>NC_045781.1:45445911-47845911 GCF_008692025.1 Phocoena sinus | reverse complement strand
AAAAGAAGAAAAGAGCCCAAAGTTAGCAGAAGGAAATAATAAAGAGCAGAGCAGTAATTAAAACAAACAAAAAAAGAAACCAAGAAAAAAAAAGACCAATGAAAAAAAGAACTGAGTTTTTTGACAAGATAAACAAAATTGATAAACCTCTAGCTAGACTCACCAAGAAAAAAAGAAGAACCAAACAAATAAAATCAGAAACGAAAGAGGGAAAGTTACAACCAACACCACAGAAATACACAGGATCATAAGAGATCACCACAAATAATTATACAACAAAAAATTGTATAGCATAGAAAAAAATGGATACATTTCTAGAAACATACCATCTTTAAGAATGAATCAGGAAGAAACAGAAAATCTGAACAGACCAATTACTAGTAATGAAATTGAATCAGTAATCAAAAAACTCCCAACAAACAAAAGTCCAGGACTAGGCAGCTTCACAGGTGAATTCCACCAAACATTTAAAGAAGAGTTAACATCTATCATTCTCAAACTATTCCAAAAAATTGAAGAGGAAGGAATACTTCGAAACTCAGTCTAAAAGGCCAGCATCGCCATGATACCAAAACTAGACAAGGACACCACACACACACACACACAAAATTACGGGCCAATATCACTGATGAACATGGATGCAAAAATCAAAATATACAATGCATTAAAAAGGATCATATGCCATGGTCAAGTGGGATTTATCCTAAGGATGCAAAGATGGCTCAATACCTGCAAATCAATTGATGTGATAAACCATGTTATATGGTCAATTAATGTACAACAAGGAAGGCAAGAATATACAATGGGGAAAAGACAGCCTCTGCAATAAATGGTGTTGGAAAAATCAGACTACATGCAAAAGAATCAAACTGGACTACTTTCTCACACCATATACAAAAATAAACTCAAAATGGATTAAATACTTCAATGTAAGATCTGAAACCATAAAACTTCTAGAACAAAACACAGGAAGTATGCCCTTTGATATTGGTCTTAGCAATATATTTTTGGATCCCTCTCCTCAAGCAAGAGAAACAAAACCAAAAATAAACAAATGAGACCTAATCAAACTAAAAAGCTTCTGCACAGTGAAGAAAACCATCAACAAAACAAACAGGTAGCCTACTGAATGGGAGAAGATATCTGCAAGTGACATATTCGAATAGGGTTTAATATCCAAAATATACAAAGAACTCATACAGCTCAATATCATAAAAACAACCAATTCAGTTTAAAAATTGGCAGAGGACCTGAATAGACATTTTTTCAAAGAATACATAGAAATGGCCATCATACACCTGAAAACAGGCTCAACACCACTCATCACCAGGGAAATGCAAATCAAAACCACAGTGAGATGTATCTCACACCTGTCAGAATGGCTATCATCCAAAAGGCAAGAAATAACTGCCTGCAAGGATGTAGAGAAAGAGGAACCCTGGTGCACTGCTGGTGGGATTAACTGGTGCAGCTGCTATGGAAAACAGTATGGAGGTTACTCAAAAAATTAAAAACAGAAATACTATAAGGTCCAGCAATTTCACTTCTGGGTATTTACCCCAAGAAAATAAAAACACTAATTCAAAAAGATATATGCACTCCTATGTTCATTGCAGCATTATTTACAATAGCCAGGGTATGGAAGCAACTTAAGTGTCCTCTGTAGATAAATGGATGAAGAAGATGTGGTATATACATATACAGTGGAATGTTTATTTTTCATTAAAAAAATAAAATCTTGCCATTTGCGACAACTTAGATGGATCTAGAGGGTATTATGCTAAGTGAAATAAGTCAGAGAAAGACAAACCCGTATGATTGCACTTATATCTGGAATCTAAAAAACAAACAAAACAGAATGAAATTAGATACACAGAACTAACAACAAAGATACAGAGAACAAAGAGGTAGTTATCAGAGGAGGAGGGTTGAGCGGATGAGTAAAATAGGTGAAGGGAATTAGGAGGTACAAACCTCTAGTTATGATGTAATATACAGCATAAGGAATATGGTTAATAATACCGTAATATCTTTATATGGTTACTAGACATAACATGGTGATCACTTCACAGTGTATTTAAATGTCAAACCAATATATTGTACACCTAAAACTAAAATTATATAGTATATCAACTATATTTCAATTAAAAAATAAAAAAATTCTAAAGAAAAGTTTATTTTATAAGATACATTAAAAAAATCGCCAGATTTAGGGAATTCAATTATTTGGGCACTAAAATGATGATACAAGATCTCGGAACAGGTGCAAGCCTTTGCCATTCTAGAGCCAATCCTAACTGTCATGAACATCCCATCAGTTTCTGCCATTTGCTTATTAAGAAATTTATTACCTTTTACAATATATCACTTACAATGATTTTACTAAAAGAGAATGGAAGATGAATGAGATTCGTCATGAACCAATCAGAGCAGAAAAAGCAGACTTACCATCTCTTCGATTTAGCCTTGCAAATCCAGGACCATAGCTGCTAGACAGTTCGGATGAACTGCTGAATGATGTCTGAGACAAGGCAGACACCAGAGGGTCATCACAATCGTCTGCCAAAAGGAAAAATTCCACATTCAGGTTAGTAATGTGCTGACAGCTTACTTGGATTCAACAGATAAAACAATAAACAAAACAAAACAAAACAAAAAATCTAGGATCTCTAACAATAGGCCCACTGCTTATATATAGTATAAGTTCAATAAGAGAAAAAGAATTTAAAGACAAGAGCATATGGAAATGAAGAAGGAAAACTTCGTAGAAATTACAAAACAGTATCTTGAGATAGAAACGGTTTACTTAAACAAGAAACAAAAATACCTAATCCATATTCCTAATTTACATAAATAAATGTATACTAGGAAAGAATTATAAACTTAACTAGATTAAAACTAAGAACTTAGGGTTGCCAAAAGACATGTGATGTAAAGAGAAACATCACAACATAGAGAAAGTACTCCCCAAACAGTTTACAAATAGTATTGTAAATTAAGGGAAAAAAAAAAAAAGGAGAAACAAAAACTCCTTTTAAATCAGTTAGAAAACACCCTAGAAAAAATGACATAAGGCTAGACCAGAGAGTTCACAGCACAGAACCGCTATTAAATGATGATCAAACTCAAAGTGTAAATTAACACTACAATTAGATACTATTTTACAAACAGCAGACCAGCAAGATTTAATAAGTCTGACAACACCAGATGGTCCAGATAATGTGGGCCAAGAGAAACTCCAACATCCTGCTAGTGGGAGTGTAAAGGCGAGCACCTACTTTTAAAAAACCATTTGTCATCAGCTTGCATATTTGACCTTCTGCACCCCATGGTCCATTGATATGTATTTCCTCCTGGGCAGAGCCTCCCTATGATGAACTGCTGGTCTCAAGAAGCTTTGCCTTCTAGGTGTTATACAAATACTAGTGTTTATTGTGTGCCATAAGAAAAAAAGTTGAGAAGCATTAACCTAGAGCAACCCTTGTATTTGTGCACAGGGAGATGTGTGCGATTTCTAGCAACAATGCTCATGATAGCAAAAATTGATTAACAATCCGAACATTTATTGATCAAAGAAGAGATCAATAAATCATAGTACTTTTCACAATGAAATAACATACAGCAGGAAAAAGAACTACACCAACATACACCAAAAAATCAATAAAATAAAATAACAAGGTTGGATCTTAGAAATAAAATATTTAATGAAAAAAGTTATAGAAGACCATATAATATATGTTGATAGTTTTGAGAATCTTAAAAACAAGCAAAGCTAAGTAATACATTATTTAGGGACACGTGACTAGGAAAGAAAACTATTTAAAAAATCAAACAGGGTTTCCCTGGTGGCGCAGTGGTTGAGAGTCCGCCTGCCGATGCAGGGGACACGGGTTTGTGCCCCCGGTCCAGGAAGATCCCACATGCCGTGGAGCGGCTGGGCCCTTGAGCCATGGCCGCTGAGCCTGCGCGTCCGCAGCCTGTGCTTCGCAACGGGAGAGGCCACAACAGTAAGAGGCCCACATACCACACAAAAAAAACCAAAACAAAACAAAGAAATGAAAAGCTTAGAATTCAGGATAGTGGTTACTTCTAAAGGAAGGCAGTGTGTGTGTGCGTGTGTGTGTGTATACATACACATACCTGTATGTGTATGTGAATAGGTATGTAAGGATATATATGAAAGTATATACATGTCTTATCTATCCTATTATGTATATCACATATCCAATCAAAAGTAAGGCACAAAGAGCAAGGAAAAGTATAAGAACAGTCTCATGTTGACCATGATATCTATACACGCTTATTTTATTCAGCTAATTCTTCATTTCATGCAATCTTCAGATTCTCACTTTATACAATTATTAAGTTGTTGCCATTTTTGCTCTAATCAGAAAATATTTCTCTTATATTTAGGATTTAACATACGTTGGTAATTAAAAATCATGCAGGATTATTGTCCCATTTTTAAATTAACAATAAACATTTTAAATAAATCCAGGAATTATCTAGATTCATCTGAAATTTTATGAAGCCTATGCTTCTTGAACATAGGTTTTTATAAAATAGTCACTATCAGTTTTACTGCTTAAATATTCAAACTACAATATTTTTCTGCAGTCCTGCCATTTGAAATATGTACTTTTTCTTAAAGTTAAAGGTTTAAATTATAAGTGGTAAGTAAAAATTTACCAACTTAACATTTGATTGCCTTTCAAAAGAATTTGCTAAAGGTAGCGTTTTATTTTTTAAGATTGTCTCATTTTCATTTAAAGTCCCCTTTTTCTTCTTTCACACCTTAAACTCTTCAGCTCAGCGATCCCCAAACTTTCTGGCACCAGGGACCAGTTTCATGGTAGACAATTTTTCCACAATTGTGGGGGGATGGTTTCAGGTTGATTCAAGCGCATCACATTTACTGTGCACTTCATTTCTATTATTATTACATTTAATATATAATGAAATAATTATACAGCTCACCATAATGCTGACAGGAGGTGGAGCTCAGGCGGTAATGCAAGCGATGGGGAGCCGCTGTAAGTACAGATGCAGCTATGCTTGTTTGCCTGCAGCTCACCTCCTGCTGTGCAGCCTGGTTCCTAACAGACCACAGACTGCTACCAGCCTGTGGCGTGGGGGTTGGGGACCCCTGCTTTAGCTAGCTCTTAAAAAAGACTTGATAACTGGCCCACAGTTCCTGCATGTCTATTGACTGGCTTAAGTACTGACACTCAATCTAGTTGTAATTCAAGTGTTAAGAAGTGTAGACATAAAAAGACATAACAATCCATGAAGTGTTGAAGGAAATTCTGATTACACCCAATCACAAGCCACAACTAAAATGCTTTAGTATGCTGTGGAAGCTATGATGTGTGTGTTAGTGTGAGCAAATGAGCACATTATCTATATTAGGGGGGTGCATTTGTGGGTGTGTGTCTACCAAAACTATAATCATTTTTGAATCATTATGAGTATTCAGGTATAAGTGTGACCCAACAAGGCTGTCTAACTGCAACTCACAATCAATTATGCAGATTCAAATCAACGTTTCCGATGTAAAATGCCTCTTTAGTGCAATCGCTCTAGAGGGCGTATATTTATTGCACATTTGTTTTTGCCACTATAAATTGAGACTCAATACTGTTTTATTTTTAGCTTAAAAAGAATGGGATTAATCTAAGAGAAGGGGTGCTTATTCCACTTGTGAGAAGAGGGACACGTGATACGGGAAAGAGGTCGGCAGGGGACACGGGTTGGGGGATGACAGATGGGGGCTTCTGGTGTTTGGTAAAGTTCTAGCTGTAGGTCTGAGTGGTGGTTACATGTCCCCCCAATCTGTGGTATGTTTACTTAGCAGCAGAATATTCTAAAGTTATTCTTACAAAGAACTAATAATAGTGAACACATTCAGTGAGCACTCTCTGCTAAGAACTTACAGCCATTCAACACGTAGTTACCAACCTTTACCACTCCTCTTTGAGGTACTGATATTATTTTACAGATGAGGTAAAATTGAGTCACAGAGTTTGGTTAATTTGCTCATCTCATTGTGATGGGACCATGATGTTTATAAAGTGAGTTGGGGTCCAGAATCTAGTAAGTAAGAACACCAGGACTATAATCACTATTTCTTTAGGTTTGGAGTACAGGAATTTCATCAGACACCATAATGACATGAACAAAATACCTCTCAAGAAAAAATACCTCTCAAGAAGGTAGGTACACACTCCAATTCCAGGTTTGCCAAGCTATTTGTTTATTACCAAGTTGATCTGCAATAGTCTTAACACCAGGGGAGGGGGATCTCAGCAATAATGAGTCTGGAGCGAGTAAAACGGATATTTCCCTCTAGACATTAATGAAATTGTATTCTGGATTAAGAATCAGTCTCCTGGGACTTCCCTGGTGGTGCAGTGGTTAAGAATCTGCCTGCCAATGCAGGGGACACGGGTTCGAGCCCTGATCTGGGAAGATCCCACATGCCACGGAGCAATTAAGCCCGTGAGCCACAACTACTGAAGCCCACGTGCCTAGAGCCCGTGCTCCCAAGGAGAGAAGCCACCGTAATGAGAAGCCCGTGCACTGTAATGAAGAATAGAGACCCCCTCCCCCACTCACCACAACTAGAGAAAGCCCATGCGCAGCAACAAAGACTCAGTGCAGCCAACAACTGATTAATTAATTAAAAAAAAAACAAAGAATCAGTCTCCTGTGAATTTCATTCTAGAAAACCAGTTTTCTCTGACTGTACCAGTTAAAGCAGTAAAATGCAGCTTCTGGTCTTGCAAAGCTGAGAACCATAAGCGGGGCTGATTTCCCTCCCCCTCCCAGGGAACACTTAGCAATATCTGGAGACACTTTGGTCATCACAACTTGGGGGTACTACTGGAATCTAGTGGGTGGAGGCCAGGGATGCTGCTAAACACCTTACAGTGCCCAGGGTGGCACCCCACAACCAAAAATTATCCAGGCCCAAATGTCAACAGTGCAGCCATTGAGAAACCCTACCCTAGTAAAAGCAAGCCCAATGAACTAGTTTTCTCCTGGACTAATCCCCCAGCTAGACGCTCAACTTCCTCTCAAATTTCAGTGATTGTTAGTTCTACTTTACCACTATTCAGAGTGTATAAATATACAGGCATTTAAGGAAGGAGCTTTTCAAAGCTGAAATAATATATTATTTCAGCTCAAAACATAATTGTATTTTTTAATTAAGTACTATATCAGACCATCATACTATCCTGGTCCCTTCACCAAGGGACCAGTATATATGTACATATATACTATGTTATACGTATATAGTACACATATACTATATGTATATACTATACATATATTTATATAATAGTATAATGTATTATATACATACTATATGTATATATACAATATTTGTACTTATATATGTATAATGTGTATAATCATATATATGTATAATATATGTATAACACAGTATAGTTATACAATATACAGTTATACTATACTGTGTTATACATATATTACATATACAATTATACATATAAATATGTAATCATATACACAATTATAATACACATTAATTATATATACAATTATACTACATATGTGTACAGGCATGTGCATGTATTATAACATACATATATTACAACATACATATGTATAATGTATACGTGTGTATGGGTGTGTGTGTGTGTATATATATATATATATATATATATATATATATATATATATAAAAGCTGACCCTTGTATAAATGCTAAGTTGGCCATCATAAGTTTAAGTGATGGCATATACTTACATGGTAACCTTATATAAATATGTCTGAACATATTTCTATATACATACTATATGCATAAAATGCATTAATAACAATACATATGATTTTATACATACATATAATATAAATATATTTCACATAATATGAATAATACATATAATACGAATACTTTTTTTTTTTTTGGCCACATGGGGCTAGTTTATCGCAGTTAAATACCTCTCTCTATATATATTATTTTTGTTTTTTGGTCTATTTTTCCATAAAGAAAATTAGAACACACTCACACACCCAAAGGGGAGGAGAGTCCAGAAACAAGAGGTGGGGCAGGACATGGCCTCCCCTGCTTAGGTCCAGGCCCCGGGGATGGCCCCCCAAAGGCTCCCCTCCTTCCCGAAAGCACCCTGTCTCAGTACCTCTAGGGTCCAAGGAGGCAGTGGGATATGGCAGAGCCTCTGTCCTTCTCCCTCTTGTCTCCAGGCGAGACCACTACAAGTGCTGGGGCTTAGTGGGGGCCGGGATAAGGAAGACAGGCAGACGGTGGCGCGGTGGTATATGTAATTTATATATTTACGTATGTAAATATATAACGTGCAAGTACTGACACCTCTGCACCCACTCCTGCAAGTCTCCAGAGGACTGCCCACCACAGAAGCTGCTGAACAGGGAGAACCTGGGCCAACTGTGGAGCGGGAACGCTGGGCCTGGACCCTGGACGGCTGCAACCCCCGTGCCGCACCATAAACAGATGAGCAGCTCAGGCTGTGGCCCTCACCTCACCTCACCTTCAGTTCTCTCCCGGCACTGTAGCCTGCTCTTCTCTCTCCTGCTTCCTGCACATCAGTGGCACATGTGTGCCGCTGGCTCTGGTTCTGTTCAGCTCTCGCTTTGAGTCGGCGTGGAGGTCCTAGCTCCCAGCTTCCCTCGCGCTGCCTCTTGACCTTAAGAAGGAAGGTTCCTAAATGGCAGGGCCCAGGTGGAAATTCTCTGCTGCCTCTCCAACTTTCAGGATGGGCACCTGGGAGACTGAGGCCTTCCTGGCCCCCCGTGCTGCTTATTGTACCTCCCACCACCTGCACACGGGATGGATAGGGCTGTCTACCTCCCAGCAAGAGAGCCCTGGCCTGCATCCCGCTGTCCCCCACAGCGGGGAACGGCGCCAGGACCGCTTCGCCCCGGGCCTCGGGCTGCCGTATTGCATGCTGGGACTCAGCTCCCACCGCTCCCTCGGTTCAGCTGCTGCGGATGAACTGCGCTGTCGCAACTCACTCGCAGCCGAACGCGGTGGGGATCGGGTACGGCTTGACAAGCTTGGTGAAGAAGGGAATTTGACCGGGAGAAAAAAAGCACATTCTAGGTACAAGGGGCACAGGAGAGTATGAAGGACTTCAGTCACCAGTGAAATTTAAAAGCACAGTCATCAGGGGGAAGGCTTGTACAATTCAAAAGGGTAGCAAGGCATGTTTGGTTAATTAGTTAATTCTTTCCGAGGAAGAAATGAACACCACGCTTACTACTCTATGCTTTTGCAAAATTATATATATTACTTTTTATACAACTTTTCATAGTCAGAATTTCCACATTAAACTTGATAATACAGTCGGAAATGTGAAACTATAGTTCTGTCTTTTTTTGTAATTACAAATTTGGGAGGTAATTTTTTAGTATTTTCAGTCTTGCTTGATTTCATGTAAAGAGTTTTAATGAATTATGTTAGAATACACATATTCCAGGGGGAAAAATCACCTGATTTCTGTTGAGACACTTTCATGTGTGTGTGCACGTGCATACACATGCAGAGACACACAGATCTACGGCTCTCAAATCAGTACTTCAGAAAAGACATCATTTACTCCTCACTGTGAGAGAACTTACCATTGCCATTAAAAAGACAATGAGAAATTAGACCTCTGGCGAACTGTATATATGAAAAAACTCAATAGCCTCTTATAAATAAAGATGCAAGCTACATTGAAAGTATTTTAATATAGCTTGATCAGAAGTAATTTATTTTACAAAGGGCTTTAATTCTCATAAGTAAAAGCTGTTCCGTTTTTAATAAAAGTCATTCAATTTTCTTAATCCCTGTGTAATACTACCTGTACTAAGATAATAGGTCCATATTATTAGCTGCTTATGTTCTCAGTGCTTTACATGTGTTGAATCCTGACAAATACCTCATGCTATTTGCTACTATTAACTCCATTGTACAATTGAGGAGAAAGGGACACAGTGGTTACACGATTTACCCAAAGACACACAGCTGTTGTTCTGAGCCACTACATTGTTGAAACAGGTACTAGTAATCTAAAATATAGTTGAGCAAAAGTAGGGCTTTTTCAGTAACATTTTCAGTAACATTCAGCTCAGTGGCCACTGAGTAGAACAACCTTCTCTGTTATTTGGAAGACCCGCCAAAATCAATTGCATACCTGCTAATGTATCATATTTCCCACGGGAATACTCATTGAAGAAGGATAGGACACGACAGGATAGGATAGATAGGAAACATGCTTAAAAATCTTCAAAAATTCCCATATACTAGAGGCAGGAGTGGGATTTTTGACAGGGAGCTTTGGTAACATTGGAATCTCACTCTTTTCAGAAAACAGTTTACTATTTAGACCGAACCCAAATATTCCACTGACAAATTCAGGATTAAGGAATGACCTTCCCTTCAAGAAATCTATTTCCTTAAAGAAAATGTTTTATTTCTGATCTATATTATTGAAATTGTCATCCAGTTGAAATTGGAAATCATGGACTAATTTAGGAAAAGTGTGGAATTAGGCTAACATAGATCAGAAATATAGTGGACAGGCAAGATTTCATCCCCAAAATGAGAAAACAATATTGTTCTTTAACCATAAGCCAAATCTGAGTTAGTTCTACAGATTATTCAGGTCCAGTTTTAGGATTCCAGGAGGAGTCCCATCTTCCTGCCCTGGCATGACACAGGATCCAGTCCCTGATGACCACTTCTGCCCAATGAGAGACTGAATATACAAATGGACAACGGCCACAGTACACACAAAAACAGAACTTCTGACCCATAACGTGCAGCAACCAGCCCAGGAACCAACCTGCTATCCTCGGTAGCCACCGCAGGAAGCCTAACGATAATCCCTTGTAGCAATTGGCCCCATACAGCCAGTACTTGGTAAATATCTTATAGCTTCTCTAATTTGTGCCCCTGCTTCCAATTAAGGACTGGATAAATCTCTGCTAAATACAGAAGAACCCAAATACACACACCTAATGCATCACATAGGATGGCCTGCTTCTGGTTACTCTGTCTACAGCTTCCCCCTGCCAACAGCTCCCAGTCAGGGCATACCTGATGCCTTCTCTCTTTTTTTTGTCTTTTCACTATAAACCTTTCCCTTGCCCCCTGCCTGCTTTTGAGTCTCTGCCAAACACAAGTGGTGGCGGCTGACTCCCTAGCTATAGTAAACTCTGGATAAAGAGCCTGTGTTTGTTTTCATCTGGGTGGCCTTCGTTGATTTCTACGTCAAGGAGCTCTTCCCAACTCTGCAGGCTCATCCTCACAGTTGTAACCACTCTAAGCATTCACTCAGCACATCAAAGAAAAGCCCCAGAAGGCCATCCTAAGAATTTGTAGAAGACCCAGGTTATGTTTGAAAAGTAGCATCAGCCTCCTGATAAAATAATATATACCCGGATCAGCCTCAGGCTGGCACTTTTATGGAGCATGCACCTATAGCAATTCATCCTAGCTACATAGCACAATCACTTGAGGGAGGTTTAAAACTTGCCCATGACTGTGCCCTATTCCAGGTCACTCGGACTTGCTTTGTCTGGGGTGTAGTTTAGCCAGGACCATGGTAATTTGGAAACCACTAAAACAGACTTGCAAATTAATTTCTATCCAATCGAGAGATCTGTTCCTTTTGCAAATCTCTTTATGCTTTTCATACTGTTTCACGAGGCTATTTAAAGATTGAAGAAATGGTTATGGTATCACACAACCCATCCCTTTCTCCCTATGTAACTATGTCAACTGACAGTGTGTGGAGGCAGCCACCACACAGTGACATTCTGGTGAGAAAAAAAGAAAAAGAATACATTTTAAGGAGTAGTGATGATACAACTGGGCTTGAATAAAATATAATTTTTCATAAGAGTAGGTGACAAAATATGGGCCTATCCTGATCTTTCTCTCTTATCATTACCTAAAATAACATTTCAACTCAATTAGATACCACTGAGTATAGATCACTGCTAAATTCTTCAGCTTGAGTAGTGATTTGACTCTGACATGAAAATTAACATTCACTGAGGAGACTAGTTTTAGACATAAGACAAACACGAGCTTCTAACTTTGTCAATCAGTGGCTTAAATCTAAAACACAACATATTGCTGCAACTCAAAATATATTGCTGCAACTCAAGTAAATATTTATCAGTATTTTTTCTAGAGCTGAGTCAAAGACAAAGATGGTTTTCTAGTTGTCAAGAATTCATTTTGGCAGCAGCCTGTAAATTTCTGTGCATTTTCTCCTACATAAGCCATGGGTGAATTACATATACACACACACACACACACACACACATAGATACATATGCGTATGTGTGTGTGTGTGTGTGTGTGTGTCTAAATACTCTGATGTTAATGGGATAAGGTTTCACTTGGAGGCAAACACTGGCTTACACACCCAAGTTATAGCCTTGGTTTGAATAGCTTTCCCAATTAATCTTCACAAATAATGGATTAATGGGAAGGCAGTTAACTTTTAAAGACAGCACAGCCAGAGGCTGATTGATTTTAGAGGTTTAATAGCAACTATTTAAAGTCCAGATATTAAGACAAAGAGACCTCCAAGTCCACCAAACAAAACCAACCAAAGGTGAGGGGTGGAAGAAAAAATTAAAAAGTAAAGACAGGATCAGAGTTCTAGGAATCGGTACGCAACACAAGCCTATACTGACAGATAAATGACCACATGTGACACCATGATGATGTTACCGAGTCTAAGCTCCTACTTCTCACTGCACGACAGGCCAATAAATCAAGAGACAAGTTGTTGGGCCAAGGAATAACAACTTTATTTGGAAAGCAGGCAGACCAAGAGGTTGGTGGACTCATGCCCCAAAGAACCATCTTTCCTGATTTAGAATTCAGGCTTCTTTTATACTAAAAGGGGAGGGAGTAAAGTCAAACATTTCCTGGTTCTGGTCAGCCTCTGAAGGGATGTGTTAATTTCTTCCTCCCTGCTGTCCTTCACAGGTGGGCCTGGTCAGGATGTTTCCTGTGAGCTAAACAAAAGTATTTTAGCTTAATGCACATTACCTGGGAGGCAGTGTTCCCAGAGATGGGTCATTATGTATAATTTAAGCTTACAGGCAACATCCCTTTAGTGATTAGCTTGTAATAGAGTACAAAAATTTCTTCCCTATTACAATGAGTAGATTTAAGACTGGTAACCATATCTCGAATTCATTCCTTTTATGACCAAATCTAAATTTCAGAACTGACTTTTGACTAAAAAAGACTTAAAGAGAGAAGCTTTAAGTAGGTATAAAACTCAAAATCATTCAAATAATAAACTGTAGAATGTACGATGTTTAAAACAGAGATACAAAGGGGCCTCTCATAAATTTTGGATTTTTGTGGAGCGGAGGTGGGGAGAAGTTTAGAACATTAATAGGTGTGTAACTTGGGTAAAATAAAATATGCTTCGAATTAAGGAAGAGGAAGGCCAGTCTAAAGAAAATTCTCATGTAAGGTTAGAAATGGCTAGTTAAAAAAATGACAATACAAGTAAAAATGATGTTCACCAAACATGAGGTTGATGCTGTTGACAATCTAAACACACAACATACAGTCAAGCAAGCAAAAAGATGAAAGCCATAGAAAGTATCCCATATAAATGAATCCAAGGACGTTCTGTCTACATTTGCTCATACACAGATTGTGGAATACACACAGTGTGAGCTCAGGTATAGGAGTTTATGTGAATCCTCCTCCATTTATTGCAAACAGCACAGATTAACATGCCTTTAAATCTATGATAGAACAACTAAAGGCAAGTGGTAATGAAGGTGTGTCTTTAAAAGAAAATAGGTTTAAATGTATAGAATAAAGAACTTTTCTTCTGTTCTTTTTTTCTTTCTTTCTAATAGGCTCATGTAAAAACTCTTGAGTGGGGGCTTCCCTGGTGGTGCAGTGGTTAAGAATCCGCCTGCCAACGCAGGGGACACGGGCTCGAGCCCTGGTCCGGGAAGATCCCACATGCCGTGGAGCAACTAAGCCCGTGCTCCACAACTACTGAGCCTGTGCTCTAGAGCCCGTGAGCCACAACTACTGAGCCCATGCTCTGCAACAAGAGAAGCCACCGCAACGAGAAGCCCGCGCACCACAACGAAGGGTAGCCCTCACTCGTTGCAACTAGAGAAAGCCCGCAAACACCCAACGCAGCCAAAAATAAATATATAAATAATTTATTTTTTAAAAAACTCTTTTTCTTAATTTTTGAATTTTATTTTATTTTATTTATACAGCAGGTCCTTATTAGTCATCAATTTTATACACATCAGTGTATACATGTCAATCCCAATCGCCCAATTCACCACACCACCACCACCACCACCCAGCCGCTTTCCCCCCTTGGTGTCCATATTTTTGATCTCTACATCTGTGTCTCAATTTCTGCCCTGCAAACCGGTTCATCTGTACCATTTTTCTAGGTTCCACATATATGCGTTAATATACGATATTTGTTTTTCTCTTTCTGACTTACTGCACTCTGTATGACAGTCTCTAGATCCACCAACATCTCTACAAATGACCCAATTTCTTTCCTTTTTATGGCTGAGTAACATTCCATTGTACATATGTACCACATCTTCTTTATCTGTTCATCTGTCAATGGACATTTAGGTTGCTTTCATGTCCTGGCTATTGTAAATAGTGCTGCAATGAACATTGTGGTACATGACTCTTTTTGAATTATGGTTTATCTCTGGGGATATGCCCAGTAGTGGGATTGCTGGATCATATGGTAATTCTGTTTTTAGTTTTTTAAGGAACCTCCATACTGTTCTTGAATGAATTACTACAGACAACTGCTTGTTTTTCACAGCCCAGGAAGAGCGGCAGAGGATGTAAATGGCTGCTGTATTAGTTTGCTGTTGCTGCTGAAACAAATGACCACAAACTTAGTGTCTTAAAGCAACACAAATGTATTATCTTACAGTTCTGGATGTCAGAAGTCCAGAATTAGTTTCACTGGGCTAAAATCAAGGTGTCAGCATGGTGATATTCCTTGTGAAACTCTAGGGGAGAGTCCGTTTCCTTCCCTTTTCCAGCATGTAGAGGCCAACTGCCTCATGCACAGCCCTCTGATCTCTGCTTCCACCATCGTATCTTCTTCCTGACTCTCCTGCTACCCTCTTTCACGTATTCTTGTGATTACACTGGGCGCACCTGGATAATCCAGGATAAAATCTCCATCTCAAGAGCCTTAATCTAATCACATCTGTGAAGTCCCTTTGCCAGTCCCGTTGTAAGGTAACATTCAAAGATTCCAGGGATTAGCATGTGGACATCCCTGGAAGGCCATTGCTCTACCTACCACAATTACCAAACTGTAGGTGTAGAATCAAAAAATAAAATTTTTTTCAGATTCAAATCATTGCCCAGTGATTATTAAAAAGTATTGATAGTTTTGAGTGTGATTTAGTGACACACATATACTGCTTTAATGATGAGACTTTCTATTTTGAGTAAGCCATTAGGGTTAACAATGGAATCCACATGTGTGACTATAATTTCAGAGCAACAGGACTATATCATTCCCAAAGTCACTTGGAAGATTATCCCAACCCTCTCCTCAACGCACAAAGCTGAAAGAGGGTCTTCTCTTCATTTTGAGCACCTGCTTCTTCTCCAAGTCTCAGCTGTATTTCCTGATTCTCTATGAAACCCCTCCTGAACCACCACTCCCATCCCTCAGGAAGGTCCCTCCTTAACCTCAACGGGCTTCTATGACAACACCTCTCAGGTGATCTGGGTCTCCACTTGCTGGGATGAAAGTGTCTGGAGGGTCAGCATCATAAGTTACATGTCATCTCACCCAGAAGCCAGAATATAGCATAGCATAGTGATTACAAGTACAGCTTCACAGCCATACTCCGGGAGCTCAAGTCCTGCCTCTGCCATTTACTGAATGACCTTAGGCACTTTAAACGCCTTCCCCCATCTCTAAATGAGGATAATGATAGTACTAAGGTAAGCAGGGCTTTCTGAGAATTAAATGAGTCAGCGTATAAAGAGTTCTAGTACCTAGTATATAGTAAGTATTGTATAAGTGCCTGTGATTGCTACCTTAAGTAATTATTATAAATTCAAACATTTCAAGAGTTGGAACTGGATAAAATTGAGCTGGATATCTCTTACAAAAATCTTATTATAAGAATTAACCCTCGGGGCTTCCCTGGTGGCGCAGTGGTTGAGAGTCCGCCTGCCGATGCAGGGGACGCGGGTTCGTGCCCAGGTCTGGGAGGATCCCACATGCCGCGGAGCGGCTGAGCCCGTGAGCCATGGCCGCTGGGCCTGCGCGTCCAGAGCCTGTGCTCCGCAATGGGAGAGGCCGCAACGGTGAGAGAGCCCCGCGTACCGCAAAAAAAAAAAAAAAAAAAAAAAAAGAATTAACCCCTCGAGAAGGGGAAAGAAAGAGAGGGCAGTGTTTAACATGCCCAATCACATTGTTACCTTCTCTCTAAAAAAAGTGGCACAGAATTATTAACCTGAAAAGGAAGTTAAATGTCCTTGGGATGCATTGTTTTTCTATTAAAGAATAATTTTTCATGTTCCAAAAGGCCATATTTTTCTTTATATCTCTTGCATTTTAGAGTTACTTGCTTCATTTACTCCAGAAAAATAGAATTTAAGATTGCAAATGATGAAAAAATTGAGCGGCCATGATTCATAAGGAAAGTGGAAAGGATTCAGAGGACACAGGCATCTCTTCATTTAGACACCTTTGATGATGTAGTTAGAATGTTCAGAGCATTCATGCTGTGCCCAGCTACTTCACATGTGCGTGAAGTCACAGCAACGATGACCTCCTAAGTATGTGCTATTTCCATTAACTGATTATTTGCAACCTGAAATTGCCATGTTTTAGACTTTGATTCCTGGAGGGAAAATTGGGTAAGCCTCACTTCAGTTCCTCTTCTAGTCATATTAGATGATATTTTGATATTTCTGGACAAATACTCCATTTTATTACCAAATTATTTTGAGAGTTGTTATTTGTATCTCAAAATATCACACTTAAAGATGAAGGCTCAAGTCCTTCATAGTCATAAGAAATTTTTCTGCAGATAAATGCATTTTAGTAGGTGAGTCCACAAAGCTATCTAATAAACAGCTATTTCTAACTAAGGGACAGGGGAGTGGGGGGCAAGTTAACTAGAAACGATAAGCTTCTCTGAGTTGTAACATGAAGTTAGATGGAGGATATTTCCAGTTTATTGGCTAAGATCATTGTGTTTGATGTCATAATTGAACAAGGGATGAGCTTGGCTGGCCTCTGGGATTGATTTCCACTCTGTTTTTGACAACTTAGTTAAAAGCTGGCTAAGCAGGTATAAGTTAGCTCAATGGGACAACAGGCTGATACCAGTTCTGAGTTCTGGAACGACCCCCTTTCCAACAAGGCCACACTCCCACCAGAGAACCACCACTGTTTCAAGGACACTTGGATGTTTCCAGCCCCTGATCTCCTTAAACATAGGTAGCATCATAGCACAGGCCCCACAGCCAGGAGTGCAAGCCACTCAGTAGTCAGAGTTTTAAGATGGCCCCAGGATTCCAGCCCCTTGTAGAACTTTGTATAACCTCCTCCCCTTGAGTGCAGGCAAAACCTATGAATGTGATAGGATATCACTCCTGTGATTAGGTTACATTATAAAGCAGAAGAGATTTTGCAGATGTAATTGAACTCTAATTTCATTAACTTTAAGTTACTCAAAAGCGAGATTATCCTGGGTGGGCATGACCTAATCGGGGAAGCCCTTCAAAAAGTCTTAAAGGTCAAAGACACAAAGAAGTCAGAGAGGACGTGAAACATGAGTAAAATTGTTCCCACTGCCCTTGTAGAAGAAAACTGTCATGTGTTTCTTACCATATAGTGGTCTCTAGGAGCTGAGAACAGCTCCAAACTGACAGCAAGCATGAAATTGAGGGCCTCAGCTGCACGGTAATTCTGCTAATAAGCATAGAGGACTCCAAGCCTTAGACGAGACCATAGGATGCATCCTTCATCTCTTTTTAAAATTATTGTAACCCTGCCAACATCCTGATAACATTCCTTTGTAACTAAACCAAATACTGGTAACTCATTTACTTCGTGGTCTTTTAATGTTTATGAGTGTGCATATTATTTGCAAATACCACTTTTTAAATAGTTAATTTTATCTTAGATATATGTACTATGTCTTGAATTAGATCATAAATTATTTTAAAATGGAAAACACATTTCAGTTTTTGCATATCCCACCATCATTTACTTTTGGCCTTAAAACACAACTTCTTAAAAAAAAACTTTGAATATTTGTCATTCAACTTTAGCTCTTAAAATAATTAGCTTAAAATAATCCTTAGAGCTTTTAATATGATGATGGTATTACAAGTGGCCATATGTCTTGCTTTTCAAGACTACCATGCTTAAAAACCGATTATTCCCTACAGCAGAAACTAACACAACATTGTAAAGCAACTATACTCCAATAAAAAAAAAAAAACTGATTATTCCCATAATAAAAGACAAAACCCAAGAGTCTCATTCAAAATTTTTCTCTTTTTTAATGCTAATTTTTGTATATTTCTGCTCTCACTTCTCTGGAATTATAAAGAATGGTGTATAGTTTCTACTTTGTTTTCATATGAATAAGTTATCATTTTCATGTTAATTCCTACAAAAACACTGTTGAGTTGACCAAGTATTTGTTACCTGTTCACACCATCACCACTCCGATATAAAAGACATCCTCTCCTTGACCCATCACTCAGGTACTTCCCTGACATGTCACTGCATCTAATCTACTGCAAAGTGATTTTACATGTAGCAACTAAGGCATTAATAGGATGAACTGATCCATGCCACTGTGCCAAGGATCTCTTAACTGGAGGCCTCTAGAGAAAAGTGCCAACAACAATAATGGTTACAGTACTGCATGTTATGCCTCAGCCGCGTTAAACCCTTACAACAAACTTGTAAGGAAGGTATTATCTCCATTTGCTAGATTGGGAATTGAAGATCAGAGAATGTAAATTTCTTGTTGAAGACTTTGGGCTTTTTTTCTTCTATTCAACATCTTTACTTTAAAGACGATATTATACTACCAGCACAACTCTCCCACTTTATTGCCTGAACTTTTAAAGTTATTTGAGCAAGTACATTGCGTACAGTATCCTAATTGGACATGATGTGGGAGAGGCAAAGTTGTCTATACAGTAGACAACAATGGAACATACTTTCCATAGTGAGAGTTCTTTAAATGCATCTTTATATATATATATATATATATATATATATATATATATATATATATATATATATATATTTATTTATTTACTTATGACTGCACTGGGTCTTCATTGCTGCGTGCCAGGCTTTTCTCTAGTTGCGGCGAGCGGGGGCTACTCTTTGTTGCTGTGCGCGGGTTTCTCACTGTGGTGGCTTCTCTTGTTGCGTAGCACGGGCTCTAGGAGTGCGGGTTTCAGTAGTTGTGGCACGTGGGCTCAGTAGTTGTGGCTTGCGGGCTCTAGAGCGCAGGCTCAGTAGTTGTGGCGCACAGGCTTAGTTGTTCCGCGGCATGTGGGATCTTCCCGGACCAGGGCTCGAACCCATGTCCCCTGCATTGTCAGGCAGATTCTTAACCACTGTGCCACCAGGGAAGTCCTAAATGCATCTTTGATATGACAGATATCACCTTCAAAGTATTGGCTAATTTAATTTTTTTTTTTTGTGGTACGCGGTCCTCTCACTGTTGTGGCCTCTCCCGCTGCGGAGCACAGGCTCCAGACGCGCAGGCTCAGCGGCCATGGCTCACTGGCCCAGCCGCTCCGCGGCATGTGGGATCTTCCCAGACCGGGGCACGAACCCGTGTCCCCTGCGTCGGCAGGCGGACTCTCAACCACTGCGCCACCAGGGAAGCCCTAATTTAATTTTTTGAAGATAAAACACTGTAAAAACTGAAATTAAAAATCTCTACCATGTTCTAGAGAACACTGAGTCACAGTCAGGTAAGATGAATCAGTATAATACAAACTTCACATGACTATCATTTCTGCCCTACCTACGCCTCCCCAATCCATAATCAGTATTAAAAGCCCACCACTTTGCTTGATAAGAGAAAGCCTGAGGGTCTGCTTGTCAGATAATGTCCCCATTGATGGCAGTGTGATCCTGGAGATGGTTTACAAGCCAGTTGGCCAATATCCCTGCAGACAACTGGGCCCTTGGAGAGCAAATGGCTACAGCCACCTCATTACTTCCAGGAATGTGGTCACTCCACTTACTGGTTTTCTGCCTTAATTTCAGATTCTAATGAATTTCTCCACTTGGTTGGGCGCTAGAACTGAGGCTCTGGCTGCTTCCCGGCACTGGCTCCCTTCCTACTCCCACACGCATCTGAATGGGGTAATCTAAATAATCTAATTGCCACGCATAAAACCTGGAGCGTTCGTTCTAAATTCATTTTCAACTCTGCTTGCCCCCATCCCATCAACCCTTCTTATGAACGCTACAGGACTATTACATTTTGGTTAAACTCCACTATTACAGTTTGATTAAACTAGCAGTTCTATTCGGGTTCCACTGCTCTGTGCCACTGCTGAGACCGTCAGCTTGGAACGGCCTCTGTACAAGGGGCCATTAGCTGACCTCCTTGGGCTCAACTGTCCTTGTCGTCCTGGCACCCTGTATAAGCCTCTTGCACAGTAAGTAAAACAACACACTGAAATTCTGTGTTCACACGTTTCTTGTCCCCGTCTAAACGCTCAGCCGCAAAGTGTAGTTGAAAAGCCTCCACCTTTCTGGCTGTGACAGTAAAACGAAAGGAAAGGGGTGGATATAGAGATGCTGAAGAAGGAAGAATGAGTAATTTGTGATCACTCGAAGAGATCGGTGAAGGTAGCAGAGAAATAAAAGTGTCTTGAAGGGTCTCTGACTATGGGTTATCAGGAAAAGATAACACATTTGATCTCAAGAGGACAGACATGATTTCTGCCTTCTAGGTTAGTATCTATCGGGTCTTGTAGCATGAATAATATTTTTAAAAGAAATATTTAAAACAGACGTTTTTAGTACGTTGCAAATGCCAAACAAAATCAGAAGTGGCAAGTTATTTGGAGTCTTTGGGTAGAGGGATCTGTAAACAGCGTGCTGGAGGATTACATATAACCATTAGCAGAGTAAAATATTATCTATTGTCTGTCTATCTATCTCTCTCTCTCTGTCATAAATTTCTCAGCTTCTTTTTGTTTAGTAAACTTTGACAAATTTAAGGAATAAAAACCAATTATTTCATAGCCTGAGAACATATATTTCAATTAACTTCGGAGAAGTTTAAGTGATAGATTGAAATCAAGATTTTCCTGTAAAATCACTATCTCATTCTTCAGTACTAAGGATTTAATTTCCATTGTGAAATAACTCATGATATGCATGCACACCTGGAAGAACAGGTCCCTTTTTATTTTTTAAAGGTGCAACATAATAAATGAAATATGTTACTGTGGTTGAGTAAAATATAAATAATCATGATTTATTATAAGTCATTTAATAGCTCTAGTTCTTTGCAATGTAGAGCACTAATATGGGTAGGGCACATTCCTACCTAATAGAATTTTGAATGTATGTTTGCTGGTTTTAAGCAAAATTTAAATTAAATAACAGTGTATTACAAATGCTGAAATGTTAAGTGGTCAAGACGAGTTAGCTAAATGGTTATCATCAATTTAAATAGCTTGTTAAAGACCAGTTGCTGATTTTGTTGTACTTGAAATTCTGATGTTCAAAATACGAAAATATTTTTTAAAAAAGAGCTTTTCTTCTTATTTTTCATAAATCCTCGAAGTTCACTTATAAATTAGAAAAGGTTATTTCTTTACAACTTTGTTGAGTAAAAACCTTCTGGGTTTTTCTTCATAGCTAGATGTGTCCAGGGGCATATTTTAAAAATGTAACAGTTGCCACTGGAGAGCAACTGTAAGCCTCAAATGTTTCCTGCCACAGACTTTTAAATCTCACAAGATTGTGTAACCCTGTAAAACACACTGGCGGATTAAAGCTCTCTAGAGGGGCAATTACCTTAGCTTTTCTCAATGCTTGAGGTAACAAAGATGGTCAGTATTCAATAGCATTCACCTATAGCTTCTGAATCCTTAGATATAGCAAAAGAAGTGGATTTGAAATTGTGAGGCATTTCCAAAAATGGTACAATTAGTACCATTTCTCTCTCTCTCTCTCTTCCATTTTGAGAGCAGAGTCTGTACATCTTTATATACCTGTTTTCTAGCACATGCTTCAACATGGAAGGCACTTGGTAAATGTCTGTTCAATTACATTGAAGAGCAAGTTGTAAAATTTTAATCAACTTTTGCTTTTCTATTTTGTCTAGGTCTTCTTTTTACACATCAAGTGACAGATACTTCAACCCAGACTGTATTTGTCCTGAAGCCTTTAAACAACCCAACTAAAGGAATTCAACCTTTTGTCAGAAGGAGCAAGTATTGAATCTCTACTTTCTAAGACATCTGGGTGGGGTGGGGGTAGATATTTGAGTGGGAGACAGGAAAACATAGTTATCAGTGATGCAGAAGAACAGTCCACAAAACCTTCAATTCAGGTTATGTTCCTGTTCCTGCCAAAAATAAGAGATGTCATTAAAATGTAACAACATGCGATGCCAGAAAGTACTCTGTGTGAGCGTTCTTTCAGACAGGTTTTACTCAGTATACCACCATGGCATGGATTTTTATAAAATATTGCATTATACATACCACACACAATCTCAAAAAATTCAAATATGATCCTTTGTAAACAGAGTGGGGAAGAGAATGAAAAAATAAAGGGAACAAATATAAGTGAATTAAAATTCCTTATTCAGAAAGAAAGCAGCTACATACAAAAAGCATATTACACTTTTTAGAATACAGACACAGTTATAATAAAGTAAAAGCCAATAACTGGAATTGGCTATTCCTCGACCTCACGTATCTCTACATTCAATCAATCATGACATTCTGTCAGTCTTACATGTTCACACGGAACAAGTCTGTCTCCACTGTCACTGTCTCAATTTATAGCTCTTATTACTTCTTACAGGAATTAATTCACCCGCTACATATCGGATTCCGTGTTCCCAAGACAGACTCTATTCCCCTTCCCTCATCATTCCTTCCTTCATATTGCCAAGAGTTTTAACTTTACAAAAGACAGATCTAATCTATGTCACACACGTGTACATATAACGCTTCTAACAATAAGAGGATCCCCTAGAGAGTATCAGTACTTAGGTCTTTGCTTTACTTATAAGCCTCATGACCTGGGATGCTTCCTGACTATTTCTTTAGTTTCACCTGCTGCCACTCCTCACTTTCAGCCAGTCCTTCTCTCCCTGTAGTGCCTTCCAATGCTCCACGCTTTGTGAGGCTCCTTCAGACTAGAACGTGCTTCCCCCTACTTCCCCCTCCTGGCTCTTCTGTTTGTCCAAGAAATTGCTTTCTCTGGTGTTCTGCCTATAACCAGCCCAGAAGCCTTGTATTCCTTCCTCTCTCTCATCATGGCGATCACACTGCTGTGCTTGTCTACAGAACTAGAAAGTGGCAATGTTGAGCTTTAAGCCCAGGGTGGGCTAGTTAACAGTTAGCCAAAACAGCAACTGAGCACATTGCGTGTAATAGAACTAACCACCCTATAAGCACCCTGAATAGTACTGTACATTTTCTTGTAAGAAAACCAAAACCTTAGGCATAAAATATGATCTCAAAAGCCTTTAAGTATCTGGGAGTCAAAACATCCATTCTCAACTGTTAGCAAGAAGTTACCGATTCTGACCATTGTAACATTTCAAAGCCACTGATGCTGCAGACATGTGTAATGATAGGTAGCACAGTGTACAGGCTTACTAAATATCTGCTGAGTGAATAAATGAATAAAAGGAGCAGAGTAAGGTAGAAGCCCAGGAAGCCTCAAAAATTATAAGAGTAAGGAACACTTTAATAGACTGAATGAACAATCACCCCACCCAGTGAAAATTGTCTGTATGAAACCAAATATATCCAGGCAATGTAAACATTATTTCACTAAGAATTTTTATAATATTCTTAGTTGGTATTTCTTCTTTCTTTCTTAGGTATAATTCTCTAAATCATCAGTGCCAACTGAAAAATAACCAGAGTCCCAATGAGTGCAATTATAGGGGTCATTTAATATGGAACATATTCACCCGGTGTAATTCATGGGGACAAATTTCCAAACTCATAGTCAGTGAAAAATATAATAACTCATCTTATATCAACTCTACTAATATTACTGGTCATATACTGATTTTTAAAGGAAATGAGAGGAAACATATAGGTTACCAAATAAATCAGAATGGCGTTACATCAGGAATCTAGATTGAAGTGAAGTGTGTATCACGGCCTACTTTTCATCTGAATTACTTTAAGGCATGTCTTTCTGTCTTCCCCAAATGGTTTGGGGTCCCTGACTGGCAAGGATTTATGATTTTACCCCACTAGCCTGACTAGGGAAAAAACTCACGTGTCGTTTTAGCGGTTGAGTAGATGGATGGATAATTTCTTTACCTACCACACTCACCCTCCAAAATATAGAAACTCCAGGGTAACTCTGATATTTCTTTTGCTGTGCATCACACTGGAAGCTCACTTAGAAAATAAGCAGAACCCCTGCAATGGCAACTGTTAGACAGATAGGTACTTACTCTGTTTATATCTCTTACTTTTAGAAGAATGTAAGGCTTAAGAAATTCTTATTGAAGAAGAAGGAGATTACTTGAATTAGCTCTATGTGTATTAAATAAATTTAATTAGTTAATTTAAAAAAAAGTCTTGTTGAACATAAAGAGTAAAGACTGATCACAACCTTCAGTTCCAGCCACTCTGCTAAAAATGCTACATTCAGTTCTGGGCATCAATTGTATCTTTTAATTAAAAAAAAATAAAAACAGCGCATTCGAGAAGATGCAATAAATTTCAACTCTCAGATTAGCCATTTGCTTGCAGTATTTCACCTCGTATTTGACTAGCAGGTGAAATTAAATACATTTATTTTCAACAATATCCAATTAGTTCCAAGCATATAGCCTTAAAACTGTGAAGATATACTTTGTGAAAGGTTGCCTAAAGTGCAGTCACAGAAGTCCACCTAAAAAAGTGGATTGTACAAATTAAGAAGAAATTCATTTCAGAACCAATTAATTAATGCCCTAGAAAATCGTTTTCCCTTAATATTTTTTACTCGTGTGATTGGGAAGATAGAAAGAAAACTAGAAAGCATTCAATATTATTATACCTAGAACTAGAAAGCTCATGAATATTGTTATATCAAAGATAATATTGAAGACTTCCCTGGTGGTGCAGTGGTTAAGAATCCACCTGCCAATGCAGCGGACATAGGTTCGAGCCCTGGTCCGGGAAGATCCCACATGCTGCGGAGCAACTAAGTCTGTGCGCCACAACTACTGAGCCTGCGCTCTAGAGCCCAAGAGCCACAACTACTGAGCCCTCGTGACACAACTACTGAAGCCCGTGCGCCTTGAGCCCGTGCTCCGCAACAAGAGAAGCCACTGCAAGGAGAAACCCGCGCACTGCAACAAAGAGTAGCCCCCGCTCGCCACAACCAGAAATAGACTGCGTGCAGCAATGCAGACCCAATGCAGCCAAAACTAAATTAATAAAATAAATTAATTTAAAAAATAATAATACTGAAATGGTGATCTCATGGATTTTTTCGATAGAGCAAATTTTTAAGGTGTAGTGTATCGCTTGTGCAGAGTAACGAGGAAATATTAAAGAGAGCTGAGCTAGATGAATAGGGGTCAGTAGTCAAAGAAAGAGTGAGACACAAAGTGCTCTGAATCTCTCTGATATTTTTCTTTTTCAGAAAGAGATTGGGATTAATGAACACCATTCAAAGGCATATCAGATATTTCACAGAATCATATCCACTCTGGGAGACTGGCTTAAGGGGTATTGGTCCTGGTTTAGCTGTGGAAACAGAGTTCTCATTCAAAATTGTAAATCTGAAGTTTTTCTTTTTCACTGTGATCTTCATTAAATACAGGTTGCTTTTCCTGATTAAGGAGGGAATAAAAGTAGGGAGGAATACTAATCTGTTTTGTTGAGATGTTGAAATTTTTCTCAAAAAGATGGAAGAAATTATTTTTTTAAAGGAAGACAAAACCGGAAGACGCCAGAAAGAAATCAAAATCAGTACCAAGGGAGGAGTGATATGGCAGTTAAGAGGTTCTTTCCATAAACAGTGACTCATGCCTTCTGGAGAAGACACTAGGCTCACGGTTACAACTGAAAACCTGCACTTGCAGCCGCCTATCAGAGGCCACGGGCACCAAGCTCCTGAGAGACACACATGTAGGGATGATCGGTGATGCTGCTGAGGGCTATAGAGACGAGACGGCTGTGTGTGTAACTGACAAGACCAATGGATGAGTGAGCAGGTTTCCTGGAGGGTGACAGATGTGCTCCTGCGATCTGTCGAGTGTGGCAATCTCTACCCACCACCTCTGATTCATGTTTGAACAAATGATACAACCGGAAGAGACACAGAACCATCTTTAAGTGTTATAAATTCTTGAGCAGGAAAGGGAATGGTGTAGACAGTTATTGTGTTAAATTTCTCCTTCCAAAATAAATTTAGGTTTTCACTGAAGTGGGGCAAAGACAACTGAACACTTCATGACACTGACATGTGTAAATGGCTTAAGATCCTGTGATCTTAGAGAATTACAGGAATCTTAAGATAGCCATATACTAGAAACAGACACTGGTAGACTGAGAAACTTTAAAAATAAATCAGTGAACAACCAATTGGTTCTTAACGTTTAAATAAGAGCATATCCACTTGATAAGTTACGAAGAACCATTTAAAAAGACAAAGAATATTTAGCCACAAGAGAAATGCACTGGAGATGATGGAAAAGCATGCATAAGAGAAAACACTGGTGTGAACAGATGCTACATTAAGATTGAGTGAAACAATGTATGGCGAACATCTGTCCCAGTTCCCAATACTAGGAGAGCATTCTACAAATTTTAAATTAGACAAATTTTAAATTGAATTTAATACTAGGAGAGCATTCTACAAATTTTAAATGATTGTGCATTTGTTTTACCTACGTTGTGTTTGGTTGGTTTTGGCTTGACAAAGAAAGCATCCCAGGGAATAAAGGGAGAATCTGCGTGCTCTGGGTTTTACAGATTAGAAGTGGAAAAGTGCCAGAGGAAACAAACTGCAAAATCAACTTTTGGGAAGGGGACATGAGAAACACAGGAAGCAAATCACAACACAACTGGGACTCGGTAACATAAAGGAGAAAAGAATTTGGAGGGGGATAGCGGGATGTCAGAAACTCTCTGGCAGAAGCAGTTAGAGAGCACCAGGCCCAGATAAAAGGCAAGAGAGAAGGGTCAGGGAGTGCAAGCGTCTGTGGCAACCAGGCAGTGGGGGTTAGCGGAGGAGCACACTGTGCGTGATCCCAGCAACACCACTGAGGAAGGGGTCCATCAGAAGACAGCTTAAAAACTTGTAAGATGACTTCACTCACTTGACAGGTTTCAATAGGTCAGAGCAATATCTGTCTCAAATACCAAGAGAAGATATGTTTTATTCAGGCAGTTGAAACAGGGAGAGCACTTCCTGTGGACTGAATTATGTACACCACCCCACCCCTCCCCCAAATTCATACACTGAAGTCTTAACCCACCATGTGACTGCGTTTGGAGATAGGACCTTTCAGGAGGTAATTAAGGTTGAATGAGAGCATAAGGGTGGGGCCCTAATGGAATAGGGCTGGTGGCCTTATAAGAAGGGGAAGAGACACACCAGAGAGCTCCGTTTCTGACTGATCACACACAGAGGAAAGGCCATGTGAGACAGTGAGAAGGTGGCCATCTACAGGCCAGGAAGCAAGGTGTCACAGGTATCAACCCAGCTGGCACCTTGATCTTTCATTTCCAGCCTCTAGAAATTTGAGAAAATAAATTTCTGTTGTTTAAGCCACCTAGTCTGTGCCATTTTGTTATGACAACCCTAGCAGACTAATACAGCACCCAAAGGGAGCGTATTCCTGAACATGGGGAAGGAGAGGGGTTTCACAGAGGCAAGAAACAAAATTGCAGAGTGCCTTGGTCTGGCACTGTTGCAATCTTGCAGAAAGGAGCTGGTTTTTCTTTGTGATTTGAGCTGTTCCAGCCCCTTAGAACCTGTTCCTGGAACTATCGACTCAAAGAAGGAATTTAGACAGAATGGATAGGTCCTTGGGTATCAGTGAGCAAGGGTAGGGAGTTGTCGGTGGAATTCAGAGGAGAAAAAGTTACACTTATATATACACTGGGTGACGTCTGATACTTTACTTCAACTCGTAAGGAAGAGCTTGTTGATAAAATACAAGTGACAGAATCCTTGGAAGAAAACAGGCACATTACCTTATAATTTATCACACCAGGGAGGGAACCCTGAAAACAGGCAAGTGTGGGTTCTAATACTCAGGGGAGGTGCTCTTAAAGGCTCACGGAGAAGATGAGTGTATTCCATTTCAAAGAGCAATGGCTTTGGCATCGTGAAAGTTGGGTTCAAATCCCAGGTTACCCTTCCTTACTCAGTGGCTTTGGAAATACCTCCTACCTCCTAAAGTTCAGTTTCCTTGTTTGTAAAATAGTGATAATAATGTCTGCCCTCCAGGCCTGTGAGGTACACTCCACCACCTTAGAGTCCACAGAGCCCAATGCAAAAGGAATATTTCTCAATATTAATGATAACATATGTCATGTGTGGAAAGCTATGAACTATAAAATAATAGCAATGAAAGTCCCAAATGTTTACCATGAGGAGGAATAAACATGAGAGGAATCTCTAAAAAATGATGACATTTTACAAGAAAATAATCTTTAAAAATGTGTGCAATTAAAAGAGGAATATAGGGCTTCCCCGGTGGCGCAGTGGTTGAGAGTCCGCCTGCCGATGCAGGGGACACGGGTTCGTGCCCCGGTATGGGAAGGTCCCACATGCCGCGGAGCGGCTGGGACCGTGAGCCGTGGCCGCTGAGCCTGCGCTTCCAGAGCCTGTGGTCCGCAACGGGAGAAGCCACAACAGTGAGAGGCCCACGTACCGCAAAAAAAAAAAAAAAAAAAAAAGACCAGGTGACAGAGGCTAGAGGACACTTGCAAGGGGGCAGGTTTGTCAGGAAGAAAAAGCAATTAAAACAGACGAAAGGGGAAAAATATAAGCAAATTCAGAGGAGGAAGATATTTGTTTGCTACGCTAATAAGTTTGGACTTAATATACACCTAACAATGAAATACAGCTGAGACAAGACTCGCTTTCATTTTGATAAAAACCTTAAACATTGATTAAAAACATCAATTCATTATGTCAGACACCTAAAAATATGATATATGTGTAGTATTTAAAAATACTGCATGAGTCACAGGAAGTAGTGAGGGAGGAAGGGGACAGCTGCCTCGCAGGTCTCTCAGCCAAATCAACCCTGGCAATCGCAAAGATGACAGATGCCACAGCCAGATCATCCTCAAATCCAGGGAAGTGATCACGGAAGGCTCAGTTTTGCTAACTCAGAAAAAGAGGGCGCTGCTGGCATCTTCTCTAGAGAATGCGTCAGTGATTAATGATACTACATACATTCTTCTCATACTAATCTGTTTCATATTGCGATTTGTATATATAATTATATATATATATAATAGAGAGAGAGAGAAAGAGGGGGAGAGAGAGAGAGACAAGGCAAGCACATATCAAGGCTTTTAAGAGATGAATATGATCATTTACAAGGCTACACCAGCAAATGACTCAGTTTTATGCATCAAGCATAGAAAATTATTGTGATCATAATTTTATTCTTAGTACCCAAAATTCTACATCATATTTTTGGTAGCCTCCTTTTTCCATTTCTGTAGTAGACATTTGACTATGAAATATTTTATCATATTCCATTTTGTGATTAGATCCTATAGGTTGCTATGAATTTAAGAAACCAAAAGTTATCTTCAGTGTTTGCTCTTTGCTTTCCTACATGTACGCTATTTCTTTTCCCGAATTTTCTCTCTTTTGTGTGTTTTAGGAAGGACTACACATCTTATGATACTTGAAGTTGTGTTATGACATTTTACAAGGCGCGTGATGTTTTCTTAACAGTGTTATAATACAGGCTCATGCTAAAGTACAACAGTTCAAATAAGCACGGAAATCATACTCACAATGGAACAAAAGAGCCTAATTGAGCAGCTTTATAACCTTGTACAGAATTCCCTCACCACCACTTTAGATAGAATTGCTTTTATTTTAGCAATGCTCTTTTAATTAAGTCCTAAACATCTAAAACATGGCAAATGTAAATATGTATTATAAATCCTTAATTATGAGGATTGCTAAGCATTCATGCAGCTTTCTGCCTTGGAGATAGATTCTTTTTGTTCAAAATCCGCCAAAATTGAGAGATAAAAGTGAATGGATGTGAAAAATGCAAAACTTTGTTTAGACTGCCCTTCTCTTGGTAGCAGTATCACTTTACCACATTGTCTTCAAGAGTTAAATTATGTTTCAGTTTATCTAGCGGCTTTTAAGTCAAAACCTCTCCTGCCATTTTCTGCCTTTGTTGCCATATTCAGAAAGACTAGCACCCCGAGACTGACTAGAAGTTGAATTAACTATTGGGGATCCTGAGGTCTTCATGGCCTTTGCCTAGAAAATAAAGCACTTTGGGATCAGAAAAGGGCAACACTGTCCCTCTGCTTGGGATGAGTTTAAACTGGATCCAGAAAGACCTCTTGCTATTTTTAATCCCACATACTGTTTTAAAACTATACAGGAGACTATTCTGGTATAGTAGCAATAAAATAAAAATCTTATCATGTATCCCAACAATATTTAATTGAAAATGTGCCACCTAGGGGATTGTCTTCCATTTCTCTGCCGACATGGCCTGTTTCCCAGTCCCTACCCAAAGTATCTTCCAACATATGCATGCACGCTCGCGTGCACACACGCATACACAGACACACACGCTGACAGTTTCCTCTCAGCAATTCATTTCCCTCACAGACCACTTTGCATTTAGTTCCTTTCTTCTGTTTGGTTATCTACTGATGAACATTAAAAGACAAACACATATCAGTATCTTTGAAAACCAAAGACAAGTCTTGAAGATCTAAATACATATTCAATCTTTTAGAACAAAGCTGTTAGTCCAGAGAGAAACTGAACTTTCTCAAATTTTCTCAAAAATCTCTCTTTTGAGTCTGATACACAAAGGTAATTGGTTTACATTAACAGGAAAATGTGGGGTTCTCAGCTGTGGGCCACAGGGTCAAATGTCTGTTCATTGCCATCCAAGCATCTCCCAACTCCAAGACTTGCAACAAATTCCTAGGAGAGTTTATCAATGCCCTTCAACGGACATTCAAAGAATATCTCTCGGGACTTCCCTGGTGGCACAGTGGTCAAGACTCCACTCCAGTGCAAGGGGCCCAGGTTCAATCCCTGGCCAGGGAACTAGATCCCACATGCATGCCTCAACTAAGAGTTCATGTGCCACAACTAAGGAGCCCGAGTGCCACAACTAAGGAGCCTGCCTGCTGCAACCAAGACCCAGCGTGAGCAAATAAATAAATAAAGTTTTTAAAAATATCTCTCTGTAGGTTATAACTTCAGAGTAACTGAATTAATGAAATTACAGGTTGTAGTTTGTCTTAAAACTATACAATAAATGTAATTTAGGAAAGCAGTTGAATTTATATATTCACATACTATTTCTAAACTAATATCGACCTGTGACCTCACTTGTAAGTACCATATTTGCCAGTGAGGGAAAAAAAATGGTTACAGAAACAAATATGTTTTTTATAATTTAGAAACACATACCATCTTATTCTAGAGCACTGCCAAGTAATAAGAGGTACTCACTAAATAAAGTAATTAGAGCTGTAGGACAACTGATACATATCACACCCTTTTTTTCCTTTGTGATTTAAAAAACTTAGAGGTAAATTTCTTCACTGTTCTATTAAATACTTAGAGCATAAAAAAAATTTATAGTTACTAATTTTAAACTACTTAAAATGTCAAATGTTTTTAGGCTGCACTCACTTTTCCAATTATTACATTGGAATGACTCATTAACTGTAACATAAATGGGCTCATTTTTACCTCTTTTATGCTATTTCTCTGGTTTTATGACCAGAGTACCACTTTTCCGTGAACCATGATGAAAATGCACTGGGAGAAAAAAAAAAAATGAAGCACATACCCTTTCTCTTCCAAATACCAACTCACCTCAGAAGAACTGAAGTAATAATGACAATTTGTAATGTATTTTGCATGTACATTCTTTACCAGTAAGTAATACTGTAGTTTCAGGTACCATGTATGTGAATACCTTGGCAAAAGACATGCTTGCAAAAACTTTATCCTCTGAAAGTCAATTGGGAAACAAAAATATCTTTACTTGTGCTAGTAGCATATCAGATATGGTGTTTACCAACACAGAGTCACCAAGACCCTGGAGTGATCAGTACCGTGGAAGGTCTAAATTCATAGATTATAAACAAGGAATGATAGTTCTAGAAGTCAAATAAATAAACACATGTATACATACATGCCTAACTGAAGCACACAGCCAGATAACGACAGCCTTAGAACTCCTTGAAAAAATTCAAATGCTGGAATCTCAGACATCAAAGTTTCTCCCAAAAAGTAACTAAGAAGATAATCCAATGGTCAATGACATCTTGATTATTTAGAAATGCATTTATTGTAACTTAGTCTTATGGGTAAACTATCCATTATTCCTCAAGAAATTTTAAACTTTAAAAAAAAAAACTCAAAGACTTTAAATTACAATATTAATATTGTGGGTGAATTATTCATTTAAGTATATTCAGTTAATTGAGGCTTTTTGATGAGTTCATTCTTCCTTTAAGGACTTTCAGTGATAAACACGAGTTCTTCTAAAGCTCCATAATTTTTTGTCTGCAATTAGTTTAGGGCATTTATTTCTCTTTCTGAGATTTTCCTTTTTATAGGGACCCAAATCAAACTGACCTTAGCATGTGATGCTACAATTCAAGACATGTTTTTAAAGGTCTGTTTGTTAAAGAGTGTTTCTAAAAGTTCCCACCTGAAATACCCATTAAAACAACAATCCATATATTCTATGAGAATTCACCCCACCACCACCAAGAACACAGCTCAATTCACCTCATGATCGTGGTTAATCCATGAAACATCCCCTATTTTAAGCACATATTCTGTGATGGGTCCATCCTTCCTTATCATACAGTTAACTTGAAAAACTGCAATAATTCTAAATAAATAGTAAACAAGTTACTGAGGCCAAGATTTCTGAGTCGATAAAAATGAAAAAATAATTAAGCTAAGCAATAATGGAAACACCAGGCCACTTAAAAAAATCAAACTCTGCATTATTTAATATTTCACCAGAAACAGTCACCTACAAATCTGAATACACATATCTGGGATTTATGTAACAATGCTGGATAAATTCTTATTATTCTTCCTACTATTTTCAGGGCCTGGGTCATTCTGTAAACTTTCAGTCACAACAGAGGAAAGAAAAGATTTTTTTAAAAGGACAGAGAAGAACTTCTCAAATAACCTGACTAGTCAGTGATATGATTCGTAAGTTGACAACATTAAGGTCCCAATACAATTTATCTAAGGTAAAGGAGATTCAGATTCTAAATACAGTATCAAATTGTGACAAAGCGGTGTTTGCAAAGCAAGACTGATATTCTATTGTAAAAAAGTTCAGAACCGTGTAATGCAAGTGTCACGATACTTTATCATCTATTTACCATGGAGAGTCATGAATCCCATCATCATTCTCGTCCACACCCAGAATAAGTCACATTAAGTAAGCTATATGAGACGGTCCTAGGCTGTCTTTGATCTGGAAATTGGTCTTTTGATAAGACAGAAATCTTCATTAGTTCTGCACCATTGTAAACACTATTATGAAAAATAAATCATTTTAACATATGGCCATTTATTTTGGGGAAAAAATGCTACAGTGAAATTTCAAGGAAAAGAATTTTTAAAATATTATATCGTATCATATTTTTTAACTTAAACTTCTAAAAAAAACCACTGTAGTAAAGAGTATAATGTAAATAAAATGAGGCCACTCATCAGTTCTTGGAAATGAAAATTAAATACAACTCCAAACGGACAAGGCATTTACATAAAAATTAATTATCTTGGCATGAGTAGGTAAAAGGCACCTGCTTAATTATTATGAATTATCAGTGGGCAGGGCTTAAGTGAAAATCTATTTTTCAATTTATTCTAGAAAGTTTGCCAATTTCAGAATTTTTAGGAAGCTGCTACTGTAAAAGTCATAGGGACAAGGGCATTCTTCCAGTAAGATGATTTACTCCATCCAATTAGTGATTTCAGATGCATGTTCCTCATTAGTATGGAGTGGAATATTTTACACTCATGAAAGTATAAAATAACAACAGAATTTTCATTCAAAATATCTAAGCTGCAATTACGTATACACTTTATTGAACTTCTTATACTAAGGGGATTACTTGAGATTGAAAGTGTCTCTTTAGCAGCCAAGACTGCTGAAACTTTGCAAATAGTTATAAATAATTCATACGCATGGAAATAACAAGATTTCTGAAGAATAGTGTCTTTAAGAAGACACATATGAAGAAGATGCTAATAAAGGCTTCTTCTGTTATAGCTCCTGGCAATTGTAGCACTACCTTCAGCACTTCAATCCCTGAGGAATGCATCTGCGTGCTAAATAAAGACTAAATTTTATCATAGCAGTATATAATTTATCTACTATCCAAGTCACACCATTATATTACATTGTGTATTATTTAAGTCAAGGGTCAATGAACTTTTTCTATGAAGAGCTAGAGAGTAAAGAATGTTATTTAGGTCCTTGTATAACAAGGAAATCAATTTTAAGATAATTTTATTGATAAAATTAAAAATATAATAATAATTGAGTATGAATTTTTGCCATACTGGTCTACTAACGAGAAGAATGAACTAAAATTTGAATTTCATATAATCGTTTTATGCCACAAAGAATTCTTCGTTTAATTTTTTTCAAACATTTCAAAATGCAGTAAATCAACTGTACCCCAATAAAAATTAATTTGAAAAAATTTGAAAAAAATGTAAGAACCATTCTTAGCTCACAGGCTACTACACAAAACAGGCAGTGGGCTAGATCTGACCCATGGGCCATATTTTACCAACCTCTGAACTAAATATTACATTATCTTACAAGTGACATTATATAATTCTATTAGTTTGTTTTCACCGAAAAGGTAAATTAATTCAATCTTGATATAGAGATTGACTTCCATAAAGGAATTGTTTACATGATATGTAACAAATGATACAAATTCTGAAATTAATTTTAGAAGACATAAAAATGTTTCTTACTTAGGTTAAGCACTAGGTATCACATGGAAGTCCTGTGTTCGATTCCTTGTTGGCTATGAGCTGTGTTATCTCCATAGCTGGAGGCTGCCCTTATCAGAAATGATTTGGGATGCATACTATCAGGAAAGGGGAGAACGCACCACATTGATGAAAACAAATCAGTATTGCTGTTAGAAGAGTGAGTCAAAGTTCAGGCTCACCTTTATATCCAGAGGTCAGCTACTTATGTATTGCAACTTGTAATTGTATTTTAACAGTACTTTACTGTTTATATTAGTAATTTTTTGCTATGGAAAAGAATTTGGGTGGGGAGGAGGAGGAAAAGAAGAAAGTTTCTAGAAAGAGGTACAAGGCTGAATTTGAACAATTTGAGAATCTGTCCAGTAGCATTTAGGTGGCATCCCAGAGCCCACAAGAACGATCATCTACTCAAGTCATTACCTTCAACTTTTGTTAACTTTAACATATTCTTTAGTGCTTCTTTCAGGGTAGATATCAGATACAGCCTTTATTCCAATTACGGAAAAGAAAGCACACAGCGAGAAATTAACTTCTAATTATGTCATTCATAAGCTACTTGTTAAGCATTAAATATTCTCAGTATACCTGAAGCCAGAGAGCTTCCATCACATGATCTGCAAGAGTAAAAATAAAAGCAAAACTCTTAGTTGACTTACACCTTTTCTTCTTTTACAGTGTCCACCCCTCCCCCAACAACGTCTTAATGCTCAGAAGGAAACTGTGGGTTCATAAGAGCAATTTAAAAATAAAGGGACTTCCCTGGTGGCGCAGTGGTTAAGACTCCATGCTTCCAAGGCAGGGGGCCCAGATTCGAGCCCTGGTCAGGGAACTAGATCCCACATGCATGCCGCAGCTAAGAGTTCACATGCCACAACTAAGGAGCCCGTAAGCCAACACTAAGGAGCCCACCGGCCGCAACTAAGCCCCAGCCCAACCAAAATAAATAAATAAATGAAAATAAATATTTTTTTAAATAATTTAAAAAAATAAAGAGGTGACTCCCTTTTCAGTGCATGTATCTTATTAGCAAGTGAAGAAAGCAACAACAGCCTGTGCAGCTTATCAAAGAGCAAGCCCTACTAGGAGGATCTGTTTCTAAACTTTCACAGAAGGAACCCTTCAATATAATAACACCTTGACCAGAACAAGGAGGAAAGACCTGGGGCTGGTTTCAACGTTTTTCATCTTTAGTCAGAAGAGGAGTCAGCAGTCACCAAAGATGTGTAAGCACACGCATCTAGTGGTTTATGCATCTTCATATAAATATATACATATGTTCACAAATCATTGTTATGTAAATGGCTGCCACCATGCCTACAAGTAAGGCAATTGTGTACTCAAATTGTGAGAGTTCTTGAACTCTTGGTGCCTCTCCAACACACACACATAGATACACCTGAACATGTGTGTGTGTGTGTGTGTGTTTGCACAGAAACCTTCTAATGTAAACTTACCCTGTTGATTAATTAGATCAACTAACATTCAAATTAAAGTGTACCTAATCCCTGAGCTGTCCCTGGTGTATAAAGTCCTGTCCTGTGTAAGCTTTCATACTGGCGGCCTTGGGCAGTCTTGGGCCGACTCAGTGGATAGCAGATTTGCTCCTGGTGAATCAGCTGTAAATAGAGGGAAAATGTCTTTGTATTCACCCGAGAGACTGACCTTTAATTTCCTTTATTTTTATTCAGTTCTCCCTGACTTTAATATTGGTGTTCAAGATTGATTCATGTTTTAATGTAAAGTTTTGTCCAAAAGAATTACTGGAGCTATTATAATACTTTAAAAACACTTATGGTGGTTGATGGTCACTTGTCACTATGCTGAATTACAACCTTGCTGGTAAACATATAGACTTGTTCCTCCAAAAAAGATACAATACATGGAGTACCATGACTTGGTAATAAGTGCTTTGCTTTCTTCCCCCCACCCCCCACAAAATACGAATGAAATAAAACTTGGCAAATGAATTTTTTTGTTTTATATCTACTGCTGCAAATTATACTGTCAATGTGATAGTAACAAGAAATTACTAAATGCACCTTTAATTATCTGAAGTCATTTAACTGCATATATGACACTTTAAGAACAGTCAACTCTTAACACATACGGTAACCAAGAATTCCAACTTTAATATTTAAATGTTCCTAATAATTTAAAATGCTATAGGTTCTTTAAGTTAATCAAATGTTTAAAAGAGCATTAAACTACTTCCTGAAGAATAAACCAAGGATAAAAGAATACAGAATCAGGATTGAAATTTTAAGTGTCAGGAGAGGCCCAGCCAGAGCTAAGCACCCATGAATATTCTGCTCTCCTGAGATCTTCTCAGCAGCTCATCTTTCCTTTGAAGAAGATATATTACAAAGAAGCTATTGAAGGTCGATCTGCCTTTTATTGGACTTCAAGAAAATAAACAAATGTGAACAACTAATAGCCCAGTCAGTCACATCAGTCAATTATAAACTCAAACAGTCAGCATATTGGAAAGACAAGACTGCCTCTAGGCCAGACTTAAGCGCTGCTTTCCTTAAGGGAAGGATGCTTCAAATGATGTGCTTTACATTGTAAGAGTGACCTCTAGTGCTTCCTTTTTTGCTGAACTTCGGTAGTTGGACGATGAATTTACTCATGCGTTTTCTACAAAACTTTCTGTGTGTGGGGGGGGGGGGGTCTGTGTTGTTATTGTTTGTTTGTTGTAATGTTGGTCAAATGCTACTATTACAGCATTCCAAGATTTTGATTAGGTGAAAATATGCACATTTTATTGACTCATGGGATTCTTACACCCCCAGATTAAAACAGAAGCTAAAACAGTGCAACGTCCGAGTGAAGTTCTCTTCTTTCAGAGTGACAGATATACCACACCATTAAATGAGCTAATACTGAACGGAAGGACGCAATCACAGTGGCCATTCAACGTAAACGAGCATTTGGCTTGTGCCAGTAAGGTCATTTATAATGTTCTTCCCACATCAGAGTGCTTTAGCGCGCTCAAGGGATGTGCCATAGCAAATGCCTGGTTCCTGGCTTATTTGTGTCCCCCAAACCTAAACCTGCTTGAACTGTAGTGACATAAATTCCTGACCAGGCCTCACAGCCCTTTCTTGAAAAGCAGATGAGCTTTTCCTTTAAAGTCCAAGAAAGAGAGAAAAAGTTGTATTTGCTGGGCTTGTTGATCATTCATCAGGGAGGGAGAAATTCTCCAGTTTAGAGATTTTAGGCCAAATGTAACTTTTAAAACTTCTTATCTCTAATAAAAAGTGGATGAAGGGACCTCTGTCAAATTATTTTGGATGATACTTAAATTAGAAATAAGGTCTTAATAAATCTTCCCTGGGACCATTAACTCAGAATCAGAATATTCAATCACAAATTTATAAAGTTAAAAATTCAAGAATAATACTTTTGAAAAAAGCACCTGAATGTATTTCTTTAAGCAAGATGTAGGAATCAAGCCCCCGTGTTCAAGTCTCATTCTGGTGGCAGTGAGGACACAATTCCTAATATTGAGGTTCACCTCTACCAATTCTGCCCCTGAATTCTGCAGTATGTTTCAGTTATTATCCTGGCATCATTCTAAAGATGCAGCCAGCTATCAGTCTGCCAAATTGCAAACTTCAGAAATCTAAGCTAATGTAGCATAATGTAAAGTCTGCCAGTTGTTTTCCTGTTAGACATAATTCCAATAAAATTCAGGAAACCTAAAAAAAGGAAGAAACAAAGACATTCACAGGCTATTCCATGATTAGGATGACGATTTAATGTTTTACTAGAACTTGAGTGTTCTCAATGAATACACAAAGACAAGAGGACAAGATTCTGCTCGTAGACAAACAGAGAAACGATACTTTGCATATTCTGACCAGACCAAGAGGAAAGACATGTGTAAACCCAGTCGTATTTGCAAGATTTTAAGTGATGCTTCATTTATAGCAATGTGCTTTGCAGCAATTCCAGCTGCAAATAATAATCATAAAAAACAACAGAATTAAAGTTTTGCAGAGAGGCCCCCTTCAAGTTCTAAATCATTTGCTGTATACTTACAGGAATTCCCAGCTAAAACCCTGTTCCAATTTGGAGTAGATAACAGAAGTAGCGTCTTGAGAACAGCTCCGGTGACAGGCCTCATGTTCACATTCATTGGGCTCCCCCAAAAGATCTTGAGTGGCTCTCCGAGGGCTCCAGTCCCGCTCTCAGTCTGTCTCCCAGCTCTGTCTGGATTTTCAGCACCTCTGGGTGTCTTGGTCTCTCTACCTCCTCCTCTTCCTTCTCTCTCTCTCTCTCTCACACACACACACACACACACACAAACACACACACCACAGCCCTGACTGCTCACTGAAAAGCGCTCAGCATCTTTCCGAACGAGCATCCACACTGCCGAGGCCACGCCCACTCCTCGCAGCCGTGGTCCCAGAAATTGGCAGCAGCAGCGTCCCTCCTCCAAATTCACAGCAGCGCTCAGAGCTCCGCCGGGCGCTGCGCTGCTGATGAAAGCTGGACTTGGAGGCGAGGCCTGCCGCGGCTGGGCCTCCTCGGGGCTCCCTCCCCTCTGCTCTATTCTTCAATAATCCTTAACCCTTTTCTCCCCTCTGGAGATGTCCGTGGGGGGAGGGGCGAGGCGGTGGAACCTCCTGATTTTCTGCAGGTCTTGCCTTCAGCAGAGCCAGTCAACATACTGAGCTAATTCCTGATTATCCGGGAGTGCATCCAGGTAAAATTGTGTTTTGTTTCAAAACAAAAGCATAAAATGAGACAGAAATAACTAAGCAGCATTGGTAAATGGTAGCTAAAACTGTCCTTGGGGAAAATACTTGCTGTTGTTTTTCTCTGTTTATATAAAATTATCCTCTTCAGCTATGGTGCCAGGATTTTATTATGGAAATGCCTCACAAGGAAACAGACATTCCTGTTTGGCAGATATTTAAAATCATCTAGTAATAGTCTGCAAGAAATTAACATTTCTTATTTTAGTGCATCAGGAGTACAAATCCACAAACTGAATGCTTTGGATAGATCTATTTTGATGAATGCTTCAGGCTGTGAATACACAGTGGCATTCTACAATCAAATTCTTTAATAATAATTCCCAAAAGGCCCAAAAATAAAAATGATGGGATACTGAAGAAAGGGAACCCCCCGCCCAAAACACACACACACACACACACTCACACCAAACCTCCTAAACAATTTAAAGATGTAATTCAAATGGCCTAAAGGAGAGAGGAGTAAAGTTGAATTCAGAAGATCTCCAGCTACAGAAAAATTACTCTTCAAATGGCTGATCCATGGATATTGCCAGTTCTTGAATAGAATATTAAAGTATTTAAATAATGGAGCTAGTATCACATAAGGATAAGTGTATAACATGGTGTCATAGAAGGATAAATAAGCTCTTCAAAATAAATGTCAAGATATCTAACTTAGAATGTGCTAAATTTTATAATAGGAACACTGAGATTCTCAAGCACTTCTTGGTGATAACAAGTAAGAAGAAACATAAGCATTCAGCAGCAGCAACCTTGCTATAGAATGAATGAAATAAGGGGGAAATGACAGAAGCATTCACCGTAAGAGCTAGCTCTTGCCTACAAACAAAGCAGAATAGATATTTTTAATTTCCCTATTTTGCAGATGAGAAAACAAGAATAGGGAATTTAAATGATTTGAGGAGATCATAGAGTTAGTAAATAAAGCGCTGAGGATTGAACTTTGTTTTTCTGACCCCAGTTTTACTGCTCTCACCCTAGGACTTGCTGCCCTTCACATAAGAGTACAGCTCCTTCCTGACCTCTGTCAAAGGCAGTGAAAACCTGAAGCCCTTAAAAAAAAAAAAAAGCAGAGGAAAAGAAAGGTCATTGTTCGAGTGTTTACTCTGTATTTCTAGGCCTATATCCCTGATTTTGTCATTTTCAAACATAACATGTTAAGCAAAAGCAGATATAAATTGACAATTTCTGTTAAGTAATTATTGAAGGGGATTAAATATTGTTGAACACATATTATATGCCACTTGTTATCTACTTAAATTATTATAGCAATCTCTGAGGGAAATATCATTGTGCCCATTTAACAGACAAATAGATTGAGCCTCAGCAAAGTTACGCAGTATGTCCAAAGTGCCACGGTGAGTAGGCTCGGCATTCTGGTCTGCAAAGCTCTGAAAGTATTTCCTTCAATGACTCCACACAGAGGGAACGGGTCTCAGGCTCTCCAGAAGAGAAAAGTTCTCTTTTTCTCTTTTTTTAAATTCTCTTTTCTCCAGAAGAGAAAAAAGTTGTCTTCCTTTTAAAACTTTATACTTAAAATTGTTCCCATAAAATAAATTAGAGAATGCATTTTAAAAGGATCAGTACACATATCAAAAATGAAAAATGACTGAACCTTTCCTGGCAATAATAACTTCTTTAGGACAAAGTGTAAATTTTCATAGCAACCGTTAAAGATGGATTTTTCCATATCAATGGGTTATGGTAATAGAATGAGTTGGAGGCTGGCACTGAATAAAGTACCTGAGTATTTCAAGCCATTGCACCGCCAGACCCTGCCTGATGGCCACAGAGGAGAGAGAGCCACGTGGACCACATGACGCAGTGGAGAGAGTTTAGACATTATAAACAGAGAAGCCCAGATATGAATTCAGCTTTCACTGTGGTCCTGATTAAATGACTCATTTACTCTGGTCTTTGATTTCCTTTTCTTAAAAAGTAAGAGAATAATGACTAAAGAGCCATTGTGATATAATGTGTGACAACCCCCCACTGAGTGCCTAACACTTAGTGGGTCCGCAGTTACTCACTGGCCTTAGATATCTGCATTCTGACTGTACAGAGTAGTGGTTTGAGCGGGCAGTGTTGGAGTCTGGTAGCCCAGGTTCAAGGTCTGCTCCAGAGCCACCTCCAACCAGCCTGCCCTTGAGCAAGCTGCATACCATCCCTGATTCTTAGTTTTCTCATCTGTGAACCAAGGACAGGTACAGTATCACCCTCATGGCTGAGACAATGCTTGTGAAGCGAAAGCCCCTGAGAGTTAGACAATCAATGTTGTTCTTGTAATCACTGTATTATTACAGCTCACTTTGCACAGAGGAGAAATCTGAGGAGGAGAGGAATTACGGACTTGCCAGAGGGACATGACTCATTGGTGGCAGAAAAGGGATGGTCACCAAGACCTACTGACTTGTGCTTCTTTTCTTCCTCTCTACCGTTAAGAGTTGGTGCTTAATGTCAGGGAGGAAAAAAAAAAAAAGAGTCTGAATGGGAAAAATCAGAGAAGTGTAGAGACCTAATTTTGCACATTACTGTACTGCTGATTCAGACGTCACAAATCATTTCTCCCTGTGTATGCATTTGTGGTTATATTTTCCACCGATTAAGATAAAAACAACTGCTGGTGCTTCAGGTTTGGCGTATGCATATTATGGGCTAGACCCTGCCTGAGAAAGCATTATAAATCAAACCAAAATGTTCCAATTTGTAAAATAAGGCTTTCAATTTCCTCTTGGTACAACCTGCCAGAGAACTGTATGACCCACCACAGTGTGCATAGAGGCTCCTGGACTGTCCTTTGGATTGGAAAAGGATCATCGGGTCATAGTGGAACAAAGTCACATCAAAAGACTAGAAAGAGATTAAGATGCAACTCCTTTGTTTCTCTTATTCATGCAAATTGTGTTATCTGGTGCCTGAACCTCTTAACTGGTTTCTGGATTTCTTACAAAGGCAATTGGTTTGTGGATGTCTCCCTAGGGGAAGAAGAGGCTGGGCTTCCTATTTTCAATTTCGTTGATGTTGCTACTCAAAATTTATTCTTTTTGTGATTTATGAGAAATATATTTTGGTCATCTGAATGACCAAATATATTTTTCTTATATATATGCTTGGTCTTCCTCCACAGTTCCTGGCTCAGGACCTCCCCAAACCTTGGAATTTCCTAAGTGTAGACAGTGGTAAAGGTGTCCTGTGATATGTGAAGAGGTGACTTTTAGAAGCACCTAATGATGGGGGCTGGTTGCCAGGAGAACCAATCATGTGGTTAGAGGATTGGAACTTTCAGTCCCACCCCCTGACCTCCAGGGAGAGAAGAGGGCTAGAAGTTGAATCAATCATGCCTATGTAATTAAAGCTTCCATAAACATTCAAAAGGACAGGATTCTGAGAGCTCCTAGTTTGTGAACACGTGGTGATGCCGGGACAGTGGTGCTCCTGGAGGCGGCATGGAAGCTCCATGCCCGTCCCCATACCTTGCTCTAATGCATCTCTTCCTTCTGATTGTTCCTGAGTTATATCCTTGTATAATAAACCATTGACCTAGTAAGTAAAATGTTTCTCTGAGTTCTGGGAGCCACTCTAGCAAATTAATTGAACCTTCCTTGGGGACCTTGAACCCTTCACGGGAACCTCTGATTTATAGCTGGTCAGTCAGAAACACCGGTGAAAAACCTGGACTCGTGACTGGAGTCTGCAGTGGGGACAGGATGACAGTCTTGTAGGCTGAACCCTTATCCTGTGGAATCTGATGCAATCTCTGGATATTCTGCTGGTGTCTGAGAATTGCTTACTGGTGTGGGGGACCCCATACACATTGAAATTGGTCTCAGAAACCTATTTATGAGGTAAGAACATTTTTGCCAAAAGCCCCTTCCCAAATATATTTATATTGGATATAAACAATGTTTTCTTTGCCCTAACAGTCAACATGTAAGAATATTAATTGTTGTCACTGTTGGGATTGAAACTTTATCAAGTTAATATTTTATTAATGGCATTTACTTTTATTTTGTATTACATTTTCAGTTAAGGGACTTGACGTTCTGTAACATAAATGCACTTTTCACAAGCGATCTTTATATTGCCCTAAGTGTTACTATTTTGTTTTCCCTTTTAATCAGTATGTTACAAATAGGGTAAGTGATGACTTCCATAATAACAAACTTACTGAGTTTTGCAAGTTTGCAAACACCCAAAGCTCTAGCGGGTGCACTTTTCCTATTAACATCTCACTTGACACAACGCTTACATAATAAAGACAATTTGCAAATAAAGATACAAATTAGAGGCAACACTGGCTACTCTCTTCAGAAGATTATATTGGGTTGGCCAAAAAGTGCCTTCGGTTTTTAAGTAAAAATAAAAGACACATTTTTCATTTTCACCAAGAACTTAATTGAACAGCACATTCACCATTTTGTTCCACTACCTTCTGCCATTTTTCAGGCAACTTCATAATTCCATTTTCCCAAAACTTTTTATCTTTTTGAGCAAAGAACTGTTCCAGGTACCTTTTACAGTCTTCCAGATAATAGAAATTTTCTCCATTAAGGGAATTTTTTAAAGACTGAAATAAACGGAAATCCAAAGGTGCAATATCTGGTGAATACGGCGGATGAATCAGAACTTTCCAGCCAAGCTGTAACAGTTTTTACCTGGTCATCAAAGAAACATGCGGTCTTGTGTTATCCTGATGGAAGATAGTGTGTCTTCTGTGGACTAATTCTGGATGCTTTTTGTAAAGTGCTGCTTTCAGTTGGTCTCATTGGGAGCAGTACTTGTTGAAATTAATCGTTTAGTTTTCTGGAAGCTTATAATAGAGGATTCCCTTCCAATCCCACCATATACACAAGATCACCTTCTTTGGATGAACACCTGCCTTTGGTGTGGTTGGTGGTGGTTCATTTCACTTGCCCCACGATCTCTTCTGTCTCACATTGTTGTATAGTATCCACTTTTCATCGCCCGTCACAATTTGTTTTAAAAACAGAACGTTTTCATTACGTTTAAGTATAGAATCACATGTGGAAATACCATCATGAAGGTTTTTTTTGCTTAACTTATGTGGACCCCAAACATCAAAGCGATGAACATAACAAAGCTGGTGCAGATGATTTTCAACGCTTAATTTCGATACTTCGAGTATGTCGGCTATCTCCCACGTGGTATAATGTTGATTGTTCTCTATAAATGTCTCGATTTGATCGCTATCAACTTCAACTGGTCTACCTGACCATGGAGCATCATCCAGTGAGAAATCTCTAGCATGAAATTTCGCAAACCACTTCTGACATGTTCGATCAGTCACAGCGCCTTCTCCATACACTGCACAAATCTTTTTTTACATTTCCGTTGCGTTTTTACCTTTCTCGAACTAATAAAGCATGATATGCCGAAAATGTTGCTTTTTTTCTCCCATCTTCAATATTAAAATGGCCACACAAAAATTCACCAATTTTGATGTCTTTTTTTAAATGCACACTTATATGAGAGCTGTCGCGTACAATCTAACAAAATTGTTTCGAATGAAGTTAAAGACAGCTAAATGCTACTAGAGCCATCTTACGGAAGAAAACGAACGAAACTTTTGGCCATCCCAAGTACATCTGCATGTCATACATAGTTTGCATAATTCAACAAGATTTAAAATGAGATATAGTTTTCAGTAGAAAGTAATATGGAGTCTCAGATATCATTCCGATTAAAATATTGTACAGTGAGTGTGATGTCATTAATGACTTTTGAAAGTCTCTGTTTTTAAATGTTATTTTTAATATTTTAAATACTTAATTTAAATTTATTTTTACTAAAAATAAATTTTAATGTAAAACCTTTTAGATTTATAGAAGAATTACAAAGCTAGTACAGAAAGTTTCCATTTACCCTCCCCTTCCCCCCTCCCCCCACACACACAGTTTCTCCTATTATTGATATCTTATATTAGTTTGGGTACATTTGTTATAATTAATGAGTCAACACTGGTATATTATCATTAGCTAAAAGTTCACATCTTACTCAGATACTCTTCATTTTTCCTAATGTACTTTATGCGTTCTAGGATCCCACCCAGGATACTACATTACATTTAGTACTTGTGTGTCATTAGGATCCTTTTGGCTATAACTGTTTCTCAGACTTGCCTTATCTTTTAATTATTTTAACAGTGTTGAGGCATACTGGTCAGCTGTTTTGTACAATGTTCTGTATTGGAATTTGTCTGTTGTTTTTCTCACGATTAAACTGTGATGATGAGTTTTGGGGGGAAAGGCTACGGAGGTAAAGTGCCATTCCCATCACACCACATCAAGAGTACGTACCGTTAATGTGAGTTATCATTGATGACGTTGACCTAGATCACTTGGAGAAGGAAGTGTTTGTGTTTTCCCTGCTGTCAGGTTGCTCTTTTTTTCATCCTTTCTTTGGAAGCAAGGCACCATATGCACACCACATTTAAGGAGTGGGGAATTATGTTCCACCTACTTGAGGGCAGAGTATCTATATCTATCTATCTATCTATCTATCTATCTATCTAGTAAAAGTATATACTCATACACTAATAGTACATTTACTAATAGTAAGTATATATACTGTATATATTTGGAATTCTTCCACATGACAGATTTGTCTATTCTCCCAATTTATTTATTTAATCAATCATATGGACTCATGGATACTTTTGATATATGTTGGCTTATAATCCAATATTATTTTACTTTGTTGCTGAAACTGTTCCATCTTTAGATGAAAAGGCTTCCATCAGTATCCTTTTTAATTGGATCCTGTGTCCTTCTGACATACTTCCTAATGACATCACACTCACTGTACAATATTTTAATCGGAATGATATCTGAGACTCCTTATTACTTTCTACTGAAAACTATATCTCATTTTAAATCTTGTTGAATTATGCAAGATTCAACACCAGGGAAGTCCCTTTCTTTTAGTTTTTAAAAGATTTCATTTTTAGGGCAGTTTTAGGTTATATAACAAAATTGAGGGACTTCCCTGGTGGTCCAGTGGTTAAGACTCCACACTCCCAATGCAGGGGGCCCGGGTGCAATCCCTGGTCAGGGAACTAGATCCTACATGCCACAACTAAAAGAGCCCGCATGCCGCAACTAAGACCCAGTGCAGCTAAATAAATAAATTTGTTTTTTAATTGAGAGAAAGGCACAGAGATTTCCCATATACCCTGTACCCCCTTATGTGCATAGCTTCCCCCAGTGTCAACATCAGACACCAGAGGGGTACATTTGTTACAAAAGAGGAACCCTACACTGACACATCATAATCACGTAAAGTCCACAGTTTACTTTAGAATTCACTCTTGGTCTTGTATATTCTGTGGTTTAGACAAATGTATAATGACATATATCCATCATTATTATCATACAGAGCATTTTTACTGCCTTAAAAATCCTCTGTGCTCTACCTACTCATCTCTCCCCACCTCACCCCTGGAAACCACTGATCTTTCTAAGCTCATCTTTTATACTTCCTGCCCCAGTCTTAGATTAAACTATTTCTTTAAAGAGCAGCTGGTTCCTTTTACTGGAGCAGGGTATCCAAGATCTAGGTGCTAAGTGTGCTTGTTGCTACTGGATATCCTTACTTCTAGGTCCTCTCAGCTGAAAGAGCAAAGAAATATATGTGTACATACTAACCTGTGTATATCCAGATATCTGCAACTATTTGTATGTTTATCCATTAGGATCTATATTAAGCTAAATAGGACTTTGTACTGACGTCTCCAACTCTAACCTGTTACCACCTGGATTATTCCATTCCCTTCTTTTTCTTGTTTGTGAACTGCCATTCCAACAGTCAGAAATTTGACTCCCGTTATCCACCATAATTTATTTAATTGTTCATTTCAATGTGCCTTTAGAATAGTGCCACAATTTATAATCTTTACCAACTAAAGTATAGTGCTTAGGTACTATTTCTTTAGTCTTACAGACTCCACTCATTTCCCAAGTTACTTAGTTAAGAACATTTTTCACCCACCCCCTCGAATAAGGTTGTTTCATACGTTTCTCATACAAGTTCTTGTTTTGTCATATTCTACATTCCGTCCAGGGAATCCTGCCCTCCTAAATGATTTTTTTTTCTAATTTGCTCATATTAAGGTTAACTCGTTGTGCTTTATAAGGTTCTATGGGTTCTGTGCCTAATGACAAATACATAGGGTCATGTATCCATAATCATAGTATAGTACAAAATGGTTCTTGGCCTTAAAGAAAAGTCTCCATTTTTGGATTGGGTTGTCTGTTTTTTTGTTATTGAGCTGCATGAGCTGCTTGTAAATTTTGGAAATTAATCCTTTGTCAGTTGCTTCATTTGCAAATATTTTCTCCCATTCTGAGGGTTTTCTTTTGGCCTTGTTTATGGTTTCCTTTGCTGTGCAAAAGCTTTGAAGTTTCATTAGGTCCCATTTGTTTATTTTTGTTTTTATCTCCATTTCTCTAGGAGGTGGGTCAAAAAGGATCTTGCTGTGATTTATGTCATAGAGTGTTCTGCCTATGTTTTCCTCTAAGAGTTTGATAGTGTCTGGCCTTTCATTTAGGTCTATAATCCATTTTGAGTTTATTTTTGTGTATGGTGTTAGGGAGTGATCTAATCTCATACTTTTACATGTACCTGTCCAGTTTTCCCAGCACCACTTATTCAAGAGGCCGTCCTTTCTCCACTGTACATTCCTGCCTCCTTTATCAAAGATAAGGTGTCCATATGTGTGTGGGTTTATCTCTGGGCTTTCTATCCTGTTCCATTGATCTATCTTTCTGTTTTTGTGCCAGTACAACCCAATCCAAAAATGGTCAGAAGACCTAAATAGACATTTCTCCAAAGAAGATATACAGACTGCCAACAAACACATGAAAGAATGCTCAACATCATTAATCATTAGAGAAATGCAAATCAAAACTACAATGAGATGTCATCTCACACCAGTCAGAATGGCCATCATCAAAACATCTAGAAACAATAAATGCTGGAGAGGGTATGGAGAAAAGGGAACACTCTTGCACTGCTGGTGGGAATGTGAATTGGTACAGCCACTATGGAGAACAGTATGGAGGTTCCTTAAAAAACTACAAATAGAACTACCATATGACCCAGCAATCCCACTACTGGGCATATACCCTGAGAAAACCAAAATTCAAAAAGAATTGTACCAAATGTACATGTACCAAAATGTTCATTGCAGCTCTATTTACAATAGCCCAGAGATGGAAACAACCTAAGTGCCCATCATCGGATGAATGGATAAAGAAGATGTGGCACATATATACAATGGAATATTACTCAGCCACAAAAAGAAACGAAATTGAGATATTTGTAATGAGGTGGATAGACCTAGAGTCTGTCATACAGAGTGAAGTCAGTCAGAAAGAGAATGACAAATACCGTATGCTAACACATGTATATGGAATTTAAGAAAAAAAAATGTCATGAAGAACCTAGGGGTAAGACAGGAATAAAGACACAGACCTACTGGAGAACGGACTTGAGGATATGGGGAGGGGGAAGGGTGAGCTGTGACAGGGCGAGAGAGAGTCATGGACATATATACACTAACAAACGTAAGGTAAGGTAAGCTAGTGGGAAGCAGCCGCATGGCACAGGGATATCGGCTCGGTGCTTTGTGACCGCCTGGAGGGGTGGGATAGGGAGGGTGGGAGGGAGGGAGACGCAAGAGGAAAGAGATATGGGAACATATGTATATGTATAACTGATTCACTTTGTTATAAAGCAGAAAATAACACACCATTGTAAAGCAATTATACCCCAATAAAGATATTAAAAAAAAAAGAAAAGAAAAGTCTCCAATCTTTTACCTATTTAACTCTCTCCTACCCTCCCCTAACCCCCTGGTAACCACTGATCTTTTTTACTATCCATATAATTTTGCCTTTTCAAGAATGTCATATAATTGGACTCATACAGTATGTAGCCTTTTCAGTCTGACTTCATTTGCTTAGCGATGCACATTGAAGATTCATCCTATGCTTTTCATGGCTTAATAACTCCTTTCTTTTTCTTGCTTAATAATACTCCATTGTTTGGGTATGCCACTTTTTGTTTATCCACTCACTATTAAAGGTCTTCTTGGTTGCTTCCAGTTCGGGGCAATTATTAATAAAGCTACTATAAACATTCACATGCAGTATTTTGTGGGAACACAATTTTCACCTCATTTGAGCAAATGTCTCAGAGTGTGACTGCCAAATCATTAGTAAGATTATGCTTAACTTTGTAAGAAATTGCCAAATTGTCTTCCAAAGTGGCTGTTCCATTTTACATTCCCACCAGCACTGAATGAAAGTTCCTGTTGTTCCATATCCTGGACAGCAATTTTATTGTCAGTTTTCTGGAGTGTAGCCATTCTAATAAGTTGGTATCTATATTTCGTTGTTGCTCTAACTTGCAATTCTCTAATGACAAATGATCTTGAGCATCTTTTCATATGCTTATTTCCCATCTGTGTATCTCCTTTGGTAAGGTGTTCATTTAGATCTTTTGCCCATTTTCTAATTAGGTGTCTTATTTTCTCACTGTTGCGTTTAAGAGTTTTGTATATTTTGGATACAATTTATTAATCAGATATATGTTCTAACAATATCTCGTCCTCATCTGTGGCTTATCTATTCCTTGTCTTAACAGTGTCTCTCAAAGAGCAGGTTTTAAAAAAATTTTAATAAAGTGTGTCTTTTCACTTATACCTCTCATGGATCTTGTTTTTGATGTTGTATCTATAAACTTAAGAGCTCATAGGTTTTTGCCAAAGGTTTTTAGTTTTATAGTTTTGCTTCTGACATAGGTTAACAATCCATATTGAGTCCATTTTTGTGAAAGTTAAACGTCTGAAAAAACTATCCTTTTTCAATTGAATTGCCTTTGCTCCTTTTCAAAGATTAGTTGACTATATTTATGTGGGCGTTTTTCTGGGCTCTCTCTTCTGTTCCATTAATCTGTATCCTATTCCTCCACCAATAGCATGCTGTCATGATTACTGTAGCTTTACAGTAACTCTTGAAGTTGGATAGCGTCAGTCTCGAACTTCGTTCTTATTTAGTATTGTGTTGGCTATTCTAGGTCTTTTGTCTTTCTGTATAAACTTGAGAACCAGTTCGCCAACATCTGCAAAAGAACCTGATCTGGGATTTATTGGGTATTATGTTACATCTATAGATAAAGATGGAAAGACATGACATCTTAACTATACTGAGTCTTCCAATCCATGAATATGGATCTATATTTTATAGTTTTCATCAAACTTGGACAACGTTGGCCATTATTTCTGACAAATTTTTTGCCCTTTGTGTTCTTCAGGGACTCCAATTACATGTGTATTAAGGAGCTGTCCTATAACTCACAGGTGCTCATTTTTAATTTTCGTCTACATTTTATTTTGGATAGCTTATATTTCTATGTCTTCAAGTTCACTAATATCCTGTTCTGCCATATTTCATATGCAGTTACATCCAGAGTGTTTTTCATCTTAGGCACTGTCACTTTTAGGCCAAGCACTTCAATTTGCATCCTTTTTATTTCTTCCGTGACACAACTTTGGGGCATATGAAATACAATTATAATAAGTGTTTTTAATGTCCTTAGTGCTCATTATAGCACTTGTTAGATTATAATAATATTATTAGATTATCATTGATAACCTTCCTCATTATGGGTTGTGTCCCCTGCTTCTTTGCACGCCTGGTAAACTTTGACTGGATGACAGGCATCGTGTGGATTTTACCTTGTTCACTACTGGTTATTTTTGTATTCCTTTAAATATTCTTAGCTTTATGCTAAGATACAGTTAAGTTACTTATAAATAATTTGATTCATTCAGGTCTTGCTTTCATGATTTTTAGGTGGGTCTGGAGTAGTCCTTAGCCTAGGACTAATTATTCCCCACTACTGAGGCATGAATTTCCTGAGTTACAATTACAATGCCCTGTGAATTACGAGTTTTCTTATCTGGCTGGTAGGCATAGGCATTCTTCCATACCTGTGCAAGTGCCAAAACCTCTTTCCTCTAATATTTTGAGATGTTTGTTCCTGGTCTCAGATGATTTCTTCACACACATGTGCTGGTTAACATTCTGCTGAACACTCAACTCAAGAGAAACCCACCATAGATGTCTGAGGTTTTCTCTCCGTGCAACTCTTTCCTCTGTGATACTCTCCTCTGTGAGTTCTAACTGCTTTGGCCTCTCAAATTCATAGCTCCATCTCCTCAACTCAGGGAATCCACCAGACTCTGTCTGAGTTTCTCCTCCCTGGACCATGGCCTAGAAACATTCTAGAGGCAATAAACTGAGGCACTTGTAGAGTTCACCTTGTTTGTTTCTCAACTTTCAGAGGTCATTGTCTTTGTCACCTGATATCTAGTATCTTAAAACCAATTATTTTTCGTATTTTGTCTATTTATTTTGGTTGTTTTAATTAAGAGGATAAATCTGATCCTGGCCCCTCCACATTGGTTGGAAGTATAAAAAAGTGTCATTAAATACGTCTGCTATACGTTAAGGTGAACAAGCTATTATATGAAGAATCTTCATTCTAAATTATGTCCCTGACCAAAAGTCAGTTAACCACCCATGAGGAATTGAGAGGTTAGAGGAGGAGAAAACAATGTTTTTAAAAAAGCTCTTTTCTAAACAACTTACTTGAATTTCTCTTTAAGGTGAGTACTGTGTGGATGTGCTCATGTCTAATTTAATATCATTAGGCATCATTACACCAGTATTCACTGATACATTTTCCTTATATGATCTTTCTTGATTTAGATGTCTTCTCTGATATAGAAAGATTAGGATGACCATAAATCAGGATTAACTTTACACATAAGAACAGTAGGTGCACAAAATTAGAGTGAGAGTTCAGGAGCTAGAAAATAAATCCTTGATTCCATCAAATTGTTTTAAATATATTTAGCATAAGATATGCTAAAAATACTCAATTCCTTAAACAGATATAGAATTGTGCTTAAAATTCAAGTACACTAAAAAGGTAAGATTGTCTCTGATCACCCTCATCTGAATTTCAACCCTTTTCCTAGGAACTGACCGGGATTTAGGAGAGAGCAAAGAAAGACCACCAGATTCAAGAGGGTCGGACAGAAAAGAAAAGGGGGGAGAAAAAAGAATAGAGAGTAGATGTGGTAGGGGAAGGGCAGGATGCCGAAAAAGATAATTACGTGTCAAAGATGGATTGCCTCCTGTACATTTTTGTCTCAGTAAAACCTTGTGACTACAGCATTCAGAGTTTTACTTCTCTGATACAAAAAGCTTATCCCAGTAGGAATGCATAGCGTTAAGAAATGTCATGCCTAGATTTGTGATATCTTTATAGTGAACTAATTTAAGCATAAGAGAACACAGTTACCGTAGAAAACAAAGAATTCTGTAGATAAGGACTCTGAATATTTTTTATATCCACTGGTGTTTGTTTTAGAACTCTAGACTGCCTCATGCAAAGTATCCATTTCTCAGAATAATGAAGCAGAAACAATTTTGGCCTTGGTCAGGTCCAGGAAAATCAAATCCACCCACCACCTAGATCTTCAGATCCACAACGCACGGCAGGTTTAGTGCCTAGAAGCCGATGTGCCTTAAAGTGGCTTAAGGGAGCAGTTCTCCAACTCTCAGGCAGAAAACCACTGTTACAAAAGAGTGAGGATAGATGGGATTAATCTCCTACAAGCAAAACTGGGTCGTTACTTTTGCAAACATGGTAATGGTGCCATCTCTACAGTAGCAAGAAAAAGGAAGAGTGCAGTTACAGGGTTCACCCGCTTTCTTAAAGAGACTAGCTCACTTTCTGTGTGCTGTCTGAACAGTGTGGGAGGTCAGCGCTACCAGGGGGACTGGATGCTTGAAGTCATTTCATTTTGACCTGCTGTTCAACATGGTACCCACTAGCCATATTAACATTAGAGTCCATTGTTCTGTTGCACCATGCACATTTCAAGTGCTCAGTAGTGACTGCTATGTTGGACTATGCAGATACAGGACATTTCCACCAACACAGAAAGTCATACTGGACAGTGCCGCTCTAGATGTTTGCAAAGGCTGGGTAACGTTTTTATAACATGCCAGTATTTCAGTGCCTAATTTTTCCATTAAAAACATTTAAAAGCAATTTTCCTTCCAAACTTACTGAAATCATGTGCATTGAAATTTCAGATTGTAAAATCTCGAAAGAGGAAAAATGTCTCTATGCTTTTTCTGGATGAAAAGTGAACTCAGCCTCCTGAAATAACCACCTAGAGTGCTCACAGACAATATTCCTCTGTAATAGTAATAAACAGTCCTCTAATACAAATTAGTGTGATACTCTGGTTCATGTTTTTAAAGAAATTAAATAACTAAATAAATAATTTAAAACAAAAACAGTTTGGATATGAGAAAAGAAAGGAAAAAAAAAAAAACTTTAGAAAAACGACCTAAAAATAGAATAAAACTGATTGCAGTTAAAACTTAAGAGAGCACCGTGGCCCAGCTGAACGAAATGGTGAAGGGGATGAGACCAAGAGCAAGACTTTTGAATTTCCACTTCTTTCACCCACTTGACCAAGTCACCAAATCTCTCTAACACTTATTATTTAAGCCTGCCTTCCAGGTGTGTTGTCAATATTATACTAAAACAACTAACGCAAATTTTCTAGTTCCCATAAAACAATGAGGGTTTAATAAATGTGTTGAATCATTATTAATCTAAAAATAAACACAAGAAAACATATTAAGTTGTGTACATTACATATAATACAGCTTTACGTATGTCGATTTTACCTCAATAAAGTAGTTTAAAGAAAATAAACCCAAGAAACTGCTTTTAGAAAAAACTTTCGAAAAACACCTAACAGGGACATCCCTGGTGGCACAGTGGTTAAGAATCTGCCTGCCAATGCAGGGGACACAGGTTCTATCCCTAGTCCAGGAAGATGCCACATGCCACGGAGCAACTAAGCCCGTATGCCACACCTACTGAGCCTGCACTCTAGAGCCCACGAGCCACAACTACGGAAGCCCGCGCCTAGAGCCCGCACACTGCAACGAGGAGTAGCCCCCGCTCGCTGCAACTAGAGAAAGCCCGCGCACAGCAACGAAGACCCAATGCATCCAAAAATAAATAAATAAATTTATTAAAAATAAAAAACACCTAACAATTATAAATGTATTTGACGTCACTATGTGTTTAGCCCAAACCAGAGGTTAAATATACTCACCCTTAGATTTTAAAACATATATCATAGATATGAAACTTACCAGAGAGCAGTATGGAAGAATGTTAGTTTTGACCCCTTTAAATTCTTGTAGTTAATTGTTGTATAGTCAGATGATGCTACGTCAGATCCATTTTGCAATAAAATAAAAACAGTATTATTGAAACCTATTATATTTATGTTCTCTTTACTTGCAGAAAAAAATCTCCAAAGTGATGTGAGCCTTTTTCAGTTACAAAGTCCTTGTGAACTTCTTTTACATCACTGAATGCCCTGATTGAATTAAGAATGTCAAAATTTTCTTGCACAAGGAACACCATTTACATGCCACTGAATGCAGATCCACTATCAGGTTACAATTATTAATTTTTTAAATGCGTTTGTGCTTTTTCTTAACTTGTGTTCCTTATAAATGTATGTATATATGTATGTATATATGTATAGTTATATACAGTTATGTATCTAACAATATTTCAATGACATCAAATTTTGAGTGTGTAGTTTTATAGGTATCATCGCTTCACTAGACTCGTTTTCAAGAAACTTTCAGTGTCACAGGATCTCCCTGAAAAGGAGGGAGATTTATATACTATTAGCAAATCAGAATGTACACTCTGCTTATCCTGCAGTGAAGTGAAACATACCCTCAACATTATTGAACAAAACACATATTATACAAATTACAAAGCTGCACATTCTTGAATACACTGTACCTTTAGCCAATGACCCTGATAATTTTGTTTAAAACATAGAGGGAAATTTTAAGAAACGCATGGATTCCTTTGAAAACATCTCATTACATCATATATTGTCAAAATCACTGGCCTGCTTTTTTTGTTTGTTTGTTTTCGGTACGCGGGCCTCTCACCGTTGTGGCCTCTCCTGTTGCGGAGCACAGGCTCCGGACACGCAGGCCCGGCGGCCATGGCTCATGGGCCCAGCCGCTCCGCGGCATGTGGGATCCTCCCGGACCGGAGCACGAACCCGTGTCCCCTGCATCGGCAGGCGGACTCTCAACCACTGCACCACCAGGGAAGCCCAGGATGAATATTTTGATCGCTCATAAAAACCAGCCCATTCCTCTTGCCCATTCACTTTCTTTCAGAAATTGAGATTTCTGACAATGACAAAGATTTATTCACTCATGGAATACTATCTGAAGAAAAATCTATAAAAATATTATCAATTTTAAAATAACCAATTGTTTATTGTCTTATATGGGCAAGGGCATTGTCTTTAAAAAAGTAACAATTATGAAAATATTGCAACTCTTTGCTACTCATTAAAATAATCTAAAACTGAAGCAACTGTTGTATTTTTAGCGAAACTGCTAAGTAAAAGCCACCCCAAAATGCAGTGGCTGAAGACAATAATGATCTATTATTCCTCCTATTTCTGATGGTTGGTGGACTAGAAAATCCAAGATGGCCTCTTTTCACGTGTGGTGATTGGACGCCAGAGGGAGCATTTCAGTTCTCCTCCACATGGCTAACTTGGCTTCCTTACATGGAGGTTTCAGGGCAGTGATCAAACAGGATGAGGATGTAAACTGCAAGGTATACTGAAGCCTAATATCTGGATGTCACATTATGTCACTTCCAAGACATCCTATCCGTCACAGCAAGTCACAAGTCCAGCTCAGATTTAAGGGGGTGTAGAAGAGATTCCACTTCAGTGCTGGGGGGGAGGTGGCACGTCACATTACAGAGAGGTATGAAGTGGGATGGGAAGCATTTGTAGCCATTAAATAACCTAACTCCTGCTGAGTCTTCTTTTTCTTTATTTTGCATTATTTTTTTGACAAAACTGTGTGACCGCATGATAAGACATTGTTTGCGTCTGTCTGACTTTAACAATATAAACACAAAAAGTGAATTTTGCAAAAATATCTGTGGTCTTCAGTCAATTTTTCCAAGGGCCTTTCTTAATCTTTTGATTTTCAAATCATTATCTTTTGAAATTTGAAATAAATTTGCCTTTAATTTGCTGGGTATATATAGTGTTGACAGCACCTATACTCAACAATGACCTAACCTACAAATGACCTAACACAGTGAGTTAGGGGGGTCTCTGCTAGTGTTAAACAGAAATGATAACTGAAAAGTCTCTGCCTTTATAATCATTTTTTTAATGACTGCTCTGCTATTAAGAGTTTTGTGTCCCTATAAAGCCTTGTAATTGCAGCCCTGGAATCATATTTAGTTAGTAAGGACCTTCTCTCATCTAAATTATTTTTTTCACTCCTTATTTTGTATTAAACATTGCACTAGTTCCAAATATGAATAAATAGAACCGTCCTATCAGTTTCAAACACAGGGAGTTTAACACAGAATTTTCTTAAACTGAAAACAGCTGGGTATTGAAAGAGCCGTAAGAACACAAGGAAAGGTTATCCAAAGATTAATAACTGCAGGAAAACACCACCACTCCTGAGGTGGAGAAGCAAAGGACTCGATAATGTTACCCAGGGCACTGTGCCCCTGGGGACGCACAGCTGGAGCTGAGTTGCATGAGGGCATGTCCAGAACCCTGCCTGCCCTCCCAGCCCTCCAGTGACGCTGCAGCCTCCGCTGCTCCTGGCACTTCCCTTGTGGCTCGTCTCGTGAGAAAGTCCAAGAAAGAAGTAGCTTCTCCCCTTTTTCTACCTCTCATTAACTGAACCTAACAGGACCCAGAAATACTAGGAGTCTGGGAAATGTAGCCCACAGGTTCCCACCCTCCTCCAACACAGGCAGAACACTGAGAGGCAAGAATGGCGCTCAGACCAAAACAGCAACTGACCAGCACAGTCAGTAAGACATAGTACCTACCTCCACAGGGTCACAATGCAATGGTGGACATATATGTGAGGTGCCCTAAAACAAGTTCTACTGCAGTGAGTACTATGATAAGGTAAAAATGAAAGAAGTTTAATACATGGGGCGATCAGAGGAGGTAAAGAAGTAAACTGTGTTTTAAATGATAGACAGGAGTCTAAGTCATTATCTGGGCAAGAGAGGGAATGTCCAAGTAGAGGATATGATATTTTCTGTTTGTTTTGTTTTTAGGTGAGCCTAAAATATAAATTTGAAAGACAGTTGTTTCTTGAATTTGATAGCATTCAAAGTGCTTACTTTTTATTAATAAGAAATATTTTGACAAGAGATTGAGGTTAGATTTAATCTGAGTTTCCTCAAAAGTGGCATCTCTTTACAAATACGTCTATAAAGCATTTTAAACCTTTTCCCTATTTAAGGATAGGTGAGAATAAATAAGGACATTTCCCATGTTGTCACACCAATTTTATTCCTTTGTATTTTAAGTAATCACTAATTTATTTCTCTGTCCTAACTTTTAATAAAGTTTACCTGAAGCAGCAGAGGGATTGGCTCACTGGGGAGCAGCTGCTAAATTCCACTGTGACTGCACTTTGTAGAAGCATAATAAGTTTGTGGTAGAGCCATCTCCCGTGTGAGGAATACACTAGAATATTTGGCATTCACTTTCTCTTTCTCAAATTGCTTCTAAACGCATTATCTGTCCAGCATGACAGAAATCCCTCAGGTCACTACAGAAGGACTAGAAACCTCCATGGGATTTAGACACCAGGAGAAGTGACCTTGAATCCGGGCTTGGCTATGAACACTGTAACCTTGGGAACTTTATCTATAGAATAAGATTTGAAATAGGTGATCTCAAATGCTTCTTTCAGCTCTGATAAGGTAAAATATTATGAAAATGCTTTAAAAGATATTTGAGTGAAAGTGCATGGGAGAATGCATCACAAAATTTGCTTTCAGTTTATTGTAAATATTTAAAATGTCAGTGCTGTTGCCTGCATTTTTGTATAGCTATTTTCTTATTTCCTTATTTTCAAATGAGGCTAGAAAAATATTAGGGGAGACAAACTTTGTATAAATTAGACTTATGGGTCTTAGAGAACAATGGTGCTAAAGAGTTGCCAGGAATGTACATTTTACATAACTTTAGAACTTTTGTGCAAAGCTCTCTTAAAGAACTACTCTTTTCTATTCCCCTGTTCTTTGTGGCAATGTGGTATGGTGGAAAGATACTGGATTTAAATCCCACTGACTGAATTCAGCTTCTGTACCACTGTATTTGTATGACATCTGACAAATGAATTAACTTCTCTGATCTCTAATTTCTTTTTGATCAGCTACATGGAATAGGATAAATCATTACCTTTGGTTCACAATTCCCTATCACCACAAGTTCACACATGGCTCTCCTTAATTTTATTTTAATTTTTAGTCTAGTTCTTAATTTTGAAACAATAATGAATATAAGAAATACCCATGAACTAACTCTAGTTTTGCTAGTTTTTGAAGATATGAAGAGCCATTCTGCACGTAGTCCTTTTATTTTTCATTCAATAGGATGTTACAAAAATAATCTATTTTGTCCTATTGCCCTTGGATAGTATAGTTCATTCATTTCTTCGCTATCCATTGTGTGACTATAGTACAATTTTAAAAAAAATTATTTAGGCCGGGCTTCCCTGGTGGCACAGTGCTTGAGAGTCCGCCTGCCGATGCAGGGGACACGGGTTCGTGCCCCAGTCGGCGAAGATCCCACATGTCACGGAGAGGCTAGGCCCATGAGCCATGGCCTCTGAGCCTGCGCATCTGGAGCCTGTGCTCCGCAACAGGAGAGGTCACAACAGTGAGAGGCCCGCGTACCGCAAAAAAAAAAAAAAAAAAGAAAGAAAAAATAATTAGGCCATCTCTGGATTTTTAAAATGACAAACATTGCTGCTATGAATTATCTGCTTCATGTCTCCTGGTACAAAGTGTAAAATTTCTACTAGATATATCACTAGAGATAGAATTTCTAGGTACATAAATTTTCAAATTTATAAGCTAATATAAAACTAGTTTTCAACATGGTTGTGCGAATTTAAATTGCTGACAGTAATGAATAATAAATTCTATTGATCTACATCCTCTCAAATACTGGGTACTTTCCCTCTTCGTAGTTTCTGCCAGATGAATGAGCACAACATAGCAGGTCATTCTACATGTTTCTGATTCTAGTGAATTTAAACTTTTCTTCAAATATTTAGTTATTGGACATACATGCTTCCCTTCTGAGGAAATGCAAGTTCATATTTTTATCCATAACTTTATTGGCACCACATATGGACTTTGTATGTTATTGTGTTGGTCAGTTTATATACCCCTGTATCAGTGATTGACACTCCATATTAATTACCATGGTTTTAAAAATCTTGACCTCCAAATAAGAAAAAGTTTCCCCTCATTATCCATCTTCTTGTTCAAACATGCCTTATCTTTTAGGACCACTGAACTTCTGTATAAACTTTAGATCAGCTTGTCAAGTTTCATGGAAAACCTTTGTAGAATTTTACTGGAGAAGTCTCAAGTTTATAAATCAATTTAGAAAGAATAAACAGCCTCAGAAAATAAGTGTTTCCTTCACGAGCATGGAATTTGTAGAGATGTTTGTAGACCTGATCTAAGTTAGACTAAGCAATCCTTAAAGCCTCATTCAGATCCAAGAAAATGATAAGAAATTATATATATCCATTTATTAAAGTTTTACTTAGTGTATTTCAACAAAATTTTAATAACACCCATGAACAGGCCTTGAAAAACTTTTGTTAGATTTATTTCTAGATTCACTATAATTTTAGTTGTAAATTATATATCTTAGATATACATACATGCATATGTGTGTCTTCTAATTGTTTGCTGATGGTGTATTAAAAAAAACTATTCACTTTTTTATATTGATCCTATATCCAACCTCATTGCTAGGCTGCTTGTATGAATCATCTACCGTTTGAAAAATAAATCTGAAAATAATATTTACATCCAAATATTGTCTTTCCTTCTACTCCTAAATTTTCTTTCCAACCATGACAATTTTTTAAAAAATCCATATCCATATAAAATCAATAAAGAACAACTCTTTCCCATATATAAACATCTATTTTTAAAAGTCTAATATGGGGTTTTTGTACCATATACAGCTTTTAAAATTAATCTTTTCTCCCTTCCTTTGCCTTCTCTTCGATTAGTGAAATGTTAACTAAGTTATCACATTCGATTTAGTCAGTTAAAGCAAAGAACATATTCAAGAACAAAAGTCATGAAGTGATGGCTTCATCATTTAAAAAGATATTATATATATATGTGTGTGTGTGTATATATATATATATATATTTTTTTTTTTTAAATATCATGAACTATGTAGGACCCCACACAAGAGTAAGAAGTACAGCTGATTTGGAAGATACTGTTGGATACTTCTACTGTTTAGAAGACAGAGGATGACTTAACGATGATAATTTTCATATGGATGAAAATAAAATTTGTTGCCAAAGATAAAACAAATTCTTAAGATTTAGATTCTCATAAAGGCAGAATTAAATGATTTACTTTATTTCCTACATGAACAGCAACAACAAAAATAGAGTGTTTGGTGCCCCTTCCCCCTCTCCCCTAGAGAGAAGTCTTTTGTGACTAACTGTACCTAGTAGCCACTTTGATTTGGGTAAACTCTAATGGGAAAGGAAAGAGCCTGAGAAAATCCCACATTGTCTTTCATATAATTATATATTAGTTCAATAACTATGTATTATTTCAAGCTTTACTAATCAATATTGTTATTTCTTATTAATAATATTCAATATAAGTTAAGAGTCTCTAAGACATAATTGGAATGCCTGTGGATGACCTCAAAAGGTTTGCTTTCCTTGTCATGGGATTTATGTAACAGGTACTGGTAATTCATTCCCTGGGAATTTGTAGAGATGTTTGTAGACCTGATCTAAGTTAGACTAAAACGATCCTTAAAGCCTCGTTCAGACCCAAGAAAATGATGAGAAATTATCTTAAAGGAAATAATATTGGTTTCTCTGGGGTAAAAGTTAAAATGAAGTTGATTTATTTTACACTGTTCCTAGTTTTACCTGATCTTACTTTAATTTAAAATTACCTCAATCTATTTGGATGTGTGGTGCTCACTGAAATAGAAACAACCACTTAAGTTATGTATAAATGAAAGATTTGCCAAACCCCAACCCATGATCCTCTCTCTAGATGCCTAACGTTTCAGAATAGCATTCATCAGGATTTCTGGCCAACACAAAGTCCACTTCCAAAAGTGCTGTCAGACATGACAAACATCAATTTAAAGCATTATGTAGTCTCTTCAGAGCCAATGTTCTCACCATTAAATTTTAAGAACATAATATTACAACATAATGATTCAGGAATATTATCTCAGGGGTATTAAATTTCTTCAAAAAATAGAAGTGAGTAAATCTTTCATTGTTGGAATATTTTAAATGACTTTTTTTATATTCACTACATTAATAAAGGAACTTAGTGAAAAAACAAAAGCTCACTGAAAAGTTTATAATAAACAACAGTAGTCTCCTACACTAGCCATCTCCTCTGTTTATTAGCTATGTGACCTAGGTCAAGTTATTTGCTGTATTTCTGACTGACTTTCTTCATCTGATAAATGGAGACGTTAAAAAGTCTCTGACCCATAGAATCGTTGTGAACAGACTGTGAAACAATGTGCACAATTCCTGGAATGTGGTAAGAGCAAAATAAATGTTAGTTATTATTACTACCCTTACCTTCCCTGTCCTAATTTTCATGACAAACACCCTTAATCTTTCCCCTAGCATTTACCTCCATATTTTAAAAAGTGATATACTGGGCTTCCCTGGTGGCGCAGTGGTTGAGAGTCCACCTGCCGATGCAGGGAACGCGGGTTCGTGCCCCGGTCTGGGAAGATCCCACATGCCGTGGAGCAGCTGGGCCCATGAGCCATGGCCGCTGAGCCTGCGCGTCCGGAGCCTGTGCTCCGCAACGGGAGAGGCCACAACAGTGAGAGGCCGTACCGCAAAAAAAAAAAAAAAAAAAAAAAAAAGTGATACACTTTTGTACATTATTTGTTTGCTTTTGACTCTGATAGATGATAACTTTGTGCATCCTCACCATCCCCCAATGTCTCTCAAACTCCCCATATATAGTTGTTATTTCATACTTTTGGTTAGCTGGTTAGCTTGAGACTCATCCATGCTTACATTTTCATTACATCAGTTAGGAATTTCAGATACAAGTAATAGCAAAGCCAACCACAGTGATTTAAACCAGCCAAGGTTCTATTTTTATCTAGTTCTATTGTTATCTAACAAGAACTTTGGAGATAGATGGTTGCTGTTTCCTCCCTGCTGTCCTCAGTACTTTGCTTTGTATTCTTACAGTTGTCAAATCACACTACTTGATGATTGACTCAGCTCCAGGTAACAGGACCACCTTCAAAACAGGAAGCGGGGGCTAGCCAGGGTGGCAAAATCCTTTCATCTCCTATGGACTGCTCTTATTAGGAAGATAAATAACTTTCTAACATGTTATACAGTATAACTTCTCCTGCATCTCATTGACCAACACTGAATCCTAAGGCGACTCCTAACTCCAAGGTAGGCTGGGGCAGTTAGGATCTTACGCAACAGAATGACATTGCTTTAATTGGCTTAGACCAAAGGGTCTCAAACTTTCTCAGTTCAAGGCTCCATTAGTGCTTCTGTGATTATTTTTACAGTGCCCGTAGGCAAAAGAAATACCAAATAATCCCCCTTTTTTAAGTAGCTGGGACCAAACAATGTAAGTACGCATCCATATCCCTAACAACTTAGTAGCCATTTGAGTAAATACTATATATCAATTGCAAAAAAATAATAGTTTTTAATAAAAGGAAGGGTGTGACTGTTAGGCACTGTACAACTTCTCAAATTTTAAAATCAGATTAAACATCAACACCCTCAGTCCCTATTCCACATTAATTTCCACGCAGCACAATCTATGTATCACAGAAATCACTGAAGATCCTGCTTCACAAAGATATGACATCCTGGAAAAGAAGGTAGTCCGAACTGAGGGTGAAACGAAGAAACTGCTTTGAGCTAGCTCAAGAAACTAAACTCCTGCATGTGCAGAGGGGAGAAAATTTCCTTTGTGCTCTGTCCACAGAATTTCATCCTCTTTTCATCCCAGGGCTTGACCCTCACTAAGCGGTAACTGTAAACCCCTGAGTACTAAGCTTCTTGGGGTTCCTCTGGGGCTAATGGTTTGACTATTCCTTCACACAAGGTTCTGGGCTCAGAATTACTTTGCTTCCTAAATTAGTTACCATTTCTCAGTCACCTTCTGATTCCCAGTAAAGCCGTTGATATCTTCAGTCAACAGTGGACTCTCAGAACTCCTTTCATTTCCAGATGTGTTGATTATTTTAAAAAATGCATTCTTATCATGACAGTGGAATTTGAGAAAGGAAAAAAACAAGGTGGTCAATGCAACATTTTCAACTAAAAGTCCAAGGTGGGTTCTGAAAAATGACTCAACCTTGGCATGATGAGAGATAAAGGTGGAGAATTCCAGGGGATACCCCACATGAAGGATGTACTATTATTAGATAATGCATGGTCATCCACCCTCTATACCAAAGGCTGTGAGGGACTGTGCATTTTGGACGTCACAGAACTCCCTTTGCTGTTCAGGTAACTAATAATTCAGGTACTAATGTGCTAATGTCCACCTGATCACTATCCGTCCCCACACCAATGCTGCCCTAATCAATGAAGGAATATTGTCTAAAACAAGCCACCTCCTATCCCAAATACCCGTTTGTTCTTTCACAGTGACTTAGTTTTTACTTGGATATAGTACGAAATTAAGTTTTAAATCAGATATTAATTCCAGGTAACTGACAGTGGCCAACAGATTTATATTTGGGTTTTATCAACCTCCAGTTCAGCAAACTTTTTGCATTATAAAAAACGTCTTAAAAGTACCTTTATACTTTAGCCTATTGTCTATTTTTGAATAACATTTTTGAAGACAAAGGTATTTTTTAGTTCTATTAAGGAATAAGATGTGATATGCTAGGGAAGAAAATTATATATATCCAGATTTAGTTGCAGATCAAACATTATCAGATTCAAAAAGCTCCTATATCATTCCCCTTACTGAGCTCCGTGAAAGACTATGAAACAGTTATTTCTTTGAAGATTGGGCTGCCAGGAATCTTCATATTGGTAAACACATAACTAGGTCTCACTACTGAACTTGGAATCAAGGTTGATAGGTACAACTTGATCTATTTTAGATGAAAGTATACAGAAACAAACAGTTTGTTTCCCTTTTTATCTTTACATAGGACCTGTGTTAAGTTCAGAGTTTATAAAGGGAGAAATGCCTTAAATATATCTATTTCTTTATATCCGATAAGAAGTTATGCTAGCAGGTAGGTTATGTAGAGTCACCTGTGTACTTGGTTATCAGCACATTTGGAAAATAAACTTTTCAGTATTTTAGCAGCTTCAAAAGACTTGAATTATTAGTATTTAAAATGAGAACTTTTCAGTTATGAGAAGGCAAGAGAAAAGATGGATGGATTTTATTTTTATTGGGAAAGTCAGTTATTGTATCTTATTCTTAAAGCTCCCTTTCAAATTATATGTGTCCTCTGGAGATAACAGTTCATGTTAAAAAATAAGTTTCTGGATTGGGTAGCTCTGAGAAAGTCACGCATAGGTTTTTAAACACCCCAAAATATTCACACACACAGAGCTGTTTTTCAAATTTTCCCAAGGAAAGTGGAAAGTTTTTCAAGTTTTCCTACCATGTGTGAGAAGTCCTTGGCACTTTATTGAGCTGCCTCAAAATATATCCTGTATAATATTTTGGTTTCTTAATATGCATATTAACACTAAGATTATTTTATTACTCTGTACTTACACTTTCCATACTGATTCACCTACTGCTGGAAGTTGTAAATTTTTGGAGGCATAGCCATGATTTTCCACAGTAAATAAAACTGCAACGTCTGCACATTACTAAAACTTTAGCAAACCCTTAAGAAATATATGCAAAAATATTTTCCAAAATTAGATATCTTGGTTGCAAGCAAAAGAAACTAATACTGGTCACCATAAGCACGAAGGAATTATAACAGAAAAATAATGCAAACTCATGGGATTCTTCTCAAGGACTTGGGTTAGAAATTGCCCAGAAACCAAGACAGCCCTAGGAGCTAAGAGCTAGGAACCGTGTCTCCCACGGTATTGGACTCATCAGCACCTGGCTTGAGTGGGAAGCAAGTAACCAGCCCAATCTCAGATGCATGCCCGCCCACTGGCTGCCAGAGAGTCAGTAAGGAGGTGTGACCCACCCTATGGCTTCCATATTGGCAGGAAGTCCTCTGCTTCTCACCAGTCAACCCACTGGGTAATGCCCAAAAACCAGGATGGAGGTAAACTTTGAGTAGGCAAAAAATTATAAATTTGCCCAATTACCTCACACATACCTTATCCCACATTACATTTCCAATCAAGAATGTTTCTCTGAATGTAATGGAATATATTTTTTACAAACAAAATTGTGCATATCTGTCCTTCAAGGAAGGCAAAGTCTCATCAGTGCAGAATCACTAGATCATGTCCATTTCTCCTCTAAAATCATTATGTCCAATCTCCATTTTTCTATCATTAAAATGCCACTTAAGTGCACAAGTTAATTACATTTTCCACAAAGGATGATTAACATACCTTAGGTTTCTTCTCTGTTTGATAACTATAGAAACCCAGATTTCTTACTTTATCTGTGCTTCAAATATCTCAACGTTTTAATTCCAAAAAATCCAATATTTGATATAAGTACCCTCTTCTATTAAATTGTTTTTGGTAAATACATCTTCTAGTAATAATCCCACTGTGTTACTTTTTAGCAAATGAGAAAGTGAGTGCTTCCAATTTTCTTAGCATTGTCTTTTGAATAGGCTCCAAAACAAAAATAAGCATAGCTCTTTATAAGTTTGGTTCAAAAAGAGTAGCTCATAAAGTAACACTTAATAAATAGGCACTATGCTCTTACAGTATTCTTAGATTCTGATTAACAATTTTTTTTTTTTTTTTTTTTTTGCAGTATGCAGGCGTCTCACTGTTGTGGCCTCTCCCATTGCGGAGCACAGGCTCCGGACGCGCAGGCTCAGTGGCCATGGCTCACGGGCCCAGCCGCTCCGCGGCATGTGGGATCTTCCCGGACCAGGGCACGAACCCGTGTCCCCTGCATCGGCAGGCGTACTCTCAACAACTGTGCCACCAGGGAAGCCCCATGATTAACATTTTTTAAAAAATAAATTTATTTATTTTATTTCTGGCTGCGTTGGGTCTTCGTTGCTGCACGCGGGCTTTTCTCTAGTTGCGGTGAGCAGGGTCTACTGTTCATTGCGGTGCGTGGGCTTCTCTTTGAGGTGATTTCTCTTGGTGCAGAGCACGGGCTCTAGGCACAAGGGCTCAGTAGTTGTGGCTCACGGGCTCTAGAGCGCAGGCTCAGTAGTTGTGGCGCATGGGCTTAGTTGCTCCACGGCATGTGGGATCTTCCCGGACCAGGGCTCGAACCCACGTCCCCTGCATTGGCAGGTGGATTCTTAACCACTGCACCACCAGGGAAGCCCAAATTCTGATTAACTTTTACGGGACCAGAGTGAACTTATTTATGGAAGAATAGGTTCCATTTTCTTATTCTTTATTGCATTTTCAATACTGTACCATTCTCTGAAGCCATGAATTTACAGATCCTTAACGTTTAGAAAATGATGAGTTGCACTGAAATGTCGTACAAAAAAGAAAACTTTTATAAATTCTCCAGAAACTCCTCAGCCTAGAAGGTATACAAATTCACAATACCGTAGTTACAGTTCCTTAGAACACAAATAATCTTTCCAAAGAATTATTTAAATAGAAAGAAAAGCCTACTACTAAACCCCACTTTAAATGGTACAATATTAGATAACATGAGAATTGCATAAATATCAAATATGATAACTTCAATAAAATTTTATTTCATTAAAAGCCATTAGGTTAATCCAAAGTCTATTTAGAATCTGTTCTGATGAGTAGAATTTAATTAAATAGCCCCAATCATACAAATTTAAAATTTTGAGTGTCTATCCAATTCTTTTTTCATAATGTATATTCCAGCAGACTTATGTGTATGAGAATAAGTTATTATAAGGATTGAAGGAAATAATGTATGTAAAGATATTAACACACACAGTTTTAACAATAACAGTGGTAAACAAAAACAAACATGTAGATATAGAGAACAGAGTAGTGGTTACCAGACAGACAGTAGGGGAGGGTGAAATGGGTAACAGGGATCAACCATAGGGTGACCGACAGAAACTAAACTTTTGGTGGTGAGTACACTGTAGTGTATACAGAAGTTTAAATATAATGTCTTACACATGGAACATGTAATATTATAAACCAATGTTACCTCAATACATTTTTAATTAAAAATAAATAAATAATAATAGTGGTAGTAATAATACTTATATTCCACTCATTGTGTTTGGGAACAAGTAAGCTTTAATTTGAAATTTTCCATCTAAAATCCTGACACACATTAAGGCTTCTATAATGACCTCTAGTATGAAAGGTTTTAGAGTTTAATAGAGCATGTTCCAAACAGTGCTAAGGCAAGTCCACAAAAGTATTCTTAAAGTTGTACCAAACTGAGCGATATGCTTTTAGTTTATACGTAGCAATCAGAGCAAACACTTTGAGTCTGAACATATGGGGAAAATTTAGCAAATGAACTTTTTATCTTAAAAGCTAACAGATTCTCCACATGTAGCAATACATTAACGAAGCTATTATCTGGAAAAGATTAAAGGGTAAAGACACAAATAGATGGAACGTGTGTGTGTGTGTGTGTGTGTGTGTGTGTGAGAGAGAGAGAGAGAGAGAGAGAGAGAGAGAGAGAGAAGGAGAGGGAGGAGGGGGGGAAGCCTTAGAAAATATGCATAGTGACGTGATGCAGGGGATGAGGAAAATAACTCAAGCAACATCTCACGTGAGGCTCTTCACTGCTGATCTAGTCTAGTTATTCTCAAACTTCAAGGTGCCTCATCATAATCACCTGGAGGGCTTGTTAAAACACAGATTGAGGGCCCCACACCAAGATTCTGATCAGTAGGTTTTAGGGGGCCCCAAATTTTGTATTTCTAACAAGTTCCCATGTGATGCTGATGCTTCTGGCTGAGGACCCCACTATGAGAACCACTGGTCTGGTTCGTAATAGGATGACAACTTATTGCTTTGTTCTCCTGCTTGATAAGAAATCCAAAACATGTCTTTATGAACAATATATATGACTGATACTATTCACGTTTTCTCAGATTTTACCAATTATTATGGAGAATAAGTTATTAAAGTTTAATTATTATACGTGTATACATGACGGAAATTATCTCATATCCTGGGAATTGCATGTAATATATAGCTCTATCCAATAAACATATTTTAAAACATTTAAACATAAATTAGATGCAGTAAGCATTTTTGGCCATGGCCAGTAAGTAAGAATAGAGAACATCACTTATATTGATACAAATTAAAACAACAATGAAACACCATTTTTCCCTTTCCAGAAAGGCAAAAACTAAAATGCTTTATAATGTCCTACACCCTGTTGATGGAATTTGAAGGTGAGACCACCTAGAAAGGGTGATTCCAGGGTATATCTAGTGGTGAGATTTGGACCTATTGTTTATAGTTTATTATAGTTTCTTGTATTAAAATAAAACTATAAAATATTATATATGTAGTGAAAAATACATTGTAATGTTTTAAAAACTGGCCTTACTTCAGTGCAAGTTACAGATATGAGTAACATAATTTGTAATTAAACTTGTTTCTTTTGTGAATTCAAAACATCCTTTATCCTATAGTTAAATTTAATAATTTTGTAAACAATGTATTTAATAAATTAATGACTGGCGATGGTAAAGTGGCACAGGAGGAGAAAAAGTCCACACAGACAGACTGCAAAACAACCCGGAGAAAGGACCTGTGGTTGTGGAATCATGATTCCGTCCACTTGGGCTGTGTGACTCATACGTCATGACTGGACACCTTCTCCCTACAGAAATATCCATTAGCTGGTTAACTGCTCCCACATGGCTCCAAGTGCCCTGACCACACAGGTTAATAACATTGCTTCTGGGCCAGCCGATGATGCTACATTCTCATATTTTTAAGGAATTATATACTAAGGAAGCACAGGCCAAATAAAGTACGTATATTACTTAACAGGGTACACTGAACAAAGGTCCTGCCACGTTTGCAGTAATTCCCTTTATTTCCTTGAACAAATATCCTTTATTCACAGGAGAAACTTCTACAGCAACATGAAATTTCCTAAATGTCATCAGAGTTTATACAAATGTGTATATATATATATATATTTTTTTTTTTTTTTGAGGTAAAAGAACCAAAAAAAGTATGACCAAAATCAATATCGAAACCTCTATTGCTATACTGCCTAAAAAGTACCAAAGGAATGAACATTTCTGAGAGTTAATTTTCTTGATATGTAAATCAAATAAAAATATGAGATAAACTAATCATGTTTCACGCTAAAGAGGTTAAACAAGGCTGGGAAATAGTAAAGAAATTAATCTACATTTAGGACAAAGTTAACCTGTTTTGGAAGCCTCTGGGAACCACTTAACAGAAATTGCATAATCTTGCATAATAGCAGATCGACTGAATAGAAGTTTGCTGATTTAGCATTTAATTCTTGAAGAGCAATTATTGGGAAAAGAAGTTCTGTCAGATAATAAAATTAGCATTGCTACAGTATTTACTTTTTTAAAATCCCTGGTGAGAAGTTAAATTTCATGGAGACAGACAAAATGTGTGTGTGTGTGTGTTGCATATGTATACAACATACACACATGCCTACAAACACACACACAACACACACATCCTCCAGTGGTATAATAAACCTCATTCTTTAACGATACAAATGTATCTCTTTTCCTGATTCCAGCTGAGTCAACTATGCCATCAAGCATTGACCAACAATAACACACGTGGCTATTTCTTTTTTAATTGGTCCTAAGCTTGTGCAGATTGTTTTTCTGTTTTTCTGTTTTCTAATGTCAAAAAACAGATATCCTTTAGTAAAATCTTGATACCCTTCCCCAACACGGGTATGTCTTCTAAGTTGATAATTTTCCCACAATTTTAATAAATTTTTAAAATTTCAAGTGAAAACAATCAACTTATCATACTTACAAAACTAGAACATAAGAAATCAGAATCTCTATTTTTTAGAATCTATTCTTTCTTGCACTTACATTTTAATGACTTCAGCACTGGTTTGCCCTCCCTTCACATTGACTACTCAGGTTATCTTTCTGAAACCTAGAAAGATGAGAGATTTCAACTGCTCAGAAACTACAGATGATCCCCCTTTGGTTGCAGAATAATCTTGGCACTCCTTACCAAGGGCACAACTTGATGCAACTTTTCAGTGCAGCCTCTACTCTCGCTGTACAATTACACATAGCCTTTTCTCATCCCTCAACATCACTGTAATTCCTGTGCTGTCTATCGTCTACACTTCCTTTGCCCTCCCCAGGGATCAATCTCCATCATCATCATCAGCCCTGAGATCATCTGATTACAATTCTGCCTCGCTTCTCTGATGACCTAGATATATTCCAGCCTGGAGCTCCAAGGGCACAGATCTTCCTAGGTGAGCAGAGTGCCACCACTTAACCACCTTGTCTTAATTCCTCAGTCTGCCACTGGGAGAAAGGCTGAGTATGAGGAACAGACTTTACTGATAGTTTAGGGAAGTTGAGAAGAAAGGACAATATAGCAAATGAAATGTGACTGTTTACAGGAGGGAAAAAGACCAAGCCCTTCTCATGGTGTCGTCCCCCAAAATGACCCCCACTGCTAGTTCTAATTGCCTTTTCCATGATATTTAATGGTCTACTACCCCATAGATTAATACCATGTTTTCAAAGCCTGACAGTCTATACCTTCATTCCTCTACAGGAAAATCCACCTCCTACTGACAGGGGTTCATATAATCTCAGTATCTTTCCCCATCCCCACCCGCAGCCAGGACAGTCTGGTGAACATAACGGTCCAGTGGCCAGAGGATGTTTCCCAAAGCCTGAGATATGATTTCAAAAATCACACCACAGTGGGACTAGGGCCAGAAAATGTAGGGTTTGCCTTGGTTCTCCATGTCCTGCAGGGTGATTTAGAGCAGACTCCAACGCAGTACATCATTCTCTTTGAGTTCTTTTCACATGAGAGGGGAAGACATGACTCTTTACCCTCCCTTCAGTACCCCGGCCTCTTCTTGTAAGTTACCCTGCACAGGACACACACACCTGCACATGAACACGGACACGTACATCTGCCAGCACGCATTCATTCAATAGCTATCTTTTGAAACTTCCTATGTTTCAGCAACTGACATCAGAGGTGTGCTTACAGTGGTGAGCAAAGCCGACTCGGAGCTTACAGTCATGTGAGGCAGGCAAGTCAGGTCAAGCACAAACTTTAACTGGATGGTGTAATAAGCAGAGCTGAGGAAAGCTGTAAAGCAGGCTCAAATTATCCACTCAAGGGTCCTAACCCGGTCTCGGGGGCAGAAGAGGTGTCTCCGAGGAAGTGACTCTGACTTTCTGTCTGAACCATAAATACTGATTGGGTGAAAGAGGAAAACTTGTGACTGACCAGAGGAAGAATCTCTTAAAGCTTGCAGTTGCACCAGAGTGCACCAAGCTGCTAAGACTGACTCAAGACAAATCCATCACTCCTACAAAACATAATTCCAATAATATACTGCTGTGACGGTGCATCAGTAAAATCATATTACGAAGGGCTGTAGTTTTTAAGCCCCGATCTGGCTATATTTGGAACTAAGTATATACGTTTACCTTATATTTGAAAAGCTCTTTCTTTCAACATTTAACACCAGCCAATGCTAAAGTTATCTTTGGAACCATTTTCCTTTGATTACACAAGCCTCAATGGCACTTCATCTTCTGGCAAATAATAGACTGATTATATAGATTTGCTTTAACCTTCTGAAATTGCTGGGAAAGAGCATATCTATAAATACACAGTGATAATTGATGGTCAAAATGCCAGCCGGAGTTGGAGCTCATTGAACAATTTTAGGCTCAGGAAAGAGAACAAGTTAAAATTGCTCTAAGCTCATACTGCTTCTAAAGATTCTTCCCTTTATGCACCATGATTTCTGAACGGGTTCCAGTGATATTGTTACAGTCATAATATGTCTCTCATCTGAGTTGTCAAAATACAGCCATTATATTCTCTTAGCTTATTAATTCAGTAATGCTTGATTAAATGCATAGTAAAAACGAAAAATTCAAAAAGTAAGTAATCCAAATAGTATAAAAGGCTACCAAGTAAAAAAAAAAGTCTCCCTTTTGACGCCCAGTCCCCAATTTTGCCAGCAGAAGTTTCATACTATAAAAGTTCCCCTATGTTTTCTTCTTTGTCCTTAGCAATACATCTTTTAGCTCTTTCCAAATAAGCACAGGAAGACCTCCTCCACAGTATTCCACCCCATAGTACGCCACCCTATGGTGGTATTTAACCTACCTATACTGATGGTCATTTAGTTCCTTCTCTTTTGTTTCTGTCACAGACACCATAGTTCTAAACACAAACACTGTTGTAAAGTATACAAAACTTCTATAAATATATATATATCTTGATGTCTGTAGCAGACATACTAACATTCTCCAAATATTTAATTTTCTCCCCTGCATGGTTAGGCAATACCATGTGACTTTTATGTCCAGTGAAATGGCCAGTGAAAGGCCACAATTTGATCCTCCTTCCCTGCCATGGTGCTCCAGAAGTTTCAGCTACAAGATAGTGGAATTTCTATCTGATCAGCTATGGGAGCCAGAACCTTGCCCCTACCACCCAATCCTAACCCACTTTGGACTCCCAGCAGAAGTGAGAAATAACTTACTATCAAAGTGATCATCTTTGTCGTAGCACTTGTTCCATGGATTTGGGTACTCACTCAGTAGACAAGCTCTAAATACAATTGTACCCCTGTATCTTGTGCTTAAAAGCCACCATATAAATCAGCTCCCTTTATCTTGCTGAGGAAAATTGATGCTCAGAAATTTAAAATCCCCAAGTCTTTTTCTTTATAAGATTTTTATCAAACAGAATTGTTATTTAAAATCTTATAATATATAAATGTTATGTATACAAATAGGTATGTGTGTGTACTTCAACTGCAGTTCTTATTAGAATGCATATATTTGCTGTATAATATCATTCTTTTTCCTTGTTCTAGTCTCCCTACTTTCTTCCAGCCTGTGGATTGATAGTTTAACCTGACCCCCAGTCTTTCTTCATTTTACCTGCAGCAGACTGAGATTGTCAGCCTCCATGGATCACTCAGATCACCTGTCCCTTGATTCCAACTACCTATTCCAGTACTCTGTTGGAATTCCACGAGCACCACCATTGACTTAAATGATAATATGACCATTGTTGGCATGTGACGTATGTGCGGTTACGCACAGCACATGTATTACAATTCGCTTCCTTCGCGAAGAGTCTCTACCATAAACCTTGTCTTCAGAGCTCGTGTCACAATGGTTAATTTTATATTTGCTTGCGTGCGTATTTAATTATTACATGACTACCCTCTACTGTAAGCTTCACGAAGGCAGGGATCCATTTGCTTCATTTCTGTACTTCAGCCCAAACCCTTGGACTAGCATCTGGCTCATTCAATTTGCTCAACAAACATTTTTAGAATACTTTATTTTGTTTAATTATAATGATGGGTGCTTTTATAATTAACATAATGATATTCGAAGCAAATGTTCAACAAAAAAACCTTGGCACATGAATATATAATCTGAGATCATTATCGTCCCTCTTGATTTGCCTTGACACTGATTGCACTGAAGTTTTATTTCATGTGTTTTGTAAAGTACTTAGATATGTTATGATTTTTACGTGCTCATATGCACCTGTACACCCTGATAAAGGTCCAGTATATATGAGTGTGTGTATTACATGCACATATATAAGGGAACTCTGTAAAATATTAATTTAAATCAGTGGTTCTAAGGGGCAATTTTGCCCTCCTCCCCAGGGGATGTTTGGTAATGTCTGGAGATATTTTTGGTTGTCACAAACCAGGGACAGAGGCTACTGGCTTCTAGTGGGTAGAGGTGGAATGCTGCTAAGTATCCTCCAATGCACAGGATGGCACCTCCCCCACCCCGAAAAAGAGCTATTCAGCCCAAAATGTTAATAGTGCCGAGACTAAGAAATCCTGACTTAAACCATGACCTTTAAATTTTAATGCAGAAAAAAGTGTAATGCATTTTTTCTGAGTTAACATGTGTGATGCATGTCGTTATTCAGAGCAAGTAATATATTGGTTCCTTTTGCTGGAAATGAAATGTTTAGCTTCATCAGCTGTTGCAATCCATATAGTCTCAATGTCATCCTTGAAACTGGGAGAAAACGGAGTAAGTTTGTATTTATAACATGTCTCTCTGAGCTAGGCTCTTCACGTTGGGATTTTGCTAAGTTCCAAGCGGGTCTTGGTGTGCAGGACCCTTGCCCGGAGGTGCAGGGTCAGCTGTTAGAAGACAGTGAATGTGAACTAATGCCTAATCCCAAAGTCCCCTCTAGAATCTACCTCTATAAATCCTCGTTCTCAGTGTGTTTATGTAAGGGCTCACTCATCTTCTGCATTAGCAGCAAGTATAATTCCTTTGTGTGCCCAGAATGAACAATGTGAAAGATAAAATGGTGTTTCCCATTCCCTGGGGGAGAGGATCATTTTTATGATGCTCTAAGCTACTCGATTAGTCTTTTACAAGGGAACAAAGTAAGCTGTTCTATGTGTGCCTCAAGCAGAAAATCTTTTAAAACACATTTGCCTGAAACACTTTGAACACTGAATTTGCCCGTCCCTTCACAGCCTTGGAGGATTTAATAATTTATAGGTCTGTACATTGACCATAGGAATATTTTGTCATTGATGTTTCCATTAAATTATACTTGCTTGAAGTCAGCATGGGGTTGAAATTCTTTCCAGTGAATACTCTGATTTCTTTCACCGGTTTATCAAGGATGCTTATTGACAGTTTACATGGATAGCATCCTGCCTTTCTACATCATTTTTACAACAAACAATCACAACATTAAGGAAGATTCTTTATGAAGAAAAAGAAACTTGGACATCAATAAAAATGTATATTTTTCATCATCACTTCCTTGCTTTTACGCCCAGTCGAAAATTTTCTACTTAACTTACCCTTGAATTCAGCATAAACTTTAGAGAAGCAAGAATTCAGATCCCATCTGGTAACTTGCTTCAGCCCCTTGATTGAGACCTGATGACCAGGTTGGGGCTGGGGGTGGGGGGGAGTTTGGGTTTTCTCAAACTCTCTGAACTCAGAGAAGCAGATTACATAAAGGTTATATTTTACATCCTCCTCCTCCCCCAAGTGAAATCATAAGAATGTGATGGTAAATTGAAAACAGTGGGTCTTCAGCCAGCTGTTTGATCAGAATTTAGAACATTAAACGGATATTTATTGAGCTATACTATGTGTTTAATTATAAACTCCATGGGAGGCTGAGATACAAAAAGGAACACGTTTCAGTGTGAGGAATAAGATGATACATATATAACCATTATAAATGATAAACTAGTGTTAAGTAGCTCAGTGCGGTAGGAAGGAGGTACCATTTCAGCTGGTATTGGAACAAGAGAGGCAGGCAGAAATGGAAGGTAACAGTCCTTTTCATAGGGACCAATACAAAGGAGAGGAATACCCTAGGGTACTGGGAAGGGGGAAATCTGACTCTCTAGAGCCTTGCTGACCAATAGAAATTTAATGCATGCCACATACATGATTTTAAATTTCCTAGTAACCATATTATATAAAATAAAATAGATAAACTTCATCATAATATTTAGCCCAATATATCCAAAATAGTATCATTTAACAAGCAATAAATATAAAATTATCAGCGATATTTTCTATTAAGTTTCTGAAATTCAGTGTATGTTTTTAAATGACAGCACTTCTTAATTTGGACTGGTCACGTTTTCAAGTGCTCAGTCGTCACATGGTACTACTGGCTACCGTATTGGACAGTGCAGCTCTAGAGTTTTTAACAAAGGCTATGGGGAGCCAGGAACGAGCTGAACAATGGAAAGAAGCAACGTGCATTTCTCCACTGTGGACTCTTTCTGCACCAGAATGTACAAAATGGGCAAAGGAATGCATGACTGCTTTGTATATTCTTCTGGACTACGTGTCCAGTGGTTCAGCTTGCAGGAAGGCTGCTGGATAATACACTGGACCACCACCCCTCTCTTCTGTGAATGGAGTTACCCTTAGGCAATAAAAACCTATGCATTCTTGTAGCCAGTGGAAAAAGGCCCTGGGGAGGAGGGACTATGTCTTAGCTGTTTCAGTGTTTGGTACTAGAGGCACTCTGGCAAATTTTGGCTCAATAAATTGTGATGAAGATCTATAAGTAGGAAATGGAATTAAGAACATAGAAGATTAAAGACTGGCATGAAATATTTACATCCATGCATTTGTTTGTGTGTTATAGAATTTATATTCAGATATAAGATATGCAACTGATACACAATGGATATAAACATTAATATTTGAAAATTAATAAACACTTGACCAAGACAGCCTTAACATTCTCTTCAGTTTCATTAAACGTTAGACAGATTTCTTCCTGACTATAGGCTCTGACTTCCTTATCCTTAGAGGGTTTACTTAGAAAACTTGCAATTGTAAATTCCTCCTCTGCCCCTTTGGAAGGTATGTAAATCTTCTCCCAGGCTCTTGTCAGATTTACAACCCAGGGAATGTTTTCTCAGGGTCTTGGGAACCATCTCTTTGAAAGTAAACATCTCAGGAGATAGCACCCATACCTCCCAGTCTCTGTGGAAGAATAGGAGACTAACTTTGATGGACACCAATTAGCAAACACAAAGGCCTAATCACAATGAAAAACACTTGCGAACTCAGGAATAATTCTGATGTGCTCAACATATCCCATTGACCAACCTCCCCCTTAATGTCCTCCAGGACATTTGCACTTACTCACCCCAGCACTTAAAATCCCTCCCACCTTATGTTTCAGGGGAGTTGAATTCAGTCTCTCTCCTCTATTACAATAGTCTAAATAAAGTCTTCCTTCCAGTACAATCTTTGCTTTTTTTTTTTTTTTTGCGGTATGCGGGCCTCTCACTGTTTTGGCCTCTCCCGTTGCGGAGCACAGTATCCGGACGCGCAGGCTCAGCGGCCATGGCTCACAGGCCTAGCCTCTCGGCGGCATGTGGGATCTTCCCAGACTGGGGCACAAACCCGTGTCCCCTGCATCGGCAGGCGGACTCTCAACCACTGTGCCACCAGGGAAGCCCCAACCTTTGCTTTGACAACTTATTAATGTATAATTTTCCTAGTTCCAAAAATAATGTAGGAAATGAAGTAGAGCTAAATAATAAACATGAAATGTAGAATAAAGAGAAAAATAAAGATAGGGGACTTATAATGGAGCCAAGCAAATTGCCTTGGAACATCTAGAAGAGGTGACCCAGAGGGGGAAAAAATCATGTATTCATGGGAAAAAGATGAGGTAGGATTTAATGATCTAATCTGTATTTATGTGGGGAAAAATGAATTTACAAATATTCGTTGGAAGTGTACAACCCTACTATAAATTGAGATGGTCTGGGCATATCAGTCATTTTTATGTCTAGCTAAGATGTCTTTCAGTTTCTCATGGAGGTCCTTCGTCATATACATTACTCTGTCATCTGGTAAGTGTCTTCCTCATTATGTCCCTTTTTACTCTGAGTGCTCTGCATGTTCTTGGCTTTCCTGGCTGCGTGTGAACCCTCACCTGGACTTTAGAGGTTAACCTCTAAAGTTATCCTGGGCCTCTCATTAAGTCCTGTTTCACAGGTCAGGGTCCATCATCAGTTTTATCTTCTGAATTGTCCTAACAGTCCAGGGAATTTATTCTTGCTCTAGGTATGGGCTAAAACAGAAGGATACAAAGGGTATCTCTAAAAGATCTAAAATATATATCACTTACAGGAGTCAGAATACATTTCCGATGAATAGATCATTAGCCTGTGGAGTGTGGCGTTTAAAAAAATGTTTTACAGTCAAACATCCGATCAGAATATTTATAAGTAGTGCTCACATAAATCCTTTAGCGAATTATATCTATAAATGCAAACAAAAACATCTTGGAAGCGTATTTTCCATCATTAATCATAAATATGTTGCTCCTGAGTTATGAATTCAGCAAGGCAAGCAGAGTTTTATATAACAACAGATCTTAAAACACTGTTAGGTGGAACATAAGATATGTAAATTAAGATATTTAGCCTAGCCAAACAATAAAGTCATTGGAACTAGCAAAAGCATAAACCTAAGATTATTTATATGAATCAACAATCACACAATGTGTATTTCAAAAATCAGCATATATAACGAAAGTTGTGTAATGGGTGTCCGTTTTCTTTTCCTGGAAGTTGGCTCGGTACTTCTCCCGTGTCCTAATATTAAAATAGAAACTAAAGTTTGTAGAGTTAAGAATCTCCAAATTGGTTGTTAATGGATTCTAGAAATTATGGATGGGATAGAATTTTTAAAACCTTTTTACAGATCTTTCATGCTTCTTTCATCAAGTGAGTTCAGAACTTTTCAAATATACCCTAGAATTCTATGAATTACAAGAATAATGGACACAGTCTGGCATTTTATGAAAGGAGAAATATATTCTCTAGCTTTGTGAAAAAACAAATGCTTCTTCTCTGGCACTCATTAGATTTTTGTTTAGAAAACAAAAGAAGAAAGAGGGAAGAAAACATGGGATTTTTTTTCTTTAGTATATATCAACTCTGAGAGTGCCCATATATTTTAAATAAACACTACATATTGAAATACATTTTATGTCTATATTTTACTAGTCCCAACAAAATATTTTCCATGTGCTTGTGGTCGTTTTTCCTGTTCCAAATCGGTTCTTTTTTGATGAAACTACCAGATTTAAATGCAGTTATAACACAGAGTATTTACCAAGTGAACTATTATTCTTTAAAACTTATCATTTCTAAAATAACCCATCAAATCATGCAAACTAATAAGAATGGATAGAAAGATAAGTACTTTCCAGTATTTACAACTGGAAGACTGTTTAAAGAATAAGTTTCTTTATCTTTTGTGGAGCACAGGCTCAAGGCACTCGGGCTCCAGTAGTTGTGGCACACAGGTTCAGTAGTTGTGGCTCACGGGCTCTAGAGCACAGGCTCAGTAGTTGTGGCGCGTGGCCTTAGCTGCTCCATGGCACGTGGGATCTTCCTGGACCAAGGATTGAACCCATGTCCCCTGCATTGGCAGGAGGATTCTTAACCACTGTGCCACCAGGGAAGTCCCCTAAGTCAGATCATTTTAAACTTAGAAAATAGACCTATATGAAAGATATAATATGAAGAGAGCTATAAAAATATAATATGGAGAAAAATATAATATGAAAAATAGTTTATGAAGAGAAATGCAAATTAGAATGACAGAAAAAATAACTTCAATATGAGAGAAGACATTACTTGGGCTCTAAGACAAATACACTTCCTGAATTGACCTCAAATCCTATGTGATTTTTTGCTTAGACTTGTCCTATTATTTCTTCAAGAATTTAACATCCTAGCACTTTAGTTTCTTTCCAAAGTGAGAATTATCTGAAAAGAAGTGGGAGCATTTGACAGAGTGCATTGATTTTTCATTACCTGCACATTTGCTGATTTACGGTATTGGTTTGTAGGAAAAAAAAATAGTTAAATTATTGCAAAGCAGTGATCAGCTTATGAAAAGCTAGAGAGAGTGGTCCAAACAAAAGCTCAGAGCCATGACACTACTGACTGCATGTCCTGTCTTAATGAACTGTGTAAACCACCATCCGTTACAAATGCTGCTAGTTTAACCTAACTTCACATTGTTTTCTCCTTTAAATGTTTCAAACACTGAAGTCATAGAGTAATCTGAATCTCTATTAATCACCATCTCCTTGGGATCGCCACATCCCAAGCCCCACTTGAAGCCGGTCTAAAATGTTTTTACTTTGTACGTTTAAATAACAAAGTAGAGGTGGCCAGGAAAGGTGAGAAGTGTTTTACTCTTCCTCAGGTCAAAAAAAACAATCATAGAATTTGTTTCACAAAAATTCAGGTGTATTTTTCATTTCCAACTAAGAATGAAAAATGTGACTCATGTTGTCTCGGTTAGAGCTGCACTCGGGGCTCATACTTTGCCTTAGTTTCTCATCGATCAGAATATTTTTCACCGAGATGAACTCTAAGTGGATCCAGCATTCAGCACTTTCTGAAAAGCTTTCATCATTCTTCTCAGTGTTAGTCCTACCTGTACCCTACGAAAGAAGTCTAACCCAGTGTGCCTTTGAAGGTAAACTCCTAAAATCTACCTGGAGTAAACTGCCAGACGATACTCTGGATTAAATCAATTACGATGACAACTCGGATTGATTCCTACCCAACATTCCATTCAAAGTCAATTTTAAGCAATTCTTACCCTGCATTATGTTGGTCCTCAGGTCTCTTCTAGGCTCTTGAAGGGCTAATATGCCTACCCCCTTGAGCGTCTATTATAGAACACAGCAGTTTTAAATACATCTATGCTTCCTAGGCTTGATTAAGTGTGGGCACAGTGAAGCTATTTTATTAAAGTGTTAAAACATATGGAGGTTGCCACTGTGTGCTTAAACACTACAGACTATTTCATCAACTAAAAGGTGAAATGTTTGTTTTCACAGGACTAAACGCAATAATGTATTCAAAATCATTGACACATATTATTTGATACATGACATCTATTATTACTCTTGCTGAAATTTTAAATTAGGAAAATTTTAAAGGTTTTACTGAACTATATACACAGAAAAGTGCTCATCTAATCAATTTACAGTCTAATAAATTCTCAAAGGCTAAAATTTGAACACCAAAGCTCAACATTTCCAAATAAAAGTCTTCTGGTTTACACTACATTTTTTCCAGTTCTTTTTAAATTTCCATATAATCTAAAGCCTAAGAAATGTTCAGTTAATACCACAGAATTCAAAGATACAACAATATAAGCTTCAGGGTAGGGTTTTACTACCTATACGCTGATCTGAGCCTTTGTTCACAAAGCAATATAAACTTGATTGTTTTTGTTAACTGGGCAGTTAATTAAAAACAGATTTTTTTTCTTCTGTGTTTGGGGGGAAGGTGAGTAGGGTATAAAGACTGGAATTAACTTTTATTGAGTACCTGTAAAGAGCCAGGTACTGTGATCGACATTGTCACATTGGTTTTACACAGTAGGGATACTGTATACTTACAACATCCCTATGAAGAAAATATTTATTCTTACAGATAAGGAAACTGAGGTACAGATGGGTTGAGTATCCCTCCCAATACCCACACCTTGTAAACAGAACACTAGAATTCCAATTCCAATGTGACCCCATGATCTTGCTATCATCCCAGGTTGCCACTGACACTGAAATTGTATTTCCAAGATCAAAGAATCCAATTCCAACAGTTCCTTTTCCAAGACTGCTGCTAATAAGTTTTTGCTAATAAGTTTTGCCATTACAAATATTACTCCTCATGTCAAAAATAGACTTAAAAAAAAACTGTTTCTGGGCTTCCCTGGTGGCGCAGTGGTTGGGATTCCACCTGCCGTTGCAGGGGACACGGGTTCATGCCCCGGTCCGGGAGGATCCCACATGCCGCAGAGCGGCTGGGCCCGTGAGCCATAGCCGCTGAGCCTGCGCGTCCGGAGCCTGTGCTCCGCAACGGGAGAGGCCACAGCAGTGAGAGGCCCGCGTACCGCAAAACAAACAAACGAACAAACAAACTGTTTCTCAGGTTCAGCTTGACAGAATTCTTTCTCATCCATAGGCCAACAGAACATTCCACCAAAGGCACACACCACCTTTTTTTTCTGTGCTCAGTCTTACATGTCCATCTTTCACACTATTAGTCAGCATCAGAGGAAGTGAGCCAGAGAGGAATTTAAACCCACCAGCTAAAGAGAGTCAGAATATAAAACTGATTGATGTCCCTGGGTATGTTTCTACTGGGAAAATCAGAATTCTGGCTTTTTGCTTTATTCCATTTCTGCATGACTAACTTAACCCGTTGAAAATTTCTATTTGGAACTTCACATTCATTAATTTTTTATCCTACAACACCCTGCCTTTGGAATTTTTCTTCCTCCTTCTTATTTTCCCCAATCACCTACTATATAAATCCTGGAGAAATGTCTGACTTACCTTTCTTCATTCCCCTTTATCCAGTGGGTCAGGGAGTTCTGTGGATTCTTCATTTGAATTGTCCCACCTCTCTCTCCTTGTGCTTCTCACTGGACAGAACAATTCTCACTTCCTAATTCCCTCACTAACTTCACATCTCTCGGTCTCCTATTGCTAGTCGGCCTTAAGCTGTTTCAGTTAATGAACCTCTTGCCATGTCCTTCTTCTGCTTGCTTAACTTTTTTTTTTTTTTTTTTTTTTTTGCGTTACGCGGGCCTCTCACTGTTGTGGCCTCTCCCATTGCGGAGCACAGGCTCCGGACACACAGGCTCAGCGGCCATGGCTCACGGGCCCAGCCGTTCCGCGGCATGTGGGATCCTCCCGGACCGGGGCACGAACCCGTGTCCCCTGCATCGGCAGGCGGACTCTCAACCACTGCGCCACCAGGGAAGCCCCGGCTTGCTTAACTTTTAAAGTAAGTTCCTTCCTGTTTCCCAGTTATTAAAGTCTCATGCAAGCTCTCCATAATCTGCCTCACCCAGTCTTTAAGGCACAGATATTCTCATTCTTTCCTCTGTTGGCCATGCCTCTCCCCACAAATACCCTACACACCCTTCCCCTTCATAGGATTCAACACTATTATTTTAAGAGGCCACAACGTGATATTCTAAACAACTTTATTCAGCACTATGCTGAACTAAGAAGATAACAGGTATGTGAAAATTAAACAGATGAGTGAACTTTATCAATATTTATTAACTGGTGTTCAGGATTTTTTCTTCTTAGAAGAACCAAAATGATATCATTAACTAATATAAGTTATTTGTATTCCCTCTTTTAAAACAACTATACTTGCACGAAAACCTTGCATTGCCTAAAGGGTATTAATGACTTTTCAATATGAATGACAAAGCAATTGCTTTAATAATAACTTTTCATTTTTAAAAAGCTTATCCTCCATCAACATCTTGTTATATCACTGATAATGCAGAATAATCACCCCATCTCAAGATCCTTAACTTAATCACATCTGAAAAGACCTCTTTTCTCGATAGAGTAACATTTATAGGTTCTGGGGAGTAGAATTTGAAATCTTTGGGTGGCAATTAATCAGTCTCCTACAGGCATATAGAAGATTATTGTAAGCCATGCCATTATTTCTTAACTGTTACTCCAGCTATGTAACAGTTTTGGAGTCAGAAATTTCTATGGAGCTGCAATTAAGTGATAACCGATAGGTGGTATTAAGAGTCAGACTCTCTCAAGCTCTTTTGTACTAAAGAAGGAAGAGTTTTAGAAAATATTTTGCTTATAAAATTTTAGTGCTGATGAAAATGGTGATTTAAAATATAATAAAAAAATTTTATAAGTAAAATGACTACCGGCATCCTCTGTGTAAAGCACTTCACTGATAGGTAGTTTTAGTTAAAGTACTTTTAAAGGGTAGAACATAAAAAGTGGATCTACATGAGATACAGAGAACAGATGGGTGGTTGTCAGAGGCTGGGGATGGGGAGATAGGAAGAACAGGTGAAGAACAGGGTCAAAATGTACAAACTTGTAGCTAAAAAATAAATAAGTCATGGTGACTACAGTTAACAATCTGGCATATTTCAAAGTTGATAAGAAAGTAGATCTTAAAAGTTCTCATCACAAGAAAAAAACTTCTGTAAGAATGTATGCTGATGGATGTTAACAAGACATTGTGGTGAATTTTGCAATATATACAAATATCGAATCGTGTTGTACACCCGACAATAATATAATGTGATATGTTAATTATACCTATCTACGTGGAGACTATTCATATGTAAAAACTTCACAAATATTTTTTTAAAGTTAAAAAAGAACATGGGAGAAAAAGGTACGTTATAAGAACCTGAAAGGGCACTATCAGGGAGGAGAAAAATCTTCAATTCTGGGATGGGATGTCATGGAAATATATTAGTAAATGAGTTTTCCTAATTATCTACAAGCAGAAATGGGAAATTCTCATTACACTTTTAGCTAACCTTAAGAAAGTGTGATATTATTTAAAGTTGTTTCTATGATATTTAAGGAAGTTCGTGGTCTCAGATTCTCTGTTTTCTGATGGCTCTTTAACCGTCTTTTCCTAAGAGTCTCCTATGAGATTGGCAGTCCTTTCAGTTTGGGAGGATTTTCTTCCTAAACAACCTGGAAGTATTTCAAGAACTGTTTTTAGTAGTAATTCAGTGCTTTATTGGCTGATGTTGATTGAGAGACATAAAAGGCATAAAAATTTAAAGAACTATTTTAAACCTTAAAACTGTTTCCATTTGATTTTAGTTTGAAAGTTTGAAGTAGCTCCTCTTTTATAAGAATTCTTTCACCTACCATCAGCTAATATCATAAAAAAGAAGTATTTGCTTACACAGAATTTTATACCTAGAAAAAAGTGAGAAAGACTGAGACAGCACATCTTAAATCGTCAATGTTGTGCTAATATTCAGATACATTACCTTAATTCTAATTTTAATAAAAGGATAAATAACCTTGTTTATTGAAACTATACATATCATTAATCTTGATTGGCTGCAATAATAAAAATTATTCAAATACTTTTTTCCATCTAATAAAAGCTTTAAACTGTTGAAAATGTCACCGTACATATGAATCTCTGATATTTTCTCCTTTTCTGTTATCAGAACTTTAATCCTCAATTACTGTGATTTCTCTGTCCCATACCCCTGTTCCTTCTGCTGCCTACCACTCCATTTCAAAAGTTTAATTCCCCAGTTGGGAAGCACTGCTGTTGGTCAAAATACTGTCAATGTCTTTATTATTGAACAAACTTTATTTATATAGTCATGCATACTTTACTCCCTTCCTTCTTTCATGTATTCAGGAAATACCTAATAAACATGTTGCAGGCTTTGGACTTAATGCTGAGGAGACAGAGATAAGTAAGACAGAGCTACTAGCCAGGGGAAGGTCATAACCTAGTGGCTGGGGCAGAATCACCAACATGGGTCTCCCAACCTCAGCACTCCTGACAGGTAGGACCAGACAATTCTTTGTTGTGGGAGGCTATTCTGAGCATCATAGAACTTTTATCAGTATCCCTGGCCTACATCCAGTGGATGCCAGGAGCATCGCTCCAGTTGTGGCAACCAAAATGTTTCCAGATATTGCCAAATGTCCCCTATGGAGAAAGACGGCCCCCAGCTAAGAACTATAGTTATACACCAACGTGTCAGATTCAGAAATAACACAAAGGTTAGAGGTTGAGAAAAGATCAGAGAAGGCTACATAGAAAAGGTGGAATTTGAGCCAAATCTTAAAGAAGATGCATCGATTAGCCAGTTTTACACTGTTTCCAGAAAATTCTAAGTAAGGGAAATATTACACACAAAGGCACAGAGGGGAGCTTTTGCATGATTAATGTGCAGACAGACAAGGGAATTACAAAACATGGGTGCGTTGAAAGGTATAACTGTAAGCAAATGTCAAGTAGTAAGGCTGAAGTTACAGGGAAATGTCAGATACAAAAGAATTTGGGTAACATGTCAATGCTATGGACTTTATCTTATAAAAAATGAGCAGCTGTTGCAACATGACAGGAGAGCTGAGTTTTGAATAGATACCTTTTGTATTCCCGTTAGAGTACAAGATCTATAAAGACAAATCGTGTGTGTTTTCAAATATGACACACACACAGCAGAATTATCATACATATTCAACAGATATTTGTTGAATGAATAATAATACTAACAATAATAGCATTAAGCACTGGTATTTATTACACTCTCATTGTGTGTGTGTGGGGGGGGGGGGGTACTCTCTAACTGTTTACATGAACGACAAAGCTGGGGATCATACCTGTGATGGGAAGGATCTTGGAGGCAAGGAAATGGTTAGAATGCGCTGAAATATGACACATTTTAGAAATAATAGGAAAGTAAAAGCAACACTAGCAAATGCTAACGCCAAAGAATATCAAGTGATATCCATCCATCCATTTGGTGTCAAAACTCACACTCGATCTCATGCTAGGTTATTACCTAGTGCTCTATTTTAATATGATGCTGCCCCTCTTATACCATAGTTTCCCTCTGTTAAGCTCTCTTTCGTTTTTTTTGTTTGTTTGTTTGTTTGTTTTTTTGGTTAGGCTTTCATTTACTTCTTTAATTTTTCTGTTTATAAAAGTTCAAAATTCAATTAACTATCAAGTTAAGAAGAAAAAAAGGGAATTTTATTCGAGCCAAACTGAGGATTATAGCCCGGGAAGCAGATTCTCAGAAAGCTCTGAGAACTGTTCCGCCTGTTAGAAGTTGAAGGCACATCATGTACATTTTTAAGACAAAGGATCGTACGTCAGAATGGCATACTGATGTTTCACACAAAGGTCACGGAGGATACACGGTCCAGGTCAGCATGTACAAAGTGAGCAACAAGTCACCGTGACCCCCTACGGAGCTGGGAAAAAACACTATTCTTTTAAGAAGTTACACTGCTAGTGTCAGAAGAAAGAAAAAAAAATTGATCTTTACAGTTGAACAGGCACGCTCATCTTTGAGAGTCTCTGGGTTAATGTATAATGCAGATGTGTACTGCACATTAGGGAGGGAAACAGCCCAAACAAAGACACAGAGAGAGAATGTTATGTTTAACTCTTTTTCTTGTCCTGCTTTAAAATATAAATTTTATTGCCTCATCACTATCAATGTTTTTGGCGAGTGTTCTTACAGACATCTTTCTGTGAGTACCACCACATGGCTTACTAATTATCAGGGAAATGCAAATCAAAACCACAATGAGAGGCTTCCCTGGTGGCACCGTGGTTAAGAATCTGCCTGCCAGTGTAGGGGACACGGGTTGAGTCCTGGTCCAGGAAGATCCCACATGCCATGGAGCAACTAAGCCTGTGCACCACAACTACTGAGCCTGCGCTCTAGGGCCCGCATGCCACAACTACTGAAGCCCGAGCTCCCAGAGCCCATGCTCCACAATAAGAGAAGCCACCGCGATGAGAAGCCTGAGCACCACAACCAAGAGGAGCCCCCGCTCGCCACAACTAGAGAAAGCCTGTGCACAGCAATGGAGACCCAATGCAGCCAAAAATAAAAAGAAAACACACACAAAAAAACCCACAGTGAGATATCACCTCACACCTGTCAGAATGACTATTATCAGAAAGACAACAAATAACAAATTGTGGTGAGATTGTGGAGAAAAAGGAACCCTCACACATGCTGGGAATGTAGACTGGTACAGCCACTATAGACAACAGCATGGAGGGTCCTCAAAAAATTAAAAATAGAACTGCCATAAGATCCAGCAATTCCACACCTGGGTATCGATCTGAAGAAAATGAAAATCCTAGTTCAAAGAGATATAAGTCCCCCTATGTTCATCACAGCATTATTTACAATAGCCAAGATATGGAAGCAACCTAAATGTCCCTCAGCAGAGATAGATAAAGAACATGTGGTCTGTACATACAATGGAATACTACTCAGTCATTAAAAAGAAGAAGAAGAAATCTTGCCATTTGCAACAACATGGATGGATCTAGAGGGTCACATGCCAAGTGAAATAACTCAGACAGAGAAGACAAATTTCTCTTTTTTAAGCAAACATTAGTATCTACCTTGTCATCCTTATTTAAGTTCTATAATGAGCAAGTGAGATAATCTTTGGAAGTTGCTTAAGCAACATAAATGATCATTAAGACCCACGGTTAAAACGTACATGGAAATATACGTTCTGCCCAATGTGGCATACACTTATATTCTATCAATTTCCTTCTGAAGAACATTCCCAATGTTCCTGCATACATTAGTTTATTGATTGGGTTTCAGTATAAATAAAAGCATACCTCATTTTATTGCACTTTGATTTATGGCACTTCACAGATATTGCTTTTTTTACAAACTGAAGGTTTGTGGCAACCCTGCATCAAGCGAGTCTGTCAACATCATTTTCCCAACATCATTTGCTCACTTCATGTCTCAGGGCCACATTTTGGTACTTCTCTCAATATTTCAAACTTTTTCATTATTACTGTATTTGTTATGGTGACCTGTGATCAGAGATCTTTGATGTCACCATCCTAATTGTTTGGGGGCACCATGAGCTGTGCCCATATAAGACAGCAAACCTAACTCATAAATGTTGTTGTGTGTGTTCTGACCGCTCCCCCGACAAGCCATTCCTTGTCTCTCTCCGTCTCCTCAGGCCTCCCTATTCCCTGAAACACAACAACATGAAATCAGGCCAATTAATAACCCTACAGTGACTTCTAAGTGACCAAGTGAAAGGAAGAGTCACATGTCTTTAAATCTCACTTTAAATCAAAAGCTAGAAATGATTAAGCTTAGTGAGGAATGCGTGTCAAAAGCCAATACAGGTCAGAAGCTAGGCCCCTTGTAGCCAAACAGTTAGCCAAGTTGTGAATGCAAAGGAAAAGTTCTTGAAGGCAATTAAAAGTGCTACTCCTGTGAATACATGAATGATAAGAAATCAAAACAGCTTTATTGACGATATGGAGAAAGTTTTGGTGGTCCAGACAGAAGATCAAACCAACCACGACATTTTAAGCCAGAGCCTAATCTACAGCAAGGTAGGTCCTAACTCTCTTCAATTCTATGAAGGCTGAGAGAGGTGAGGAAGCTGCAGCAAAAATGTCTGAAGCTAGTAGAGGTTGGTTCACGAGGTTTAAGGAGAGAAGCCATCTCTATAACATTAAAGTACAAAGTGAAGCAGCAACTGATGATACAGAAGCTGCAGGAAGCTATCCAGAAGATCTAGCTAAGATCATTAATGAAGGTAGCTACACTAAAGAACAGACTTTCATAGCTAGAGAAGAGAAGTCAATGCTTGGTTTCAAAGCTTCAAAGGACGGGCTGACTCTCTTGTTAGGGGCCAATGCAGCTGGTGACTTGAAGTTGAAGCCAACACTCATTTATCATTCCAAAAATCGTAGAGCCCTTAAGACTTAGGCTAAATCTACTCTTCCTGTGCTCTGTAAATGGAACAACAAAGCCTAGGTGGCAGCACATCTGTTAACAACAATGGTTTACTGAATATTTTAAGGCCCCCATTGAGACCTACTGCTCAGGAATAAAAGGTTCCTTTCAAAATATTACTGCTCAATAACAAGGCACCTGGTCACCCAAGAGCTCTGATGGAGATGGACAATAAGATTAATGTTGTTTTCATGGCTGCTAACACTACATCCATTCTGTAGCCCGCGGATCATGGGGTAATTTTGACTTTCGAGTCTCATTATTTAAGAAACACATTTTGCAAGGCTATAGCTGCCACAGATAGTGATTCCTCTGACGGATCTGGGCAAAGTCAATTTAAAACCTTCTGAAAGGAATTCATCATTCTAGATGCCATTAAGTGCATTCATGATTCATGGGAAGTGGTCAAAATATCAACATTAACAGGAGTTTGGAAGAAGTCCAACCCTCATGGATGACTTTGAGATGTACAAGATTTCAGTGCAGGAAGTAACTGCAGATGTGGTGGAAAGAGCAAGAAAACTAGTATTAGAAGTGGAGCCTGAGGATGTGACTGAATGGCTGCAATCTTATGATAAAACTTGAACGCATCAAGAGTTGCTTCTTATGGATGAGCAAAGAAAGTGGTTTCTTGAGATGGATCCTACTCCTGGTGAAGATGCTGTGAAGACTGTTGAAATGACAACAAAGGATTTAGAGTATTACATGAACTTAGTTAATAAAACAGCAGCAGTGCTTGAGAGGATTGATCCCAATTTTGAAAAAATAAAGCGCTATCATGGATAAAATACTCTCAGATAACATCGCACGCTACAGAGAAATCAGTCATGAAAGGAAGAGTCACTTAATGCGGCAAACTTCACCGCTGTTTCATTTTAAGAAATTGCAGGGCTTCCCTGGTGGTGCAGTGGTTGGGAGTCCGCCTGCCGATGCAGGGGACGCGGGTTCGTGCCCCGGTCCGGGAGGATCCCACGTGCCGCGGAGCGGCTAGGCCCGTGAGCGGTGGCCGCTGGGCCTGCGCGTCCGGAGCCTGTGCTCCGCGGCGGGAGAGGCCACGACAGTGAGAGGCCCACGTACCGCAAAAAAAAAAAAAAAAAAAAAAAAGAAATTGCAAAGCCACCCCAAACTTAGTAACCATCTCCCTGGTCAGTCAGCAGCCATCAACATCAAGACAAGAGCCTCCACCAGCAAAAAGATTAGGACTCACTGAAAGCTCAAATATTGTTTAGCATTTTTTAGGAATAAAGTGTTTTTAATTAGGGTATATACATTGGTTTTTTTAGACATCATGCTACTGCACGCTTAAGAGATTACAGTGTAGTGTAAATATAACTTTTATATGGACTGCGAAACCAAAATAACTCGTGAGACTAGCTTTATTGTGATATTTGGTTTATTGCAGTGGTCTAGAACCAAACCTGCAACATCTCCGAGGTATGCCTATAGATGGAATTGAGATCTCATCAAAGTAAATACAGAGTGCACTTCAATACACGAAAAAGCAAGCGTTTGCTATCAAATAATTTAGACGTGAAGTATCTTTTCTTTCCTTCTCTAAGACAAATGCACAGTAAATGTACTTTTACTTCTTAAAAGTAACAACTGCTAATTATCTAAAAAGCTTTGTAAAGTTGTTGAAAATATAGAGATTTTTATCCTCAACAAAACTTAAATAGTTGAAACTTAACTGTGGAGTTTTAAAAGAATTTCATGCACATGGCATTTAGAAGTAAGTCAAGCATGTATAGACTTTATATCAAAAATTTTCATGCTGCCGGTAACAATGTTGTGACCAGGGATTTTGTCCTTTGTCTGTTTACAGCTTTTATGTCTGTTTTTCAGATGAGAAACTTTAATGATGGAAGTGCACAGTCAATGAGCCAACTGTGTCCCTCCTCAGTTTCATTCTATTTTGACAGCTCATTTCATTTCTCCAATTTAAAAAGTAAATTTTGAATCTTATTTCTGTGCTACAGACTGTATGTCCTCACATCCAACACGATGCCATTTGTGATTTTAATGAGACACATTCCCAATGCCTTCCTTTAAGTCACTGATATCTATTTTAAAATAACACTTGCCCCCTGCTGAACAGTACCAGAAGTTTTTTATTTTATTCTGTTGACAAGTATCTGAACGATAACTTATTGAATAGTTACCTCATACTTCTATGGTCTACAAAGTGCTATAAACTGACCAACAATTTCTGCAAAATAAATTAGTTTTGCTTCTCATCCCTTTTCTACCACTGCATCTGACCAGTTCCAAGATTCTCAATACCAATGGCGGTATTTATTTTAACAAAAGAAAAAACCTGTTTCAGAGTAAGTTTAGTTGTTATGTTAATGAGTCTGGATGAAAAGTTCTCCCACTGACTTAATAAACGGTCCTTCCCTTTGTCTTTTACCTTTTTGTCTGGAATCCTAAATTCCTTTTTACCCAGATTTTCACACCTCCCAAGTTCCAATTACATGCAAACTCTTATGAGCCTGGAGTCTCTGTGGGCATATGCATGAAATGTAACCATCCATGTATTTCTTTTAGTGTTTTTTCGTTATTAAAATGTATTAGTCTTACTTCTTTGTTCAGGTGTTAATTTACATAGTGTGAAATACAAATTCAGGAGGCATTACCAACATTCTGTCCTGAAAATATAAAATTTTCAATAGAGCATTCATAGAATACGTAATTTTAAGGAAAACAAACTTCTTTCTGAACACTACCACACGAAACTGTCAGAAGTATATTCCCCTGTAACTCAATGATCTAATAAATAATGTAACTTAATTAGGTTTTAATTAAATAAATATTACATCATGTACACAATAAATGACAACTTTGGCACAGCATGGCAAACCATTCCTTAGAATTGCAATTCATTGTCTTTTAAGAGCCCTCCTACCGCAACTTATATTAATCACGGTTTTTGTTTTCTGTATTTCCTGGTACTTTGATATCTGGGGCCTTGCCTACACTGACAGAGACATTCCTCTGGGATTTACTAATTCCTAGAGATAGCAACAACTCCACCAAATGTGTGCCTTTCATATGCAAACCAACCATTCCAAAGCCCATCCCCCTCCTTTATCTGGCTCTCACAAGGCGCTCACACTGGCTCCAGTATTCCCCGGCCCTAATCACCCCAAGACCAGGTTACAGACAACTCCAGCTTACAGACAGCTAGGAGCAGCCCTCCACCCCAGAGCCTACTGAAGTTATTTAAAATAAACGATCCTAAACTTGCTTATCCTGCCTGACCCACTCCCTCCCGCAGAAACCTAGATAAAGGCTCGTGCCCACATTTTCTCTCTGTTCCCTCTGCCTCCTGATGGGCCCTGGTGCTTCCCTGTGTGGTCCTGTGTGGCAGGATGTGTCCTTCCTCTTGGGAACTATGAGGAACAAACTGTTTATTCAATGGCAATTGCCTCCTGATCTGTCTGCCTCATTTTACCTGAATAATAATAAACCCTACATATTTTAGAAATACCAATTAAAGTTGACATTAACTTTTTTTCCTGGGACAAGCTGTACCTTTTCACAAGACCAATTCAAGATCTTAGATCAGAGGGAAAAAAAGAAAAAACTGTTCAATTTTATACTTCAGAATTAATTTGGAATATATTTTATATGTATATGCTACTGTGAAAGGATTTCAATATAAAAAGGAATTAGAGGACATGGAAAGGAGAATCTCACAACGGGCCCTCAAGAAAACAAAATGTAAAAACTAAGAGACTGGACTTCCCTGGTGGCACAATGGTTAGGAATCTACCTGCCAATGCGGGGGACACGGGTCCAATCCCTGGTCTGGGAAGATCCCACATACTGTGGAGCAACTAAGCCCGTGCGCCACCATTACTTAGCCTGCAGTCTAGAGCCTGCAAGCCACAACTACTGAAGCCTGCGTGCTCTATGGCCCACGTGCTGCAACTACTAAAGCCCTCGCGCCTGGAGCCTGTGCTCCGCAACAAGAGGAAGCCACAGCAATGAGAAGCCCGCGCACCTCAATGAAGAGTAGCCCCCGCTCACTGCAACTAGAGAAAGCCCGTGCGCAGCAATGAAGACCCAACACAGCCAAAAAAAAAAAGGAACTAAGAGACTGAGTTCCCATAAATGCCTGATCTACAGAAGACCAAAACTTACCTCCTGACCCATAAACACCCACCAAGGATCTCTCCCCATCCTCAAGCCAATGAACTTACCGCTTAGACTATGACTGGACTTTCCCCTCTTTGTACTCCAAGCCCACCCCAAATACAGCCCAATCTGAACCCTCAGCAGACTAACCTGTAGCTTGCTACAGTTTGCATCTGCTAAAATGCAATTCCTCTGCTATTCCCAAATAAAATAAAATTCTGGTAATTCAAGCTTGCCTCTGTTTACCTCCTTATTTAGGTTGACTATATAGATATAGATATAGATATAGTTAGGTAGATATAGATTTCATCTCTGCAATATCTTAATTTTTTTCCTCAGTCTATTTTCTCCTTTTGTCATGTAATTTAAAATATTTTATCTTTTCTTTAAGGAATTTGTTTAGGGAGATTTTGATTATATAAATTATCCTGGTAACCTCTCCTCCTCTGGGCAATTTTTCTTTATGATCTATATTCTTTTTTCCCCTATACTTTAACTCCTTTTCCCTTTTGACTGGTGGTGGGGTGATTGTGCTCATATCTCATACTGGTTATTTTCTGACTGGTCCTCAGCAGAGCATTTCTCATCCATGTATCTCATGGAGGCATCTGTAACAGATTTGGGTATGATACTTCAAACACACTCTCATCAAATCTGTGATTTCTTCTGTTTTTCTGTACATCCCCCTTCAGTTTCAGTATCCATGATGTCAGTGTGGTCACAGCAAATGTGTTTATATTAATTTTTGACCTGGCAACTGTTATTTACCTTCCCACCTTCTTTAGGTGAAGCATCAACATCCCTCCACCTTAGACTGTAAGCTAAGTTGTATATTTAAAAAAAAACAAACACAAAAGAGCTGCAGCACAGTTTTCCCTTCATCAGTATCTCTTCTGCCATTCTGAGGTGTTGCCGGTTCACATTCATGTATCCCATCTCTCTGAACTAAACAGAAAAGATTTATCTTGGACTCAGTCACAGGCTACCAGAAGAATCTTTAACTTCCCTCATATCTGAAAAGGTATGTTTGGTTTCTCTTATCCTCACTTATCTCTAAGCATTATTTCACAATACTTAACACATCTTCTTCCCATTTTGGTGTGTTGGAGTGTGATCATTTCCTTGCTTCCATAAAAGGTAGGTTTTTTTCCTCCCTTTTTTCTTGTTTTGCTTTCTTTTTCCCCAATGGATTTTGAAGCAGAGGGAAAAAAGAAATTGCCTATTCTCTGCCTTATTCAAGCAGAGGGGACCTGCATATCTTTTTTTTTTCTTTCATTAGCCTGGAGGAAGACGCAAAAGCAATTATAGCAAGACAAATGGTCAAAAACTACAGTCAGTATTATTGAGTGAATGACTTACCCTAAAGGTTGACACATATATGAGACGAAACAACAGTAATTTCTATATGCATGCAGCATGAAATTCGTGGGTTATTTTAAATCTCATTAAATTTTCACAATAACCTTGTGAATCAGGCAAATCAGGAGTTATTATCTGAATACTATAAATGAATAAGCCTGAAAGCAAGTATGTAATTTGCTCTAGTGAGGATTAAAATACTAGTAATTCACATTCTATTGTGATTTCTTATAAATATCTCTGCTTCTTTGAATTTATAATATGCACTAAATGCAGAAGTATATATTAATAACAGGTAGTTGACTTCTAAGGTAAATAAAAAAGCAGAATCATTGTGTCTTAATTAGGATTCTCCAGGATGAAAGTGACAAAATCCCAATTCAAGCCAGCTGAAAATAGATGTGGTAAACTGAATAATGCCCTCCCAAGGATGCCTATGTCCAGATCCCCAGAACCTACCAATATGTTACCATACATGGCAAAAGAGACTTTTAAAATGTAATTAACTTATGGTTCTTGACATGGGGAAATTATCCAAGATTAAATGGGTAGGCCCACTATACCCCAAGCATCCTTATAGGAAGGATGCTGGAGGGTTAGGGTTAGTACATGCAGCAGTCAATACCACTCTGGCCCTGCTTGCAGCGAGGATGGCACTTGGTACCTGTTCTAACTGATCATACATGTGAGGAACTGAGCTGCATCATTTTTGCCCTTTACATCTTGTTAAAAGAGCATAATAGCCAGGGGCAGCATTAGAATGGGGTTAATCGCAGAACGTCATTTTTCCAAAATGGGTTTTTCAAATAATAAAATTTCCTTTAGCTGATTCTTCAAATCATTGGTCTGTAAGACAAAACCTAGAACCTGGATCCAGATTTTTCTGTCTCTTAGCTCTGCCTGTTCCCTAGCACCTCAGAACAATGGGCTGCTTTGACGACAGGCTCTCTTGCCTCCTAGCTGCATCTAGTAGTTGGCCTCTGTAAAATGGGTAACTGTTAATCTGTCAGATAATGAGTCCACATCAGCAGGTATGCCAGAGGCGCCCAGGGAATCTGGCTTTGGTCAAAAGTTGCCCCATCCTAAGGGCTGTGTATAATCTTATTTCTTTTGGTTATCTGAGTTTCTCTCCCCTTGCTTTTATCTCACTAATGAGCATCTGATTTTGAATAAAATAAAATTACTAAATTCTACACTTGTTCTTTCAAATAAAGATTAAACCACTTCTAAAACTATGTTACCTTATCTTATTAATTTACATAATAATAATATCTTTAACTTGTTATTCAATTCTCTTTCAATTCTATTCTATTCAAATAGAATTCTATTTCTACTGAATATGTCAGGCTCACGTTTTAAAACTCAAAACTCTATTAAAATTGGTGGGGCTTTTTAGAGTTCCTGTACATTTCGTTGTCCTGTTTTAGGTCTTCATCTCTCTTTTTCTTGCATTATATATGGGGATCAATTCCCAATCCTTCACAGGAATGAAGATGAAATTATTTTGTAGTCATTAAAAATCTGTGCAAATAACATCAACACTTACTTTTCTTATTTATCAGAATACTTCTTTAATATTTGAACATTTATTCCTTCTTCATAGTTTTGAATGGAAGACAGTAAAATGAAAACAAAGGAGTAACTGCAATAAAATGATAGAGATAGTTTGGAGAGAGAGAGAGAGAGAGAGAGAGAGAGGGAGTGTGTGTGTGTGTGTGTGTGTGTGTGTGTGTGTGTGTGTGTGTGTGTGTTTTCTCCCACATTCCCATGCACTGGGCAATCAGAAAACATACATCTTAGCTCTGACAAACATTTGACCAAAGCGTTTAAATCAGAGATTATCACCAAAGTATGGAATTGTCAGATTCTATTTTTATTTCATCAGTGCATTCCATCCACTGTATGTTGCAGATATAGAGCACTCAGGCCCATTTTATGACCCGTGATAAAATGGAATAGAGATTCTGGCCACCCATCAGGTAAAATGCCTCCAACAAGTGTCAGTAAGAGCTGGTTTCTGGATTTCAAACCGTTAATCTTTTTAGTCCCAACTGGAGCTGATAATGTACTAATTGTTGCTTCATCTGGGGGGACTAACATAAACTATTTCATTAAATCCAGAAACGTTATGAAAATATGATTCTCGTGTGCCCTGTGCTAAAAGTCATGTGATGGCACTGAGATCCTCACGGCCTAAACACCTACCCAGAAAACATATTTCGGACCAGAATACTACCTGTGACAGCACTACAGTGTACATCCCTCATCCTCAGTATCGATTCCTGTTGCCGTCATTGACACGTGATTTGAGGAAAGGGTTGATTTCTCAGTTGAAAACCATCAACATATGAGAAAAAAAAACATATAGATGTGAATATATTTTGTGTGTCAACCTAGAGCACAAAAAACATGTGCTGTTTTGCATTTAGTATTTGGACCTTGGGAATTTTACCATTTGCCCATGAAGGACTCTCATGAGTCCCCACGCTTCCGTCTTTGACACAGACTTCCCCTAAACCAGGAACAAACAGAGCAAAGTGAGAACATAAGCACAAGAGACACAACTGCACATAGTTGTAATAAAATAGAAAATTGAAAATGGGATGTGTTTAGAGAAAAGAACAGACTGAAGCATTCTGCATCCAGGAAAATGATGCTTTGTTTCCACAGGACTCTCCAAACCCTGCCCCCTACACATGAAGAAGGCTGCATTTACTAGAAATAGTGCATTGTTTCCAAGATTCCTCTCCTGAAAAATGGTACAAAATGCTCTGGCTACTTCCCCAAGCCATAAATTCTCTTGCTGAGCTCTCTGAGGTTTCAAGATGGTGAGGTTATCTGCAAGGAAAAAGCACAGAAGGCAGTCTATTTCCTCTTCCCATATGTGGCCTCCTTCCCTCCTCAGAAAGCTGAAGTATTTACATTTCTATCAGTCTTTACACTGGGAAGAGGTGCTCTGCGTGATGTTAACCTATCAAAGGGAGAGTTTATAAAGAAGAACAGAAAGAAAACACAGTAGTCCCCCTTATCTGCAGGGGACTGTGTTCCAAGACCCCCAGTGGATGCCTGAAACCATAGATAGTACCTCCCTCTGTGTACAATATGTTTTTTCCTATACATACATACCTATGATAAAGTTTAATTTATAAATTAGGCACAGCAAGAGATTAGCAACAATAACTAATAATAAAATAGGACAGTTATAACAATATACAGTAATAAAAGTTATATAAATGTGGTCTCTCTCTAGCGCTCTCTCAAAATATCTTATTGTACAAATGTAATGCCTTTTCCATCTTAACTAAGCACTTGCCACTAACTGTGGCTGTTAACTTTTTCAGTTTGAGGCATGACAGCAAAGCTAGCATGAATTTCTTTTTTCTTCTTTACAACTTAGAGGTAGAAGATTTATTCTTACAATACATCTCAGCAACCTCAGCACAGGACTGTTTTTCTTCCCTTATTAAGTCCCGAACTTTCAACTTTTCACTTAAAGGAAGCACTTGAAGGCTTCTCTTTGGCCTATCCAAATTGTCAACATCACTCCTCTTGCAGTTTGGGGCCATTATTAAGTAAAATGAGGGTTATTTGAACACAAGCACTGCAACACTTTGACAGTCAATCTGAAAACCAAGATGAGTACTAAATGACTAGCGCTAAGGAATGTGATGGACAAAGTGATTCACAGGAGGGTTGGAGCCAGATGGCACAAGATTGCATCATGCTACTCAGTATGGAGCACAGTTTAAAACCTATGAATCGTTAATTTCCGGAACTTTACATTTAATATTTTCGGAGTGCAGTTGACCTCAGGTAAGTGAAACCATGAGAAGTGAAACCACAGATAAGGGAGGAACTACTGTATATACCCAAAGCCATTGAAATATGGTGGATTTCCCAAGCAGTACATTTTTATGAAGGAGGAAATCCAATAATGGAAGTAGATGTTGGGGACCCCAACCACAGCAGAGAGAAAGGAAAAATCATAGTTCGCCCTTGTGGACATAATCTATGCATCACAATATCCTATGCACCTTGTAGGTATTACATCATTCAATCCTCATAACAGCCTATGGGCTTAGATCTTTTTTTTTAGTGCCCATTTTACAGGTGAGGAACTGAGTGTTAAGTAACCTGCCTAAGGTCACACTACTTGTAAATGGTGGAGGTCAGATCTGACTGCAGGCAACCTATCTCTGGAGCCCCGAATGTTAACCTTGTTAAGAAAAAACCACAGGCCCAAAATGGCATCACTCATGCTAAAGCCCACGGAACGAAACCTAGATTTAATACGTGACCTAATTGCAGTTTTGACCTTCCCCAGGAACGTAATCTTAATCAGCCACTCTGGAATTTTCTGGTCAGTACCAATGAGGTAATCTGGCATATGGGCCTCTTCCTCCACCCACCCCCAATACACACACACACACACACACACACACACACACACACACAGAGGAAGAAGAGGTAATCCACATGAGAGACATTTGCCCTTCCCCCAAAAGAAGGTGACTGGCCTGAAACAATTCTTTCTCTTCTTTTGCTAGTCACTTCCTTGCCCCAACCTCCTCCTATAACCACCCTCCACCTCCCCCCTGACATTTTGAACAACTCCTCAGAGCGACCTTCTGTTTACTAGATGGGATAACGCCTGATTCATGAATTGTTGAATAAAGCCAACTCGATTTTCAAATTTACTCAGTTGAATTTTGGTTTTTTAACAACATCTACACTTTTCCTCTTTCTATTTCTACAATACGAGAGATGACATCAGACTCTGCTATCACGGCTTGGGAAGTAGGGAGCTCCTTTTTGTCTACAGGCAATTTCGGTAGAGGCTAGGAAGAAAGGTTTTCCTGTGTCTATGTCTCAGTTAAAGTGCCATGACGGAGCAGCAGATCACACAAAAACCAGGAGTACTCTTGAGGAACTATTTGATGCCGCTTCTGATAGCAAGAAACAGTGATAAATATTAAATTGGGGGCAGTGATTTCATTCCCTGGGATCTGGGCGCAATTTCTTGTAGCATATGTTTTTCACCTTTGCAGCCCTAAAATATTTCTTTCAAAACATTGACTTCACTATGATCAAATGAGGGTAACCCATAAATATGATATTGAATGATGTATCTATATGGAAAATTGTTTATAAGACTCTACAGTGAACAGAACATTTGTTTAGATATTGAAATAAGTGGACTTCAAGGGAAGACATATTCATGAAGTAAATAAAGGAAAAAGCAAATAATAAAAGGAACATAATTTTGATATTTTTCATTTGTGACTTATTTTGTATGGTAGTTTAAAAAATACTTGTTGAAACAGCATACAATGCAATAACAAAAAAATGAACAACCCAATCAAAAAATGGGAAGAAGACCTAAATAGACATTTCTCCAAAGAAGATACACAGATGGCCAACAGGCACATGAAAAGATGCTAATCATTGCTAATTAGTAGAGAAATGCAAATCAAAATTACAATAAGGTACAGACTCCACATGGGTCAGAAGAGCCATCACTAAAAAGTCTACAAATAAATGCTGGAGAGGGTGTGGAGAAAAGGGAACCCTCCTACACTGTTGGTGGGAATGTAAATTGGTGCAGCCACTATAGAGAACAGTATGGAGGTTCCCCAAAAAACTAAAAATAGAGTTACAATATGATCCAGCAACCCCATTCCTGGGCATATATCCAGACAAAACTATAATTCAAAAAGATACACGCACCCCTATGTTCATAGCAGCATTATTCACAACAGCCAAGACATGGAAATAACCTAAATGTCCATCAACAGATGAATGGATAAAAAAGAGGTGGTACATATATACAATGGAATACTACTCGGCTATAAAAAAGAATGAAATAATGCCATTTGCAGCAACATGGATGCAAATAGAGATTATCATACTAAGTGAAGTAAGTCAGAAAGAGAACGACAAATACCATATGATATCACTTGTATGTAGAATCTAAAATATGACACAAATGAACTTATCTATGAAATAGAAACAGACTCAGAGACATACAGAACAGACTTGTGGTTGCCAAGGGGGATAGGAGGTGGGGAGGGATGAATTGGGAGATTGAGATTAGCCAATGCAAACTATTATACATAGAATAGATAAACAATAAAGACCTATTGTATAGCACAGGGAACTGCATTCAATGTCTTGTGATAAACCATAATGGAAAAGAATATGAAAACGAATGTATATATATCATAACTGAATCACTTTGCTATGTACTAGAAAATGACACAACATTCTAAATCAACTATACTTCAATAAAATAAATTTCTTTAACATCTTTATTTGAGTATAATTGCTTTACAATGTTGTATTAGTTTCTGCTGTATAACAAAGTGAATCATCTCTATGTATACATATGTCCCCATATCCCCTCCCTCTTGCATCTCTCACCCACCCTCCTTATCTCACCCCTGTAGGTGGTCACAAATCACCAAGCTGACCTCCCTGTGTGATACAGCTGTTTCCCACTTGCTATCTATTTTACATTTAGTAGTGTATATATGTCAAAACTACTCTCTCACTTCTTCTCAGCTTACCCTTCCCCCTCCCCATGTCCTCAAGTCCATTCTTTACAACTGCGTCTTTATTCCTGTCCTGCCCATAGGTTCATCAGAACCATATATATATTTTTTTACATTCCGTATATATGTGTAAGCATATGGTATTTGTTTTCCTCCTTCTGACTTACTTCACTCTGTATGACAGACTCTAGTTCCATCTACCTCACTACAAATAACTCAATTTCGTTTCTTTTTATGGCTGATATTTAATATTCCATTGTATATATGTGCCACATCTTCTTTATCCATTCATCTGTCGATGGACAACTAGGTTGCTTTCATGTCCTGGCTACTGTAAATGGTGCTGCAATGAACACTGTGGTACATGACTCTTTATGAATTATGGTTTTCTCAGGGTATGTGCCCAGTAGTGGGACGGCTGGGTCATATGGTAATGCTATTTTTAGTTTTAAAACAAACCTCCATACTGTTCTCTATAGTGGCTGTATCAATTTACATTCCCACCAACAGTGCAAGAGGGTACCCTTTTCTTCACACCCTCTCCAGCATGTATTGTTTGTAGATTTTATGATGATGGCCATTCTGTCTGGTGTGAGGTGATACCTCCTTGTAGTTTTGATTTGCATTTCTCTAATGATTAGTGATGTTGACCATCCTTTCATGTGTTTGTTGGCAATCTGCTGAAGAAGATATGTTGGCATATCTTCTTTGGAGAAATCTATTTAGACCTTCTGCCCATTTTTGGATTGAGTTGTCTGTTTTTTGATATTGAGCTGCATGAGCTGCTTGTATATTTCAAAGATTAATCTTTTGTCAGTTGCTTCATTGGCAAATATTTTCTCCCATTCTGAGGGCTGTCTTTTTGTCTTGTTTATGGTTTTCTTTGCTGTGAGAAAGCTTTTAAGTTTCATTTGGTCCCATTTGTTTTTGTTTTTATTTCCATTTTTCTAGGAGGTGGGACAAAAAGGATCTTGCTGTGATGTATATCTTACTTCTCCTTTTTCATTTTTAATTCTATTGATTTGAGTGTTCTCCCTTTTTTCCTTGATGAGTCTGGCTAATGGTTTATCAATTTTGTTTATCTTCTCAAAGAACCAGCTTTTAGTTTTATTGATGTTTGCTATTGTTTCCTTCACTTCTTTTTCATTTATTTCTGATCTGATCTTTATGACTTCTTTCCTTCTGCTAAATTTGGGGGTTTTTTGTTCTTCTTTCTCTAATTGCTTTAGGTGCAAGGTTAGGTTGTTTATTTGAGATGTTTCCTGTTTCTTAAGGTAGGATTGTGTTGCTATAAACTTCCCTCGTAGAACTGCTTTTGCTGTATCTCATAGGTTTTGGGTCATCATGTTTTCATTGTCATTTGCTTCTAGGTATTTTTTGATTTCCTCTTTGATTTCTTCAGTGATCACTTGGTTATTAAGTAGTGTATTGTTTAGCCTCCATGTGTTTGTATTTTTTACAGATCTTTTCCTGTAATTGATATCTAGTCTCATAGTGTTGTGGTCGGAAAAGATACTTGATACAATTTCAATTTTCTTAAATTACCAAGGCTTGATTTGTGACCCACGATATGGTCTATCCTGGAGAACATTCCATGAGCACTTGAGAAGCAAGTGTATTCTGTTGTTTTTGGATGGAATGTCCTATAAATATCAATTAAGTCCACCTTGTTTAATGTATCATTTAAAGCTTGTGTTTCCTTATTTATTTTCATTTTGGATGATCTGTCCATGGGTGAAAGTGGGGTGTTACAGTCCCCTACTATGACTGTGTTACTCTCAATTTCCCCTTTTAGGGCTGTTAGCATTTGCCTTATGCACTGAGGTGCTCCAATGTTGGGTGCATAAATATTTACAATTGTTATATCTTCTTCTTGGATTGATCACTTGATCATTATGTAGTGTCCTTCTTTGTCTCTTGTAATAGTCTTTATTTTAAAGTCTATTTTGTCTGATATGAGAATTGCTACTCCAACTTTCTTTTGTTTTCCATTTGCATGGAAAATCTTTTTCCAACCCCTCACTTTCAATCTGTTTGTGTCCCTAGGGCTGAAGTGGGTCTCTTGTAGACAGCATATATATGGGTCTTGTTTTTGTATCCTTTAAGCCAGCCTATGTTTTTTAGGTGCAAGGTTAGGTTTGTAGATTGCTTTGGGATGTATAGTCATTTTCACAATGTTGATTCTTCCAATCCAAGAACATGGTATATCTCTCCATCATGGTATATCTCTCTCATCCAGCATTTAATCCATTTACATTTAAGGTAATATCGATATGTATGTTCCTATTACCATTTTCTTAATTGTTTTTGGTTTGTTTTTGTAGGTCTTTTGCTTCTCTTGTGCTTCCTGCCTAGAGAAGTTCCTTTAGCATTTGTTGTAAAGCTGGTTTGGTGGTGCTGAATTCTCTTAGCTTTTGCTTGTCTGTAAAGGTTTTAATTTCTCTGTAGAATCTGAATGAGATCCTTGCTGGGTAGAGTAATCTTGACTGTAGGTTTTTCCTCTTCATCACTTTAAATATGTCCTGCCACTCCCTTCTGGCTTGCAGAGTTTCTGCTGAAGGATCAGTTGTTAACCATATGGGGATTCCCTTGTATGTTATTTGTTGCTTTTCCCTTGCTGCTTTTAATATTTATTCTTTGTATTTAATTTTTGGTAGCTTGATTAATATGTGTCTTGGCGTGTTTCTCCTTGGATTTATCCTGTATGGGAGTCTCTGTGCTTCAAGTCTCTGGACTTGATTATTTCCTTTCCCATGTTAGGGAAGTTTTTGTCTGTAATCTCTTGAAATATTTTCTCAGACCCTTTTTTTTCGCTTCTTCTTCTAGGACCCCTATAATTCCAATGTTGGTGCAATGAATGTTATCCCAGAGGTCTCTGATAAGACTTTGAAGAGCCAGTCATCTGACTCTGAGGTTTCCTCTGTTGTAAATCTTTTTGACTGAAAAGCTCTTGAAAAACAAAACTCATCAGCGAGTTAAGGTAATGGCTCTCCTCCACAATGTCTACTGTTCGCTTTTATTGCTGTGTTACTGCCAGCAATATTGAGAGTGCTGCGCCACTCCAGCCGAAAATGGGTGGATCAGTGTCTTCCCCAGAGATAAATGAAGCAACAATGTGTTAAAAAGCTCTTGGTTTCAGGAGGTGAACAGTTGGATCTTTAATAACAAAGGACTGAAATCCATTACAACACGATGGGGAGTGTGTTTAATTTCAGAAAGAGAGAAATAGCTAGGCTTTGTGACTTAAATGACCTTAACACAAAAACCCAACAGGCCCCACTTCTGAAGGGCAATGTACAGCCTCTACTCTGAACACACAGACAGGCTATAGGATAAGAAATTTCTTCCTCTTGAAAAATTGAATGAGAAAAGGATGACACATAATCTCACTGTTGTCTGCGAGATTTACTCTCACGAGTTCTGCTTTATAATTCAGTGAAATGCTTAAACCCTAACTTGTTTGTAGAAATAGAGCTATATTAGAAAGCAAGTGGGTATTGTATGGAATTTGTGGTTTTTTAACTTTGCTTTCTTTTCAAAGTATGTCACTTCTCTGTTTTGGTTTTGTTGGATTTTCGGGGATTTTTTGAAGAAAGCAATATGCTTTTATCTTAAACAAGTATCCATAGTTTGCAGAGTTCCCTACCTTATTAAGGAGACAAAGAATGCTGTGAAAACATCTAACTCTCTTTACCCCAAGTCCTGAGGATGTCACTGCTACTGTGAGCCTCTGGTAAATAGTATTAAAGCTTTTGCTTCAGCAAGGTCTTGGTCCTCACCTGAACAAACAGAAACAGGCTCCTCATGAGATTCCTATAGTATTCAACAACCTCGTTAAGTAATTCTAAAGGAATCCAAAATGGCATTCATTATGCATTGTAATATTTGGTGTTATGAGATCATTGAGAGGTAGAGACAATCATTTCTAATGCTTGCTATTTCCTTCCACAGGGAAAGTAGAGAGACATCAATTAGTTTAACATTCAGCCCTATGACAACTCCTCATTCATCTTCCCCCAGGAAAAAGGAATGATTAAACACTGTTAAGTGTGCCAGAGGCTCGACCCCTGCTGCCCTCATCCTCCCAGGTGCAGACCACTCAGATGGAGTACCCAGCATGCTCTATGAGAACTCAATGGACTTTCATTTTAAGTTGATTCAACGAGAACTCCATACCACCTCCCTCCAACCACCCCTCTTCTCTTTCAAGGAAATTTTGATCTCGAATATGCTCAAATTTATTTTACAGACAAATCTAAAAACTACTTTTAAATGATGATTCCAAAACACATTTTGTTAAGCATCTTCAAAGAAATTATTGTTTGCCTACCTTGTTTGATTTACAATTTTAAACAAAATAAAGTATTTAAAGTCCACATTGCAAAAGTCCATCGAATTTACATGTGTTATTTCTTTCAAAAGAGAAAGAACACAGAAAAACCTGTAGACAAATGTTCATAGCATTTGTCATTAACTTTATTTGCAATAGCCAAAGACTGAAAACAAACCGCATGTTTTCTGGTGGATGAATGGTTAAATAAACTGTGGTACATCCATACCATGGAATACAACCCACCAACAAAAAGGAATGAATTATTGATACACAGAACAACTTGGAAATGTCGTCAAGGGAAATGTGCTGAGTGAAAAAAGCCAAACCAACAGGTTACATATCATATGATTCCATTTATATAATCTTCTTGAAACAACGAAGTTACAGAAATGGAGAAGAGATTAAGGATTGCCTGGGGTTAGGGATGGGAGGAAGGTTGGATGTAGTTATAAAAGAGTAACATGAGGAATCCTTGTGATAATATGACTGTTCTGTATCTTGAATGTAGTGTTAAATACACCAACCTGCACATGTGACAAAACTGCATAAAACTAAACACACACACACATACACATGAGTACAGCTGACCCATGAACAAATGGGTTTGAGCTGCATGGTTTACTTACACCTGGATTATTTGCAATAAATACAGTATGTACTACACGATCAGCAGTTGGTTGAATCCGAGGATGTGGGACCTCCTTGGATACAGACGGTTGACTATAGAGCTTGAGAATCCTAGATTTTGGTATCCGTGGTGGGTCCTGGAACCAATCCCCCACAGATTTCAAAGGACAACATGTAAAAATGTAATGTACATGTAAAAATGGGGAAATCTGAATAAAATCAGTGGATTGTATCCTGGTTATAATGTTGTGGTACAATTTTGCAAGTTGGTGCCACTGGCAAAACTGGGTAGAGTACACAGGATCGCTTAACGTTATTTCTTACAGCTGCACCCAAATCTAAAATTGTCTCAGAGTAAAAAGTTTGAGGGACAAGAAGGAAAAAATAAAATATACTTTTTTCCTTATAGGGCTGATCCATATCATGATCAGATATCAATTTTGGAACCATAGAAAAAGAGGTTTGCAAAAGTGAAGGACAAAGTACATCCAGTTCTCCAGGTAAAGTTCTTTCTCTGTTGCACAGTATATTTTACATATATACAGTTATGTTTGCTTGTGGATCTTCTAAGAGAGAGTGGCTTAGACTTTTTAAAAACCTTTTTACAATTCTGATTTTCAAACTATTTCGTTTATGTTTTTATTTTATTTGGAATCAGTTAAATAAAAGCATTTTCATGATTTTACCATGAGAGTCATTATAGCTTTTATTTTCATCTATGATCCTTGTTGAGGGCTACAATGGCATACAGAAAGGTGGAATTCTTTCTTTACCCTATTAAACTGATCTTTCACTCAAATTTTTAAGACAGAGTTATCTCTATTCCCTCATGACACTACCTAAAAACATGCACTCTTCTTTATTCAGAAACTAACATGGGAGAGACAAGCCATTCCAAGTCCATGGTTTATCTCATGTACCTACCTTGAACACTATGAGGCTAGTGAACCAGGATATTTTAATTACTTGAATTGAGTTTAAGGAAATTGAGTTGATTTTAAGGCAATTTATTGTAAATTTGAGTTCCCAAAATCCTGTTTCTGAAACTCAAGTAAAAGCAGACTTTTATCTTTAATAACCAGCCCAAGATTATGTACTGAGTCTTTAATACTCAAAATAATCATTCAATTAGTGCATTTTACTTCTTTTATCTACTTGTGATGACTATATCTTTAATTAACTAGAAGGAGGAACAGAACTAAACCCAGGTCAATTATCACAATTTATGTACCTTGATTAGTGCATGAACAGAAACAGGACTAAAAGCACTCACGGTGATCTAATTTCAAATAATAAGAGACAAATTAGATAATCTAAACAACAGTCTCAACAGGAAACTAGACCTATTAAAAATGTAAGAATAAGACTCAAAATTCTAAACCCAAGGGGCAGTTTAAGTGATCACCATTTTTAAAAGACTGTACTTAATTCTATTTTCTGTTTATCTCTAATTAAAATAAACCTTTTTTTCCCTGAAAAGCAAAGGATGAGGAAAAGAGCATCATGTACATGTCATTTAGGGATGTGAGAAAAGAGAAGATGTATTATTTGCTGAATGATTATATACTGAATCATTCTAAATAATATTCTCAACATTGTGGTAAAGCACTGCCTACTCTTTCTGTCCAGTTCTTTTCTGTTTCAGTTGCTGAATTCCTTCTGTGTTTAATATTTATGTCCTCCTGGAATTGTTATTGCTCCAACCTGCAGCCTTAATTGCCTCCATATTGTTTGAGGTTTCTATCTTATTATCAATTTCCTTTTAGTTGATGACTGTTTTACCTACTGGTCAATCCCAATGAAACACCAGCCTATAAGATCCCCCTCTCTTTGTCAGCTGACAAATTAATCTGCGAATCTGATTTCAAAAGCAACAGTTTACAAAACTGATGGACCTTTGCTGTAGACACAAAGATAAATACTTCAAAATCATACATTAATTGGTCGTATCGGTTCTTTAATTTTGGTAAAAATATGTATTTCAGCTTTGCTTGTGACAAGTTTAACTGAGATTGCTACACACATATGTGTGTATCCAATATGGTAGCCACATGTGGCTACTGAGCACTTGATATGTGGCTAGTCCAAATTCATATGTGCTACAGTTATAATACACATGCTAGATTTCAAAGACTTAGTATAAGAAAATGACTAACATATCTCCTTAAAGTTAATAATTTCTTATATTTGTTATAATCTGCTATAATTTATAGAGGAATAAAAATAATCCAGAGTCTCTAAAACTTAATAGCACATTGTATAATATACAAACTATAATTATTAGATACATAAGAAAATGGAAAGTAAGACCCATACTTAAAAGGAAAGGCATTTAAAGAAGATTGATCCTGTAATATACCATATGTTAGATTTAGCATACAATGTTCTAAGCTATTGTAATTATATAATTATATACAATATATCAAATATTTAAAGGGAAATATTAATTTATTAATAAATAGGAAATCCTAGAGTAGAAATATAATTTAAAATCTTATAAATTCCAAGACTGAAAAATACAAAATCTGAAAATTTTTAAATCCATTGCATGTTTTTAATAGTGATTAGAGATTGACAGATAGTGAACTTGAAGACAGATAAATAGAAATGATCTAATCTATAGAGCAAAGATTAAAAATTGTTTTTTTAATTTAATGAGCATAAACTCAGGAAACTATGCAACAATGTAAAAAGTTCTAGCATATGTGTAACTGGGTTCTGATGAGAAGAGAGAAAAGGTAGAGTGAGAACAAAAAATATATGAAGAAATAATAGCTGAAAATCTTCCCAATTTGGTAAAAGACATAAATTCCAGAAATTCAGCCAATCCAAAACAAAACAAATGAAAAGAAAATCAGAACGAAGTATATTATAATAAAGATAGTGAAAATCAAACACAAAGTGTAAATTTCATAAGAGCTACAGAATATGATACACTGCATACACAGGAACAAAAATACAAATAATCATGGGCTTCTACTCAGAAACTTAAAGGGGCCAGGTGACATGACATATTTAAAGTGTATTAAAACAGAAAACACAAAAACTGTCTTCTAAAGTTTAACAGCCAGCAAAGATATCCTTCAAGAATAAGCCAAAACACTTCATTTTCCAGTTGTTTTATGTTAGTATATGGAAATACTTTTTATTGATTTTTTACACTGTGGATTTGCTAAATTCATTTATTGGTTCTACTAGTTTATTGTAGATGGCTTAGGATTTTTGTATTTAAAATATTATGGGGTTTGCAAATAAAGATAGCTTAAATATGTTTATTTGCAAACATTTTTCCCTCTCACTTCTTTTACTTGCCTTTTACCATTAGCCAGGATCTCCAACGCTAAGAATAGAAGATTATGCCTTGCATGTGGACTTAGGCAGAAAGAATTTCATACCTCATCATTAAGTATACATAATGTTAGGTGCAGGTTTTTTTGGTAGCTGTCCTTTATCTGATGAGCCAGGTCTTATACTCTTTGTTTGCTAAGAGGTATTATCACGAATTCATGTTGAGATCTGTTCAATGACTTTTTTGCATCTATTAACATGATTATATCATTTTCTCTTTTGTTAACGTGATGAATACCTTGATTGATTTTTAAATGCTAAAACAACATTGCATTCTTTCAAATGCACCCCTCTTGGTCATGATATATTATCTCTCTCTTTTTTTAATACATTGCTAGATTAAATTTGGTAATTTCCATCATGGATTTTCATCTATGTTCATGAGACATATTGCTCTTTAATTTTTTTGTACATGTTTATTTGGTTTCGGTATCAAAGTTATGGTCATTTCTTATGAGGGTTTGAGAAATTTTTCCTTCTCTTCTATTTTCTGAAAAAGTTTGTGTAAATTGGTTTTAATTATCATATGTTTAATAGGGTTCTTCAATGAAACCATATGTGACTGCAGTTTTCTTTGAGGGAGGTTTTTGATAATGCATATTCTAATTTCCTACATTTTTGTCAGTTTTGGTAAGTTATCTTTTTTCAATGTATTTATTCATTTCACCAAATTGTATTTATCAGCAGACACTTGGACAGATATTCGCTTATCACTCTTTTAATATCGCAGATTCAGTAGTGATGTCACTCTATCATTTTTTATATAGATCATTTTTTCTAAATCAGTTTTTCTGGGGTTTCAATTTTATTAATAATTTTAAAGGATAACTTTTGACTGTTGATTTTCTCTATTGTTTGCCTATTGTCTTTCTCTGGGTTTAATTTTAACTTTTTCTAGATTCTTTAGGTGGAAACTGAGATTACTGATTTTGGACAACTATTCTTTAATAATGTATGTTTTTAAGCTATAACTTTTCCTTTAAACACTCCTTTAGGTACATCACACAAAATATGATATCACCCTGTGTATCATGTTTTGCTTTAATCCTTTAGTGAGTAATTAAATAATTGATGGATGAAGTATTGCTACTGGAGAATCAGCAATCTAAAATAAGAGAGCTCTTAACAGTTATGCTTTGTTTTGTTTTGTTTTTTCAATAAAAGTTGTGGTCACACAAAACTAATTCTAAGATTTTCCATTTATTATTAATGAATGGAAAAGCTTTAAGAGTTTCACTGAGAGAAAAACCATGAAAACAAGTACATATGCTCTTCCTGAGACATCATAAAATAGATCTGATAATTAAATTTTTTCTTCTTTTACCTGGAATTTTATTCATAATTTTATAAATATGCATATACTTTCTATACTATAGTTTTAGAAATTATATATTAAAAAGAGCTGTCATTTGGAAGATTCCATGTACATATGTTTCCATATAATAGAATTTTTTTTTTCTGTTCAGAATGTTCCCTAAAGAAAAAAATTCTGTATATTCTACCAGTACATTTGCTTTCTTTATTGAAAAGATACTTAAAGTAATAATTTTTGTTTTTTTTTTTACTTTCAGACATTGATGGTCTTGTGCATAATCATATATTCTGAATCTGAAAAATGTAAATGAAAATCCTGCCTGTAACTATATAGTAATTGTGTTTTTTTATGGTTTCTCCCGTTCAGTGTTTATGTTGTGACCTCTATTTCAGTTGGTATCAAAATTCCATGAATAGCTTATTATTTATATTATTCCTTACACATTGCTACAGTATATATAGCACAGCTAAGTTTTCTTTATTATCCTCACCTTGAGTCTATCTATAAAAGATAGGAATAATAAGGAAAGGGAAAGAGTACTGACATGTAATAAGTTCCTGTTCTCCTCTCGGTGTACATGTAGCACTTTTTATACAGTGACTCAAAATCCCTTTACAAATTATTTCTTTTACTGTTTTATTAATGCTGAGACTGAGGCTTAGAGTTGTTAGATGACTTGCTTAAGGTTATATAGTTAATAAATGTCAGGGCTGGAAATGTTCGACCAGTGTCTAATAATTTTTACCAATACAGAGAGTTGGTTTTCCCAATCTTTACATAGAAACTCTTGCTTCTTAAAATGCTTTCTCTGTTTTGTGTATCCCTACCAACTAAGAAAAATTACTGATTTTCATTTTTAGGTTCTATAACAAAGACTGTTAGTTCATTAAATGTTATTTTTTTAATGTAAATAATCTAAACCTTTTGCCCTAGACATTAATATTTATGCTCTTTTCCCCTCTAATTACCCATTCTTTACAATGTACCTTAAGAATTTATGTTACTGAGATTCCAAAACTTAAATTCAGTCCATCTTTGTCAACTTCTCCTATTTCTCTTTTGGTCTGCTGTACAAAACGAATGCCCTTTCCCCATTCAAGGATGAAAAGATGAGTGGTAATCAGTAACGAACCCACAATAGTAACCGCCAGGCAAGCCAAATGCTCTGCATCCCTCCCCTGCGTGTCCACCATTTGCCACAGGCAGTGAGAAAGAAAGGTGCTTCCCATCTGGCAGGACAACGGATGTGAGGATGTGGGCCTAGGGAAGGCACTCAAATGTTAGTTAATTAATTAATTAATTTTTAGTGGAGGAAGAGCAAATGAACACAACTTATCATGCACATAAGACAACCACTAGAGATACTGAGAAACAGTAATACTACTTAATATACATTGAGTTCCTACTGGGTTCTAAAGGGTTTTATATATGTACTTAACTCTCATAACAAACATATAATAGGTACTATTACCCTTTTCACAAAAAGTAAAGAAAATTAAGAAGACAGAACTTTTCAGTCATTTCAAGTGGCCCATCAATTTCATACGAATAGTAAATGGTGGAGACAGGCCCATTCAGCTCAAGATGTTTATACCATCTTGATATATATGGTGATGTATCACTTAACTTCCTTCCAAATAAACTTGAAAACTTTAATGAAATGGATGGTTATCTAGGAAAATATAATATTTAATAATATAATAAAAGTACAGTTGACCCCACCAAAAATATATAATATAAACAAATAATAAAGGGAAAAACCTATCACTCCCTACTAAAAAATACAAATAAATTAAAAGGCAAAAATTCCAACAGATAATTTCATGAATTCTGTGACTTGTATTTAACATATCTATACTTTTCAATGATTGAAAGCAAAGAAAATATTTGATGATGATAGAGGTAAGAAAAAATTTAAATAAGTCTGAAATTATGCTGCACTTACATAAATGTGATAAATAATATTAGACTAAATAATGATAATAAAAATTAAATATGACAGGTAAGTTCTGACTCACTTATTTCTTCATTAATAATACAACTATTTTTTTTAATTAACTGGATTATTCACGGTAATGCCCTCTAGAGCACATCACAATTTTATGTGCATTGGCTGGCTACTCCTCCCCTACCATACGGTTTCGCACATATCCAGTCTTCTTTCCTGTGCTGCCCACCTTATAGGACATGGCCAAGAGAGACAGAAGAAAGGAAGAGCCTGCATGGGATCACACAAATGATCTCAGGACCAAGGCCTAGAGAAAGTATCCATCACCCCCTGCTATGCTCCACTGTCCAGAACTAGCCACGTGGCCTCAATCTACCTGCAAAGAACACTGGAATATGCACTCTTTCCACATGTCTAGAAATAGGAAATGTGATTGGGGAACATCTTGCCAGTTTCTGCCACAGTCTGCATTTGTCATATCCAAATACCCACTTGACTCTTCCTCACAAACATGAAAACACTCATGTTCTCTCCAAGGGTATCAACATAATGGCCATTCATTCCATGGATTCAGCTCCCATCCAGGTGATGCACAGTCTTTTCCTCTTATAAAACAGCCAATATTTCCCTGAGCTCATATTTTCCCTGTAATACTTAGCCAACATACATTACTAAGGTTCTTTTTGCCAATCCCTTCCCCTAGATCTCATTAGAAACATGGTCTGCCTTTCAAGTGTTCTCCAGAACCAATTATTTTACCTAACAATTTTTTGATACTATGCCATCCCCTGACTGAGTAATGTTAAAAGAAATAAAAAGAAAAGAAAATCATGATGCTCTCAGTATTCATGGATAAGGAAGCTGCTGATGATATGAATCACTACATAACACAACGGTCTCTTCATAATGAATTTCCTTCCAGTGGCAGTATTAAGAATTGTGTTTTTCTGATCATCCGATTCTTTTTGTCATAAAGACAGTATGAATCATTTCTATCCTTGCCTTTGCTACTATAAAATCAGGTAAGTTTGCGGTAAACTTTCTAAAATTCAGTTTTAAAACCTGGACTTAGGAACACAGAGCTTGAGAGAATGAATTTAGCAATTAATCTCCTTGGTTTCATCCTTTTTCTTCTTCTATCTATACTGTTCCATTGTTCCTCATTTTTAAAATATGTTTAGTTATATATTTAGTTATAAATTAGTTTAGTTATATATTTTATCAGTTTCTTATCCTCTTAGGATCAAGGCTGGAATATAAAAATAAGCAAGCAGGGCTTCCCTGGTGGCGCAGTGGTTGAGAGTCCGCCGGCCGATGCAGGGGTCACGGGTTCGTGCCCCGGTCCGGGAAGATCCCACGTGCCACGGAGCAGCTGGGCCCATGAGCCATGGCCGCTGAGCCTGCGCGTCCAGAGCCTGTGCTCCGCAACAGGGGAGGCCACAACAGTGAGAGGCCCGCATACTGCAAAAAAAAAAAGCAAGCAAATATAGGAAAGAATTAAGGTCATGATGACTTGTAGAATCTTGTGGTTTTGAGCCTCTTTCTCTCTGAAATGTTTAAGTTATGAAATATTAGAAAGTATGGAGGGAAAAGGCTCAGAAATCTTGACTGGTTTTAAAAGTAATGTAGATCTATTAACTAGACTAATATTCTCCTTTAAAAAGTGACCTGTAATGTAGAAGATGCCACTTAAGTTGTTTTTAATTTGCTGATGATTGACAAGGGAGGTCGAAAAGTCTCTCACTTTCTCTCTGGAAGGGACATTAGAACAGATGCTCACACACAGATTAATGGTCCATATATTCCAGTCTCTTGTTGCAGACCATCTGATAAGGGACATAATTGTCCTTAACAATGGACATAATTTATTCCTGCCTTAGGTGGCCGTTACCTTATACAATTAAAGCATGGTGACTGCTGGGTCCTGTTATGTTATCCAAGCAATTTAGCTGAGTGTGCGATTCCTACTCATGTCTATATATCATGTCTATACATTGCCAGAAAATTGTATACTAAATGGTTTCAGCTCAGGAAATGTTTTTCTATTCTCACAGAATTCTAGCAAACATCAAAAAATAGATGTTCTACCCCATTTTGATGAAGTACTCTTTCACTAGGGAGTTAAAGCACATTTACATATCACTTTGGGGGGAAATATATATTTTTGACATTAGGAAGTCACCAATGCATATACACTTGATATGCAAATTCATCAGCATAAGAAAGTGATATCAGGGGAAGCACTAATGTGCAGAGGCATGGACTGTACCATCTGGAATACTCAACCCTGGAAGCATGCCAATGAACCACGAATTTCTAGGGTGTATCCTGGATTGTCCTTCTCATGTGAGAGATGTTAAACCACACGCTTCCTCCATTGTCTTCTAACCCACAAAGCACACGTCCCATAGCTCTGTGTTTTCCCGATAACTCATGATGGAGTCTTCCATCATCAGATCCTTCCTCCCCACCTCGTGAATGACTTCTAAAGCTTCCCAAAGATATAAACTGTCCCTTAGGTCTCAGAAAATCACAAAGACTATATTTTTGTTATGTAGGCCAACTCTTAGCAATTGTTCTCAACATATCACAGGAATTAATTCCATAAGTAAAATACAACTCAAAGAAAAAGAAGCTTGGTTTTGAATGCAATATCTTTCAAATTTTCTATTCTTCTTACCATTAGCAATGAACAATAAAAGAAAAATGAGCATGATCCACACCATTTCAATAAACAGACTTTTCTTAATCATAGTAATTACTTAACTCTTACCCTGAAGGGAACCCCAGGAGGTAGCTAATTGATCACTCTACCAACGGTGATCTTTCATTAAGTCATATGGCAAAGATGGTAAGCAGTCTCTACTATATCACAAGATCTCCTGATTTCATAACCTTAAAAAGACCGTACTCTAGTTTATAATTATTCTTAAGATTTCCCATTATTTAACCAGCAGTACTCCTACAGAAATGTTAAGAGTAATAGCATATTAACACTAGACTATTAATCTTATTTACGTATATAATTATGTACATACATAACCATATATATATATATATATATATATATATATATATGATTAGTAGTCTGATGTAAATACATGGAGAGAGAGAAAGAATCAGCAGTTTTCCTCGTTCTTCTTAATGCTCTAAATAGCTCAAGTTTATTTTTACTTTTCTTTGTTTCGTTTTTTAAACATCTTTTTGAAGTATAATTTACATGCCATTAAATGTCACCCATTTTACGTGTACAATTCAATTATTCTTTTAAATTTATAGAGTTGTGCAGCCATCACCCCAGTCCACTTTAAGAATATTTCTATCACCCCAAAAAGATTCCTCAGGCCCATCTGCATTCGATCTCTGTCTCCACTCTAGCCCCAGGCAGCCACTAATCTTTGTCTATATAAATTTGCCTTTTCTAGACATTTCACATAAATGGAATCACACAAAAAATAGTCCTTTGGGTATTTTTTTCTTAATCAGTTATCATAATACTTTGAGTTTCATTCATGCTTTAGTAGGCAGTGATTATTCATTTTTATGATTGAGTAGTATCACACTATATGGGTATACCACATTCTGCTTATCCAGTTTTGAGTGTTCCCACTCTCTGTCTATTATGAATAATGCTGCTATGAACATTCACAAGTCTTTAGTCAACATACATTTTCATTTCTCTCGGGTAGATACCTAGAATGGAGTTGATGTGTTGTATGATATATTCATATTTAACCTCTTAAAAAACTGTCATACTATTTTCCAAAGTAGCTGTATCATTTTACATTTCACCTGTAGTGTTTGAGGGTTCCATTTTCTCGACATGCTTGCCAATACTAGTATTATCTTTTTTGTTACAACCAATCTAGTGAGGGTGAACTGTTGCTCCATTGTGGGTTTGTTTTTTTTTTTTGCGGTACACAGGCCTCTCACTGTTGCAGCCTCTCCCGCTGCGGAGCACAGGCTCCGGATGCGCAGGCTCAGCGGCCATGGCTCACGGGCCCAGCCTCTCCGTGGCATGTGGGATCCTCCCAGACCGGGGCACGAACCCGTGTCCCCTACATTGGCAGGCGGACTCTCAACCACTGCGCCACCAGGGAAGCCCTCCATTGTGGTTTTAATTCGCAATTTCCTAATGACTAATGATGCTGAACATCCTTTCACGTGTTTATTAGCCATATATATATCTTCTTTGGTGAAATGTCTACTTGTATATTTTGCCCATTATTAACAGTTTTGTGAAATGTTATTTACATAAGATAACGTTCATCCATTAAAAGTGCACAACTTAATCATTTTTAGTATATTTACAGAGTTATGCAACCATCAGCATAACCTAATTTTAGAACATTTCATCATCTCCAAAAGAAAGCTTGTACCCATTAATAATCACTCCCCATTTTTCTTCTCCCCCAACTTTTAAATTGGGTTATTTGTTTTTTTATTGTTGAGTTGTAAGTGTTCTTTAAAACACTTAAAAGTTTTAAACAGATAAAAGTTTATCTTTAACAAATGATAGAAGTTTGTTTATCTTTAACAAATGATACAAAGCATTTGTCAGATATATCATTTGCAAATATTTTAGCACAGTCTGCTGCTCTTTTTATTTCTTAAATAAGTCTTTTGGAGCACAAAACTCTTAATTTTGAAGTCAGAGTTTGCTATTTATTCCTTTATGGATTGTGCTTTGGATGTCGTATCTGAGAACTCTTTGCCTAAAACAAGATCACAAAGATTATGAAAATGCTTGGCCTTATGGAAAAAAATACTATTATGCTATTCTTGCGGAGAAAACTGAATCTCATAGAGTTAACTAACTTCCTCAGGGTTTACAAATTAATAGCTAAGTTGTTATGTTTTGCTCTTCCATTTTTAGAAAGACATTAATAGGCTGTCTTACCTTACATTTGCTTTAATAAATACTTATTAAATACTGAATATTTAAAATGAAGTCTTAGAATCTAACCTTGTTATCTACATAGCTGCATCAGACGGAAGGCAAGTAGTGCATACAATTATTGCATTTTCAACAGGAAGGGATATTTTTCTGTGAACCTTTGCAGAGCTATGTGACTGACTAATTAGTAGTATGCCTAATAATGAGGGGAGAAAAGCATTTGATTTTCTTTAAAGAAGTAGAAAGAGATCAGCTAGGAAGTTGATAGATTATATAGTGTTAGTGCATTAGTTTCTTTTGAATTTTTTTGCATTTTGTGATAATTTTGAAATTGCTTATTAGAAAAACTTTTAATAACGAAATAAACAACAGAAGTCATATAAAATTGGTATGCTCCATGTGGAAAAAGAAGAAGAAAAAAATCTCTGTTACTCATTTTCCTTTCTAGCCTCTGAAGTAGGTGGTAATAGCAGTTTCTTCTTTTTTGTAATTATAGAGAAAGTAAAGTAAAAATAGAAAACACAGCAACAGAAAAGCACAGTCAAATGTTTCTAATGGGCTCTTTTGCATTCTTAAAGAAATCTGCTATTATAATAGTGACTTTTCACTGTGTCATAGTGGTTTTGCATTAGTAATATTTTTCTATACGTATTCTATAACACTGAAATCCATTGAGATTTTATGGTGATAAATAAGAACTTTTGATAATAATGTGATAGGAAAAAATAACATCAAGGATGTCATACATTTATCATAAGCTTCTGTCATTTTGAGAACATCCAGAACATGTACATTCAGAGTATGATTCTTCATAACCCCTGGCACCTTGATATTACAATTTTCAGCAACCATCTGTGCCCTTACCTATACTCACACATTGTTTCCATCACTCTTCACAGTTCAGCATCTTTACCTGTCAAACCCAAGAACTATGATGTGAGTGAGTGAGATCCACAAAGCAATCTATATTGTGCTACCAAACTATCTTGGGAGAATTCTAGATCCAGGTAACACTATCCTATAGGAGGCTATGATATTTAGCATTAGGAAGCAAGAATATAAGCCCTATCAACACTAATTATTCTGAGTTGGACCTTGGAAAAATCACTCCTAGGTCTAGTTTACTCAACTGGAAAATGAAAATGACAACAGTAGGCCATCCTTACCAGAAATGTTATGTGCCTAAATAAAACCCTATGTAGTAGACCTCCCAGCTTAAAGTTGAATTGAAATCACTCCTGTGATGCAGGCATGTCTGTGCAAGGGGAGTATAGATTTCAGAGCCTATGGGAGACAGAATGGCAGGGACAATGACAATGTAACATGGGTCAAGAGTACATGGCTTTTGGATGGACAGAGAAGAGAGCAGAAAGCATCAGAGAGGTGGACCAGAGGGAAGCAGAAGAGAAACTGAACCGGTCCTGCAGAGACAGTCTCAGGGCTCACAGGGTCATGGGTACGTGACACCATCTATATGCCTCTGAGTTTTTGCATAGCCCCTTTCAAACAACCTTCTTCATGAGTTTCAGTAAATTTTTTTTTTGATAGCTATCACTTCGTTATTTTCTGTATCTGTCACCATGAAAAATTCACTTCTTAAACTGATCTACATCAGTTCCTTATAAAGCATCCCTTTAATTTAACTAAATGCTCATTTAACTAAATGCTCCAGCTTAGTTACTGAGTTTTGATGATGTGTGATCAAACCTTTCTTGAATTCCAGTTGGCCCTCTACCTTTGTGGTCCAATCTAGTTGCATTTTGGTCTACGATACACAGTGAAAATAGCTGGTTATAGGAACTATGAATGTTCAATCTTACTTTAAACACGGTAAATGAAAACAGTACATCAGTACGGATAAGACCAGGGGCTTTACAATCAAATCTTGGTTTACATTCTGTTTACATGACCCTTGGCAATATTCATAGTTACTAACCCATAGGTCTGTGGTGAAAATGAAATAAAATGATGCTCGTAGAGTACCTGGCAGAGTGCCTAGCACATAGGATCATTAAAAAATTGCTAGCTATCATTTTAAATTTTCTAAGTTAACACTACAGAAGGTCTAGTTCAACTGATTCCTCTGATCAAGTTCCTCAAAACATAATGTACTTCACTAAAAATAAATGAATACATAAGCATATGTTTCATAGTTTACAAAAACTACACCTATGTGAACTAAGGAGTAACGTATACTTGTTAAACCACTGGATGCTCTATGTTTTTGCACTATATTGATTTGCCTTGAACCCACTATACTCTAGGTGGACACCTTGGGGGGTCCTACTGTACTTCCTACGGAGAGTATGTTGTTTTGCTGACTAATTCTAACCTTTTCATTTCTTCTCCCAATCTTATCCTTTCCAACTTTTCATCAAACTTGCTTCATTAGGGCTTCCCTGGTGGTGCAGTGGTTGAGAATCTGCCTGCTAATGCAGGGGACATGGGTTCGAGCCCTGGTCTGGGAAGACCCCACATGCTACGGAGCAACTGGACCCACGAGCCACAACTACTGAGCCTGCGCGTCTGGAGCCTGTGCTCCGCAATGAGAGGCCGTGATAGTGAGAGCCCCGCGCACCACGATGAAGAGTGGCCCCCACTTGCCACAACTAGAGAAAGCCCTCGCACAGAAACGAAGACCCAACACAACCAAAAATAAATAAATAAACAAATGTGGGGTTTAAAAAAAAAAAAAACTTTCTTCATCAATCATGCTTTCTCATATGCATATCCAAATGTTTTCTTTTTATGGATTGCATTCCTTCAACATATAAAAACTCTAGAGCATTCCCCAAATGAAAAACAACATAACATCTTCCTTCCCCCAAACCCCCCACCCTGATTTCCCAACTCATTTTCAATGCATCTAATTCCTCTCCTTTAAAATCCAGTTTCCTGAAATGAGTTCCCGTAAGTGCTGGACCACCATGTACATAGTGAGCAGTGAGCACGGGGCATCAGCAAAGCAAAGGCACACAATACCAAGGAGTCCATTACAGCATATTCATGCAGTGCTGTGCAGTTACATGATATACAAGAAAGCTATTCCAACTCTAGAATTCATGTGAATTTTGGGTCATTTTGAAAAATGCAATTGTATTGAAAATAATCTTTAAGAGAGTGGACTCTATTGTCCTTATGCTTATAGGCACTAAAGGTCTTAACCTGATTTGGGCTCAGTTTTCCACTTATTTCCTCTCCTTTCATTTACCTGTCACATCCCTTAATACAGCTTCTAACCCAAAACAAATCTACTGAAACTGCTTTTGTCAGTATCACCATTGCCAGCCTTATAACTAACACAGTGGCCATGATCCCTTAATTTAACAATAACTCTTCAGAATGTGGCAGTGTTGACCCCCTCTTCTTGAAATCTTCTATTGCCTTGACCTAACACTCTGTATATCAGGTATACTGAAGCTCTCTCCAGTCCCTGAAAGAGTAGATACTCAGTCTTACTTCCTGCCCTTGGACTTTCACCATTGTGTTTCCAATGCACGTCACAGTACCTGTCACATAGTAATGGCAGGTACCCAGGGAAGATGGATGAACCCATTGTTGAGGGCCTGAATCTCATTATCCATGACACTGTAGCTTATATTACCCTGTTTGACTCCCACGTCTCCACTGATTTTCTGTCATAACTCATCTCCTCCCACCTCCTCAACCTGGTCTTTGCAATTTTCTGGTTTTCTTCTCTAGATTCTATGCCTCAAAACATTTTAAAAGTGAAAATGTATACAGACATGCAAAAGCCAGTTGGGTTTCTATACACTAACAATTACCAATCTGAAAAGGAAATTAAGAAAACAATCACAGTTACAATACCTGTACCACTGAAGAGAATAAAATGCTTAAGAATAAATCTAACCAAGGAGGAGAAAGACTTACTACACTGAAAACTACAAAACATTGATGAAAGACATTAAAGAAGACACATATAGATGGAAAGACATCCCGTGTTCATGGATTAGAAGACAACATTGTTAAAACGTTCATACTGCCAAAGCAATCTATAGATTGAATGCAATGCCTCTTAAAAATCCTAATGGCATTTTTTTTTACAGAAATAAACATGTAAAATTTATATGGAACCACAAAAGATATTAAATAGCCAAAACAATCTTGAGAAAAAAGAACAAAACGGAAGGCCTCATACTTCCTGATTTCAAAACATATTACAAAGCTGCAATCAAAACAGTATAGTCCTGGTACAAAGGCATATAGACCAATGGAATAGAATAGAGATCCCAGAAATAAACCCACACCCATACAGTCAACTGATCCTTGATAAGGGTGCCAGGAACACACAGTTGGGATAGGAAATTCTCTTCAATAAATTATACTGGGTAAATTGGATATCCATATGCAAAAGAATGAAATTGGGCGCTCATCTTACACCATATACAAAAATCAACTCAAAATGGATTAAAGAATTAAACATAAGACCTGAAATTAGACAAGCTAGACCACACCAAAACCAAAAGCTTCTGCACAGCCAAAAAAACAATCAATGGAGTGAATAGGTAACTTACAGAATGGGATAAAATATTTGCAAACCATGTATCTGATAAGGGTTCATTTCCAAAATACATAAGAAACTCCTACTACTTAATAGCAAAACAAAACAAAACAAATAAATCACCCACTTTTAAAAGAGGCAAAGGGCTTGAAAAGACATCTCTCCAAAGAAGACATACAAATGGCCAACAGGAATATGAAAAAACGTTTAATGTCAGTAATCACCAGGAAAATACAAATCAAAATCACAATGATAACAGGAGATTAGAGCTGTGTTAAGGGCAGAAAAAAAGAAGAAAACACCCATTTCATAGTGGCCTGAATATTGGTCTGATGGATACTGGATATTAGTTTTTTTCACTACTGCTTTTGACGTGCAATGAATGACTCTAGCCATACTTTTAGAAGCCACTACAGAGACTTAGAAAATAAACTTATGGCTACCAAAGGGAAGCGGAGGGGATAAATTAGGAGTTTGGGATTAATATACACACACTACTATATATAAAATAGATAATAAGAACCTACTGTATAACACAGGGAACTCTATTCAGTACTCTGTAATAATCTATACGGGAAAAGAATCTGAAAAAGAATATGATATATGTATGTGTATAACTGAATCACTTTGCTGTATACCTGAAACTAACACAACATTGTAAATCAACTATACTCCAATATAAAATAAAAATGTTTTAAAAAAGAAGCAACTACAGAGGAAAACTGTCCCTAAAATAAGTAAAGCCTCATCTTATATTTCAGTGGTGTTATACGAAAACCGTATTAGAAATATTTCTGGAATGTTAAGGTACTGCAAACTTTGGAGGAAGGAAAATAATGTTGGCTTTATATTAATAACTCATTATCCTATATCAGTCAGCTCCTTGGCATAATATTAAAAATACCAATAAAAATGAACATTTAGTGGGAAAATTGTTAAAATGGCAAATTTTATATTATATATATTTTACCACAACAAAATAATTAAAGCAAAAACTATTTTTTAAAAATGAGGTATCACTTCATATCTGTTAGAATGGCCTTAACAGAAAAACAGGAAATAACAAGTGTTGGGGAAGATATGGAGAAAGTGAAACCCTTGTGCGTTATTGATCAGAATGTAAAATGGTGCAGCTACTATGAAATCAGTATGGCGCATTCCTCAAAAAATTAAAAATAGAGGGGCTTCCCTGGTGGTGCAGTGGTTGAGAGTCCGCCTGCCTCTGCAGGGGGCACGGGTTCGTGCCCAGGTCCGGGAAGATCCCACATGCCGCGGAGCGGCTGGGCCCGTGAGCCACGGCTGGGCCCGTCAGCCACGGCCGCTGAGCCTGCGCGTCCGGAGCCTGTGCTCCGCAACGGCAGAGGCCACAACAGTGAGAGGCCCGCGTACCGCAAAAAAAAAAAAAAAAAAATCAAAAATAGAGCTACCACGTGATTCAACAATCCCAATTCTGGGTATCTATCTGTTAGGAAAGGTGGTCTCATGCATACAATCTTTTGACACCCACTCAGCCATATGCATGGGTTTGGGCCTGGCACACTTCCTTACCACGAGATACAGTCCCCACAGCCTGTGCTGAACTTGTCACCTTATGTGGGAAAACGTTTTCCTATTTCAGACTCGATATGTGCTCCTTACATCATTCTGCTTAAGCATGTGCATCATATGGCACCTTGACAACTCCATGACTGTATCTGTCCTCTGTAAGAGGTGAGGACAGGGTCCTTCTGCTGGAGCACAGAGGGATGCATGCAGAACAATTAATCTCCGTCAGCTGAAGGGAGGGACCTGCTGGCCACTGGGGACTGACATCCACCATTGAAGCTGATCTTGCTCTGTCTCTTCTCCATGTGAGTAAAACATTTTTCCATCCAGTGCCTGACTGCATTATTTTTCGTGGTGACTCCAATACCATGATGCAGTGGTCAGAAGAGCTCAGACTTCTACTCCTGATAATAGGCAACCGATGCCGCTTGTTTGACATTATCCAAAAGAATTAAAATCAGGATCTCTAAGAGATATGTGCACGTGCACTCCCATGTTCATTACAGCATTGATTTACCGTAGTCAGATTTCATTTGCTAATGGGCAGCCCAATTCTCTGATGTATTTAAATCCATCTGGTGCTTTCCATGTTTCTGTGATGGGAAGACTATAAGCAAAATGCATGTGTTTGTATATTTCTAATATCTGCCTGATGGAGCAATCGCTTAGGGCAGCCAGCAGGAGGTAAAATAAGCCAGAAAAAATCCAGGGCCCACCAATATCAACTATGCCAAACTTTTTAAAGCAAGCATTATTTTGAACTATTTTAAGATAAGAAAAAGGAAAAGAGAGCACCCCAGAATAACATGTTTGAGTTTCATTTTGAATATGAGAAATATGAAATGACTCATTTTTACAATGAAAAATTAAGTTTTTAAAATCTTTGTTATAAAATGAGAGTATATAAGAGAATGAAGAACAATTAGATGTAGCATAACCCATTCCTGCTTCATCAAATCTGTGATTCAGGCAACAATTAGTAGTCTTTGAAAAATGATTAAAGCATTGATAGGGAAGTACATCTGAGCAAATACTAAGCTCCCCATCCCCCATTAGTTCCAGTATTAAAAAATCTAAAAAAAAATGTGCTTTCTCAATATTTATCAAGTGGTCATTAATCTGCCACAAAAGCACCAAGGATTTTATTGGCTCTGTTACAATAGTAAATTGAAGTGTCTGGAACCACCATGCCTTAGGACTAGAGTGGCCCCCTTATATCCACGGGTTTTACATCTACGGATACTGACAGCTGACTGTATTACGTCATTTTACACAAGGGACTTAAGCATTAGTGGATTTTGGTATCAGGGAGTTTCTGGAACCAATCCCACACAGATACCCAGGGATGACGATATTGCTTTTCCATATGAGTGAAAGAGCTGGAAACCAAAGCCTTGTAAAATCAGCTCCAACCTTCTTTTTCTTTTGAATAACTCCTTCTTTCCACACAAACCCTCTTCTTTGCTCCTATTAATCTGTTGCCCATTCTATTCCTAACTCTGCCATGGCTCTTGCTGATCTCATTTCCTGTAATTTCTTCCACTTAATTTCTGACTCACCCAAATTCTCTTTATTCTTCAACTCTCAGAGCAGTTTCCTATCTTCTATGAACCTTTTCCATTAGTCCATGGAGAAGTCCTTTCCAATGGTCCACCTTGTCCTTTAAATAAACACTATTTACCTCTTATTTTCTGTTCTTGTTCTTTGATGTGTACTAAAATACTAGAGTGTCTACATTCCTCCAACATTCTTTAAAGCTAGTTTGCACCACCCATCTTATTTTAATTCTTTCTTGCACTCAGTAAATTATACGTATACAAGAAGCACTCAGTATTCATTGAAAAATAAAAACAATGAACATGCAAATGAGTGAAAGCAAGTTGAGGCTATTATGTTGACTTTTCTTTGGAGACAGCAAATTTATGTTTACTTCTATTTAGTTACCCATGAAAAGGAGAATTTTTGAAGAATGTAAGTAAAGCAATTACAGCAGAAAAGAGGAAAAATAAATATGGACAACAATTTTGCATACATTTGAGGAAATGATTATGAAGTAAAATGCCACCCAAAGACTAAGTAGAAATAACTTAATATATATATTTTTTTTAAAAAAGGAAATTCAAGAAAACCACATTTCCAATTATGTATCTTTCTTTCCTTTGATTTGAAAGGCAAGTAATCTGTAAAATACATACATTTAAACAGTTTTTCACACCAGCCAGGGAAGTAAATTTAACAGAGTATAGTAAGGGGTCAGTACATAATTCTAAAAACCATTCAACTTCAATGGCTTCACAGTTCCACCGTCACCAAGGAATAAAGCAGAAAGAACTCAGCCTCCATTCAAAATATACCTTAATATTACCAATAAGTTGAATATAATTAGAATTACAATTAAATGTTATATCATTTTTAAAAGAAAATTATTTCTTCATCAAGTTTTATAGTGGCCTTTGGCATAGTACACTGAAATTGGACCTAAAATAAAATCTTAAATGAAAAGCTCAGATTAACAATTTTCATACTTCAGAATTTCCCTATGTATTTTTCTCCAGTGACCTTTCTGATGACAAAGCCTGAAATGACAGTCAATTAAATTTATATCCCAAAGCACACTATAAATTTGTCAGAAACAAAACAAGTGCACTGTGAATTTCATGAAATCAGCTCTGGGTACCAGGGAGCAGAGGTAGAGAAGAGGTGGTGGGTCAGTCCTTGGTGGTCACATTGACATTGACATAATGATGCTTGAATCTGCATGAGGATGAAGGACCAAGAAAGGCCTTCAAAGCTTCCTAAAATCAAGCATTTAATTACCCCAATTTCTTTCAATATCAGCCCCCACAAGCAGAATGTGGCCCCATTCCTAGTCATGAAGCTCACAAATTCACATGTATGTATCTTTTCCTTGATAATTTAGGTGAAGCACAGGCACTGACAAAACGCTCATTACCTTTTCGATGCAGATGAGTATAATACAGGATAGAGGCTCTCAGTGTGCATTTTCTCTCAGATTATGACACCATGTCTTACTCTTGGCCAGTCCAAACTTTCATTTCAAGTGAACTGTTCTTCTTTTGTACTTTTTCTCCCTAAACAAGAAAAATTATATAAAATAAACAAAAAATTCCCAGTTTATTTCAATCCTTGTATGAGTGATGTCTAATGATGCCCTCTGTTATGTAAACTAGGTGAAGGTTGCACTTCCTCATTATTTTTCAGTTACATGAGAACCATGGAATCATACTCTTCGAAGAACAGATGGGTGCCCATTCTTCTGGGGAACTGTTGTCAGGGGAAAATTTGTCTTGACATCATATGAGTCCTTACATTCTAATATATTGAAGTAACCCTATAATGGATGACCCACGTCCCCTGTGTTCACCAACACTCTCTGTGCACTAGGGCAATCCCACCGGTGAATTCTTAAGGCAACAGATCAGCTCCGGACACAAACGGAACTGAAAATTGTTCTCCTCTAGACCTGAAAAGATGTTTCTCAAAAGCAGGTGCTTATTCCCTTCTTACTTCCTGTGCTAAACACACATTCATTAGTAATTTTATATCACAAAGTTTTTTAAAAGCAGATTCATTGGCAGTAGGAAAGCATTTTGAGAAGTAAAATACCTTTAGAAACTTAAATTTCTTCTCTCTTTTTTAAAGATTTCTCCCACATTTATGTTCAAAATATATTCTTCTTTTCCATTAACATTAAATATTTACCATGATATGAAAACATGACAGTGTATTAGAATGACTAAGTTAAATTTTAAACCATTAGAAAAAGCAAAAAGTTGTGGTTGCTGTTTTTATGTAAGCGGGGGTAGAAGGAAGCTCTTTAGAAATTACTAAACTGCTTCAAACATAACCTTTTCAAATACAGTGAAAGAGAAATTTGGTTTCAGCATGAAGCCATGTTTTGATTCTGTTTCCTGAAGAAAACAGTTGAGAGTTGTGCGAACTTTTCCTTTCATAATATCTTGACCCATTTAGAGAAACCCATCTGTTAGAATAGCATGAATCTCTCTGCACGTCACCATCTCAATCAAGTGGAAATATGACAAAGCAATCAGGATGATCAAATAAACATGAAAGGGATTTCTGGGATTTAATCAGAAGTGAATATAAAAATACTTGTTCAAGTGGGAACTAATTCAAGTCTGACTCATTTGCTCTCCAACAAGGTAATTATTTGATATCCCATTATGGAACATCCACTGTTGCAAAGGACTACTAAGAAAACAAAGACTTAGCTTCGGTCTTTCTTCTCAGAGTTTCACTTGGGGAGAAAGACTTTGATAGTGTCACCACAGTGTCAACTGTCATACTGTTATAACAAAGGTAGTACTTAATATAGAAATAGTGAAGAGAGACTGGTAGAAGAGAAGGATGGAAAAGGACCATAAAGAAACATGTGCTACCTTGGGTGTATTTAATTAACGTTGATAGATGGTTATGGAAAAAGATGGGCAAGAAAAAAGACTTTCCAAACAGAGAGAACTATGTTAGAAAAAGTAAGTCAGAATGAGGGGCAGGAGATTTTGATTCTTGGCGTGTGTTCAAAGAGGTTGAGTAAGAGAGTGGGACCAACAGTATCTCTTTTGAAAAGATAATGTTGGCAGCAATTTAGAGTTATGATCTCCTAAGTGAAATGTGCACACTCTGGATGGAGATGGGTAGGGTTCAAGAAAATCAACTAGCATTGATTTATTTTTACTTCATATCTGTAATTTCAAATGTGTTGCATTTTATAATGTTCATACTATTTCAGTACAATAGAACATGTCCATAAATTATAAACGTGTATGTATCTGTTTGGTACATACACCTTCCTTTGACTCTTCAATTTCTGCCGAATACCTCAATTCTGATACTAAAAATAATATTAACGTTACCAGTACCAAGAACAGCCCTATTTTGTCTTAGTTGAGATCAGAGATAACTGATGTAGAAGATGGCTTGGAAAGGAACAGATGGGATCAGGTTAAGTTAGAGAAATGCTACTATTAATCTTAAGCTTTCATTGCTTTGGAGTAGTAGAACTATAAGATACGGTCAGTAACTACATATAATTAAATAGGTGGGGAAGTGGAGTCCTTGAGATGATTTCAAGGCTTAAACATGAATCAAACTGGTATGATATAAATCAATAAACAAAATTCAAAAAAGGAAGAAAATCGAGGGAGAAAATATGAATCACTAAACTAAGACTCTCAAAAAACAAATAATCCATATATTCTCTAGTCTCTTCATCATGGTGATTTGCAGGACACAGCAAATTTAATTAGCTCAGTGAACAGCATTATGTTTCCATCCAAGGCCCAGCATATTCTGCTCAAGTAACACAGCTGGATGAAGACAGATAATTCTCAGTGCAATATGTACTGCCAATGGCTTTAACTTTTTCTCATTCCAATTAGTAGATATAGCTGGCAAACAATCGTTTTCTATTTGGAAATGGGGATGGAATCAGAGCCCACCCCAAGTTTACTGTGAGAATTAAATGAGTTATTAATGTACAACATTTAGGCAAGCCCACAATACAGTATATTACTAAGCCTCAATACATGTGAGCAATTGTTATCAATAATTATTCACACCCAAACTATGTATGTTAAAATCCTGGTTTCTCTATTTATAAATATTTTTACCTTGGATAAGTGGAATCGTTTCTAAAACTCAATTCTCTCACTGCATAATGAACATAAAAGTATTATTATTTAAAACTTGGAAAGAAGGCAAAAGGATGACTTTGTGTCATTTTACTGCCATACTGGAGCACTTTTGAATGGGTCTCCACAAGACAATGACTATTAACACTAAAGGGGAATCTGCCTTTTTTTTTAAACTATGTATTTATTATTAATTCGAGGCCAGATTCTAGGAAGTTTCATATTAACTTGTAGAGTTGTTTTGTCTGTTAAAGCTGCCAATGATTTTTGTCTAGTAGAAAAGATAGTCCCCAAACTTAAGGTTGTACTGCCTTGTAGGACACTAAACCAATTTTGTACTATTATTTGGTGATCTTATGCCAGCATTTTTTGTTTTTGTTTAAATGTACAGTATATCTTGAATTCTTTTAAACCAGCTTTAACATTTTGGGTGTTTTTCCCTCATTAATGGACTAAACGAACATTTACATGTGCTTACTATATATTTGTGTGAGTTATATAAAACATTTTGTTATATAAATTTTATTATATAAAACATTTTATAGGGACTTCCCTGGCCGTCCAGTGGTTAAGACTTCGCCTTCCAATGCAGGGGGTGCGGGTTCAATCCCTGGTCAGGGAGCTAAGATCCCACATGCCTCGGGGCCAAAAAACCAAAACATAAAACAGAAGCAATATTGTAACAAATTCAATAAAGACTTTAAAAATGGTCCACATCAAAAAAAAATCTTTAAAAATAAATAAAACATTTTACACAGTACTTTTTAATGGCTAGTATTTATTGAGTACTAATTAAATATTATGTACGATTATTAATTCATTGGTTTCTAAAAACAGCAATATGGGATGGGAAAGAGCATCATCCATATATTACAGACAAACTCCGTTTTGTGATCACTAGTCATTGACTAAGTAAATGTCAAAGCTATGGGAAGTGTACCCTGCCCTGTGAATTACCATTCTTCAATTACCTCTATCTCTTGACTAAAGGAACTTAGTACATAATACCACAGAGATAAATTATCCTTTTATCCACCAAAGCTTCATGGTTAGCATTTACCACTTTTATTCTTTGAGAGTATTACTTTATGTTTCATTATTTTCTCACTTGATTTCTCTTTATTCTGTATTCTGGGCCTTAATTCAGGTTACACCGTCAGTCATTAAGATCTAATATTTTGACACTGCCTCAGGATCCACATCCCCAAATTTATAATTTTAAAAATCACAAACAACGATTCAAAAAGTTCTATAGTTTTTACCTCTACAAAGTGGAAGAAGGTAGAAAATAATAGGATATCTAACTTCTGACTCCTCTGCTGTTGCAGTTTCTGACTAAACCTGACTCCCATTTCTCCCCAGTCTGAGGTGTACCCTGAACCAGACATCTCTAACCTCACTGGGACTGGGTATCACTACTGTTATTGTTGTTGCTGCTGTTGTTGTTGGGTTTGAGGCATTTGGAAGAAAGTTGAAGTAAAAAAAAGTACATGCATCCTAAATGTATGTATATTAAATATAATACTATTCATGTTTTGCTTATACTTAACTTTTCGCATCTTACAGATCAAACATAATTTGAAATTTAAATGACTGTAACAATGAATAAAAATTAAAATTCAAAAATCCTTTACTGCCAGTTGATTGTCTAGCATCCCCTATGTCCCTCCAAGATGAGAACATATCACATAACTCTATGTTTCTGCCAACATTATATTCCCAAAAGAGGGATCCGATGGACTCACTCTCCTGCTCAACATCTTCATAAACACATGATGTCAAGAGACATAATCTGAATCTTTTGCTTCCTTGCATTGGGTAGTACAGTTTGCTCTGCTGGTAATGCCTCCAATATACCCACCTTTCTTGATATGCCCCTAAGAAAGCCTGAACATTCAAGCAATGCGAAATGTTCCAGAGTACCACCTCTTTCGGCAGTAGCTTCTCTCATCCCCTGTTCCAAATCACCTCCCTCCTTTAGATTTTTTTCCATCAGTGCTCCAACATTTTAGATAGCTTACCTTGTGTCATAGGCAGAATATGCCTCCCCCCACCAAAAAAAGAGACACCCACTGTGAATATATCACCTTGCATGGCAAAAGGAACTTTCCAGATCTCATTAAGCTAAGGCTTTTGAGATGGGAGATCATCCTGGATTATCTGGGGGAGTGGGGGAGTGTGGTCCCGATGTAGTCATAAGGGTCATTATAAGATAGAGGCAGAAGAGTCAGAATCAGAGAATGAGATGTGATGACACAAGCAGAGACAGAGAGATCTGAAGATGTCATGCTGCTGACTTTGAAGATGGAGAAAGGAACCATGAGCCAGAGAGGGCAGGAGAACTGTGGAATCTACAAATAGCAAGGAAACAGATTTTTCCCCTAGAGCCTCAGAAAGGAACAGAGTCCCACCAACCCATTTTATACTTCTGAATTCCAGAACTTTAAGATAATAAGTTTGTGTTGCTTTAAACCATTAAGTTTGTGGCAATTTGTTACAGCAGAAACAGGAAACTAATACATCTTGTATTGACATGATTAAGTCTTCCCCTCCAAACGGGAAGTTCCCAGATGACAGACTATGGCTCGGTCAATTTTGTTCCCCAAGGACTTCTTTAAAAATAATTAGATCCTCAATTAACATTTATAGAATGGATTACTGTTTCAGAGCAAACAATTTAATAAGTCTCCACTTGAACAGGATATTTATCCCCAATTCAGTTCGTCTAAAGGGACACCATTTATGATCCTGAATAGTTTCTTACACCTTTTGTTAGGCCAAAAGGATAATTGCTGGGCCCCCCTGGTGGCGCAGTGGTTAAGAATCCACCTGCCAATGCAGGGGACACAGGTTGGAGCCCTGGTCCGGGAAGATCCCACGTGCCCCGGAGCAACTAAGGCCGTACGCCACAGCTACTGAGCCTGTGCTCTAGAGCCCGTGAGCCACAATTGGAGCCCACGTGCCCCAACTACTGAAGCCCGCGTGCCTAAAGTCTGTGTTCTGCAACAAGAGAAGGCACCACAATGAGAAGCCCACGCACCACGACAAAGAGTAGCCCCCACTCATCGCGACTAGAGAAAGCGTGCGCATAGCAACAAAGACCCAACGCAGCCAAATATAAATAAATAAAATAAATTTATTTTAAAAAATTGCCAAATTTATCCCAGTTCTGGATAGTATGTAGGTTTATTTATGGGCCATGGTATTTAGGTACCAAATGGAAAAACAAAACTCCACATGCCTCTCTGTAATTTTTTTTTTTGCAGGAAATAAAATTGAGACATATTTCCACAGTAAATCTAAATGTCTTCTATATTACCAGGTTTAAAAAGGTTATGCACATTAGATATTACATCACTGCTTGAAGTACGTTAGTGCTTCTGAAAACAGCTGCCTACAATCTCCATTCTCATAAAAAGAGCAACCACAGTCTGTGCTTTTTCTAATGGCTTTAAATGTATGTTAACTTAGAAATTCCGATCCACATTAATGTTTGTGTATCATAATATAGAGTATTAATGGAAAACATAAAGGGGGAAAAGTCTTTACAAAATAGGGCAGAAGGAGAAACAGGTTTCTCAAAGTGTTTTTGGTTTCAAAATGCTTTCCCTCTGGCAATGAATATGCTTTTATAAAAGTTTCATGAGGCAAAATTATTAATAAATGTGTGTATTTAGCATACAATAAGAGAAGAGAAAAGAGCCATTGATTTGGAGAAACTTTTCTATATGAGAAAAGTTTTGACCTTTGTATACTGAGCTGACTTCTATGACTTCTCACTGTGGTCTGTCCTACTGTTTACAGAAAGTTGGCAGGCACCGGTGGCATGGGCTAAATGTCAGTGTGTTATCTAAACAGGCCAAATATAAGGGCGCCTATGGCTTCAAAACTAGCTGTACTCCAGCAACAGTTTCCTGAAATATTGGGTGCACATTTTTTTTCTCAGAAAAATGTGATCTCCATCATCCTGGTTCTAACTGGGAACCCCTGTCTGGTTTATAGAGCAGTGAAAATGGAAAATTCATTCTTATAGCAAAGTGCAGCTTTATCACTCAAGATACAAGAATGGAAATGTTCAGAGAAATGTACATCAGATGATGATGACGACGACGACTAATTACTCATCCTTTACTCATTTGGGCAAGGCAAATATGAAGAGAAATTTGATTCCTTGAAATGAAAGAATGAACTGCCCAGCAGCAGGCAGCAAAGAGCAAATTCAGCAAAAGTGTCATTAACACTGCCCTGCATTCTGCCTACATAAAGAGGCAATAAGCATTTCTTAAATGGCTGTTCCTTACCTGAACCAGCAGGGACAGAACATATACATGCACACTGTGGGCACTTAGTGTCTAGAAATGGGGTTAAGCGCTGCATTTGATTTTCTCAAGGCTGAAGAAAATGAAGATTTTATAAAAAATAAGACATGATGTTGGAGATTGGTGGCTATCTTGATCTTCTGCCCTGCTGCAGAGGTGGGCAGCAGAACCTCAGGGTCTGTATGAGTACCAAGGCCCCCTCTCAGCCCACCTGCTGGTCACAAGGAGTATGGTGCATTTGTTCTGTGTTTGACAAGTTCACATTTTACCTTGGGATATATATTTAATGGACAGCATTCAAGATCTTTGTACATGGAAAGGGTGTCTAGGTAAAATACTAGAAGGAAATTCTGAGCCATGAAAACTGCCTGTTGATCTGAGCTAAATGGTTTCATAGAACCAACCACAGCCTGGAAGCACCCGCTTTCTGTAGAATATATTATTTTTTGTTGTTGTTTTTTTAGTTAACGACATCATTCATTTAAAAATATCAAAATATTTTATTTTTTAAACTTTTAGAAAGTTGAAAATGACCAGGATTGTAGAGTGGGGCAGGGGGCAGGGGGAGGAGAAGAGGAATAAAAGAAAACGGTAAGAATCCAGTAGGAAGAATGGGAAGGCAACCCAGTAAGTGAGGCTTAATGCAGTTGGGCTTGTGCTGATGAAATACATTTGCAAACCAGGTTTTCATTGGTCTGGCTAGAGAGTGTTTTAAAATGGTAAAACTGGTGTTTTAGTGGCCTAACATTAGTACTGAATAAGGGAAGTACGATACAACATCTAAATGTTGTGCATCACACTGATTAATACATAGGAACTCAATGCGTGTTTTTTAACAAATAAACGGATGAATGAAAGAATATGCAATTTACATTTCAGTTCATTTGAACAATTTATTATGATACTTGTAGACATTATTTTGTAAGTTACTAGTTTCCAAAGAATTGGAGTTTTTTAGAATACCTGCTGTTTTATGGGGATAGTAAGATAGAATATTTAAGCACAGTATTGTTTCAGGTGAGCGTGCCATCTGATAAACAGACCCAGTTAAAAGTCTTGTTTTCCAAAGTAGAACTGGAAATTATTTTACAGACGCATCATTGCAAATGTATCAGGTAAGTCTTCTATAAATTTTAACTTCTCTTTCTGTTCCTAATTTTTTCAATAATAGTTGAATTAAACTATTATTTACTTTTGTAAATAAACAGTCTAAAAAATATTTTAAGAATTAAGGTCCTGATGAGTCTCCTCATTATTTTAGTGGGAAATTTTGAAATATAAATGTCTTATTACCACATAACCATTATATTTTTGAATTATATCTATCAACCTATCTATCTGCAGTTCCTGGATACGAAACTTTATTCATTTGTGTTCTCGCCTCATAAAGCTATACCACAGATTCCCTAATACTTTATTAACTGTTCAAAAATTAATTTTACAATTTCTCCAAAATTATTATTAACAGGTTAAACCTTCCTTGGAATTATCAATATTTTAAAATGAACTTTCTTTTTTAGTTTGCTTTACCTAATCTTTTAGCAGAAATCTAATAAACAAAAACCTCTGTAATTGTATTTAACATTTTTAAATTACAGAAAGTTTTCATATTGATGGTGTATAGCTAAAATCTGCTTCGTTTTTTTGTTTGTTTGTTTTTACCATACTGACATTCTCGAATTTCAAAACTCTTTGGGAGCATTACAGAAAATGAAAGAGGGGAAACCTGCAAGACGGCAGAGGAGTAAGACGTGGAAATCACCTTCCTCCCAACAAATACATCAGAAATACATCTACATGTGGAACAGCTCCTACAGAACACCTACTGAAGGCTGACAGTAGACCTCAGACCTCCCAAAAGGCAAGAAACTCCCCACGTACCTGGGTAGGGCAAAAGAAAAAAGAAAAATCAGAGACAAAAGAATAGGGACGGGACCTGCACCAGTGGGGAGACAGCTGTGAAGGAGGAAAGGTTTCCACACACTAGGAAGGCACCTTGCGGGCGGAGACTGCGGGTAGCAGAGTGGGTAACGGAGGGGCCACGGAGGAGAGCGCAGCAACAGGGGTGCGGAGGGCAAAGCTCAGAGATTCCCTTACAGAGGATCCATGCCGACCAGCACTCACCAGCCCGAGAGGCTTATCTGCTCACACGCCGGGGCGGGCGGGGGCTGGGGGCTGAGGCTCGGGCTTCGGAGGTCAGATCCCAGGGAGAGAAGTGGGGTTCGATGCGTGAACACAACCTGAAGGGGGCTAGCCAGGACGGAGTCCAGGAAAAAGTCTGGACCTGCCGAAGAGGCAAGAGACCATTGTTTCAGGGAACGCGAGGAGAGGGGATTCAGAGCACTGCTTAAAGAGCCCCAGAGACGGGCGCAAGCCGCAGCTATCAGTGCAGACCCCAGAGATGGGCATGAGATGCTAAGGCTGCTGCTGCACCCACCAAGAAGCCTGTGTGCAAGCACAGGTCACTGTCCATACCTCCCCCCCGGGGAGCCTGTGCAGCCCGCCACTGCCAGGGTCCCGTGATCCAGGGACAACTTCCCCGGGAGAACACACAGCGCGCCTCATGCTGTTGCAACCACACACCATCCTCTGCCGCCACAGGCTCGCCCTGCACTCCGTGCCCCTCCCTCCCCCCAGCCTGAGTGAGCAGAGCCCCCTAATCAGCTGCTACTTTAAAGCAGAGGCGGGGCCAAATCCAAAGCTGAACCCCAGGAGCTGTGTGAACAAAGAAGAGCAAGGGAAATCTCTCCCAGCAGCCTCAAGAGCAGCAGATTAAATCTCCACAATCAACTTGATGAACCCTGCATCGGTGGAATACCTGAATACACAACAAATCATCCCAAAATTGAGACAGTGGACTTCGGGGGCAACGATATATTTTTTTTCTTTTTCTCTTTTTGTGAAGGTGTATGTGTATGCTTCTTTGTGTGATTTTGTCTGCATAGCTTCACTTTTACCAACTGTCCTAGGCTTCTTTCTGCCCATTCTTTGTTTCTTTTTTTTTTTTTGTATACTTTTTAATGCTTCTTATCATTAGTGGATTTATTTTCTGGTTTGGTTGATCTCTTCTTTCTTTCTTTCTTTTTATTTATTTTTCTTTCTTTATTACCTATTAAATATTTAATAATTATTTTTTATATTAATAACTTTATTTTATTTTACTTTATCTTTCTTTCTTCCTGTCTGTCTGCCTTTCTTTCTTTCTTTTTTTCTCCCTTTCCTTCTAAGCCGTGCGGCTGCAGGGTCTTGGTGCTCCAACTGGGTGTCTAGCCTGTGCCTCTGAGGTGAGAGAGCCGAGTTCAGGACAATGGATCACCAGAGACCTCCTGGCTCCATGTAATATCAAACAGGGAAAGCTCTCCCAGAGAGCTCCATCTCAACACTAAGACCCAGCTCCACTGAACAACCAGCAAGCTACAGTGCTGGACACCCTACGCCAAACAACTAGCAAGACAGGAACACAACCCCACCCATTAGCAAAATGGCTGCCTAAAATCATGATAAGGTCACAGACACCCCAAAACACACCACCGGATGCGGTTCTGCCTACAAAAAAGACAAGATCCAGTCGAATGCACCAGAACATAGGCACTAGACCCCTCCACCAGGAAGCCTACACAACCCACTGAACCAACCTTAGCCACTGGGGACAGACACCAAAAACAACTGGAAATATGAACTTGCAGCCTGCGAAAAGGAGACCCCAAACACAGTAAGTTAAGCAAAATGAGAAGACAGAGAAACACACAGCACATGAAGGAGCAAGGTAAAAACCCACCAAACCAAACAAATGAAGAGGAAATACGCAGTCTACCTGAAAAAGCATTCAGAGTAATGATAGTAAAGATGATCTAAAATCTTGGAAATAGAATGGAAAAAATACAAGAAACGTTTAACAAGGACCTAGAAGAACTAAAGAGCAAACAACAATGATGAACAACACAATAAATAAAATAAAAAATTCTCTAAAAGGAATCAATAGAAGAATAACTCAGGCAGAAGAATGGACAAATGACCTCAAAGATAAAATAGTGGAAATAACTACTGCAGAGCAGAATAACGAAGAATGAAAAGAATTGAGGACAGTCTCAGAGACCTCTGGGTCAACATTAAACACACCAACATTTGAATTATAGGGGTCCCAGAAGAAGAGAAAAAGAAAGGGACTGAGAAAATATTAGAAGAGATTATAGTTGAAAACTTCTGCAATATGGGAAAGGAAACAGTCAATCAAAACCAGGAAGTGCAGAGAGTCATATTCAGGATAAATCCAAGGAGAAACAGACCAAGACACATATTAACCAAACTATCAAAAATTAAATACAAAGAAAAAAATATTAAAAGCAGCAAGGGAAAAACAACAAATAACACATAAAGGAATCCCCATAAGGTTAGCAACTGATCTTTCAGCAGAAACTCTGCAAGCCAGAAGGGAGTGGCAGGACATATTTAAAGTGAGGAAAGGGAAAAACCTACAAACAAGATTACCCAGCAAGGATCTCATTCAGATTTGATGGAGAAATTAAAACTTTTACAGACAAGCAAAAGCTAAGAGAATTCAGCACTACCGAATCAGGTTTACAACACATGCTAAAGGAACTTCTCTAGGCAGGAAACACATGAGAAGGAAAACACCTACAATAACAAACCCAAAACAATCAAGGAAATGGTAATATGAACATACATATCGATAATTACCTTAGGTGTAAATGGATTAAATGCTCCAAACAAGAGACAGAGCCTGGCTGAATGGATACAAACACAAGACCCATATGTATGCTGTCTACAAGAGGCCCAAGTCAGACCTAGGGACACATACAGACTGAAAGTGAGGGGAAGGAAAAAGATATTCCATGGGATGGGAATCAAAAGAAAGCTGGAGTAGCAATTCCCATATCAGACAAAATAGATTTTAAAATAAAGACTATTACAAGAGATAAAGAAAGACACTACATAATGATCAAGGGATCAATCCAAGAAGAAGATATAACAATTGTAAATATTTATGCACTCAACACAGGTTCACCTCAATATATAAAGCAAATGCTAACAGCCATAAAAACGGAAATCGACAGTAACACAATCATAGTAGGGGACTGTAACACCCCACTTTCACCAATGGACAGATCACCCAAAACGAAAATAAATAAATAAACACAGCTTTAAATGACACATTAAACTAGATGGACTTATTTGATATTTATAGGACATTCCATCCAAAAACAACAGAATCCACTTTCTTCTCAAGTGCTCATGGAATATTCTCCAAATCAAACATTGGTAAATTAAAGAAAACTGAAATTGTATAAAGTATCTTTCCTGACCACATGCTATGAGACTAGATATCAATTAGAGGAAAAAATCTGTAAAAAATACATTCACATGGAGGCTAAACAAACCACTACTTAATAACCAAGAGATCACTGAAGAAATCAAAGAGGAAATCAAAAAATACCTAGAGGGGCTTCCCTGGTGGCGCAGTGGTTGAGAGTCCGCCTGCCGATGCAGGGGACACGGGTTCGTGCCCCGGTCCGGGAAGATCCCACATGCCGCAGAGCGGCTGGGCCTGTGAGCCATGGCCGCTGAGCCTGCGCGTCTGGAGCCTGTGCTCCGCAACGGGAGAGGCCACAGCTGTGAGAGGCCCACGTACCGCAAAAAAAAAAAAAAAAAATACCTAGAAACAAATGACAATGAAAACACGACGACCCAAAACCTATGGGATGCAGCAAAAGCAGTTCTAAGAGCGAAGTTTATAGCAATACAATCCTACCTCAATAAACAAGAAACATCTCAAATAAACAACCTTAATCTTACACGTAAGGCAATTAGAGAAAGAAGAAACAACCCCCAAAAGTTAGCAGAAGGAAAGAAATCATAAAGATCAGTTCAGAAATAAATGAAAAAGAAATGACGGAAACGATAGCAAAGATCAATAAAACTAAAAGCTGGTTCTTTGAGAAGATAAACAAAATTGATAAACCATTAGCTAGATTCATCAAGAAAAAAAGGGAGAAGACTCAAATCAATAGAATTAGAAATAAAAAAGGAGAAATAACAACTGACACTGCAGAAATACAAAGGATCCTGAGAGATTACTACAAGCAACTATATGCCAATAAAATGGACAACCTGGAAGAAATGGACAAATTCTTAGCAAAGCACAACCTTCCGAGACTGAACCAGGCAGAAATAGAAAATATAAACAGACCAATCACAAGCAGTGAAACTGAGACTGTGATTAAAAGGCCTCCAACAAACAAAAGCCCAGGACCAGATGGCTTCACAGACGAATTCTATCAAACATTTAGAGAAGAGCTAACACCTGTCCTTCTCAAACTCTTCCAAAACACAGCAGAAGGAGGAATACTCCCAAACTCATTCTACGAGGCCACCATCACCCTGATACCATACCAAACAAAGATGCCACAAAGAAAGAAAACTACAGGCCAATATCCCTGTTGAACATAGATGCAAAAATCCTCAACAAAATACTAGCAACCAGAATCTAACAGTACATTAAAAGGATCATACACCATGATCAAGTGGGGTTTATCCCAGGAATGCAAGGATTCTTCAATATATGCAAATCAATCAATGTGATAAACCATATTAACAAACTGAAGGAGAAAAACCATATGATCATCTTAATAGATGCAGAGAAAGCTTCTGACAAAAATTTACCCCCTTTATGACAAAAACCCTACAGAAAGTAGGCATAGAGGGAACTTACCTCAACATAATAAAGGCTATATATGACAAACCCACAGCCAATATCCTTCTCAATGGTGAAAAACTGAAACTATTTCCACTAAGATCAGGAACAAGACAAGGTTGCCCACTTTCACCACTATTATTCAATATAGTTTTGGAAGTTTCAGCCACAGCATTCAGAGAAGAAACAGAAATAAAAGGAAACCAAATCAAAAAAGAAGAAGTAAAGCTGTCACTGCTTGTAGATGACATGATACTATACATAGAGAACCCTAAAGATGCTACCAGAAAACTACTAGAGCTAATCAATGAATTTGGTAACGTAGCAGGATACAAAATTAATGCACAGAAATCTCTGGCATTCCTATACACTAACGATGGAAAGTCTGAAAGAGCAATTAAGGAAACACTCCTATTTACCACTGCAACAAAAAGAATAAAATACCTAGGATAAACCTACCTAAGGAGACAAAAGACCTGTATGCCGAAAACTATAAGACACTGATGAAAGAAATTAAAGATGATACAGACAGATGGAGAGATATACCATGTCCTTGAATTGGCAGAATCAACACTGTGAAAATGATATACTACTGAAAACAATCTACAGATTCAATGCAATCCCTATCAAACTACCAATGGCATGTTTCACAGAACTAGAACAAAAAAATTCACAATTTGTATGGAAACACAAAAGACCCCGAATAGCCAAAGCAATCTTGAGATAGAAAAACGGAGCTGGAGGAATCACACTACCACATTTCAGAGTATATCACAAAGCTACAGTAATCAAGACAGTGTGGTACTGGCACAAAAACAGAAATATAGATCAATGTAACAGGATAGAAAGCCCAGAGATAAACCCACACACATATGGTCACCTTATCTTTGATAAAGGGAGTAAGAATATACAATGGACAAAAGACAGCCTCTTCAATAAGTGGTGCTGGGAAAACTGGACAGCTGCATGTAAGAGAATGAAATTAGAACACGCCCTAACACCATACACAAAAATAAACTCAAAATGGATTATAGACCTAAATGAAAGGCCAGACACTATCAAACTCTTAGAGGAAAACATAGGCAGAACACTCTATGACATAAATCACAGCAAGATCCTTTTGAACCACCTCCTAGAGAAGTGGAAATTAAAACAAGAATAAACAAATGGGACCTAGTGAAAACTTAAAAGCTTTTGCACAGCAAAGGAAACCATAAACAAGACGAAAAGACAAACCTCAGAATGGGAGAATATATTTACAAATGAAGCAACTGACAAAGGATTAACCTCCAAAATTTGCAACAGCTTATGCAACTCAATATCAAAAAAAGAAACAACCCAATCAAAAATGGGCAGAAGACCTAAACAGACATTTCTCTAAATAAGATTTATAGATTGCCAACAAACACATGAAAGAAAACTCAACATCACAAATCATTAGAGAAATCCAAATCAAAACTACCATCAGGGGCTTCCCTGGTGGTGCAGTGGTTGAGAGTCCGCCTGCCAATGCAGGGGACACGGGTTTGTGCCCCAGTCCTGGAAGATCCCACATGCTGCAGAGCAGGTGGGCCCATGATCCATGGCCGCTGACCCTGCATGTCCGGAGCCTGTGCTCCACAACTGGAGAGGCCACAACGTTGAGAGGCCCACGTACCAAAACAAAAATAAAATAAAAATATAAAACAAGAAAAAAACTACAATCAGGTATCACCTTACACCAGTCAGAATGGGCATCATCAAAAAATCTACAAACGGGCTTCGTGGTGGCACAGTGGTTTAGAGTCTGCCTGCCGATGCAGGGGACACCAGTTCGTGCCCCAGTCTGGGAAGATCCCACATACCGCGGAGCGGCTGGGCCTGTGAGCCATGGCCGCTGAGCCTGCACGTCCGGAGCCTGTGCTCTGCAACAGGAGAGGCCACAACAGTGAGAGGCCCGCATACCGAAAAAAATACAAACAATAAATGCTGGAGAGGGTGTGGGGAAAAGGGAGCCCTCTTGCACTGTTGGTGGGAATGTAAATTGATACAGCCACTATGGAGAACTGCATGGAGGTTCCTTAAAAAACTGAAAATAGAACTACCATATGACCAAGCCATCCCATTACTGGGCATATACCCTGAGAAAACCATAATTCAAAAAGAGTCATGTACCACAATGTTCACTGCAGCTCTATATACAATAGCCAGGACATGGAAGCAGCCTAAGTGTCCATCGACAGATGAATGGATAAAGAAGATGTGGCACGTATATACAATGGAATATTACTCAGCCATAAAAAGAAACGAAATTGAGTTATTTGTAGTGAGGTGGATGGACCTAGATTCTGTCATACAGAGTGAAGTAAGTCAGAAGGAGAAAAACAAATACCGTATGCTAACGTATATATATGGACTCTAAAAAAAAAAAAAAAAAGGTTCTGAAAAACCTAGGGGCAGGACAGGAATAAAGATGCAGACATAGAGAATGGACTTGAGGACATGGGGAGGCAGAAGGGTAAGCTGGGACGAAGTGAGAGTGTGGCATGTACTTATATATAGTACCAAATGTAAAATAGATAGCTAGTGGGAAGCAGCCGCATAGCACAGGGAGATCAGCTGGGTGCTCTGTGACCACCTAGAGGGGTGGGATAGGGAGGGTGGGAGGGAGACGCAAGAGGGAGGAGATATGGGCATATATGTTTATGTATAGCTGATTCACTTTGTTATAAAGTAGAAAGTAACACAGCATTGTAAAGCAATTATACTCCAATAAAGATGCTTAAAAAAAAAAAGGAAAGAAAATGAAAGTTATCTCTATCAGTTGTCTATTGCTAGGTAACAAAGTACCACAAAATTAGTAGTTAAACATACACATACACAGACTCACACTTATAATCTCACAGTGTGTGTGGGTAAGCTTAGCTGGGACCTCTGTCATTTAGGGTTTCATAAGGCAAAAATCAAGGTATAGCCTGGGATGCACCCTCATCTGGAAGCTAAGATGAAAAAGAATCTACTTGCATTCTCACTCAGATTATAGGCAGAATCAATTTCCTTGTGTGTGTAGAACTGAAGACGTGGACTTCTTACAATCTGTGGGCTGGAGGTTGCCTTCTCCTAGAAGCTGCCTACAGTTCCTAGAGGCACCCCCAGTCCTCAGAGACTGCCCAGAGATTTTTGCCTTGTGAACTTCATCATATGGTGGCTTCCTTCAGCAAACAGCCAGGGGAGTCTCTAGAGCAAGTGTGCTAGCAAGACAGTCTCACAGAATATAACATAAGCATGAGAGGGGCATCCTATGTGGGCTCTCACCTTTGTCATATTCTCTTGCTTAGAGGTGAGACACAGGTCCTACTCACACTCAAGGGGAGGGGAGCACTGAGACAGGAACACTGGGAGGAGGGGTTACAAAGACCCACCTTACATTATGTCTGCCAAGTTCTCTCTAAAAACAAATTTTAGTGGAGTCTGATTTTCCTCAGTTAATTCTTAATTTTAAACTTGAAGTATAACTGAATTTTTAAAAGGTTAAATATATCCACTTAAACCTTTGAAGATAACTTCGAAAGTAAGTTACTACATTACCCTATAGGAGAGCAAATGTGTATATATAAATATTTTAAAATATATAAATATATATATAAATATATGATATATATAGTAAAATATATATGTAAAAGGTCTATATAAATATATATATATAATACATAAATATATTCTTAAAAGGAGACATTGAGAAAGTTTTACTTGCTTACAAATGTATATAGACATTTTGATATGCTGGCATATTTAAAGTAAAAATGTAAAAAGTAGTTATGTATTTGTTGATTTTTTTAGGTTCAAAATGCATTGTTTATCACATCTGCCAATATTTCACTTTTACAGAGGCAAAGTCACCATCCAAATTAATAGCAGTAATTAGCAGTTTGGCTTTCTCACCACAGGCAAATGTCTGACTTTTAGAGTTACAAATGAGCATTTAGGGACTGAAGCAGGAGGCAATACAGTCTCTGGGAACAGAATGATTATTTAACATAATTTTATAAAGAATAAGATATCCATATTAATTCCTACTTAAATATAGACTACATAAATAAATTCTTCATATTCATTTTATTAAAATTTTATTTAATATTAACAAACGTGATGAGTATTTCTGAAAATTTTTATTTGATAATTTTGCTTGATTTCTATTCTGTTGATATAGAGTTTATGAATCTTACTCCAATGAATTTAGGTGAGAAAGTCTCTTAATTAATTATTATAGTTACTGATTCAGAAACTCACTCTGCTTAACCTGAAAGAGAGCTTTAATATGTAATTGATTGGGGGCCGGAAAGATGGCGGAAGAGTAAGACGCGGAGATTACCTTCCTCCCAACAGATACATCAGAAATACATCTACATGTGGAACTGCTCCTACAGAACACCCACGAAACTCTGGCAGAAGACCTCAGACCTCCCAAATGGCAAGAAACTCCCCATGTACCTGGGTAGGGCAAAAGAAACAAGAATAAACAGAGACAAAAGGATAGGGACAGGACCTGCACCAGTGTGAGGGAGCCGTGAAGGAGGAAAGGTTTCCACACACTAGGAAGCCCCTTCACGGGCGGAGACTGCGGGTGGCTGAGGGGGAAAGCTTCGAGGCCGCAGAGGAAAGCGCAGCCACAGGGGTGCAGAGGGCAAAGCAAAGAGATTCCCGCACAGGGGATCGGTGCCGACCAGCACTCACCAGCCCGAGAGGCTTGTCTGCTCACCCACCGGGGTGGGCGGGGCCTGGGAGCTGACGCTCGGGCTTCGGAGCTTAGATCCCAGGGAGAAGACTGGGGTTTGCAGCCTGAACACAGCCTGAAGGGGCTAGTGCACCACAGCTAGCCAGGAGGGAGTCCAGGAAAAAGGTTGGACCTGCCGAAGAGGCAAGAGACTTTTTCTTCCCTCTTTGTTTCCTGGTGCGCGAGGAGAGGGGATTAACAGTGCTGCTTAAAGGAGCTCCAGAGACGGGCATGAGCCGCGGCTAACAGCGGGGACCCTAGAGACGGGCAGGAGATGCTAAAGCTGCTGCTGCCGCCACCAAGAAGCCTGTGTGCGAGCACAAGTCACGCTCCACACCTCCCCTCCTGGGAGACTGTGCAGCCCGGCACTGCCAGGGTTCCGTGATCCAGGGACAACTTCCCCGGGAGAACGCACGGTGTGCCTCACGCTGGTGCAACGTCACGCCAGCCTCTGCCGCCGCAGGCTCGCCCGGCATCCATGCCCCTCCCTCCCTGCGGCCTGAGTGAGCCAGAGCCCCCTAATCAGCTTCTACTTTAACCCCATCCTGTCTAAGCAAAGAACAGATGACCCCAGGTGACCTACACGCAGAGGCAGGGCCAAATCCAAAGCTGAACCCCGGGACCTGTGCGAACAATGAAGAGAAAGGGAAATTTCTCCCAGCAGCCTCAGGAGCAGCGGATTAAATCTCCACAATCAACTTGATGTACCCTGCATCTGTGGAATACCTGAATAGACAACGAATCATCCCAAATTGAGGAGGTGGGCTTTGAGAGCAAGACATTATATTTTCCCCTTTTCCGCTTTTTGTGAGTGTGTATGCATATGCTTCTGTATGAGATTCTGTCTGTATAGCTTTGCTTTCACCATTTGTCCTAGGGTTCTGTCCGTCCGTTTTTTTTGTTTGTTTGGTTTTTTTACTTTTAGAAAAACTTTTTTTCTTAATAATTATTTTTTATTTTAATAACGTTCTTTTATTTTACCTTACTTTATTTTATTGTATGTTATCCTCTTTATTTCTTTCTTTCTACTTTTTCTCCCTTTTATTCTGAGCCGTGCAGATGAAAGGCTCTTGGTGCTCCAGCCAGGAGTCAGTGCTGTGCCTCTGAGGTGGGAGAGCCAAGTTCAGGACACTGGTCCGCAAGAGACCTCCCAGCTCCACATAATATCAAATGGCAAAAATTTCCCAAAGATCTCCATCTCAACACCAAGACCCAGCTCCACTCAACGACCAGCAATCTACAGTGCTGGACACCCTATAACAAACAACTAGCAAGACAGGAACACAACCCCACCCATTAGCAGAGAGGCTGCCTAAAATCATAATAAGGCCACAGACACCCCAAAACACACCACCAGATGTGGACCTGCCCACCAGAAAGACAAGATCCAGCCTCATCCACCAGAACACAGGCACTAGTCCCCTCTACCAGGAAGCCTACACAACCCACTGAACCAATCTTAGCCACTGGGGACAGACATCAAAAACAACGGGAACTACGAAAGTGCAGCCTGCAAAAAGGAGACCCCAAACACAGTAAGATAAGCAAAATGAGAAGACAGAAAAACACAGCAGATGAAGGAGCAAGGTTAAAACCCACCAAACCAAACAAATGAAGAGGAAATACGCAGTCTACCTGGAAAAGCATTCAGAGTAATGATAGTAAAGATGATCTAAAATCTTGGAAATAGAATAGAGAGAATGCAAGAAACATTTAAAAGGACGTGATTAAAAATATTCCAACAAACAAAAAGCCAGGACCAGATGGCTTCACAGGCGAATTCTATCAAAATTTAGAGAACAGCTAACACCTATCCTTCTCAAACTCTTCCAAAATATAGCAGAGGGAGGAACACTCCCAAACTCATTCTACGAGGCCACCATCACCCTGATACCATACCAGACAAAGATGTCACAAAGAAAGAAAACTACAGGCCAATATCCCTGTTGAACATAGATGCAAAAATCCTCAACAAAATACTAGCTAACAGAATCCAACAGCACATTAAAAGGATCATATACCAGGTTCAAGTGGGGTTTATTTCAGGAATGCAAAGATTCTTCAATATACGCAAATCAATCAACGTGACACACCATTTTAACAAATTGAAGGAGAAAAAGGATATGATCATCTCAATAGATGCAGAGAAGGCTTTCAACAAAATTCAACACCCATTTATGATTAAAAGCCTCCACAAAGTAGGCATAGAGGGAAATTTCCTCAACATAATAAAGGCCATATATGACAAACCCACAGCCAACATCGTCCTCAATGGTGAAAGACTGAAACCATTTCCACTAAGATCAGGAACAAGACAAGGTTGCTCACCCTCACCACTATTATTCAACACAGTTTTGCAAGTTTTAGCCACAGCAATCAGAGAAGAAAAAGAAATAAAAGAATCCAAATTGGTAAAGAAGAAGTAAAGCTCTCACTGTTTGCAGATGACATGATCCTATACATAGAGAATCCCAAAGACGCTAACAGAAAACGACTAGAGCTATTCAATGAATTTGGTAAAGTAGCAGGATACAAAATTAATGCACAGAAATCCTTGGCATTCCTATACACTAATGATGAAAAATCTCAAAGTGAAATTAAGAAGACACTCCCATTAACCACTGCAACAAAAAGAATAAAATATCTAGGAATAAACCTACCTAAGGAGAAAAAAGACCTGTATGCAGAAAATTATAAGACACTGATGAAAGAAATTAAAGATGATACAGATATATGGAGAGATATACCATGTTCTTGGATTGGAAGAATCAACATTGTGAAAATGACTCTACTACCCAAAGCAATCCACAGATTCAATGCAATCCCTATCAAACTACCACTGCATTTTTCACAGAACTAGAACAAAAAATTTCATAATTTGTATGGAAACACAAAAGACCCCGAATAGCCAAAGCAATCTTGAGAAAGAAAAATGGAGCTGGAGGAATCAGGCTCCCTGACTTCACACTATACTACAAAGCTACAGCAATCAAGGCAGTATGGTACTGGCACAAAAACAGAAATATAGATCAATGGAACAGGATAGAAAGCCCAGAGATAAACCCATGCACATATGGTCACCTTATCTTTGATAAAGGGAGCAAGAACATACAATGGACAAAAGACAGTCTCTTCAATAAGTGGTGCTGGGAAAACTGGACAGGTACATGTAAAAGTATGAGATTAGAACACTCCCTAACACCATACACAAAAATCAACTCAAAATGGATTAAAGACCTAAATGTAAGGCCAGACACCATCAAACTCTTAGAGGAAAACATAGGCAGAACACTCTATGACATAAATCACAGCAAGATCCCTTTTGACCCACCTCCTAGAGAAATGGAAATTAAAACAAAAATAAACAAATGGGACCTAAGGAAAATTAAAAGCTTTTCCACAGCAAAGGAAACCATAAACAAGACGAAAAGACAACCCTCAGATTGGGAGAAAATATTTGCAAACGAAGCTACTGACAAAGGATTAATCTCCAAAATTTACAAGCAGCTCATGCAGCTCAATAACAAAAAAACAAACAACCCAATCCAAAAATGGGCAGAGGACCTAAATAGACATTTCTCCAAAGAAGATATACAGACTGCCAACAAACACATGAAAGAATGCTCAACATCATTAATCATTTGAGAAATGCAAATCAAAACTACATTGAGATATCATCTCACACTGGTCAGAATGGCCATCATCAAAAAATCAAGAAACAATAAATGCTGGAGAGGGTGTGGAGAAAAGGGAACACTATTGCACTGTTGGTGGGAATGTAAATTGATACAGCCACTATGGAGAACAGTATGGAGGTTCCTTAAAAAACTAAAAATAGAACTACCATATGACCCTGCAGTCTCACTACCGGGCATATACCCTGAGAAAACCATAATTCGAAGAGTCATGTACCAAAATGTTCATTGCAGCTCTATTTACAATAGCCAGGAGATGGAAGCAACCTAAGCGTCCAGCAACAGATGAATGGATAAAGAAGATGTGGCACATATATACAATGGAATATTACTCAGCCATAAAAAGAAATGAAATTGAGTTATTTGTACTGAGGTGGATGGACCTAGAGTCTGTCATACAGAGTGAAGTCAGTCAGAAAGAGAAAAACAAATACCGTATGCTAACACATATATATGGAATCTAAGAAAAAAAATGTCAAGATGAACCTAGGGGTAAGACGGGAATAAAGACACAGACCTACTAGAGAATGGATTTGAGGATATGGGGAGGGGGAAGGGTAAGCTGTGACAAAGTGAGAGAGTGGCATGGACATATGTACACTACCAAACGTAAAATAGATAGCTAGTGGGAAGCAGTCGCATAGCACAGGGAGATCAGCTGGGTGCTTTGTGACCACCTAGAGGGGTGGGATAGGGAGGGTGGGAGGGAGGGAGATGCGAGAGGGAAGAGATATGGGAACATATGTATATGTATAACTGATTTACTTTGTTATGAAGCAGAAACTAACACACCATTGTAAAGCAATTATACTCCAATAAAGAGGTTTAAAAAAAGGAAAGAACCCAGGGACCTAAAAAAAAAAATATATATATATATATGAAATAGATTAATTGACACGGTTCCTAATATAAAAAGATTTTAACAACTATCTGTGGATTATATTGATGGACGGATGAGTGAAAAAATCAATTTGTGGAAATATCTTTGATATTTGATTTATTGCATTGATGAGATTACTTTCGACAATTTACTATAGTGATCCTATTACTAAACTGCAATACCTTGGAGAAATTAATTAGACTTATTGACCCTCAGTATAACATATATAGTAATTATTACCTAACAGGGTTTATTTGTAAGGAACTATGATTTGTAATAACTATTCTTATTATAGGGAAGCCTCAAAAACTTTGCCTACTTCATATCTGCCCCTCACCCTCTATCACATACAAATTAGTTCACAGGAATTAGAAATGTAAGAGCGCAGATCATTATAACTTTTTATTTTGAAATAATTTCAAACACCAGATTATCTGTAATAATATCACACAGATTGTTTATCAAATCAGCTATATGTTTCATATTTACAAAGTGAAACCGCCTTCTAAATTAATAGTAGTAGGTAGAGCTATTGGAATTCGCCAATTAAAAAAAAAGCACTCAAACATGAGTTTCAGATAAACAATAAAGAATTTATTTAGAATAGTTGTGTCACTGCAGTATTTGGAACATATTTATACTAAAAAACATTTTTTCTTTGTTTGAAATTCCAATTTAACTTGGTGCCCTGAATTTTATGTAGCCCCCCTGCATACCCAACAGCCAGATTCCCTAATTATTAATATTTGCCACATTTCTTTATCAGTCTCTCCATCTCTATTTCTCTTCCTCTTCTCTGTCTCTGAATATGTACCTATGTGCACAACATAACATACACGTGTGATTTTTTACCCAAACCATTTGAGAGTTTGCACACTCATGCTCCTTTTCCTGTATACATTTCAAGGTTATATTCTAAGAGCAGGGATATTTTCTTACATAATGACAGAAAATTACAAAAGTCATAAAATTTAATGTTGAATACATACTACTGATTAATATGCAGTCCATGTTCTGATTTCACAGTTTGTTACAACGCTGCTCTTTAGAAAATTTCTAACCCATCATGCAATTCAGGATCACATACTGCTTTTATTTATCATAATTCTTTATTCACCTGTAACTTTAAACATTCCTCAGCCTTTTTGTGACTCATGGTATTGTAATTTTTGGAGGAATTAAGGCCAGTTGTTTTGTATAATGTCCCTCAACACGGGTTCGTTCTTTGGGATACCAAAGAAATGATGCTGTCCTGCTGAGTGCAACAGGGCATGAAGCATATAATGTTAGTTTTTCTCTACAATGATGGTGGTAACTGCGAGCACTTGATTAGGGTGATGTCTATCAGATTTCTCACCTGTTGTAAAATTAGCATTTTATTCTCTTTGTAACTGAATGAGCAATTTGTGGAGAGATTTTGAAACCAGGTAAATATCCTGTTTCTCATCTAACTTTCACCCACTAGATTTAGCCTCAACTGATCATAATTGCCTGAATACATTTTAACTATGATGGCTGCAACCTGGTAACTTTTTTTAACACTATTACTCTTGCTACATTTATTACAAAGCATTCTACAGTAAGAAAGAATATTTTCTTCTCTCTTCTTTATAAATGCTTGAACTTAATGCATTTGTGTGTATATATTATAGTGTCTATAATGTGACATACCAATGTTTACTTCTTGACCTCCCATAATATTCATTAACAAAAAGTATCATTCTTTTCTTTGTGCTATTTTGTTCCAACTTATATTTCATGCGAAATTATAATTTATTCCTTATGCTCTTCTGGTTCATATTTTTGGAGAATAATGCATTCCTCTTTAATATGGAATTAATTATATCTGTTTGTAATTTTCTTCTTGTTTTAAAGCACTGTATATCATAAAGTCCATCTGTCACTTTTTTCATATACTAAATTTCCATATGTATTTGGGTCTATTTCATGACTTTTTAAATTTTTTTATTATTTTAAGATTTTTTCTTAACATCTTCCTTGGAGTATAATTGCTTTACAATGGTGTGTTAGTTTCTGTTGTATAACAAAGTGAATCAGCTATACAAACACATATATCCCATATATACCCCATCTTGCATCTCCCTCGCACCCTCCTTATCCCACCCTTCTAGGTGGTCACAAAGCACTGAGCTGATCTCCCTGTGCTATGTGGCTGCTTCCCACTAGCTATCTACTTTACATTTGGTAGTGTATATATGTCCATGCCACACTCTCACTTCATCCCAGCTTACCCTTCCACCTCCCAGTGGCCTCAAGTCCATTCCCTACATCTGCATCTTTATTCTTGTACTGCCCATAGGTTCTTCAGAACCATGTTCTTTTTTTCAGATTCCATATATATGTGTTAGCATATGGTATTTGTTTTTTTCTTTCTGACTTACTTCACTCTGTATGATAGTCTCTAGGTCCATCCCCCTAACTACAAATAACTGAATGTCGTTTCTTTTTATGGCTGAGTAATATTCCATTGTATATATGTGCCACATCTTCTTTATCCATTCATCTGTCATTGGACACGTAGGTTGCTTCCACATCCTGGTTATTGTAAATAGAGCTGTAATGAACATTGTGGTACATGTCTCTTTTTGAATTATGCTTTTCTCTGGGTATATGCCCAGTAGTGGAATTGCTTTGTCATATGGTAGTTCTATTTTTAGTTTTTTAAGGAACCTCCATACTGTTCTCCATAGTGGCTGTATCAAATTACATTCCCACCAACAGTGCAAGAGGGTTCCCTTTTCTCCACACCCTCTCCAGCATTTATTGTTTGTAGATTACTAATGATGGCCATTCTGACCGGTGTGAGGTGATATCTGATTGTAGTTTTCATTTGCATTTCTCTAATGATTTGTGATGTTGAGCATCCTTTCATGGGTTTGTTGGCAATCTGTGTATCTTCTTTGGAGAAATGTCTATTTAGGTCTTCTGCCCATTTTTGGATTGGGTTGTTTGTTTTTTGATATTGAGCTGCATGAGCTGCTTGTATATTTTGGACATTAATCCTTTGGCAGTTGTTTCGTTGGCAGATATTTTCTCCCAATCTGAGGGTTGTCTTTTCGTCTTGTTTATGGTTTCCTTTGCTGTGGAAAAGCTTTTAAGTTTCTTTAGGTCCCATTTGTTTATTTTTGTTTTTATTTCCATTTCTCTAGGAGGTGGGTCAAAAAGGATCTTGCTGTGATGTATATCATAGAGTGTTCTGCCTATGTTTTCCTCTAAGAGTTTGATAGTGTCTGGCCTTACATTTAGGTCTTTAATCCATTTTGAGTTGATTTTTGTGTATGGTGTTAGGGAGTGTTCTAATTTCATTCTTTTATATGTAGCTGTCCAGATTTCCCAGCACCACTTATTGAAGAAGCTGTCTTTTGTCCACTGTATATTCTTGCTCCCTTTATCAAAAATAAGGTGACCATATGTGTGTGGGTTTATCTCTGGGCTTTCTATCCTGTTCCATTGATCTATATTTCTGTTTTCGTGCCAGCACCACACTGTCTTGATTACCGTAGCTTTGTAGTAGTCTGAAGTCCAGAAGCCTGATTCCTCCAGCTCTGTTTTTGTTACTCAAGATTGCTTTGGCTATTCGGGGTCTTTTGTGTTTCCATACAAATTGTGAAATTTTTTGTTCCAGTTCTGTGAAAAATGCCATTGGTAGTTTGACAGCGATTGCATTGAATCTGTAGATTGCTTTGCCTAGTATAGTCACTTTCACAGGGTTGATTCTTCCATTCCAAGAACATAGTATATCTCTCCATCTGTTTGTATCACCTTTAATTTCTTTCATCAGTGTCTTATAGTTTTCTGCATACAGGTCTTTTTTCTCCTTAGGTAGGTTTATTCCAAGGTGTTTTATTCTTTTTGTTGCAGTGGTAAATGGGAGTGTTTCCTTAATTTCTCTTTCAGATTTTCTATCATCAGTGTATAGGAATGCAAGAGACCTCTATGCATTAATTTTGTATCCTGCTAGTGTACCAAATTCATTGATTAGCTCTAGTAGTTTTCAGGTAGCATCTTTAGGATTCTCTATGTGTAGTATCATGTCATCTTCAAACAGTGACTGTTGTACTTCTTCTTTTCTGATTTGGATTCCTTTTATTTCTTTTTCCTCTATGATTGCTGTGGCTAACTTACAAAACTATGTTGAATAATAATGGTGAGAGTGGGCAACCTTGTCTTGTTCCTCATCTTAGAGGAAATGTTTTCAATTTTTCACCATTGAAACAACATTGGCTTGGGTTTGTCATATATGCACTTTATATGTTGAGGTAGCCTCCCTCAATGACTACTTGCTCGAGCGTTTTTATCATAAATGCATGTTGAATTTTGTCAAAAGCTTTTTCTGCGTCCATTGAGATGAGCTATGATTTTTATGCGTCAATTTGTTAATATGGTTTATCACATTGACTGATATGTGTATATTGAAGAATCCTTGCATTCCTGCTATACACCCCACTTGATCATGGTGTATGATCCTTTTAATGTGCTGTTGGATTCTGTTTGTTAGTATTTTGTTGAGGATTTTAGCATCTATGTTCATCAGTGATATTGGCCGGTAGTTTTCTTTTTTTGTGACATATTTGTCTGGTTTTGGTATCAAGGTGTTGGTGCCCTCGTAGAATGAATTTGGGAGTGTTCCTCCCTCTGCTATATTTTGGAAGAGTTTAAGAAAGACAGGTGTTAGCTCTTCTCTTAATGTTTGATAGAATTCGCCTGTGAAGCCATCTGGTCCTGGGATTTTGTTTGTTCGAAGATTTTTAACCACAGTCTCAATTTCAGTGCTTGTTATTGATATGTTTATATTTTCTATTTCTTCCTGATTCAGTCTCGGAAGGTTGTGCATTTCTAATAATTTGTCCATTTCTTCCAGGTTGTCCATTTTATTGGCATACAGTTGCTTGTAGTAGTCTCTCAGGATCCTTTGTATTTCTGCAGTGTCAGTTGTTACTTCTCCTTTTTCATTTCTAATTCTATTGATTTCAGTCTTCTCCCTTTTTTTCTTGATGATTCTGGCTAATGGTTTATTAGCTGTGTTTATCTTCTCAAAGAACCAGCTTTTAGTTTTATTGATCTTTGCTTGTTTCCTTCATTTCTTCTTCCTTTATTTCTGATCTGATCTTTATGATTTCTTTCCTTCTGCTAACTTTTCGTATTTTTTGTTCTTTGTCTAATTTCTTTAGGTGTAAGGTTTGGTTGTTTATTTGCGATGTTTCTTGTTTATTGAGGTAGGATTGTATTTCTATAAACTTCCTTCTTCAAACTGCTTTTGCTGCGTCCCATAGGTTTTGGGCTGTCGTGTTTTTATTTTCATTTGTTTCTAGGTATTTTTTGCCTTCCTCAGATTTCTTCAGTGACCTCTTGTTTATTGTGTATTGTTTAGCCTTCATGTGTTTCAATTTTTTGCAGATTTTTTCCTGTAATTGATATGAAGTCTCATAGTGTTGTGGTCAGAAAAGGTATTTAATATGATTTCAATTTTTTAAATTTACCACTGCTTGATTTGTGACCCAAGATATGATCTATCCTGGAGAATGTTCCATGAGCACTTGAGAAGAAAGTGTATTCTGTTGTTTTTGGATGGACTGTCCTATAAATATCAATTAAGTCCATTTTGTTTAATGTATCATTTAAAGCTTGTGTTTCCTTATTTATTTTCATTTTGGATGATCTGTCCATTGGTGAAGGTGGGGTGTTAAAAGTCCCCTACAATGAATGTGTTTCTGTCAATTTCCCCTTTTATGGCTGTTAGCATTTGCCTTATGTATTGAGGTGCTCATTTGTTGGGTGCATAAATATTTACAATTATTATATCTTCTTGGATTGATTCCTTGATCGTTATGTACTGTCCATCATTGTCTCTTGTAATAGTCTTTATTTTAAAGTCTATTATGTCTGATATGAGAATTGCTAATCTAGCTTTCTGTTCATTTCCATTTCCATGGAATACCTTTTTCCTTCTCCTCACTTTCAGTCTGTATGTGTCCCTAGGTCTGAAGTGGGTCTCTTGTAGACAGCATATGTACAGGTCTTGTTTTTGTATCCATTCAGCCAGTCTATGTCTTTTGTTTGGAGCATTTAATCCATTTACATTTAAGGTAATTATCAATATGTATGCTCCTGTTACCGTTTTCTTAATTGTTTGGGGTTTATCTTTGCAGGTCTTTTCCTTCTCTTGTGTTTCCTGCCTAGAGAAGTTCCTTTAGCATGTGTTGTAAAGCTGGTTTGGTGGTGCTGAATTCTCTTAGCTTTTGCTCGTCTGTGTAAAGGTTTTAATTTCTCCATTGAATCTGAATGAGATCCTTGCTGGGTAGAGTGATCTTGGTTGTAGGTTTTTCCCTTTCATCACTTTAAATATGTCATGCCACTCCCTTCTGGCTTGAAGAGTTTCTGCTGAAAGATCAGTTGCTAACCTTATGGGGATTCCCTTATGTGTTATTTGTTGTTTTTCCCTTGCTGCTTTTAATATGTTTTCTTTGTATTTAATTTTTGATAGTTTGATTAATATGTGTTTTCGCATGTTTCTCCTTGGTTTTATCCTGTATGGGACTCTCTGTGCTTCCTGGACTTGACTATTTCCTTTTCCATATTAGGGAAGTTTTCAAGTATAATCTCCTCAAATATTTTCTGAGTCCCTTTCTTTTTCTCTTCTTCTTCTGGGAACCCTATAATTCGAATGTTGCTGTGTTTAATGTTGTCCCAGAGGTCTCTGAGACTGTCCTCAATTCTTTTCATTTTTTTTTTCTTTATTCTGTTCTGCAGTAGTTATTTCCACTATTTTATCCTCAAGGTCATTTGTCTGTTCTCCTCCCTCAGTTATTCTGCTGTTGATTCCTTCTAGAGAATTTTTACTTTCATTTATTGTATTGTTCATCATTGTTTGTTTGCTCTTTAGTTCTTCTAGGTCCTTGCTAAACACTCCTTGTATTTTATCCATTCTATTTCCAAGATTTTGGATCATCTTTACTGTCAATACTCTGAACTGTTTTTCAGGTAGAATGCTTATTTCCTCTTCATTTGTTTGGTCTGGTGGTTTTTTACCTTGCTCCTTTATCTGCTGTTTATTTCTCTGTCTTCTCATTTTGCTTAACTTACTGTGTTTGAAGTCTCCTTTTCGCAGGCTGCATTGCATAATTCCTGTTGTTTTTGGTGTCTGCCCCCAGTGGGTAAGGTTCGTTCAGTGGGTAGTGTAGGCTTCCTGGTGGAGGGTACTGGTGCCTGTGTTCTGGTGGAAGAGGCCAGATCTTTTCTTTCTGGAGGGCAGGACCGCGTCTGGTACTGTGTTTTGGGGTGTATGTGAACTTATTATGATTTTAGGCAGCCTCTCTGCTAATGGTTGGGTATGTGTTCCTGTCTTGCTAGTTGTTTGGTATAAGGTGTCCAGCACTGTAGCTTGCTGGTCGTTGAGTGGAGCTTGGTCTTAGTGTTGAGATGGAGATCTCTGGGAGAGCTTTTGCTGTTTAATATTACATGGGGCCTGAAGGTCTCTGACCAAAATTCTGAACTCGGCTCTCCCACCTCAGAGGCTCAGGCCTGACATCCAGCCAGAGCACCAAGACCCTGTCAGCCACACAGCCAGGTTCGAAGGAATTTTCTTGCCTTTGGGAATTCTGAGGTCTTCTGCCAGCATTCTGTAGGTGTTCTGTAGCAGTTGTTCCACATGTAGATATATTTTTGTTGTATTTGTGGGCAGGAAGGTGATCTCACATCTTACTGCTCCACCATCTTAAAGGTCCCCCCTATTTCCTGACTTTTTATTCTATGGCAGAATTCTATTTTTCTCTCCATGAACCATAGCAAACTATTTGAATTTTAGCTAATTAATAGTAATATCTTATACAGATTATCTCCCTCACATATTTTTTATTATTTTCACTGCTAGTCTTACAATTTCCCTTTTCTATATAAAGTTTAGTGCCCATTAATCTAAGTCCATGAAAAACAATTGCTGTTATTTTTCCTTTTGGTGAGTAGTGAGATGAAATTTAGAAAGTAACTTGGATGGTACTAACATCTTTATAACACTGAGTTACCCTAAGAACAGGTGATGCTTTTCCGTTTGTCTGAGTCTACTATTTTGTCCTTGAGAAGTGTTTCAAACTTTTCCTCAACCGGTCCTCTATCTGGTTCTATTAATGTTTTCATGTTCCTTACATACCATCATACCTTACTGAATTTTTTTCATAATTGATTCTGTTTTTATAAATTTATTTATTTTTGGCTGCATTGGGTCTTCGTTGCTGCACATGGGCTTTCTCTAGTTGCAGCGAGCAGGGCTCTTCATTGCGGTGCATGGCCTTTTCATTGCAATAGCTTCTCTTGTGGCAAAGTATGGGCTCTAGGTGTGCAGGCTTCAGTAGTTGTAGCAGGTGGACTCAGTAGTTGTGGCTTGCAGGCTCTCGAGTGCAAGCTCAGTAGTTGTGGTGCATGGGCTTAGCTGCTTGGCAGCATGTGGGATCTTCCTCGACCAGGGCTTGAACACATGTCTCCTGCATTGGCAGGTGGATTCTTAACCACTGTGCCACCAGGGAAGCCCCATTAATTGATTCTATAGATTCCTTAGAGTTTTAAAGATATACGTTCAGGTCAGCAGCAAAAAAAAGATAGTTTTACGGCTTCTTTATCTGTTTTATCTATTCTTATGCCTCTAAGTCAGTTCTTATGATCAATTACTTTGACTAATATTTGCATTAAAGTGCTGCTTAGAGTAGAGATTGTAGGCACAATTGCCCTGTTCTTTTTGGAAATATCACTACTGTTCCTTATTAAATAATACTGACTTTAGAAGATATGCATGTGTATGTACATGTGTATCTACACAAATAATGCACATTGTGAATATACACATATAACACATGTGTGTGTATGTACACATAATACATGTGTCTACACAGATATATATGACATTAGTGTACATGTGTATGTGTGTGAGTGAAAATGTGGAAAGTTTTCTTAGAGTTTTAAACACTATTTCCGTTCCACTGTTTTATTCTTCAGTAATTGAAATAACATGAATGCTATTCCTTCCTTTCCTGTCTTCCTTTTCCTCTACTTTCCATTTTACCCTTTTTAATCCTTTTTTTAAATCTCATTTTTGTTCTTTGGGGTTTTGTTTGTTCATTTCTATTATTAACTTATGAATTTATGAATAAAGGTGGGTTTTCATATTGTTAAATGCTTTTATGAATATATTTAATTCCATGTTAACTATTATTATACAGTTTACCTCTAATTTACGATTATTGTTTCAGGGAGAATTTCCGTCAACTGGTATATGTTGACTTCCTATTTTTCTTGTTATCTTCACTGTATTGAAGTGTTTTTACAAAATTTCTAGTTTAATGGTGCTCTGTCATTGTTGCAAAATCCAGTTACTTAGTGGATGTTCATCTTTGTTTCAGTGGTGTTAATGACAACAAATTAACAACTTTACATTAAAAAGTTATTTTTCAAATACATATTAATAATGCTTAGTTTTACTTCATTTCAATTCACTCTAAAGATGAAATAATTTTTCTGAATTACCAATGCTATTAAATTAAAATTTTAATAATTGTAAATTAATACAAAATAAGTAATGAATAGTAAAAGCATCTTTTCTCTTGTTTGTATTTTTAAAAATTGATGTAATGGGAAATAAATCTTTGTTCATTTAATGTTTAAATTAATATCCATTTAAAATTTTACAGATAAGTGCATAGAGCCTGGGAAGAAACTCAAACTGGAATATGGGCTAAAATATAATTTTCTTAAGATAAGGTCAAGATTCTGTAACAAAAAAGAGGTGTTTTCCCATTATTTTGATATATCTTAACAGTAAACTGATGGTAAACTCAGTAGGGTAATTGAGGTGCTCTTTACAAAGGTGTGGGAAAATGTTAGGGACAACCAACAGGGCATGGTACTTTGAGGCCAGCCACATAAGAAAGCTATGGTACTCTGAGGCCAGCCACATGAAAAACCTATGCCACCTCTTCTGCAGGGGCAAAGGGCTGGGTGATTGTCTGAAACCTGAGGAAATTGCTAAATTGCTAGAAAGTGACAGTTGGCAGGAGCTGTGGCCATCGATAGAAGGGAACAATCAAACCAGGTGAGTTGGCAAGGATGGAGCCAGGGTAATAAGTACACTCCTCCCCTCTGTCTCACGATGCACTCAATCTGCAGAAAGATTCTGAGTGTTCATTGCAGCCTGGTATTTAATTGATATATTTTTTATTACTGGATAATTTATCTTTTAGTAATTATCAGTATTTCAATTTCCCTTAAAATATCCATCCATATCATTTTCCTATTTTATTTATTGTTTTTTCTCAAGATTTGTATGATATATGCATACTTTAAATATCTCTATATTAACTATTATTCTGTAATAAATGTTGTAAAGGTTTTTCTTAGTTTGTCATTTGATCTTTAATTCTTTGCAGTGCCTTTGATGTACAGAAGATATGTTTTATAGGGCTAAGTATACTAGGGCTTATTGTATTATTTCTTCTGGGAATTTTTTAAAAATTATAAATACTTTCTTATCTATTTGTTAGCCTAATATATTTGTAGATTTTTTTTGATATCTACGATTTAAGTATAAGTGTAAGTATAGATGTTTAAAAGAGCTCAGAATATTTTTTTCTTGTGATGTTAGATAAGAATTCTAAGGAGTATATGTGTACACGTGTGTTTGTGTGCGCTTATTTATATAGACAATTAGCCCCAATGATGTGTTTAAAATAATCTATTCCTTTTCATTTTATTATATGCATCACATCAGAGTCTCTTTAAAGACCATGTAAATTGTTTAACTGATCTATTTATGCCAGCTCACACTGTTTTAATTATTATAGATGAATCATTTTGGGCTTCTGATAAGGCAAGTCACTTTGAAGCCTGTTTCTGATCAGTGATGCTCATCTTTTACACTGAATCCTTCATTCAGTTCCATCAATCGTTTCCCACACAGAGAATGTAAATCAATAGAGTTCCTGTGTTGAGAAACCTGGGGCGTACAGTAAGAAAATGGAACAATTTGCAGAAGACCTTATGCAAACTCAAAAATGTACCTCATCCAATTTGGCAATATAAATGTCTCCACAAATTGCATTTATGTAAATTGGCTAGGGTGATCCAATCACCTGTAAGCCTCTTTAAATTGTCATTCATAAAGGTAAAGTATAAAGTGGCTTTCTATCTATCATAAAATGTGTGTGAATAATTGTTCAGTTTGATTTCTGTATGCTTCTAATCAATGTAATATAGTTTTGAATTGAGAGTTAAAGGCAACTCAAATGAGGAAGAAAATTATTACCCAGCTTTAGATCTGATTCACATTAAAGCAAAAGTTATTTCCACACTTTTTAAGATAAGTGCTGAAATGTCCAGAAGCTATGCCTGCTTCCATGATGAACATGTTTTCTTGTTGCACCTTGGGGAAATTGGCTCGTGAATGCACCATGTTCATCAGCTCTCTCATTCTCTGGGCCACCTGCTAATTTGCTGTAAGCAACAGAAGTGATGATGATATTTTTGTGTCTTCACCCACTAAATTACTTTCATGCCCCAAACGTCCTAATTGGTATTCTGTTCCTCAAAGCGTCCATAGTTGATTTTCATAAGGAAATGAAAATGTCGGTGGGGTTGTCCGCCTGAGCTCCCCACAGGTAGATGAGTCTTATGACACACCGGCCACCACCTCCGCTCGGAAGTGATGCCGTGCTCAGTATCACTTGATGGGGCTCCTACATTAAGACTTACAAAACTCTCTGTCCGTCCCCGGGCCTGTGAAAGCACCTCTCCTCCGCGGCCTCCGTCCTGCCGCCATGTACTGGTGCCTGGGTGAAGCGCTGCTGCTGTCCCATGTCAGGCCCACAGCCCTAGGTTCGGCGGCGGCCAACTCGGCGGCGGCTGCTGGGCCGGGTTCGCGGGCAGCCCGCCGCAGCCGCTGCCGCCCCACAGTCAGGGCTCGCGTCGCCCTTCCGGCGACACTACAGCGAGGCAGCGGCTGACGGCGAGGACAACCCCAACTTCTTCAAGATGGTGGAGGGCCTTCTTTGACCGCGGCACCTGCATCTTGGAGGACAAGCTGGTGGAGCGAAGCAAAGATCTATGAAGAGAGCATCTTGGAGGCAGACTGTGACATACTGATCCCTGCTGCCAGCGAGAAGCAGCTGACCAAGGCCAATACACCCAGAGTCAAAGTTAAGAAGCCAAGATTATTGCTGAAGGTGTCAACGGACTGACAACTCCAGAAGCTGATAAGATTTTCCTAGAGAAGAACATCATGGTTATTCCAGATCTCTACTTGAATGCTGGAGAAGTGACAGTATCTTACTTTGAGTGGCTGAAGAATGTAAATCATGTCAGCTATGGCCGTCAGACCTTCAAATATGAAAGGGATTCTAACTACCACTTGTTCATGTCTGTTCAAGAGAGTCTGGAAAGGAAATTTGGAAAGCACGGTGGAACTATTCCCATTGTACCCACAGCACAGTTCCAAGACAGGATATTGCACGCCTCTGAGAAAGACACTGTGCAGTCTGGCTTAGCTTACACCATGGAGTGCTCTGCCAGGCAAACCATGCACACAGCCATGAGGTATAACCTAGGATTGGACCCAAGAACAGCTGCCTATGTCAACGCCACCGAGAAAGTCTTCAAGGTGTACAATGAAGCTGGTGTGACCTTCACATACACCAGACGGGACTGCGGCTGACTTCTCTACTACCCTCTTCATCTGCAGACCTATCACAAGTTTACATGTAACCACGGAAATCTCTCTCTCATGACTTAATAGATAATGGACACCATTCTCAACAAGTCAATCCAAATCAGCCCCTTAAGAAAAAAAGTTAGGGGATCATATGTAAGCTAATAAGTGATAGTAGAAATTAGCTATGTCAGAGAGCCATTTGGGCATTTTGCCTTTAAGTAAAGTCTTTTCCCTCTGCCTGTGCTGCCTTGTTCCATGGCTGTTTCCCAGCACAGTCAGCTGTAGCCCTGGGACAGCACCTTTTGTCCAAAAGCAGTCAGTCACTTGCCACTTCAGCTCTGGACAGATCTATCAGGTGCTTGGACACATTTAAGAAGCAGGTATATGGCATTTTCAGGAGGTAGCATGGTCCTCAAGTGAGTTATTGGTATTTTAAATCAGCAAAATAACTCAATTTTACAGATTACAAACAAAAAAACTTTCTCTTCATGCATTTTATTCTTTTAGAATAAAATAAGTACATGCTGCTGTAATAAAATTGCCTTTAATCACTTTATAAGCCTAACCTTGACTCAAGCAGTGAATGCCTGTAAACATAATAAATGAAAAATGCTAGTATTTTTATAACATAAAACAGTATCATTTATAACTTGTCAATTGCATATTGTCATCCAGCAAAAATAAAAAGCCCGGTAGAGAATTAAGTTATCTTCATACCTGCAAATGATGGAGGCTATTTTTGTTAAGACTGCCGGAATTTACTGACCACAATTATGACATATAGTCCAAAGAGTGCAGTAATCTCCTTAACATGTTAATTAATTGTCCTCTTTTGAAGATCTATTGTGTTGACTAATTGAACAATAATTCAAGTACAGTGCCCCAGAAAAAAAAAAAACTTGGGCTCCCTCTTTGGAGCCTGGCTGGTGATTCTAAGCATTGCCAATGGCCCCGACTCACCCTGAATTTATGTCCTCACTTAGAGGCCTCCTCTTCTGTACATGGCGTCATTCCCAGTGGGCTGGAAACAACCTGGTGTTGTGTTTTGTTTGGAAGTTGTATGGCCAGGACCTTTTGAACAGTAGGGTCCCAATGAAGTACTGGATATTATTTATGTAAGCATGAGCTTTTCTTCTATTAACAATAATATCCTTTCAGAAATTTCTAACTACTTGGTAACTGCATGACTTAACCGGGTGACAAAAGCAGTTATTAAAAAGACTACCAGGAGACCTACAAGATGGCGGAAGAGTAAGACGTGGAGATCACCTACCTCCCCACAAATACATCAGAAATACATCTACACGTGGAACACCTCCTACAGAACACCTACTGAACACTGACAGAAGACCTCAGACGTTCCAAAAGGCAAAAAAACTCCCCACATACCTGGGTATGGCAAAAGAAAAAACAGAGACAAAAGAATAGGGACAGGACGTACACCAGAGGGAGGGAGCCGTGAAGGAGGAAAGGTTTCCACACACTAGGAAGCCCCTTCGCAGGTGGAGACTGCGGGCGTCGGGGGGTAGGGGGAGCTTCGGAGCTGCAGAGGAGAGCACAGAAACAGGGGTACGGAGGGCAAAGTGGAGAGATGCCCGCACACAGGATCGGTGCCAAACTGCACTCACCAACACGAGAGGCTGGTATGGTCACCCGCCAGGGTGGGCGGGGGCTAGGAGCTGAGGCTCAGGCTTCGGAAGTCAGATCCCAGGGAGAGCACTGGGGTTTGCTGCGTAAACACAGCCTGAAGGGGGCTAGTGCGCCATGGCTAGCCGGGAGGGAGTCCAGGAAAATGTCTAGACCTGCCTAAGAGGCAAGAGACCATTGTTTCCAGGTGCGTGAGGAGAGGGGATTCAGAGCACCGCCTAAATGAGCTCCAGAGATGGGTGCGAGCCGCGGCTATCAGCACAGACCCCAGAGATGGGCATGAGACGCTAAGGCTGCTGCTGCAGCCACCAAGAAGCCTGTGTGCAAGCACAGGTCACTATACACACCTCCCCTCCCGGGAGCCTATGCAGCCCGCCACTGCCAGGCTCCCATGATCCAGGGACAACTTCCCAGGGAGAACACACGGCGCACCTCAGGCTGCTACAACGTCATGCTGGCCTCTGCCGCCACAGGCTCACCCCGCATTCCATACCCCTCCCTCCCCGCAGCCTAAGTGGGCAAGAGCCCACTAATTAGCTGCTCCTTTAACCCCGTCCTGTCTGAGTGAAGAACAAATGCCCTCAAAGACCTACACACAGAGGCAGGGCCGAATCCAAAGCTGAACCCCAGGAGCTGTGCGAACAAAGAAGAGAAAGGGAAAACTCTCCCAGCAGCCTCAGGAGCAGTAGGTTAAATCTCCACAATCAACTTGATGTTTGTACCCTGCATCTGTGGAATACCTTAAATAGACAATAAATCATCCCAAAATTGAGGCAGTGGACTTTGGGAGCAATGATATATATTGTTTCTTACTTTTTCTCTTTTTGTGAGTGTGTATGTCTATGCTTCTTTGTGTGATTTTGTCTGTATAGCTTTGCTTTTACCATTTGTCCTAGGGTTCTGCCTGCCGGATTTTTTTTTGTTTCTTTTTTTTAGTATAGTTTTTAGTGCTTGTTATCATTGGTGGATTTGGTTTTTTTTCGGTATGCTTGCTCTCTTCTTTCTTTCTTTTTTTATTGCTTTTTAATTTTTTTATTTTTAGTAATTATTTTTTATGTTAATAACTTTATTTTATTTTTTCTTTCTTTCTTTCTTTTTTTCCTCCCTTTTCTTCTGAGCCATGTGGCGGCCAGGGTCTTGGTGCTCCGACTGGGTGTCAGGCCTGTGCCTCTGAGGTGGGAGAGCCGAGTTCAGGACATTGGTCCCAGAGACTTCCTGGCTCCACGTAATATCAAACAGGGGAAGGTCTCCTAGAGATCTCCATCTCGACACTAAGACCCAGATCCACTCAACAACCAGTAAGCTCCAGTGATAGACACCCTATGACAAACAAATAGCAAGACAGGAACACAACCCCACCCATTAGCGGAGAGGCTGCCTAAAATCAAAATAACGTCACAGACACCCCAAAACACACCACTGGACGCGGTCCTGCCCACCAGAAGACACGACCCAGCCTCATCCACCAGAACACAGGCACTAGACACCTCCACCAGGAAGCCTACACAACCCACTGAACCAACCTTAGCCACTGGGGACAGACACCAAAAACAACTGGAAATATGAACCTGCAGCCTGCGAAAAGGAGACCCCAAACACAGTAAGTTAAGCAAAATGAGAAGACAGAGAAACACACAGCAGATGAAGGAGCAAGGTAAAAACTTACCACACCAAACACATGAAGAAGAAATAGGCAGTCTACCTGAAAAAGAATTCAGAGTAATGATAGTAAAGATGATCCAAAATCTTGGAAATATAATGGAGAAAATACAAGAAACGTTTAACAAGGACCTAGAAGAACTAAAGAGCAAACAATGATGAACAACACAAAAAATGAAATTAAAAATTCTCTAGAAGGAATCAATACAAGAATAACTGAGGCAGAAGAACGGACAAATGACCTTGAAGATAAAATAGTGGAAATAAGTACTGCAGAGCAGAACAAAGAAAAAAATTGAACAGAATTGAGGACACTCTCAAAGAGTTCTGGGACAACATTAAAAGCACCAACATTTGAATTATAGGGGTCCTATAAGAAAAAGAGAAAAAGAAAAGGACTGAGAAAATATTTGAGCAGATTATAGTTGAAAATTTCCCTAATATGGCAAAGGAAATAGTTAATCAAATCCAGAAAGCGCAGAGTGTGCCATATAGGATAAATCCAAGGAGAAACACACCAAGACACATATTAATCAAACTATCAAAAATTAAATACAAACAAAAAATTTAAAAGCAGCAAGGGAAAAGCAACAAATAACATACAAGGGCATCCCCATAGGGTTAACAGCTGATCTTTCAGCAGAAACTCTGCAAGCCAGAAGGGAGTGGCATGACATATTTAAAGTGATGAAAGGGAAAAACCTACAACCAAGATTACTCTACCCAGCAGGGATCTAATTCAGATTCAATGGAGAAATTAAAACCCTTACAGACAGGCAAAACCTAAGAGAATTCAGCACCACCAAACCAGCTTTACAACACATGCTAAAGGAATTTCTCTATGCAGGAAACACAAGAGAAGGAAAAGACCTACAAAGACAAACCCAAAACAATTAAGAAAATGGTAATAGTAACATACATATCTATAACTACCTTAAATGTAAGTGGATTAAATGCTCCAACCAAAAGACAGACACTGGCTGAATGGATACAAAAACAAGACCCATATATATGCTGTCTACAAGAGACCCACTTCAGACCTAGGGACACATACAGACTGAAAGTGAGGGGAAGGAAAAAGATATTCCATGCAAATGAAAATCAAAAGAAAGATGGAGTAGCAATTCTCATATCAGACAAAATAGACTTTGAAATAAAGACTATTACAAGAGACAAAGAAGAACACTACAGAGTGATCAAAGGATCAATCCAAGAAGAAGATATAACAATTCTAAATATTTATGCACCCAACATAGCAGCACCTCAATACATAAGGCAAATGCTAATAGTCATAAGAGGGGAAATCAACAGTAACACAATCATAGTAGGGGACTTTAACACCCCACTTTCACCAATGGACAGATCATCCAAAATGAAAATAAATAAGGAAACACAAGATTTAAATGATACATTAAACAAGATGGACTTAATTGATATTCATAGGACATTCCATCCAAAAACAACAGAATACACATTTTTCTCAAGTGCTCATGGAACATTCCCCAGGATAGACCATATCTTGGGTCACAAATCAAGCTTGGTAAATTTAAGAAAATTGAAATCGTATCAGGTATCTTTTCCAACCACAACACTATGAGACTAGATATCAATTACAGGAAAAAATCTGTAAAATATACAAACACATGGAGGCTAAACAATACACTACTTAATAACCAAGAGATCACTGAAGAAATCAAAGAGAAAATCAAAAAATACCTAGAAACAAATGACAATGAAAACACGATGATTCAAAACCTATGGGATGCAGCAAAAGCAGTTCTAAGAGAGAAGTTTATAGCAGTACAATCCTACCTTTAGAAACAGGAAACATCCCAAATAAACAACCTAATCTTACACCTAAAGCAATTAGAGAAAGAAGAACAAAAAACCCCCAAAGTTAGCAGAAGGATAGAAATCATAAAGATCAGATCAGAAATAAATGAAAAAGAAATGGAGGAAATGATAGCAAAGATGAGTAAAAGTAAAAGCTGGTTTTTGAGAAGATAAACAAAATTGATAAACCATTAGCTACACTCATCAAGAAAAAAGGGGAAAGACTCAAATCAACAGAATTGGAAATGAAAAAGGAGAAGTAACAACTGACACTGCAGAAATACAAAGGATCCTGAGAGATTACTACAAGCAACTATATGCCAATAAAATGGACAACCTGGAAGAAATGGACAAATTCTTAGAAAAGCACAACCTTCTGAGACTGAACCAGGCAGAAACAAAAAATATAAACAGACCAATCACAAGCATTGAAATTGAAACTGTGATTAAAAATCCTCCAACAAACAAAAGCCCAGGACCAGATGGCTTCTCAGGCAAATTCTATCAAACATTTAGAGAACAGCTAACACCTGTCCTTCTCAAACTCTTCCAAAACATAGCAGAGGGAGGAACACACCTAAACTCATTCTAAGAGGCCACCATCACCCTGATACCAAAACCAGAAAAAGATGTCACAAGGAAAGAAAACTACAGGCCAATATCACTAATGAATATCATTGCAAAAATCCTCAACAAAATACTAGCAAACTGAATCCAACAGCACATTACAAGTATCATACACCATGATCAAGTGGGGTTTATCCCAGGAATGCAAGGATTCTTCAATATATGCAAATCAATCAATGTGTTACACCATATTAACAAACTGAAGGATAAACACCATATGATCATCTCAACAGATGAAGAAAAAGTTTTCGACAAAATTCAACACCCATTTATGAAAAAAAGCCAGAAGAAAGTAGGCATAGAGGGAACATATCTCAACATAATAAAGGCCATATATGACAAACCCACAGCCAACATTGTTCTCAATGGTGAAAAACTGAAACCACTTCCACTAAGATCAGGAACAAGACAAGGTTGCCCACTCTCACCACTATTATTCAATATAGTTTTGGAAGTTTTAGCCACAGCAATCAGACAAGAAAAAGAAATAAAAGGAATCCATATTGGAAAAGAAGAAGTACAACAGTCACTGTTTGCAGATGACATGATACTACACATAAAGAATCCTAAAGATGCTACCTGAAAACTACTAGAGCTAATCAATGAATTTGGTAAAGTAGCAGGATACAAAATTAATGCACAGAAATTCTTGGATTCCTATACACTAATGATGAAAAATCTGAAAGAGCAATTAAGGAAACACTCCCATTTACCATGGCAACAAAAAGAATAAAATACATTGGAATAAACCTACCTAAAGAGACAAAAGACCTGTATGCAGAAAGCTATAAGACACTGATGAAAGAAATTAAAGATGATACAAACAGATAGAGAGATATACCATGTTCTTGGATTGGCAGAATCAACACTGTGAAAATGACATACTACTGAAAGCAATCTACAGATTCAATGCAATCCCTATCAAACTACCAATGGCATTTTCCACAGAACTAGAACAAAAAATTTAACAATTTGTATGGAAACACAAAAGACCCCGAATAGCCAAAGCAATCTTGAGAACGAAAAACAGAGCTGGAGGAGTCAGGCTTCTGGACTTCACACTATATTACAAAGCTACAGTAATCAAGACAGTGTGGTACTGGCACGAAAACAGAAATATAGATCAAAGGAACAGGATCGAAAGTCCAGAGATAAACCCATGCACATATGGTCACCTTATTTTTGATAAAGGAGGCAAGAATATACAATGGAGAAAAGACAGCCTCTTCAATAAGTGGTGCTGGGAAAATTGGACAGCTACATGTAAAAGAATGAAATTAGAACACTCCCTAATACCATGCACAAAAATAAACTCAAAATTGATTATAGACCTAAATGTAAGGCCAGACACTATAAAACTCTTAGAGGAAAACATAGGCCTACCACTCTATGACATAAATCACAGCAAGATCCTTTTTGACCCACCTCCTAGAGAAATGGAAATAAAAACAAAATAAACAAATGGGACCTAATGAAACTTAAAAGCTTTTGCACAGTAAAGGGAACCATAAACAAGACAAAAAGACAACCCTCAGAATGGGAGGAAATATTTGCCAACGAAGCAACTGACAAAGGATTAATGTCCAAAATATACAAGCATCATGCAGCTCAATATCAAAAAAAGAAACAACCCAATTCAAAAATGGGCAGAAGACATTTCTAAATAGACATTTCTCCAAAGAAGATATACAGACTGCCAGGAAACACATGAAAGGATGCTCAACATCACTAATCATTAGAGAAATGCAAATCAAAACTACAATGAGGTATCACCTCACACCAGTCAGAATGGCCATCATCAAAAAATTTACAAGCGTAAATGCTGGATAGGGTGTGGAGAAAAGGGAACCCTCTTGCACTGTTGGTGGGAATAATAATTTATACAGCCACTATGGAGAACAGTATGGAGTTTCCTTAGAAAACTAAAAATAGAACTACCATATGCCCCAGCCCTCCCACTATTGGGCACATACCCTGAGAAAACCATAATTCAAAAAAGTCACGTATCGCACTGTTCATTGCAGCTCTATTTATTATAGCGAGGACATGGAAGCTTAAGTGTCCATCGACAGATGAATGGATAAAGAAGATGTGGCACATATATACAATGGAATATTACTAAGCCATAAAAAGAAACGAAATTGAGTTATTTGTAGTGAGATGGATGGACCCAGAGTCTGTCATACAGAGTGAAATAAGTCAGAAAGAGAAAAACGAATACCGTATGCTAACACATATACATGGAATCCAAAAAAAAAAGGTTCTGACGAACCTAGGGACAGGACAGGAATAACGATGCAGACATAGAAAATGGACTTGAGGACACGGGGCAGGGAAGGGTAAGCTGGGATGAAGTGAGAGAGTGGCATTGACATATATACTCTACCAAATGTAAAACAGATAGCTAGTGGGAAGCAGCCGCATAGCACAGGGAGATCAGCTCGGTGCTTTGTGACCACCTAGAGGGGTGGGATAGGGAGGGTGGGAGGGAGACTCAAGAGGGAGGAGTATAGGGATATGTGTATACATATAGCTGATTCACTTTGTTATAATGCAGAAACTAACACACCACTGTAAAGCAAGTATACGCCAATAAAGATGTTTAAAAAATAAAATAAAATACATCTGTTTCAGGCAAAAAAAAAAAAAAAAAGACTACCTTTTCCAAAAAAAAAAAGACTTATCATACCCAATTTAATTTGATTAGCTATCCTTCTGACAACTTGTTAGCCGTCTCTTTCCTTACCACCACCTCCCCACATGAAAGACCTTTTACAAAGTATCTTATAAATAAATAAATTTGACAATCTATAGCATATGATTTGTCCTTCTTATGATACTGACAAAAGCAACTGGATTTGAAGATGAAGTTTTGGGCATGAGGAGTGGGAGGAAGGAATGAAAAAGAATGTTTAAGAATGGAGACAAACACGTGCACACAGCACAGATCAGCTTGGTTGTGCCCGCCACACGGGCACTGGTTCATATGCTGATTTAGCCAGTGAGGAAAATCTCCTTTAAACCAAGTGGGAAATTATAGTTACCAAATGAATAATTTCTTCTTCAGCATATATATGTTTCATTGCTCTGTTTCCATCATTGCATGGGTCACTTCTGACTTGAGAGCTCTTCACAATTCTTGATTTCATTAGTGTAAAAAAATATGCCCCCTAAGCACTTACTGGCAGAAAGATTAACTGCATGAACCAAGCAGAGTATCTTCAGGAGCCCCTGAGCTGCTATGCTATGAACTGGCTCCGCAGACGGCTAATGCTTTGTTGGGAGATCTTTCAACATGAAAACCATTTGGTGCATCAGCTTAGAAGAAGTGGGGCATATGCACACTCTAGAAGGGTGAAATGCTAAGGTCTTTTCCTCTGAAGACGCCAGTGGCCACACCAGGTTCACATTACGTAAGGACATAGCTTCTTCACAAGCTCTGATGGCCTCCACAGCCCATGCTGATCCTCCAGGTTTAAAGCCGGGACATGCTGTGTTATGTATAACAAACTGAGGACTCTGCCTTACCTGCATTCCCTGCTTCTTCTATACTACTTATTAAAGTATTTTGTGATCCATGATGAGTGTGTGTTCAATGACTGATTACCCATAGGTTTATGAGCATCTATTACAGAGAACAACTGATGACAGGTGGCAGAATTTAAAGGAGAAAAAACATAGTCATTGCCTGGCCTCTGAGCTAAATATCCTGCAAGGGAGACAGGTACATTAAATAAGAAATTATGGTAACAGTTCATAAGAACTGTGATAAGAATTTGAAGGGACTGTAACATGTACCAAGATCACCTCATCTAGTCAAGGAGGACCAGATAACATATTTGATAAATACTAGTTGGGCGTCATTAAACGAATAAGAAGACATTTAGGCTGGTGCCTGAGAGATGATTTGGACTTGGTTCAGTAGAAAGGTGACAATGTAGAAGAATGGAGATCAAGACAGGCAGAGGGATGAGTAAGGGAGAGAGCAAGGTGTCTGAGGAACTGAAAGAAGGCCAGGACAGCTGTCATGGGGGATGTGCCTGGGGGAGTGATCAAAGGTGGTGCTGGAGAGGAAGGCCATGAGAGGTCTTCCAAGCCAAGTTAAAAAAACTGAAATGTGTCTTTATGGATCCTGATGATTACAGTACTCATAAGGTGCCTACTAAATAAGAGTAGACTTGCTTTTGTATTACTAAAAACAGCAAAGTTATAAATTCCTGAGCACTAAATGAAGGTGTCATGTGAAAATGCATAGCACACAGAAGGTACTCAATAAATGTTTAATGACTCTGCAACTGAATGACTTTGCCAAATAGAAATTATAACTTCATCCATTTGTAATGGTTTTGTACTGCACATATGTGCAAATTTCCTTATTTATCATCTTAGCAAATAATATTTTATCTTTAAAAATAATTCTTTAACGTTTGGCAGAAGTTTAATTTCAAAAAACTTAAAGGCACTGAAATAGATGATTGCATATCTCCATTGCAGTGAGAAATAATTATAAGCACCTTGAATGGGAGCACTATAAATAAAAATAACTCATCAGATTGCTTTTACAACCTGAGCAACGCAGAGTAATTAAATCAAGAAATTAAATTCTGTAAAATTAAAAGTTCAATTCTATACATCAGATTTAGCAATGATTTTCAAGGAACTGATAGATCTCACAGCTGGTTTGGTTAAATTGTAGTCGATGACTAGTGTGTTTGCTATTTCAAACACTGTCTTCCATAAGCAAATTCACAATTTAAATTTTCAAGTCAACTTGATTTGAATAATCCATATAGTTTAAAAATGTGTGTGTGGGGCTTCCCTGGTGGCGCAGTGGTTGAGAGTCCGCCTGCCGATGCAGGGGACATGGGTTCGTGCCCCGGTCCAGGAAGATCCCACATGCCGTGGAGCGGCTGGGCCCGTGAGCCATGGCCGCTGAGCCTGCGCGTCCAGAGCCTGTGCTCCGCAACGGGAGAGGCCACAACAGTGAGAGGCCCGCATACCGCAAAAAAAAAAAAAAAAAAAAAAAAAAAATGTGTGTGTGTGTGTGTTTGTGTTTCTGGCAAAGGCTTTACAAGAGTGGTTTTCATTAAAGCCATCTCATAGTATGATTTGTATTGTGAAATAGTCTTCATAGTTACAGAAATACAGGCTATTGCTGATGACAAATTATTCATGCTATTCTACTTAAAAATGTTATGGTTAAACCATTATAGACTATGAAACACATATAGAGTATTTTTCTATGTGTACATGTAGAACATGAACAGAAATACAGAGGGAGTTATGAATTGACTATAATCATCTATGAGAAAGTCATAACATTCTTCATAGTATTCCAAGTATTCTGTGAAATATTTTCTTACAGATTTCTTATCATACATCAATAATCAATCCATATTATTTTCTATATATGAATGAACGCTTCAGTGATTTTAGTCCCTTCTCCATGTCTCAGTGTATCTTGAAGAACACACGTTATTTTTTTCAGTATTTTTAAAAAGAGCTAAAGATTGCTGAAAATGTTAGTTTTTGAAAATGCATATACATATGCAGGCACACAGTTTATTTCTAAGAATAAAATGAGAAGGATTATCTTCCCTCCTCCACTTCCCTTCCAATTAAAAGAGACAGACCTCTGTCACATGGAAGGCTGGGAGCTAAGAAAGGAAGAGGTTCTTTGTCTACAGCTATACTCTGTTGGAATTTGCTCCTTCCCCTGGTACCTTCCAAAGAGTAAAGACTAGAGGACCTAGAAAGTAAAATCTTCTTATTGCTTCTCGCCCTTATATCTTACGCTATCCTTCTGGGTGCCATTAACTCCTGTCCGCATTTCTATAAATGGTCCCTTAACAAATTCTCCTCAATCACCCCATTTGTGTTCCCTCTGCTCCTTGTGAGAACCTTGGCAGATACAGTAACTGATACAAGAAGTGTCCCAGGAAAGAAACTTTCAAATGAGATTCTGAAATGTGTTGCTCGTATTTTTCAGGGATACTCAAAAAGCCACTTTGCTGTGGGACATTGGTACAATGTTAGGCCACAGGATGAGATGGCATCATGATTATTCAGATTTTTCCTGGTGATGACATGGAATGAGATGCAAGTGGAAGGCAAGATGTGAGAGACCATGTAGTTGCTATCATGGAATTAGTAATAATCATGAAAATGGGGTTACCTGGTTGCTTCTGAGAGCTGATATATATGGATTAAAAATATAAAATGAAAACTTATTTAGAAAACAAGTAGAAAATCAGAAAGTCTTGAGGGCAGCTTTGAGGGAACACCTCATCTCCTACTGTCTTGGGTTGGACATGACTGAACACCAAGCACAGCCAAGGATATGATTTTAAATGTTGAAGAGTGACATCCATCTCCCATCATCCCTGACTTATAGAATCACTTATCCATTACCATTTCATCCCATACAACACTGCCTCAGACCAGGGGAACAACTTTTACAACAAAGGAAGTTCAACAATCGGCTCACTCACATGTAAATCACCAGGCTTATCACAGGATCCAGTCTCCGAAGCCAGTTGAGGGAGAATGCTTGGCAAGGTCAAGGGCATCACAACACAATATGCTATTTCCTGACAGACTGTGCAGGAATCTATGGGTCCAAAACCAAAAGATGGAGGTAGGAGTGTCCCTGTTATGCTAAGAAATGCACTTAATGAAGTCTTCGTTTCTTTGTCTGGCAACACTGTGATTGAAGGAGTTCGAAAGTCCTAGTGTCCAAGGGAACAATGTTTACACCAAAGAATGTAGTCAAGGACTGATAGAGTTAAATGATGTGGCAAGTCTCTGGCCATTTTGAGGTACCCAGGTGCTGGACAACCAGGGTGAGAAGGGAGCTCAGCAGACTGATTGTATTTCTGAGGGGGAATCGAGTTGATGCTACACAATGGTGGGGAGAGGTATGTACAAATAAAACCATATGTGAAACTAAGGGATTCAGAGGGGTGCCACTTAGTATACCGTCGTCCAATAGTCAGTGAAAAACTGAGATAAATCCTGAAAAACAGGAACACCAAATATTAAGGGGTTTTTTAGAAATGAAGGTTTCGCTCACACCTTCAGGAAAAGAATACCATTACTGATGAGGGACAGTAAGTGAAACACAAGATAGTAGGAGAATAAAGGTCTAATTATTGACTTTGGCTTTGTGAAGAGCTACATAAATGGGGACTGTACCAATAAATTCCGTTCTTCTTCTTGTTGCTGTTAACCGTTCCCCCCCTTTCCCCTGTTACCTTAAATAACAGTGGTATAGCGAGCATTTTAGATTTACAGATAGGAATATGTTCTAACTGGTATTTCCTCAAGATATTACATTATGTAATCAGGTTTGTGAATTTGTGTTGAGTGCACAAATTTTCCACCCATATAAAAATTGAATGGATGTAAAGACAAAAGCAATGGGTTATGCTACATATCTTCTGTTAATCTCTCCAATAGTGTGCACTAACTGGGTATCAGAGATAGAAGGAAAGGAAGTTGGTGGCTTTATTCTATTGCTTCCTCCCTGCTGGATCATCTTCAGTTGACTCTCTACCAAAGGCCAAACTCTCTTCTACACAGCTACTATCCCTGGGTCTCTCAAGTGCAGGGGAGGTAAAAAGTCCCTCACTCTTACTAGGTCTGAGGCACTGAATTATTCTTTGTTAACTTCCCTAAACCCTGCCCACCCCTTTGTAAATATTCCTTTCATTAACTTTCCTTGTGAAAAATATCTGAGTACAGAATTCTAGATTTTTATTATTCTTTCTTACTCTTTTCTACCTTTGTCAACTAAAAAACTTTAAATGGCTTCCTATATCAAGTCTTTCCAGTGCGTTCAATGTGATTTTTATAGAAACAACTCTAATTTTGTATGAAACCATTTTCAACTGGCACAATCTCTAACTAAAATACACAAAATATTATGATGTCCAAATTGCCTAAGCGGGTTTGGGAACAAAAACCATTGACCAAGATAAGCTTGCAACTTTTCTGGTAGGAGAAAAAGTAGCAAATGCAGTCTACCAGGCACAATAGTTCAACATCCCATGACAATCAAGGGACATAGTTCACTGAGAATGGCATCCGGGAAGCCAGCACATTGGTTAAGCAGAGAGAATCGGCTAAGAGAAATACTAAAAGTGCATCCATAGAAGGGGATGAGAGCACCTGGGAGAAAATTGTAGAGTATGATCGAAAGTGTCTAGGACAGAATCACAAAGAACACTGGCATATAAGAGATGTATCAAGAGGAGGAGCTGAGAAAGGAGACTAAAGAGAGAACATCTAAAATAATGGAGACTTACAAGGAATTTCTTGTTAAATAACAGGGCATCTTCTATCCTAATGCAGTTGAATTCACAAATTCTATGGTGTTTTGGAATGAGCACAGACTTGTAAATTTTTTAAAAGATTTTTTTGATGTGGACCATTTTTTTTTAATGCCAGCTATTTATTATGGTCAATGTTATCAAGGAAATCTTTCTCACATCTTCCATATGACACTCATATCTCCTACTCAAGGAGAAGGCTTATCTAATTCCATGGGCTCACATTGATATTCAAACACATCTTTCTTTGAAGTCTTAAATATTTTATCTGAATCAAACAAGTTAGTGCTCGTATATACAATAATTTGTATTATCTTTTAATTGCTTCATGTTTGGAAGCCTCCTTCTAGCAAGGTGAACTATGGTTTAGGGGTCATATTTTATAATTATTGTGGATTTACCACTGCATTGTACAATATATATAGTCAATATTATTACTATTTCTATTGATTATATTTACCACATATATAATATACAGTATACACATTGCTTATATTTACTATTATTTATATATCTATTGCTACTTCAACAAATTATTGCAAACTGGCTTAAAGTAACACAAATATATTATGTAGGTTTGAAGTACAACATGGATCTCACTGGGCTAAATTAAAGGTGTTAGCAGGGCTAACTCTTTTTTGAAAACCATAAGGGAGATCAGTTTCTTTGACTGTTCTAGCTTCTAGGGCCACCTGCATTCCCTGGCTCCTGGACCCCTTTTGCCATCTTCAAACTTCTGACTGCAGCAGTGGACCAAACCTTTCTGATGTGGTATCACTCTGAGTTAGTAGAACTCATGTTATTAGATTGGTTCAGCCAATTAATCCAAAATAATCTCCTGATGTGGACCATTTTTAAAGTCTTTATTGACTGTTACAATATTGCTTCTGTTTCATGTTTTGGTTTTTTGGCCACGAGGCACGTGGGATCTTAGCTCCCCCACCAGGGATCCAATCTGCACCCCCTGCATTGGAAGGCGAGGTCTTAATCACTGGACCACCAGGGAGGTCCCCCAGAATTGGAAATTAAAGAGTCCTGGCCGTGATTTCTGCCTCTGACTCTGATGTGTCACAACGGCTCTTCGTCTCTAAGCCCCATTTACTTTGACTGTAAACGTAATAATTATAACTCAGAGAGTGGCCATGGGGATCATGTAAACTGTCTTGTACAAAACTAACTCTTCACAACTGCTCAGTAAATGTGCATTTCCTACTTTCCTCTTCGGCACAATATCTCAAGGATACATTCTAAAGTGCTTGAATACTGAGAAGGATTTCCAATTCATTTTTTCACAAAATATGTGTGAATTGCTGCCTCTTGTTTGCCTTATTCTTAATCTGGGCCACTTAGTGACAATTTCTCTACAACTGAGGGAAAATGTTCTGCTTTATAGCCCAGAATATATGCCTTGTGATTTCCTGATTGAGTTGATTGATTTTTATTTCATACTACTCAGGTCTTAATTCTCAATTTAGGTGTTCTCACATACCATGCCATTTCAATCGTTTAGCTGAGCCCCTATAGAACTGAGCGATCAAACAGTCCTGGTTGAGACCTCAATTCTCTTCAGCAAGACATCTTCCGGCGGGGTGGGGACTGTCCTGGAGCCAACCTAGGTGCCCATAAAAGTATCTACTATCGAAACAGCACTTCCTCCAAAGGTGCGATGGAAGAACCATTCTCTGGTTATAATATTGAATGCCATGAGAATAGGTTAAACTATGGAGTTAATGTGTTAATAGATAAAACTAATGTAATCCTTTATGTGATCTAACAGTTAACTTTATGCACAAAATATACAAAAAATGTAGATGATACAAACTGGCAAATTTCTTCCTCTTACTTATCATTATAAATCTAGGAATTTAAAACATAAATTTCAAGATGGTCTTAAACCTAAATTTCCCAAAGGTAAAACCCAAAATAATTCCACAGACTCATCTACTCATGATTTGCCCACAGTGTTTCATTGGTCCCCTTGAATCTGCAAGATTCAAAGCACTGAATCAGACCAACTTTAGAGACAGCAGTGTGACAACATACAGCTGTAGTTAGAATTGGAAATGCACGTTAAATCCATGTAAAAAGTTCAGGATAGAGTTACTAACCTATCATGAAATGTACCAGTATAGAGTTCCTATATTCAATTATTATTGTTCTTAAAGAAAACTTGGTAGAGAGTCCATGATGGTTGCTATTATCATGACAGGTTCTGAGATTTATCAGACTTCAACCTGTTTTGAAATCTGTATTCATTAAAATATCTCCAAATGGACACCTCAAATTCAAATACTTACTTCTGAAGTAATGAGTGAGATCATTAAACTCCGTGCCCCTCTAACACCCACCTAAGTGGACAAAAGAGGTTATCGTTGAAGGGAGATCAAGCGTGTCACTGGAATAATAATATTTTAAATGACATTTTGAAACTTTTTTCAAAATATCAATGACATTTCCATCAGTCAGTGAAATATCTTCACTCGTCTTTTAAATTATATTTATTTTGAAAATCCCAAAATAAAGTTGCGTGTGTACACGTGTCTATGTGCTTGCCAGTGTGTGCAACATCTTGTTACTACTGGTCTTTTTTAACGAGAGACATCAAGATGATTCAAGAGCAGGTAAAGTATGTGTATGAGAAATTTTCCTAATCTAAATTTGAATAATCTCATATATCTCACTGACAATTTCTTTTATGAGCACAGATTTTATGCTCTGTGGTTATTTCATCCCACCATAAGCATAAGACCAGACAGATTTAGGGTTTTTTTTTAGAAATATGGGGATGGAAATTTTATTTTCTTTTTTAAATTTTTTAATTTTTTTGGCTGTGTTGGGTCTTCATTGATGTGCACGGGCTTTCTCTAGTTGTGGTGAGCTAGGGGCTACTCTTTGGTGTGGTGCGCGGCCTTCTCATTGCAGTGGCTTCTCTTGCTGCGGAGCATCAGCTCTAGGCACGCGGGCTTCAGTAGGTGCAGCTTGTGTGTTCAGTAGTTGCGGCACCAAGGGCCCTAAAGCACACGGGCTTCAGTAGTTGTGGTGCGTGGGCTCAGTAGTTGTGGCTTGCAGGCTTAGTTGCTCTGTAGCATGTGTGATCTTCCTGGACCAGGGATCAAACCCACGTCCCCTGCATTGGCAGGCAGATTCCTAACCACTGCACCACCAGGGAAGTCCCCAGATTCAGTTCTTAACAGCCACCTGGGGTTGGACATCAGTTTGGAGACTAGATACACTGCACACAGTTTTTCACCATGCAGGTAATTTTGCTTCCACCAAAGAATCTAATCAGAACTCTAAGCAAAGATCATTGTTTTAAAGAATTACTTAATGATGGGCTTCCCTGGTGGTGCAGTGGTTGAGAATCCGCCTGCCAACGTAGGGGCCACGGGTTCGAGCCCTGGTCTGGGAAGATCCCACATGTCGCTGAGCAACTAAGCCCGTGTGCCACAACTACTGAGCCTGCACTCTAGAGCCCGCGAACCACAACTACTGAGCCCGTGCTCTAGAGCTTGTGTGCCACAACTACTGAAACCCGCGTGCCTAGAGCCTGTGCTCCGCAACAAGAGAAGCCACCGCAACGAGAAGCCCGCGCACCGCAACAAAGAGTAGGCCCTGCTCGCCACAACCAGAGAAAGCCCATGCACAGCAACAAAGACCCAATGCAGCCAAAAATAAAAATTAAAAATAAATAAATTTATTTTTAAAAAAAAGAATTACTTAATGACACTCTAGGTAAACTTCTAAACAAATGCACTGATGAAATGAAAAGTACAACAATTTACAGGTCTATGATTTTGATGGGAATTTTGTTTAGGAGCTGCAAGAATCCCTTGCTCAGTCTAGCTAGGTCAGCATTCTTACTCTTCTGGCATCTTAGCTGACTCCATATGCCATTTACACAAACACTTGTTCTTGTGCTTCAGCTTTCACTGATTTGGAACTGTCCCTTTTCTGCATCTCCCCTTTCCTACATTTTCTGCATCCTCCCCTGTAGACTTTACTTCTCTTGCTTCTTTGCTCAGCTCCTGAAATCTACTGTGAATGATGTATGTAAAGGACATTGCATGTACCAACTGGTTCTTTGAGGAGGTCTCTCCAACACAAAATACACTATTTTTTTCTGATACTATCCAAAATACAGTCTGTGTACTTCTTGAAAGCCCCATCATCTGCACTTTGTCCCTGACTGATAAGAATATTTCCTTCAACAACCTTAGGGTTTATAGCAGAAAGTCTTGGGTAGGGTCACTTTTCCTACTCTCAAAGGAAAAAAATAACCTTCCAAAAAAATCTTACTTCTCTTGCACATTCATTTTTCTACACTTAAAAACATCCTCTTGTGGCTAGAATGGAATATCAGATTATAGTAGCCTGGCAGAAGTGCCCCATTGGCCCTTTTAAAAGTTCACTCCTGAAACGTGGGTATTTGGATTTCACCAAGTCATTTGACTAAACTTTTCATTCAAACTGACGAAATGGTGAAATGTGGACTCAATACTCTTTTATGACTTGGCATTTTAATTTATCTACATTTGCCAAAGCTGCTGGATTGATTTTCACCATGAGGGACATTTACATTTTATGACAGGGGACTCTGGACAGTGCTGACCTGTCCAGCATTTGTATTGATGATCTGAAGTAGAATACAGAAAAAAATACTTACTATATTCAAGAAAACATAAGAAAAAATACCTTACAGAGCTGAATCGCTAAAATAAATTTTTGAGATAGGTTTATGTAAAATATTACAAAATAAAATATTACAGCTAGTAGGCTATTAGCTATTTCTCCATTTTTGTTGACTTCCCAAATTCTACATTACATTTAAAGACCAATTCTTGTTGCTAACAATCGTTGAGCAATGAAATATGTTACTCAAGGGTGTGTTTTGAGAATCAACTGTAGCTCTGAAGTCAGACTGCTTGTGTATAGATTCTGGATTCCATTCTCACCAGCTGTGTGACTTTATTTAAGTTCCTTAACCTCTCTCTGCCTTGGGTGATAATACTAGTATCTATCTTATCTGGTTCCTGGGAGGAATAAATAACATAATGAATGCAAATCATTTGAGCAATGCCTGGCAGATGGTATGTGCTCAGTAAGTCCCAGGGATTATTATTATCTTTTCTAAATAGTCCTGCAAATGGGATATGTTTTCTTCTATATTCAGGCTTAAATTTTATCTTCAATAAAACTGATATGGCAAGGGAAATCCTCAATTACCTGAAATTCCTTTTTAATTTTTATTTGAATGTTGGTTTATGTATTCACACAGTATTGACAAATTGGGAGGTTTCCTTAAAGGAAATCCCACACTTCAGCACTGTGTAAAGAAATGAGCAATTAAAGAGAAAATTAGATTAAATCCTTAAATTAAATCCCAGGTTTAAAAAAGATCTTAGTAGAAAATGTACCAGTCTGGCTTCCTATTAAGACCTAATATTTTCCCAATTGTGTAGTAATGGGGGTGGGGGAACATCCCTTAGGCATTCTCATGAAAAGTTTTGGATAAACAACTAGACAGTGTGATTAAGCCCTCCTCAATAACATCAAAATCACCTCCAACTTAATTCTACTCACTCAAAAAAAGAAATTACTTCATTTCTAAGTTAATACAAGGTTCCCTTTTAATGTAATAATTGGCAGACAATATTATTTGGCTTGCTATGCAATAAGCCTAAATGTACTTTGAGGGTTATTAAATCAGTGGGATTTTCAAGGCCACAGAGAACAAGACACAATTGTTTTATTTTTTCTCAGGCTTTCCTCTGTGACTTGAGTGTTCAGATCTTATTTACCAAGTGATTTTTGTATTGGACAGGTAATAAAAAAAAATCATGATTTTACCAGAAAAGACTGAGAATTAAAGTTAATACAGTAAAAGAAAAAAGTGAACCAAAGTAAGATGTTTTATTTCCATTTTATCCGCTTCTTATTCCTCATATACGAGAGGAAATAAAATGGATATTTACATTGAATATCAGAGAGTTTGGCATGTTCTCACCTAAATACGTCTTCAACAGAACATTTTCAGAATTCTTTTCTAAACATCCACGAACATTTTCCTAAGGCTTATTTCTAAATCTAAGAGAGCCCTGTGAGAGGGAGACTTTGCGTCTCTTGGAAGATGCCTCATCGAGCGCTCGGCGGACATGAAATAACTCCTCTTTAAATCAGGAGCTGGGCTGCGGAGCAACTTTACCAAAGGTACGCAGAGGACTTTAAATATCTGAAGAACACTGAATACGAACATGTTACATGGGTACAAAGTAATAACACGTATTTTAGAGCTTTAATTTATCTCTGATCCTGAACAGAACGAAATAAAACCCAAAAAAGAATCCTTTAAACTAAAATGGAATCATACATGCTGCCCTATGGGGGAAAAAGAGGAATATACGTACATACATACACACACACACCCCACCCTTCCTCAAGCCGTCTCAGTGTTTCACTTCACCATCAAATGCCTTAAATATTATGCACTGTATGTAACTATTTTACCACCATTCATTCCTCTATGTTACTGCAAACTGAATTTTTATCTATCTGTATGTGATTCTGATCATTTCACTGTCACTTCTCTCAGGGAAAACAATGCCCTCCCCCCGCCAACGTCTTTTCCCTCTTCCTCCTCATTCAATTTGTGCTCTCAGCAGGAAAACATGGTAGATGGCTGTTCCTCCCTTGGGCATCCCCTGCTTCCAGTCTTCCCAACTCTCTTTCACCTCATTTCCCTTCTTGCAACTGCCCTGACACACAGAGAGAATTCTTTATAATTCTTTGTATGTAGGTCACTTGCTGAAACTACTTGTTAGTCCTCCTCTGATACTACGTAACCCAGAGGGTGTGTAGCGGACCAGCACCATATAGAGAATTTGAAGTTTGGATCCACTGAGCTTATACCTTGCACAGGTTGAATATTCTCCAGAAAAAGAAATATTTTCAAAAGGAAGTAACTAGAATATTGGTATCAAAAATATTTTGTCTTAGCCAAGGGGGATTCTTAAGAGTAATTTATTCTGTGAGGACAAAGTCTATTTTTATACACTCTGGCAACACGCTGAAACAAGGACTTAATGCTCAGAATTCTGTGCTCCTCTTTACCCCACTGTCATCTTCTTCCCCATCTCCCACTTCCTATTGTAGGAGATGGGACTGCCCACCTGTTTTCCTCTTTGCTCATCCTAGCCCCAGGCTACTTCTCCACTGTGACCCTCCCTTGGCTAAGAATTCTCCCTATGCCTTCTGCTGACTCTCTTACTGAGCCTGTACGTCTCAGATTATCTGTGGCTTCTTCTGCAACACTTCCTAGACCAGCCCCAAGTTGGTTCATGCTTCTTCCCAATGCTACATTAATACCCCGTATGCATTTCTATTGTTACACATGGCCAGACTTCATTAAAGCCCTCGGATTTCCTGGTGGTTTGTCTCAGTACTGTGAGCTCCTAAGAGTAGCTGTGATCTCCTATTTACCTTTGAGTCCACTGGGCTGAACATAACGTCTAACATATAATACAAATGCTCAGTATATATCTGAATCAATATATGGATGAATGAACAAATATTGAATTTAAGGTTCCTGATGATACTATCTTGAAACTCATCATCAACGAAAAAAAGTTTAGTAAACACAAAATACATTTCCTGAACCTCACAAATTATTTACCATAACCTTATTAATGTATACTACTATGTTTTCACTATTATTACTAATTAATCAACTTTATACACTGATATTCTTATGGAGAGGCTTACTGCACACATCATGTCATTTTGTTTACAGAGTCTCAAAGAAAGATACCGTGAACAAGGTCACACGTCCCTTCTCTGGGAGGGTTTGATAAATCAATGCTCTCAGAGCAGACTTGGTATTATAAAATATTAAGGGGGTTGGAATGATGGATCCAAATTAAGGACAACATCAATTCCTACTCAGCTAGATAACAAATTTCAACAACATGTACTGTTATGACAATTTAGGTGCCATCAGAAAAAAAAGAATCATTTTTAAAGTTTAGTTTTATTACTGAAAAATATGAAAACAATTTTAATTTAGTATGAAAATCTAGGCAAAGTAATCCCATTAATGTCAAAACTTTTAGCAAATGTGCTTGTGTCTCAGGCTACTTTATAAAAATATGTAGCAATGTGAATTACATTCAAGAAATAAACCAAAAAGATGAGAGATGCACGGACAATCTCCCTCATGATTGGGGCTCATTACTAGGACAGGATATCATTAACTTAATAAAAATTCTACTGGGGGGCTTCCCTGGTGGCGCAGTGGTTGAGAGTCCACCTGCCGATGCAGGGGACACAGGTTCGTGCCCCGGGCCGGGAAGATCCCACATGCTGGGGAGCGGCTGGGCCCGTGGGCCATGGCCGCTGAGCCTGGGCGTCCGGAGCCTGTGCTCTGCAACAGAAGAGGCCACAACAGTGAGAGGCCCACGTACTGCAAAAAAAAAAAAAAAAAAAAAAAAAAATTCTACTGGGGCTCATTTTCAAGGAGCCTCAAATATTTTACCGCTTGAAAATATAATTAATAATGTGCAAGTGATCAGGGAAAATAAATATTGATTGTAGTCGTAAGATTAAATTCCACCTTCAGATATCTTATTTGTTAGCTATATCTCAAATATCATATGTATTTCTATTGCTGAGACGTCTGGACAAAGCTTGTGTATCCCAAAGTGAAGTTGCAGGCCCTTCATATACAGTCCACTGTAGGACCTGGACAGGAGCCAGACAGAGCTGAGAACACTTCATTATCAAGAGGGAAGAAGATATGATACAGTGCTATAAAGAGAATGACTCAGAGTTGTTTTCATACTTAGTAGGGAGGTTTATATTTATTATAATTGCTGGATTGAGTTGTTAACTTCAGTCATTTAAAGGATGCTGTCTTATAGTTTCCTAATCATTTAAAGAGTGCTGTCTTATCACAAATCATTTTTACTTAGGACCAGTATCATGTGGACTTTTGAGGATTTTCCTTCTGAGCCAGATAAATACATTATTTTGTAGTGATGAACACTGGATCATGTCATCCTATAAAAAGTGACAGAACTTAGAGAAAAAGGAATGAAAAAAGGACTGATTGGGTATAAAATTCCCAGTGACTGCATACATAGTGATTTGAACATGTTCATTAAATATAATCATGGTATAATGTGTTTCTTAATGAAGTAATAGAGGAGTGCAGTAATAAAAGAATAACGAGTAAGATGTGAGAGAATGTTCTTTAGGTCTTGTCTGCATAATCAAAAAGACAGAACTTCTCTACACATGAGAGAACTGCAGCTCTGTAAGAGGATCAAATACAAAACTACCAAAATAATATTCTGACTTTTCTTTTGGCTACTTGCAAAAAAAATGACATTTAATTTCAGCAAAGCAACCACTCTTAAAGTTTGTATTCCTCTTTTGTAAAGAGGAGAGCAGTAGAACATAACTCACCAAACCGACTGGAATGAATCACGAGCTGCACAGATATTGTTAAAGATGAAAAGCTATTGCATCTAAGTGAACAAGAGAAAAGCTGAATCATCTAGTAGTTATAGTGGCAAGCTTTAGCGTAGTTCTAAGGGGAATGAATTTCCTTTTATTTGGTTGAAAACAAAACAAAAATATAAAATTGTATATAAAAAAGATATTTTCTTTTTAATTATATAGAAGTTATTAATGAAACATAATTCAGTCTACTTTTAAAAAAAATTTATGGTCTGAAAAGATTTTATTAACAAAAAAAGTCAAACAAAACAGAAAATTTCAAAAAATAAAAATCATTGCAAATATCTCAATATCCAGATATCATTACTATTTTCAGTGATATGTATACAAAATGCTAAGTATACTTGTAAAAAAGCTATCATAGTAATGAACTAAAAGAAATAAATTGCAACTAACTTTTTTCTCACTTAATACTATACAATGGCCTTATTTTATTTATTTTTTTAACATCTTTATTGGCGTATAATTGTTCCATAATGTTGTGTGAGTTTCTGCTGTACAACAAAGTGAATCAGCCATACACATACGTATATCCCATATCCCCTCCCTCTTGCATCTCCCTCCCACCCTCCCTATCCCACCCCTCTAGGTTGTCACAAAGCACCGAGTTGATCTCCCTGTGCTATGCAGCTGATTCCCACTAGCTATCTATTTTACATTTGGTAGAGTATATATGTCCATGCCACTCTCTCACTTCGTCCCAGCTTACCCTTCCGCCTCCCCGTGTCCTCAAGTCCATTCTCTACATCTGCGTCTTTATTCCTGTCCTGCCCATAGGTTCGTCAGAAACTTTTCTTTTTTTTTTTAGATTCCATATATATGTGTTAGCATACGGTATTTGTTTTTCTCTTTCTGACTTACTTCACTCTGTATGACAGTCTCTAGGTCCATCCACCTCACTACAAATAACTCAATTTCGTTTCTTTTTATGGCTGAGTAATATTCCATTGTATATATGTGCCACATCTTCTTTATCCATTCATTTGTCATTGGACATTTAGGTTGCTTCCATGTCCTGGCTATTGTAATTTTATACCCAATCAGTCCTTTTTTTACCCAATCAGTCTTTTTTTCATTCCTTTTTTTACCCAATTTTATACCCAATCAGTCCTTTTTTCATTCCTTTTTCTCTAAATAGTGCTGCAATGAACATTGTAGTACATGACCCTTTTTGAATTTTGGTTTTCTCAGGGTATGCCCAGTAGTTGGATTGCTGGGTTGTATGGTAGTTCTATTTTTAGTTTTTTAAGGAACCTCCATACTGTTCTCCATAGTGGCTGTATTAATTGACATTCCCATCAACAGTACAAGAAAGAGGGTTCCCTTTTCTCCACACCCTCTCCAGCATTTTACAATGGCCTTATTTTAAATTCAATGCAATAGGTCTACCTGCTTTGTTCAAATTGTTAGAGTGATATCCATAGTAATTTATTTAACTACTGCCCTCTTAATGGAACAGTTAGTTGAGTTCAATGTATTGTTATCACTAACAATGTTATAACAGACATCTTTCTATATGCTTACATTGCATGTGCATTTAAATTTTTGAAAATTGTGAAATCAGCAACATTTGTCATGACTGAGAATTTTTACTTTAATCTTTGCATATTTATAGGCAAAATCAATGTCATGGTTTTCATCTACATTTGTTAGTGGGACATCACATGGTCTTTTCAGACATTGTTAGTGATCCTTCTGCCAAATTTTCTATCATTCCAGTCATCATTTTGCTTATTTTGTAAGAATTTTTTCATGTACTATAGATTTATGTGTTATATATCATTTATGGAATGCATGAAATCCTGTGAGGAAAGTACTGTTATGGACTGAATGTATGTCTCCCCCAAAATTCACATGTTGAAGCCCTAACCCCCAGTGTGGCAGCATTTAGAGTAAAAAAGTAAAGTTAAATAAGGTCATATGGATGGGACTCTAATTCAATTGAATTAATGTCCTTCTAAGAAGAGACACCAGAGAACTCAATTTCTGCACACATGCACCAAGGTAAGGGCACATGAGGATACAGCAAGAAGGCAGCTGTCTGCAAGCCAGGAAGACAGCCCTCACTGAAGACCAAATTGACCACAACCTTGATGTTGAACTTCTAGCCTCCAGAACTATAAGAAAATAAATTTTCTGATGTTTAAGCGACCTAGTCTATCATATTTTGACCAGAATTTAGTATTTTGATAATTTCAGACCACTAAAATCTTTTAGATCAGAATTCAGTTAAAACTGGAGAGCATATTAGCTTTCTGTGCTGCATAACACACTACAACAAACTTAGCAGTTTAAAACTACACTCACTTATTATCTCATGGTTTCCATAGGTCAGAAGTCGAATCACGACTTGCCTGGGTTCTCTGTTTCAGAATCTCACCAGGCTAAAGTCCAGGTGTCATCCAGGGCTGTGTTCCCATTAGAGACTCAAATAGAGAAAGATATACTTCCAAACACTCTCAAGATGTTAGTATTATTCATCTCCTTGCAGCTGTAGGACTGAGGCTTTTGTTTTCTTTCTGACTGTCAACCAAGGGTCATTCTCAGTTTCTAGAGGCCACCCATGCTTCCTTGTTCCATATCCCTGTCCATAGGCCCTCTCACAATATGGAAGCTTAATTCTTAAAAACAGTGATAGAGAGAGAGAACATTCCTCACCTCAGTGAGAGCTCAGTCTTTCCTTTAAGAGCTTTTATCTGATTAAGACTGGCCCATCCAGGAAAATCTGCCTTCTGATCAACTTAAAATCAACTGATTTGACACCTTAATTACACCTGCAGTAATCCCTTCACTTTTTCCGTCTTCTATTGGCCAAAAGCAAGTCACAGATCCCTCCCACACTCAAGGGGAGGATTACACAAGGCATGAACACAAAGGCAGGAATCATGGGGGACGCCCTAGAGGCTGTCCATCAGAGTGAGTATTTTGTGTTTTCCTTTGTCTCTAAAATTCATGTTTCTTCCCACTAACTTTTGACCAGCTGTACTGTGAAAATTTAGAGACAGAGGAGATAGGTGGTCATCCAGGAGCTAGAGGGGAAGAACAGAAAGGGTGTAACAAGAGGAAAACAGAGGTGATTGGAGAAGGGGAGAGATATCCATGCAGTGGTGAGTAGAAAAGTCATGTGGGAGCAATGACTTCATGTGAATGAAAAGGAACTGAGTTTTAACTCTCTCGTGTCCTACTTGTCCTAAATTACGCAAGTTTTTCTCAATTTTACTTTTCCTCTATGTCAATAAGACACCCAGTTTTTCTTGCCAATAACAGCACTGTCATGGTGCCTCTTGCTCATCCTTCACTCCTTGGCTTGAGATAGGCTGGGATCTGGAACGCTTTACTGGAGTGTTTGAACCTGCACAAATGTCTCTTCAAGCAACAGAATATAAAGAAACTATAAGGGACTAAAAATAACTGCATGCATGCCCAGTTGGGGCAAATTATGAACAATAAAATACAAAAAGACCAAAAGCCAACTGCCACTTTTGAGGTGCTGGGAGCAAAAGGAGGGTACTATGCATGATCCCTGAACGCAACACCACCAAGCAGGTGGGCAGAGCACCCCACCTAAGCTTGGGAAGCAAGCAAGGGCACCTGTTACTTGTTCTCACTACCTTTTGCTGCAACACAAGTCCTGTTATCAATTTTTATAAATTAAAGAGGCCAAGAACCCAGGTCAGTAACAAGCTGAAATGAGAAATTACACTCTCTGGCATCTGCTTGTTTATTCCACCCTTATAATTTGAAGAACAGGCCTCATACACAGAGAGTTCACCTGGCTCTCCCCTGTCTCTTGAAATTAGTATAAGATGTAGTACAACTACATCTTGGGGTACAACAGAACCTTCTCCAATGTCGACACACACAGTAAAAACTTTATTCTTGGGTCCTCTCTGCCTGAGGCTCCACTGAACTTTTCTGGAATCTATCTCTGTTCACATCACTCTCTGCAGGTCCCTTTTCACACATCATTCTGAGGTTGCTAAACTCAATGGTAGTTTTAAAGAGAGAGGCAATGTTTGAAGGGTGTGTTTACATGACAGGACTGTACATGATTTGGTTTTAAACATGAAAAACCTCTTAAAATGTTTGCTAGCTTCCCTTCATCTCATTCCCCCTCCCCCACCAGTCTTCACACAAAATAAGCTCACCAGGTCCCTTTTCTCCTTGTCTCTACTTTCATTTTTATCACCCCACTTTCCAATCAGAAAGAAAAAGACAAAAGAACCCAAAAGTCATCTGATTCCCTCGTACTGAGTAGCTCTTGATGGTGACTGGGTATTGTGGACACTCATGCCCTGTCATTTCACCTCCTAGCTCAAGTTGTCTACCGGGATATTTCCCTCAGAATATTTCCTTCCCTAAATGGAAACCTCATGCTTGCTGTCAAAATAATAAAAGTTACACACTGGTGACATATTTATAGTCTTCCTAGACCAGAGGTCTTGGAGGATGCTTACTCAATTTGTCTTATTCATCTTAGGAACATCCAGCTCCCCGCCTCGTGTCCAACAAGTCTTCCTTATGTATGTGCTGCTGCATCCAACACAGGAAAGATATATTGCAACTTAGCAAGTTCACATAGCAAATACCATATGAGTGTAACCTGGGTTCCTTGTTAATTTGCAGGAACTTGTATTTCCTTCAATGTTTACAGGACTTAAGGAACATAGAACTTCAAAATAGTAGCGGAAAATACAGCATCGTATTATACCACACCCCACACACACAGACCTACCATCTCCAGTACAGCACATTGTGTATGACGTGCCACATCTCAGAACACACCATCTACACAGCACATCTATAACTCCTACTGTATCACATGCCACCCTGAACACCATACCCCACAGCATGCACACACACACACACACATGCACACCCCATACCCCTATCACCCTAACCATTCACACTGTACCACAGAGCATAGCACACACTATACTACACTACACTACACACCCCACATCTACCATCCCCAACAGACCACATTACCCAACCATATGATACACCATGCCACTTCCAACACACCACCCCACACTTACCATTACAACATACCACACACCACATCAATCCATCCCACACCAAACATACAAACATAAACTTTTCAAATGCTGTACACTTGGCACTGGCTCAATCCTGAGTGATAAAAAGAAATGTTGACCATCAAAGATATCTCATTCTTCTACTGTTTCATGATATTAGAATACTGACCTAAATAAAAGTTAGTATGGATTTCAGGGAGAGATTTTTATGTCCATATTTATAAAATACATGAATACTTAGAAGGAAACCTGTACCTATATAAACAAGCCAGAAAACTGGGATGGGAGAGGAAAAGTTAAGTTGAATCCTGATCATCTGTGGGTGATCAGAGTGACTTTCAAGATCGTGTGTTGGTTTGTCCCCCAGTCACTCTTCTCAGACCAGAGAGCATTTATCATAATATATTATAAATATTACTTTGTCTTGTTTTCCAACCTACTTGATGAGGACAGGCATCAAATCTTTTTCTATCAATTTGCCCAGAATTTTTCCCAGCACCTGACACACAGTAGGCATTACATAGTTTTAATGATTCACAGCTTTAAGACAGAGATTAACTTATTATTGAAGTTATAAAAATAAAATTTCAAGATGTATCTATTCTAAATAAGTCTATAAAATTAAATAATATTGTTAGGGGACTTTTCAAGCCCTTGCTCCTTCATTTATTTTCATCCCCTTTCAAATTTCATGGGACACTTTGGGGCATTCAATTCCAAACAGAGTTGTGTAACAGATTTCAAATTAAATAAAAGTAGATTTCCCTGTGATCTAAAAATGGATAAGTTTCTAATCGATTATGCATATAGTTCACTTGGCTTGTCCTTCATAGCGTAGAATTTCTAAAGGTGTTTAAAGTTGGGAAAACCAAGAACAGCCTCTCCACCATATGCTATCGTTTCTTTAATTACAGTCCTATTTGGTTTCTTAATGAAGTAAAAATAAAATCCAATATATAAATGTTATGACATTTAGGGATACCTAATTTATGTTCTTATCCTGTGACTGATTTTTCTTAATGAAGAATTAGAGTAGGTTAAGTCCTTTAAAACCAAATATATTCTAACCTACCTCAAAATACCAGTTTCCAAATAATTGTATTTTTATTTTCAAAGCCATTCAAGTACAGCATTTTACATCTCTTATGAGGCCATCGTTCTAAGCACAGGCACCTTCATGAAAATGCAATCAATGTAATTTATCATGTACTTGAATTTGAAAAAAGGCCAGTCTAAACTACACATTAACTCTGAAGGCAACCACACTGATCCTTATTCATCACAAAAATATTTTTTATGTCCCCCATTCTATTCATCTTTACCTTATGAGTTAGTGAATGGAAAATGAGATAGTAAATATTATAAATAAAAATATCTTTAATAAATTGTAAGATTTGAAACTTACATTTCCTAATATTAAATAGTGATTATAACTATTTTAGTTTGAGCAATCATGTATCAGATTAGGGGTTTAAAACATTGCACTTAAGAACATTTCAACATAAGAATCATAGTTTGAGAATATTTTAATACACAAACTGAAGATGAAGTAAACAGTTTTGTTTTTGTTTTGTTCCTCTTGATTTAACTCTTTAAAATCTCCCTGAGAATGGCAAGTGAAAGAGTAATTAACATACATGTTTTTCCCTCAATATATTATGCCATAACAGACATGTCAATAGAAGAATTGCGCAGGATTCTACAACTACTCCCTGTGATTCACGTCCTCGTATAGCCCTCTTCTTTTGAAAGTGGGAGGTATATGACAGAACATGATTAGGTTGTATTATATGGCACAAATGACTTTTTAAAAAGAATATTATCCTTCCTGGGCCTGACCTAATCAGATGAATCCTAAAAATAGATAAGGTTCTTCCTGGAGAAAAAGACTTAAAACACAGGAGGGAGATTCAAATTGAAAGAGAGTCTTAGAACCTGCTGTATAGCACAGGGAACTCTACTTCACTTTGCTGTACAGTAGAAACTAATACAATGTTGTAAAACAACTATACCCCAATTAAAAAAAAAGAAAGAGAGTCTTTGTTGCTGGCTTTGAAGATGGAGGGAGTCACATGGCAAGTTAACCTAAATGTATCAAAGACTAAATGAAAGAGCTAAAAGTACAAAATTTTTTAAATACTACAAAAAATTTAAAATAATACATAGGAGAAAATATCTATAACCAGGTTCGTGCAAAACTCTCTTAGATGCAACATGAGAAACACCATTCATAAATGAAAAAATGGATAAATTGGATCTTATCAAAATTTAAAACCTTTATGTTTTAAAAAACACCATTACAAAAACTTAAAAACAGGCATCAGATTAGCAGAAATTATTTGCAAAACAAACATCTCATAAAAGACTTGTATCAAAACTATAAAGAATTCTTAAAACCAAGGAATATAAAAACCTGATTAAAAATGAAGAAAAGTGTAGAATTGACATTTTACCCCCAAAAAAGATAGATTAATGATTAAGAAGCACATAAAAGACAGTCAACGTCATTAGTGATTAGGGAAAGGTAAATTAATAACACAATGTGATTCCACTTTATACCCACTAGAATGGCTATAATTAAAATTTTTTAATAGACAATAAGAAGCTTTAGAAAGAACATAGAGAAAATTTCTAGTGGGAATTAAAATAGTGTTGGAAAACAGTTTTGTTGTTTCTTAAAATTTCAAACATAAATTTCCCATATAACCCATCAATTCTACTTCTAGGCAACTACTCAAGGTAAATAAAAAATATGTCTACACAAAGACTTGTAAATTAATGTTTCCAGTAGCATTATTAATAATAGTCAAAAAGGAAAAGCAATCAAAATGTCCCTCTACTGAAGAATAAATAAAAAGTAGTATATTCATGCAGTAGAATACTACTTAGCAATAAAAATGAATGAACTACTGCTACACGCAAAACATACACATGAACCTCAGAAGTGTTATGCTATGTGAAAAAAGCCAGACACAGAAGACCATATATTATATGTTTCCATTTATAGGAAATGTTTCCATACTTAGGAAATGTCTAGAAAAGGAAAATCTATAGAGATAGAAAGCAGATTCTTATTTGCCTGATGGTGGGAGTGGGAACTGAAACTGACTCCAAACGAGCACAAGGAATCTTTAGGGGGAGATGGAAATATGGGATAATGATGCTATTTGCAAAACTCTGTAAATTTAGCAAAACTTATTGTACACTTAAAATGGGTAAAGTTTATGGTATGTGAATTATATCTCAATAATGCTGCTTAAAGAATCACACAGGTAATAGGTATTACACAGATAGTAACTTGCAAATGTTGGCATTTCTGTCTTCACAGCCAAGGCTATGCTATACGGTTTTCCTAAATATACCAAGATCCGTGAGATGTACTTTTGGCCTTGGAGTCTCTAAACTGCTTTCCTACAGCTGAAACATTTTGTATTTCTGTTGCTTGTCACAATTACCAACACAGCTGGGGTATGTGGATCAAAGTGAGCTGTACTCGACGGTCACAGTGTTAACAGTACTACTTAGGGGTATGGTGCACATGCTTAAAGAGTTGATTCCTGGCTAATAGCCAGGGGTGGGAGGAGAACAATTAGATACTGAATTAGACTTACAGTGAAACTTTTATTATTAACATAGGCAGAAACCTGTACTGACAATCATGCCAACGAAAGAAGGAGTTGGCTGAGATAAGTTCATTGATCCAAAATACAACATGATTTTTGCAAATACACTTATGTATTTGCAAAGAAAGAAATCTGAAGGATTTCTTTCTCTTGAGGGATACTAATAAACATTGTCAGTATTTTAACAATGGGAGTATCAATTAGACATACATTAGAGAATTTGCTAGAAGGTCCTCTTTGCCTCGGACATTAACCAGGCAAACTCAGATTATTCTGTTTCTAGCTTATGCTGAATATACAAATTAGGTCTGACTGAATAACACTAAACTGGAAAGCATAGTTTATAGCTTTCAAAATCATATTTAGCCTTCTTAATGTATCCCTAGGGCAAATTCCCTTCAGGGTATATTAAATTTATATGGCATTAAATAATGGCTTGTGAGTTGCAAGCAACGTATATTAGCAATAGAGAAAAAAGTAGACATAATATTGAAATCACATTACATGAGATATGTTTCTCGTATTTTCAGAAACTAGTATCATTTTTTTCTTGATTCCATGGATAATGAATTTAGTTGAATCCTTATAAACCAACTGCCTGTGTTTATCTGAAAACCTGTTCTTTTAAAATAGATATTCCTATAGGACATGTGTTTCTCAGTTTTTTAATTTTAATATTTTCCCTTAAATCAACTCATGTTAATAACAAAAAGACAATAAACAAAATAATCATGTACAATACTTGTACCAAAACATTAAATTAAACTAGAATTACTATATCTCACTAAGAGTAAATTTAAAAGGTAAATTAGTTTGGTTAAAGGTATAGAAAATTTTGTTCCCTATCTCAAAATAAGGTTATTTTGAAATAAAAGTGGTAAACATTTTAGTAGTGCATAAATATACCCCAGAACTGATAAATCTGATATAAAATGTTACAGACTACATAAAATTCAGCAGATAATATATGATAGTAAAATGTAGAAAACAGTAAAATATATTAGATTTCCATTACATTGTTAGATGACAATAAAGTAGCTGGAGTCTAGAACTAGGACTTTGTTTAAAAAATAAATTCTCTTGAAATGATGTGTAAATGCATTATCTATAACAACGACTTCATCTCTATCTTCTATTCTATGTCTGAAGTGACATAGTTTTTCAGAGATTCTTATTTTCAAGTTCTTCATGTGGATCTGAATTAGACATGTTAAAGTATTAAATATAAAAGATTAGACTACTGAGCAATATTTTCTCTCTCCTCATTTGATCTGGTTCTTGTCACAGGAAAATATTGAAATTACTCCGACCTTATCTCTCAGTGTTGGTCTCCTGATTATATTCAATGGTTAACCCAATATGTTTTGCTTTAGGAACCATTTCCTTCTACATGACAAGGAATCTGTGTGCAAATAAGTCATGGAAGAAACTATTGGGGATATTTGTTAGATACTGGTGATAAAACCCTCCTGTAGTCCTACTGGCCTCAGAACTAAAGCATCCTTGAAATATATGTTCATACTCAATAATATAAGTATACAGGATAAGTATGGTCCTTGACCTAAAGTTTTACTATATAGACTATAGACAGGTATAATCCTGTATTGTGCATTCAGCATAACTGATGCTATTGCTGATGCCAATGTTCTAACTGCAGTTATAAGACCTATAAAATGGAGAGACTTACTGATGTTCAAAGTAACCTTCAGCTCAGTTTAAAAAAAATTTTTTTTTAATTCATTCAGTTTTAAGCACAGTCATAAAATTAAGTGGACATAAGTCAGAAGTTTGAATAACAGTGAAGGGTTGATGAAAACTTTCATGGGTCACAGAACACCTGTATCTAACAGTTTTAACTATAAGAACTTTAAAATTACATTTTTATCCATTTGTTTAATAAATAATTTTGTAGAATTACTACTATACAAAAAGAAGAAATAAGAACTCTGGTTTGGGAAATGGCCAACCTCACCCCCTGAAAACAACCCTCTAATTGAGAACAATTAGAAAAACTGCAAGAAAAAAATTATAAAATTATGTGTGAAGGCATCAAAGAATCAATGAGGCAATAAAAAAATTAAAGAGTGTAAGTCCAGGGTAAGAAATTCAGTGAGATGAACCCAAATTAAAGTCCGTATTTTTTTTTTTTTTTTTTTTTTTTGGGGTATGTGGGCCTCTCACTGTTGTGGCCTCTCCCGTTGCGGAGCACAGACTCCGGACACACAGGCTCCATGGCCATGGCTCACAGGCCCAGCTGCTCCGCAGCATGTGGGATCTTCCCGGACCGGGGAACGAACCCACGTCCCCTGCATCAGCAGGTGGACTCTCAACCACTGCGCCACCAGGGAAGCCCTAAAGTCCATATTTATCACAGAAATTGCTGTTGATTTTAGAAGAGCCTAAGAGCCTGAAAAGATCAGCAAGGCTTTTGACAGATTTACAAGTTTAGGTGTACAAAAAAAGAATGAAGGACTTTCCAAGTAGAGAAAACCTTGGTTAATCACAAAGGCTATCCAATAAGAGAAGAGTGAGCTAGAGATACATCAGCCTTCATAAGATCAATGATTCCTCATGACCCTACCGTCCATTCAAAGTAAAGTTAAAACCTCTCTGGAGAAAGAGTACATCCTTTTAGGGTGCAAATTATTTTGACAATTTCTTATTCACAATATACATCACTGAATGTTTTTAAAAGTCACTATTAGCAGATGATACTATGACAAAATCAAGGAAGCAACAGAGAATACAAATAAATATACACAGGATTCAGGTAATGGAATTATCATGAACTTTAAAATAACTCTGCATCATATGTTTAAGGAGATAAAAGATCAAAAACTTTGGCATAGAACAATAAACTACAAAAAATACAAAGAGAATTCATATAATGAGAAATTATCAATTATTGAGTCTAAAAACAATGAATGTGTTCAACAGCAGATTATATAAAGCTAAGGAGAAAATCACTTACCAATAATACAGTAAAAAGTAAAATGGCCAAACCAAATAATAGAGGAGAAAAGAGCAAAAGTAGGGTGTAAGTTACTTTGGGGATGAAAAGAGTTTACATGTTATCGAAGAACTGAAAGAACAGAGAAAAAAGGGCAGAAAAAAAGATTGGCTGAGAATTTCCCAAAACTGACAAAAGACATCAAGCCACAAATTCAAAGAGCTGCAGGGAAAAAAAAAATTAAGCAAATAATAATCAAATAATTATAGGCAGATCATATTTTTGAAAAGTTTCTGAAATTCTTTGAAAACCAAATAAAAAGAAAAAAACTTTTAAGTATTAATGGGAATAACATGCAGTACCTTCAAATAACCAAGAGTAAGTCTGGCAACAGACTTCTCAACAGAAATTATGGAAACAGACAGAGAAGGAAATCTGAGTGATATTTAAAAAATACCAACAAGGTATTCTTTTCTGAGTGAAAGTGTAAACTATTAGGTGAATCTACATGAATGTTGACTGCAAAAACAATAATAATAAGGCATTGTGACATTTTAAATATGTAATACAGAAAATTTAAGTGCCTGAAAACAATAATAGATCAAGTTCATATACTCCAAGAATTTTGTTTTCTCTATGAAGAAAAAATTTTAATATATGTTAACTTTGATGAGTTAACATGCTATGTATGTGGCATGAATCTCTGCATCTCTAGGAAATTACTGAAACAACTTTCAAGGACTGTGTAACTTAAAAAATCATAGAGGAGAAAAGACAAAAGAAAATATACATTTTAACTTACAATATGAATGGAGAGGAAAAGAAGCAAAGAATAGGCACATGAAATAAAAACAGTAATTTAAAACATAGGTAGCCAAAAGGCACATAAAAAATGCTCAACATTGCTAATCATCAGGGAAATGCAAATTTCAAATTTCATATTCTGAAATGCAAATCAAAACCACAATGAGATATCACCACACAGTCAGAATGGCTCTTGTCAAAAAGACAAGAAATAACGAGTGTTGGGCTTCCCTGGTGGCACAGTGGTTGAGAGTCCGCCTGCCGATGCAGGGGACACAGGTTCATGCCCTGGTCCGGGAGGATCCCACATGCCGCGGAGCGGCTAGGCCCGTGGGCCATGGCCGCTAAGCCTGCGCGTCTGGAGCCTGTGCTCAGCAGCGGGAGAGGCCACAACAGTGAGAGGCCCGCAAACCGCAAAAAAAGAAGTAAAAATAAGATTTAAAAAAATAACGAGTGTTGACAAGGATCTGGAGAAAAAGGAACCCTAGCACACTGTTGGCAGGAATATAATTTGGTGTAGCCACTATGGAAAACAGTATGGAGTTCCCTCGAAAAATTAAAAATAGAACTACCATATAATCCAGTAATTCCACTCCTGGGTATTTATCTGAAGAAAGTGAAAACACTAATTCGAAAAGTTATATACACCCTATGTTCCTGGCAGCATTATTTACAATAGTCAAGATATAGACGCAAGCTAAGTGTCCATCAACAGATAAATGAATAAAGAAGATGTGGTATTTATACAATGAAATATTACTCAGCCATAAAAAAGAATAAAAATTTGCCATTTGCGACAACATGAATGGACCTGGAGGTTATTATGTTTCGTGAAATATGTAAGATAGAGAAAGATGAATACTGTATATTTTCACTTATATGTAGAATCTAAAAAATAAAACAAACGGGCTTCCCTGGTGGCTCAGTGGTTGAGAGTCCGCCTGGTGATGCAGGGGACACAGGTTCGTGCCCCGGTCCGGGAAGATCCCACGTGCCGTGGAGCGGCTGGGCCCGTAGGCCATGGTCACTGAGCCTGCGCGTATGGAGCCTGTGCTCTGCAACAGGAGAGGCCACAGCAGTGAGAGGCCCGTGTACCGCAAAAAACAACAACAAAAACAACAACAACAACAAACAAACATAACAAAACAGGAACAGACTCACAGATACAGAAAACTAGTGGTTACCAGATGGGTAGGTGTGGAGTGAGGGCCAAAATAAGTGAAGGGGATTAAAAGGTACAAACTACTGGGTATAAAATATATAAGTTACAAGGATGTAATGTACAGCACAGGAAACATAGCCAATATTTTATAATAACTTTATATGGTGTATAATCTATAAAAATATTGAATCACTATGTTGTATACCTGTATCTAGTATAATATTATAAGTCAACTATACTTCAATAAATACATATGTTGCAAAATAACTGATAGAACCTAAAGGAAAAATTAAAAATCCATCATTTTTTTAAACATATTTATTGGAGTATAATTGCTTTACAATGGTGTGTTAGTTTCTGCTTTATAACAAAGTGAATCTGTTATACATATACATATGTTCCTGTATCTCTTCCTTCTTGTGTCTTCCTCCCTCCCACCCTCCCTATCCCACCCCTCTAGGTGGTCACAAACCTCCCCATAACCTCAAGTCCATTCTCTAGTAGGTCTGTGTCTTTATTCCCGTCTTACCCCTAGGTTCTTCATGACCCTTCTTTTTTTTCTTAGATTCCATATACATGTATTAGCACACGGTATTTATTTTTCTCTTTCTGACTTACTTCACTCTGTATGACAGACTCTAGGTCCATCCACCTCACCTCACTACAAATAACTCAATTTCGTTTCTTTTTATGGCTGAGTAATATTCTATTGTATATATGTGCCATATCTTCTTTATCCATTCATCTGTTGATGGACACTTAGGTTGTTTCCATCTCCTGGCTATTGTAAACAGAGCTGCAATGAACATTTTGGTACATGACTCTTTTTGAATTATGGTTTTCTCTGGGTATATGCCCAGTAGTGGGACTGCAGGGTCGTATGGTAGTTCTATTTTTAGTTTTTTAAGGAACCTCCATACTGTTCTCCATAGTGGTTGTATCAATTTACATTCCCACCAACAGTGCAAGAGTGTTCCCTTTTCTCCGCACCCTCTCCAGCATTTATTGTTTCTAGATTTTTTGATGATGGCCATTCTGACCGGTATGAGATGATATCTCATTGTAGTTTTGATTTGCATTTCTCTAATGATTAATGATGTTGAGCATTCTTTCATGTGTTTGCTGGCAATCTGTATATCTTCTTTGGAGAAATGTCTATTTAGGCCTTCTGCCCATTTTTGGATTGGGTTGTTTGTTTTTTTGTTATTGAGCTGCATGAGCTGCTTGTAAATTTTGGAGATTAATCCTTTGTCAGTTGAAAATCCATCATTAATGTAATGTTTCAATTGATCCTAGTATCTAATTAAACCAATAAAAACTAGCAATAATATAGAATAACTAACAAAGACACAGACCTACTAGAGAATGGACTTGAGGTTATGGGGAGGGGGAAGGGTAAGCTGTGACAAAGTGAGAGAGAGGCTTGGACATATATACACTACCAAACGTAAGGTAGATAGCTAGTGGGAAGCAGCCGCATAGCACAGGGAGATCAGCTCGGTGCTTTGTGACCACCTAGAGGGGTGGGATAGGGAGGGTGGGAGGGAGGGAGACGGAAGAGGGAAGAGATATGAGAACATATGTATATGTATAACTGATTCACTTTGTTATAAAGCAGAAACTAACACACCACTGTAAAGCAATTATATTCCAATAAAGATGTAAAATATATATATATATATATATAGAATAACTGAAAAAAATAATTTTAAAGTTAGCAAACCTAACTCTTATATACTGAATACTATGCTCCATAACTTTGGAATATATCTAATTTTTCCTCTATTTCCAAGAAGAACCATTAAAAACAATCATATCCTGAAATGTAAAACAAGTCCTAAACTCAGAATTGATTGATATGTAGTAAATAATCTTGCACTATAGAATAATTAGGCTTGAATTTAGTAACAAAAATATAACTAGAAAATTCCCGTATATATTAAAGTAAGCAATTCTTATTTAACTAACCTATAGATCAAGAAGGAATCATAATTTAAATTTTAAAATACTTGAAAATAAATGACATGTTAGTTTTAAAACATGGCCTCAAATACCTCTGACACCTCTTTTTTTTTTAATTGAAGTATAGTTGATTTACCATGTTGTTGACTCATCAAGAAGTGAGATCCATGTGCCTTCCACTTGAATTCAGGCTCTGTGTTTTACCAATAAAATAAGGTAGAAAAAGGTACTGTGCCTGTTTCTGGCCCCTGTCCTAGGAAACTGGTAGGTTCTACTTTGTTTCTTTGGATCCTCACTCTTGGACCCCAGACACCATGCTGAGCGGAAGCTGGAGCAGCCTTTGCAAAGACTTAGGTGGAGCTACCCACATGGAGGGAAACAAAGGTGCCAATTTGTCAGCCACGTGAGTGAGCCACTCTAAAACTGGAATTTGCTCCCACTGAAGCCACATGCAGGAGACACAAGCATTCTTCACTGAGCCCTGATCAAAACTGCAGACTCACGAGCTAAATAAGTGACTGATGTAGAAACCAGAAACTACTTACCATCAGCAAAATATGCCTGTTTGAAGAGGCAAGGCTGGAAGACTGGAAGAGTGCGAATCTCACATGGTCAGGAGTTTACTGAATCAGATTCCCCAAAAAGAAGATCTTGTTTTGGTAGGTAGGCTTACAGTACGTATTCTCCCATCAACTGATTAGATGCCCAAACTATGTATTACACAGCTTTCTTTTTAGCTGAAACACCAAACACATGTTTAAGGATGGCAGAATAACTGGTAGCACTTGATGGCTTGCTTCCTTCCAAGAATTCACAGATATTGTGTCTGTGCTGTAACCTTGTGTGAGCAAGTCCAAAGCTGTGGAACTCATCTCAAGAATAACCTGAAAGAGTATGAGAGATCTGCTGTCATAGAATGTGGGTTAAAGCCATTGATCCCTTCATAGAATATCTCTCATCAGTAAAAAAGCAAATAGATATGTTTGAAAATTGTTAGAAAGAAAACAAGCCCAAATGTGTAATGTCTATCTCGGACTTTCATATTTTAAAGACAGAGTTTGACAGATACTGATAGACAACATTCTAAAGATGAAAGAGAGAGGCTAGAAAGCAAACGTTAAAAGAAAATGGCTGTAAGTCAAAGATTTGGATCGGTTCCCAGCTCGTCAAAAGCAGCAGGCAATGAAGATTTTCAACTGAGTTATAGCTAATTACAAACCAATGTGAGTGAAGAGTACAAGCGTGAAAGAATAAGATGAGAAATTTTCATTAACATTCCAAGAGGGAAGAGGTGGGCTCCTCACCTTATCAGCAGTCCACTGATAAATTCTGTATCAATTTTACAACTATTTCAGAGCTCTGAAACATTTTGGAACTTTCAATTCGGTCTTCAGACTATAGAAACCCCCAAATTTCTGTCTAAAAGTCTGCATACTCTCAGAATTTGTAATCCTTGGTTAGATTCTCTCTCTCTTAAATTGAAAAATATTTTGTCTCCTTTGTGCCTTCCATTTCAGAGTTCAACATATTCACCTCCCCCCATACTTTGGGCAGAGCATAACGGGAATTTATTCTAAATTTAAGAAAAATATAGAGATACAATTCTTATATCTTAGCTAAGGAAAGCAAGCTATGTTGCTTATGGTTACACACTGTGGATTTATTTGCCTTCTCTTAATGTCTTCAGCATAATATAGCAAAGTATTAAAGTACTTGACCTGGGACCTCCTTGGCGGTCCAGTGGTTAAGACTTCACCTTCCAGTGCAGGGGGTGCGGGTTCGATCCCTGGTCAGGAAGCTAAATCCCACATGCCTCGTGGCCAAAAACCAACACATAAAGCAGAAGCAATATTGTAACAAACTCAATAAAGCCTTCAAAAAAATGGTCCACATCAAAAAAAAAATCTTTAAAATAAAGTACTTGACCTATATAATATTGTTAACTATATATAACCATTTTCAAAGTATGCAATCAGCAGCAATGATCATTTTCATAGCTCCACTTTTGTATTTCAAATTGATATAGATATATATATTCCTATAGATTAGATAGATAGATATTTGGATAGATAGATAAATGGCAATGCACCTTCTTTCTTGTTGCCAATGATGTCCATTTTTGACAAACGTTGTATTAATACATATATTTCACACGTGTTCATAGCATGTTCATAACATGTTACAGCTTAGGGCTTGTAGACCATTTGCTAGAGTGCTTGTCACTGCTTCTCCAAAGAAATATGTGTTTAATAAGAGTGAGTGGAGATATTTCTTTTGTCTTAAACTAATTGTGCTTGATATATATGAAATGTAATTAAATTATAACAAAATTACAATGAAAAAACAAAGAAATCTGAGGGAGAGGTGATACCAACTTCTTCTGAGAAAAGTAACTTGAATGCTTTAGAAAGATGCAATAAAGAAACAATGTAATAATGCCTTTGAATTAGACATGAATAATAGTCCACGACAACCTGAGGAACACAACCAGAAAGATTTTGATCTTAGCTACACAAGTCTCTTCAACATATTACTTTACTTTAAAAAATGCCATCGGGTGGGCAATGGAGAGTTGTTTAGTAGGAATAGGGTTTCATATTTGCACGATGAAAAAGTTCTGTTTCAAGACAAAGTGAATATTCTTAACACTACTGAACTGTACCCTTTTTTTAAAGTCAAATTAGATATCACAGATAATTATAGGCATATTTTCCCCAAGAACTACAATTAACTGAACACGGTTCTACAAAAAAAATTAAGAATTGGTTCTATGCAAAAAGACTCAAATAATGTGCATGTGTGTGTTTTTGAGTGAACATAAAACACTGAGTTCACATGAATATTTTTATGATTTTTCCTCTTTAACCAACACGATTGTGTCTAATGTGTTTGTGGTGACCATTATTGTACATAAGACACTTGCGGCTATTAAATCTGAGCATGCTGTCTTTCTATACTTTGGTGTTAGAGTTTTAAAATGGCATTTCTTGACTGGAGTCCTAGGATACTGACTCAGAGCATCTAGAACTGTAGCGGTGGGGATGGGAGTGGAGGAGGGAGGTAGGAAGTTGGAGAGAGGGTGCAAGTGAGGTGGGGAGAGGAAAGCAGACAGAAGAAGGCTCTAGGACTCTGAACGCAGTACTTCAATTCCTCTTCAACCAAAAAGCTCTGAATTCTTGTGGTACATACTGGGTGCCAGGTGGGAGTTCACTAGAAAATATAAGCCTCTATGGGTTTTAAAAGTTTGAGAAACGTGGTTTTTAATCGCAAAAGACAAGGAGAGGACTTCCGTGGTGGCACAGTAGTTGAGAGTCTGCCTGCCGATGCAGGGGACGCGGGTTCGTGCCCCGGTCTGGGAAGATCCCACATGCCGCCGAGCGGCTGAGCCCGTGAGCCCGTGAGCCATGGCCGCTGAGTCTGCGCGTCCGGAGCCTGTGCTCCGCAACAGGAGAGGCCACAACAATGAGCGGCCCGCGTACCACAAAAAAAAAAAAAAAAAAGACAAGGAGAAGGAATAGCACATGCTTATTATATGCTAGGAACTATGCTAGACCTTTTAAAAACATAAGTATTGTTTCATTTTCACGGAAAATGTAAGAGAGAGTTATTATTTTCTAATTTTGCTGAGAAAATATGCCTCAATTACATTAATTAATTCAGGTAAAATCACATTGCTTATAGGAAAAGTCAGGTATTTGATATGCCTGTTCCCATGCTGAAATAATTTTATAACTTCTCTATGTTACCTCTTTCTAAATATAATTTAGAGGGGACCTTGAAGATGGCGGAAGAGTAAGACGCGGAGATCGCCTTCCTCCCCACGGATACACCAGAAATACATCCACACGTGGAACAACTCCTACAGAACTCCTACTGAAGGCTGGCAGAAGACCTCAGACCTCCCAAAAGGCAAGAAACTCCCCACGTAACTGTGTAGGGCAAAAGAAAAAACAGAGACAAAAGAATAAGGACGGCACCTGCACCAGTGGGAGGGAGCTGTGAAGGAGGAAAAGTTTCCACACACTAGGAAGCCCCTCCGCGGGCGGAGACTGCGGGAGGCAGAGGGGGGAGTTTCGGGACCGCGGTGTAGTGCACAGCGACGGGTGCGGAGGGCAAAGCGGGGAGATTCCTGCACAGACGATCGGTGCCGACCAGCACTCACCAACCCGAGAGGCTTGTCTGCTCACCCGCCGGGGCGGGCGGGGCTGCGAGCTGAGGCTCGGGTTTTGGTTTTGGACGGAGCTCAGGGAGAGGACTGGGGTTGGCGGCTTGAACATAGCCTGAAGGGGTTAGTGCACCACGACTAGCCGGGAGGGAGTTCGGGGAAAAGCCTGCACCGGCCGAAGAGGCAAGAGACTTTTTCTTCCCTCTTTGTTTCCTGGTGCGCGAGGAGAGGGGTTTAAGAGCGCTGCTTAAAGGAACTCCAGAGACGGGCGCGAGCCGCGGCTAAAAGCGCGAACCCCAGAGACAGGCGCGAGCCGCGGCTGAGGGCGCGAGCCCCCGAGACGGGCGCGAGCCGCGGCTGAAAGCGCAAACCCCAGAGACGGGCGCAAGCCGCGGCTAAAACCGCGGACCCAAGAGACGGGCGGGAGACGCTAAGGCTGCTGCTGCCGCCACCAAGGGGCCTGTGTGCGAGCACAGGTCACTCTCCACACCCCTCTTCCGCGGAGCCTGTGCAGCCCGCCACTGCCAGGTTCCCGGGATCCAGGGATAACTTCCCCGGGACAACGCACGGCGGGCCTCAGGCTGGTGCAACGTCACGCTGCCTCTGCCGCCGCAGGCCCGCCCCGCACGCAGTGCCCCTCCTTCCCCCATCCCCCAACCCCCGGCCTGAGTGAGCCGGAGGCCCCGAATCAGCGGCTCCTTTAACCCCGTCCTGTCTGAGCGAAAAAACAGACGCCCTCCAGCGACCTACACGCAGAGGCAGGGCCAAATCCAAGGCTGAGCTCCTGTGAGCTGTGAGAACAAAGAAGAGAAAGGGAAATCTCTCCCAGCAGCCACAGAAGCAACGGATTAAAGCTCCACAATCAACTTGATATACCCTGCATCTGTGGAATACCTGAATAGACAAGGAATGATCCCAAATTGAAGAGGTGGAATTTAGGAGCGAGATCTATGATTTTTTTCCCTTTTCCTCTTTTTGTGAATGTGTACGTGTATGCTTCTGTGTGAGATCTTGTCTGTATACTCTTGCTTCCACCATTTGTCCTAGGGCTCTATCCGTCCATGACTTTTTTTAAAAAATTCTTTTTCTTAATAATTAAGTTTAATTGTAATAACTTTATTATAATTATTACCTTAATAATTAAGTTTAATTGTAATAACTTTATTATACTTTATTATCCTTTAGACAACGAATCACCCCAAATTGAGGAGGTGGTCTCAGGGAGCAGGATTTATGATTTTTCCCCCTTTACCTCTTTTTGTGAAGGTGTATGTGTATGCTTCTGTGTAAGATTTTCTCTGTATAGCTTTGCTTCCAACATTTGTCCTAAGGTTCTATCCGTCCCTTTTTTTTTTTCTAAATATTTTTTAATTCAATAACTATATTATACTTTATTTTATTTTTACTGTATCATCTTTCTTTCTGTCTTTTTTCCTTCTTTCCCTCCTTCCTTCCTTCCTCCCTCCCTCCCTCCCTCCCTCCTTTCTTTCCTTCTTTGCTTCTTTCTTCCTTCCTTCCTTTCCTCCTTTCCTTCTTTCTTTACTCATACTTCTACTAATTCTCCCTACTTTTTCTCCCTTTTATTCTGAGCTGTGTGGATGAAAGGCTCTTGGTGCTCCAGCCAGGAGTCAGGGCTCTGCCTCTGAGGTAGGAGAGCCAACTTCAGGACACTGGTCAACAAGAGACCTCCCAGCTCCACATAATATTAAACGGTGGAAATCTCCCAGAGACCTCCATCTTAACACCAGCACCCAGCTTCACTCAACGACCAGCAAGCCACAGTGCTGGACAACCTATGCCAAACAACTAGCAAAACAGGAACACAACCCCACCCATTAGCAGAGAGGCTGCCTAAAATCATAATAAGGCCACAGACACCCCAAAACACACCACCAGACGTGAACCTGCCCACTAGAGAGACAAGATCCAGCCTCATCCAGCACAACACAGGCACTAGTCCCCTCCACCAGGAAGCCTACACAACCCACTGAAACAACCTTAGCCACTGGAGACAGACATCAAAAACAACGGGAACTACGAAAGTGCAGCCTGCAAAAAGGAGACCCCAAACACAGTAAGATAAGCAAAATGAGAAGACAGAAAAACACACAGCAGATGAAGGAGCAAGATAAAAACCCACCAGACCTAACAAATGAAGAGGAAATAGGCAATCTACCTGAAAAAGAATTCAGAATAATGATAGTAAGGATGATCCGAAATCTTGGAAGTAGAATGGACAAAATGCAAGAAACAGTTAACAAGGACCTACAAGAACTAAAGACGAAACAAGCAACGATGAACAATGCAATAAATGAAATTAAAATCACTCTAGATAGGATCAATAGCAGAATAACTGAGGCAGAAGAACGGATAAGTGACCTGGAAGATAAAGTAGTGGAAATAACTACTGCAGAGCAGAATAAAGAAAAAAGAATGAAAAGAACTGAGGACAGTCTCAGAGACCTCTGGGACAACATGAAACGCACCAACATTCGAATTATAGGGGTTCCAGAAGAAGAAGAAAGAAAGAAAGGGACTGAGAAAATATTTGAAGAGATTATAGTTGAAAACTTCCCTAATATGGGAAAGGAAATAGTTAATCAAGTCCAGGAAGCACAGAGGGTCCCATACAGGATAAATACAAGGAGAAACACGCCAAGACACATATTAATCAAACTGTCAAAAATTAAATACAAAGAAAGCATATTAAAAGCAGCAAGGGAAAAACAACAAATAACACACAAGGGAATCCCCATAAGGTTAACAGCTGATCTCTCAGCAGAAACCCTACAAGCCAGAAGGGAGTGGCAGGACATACTGAAAGTGATGAAGGAGAATAGCCTGCAACCAAGACTACTCTACCCAGCAAGGATCTCATTCACATTTGATGGAGAAATTAAAACCTTTACAGACAAGCAAAAGCTGAGAGAGTTCAGCACCACCAAACCAGCTTTACAACAAATGCTAAAGGAACTTCTCTAGACACGAAACACAAGAGAAGGAAATGACCTATAGTAGCGAACCCAAAACAATATATAAAATGGAAATAGGAACATACATATCGATAATTACCTTAAATGTAAATGGACTAAATGCTCCCACCAAAAGACACAGATTGGCTGAATGGATACAAAAACAAGACCCTTATATATGCTGTCTACAAGAGACCCACTTCAGAACTAGAGACACATACAGACTGAAAGTAAGGGGATGGAAAAAGATATTCCATGCAAATGGAAACCAAAAGAAAGCTGGAGTAGCAATTCTCATATCAGACAAAATAGACTTTAAAATAAGGACTATTAAAAGGGACAAAGAAGGACACTACATAATGATCAAGGGATCGATCCAAGAAGAAGATATAACAATTGTAAATATTTATGCACCCAACATAGGAGCACCTCAATACATAAGGCAAATACTAACAACCATAAAAGGGGAGATCAACAGTAACACATTCATAGTAGGGGACTTTAACACCCCACTTTCACCCATGGACAGATCATCCAAAATGAAAATAAATAAGGAAACACAAGCTTTAAATGATACATTAAACAAGATGGACTTAATTGATATTTATAGGACACTCCATCCAAAAACAACAAAATACACATTTTTCTCAAGTGCTCATGGAACATTCTCCAGGATAGATCATATCTTGGGTCACAAATCAAGCCTTGGTAAATTTAAGAAAACTGAAATTGTATCAAGTATCTTTTCCGACCACAACGCCATGAGACTAGATATCAATTACAGGAAAAGATCCGTAAAAAATACAAACACATGGAGGCTAAACAATACACTACTTAATAATGAAGTGATCACTGAAGAAATCAAAGAGGAAATAAAAAAATACCTAGAAACAAATGACAATGGAGACACAACGACCCAAAACCTATGGGATGCAGCAAAAGCAGTTCTAAGGGGGAAGTTTATAGCAATACAAGCCCACCTTAAGAAGCAGGAAACATCTCGAATAAACAACCTAACCTTGCACCTCAAGCAATTAGAGAAAGAAGAACAAAAAAACCCCAAAGCTAGCAGAAGGAAAGAAATCATAAAAATCAGATCAGAAATAAATGAAAAAGAAATGAAGGAAACAATAGCAAAGATCAATAAAACTAAAAGCTGGTTCTTTGAGAAGATAAACAAAATAGATAAACCATTAGCCAGACTCATCAAGAAAAAAAGGGAGAAGACTCAAATCAATAGAATTAGAAATGAAAACGGAGAAGTAACAACTGACACTGCAGAAATAAAAAAAATCATGAGAGATTACTACAAGCAACTCTATGCCAATAAAATGGACAATCTGGAAGAAATGGACAAATTCTTAGAAATGCACAACCTGCCAAGACTGAATCAGGAAGAAATAGAAAATATGAACAGACCAATCACAAGCACTGAAATTGAAACTGTGATTAAAAACCTTCCAACAAACAAAAGCCCAGGACCAGATGGCTTCACAGGTGAATTCTATCAAACGTTTAGAGAAGAGCTAACACCTATCCTTCTCAAACTCTTCCAAAATATAGCAGAGGGAGGAACACTCCCAAATTCCTTCTACGAAGCCACCATCACCTTGATACCAAAACCAGACAAGGATGTCACAAAGAAAGAAAACTACAGGCCAATATCACTGATGAACATAGATGCAAAAATCCTCAACAAAATACTAGCAAACAGAATCCAAAAGCATATTAAAAGGATCATACACCATGATCAAGTGGGGTTTATTCCAGGAATGCAAGGATTCTTCAATATACGCAAATCTATCAATGTGATAAACCATATTAACAAATTGAAGGAGAAAAACCATATGATCATCTCAATAGATGCAGAGAAAGCTTTCGACAAAATTCAACACCCATTTATAAAAACCCTCCAGAAAGTAGGCATAGAGGGAACTTTCCTAAACATAATAAAAGCCATATATGACAAGCCCACAGCAAACATCATCCTCAATGGTGAAAAACTGAAAGCATTTCCACTAAGATCAGGAACAAGACAAGGTTGCCCACTCTCACCACTCTTATTCAACATAGTTTTGGAAGTTTTAGCCACAGCAATCAGAGAAGAAAAGGAAATAAAAGGAATCCAAATCGGAAAAGAAGAAGTAAAGCTGTCACTGTTTGCAGATGACATGATCCTATACATAGAGAATCCTAAAGATGCTACCAGAAAACTACTAGAGCTAATCAATGAATTTGGTAAAGTAGCAGGATACAAAATTAATGCACAGAAATCTCTGGCATTCCTATATACTAATGATGAAAAATCTGAAAGTGAAATCAAGAAAACACTCCCATTTACCATTGCAACAAAAAGAATAAAATATCTAGGAATAAACCTACCTAAGGATACGAAAGACCTGTATGCAGAAAATTATAAGACACTGATGAAAGAAATTAAAGATGATACAAATAGATGGAGAGATATACCATGTTCTTGGATGGGAAGAATCAACATTGTGAAAATGACTCTACTACCCAAAGCAATCTACAGATTCAATGCAATCCCTATCAAACTACCACTGGCATTTTTCACAGAACTAGAACAAAAAATTTCGCAATTTGTATGGAAACACAAAAGACCCCGAATAGCCAAAGCAATCTTGAGAACGAAAAAAGGAGCTGGAGGAATAAGGCTCCCTGACTTTAGACTATATTACAAAGCAACAGTCATCAAGACAGTATGGTACTGGCACAAAAACAGAAAGATAGATCAGTGGAACAGGATAGAAAGCCCAGAGATAAACCCATGCACATATGGACACCTTATCTTTGATAAAGGAGGCAGGAATGTACAGTGGAGAAAGGACAGCCTCTTCAATAAATGGTGCTGGGAAAACTGGACAGGTACATGTAAAAGTATGAGATTAGATCACTCCCTAACACCATACACAAAAATAAGCTCAAAATGGATTAAAGACCTAAATGTAAGGCCAGAAACTATCAAACTCTTAGAAGAAAACATAGGAAGAACACTCTATGACATAAATCACAGCAAGATCCTTTCTGACCCACCTCCTAGAGTAATGGAAATAAAAACAAAAATAAACAAATGGGACCTAATGAAACTTCAAAGCTTTTGCACAGCAAAGGAAACCATAACCAAGACCAAAAGACAACCCTCAGAATGGGAGAAAACATTTGCAAATGAAGCAACTGACAAAGGATTAATCTCCAAAATTTACAAGCAGCTCATGCAGCTCAATAACAAAAAAACAAACAACCCCATCCAAAAATGGGCAGAAGACCTAAATAGACATTTCTCCAAAGAAGATATACAGAATGCCAACAAACACATGAAAGAATGCTCAACATCATTAATCATTAGAGAAATGCAAATCAAAACTACAATGAGATATCATCTCACACCAGTCAGAATGGCCATCATCAAAAAATCTAGAAACAATAAATGCTGGAGAGGGTGTGGAGAAAAGGGGACACTCTTGCACTGCTGGTGGGAATGTGAATTGGTTCAGCCACTGTGGAGAACAGTATGGAGGTTCCTTAAAAAACTACAAATAGAATTACCATATGACCCAGCAATCCCACTACTTGGCATATACCCTGAGAAAACCAAAATTCAAAAAGAGTCATGTACCAAAATGTTCATTGCAGCTCTATTTACAATAGCCAGGACATGGAAACAACCTAAGCGCCCATCATCGGATGAATGGATAAAGAAGATGTGGCACATATACACAATGGAATATTACTCAGCCTTAAAAAGAAATGAAATTGAGCTATTTGTAATGAGATGGATAGACCTAGAGTCTGTCATACAGAGTGAAGTAAGTCAGAAAGAAAAAGACAAATACCGTATGCTAACACATATATATGGAATTTAAGGGAAAAAAATGTCATGAAGAACCTAGGGGTAAGATAGGAATAAAGACGCAGACCTACTGGAGAACGGACTTGAGGATATGGGGAGGGGGAAGGGTGAGTTTTGACAGGGCGAGAGAGAGTCATGGACATATACACACTAACAAACGTAGTAAGGTAGACAGCTGGGGGGAAGCAGCCGCAAGGCACAGGGATATTAGCTCGGTGCTTTGTGACAGCCTGGAAGTGTGGGATGGGGAGAGTGGGAGGGAGGGAGACGCAAGAGGGAAGACATGTGGGAACATATGTATATGTATAGCTGATTCACTTTGTTATAAAGCAGAAACTAACACACCATTGTAAAGCAATTATACCCCAATAAAGATGTTTAAAATAAATAAATAAATAAATATAATTTAATAAATTTTACCAATTTTCTTCACTAATTGATTTCTAATCATCAGTTCTGAGGAAGATCTTACTTTTTGTTCTGAATCAAGTTATCATGAATGAACAAGCTCACCACAAATGCAGGCAAAAGGACCTATGTTTCTAGCCAAGAAATCAATGATTTTAGCTCGAAACTCAGGGATTCATTTCACTAAGATAAATTTATATAAAAACAAAATCTCAAAAAGATTTCTTGACAATTTAGCTATTTTCTGAGTAAGATTACTTTCCTTTCACAGCACAAAGAGGAAAGGCCGAGTGCAAAGAACATTGCTGATATAAGTTCCATGATATTTAGCTTGTTGATTTACTTCCGATTTTATAGCCATGTATGCAGTTTTGTCCTACAAATTCTCATATAAATTACCCTCTTATAAATAAATTGTTCAGAGACATAACCCTTAGAATTTGATAAGTTTATGATTTTTGTTTCTCTTGGACAAATCATAGCATCACAGTTCTGCTTCTGCTTATCTCTACATTTTTATTATCTGATAATTTTCCACTCTTGGGGAAAAAAAAAAAAAACCTGAAGTAACCGAAATATAAGGGACACAATGCAACAAAAAATAAGTCCCAGGAACCTTAGATTTCCTTTTCCATATTGCTGTGCAATCAAACACGGGATTGTTCTTTGTCCTAATACTTGTTGAATAATGATATAGGGATGTGATCTTGATGATTCGACAAAGGGAAGGGGAAAGGGCAATCTCAAATCAATTTTACATTAAAGCAAAGAATTTTGAACCTATTGCCTTCGCTTGCAGTCTCCTACAGGCACCAACAAAAGCCCCATTTGTGGTGGGGAGAGGGGACATGTTTTAAGAAAAGAAAATAGCTTTTTCAAAGGCTGTTTATCGCTTTAAATGTTGTTTAAAAGCTTTTTAAAATGCAGCTTTTTTCTTCTCCTTTGGCATCAACAGGAGATAATTGCCTTAGCATGCTTTTAAATAATCTTGTTTAAGACACAAAATAGCACGGAAGCCTGTGCTTGGAAAACTTTTTACTTAACTGGATCGTGTGGGTGTGGATTTGGGGTCAGAGAGAGAACCTCTCTACAAATAACAGCACTTTGAATTTTCTAAATTTTAGGATGATTTTTTAAATTTTTATCTTTTAAATTGTCAAACAGTAAAATTGACTCTTCTTTTTTCTGGTGTACACATCTATGAATTTTAACACATGTATAGATTCATGTTACTACCATCACAATCAGGATACAGAATAATTCTATGACCCCAGGAAGAAACCCCTATACTATCCCTTTATAGTCATACCTTCCTCTTTTCCCATAAGCCCTGGAAAACTGTGGATCCATTTATCACATACTTTTGTCTTCTTGAGAATGTCAGAAAAGGTTCAACATGTTTTGTCTGTGACTGGGGAAATGACCAACTTGAAAGTTGAAGGGTGTCATGACTTTTTCTGCACAGAAAATGAACTAAGGAAATGAAATCTGCTATGAAATACAAAATTCTTGAGCCATCTATGGCAGCTGCTTACCCACTGTTCTTTAAACTCTCAGAAGGATACACGGGGACATAGGCAAATCAGAATAGGTGACATCTTTCAACAGAGGCAGAACGTTCAAGTTCTGCAATGACTGTGAGTTATGACATTAGGACTAGAAGCGTCCACTCACTTCTTTTGAATAACCACTGCATTAGTAAGCAGAATAAACTCTTGGGTATTTTTGTCACCCCAACTTGCACTAAGCCCTTTCTTATCTGAAGCAAACCAGAACATGTTATAGTGCCACCTGAATATGAAAGAAGAAAATCAAGCAGCTTCATCTTAAAGCAGAAATCTAAATTTCCATTTCATTTAAATATAATTGACCTTAAGGTTTATTAATTTTACTCTTCATTTTGAGAAATTTTAGGAAATGATATAAACCTAAATTAGCAAACGATACTCAACTATTTTTAACATAATGAAAGAGCTGTTTGGGTCAGTTTCACAGTATTTTATGACTTGAAAGTAAAAACATTTTGGATTCTGTTTGAGATATTCTTCCCCCCTGCCAAAATTTAATAGTGTAATGATTCTAACTAGATTGCATGAATTTTAGCATTGTAAAATGTTATGCATTCCTTGTTTTAGATTGTGCTAGGGTGAGCAGATGTTCAATGATTTGAAGTCTGTTTAGAATCTTCCTACCTGCTGGGTTTAATTTCAGAAGGAAGCAACATTCTTGAAGACAGACAAAATGTTATTTGTTCTTTTATCCATGTACCACGTTGCACTAATTTTCATCATTTCCAGCTCTGTTTATGGCAGGTCATTTCTGGTATACATAAAATCTAATTGTAATCCTTAGAAGAAATGGGTAAATTTTGTTCCTGTGTCTGGTAAGTAAAATATTATTCAAATCATTTGTGATATACAGCACATACATACTGATGCCTGGTTTTGAGTTGAAAATAAAAATCCATAGATTTTTCTACTCTATTAAATGCTAAGACCTTAGGAAAAGAGTTTATTCACCTTCTTTATAAGTTTGTAAAATATCAAATTAGACTATTTTATACCAACTTTATATACAGCTAGATACTAGTGTATTCTAATTTTTTGTGCTTAGATTGCCGAAATAATTTCTATGTACACATTTATGTTTGTAATGAATAATGGCCGGCTTCCTTTTACTTATTCTGTTCACTTCAATGTCTGCATTACTGAACTGGTTGAGCTCTCCACTACCATGTTGAATGACGTAATGATAGCAAGCCTCCTTGTTTTATTCTTTCTTGAAATGAAATCTTTGATATTTCAACATTAATGATTATTTAGAATTTTATAGATTCTTTCATACTACAGAAGTTTCTTTCCATTGATAGTATGCTAAATGTTCTGAACAATGAGTGTGGAATTCTCAAATGATTGTTGTTCATCTACTGAGGTAAGAATTTGACATTTCTCATTCATTCTGGTAATGTTTAAATTGTACTTATTGATTGAAAAATGTAAAATCAACTTTGCATCTCTGGAAAAAAACCTCACTTGTTCATGATACATTGTCCTATTTTATAATCACTGGATCTGATTTATAAATTTATTTAGAATTTTACATTCATATTAATGAAATATATTTGTCTATACTTTTCCTTTCTTGAATATTCTTGTTGGGTTTTGGTATCAAGGATATACTAGATTTATGAAATGATTTAGGAAGCATTTCCATCTTTTTTGTGAAATAACTGGCATAGAAATTGAAATATTCCTTCATTGACTGTTTTCAAAACTCACTAATGAAACTATGTAGGACTAAAGATTTTTCAACAGATTTTTACCTAGAGTTTTAATGTAGCTAACCATTATTTCACATTCATATTTCCTTTTTGTTCTGGTTTTAGTTTTGTACATTGTATTTTTTTAGAAAAAAAATTCTATAAAATTTCATTTCACTTAAATTCTAAGATTTATTGCCATAAAGTTATTCATAATATCTTTTAATGAAGTTAAAGACGTTTCCATTATTAGTGATAAATTTTCTCTTAATAAACTTTGAGGAATGCTAAGGAACCAACTGTTTATTATGGAAAATAAAGGAAAAAATATAGTTTTTTCTATATAAGTCACATCCTTGAGTAAACACATAGTTGACAAAAGAGATCTTCTGTTTTTACAAATACTTCAACTAATATTTAAAAAGGGAATAGAATTAGAATACCACTATTTTGCAAGTGGCATCAGAGAGAGAGAGAGAGATGGAGATTGGAATTGGGTACCTTCTAATGGAAGTATATAAGGCCATCTATGAAGCAGTTTTGCCCCAAAATTTTAACTTGAATTTGATTACACCTACAGATCTAACTTCCAATCTATAGGAAACACAGACAACAGAGGAACATGCTAAATATTACCAGAAAGATGCACTATTCAAAATCCAGACTGTGGGGCTTCCCTGATGGCGCAGGGAAAACAAAACAAAACAAAATCCACACTGTGGAAAACACTACAGAATAAATAAATTTATTCCTTCCATAAATAAGTTGCATGTAAAGAGACATGGAAATAGAATTTGTACATTAAAAGATACTTAAGTTATGTAAATAGTTTGCAATACCTGAACTTTATTTGGATCTTGATACAGTTAAAAAATGATACAATCGGTGCAGTCAAAATCCCAGCAAGCTGTAGTGAGGTGGATGGACCTAGAGTCTGTCATACAGAGTGAAGTAAGTCAGAAAGAGAAGGATACCGTATGCTAACACATATGTATGGAATCTTAAAAAAAAAAAGGTTCTGAAGAACCTAGGGACAGGACAGGAATAAAGACACAGATGTAGAGAACAGACTTGAGGACATGGGGAGGGGGAAGGGTAAGCTGGGACGAAATGAGAGAATGGCAGGGACTTATATATACTACCAAATGTAAAATAGATAACTAGTGGGAAGCAGCCACATAGCACAGGGAGATCAGCTCGATGCTTTGTGACCACCTAGAGGGGTGGGATAGGGAAGGTGGGAGGGAGACGCAAGAGGGAGGAGATATGGGGATATATGTATATGTATAGCTGATTCACTTTGTTATAAAGCAGAAACTAACACACCATTGTAAAGCAATTATACTCCAATAAAGATGTGAAAAAAAAAAATCCCAGCAAGCTATTTTGTGGATACTGACAAACTGATTCTAAAGTTTATATAGAGAAGCAGAAGACCTAGAATAGCCAAGGTCTGTTGAAGGAGAAGAACAAAGTTGGAGGACTGACATTACCCAACTTCACAATTTTCTATAAAACTATAATAATCAAAATAGTATGGTACTAGCGAAAGAATAGGCAAATAGATCAATGGAACAGGAGAGAGAGCCCAGAAATAAACCCACATAAATTAAGTCAAATAATCTTCGACAAAGGAACAGAGGCAATACAATGGAGAAAAGACAGCCTTTTCAAGAAAATGGTTCTGGAACAACTGGACATCCACCTACCAAAACAACAACAACAACAAAACCCTCTAGAATGCAGACACATAGACACAGACACTACATTCTTCACAAAAATTAGCTCAAAATGAATCATAGACATAAATGTAAAACTATAAAACTCCTAGAAGATAACATAAAAGAAAATCTTGATGACATTCTGTATGGCAATGACTTTTCAGATACAATACCAAAGGCATGATTCACAAAAGAAGTAACAGGTAAGCTGGAATTCATTAAAATCAAAAATGTCAAGAGAATGAGAAAACAAGACAAGGACTAGGAGAAAATATTTGCAAATGACATATCTAATAAAGGACTGCTATTCAAAATATACAAAGAACTCTTAAAACACAATAATAAGAAAACAAACAACTCAGTTTAAAAATGGCCAAAAACTTTGACACCTCAGAAAGAAAATATACAGACAGGAAATAAGCATATAAAAATGTTCAACATCAACTGATATTAGGGAATTGCAAATTAAAACAATAATGACATACTACAACACACCTATTAGAATAGCCAAAATCCAGAACAATGAAAACCCCAAATACTGGTAAGGATGTGGAAACACAGGATCTGTAGTTCATTTCTGGTGGGAATGCAAAATGGTAGGGCCACTTTAGAAGTTAGCTGGTCAGTTTCTTTCTTATCATATGATCCAGCAATCATGCTCCTTGATATTTACCCAAATGAATTGAAAACTTCTGTCCACACAAAACATATGTCCTGCACATGGATGTTTATAGCAGCTTTATTCATAATTGTCAAAACTTGGAAGCAATAAAGATGTATTTTAGTAGCTGAATATAAATAAACTGGTATATCCAGACAAAGAGATGTTATGCAGTACTAAAAAGAAATGAGCTACCAAGCGATGAAAAGACAGAGAGGAATCTTAAATGCATATCGCAAACTTATAGAAGCCAATTTGAAAAGACTACATTCTGTATGATTCGAACTATATGACACTCCTGAAAAGACAAAACTATGGGGACAGTGAAAAATCATTGGTTGCCAGGGGGTGGCAGGAAAGGAGGGATAAATAGGCAGAGCACAGAGAATTTTTAGGGGAGGGAAACTATTCTGTATGTTACTACAATAGTGGATACATGTCATTAGACATTTGTCCAAAGCCATAGAATGTACAATGGCAAATATAACCCCTAATGTAAACTATGGACTTTGGGTGATCATGTATCAATGTAGGTTCATCAACTGCAACAGAAGTACCACTCTGTGCAGGATGTTGATGGTGGGGGAGGCTGTGAATGCATGGGAATTCTCAGCACTTTCTGCTTGACTTTTAAATATTTATTATTTCTCTGAAGATTCTTTTCACACTTCTCAGGTTTCATCATTTTCATGGAAGGCACTTGTGTTATTTCAGTCCTCTGCTGAAATAGGTATTAAAACAGTATATATTCATCCTTTAAAGAATATGTATCCATATTTTAGTAGGAATGTATTAATCTGCTTCCATTTCTTCATAAATATATAAAAGTTGTGACACCACACTATGAAGTGTCATATACTGTCAAAATTTTAACTGTTCTTAGAAGTTTAGTGTATAAAGAAATCTCTATGTGTTTGGAGGAGTTCAATTTCTCTTTCTTTTCTCCAGCCTATGAGAGACACCATACAACGTCCTGGAATGGTCCCTTGGTAGATGCCATTATTTGCATCTGCTTCAGTTAATGTCCAGCCTAAAACAGTTATTCATTATTTGAATTCTTGCTTAGATATTTATCTTTCATATCTGAAAGTAAGATACTTCCTTCCTTTTTTTACGTTTATTAAAAAATAAGGTCAGGATGGAGTTCTATAATTTGCTGCAGTTGTCATACGCTGCCATAGCTATACAATATGTAAATCTCCTGGCAACTGTTTAGCTGTGACAAAAACTCATTTTGAAAAATAAGGATACTGGACTTTAACTTTTAACCAGGCTTGTGCCAAGAGCCCTAATACATGTGTCATAAGGAAACCTCTCTTATCATGTTAAGGCACCCTAACCTCCATCAGTAGGTGAGAGAAAATCAAAACCCAGTTTTTATCCTTATTTGTGTCAGTCACCTCTTTGTTCATGAAACATCTAGACAGTATGAGGAACTGAAATATTAGCCAATCCAAAATAAAATGTTAAAATTATGTCTGATTTCTTTCATCCCAATCCAATAGTTCAAATATCTAGTTTGAAATTTAGATAATAAAAAACCTCCATCAAATTGGGAAGATATAAAAAGGGAGCACCCATTTGAAAGTTAGGAACTTTCTCCAATGAGCGTAAATAAAATTGTGTTACTGAAACTCCAAAGAGGGAAATGTAATTTCACCATACTGCTGTGCTCTATAGCATGTTACCTACATACTCAAATTATGTCAATTAACATTCATTAGTTTTCCAATAGTTGTAACAATTACTGACATTGTTTTTTTTTTTTTTTTGGCCCTTGCTCCCGCTTACCAGTCTTCATCTCACCCAGGTTCCAGGTCTATCATTTTACAGGCCATTACTAGGCAACTTAAAAATGCCCTGGGGATTCTCTGCCTGAAACACACTCCCTCCAAATTACCACATCAGACTCCTTCTTACCATCCATACCACACCTAACTTATCACCTTTTAAAAGCACATCATTCTATCTGAAACAGTCCCCATCCACCGCCACAGTCCCCTTTTAGAACAGTTTTATTTACTTAAAAGCACTGATGGTTTTCACATGTGATTTTACCTATTTATCATGTATGTACTTTATGTGAATTTCAGGAGGGCAAGGACACAGTCAATTTGATGCCCCTCTCCTAACTCAGAACCTGCCAGACTGACAGGCAAATTGTAAATACAGAGTAAATATTTGCTAAATGAATCAAATAATTTATAAACAGCACAGAAGACGTAATGAGGGTCACAAAACAGGATGTAACTTTTTTAACTTTGCCAAAGAAAATTGAAAGTCACACCTGACAACTCTTGGAAGGTGGGGATTAGTGAGGAGAATGAGGGAATTATAGGACCAATAATAACACTTCTTAAAAGAGGGCACTGAGCATTTAGGTTGTTACATAATACTGAGCAGAGTTCCCTGTGCTATACAGTAGGTCCTTGTTGATTATCCATTTTAAATATAGCAGTATGTACAATAATTTGAAAAAGAATAGATATATGTATAACTGAATCACTTTGCTGTACACATGAAACTACCTCAGCATTGTTAATCAACTATACTCCAATATAAAATAAAAAGTTAAAAAAATAAGAGGGCATTGAGGGGGCAGGACTTCTGGAATGGAGGTATGAGGAGCTCTGCAAAACCTCTCCCCAAAAAGCAATGATACAGCTGGACAAAACTGACAGAAATAATTTCAGTACTCTGGAGAGCAACCAGAGGCATATTTTTTTTAATGAAGAAAAGTTGATTGAAGAAAAACTACCAAACCCGAGGCAAAAACAGCGGGACTTGATGGAGCTTTAGCTTGAGGCGGCTTTCATCTGCCCCACTCCTACCCCACTAGCTTGCTAAGCAGGAACCAACTGTTCTACTGCTAGAGGGCACTGACTTAATTTGAATCAGAATGTAGAAAAGTCCCAAATTCCTGGACATTGGCCAAAACAGTAGCAATCCTGGTGGCAAACAAGTGGGGAGACTGAAATCACAGCTAGCATGAGACTGCTATTCGGGTTGAGACAGGCAGCAGACTGCCCAATTAGCCAGAAATTTAACACGGATCATAGAATGATACACTCATAGTGGGCCTTGATAAGTTCCCATATCTCTAGCTTCCTGGAAGGCTGCGTACATGTGCAAAACTGCACAAACACTCAGAATAGTCTAGAGAGGGTCCTATCCCTCCAAATATCACTGTTTGGGTCATGAGGCCTTACATATTCCCAGAGAAAATACAAGGAGACTCAGGAGAAAATTAAAAGCCAGGGGAGACTTATGAATTGCCAAAACTTTGGCTGTGTTCTCCGACCCACAGAACAGGTAAACAAATGAATGCGTCTGTGTTCCAATAAAATTTTGTTTACAGAAGCAGGAGGTTGGGCCACATTTGGCCCACAGGCCATTGTTTACTGATCATTGTTCTAAAAACTGTAAGCTAACCTATTGTGACATGAAACAGATCACTTGTTGCCGGGGTTTTGAGAGGGCAGAAGGGATTATAAAAGAGCATGAGGAAACTTTGGGGGCTGGGGGGTGGTAGAAATAGTAATTATCCCAATTGTGGTGATTGTTTCCCGGGTGCTTAGATATATTAAAATCTAATAAACTGTTAATTTTAAATTTGTGCAGTTAATTATACATTATATGCAAATAGTTATATTAAAAATCAATTAATACATTTTACCACCTTAATAGAATAAATTAGAACAATCGTATGACCGTATCAGTAGATGCATAAAAAGTATTTTTTTCAAATTTGACCCTCCTTCACGATATATGACACCCAACAAAATGCTTGACACATATATACACACAATAAAAGTAGTTCTTATTGTGGGACACAGTGGCAGAATGGAAAAGTATAGTGGAAATAACTCTGGCTTTCGAAACAGGTAGGCTACTGTTCAAGTCCAAACTAAGCTGTTTACTAACTGTATAAATTAGTGCCAATAACAGTTACCTTATTGGTCTGTGTTATAACCACGGGACTAGCATACATAAAGTATACCGTAAAACTCCTGACTTTCAGTGGGTAGCCATTACTGTTGTGGTTTTCTAAATTTAACATTTTTAAATCCAAACAGATGCTGGCATGCTGTGCCCAGCAGACTAATCAATAATTAATAGTAATGAGTTAGTTACATATTGAAACTACTTATTATGTAAATTTTCAATCATACACTAAAATAGGGAGGATAATAAATTTTCATATACTCAAAACAGTTTCCACAGTAATAATCATTTTGCCATTCTTCATCATCTACACTCCTTTTTTTGGATGCACTATATCAAAATAAATTCCAGACATCATAGCACGCTACCTGTAATTACTTAAATACTTTATGTCTGAGATAGATTTTTTTTAATTAAAGACTTTTTAAAAAATATCTATATTTTTAATTGAACACGTGTGTTATGTGCTAGTTTAAGTATTTTTTTAACATCTTTATTGGAGTATAATTCCTTTACAATGGTTTGTAAGTTTCTGTTTTATAACAAAGTGGATCAGTTATACATATACATATATCCTCATACCTCTTACCTCTTGCGTCTCCCTCCCTCCCACCCTCCCTAACCCACCCTTCTAGGTGGTCACAAAGCACCTAGCTGATCTCCCTGTGCTATGCAGCTGCTTCCCACTAGCTATCTATTTTACATTTGGTAGTGTATATATGTCCATGCCACTCTCTCACTTTGTCGTAGCTTACCCTATGCCCTCCCCGTGTCCTCAAGTCCATTCTCTAGTAGGTCTGCGTCTTTATTCCCATCTTGCCCCTAGGTTCTTCATGACCATTTTCTTTTGGTTCCATATATATGTCTTAGCATACAGTGTTTGCTTTTCTCCTCCTGACTTACTTAACTCTGTATGACAGACTCTAGGTCCATCCACCTCACTACAAATAACTCAATTTCGTTTCTTTTTATGGCTGAGTAATATTCCATTGTATATATGTGCCACATCTTCTTTATCCATTCATCTCTTGATGGACACTTAGGTTGCTTCCATGTCCTGGCTATTGTAAGTAGAGATGAAATGAACATGTGCTACATGATTCTTTTTGAATTATGGTTTCTTAAGGGTATATGCCCAGTAGTGGGATTGCTGGGTCATATGGTAGTTCTATTTTTAGTATTTGAAGGAACCTCCATACTGTTCTCCATGGTGGCTGTATCAATTTACATTCCCACCAACAGTGCAAGACGCTCCCCTTTTCTCTGCACCCTCTCCAGGATTTATTGTTTGTAGATTTTTTGATGATGGCCATTCTGACCGGTGTGAGATGATATCTCATTGTAGTTTTGATTAGCATTTCTCTAATGATTAATAATGTTGAGCATTCTTTCATGTGTTTGCTGGAAACCTGTATATATTCTTTGGAGAAATGTCTGTTTAGGTCTTCTGTCCATTTTTGGACTAGGTTGTTTGTTTTTTTGATATTGAGCTCCATGAGCTGCTTGTAAATTTTGGAGAATAATCCTTTGTCAGTAGCTTCATTTGCAAATATTTTCTCCCATTCTGAGGGTTGTCTTTTCATCTTGTTTATGGCTTTCTTTGCTGTGCAAAAGGTTTTAAGTTTCATTAGGTCCCATTTGCTTATTTTTGTTTCTATTTCCATTTCTCTAGGAGGTGGGTCAAAAAGGATCTTGCTGTGATTTATGTCATAGAGTGTTCTGCCTATGTTTTCCTCTAAGAGTTTGATGGTGTCTGGCCTTACATTTAGGTCTTTAACCCATTTTGAGTTTATTTTTCAAACTAAAAATGTTCTAATTTTTAGAGTGTTCTAATTTCATTAGAGTGTTCTAATTTTAGAGTGTTCTAATTTCATTCTTTTACATGTAGCTGTCCAGTTTTCCCAGCACCACTTATTGAAGAGGCTGTCTTTTGTCCCCTGTATATTCTTGCCTCCTTTATCAAAGATAAGGTGACCATATGTGCGTGGGTATATCTCTGGGCTTTCGATCCTGTTCCATTGATCTATATTTCTGTTTTTGTGCCAGTACCATACTGTCTTGATTACTGTAGCTTTGTAGTATAGTCTGAAGTCAGGGAGCCTGATTCCTCCAGCTCCATTTTTCTTTCTCAAGATTGCTTTGGCTATTCGGGATCTTTTGTGTTAAAGTCCCCTACTATGATTGTGTTACTGTCAATTTCCCCTTTTATGGCTGTTAGCACCAGCCATGTGTTCTCCCGGGGAAGTTGTCCTTGTATCACGGGACCCTGGCAGTGGCGGGCTGCACAGGCTCCCAGGAGCGGAGGTGTGGATAGTGACCTGGGCTTGCACACAGGCTTCTTGGTGGCGGCAGCAGCAGCCTTAGCATCTCATGCTTGTCTCTGGGGTCCACGCTGATAGCCACGGCTTGCACCCGTCTCTGGAGCTCTTTTAAGGGGCACTCTTAATCCCCTCTCCCTGCGCACCAGGAAACAAAGAGGGAAGAAAAAGTCTCTTGCCTCTTTGGCAGGTCCAGACTTTTTCCCGGACTCCCTCCCGGCCAGCCGTGGTGCACTAACCCCTTCAGGCTGTGTTCACGCAGCCAACCCCAGTCCTCTCCCTGGGGTCTGATCTCCAAAGCCCGAGTCTCAGCTCCCAGCCCCGCTCGCCCCGGCGGGTGAGCAGACAAGCCTCTCGGGCTGGTGAGTGCCGGTCGGCACTGATCCTCTGTGCCAGCATCTCTCCGCTTTGCCTTCCACACCCCTGTTGCTGCGCTCTCCTCCGCGGCTCCGAAGCTTCCCCCCTCCACCACCCGCAGTCTCCGCCCGCGAAGGGGCTTCCTAGTGTGTGGAAACCTTTCCTCCTTCACGGCTCCCTCCCACTGGCGCAGGTCCCGTCCCTATTCTTTTGTCTCTGTTTATTCTTTTTTCTTTTGCCCTACCCAGGTACGTGGGGAGTCCCTTGCATTTTGGGAGGTCTGAGGTCTTCTGCCAGCGTTCTGTAGGTGTTCTGTAGGAGCTGTTCCACATGTAGATGTACTTCTGATGTATTTGTGGAGAGGAAGGTGATCTCTACGTCTCACTCTTCTGCCATCTTGAAGCTCCACCTAATTAAAGACTTTTAAATGTTAGAACCTTGTATTAGTTTGCTACAGTTGCCATAACAACGTACCAGAGACTGAGTGGCTTAAACAAGAGAAATTTTCTCACAATGCTGGAGGCTATATGTCCAAGTTCAGGGTGTTGGCAGGGTTGATTTCTTCTGAGGCCTCTCTGCTTGGCCAACTTGATGGCCATCTTCCCTCTTTGTCTTTGCATTGTCTTCCTTCTCTTCATGCTTGTGTCCTAATTTCCTCTTCTTCTATGTACATGAGTCATATTGGAATTAGGCCCACCCTTATGATCTTATTTTACTTTAATTACTTCTTTAAAAGGCCCTATCTCTAAATACAGTCACATTCTGAGGTACTAGGGGTTAGGACCTCAATATAAAAATTTCGGGGAGGACACAATTTAACCCATAACAGACCTATATAATGAGAGAGAATTGTGATGGCCACGGAAATGCCTGGCTCAGGTCTCCCTTTGTAGATTTTCTGCAATGAACAGCATCAGCGGATGGCAGTCTCCAGTGGCTACACCTTGAGATCTGCTGTAATGTTTACACCAAAGCCACACTCTCTCCAAGATGCTCTCAGCCAGTGATGGCACAGTGAGGACACTGGAGCCAGGCCATTTCTGCCCTACACGGATATCCTCTAATGGGCAATAATTGCTGTGTCTCTTCAACGTCCTGGTTGAGACTTTCTCAGAGCTGCACACAGTGCGAGGACCTTCCTCCCTCCCTCCCCCTTCCTTTCTTCTCTTTCTCTCTTTTTTTTTTTTTTTCTTTCTCTTTTTACAAGTGTGAGACCTGAATCATGGTTTAAAACCTCTCTCTACCTACTCCTGCTCTCTCTTTTCTTCTTCCTGCCCAGGTATTTCCCCTAATAAACCTCGTACATGTCTAATTCTATCTAGATGTCTGCTTCTCGGACAAAAGAAGCATACAAATAATAAATGTTGAAATCTATAATAAAGCCATTAAGTAAATGAATGTTGGGAGTCAGGTTTTTCACTGTTGGAATGAGATGTTTCAGATAAGCAAGAACAGGAGGTAGTCTGTGTGGTAATGGATTCCAGTTGGAGACACCAACATGAACTCATGTTTACCTTAATGTACATGAAGATGGTTACATATAAAATATTTATAGATATGTGCATATACATGGGTTAGTGTACACACATATATCTCTTTGCTTTGTCAGCTAAGAAAACTCAGAAAAATGACATTTTGGCAGCAAAATAACTCATATCTTGGTTTCTAATGCTGTTCTTCAATAAAAGGAATCAGGGCTCTTTGAAGAAATAGTTGTTCCCAGTACTGGGGCAGGATATCTACAAGATGAACCTAGAGCATCTTTTAAATTCCAGAAAGTATAGAAGTGCTAAACAAAAATAATAATTAAAAAAAAAAAAATCCACACACACCCACATGGAAGTACGTCAAAGGGACCTAAGAGCCAAAACAAATGGTCCCCTGTGGCCAAAGCTGGAATAATGTGAGCAAAATTAACTTGTATTGGAGTATAATGCAAAGTAAAAAATAAATATTTACAATTCCATATGGATATAAGTACATGATTAAATAAATAAATAAATACATGGGGGGGGTTTCCTGAGCAGAAGAACTTCAAATAATTTATGTAGATACTCCACCCTGAAGGAACTGCAGCATAACTCCCCACTGCCTAATTGTGGGCTGCACATAGTGACTTCCTTCCTAAGAGTACAGTATGGAAAAAGCGGAGAAAGAGAAACTCTACAGTGGAGAAACTGATAAACACAACTTTAGCCAGATGATCAAGGTGAGCATTAAGAATGATAAATCATATTGATAGTATGTACCCTTGATATGCTGTGATGAAAGTAGTACTTTACTTCTGTGATCATGCTCTCAAAAACACATAACTCCAGCCTAATCATATGAAAAGCATCAGACCAACCCAAGTGAGGGACAATCTATAAAATCCTTGACCAGTACTTGTCAAAACTGTCACGGTCATCAAAAACAAGGAAAGTCTGAGTAACTGTCACGGCCAGCAGGATCCTAAGGAAACATAAGAACTAAATGTAAAGTGGCATCCTGGATGGTAGCATGGAACAGAAAAAGGACATTAGGTGAAAACTATGGAAATCTGAATAAAATGTGGACCTAACATAATTGTTTCATTAATTATAATTGTGCCATACCACTTTAAGGTGCTCATAATAAGGGAAACTAGGGGAAAATAGGGTTATATGGAAAGTCTTTGTACTATTTCACAGTCTTTCTGTAAATCTAAAATTGTTCTAAAATAAAAAGCTCATTTAAAAATTTTTTCAAATCTATAAGACAAAATGCCATGTGGATTATGATTGCAATAACTAGTATTTATTTAGCACTCTCCAGGCTACAAAGCACTTTCTACTGCATTAACTCATTGAATGATAAATCCATTACCTTCAGAATTTTATGATGAGATAATGTTATGAAGCCTGTCTAAAAAGCACATTAATAAAACATGTAACTGTCATTATTTCAATAAAATCATGTTCTGCTCAGGAAAAAAAAAGAAGGAGAAGAATCATAAAGGACCCGAATTTACCAGCACAGCTTTTAATTTCTGGCAAATTTCACATCTCTGCTCTGTGTGTCAAATCTGTTCTGGGCATGTTGGGTTCTACTCTGCAGATCTCCAGTGATTTTAACAGTAGTTGTGAATACTTAATGAAATTCATCATGCATTTGTAACAAATTGCTCACCTTTCCCAACCCCAGAGAGAAATGTGGAAGTTGGAAAAAAAAGGAGCTCGTGATGAATTCTATCCCTCCTCACCAGAGCAGGATGGAGTAACTGACAGAACAGGTGCCTGCCAGAGATCCAGCTAGTGCTCAGGTGTTTCAGGGCTGCCCCCTTCCATATGCACCTTTCTGTTCATCCTCCTCTCCAACACCACTCTCCCTGCCATGTCACTTCACTCCTTCGCATTCTTCTGCTCATGTGTCACTTTCCCCTCTCCTCTTCACTGCTTTAGGCTAATCAGGAAAACTCAGAAAACCCCCCAAATCCTACTGATGCCAGCATGTGGTACTTAGGAAAAATAGGTGGCTAACTGTAGATGAGAGTATTAATACACTTCTCTGATCCCACAAATGCCCTAGAGCACTTACTCACTTTTACAAAACTTCTCATTTTCTTATTTCATTTTCCCTTGAAGATACGAAAATCAGGCAGGAACCAAATACGGGGGCAGTACTCATGTATGGGATGCCCTCACACTGGAAATGGAATTAAGCATTTCGAGGGGCCTGTGAGGCAAATGACTATAACTCATCATAAACCTATAATATGTAGACTGAAAAGAAAATCCTCACACAAATTCCAAATATTCTTGATCATAAGGCAACAAAAGGACTCAAGGTGCAGAACCTGAGTGAAGGCTCTGACACATTCTAACCATGTGACCTGAGACTCACAGGCTGTGTCCTTATTTGTAAAATTGATATATTAACAGCAGCACCTAAAGGGATCATGCAATATAAAGGTAATAATGTGCTTAGGGTACATTATTAGCATTCAGTAAATATCAGAGAAGAAAAAAATCTATTTGGAATGAGAGTAGCATATGCTACACTGACTCTTGCTTCCAGGTCCACATCGTATAAAAATAACAAAAATTCATCTTGATCACAGGATGGTACATGTTAATTTTCTTTTCTGTTATACTTTTGAAGGAAATCTTGAACATTAGTTTAAGTAAATTATGTAGCCTAGTATTCATACATAGAGTTACAAACATTAGCATATCAGAAATATCTAGCCCTAAATCTGGCACTTACTTTTAGAAAGACAAACACTAATGAAATATGTATGTGACTTAGAAGTTGAAATTATCAGTGTTCAGTCAGCTTTTCAAAAGCAAACCATTTATTTAAAAAAAAATTTTTTTAATATTTATTTATTTGGTTGCACCAGGTCTTAGTTGCGGCTCACCAGCTCCTTAGTTGCAGCACGTGGGCTCCTTAGTTGTGGCATGTGAACTCTTAGTTGCAGCATGCATGTGGGATGCAGTTCCCTGAGCAGGGATCAAACCCAGGCCCCCTGCATTGGGAACGCAGAGCATTATCCACTGCGCCACCAGAGAAGTCCCTTAAAATATATTTTTTAATAAATTTATTTATTTTATTTTTGGCTGTGTTGGGTCTTCATTGCTGCACGCGGGCATTCTCTACTTGTGGTGAGTGGGCTTCTCATTGTGGTGGCTTCTCCTGCTGCGGAGAACGGGCTCTATGTGCACAGACTTCAGTAGTTGTGGCTCACAGGCTCTAGAACACAGGTTCAGTAATTATGGTGCACAGGCTTAGTTGCTCCACGGCATGTGGGATCTTCCCGGACCAGGGCTCGAACCCACGTCCCCTGCACTGGCAGGCGGATTCTTAACCACTGCGCCACCAGGGAAGCCCCCTTAAAATATTTTTAAACCAAGCACTTAGCAGTATTCTTAGCATATAAGTTTTCTATATATTTTGGATGAATGAATGATATATATATTAAAATACTACATAATATTTAGGGAGAACATCTGATGAATATACATCGTATATAAGTAAAACTAACTTTTAAGTTCTCTATACAGAGAAAATTTTTTAAATCTATCAGAACAGTTCTTTGGGTACCTCTGCTTGCTGCATTTGGATGGCTACCTTATCATCACCACCACCAAAAAAAATTTTTAGACAAAATCATTGCCATGTCTTAAAGCATTTGATATGGACTCTGCTTCCGAGTTCAAATTGCTTCAAGTTGTGTGCCAATTAAGCACCCACAATTCAGTGGTAGACAAGAGCTATAATCAAGATTGCTATACATCTCTCCTTATCGCAAGGAACTGAGAAGTTTGGAGCAACAGTGAGAATGCCAGGATTAAGTAAGATGCATATAAAAAAGTAAGAAAGGAGCACATAGAATTTAAGATAATAAGCAAGCTTACTCTGCTTTTGCACGCTAGATATTAATCTAAAAGCATTTTTGATACCTAACCTAGAAGAGTAAGGTAATATTTTCATACCCCTTGGCTTCTGAGTGGCATCTCATAGAAGCAAATGAATATTATCTCAGCAACTCACATTCTTTTTCAGAGAGAACAGAGCAAACTTTTTTCCTATATCACATTGACATGATAAGAAAATTTAGGAATGTTTTTCTTTTTTTTTTTTAATATTATGAGATAAACATTCAGTTGTGACTAGTCCTTATGATATATAAAGCATAAGCTGTTTCCCTCTTTTTTTTTCCTCCAACATGTAAGTAATTGTTAAGGGACACTCCTTACATCAGCAAACAAGATGATACTGACACTGTGTCCAACTCTTAATATAGAGACAATTTGTCACTGTTCAGGAAACACTCAAACTTCACAGCATTCACTAAATGACACGTCACTTAAGGCATCATATTTACAACTCAGCTCATAGGCACATCTTCCTGAATACATGAAGCTGAAAACTACAAAGAAACCAATTGGCTCATGGAGAAGCCTTCAGCCAGTCAATAAAATGAGCACTGGAAAATAGGTCATAGAAAAAGTCACTATAAAGCAGAGTTCCAAATTCAGTGGGGATGTGGCTTTTTGACCTACTACCAACAAAGACTGAAATGTTATTCATTTCCCCCATATTTTCATGTAAATTTAATTTTAATGAAATGGTTGACTTGCTAACCCTGGAGACTGGTGATCTATTAATCTACAGAAGGAGTCTTAATGGTGAACTCTTCAAACAAGCACTTTTTCATTCCTTTAACTTCTCTTTCCATTTAAAACACTATGCTGTGCCCCTTTAGAATATAGTTACTGGAATGAAAATGAAGAGAAATATGAATGTTTTATACTTGCTCCCTTACCCCAAAGGAATGAGTGTATGATCCTTAAAAGCCAGATAATCACTCCCTGAACATGTCATGAAAACAATAGCAAATTTAAAAGTCTAATCCTTTCTCATAAAATAAGAGCAAAGAAACTACCCAAAAGATGTAGAGATTGGCAGAAAACAAAGAATCAAAGGTGATTGAAAGAGTCATAATGTAAGAATGCCTTGAGCTTGACTTTTCGCTTCTAGAAAATTGGATGTTACATTTTTCAAATGTTCCTTGAGTTTTCAAAATGTCATGGAAGAAGGCAGTAACTGCTTTTTTAAGTTCTCATTAAAGTTTCTTTGATTCACATATGGATATATGAAAGAAACTGATTTCTGCTATTAGTTATGTTGGACCAACTCTCCCCCGAGAACAACTGTAATAACTAGATACATTTTTAGAGGCTGTTTGAAGGCATCAGAGGGCTACCAAATCAGTATGGACTTGAAGGGTCCAGAATCCAGGTATTTAAAAGTACTTTTACACATAAGGAATTTTCTAATCCCCAAGCAGTGGCTAAGAGGCAGAAAACCCTATCAAAAAGTAGTGGCTACAAATCTGTCTTACTTTGAGTTTTTCTGGAAGCAGACCCTGACATAAAGATCTTAGTGTAAGTAGTTCATTTTGGGAGATGTCAGGAACATCGAGAGGGAAGTGGGAACTGATATAGGAAAAGGGAAGCAACCAATAAAGAGTACCCTATTAAGCAAGATTCAAGGGACAGCCATAACGTAATACTAGAGTCACTCTGGGATATGTTGTAAAGCACATACTATGTTCAGATGTATCCCATCTGAGGCTTGATGGGGCTGAGGTTTTTGTACATTCTTTCCATCAGGCATTGGGTGAGAGATATTGCTAAGGTGTTATTTAATTCCAGAGCATTTCTAGCCTTCCTTGGGTACAGCAGAGAAGCCTTCCAGAACTAGTCATGAAGCATGAATATACAGATACTGGCAGTTGTCACTTGTCTAGAGTACACAGATATGATAAGCTTTAGGGTATTTGAGAAGGTGCCAACTGAATTTGCTACATGTAGTCTGCCCTTTGTAATGCTCAAAACAACTCACACCTCAAGTTAAGTTTGCTCTACCTTGTCACCTCTTCAAGGTCAAATATTTTTAAAAACGCATGTGCAGGAGTTTTAGTGAAACAGGAGACATGCATCCAAAGGTTGCAACCAATATTCACTATATGTCTATTCTACCATTTACTCTCCCCATGTAATTGGCCCGTACTTCTGATGATCTGGGATAAAGCAGATCCTTATCTTTGAAGGCTCGAGCCTCTGGTTACCATGCTCTTGTTAGGTCATGCTTTCTGCTGGCACCCATTTCTCACAAATTACTAGATAGGGGAAGACAGTGACTCTTCCTGCCTTCATCATGCAGCAGCAACTCTATATTCTCACGATAATAACGATCAATTTCCACTGACAATGTAACAACTTTTTAAATGCCTCTGCACTCCTATGTGAGAGCCCAGAATGACTAGGGTTAGCTATAATTTTAGCTTTTGTGGATCTCTTGCTGTGCAGTCTGGTAGAAGCTTTTCTCTTCTGGAAACTGAAGCCCAAATTCCTCAAGTGGGTCATGAGGAGTAACAGTTAAAGGGACCACTTCTGTTACTCCCACTCTTAGTCCTTAGGCTCTGCAGGTGCCTATGATATTCAGCGGTCTTTGGGGTCACCAACATTTTCATAATATTGAGATTTTATTTGCCTTTATCACCATGTTGACAACTGCAAAAATGCAATAGTGATTGGTGCTATCACTTGGTTAAATTTATGGCAGTTCCCCATAATTTTCCATACTATATTGATATTCAGGGCTCAGACTAGTTAACTGAATGGAAATATGATAGGGATCACCAACCCTGAATCCTTTAAGCCTACAGGGTAACACTAAATCTGTCTTTTTTCTCAGGATGCATTATGGCTTCTCATTTAGTCTCTTGACTAGGGAGTAATTTTAGGGGATTCTACTTGTTTTTCCCAAACATTTTACTTCTTTCTCCATAAGTCAGGCAGCCAATGTGAGAATTATGCCAAATTATATGTATCTTTACTATGTAACGAGGGACCGGGGAATTCACTAGAGTACACTAATGAACCATTGAATTCACAGTGAGACAGAGCTGAGCCAGGACTCCATATATCACCTGACCTCTATATTACCCTCCTAAACAGGAGGGCCATAAGAGTCTTTTTTTTAATCTCCTGGGATTAGAGTAAACTCAGATTCTGAGATGAGGATTCTATCACAAGTGGTTTATTTGGTTTATCTGGGAGTGAAAGGAACACTAACATGGAGGAAGTGATGCAGAGAAGGGATGGCAACTAACAAAAGATACATTATTACACTAGCTAATGGTATAGGGGAAACTCAAGTTTTAAAAAAATGGTGTAAAACACATGCTCCAGGATTATCCTACCCAAGAAAGATTTATATACCAACAACTGCCAGTCATTAGTTAAGGACTGCTTTGGGGGATTTTAAATTCCTGAGCAATTTTAGCACATGAATAGCTAGAGCAGCCTTCCAGAAAAATCCATCAGGCACATATATGCAGATTTAGTCCACTAATGATGTAAAAACTCTGACAGAAAGAGGTAAAGCTGAAAAGATCATCTACAGATTCTGAGGAACATCACCTACAGAATCTGAGGAAACCAGCAGAGGTTTCCACATTTTCAAAGAACTGGAAAATTCAACATGCACCAAGGCATAAATCCTAAAATCTGCTGGAAAAAAGAGACACATCACCCTCAAAGGAACAACAATAAGGCTGATAGTTAACACTTGAATAGAAACTGTGAAGGCTAGAAATCAGTGGAATGGCATCATCAAAGTGCTCGAAGAAAAGTATTTCAATTTATATAGCTACACCTAAGAAAAAAAAAATCCTACAAAACTGAAGTAAAATGAAAAGAGCTCCAGAAGAACAAAACAGAGAGTTTTTCACCAGCAGACAAAAAATTTTAAGTGCTAAAATTACTACACGTTAAAAAAGTATTAGTAAAATGTTAAGTATAATCTAAAATATATAAGTAATTCAATTGAATATAAATGTACTACATACTTCCTAAAAGAAAGTTTGAGAGACTGGCTAAATAAAACAAAGCACAACAATAAGATATGCATTAAATACAAGGATAAAGAGATTTTCACAGTAAAAGAATAAAAAAATGATATATAATATGAACATTGCCCAAAACTGTTCATATAGCTATATCAATAGAAAAATGTCAACTTCGAGGCAAGAAGATTATTAAGGAAAAAAATAAGATACTTTATTGCCCAGAGATAAACCCCCACACACAGTCACCTAATTTATGACAAAGGAGGCAAGAACATACAATGGAGAAAAGACAGCCTCTTCAATAAGTGTTGCTGGGAAAACTGGACAGCTACATGTAAAAGAATGAAATTAGAACACTTCCTAACACCACACACAAAAATAAGCTCAAAATGGATTAAAGACCTAAATGTAAGACTGGACACTATTAAACTCTTAGAGGGAAAACACTCTGACATAAACCACAGCAAGATCTTTTTTGACCCACCTCCTAGAGTCATGAAATTAAAAACAAAAATAAACAAACGGGACCTAATGAAACTTAAAAGCTTTTGTACAGCAAAGGAAACCATAAATAAGATGAAAAGACAACCCTCAAAATGGGAGAAAATATTTGCAAACGAAGCAACGGACAAAGGATTAATCTCCAAAATACACAAACAGCTCATGGAGCTCAATATCAAAAAACAAACAACCCAATTAAAAAATGGGCGGAAGACCTAAATAGACATTTCTCCAAAGAAGAAATACAGATGGCCAAGAGGCACATGAAAAGATGCTCAACATCAGCCATAAAAAGGAATGAAATTGGGTCATCTGTAGAGATCTAGATGGACCTAGAGTCTGACATACAGAGTGAAGTAAGCCAGAAAGAGAAAAAACAAATACTGTATATTAACGCATATATGTGGAATCTAGAAAAATGGTACAGATGAACCAATCTGCAGGGCAGGAATAGAGGTGCAGACATAGAGAACAGACATGTGGACACAGAGGGGAAGGGATGGGTGCGACGAATTGGGAGATTAGGTTGACAGAAATACACTACCATGTGTAAAATAGCTAGTGGGAACCTGCTGTGTAGCACAGGGAGCTCAGCTCAGTGCTCTGTAACAACCTAGATGGGTGGGAGGGAGGTCGAAGAGGGAGGGGATATAGGTATACATATAGCTGATTCACTTCATTGTAGAGCAGAAACTAACACAACATTGTAAAGCAATTATACTCCAATTTAAAAAAATAAGATATTTTATTGTGATTAAGTAATCCATCCATCAGAAAGGTTTTTGTACCTCATAAACTAGTAGATGAAATATATAAGCAAAGTAATAAATTTTAACAGACTGCGCTCAGTAACTAATAAGGGAAGCCAGTATTAGCAGTAAAGATAGAAAAGTTTTGAAGAGTGAAATTTTAAAATTTTGATCCCATCAACGTATACAACACCATCCTTAACAACTAGAAAATACACATTTCTCCCAAGATGATGTGGAGAATTTTTCAAAATTGATAATATACTGTTCACAGTAAGTCTCAACAAATTTACAAGGACTGAAACAATTCCATGTGCATCTCTGACCAGGGGGAATTAAGTTAGAAACAAGTTACAAAAGTACAACTAGAAAATCTCCCAATATTTGAGCCAAAGTTAATATTACAGTGTAATTTTTAAATCAGTCAAATGGAAAGATAATAAACATAATTATATTGAATCTTCTTGGACACTTGTAAAGATTCTATGATGGAAATTTATAGCCTTAAGGCATATTTAGAAAAAGAATAAATGCTCATACTCCATGATCTAATAAGCATCCAACTCAGTAAGTTATCCAATGAAAGTAAGGTAACAGAAAAATAAGATAAGAAATTAATGAAACACAAAGAAAAGCACACAAAGAAAAAATTTTCACTGCAATGTTTGAAAAATAATAGTTTAATAAAATAAATAGTAATTTAATAAAACTGTAAGTTCCACGGGAAGACTTTGGAGAGAAACACAAAAAGAGAAAAATCCAAACAAACAATATTAGGAATGAAAACTACAAAAGAAAAGTAAAAATATATGAACAACTTTATATAAATTTAGATTAAATGATGAACAGATTTCTAGTGAAGCACAACTTAGTAAATCTGGTGTAAGAAGAAACAGAAAATATGAGTAATGTATATCTGTTAAGAATTGCAGCTCAAATGAAAATCGTTAGAGAAAACTTCAGGCTGAGATGATTTTATAATTGAATTTCTCCATGTATTTAAGGAATAATTAACATCGATCTTATTTTTAAAACTATTCTAGAGATATAGAAAAAAGAGAAAATTCTCAACTTATTATATGAGACCCACATAACTATCATACCAAAAATCTGACAAAAACATAAACATACATATGAAATTCTACATAAAATATTAGCAAAAATAATCCAGAAATATATACAAGTTGGATTAATTCCAGGAATGAACAACTGGTTTTAATATCTGAAAATAAACCATGTAATTCATCACATTAACAGAATAAAGGATAAAAATGTATGGTCACCTTGATAGTTTCAAAGAAAGCATATGGTAAGATTTAACATTCTTTCATGTTTTCATGAGAAAACGTGTTATATACTAATAGAAGTCTTCCTTAAGCTATCTAAAAAAATACCTTACACCAAAAAATTATATTCAACAGTACAGTCAATGTGGAGAGCAGTATGGAGGTTTCTCAAAAACTAAAAATGGAATTAGCATATGACTCAGCAATTCCACTCCTTGGTGTAAAACAAAAACACTATTTCAAAAAGATACATGCATCCCAATGTTCATAGCAGCATTATTTACAATTGCCAAGACATGGAAGCGACCTAAGTGCCCATCAAAAGAAGATGTAGTACATATAGCTACAATGGAATACTACTCAGCCATAAAAAAAGAATGAAATTGCGCCATTTGCAACAACATGGATGGAGTTGGAGGGGATTATGCTTAGTGAAATAAGTCAGACAAAGAAAGACAAATACTGTAGGATATCACTTACATGTGTAATCTAAAAAATAAAACAAACTAGTGAACAAAACAAAAAAGAAACAGACTTACAGATTTAGAGAACAAACCAGTAGTTACCAACGGGGAGAGAGAAGGGAGGAGGGGCAAGATAGTGGTAGGGAATTAAGAGGTACAAACTATTATGTATAAAATAAGCTACATGGATATATTATACAACACAGGGAATATAGCCAATATTTTATACTAACTATAAATGGTGTACAACCTTTAAAAGTTGTGAATCACTGTATTGTACACTTGTAAATTATATGATATATGTTATTATATAATAATTATATATAATATGTATTATATATAATTATATTATAATGTATATCAACTACACTTCCATTTTTTAAAATTCTGTAATAAAACTCCTTGTGCACAAAAAAAAAAAGTAAATGGGCAAGAATCTTTTGCAACTTCTTCTAAAATGAGGATAACTTGTGGTCAATAAACATATGAGAAAGTGTTCAGTCTCCTTAATCACCATAAAATGTAAACTAATTCCAAAGTAATTTACAATTGCATATACATCAATATGACTGAAATTTAAAAGACTGCAACCACCAAACACAGACAAGGATGAGGAGAATCTGGAACTCTCATCATTTCCACCTTGAAAACTGTTTGGTACTCTCTACTAAAGATGGACATGCACATACCCTATCACACACCCCCAACAATCATAAATCTAAATATAAACCCAAAACATGCATACATATATTGACTGAAAGGTTTGCATGAGTACATTATAACAGCATTCTTTGAATAGCTGCAAACCAGAAACAATGCAAATGTCAATAAAGATTAGACAAATTCATAAAAATAAATAACTATTTCTGAAACAGAATGGAAAAATAGCATACACATAACTTTGAAAGAAAGAAACCATACATGAAATAGTACATACTGTATGATTCCATTCAGGTAAAAATAATCTAAAAGTGAAAGAAGTTTGTTTCCTCTGGAAGAGGTAGGCAGTAAAATGGAAGGACATTTGTGAAAATTCTTCAAGGTCTATACTTATTATTTGTGCACTTTTCTGTATGTACATTACAATTTGACAAAAATTATTTTAAAATACAGATTAAAAATAATGGAAATTATAATGTTAAAATTAAAACATAATGTCAGAAATAATCACAGAAGAAACCAGAGGATAATTAGTGTTAGCACTTTGTACTAGAAAGTAAATCAAATTTCTTGACTCATTCTTTAAGTGATTAAGTTTTGAAAATGCTTTGAAAGATCAAATTATTATTATGAAGTGAAATATTACATATTAAATACAAAATGAATAAATTGGAGAATTAATTCAATATATCCACAGGGTATCCTGGATTAGAAGAGAAAATCTCAATTATAGAATTTTACTATTAAAAAATAGAAAGTCTGCATGCCTGATGGACTGGATTTTTGCATTAATTAATTTAGACTAGTTTGTCTTAAAATCAATTGGAAGTACCAGCAACCCCTCAAAGAACTTTAACCCCAATTAAATGTTTTATCTTTTCCCCAAAGCTGTTCCTAGTTGCTGTAAACAACAGCCTAGTTTTTTAATCATTTACATTTAAAACCTCAGTACTACCCTTAACACTGCCCTCTCTCTTCCACTGATGGATCATTTTACCTTATTAGTTTTCACATCTATCACAACCTTTACATTCCAGTGATCAAACTCTCATTCAAGGCCACAATTACTCTCTCCTAGAATATTGCAAATATTCTTTCTACTTCTAGTCTCTGGATGTCAGTCAGGGATATACAAGCTAGTAGATTAGTCGTTTTGTGGGCAGCACTAATCATGTTACCCTTCATTTCAAAAACCTTATTTGAGTTCCTATTATCTAGAGAATGAACACTGGTATCCTTAGTTTGACTTCCAAGACCATCCAAAATTTAGTCCCAAACTAATTTCCAACAAGCATGGTATATTCCAGTAATGCAGCAGTAGTTACATTCACCCTACTTTTCTGCCTGCTTCTTTGACTGCGCTACTCCCACTGTCAAGAATGACTTTTTTGGGCTTCCCTGGTGGCGCAGTGGTTGAGAGTCCGCCTGCCGATGCAGGGGACACAGGTTCGTGCTCTGGTCCGGGAAGATCCCACATGCCGCGGAGCGGCTGGGCCCGTGAGCTATGGCTGCTGAGCCTGCGCGTCCGGAGCCTGTGCTCCGCAGCGGGAGAGGCCACAATAGTGAGAGGCCCGCGTACCGCAAAAAAATAAAATTAAAAGAATGACTTTTTTTCTTGTTTTCCACAATTCTACATTCTCTACAACCTTTAAAATTCAATTTGTCATGAAGGGTTTTGCTACTGAGTGAGGTCAGGAAAACTGTAGAATAAGAACTTAAGTGGGTTTTTTTTAATTTTTATTTTATATTGCAGTATAGTTGATTAACAATGTTGTGTTAGTTTCAGGAGTACAACAAAGTGATTCAGTTATACATATACATGTAAGTTATTCTTTTACAAATTCTTTTCCCATTTAGTTTGTTACAGAATATTGAGCAGAGTTCCCTTGTTGGTTAACTATTTTAAATATAGTAGTGTGTATATGTCAATCCCAAACTCCCAATTTAAATTGATCAGGTTTTAGAATCACCTGAGGAGCTCAGGTCTCATATCTGCTGAAACTCTAAGAGGGCATATTTAGAGTTTAAAAAGTCTATGAATCTTAAAAGGAAGCCCTCCTTAGTGGTGGTAAACACCAGCCGGAACTAGTTTTGGGGGACCTGATGGCACAGAGGTTGACAGGACTAAGCACTAAAGTAGGGTTAAATCATATCAGACTCCCCATGTATGTAGACAACCATGATCCCAAATTGAAGATTGAGGTAAGAGGAAATTCTCTGATATGGTCACAAAAGCTCCTACCAAACTGACTATGCTATAGATGACATTTTTGAACTCTGGAGAAATTACTAAAGAATAAATCAAAAAAAGGCAGTACAGTGTAGAAAACTGAGCCAGTTCTAGATAAGAGGCAACATTATGAAGAAAGAAAGAACACAGTTCCAAAAACATCATAGGAAAACAGTCCAAACATAAAAATTGCAGAGCAAACATTGAAGGCAGTCGGAAGAAAGTAAACAAGTAAAAGCACATATACTTTACAGGGCTATCTGTAAAACGTTCTTCATGAATGCAGACAGATTTCCAGCTTCTGTCCAAGATGTTGAAAGCTGGTAAGGACATCACTCCCACCCTAATGACAAGAAAATGCAGGATAATGTACAAACTTAGACTGTTTCTTGGACACATCCAAAAGCTGTGGTAATAGAATAACCAACTACTCTAATATCAAAGGACAGACAGCACTGTTGTTAATAGCTGCAGCAGGAGGAAGATGAGATCGTCATAAAAGAGGATAAAAGGGGTTCAACTAAATTTTTAGTGAATTGTGGAAGGCCCAGTGTGAGCAACTGTAAGAGAATAGAAACTCTTAGAGCTGCTGACACTCAGCACTTTGCACCCACTTAGAGACTCTTCTCCATGAACTCATCAGGTACATAGGACTCACCAGGTGCATAAGACAAAGCAGTGGAAAAGAGGAGAATAGGAGAAAGCCTCGGTTGGTGTTGCAGGCCAAGAGGACGGGAGAGGCAGGCCCTGGGGAAAAACACAAAGTACTACCTGGTGCCTTCTTCTCTAGGTAGCAAAAGATTTAAGCCATCAGGGAAAGGGCCACAAATGCTATGCCTGAGGGCAGAGTAAAAGATCCACTGTGGCTGTGGAAATTGGAACAAGGGAAAAAGAAAATTCCCTTAAGGAATGAGTAGCAAACCATCCTGGACTCAGGCCATTAGATGTTTCCTAATACAGGGGCAGTGGCAGAATCATTGAGAAAACCCCACCCCTGAGAATCAGGGACTAGGGATCTGCATAAAACTAAGGCTGGCCCAGGAAAACGGAGACTCCCCTTGCCTCCCAAAACAGGCTAGCATGCACACGTAACAGTCAAAAGCAGTTTACCACTCAGGGAAATGCAAAAGCATAGAAACATACCCTCTGAGTTTACAATATATCTATATGACACTATGAAGTAGTGTGATATCCATTATTTGATAACTAATTAGATAACTAAATAGGAATAATGCATGTCACACTATGATAGAGAGAGACAGACAGATAAAGATAGATATACAAATTTGTACCATAGAAAGCATCTTAGAAGCAAATACAGGGAGCTGTAAACATTCACTATTTCAGGCAGTGTATTTTGGGGAGAGGTGGGTAAGGAGTTTTAACCCATTATTTTACTCATCACTACAATATTTGAATTATTATTATTTCAGTAAACTTCTATTTCAAGCATCTTGTAAAAGCTAAAATTACTATATCGATGTTCGTAAAGGTACAGGAAAGCTACTACTCTCAAGAACTACTGCTAAATTTTTAGATCAATATAACCATTTTGGAAAACAGTTTTATAATATACATCCAGGGTACTGAAAATGTTAATATTTCTCTTTTGGGGGCATAAATTTTAATCATGGACATATATCCTAAGAAAATAATCCACAATATGGAAAAGATGATGTGTACAAATATATTTAACAAAGTACTCTGCCAAATTTTTTTAATGTAACTACAATTTTCAACCTTAGAATAGTTCAGTTTTAGGCACTTGCACTTAATGGACATAACATACTCATTAGAAATTATTGTTTAGGCTACACAGCAACATGGACAATGAATGTAACATAATCATGTTAATTGCAAAGGGCAGATGAAAAGATAGAATGCTGCAAAATTGCACATAGGTAAAGGACCAAACTGCAAAAATCTGTGTCCTGGAAAATTTACCACTCTGAGTTTCAGTCTTCATGACTATTAAATAAATATAATAATATAAGTATTACAGATTTTTCACTAGAACTGAATAAGAAAATAACTGGAATGTACACATTAGCTGAGTGCTTAATAAATATTACTTATTAGTATTATTATTACATAATATACAAATGGATTTTATACAAACACATAGACGTAAATGACACTAGAAGAAAAAAATCACACTAATGAATATAGACAGGTTCTTTGCCAATATTGTTGGAAATTTTTCCTTTTCTAGATTTTTCCATTTTTTTCATAGTGTGGATTGTGTTACCTTCATAATTAAAACAGTTATTTTATTAGATAATGTGATTTTCATTCATAGTTGAAATTTTTCTGCTAGAACAAATCCACTCAATCTGGAACTGCTGGCCATATTGGGAACTTTCCTTCAGTGTCCTTTCAAACACCTAATTTGGGGAGGAATAAAATTTTTTCATATATTCTACTTATACTTGAACCTTAGTTTCCTATAAAAATGGCTCCCTTACATAAAATTCTCTTTTGCTGGAATACTTAAGGCTTTTAGAAAAAAACTATACATTCAATGAACACATCCACACGTACAAACTTCATCTGGGAAAACCCATGCTCCAGTCATCTAGGAATTGATAGAAAGACTCCATCAAGTGCAGCTGCAGACCCCGTTCCTAAGTGAGGGACTTAGCTCATTTTGGAGCCAAAGATTTGTGGGGCCACAAAACAAATCCCTGACACACATGTGATTGATGACATTGCCCTGGATCTAGGGAGTGTGACTTTATTCAAATATATCCCTGGACTGCTGACAACACTCAAATCTATACCTTCCCAAATGAAGCCTTGAATAAGCAACTTTCAGGTGAACTTAAGAAGAACATCATGGGGAGACCTTCAAGATGGTGGAAGAGTTAAGACGTGGAGATCACCCTCCTCCCCACAAATACATCAGAAATACATCTACATGTGGAACAACTCCTACAGAACACCTACAGAACGCTGGCAGAAGACCTCAGACTTCCTAAAAGGCAAGAAACTCCCCACATACCTGGGAAGGGCAAAAGAAACAAGAAAAAACAGAGACAAAAGAATAGGGACGGCACCTGCACCTCGGGGAGGGAGCTGTGAGGGAGGAAAAGTTTCCACACACTAGGAAGGCCCTTCACTGGCAGAGAGGGAGGGTGGCGGGGCGGGGGAAGCTTCGAGCCACGGAGGATAGCACAGCAACAGGGGTGCAGAGGGCAAAGTGGAGAGATTCCCACACAGAGGATCAGTACTGACCAGCACTCACCAGCCCGAGAGGCTTTTCTGCTCACCTGTCAGGGCGGGCGGGGGCTGGGAGCTGAGGCTCAGACTTCAGAGGTCAGACCCCAGGGAGAGGACTGGGGTTGGCTGCATGAACACAGCCTGAAGGGGGCTAGTGCGCCACAGCTAGCCAGGAGGGAGTCCAGGAAAAAGTCTGGACCTGCCTGAGAGGCAAGAGACCATGGTTTCGGGGTGCGTGAGGAGAGGGGATTCAGAGCACGGCCTAAATAAGCTCCAGAGACATACGCGAGCCGCGGCTATCAGGGCGGACCCCAGAGACGGGCATGAGACGCTAAGGCTCCTACTGCAGCCACCAAGAAGCCTGTGTGCAAGCACAGGTCACTATCCACACCTCCCTTCCTGGGAGCCTGTGCAGCCTGCCACTGCCAGGATCGCGTGATCCAAGGACAACTTCCCCGGGAGAACGCACGGCGCGCCTCAGGCTCGTGCAACGTCACGCCAGCCTCTGCCGCCACAGGCTCGCCTCGCATTCCGCACCCCTCCCTCCCCGCGGCCTGAGTGAGCCAGAGCCCCCTAGTCAGCTGCTCCTTTAACCCTGTCCTGTCTGAGCGAAGAACACATGCCCTCAGGTGACCAACACGCAGAGATGGGGCCAAATCCAAAGCTGAACCCCAGGAGCTGTGCGAACAAAGAGAAAGGGAAATCTCTCCCAGCAGCCTCAGGAGCAGTGGATCAAATCTCCACAATCAACTTGATGTACCTGCATCTGTGGAATACCTGAATAGACAACGAATCATCCCAAAATTGAGGAGGTGCACCCTGGGAGCAAAGATAATTTTTTTTTTCTTTTTCTATTTTTGTGAGTGTGTATGTGGATGCTTCTTTCTGTGATTTCGTCTATACAACTTGGCTATTACCATTTGTCCTAGGGTTCTATCTGTCCATTCTTCTTGTTGTTGTTGTTGTTTTAAGTATAATTTTTAGCGCTTATTATCATTAGTGGCTTTGTTTTTTGGTTCGGTTGCTCTCTCCTTTCTTCCTTTTTTTTTTTACCTTTTTTAATACTTTTTAATTTTTTTCACTTTTCATAATTATTTTTTATATTAATAACTTTATTTTTTTATCCTTTCTATTTTTCTCCCTTTTCTTCTGAGTCGTATGGTAGACAGGGTCTTAGTGCTCTTCCCAGGTGTCAGACCCGTACCCTTGAGGTGGGAGAGCCGAGTTCAGGACATAGGTCCGCCAGAAACCTCCCAGCTCCATGTAATATCAAATGGTGAAAGCTCTCCCAGAGACTTCCATCTCAACACTAAGACCCAGCTCCACTCAACAAGCAGCAAGCTACAGTGCTGGATGCCCTATGCCAAACAACTAGCAAGACAGCAACACAACCACACCCATTAGAAGACAGGCTGCCTAAAATCATAATAAGGTCACAGGCACCCCAAAACACACCACCCGACATGGTTCTGCCCATCAGAAAGACAAGATCCAGCCTAAATCACCAGAACACAGGCACTAGTCCCCTCCACCAGGAAGCCTACACAACCCGCTGAACCAACCTTAGGCACTGGGGACAGACACCAAGATCAAAGGGAACTACAAACCTGCAACCTGTGAAAAGGAGACCCCAAACACAGTAAGTTAAGCAAAATGAGAAGACAGAGAAACATACAGCAGATGAAGGAGCAAGGTAAAAACCCACCAGAACAAACAAAACAAAAAATAGGCAGTCTAATTGAAAAAGAATTCAGAATAATGATAGTAAAGATGATCCAAATCTTGGAAACAGAATGGAGAAAATACAAGAAACGTTTAACAAGGACCTAGAAGAACTAAAGAGCAAACAAACAATGAGGAAAAACAAATGAAATTAAATATTCTCTAGAAGAGAGCAAGAGCAGAATAACTGAGGCAGAAGAACGGATAAGTGACCTGGAAGATTAAATAGTGTAAATAACTACTAAAGAGCAGAATAAAGAAAAAAGAATGAAAAGAATTGAGGACAGTCTCAGAGACCTCAGATACAACATCAAACACACCAACATTCGAATTATAGCGGTTCCAGAAGAAGAAGAGAAAAAGAAAGGAACTGAGAAAATATTTGAAGAGATTATATTTGAAAACGTCCCTAATATGGCAAAGGAAATAGTCAATCAAGTCCAGGAAGCTCAGAGAGTTCCATACAGGATAAATCCAAGGAGAAACATGCCAAGACACATATTAATCAAACTACCAAAAATTAAATACAAAGAAAAAATATTAAAAGAAGCAAGGGAAAAACAACAAATAACACACAAGGGAATCCCCATAAGGTTAACAGCTGATCTTTCAGCAGAAACACTGCAAGCCAGAAGGGAGTGGCAAGACACATTTGAAGTGATGAAAGGGAGAAACCTCAAAGCAAGATTACTCTACCCAGCAAGGATCTCATTCAGATTCGACAGAGAAATTAAAACCTTTACAGACAAGCAAAAGCTAAGAGAATTCAGCACCACCAAACAAGTTTCACAACAACTGCTAAAGGAACTCTTCTATGCAGGAAACACAAGAGAAGCAAAAGACCAGCAATAAAAAACCCAAAACAATTGAGAAAATGGTAATAAGAACATACATATTGATAATTACCTTCAATGTAAATGGATTAAATGCTCCAACCAAAAGATTCAGACTGCTGAATCGATACATAAACAAGACCCATATATATTGCTGTCTACAAGAGACCCACTTCAGACCTAGGAACACACAGACTGAAAGTGAGGGGATGGAAAAAGATATTCCATGCAAATGGAAATCAAAAGAAAGATGGAGTAGCAATTCTCATATCAGAAAAAATAGACATTAAAATAAAGACTATTAGAAGAGACAAAGAAGAACACTACATAGTGATCAAGGGATCAATCCAAGAAGAAGATATAACAATTCTAAATATTTATGCACCCAACATAACAGCACCTCAATACATAAGGCAAATGCTAACAGCCATAAAAGGGGAAATTGACAGTAACACAATCGTAGTAGGGGACTTTAACACAAAAGATCCCGAATAGCCAAAGGAATCTTGAGAAAGAAAAATGGAGCTGGAGGAATCAGGCAACCTGACTTCAGACTATACTACAAAGCTACAGTAATCAAGACAGTATGGTACTGGCATAAAAACAGAAATATAGATCAATGGAACAGGATAGAAAGCCCAGAGATAAACCCACACACATATGGTCACCTTATCTTTGATAAAGGAGGCAAGAATATACAGGGGACAAAAGACAGCCTCTTCAATAAGTGGTGCTGGGAAAACTGGACAGCTACATGTAAAAGAATGAAATTAGAACACTCCCTAACACCATACACAAAAATAAACTCAAAATGGATTAAAGACCTAAATGTAAGGCCAGACACTATCAAACTCTTAGAGGAAAACATAGGCAGAACACTCTATGACATAAATCACAGCAAGATCCTTTTGGACCCACCTCCTAGAGAAATGGAAATAAAAGAAAAATAAACAAATGGGACCTAATGAAACTTAAAAGCTTTTGCACAGCGAAGAAAACCATAAACAAGATGAAAAGACAACCCTCAGAATGGGAGAAAATATTTGCAAATGAAGCTACTGACAAAGGATTAATATCCAAAATTTACAAGCAGCTCATGCAGCTCAATTTCAAAAAAACAAACAACCCAATCCAAAAATGGGCAGAAGACCTAAATAGACATCTCTCCAAATAAGATATACAGATTGCCAACAAACACATGAAAGAACGCTCAACATCACTAACCATTAGAGAAATGCAAATCAAAACTACAATGAGGTATCACGTCACACCAGTCAGAATGACCATCTTCAAATAACCTATAAACAATAAATGCTGGAGAGGGTGTGGAGAAAAGGGAACCCTCTTGCCCTGTTGGTGGGAATGTAAATTGATACAGCCACTATGGAGAACATATGCAGGTTCCTTAAAAAACTAAAAATAGAACTACCATACAACCCAGCAATCCCACTACTGGGCATATACCCTGAGAAAACTATAATTCAAAAAGAGTCATGTACCACAATATTCATTGCAGCTCTATTTACAACAGCCAGGACATGGAAGCAACCTAAGTGTCCATCAACAGATGAATGAATAAGGAAGATGTGGCACATATATACAATGGAATATTACTCAGCCATAAAAAGAAATGAAGTTGAGTTATTTGTAGTGAGGTGGATGGACCTAGAGACTGTCATACTACAGTCAGAAAGAGAAAAACAAATACTGTATGCTAACATATATATATGGAATCTAAAAAAAAAAGTGGTTATGAAGAACCCAGGGGCATAACAGGAATAAAGATGCAGACATAGAGAATGGAGTTGAGGACACCAGGAGAAGTAAGGGTAAGCTGGGACGACGTAAGAGACTGGTATGGACTTATATATACTACCAAACGTAAAATAGCTAGCTAGTGGGAAGCAGCTGCATAGCACAGGGAGATCAGCTCGGTGCTTTGTGACCACCTAGAAGGATGGGATAGGAAGGATGGGAGGGAGACTCAACAGGAAGGAGATATGGGGATAAATGTATATGTATAGCTGATTCACTCTGTTATAAACGAGAAACTAACACACCATTGTAAAGCAATTATACTCCAATAAAGATGTTTAAAAAAAAAAACATCATATGTTTGCACCAAGGCGGGTAGCAAATTTATGAAAACAATATGGGTGAAATGACAGGTTTGCAGGATGATTTTGGTTCATCTGCATGTGAACTCTCACTTGGCAGGAACTGTGAGGACAAAGTGAGAAGAGAAAAGTAAAAATTCAATTCTTACCCAGAAAGCTGAAACTGCTGTAAAAGCCGAAAGAAATTTGGAATTGAGTGTAGGGTGTGTATGTGTGTGTGTGTGCATTTTCTCCCCCAAAACAAATCAAGTACAAAAAATTACTTTGTTCTTACTTGTGTTCAAAATTGACACTGGAGTAACTGTTGCTAATCATGTGTGGCTGCAGTTTTGAAATAAGCACCTACAGAAGTCTTACTTGATAAAAATAAACTTACGTGTTGACCTCTTTTTTCTTTTTTAAAAAAGTATTTATTTTGGTTGCGCTGGGTCTTAGTTGCAGCACATGGGATCTTTAGTTGCAGCATGCAGGCTCTTAGTTGCGGCATGCATGCAGGATCTAGTTTCCCAACCAGGGATCAAACCCAGGCCCCCTGCATTGGGAGCGCAGAGTCTTACCCACTGGACCACGAGGGAAGTGCCTTGACTTTCGAATATTGAAAGAATTTTGTCAGATAGATGAATTACTAGTGAGTTTTACAAAAATGATTTCAGCTAACAATATATTCTAATATACAGACAGTCTGTTTCCTTCTCCTTGTGTCTGGGCATTCAAAAACTTAGGATTAGGGTAAAAATAAAGCTATCCTATCTAAAATTTCTGGCAATGTTATTTTTCTAGTCTACTGCTACCATCCCCTCCCTCCCTTAAAAACCATTCTATAGATGTGCCACTTATCTTAAACCTTTTAGTGGTACTGCAGCATTCCTTACAACTGAATTTTTGCAACTGTGGTTCCACTATATAGCAAGAACTTAACCCAGTCTTTCAACACACACATTCCAACCAGCAATGCTCAGTTACAGGAGAGTATTTGGTCCCATAATCTTCTTACAGAAGTTGTAGTTCAGTCAGGTTGATAGTATGCAGTGTGGATGAAGGAGTAGGAAGAAGATTCTGTCATAATCTGCTCTACCATTTTAAGGGCAATGTAGCAGTAATTTAAAAACCGATATTACTGAAATGTTCCCATTTTGGCCTCGTGATTCCATTTCTATGTATTTATACAAAAGTCCACATTTCGTACAAAGATGGGTTTAAGCAGGTTCATAGTAGATATGCCCAACACAGTGAACCATGGAGGTATTCCAAATGTCTAGTAATTGGGAAGCAGATAAATATGTGATTATTCTACCAGTCATTCTGGAAATACTACGCAGTCTTTAAGAAAAATATGCTCATGTGCCTGACACTGAAAAATCTGTAAGATTTAACTTAAGAGTAAATTGTGTGGTAAAATATGTACCTTATAACAGTTGTGTAAAAGTAAGTATATCGCTATGTGTTTCTTTGTGTGCAAGTTTAAATGCATAGAAAAATGTCAAAAGAGTGCACACCAGGTTAACAGTGGTAGAGATCACCCTGGGAAGTGAGCTGAGACAGCACGAATGCGCATGTGTGTGCATGTATGAGACTTCTTTATCCTGTGTTCTTCCATTTTATTTGTTTTCTTCAGTAGGAGTATATTCCTTTAATTTTCGTGTACTTGGAAATAAAATGTTACGTGCTCGTAATGAGACACTTCATATACACAAGCAACTACTAGAAAACAATACATAACAAAGAACACTGACGCCAAACAAACAGAATGTGCACAATTACTGTGCTAACATTCAGTAACAGGTTTTCAGAGAGTAAAGAGATCATTTACAGTGGAAAAAAAAGACTTCCTAATGTCAAAACTATAAGGAAATTGGAAATAATTCAAAACTAAATAGAAACAATAAAAATTCCTAATATCTAGCACAGTGCCTGGCACATAGTAGCTATTCAATAATCATTTGTTAAATGCCAGTAATTGTCATGAGATCCTGGATAGATTACATCTCTGCAGCAGAGTTCTTGTGTTTTTCAAATAAACTGGTTTTCCTAGATTATCTTAAAGATCCCATTAAGGTATAAAAATCTTCACTGATGAATTGTATCATTTCTTTGCCAATCTATTACATTCTGAATTTGTAAGAGATTTTCTGTGGCTTTCAATTTTTTAAAAAATCCATCCCGTGGTCTGCAGAAGTAGAGATAAAGGAGTTTGATTTCTTGTAATATTTAATTTACAAAAATCTGACCAGTGTATGTATGCCTTCTACTGACAAGGTACATAATTTCACTGACAAGGCATCCACTTCAGGCCTGCAAACCTAAAAAACAATTCTCACCAGCTACCGCCAGACGTAGACCTAGGAATCACCACTCTAGAATTGATTCTAGGTTTTTTTGGGGTTTTTTTTTGCGGTACGCGGGCCTCTCACTGCTGTGGCCTCTCCCGTTGCGGAGCACAGGCTCCGGACGCGCAGGCTCAGCGGCCATGGCTCACGGGCCTAGCCGCTCCACGGCATGTGGGATCTTCCCGGACCGGGCACGAACCCGTGTCCCCTGCATCTGCAGGGGGACTCTCAACCACTGCGCCACCAGGGAAGCCCTGATTCTAGTTTTAATAAGGCAAAAAATCTCAGTAAATCAATAGAAAACTTAAAAACCAATATTTGTCTACATTAAAATATTAAGAGAAAGTAATGCTTCCCAGAAGAGAAATATTTCTTTGAAAACGGACTAGATATAAAGAACACAGCAATAAATATTGGAGGGGGTGTTAGGATTATATATGAGAATATATCAAACGAAAGCAAGATGCTATACAAGGTAATTGCTAAATTTGTGAATTGTAAGTGATTTTTCCCCAAGTGGAAATAAGTTGTAACTGCAAGAAAAGAAATACATGTACTTTGCTTTTTAATAAATAATAAATCACAGAAAAACAAACAAAGGAAAGTAGATATTACACATAAAATGCATAATCCCACCATCCACAACAGATGATCATTGCTAACATTTTGTTCAATATCCTTCCAATCGTTTTTTTCCCAAAGCACACACATCATACACTTTACATGATTGAATTTATAACATTTTATAATCTTCTCTTTCACTTTAAAATATAGCATTATACACATATACACTATTGATACTATGTATAAAACAGACAACAAATGAGAACATACCGTATAACACAGAGAACTCTACTTAATGCACCGTGGTGACATAAACAGAAAGGAAATCCAAAAAAGAGGGGATATATGTATATGCATGGCTGATTCATTTTGCTTCAGAGTAGAAACTAACACAACACTGTAAGGCAACTATACTCCAAAAAAAATTAACTAAAGGAGGGACTTCCCTGGTGGCACAGTGGTTAAGAATCCGCCTGCCAATGGAGGGGACACGGGTTCGAGCCCTGGTCCAGGAAGATCCCACATGCTGCAGAACAACTAAGTCCGTGTGCCACAACTACTGAGCCTGCGCTCTAGAGCCCACGAGCCACAACTACTGAGCCCATGTGCCACAACTACTGAAGCCCATGTGCCTAGAGCCCATGCTCCACAACAAAAGAAGCCACCACAATGAGAAGCCTGCGCACCGCAACGAAGAGTAGCCCTCACTCGCCGCAACTAGAGAAAGCCCGTGTGCAGCAATGAAGACCCAACGCAGCCAAAAATAAATTTATAAAAAAAGAAATTAACTAAAAAATAAAATAATTACAAAGATGAAAAATAAAGCATTACAAAAATAACATAACCTATGTCATAATATAATAATCTTCTATCCGTGGATGCTTAAATTCTCTCCAACTTTTCACTAGTGAAATATGTTACAATGAAATATCTAGAAAACACCTTTTTACAACCGTTCTAAATTCCAAGTTAAGAATCTAAAAAGTAAGATAGAAAGTGCTTCTCTAAGGATGAGATTGTTGAATTTCCTGTAGAAAAATTAAAGGAAATAGAAACAGAGCAAAGCAGAGAGCTCCTGTGGAACATTCCATTTGGCCATTCCTCCAGAAGAGGGGTGGATGTAGAGAGAAGCAAATAGGCACACATAATCCCTGCTTTACTGCAAAACACTTGTGCAGTCAACTAATCAACACAGCTCTGGAGATGTAACTGGAGGTACAAAGGATTTCAAGGAAGAAGGTAAAAAAGATTGGCAAGTCTCTATAGGCATAAATAAAATGCTGATTAACATTTATTGAGGTATAACATTAAAAACTGCACATACTTAAGGTATACATCATGATGAGTTTGGACATATGCATACACCCATGATACCATCACTACGGTCGAAGTACTAGACATATCCATCATCTCCAAAAATGTCCTTACGCTCTTTTGTGGGCTTGTTTCATTGTGTTTTGGGGTTAAGAAAACTTAACATGAAATCTGTCCTCTTAACCTGTATTAAAGTACACAATACCATACTGTTAACAAATGCTGTACAGCAGATCTCTGGACGTATTCATCTTCCATAACTGGAAATTTCTACTCCTCGAACAACACCTCCTTCCTCCCAGCAACCACCATTCTATTCTCCGCTTCTATGTGTCTGACTATTTTAGATACTGAATTTACGCAGAATGATGCAGTATTGTCCTACTGTGACTGGCTTATTTCACGTCACATAATGTCTTCCAGGTTCATCCATATTGTCGTATATGGCAGGATTCTTTCTTTTTTAAGGCTGAATAATATTCCATTGTGTGTATATGCCATATTTTCTTCATACAGTCACCTGTTAAGACATATGAATTATTTCCATATCATCGTTATTGTGAATATTGCTGCAATGAACATGCAGATGCAGGTGTCTCTTCAAACTCCTGATTTCAACTCTTTTGGATATATACCCAGAGGTGGGATTCTTGGATCATATGGCAACTCTATTTTTAATTTTATAAAACAGAAAAAAATTAAGAAAAAAAAGAAATTGTTTCAAGGGTAACTAAAATGGGAATGCTTATAAACATGTAAATGAAACATATTCCCAGGGGGATAAACCACGTCATGCAGGAGGGTAATAAAAGAGTTGATAAAGGAAAAATGAAAATTTCAAAGCAATGAATTCATGGAAAATTGATTTGCAGTCTGTGAAGATATACCTTTGCTTTATTTGGTGAAGAAAGAAGACTAAAACCATAACTGTGTAATCATATTCTGTAATGAAAAATCATTTAATGTCAAATGAATTTGGGTGAAGGCCTCTTGTGAAGTGTTAATAGTAAATATGTCACATTTTCCTTATTTCTATGGGAAATATCATAGGCCCACAGGGCTCCTTTCTTGAAGAAGAACTGGGACCAAGGACACATAAATAAAAAATTTGTGTCTGGATGAAACTGAAAAATACAGAGCAAAGAACATATGAAATTTAGAAAGCCATGAAAGCTTTCTTCCACATGTTGCCACCTCAGCCACTTCTACACTCATCAAAATAAAACATCCTGTACTCTAACGGTGAACCTCATCAAAGAAAATGCCCTCACATAAAATTATTGATACCATCAGGTAGAAAAAACATACAATGGAATTAAGCGTAGAAAAAACTTTTAAGTGTCTGACCTAACATCTTTTACTGCATCTTTCTTCCACGGTCTTTAGAAGAATAAAAACTTCCAAAACAATGACAGTTCAGAACACCTCTCTGAATTGTCTGTGTAGTGCCAACTCTACTCATCGTTTGGAGACAAAAGACAGGTGGACACAAAAGCTCTGACGAGCAGTGATAAGATCTAAGTTAAAACGTATTCTATAAGGAGGGCTTCTGAAGTGTATTCCAGTGATTTTGAAGAAGCAGTGCTTCAATTGTTCCTGTGCCTAGAAATAATCTTATTGAAGGTGAAGTTTCCCTGTGTCCGACAGCTCTTCACAAAAATGAAACATTTTCTCTTTGAGTACATCCAAAGCAAGGTAGTGAGATTTAGGCTGGGTGCAAGAGTGACTATAATAGACCTCAAAGAGAAAGCATCTATTACACAGTTTTCTTTCATCCAAATTCCTTATTATCCCAAATTTGTTTTAAAGAATTTTTCTTAAGGTCCTGCAAACGATGTCAGCAATGACTAAACTTCCACGTCACCAAATAAGCTTGGACAGTTATATGAAAACTATGCAAAAAATAATCAGGCTGCTAGCAATAGTCTGATCCCTGGTAACACTGCAATATTTTTTTAAATTATCAGCTTCATCCTCTTGTCGCTTCACTTGTTACTAATCATATTAGTTGGTACAGAAAATTCTTGTTATTTTTTTTTTTTTAATATTTATTTATTTATTTTGGCTGCACTGGATCTTAGTTGCGGCATGCGGAACCTAGTACCCCCGACCAGGGATTGAACCCAGGCCCCCTGCCTTGGGAGCACGGAGTCTTACCCACTGGACCACCAGGGAAGTCCCAAAATTCTTGTTATTTTCTCTTCCTTTTTATTAAAAATATTTTTCCTTATGGAAAATACAAAAAAAAAAAAGTTTCCACGAACAGACACCCATGAAAATGAATTAAAACCATTTACACCCAGATTGACTTCATGCTTACTTTGCCATCTTTTACTCAGATTAATACTTTTTTTTTTTTAAATCTGTGGTAGGGTAGAGGTACTCTTGCCTTTGTGGAGTAAAATGGATTTGAGTACATTATGCTCAGAAAAATAGAAATGGCTCCATTTCAAGTCCTTTAAATATGCTTATTTCTAAAAAGTTTGTGAATGGATTTTCCATTAGGCAATTATGTATCAAAGAAAAAATATGCAATTAGTTCTTCAGTTAAACCTCTTTCTCAAGAATGCTTCTGTTTCACCAAGTCATTTCATATTTATACAAGATATTGTTAAAAAAATTAATATTTAGCAAATTTAGAGTCATTCCATCATGAGGGTCTTCAATTAATTTGCATGTTAGTTTTTATTAATTTCTTCATCCTTTACAACAATGTATTTGTTTCCTATTGTTGCTAGAACCAATTACCACAAAATTAGTGGCTTAAAACAACATAAGTTTATTATCTTATGGTTCTGGAGGTCATAAGTTTAAAAAGAATCTCACTGAGCTAAAATCAAGGTATCCACACAGCTGCCTTCCTTTCTGGAGGATCTAGTGGAGAGTCCATTTCCTTAATTTTTTCAACTTCTAGAGGAGGCCTGCATTCCTTTGCTGGTGGTCGCCTTCCTCCATCTTCAAAGCCAACAACATCTGGCTGAGCTCATCTCATGCTGCCATCTCTTTGGTTCTCTTTTCAGATTCCTTCTTCCACCTTAGAAGACCCTTGTGATTATAATCTAGGATAATCTATTTTATGATTACTCGATTAGCAACCTAATTCCACCTGCAACCTTAATTCCCCTTTGCCATGTAACTGAGCATGGAAGTTACTAAAAGAAAAACTACTTGTAGATCAAAACTGCCATTCTATCAATTGTTCATCCTAAAAGCTGAGAGAGTTAGGTTCATTTAAAATCCCCCAAACAGTAAAAATGGCAAATTCAACAATACTCAGAGGACTTCCTAAATTCTATAATACTTCAGAAGCCCTCACTCCTTCCAAGGAGAATAGATACTTGTACTAGAAAGATGATCTGCTTACTAGGCATGGTGAATATTGGGGGCAGGCAAATTTGCAAGCACAGTAGTCGTCAGCCCAGAGTAAATTCTTCTGTACAATAAAGTTGTAAGAACTTTGAATGCCCTTGCCTACTGGGGATATCAATATGAAAATGAACAGGAACCAAGTGGGCTATTGCCAAGTGCTGTGACGATGTGGTGAAGAGAATCACCATCAGTAACAAGAGAGAAGGGAAACTTGGAAGAAAAGATATATTAATAAGGAATGGTGAAATCCATGACATCTATAAGAAAGTTGCTCTAGAATGCAGAACTCATTAATCGGTGAATATCTAGTTCCCAAGGTCGAGGCCAGGCATTATCTTTCCTATTAAGTCACCTTCTGAATGGAATTCTGGGAACTCTTTTTTGCGTTATCCCTCCCCTACTTCCTCTTTATCTAAACCTTTGGCATCCCATCAGTGAGAAGCTTCAAGCCCTGTTCTCAGTGCTATCTATGTGTAAGAGTGACCTGGAAAACTTTAAAACATATCTGTGTCCTGGGCCCACACAAGACCAATTAAAGCCAGGGTTTTTGGTCATGAGGCTGGGCATCACTGTTTACTTTTTACAGCTGCTCAGATGTTTCTAGTACACAGTCAGCGTTGAGACCTATAACCCAAGGGGCAGCAGCAGGTCCTTGCTGCTCCTCATGGGAAGGGTGGCAGGTCTTTCAGATTCTTCAAAGCAAAGCATCAACAAAGAAGACAAGGTATAACTGGGAACCGAGTCTCCTAGTATAACTGAATATTCTACTTCTTTTTTTCTGTTTTCACAAGGCGTGGAACTGGAAAGAGGGAAGTGAAGAAGAAGGTGAGATAGAAGACACCTGCTCCTATAACACCTCCCCTTGTTGGATATGAATTGCCCCCAAGAGGGAAGGAGAGCTCTCTCCCTAATTCGTGTGCTGGGAGAAATTGGAGGCTACCCCTGCAACCTATGTCAAAAGAGAAATTTGACTGCTCTCTCAGACAACACTAAGAACCCAGGAAGTCTGATGACTCTCTCAAGCCTTCTCAGCCTAGACACCCCACTTAGTGCTACATCTGTGTCTTATGATGGAGGAAACTCTTTCAGGCAGACCCATCCCACACTCTGAACCTCAACAAGGCACAATGTCTTCTCTGGGATGATCCAGAGGTTGTCTCAGTCTCCTCCAGTTGGCCAGCAGAAAGTAAGAACAAGAAAAAAGAACATCAGTGGTCTCACTTTGATTTCAATCTCTGATTTCTGGATTTGGAACCTGGTCAAGACATGGGAATGAAGAGGGACTTTCCCTGTCCTAATACATAATCTCCCCAGAGCAAATGATTATATCAAATATGTATTCACAGCCTTAGTTTTTGATTCACAAGTCTTTTCTATCAAAATATAGGAGCCCATTCTATGAGTTTCAACAAGAGAGCTGAGAGAAAAGGGCAAGGAGGGGATCATAAAATAAATAACAGTTTTGCCTCTATGGGAACCTAGCAGAGGCCACTGGATTTGTCTCTGTGGAGAAACTACAGAATGAAAAGACAGCATGGATTTGAAGAAATACAAAATAACTATGAGACATTCCTGAGGAGATCAGAGATTGCTGTGGGTTGTACTGTATCTCTATATGAGGGTATGTGTGGTATGCGTGGGTATGGGGGCTTTGATAGATACAGCCTGGGCAGAAGACCATGAGACTAGAGCTTGTAGGTGAACTTTGGAAGCTCTGTTTTAGTCTCCATCCATCTTCACCTCCTCCCCTACACATGGTGCTTTAGAACCACCTTTACCCGACATCGCTATCAGGAATCCCAGTGTTATCAGAACACTATGAGAGCAGAACACCAATGAAAATACATATGGGGTACTGTGTTGCCATCTCCCACTGATTCGTCCATTCTCTAGTCTAAAACCCTAAACTCCAAACCAAAGGAGGTTTCTACTCCCTAACTTGAGGGTTCACCTTGGGGAGAGAGCCTTTCAGAGTTGGGGACAATGGTTCTATGGTGCCTGCAGCTGTCCATCGGGGAGCTCATCCATTCCCTTATGTCCAAACACACTGGTATAGGCACAGGCCAGGACCTGCTCCAGCCCTTCCTACCAGACAGGGTGGCTAATAATTGGGGGGAGGGGGGCCACATAAGCAACCCACAGGCCATAAAACTGGGGTGGGGGAGAGCAATGTAAACACAGTAAGAAACACAAAAGCTGAAAAATACATATTATCTGAATTATTGAAACATATGGACCAAGAATTTTAAATAAATACAATAAATACCCTCAAAGACAAAACAGAGAATGGTAGTAACATGAAAGAGGAACAAGAAAAAAAGTCCCAAGAAGGGGTTAAATGGAGTTAAACTCATAAAATAATTGCATCATTTTGGAAATCTAAAAGGTATTCATTTAAAATAAATTTTAATAAGTCAAGGATAAATATTGCAATCAACTTAATAACTACTAAAAATGAGAAAAGAATGGGAATAACAAAAACACTTGATTAATCCAAAGATAAGCAAGCAAGGGGAGAAAAAGAAACAAGGAAAGAGAAGAGGGAAACAGAGAAAAAGCAAGGTAGACTTAGTAATAAATAATTACAGTAATAACTAAATTAAATGTTAATGGAAAAAACATTCTATAAAAGGCAAAGATTTTCAGGTTGGATAGAAATAAAACCTTACTATATGCTGTTTACAGGTATATGTTTTAAATGACAAAAACTGTCTAAAACGAAGGGATGAGGAAAGATATACCAAAAGATCACTAACTAAAATAAAGCTGGTATAACTATATTAATATCAGACAAAGAAGACTTTTAAGCAACCAACAGCACTTTATAATAAAAAGACATCTCTTAAGGACAGAAAGGTCATAAGGATAGAGTTTAACTGAACTTAGTCACAGTAAATTTATTTTTAATACACTGCCAATTTCTAATGTTCTCTTTAGAACTTATATATACATAGTCATATGAGAAACTGGGCTGTTGAATAGTTTTCTTTATTTTTTTCTTTTTGTCAATTAGTCAAGCTTCACAATGGCATAAACAGGGAGGCCTGTAGCAGCCTTCTCTGGAGTAGTATTAAAGAGCACTAGGATAATAAAAACTAACATTAAGTTCCTTTGGTATGCTTGCCAAGGCAATGAATGTTACATGTACTGTCTCATATAATGGGGGAAAATATTGCTATTCAGACCTGGAATCTGAAACTGAATTGAGCTTCACACTCTATTCCTGACTAATTTTTGCTTCATTATTAATCCATGGATCCCAGAGGAGCTACAGGCATTCCTTGCTTGTTTTCCTTAGAAATATGCAGGTGTTAAAGCTATGCATCAGGCCATTTACAGTGCTGAATGTCAGCAAAACAGTAAAATGTGACAGTTGTAATAATAATAAATATGAATATTTTCTGAGTTATCATCAATAAGCAGAATTATCAAGCCAATATGATCCTCATAGTTTTTAACTAATAATCTTGAAAGGAAAAAAAGGACTATTTATCTGACTTGAAGAATTATTTCAAAGGATTTTACTGTACTAAGAACAAATTTTAATGGATTGAAAAATCTTAAACTCTTTGTTTTGAAAAATATACATTAAACCAGTGGTTCTTAAATTCATGCATTCCCCAGAATCCCCTGGTAGGCTTGTGAGAACAAATTTCTGGGAGCCATGGAGGAGTTTTTGAATCAGTAGCTCTGGAGTGGGAGTCGATAATTTGCATTTTTAACAAATTTCCAGGTTATGCTGATGCCACTGGTCCCCAGAACACACTTTGAAAGAGCCACTGCTTCAAACAAATGAAGAGACCCACCTGGGACTTCAAACAAATGAATAGACCCACCTGGGAATTATCTAATCTCCAGTACCTGAGTGACTTTTTTTTTCCTCCTCTAAAACACTGAATTCGTTTAATGTGCATGAGATTTCTTCCACATGAAAAGTTAACAATCACTTAATTGGACATTTTCCATAAAACAATGGTTGGTACTGATCCAATATCCAGAGACCTTCCATGTTTCTCTACTTCACACCTGCTCAGGGACCTGCAGTGCTTCAACACAACAGTGTTCCATAACGCTCCTTCAAAGCTCTAGAAGTCCCAAAGGCAAATTTTATTGTGGTGTTTGGCCTTTCAAATTTGTTCGCATCATTGCATTTTATGCTGCGCCCTAGTCCCATGAACACTGAGTCTCATTAAAGTAGGAAAACACTGCAATTGAAACCACCCAAAGAAACCAAGGGTATCCACAAGACACTAGTATTTGTCTTCTCCCTTTTTATCAGATGTTTAGTGTGTCTAACTTACAACAAGGAATGGATGTAAACAAAATCTTAAAAGCAGCAATAAGCTGGGAAGGAAATCAAGTGGGACATCAGACACAGTCTCTTGAGTTAGGCTGGCATTCAGGGCAGCAGAACAGAAAGAGATGAGTTCCTGTAGAGATGTATCTGATAGGTCATGTGCCATACAAAGAAGTGTCAGTAACAAGAGAGGAATGAGAACAATCAGCAACACTGCTCCTAGATCACTAGAGGGCATAATTATAACGGCACTGACCAGGACAAATTAAATACGTTCTAGAGATCTGCTGTACAACGTTGTACCTGGAGGCAATGATATTTTATTGTATACTTAAAATTTTGCTAAGAGGTTGATCTCATATTAAGCGTTCTTACCAAAACAAAATTTGTTTAAAATATATATATATATGTGTATGCATAAAGATAAGACATCAGCATGAAACATCACGAATTCTGTTTTGTAGATGAAATCTTAGCAATGGCAAATGTAGTTGTTTCACTCACAGAAAGTTTGTGTTCTGTGGGGCTGAGAAGGTGGAGAAATGATAAAGACAGGAAGAAAGAAAGGGCGCCATGTGAATTTGATTGCTTTAGGGAGAATCTGTGAAGAGGATATGTGTGGCTAAACGTTTGTGCTACAGGGTAGGCCCTCTGCACATGCATACACTAGGGACTGCCTTATTTAAATTCAAGTTGTCTTGCTTTTCAGCACCTTTGAAATGATGCAGGTCTTAAATATTATTAGCTCAGTTTCCCCAATTTCACACTGGTGCTTTTTCAGGTGCTTCGCTGAATAAAATCACATATGATATAATTGTTTTAACGGCACTTTGTAAGGTTTGCTTAAAATAAACTAAATCAGGGGCTTCCCTGGTGGTGCAGTGGTTGAGAATCTGCCTGCCAATGCAGGGGACACGGGTTCGAGCCCTGGTCTGGGAAGATCCCACATGCTGCGGAGCAGCCTGCCCCGTGAGCCACAATTACTGAGCCTGCGTGTCTGGAGCCTGTGCTCCGCAACAAGAGAGGCCGCAACAGTGAGAGGCCCGCGCACCGTGATGAACAGTGGCCCCCGCTCGCCGCAACTAGAGAGAGCCCTCGCACAGAAACGAAGAGCCAACACAGCCATAAATAAATAAATAAATAAATAAATAAAAATTTTAAAAAAGCAAAATCCCTTTAAAAAAATAAAATAAATAAATCACTCTGTGTATCTACAACCTCTGAGTGAGGGATGAGAAAATATTTTCAAAATAAATAGGTATAACAAATATGATCATTTTATTTGTCATTACAAGTTATTTAAATAAAGAAGTTGGAAACTACCACTTGCAAAAGAAGGGGGGATCATTTTTTCCCTCAGCATTGCTAAAAAAGTTTTAGAAAACTTGGTATTTTGACAATATTAAAACCATCAGACAGATGGACCTAGAGATTATCATACTAAGTGAAGTCAGACAGAGAAAGACAAATATCTTTTGATATCTTACTTGTGGAATCTAAAAAAAAAGATACAAATGAAGTTATTTACAAGACAGAAACAGACTCACACACTTTGAAAACAAACTTATGGTTACCAAAGGGGAAAGGTGGTGGGGAGGGACAAATCAAGAGTTGGGGATTAACATATAAACACTACTATATTTAAAATAAATAATCAACAAGGACCTACTGTATAGCACAGGGAACTCTACTCAATATACTGTAATAACCTATATGGGAAAAGAATCTGAAAAAGAATGGATATATGTACATGTATAGTTATTCAGTTGAATCCCTTTGCTGTACACCTGAAACTAACATAATAGTGTAAATCAACTATACTCCAATACAAAATAACACTTAAATTAAAAAAAAAATCAGAACCAATAAAATTCTTAGTTTGCTTAAATTAGTAGAGCAACTATAAGTAATATGTTTTGGAAATTGTATTATGTACATCTCACAGGTAGGTAAAATTCACAGAGAGATACATTTACAAGAATGGTACTTTAACACAAAATTGAAGCACTCACTCCTCTTTTCTTGTCATTGTATCTGAACAATGTCTAAAAATTTTATATGGGCTCCAAACGACACCCAGACTTGATGTGATTATGTCACCATGTCTTCAAGTCCTCAGACATAAAAAGTACAACTCTTTCACTTATCATCTTTGTGTCTATCGTGAAATACTCATGTTCTCCTTTTCACTATGCAAATTTTCAAACATAGCAAGAAGTACAGAAAACACTCTAATCAGCCCTCATATACCATTACCCAGCTTTAACATATGGCCAGCCTTAATTCAACTACTGCCCGGATATTTTAGCCAGAATATTTTAAAGCAAATTCCATACATCATGGCATTTCAACTGTAAATACTTAGTCTGCTTCTCTAAGACTATTTTTAAACAATCAACATACTTTAAAAGTCAATAATTTCTTAATACCATGAACATTTCCTGTGTATTTGATTTATCTGAATCAAGATCCTTCAATGTCCACATATTGTATTAAGTTGCCATATCCCTTAAGTTTTATTTACTCCATTAATATGTACTATCAAATGTCCCACATTCTGCACTGGATTGATTACTTCCTCATGACGTGTATACTAACTTTCCTCTCTCTCCTTTATTTCCTATAAATTGACAGGAAGACTTTGGAGGGCTTAAGATAGTCAGGCTCAAGTATTCTGACAAACCTACTTCATATGTACTTTGTACTTCCTATTACTTCACATCACTGAGACTTCATGATATCTGGCTGCCCCATATATAATGATGTTAAGATTTATCTGTGAATTCAGATGATTTTAGCCTGTCCTCATAAAATTTCCAGTCAAGTTTTCCCCTAATTTTAAGATTTACTGTGCTTGTTGCCTAGAATTGCAAGATGCAGCTTTAGAATTCTATCACTCTTTCATCCATGTACTTACTAGCTGAATTTTTATAGAGAAGAACTTTCCTTCTCCCAACTTGTTGTTATGTTCCCTTTCAAGATCATTTTCCTTCTTCTAACTTGAAGAATATTTTTTTTATCTATAGGAGTCAAAAATGTTTTCTTGTCCTATTTTTGGATGTATAGCCATGATCTACTTGAGAGCCTGGGGAATGTTAAATAATGCCAATAATGAGCTAGATCATCCCAGTGCATAAATTATCCTCAGGCTTGCATCCCTTACTTTAGAAGCTTCATTAATTGCTCTAGTTGCATTAACTTTTAAAGGCCACTGGGGTCCCATTAAGTTACAATTATCTTATGACTCCATCTGAGATGCTATCCCCAGGGAGTAGTTTGTATGTTAAAAGAACTTGGGGTGACAAAAGAGAAAAAGCATTACATTTAGTTGCAAGTTAACTCAAAAAGAATAAGCTCTGCAATAATAACCATAAAATCCATTTATTTAAAGCGTCATAAAATTTGACTGAAGTACTCTTAATAGGCTAGCCACACTCTTTTAAAAATGTGGCCCGTTTTTGCAGCTTGATGAATCACAGTGCTTGTGAGGCCCAGGTTTTCTCCCAATTAGATGGGCTGGTTAATAACGTGAGAAAAGAACAAACAACTCTGGAACTTCTGCATCTTGACTCTGGTGCCTATCTTGAAAAATGCATATCATTAAACTTGGAACAGTAGAGAAAGACACTGCATATTTCAGTAAAATAACTGCTTGAAAGAGATCTGACTATTGGAGAAAAGAAATGCACATATTTAAACAACAGCAGCAAAGATCTGAAGGCACGACAGTAAAGTAAAATACATTCAGTGTAACAGAATGTGCCTTTAGCTCCCATGAAGCTACACCTCTGGAGGATTCATATTTCTTTCAAATATTTCCATATACGTCTTCCCTCTCTAAAAAAATATACTCCCTCCAACTCACAATATAACTTTAACATCATACCACCTCAAAACGCAATTTACACAAACACATGGAGGCTAAACAATACACTACTTAATAACCAAGTGATCACTGAAGAAATCAAAGACGAAATCCAAAAATATCTAGAAACAAATGACAATGGAGACACCACAACCCAAAACCTATGGGATGCAGCAAAAGCAGTTCTAAGAAGGAAGTTTATAGCTATACAATCCTACCTTAAGAAACAGGAAACATCTCAAATAAACAGCCTAAACTTACACCTAAAGCAATTAGAGAAAGAAGAACAAAAAAACCCCAACATTAGCAGAAGGAAAGAAATCATAAAGATCAGATCAGAAATAAATGAAAAAGAAATGAAGGAAACAATAGCAAAGATCAATAAAACTAAAAGCTGATTCTCTGAGAAGATAAACAAAATTGATAAACCATTAGCCAAACTCATCAAGGAAAAAAGGAAGAAGACTCAAATCAATAGAATTAGAAATGAAAAAGGTGAAGTAACAACTGAAACTGCAGAAATATAAAGGATCATGAGAGATCACTACAAGCAACACTACACCAATAAAATAGACAACCTGGAAGAAATGGACAAATTCTTAGAAATGCACAACCTTCCGAGACTGTACCAGGAAGAAATAGAAAATATAAACAGACCCATCACAAGAACTGAAATTGAAACTGATTAAAAATCTTCCAACAAACAAAAGCCCAGGACCAGTGGCTTCACAGGTGAATTCTATCAAACATTTATAGAAGAGCTAACACCTATCCTTCTCAAACTCCCAAAACATAGCAGAGGGAGGAACACTCCTAAACTCATTCTACAAGGCCAATATCACCCTGATACTGAAACCAGATAAAGATGTCACAAAGAAAGAAAACTACAGGCCAATATCCCTGATGAACATAGATGCAAAAATCCTAAACAAAATGCTAGCAAACAGAACCCAACAGCACATTAAAAGGATCATACACTATGATCAAGTGGGGTTTATCCCAGGAATGCAAGGATTCTTCAATATATGCAAATCAATCAACGTGACACAGCATATTAACATATTTAAGGAGAAAAACCATATGACCTTCTCAATAGATGCAGAGAAAGGTTTTGACAAAATTCAACACCCATTTATGATTAAAACCCTCCAGAAAGTAGGCATAGAGGGAACTTTCCTCAACATAATAAAGGCCATATATGACAAACCCACAGCCAACATCATCCTCAATGGTGAAAAACTGAAACCATTTCCACTAAGATCAGGAACAAGACAAGGTTGCCCACTCTCACCACTATTGTTCAACATAGTTTTGGAAGTTTTAGCCACAGCAATCAGAGAAGAAAAAGAAATAAAAGGAATCCAAATCAGTAAAGAAGAAGTAAAGATGTCACTGTTTGCAGATGACATGATCCTATACATAGAGAATCCTGAAGATGCTACCAGAAAACTACTAGAGCTAATCAATGAATTTGGTAAAGTAGCAGGATACAAAATTAATGCACAGAAACCTCTTCCACTCCTATACACTAATGATGAAAAATCTCAAAGTGAAATTAAGAAAACACTCCCTTTTACCATTGCAACCAAAGAATAAAATATCTAGGAATAAACCTACCTAAGGAGACAAAAGACCTGTATGCAGAAAATTATAAGACACTGATGAAAGAAATTAAAGATGATACAAATGGAGAGATACACCAGGTTCTTGGATTGGAAAAATCAACATTGTGAAAATGACTCTACTACCCAAAGCAATCTACAGATTCAATGCAATCCCTATCAAACTACCACTGGCATTTTTCACAGAACTAGAACAAAAAATTTCACAATTTGTATGGAAACACAAAAGACCCTGAATAGCCAAAGCAACCTTGAGAAAGAAAAATGGAGCTGGAGGAATCAGGCAACCTGACTTCAGACTATACTACAAAGCTACAGTAATCAAGACAGTATGGTACTGGCATAAAAACAGAAATATAGACCAATGGAACAGGATAGAAAGCCCAGAGATAAACCCACACACATATGGTCACCTTATCTTTGATAAAGGAGGCAAGAATATACAGGGGACAAAAGACAGCCTCTTCAATAAGTGGTGCTGGGAAAACTGGACAGCTACATGTAAAAGAATGAAATTAGAACACTCCCTAACACCATACACAAAAATAAACTCAAAATGGATTAAAGACCTAAATGTAAGGCCAGACACCATCAAACTCTTAGAGGAAAACATAGGCAGAACACTCTATGACATAAATCACAGCAAGATCCTTTTGGACCCACCTCCTAGAGAAATGGAAATAAAAGAAAAATAAACAAATGGGACCTAATGAAACTTAAAAGCTTTTGCACAGCGAAGAAAACCATAAACCAGATGAAAATACAACCCTCAGAATGGGAGAAAATATTTGCAAATGAGGCAACTGACAAAGGATTAATCTCCAAAACATACAAGCAAGTCATGTAGCTCAATATCAAAAAAAAAAACAAACACCCCAATCCAAAAATGGACAGAAGACCTAAACAGACATTTCTCCAAAGAAGATATACAGATTGCCAACAAACACATGAAAAAATGCTCAACATCATTAATCATTAGAGAAATGCAAATCAAGACTACAATGAGATATCATCTCATACCAGTCAGAATGGCCATCATCAAAAAATCTACAAACAATAAATTCTGGAGAGGGTATGGAGAAAAGAGAACCCTCTTGCACTGTTGGTGGGAATGTAAACTGATACAGCCACCATGGAGAACAGTATGGAGGCTCCTTAAAAAACTAAAAATAGAACTACCATATGATCCAGCAATCCCACTACTGGGCATATACCCTGAGAAAATCATAATTTAAAAACAGTCATGTACCAAAATGTTCATTGCAGCTCTTTCTACAGTAGCCAGGAGATGGAAGCAACCTAAGTGTCCATCAACAGATGAATGGATAAAGAAGATGTGGCACATATATACAATGGAATATTACTCAGCCATAGAAAGGAATGAAACTGAGTTATTTGTAGTGAGGTGGATGGACCTAGAGACTGTCATACAGAGTGAAGTAAGTCAGAAAGAGAAAAACAAATAACGTATGCTAACACATGTATATGGAATCTAAAAAAGAAAATAAATGATCAGAAGAACCTACGGGCAAGACGGGAATAAAGATGCAGACCTACTAGAGAATGGACTTGAGGATACAGGGTGGGGGAAGGGTAAGCTGGGACAAAGTGAGAGAGTGGCATGGACATATTTATACTACCAAACGTAAAGTAGATAGCTATTGGGAAGCAGCCACATAGAACAGGGAGATCAGCTCAGTGCTTTGTGACCACCTAGAGTGGTGGGATAGGGAGGGTGGGAGGGAGGGAGATGCAAGAAGGAAGAGATATGGGGACATATGTATATGTATAACTGATTCACTTTGTTATAAAGCAGAAACTAACATACCATTTTAAAGCAATACTCCTAATAAAGATGTTTTAAAAAATTGTAACATTTAAATAGTAATATATTTTATAGTTATAATTAAACAACTATCCATGTGTCAAGATTTCCACTGAGGGCTTCCCTGGTGGCACAGTGGTTGAGAGTCTGCCTGCCGATTCAGGGGACACGGGTTCGTGCCCCGGTCTGGGAAGATCCCACATGCCGCGGAGTGGCTGGGCCCGTGAGCCATGGCCGCTGAGCCAGCGCGTCCGGAGCCTGTGCTCCGCAACGAGAGAGGCCACAACAGTGAGAGGCCCGCATATCGCAAAAAAGAAAAAGATTTCCACTGAGAATGAGGATGTTTCTTAGCCCAGTAAATAGGAATTTCAAAGAGGAAGGACACCCAGGCAGACAGGGTTTGACCTCATATGTTCATCAGCTTTATATTTCAGGAATTATAGAAGCTAAAGAGTTTCACATTAGTATGCATTTAGGATATCCATCTTCAGTTTACATTATGCAAATGCATGTTAAAGAGTGTGAGGGCAGGTTTTATAGAAGTATACAGGACTCTGAAGAAAGAGGTAAATCAAGGTATTAAAGTAATATTTGCAAAATGTCACCGCTAGTAGAAAATCCTAGGAATTTCAGCTCAGATATGAATTCAGAGAAGATATTTGTCAGTGGATTATCTGCAAAGATCAGTAGTCTGGTTCTCATTATGGGCTTGAGTGAGTCACAGGGAAATGTTCGCTACAGCATCAGGATATAGCCATTGCTATGCTCTAAAGAGGGCCCTCACCCATTCATGCTGGTACCTCAATCTCAGACTTCCACCTTCCCAGACTGTGAGAAATGTTTCTGATTTTTATAAGCAACCCAGACTGTGGTATTTTGCTATAGCAGCACAAACAGACTAAGACAGCCACTATAAACTTTAGCATCACCATCTACCTGAAATCTGCCTACTCAAGATAGGACCATGTATTAGAAACAGTAAATTTTCTCTGACAAACTAATGCCTTCAAATGCTTCCACTGACTTAGATCCTTCTGATGAGTTAGATTTTAGTTATTTTGACTCAGTGCAAAATGGAGTTGACACGGCACAACACAATAATGCTAACTAAAATCATAATTATTACCAGAATATGTGTAAACAATCTTACATGCAGACTCTCTTCTGAGTTGTTTTATCTGTGTTTATTAGGTTATACTTTCTCTTTAAGAAAGCGATCGTTAACTGGAAATAGACGGACTTCTTGTTTCTCTGCATTAGTTTGTCATCGAAATTGAAGTTTTAAAGAGAAATAGTGGCTATTATTTTAGAGATCTGTTCTAGTTGAACACAGACAACTTCCAGAAACCGTCTCCTTGCATATTTCCCTTTATGGTTCTCCCTCTCTTCCCACCAACCAACCTGATCCGTTTAACAGGACCCAGCCTCAACCTTCAGGACAAAGAGTCTCATTACACTTGCAACGGTTAATCCCAAACTTTCCTGTTCTGCGGTAGCTGTGATCACCACTTCTAGAGTGTGTCTGTCTGTAAGTGTCCTCCATTAAGTTATCTTTACCCACTGAAAAACCTAAACTTCTATCTTTGAATAATTTCTACGTTATTGTCACCTTGTCTCTTATCTTCTCAGACTGTGAACAATTCCCCCTCCATCTATATGTGTTTCCCCTGAGCTTTCTTCTTTGTACCTGATGATTGCCTTGCTGGAGGGAGGCGGATGGAAGGGAATCATGTATTCTTCACCCTTTAAAAAGTAAAGCAACTCAGATTTAAGATGTCACACTGTTTTATTGGAAAGTATAAAAAGAAACTGTTTCACGGTGTCATTACAATGACACGGTGCAAGGGCTGGCTCTAAAAAATACCTCTGTCTTCGGAGACCGAATAGTTTAAGGCAGAAACTATCAAACGATCTCATGCTAAACTGTTTATCCATCAATGGAGAACAGAATTGTTTTCTCTAATGGAGCATCTTGTCTTGTTATACATTTATTGAATATTGAAATCACCACTGTGGAAACTAATACTGAGGGGGAAATTTGTGTGTCATTTGATAATCTAGTTAAGGACACATGTTCCAGATTGAACAAAGTTTAATCTCAACAGTGAGAGACAAAAACATTATTGAAAGATTTTATCTCTATGCTAAGGGTTTAGCTGCCCCCAAATGCAAAAAATTAATAAAATATGTTTTACTTACTTCTGTTTTACTTAATAATTACTCTCTTGGACTGACCAATCAAAAATCCAAACAAACAAAAACTCTTAATCCCCAATAGATTTTACTTAAAAAAAAAAGACATTTCTTGGCTTTTTTTTTAACACTACCTTGATTCATCATATACAACTAGATCCTTAGAAACATCTTTTATACATGTGTCTTTACATAGTGTATACCATGCACCGAAGTGTGGTAAACACATTCTTTCACTGAAATAACACAGCACTTATTCACATAGATAACCAGCATTCTAAAAGCAAAAATAGACAAGTGAGAGTACATCAAACTAAAAAGTTTCTGGACAACAAAGGAAACAATCAACAGACTGAAATAACCTTAAAAATGGGGAAAATATCTGCAAACAATATATCTGATACAGGGTTAACTTCTAAAATATACAAGAAAGTCCTACAACAACACAGCAAAAACAGAAAAAAAAAAAAAACTTAAGTGGACAGACGACCTCAATAGACATTTCTCCAAAGAAGACACAGAAATGGCCAACAAGTATATGAAGATGTTCAACATTAATCATCTCACACTCGATAGGATGGCTATTATCAAAATTCGAACCCTTGTACACTGTTGGTAGGAATGTAAAATTGTGCAGCCACTATGTAAAATAGCATGGAGGGTCCTCAAAAAATAAAAAAAAGAACTACGGTATGATCTGGCACTCCCACTTACTGAAAGAATTGAAATCAGGATCTCAAGGAAGTATCTTTACTCCCATGTTCACAGCAGCATTGTTCACAATAGCCAAGATTGGGAAACAACCTAAATGTCCATCAATGGACGAGTGGATAAAGAAAATGTGGTATATACACACAATGGAATATTTTTTAGCCTTAAAAAACAAGTGAATCCTGCTATATGTGACAACGTAGATGAACCTGGAAGACATTATGCTAAGTGAAATAAGCCAGTCGCAGAAGGACAAATACTGCATGATTCCACTCATATGAGGTATCTATTATAAAAACAGAGAGAAAAGGGATGTTTGCTAGAGGCTGGAGGGAGGGGGAAGTCACTATTCAACAAAATGAATACATTTAGTTATACAAAATGAATACATTCTAGAGATCTGTTGTACAACATTGTGTATAGTTAACAATACTATAGTTAACAATACTGTATTACACTCTTAAGAATTTGTTAAGAGGGTAGAACTCATATTAAGTGTTCATACCACAATAAAAAAATTTTCACTTTTATTTAAATTTTTTAAATGTTTCTAAGAATGCTCGTTGTATATGTGAATAAGGACAGCGTTAGTTCAGTGAAAAAATGTGTTCAACATGTTGCATTGCATGGAATAATAGACATTTCTGAAGCAATATGAATAATGAAGATAGTTTTTTTTATTGACATTTTCACGGTCAACAATCAGGGAACATGATATTCTTAGAATCCAAACTGGATCACTGCTCTAGAAATTCTTCGGTGGTTTCTAATGCACTCAGAACAAAATTCATCTTTCTACCATGATTTATGCTTTTTGCATTATGTGGGTTCAAGTCACTTTTCCAGCTTCCTCTGTTGGGCCTACTCCATCCCACCCCACCCAAGCACACAGTGCCCTTATGACACTACTCCTCTCTCAGCTGCTTCCAGATATCAAGCTCTTCTTCCACCTCCAGGCATTGGCGCATGCTGTTCCCTTTGCCTGGAGTGCTTCCCCTCTGCACTCTTCCAAAGGATTGGCACTTTTCTCTGAGCCCTTAATTAATCTGTCCATAGCTTTTAAAATTTGTATTTAACTTTACTTTTTAATTTTATCTTATCTTATTTAATCTCTTATATGTGCCCCTGATACACAAGTACAGGAGCTCTGTGTGTTCGCAATTATTGCAACACCACCCAGGACAGTATGTGTAGGCACACAAGATACATATAAAGAATGAATGAATTAATTATTTTAGGGAAATTTTTAAAGGTGAGTCTTATTCTTTTCCTCAGTATATAGGAACTCACAAGACCATGTGTAAAACTGTATGTTCTAATAAGTATTCAGTTTCCATCCATAAAAACCAATAACCACATACTGTTCTTTTCCATAAAATAAACATGCAATCCCCTCTTTCCCTCCTCCTCCTCCATCTCCTCTTTCTTCTTCCACTTCTTCTTTGAGCAGCAGGAAAATCTTAAAGTTTGTGAAGGGAAACAATCATTTCATGAGCATGTGATAGGCACATTTACATTACATATCACTTTATTCCACAAATGAGGTTTTTTCTACAGTCTGTCCCATAATAGCAGGTTTTGCCTAATGCCAAATATTTGGATCACGATCCTCACAATGGGGACTAGATAGAGGTGTGAAGGAGACTGTGCAAATCAGTCCTTAACACTAGCAGCACAAAGGAGTGTGCTTGCTCACTGATTTGACAGAGAGCCAATAATTATCCTAAGGTAGGTCAGGTCTGTAATCAGAAATCAGAAATCAGAAATTTTATCTTCAGAAATCTTCAGTTCAGTCTTCTAAACTTCAAATGGCATTCTACTTCAGCAAACTACTTCAGTGAAGCTAAAGAATGTTTTTACATTGATCTAAAAAGATGTATCCTAGCTTATAAGCCCTATTCAAAGCTGTATCTTTTTGATTCCGGACTACTAGACACTTTAGTAGATTCCTTTTAATAATAAGTGCTTAATTACACAGCTAATATCTTAATAAATTTCTGTAACAATATTTAAGTTAAAATAGGTGAACCAAATTAATTCTTTTTCTCCAACCCACAACCTCAGTCTCCCCTGTCTCAGAAACCATTGTTATCCCTTATCCCTGCGATGTGTGTCCTACAAGACATTCTATACTATTTAGGAATGCACACATCATCCTATACTAAAACAGAATTCATTTTTCCATTTTAATGCAATACTTTGCATATTTTCACCTTGCTTTTCTCCTATCATAATATATCTTGCAAGTCAGTCTGCAACAAATGTCATATTTTGTAACTCTTCCTAGTCATAGCAATATGGTTGCTCCTTAATTACTTTTTTATGCCCTACTGCTGGACATACAGGTTAATATCAGAAAGAAGAATGGCAGTGTCATAAAGCATGCATATTTAAAACTTAAATGCTACCAAACTTCCCTCCATAGTGTCTATACCAATTAATAACCCCACTAGGATTCAAAATATCTGATATATACCTTTACCCTACTTGATATTAGCAGTATGTTTTAAATTGTCATTCTATATAAAAATTTGTCATCCTATTTAGGGAAAAATTTTCAATTAATTTTTATTATAAAATATATGACTGAAATATATATTTACTATACATATGTATTTACTGAACTTCAGTGTTTCATCTTTTGTGAGCTGTCTTTTTCTATTCTTTGTCCATTTTTATTGTGTTATGTATATTCTTCTTAAATTTTTGAAATGTTTCTTTTTGGAAATTCTAGATGTTACTCTTTTATCTGTTAACACAGTAAAGGATATCTCCCCCACCCTCCGCTGTCACTTATATTTAACTCTGTTGACCACATTTTCATATATTATTTACCTTAATAGAATCAAATTTACCAGTGGTTCTTCTCATAAAGGAACGTGCCAAATTCTATTTAAAAATCTATTAGGTGTTTTGTTGGGACCACACTGAAATTATCCTTTAATTTATAGATATATAATGCATCTTCAAAATACTGAGTCTTCAATTCAGGCAAAATGGCATATCTTTACATTATTTGGCATGTTTCTATGTCCTTCAGCAATTTTTTTAAATCACAACAATGTCTATGTGGCTTTGTACAATAAAAAAAATACAATATATGAATACAGGTAAGTGCAGAATGGTTATTTTTTTTCTTCAAGAGGCTATGATCCTCATTTTTAGTAAAAATAGACATGAGCTGCACACACAGAGGAAACAGCTTGGTCAACAGCTTCATAATTTTGACTCCAAATGACCAATAGATGTATTCTTTTCTGATCTTCCATAAAGTCCGAAAAGATAGCAAAAGGAAAACTTTACTCTCTGGTTCCAACTATCTGAAATACGTTATAGTCTACTGTAGTACAGCCAATATATGGGAAAATGCCTATATTAAACATTATTTCAAAAATGAAGCAGTAATGATCATCTTCCTGTTAAAGAGGTCACTGCATGAGAATAATGTATTTTTTATAAATTCAAAATGATAAAATGCTGTTATAAAAACCCTCTGGGTACATTTTATGCATATAAATGCTTCCTTTATTGTGTATATTTTTAAACAGTAGTAGTCTCAAAAAATAGAAGCAACTGTTGCAGACTAAACTACATTATTTTATATATTGCAATGAATAGAATATTTGAATTGCAATTATCCTACAAAATATCAAATTACATCATAGTAGGGAACTACACCCCGATTAAAATATTCCAGTATATTTCTGTTTTGGAATATCATGTAAACAACCAATTACCCAAAACACACAAATTTAAGTTATAGAGTAAAATGTGCTTTTGCATTAAATTGATGACATTAATTTAATTAAAAAAATAAAAAGAAAGGAAAAGTAGAAATGGTCTTTTGAGTGTCACTTTCTAAGTTCACAACACCAGAAAATTCAAGGCTTCTATTTTCCTTATGAACAACATCAAAAGCAATAATATCAATAAATTCAGCCCTAAAAAAGAAAAAAGAAAGAAAGCTTGCCACATGTGATTACACAGATGGACCTGAAAGACATTATGCTAAGTGAGATAACTATCACAGAAGGACAAGCACCGCATGATTCCACTTATATGAGATATATAAAATAGTTATAGAAACAGAGAGTATAATTGTGGTTGCCAGGGACTGGCTGGAGGAGAAAATGAGGTTTCTGTTCAACAGGTATAAAATTTTAGTTAGGCAATATGGATAAATTCTGAAGATCTGCTGCTATACAACCTTGTGCCTATCGTTAACAATACTGCATTGTGCACTTAAAAATTAGTTAAGAGGATAGATCTCAAGTTAGGTGTTCTTACTACAATTTTTAAAAGTACAATGATTACAAATTTTAAAGGTATAGAACTTCCTCAACTAATGATGAGGTTACATCCCAATAAACCTCTCATAAGTTGAAAATATTTTAAGTCTAAAACACATTAAATACACCTAACATACCAAACATCAAAGCTTAGCCTAGCCTACCTTAAACATGCTGAGAACACTTATATTAGCCTACCGTTGGGCAGAATCATGTAATACAAAGGCTATTTTATAATAAAGTGTTGAATGTCTCATGTAATTTACTGAATACTGTACTAAAAATGAAAAACAGAATGGTTGTCTGGGTACAGAATAGTTGTAAGTGTATCACATGTTCACCCTCATGATTGTGTGACTGACTAGGAGCTGTGGCCCGCAGCTGCCTCTGCCCAGCATCACAAGAGAGGATCAGACTGCACATCACTATCTCAGAAAAAGATCAAAATTTAAAACTGCAAGTACCATTTCTACTAACTGCTGCCACTTTAACACAATCCTAAAGTCAAAAATTCGCTAAGTCCAACCACAGTAAGTCAGGGACCATCTGATATAATAACCTATTTTTTAACCCATTAGATTAGCACAAACTTTACAAGGCAATAACACTCATAGCTAATGAAGATAAGTCATCCTCCGACTTTGTTTACTTGAGTATGAGCTGCTACAAACTGAGGGAATTAATCTAGAAATGTGTATTAAAATGTAAAATATGCCCATTTTTAAACTAGCAATACTACTTTGGGGATGCTTATTGTGATTTTAAAAAACACATATATAAGATAAATGTATAAAGGTGTTTGTTGCAACATTGTTTGTCACAGTAAAAAAACAGAACTTTTTAAAAAAATCTTGAGATTCACTGTGATTAGATTGCCTTGGGTTGTATTTTTATTCCTTTATCAAGACATCATTTATCTTGAGATCAGCTTCTCAAGAAACAGATAATCTGGGGGCCAGTATAGATGCCTAGAGAAAAAGTCTGGGTACCATTACAAAGTGAAGACACGGTTGGATAGACAAACAACAAATACACAACAACAGCACCAACTGGCCCTTTGAAAACAGTAAGAGCAGAGGAAAAGCACTACGTATACTATAGCTGAGCCCTGAGAATCTGACAGGATCTTTTCAGTGGAGAGCTTAGAAATGCTTTCTCTCGGAGAGCCCAGTAGATATCTGCAGAATAATGGAAAAGTGGGAAGGACATTCAACTTTATTAAGTAACTCCTATGTACCTAAATATTTAACATACATTTTTAAACTTAATATATGAAAAACTCTATGCAGATATTACTATTAGGACCTCCATTAAAATTATTAGATTGAGAAACTTAAGTTTGGAGATCTGGCCTAAGGTCACATGGCTTGCCAAGGGCAGAGCTGAGATTTAGAAGTTGTGAGGCAGGTCAAGGGAGGGGAAGACTTCGGGGTAATTCCCCTTGATGCGTGAGTCCAGATCACAAGCACTGCTCCTGCACATCAGGCATGGCTATGCCTTCTACAATGCACAGCTTTCCTGAAACAACAAGCTCACACAGAACAGCACTGGCAATGTGGAATTTATTACATATCTAGACAGGGAGATGAGGAGAGAATATTCACAGAAAATAATTTGAAATCCCCTCAGGTAATTCTCCAAATCCCCTTCAACCAAATCTCTCCTTTTTTTCCATCTGAGCTCTATTTCATTAGCTCCACCTGGCTTCCCCCAGGATTTCCTCACTGAAAACCATATTTCTTTACAATTATTCATGCAAAATGGCATCCCTCCATCTGGGAGACCTGGGTATGGGTAGATCTCAGCCCTAGAAGCTCAGGCTCTGCCTCTGAGGATCCTAGCCGAAGCCACTCTGAACATAGGAACAGCTCTCTACAAGGAACTCTCATGCTAGCTGGCAGGAATATAAACCTGTCTCTATAGGTTGCTTCCATGCTATGTTCTCTAAAGAGAAATTTTACAAGAAACATTGTGACCTTAGAAGGGCGTGGGGGGGACTTGAATGTGAAGGAGGGGCATAGCAATTATTGAAAACCAGTCTCTTCTCCTAGACCATAACAAAGACATAAAAATAAAACAAAACATCTCAAAACCCCACGTGAGACAGAAAAGTTAAACCCGCCACAATGGGGCTGTTAAAATTGGTTCATTATTTCACCTAGGATAAGCTTTACTGTTCAAGTATTTCAGTCAGTATTTCAGCTTTTTCCCACTAGATTGTTTCAGGTATCTTTTATAGAAAAATTATTAAATGCAAAACAATCCAATGTCTGAGTGGAACAACTAATCCCATGAAAGTTACAGTCCACTTTTATGCTAAGTCAAGCTCACTAAGAGATAATTCCAAAATGGATACTGAGGGTAGAAAGCACTCGGCGAATTTCAGCAACTACTACTATTATCCTTAGGAGCATTATTCTTATTGTCCTTAGCCTTCATATTGCAGATTTAAGACTTTAGTGGTGCTTGACGTGCAAGGATATAGACTAATAATACGTAAGTATTATAATCACTCCGTAATATAGTTTTGGAAATTTTAGAGGCATTTCTTAATCATTTGATAAATGTTTACAGACATGATATGTCTTCTGTGGTCAGAAAGACATTTGATCTTGTCTCAAATTGTGAATTACTTTTAATAGGAATTAAGCATGGCATGTGTGCTTTATAGTTATATCTGAACTCCCCCTTTCTCTTATTCATTCTATCACCTACCCATACTGTCTCAATACAAGTTCTTTTGGGGAACTTGTTTTTCAGTTTATCACAGAAAGTACATAGAACTCTGTTTTCAATATCGTGGACATCCTCTGTTTCCAAGGGAATATGAAATCCTCTGAGAAACCTTTGAACCTCCCATCTGATTTAGATGCTTTTCTTTGTTGCTCTCATGGTAACCTGTGGATACAATGGTGGTGTTGTTTTCCAAACTGTGGATTGTGACTAATTAATGGATTATAAAAACAACTTAGTGGGTTATAACCAGAATTCAATTTTCAATGGAAATAGAATATTGTAGAAAATATCAGATAACATCACATACTCTAAGGTTAAGTGTAGGGCTTCCCTGGTGGCGCAGTGGTTGAGAGTCCGCCTGCCAATGCACGGGACACGGGTTCGTGCCCCGGTCCGGGAAGATCCCACATGCAGCGGAGCGGCTGGGCCCGTGAGCCATGGCCGCTGAGCCTGCGCGTCCGGAGCCAGTGCTCCGCAACGGGAGAGGCCACAGCAGTGAGAGGCCCACGTAACACAAAAAAAAAAAAAAAAAAAAAAAAAATCTAAGGTTAAGTGTAAGTTGTGTGAAATTTTTGTTTCAATTGCATATGCCTATTTATGTATATAAATATGATTGGACCAGATGTACATCTTATAGTATGTTATGGTCAAAAAAAGACTTTTAAAAATACTAATGTATGTATAATAAGTTTTATTTTTCCCTGCTGGTAAGGCTTCTTCAAAAAGCAGGTCTCTGGGGCTTCTCTGGTGGCGCAGTGGTTGAGAGTCCGCCTGCCGATGCAGGGGACACGGGTTCGTGCCCCGGTCCGGGAAGATCCCACATGCCGCGGAGCGGCTGAACCCATGAGCCATGGCTGCTGAGCCTGCGCGTCCGGAGCCTGTGCTCCGCAACGGGAAAGGCCACAACACAACAGTGAGAGGCCCGCGTACCGGGAAAAAAAAAAAAAAAAAAAACAAAGCAGGCCTCTGGTTCTCATAACCAACAATGAATGACATCTGCCTTCCACTGACTTCTATGGAATTCTATATGTACGATGATATGTGTTCTAATTTACAACATAGATAATTCACAGATAACCCCAAACTGGCCACATCCCTTCCAAACTCCATTTTTCCCAAAGGAGGAGGAATAGTGCTATATATAGGTCAGCTTCAAGGAAATTATGAACTACAGTCCTACAATATGGAGCTTTCATCATTCTGGCAGAATGGGAGATAACGACTCAGAGTTCAAATAGAGATGACCTCTTGTGGTATTCTTCCTTCAATGTGGGAGAAAGACAAAGTTTTCTCTTGAGTGTTTGAGAAACAGAAAGTAGGCCAATGTGCCTGGAGAACAGAATAATGGGAAGAGTGAAAAGAAAGAAAAGATGTAGATAAGAGCTAGATCATCTAAAGCTTGGAATGGGAAGTGCCTAAATGGTTTTAAGCAAGAGAGTAATATAATGTAAGACTATCTTTAGAAAACTCTCTCTGGCTGATGGCTGAAAACTAAGTTGCAGGAAAGCAAGATTGGAGAGTATTCAGAAGACTGGTACAGTGGTCCAAGTGATTGACAATGGTGGCTTAGACTAGAGTTATTATACATAAGATGGTAAAAGTTATATCTTAAATTTATTTTGAAGATTGTGTTGTCTGAGCTTACTGTTAATAATCAAGGATGATTTGTAAGTGTTTGTACCAAGCAACAGATGAATGATGGTACCATTTGCTAAGACAGGGCAGACACAGTGACTGAGAATGTCAGTTTGGAGGAGGGCTACGCAATAGTTCATTGTGAGCAATATGAAATACAGCATATCTATATAAAGACTCCCTAACCTACAGATGGGATTGGGTGAGATAATCTACAAAAAGAGAGTAGATGAGAGGAACCCTGAGGACAGAGACTAGAAGTCCTCCAAAGCTCAGACTGGATGAGTAAGAGCAGATTAAGAAGGAGCAGCAGGTGAAATAGGAAGAAAACTACTAGGTGAGTGTGATGTTACAGAAGTCATTCAGAATAGGGCTTCAAGGGGGAAGGTGAAGTCATCTGTGTAGGACCTTGAACAGATTCATTACAGTGAGAACTCAAAACTGACTACACATTTTGTCAAGACTTAGTTTACTAATGATCTTAAAAAGATGATTTTATTGTATTTGTGGGGGGTAGAGAGCTTGATAAGAGTGGGCTAATCAATGTACAATCAGAGTCCATTGGATCCAATTTTCACTTTTAAGTTCCTCTTTTGAACAGTTCTGTTTATGAAGATTAACATTTCATTACTTTTAGTCTTAGAGATTTTCCAAAAATAAACAAAAAGTTCATGTTTAATAGAATAAACCCATTCTATTTTAATTACCATATTGAATTTGACCTTTTATAAATCTAAGGTGTATGATGGGATCTTAGTGATCTTATGTTTCCTATATCTAGGAACATTTTGATATTTCATAATCCTAGAATTTATTTCTTTACTATTTATCAATTATTCCCATGTATGCTAAGAAAAAGAATAAAATAGAAAGATGGGAGAATATTAAACTCACCTAAAAGGATAATGTGATAGTAAAATAAATTATCATCCAATTTTTTATTCTGTTACCCAAAGTACTACATCATCTTTCAAAAAGGTACTTTTTAGAAAACTGGACAAACTATCTCTGTAGCCTGTTTTTACTTTTCATTGAACACAGCTGAGAATTCAGATTTTTTGTTCTTGCCTATAATGGCAAAGAAAATATACAAGACATTTCACAATTATTAGAAAGATGAGTACAAAGGAACAGCAGCACTCTGGACACTAATGATGATGAAATTGATCATATAAGTGAAATATATCATATATGCATCTTCAGATGATGTAGATGATTTTCTCAAACTCAAGAATCATTGTGTGAACAATATACTTCTAAGGACAAAAAGAAATACAGTATTTTCATCCAATTAGTTATTTAATAAGGAAGAACGCCATCATACAATTTTTTATGACAAAAACTGGACCATGCCTTTTTGCTAAGAGAACATATGACAATATTCTTTAGTCCTTAATAAGGTGCAGGTATCAGAAATTACTTGATATAGAGAGGTTTTCTATGTTTAACACTTATTACAATTTTGAATAGTAATTTTCACTATCCCTTTCTTCTTCTTTCTTTAAATTATTTGCAAAAAAACTAATAAATATTTTAAATAGATGATAGCCCATTAGACCCCAATGATAAATGACGATGACTGTTTTTCCTAGTATACTAAGAGTTAAGAAGAAATGTGAGATGAGTAAATAAAGACTATATGTTTTAAGCAATATTTTTAGGACTATTGCTGTTAGGAGGAGCAGAGAAATGGGCAGTACTTGGAGAGAGATGTGTGTTTAAGGGATATTAAAGGGGATGCTGTTACTCAACAAACAATGCTGGGTGATGCTAGAACTCAGCATTGGGAAAAGGCCTGTACTTTGACCTAGCAAGGCCTCTTGACTATTATAATACAAACGTAGGCTTAAGTGGCCATGGGGTAATGGCCCTCAATCCTAGCTGCTGAGGCTCAAGGGGAACACCTATGGGAATCAAGGCCCTCCAAGCTTAAGGAAATTCTCTGGGAAATTACTATAATTTACATCAGTATGCTATGATTGCTCTTGCCCCCAGAACAGGTCAAAATCAAATCCTGGGATATAGTTAGTAGGAATAGAAACTATTCTAAACACCACTGTGTCCTCCCCATAGGAGGGAGGTAAGCCCTACTATGTAACAACACAAAATGGAAACCAGTCTCAGTACAAGCCTGTGCAATGAGGTTGTCCTCAATTAACTGGGAACCCAGACATAAATGAGTCATGGCCAATTGTAATGGTGCCTGTTTTTAATAATATCTTGTATATGGGCAATGGTAGATTCTGTTGGGAAGGCAAAGCAGACACCTTACTGATTCTTACATATTCTTACTGATTTGCTCTGTAATGAAACTGAATGATGTCATGATCATACCATTATGGTATAATAGGGCTGGTGTTGGTAAGACTCAACTACCTCAGGTATCAATAAATATATCTTATGATAATACTGACCTCAGTGGTCAAATGTATTGTGAGAATGAGTTAAAGCTTCCTCAGTATGTAATACTCACGGAAAATGACTGGCCTGAGTAAGAACTGCATCAAGCTAACCATTAGCTGATTTCTGCACTAAATAGTTCTGTACAAGCTTATCATCAGTTACAAACAGCAGTCTATCAAGGGGTGGGGGGAGAATAATTAAATTGTACAAAAATGTAAAAATGCCTGTAATGTTTTTGTAAGACAAATTAGTTGTTTCTTTAAATCTATCCCTATCTCAAACAGGCTTCTCCAGACCTTAGGCACATTCACGTTGGTACTACTGCTACATCTGTTCTATAAATACCACACCAAATGTAAAAGCTCTGAAAGATAAGATCATTTTGCTGTAAGGGGTCCATGGCCTGAGACTAGAGGGTGGACTATGACATAATAAGAAATATATATTTGGTCTCTGTCCCTGGTTCCAGACACATTTTGTACAGAGCTCTTAAACCCTTTGGAATTTTCTGGGTGACAGGACCATCCTTTGTTCTAATAAGGCAACTCTTGATGGGCTCCTGAGTGGGGGCTGGTCACCAGAACAATCAAGCATGATTAGAAGCTTGGAACTTTCAGCTCCATTCCCCATCCTACCAGGAGGGACGAGGTGCCAGAGACTGAGCTAATAAGCAATCATGCCTACATGATGAAGCCCCCATTAAAATCCCTCAACCAGGATGCTAGGAGAATTTTGGGTTGGTGAACACACCCATGTGCCAGGAGGGTGGAGCACCCCAACTCTACAGGACAGAAGTTCCTTTACTCAGGACCTTTCCAGACCTTGCCCTATGTACCTTTCTCTGGCTGTTCATCTGTATCCTTTTTTATATCATTTCTAATAAAACAGTAAATGTAAATAAATGTTTCCCTGAGTTCTGTGAGCCATTATAGCAAATTATGAAGACTGAGGCAGGGATTGTGGGAACCCATGATTTATAGCTGGTTGGTGAGAAGTACAGGTACAACCTGGGACTTGTGACTGGCATCTGAAGTGGGGACACTCTTGTGGGACTTAGTCCTTAATCTGCGTGGTCTGCAGTAACTCAAGCTTGTTAGTGTCATAACTGAATTGTGGGACACCCAACTGGTGTCCAGAGAGCGGAAGAATCAGTTGGTGTGGGGGAAAAAAATCCATCACATGTGGTGTCACAGCGCTATGAGTATAGGAAAATGTTTTTTTCCTTTAGGTAGATAGACATTCCCATGGATTTATAAATAGGCAGAAGAGGTAGTGCTTGTCTGATTGCATCTCCCTTCTCTAGGAATTATGAAGCAATCCACATAAAGGAAGTTATTAAAGGTCACACAGCTAATCAGTGGTTGAGAAGACTTGAAAGTAAACCTGATTGCATAGTTCAGATGCTTAACTACTGTACCATGAAGGCAACTACTTATCTTACAGTAATCCAGTCACCTATGCCCAAGGTTTCCTTCATATTTTTGTTATAGCACTCACCATATTGTTTTGTGACTTATTTGCTTATTGTGTGTTTTTAAACTAGATCTCAGTTCCCTCTGTGGCAAGCAATGTGCCTGTCAAACGGATGTGCTTATCCAATATTTGCTGAATGAAGTCAAGGAAGGAAGGGGAGGAGAGAAAAGCAAGAAGCAGGGATAAAGAGAAAGGAGAGAGGCAAAGATGGATAAAGCATATAAATAAATACATGGTCCTGATTCTGCCATGGACTGGCTTGTAACTGGGGAGACAGAGAGATAGATAATAGATTGATAGACAGATAGATAGATGATAGAAAGATATAAATGTTCCATGTGTCCTAGTTTCAGCATAAGTTGAATGTTTTGTACCAAGTCAACAGTTTTCAAACTCTATTATTCTGTGAAAACTTTCTTTAAATAATACCTGATCCAGACTGTAAACAAATGAATTATTTAAATGCTGTTGTGGTTGATAAGGTATGAGGAAAATCTAGTCATTTCCCTCTGCCCTCAGCTCACCAGAGTGACTCTGTAGAGCCACACATCTCTAGAATTCTGACAAGAGCATTGGGGAAACACTGAATAAGGTGGGTTCCATCTTTAAAGATTGGTCAAATCCCCACAGATGAGTTTGGCAAACCTCAGAGTTGTGGGGAGAGGAGGTGTTTCTTCTGTAAATTGTTCATTTCTCCAGGCCCAACACTAGCAACCCTTTCCTGAATAATACATTATTTTAAAGGGCAACAAAAAGAAATGACACGGTGAGCCCCAACTAAGGAGCCCACATGCTGCAACTAAGATCTAGTGCAATTAACTAAATAAATATTTTTTTAGAAGTTCATAAGCCATGTGATTGTATTTTTCAGAGAATATAAAGCATGCTATACTTGATTATTAATGTTATTGGGGTTTTTACCTTTTTTTTATTTCCATATTCCTATATGTTTTCTATATACAGATAACTTTATGAGTAAATAAAATTTCACAACAGGAGATATGGGGACATATGTATACATACAGCTGATTCACTTTGTTGTACTGCAGAAACTAACACAACATTGTAAAGCAGCTATACTCCAATAAAGATATTAAAAAAAAGATGCGTGCACCCAAAAAAATAAAGATAAATAAAAGTTATTCTTTACTCTTTAAAAATGAGAAAATAAAGAGCAATTTTTCATTATCTTTCCTTTTTTTCTGTTATCAGTTTTTACTCTATCAAGAGTTCTGAGTATAACTTTCTGTTAAAGCATCAAATCAAACTAATTACTCAGAGACAGCTTAAAGATAAACTGAATAATTCCAAAGATAAAAAGCACACCCACATTCTCTCAAGAAACCTCTGTTGATCAGATTCGGACTGACTCTTAGCAATAACAAAACAACATCCTGAAACAGCAACAGACAAGAATATAAAAGAGAGCAGGTCATTCATGGTAGGGCCTTCCTGTGAGGCCACTCTCAATTTACTTCCAAAGCTTCAGGCAACAATAAACCTCTTTCTCCCCACATTTGCAGTAGCATTAACTCCAAGTCCCCATCACAATAGGATGGTCTTACAACCATAAATTCTTTTCATTAAAAAGCTCTGATTCTGCTCTGTGGGGGAACACACTGTAGATATAAGCTCAGTTCTCAATTCTCTCTCAAAAGAAATATAGCAGGTTCCAAGGGCTTTTCCTGGAATCATCAGCCGAATAGTTACAAAATCTGCTCTATTCACCATCTTAAGATATAGGTAAAAAGCAAATAGCTGTACCTTGAAACTTACAAATTTAGTATTCATGATAAACCTCTACTTATGGGTGAGACACAGGACCATGACTGGCAGTGATGTGTGATTTTCTTGAGGTATATACCATTCAAGTACAAAGGAATGGGTCATTCTCCATCCATCACTGGACCCATAAGTTGTCATATGAAGTGATTAAAAGTTTGTTACTTCATCTGAAAAGTGACTCCATGGGAAGAGAACTAAAATAAACATTTTGAAGCAGCTATTTGTGAAGTAAAGATTATATAGAGGCAGGCTTCCCTGGTGGCGCAGTGGTTGAGAGTCCGCCTGCCGATGCAGGGTACATGGGTTCGTGCCCCGGTCCGGGAAGATCCCACATGCCGCGGAGCGGCTGGGCCCGTGAGCCATGGCCGCTGAGCCTGCGCGTCCGGAGCCTGTGCTCCGCAACAGGAGAGAGGCCACAACAGTGAGAGGCCCGCGTACCGCAAAAAAAAAAAAAAAAAAAAAAGACATACTTGGAACCGAGAAGCATAAAAATACAGACTCGCCAAAGAGAAGGAAGAACTTTTTAGGCAGAGTTTAGAACATCAAGATGTGGAGCTGTAAAATTATGTGATCTATATAAAGACATAGTTTGTTGTGGCAGGAAAAATATGCATTGACTTTAGATACACAAACCTGGTTCAAATCCTGACTTTCCAAATCTTACACTGTGACTACTTTCTGAACTGTGACTATATACAAGTCAATAACTACGTTTTTTAATGGAATTTCATCTTTCATGTGACATACTTGCAGCATGAGAGAAGACGGGTGAAAACAGATTCAAAATTTTTGCAGCTTTACAAAATGCCTGTCCACTAACCCGAAGCAAATGTGATCTTTATTTTTTAAATCTATTGGGAAAGTGACCTTTTCTAATGAAGTAAATACATTTAAAAGTAATTTAAAGATATCAATTCCTTCAAATGCCTCTCCCCACTTTATACACAAATCTTGGAATTTTCCTTGCTTGACACAGTATCAGCACTAACTTCCTCCCCTAGATTAGTTTACAAAGCTATGAAAAAAGTGTGAAAATTATAATAATACATTTAGTTTTAATTTACTATTCAGTGATCAGATACATAGTGCAAACATAGGGTGATATGCAACTACACGACTGATAAGAAAATGCTAAAAAAATAGGTCTGTCTTTAATTTAAATAAAATCAAAACTGAGCCTTGGCTACTTTGTTCATTTTTTTTTAATCCTATTGCTTTGTTTCACCAAAAGAAATGTATTACAAAATGTTGATTGAAACATTAATGTTGATCTAACCATTAAAAAATAATGCATTTTCTATCTCTAGCACAGTGATCTAAACCATCTTTAAATTATTCTGCCCTCCTCATTATTTTCTGAAGTATTTATGTTACAAGTGTCTCAATGAATCCTTATCATGCCATTGCCCCATAGTTGAAGACAAGTATTTCAGGCTTGAATCCATTTCCAATTAGTGAAACAGAGACAGTGAGCAAGATTGAGGATAGTTTTGTGCAATGAGTATTTAGAACCATTTAATGGACAGTGGCTGTTTACAGAAGTTGTTGATCTCAGTGTAGGATGGTAGTTGTTCTGAGCTGATTTTCCAAGGAGTTCAGGAAAGTTTGTTTTCTAATAGATATATTAACAATACACCCAACTTTCTATAAAGGAGCTAGAGTCCAGCTTAGAAACAGCACTGTCCTTTGCTTACCACACAGCTAATTTGTCTACAACTTTGTGGACAAGCATTGTTGAGAGAGGATGCAATGTGCTGACCTCTCCCTAATCTAGTTCTCAATTGACCTATTCCTGCTAAACTTTCCATAATGCACTGCTCTCCACATCCTCTCTGTGATCAGTAACTTTCTTCAACCTTGAAATATTTATAGAGTGTTTTTAACCTGCTTTCTCTTACTGAAACCCAGCTCCTCCCTGGGACTCCTCTGCAACACTCTCTACCAGGAACTGGTTTTTGTTTCATGCTCTGCATAGCTCAGTCCAGTCCAGTCTTCATTCAGGTGTCCTCCTAGCTGCCCAGACTTTTTTCACCCCACACTTGGCTTTCCTCTCGTTCCTAGCATTCATCTTTGCAGCTACAGCATCCTCTCTATTCCCACCACACCCTCTTCTCATTGCACTTCCTTGCTAATCTCCTAGACATTCTTCATTAATTAAAGAAGGAAGGTCCTAACTCAGGCAGAGTCTTCTTCATTCCCCCAACTTCTTGCCAATATTCCCAATGACTACAGGTGTCCACGCTGATGGGCTAACATCTTACTTTTGGTACTTTGATCTCCTTCTCCCCGAACTTCCATCTCCCACACTACCTCCTCGCATCTTGTCTTCACCAGACTTGACACCATTTCTGAAAAGTGGATTTTAAGCATCCAGTTTCTGATCACACCAGTTCACTTGCTCAAGTATGCCTCCACCACTGGCCCATCCCACGAGCACCTGAGACCTCCAGTCCATTGACATGGCATTCCCACTGCCATTAGTCCCACCCTAACACTGCTCCTTGTCCAGCCTCTTTCCTTGGTCCGTCATTTTAATCACTCCTTTAAAATGCCCTTGACTCGATTCCCTTCACTCTCTTTCACTCTCCCTGGGAATAATCACAGCTTATTTGCTGAACCTTAATATCAATCCACACAGCACCTCAACCAACAACCCAGTTGATTGCATTCCCTTTACAGTCATGACTGCAAGCTGCAAACTGGCACTTATTACTCCTCACTAATCCTATTATTTTCTAGTAAGCTTACTTTCTCACCCCTGAGAGGAATATTTCATACATTTTCCTATCCGTCAAAACGCTTTCACTTTTCCTCCTCAAAACTGATTTTTCTTGCCTCGTATTTCCTTGAGAAAATGAAAGTAAACGCACATGAGTATACTGATTTTTCACCAACAAATTTATATACCTATCCTTGAATACGTTTCCTTCTTCCTTCCTGTCACAAGGCAGTAAGTACCGCATACCCCCACAGAATTCTTAATACCTCCCCCTACTTAGTACCTAGATTCCACCTCCTGGACCCAACCTAAACCCTTTACTCATGTGGTTATTCACTCCCTATCTTTCTTTAAACTGGATTATTTATTTCAGCAAACTCATGTAAAATTCTATTACCTAAAAAGAAATAAGGGACTTCCCTGGCAGTCCAGTGGTTAAGATTTCGCCATCCAATGCAGGGGGTGCAGGTTTGATCCCTGGTCAGGGAGCTAAGATCCCACATGCCTCATGGCCAAAAAACCAAAATGTAAAACAGAAGCAATACTGTAACAAATTCAATGAAGACTTTAAAGATGGTCCACATCAAAAAAAAAAAAATCTTAAAAAAAAAAAAGAAACTAAACTAAAACAGCATAATATAAAATTATATATACATATATATACACATATATATAACACACATATACTCATACTCCTATAGCTTATGCCTCATTTTTTTGGTTCCCCTTTACAACAAGACACCTCAACAGAGTTATCTCTAGAACTTCTCCAATTCCTAGCCTCTAATCCACCCCAGTCAAGCTTGAATCCCCACTTCTCAACAGACACCACTCTTGTTAGGATCATCAGTGACCTAACTGCCAAACCCAACCTAACAAGCAAAAAGTGTTACTGGAAATCTTCTCATGCCTTAGTTGCCAAGTTGACCATTCACAGTGATCCTCCAAAGAATAGGGAATGGACAATAGTACAGAGTCACAAGTTACTCTGCAACAGAGTTGAGACAGACAGTGGCTCAGAGTCAGAGAAAGAGTTAGGAGGAAGTAAATAGAAAATGGAGGTCGACACAAGGCCCCAGTCAAAGCCAGGAACATGGTTAGGAAGACATAAAGGTAAAGAGTGGGCCAAAGACAAGCAGGTTTGCAATGATAACAAGACTAAATCCACTGACTGGTTCTGCAGAGTCCAGGGGCACACTGGACATGGACATAGAAGTCAGTTGCCATTAAGGTATAAGAATACATATATTTGTGACCTTTTGAAAGGATACAATCTTTTATAAATTTGTCAACTCTTCTGTAATAATTACTTGCTATATTTATATAAAATTCTATGTTTATAACAGTGCTTCTTTTCAAACACACATACAAGTTAGGTCACTGCAAGTACAGTATTGAAAAAAATGAACTTTGGTGCACTTGTATCTCTCTATATATAAATGGAATGTTTTGGATAAATAAATACAGTTCTATCTACTGTTTGTGAAAATGTAGCAGTCTCTACACTGGCACTGTTGTGTTTTGTGTCAAGCCCATCTGTTGTCATTATCCAAATGTCTATTTTTTTTTTTTTTTTTTTTTTTTTGTGGTACGCGGGCCTCTCACTGTTGCGGCCTCTCCCATTGCGGGGCACAGTCTCCGGACATGCAGGCTCAGCGGCCATGGCTCACGGGCCCAGCCACTCCGCGGCATGTGGGATCTTCCCGGACCGGGGCACGAACCCGTGTCCCCTGCATCGGCAGGCGGACTCTCAACCAGTGCGCCACCAGGGAAGCCCCCCAAATGTCTATTTTTATTATTCAATTTCCCAATAACATGTGTCTGCCTTCCTTGTCCCATTAACTTTCTATTCTTTTATGTGCTTCCTATAAAATAATCAGCTCTATTCACTATATTCCACTGGCAAAAAATATTTTAGGAAAGAAGAGGATATGGACAAAGGGCAACTTTACATAGTGCTGATAATTTGATACTCAGCACCTATTTACCCTATAAACAAGACTGACCCAGACAGAATAATCTTTTCCTAAATTTGTATGTAGTAGTAATAGGAATATTAAAAGTAAGTATATTGATCACTGTATCTAATTGGGTTAAATTATATTATACAATATAACACCCCCCAAATTAAAATGCAGATGAATAGAAAGACCATTACTGAAATGTGGGACTGCCGGTGGTTGTCACAGATTTCTCTTCTAGATAGAACTCATGCTTCCTCTTCCTTGGGAAAGCTATCTTGGTGTATGTAATAAAGTCCCCACACCAGGTAATGAGCAAGCTCTTGTATACTTTCCTGGGGTCTTGCTTATATTCTGAGTAGGAGACAAAGAGGTATATTAACCATCAGCCACTCTGCCCACCCCGTGATCCCAGACTCATTGCTAGTTTCAGGAAACAATGCTGAGGAATCTCACAACTGGATCTAGCCTCAAGTCAAAACTGACTCGTAACCTAGTGCTGCATATGCCAATCCTGTGTGCTTTTAGAGCCCTATAACCAGAGCAGAGTTTTTGATCTGACTTACAAAGTGGGTCAGAAGAACACTAAGGATCCAAGGACCACTTTTAAATAATTTCACTAAAGAACAAATGTTCCTGAAAATAAATATATCAAGGAAATATGTTTCTTTGTCCTTAAATATTTGCCTTAGTTCAAAAGTCAAACAGCTTATGCATAACTATATATTAGTTTATTATGTTAAACTATATATTACATTTTCTATAATGTAATAGAAAACTAGATTTGGCATCTACTTCTGGTTCAGATACTAACTAGTAGTTTTCCCTTAAGGAAGAGATTTAACTTCCATTCATTCAAAATATATTTATTGACCACCTACTATTGACCATCTGTGAGGACATGTTTTGTGTATCCTTTTAGCCAAGCATCGACCATAAATAACATTCTATAGAGCATAAAAGCAACATCTCTTAAGCTACATGTTATTTTTCTAATAGACAAAAAATAGTTTCATTTCCCACAGGAGCAGAGATTATGGTTTTAGGTCTCCTTAGCACTTGTTTAAAAAATTTTGCAAGTTTTTTTTTTCAAACTGTACTGAAAAGATATCATAATGTCCCTCTTTGGAACAAGCTACCCACAAGCAAAAATTAGGGCTTGTTTTCCATCGATACAGAAATACTTTCACAGGAGAAAACTTCTCTCAAAATAAATCAAAGAGTTTACCACCAGATCAGATCAGTGCTAAGGAAAGCATAATAAAGACATATAACTAATATCATCTGGTTTTCTAGTTAGCAACTATATTGCCTCTCAAGAATATAACCTATCCCTTCAGCCAATTATCCTGGCTCAGTGACCAAGGATGATTTGATAAGCTAAAGAAATCTTTATTCTCATTCCATTAAACATAATTTTAAACCACTTTATTAAGGTATAACCGACATACAAAAAGCTGTGCATATTTAATGTATACAACTTAATGAGTTTGAAGTATACGCCCATAAAACCACCGTGAAACATGACTGTGAAAACAACTGTTTCCTGGATCTTGAACCATCTCCTCATCTTTTATCTTAGAATGGGGTAGCTTAGAAAAGAAAGTGCAAATTCTAAGTCATAAAATATAAATATCTGCATCAAAAGGGCTAATAATTCCCCTGTCAATTCTTGAACTATTTGCATAAGTACAGAAATGATGCTCTTCAAGTTAGCAGTTAGCGAATAAATCTCCCAAATTACATGATGATGTAGAAATGATATACAGAACACACCCACTCTGGGCAGGTAATGCTCATGGCATTAGCAGATTTATTCTGGCACTTAGTGTATTTATTTTGTTCTCAATAGTATTTGTTACCATGAGAGTTAACATTTAATATACAATTCATATTCTAACTCATCTACATTTGTGAATCATAAAATAGTCCCTATTTTTGCACTAACATTTTTTCTAATATATGTACTAAGCAGAAAAGATCATAGCTATGAGCACAAAGACATTTACCATAAAATCATTTTGTTATTTTGGGTTTATCAGTCCATGTCTGACTACGATGGAGGAACAAAAGAAAGTTGAGATTAATCCACAAAACAGATACTCAGGGAGGCTTGATCACCATTACTTGGACTTGAAGGGGAAAAGAATGGGCACGGTAGCTCAGAAGCTGAAATTTTGGTAAATGTAAAGATATAACTTTCATCACTAATGTCATAAAAGGAAATTTTCCAAAATCCACATCCTGGAAAATTCTCACTCAGTGTAACTGGAGATTTACCCAGAGGGCAGTCCATGCTCAGTGCTGGCCAAAAAATAGCTTTGTTGTCTCAGACTTAAGGTCAGGAATCCAAGCTCTGTACACAGTTGGATCTCTCCTCATTGGTGAACATACTCTCAGCAAACTCCCAGGCCCCATTCTTTGCTTTGTCCCACATTGTTTCCCAGTAGTGACAGCCAGAAATGAAGCAAGGGGAGCTCAAGACACAAAATGAGTAGCTGAATCTCTCAACACATGCTTACACCCTATGATGTTCCCACATTGGACATTCCTCAGGTCATCTGAAATGATGAGGAATTCATAGGTTGTGTCAACATCCAAAGTCGTATTCATTTAGAAGTTCAGCATCCTTGGATTCATCTACAGAATAGCTCTCAGCTGGAGCTCTTGTTCCTTGAACTTAGAAACCAGTTCCCCCATCTGGCAACTGGATCTGACGTTGTTCTTCTGAAAGACCAAGGAGCAGAAGGGGCACAATAAACCCTCTCCCACTGAGCTACTTCTGCCGTGAATTGATGCCTTGGAGGCAACATACCCACATTTCAGGTACATGGGTTTTTCAAGATAAAATAGGCAGACAAGACATCTGGTTGCTTCTTCTAAGTGTTCAGCCGTGGCAGCTGTGTGTCCTCCACTAGATTCTCTTCTGGCTTCCAGCTATTTCCACTGACGGCTCAGTTCTGGAGTGAGATTGACCTACAAGGGGCTTTGATTGGAGAGGGCCTCTCCTCCCACCTCATTCACATCCTGCCTCTCCTCTGTAATCTAATCAGATTTCATTTAATAATAATTCTGGCATAAGTGAGTATTTTACTAATGTCATAGAGAGATTACCACAAAGGAAAAGATTGTACCTAGAAAGTGTTATTTTTTAATTAATATGGACAACATATTACCCTGTTATCATTCTGCATTAGACCTTGAATATTATGTCTGTTGATGATAAGATGTAGAATTAGGATGGAAATTTTTAAAATATGAGATGTCATTAGTAACCCTTATAAAGTGAATGGAGCTAGTTTTAAATAGTTTTTGATTATAAAAGCAAAATCACCTCATATTCTGATCAAGGAAATTAACTAAACCTACTAAGAAGTCTTTCCTAAAGTTCCACTTACTAGACACAATCACTTCCTCAAAAGGGCTTTTTCACCACAATTGAGAATATCCTCCTTTAGAAGTTTGGTAAATAAATCCCAAGCTGTTTTCTGGCAGTCAGTTAGTTAGTCAAGATACTGGGGGTTATTTGTTAGTTATAGTATCAAAAGTAAAAGATATTTTTGTAATCTTACATCCCTTACATCATAACATATATAAGATTTTTTTTAATGTTCAGAACTGTTTTTCAAAACTAAAAAAATTTTTAAAAAACTGTTTTTCATTGACTTAGATGACATAGTGGATCAGAGTTTGAGGACTAAGAATGAAAATTTGGGTGGGGAGAGTATTTGAGATAGGGGTGGAAGAGGCATTAGTTTACATTTAGATGATTAAACAGTCTTTCAATTAATTATTTCCACAGTAATCATTAGATACCCTCATCATTTCATACCCAAAGCAAAGCACATTCCAAGCTCTCCAGTCACATTGTCTTATTAAGGCAGAGAAACACACAACTCTAAATATAACTTGTGACCCTTTTTTTTTTTTTTTTTTTGCGGTACGCGGGCCTCTCACTGTTGTGGCCTCTCCCATTGCAGAGCAAAGGCTCCGGACGCGCAGGCTCAGCGGCCATGGCTCACGGACCTAGCCGCTCCACGGCATGTGGGATCTTCCCGGACCGGGGCACGAACCCGTGTCCCCTGCATCGGCAGGCGGACTCTCAACCACTAAGCCACCAGGGAAGCCCGTGACCCATTTTTATTAGTTTTTTTTTACATTGCATTTCTCCATTGCTTTGGAGGTACCATAAAGTGTCATATAAACATATATATATATATATATATATATATATATATGAAGTTTGAATTTCTTATTATTTTAATGTTTCAATTAATTTATATTGTAACTCCTTTTAGAATGGTCTCACAGTTTGTAAATATTCTCACGTTTGTAGTTTAATTAACTCTTGCTCATGAAGGACTGGTCCCTGATGTGTGGTAAGAACACTTTTTTTTTTCTTGTGGTACTTAATGTGAGATCTACTCGTAACAAAATCTTAAGTGCACAATATAGTATTAACTATAGGCAGGATGTTGTACAACAGATCGCTAAAATTTATTCTTCTTTATTACTGAAGCTGTATATCTGTTGAACAGCAATTCCCCATTTCCCCCTTCCTTCAGCCCCTGGCAACCACCGTTCTACTGTTTCTATGAGTTTGACTGTTTTAGATACCTTTTATAAACGGAACCATGCACTATTTGTTCCTCCGTGACTGGCTTATTTCACTTAGTATACTGTCCTCAAGGTTCATCCATGTTATTGTATGTGGCAGGATTCCCTTCTTTTTAAGGCTGAATACTACTCTGTTGTATGTATGTATACACCACATTTTGCTTATTCATTCATCTGTCAATGGATATTTAGGGTGCTTCCATTCGCTATTGTGATCAATGCTGCAATGATCATGAGAGTTCAGGTATCTCGCTGCGATCCTGATTTCAAATATTTTGAATATATACTCAGAAGCAGAAGTACTGGATCAACATCAGTTCTATTTTTAATTTTTTGAGGAAATGCCATACGGTTTTCCACAGGAGCTGCACAATTTTGCCTTTCTACCAACAGTGTACAAGGTTCCAAATTCTCCACATTTTCATCAATACCTAATATCTTTTTTGTTGTGTTTTATGGTTTTGGGTTTTTGGGGGGAGGGTTAATACATCTTTATTGGAGTATAATTGCTTCACAATGCTGTGTTAGTTTCTGTTGTACAGCAAAGTGAATCAGCCATATGCATATCAGCCATATCCCCTCCTTCTTGAGCCTCCCTCCCACCCTCCCTATCCCACCCCTCTACGTCGTCACAAAGCACCGAGTTGATCTCCCTGTGCTATGCGGCTCCTTCCCACTAGCTATCTATTTTACATTTGGTAGTGTATATATGTCAATGCTACTATCAGTTTGCCCCAGCTTCCCCTTCCCTCACCCCATGTCCTCAAGTCCATTCTCTATGTCTGTGTCTTTATTCCTGCCCTGCCACTAGGTTCATCAGAACCATTTTTTTTAGATTCCATATATATGTGCTAGCATACGGTATTTGTTTTTCTCTTTCTGACTTACTTCACTCTGTTTGACAGTCTCTAGGTCCATCCACCTCACTACAAATAACTTAATTTCGTTTCTTTTTATGGCTGATCCATTGTATATATGTGCCACGTCTTTATCCATTCATCTGTCTATGGACATTGAGGTTGTTTCCATGTCCCAGCTATTGTAAACAATGGTGCAATGAACATTGTGGTACATGTCTCTTTTTGAATTATGGTTTTCTCAGGGTATACATACCACGTTCTTAGATTGGAAGAAATTAATATTGTGAAAATGACTATACTACCCAAAGCAATCTACAGATTCAGTGCAATCCCTATCAAACTACCAATATGGCATTCTTCACAGAATTAGAACAAAAAATTTTACAATTTGTATGGAAACACAAAAGACCTCGAATAGCCAAGGCAATCTTGAGAAAGAAAAATGGAGCTGGAGAAATCAGGCTCCCCGACTTCAAACTATACTCCAAAGCTACAGTAATCAAGACAGTATGATACTGGCACAAAAACAGAAATATAGATCAATGGCACAGGATAGAAAGCCCAGAGATAAACCCAGGCACATATGGTCACCTAATTTACAACAAAGGAGGCAAGAACATACAATGGAGAAAAGACAGCCTCTTCAATAAGTGGTTCTGGGAAAACTGGCAGCTACAGGTAAAAGAATGAACTTAGAACATTATCTAACACCAAACACAAAAATAAACTCCAAATGGATTAAAGACCTAAATGTAAGACCAGACACTTAAAACTCTTAGAGGAAAACATAGGAAAAACACTCTTTGACATAAACCACAGCAAGATCTTTTTTGTGGGGTTTTTTTTTAATAGCCATCCTAACAGGTATGCGGTAATATATCATTCTGGTTTTGAGTTGCATTTCTCTGATGACTAGAGATGCTGAACATCTTTTCATATACCTATTGGCCATTTGCATGTCTTCTTTGGAAAAATGTCTATTCAAACCTTAGCCCATTTTTTAGACAGGGTTTTTTTGTTTGTTTGGGTTTTTTTTTTTTTGGTATCAAGTTCTAGAAGTTTCTTACGTATTTTGGAGATTAGCTCTTTAACAGATAAATGGTTTGCAAATATTTCCTCCCATTCTGTAGTTTGCCTTTCCACTAGTTTATTGTTTCCTTTGCTGGGCAGAAGTTTCTTAGTTTGATGTTGTCTATTCTTACTTTTGTTGCTTGTGCTTTTGATATCATATCCAAGAAACCAATAACAAGACCAATGTCATGAAGCTTTTCCCCTACATTTTCTTCTAAGAGTTTTAGAGTTTCAGGTCTTATATTTAAATCCTTAATACATTTTGAGTTGTTTTTTTGTGTGTGTTACAAGATAAGCATCCAATTTCATTGTCCTACACATGGATATCCAGTTTTCCCAACACCATTTACTGAAGAGACTATCCTTTCCCCATTGTATATCTTGGCACCCTTGTAGAAGATAAGTTGACCATATATGTGTGGGTTTATTTGGGGGCTTTCTATTCTGCTCTACTGTTCTATATGTCCTTTTTTATACCAGTACCAATAAATTGCTGTAGTTTTGCAATACAGAACTATGATGCTATCAGCTTTGTTCTTCTTTCTCAAGATTGCTTAGGCTATTCTGGGTCTTGTGTGGATCCATATGAATTTTAGGGTTGTTTTATCTATTTCTGTAAAAATGCCACAGGACTTTGATAGGGATTGTATTGATTCTATAGATTGTGTTGAATAGTGTAGACATTTTTACAGTATTAAGTCTTATAATCCATGACAACGGAATGTCTTTCAATTTATTTATGTCCACTTTAATCATCACTGTTTTATAATTTTAAGTGTACAAGTATTTTACCTTCCTAGTTAAGTTTATTCTGTATAATATCTACAACCCATTTTGAGTTAATTTTTGTGTATGATGTGAAGTAGGGGTCCAAATTCTTTCTTTTCCATATGGATATCCAGTTGTTGAAAAGATTATTTCCCCCATTGAATTTTCTTGGCACCTCTCAAAAATCAACTGACCGTAGATGTACAGATTTCTTTCTTCATTTTCGATTTTATTCCATTGTTCTATATGTCTACCTTTATGCCAGTATCACAATGTCAATTACTGTAGCTTTGTGGTAAGCTTTTTTTTTTTTTTTTTTTGCGGTACGTGGGCTTCTCACTGTTGTGGCCTCTCCCGCTGCGGAGCACAGGCTCCGGACGCGCAGGCCCAGCGGCCATGGCTCACGGGCCCAGCCGCTCCGCGGCATGTGGGATCCTCCCGGACCGGGGCACGAACCCGTGTCCCCTGCATCGGCAGGCGGACTCTCAACCACTGCGCCACCAGGGAAGCCCCCTGTGGTAAGCTTTGAAATTACAAAGCGTGAGTCCTCCAACTTTGTTTTTCTTTTTCAAGATTGTTTCGGCTATCAGGGTCCCTTGCATTTCCATATGAATTATAGGATCTGTTTGTCAGTTTCTGCAAAACACCAGCTGGGATTTTGATAGACATTGTGTTGAATCTGTAGATCAATTTGGATAGCATTACTATCTTAAAAATGTTAAATCTTCCAAGCCATGAACATGAAATAGCTTTCCATTTATTTGGGTCTTCTTTAATTTCTTTCACCAGTGTTCTATAGTTTTTAGTGTGTAAGTCTCGTAATTCACTTTTAAATTTTATTCTTGAGTATTTATTCTTTTTGATACTATTGGAAATGGAAATTTTTCTTCATTCCCATTTCAAATTATTGATTGCTAGTGTAAAAAACTACAGCTTATTTTTCTTATTGATCTTATATCTTGCAACCTTTATGAACTTGTTTATTACTAGATGCTACATAATTTTATCTCTATTTTCACAACAGTGGTTATTACTTTCACAAAGGGTTATTATGCCATCTTTACAGATGCTCCTGGGAATAGGAAAGAGGAATTCTGAGACTCAGAGAACTTAAGAAAAATGCATGATAAACAAAGATAGGAAGTTGTAAAGGCTGTAAGCCAATCTTATAGGTTCAAATGACCTCTAATATCATCTGTTTTCTAATATGTCATGCACCTTCCAATAAGCCTGTTCTCTTTACCCTTAACAAATTATTCTTAACATCACCTTACAAGCAAATAGTTTTGTCTATTTGTGCACCTCAAGTGTGCCACATCTCTTTGTTTTACTAAGTATATCTGCAAAATAATAACCACTTGGATTATCCTACAATGACCTCATCCTTAGTAAAATATCCTATATGATAGTTCTTACTCTTGAATAATGAATCAATTACTTTATAAGAAAGACATTTTCTCTTTTTCCAATTATTTAATTCTCTTTGAAGGTCTAAATATACATAATGCTTGAAAATTAGAAAAAAAAGAGGGAAGGAATTATTTTTAAATGTTTACAGTATTTTTAATCTGTTATTGATTTCATTTGCTCCAGATTAAATAGAATTCTGGACACCAGGGAAGCTTATAGAATTGTGGGAGTGTGGCACACCAGAAACATGAAAATTAATGAAAGTCCAAATGATAACCTTCATAGGAACTAAATACAACTTTTGTTATCTCAGTTTTTATTGCAGGCAACTGGTTGTCTCAGACTCTAAAGTCTAAATAGTATTATAGACTCAATAAACTAGTGAAATCAGTTTTCAAATACTTTTTTATTTCATTGGATTTCAACAGCTCTTTAAAGCAGCCCCTTTTATCTGGAGTTCACGTGGGAAAGATGGTGCGCCACCACTCAGAATAACAAATCTCTTGGCTATATTCACTTCTACATTGTATTCTGACTAAAGTCCTCTGGAAAAGGAAATGTGCTGCATTACAATTTCAAAAATAGCCAGAGATTGAAAATTAATGCACCACAGAGCACGCTGTTTTGGCCTTTTGTCTAAAGGGCAAATGCAGACAAACCAGAGTCTAGAGCTGTGTGCCATATATAGGGATTTGTTTCCTGCACAAAACTCCAGAGAAAACAGTGCATTCAAATGGTAATGAAAAGAGGGCCTGCGTGCAGATAATGGTATATTAAACTTGGATGAGCTAACTGTGCATTTTCATGTGAATCAGCCTCCTGGTAAGACTCATTAGGAATGCACATTAAAGATATAGACAAGTATGCCGCCTTTTAATCAAGTGTCTTATTTCTAACAACACTATCAATATTGTGAACATTCTGGTAAGTGGAATTTTTGACTGAAATTTAATTGTACCGCCTGGAAATCTGATTCCGTTTCAAAGCTGCATGTGAGGGTAGAATGAGAAGAAGTGGGGAGGAAAAAGAGAATGAACTACAATAGGAATTGATCGATTACTTTCTTTTCTCTTAAAAACTAAATACGCTGGCCTGCTGAGCTTGATTCTTACTTGGAATCCATACAGATCCTCGCAAAATATCAATATACAGATGGAGCTAAGGAATTGGTCCTCAAGACCATAGTAGCAATGCTTAGGAAAAGTGAGAAGCATTTCGGCAAGAGGATGATAGAACACATGTGAAGCCTCAGATGGAGAAATGCTATGTACAGGGCAATCTGCATCTAGAAAAGCAGAAAAATACTCATATGATTATGATTAGACATGTAGCAGGAGAGAAAAACATGATTTAGCTTATTAAGAAACAAATTCAAGTGGGTCAGCCTTGAAATTCTGAAGTTCCTTATAGAAGAATGTTCACTTTTCTCTCAACTGACATTTACCACACTTGTAGGAGGCAAACACTTAAAATCTGGTGGCATTTGATTCCAAAGCATGTTAAAGGGAGAAAAATAAAGAAAAAAGACCACTACATAAGATTTCTTTTCTTACCAAGATACATCTAAACGCTGAGGTCATTTCTGTGGGATTCTGGGATAATGGAATGCTAGTCACTGTACTTTCCTTCCCAATACCCTCTCTAGAGAAGGTGATAGACCCAGGAAAGCATGCTTCTGGTAGACCTTGGAGGATGCATCAGGGGCCACAAGTCCTGCTGGGATCTCTAAGGAAGGGAATGGGCTTCCCTCTCCAAGGGACCTGGAGTGAAAGATAAAGGTTTGCCTCTCCTCAATCTTGGGAAAATGTTCATGAGTGGTCGCAAGTGGCTGAAGCTTTGTGATCTCTGGAGGATGGGCAGCAGATGTCTGTCTACTCCTTGTGTTCCTTAGAACAGCTACTGGTAAACCCTAGTGGTCCCTGGTGGAAAGAAGTAGCACTTATAGTCAAAGCCTGCATCTGGGACATAGCAGTGGCCCCTTAGAAAAAGAGAGCAGAGAGGCATCCTCCCCAAACCATAGCAGAAGGGTTAGAGGCTACAAGCTTACCCACTCTGAGCACCCAGGAGAACTGCCATGCCTTCCAACACCTGTTAATTTGCCACAGTAGAATATGACATGTCAAGGTATACAGTTAATGGGATACACAATCATGACTAGGTTTAGGAAATGCGTAGATAGTCTTTTATCATACGACTTAAGAAAAAGAAACTGAAGATATATAAAGTTGCGTTTATGAAAAATATACAATCTCATAAGGAATTTAAGATGTAAGAGCAACAGTGAGACATTAATTAAAATCCTGAGGAAAACTATGAAATTTTATTCAAAAGACAAATAATCTCCACAGACACACAGTCATAAAGTAAACCATTAATTAAACTACCTTTAAGATGACCTCACTCCAGATTGTTTTATAGCTGAATTCTACTGAATTTTAAGTAACACAATACTATTTCTTTCCAGGTCACAGGAAAATATGGAAAGAATTTCAAAGCATCATATAAAGCTAGCATTTTTTTTTTTTGCTAATGAAATTAAAGAAAACTTAACCCCAATCTCATATAAAGTATAAAAATAAATCTCCTGGTAAAAATTATGAAAATTTTTCTGGAGAAAAATTTTATAACATGCTATATTAGTCAATGTTCTCCAGAAAAACAGAACAAATAGGATATATATAGAGAGAGATATAAGAAGAGACTTAGGATAGGAATTTGTTTATGCTGCTGTGGAGGCCAAGAAGGCCCACAGTCTGCTAGCTGGAGAACCAGGAAAGTTGGTAGTGTAATTCAGTCTCAATCTGAAGGCCTGAGAATCAGGGGGCTAATGGTATAAGTCCCAATGGAATCTAAATGCTTGAGAAAGTCTAAGGACAGAAGAAGGTGGATGTCTCAGCTCAAGCAGAGAACGCAAATTCACCCTTCTGTCTTTTTGTTCTATTCAGGTCCTCAACAGATTGGATAATGCCCACCTGCACTGGTGAGGGTAATCTTTAGTCAGTCTACTAATTCAAACGCTAATGTCCTCCAGAGACACCCTCACAGGCACACCCAGAAATAATGCTGTACCAGTTATCTGGACATCCATTAGCCCTGTCAAGCTGACACATAAAATTAACCATCACATGTACCCGAGGGGATTTTCTTAAGATAACCCTATTTTAGGACATAAAATAACCATTTGCCAAAACCTCTATAAACAAAAGCAAAGGATAAACAACAGACTAGGAACATGACAAACAAAAAGATAGTATCTTTAATGTACACAAAGTTCTTTCTAACTAATAAGAGTAAACTAAATAAAAAGCAATAGAAAATTTAGCAATGCACATTAGCAGGCAAGCCACAAAAAAGGACGCACAAATGGTCATTAAACACGAAAAGATTTTCAGTATCACTAGGCATCCAAATTATACATAATGAATGAGACATACTTTTTCACTCATCAGATTAGCCAAAGTTTAAAATATTTATGGTGTGGGGGCTTCCCTGGTGGCGCAGTGGTTGAGAGTCCGACTGCCGTTGCAGGGGACACGGGTTCGTGCCCCGGTTCGGGAAGATCCCACATGCCGCGGAGCGGCTAGGCCCGAGAGCCATGGCCGCTAAGCCTGCGCGTCGGAGCCCGTGCTCTGCAACGGGAGAGGCCACAACACTGAGAGGCCCGCGTACCGCAAAAAAAAAAAAAAAAATATATATATATATATATATATATATTTATGGTATTCTGTGATAGAGAGAATTTGGGGGGAAAGGGCATGTCCATGATTATTTTGAAAGTGTGGATTGCAAAATTTTTTTGCAAAATAATCAAACAATTTCCATAAATTCGAAACTAACACACCATTGTAAAGCAATTATACTCCAATAAAGATGTAAAAAAAAAAAGTAACTGTTACTTGAACAAGCTATCATACAAGCTATCAATGGAACTGTAGAAATCAATTCCAGGAGTTTCAGACTTTAAACTTTTTTGTTGAAAAATAAAAGAATGAAAGACAGAATAGGAAAAGAGTATGTGTAAACACAGAGAATGGTTTAGAGAAATATTCTTACAAATTGTTAAAAGGCTGTGTTGGGTGAGGGGGTACTGAAAAGATGATATTAAATGTATATATATTTTTTATTATTTATTTATTTATTTTTATTTATCTTTGGTTGCATCAGGTCTTAGTTGTGGCACATGGGCTCTTCGTTGTGGTGCACGGGCTTCTCTATAGTTGTGGCGAGCAGCCTCCAGGGCACATGGGCTCTGTAGTTTGCAGCACACGCACTCTAGCTGAGGCACACAAGCTCAGTAGTTGTGGCACGCAGGCTTTGTTGTTCCACAGCATGTGGGATCTTAGTTCCCTGACCAGGGATCGAACCTGCATCCCCTACATTGTAAGGTGGATTCTTTACCACTGGACTACTAGGGAAGTCCCTAAATTTATTTTTAAACATTTCTGTATTTTTTATTTATAATTATAAATTTGTACTTTTTTTCTTTGTGGTTAAAAATATATTACATATACATACACACATGTATCTTGTGTAGATTGTATATATCATGTATGTCATACATATATATTGTATATATCATTCATATATACATATATACATTTGAAAAGTACTAAATCTCTACCATTAGCTCATTAGTTTACAGTTTTTTTTGGTTTTTTGGCTGCGTTGAGTCTTCATTGTTGCATGTGGACTTTCTCTACTTGCAGTGAATGGGGGCTACTCTTTGCTGTGGTACGTGGGCTTCTCATTGCCGTGACTTCTCTGTTGGCAGCACACAGGCTCTAGGTGTGCAGGCTTCAGTAGTTGCAGCACGCGGGCTCAGTAGTTAAGGCATGCAGGCTCTAGGGCGCGTGGACTTCAGTAGTTGTAGCTTGCAGGCTCTAGAGCAGTGGCCCCCAAACTTTTTGGCACCAGGGACCGGTTTCCTGGAAGACAATTTTTCCACTGACACGGGGAGGGTGCGGGATGTTTCAGGCAGTAATGCAAGCAATGGGGAGCAGCAGATGAAGCTTCACTCGCTTGCCTGCTGCTCACCTCCTGCTGTGCGGCCCAGCTCCTAACAGACCACGGAATGGTATTGGTCCGCAGCCCGGTGGTTGGGGACCCCTGCTCTTGGCACAGGCTCAGTAGTTGTGGTGCACGGACTTAGTTGCTCCACGGCATGTGGGATCTTCCCTGACCAGGGTTCGAACCTGTGTCCCCTGCCTTGGCAGGTGGATCCTTAACCACTGCGCCACCAGGGAAGTCCCTAGTTTACAGTTCTTGAATCACAGAAATATATGGTCATAAGAAACTTTATAATTAAACGTTCCTTAGACTCAACTGAAGATTTGGGGAGTATGAAGATGCATCAGTGCATTCTTTCTTGAGTGCTGACAAGGCCACTCTGTCCCATGCTAGATGAGATTTAGAGAGGCCTGCCTCTTCTAGCAATCTGACTCTTAAATCTGATTTAAAACTGTTCCCCAAAATTACATTCTCCAAGGGAGGATTGTATTGGTTATTTCCACAACCCCCAAAATCAACTGCTTTAAAAGGACAAACAGATTTGAAGAATAGTGCAATTTACTCAGAATAATATAGCTAATAATAAGGCATGTGCTTGCAATTTATATAAAAGAGTGTGGAACGAAGGATTTATAGTCAGACCTGAATCTGGGTCAGCTTGTGCTCCTTAAATAAGGTGACAGCTCCTGTCAACTGCCAAACTTGGAAAACAACAGTAGTAATCTTGTTGGCTGCAGATATATATTACCCTTGCATGCATTAGAAATAATGTACATAAAATCCATAGTTCATGATTTTGTGATTATTTATTCAATATAGGGTAGTTACTACTATTAAGGCAATAACTATTCATGTATGGGATGGTGTCTAATAATGTCGCCCCATCTAGGTAAAAACTGATGATATTTTATGGTATGTGTATTAAATATTTAAGAAATGTTGAGCAGATGAAAGATTAGACATGTCCAACAGTATGGAGATTCCTTAAAAAACTAAAATTAGAACTATCATATGATCCAGCAATCCCACTCCTGGGCATAAATCCAGAGAAAAATATAATTCAAAAGGATACATGCACCCCAATGTTCATTGCAGCATTATTTACAATACCAGGACATGGAAGCAACCTAAATGTCATTGGAGGAATGGATAAAGAAGATGTGGTACATATATACAATGCAATATTATTTGGACATAAAGAAGAATGACATAATACCATTTGCAGTGACATGGATGGACTTAGAGATTGTCATACTGAGTTAAGTAAGACAAAGACAAATATCATGATATTGCTTATATGTGGAATCTAAAAAAAAAACAGTACAAATGAACCTATTTACAAAACAGAAATTGAGTCACAGATGTAGAAAACAAACTTATGGCTACCAAGGGGGAACAGGTGAGAGGGATAAATTGGGAGATTGGGATTGACATACACACAATACTATATATATAATAGATAACTAATAAGAACCTACTGTATAGCACAGGGAACTCTATTCAATATGGCCTACATGGGAATAGAATCTAAAAACAGCAGATACATGTGTATATATATAACTGGCTCACCTTGCTGTACAGCAGAAACTAACACAACATTTTAAATCAACTATACTCCAATAAAAAAACTTAATTAAAAAAAAAGAAAGACTAGACATGTCCCACGATGGCTCTGGAGGACAGAATTAGGAACACTGTTAACGAATTGATTCTAACTTAGTAAAAGAAAACCTTGTATTTGCCTAAGGATGGAATGAATGATTCTAGAACTCAACGGTTTTCTTTAATGGAAGGTATGGCACCAGATGATGTAAGCCTTAGCTTATTTCTCTTCCTGAGATTCTGATTCTCTGCCTTTGCACTCTGCTGGCAGCAAGTCAAGGAGACAGCTAAGGCCAAGGGTGTAGTGTACAGGTAAGACAGACATAAAACAATGCTCCTAAATCAGAATAAGATTATTGTCACAGAGAAAATCTGGACAACAATTAAATACAGTAGCTGGCTATTAGCTACCATATTGGATAACACAGCTTTCATGTGTTTAGATCTAGTTAAATCCCATAGTCCCATATAAATCTTTATCTTTGACAGATTTTTGTTTACACTTTCTTTAGCAGTTTTGTCACTTTCACCAGGATTTACTTAAAGCAGCTCAGCCATTTGTTTTTCCAAATCCCTCTGTGTTAGTCTAGACTTTTATGGACATTTATTTTATAATGCTTACAACCATAAAAGCTAAAATTATGGCTTATCCCCTGTCTTGAGATATAGATTTACCGACACATTTTTAGCTTGACTTTCACATTTTCAAAAACTCCAAGTCTGGGCTTCCCTGGTGGCTTAGTGGTTGAGAGTCCGCCTGCCGATGCAGGGGACACGGGTCCGTGCCCCGGTCCGGGAAGATCCCACATGCCGCGGAGCGGCTGGGCCCGTGAGCCATGGCCACTGAGCCTGCAGTCCGGAGCCTGTGCTCCGCAACGGGAGAGGCCGCAACAGTGAGAGGCCCGCGTACCGCAAAAAAAAAAACCTCCAAGTCTGCTTTACTGATTCTTCCCAGAAGACACTTGTGATTTGATAGAAAATATAAACAGCAAGAATGAGATTGGAATGCTCATTGTTCTTCATAATAAATTTCATTTCCATAAAGCTTGTTCATGCTATGGCCTGTTTAGTAAAGAGGAAACAAGGCTAACATCTTTGCTTAATCCACACAGTGTCAGATTCAAGTATCATACAGAGACTCAAGTAACTAGATACTAAGAAAGGGAAATGTCTGATTAATCATAATGACTCATTAACTTAGTTCTCTATCTGAAGCAGCAAACTGAATGAGACATGGATGCAATAGGATCAATAAAATAGAAGAAAATTAGGACCTCTAATCCAAGGAAACAAGTATAACTAATTATGCTTTATCATCAAAATTGTTCCTTAACTTCTTTGAATTCAGGATAGAAGTCTCAATTTTAAAACTGAGAAACCACTGGAAATATTCACATAGGACCTAAACGTATTGGAGAATAAGTAACGTTCCTGACAATATCTTCAATAGCAGATTCATGATAACCACTTAAACATTTTAAAATTATGTTTCTTTCATTTTAGTTTCTCTTCATTTATTTTTATTTAATTTGAGGTCCAGGAGTAGTTTTGCTTCTTTGTCAACTAGGAGAAATTCACTCAGGCATGCCTGGGTAGAGTCTGTTTTACAGTAACAATGGAATGGAGACAGAGTAGATAAATGCAGCAATTATACAGGTACAATCTACAAAGAGGAAAAATCCTGTTTGTGTTTATACCCTTATGCAAAGATCATTACAATTTTTGGGCTTCCCTGGTGGTGCAGTAGTTAAGAATCCACCTGCCAATGCAGGGGACACGGGTTTGAGCCCTGGTTCGGGAAGATCCCACATGCTGGGAAGCAACTAAGCCTGTGCGCCACAACTACTGAGCCTGAGCTCTGGAGCCCACGAGCCACAACTACTGAGCCCACGTGCCACAACTACTGAAGCCCGCACGCCTAGAGCCCGTGCTTCGCAACAAGAGAAGCCACCTCAATGAGAAGCCCGCGCACCACAACGAAGAGTAGCCCCCACTCGCCACAACTAGAGAAAGCCCGTGAGGAGCAACAAAGACCCAACTCAGCCAAAAATAAATAAATAAATAAATATTTTTAAAATCATTACAATTTTCACAAAAGTATTCTTTAGTAAGGATTGGAATGAAAGAATAAAGCAATGGCTTTAATGATCATTGGACATAGGTTACGAGATTATAATGTTAGTTCCCGATTTAAAATATCCATTAGTCTCCCACTAATGATAAAATAAATTTCCAAACTGACCATATACAAAAAAGCATCATTCTATTATACTGTTATCCACTCCTCCCAAGTAAGTAAACACTGCTAGAGTAGACTTTATGTCTCTGTTATATGTACTGAGAAACTTCCCTTCTTTTAGCACTTATCTGTTAAGGATTTACATGGATTTGTACTCATTTGCTTAATGTCTGACTCCCCATTCGGTGGTAATGGCTAGATCTATTTCTACTCATCATAGTAGCCACAATACCTGACATCCAGTAGGTATCTAATATATCTTTGCTTTAAATGAATGAAGTAATAAATCTTTTGCATCATCACCTTTCTGTTTGTTGTTTTAATTTTTTTGGCTGTGTTGGGTCTTCGTTGCTGTGTGCAGGCTTTCTCTAGTTGCTGTGAGCCAGGGCTACTCTTCGTTGCGGTGCACAGGCTTCTCACTGTGGTGGCTTCTCTTGTTGCAGAGCACGGGCTCTAGGTGCACAGGCTTCAGTAGCTGTGGCTCGTGGGCTCTAGAGCGCAGGCTCAGTCGTTGTGGCACACGGGCTTAGTTGCTCCACGGCATGCGGGATCTTCCCGGGCCAGGGATTGAACCCATGTTCCCTGCATTGGCAGGCAGATTCTTAACCACTGCACCACCAGAGAAGCCCTCATCACCTTTTTTTGATTACTATTTTCATTTCTTTCATTATTTTTCATGTTACATAAACTCCAATAATATTTAGCTTCCCATTCCTCAAACTATTCTGAATACTATTGTCAGTTAAGTTTTCCCAAAATACAGCTGTATCAAGACACAGTTTTAGAGGGGGAAGGGTGAGTTTTGACAGGGTGAGAGAGAGTCATGGACATATATACACTAACAAACGTAGTAAGGTAGATAGCTGGGGGGAAGCAGCCGCAAGGCACAGGGATATTAGCTCGGTGCTTTGTGACAGCCTTGGAAGGGTGGGATGGGGAGAGTGGGAGGGAGGGAGACGCAAGAGGGAAGACATATGGGAACATATGTATATGTATAGCTGATTCACTTTGTTATAAAGCAGAAACTGACACACCATTGTAAAGCAATTATACCCCAATAAAGATGTTTTAAAAAAAAAAAAGAATTGCTCTGTATTTCACTGTCATTGTGTTTTGTTTTCGAAATTTATTAAAAAAAAAAAAAAAGACAGTTTTAACTCACATATTTTCCATGTTTCCTTATTATTTAGAGTCTAGACGAGCCTTTCTCAGTGGAGGTTCCCAGAGAGGATTAAACCTAAATGTTCTGGGCACCCATTCTATGTAATGAATTAACTTCCCTCCTATACATTTAGACTGGTGATAGCTATGTAGTAACTTTGGGAAGATTGAGAAAATAATCACTCAATTTATTTTATGTAAGGCCTAATTCTCTTGTGGAACTCCAGTTGGGAAAGGCTAATTCCAGGAAAACAATATGGACCTGCCTTACTTTTCTGGTCTATTCTCCTGTAACTCGTCTTCACATTCCCTTGACATTATTCAAATTGGATGCAATAATCATCAGGCATTTCTGTCTCCACCAATTAGCATTCCCACTTCCTTGCGTATCCATTGTGCATTTCTTTGCATGAAATCTCACCCAGTCCTTAAGATTAATCACAAATAACCCATGAAGATTTCTTTTACTTGCATCAGTAGATTTTTTATTTCTTCTTTGGCCTTCCTGGATTCTGTTGCACTTACTACATTTAATTTACCATTACAGATAATTTTTGTGTATTTTTTTTAACCTCTCCTATGAGTTCTTTGAAAGCTGAACTTCTGTCCACAAAAAAGAACCTCATGTCTTTTGCAGATTAGATGCTAGGTTCAGAGGGTAAACCATCATGCTACTGGGGGAAAAGATCTAAGCAGAGCTACAGAATTATGGAAAGATGTAGGAGAACATGAAAAAGACATCTGATAGGAAATGTCAGCTTTTCACCACTGCCTGGCATAAAGAACCAGTGCTCATAATGATCAGCAGCATGGCAAGGAGTTAAACATCAGGAGAAAGTATCAAGGAATTATTCACACTTCCTTTGCATATTTGTGTTCTTAATTAAAACACAGGACCACACACCCATGAACTTTCTATGTTATGGAGAGAAATAAGTTCTACACTTAATCACTATCTATTCCTGGGAAAGTGATTGGCATAATTGAAAAGAAGGTGAGAAGCTTCCTTTCAAGATCTGATAGTAACACTGTCCTTCAAAATTCAGGATGTTCTCTCTGACTTTGGTTGAGACTCACTTTCCTGAGCACATTATCTGTCCCTTTATTATGCAAATATTAGTCTTTTGGGCAACTATATACTATTATTATATGATCATATAATAATTTCCACATTATTATAATGTCCACATACACTCTTGTTCTAAATATATTATATATGTATATATACATACACACAACACATATATACATATACATACATACACACACATACGTATATATGTACCTTTGAATTTAAAGCCAATTTCCACATCCTATATTAAATTGCCAACTTTCACAAAATTCACTGCAGCATACATCCTGTGTCTCTGAAAAGGTGACTGTGATACTATTTTATTACAAATGTCTTTCTGGCACATTCTCATTTATAATATTTAATACACTATTGCTGCAATATGCTAAATAGCCCCCCCACGGTTACTGTAAAAAGGTGAATATGCACTTTTAAGTACTTAGAGAATCAGAGTGTAAATTAATTACTGAAAGTACATAACAGTCAATGTTTTATTATAAAATTGTGCTGTTGGCTTAGAGGTTGTTTACTAACCATATTTAGAAAAGTGTCTATTATTTGGAAATCAATTCAATTAAAAGCCATCTACTTTTAAGCCTGAGACTAACAGAAATCAAAATAAACATGAAAATTTGAAAAGTGTGTTTTAAAAGGTCATTATGAAAATCAACTCTGTTGGTGCCAGTTATTCTGGTAGAGAGTAGATGTTAGTCTTCAGTTTGCCAAGAGTAACTTGTCTACCTATAAAATGATAAATTGGAAGCCATCATGTAATTTCTGCCATATAACTTCTTTACATTTAAAGTTAAAACAAACATCAATAAAGATATAGAGATAAGTGTATAAGTATGTGTGATCATAATTTAACATTACAACAATTAACATTGAAATAATTTGTTTTTAAAGGTCATGTGAAGACCCCAACTTTTTTTTTTTGTCTTTTTTCTGGCTGCATTGGGTCTTCGTTGCTGCACACGGGCTTTCTCTTTCTCTAGTTGCAACAAGAGGGGACTACTCTTCGTTACGGTGCATGGGCTTCTCATTGCGGTGGCTTCTCTTGTTGCAGAGCACAGGCTCTAGGCGTGCAGGCTTCAGTAGTTGTGGCACACGGGTTTCAAGAGTTGTAGCACACGGGCTTCAGTAGTTGTGGCTCACGGGCTCTAGAGCGCAGGCTCAGTAGTTGTGGTGCATGGGCTTAGTTGCCCAGCGTCATGTAGGATCTCCCCAGACCAGGGCTCGAACCTGTGTCCCCTGTATTGGCAGGCAGATTCTTAACCACTGAGCCACCAGGGAAGCCCCAACATCAAAATAATTTAAAACATATTCCCTAAATCTTCAAAATTATTATAAATGGATGAACACAACAAAGACAACAAAAACCATATAGCATAAGATATCAGAGAGATATTAAAACAGAAATTATACAGTTTATAAAATTAAAAAGCAGAATAAGTGATTTATCACAGTAAGTAGAAATAAGATAAATTCTCTATTAAACCCCTGACCAAGAAATAGGTAACACCAAGTGTTACTCTGCCCATCCAGGCAGCTTAAAACTAAGATCTTTATTGAAAGAAACCCATTAAAATTATACCAAGAGCAACTCACATTAGCCCCAACAACAACAAAAAAAAAAAAACCTTTTTTTTGCAAGGGGAAATAGTATTACACTAGAAAATGGATAAATCTTCAAGATACTATGTGAAGGTCCCAAGACGGCAAGTACCAACCACATAGTTTTAAAAAACAGCTGAAGGACTTCCCAGGTGGTCCAGTGGTTAAGAATCCGTCTTGCAATGCAGGGGACACCACTTCAATCCCTGGTCAGAGAACTAAGATCCCACATGCTACGGGGCAACTAAGCCTATCCACACTGGAGCCTGCATGCCACAACTAGAGAGAAGCCCGCGCAGCTCAACAAAGAGCCTGCATGCCACAACAAAAGATCCCACGTGCCGCAACTAAGACCCAACACAGCCAATAAATAAACACTTTTAAAAATAAATAAATAATAAATAAATAAAAACCAGCTCAGAAACCAAGCAGCTACATGAAGAAAGCATGTAATGTAACAATACCTTGCAGTTCACAATATTACCAAAGTCCTAGCTCTTGAGAAAGCTGGAAAAATAGAAAATAGATGACAGAAACAAGTAAAAAAAGAATACTCTTCATACAAAGAACGAGAAGTAATATGGCTCAAAATGCTGTCTGCTTGTAAAGATTTGTTAACCCTCCAATCTTCAGTCATTTCGCTGTAAATATAATAGAAAACCATTTTTATTACTTTCTCAACTTCCATCTCTTTAAAATATTACATTCTGTAGGCTGGCATACAAGACACACTTTGCAAATACTCAGTAAATGGTGGTCATTACTTTCACCATTGGCTCCTAATGCCATGAGCAGCCATGTGAAATGCAGAGGGTAAGGCTCCAGCTGTGCAAAAGAACAGTGGATTGTTGTCATTTGTACATTTGACTTATTCAAATTCAAGTGAGCTGTTTGAAGAAAAGAACAGGAGCAAGTGTTGGCAATCCACTCTCCATTCCTCTCACTGAACAGATGCCACAGAGCAAGTGGGACCCCAAGAACAGAAGCTGCTGTTTCTTCAGTCAACCCATCTGTCTCCAATACTGTGAATATCTCAGCTCAGAAGCATGATTCTGGGGTTAAATATACATATTTTCCCACATAGCATGATGTCAAAACATAAGCGAAAACATTATCTGAAACTCAGTTGAAGAAATGATGGTTGGCTCGATGCTTCAAGGAAAGCTGCCTGAATTTGTTGGTCTTACTGAGGCTCTCCATGTCCATATATTGTACACTTTGATTCATTTGTGGAAATTTTAAGGGGAATAATTTACTAGATTTCTGTCCTGTCTTACAAGAAGACCTTAAACGCCTCCTCTTTGTAGGATGTAGCTCCCCTTTATAAATATGAGAGGGGAAAAAAAACCCACAGGGAAAAAGACGAGAAATATTTTTAAGGATCCCACCAAATCTGAGGTTTGCAACAAAACTCAAATCCAATCCAGAAACATAAACCCTAAAGATGGCTGGATCAGAGTGAGCCAGATGAAAGTTTACGTAGTTAATTTTTACCACATATTTTACGAGTATGGAGCAGAGGTGTTGCAGGCATCAAAAACAAACTTGATCCCTAACCAGAGGACGGTTCAGAGTGGAGTCCTGGGAAACGCTAACAACATCAACCCATGGACTAGAGACCTGGCTAAAGACTCAGGAGACAGGAAAAACCTAAGAAGTAGTGGTTATTTTGCAGACAAATGTCTCTTCGTGTGTGTTTATGAAGGATGGGTGGGAGTTGGTGTGAGTGTACACACGTACTAGCTCATAAGAGGAGAGCGATTGAAGTGGCAGGTAGTAGGGAGACTTAAAAAGAATACCAGAACCTGCTGCTGCCAGAGGATGCAGCACTGAACACGTAAGGGTTCTGCTGCCTGGGGATGACAGCCTGGGCTATATGGTCTCCTGTTGCAGGAAAGGAATCGTAAGCACCTCTTTGGCTGGACTCCACTGGTCTTGGTTAGGGGGTCACTTGGATAATTACTGCAGACATTTAGGATTCATCGGTGTTGTGACTATTAAATTAACATTTGTTAAGTAGAGCCCTGGGATATCAGATGCTGAACTGAACTGAGAGTCTTAACAAAAGACTATAAGGGGATTGAAACAGAGGAATTTACTACTCACAGGTCCTGGAGGAAGTACAGATAGGTCTTGAGCGGCCACAGGGGGAGGTCAAGGCAGGATGCAGGCAGAGAGTCCTGCAGGACCTAGGACACATGCCTTTATTAGGGTCCACAGGTGGAGTGCTTTGGGGTTCCTGGGCTAAGGCCAGATTAGTCAATTCAAACCAAAAAGAGAAAAGTTTTGGTAAGCTTCTCAGGGGGGTTTATCTAGGGGGCCACACAAGGGCAAGGCCCTGGGAGGCAGGGGAGAATGTTTATTACAAGGGCCACTAAAGGAGTCTTATCAGGAATTCCCATTTACTTGTGACTCTGCAAGCTGTTATCTGTGGCATGTGCTTGGGGGAGGGACGAGAGTCAGTCCAAAGCCCTTGCAGGTCACTTGGCCACACAGAATGGATGCCAAGGCAGGGATGTATGGAATAGTTCAGCTAAACTCTCAACAATGAGGAAAGACCAATCTGTCAAGAATGGAAAAGTAGGAAACCAAACGAATGCAATCCTTCTTCCCCAGTCATCTATCAATAGTTTAAAAGTTTGCCTTGCTCTCAGTGACACACATGATGTGTGTAAGATAGTCATGAGAAGAAGTGACGGGGCACCCTGGATGCCTGAGATGTTCCTTTACAGGAATCTGTGATGACTACCAGCCCTGGGCTATACTGTTAAATATAGGTTTAAACTCTCTCTGGAATATTCCTCTGCCTGATAGTTGCTGTTGCTCTATTGGGGCTAGGGTAGGAAGAAGATAAATGTGAGGCCCCTTGAGTGACACTGGCTGTGAGGGTAAAGAACTTGACAGAGGCAGAGACGTCTGATAAGCATCCGTTGTTCCTCCATCAACAAAGGCTTCAGGTTCAAAGCAAGAGAGAAAGAGTTACAAAATCAATGTGGTGAAACTGGCTGCATCTTCATGAAAAGGATTGAGGGTGTGACTTTTTATCATCTTCAGTTTTTGCAAATACCGAGGTAGTGAACACTGCCGATAGCCCTCATACTCTATTAAAGGGACAGCAATTATGTCAAAACAAAAATATATTATCTATTCTCAACTAATGTTATCTACTTGATATCCATTGCTGGCAAAAAGATACAGCAGAAAATATTCAATAAGAGAACTGCAAAGCAGGTGGCCAATCATGGACTATGCAATTATTATATTTTCATTCTGGCTCTGAAAAAGAAAAAGCTGAAAATGAATGAAATATGCATCAGTGCTTCTAGCAATGAAATTAAGCCACCTAATTAACTGTGCAATTTTTACAAAGGTTTTGAGAAACATTCATTAGGACTTTTGTTTGAAGTGAACTTCATCTCCTGCCTCATCTTAATTCCTAGAATATAAAGCAAGTCTACTTAAACACCTTGGTTTTTACTGAAAGATGATAAATAAAATACTCTGAAATTTTGGAAATAGAAACATATCTTTAAAAGGACAATATTAGCTGTTTCATACTGTATTTAGCTTGTTCATTATAGTGATGAACTTATTGTTACTATTATTATTCATTATTATTATCACTACAGTCAAACTATTATGCTATGCGCTTATACAATATACCATTAATACTTCAAAAAATTAGGCAAGACAGGAATTACCATGATCATTTCCTAGGTAAGGAAAAAGTTTCTGAGTATAATTAACTTTCTGAAGCTCTCATTGCTAATAAGTCCCAAAGCCTCTATTAAATCTCATACTAGAACAATTCCAAAGTCTATAAATATCCATCCCATCAGTCATGTTTCTATACAAAAACTTGTCAAGGATCGATGAGAAAATGCATAATTGATATTTTACTACTATATCAGTCAATCTAATAATACTAACATAATGAGATAGTTTCATTAAATATTAGCTATGTTACCCATAAAGTTTTATAAATATTAATATCAAATTATTGAAGTCTAAATACTTAATATTAAATGCTCACACATTATTATTGCTTCTTCATCTTTAGGAATTCATCCAAGGAAATAGTCATAAAATGAGAACTTTATTGGAATTTTTTATCACCCAGTTTTTAATCACTTTGAAATGATATTTGGCATTCTCAACTAGGAGAATGGTGCTATATATTCAATTGAAGAGATTATGACTAAGAGGATTAACAGTAAGTCCACAGGAAAGGAATAAGCCACCTAGAAATTGTGTTTGATTGCAGGAATTTTTTCAACTCCCTCTCACATCCTATATTAACAACCAGGAAAAAAAAGGAAGGAAAACTAAAATAGGTATAAAACAGCTACCTACACAATTAAATTAAAACCAAAACTCCTACTCTGAATAATAAGTATTAATTAATTCATCTACTTCATACTATACATATCTTCATAAAAATCTTCTAAACCACCAATACCCTCCATGCCTATAAACAAAGAGTCTTCAAGTAGAACAAAAGATCAAATCAAGGCTACTTAATTGCTCTACCACTGAATGGGTTGAATTCCAGTCAGCTAACAGGTTGACAACATCCTCACCATGGATGCTAACACCTGCTCAAATAATCCTTTTGGTTGAAAATCTCAACCTACATAATCCCATAAAGTGACTTACAAAGCTCATACGAATTATAAAAACATTGAGCATATACTCTCTTCTAAAAATATACAGTGTGAACCAGGTTCTCATGTCGTATTCATTTGGGGTCAATATTATCATTTGCATACTTTTGAAACTGGAGGGTTCCTTTCCACGATGTCCACTTTTTACAATCTAAAATAGGATAACAGAAGAGCTTCTGGACACAATTTCAAAGGCTATTTCTAACAGAGGTGAATCACTAGTAATTAAAAATAATAGGAATCTGATATGATTACTTCAGGCCTGGGTATTGACAAATCACTCACATTCAGGCACAAGCTAAAAAACAAGAGACAAGAGCTTGGAGGAAAGAAAAATGCAGGTCTATAGAATGTGCTTGATTGAATTCACCCTATTCAGGTACTCATAACTTAGTAGAAAAGAAGCAACAGCAGGCGAATTACCCAAGTAATGGGTGATCAGAAATCCTCAAGGGGTAATGGAAGACACTGGATTAGGAACTAGATTTTTTTTATAGTCTTGGCTTTGACACAAACTATTTTTGCGAGCTTAGGCAGGTTGTGTCCTGTCATTAGGCTTCAATTTTCTCATCTGTAAAGGGACATTCAGAGAAAGTTGGTCTGATAAATCTCATTTAGGTTCCAAGAAGCTGAAGTTCTGAAATTCTCAAATGTCAGAGAGCACAATAGGTAGTTTCCTTGAGCTCTCTGCTTCAGCCCAAGTTTCAGTGGCCTGGGTGCAAAGCATGGCAGAATATCAGAAAACCACCCCTCATTACAGTTTGCTGGACCTGTTCAGACCTCTATTTCTTAACAAAGAGGCCAAGGTGGGGCTGATGTGATTTCTACACATTCCTTCACATATGGACTGGTTTCCCCAAAATGAACATGGTAGGGTCATACAAGGTTATGCAGGCATAGCTACCACATACCTGTTCAGTTGTTCAGTTGCCCTGGGCTGGATGCAATTGGAACATGCCATATACTTGTCTAAATTAGATGTGGAACAAATGTTCATGAAATAAAAACCTACTACATAAGGACCAGTAGAAGGAAAAGCATCATGTGGAACCATTGTGACTTTAGCTATAATCTTAATGGGAGTTATATTTCACTGATGACTATTAACTCTTTTTTTTTTTGAAATTTATGAATTACCATGTCGTGAAGGGAAAGGTTAAAATTATAACTTTATATGTGCATTTCTGCCCCAAATGCTTTTAAGTTTAATCAAACACCTAAAGAGAAAATTAAGGGTTGGTAATGAATAGGAGCATTTAGTATATTTCAAAATTAAATGCATAAAATTTAATTTTATAAATTCCTAGAAACATAGTTTTCCAAGACCAAATCAGCAAGAAACAGAAAATCTGAACAGACCAATTACTAGTAGTAAAATTGAATCAGTAATCAAAAAACTCCCAACAAACAAAAGACCAGGACCAGACCACTCTACAGGTGAATTCTACCAAATATTTAAAGAAGACTGAATACCTATCTTCCTCAAACTACTGCAAAAAATTGAAGAGGAAGGATCGCTACCAAATTTGTTCTATGAGGCCAACATTACCCTGATACCAAAACCAGACAAGGATATCACAAGAAAAGAAAATTATAGGCCAATATCCCTGATAAAGATAGATGCAAAAATCCTCAAAAAATACTAGCAAACCAAATTCAACAATATATTAAAAGGAGCATACACCATGATCAAGTGAGACTTATCCCAGGGATGCAAGGACTTTTTAACACCTGCAAATCAATCCATGTGATACACCACAATAACAAATTGAAGAATAAAAGCCATATGATCATCTCAACAGATGCAGAAACAGCATTTTACAAAAACCAGTATCAATTTATGATAAAAACTCTCAACACAGTGGCTATAGAGGGGACATAGCTCAACATAATAAAGACCATACATGACAAAACCACAGCTAACATAATATTCAATGGTAAAAAGCTAAAAGCTTTTCCTCTAAGTTTAGGAACAAAATAAGGATATCCATTCTTGCCGTTTTTACTCAACATAGTATTGGAAGACTAGCCACAGCAATCATACAGAAAAACAAATAAATAAAAGGCATCCAAATTGGAAAGGAAAAAAGTAAAACAGTCACTATTTGCAGATGACATGATACTATATAGAGAAAAACCCTAAAACCTCCACCAGACGTCCCTGGTGGTGCAGTGCTTAAGAATCCGCCTGCCAATACAGGGGACACGGGTTTGAGCCCTGGTCCAGGAATATACCACATGCCACGGAGCAGCTAAGCCCATGTACCACAATTACTGAGCCTGCGTTCTAGAGCCCACAGGCCACAACTACTGAAGCCCGCACACCTAGAGCACATACTCCACAACAAGAAACGCCACTGCAATGAGAAGCCCATGCACTGCAACAAAGAGTAGACCCCACTCGCCGCAACTAGAGAAAGCCCGCGCACAGCAAGAAGATCCAACACAGCCAAAAATAAATTAATTTTAAAAAAAAACTCCACCAAAAAACTATTAGAATTAATAAATGAACTCAGTAAAGTTGCAGGATACAAAAATAACATACAGAAATTCATTGTGTTTCTATACATTAATAACAAAGTATCAGAAAGAGAAATTAAGAACACAAGGTCATTTACAACTGCATCAAAAATAATAAAATTCCTAGGAATAAATTTAATCAAGGAGATGAAAAACCTGTACTCTTAAAACTGTAAGACATTGATCAAAGAAATAGAAAATGACATAAAAAAATGGAAAGATATACCATGCTCATGGACTGGAAGAACCAGTATTGTTAAAATGTTCATACAACCCAAAGCATCTACAGATTCAATGCAATTCCTATCAAAATACCAACAGCATTTTTCACAGAGCTAGAATAAATAATTCTAAAATTTGTATGGAACCACAAAAGACCTCAAAGAGCCAAAGCAATCTTGAGAAAGAAAAACAAAGCTGAAGGTATCATGCTTTCTGATTTCAAACTATAGTACAAAACTATAGTAATCAAAACAGTATGGTACTGGATAAAACACAGATAAAAAACCATGCTTATATGCCCAATTAATCTATGACAAAAGAGGCAATAATATAAAATGGGGGATAGAGGGTCTTTTCAATAAATACTGTTAAGAAAACTGGACAGACACACACAAAAAATTGTCTGTCTCACATCATATACAAAAATAAACTCAGAATGGATAAAGACTTAAATGTAACACCTGAAACCATAAAATCCTTGAAGAAAACATAAGCACTAAACTCTGTGACATCAATCTTAGCAATACATTTTTGGATCTGTCTCCTCAGGCAAAGAAAACAAAAGAAAAAGAAAAAATAAATAAATGGGACCACATCAAACTTAAAAGATTTGCACAGCAACGGAAACCATCAGTAAAACAAAAAGGCAACCTACTGAATGGGAAAAGATATTTGCAACTGATATACCCAATAAGGGGTTAATATCCAAAGTATACAAAGAACCCATACAACTCAATATCAAAAAAACAAACAAACAAGCAATCCTATAAAAAAATGTAGAGGACATGAATACACATTTCTCAAAAGAAGATATAGATGGCCAAAAGGCACATGAAAAGATGCTCAATACCACTAACTATTGGGGAAATGCAAATCAAAACCACAATGAGATATAATCTCACACTTGTAAGAATGGCTATTATCAAAAAGACAACAAATAATAAGTGTTCACAAGATTGTGGAGAAAAAGGAACACTTGTACACTGTTGGTGGCAATGTAAACTGGTGCAGCCACTTGGAAAATGGCATGGAGGTTCCTCAAAAAATTAAAAAAAGAACTACAATATGATTCAGCAATTCCAATCCTGGATATCTAGCCAAAGTAAATGAAAACACTAATTCAAGAAGATATACACACCTCTGTGTTCACTGCAGCATTATTCACAATAGCCAAGATATGGAAGCAACCTCAGCGTCCAGTGATAGGTAAATAGATAAAGAAGATGTGGTGTGATGGCATATTACTCAGCAATAAAAAGGAATAAAATCTTGCCATTTGCTACAACATGGATGGATCTAGAGGGTTTTATGCTAAGTGAAATATGTCATACAGAGAAAGACAAATACCTTATGATCTCACTTATATGTGAAATTTAAAAAAACAACAAATGCACAAACAAAACAAAGCAAAAACAGACTCAAAGATATACAGAACAAATGGGTAGTGGCCAGGGGGAGAGGAGTGGAGAGTTGGGTGAAATAGGTGAATTAAGAGGTACAAAAAAAAAGAGGTACAAACTTCCAGTCATACAATGAATGAGTCATGGGAATAAAAAGTACAATATAGGGAATCTAGTCACAATATTGTAATAACTTTGTATGATGACAAAAGGTTACTAGACTTATTGCGGTGATCATTTCATAGTGTACATAAATGTTGAACCAATATGATGTATGTCAACTATACTTCAGTTAAGAAAACAAAAACTAAATAAAAATTAAATATATAAATAATTCTATTTATTCGCATCCAAGTTCAAAGGGAGCTAAATCGCAGAAGTTTTACCCCTCAATATTACTGAAAATAATACAGTGTAAAAAGAAAAGTTCTCCATATGCCAAATAAAATAGAAAAATTTCACAATGCATTTTAAATAACTAACTATACCTCCATATGCATTTGGGAGTGTGAATACTGTGTGTGGATGTGTGCAGTCGAGTGTGAATGCATGTGAGTTTGTGGACTAATGTGTATGTGTGAGTGTATGAGAAAGAGAGACAGAGAATAGATGATTTTGCATGTTATTATGAATGTGTGTGCATTTCCTAATGTGTTTTTATTCAAGGTGGAAATCACTCAAAGATCATATATCCTTCTATAACCAGAAGCACACAAAAATCTTCAGCTTCATAGGGATTTTTCCCACTGAATAATGAATTATGCCTGTGCACACAGTAAGAATTTATTCTTGGTGATTTATGGAAGCAATTTAAACAAAGCATGGAAAGATTTAGGTATTTTACCATATACATGTAGATGGTAATTCTTTAAAAGCTTTGATATGAATCTAGAAATACAAAGGGCAATTAGAGGCCACCACCACCCTGATACCAAAACCAGACAAAGATACTACAAAAAAAGAAAATTACAGACCAATATCACTGATGAATATAGATGCAAAACTCCTCAACAAAATACTAGCAAACAGAATCCAACAACACATTAAAAGGATCATACACCATGATCAAGTGGGATTCATCCCAGGGATGCAAGGATTCTTCAATATATGCAAATCAATCAATGTGATACACCGTATTAACAAATTGAAGAAGAAAAACCATATGATCATCTCAATAGATGCAGAAAAAGGTTTTGACTAAATTCAACACAAATTTATGGTAAAAACTCTCCAGAAAGTGGGCATAGAGGGAACCTACCTCAACATAATAAAGGCCATATACGACAAACCCACAGCAAACATCATTCTCAATGGTGAAAAACTGAAAGCATTTCCTCTAAGATCAGGAACAAGACAAGGATGTCCACTCTCACCACTATTATTCAACATAGTTTTGGAAGTCCTAGCCATGGCAATCACAGAAGAAAAAGAAATAAAAGGAATACAAATTGGAAAAGAAGAAGTAAAACTGTCACTGTATGCAGATGACATGATACTATACATAAAGAATCCTAAAGATGCCACCAGAAAACTACTAGAGCTAATCAATGAATTTGGTAAAGTTGCAGGATACAAAATTAATGCACAGAAATCTCTTGCATTTCTACACACTAATGATGAAAAATCTGAAAGAAAAATTAAGGAAATACTCCCATTTACCATTGCAACAAAAAAAATAAAATACCTAGGAATAAACCTACCTAGGGAGACAAAAGACCTGTATGCAGAAAACTATAAGACACTGATGAAAAAAATTAAAGATGATACCAACAGATGGAGAGATATACCATGTTCTTGGATTGGAAGAATCAATATTGTGACTATGACTATACTACCCACAGCAATCTACAGATTCAATGCAATCCCTATCAAATTACCAATGGCATTTTTTACGGAACTAGAACAAAAAATCTTAAAATTTGTATGGAGACACAAAAGACCCCAAATAGCCAAAGCAGTCTTGAGGGAAAAAAACGGAGCTGGAGGAATCAGGCAACCTGACTTCAGACTATACTACAAAGCTATAGTAATCAAGACAATGTGGTACTGACACAAAGACAGAAACACAGATCAATGGAACAAGATAGAAAGCCCAGAGATAAACCCACACACCTATGGTCAACTAATCTATGACAATGCAGGCAAGGATATACAATGGAGAAAAGACAGCCTCTTCAATAAGTGCTGCTGGGAAAACTGGACAGCTACATGTAAAAGAATGAAATTAGAACACTCCCTAACACCATACACAAAAATAAACTCAAAATGGATTAGAGACCTAAATGTAAGACCGGACACTGTAAAACTCTTAGAGGAAAACATAGGAAGAACACTCTTTGACATAAATCACAGCAAGATCTTTTTTGATCCACTTCCTACAGTAATGAAAGTAAAAACAAAAATAAACAAATGGGACCTAATGAAACTTAAAAGCTTTTGCACAGCAAAGGAAACCATAAACAAGACGAAAAGAGAAAATATTTGGGAGAAAATATTTGCAAATGAATCAACGGACAAAGGATTAATCTCCAAAATATATAAACAGCTCATGCAGCTCAATATTAAAAAACAAACAACCCAATCCAAAAATGGGCAGAAGACCTAAATAGACATTTCTCCAAAGAAGACATACAGATGGCCAAGAAGCACATGAAGACATACAGATGGCCAAGAAGCACATGAAAAGCTGTTCAACATCACTAATTATTAGAGAAATGCAAATCAAAACTACAATGAGGTATCACCTCACACCAGTTAGAATGGGCATCATCAGAAAATCTACAAACAACAAATGCTGGAGAGGGTGTGGAGAAAAGGGAACCCTCTTGCACTGTTGGTGGGAATGTAAATTGATACAGCCACTATGGAGAACAGTATGGAGGTTCCTTAAACAACTAAAAATAGAATTACCATATGATCCAGCAATCCCACTACTGGGCATATACCCAGAGAAAACCATAATTCAAAAAGACACACGCACCCCACTGTTCATTGCAGCACTATTTACATAGCCAGGTCATGGAAGCAACCTAGATGCCTATCGACAGACGAATGGATGAAGAAGATGCAGTACATATATACAATGGAATATTACTCAGCCATAAAAAGGAAAGAAATTGAGTTATTTGTTGAGACGTGGATGGATCTAGAGACTGTCATATAGAGTGAAGTCAGAAAGAGTAAAACAAATACCGTATATTAACGCATATATGTGGAACCTAGAAAAATGGTACAGATGAACCAGTTTGCAGGGCAGAATTTGAGACACAGATGTAGAGAACGTATGGACACCAAGGGGGTAAAGCAGTGGGGGGGGTGGGAGGGTGCTGAATTCGGCAACTGGGATTGACATGTATACACTGATGTGTATAAAACTGATGACTAATAAGAACCTGCTGCATAAAAAAATAAAATTAAATTTTTAAAAAAATTTTTTAAAGGGCAATTAAACACTAATCTCATAAAGGAAAAATTATCCTAAAAATTAGATAATATAACTTTATTTTTATGTAAAGCATTGTTAACTGTGTGATTTTTATTTTATAGAGACACTTAGCTCACAAATAAATCATATAAGTATAGGCCAAAAGTCATAGTAATACAAAAGGCAAGTGATTTGCATCATTTTGTAAAGATTAAATGCTTTTAGAAATGACAAAATTATTATGGTGAGTAGTAGGGTGGCAATGATGCAGCTCTAATTTTTCAATGGTTATTGAGAAATTAGGCAGTTAAATGTTAATGGTCATACTAAATTTGTATTGAGGAGGCAAACGACACATTAACACATACCGTATGTTTACAATAGTTTTGCTACAGTTACTCTGCCATCTCTAAAGGGAAAGAAAAAGTTCAATTTAAATTGAGAGGAGAAATAAGAGTATATTCAACGCTGAAGCCAAAAATACAAGAGATTCTATCTTCTCCTTTCCACCAGGAACCTCAACGTCTCCCTCCTTTGCTTCTTATTTTCTTAATGAGCCATTAAATTCTCTTTACTTCTTTAGTTTATCCGCTCTTCCCTGTCTCCTCCTACATATGATCAGCTCTCTTCTCTCACCCTTGTCATTCTTCTCTCCTTGTCCTCACTTCACCTGTTCCATACCTGCCTTTTCCTCTTTGTGGCTTAGTTTAACCAGTTTAAATCCCTGGGCCCCACCATTCTTCTCCTGTACGTTGGGATGCATGGACTCATTCACAATGTCACTCACAAGTCACACGTACCCTCCCTATTCACCCACACTCATGTGTTTAAATTCAAAATAGTACCTTCATGAAGTAGTTTTCTTCCATTTAATTACCACCCCCCAACATGAACTCCCAGAACTCTACACAATCTACACACATGTTGAAGGACAAAACTTACAAGCATCTTTTGAGCTTTTTAATCTAGTTTGGAAAAGTGCTCAGTTATGTCTCTATAAGCATGACATAAAAATAACATAAGAACAGTAGTTATTATTAATTAGTATCCTTTCTGTGGATGACAGCTTCTTTTGACTGAATCCCTGTCATGTGACACACAGATTTACGCTGTACCTAATACTCAGAGCAGTCCTAGGAGGTCTATGGTATCACTTTACAGATTAGGAAACACAGAATCAGGCAAAGGAAACAACTGTAAACCTGGAATTCCCACTCAGGGATGCCTGATATTGACACCAGTGCTTTATTCACTATGGCACCAACTATGTAAAGCCATTTTTAAAAGTCTACAGAGGACTTCCCTGGTGGCACAGTGGTTAAGAATCCATCTGCCAATGCAGGGGACACGGGTTCGAGTCCTGGTCCAGGAAGATCCCACATGCCACGGTGCAACTAAGCCTGTGCACCACAACTACTAAGCCTGCGTTCTAGAGCCTGCGAGCCACAACTACTGAAGCCCACACACCTAGAGCCTGTGCTCCACAACAAGAGAAGCCACTGCAATGAGTAGCCTGTGCACCGCAACGAAGAGTAGCCCCCACTCGCCGCAACTAGAGAAAGTCTGCGCACAGCAATGAAGACCCAACACAGCCAAAAATAAATACATTAAATAAATAAATAAAAAGTCTACAGACATTTGATTTTAACCCTCCTCTGTTTTCAGTCATTGTTGCCATTTATTTCTTTGTTGCCCATTTGTTTTTAATAACAATAACCAACTGATATGGTATAAAGCTACCATGGGCATGTCCTCAGTGAAAAATATGTGCACATACTAAGGAATAAAAGAGGGGCAGTGCCCCTTTTACCAGCGTCTAACTGGTACATTTTTAATACTGTTAATATAGCCATCTCACTTTGATCAAAATAAGTATCAAAGAGGAACTGAAAAGATGACATCAGTGAAATGACAGAGTAAAACCCTCCAAAAATCCTCTCCTCCGTAGAAGACTACTTTTTTTTTAATGGTCAGAATCAACAGTTCAGAACCCTGGAATTAACCAATGGCATGCAGCAATCTGGAGAGTGTTATTTCAAGGAAAATTGCTAAATCTCAATAACAGGTGCTTTGTGGCATTTTTAACTTGCCCTATTCCCATTCCCTCATACCAGCTCAACATAGTCTTGAAAACTACTACATGAAAATCAACAGCTTGGCAGCAACTGGAAGGAGAATGGAGCTCCTTCAAAGCCCCATTCAAGACAGTTTTTATTATTTAATGAGTCTGCTAGTTCCCTGGAAGATTCCACTTGCAAAGTTGTCTTTATTTTAACTGACTTTCTTAGTCTACTCAGGGTGCTATAGCAAAAATGCCATAGGCTTGGTGGCTTCAACAACAAATATCTACTTCCCAGAGTTCTAGAGGCTGGGAAGTCCAAGATCAAGGCACAAGCAGATTCAGTGTCCAGAGAGAGCCTGCCTCCAAGTTCAAAAAACAGCAGTCTTCTCGCTGTCTTCACACAACGGAAGGAGTGAGGGAGCTCTCTAGAGCAGGGGTTCCCAACCCCAGGGCCGTGGACCGGTACCGGTCCGAAGCCTGTTAGGAACTGGGCCGCACAGCAGGAGGTGAGCGGCGGGCAAGTGAGCGGTGGGCAAGCAAGTGAAGCTTCATCTGCCGCTCTCCATCACTCCCCATCCCTCCCATCGTCTGAACCATCCCCCCCCCGCCCCCATCCATGGAAAACTTGTCTTCCACGAAACCGGTCCCAGGTGCCAAAAAGGTTGGGGACTCCTGCTCTAGAGTCTCTTTTATTAGGGGCACAAATCCCATTCATGAGGATTTTGCTCTCGTAATTATCCCCCAAAGACCCCACTTCCAAATATCATCACTTTGGGGATTAGGCTTCAACATACAAATTTGGGTGTTGGGGGAGGGGACACAGACATTCAGTCTATAGCACTGACTCAGAGCTCACTCAGTGCAAATAGACTGGGAGGGGGACTTGGGAGTAGAAATATTTGTCAAAGACAATTAGAGGCAACTGTTTAATAGCATGAATGACTGAGGTAGTAGAAAAAATTCAGACAAACAATAGGCTAATCTTTAAGCTTAAAAGGAAAAGCTGAGGGTGACCTCCCTGGTGGTCCAGTGGTAAAGAATCCACCTTCCAATGCAGGGGACGCAGGCTCGATCCTTGGTCGGGGGACTAAGATCTCACACGCCATGGTGCAACTAAGCCCACGTGCCACAACTACTGACCTCACACGCCTCAACAAGAGAGCCCACGTGCTCTGGAGCCCACGCACCACAACTAGAGAGAAGCCCGTGTGCAACAACGAAGACCTGAAGCAGCCAATAAATAAATAATTGGAAAAAAGGAAAAGCTGAGGGATGAAATGTCCACAGGAGTGATGTGTTGAAAAGCTCCAATACATTTCTGGAAATCTAGAAGGCCATACCCATAGATAGGGCTATGCACATGCTCAAGAAAGAACTGACGACATCCTAAGTTTTCACTTCTGGTTAACCTGGAGGCTACACACAAGCAAGCAGTGAAGGCTAGGCAGCGTTACAAAATGCCTACTGAGTGTTGATGTTATGCCTTAAGACATTCCCTGATAAACAAAACTGAGAGAGTTCATGCTAGCAGATCTGTCCTATAAGAAATACTGAATGGAGTTCTTCAGGCTGAAATGAAAAAACACTAGGCCATAATTCAAATCCATATGAAAAACTAAAGAGCAGAGGTAAAGGTAATTACCAGTGATGCTTTAAATCTACACAAGAGTCTCAGTCACCTGCCATTTGACACCTCACAGCTGAGATAAGGATATTTACAATATGTTTTAAACCAATTCAGATGCATTTTCTCTTTTTTTTTTTTTTTTTTTTTTTTTTTTGGTACGCGGGCCTCTCACTGTTGCGGCCTCTCCCATTGCGGAGCACAGGCTCCAGACGCACAGGTTCAGCGGCCATGGCTCACGGGCCCAGCCGCTCCGCGGCACGTGGGATCCTCCCGGACCAGGGCATGAACCCATGTCCCCTGCACCAGCAGGAGGACTCTCAACCACTGCACCACCAGGGAAGCCCCTCTCTTTTATTTTTTATTAAGGTATAGTTGACGTATAATATTATATGTTTCAGGTGTACAACAGAGTGATTCACAATTTTTAAAGGTTAAACTCCATTTATAATTATATAAGTTGGCTATATTCCCTGTGCTATACAATATATCCTTGTGGCTTATTTATTTTATACATAGTAGTTTGCACCTCTTAATCCCCTATCCCTGTCTTGACCCTCCCTCCTTCCTTCTCCCCACTGCTAACCACTAGTTCGTTCTGTGAGTCTGTTTCTGCTCTGTTATATTCACTAGTTTTATTTTTTAGATTCCAATTACAAGTGATATCATACAGTATTTGTTTCTCTGACTGACTTATTTCACTTAGCAATATACCATCCAAGTCCATCCATGTTGTTGCAAATGACAAAATTTCACTATTTTTTTATGGCTGAGTAGTATTCTATTTTATATATATATACATATATATACCACATCTCTATCCATTCATCTGTTGATGGAGACTTAGGTTGTTTCCACATCCTGGCTATTGCAAATAATGCACTATGAACATTGGGGTGCATATCTTTGGATATATACCCAGGAGCGGAATTGCTGGATTATATGGTAGCTCTATTTTTAGCTTTTTTTTTTTTTCTTGCAGTATGCGGGCCTCTCACTGTTGTGGCCTCTCCCGTTGCAGAGCACAGGCTCCGGACATGCAGGCTCAGCGGCCATGGCTCACGGGCCCAGCAGCTCCGCGCATGTGGGATCTTCCTGGACCGGGGCATGAACCTGTGTCCCCTGCATCAGCAGGCGGACTCTCAACCACTGCACCACCAGGGAAGCCCTATTTTTAGCTTTTTAAGAAATCTCCATACTGTTTTCTACAGTGGCTACACCAATTTACATTCCCACCAACACTGTACCAGGGTTCCCATTTCTTCATATCCTTGCCAACATTTGCCTTCTGTGGTCTTTTTGTTGATAGCCATCTTGACACATGTGAGGTGATATTGTGGTTTTGACTTGCATTTCTCTGATAATTAGTGATGTTAGCATCTTTTCATATGCCCGTTGGCGATCTGTATGTCTTCTTTGGAAAAATGTTTATTCAGGTCTCCTGCCCATTTTTAATTGAGCTTCTGATGTTGAGTTGTATAAGCTGTTTATATTTTTTGGATATTAACCATTTATCAGTCATATCATTTGCAAATATTATCACCCATTTAGTAGGTTGCCTTTTCATTTTGTCAATGGTTTGCTTTAAAAAGCTTTTAAGTGGAATTAAGGTCCCATTTGTTTATTTTTGCTTCTGTATCCTTTGCCTTAGGAGATAAATTCAAAAAAAATTGTTACAATTTATGTCAAAGAGTGATCTGCCTATTTTCTTCTAGGATTTTAATGTTTTCTGGTCTTACATTTAATTCTTTAATCTATTTTTCAGTTAATTTTGTATATGGTGTTAGAAAAATGTTCTAGTTTCATTGTTTTACGTATAGCTCTCCAATTTTCCCAGAACCACTTATTGAAGACTGCCTCTTCACCATTGTATATTCTTGCCTCCTTTGTCATTGATTAATTGACCATAAATGTCTGTCTTTATTTCAGCTCTCTATCCTGTTCCATTGATCCATGTGACTGCTTTTGTGGAAGTACAATACTGTTGTTTTGGTTTTTTACTATTTTTTTGATGTGGACCATTTTTAAAGTCTTTATTGAATTTGCTACAATATTGCTTGTGTTTTACGTTTTGGTTTTTTGGCTGTGAGGCATGTGGGATCTTAGCTCCCTGACCAGGGATCGAACCCACACCCCCGGCATTGTAAGGCAAAGTCTTAACCACTGGATCTCCAGGGAAGTCGCCACTATACTGTTTTGATGACTGTAGCTTTGTAGTATAGTCTGAGGTCAGTGAGCATGACTTCTCCAGCTCTGTTCTTTCTCAAGATGGTTTTGGCTATTCAGGGTCATTTGTCCTCCCATACAAATTTTAAAATTATTTTTCCTCCTTCTGTGAAAAATGCCATTAGTGTTTTCATAGGGATTGCATTGAATCTGTAGATCACTCTGGGCAGTATGGTTATTTTTTTTTAACATGTTTTACAATGGTGTGTTAGTTTCTGCTGTATAACAAAGTGAATCAGCTATACATATGCATATATCCCCATATCTCCTCCCTCTTTCATCTCCCCCCCACCCTCCCTATCCCACTCCACTAGGGAGACACAAAGCACCAAGCTGATCTCCCTCTGCTATGCATCTGCTTCCCATTAGCTATCTATTTTACATTTGGTAGTATATATATGTCAATGCCACTCTCTCACTTTGTCCCAGCTTACCCTTCCCCCTCCCCATGTCCTCAAATCCATTTTCTATGTCTGCGTCTTTATTCCTGCCCAGCCCCTAGGTTCTTGAGAACCTTTTTTTTTTTTTAGATTCCATATATATGTGTTAGCATACAGTATTTGTTTTTCTCTTTCTGACGTACTTCACTCTGTATGACAGTCTCTAGGTCCATAAACCTCACTACAAATAAATCAATTTTGTTTCTTTTTATGGCTGAGTAATATTCCATTGTATATACGTGCCACGTCTTCTTTATCCATTCATCTGTCGATGGACACTTAGTTGCTTCCATGTCCTGGCTATTGTAAATAGAGCTGCAATGAACATTGTGGTACATGACTCTTTTTGAATTATGAGTTTCTCAGGGTATATGCCCAGTAGTGGGATTGCTGGGTCGTATGGTACTCCTATTTTAGTTTTTCAAGGAACCTCCATACTGTTCCCATAGTGGCTGTATCAATTTACATTCCCAACAACAGTGCAAGAGGGTTTCCTTTTCTCCACCCACTCTCCAGCATTTACTGTTTGTATATTTTTTGTTGATGGCCATTCTGACAGGTGTGAGGTGATACCTCATTGCAGTTTCGATTTGCATTTCTCTAATGATTACTAATGCTGAGCATCCTTTCATGGGTTTGTTGGCAATCTGTGTATCTGCTTTGGAGAAATGTCTGTTTAGGTCTTCTGCCCATTTTTGGATTGGGTTGTTCGTTTTTTTGATATTAGCTGCATGAGCTGCTTGTATATTTTGGAGATTAATCCTTGGCCAGTTGCTTAGTTTGCAAGTATTTTCTCCCATTGTAAGAGTTGTGTTTTCATCTTGTTTATGGTTTCCTTTGCTGTGCAAAAGCTTTTAAGTTTCATTAAGTCCCAATTGTTTGTTTTTCTTTCCATTTTTCTAGGAGGTGGGTCCAAAAGGATCTTGCTGTGATTTATGTCATAGAGCGTTCTGCCTACGTTTTGCTGTAAGAGTTTTATAGTAACTCGCCTTACATTTAGGTCTTTAATCCATTTTGAGTTTATTTTTGTGTATGGTGTTAGGGAGTGTTCTAATTTCATTCTTTTACATTTAGCTGTCCAGATTTCCCAGCACCATTTATTGAAGAGGCTGTCTTTTCTCCACTGTATATTCTTGCCTCCTTTATCAAAGATAAGGTGGCCTTATGTGCGTGGGTTTATCTCTGGGCTTCCATCCTATTCCATTGATCTATATTTCTGTTTTTGTGCCAGTGCCATACTGTCTTGATTACTGTAGCTTTGTAGTATAGTTTGAAGTCAGGAAGCCTGATTCCTCCAGCTCAGTTTTTCTGTCTCAAGATTGCTTTGGCTATTCGGGGTCTTTTGTGTTTCCATACAAATTGCAAAGTTTTTTGTTCTAGTTCTGTGAAAACTGCCATTGGTAATTTGATAGTGATTGCATTAAATCTGTAGATTGCTTTGGGTAGTATAGTCGTTTTCACAATGTTGATTCTTCCAATCCAAGGACATGGTATATCTCTCCATCTGTTTGTATCATCTTTAATTTCTTTCATCAGTGTCCTATAGTTTTCTGCATACAGGTCTTTTGTCTCCCTAGGTAGGTTTATTCCTAGGTATTTTATTCTTTTTGTTGCAATGGTAAATGGGAGTGTTTCCTTAATTTCTCTTTCAGACTTTCCATCATTAGTGTATAGGAATGCAAGAGATTTCTGTGCATTAACTTTGTATCCTGCTACTTTACCAAATTCATTGATTAGCTCTAGTAGTTTTCTGGTAGCATCTTTAGGATTCCCTATGTACAGAATCATGTCATCTGCGACAATAACAGCTTTACTTCTTCTTTTCTGATTTGGATTCCTTTTATTTCTTTTTCTTCTCTGATTGCTGTGGCTAAAACTTCCAAAACTATATTGAGTAATAGTGGTGAGAGTGGGAAACCTTGTCTTCTTCCTGATCTTAGTGGAAATACTTTCAGTTTTTCACCACTGAGAACGATACTGGCTGTGGGTTTGTCATATATGGCCTTTATTATGTTGAGGTAAGTTCCCTCTATGCCTCTAAACCCCACTTGATCATGGTGTATGAACCTTTTAATGTGCTGTTGGATTCTGTTTGCTGGTATTCTGCTGAGGATTTTTGCATCTATGTTCATCAGTGATATTGGCCTGTAGTTTTCTTTCTTTGTGACATCTTTGTCTGGTTTTGGTATCAGGGTGATGGTGGCCTCATAAAATGAGTTTGGGAGTGTTTCTCCCTCTGCTATATTTTGGAAGAGTTTAAGAAGGGTAGGTCTTAGCTCTTCTCTAAATGTTTGATTGAATTCGCCTGTGAAGCCATCTGGTCCTGGGCTTTTGTTTGTTGGAAGATTTTTAATCACAGTTTCAATTTCAGTGCTTGTGATTGGTCTGTTCATATTTTCTAGTTGTTCCTGGTTCAGTCTAGGAAGGTTGTACGTTTCTAAGAATTTGTCCATTTCTTCCAGGTTGTCCATTTTATTGGCATATAGTTGCTTGTAGTAATCTCTCAGGATCCTTTGTATTTCTGCAGTGTCAGCTGTTACTTCTTTTTCATTTCTAATTTTATCAATTTGAGTCTTCTCCCTTTTTTTCTTGATGAGTTTGGCTAATGGTTTATCAATTTTGTTTATCTTCTCAAAGAACCAGCTTTTAGTTTTATTGATCTTTGCTATTGTTTCCTTCATTTCTTTTTCATTTATTTCTGATCTGATCTTTATGATTTCTTTCCTTCTGCTAACATTGGGGGTTTTTTGGTCTTCTTTCTCTAATTGCTTTAGGTGTAAGGTTAGGTTGTTTATTTGATGTGTTTCTTGTTTATTGAAGTAGGATTGTATTGCTATAAACTTCCCTCTTAGAACTCCTTTTGTGCATCCCATAGGTTTTGGGTCATCATGTTTTCATTGTCATTTGTTTCTAGGTATTTTTTGATTTCCTCTTTGATTTCTTCAGTGATCTCTTGGTTATTTTGTAGTGTATTGTTTAGCCTCCACGTGTTTGTATATTTTACATATTTTTTCCTATAATTCATATCTAGTCCCATAGTGTTGTGGTCGGAAATGATACTTGATACGATTTCAATATTCTTAAATTTACCAAGCTTGATTTGTGACCCAAGATACAGTCTATCCTGGAGAATGTTCCATGAGCACTTGAGAAGAAAGTGTATTCTGTTGTTTTTGGATGGAATGTCCTATAAATGTCAATTAAGTCTATCTTGTTTAATGTATCATTTAAAGCTTGTGTTTCCTTGTTTATTTTCATTTTGGATGATCTGTCCATTGGTGAAAGTGGGGTGTTAAAGTCCCCTAGTATGATTGTGTTACTGTCAATTTCCCCTTTTATGGCTGTTAGCATTTGCCTTATGTATTGAGGTGCTCCTATGTTGGGTACATAAATATTTACAACTGTTATATCTTCTTCTTGGATTGATCCCTTGATCATTATGTAGTGTCCTTTTTTGTCTCTTGTAATTTTCTTTATCTTAAAATCGATTTTGTCTGATATGAGAATTGCTACTCCATCTTTCTTTTTTTTTTTTTTTTTTTTTTTTTGGTGTATGCGGGCCTCTCACTGTTGTGGCCTCTCCCGCTGCGGAGCACAAGCTCCGGACGCGGAGGCTCAGCGGCCATGGCCCACGGGCCCAGCCGCTCCACGGCATGTGGGATCCTCCCAGACCAGGGCACGAACCGGTGTCCCCTGCATCGGCAGGCGGACTCCCAACCACTGCGCCACCAGGGAAGCCCTCCATCTTTCTTTTGATTTCCATTTGCGTGGAATATCTTTTTCCATCCCCTCACTTTCAGTCTGTATGTGTCCCTAGGTCTGAAGTAGGTCTCTTGTAGACAGCATATATACGGGTGTTTTTGTATCCATTCAGCCAGTCTATGTCTTTTGGTTGGAGCATTTAATCCATTTACTTTTAAGGTAGTTATCAATATGTATGTTCCTATTACCGTTTTCTCAATTGTTTTGGGTTTTTTTATTGTAGGTCTTTTCCTTCTCTTGTGTTTCCTGCCTAGAGAAGTTCCTTTAGCATTTGTTTTAAAGCTGGTTTGGTGGTGCTGAATTCTCTTAGCTTTTGCTTGTCTCTAAAGGTTTTAAATTCTCTGTCGAATCTGAATGAGATCCTTCCTGGGTAGAGTAATCTTGGTTTTAGGTTTTTCCCTTTCATCATTTTAAATATGTCCTGCCACTCCCTTCTGGCTTGCAGAGTTTCTACTGAAAGATCAGCCATTAACCTTATGGGGATTCCCTTTTATGCTATTTGTTGCCCTTCCCTTGCTGCTTTTAATATTTTTCCTTTGAATTTAGTTTTTGATAGTTTGATTAATATGTGTCTTGGCATATTTCTCCTTGGATTTATCCTATATGGGACTCTGCGCTTCCTGGACTTGATTGACTATTTCCTTTCTCATACTGGGGAAATTTTCAACTATAATCTCTTCAAATATTTTCTCAGTCCCTTTTTTTTCTCTTCTTCTGAGTCCCCTATAATTCGAATGTTGTTGCATTTAATGTTGTCCCAGAGGTCTCTGAAACTGTTCTCAATTGTTTTCATTCTTTTATCTTTATTCTGCTCTGTGGGAGTTATTTCCACTATTTTATCTTCCAGACCACTTATCCATTTTTCTGCCTCAGTTATTCTGCTATTGATTCCTTCCAGAGAATTTTTAATTTCACTTATTGTGTTGTTCATCATTTTTTGTTTGCTCTTTAATTGTTTGGCATAGGGTGTTCATCACTGTAGCTTGCTGGTCATTGAGTAGAGCTGGGTCTTAGCATTGAGACAGAGATCTCTGGGAGAGCTTTCACCGTTCGGTATTACATGGGGCCAGGAAGTCTCTGGCGGACCATGTCCTGAACTCGGGGCTCCACCTCAGAGACTCAGGCCTGACACCTGGCTGGAGCACCAAGACCCTGTCAGCCACACAGCTCAGAAATAACGGGAGAGAAAAAAAGAGAGAAAATAAATAAATAAAATAAAATAAGTTAAAATTTAAAAATATTATTAAAAATAAAAAAATTAAGGGCTTCCCTGGTGGCACAGTGGTTGAGAGTCCGCCTGCCAATGCAGGGGACACGGGTTCGTGCCCCGGTCCGGGAAGATCCCACATGCTGCGGAGCGGCTGGGCCCGTGAGCCATGGCCGCTGAGCCTGCGCGTCCGGAGCCTGTGCTCCGCAACGGGAGAGGCCGCAACAGTGAGAGGCCTGCGTACTGCAAAAAAAAAAAAAAAATTAAAAAGTAATAAAAAATAAAGAAGAGAGCAACCAAAGAAAAAAACAAATCCTCCAATGATGGCAAGCACTAAAAACTATACTAAGAAAAAACAAAAAAACGGACAGACAGAACCCTAGGACAAATGGTAAAAGCAAAGCTATACAGACAAAAACACACAAAGAAGCATACGCCTACACACTCACAAAAAGAGAAAAAGGATAAATATATACACATTAAAAAAAAAGAGGGGGGAGGTGGGGCGAGGCAAAAAAAAAAAAAAAAAAAGAGCAATCAAATCAATAAACAAATATACCAATGATAAGTTCTAAATACTAAACTAAGATAAACATAAAACCAGAGACAAATTACATGCAGAAAGCAAATCCCAAGTCTACAGTTGCTCCCAAAGTCCATCACCTCAATTTTGGGATGATTCGTTGTCAATTCAGGTACTCCACAGATGCAGTGTACATCAAGTTGATTGTGGAGATTTAATCTGCTGCTCCTGAGGCTGCTGGGAGAAATTTCCCTTTCTCTTCTTTGTTTGCACTGCTTCTGGGGTTCACCTATGGATTTGGCTTGGCCTCTGCATGTAGGTTGCCTGAGGGTGTCTTTTGGGAAATCTGGGGTCTTCTGCCAGTGTTCAGGAGGTGTTCTGCAGGAGTTGTTCCACATGTAGATGTATTTGTTGGGAGGAAGGTGATCTCCACGTCTTTCTCCTCCGCCATCTTCCAGGAGCCACAGGATCTCCTTGGGGAGGGTGGCAGCGGCTTGTGTTTGGCAGGCAGCAGGCAGCCGGGCAGGCTGCAGCAGCACCTGACCCTCTGTCACTGGCACTGCAGGGCTCAGTATGGTCATTTTAATAATATTAACTCTTCCAATACATGAACACAGAGTATCTTTACACCTGTTCGTGTCATCTTCAATTTTTTTCATCAGTGTCTTATAGTTTTCTGAGTACAGGTATTTTACCAACTTAGGTAGGTTTATTCTTAGGTATTTTATTCTTTTTGATGCAATTGTAAATGGGATTATTTCCTTAATTTCTCTTTCTGATAATAGCTCATTGTTCGTGTATAGAAATGCAACAGATTTCTGTATATTGATTTTTGTATCCTGAACTTTACCAGATTCATTAGTGAGCTCTAGTATTTTTTGGTGGTGTCTTTAGGATTTTCTAAATGCATATTCTCTTCATTTTGTAGAAGTAATTACACTACCTTTACAACATTTGGCAGGTACACTAGTCGCAACTTTTTTCAAGAAAATTGAAAACATATTTATAAAAATATAATAAGTTTAGTAAATCGTACTGCATAATGAGTTTAGCAAATCATATATATACAAATGTTTTTATATTTAAATTGGTGAGTATATATTTGCTTAAATTATCAGATAAAATAAATTGATGAGATGATTTTAAATAGTTGACTTTCTTTCTAATTTCCATCTGATGGCAATCAATGAATTTCCATTTTATAAAAATATACTCAAGTAATCAAACATCTGGCACTTTAGAATATTTCTCTAGGCAGTAATGTTCAGGAACATAGTCTGTGAAACTATTTCATTTGTCAATTTAGAGATAAGTTGATTTGTGTTCTATATTATTTAGTGATAGAAGCTTTACATAATATATTTTATTTGTATTCTGTAGAAAGTGTATACTTTTCAAATTATTAGCTCCAAAATTAGGTTAAAGATATATTATATGTTTAAATTAAAATACTTTCCTAGGTTTATGTCATGCTAATATCAAATGCTGAAAAACAAGGAGGTATGAGTGAAAATCAACAGTCAGGGAAGAGAGAAAAGGCATCCATAGTATTTCCATGATACAGTTCTTCACCCTTGGTAAGGACAGAGATTATGAATTAATAGGTACTAACATCTGTGGCCAGCAGTGGTAGGCAACCTAGCAGTAAGTAGGTTTAAATAAGATAGACAATTATATTGAAGCATGGTTGGGATTTTGCCAGGTAAACATGATGAAAGGACAACCAATCAAAGAGTGAACAGCAGGCTTCCCTGGTGGCGCAGTGGTTGAGAGTCCGTCTGACGATGCAGGGGATGCGGGTTCGTGCCCCAGTCTGGGAAGATCCCACATGCCACGGAGCGGCTGAGCCCGTGAGCCATGGCCGCTGGGCCTGCGAGTCCGGAGCCTGTGCTCCGCAACAGGAGAGGCCACAACAGTGAGAGGCCCACGTACCGAAAAAAAAAAAAAAAAAGGGAACAGTATTTCTAAGAAGAACTGAAGTTGAACTGAAGAAGAAGTTGGAGCTGGGTATGAAAGGCAGTAAAGCAATAAGGGCCTGATGATTCCCATATGTGCATAATCACTCTTGTGACAGCTTATCTAATTTATTCATGAAAATATGAAATTATAAACACTTTGTATCCTAAATCCCAAAGCAGTTCCTCAGAAGTTCCAGCTCTGTTACTAGATAGATGTATGTTCTTATCAAGTCATTAAATCAGAATAATCCTCAGGATTATGTGTACATGAAAGCATTCTATAAACTATCATTGCTATTACTTTGAAGGAAAAATATATAAATGTATGACAATTTTATAAAGATACTAAACAACCTAATTTCCTTTCCTTGGGAAGGATCAAGATGACACAAGAACAGCTTAAAGGATTACATACCTTTCCACAAAATTTAAGATCAAGCTACATGAACTTTAGTGATGTAAAGCCTATGACATTAAATATATTCATTATAAATTGCTTCTGGGACTATCAAACATTTCAGCTTAGTATTTGTTTTTTATTTAAGCACCTGAAAATATATGTATTTGTTTAAATATTTTTTGGCTTGCTACATCATCTCTAAATAATAAATATCATTTTGTATCATCTCCATCCTGCTGCACAGAGAAACAGAGCTTTGTGATAAGTGCATTATAGCAATTCAGATAATTTTATCTGTCATAATTCAAGGTTTAAGTTACAAATTCAGGATTTTCAACAGAACAAACTTTGTCTCTTTGTATATACATAGGAATAAATACACTAACAGTAATACAAAATTCAAACACATAACTTAGAATAAGATGACAGCAGATGAACTAAAATCATACACTCTGTCACTCATTTTACCTAGGTTGTTTTAATTCCTTGTTTTGGAGGAATAGAAAAAAGAAAAACACAAAGTAAGATCCATTGGACATAGGTTGCAGAATAGAAGTATTAAAATTCACAATCTTAAAAGTTATTTCTGTGTTTTGTGGTTTCTAGCCTGAGAAGCAGTATACCTGAAACTAACATAATATTGTACATCAACCATATTTCAACTAAAAAAAAAGTTTGAGGGGGCTTCCCTGGTGGTGCAGTGGTTGAGAGTCCGCCTGCCGATGCAGGGGACACGGGTTTGTGACCCGGTCCAGGAAGATCCCACATGCCGCGGAGTGACTGCGCCCGTGAGCCATGTCCACTGAGCCTGTGCTCCGGCAACGGGAGAGGCCACAACAGTGAGAGGCCCGCGTACTGCAAAAAAACAAAAAAAAACAAAAAAAAAAAAAAAAAAAGTTTGAGGGCTTCCCTGGTGGCACAGTGGTTGAGAGTCCGCCTGCCGATGCAGGGGACACGAGTTCGTGCCCCGGTCCGGGAAGATCCCACATGCTGCGGAGCGGCTGGGCCCGTGAGCCATGGCTGCTGAGCCTGCGCGTCCGGAGCCTGTGCTCCGCAACGGGAGAGGCCACAGCAGTGAGAGGCCCGTGTACCGCAAAAAAAAAAAAGTTTGAGTTACAATATTTCTGTAAACAAAGTCAGTATTATAATCTTAATATAACACTAAGATATTATAATATCTGTTCATCAAACTGTAGAGAGTAGTGGAAGTAAATCACACTTCAGTTAGAAAGTGTTGAAGTTACCAGCCATTTTCTTTCTCTTATTTGACACAAGCCAAAGCACATTATCAAAGCTTGCTTTGGGTGTGCATATAAAGCTCTGTGTGGGCAAGCCAATGGAAAGGAGGTTTATACAACACCTATTTAAACCAAAGGACCTGGTTCCAGCATTGGAGGCCTAGAGAGTTGTAGTAAGCGGGGAAAATGGAAAAAGAAAATTTTTTTCAAATATAACAAAACCGCAATTTTTAATTGAAGTATAGTTGATGTATAATATATATAAATTATATATGTACAATATAGTGATTCACAATTTTTAAAGGTTATACTCCATTTATACTCCATTTATAGTTATTATAAAATATTGGCTATATTCCCCATGTTGAACAATATATCCTTGTAACTTATTTTATACATAATAGTCTGTACCTCTTAATCCCCTACCCTAATGTTGCCCCTCCCCCCTTCCCTCTCCCCACTGGTAACCACTAGTTTGTTCTATCTGTGAATCTGCTTCTTTTTTGTTATATTCACTAGTTTGTTACATTTTTTTAAATTCCATGTATAAGTGACATCATACAGTATTTGTCTTTGTCTGACTTATTTCACTTAGCATAATGCCATCCAAGTTCATACATGTTGCTGCAAATGGCAAATTTTCGTTGTTTTTATAGCTGAGTAGTATTCCATTTTGTATGTATACCACATCTTCTTTATCTGTTCAACTGCTGATGGACACTTAGGTTGCTTCCATATCTTGGCAGTTGTAAATAATGCTGCTATAAACATTGGGATGCATGTATGTTTTTGAATTAATGTTTTTGTATTTTTTGGATATATATGCAGGAATGGAATTGCTGGGTCATATGGTGGTCTGTTTTTAGTTTTTTTGAGAAACCTCCATATTGTTGTCCACAGCAGCTGCATCAATTTACATTCCCACCAACAGTGTACAAGGGTTCCCTTTTCTCCACATCCTCACCAACATTTGTTATTTGTGTTCTTTTCAATGATAGTCATTCTGATGGGATTGAGGTGCTATCTCACTGTGGTTTTGATTTGCATTTCTCTGATGATTAGCAATGTTGAGCATCTTTTCATTATGCCTGTTGGCCATCTGTATTTCCTCTTTGGAAAAATGTCTATTCAGTTCTTCTGCAAAATGGCACTTTTAAATGATAATACCCAATGTTGGGCATTTTTATCGGCAGTTGTTTTTACCCAGTTTAATTCAGAGGTTCTGCACTTTGACTCTAGACACTTTCTATGTCAATTTTCAAGTCATGTCCCACCAAGAGTTACTATTACCATTTCTAATCACTTCCCAGGAGGCTTAATGTTGAGACATTGGTTTTTATACACAAGAGGTAGTACATTTATATGCATTTGTTGTTAAAGATGAAATGACTAAGTTGAAGATCCTTTACTGCATTTTCATGGATAATACAATAGCATAGTGAAATTCATTCCTAATATAATAAAATACATTTCAACCAGCTCAATAAAACCAGTTCAATGGCAATGGTCTAAAAACTTGATACTGAACTGCCAGACAATGCTGAGTTTCAGGAACAAAAGCTGACAATAGGGAGGGCCCTTCTTGTGTCTAGCTGGTGCAACAGAAGTCATGGGGAGTCTCTCAATGCATGTAGTGTTGGTTCAGGAAAACAAACAAACAAACAAGCCACCTCTGCTAGGTGAATTTCTCCTTACTAGACATTGACTGGAGGTGGTCATGATAAACAACCCTCCTCTACTGACAAAAAGCAGTACTGTTTGAAAAATGTAAGAGTTATAAACACTATGTGAGTACCTTGGTACTATAAAGAAACTTGTCAGACTTAAATGGACGTGCCAACAGTGATGAGGGTTGAGTTCTGGCCAAATGGGAAAGATTGTTGGTGAAACAAATACAATCAGAATATTGAAATAAGCAAGAAACCAGTTATCGAGAAAATATGATCCTCAGAAAAAATACAAATAGTATTCTCTTATAAATTGTTTATTTTTTCAGTGTCTGTGGTATTGTCAGTTATGCTTTATATTGTGTATTTACAATTATCTAATTATTGAATATATATTTTAATTATTATATCTTTTCATATTTTCCATAATCAAACATGCCGGCAGTTTGCTTTTTCTAAAGACCCATATTTTGGCATATATTTATTCTTTCAACTATATGTTTTTTCTATTTCTTTTTTTAATTCACTCACAATATTATATTAGTTTGGGGTATACAGCATAGTAACTCATTATTTTTCTGGAATACACTGTATACAAAGTTATTATAAAATACTGATTATATTCCCTGTATTATACATTACATCCTTGTAACATTTATTTTATACCTAGTTGTTTGTACCTCTTACACCCCTCTGCCTATTTTGCCCCTCCCCAACAACTCTCCCCTCTGGTAACCACTAGTTTATTCTCTGTATCTGTGAGTCTATTTCTGTTTTGTTATATTTGTTCATTTATTTTATTTTTTAGATTCCACATATAAGTGAAAATATACAGTATTTATCTTTCTCTATCTGACTTATTTCACCAAGCATAAAAATTCTCCAGGTCCATCCACGTTGTCACAAATGGCAAATGTTCATCCTTTTTTATGGCTGAGTAATATTCCATTGCATATATATTCCATTGTTTATTGTAAGCGTATGTATATACTTCTTCTGTTTCTCTAATTTTATCTTTTATATCAGTAATTATTGCTACCTTCATCCTTTCATATATTGTACCATGCTTTTTTCTAGTTTCTTAACTTAGTCATATTTTCATGTGGCTTTCTTTTAACATTAATAACTTTTTCTGAATAAAGCAATGGCCATGTCACATAAGCTATGATATAAACTGATATTTTGGTATTTACTTATCTAGATAATTTGTGATATTCTAAATTTCTTCTTTAATTGACGGTTTGTTTTAATTTTAATTAATTAAGAATTGTACAGTAATTGTAGTGTTGGTTTCTAGTTCTATTGGCCATAATTAGAAACGTGACCTGAAAAATCTCTACATTTTTATTATTTTATGGTCTTATTCATGCCTGTTAATCAAAAAATAATGCTTGCTTTTGCACACAGCTAAAATGTTTCTTTAGAACACATTGTTTTGAGCTTTTAAGTACATGAGTGAAATGCAAGGTAGCCTGTTTCTTATTGCACTGATCACTAAAATTTTTCTAACGGGTTATATTAAAACCTACTGCTATATCATTTTATTTGGTCCAAGTCATTCTTGTTTTTTAGAGCTTCATCACACGTTCAGTGCATTCAAGTAAATACCATCTTGATTGTACCAATACTTACTCGATCTTCTTTGTGCACTTTGCATTTTAACCTCCTACAAGAGCTTCTGACTTGTGTTATGCAAATTATTTCAGTATTATGAAATAATTATTATTATGTCAGTATTTCTCATGTACTGTGATAATGTATATATTTGGTTTTATTCTTATACTTTAATCTCAGTTGATTTATTTATCATTTCATTTTTATCTTTGTTGTTCTCATTTTTACTCTTTCTGGCAACTTTTTTTTTTTTTTGTATTATTCCTCATACCCTCCATCCATATGCCTGATTACTTTGGAAAGATAACCATAGTTTTCAACACTGGTTATATATCCATTCCTAATAGTTATGATGAAACCTACATTCCTCTATTGAAAATGCTAGATTAAGTAGTCACGCAGCCAACCAAGGCAGTTTCCTTGCCCACTGCGTTTCCCTGGCACCAAGTGAAAATATTAGAATGCTTTTACTCCCAGTCTGTCTCCACTTAGCCAACCACCCCCGTCATATATTCATACTATATTACCCTCAACACTTTTCTATTACACTTGAATAATTTCTTATCCGAAATGGATGGGTAGCATGCATATTGAATCCTGCATTCTCCCAAAAAAAATATTTTTCCTAAGAGGAAAATGATCCTTAGAGTTCTGACCTTAAAGTATATAATCAATTATATGTTCCTATATCCCCACTTGATATTTGAGGCCTTTAATTTCAAAGCTATTTGGGAGCCATTGAGCCTTTCTAAATTTTACATTTAAGTCATTCTTCCACTCAGGAAAAGGTTCTATTATTTCTTTCATTATTATCTATCCGCTATTTATTCTTCTTCCTTCTTAGTCATCAGTTAATTATCTTTCACTTCTGACTTCCATTTCTTTTTATCTGTCTTGTAAGCTACTTATTCTGTTAGATTTTCAAAGACAATAAGTTCTCACCCAGTGATGTATTTTTTAAATTCTTTAACTGTACTGTGAAATCCAGAATTTTTTCTTTCAGAAAGTAGTTTTTTGTTGTTGTTCCATTTCAACTACTTGGAAGTTTAATTCTGTGTTAAGGCCCCATGTTATTTCTCCATTGGTTTTCCCTCAAGGTTAATCACCTTTTTTAACTAGTGAGTGTGCTCATCCTGAGTCATATTAAATTAGTCATTTGCAATCTAATGTAGCCATACCTTAGAAGCGCTTGAGAACATTTTAAGATATACTGGTACCTGAGCCACAGCCATAGCTATTCTCATTTCATGGTCTGCATAGCATCCAGGCATAAGTATTTTTAGAAATTTTAATGTGTATCCAAAGACAGAAAGACTCCCTGGAGCTGTTAGGACACAAGATGGCCCCTCCAGGCAGGGGGAAATGTTGTGATTCAGCCCCCTGGGCCAGGTGCTCTGTACCTCTGTGCAGATTTAAACAATAAGGAAGCCCATCCCAAGGACCAGAGGCCACAGGGAGCAGACAGTGGCAGCTCTTTCTAAGAAGATCTGACCCATCTGTTGGCAGGGCAGAGGCCTGGGCCATCACTCCAGATAATCAAGTCCCCTGCACCTGCCCTCTTTCAGAAACATCTCAGGAAATCTCACCACCAGAAACACACCCTCGAGGCACCATCTGCGTGCACTGGGTGGATCCCGCATGGGAGCTGTGAGGAAAAGAGAGTCGGGTACGCACGTGCAGGCCATCATCTTCCAGATCCCTCTCCTTGGGCTTGGCTGTGCACTCCACATGCTGTAGCACAACGCCTTGCCCAGGTGCCAAATCTCTGGTAGTAAATGAGGTTTGAGTCATCCCTGCCCTACAATCCTTAAACCCTGGGAAATCTTCCAACTCTAAAGTGATATAGGACTGTTTTAAGAATGCCTATCTACAAATCAGTTAAGCCTAGAAATCAACACTGATACCTCTTTGTTTATACTTACTCTCCCTACTTATTACAAACACTATTTTTTCCATGTACAGGTTGGTGATCCACCCTCTCTGTGAGATTGCAGAAAACATGTCTTAGCCATTGGTGAAGTCCCAATGTCCTGCACAATGTCTGGCACATAAGTGGTCAATAAATGCTTGATGAAAAAATATGGTGTTTTCCATAAAGCACCTCCTCACAGGGGCAACGAAGGATTAAATCTGAGAATATATGTAAAACACTTAGTTTCCTGCACAGATTAAATAATAATAAATAAACCATAGCCCTTGTTTCACTTGAATCAAATTCCTGCTTCTTTCAAATAGACCTATATAATTCATACCATTTTCTCTTTGTCATTCCATCTTCTCTCTCACCGATGATAATAGTGGGAAGTTAATCACAAATATATATTAATCATTTTATTATTTGACAATAGTCCCCTGTACTCTCTTCCCAGCTCCTTCCCAATCTACACTGTATAAGTGCAATATTGTTATTTAAGAAGAGAAAAATGCTTTCCACTTCCAAGCCAATTATTTGTACAATGGGCCCTAAACTCCCGATTCATTAAGAAAAAATGACTGTGTCAGATTAAACTATAGGGTACACATGCCACACATGAACTGTTCTACAGTGATTGTGCAGAATGTCAAGAGCACCAAGGTTGAGTGTAATTAGGTAATTCACAAAGCTCTTATTCTAAAAGCTAATGAACTATGCTGAAACTCTCTTACAGTCACATCCTCCTGTGCTAAGCAACGTGGGATTTGAAAAAATTAAAACAAAAATAAATTTCATACAGTATTTTTACTGGCTTTCTGTCTGTTAACATCTTGGTAGAAATCTTAAAGAGAACAAAATAGTCAACTCAATTTATTTATTTTTCAAATATCACTCTGGCACTCTGTGATAATTACATAAAGTACTAAGGGCATTTAAATTTTATTTAGTCATTAGACCTCTTTAGAGTTTTAGCTCCAGAATCCAAAGTGCTTTATGAAGAATTGATAAGTCCCATTATCCAGAAAGTAAGGAGCAAAAGAACTCATTAATTATACATAACTGTGTGATGTTTTTGCCTATATTTATAGAGGGAAGAGGTCAGAATACCACTAAATTTAATGTCAGCAGAAGCAGCAGCATTATCATCATCATGAAATAATAATACCATTGTTGGGACTTCCCTGGTGGTCCAGTGGTTAAGACTCTGCGCTCCCAATGCAGGGGGCCTGGGTTCGATCCCTGGTCAGGGAACTAGATCCCACATGCTGCAACTAAGAGTTGGCATGCCACAACTATAAAGATTCTGCATGCCGCAACAAAGATCCCACGTGCCGCAACAAAGATCCCACGTGCCTCAACTAAGAACGGGCGCAGCCAAATAAATAAATATTTTTTTAAATACCACTGTTTATTGAGCCCTTACAATATGCCAGACACCATTCTAGATGTTTAACCTCAGAATAATCCTATGAGGCAATGATCATTAATTGCATTTTACAGACAAGGAAACTGAAACTCAGAGAGTTTTAGTAACTTGCCTAACATTGCACAGCTACTGAGTACCAAAGCCACTGCTTAAACTGAGGTCTGACTCCTACACTTCTTATACTAGCACATGCTATTCTAACACAGGTCCATGTATATGACACTTACTTGATGTCCCTAAAGCTGTGGCACCCTGGGAAAATAACAATGCACGATCCCTTTCTATCAAAAGTTTTTATGCAAGGCTGCCCAGGCATGTCTGGGCTCGTGTGAAGAGATGCTTCCTACTGCAATAACAGGGAGGGAAGTCAGGAAGAGGCAGCTAATGGAAGGAAAGATATGAAAAGTAGGAAATGCTTTCAAAGACAAACATTTTTTCACAAGTTCACAAGAACTTCAACTGGCCAAACAGTTTTGCCCATCAAAGGCCACATTTCAAAGATTAATCAGTATATCAGTTTATGGTAAGTGCTTCTAAAAGAGTTCTAAACAATTTGTATTTTTAGGTCAATCAAAAGGTCTCATTGCAGGACTGATTCAATCAGTAATCTCCTCAAGAAGATCTCTTTATATAGTTGGTACAAGGACCACCTGTTTGCAAGCTTCTTTCCAAGGGAGCACAAAGTTCAAGTCATCAGATTTGGCAATAATGCATTGGGGGAGGGGTGGAGATGACCTACCAGTTCTACTTTTGGGGATCATCTCCTAGGAATGTTGATTGGAAAACCAGGGTCCTTATGACTCATAAGGCCTCTTGAACCAGACCAGTCAGTTGTTTTGACGTGGCCTTAACTCCCACCTGTATAAGACATATGTTGTCAGCATGTAGAATGTTCCCATGTGTCCTTCCCAGGTAATATCTACCATACCAAGAAGTAACAGCTACTCCAACTCTTCTGCCTTCTATAACTGTTGATTAGTTTTGCCTGTTCTTGAACTTCACATAAATGAAATCATACATTATTGACTAGATTTATAACTGGATTCTTGAGCTTTTCATTACATCTGTGAGACTCATCCATATTGTCCTGTGTAGCAAAAGTTCATTTTTCTTTCTGTTACATTCTTTTATATGAAGATACCACAATGTCTCCATTCTCCTGTGGATGGGCATTTAGCTGCTTTTTAGGACTGGGATATTTTGAATAACACTGCTGTGGATAATCCTGTACTTGTCTTTTGGTGGATTCAGTTCTCTGTGGTATGCACTACGAATAGGTATACTGGTCCATAGGGTAGATGTAAGTTTAGCTTTAATAGGTACTTCCAAATAGGGAGACCAATTTACACTTTTTGAGATTTATTTTATGGCTCAGTATATTATATATCTTGAAAGTTCCATGTCACTTGAAAAGAATGTGTACTCTAGTTATAGAACATTGTGTTTTATTAAGCATCAATTAGATCAAGGAGGTTGCTAGTGCTGATCACGTCATCCATTCTATTGATTTTTTTTGGTCTAAGTGTTGTATTAATTATTAAGATGACGTGAATATCTCCAACTATGATTGTGCAATTATCTATTTTCCCTTTAATCTTAACTATTTTTGCTTCATGTATTTTGAAGTTCTATTATTAGGCACATATGTATTAATAATTGTTATGTCTTTGTGATGAGCTGGCAATTTTTTCATGATAAAATGTCCCTCTTTATCAATAGTCTTATCTTGAGGTCTATTTTCTAATATTAATATAGCTATTGCATCTTTCTCATGTTTATTGTCTGCATGGCATATCTTTTCCCATCCTTTTGCTGTCACTCTTTACTAGTTTTCATAATTAAAGTATGTTTTTGTAGATAGGATTTAATTGGATCTTGCTTCTTTCTTTTTCCTCCTGCTTGACAATCTCTGTCATTTAATTGGCATATTCATTCCACTTACATTGAATATAACTTTAGATATAGCTTGATTTTGGTTTACCATTTTGCTGTTTGATTTCTAATTATCTCATCTGTTTTTCTTTTCTCTATACCTTCTTTTCTGCCTCATTTTGAGCTAATGAAATACGCTTAGTATTTCATTTAAGTTACTTTATTGGCTTTTTAGCTATATATCTTTGCACCTTTTTCATGTTAACTTAGAGGTTACATTATGAATAATAAAATTATCACAATCAATTCAGTGTTAATAGTGTACCATCTGACATGAAATGTATAAATTTTCAACAGTGTAAGTCTATTAACCTTAAATCCCCACTCTTTGGCTATTGTTGTGATACATATTCTATCTTCATGTGTTATAAACTGCACAAGTAGGGTATGTTATAAACGGCACAATTTAGAGTTGTCATTTTTGCTTTACATCGTCAAATCTTAAAGAATGTCATTGCCTCTTGAGTGGACCAGTACAGTAGCCTCTCAGCTAACTTTCTACTTCCATTCTTTCCTTCCTTTTTCATGTCATTTTTTACACAAGAGCCAGAGATATTTGCTTTCAAATGTAAAATGGACGATGCCACATGTCCCAAGCTTAATTTGCCTCAAGGACTTCCCAGGATGAAATGCAGACTCCTGAAGTGGTCTTGTATTAATCTGCCAAGGCTTCTATGACAAAATACCAGAGGCTGGAGGGCTTAAACAACAGAAATTTATTTTCTCACAATTCTGGAGGCTAGAAGTCCATGATCAAGTGCCGGTAAATTGGGTTTCTAGTGAGATCACTCTTCCTGACTTATAAAAGCCTCATTCTTGCTGTGTCATCATTTGGTCTTTCCTCTGTGAGTGCTGGGAGAGAGAGAGAGAACTCTAGTATCTCTTCTTCTTATAAGGACATTAGTCCTATCATATAGAACCCTACTCTTATGAGCTCATTTAACCTTAATTACCCCCTTAGAGACCCTATCTTCAAATATAGTCTCATTGGGGATTAGGGTTTCAATATAAGAATTGGGGGGCAGGGGCACGACTCAGTCCACAACAGGTCTGAAATGCTCTGCCTGGGGTTAAGGAGGAAAAGATCTGACTGGCTTGTACACACACCCAAAACAACACACAGGCACAAACACAACAGTTTAATCCTATTAAGGAGTCTATATCAATGCAGGATGGACCTCACAAGGCCTGTCTGCATATGTATAATTTTTATGGACTCAGACCCTGCCTCTCTGAGCAATCTGAATTCTGAAAAAAGGAAATCATATTTTGAACTAGTGAAATTTCAATACAATTTAAACCTAGGTATGATCCAGGCATGGTCCATCGGAACGCCCCTGTGCCTCCATGTTACATATCTATGTGAGTCCTGAGTACACATGGATAGAGTTCTCCATGCTCAGGAGGATCCCCAACACAGGGTCCTAATAACAAGTAGCTGGTGCTCAACGAGCCCTAAGAAGGCGGCCAGGGAGAAGGAGAGAAGTTGAACCAAAAGTAAGTGAGCTAAAAAGGTAAGAGTTGACCCTGAACGACACGGGTTTGAACTGCACAGGTCCACTTACATGTGGATTGTTTTCAATAGTAAGTCCTACAGTACTACACCATCTGAGTTGGTTGAAGCAGAAGGTGCGAAACCATATATACAGAGAAGCTGTGTGTGTGAAGGAACCATGAATTTGAAGGGTTGACTATAAATTATACACAGATTTTCAACTACACAGAAGGTTGGCGCCCCTGATTCCCCCAGGCTGCTCAAGGGTCAACTATATACTCAAGCACTGCTATTGTAAAAGATTCAATTAATTGCAGAGTAAAAGCAAAGAAGTTGGTATAAAACTTGACCTAATTGCTGGCTACATCATTTTTCCATGACAAATGATTGATTGTTATAAGAAGCTTGAGCAATTTCAGTTGACCCTTTACCCAGAAACAAAAAGAGAAATAGTTCACCAAAATAAGTTGGAAATTATTTTTTAAGACCTCGACAAAAAAGCTATCTCTCCTATCTCCTAGGCCTGTGTGAAAATGAAAAGTTATCTTCTGTGGTAACATATAACAAGTCTGACTCTTGTGTAGATGTGCCCTTTATTCATTATTTTAACTGACCTGAATGTTTTCCTGAGCTGTCAATAATGGGTGTTTTCAAATGTAAGAGCAAATACAGCTTCGCCTACTCCACGTAGCAGCTCGTTCCAAGTGCTGAAACTGATGGACCCAAAGAAGACTCCACTCTTAATGTTTTTCATTCATTCGCCAACATTTATATTAGTTTCCTATCACCACTCTAACAAATAACCACAAATATAGTGGCCTACAGTTTTGTAGGTCAGACAACTGATATGGGTCTCATCCAGCTATAATTAAGGTATTGGAAGGACTATGTTCCTTTCTGGAGGCTCTAGGGGAAGATCCTTTTCCATGGTCATACAGGTTACCAGTGTTTCAGTTCCTGTATTTGTAGAACCAAGATCTCTGTTTCCCTCCTGGCAATCAACTGAAGGCCATTTCCAGCCTCATAGGATGTCCACACTCCTTGGCTCATTGCCCCCTTCCTCCATCTTTAAAGGCAGCAATGGTGAGTCCTCCTCATACTCTGAATCTTTCCCTCTTCTTCCATTGCTTCTCTCTGTGACCAAGCCAGATTAGATTGGGTCCACCTGAATAATCCAGAATAAGGTCCACATCTCAAGGTACATACCCTTAATCACATCTTTGAAGTTCCTTTTGCCATGGAAGGTAATATATTCACAGGTTCCAGGGATTAGAGCATGGACATCTTTAAGAGGGTCATTATTCTGCCTACCACACCATTGCAAGAAGGTCTTTAGGTCCATATATTGAGTGTCTTATTGCTGCAGTATTTTTAGCCTCTCTCCTCTTCTTCCCCATTATCATGCAGAGAAAGTCACTGTCACATGCACAAAGGTTATCATTTCCACTTGCACTGGATTTTTAGCCTCTCAGATTTGGTGGACACCTGAATGGTGTCACTTAGACTCTGTTCCTCAGAGAAGACCAGCCTTGTCATCCCTCCAGCTGCAGAGTCTCTGCAAAGCATCCAATTCTATATTTATATTCTCCAATATTCATGCCCAACACCTGCAAAATACAGCCCTTTTGTGAACCATTAATGTTATCATAAAATGAAAAAGGTGAGAGAACATAGCAATAACTCTTGGTATTGATCACGTCCAGGAAAGGTGCTTCAAAATGACTTCAATTTAAGACCAAAAAAATATATTAATGACTAAATAAACAAAAACAAGGGGAAGGAAGGATTCCTCTTTAAAGTTAAATAGATTTAAATTAAACAATTTGTTAATTGATCTACCACTTGAATCTATTAAAATCACGTACAACGATTTGGCTTTTGTATTGAAAAATAAAGCCAATAGATATTCTTTCTTATGTCTGAATCCTTTCTACATACTAATAAAAATAAATGATAATTCAGTTAAAGAAAATGGGGTCTGATTACGTATTCATTTATTTTTGCACAATCTGCATTAAGACCAAGTGCATGTAAAAGGGGTGAATGTCTCGTCTCCATGGCTGTGACCCCATTTTCTTAGTGCTGGTGGCTTTGCCTGCATCTGTTCCATACGCTGCTGTTTAGGACATAACTTGCAAACCTGGAAAGTGTATTTAAAATAAATCCCTATGGCTGTCTAAGGCTACTCACCTATCATCAAGATTACCTCTCCTCCTTTCCTCCCTTATTTTTCTTCTTTGCACTTATCACTTATACTATATAATAAGCTCATTTATTTGTGTATAAATAAAATGGCTATATTGACATATAACAGTAGCTGTGAGGCACCCCACCCTTTGAAGCAGCATCAGCAGTGCAGGTTGCACAGTCCAGAATATTATATAAATAATAGTAATGACATCATAGAGCCAAGGCAAGGGATATGACATTTATTATAAATGAATCATTATTCTTAGAAGGTTTTATTTGAATCTTTCTCTTTCCTTTTAGCCTCAGGGGAGGAAAATGTTTATTTGATTTTTTTTTTATATTGTCCACATATCTTCTGTTGCTCAGTTCAATTTTTTCCCCCTCAGGTGAACTAAAAACAGCAAAGACCTGGGTGATGGTAGGACAATTCTGAGTACCAACAGCCTTGAGAAAGTGATTCAGCATGTGTTCTGCAGAAACCAAACTCACAGACTAACTTCCCTGCCCGGCTGGCTTCAGTGGGAGCATCTAGTCATCTCTGAAAAAGAATGCTTTCTTCACAATGTTCTGCCTTAGATAAGTGCCCAGGAAATCAAGTAACTACCTCCAAATCAAGGTCTAATATCATGGTAGAGCACAGGAGCTATGAATTTCCTTCCCACATGAGCTGACAGCTCTGAGGTCTGAAGTAAGTCCCTAAATTCTCAGTCCCCACTACTTATCTATATAATGAACATTCTCTAGCAGAATTAGAGGCTTCCTTCCAGCTAGAACGGATGTTCTATAATTTTAGTCAGTCATTGGAATAACCATCCTCCAATGACATAAAACATGCTTAGAATTCAGAGGCACAAAAGGATCGTAACCTAGTTCAGAAATGGGTTTTTTTCCTTGAGGTCCAGTCTACATCCACTTTCAAGGACAAAGAGAAAAGCTGATGAGGAGTCCTATTTCAGCCTATCATTCATTCTATAGATAAAAGGGAAATCTGAAAGCAGCACAATGGCAATGCCCCTTCCCATGTAGCCTCAGGAATTAATATTTAACTCACTTCAACGATCATTTGTTGAACTCCAATTATGTTCCATGATGTGCTGGTTGGTACAATCACAATGAGAAACGAGACAACAGCTATAATATTAATTTGATCAGGATAATTTTAAAATATTTTGTAAGACTACCTGCAATACAATATGCTAAGGGTGATAATAAGTGCTGGCACAAGAAGTGTAAGGTCAAATGAAATTTATTTTGACACAATGCCTGTTTGTCCAAGGAAACAGTATCTGTGTACTAAAACCATGCACTAAGAGAAGATAAAATTAGCTGCCTCTGAAAAGCTGACATTAAAACAGGACCGATGCTTTTGTGCTAAATAAAGACATCCATTTGTCCACTTTTCATAAGTATGGTAAAATCACAATGGAATGTAAAGGGAAATAAAAGCTAATGATTTTGGAAGAAAGCTGCGTGATGCAAATGCTCCCTTGGGAATAAACAGATGAGGAGCAAGTTAGAGGGTTCTGTGAGATGATAGTCAGTTTCCAGTCCATTCTACAGAATCAATACAGTGTCTTGGACTTACAATAAGACTCACAAGTCATAGATTGACTTGGTCATGTATCAACTTCCACTCAGCACGGCTCTCAATGCCTCTCATCGACAAGCATTGCTGAGCAAAAACCTGTGATCAGAATCTGCAACTGGAGTGTATTACTGCCCACACTTAGACTGGCAGGGAAACGGAGCGAACAGCCAACAGCAAAAAAGTGTCATCACTTTCAGGAGACTATATGTCAATTCCAGAATTGATTTCCAAAGTCAAAACTGAAACTGCCATCAGAGGCTTCCTCTGAAACTCCATTTCATAGATTAGGTTTGTTTCAATGAAAATTAACATTCTGCACAAATCATAAAGGTCCAGAGAACCATGTTAATGTGCAACCTTCTTTTTGATGTGCCTTTCTCATGGGAAAATATGTGAAGAAATAGAATAAGAAACAAAGGGAACAATAAGCACTAGGAAATATCATTCACTCCTCCTGTACTGACTGAGCTAGGCACTCTTCCAGGTGAACAAAAATGGTCAAAAATCCCTGCCCTCCTAGAGCTTACATTCTACCAAGAGGAGACAGAAAATAAGCAAATAAGTGTGACATGTACAGTATATAAGAAGGTGTGATATGCAATGGAGAAAGAAAGCATAGAAGGCAAGGAGGTATTTGGGGGGAGTGCGGCTGCATCAGACAAGCTGATGATGCAATCAGGTAGAAAAGTGTGCTTTATTAAAGCACAGTTTTCTGATGTCATCATTCCAGAAGCGCTTGCCGTCCAGGCAAAGGGAAGACAAACAATTGGCACCCAATTCCTGTTTGTGTTTTTGACCTCTTTGAGCTAGTAATCAAAAACTATACAAAGCAAGATGCTTGGGAGACATTCCCCAGGCCCCTGCCTCAATCTAAGAACTTATTTGATGAGCCAGAAAGATAAAACTCTGACTATTAGAATAGCTAACATTTACATAAGTTTTTCTGTGATCATCAGGCACATTCTAATAGCTTACACATGTTGATTAATCTAATCCTCATGTCACATCAGTAATGTATGTCTCTCATCCCATTTTTAAGATTAAAAGACCAAGACAGTGAGGTTCACGCTCTGGCTCCACAGACTGTGCTCTTAACTACCACTGTACAGCAGCATATGCCTGCATCTAATGCTCTAACTGATGTTTCCATTTGGACAGCAAACAGGCAACATGAAATTAATGTGCTCAAAATAAAACTCTGGATCCTTAATACATCTTCCCTCCCCTCCTTTTCCACCTCTGCACACCTGTTCCTTATCCAGGCTTCCAGAACTGTCTTTATAAATAGCACACCCTTCACACAGTTGCTCAGGCCCAACACGTAAGCTTTATCTGTTTCTCTCACACCCTTCATCTGATCTGTTTAAAAAGCCTGCAAAATATTTTCCAAAACCAGCGACCTCTAATCACTTCCAGGCCGCTGTCAGGTCTCAACTACAGGACCAGAACAGCCTTCTAGCTAGTCTCTCTGCTTCCCTCTTGCTGCCAAGAGTCAGTTCTCCCTCCCTGAAGTAACAGTGATTTTTGAAATGTAAATCAGACCATACCATGCCCTTGCTCAAGTAAGTCAGATGGCTTCTATATTAGTCAGGGTTCTCCAGAGAAACAGAACCAATAGGATGTATGTATGTATGCATGTATGCGTGTGTGTGTGTGTGTGTGTGTGTGTGTGTGTATTTATATATATATGAAGAGACAGAGATGAGAGAAAGATTTATTTTAAGGAATGGACTGATCAAGTTGTGGAAGGTGTCAAGTCCAGAACCTGCAGGGTAGGCTAGCAGGCTGGAATTGCCAGCAAGAACTGATGTTGTAGTCTTGAGTCTGAAGGCTGGAAGCTCAGGCAAATTTCTATGTTTCAGTGTGGAGGAAGAATCCCTTCCTCTTCAGGTAATCTCCATCTTTTCCCTTAAAGCTTTCAACTGATTGGACAAGGCCCACCTGCATTATGGAGAACAATCTGTTTTACTCAAAGTCTACTGATTTAAATGTTAATCCCATCTAAAAGATACCTTCACAGCAACATCTAGACTAGTGTTTGGCCAAACAATTTGGCACCACAGACTAGCAAAGTTCACACATAAAATTAACCATCACAGCTTCCCATTACATTCAGAAAAAAACCCATGGCCTACAGTTTTTTTCCTATCCTTACTCTCTCACCTTCTCCATTTTTTGGATCACCTGGCCTTCTTTCTATTCTGGGTACCTGACGTGCTCCTTCATATCTGCAAAAAAAAAAGCTTCATTTTGTTGTCACTGTTGTTCCTTGTACATGGAATGCTCTTTCCCTAGAACTCCAGGTGGCTCCCTCCTTCACTTAATTTAGGCCTCTGCCCCAACATCACCTCCTCAGGAAGGCCTTTGCTGACCTGCTTATCTCAAACAGACCAGGGCTCCTCTCTCTATCTGCCTTCATAATACTTCTCAGTACCTGGAAGCATATTATGTGCTTGTTTACTGTCTCCCTCTAACCTACCAGCGTGTTTTACTTAAACATTTAAAATGCTCATTTTATTCATCATATAGTCAAATAGTTTCTGCCATATTGTAGGTGTTCAATGAATGAAGCTGAATGAATGATGAACATCGTGAAAGTACATTTTTTTATCCTTTGGTAGAAAGGAACTGTGGAAATATCAAGAAACATTAATATCACTTTTTAAACATTTATAATGTAAATGAAATTATAAAAGATATTACTTTTTTGCTGTAATTTATACTCTATGCAACATTCTTTTTTTTTGTTATAGTTGTTGTTTTTATCTAAGGTTCTTGCCAATTTTTTGTTAGTGATTTTTTTTTTTTTAATTTGAGGCCACAACACTCAACGTTCTTTTCCTCCTAGAACATTATGCTTGGATCAACCCACCTAATCAAAACACCCTGTACTGAAAAATCACACTTTTAAAAATCATACAACACTAAGTTATACAGCAGCTCTCTAGAACTTATTCATCTTATATAAAACTCTAGAGTATATAGTTAACAATACAGTACTATGCACTTAAAAACTTGTCAACAGGGTAGATCTCACACAAAGTGTTCTTACCACAAAGAATAATAAAGCAAGGGAATACAAGAGTGCTTTTGGAACTAACAGATATGTTTATGGTGATGGTTATCACAGGTGTATGCATATGTCCAAACTCATCAAATGTATACATTTAAATTCATGCAACTCTTTGCATATTAAGTATATCTCCATAAAATTTTTTTAAAAATCAGTAAGCTCCATTCCTCCACAGAATCTTGACCTCCATGCTGGCTGAATTGCAGCTCTGCCTGTGCACCACCCACCCTTTTCTTTGTCCGAGTATTGTGAATTGTTGTAACCCATTATATATCTTAAAAACAGCATTCAAGCCAGGATTGGTACTTAGAAAGAAGGATGGGAAAATCAGTGGAGTCAACATTTAAAACTTATTTATATAGTGACTAATAGTTAATGTTTTCAAGGAAATTGCTATCATCTCATTATGTGAGTCATCCAAGAGGATTTTGAGTGTTCTTACTTCCAAGTCTGCAAATTAGATAACAAAGAAAAAGTTAGTGCTATCACTTTCTGTACTGAGTCAAAGAAATATCTTCAGAAATTCGGAGGGAAACATTTAAATTTACTGTTTGATTCCTCGTTTTTTGGCAGAGAAGGCCATTACTGGGAATTTTATAAGCCAGATGTCTTTTCCCTCACAATAAATAGAGATACAGAGATTTCAGTGTCTGTTTATGGTCACAAAGATGGTCCCTTTGTAGAGTCAAAATTCAAACTCAGGATGTTCTAACTCCAAGCCTGTGTTCTTCTCAGTGACTCAGCCACCCCAGGGACAGAAGCCCCACAACTCCAGGGACTCAATCCAAGTTCCACAGGTGGATGCTGAACACCTAGTCAGAATCTGCAACCTCTCACTCTCAAGAACATTTGCAGAAGGGTTTCTACCACCAGCTTATACTGCAAGAATCTCCAGCATCCCAGGGAGGCCCTTAGATTCTATGCCTGTAAGATGACGGAGGAGTAAGATAGGGAAGTCTTTGGGGAGCCCAGCAGTTTCCCATGTCCCTGCTACCAGGGCTGTGGCCACAGGACAGAGTCTTCTCCCCACAGGGCCTAAGGATTGGAGCCTCAGTGTGCACTTAGACAAACCACTTGTTGCTCAAGGAAGAGCTCTGATTTCCAGCATGTCACTCATCCAAAATCACTCCAACATTTTGTGAATATTATGCTTTCATGTTTCCTCCAGGAACAGAAAAAAATACGTATATAAATAAATGAAGTGGGCATTTTATTTATAAGTGGGCATTTAGTTTATAAAATAAATTACAGTTCCAGAAAGAATTCCACCAGCAATCATGTGAACCATGTGAATTTCAGGCACCAACCTCTGTGAGCCTTACTTTCCTTAGCTATAAAATGACAAGATTGGGATTCTATAAAATCCACACCAGGTCTAAGAGTCTGTGAGCTAAAATCAATTAAAGCCCTTCTGTTTTCCTCTCAAATTTCACTACACCTTGTTCACTTCAATTGTTTCTCAGTTAAATACAATAATATTCTACTGAAAATAAGATCTTACCCCACCTTTAAAAAAAAATGCATCTTGTCTTCCCATTTTGTGTCTCCTCTTTGTACATCCCAGCAGTTGCCATTCAAGTGCTGCTCTATTTTGTGCTGAGTTTTATTTCCTTCAGCTTTCCTCTTTCTTGGAACAGCAGGTGCCAGAATAACAAGGCAGTGTGAAATTTATGGAAACAATGTGTTTATACACTAGGCTACCTTGTCTAAAATGTAACACTCTTGGACTCTAAATCAGATGTCTTGCCATATGTTACAAGGTACAAAGAATACTGTACAGGGTAGTACCCACCATTTTTTGCACAAAGGTATGGGGTCCCAAAATTACTCTTGTGAAATACAAAAATTTCTATGAATCCTTTTGCTGTATCTTTATGGCAACCAAAACACTCAAACTGCGATTATTCCCTGTTTACATTACAGAGTATTTAATAAAGTCCCAAATAAAAACTGGTCACAGCAATAAGAATCCTTTAATTTAAGCATATTAAAACACTTGAATCATACTGTAATTTCTCATAGAGGTGGACTATAAATTTCAATTCTTTTTTGAACAAATAAGACATTTCAAGATTACCACATTTCCTTGAGAAATTTACTTTGTGATTGTTTCTGTGAGAGGCCTCTCTCAGATAAATTTGTTTTATTTTAATTAAAGTTGAACAGAAAATTTTTTCTTTTAAGCTACATATCTGACCATATAGATATCTCCTGTTTGATTCTACTGAAAGATATGGTTTAATTTCTCCTGGATTTGAGATATTAGCCATTGTTTGCTACCCACCCACAATCAGTATTAGGAAAGCTGACAAGGTAATTGTATTTTCCTGTTTTCCTACATTTGACATTTCCACTTCTCTCTTCCTTGCGAAACCATTAAGTTTGTATGTTTCAGTGAGGGCATAATAGAAATAGTCACTCCCTTCAACCAATGCTCTTACAGTGTAGATGGATTTATTTTAAATCTAATTCCTGGACTTCCCTGGTGGCACTGTGGTTAAGAATCTGCCTGCCAATGCAGGGGACACGGGTTTGAGCCCTGGTCCAGGATGATTCCACATGCCATAGAGCAACTAAGCCCGTGTGCCACAACTACTGAGCCTGCGCTCTAGAGTCCACAAGCCACAACTACCAAGCCCGCATGCCACAACTACTGAAGCTCACATGCCTAGAGCCCGTGCTCCACAACAAGAGAAGCCACTGCAATGAGAAGCCCATGCACCACAACAAAGAATAGCCCCTGTTCATCGCAACTAGAGAAAGCTCGAACGCAACAACAAAGACCCAACACAGCCGTAAATAAATAAATAAATAAATAATCTTTAACAAATAAATAATTCTAATTCCTGCATCATGGGCTTCTTATCGGCAATGGTAACATAACAAATCAAGTTCTCTACAAGAACTTAGCCTTGGGTGCCACCCACAAAGCCTGCATAATGCATCAAAATCAGTATATTTACTATCAGGTGTTTCACACTAGGCACCCTGGTGAACACCAGAGGTAGAGCTGGAAAAGACACATTTCTTGTCCTCCATGAGTTTGTTATAATTGTAGGACCCGAGGAAGCCGTCTCTATTCCAAAATATTCCTCCAAATGTCCTGACCATGGGTCTGAGATTCCCATGCTCCTCGTTCTTCTGGAGTGAGGCATGGAAAGCACTGTGGGGGACACCAGTACACAATCTCCTTAACACTTGATATGACCCTTGTAGACTAGGGCCCAGGAGGATCAACCTATCGACAATCTCAGTATTCTCTAACCCAGTTATCCCCAACTCTGCTGATGATTAGAACCACCAATAAGATTTTTATTAACTCAGGAAGCTGGACATGGAGCCCAGGGATCTACATTTTTCAACCAGATCTGACTATAGCTCTTGCTGTTCTCTGGCTTTCCCTCCCCCGCTTCTCCTCCTCCTCCTCCTCCTCTTTCTCTTCCTTCTTCAAATAAATAACAGAAAGAAAATATGAAAAAAGTAGTGTTCTCCTAAAATATCTTACAGGTGAAGATTCTGAATGTGATAGCCAGAACTGTCCTGCACTTATACAGTTTAACTAATTCATTCATACACATCTTAGTCACTGGGAATATTCAGATTAAATGTGTAAAAGGCTCAAGAAAACCTGGTAATTTTATTTTATAGAGATGCTAAGCAAAAGCCTTGACTGTCTTCATGTGAATGCCTTATCACAAGCAGACACAGGGGATGTGGAGTGCTTAGGTAGTCCTACAAACGGGTAACTTGAGATATTTGTAATACTCATTACATTTACATTCTAACAAATAGTTATGGCCCTTTAAATATCTTCTCTGTTATTTCAGACACAATTCACTTACATATGTGTGTGTGTGTGTGTGTGTGTGTGTGTGTATGCTTGTGTATTTTTGAGAGGTCTAAAGGGATTTCTCAAGGATTTTTTTTTAATTTCCATATAATTCTTTCAGCACCTGCTTGGTTTTTAATAATATTTCTTAAGCTACACTTTACAAAGGTTTATGACATTTAACCCAGATTTTAAGGTTTTATGACTTGAATATATATTGAATGAAGGCATCTGGGATTTTGTTTTATTTGCTTTGTCTCTCCAGAAAGCAATATATGCAGGTAATTATTTTAGGAAACTTTCTACTGTCATTTATTTTATTGCTTACTTATTTTGGCTTTGTCATATTGCTTCCATATCTTCAAGTCTAAATGCTAATTATCATTCCCTCAAATATCTTAGGATTAATTTAAAACAAAGTTGATACCTCATTCCCTTCCATTTCATGTACTTTCTTTTGCATAGCAAAGATTTATTCCATTGATAAGTATTACTCAATCTAAATCAAATTGCCATTACAAACTAGGTATGCAAGTCTACTATCTTAAGATTACTCTGAATTATTTTTCTCTTTTATAAAAGAATGTTTTTCATCTCTCCAAAACCTGTCAAATCATATTGTCTTAAACACTTTGGAATTTTTTTTTTTGGTAGTCATTAACACTTTGCAGGAATCTTATGAAAAGAGGTCTCTCCTGATCTGGGAATAATCTTAATCAATTACTTTGATTAAAAGGTAATTTAATCAATTACTTTGATTAAAAGGTAATTAAATCAAATTATATTGCTTTTTGCCCTTTAATTTCTTTCAAATATTTTTTCTCATCCAATTACTAAAAGTAATGTAATGTAAGTATAAGGAATTGTAAACTATTTTGTCCAATTATTTTGAGATCAATAACAATAGGCTAGACATAGCATCAGGTTCATATTCGTTTTTTTTAAGTGAAATGCTCTATTGAAGTATAACATATATAGAAATGTCAACAAATATAAAGTGTATTGGGACACTGATCAAAAAATATAAAACAAGAGGGCTTCCCTGGTGGCGCAGTGGTTGAGAGTCCGCCTGCCGATGCAGGGGACGCAGGTTCTTGCCCCAGTCCGGAAAGATCCCACATGCTGCGGAGCGGCTGGGCCCGTGAGCCATGGCCACTGAGTCTGTGCGTCTGGAGCCTGTGCTCCACAACAGGAGAGGCCACAACAGTGAGAGGCCCACGCACCGCAAAAAAAAAAAAAAACAACTATATGTATGTGTATGTATATATATATATATATATATATATATATATATAAAACAAGAAAGGAAATACGAAATAAAAAACAAAATGTGTACTGGTTGATGGATTTTCAATCTCAAATGTAGTGTTCAGTACACTATCAGGTCCTCAACAAACACTGGCAACTCCCTGTCCTTTAGCCACACATTTTCTCTGAACTTTACATTAACCCAGTGAAGACATGCTTTCTACTTGGGAGAGCCATGTGCAGAGACTGAAAATGTGAAAGAGTGTCTTCCTGAATTAGGCACTATGGTCATGTTGCCCAAGTGTGAAAATCACTTTTTTAAAAACCCTTTTGGGGACTTCCCTGGTGGTGCAGTGGTTAAAAATCTGCCTGCCAATGGAGGGATACGTGTTCGAGCCCTGGTCCGGGAAGATCCCACATGCTGTGGAGCAACTAAGCCCATGCACCACAACTACTGGGCCTGCGCTCTAGAGCCCACGAGCCACAACTACTGAAGCCTGTGCACCTAGAGCCCGGGCTCCGCAACAAGAGAATCCCGAGTACCACAATAAAGAGCAGCCCCCACTCGCTGCAACTAGAGAAACACCAGCGTGCAGCAACGAAGACCCAATGCAGCCAAAAAATTAATTAATTTATTATTTTTAAAAATCCTTTTGTACAGCTCCTGGCTGTGAGAAGACAACAGCTATAAGAGCTGGAATTCAGGTCTTGAATCCTCTATAGGAGTCCCCCCTGAAATTCACTGAGTTTAGAAGAAATGGTATTGGAGTACCTACTGGAAGCCAGGTCCAGTGCTAGATACTGGGAATACATTTCCCTTGGGGCCTTTTAGAGTTAGAAGGAATCCAAACCACATGGGGGTAGGAGGGATACTCCACAGCAGTGTTCAAGTTATGCATGGAGCAGAGAAAAGGGCACTTATGCTTGACTGGAGAAGTCAGAAAGATTTGATGAGGGAGGAAACTTGTAGGGGGCCTACAGCGTCATCCACCCCACCAGTGATAACTCCTGAAAGGCTTGCAGCCTCGCAAGCAAGGCCTACCTTGCTTACCAAACCACAGTGGACCTCTAGATTAAAAAACCCAAATTCTTCCAATGGTAACTGAACACCCTAGTTAGCATTCAATGTGGTTCTAATGATCTTTCCTTCAAGCAACACTAGTTTTCATCTCTTCTACTTATTCTTTCTTCTGTGTTGCCACCTAAAATACCTTCCTTTCCACTAGCCACTTACTCAAACCCTCTATTTTTTTTCACAGTCCGGCTCTAAACTTACTTCCTCCAAGAGGCATCTGTCTACATACAAATACTTCCTTCCCTATGATTTTCACTGTCATAAATGTGTTCAGATGTTATCTTGAAAGTCTCTGTTGTCTAAGAGCACCTTATCTCTCCACAGGGATTAAATTTCAAAAGGCAATGAAAGTAGGGTTCTAGAAGACTGTTCAAAAAGCAGGAGGTTGTGAGAGCAGTACTTCCCCTCCCTTACCCTCAACTTTCCCTGGGTAGTGTAGCAGCTACTGGTTTCTTGTTTTAAGTAAAGATATGTTCCCTCTATCCCCAGAATCTATGCTGGGGAGGAGCCCTCCAGCCTGAGGTTGTGAAGCATTTAATAAAAGAACATCAGGAAGTCAGTGGCTCCATTTAACAGCCCAGGTTCTCCAGATACAGGGAGGGTGGTCTCTGGGGGATTGTCCAGAGCTAAGTTGTATTAGTTTCCTAGGGCAGTAGCAACAAATTACTACAAACCTGGCAGCTTAACAGAAATATCTTCTCTCACAGTTCTACAGTCCAAAAGTCTGAAATCAAGGTGGACTCCCTCCAGAGGCTCTAGGTTGATAATCCATTCCACGTCTCTCCTAGCTTCTGATGACTGCCAACAATGTTCTTCCACGGCTTGTGGCTGTATCACTCTAGTCCCTGTCTTCGTGGTCACATTGCCTCCTCCCCTCCTCCCTGTTTCTCTGGCGAATCTCTCTCACAGGTGTTTCTCACAAGAAATTTACCACTGCATTTAGAGACCGCTTGGATAATCCAGAATGACCTCTTCATCTCATGATCCTTAGCTTAATTACATCTGCAAAGTCTCTTTTTCCAAATAGGACCACATTCACAGTTTCTGGGAATTAGTTCTCGGACAGCTTTTTGCAGGCCACCATTCAACCCACTGAGAGTATCAGGATAACCTAATTATCTAGATGATTACCATGATAACCTAATGTTGTCACTAACAGCGGTGGTTTACAAAGCATGCTCATCATTTAGATGAAGTATAGCAAATCATTAAGTTACCCCCTGCTCCTGAGCTATTGAAATTGTTCAAGGAGAACTGCTAGGTGCTTTGAGGAAAAAAGATGAATTAAGTCTTCTTTCATGGATATTATAATTCAGTAGGAAAAACAAACATGTACACAAGTGTAGGGAAGTTGAACGAAGGTGAAAATGCAATGCTTTGCAAAGAAGAGTAGGGGGAGAGTAAAGACCACTCGTTCCTTTTTCCTCTATTTCTTCCTCAACATTACTCCTTCTCACAAGCACTCAACACCTTATGTATATCACAAAATGCCCCATTAGCTGATGTTTTGGTTCATTTCTTTCATGGACACCAAAGGCAAGTGGACACCTTTGCTAAATGTAATCTTATGGAGTTCTCATGAACCCAAAATCTGTCATATTTAAAATACAGATTACATTAAAAAAAATACAGTAACTGCCCGATAAACTCGCAAATGAAAGCTATATATATGCTTTAGTATTGTTTCAAACTTATTTTCTTTAATAACGTGAGAATCTACAGGCTATATACAGTTGATCCTTGAACAACACAGGGGTTGGGGCACTGACCTACCATGAAGTCAATGCAAGGAGAATATCTATCCATTCTCTACCTTGCCCGCCCCCCCCCCCCCCGGGCTCCCCATATACAGAGAGCACTTCCTAAGTGGACATTAGCGAAATTCCAGGAATTCACCATGAAGTAGGGGGTCACCAAAAGTCTAAGTCAAGCAAAGGCTTATTAGCAGAGATGATGCCTAATTAAAGCGAAAAAGACAAACGAAATTGTGAGATATATATAAACCATTTCTATAAATTTCTTACAGCAACTTATCTAGACTCCCTGAGAATAAATATTTACATACTCTATGGTTGCTACGAAGTCTTTTCCTGAAGTTATTTTATCCTATCACCACTAAGAGGACGTGACGTGTTCCAGAGAAATAAACTGGAGAATCAGGCGTAGTTCTTTTGTATCAGCATCTAATTTAATGCTATCAGGAAAATCTAAGAAATATGAGGTTCTCTTGAAACATTAGAGATACAGAAGAAAAGATGCCTGTTTCTCTTCACTTCTGTGTTTAAACACAAACCAGTGGATGAAACTGTCCTCCTTAAAGTTATCAAAACACCAGCAGGATGGGACGCTGGCTTTTAAATCAAGATGCCAATATCTTGATACCAATGCCCCTATCTTGTACTACAGTCTTTTGGCCCACTTTTGGCTTCAGTTTCCTATTGAAAGAAATAACCACAGTGGAACACAGAACGTTCAAAAAAATCTTACTAAGGAGATTCCAGTCCAAGACGGTGACCTACACACCAAACTTGCAGCTACACGTGGAACAATTTCCTCTTGAAAAAAAAAAAAAACCTGAAAACTGGCTGAGCAGCGCCTACACCGCAGGCAAAGGAGAAAAGGAGCAGGTAGGAGAAGCCAGACACGGATGGCCATAAGCACCGCCCCTGGGCGGCAACCCACAGTCACAGGAGGGAGCTCAAACCCTGAGCTTCTCCCTGAGGAGTGAAGGCTCTGAACCCCACATGGGACACCCCCAACCTTTAAGACCTGCACCTGAGACATGAGCCCCCAAAACATCTAGCTTTGAAAACCAGTCACTTCACGATACCTGCCCTACAGCCATCCGAGAGACAGCTCTGGAAGGCCCGCGCTCAGACTCACCAGCCCTGGGTCCAGCGTGGAAGCCGCCTCCAGGGATGCCCCAACGGCTGGGGGACAGGCTCTGTTTGCTGGTCCAGAAGCATCGGCCTGAGGGGCAGGCCTCTGATTTAACATTTGGGAGACTGCTGGTGTTCTCTCCGAAGGAGGCTGGCAGGCAGCATCTCTGTGCCCTCCTTCCAGGGCCAGGATCTCTCAGGAGGGAGTTTTCACACGTGTCAGGTACCCGGTTTTACATCAAGGGCCCCAGTTTTATGTCAGACGCCCGGTTTTACCTCTGGTGCCCCAGCATTATGTCAGGCGCCTGGGTAGTCTGGCGCGCAGGTTTACATCGGGTGCCCGGTTTGACACAAGGTGCTGGGTTTTACATCTGGTCCCCCCGCTTTACAACCGTCGCCCCTGCTTCTCGTCAGGTGCCGTGGATTTACGTCAAGTGCCCCAGTTTTACGACTGGTGCCGGGTTTTATACCAGGCACCCGGTTTTACCTCAGATGCCAGCTTTACGTCAGGCACCGGGTTTACGTCAGGCGTCCGGTTTTACGTCAGGCGCAGAGCTTACGTCAGGCGTAGGGCTTATGAGAGGCGCCCGGTTTTATGTCAGGCTCCCAGTTTAACGTCGAGTGCCCGGGGTTTACATCAAGTGCCCCAGTTTTATGTCAGGTCCCAGGTTTACGTCAGGTACTCAGTAATACGTTAGGTGTCGTGGTTTTACATCAGTTTTACGTCAGACGCCCGGTTTTACGTCAGGCGCCGGCTTTACGCGAGGCACCGGGCTTACGTGACGCACCGGTTTTACGTCACGTGCCCCTGGGGTTTACAAGTGCCCCAGTTTTATGGCAGGTCACAGGTTTACAGAAGTAACACGTCAGGTGTCATGGTTTTACATCAGGTGCCTGGTTTTATGTCAGATGCCCCAGCTTTACATCTGATGCCCCGTTTGTTTGGGGTTTCTTTCTTTCTTTTTTTTTTTTTGAAGTAAAACTTTTATTATTTGCAGTTTACGAGAATATTTTAAAATAGTCAAAAGAATCTACATACAAACTAATAGAATTAGTAAATTATTTTAGCTAGGTAGGTCTCTGGATAGATGAAGAGACAAAAATTGTATTTTCATACACCAACACCAAAAAATTTGCAAGTGCAGTTTAAAATGAATTCCATTACAGAGCATGAAAAAATATTGGATATCTAAGGAAATAAGTAGATCCCCCTTATTTGTGGAGAATATGTTTTAAGACAGCAGTCCCCAGCCTTCTTGGCACCAGGGGCTGGTTTTGTGGAAAACAATTTTTCCACAGATCCGGGGGGAGGATACGTTCAGGCAGTAATGCCAGCAATGGGGAGCCATGGCGAGTGGCAGATGAAGCTTCACCCACTCACTCACCCGTTGCTCACCTCCTGCTGTGCGGCCCAGTTCGTAATAGGCTGTGGACCTGTATCACAGCCCGGGGGTTGGGGACCCCTGTTTTAAGACCTCCCCTCTCCAGTGGATGCCTGAAATCAAGGATAGTTCGAGACACTATGTATAAAGTTTTTCCTACACATATGTACCTCTGATAAAGTTTAACTTATAGTTACAGTAAGAGGTTAACAACAGTAACTAATAATAAAATACAACAGTTATAACAATATACCATAATAAAAGTTATATAAATGTGGTCTCTCTCTCTCTCTCTCTCTCTCTCTAAATATTTTGTTGTACAAATTTAATACCTTTTCTGTCTTTTAACTAAGCACTTACACACTGTGGCTGTATCTTTTGCAGTTTGAGGTGTGACAGCAAAACTAGCACAAATTTCTTTTTCCTTCACAACTTCATAGACAGAACATTTGTTCTTACTAGATCTTAGCAACCTCAGCACTTAACTTATTTTTTCCTTTATTAAGTCAAGAGCTTTCACCTTTTCACTTAAAGGAAGAACTTTATGGCTTCTCTTTGGTATATCTGAATTGCCAGCATCTCTACTCGTGCGCTTTGGGGCCATTGATAAGTAAAATAAGGTTTTCCTGAACACAAGCACTGTGATGCTGTGGTAACCAAGCAGGATCTACGGGGCCTTCTTGGGAAAGACCCCTCCCCACCAAGTCCCCTGCTTTGGGTCCTCTGTGAAGTACCTAATAACAGTATCAGATGAACATTTCCTGAGTTGTTTTACAGATGCTAAAACCACCACCAAGTGGAAGAGGTTAACTACTTGATGACCATGATGAGCATGTAGCCCCCAGACCTACTGGAGCCTCCGGATTAACAACGTTAACCCCTGTGACATCACCTTCTTACCTCACCATCAACCTTTCAGAGAATTGTGCCCGAGCTGATCACATACCCTGAGTGTCCTCTCCTTCACCTTGCCTTTAAAAATGCGCCCCTGAAACTCATCAGGGAGTTCAGGTGTTTTCGAACATTAGCTGTCCTGGACTCCTTGTCTGGTTCTTTACAGTAAACAGGGCACTTTCCTTCACCATAACCCGGTATCAGTAGATTGGCTTTACTGTGCATGGGCTAGCAGACCCAAATGTGGTTCAGTAACACAGTAACAGTTGATTTGATAACCAAGAGGGCTACTAGGTAAATAACAGGTGGGACAGAGCAGGAGGGCATGAGATTTCATCATGCTACTCAGAAAGGCGTGCAATTTAAAATTTATGAATTATGTCTGAAATTTTTCATTTAATATTTTCAGACTCTGGATTGGTGCCCCAGTTTTACGTCTGGTGCCCTGGGTTTTGTTTTGGTTTGGTTTTAAGGTCTTTATTGGAGTATAACTGCGTCACAATACTGTGTTAGTTTCTGTTGCACAGCAAAGCGAATCAGCTGTGTGTATACATATATCCCCATACGCCCTCCCTCTGGAGCCTCCCTCCCACCCGCCCCATCCCACCCCTCTAGGTCATCGCAAAGTGTGCCCTGATTTTTGAGGCTGCCTCCAGGGGACACCTCTACATCACCTGGCTCTGGTGGCCATGGGGCCTAGGCTTTCAGCCCCACAGCACTGTTTATATTTGCATATTTTAAAATCTTCTGCCTGAGGGTCTGGCTTCCAATCAGCCTGAGTCTAGGTTCTGACTGAGATTCCCCTGCTTTGGAACACCGACTGGTCTTAGCACACCCTCATGTACTACGAGCTATTAAAAATAAAATAGGCTGCTTGGACAGTCACTGAGGTTTGAGAGACAACAAGAGTGAGGCAGGATTGAACGGTCAGGCTCAACTCCTGCAGGAGGCCACTGCTTTAAGTCTGGCTGCTTTATCTAATGCATAGAAACCAACAGAGAGTCAAGCAAAATGAAGAAACAAAAGAATATGTTCCAAACAAAAGAACAAGACAAAACCTCAGAACCAAACCTTAATGAAAGAGAGATAAGTACATTATCTGTTAAGGAAAATCTTCCTGAGCACTGGTCAGTGGGATGAAGAAATGGGGGTGGCCAACACAGGCAAGATGGAGAAACACACCAGGAAAAATAAATAAACAAGAAAAATATTAGATACTGAAAAGTACTATGAAGAGTACTACTTATAATAGCATAATAAAATAGTAGTATTAAAATAGAGCTGATATGCAAGGTTTCTAAACCTTGGAACTTGATACTTTGGACTGGATAACTCTCTGTTGGGGGGGTGGGTTTCTTGTGCATGGAGGGATGTTTTCCAGTGTCCCTGGCTTCTACCTATTAGATGCCAGTAATATGACCCCTTCAGTTGTGACTCAAGACATTGCCAAGTGTCCCAGAGGGAGAGAGAAATCGCCCCCAGTTGAGCACCACTGCAATGGAGCCACCAGATGATACCTTTCAGCTCCAAATGTTTATCCTCATAATGAAACCAGAATACTGTACATAATGAACCTGCCCCATCCTCTCTTTTCAACCAACCTCTGTAATGATAGATGCCATCCTCTTCTGTACCTAACTGTAAAGCTTGCAGAACTGTTTGCCTCAATAACATTCCAAACCTGTATTGTAGGAACTGAAAACACCATCAGACCCTGTAAAATAGATGACAAGGTGTCCTGCACTATTGACATAGTTAAGAACCTCCAAGAATAGCGCTTCTAAGCTATTATCTGGAGACCAATAGGAATGTTGAAGAGTTTCTCCACATGAAAGCACTTATCTGCACAGTCATAAAAGATAACCCAGGGGCTTCCCTGGTGGCGCAGTGGTTAAGAGTCCACCTGCCGATGCAGGGGACACGGGTTCGTGCCCCGGTCTGGGAAGATCCCACATGCCGTGGAGTGGCTGGGCCCATGAGCCATGGCCGCTGAGCCTGCGCGTCCAGAGGCTGTGCTCCGCAATGGGAGAGGCCACAATAGTGAGAGGCAAAAAAAAAAAAAAAAAAAAAAAAAAATAACCCATTACCATGGAAGGAAATCAAAACTGCAATAAATTTCAAAAGAGAAGAATGAAGAGGAGTAGGCATAAAGGACTAGTAGAAAATCTCAAGTGAGAACATGCTCAACACAGAAAGGGGAGGAGGGCTGTGGAGGCCATGACTGCATTGTATAGAGAGTGACCTGGCACTGCCGGTGAACATGGAGACACTTAGAAAACAGATGCAAATACATCAAGAGGGTCTAGAGAGTACTGTTTAGAGAAGGCCTTTTCTCCGTCATCCAAATCATATTCAAATTAAGTTGAAACCATGACAAAGAAAACCTTTGTATTTGATTCTGGCCACTGAGAAATTCCATTTGGAAGCTGTTAAATAGCTCATGAAATTAAAACTCACACCTGAACTAAAAGTCTCCATCTTCCTTTGTTTGTGCTAAAATTTTAGGGCCGATCCCATAAAATATTTTTAGGACAGAAACTTCAAAAACTCTAGGAAACATGTTTAGTGATGATAAGAAGAAATCATTGAGCTATAGATATTTATGGCAAGTAAAAATTGGTTTTCATTAGTTACCTTTTCTAAATAATACTCTTACAGATTAAACTAATTTTTAATAGAGAATTGACATGACTCTACTTATCTTACAAGTTTCTCTATTTTACTTCTCTATTATATTAATATAATTTAAAGAAATAAAACACAGGAATCTTGAATTTTTTTTTAATTTTATTTAATTCTTGGCTCGTTGGGTCTTCATTGCAGCACGCAGGCTTTCTGGTTTTCTCTAGTTGTGATGAGCAGGGGCTACTCTTCCGGGGGCTACTCTCCATTGTGGTGCACGGGCTTCTCATTGCGGTGGCTTCTCTTGTTGCAGAGCACGGGCTCTAGGCACGCGGGCTGCAGTAGTTATGGTGCACAGGCTTAGTTGCTCCACGGCATGTGGGATCTTCCTGGACCAGGGATCGAACCTGTGTCTCCTGCATTGGCAGGCAGATTCTTAACCACTGCACCACCAGGGAAGTCCCAGAAATCTTGAATTTAAAAAAATATATAATGTTAGACCAACTGCTTCCTCTGTTTTTCAGAAGAGCTCAGATTTTATCACAGATTTCCCTTAAATAAGAAGTATGGGTTGGAAAGGGCACAGGAGTCAGACGCTTTAAAACACCTCTTCTACCATTCGCCAGCTACATGATTCTGTTAATTCATTTAATATTGCTGAGAACCAAGTTTCTCATATAGAGATTGGATATAACAATTATATACTATTCATGGGGTGGCTGTGAAAATAAAAAGAAATGGCATATGAGAAAAGGCTTTGCAAACCGTAAAGTTCTATCAAGTGCTGTTTTCTTATCATCTTATCATTGAATTAACATAAAATGTGGCCACAGTGTGGTTTACATAAAACATTCAAGCATGCAGATGACCAAGAGGTCCAGCTTGAAGAAACTTTAGTCAGGCTTCTTCCAGACTATAGACCCTGACCTCCCTTTCCTCAGAGGATTTTCTTTAGAAAACTTATAAATTCTTTCTTTGCCTATTTGATATGTAAATCTTTTTAAAAGCCTCTAACTCCTTGTACCTTCAAGGAATACCTTCCTCCAGGAGCTGGGAGCCATCACTTTGAAACAATAACATCAAGTCCCCCAATCTCCCAGTCTCTGTGGTAGGGTAGGAGCCCAACTTCCATGAGCACTTTGCTCCAAGTTGTAAAACTACCTTCTGTCATGAAGATAAGTTTACTTTTCCTTTGGGAAAGACCCATTAGCAAATACAGACAGCCTATGATCCCCCCATTCCCCAGCTATTCAAAACTCACCCACCCTTTATTTCAGCAGCGTTAAGTTCAGACTTTAGTTCTGGCCTTTCTCCTCTTTGCAACAGCCTTGAATAAAGTCTTCCTTGCCTGTTAAATTTTGTCCTGTACAATTCTGGTTTTGACACGTTTGCAGAAGAATGAAGATATATCCTAGGATTCATTTGCAGCAAAACTTAACAGCCCCCAACTCCACTTACGACTCACCCAGGTTATAGCTCACATTAGTCTCTTATAGACTGAAACCTCCTGGAGGTGAGTGACTAACCAAGTAACTGACCACATCTAACAATGTCCTCTCTATATAACCATGTATTTATGTATGTGGATCAACATGTAGTTATTACTGTTTTCAGTATACATATCAGAGTTTAACTTCTCAGAAGCCAGAGCACTTGAAATACTTCCACAGGTGGTAGATCTGGTGATGCTGCAAAGCAGGTTGCAAGAGAAACACATTTTTAAATCACTTTATTGAGGTGTGATTGACATACAAAAAGCTGTACGTATTTAATGCACATGACTTGAGTTTGGAGATAAGTATACACCCATGAATCCATCACCACAATCTATGCATCCATCACCTCCAAAAGTTTCCTCACACACTCCTTACTTATCATTTTTTGGGGGATAAGAACATTTAACATAAGATCTATCCTCTTACCAAATTTTTAAGTATATAATACAGTGTTGTTAACTATAGGCACTATGTTATACAGTAGATATCTAGGACTTATTCATCTTGTATAACTGAAACTTTGTACCCTTTGACTAACCGCAGTCCCTAGCAACCACAGTTCCAACTCACTGCTTCTATGATTTACTTTCCTCTTGTAAGTGGTATCATGCAGTATTTCTCCTGCTGTCTGGCTTATTTCACTTAGCATAATGCCCTCCAGGTTCATCCATATTGTCACAAATGGCAGGATCTCCTTTTTTAAGCTTGAATAACATTTCATTTTATGTGTTTGCCATATTTTCTTTAGCCATACATCTTTTGATTGCATTTAGGTTGCTTCCATGTCTTGGCTATCGTGAATAATGCTACAATGAACGTAAGAGTGAAGATCTCTATTCGAAATACTGATTTAATTTCCTTTTAACATATACCCAGAGTGATATTGCTGGATCATAGGGTAGTTCTAATTTATTTTGAGAAACTGCATACTGTTTTCCACAGTGGCTGCACCAACTTACATTCCCAGCAGTAGTGCACAAAGGTTCCCTCTTCTCATTCTCCCAACACATATCTTTTGTTTTTTGGTTTCTTTGTTTTTCTTTTTTTAAATATTTTTTTAATATTTCTTAAAATATTTATTTATTTACTTGGCAGCATCGGGTCTTAGTCGGGCACACAGGATTTTCATTGCCACGTGCAGGATCTTCCTTCTGGCGTGTGGCATCTTTCATTGCGGCATGCAGAATCTTTAGTTGCAGCATGTGGGATCTTTTTTAGTTGTGGCATGTGAACTCTTAGTTGTGACATGTGGGACCTAATTCCCTGACCAGGGATCGAACCCTGGGCCCCTGTGTTGGGAGCACAGTCTTAGCCACTAGACCACCAGGGACGTCCCCTGTCTTTTTTTTCTTTTTTTTAGTTAAGAGATTTTATTCTAATAGCTTGTAATTACAGTGCTTGTTTGTCGAAATGAAAACTGAAAACAAGTATACAAAACACTTGATTACTAACTGTGTTTTGAAAGCAGTAAGAGGTTCCACAACACCAAATAAACCAGTTCTGAGGTTTTCCCCAAGATAAAGTTTAACAGCTCCAGCTTCTTCAATGTTTATCAAAATACAAAAGATAAAAGTAGAGGTTATCATTTTTTGATGGCAAATCTGACCGTTGCAGGCTGAGAGAGTGAAAGCACATGTAGACAGGGGCTCCGAAGGGCTGGGGCTCAAGGATGACCACCCGCGCTCCTGCTGGTGAGACCCCAGAGAGCCCGGAGCAGGCAAGCAAGGGGACTGCAGGGCTCCCACTCAAACCAGAGCATTCCAACCTAAGTGCCCATGCTGACCCAAGAAAAGGCTGGGGTTCCTCCAAGGGGTCTGAGAGTGGCGGTTGCAGCCTCCAGCCCATCTCCTGGACGGCCATGTAAGCACAGATGCAAGCACAAACGCTATGGGGTGTGGGATGACCCAAGACAGAGCAAATCACATGGACCCTATCGTGACCATGCAGAATGGATCATAGCTGGTTCTGCCCCGTTTCATGTTCCCAATGGGAAACAGACCACTAGTGGACTGGACTCAGGCCATTACTGCAGAACCTACACTAGGCACATTTCTCCCTTCTGTGTGTTCAAGTGTTCTCCTTATCTTGTACTTGTAACTTTTTTTTTTTTTTTTTTGTGCTACGCGGGCCTCCCACTGCTGCGGCCTCTCCCGTTGTGGAGCACAGGTTCCGGACGCACAGGCCCAGCGGCCACGGCTCACGGGCCCAGCCTTTCCGCGGCATGTGGGATCCTCCCGGACCGGGGCACGAACCCGTGTCCCCTGCATCGCAGGCGGACTCTCAACCACTGCGCCACCAAGGAAGCCCTACTTGTAACTTTTTTTAAATGCACTGAATTTGGGTTAAAAACCAACCACCAAAATGGATCTCAACACAGATCTAAAGCCCAGAGGAGAAGCATCGGGCTTGTCTGACACAGCGACTCCTGGATGACCCGTGTGCCTAAAATCCCTTCTCAGTACTAAACAATGGGTTGGTTTTCTTTTTATAATAAAAAAAAAAATCTGAGTAATATTGCATAGGAGTACCAGAAACTGCTTCATTGCAAACAAAAGCTATTTACATTAAATAAAAACCCAGGTGCAGGCCGCGTCTGCACACTTACAGCGCGGGGAAGCACACTATGACCGACCATGGAGACAGCTTCTGGCACTCACACCCCAGGGGCACGCTTGCCACATGAGAGTAAAGCGAGGGTAGAAGGAGGGAGTGAGAGGGGAGGAGAGAGGAGTACAGCTCACTTCTGGTTCTGGAGCTGATTGGACAGCCAGTCCAGTCCCTCATAGAGCCCATCCCCGCTGGTGGCACAGGTGGCCTGAGTGTACCAGTTCCTGTGGCACAGAGAGTGCAGACCCAGCTTGTCTGTGATCTCAGCTGCATTCATGGCATTGGGGAGGTCCTGTTTGTTAGCAAACGCTGAGCAGAACGGCATCCCTGAGCGCATCTTCTGCCAGCATCCTCATAAGCTCCTCTCGGGCCTCATTCACACGCTCTCTGTCCTTGCTGTCAACCATGAAGATGAGACCTTGTGTGTTCTGGAAGAAGTGGTGCCACAGAGGCCGGATCTTGTCCTGGCCGCCCATGTCCCACACAGTGAAGCTGATGTTCTTGTATTCCACGGTTTCCACGTTGAAGCCTAGAGTGGGAATTGTGGTCACGATTTCACCCAGCTTCAGTTTGTACAGGATAGTGGTCTTTCCCACAGCATCTAGGCCCACCTTGAGAACGCACATTTCTTTTTTGCCAGAAAGGCCCTTGAAGAAGTTTGCAAAGTTATGCCCCACGCTGTAGACCCATGGGAGCAACACGGGCCAGAGAAACCCTCGGCGGCCGGCGCAGCTGCTACCCCGGCGCAGGCGCTGGTTTCGCTCCCACAAGATGGCGGCTCTGACGGCGCAACCCCCTGTTTTTTTTTAAATTATAGCCATCCTGACAGGTGTGAGGTGATATCTCATTGTGGTTTTGATTTGCATTTCCCTGATTACTGGTGATGTTGAGCACCTTTTCATATACCATTTGGCTATTTGTATGTCTTCCTTCAAAACCGATGCATTTCAATGCAACTTTAGAAAATAACGATTTGAAGATGGATTATAGATGTGTAAATATACAAATCTCAAGCAATAGCAATATCAAACATTTGTCAATATTAAACATAATTTAAACCTAGCTAATTTAGCTCTAAAATGATGCAGAAAGAATAGATGTGGCACAGGTACAAGACAAATGAGAAGTCTCAGGAAAAAATAGAGAATATAAAGCTCCACTCTTAAAATCCTTCTATAGTTTCCAGTTACTTAAAGCATAAAGTAAAACACCATAATACATCAAAAACTTTGGCCAAATCTGGACCAAATCAAATTTCTCCCCTTTCTCTCTTTGCATTTGCTTCTCCATCCCTTATACTCAGTGTCTCCTTGTGAATGGAGAGGAACTTCCCCCTACATCTCAGAAGCTGAAACAGCCAAATCTATTACTACAATCACCTAAAACCTTTTTTTACCTGAGGGGGTTTGCAAATGGGTCACACAATCACTGTGTCACACCCAAATCCAAAAGCCCTATGAAATCTCCTCCCATCTCAATATGACTAGGACTCTACATTTTTCAAGGCAAGTTCATCTATTACCTTTACCATCACTAGCAGTGAGTTTATTATTATTAAGTCCACTTTATTTGTGAGAAATCTGATGTTGATAGAGTTTATTTCTTGCAGCTTTATGACGTATACAAAAACTTCACGTATTTAATATGTACAATTAGATGCTGAGAGAGTGTAAATTTCTTACTTGTATCAAGATAGGGCTTAAGAAAGTCCTTCAGCCCATTTCTATGTGGGATAATCAGATCCCAGGAGTTATAAAAAGCAATCTCTAATTCCATACAGCCTGCTGTATGTTCCCAGAAGGGTGATAGGACTGAAATGCACCCAAAGTGATAAAAGATGGACATAACATCCCCAGGACAACCAACAGGGTTAACTTAAGTTTCTCCTGATTCCCCAGAGCAGCAGGTAAACACACAACACAGACTTAGAATGACAGGTGCTTCTCTGTATAGTCACAGGAACATAAAGGCCAGAGGGGCGGACTGGCCTTCTTCTCGGACCCAGGTTGAGCTTCCTGAAAAATCCTGCCTGCCTATGGAGTGCCTCTCCACATATAGGCTGTGTCATTATTGTCTAAGGCTGTGGAAACTGCCCCTCCAAAGGGAAGAATACTCCTGAGTCTCCAACTTCGTATAGCCATCACCATGCTGTTAAATCCTTTATCCTTTACCTACTTTAAAGGGATTTGTGTCTTTTGCGTTTGTCTCTTGATACCTCACTGTCAATCACTTTCTCCCTTGTGAAAAACATGCAGAGAATCACAAAATAAATAAATAGATTTGGTAGTTCAGAAATTCCAATTACATGCCCAATACCCTTCTACTTTCTGCTTAATATGTAAAGGAATCCTGTAATACAAACCTTATAAATCACAGAACTGATCCCAAAGTCTAAAATCAAAAAATAATAAAGGCTTTACTAGTGGGAAGCAGCCACATAGGATAGGGAGATCAGCTCGGTGCTTTGTGTCCACCTAGAGGGGTGAGATAGGGAAGGTGGGAGGGACACACAAGAGGGAGGAGATATGCGGATATATGTTTATGTATAGCCAATTCACTTTCTTATACAGCAGAAACTAACACACCATTGTAAAGCAATTATACTCCAGTAAAGATGTTAAAAAAAAAAAACCCTATCAGTGAGTGTCAAGTGACAATTAAGCTGCATCTGGTGGCAGGCTTTAAGTCAGAATCCGACACTTGTTTTAGTCCATGAGTAGCCCTCCCATTATTTTATTTACCACCTCCGTCCGCGCCTCTTTCCCACACTGCACACTTGTCTCATTCAGTTTTGGTAAGCCCACAAGCTAACCCTAGCCAAAATGAGTAAAAAACAAATGTCTCTGGAGAGCTTCTTTGAAAAGGGGGAAAGACCCAATGATGAGACAGCAGAAGACTCTAAGACTGCATTTAAAAGAAATCTGCATTTACAAGAAAATACCAAAAGTCCTACTTAAATTCGTTGCAACAGGTGATTCACATTATCCAAGCCCACTTTGTATAATATGTGGCTACCGGCTATCCAACAAAGCCATGAAACCTTCAAAACTACTCACCTGTCTCAGCTTTCAAAAGAGTTTGAGCATTACTTCCCAACCACAAAAGACCCCTGAACTGGGAAGGAATGGATCCGTGACCCATTTGTGAATAAGCCTGGTGAATCAATTTTGTCTGTGCTAGAAGAGGATCAACTGCTTGAGATCCCAAATGACGGTGACCCTAAAAGTCTGTTTGAAACAACTTCAAATCTCCATACGTTCTGGATTAAAGTCCAGGCAGAATATCCTGAGATTGCCACAAAAGCACTGAAAAGCCTGCTTCCATTTCCAACGTCCTATCCTTGTGAAGCAGGGTTTTCTGCAGTGACAGCGACCAAAACGAGATCACGGAGTAGACTGGACATAAGCAACACACGTCAGGTATCACTGTCTCCCATCGCCCCCAGATGGGACCATCTAGTAGCAGGAAAACAAGTTCAGGGCTCCCACTGATTCTGCACTATAGTGAATTGTATAATTATTTCATTATATATTACAATGTAATAATAATAGAAATAAAGTGCACAATAAGTGTAAAAAAAAGAAAAGAAAAAAAGCTTTAAAGTTGTTGACGGAACTCTGTTTCTGATTAGGATGTAGAACAGTGCAAAAGACCATCATCTCCATGGTAACAACAAGAAAAACAAAATTACTTTTCTATAAAGCTATCAAAGAGCCGTGACAAAAAAGCAAAGAAGCCTTAATGAACTATGATACAGAGAGAGACAAGCAAAGAGCCGCAGATGCTTCCACACTTAGCAGCAAATTCCAATCTGACTTTGCAAATTCCAAGCAAACTTGCCAGAGATGGAAGGGAGAGGGATTAGGAGAAACCAGCAGGTTTTAACAGTGAGGACAGGCAAAAGACAGAACCTATGATAGCTCAAATACAAAAAGAACTGTTCAGGCCAACACAGCTCCAATCTCCCACACGCTAGGAATTTTTCTGAGAAAGTAGCAGAAATAATTATGAGGATAGGGCTAGCTAAAAGACAGAACATTTTTTGGCCATTTCATGGTGCTCAGATCCCAGGACCCTGTAAAACTTGAATCCGTAAGTAAATCATAAGCAACTAAGCTAAAAATCAAACGCTTTCAAGTTCAAACTTGGGAAAATCAAAAGGATTAATTTGTCCCTTAGTTGTAGCAACAGTAGTAAAGAACATCGGGGGTTTCCCTATCTTGGCTCTTGTAAATAATGCTGTGATTAACATAGGAGTGCACATATCTTATCAAATAGGAGTTTTCATATTCTTTGGATAAATATTCAGAAGTACAGTAGCTGGACCAATGATACTTCTATCCTTAATTTTTTGCGGACTCTCCATACTGTTTTCCATAGTGGCTACACCAATTTACGTTACCACCAACAGTGTAGGAGGGTTTCCTTTTTTCCACATCCTCTCCAACACTTGTCATTTCTTTCCTTTTTGATGATAGCTATTCTAAGGGGTGTGAGGTGATATCTCATTGTGGTTTTGATTTGCATTTCCTTTATAATTAGTGATGTTGAACATCTTTTCATGTGCCTGTTGGCCATCTGCATGTTTTCTTTGAAAAAGTGTTTGTTCAGCTCCTCTGCCCATTTTTTAATTGGATTGTTTGGTTTTTTGTCATCGTATTGTATGAGTTCTTTACATATTTTGGAATACTAACCCTGTATCTGAGATATGATTTGCAAATATATTCTCCCATTCAGTAGGTTGTCTTTTCACCTTGTCAATGGTTTCCTTTGCTGTGCAGAAGCTTTTTCGTTTGATTAGGTCTCACTTGTTTATTTTTTATTTTGTTTCCCTTGACTGAGGAGACATGCGAAAAACATATTGCTAAGACCCATGTCAAAGAGCGTACTGCCTATGTTTTCTTCTAGGAGCTTTATGGTAAGCATACAATCTAAGTGTCTATCAATGAATGAATGGATAAAGAAGACGTGATACATATATATACAATGGAATACTCCTCAGCCACAAAAAAAAATAAAAAAAGATGAGATTTTGCCGTTTGTGACAACATGGCTGGACCTTAAAGGTATTATGTTAAGTGAAATAAGTCAGATGGAGAAAGACAAATATAATATGATTTCACTCATATGTGGGCTATAAAAAAATTAAAGTTTTTGATTAATTTTTATTGGAGTATAGTTGATTTACAATGTTGTGTTAGTTTCTGCTGTACAGCAAAGTGAATCAGTTATACATACACATATATCCACTCTTTTTTAGATTCTTTTCCCATATAGGTCATTACAGAGTACTGAGTAGAGTTCCCTGTGCTATACAGTAGGTCCTTATTAGTTATCTATTTTATATATAGTAGTGTGTATGTCAATCCCAATTCCCAATTTATCCTTCCCCCCCTTTCCCCCTTGGTAACCATAAGTTTGTTTTCTCCATCTGTGACTCTATTTCTGTTTTGTAAATAAGTTCATTTGTACTGTTTTTTTAGATTCCACATATAAGTAATATCATATGATATTTGTCTTTCTCTGTATCACTTACTTCACTCAGTATGACAATCTCTAGGTCCATCCATGTCGCTGCAAAAAGAAATAAATGAACAAACCAAACCAAACCAACAAACCAAAAAATAACAACCACATAGAGTTGTGGTTACCAGAGGGGAAGGGTGGGGTGGGTGAAATGGGTGAAGGGAATCAACTGCATGTTGATGGATGGATTTTTGGTAGTGAGCACACTATAGTGTACACAAAAGTACTGGAGTCAGACAAGTACAACAGTCAGACAAGAAAAAGAAATAAAAGGTATTTAAATTGGAAGGGGGGACTTCCCTGGTGGTCCAGTGGATGGGACACCATGCTCCCAGTCCAGGGGGCCCAGGTTCGATCCCTGGTCAGGGAGCTGGATCCCACATGCATGCCGCAAGTAGGAAATCCACATGCCATAACTGAGAAGTCCACATGTCACAACTAAAGATCCCGCATGCCACAACTAAGAAGTCCACATGCTGCCACGAAGATTCTGCGTGCTGCAACAGAGACCTGGTGCAGCCAATAAATAAATAAATAAATTGGAAGGGAAGAGGTAAAATTGTCATTATATGCAGATGACATGATACTATATATAGAAAACCCCAGACTCCACACAAAAACTACTAGAACTGATAAATGAATTCAGCAAGGTAGCAGGATACAAGATTAACATTCAGAAATCAGTTGCATTTCTTTACACTAACAATGAAATATAAGAAAGGGAATGTAAAGAAAATACCTTTTAAAATCACATCCCCCAAAATAAAATACTTAGGAATAAACCTGACCAAGGAGGTGAAAGACTTATTTGCTGAGAACTATAAAACATTAATAAAGGAAAATGAAGATGACTCAAAGAAATGGAAAGATATCCCATGCTCTTGGATTTGAAGAATCAATATTGTTAAAATGGCCACACTACTGAAAGCAATCTACAGATTTAATGTAATCCCTATCAAATTACCCATGACATTTTTCACAGAACTAGAACAAATAATCTTAAAATTTATATGGAACCATAAAAGACCCAGAATTGCCAAAGCAATCCTGAGGAAAAAAGAACAAAGCAAGAGGCATAACTCTCCCAGACTTCAGATAATACTACAAAGCTACAGTAATCAAAACAGCATGGTATTGGTACAAAAACAGACATATGGATCAATGGAACAGAATAGAGAGCCCAGAAATAAACCCACACACCTACGGTCAATTAATCTTCAACAAAGGAGGCAAGAATATACAATGGGAAAAAGTCTCTTCAGCAAGTAGTGTCAGGAAAGTTGGACAGCCTCATGTAAACCAATGAGGTTAGAACACACCATTTCACCATACACAAAAATAAATTCAAAATGGCTTAAAGACTTAAACATAAGACCTGACACCATAAAGCTCCTAAAAGAGAACATAGGCAAAACATTCTCTGACATAAATCATACCAATTGTTTCTTAGGTCAGCCTCCCAAGGCAATAGAAATAAAAACAAAAATAAACAAATGGGACCTAACCAAACTTACAAGCTTTCACCCAGCAAAGGAAACCATAAACAAAACGAAAAGACAACCAACTGAAGGGGAGAAAATATTTGCAAATGATGCGACCGAAAAGGGCTTAATTTCCAAAATATACAAACAGCTCATACAACTCAGCAACAACAAAGCAAACAGCCCAATCAAAATATGGGCAGACGGAGATGGAAAGAACCGAAGCGCCCATCATCGGACGAATGGATAAAGAAGATGTGGCACATATACACAATGGAGTATTACTCAGCCTTAAAAAGAAATGAAATTGAGTTATTTGTAATGAGATGGATAGACCTAGAGTCTGTCATACAGAGTGAAGTAAGTCAGAAAGAAAAAGACAAATACCATATGCTAACACATATATATGGAATTTAAGGGAAAAAAATGTCATGAAGAACCTAGGGATAAGACAGGAATAGAGGCACAGACCTACTGGAGAACGGACTTGAGGATATGGGGAGGGGGAAGGGTGAGTTTTGACAGGGCGAGAGAGAGTCATGGACATATACACACTAACAAACGTAGTAAGGTAGACAGCTAGGGGGAAGCAGCCGCAAGGCACAGGGATATTAGCTCGGGGCTTTGGGACAGCCTGGAGGGGTGGGATGGGGAGAGTGGGAGGGAGGGAGACGCAAGAGGGAAGACACATGGGAGCATATGTATATGTATAGCTGATTCACTTTGTTATAAAGCAGAAACTAACACACCATTGTAAAGCAATTATACCCCAATAAAGATGTTAAAAAAAAAAAAAAATATATGGGCAGAAGACCTAAATAGATATTTCTCCAAAGAAGAAATACAAATGGCCAATAGGCACATGAAAATATGCTCAACATTATTAAAGAAATGCAAATCAAAACTACAATGAGGTACCACCTCATACCAGTCAGAATAGCCATCATTAAAAACTCTACAAATAACAAACACTGCAGAGGATGTGGAGACAAGGGAACCATCCTACACTGTTGGTGGGAATGTAAGTTGGTGCAGCCACTATGAAAAACAGTATGAAGATTCCTCAGAAAACTAAAAATAGAATTACCATATGATCCAGCAATTCCATTCCTGGGCATATATCCAGACAAAACTCTAATTCAAAAAGATACATGCACCCCTATGTTCATAGCAGCACTATTCACAATAGCTAAGACATGGAAACAACCTAAATGTCCATCGACAGATGAATGGATAAAGAAGATGTGGTACATGTTTACAATGGAATACTACTCAGCCATAAAAAAGAATGAAATAATGCCTTTTGCAGCAACATTGATACAACTAGAGATTATCATAGTAAGTGAAGTAAGTCAGAAAGAGAAAGACATATGATATCACTTATATGTGGAATCTAAAATATGACACAAATGAACCTATCGATGAAACAGAAACAGATTCACGGACATAGAGAACAGACTTGTGGTTGCCAAGGGGGAAGGGGTTGGAGGAAGGATGGAGTGGGAGGTTAACAACAAGGTCCTACTGTATAGCACAGAGAGCTGTATTCAATATCTTATGATAAACCATAATGGAAAAGAATATTAAAAAAAGAATATATATATATGTATAACTGAATCACTTTGCTGTACAGCAGAAATTAACACTATATTGTAAATCAACTATATTTCAATAAAAAAATTAAATTAAAAATTTGGAGTGGTGAGCACACTATAGTGTATACAGAAGTAGAAATATAATGTTGTACATGTGAAACATAATGTTATAATATATACAATGTTATACATATAAATTTATATAATGTTACTACAATAAAATTTTAATTAAAATTAATTAATTAATAATAAATAAAGTAAGTTGGTGGTTGAGCTGAAGGACAAAGTGAGATCTCCTAAATTATAATTGAATCAGCTATAAACTAAGACTAACTGCAACTGTAATCCAGCTCTGACCCAGACTGAAGTAAGTGGAATCTAAAAGAATAGACCTGGGGGCTTTCCTGGTGGCGCAGTTGTTGAGAGTCCGCCTGCCGATGCAGGGGACATGGGTTCGTGCCCTGGTCCAGGAAGATCCCACATGTCGCGGAGCGGCTGGGCCCGTGAGCCATGGCCGCTGAGCCCGCGCGTCCGGAGCCTGTGCTCTGCAACGGGAGAGGCCACAACAGTGAGAGGCCCGCGTACCGCAAAAAAAAAAAAAAAAGAATAGACCTGGTATTGGCTGCCTGGTTGAAGGAAGTTCTTGCACTCTCTGAGAATAGAGAAAAGAAGTAAAATCATCATATTTCACTTATGACTGTTCTTTAATGACTGGTATACAATAAAAGTTTATAAGACATGTAAAGAAGCAGGTGAATTGACCCATAATCAAGAGAAGGAAATTCAATAAAGAAAGACTTACTGGGACTTCCCTGGTGGCACAGTGGTTAAGACTCCGCACTCCCAATGCAGAGGACCCAGGTTCAATCCCTGGTCAGGGAACTAGATACCACATGCATGCTGCAACTAAGAGTTCATATGCCACAACTAAGGAGCCCACATGCCACAACTAAGGAGCCCACCTGCCGCAACTAAAACCTGGCACGACGAAATAAAAATAAATAATTTTTTTAAAGACTTACTAATGACTCTGAAATCTACAGACAAAGACTTTAAAACAAGTGTTATAAATATGTTAAATAATTGAAAGAAAAAGATAAATCGAATGAGTTTAGAGATAGTGGATTTTATGAGGGATCTGTAAACTTAAATAAAATTCACATTATTGAGCTAAAAAAAACAATTGTTTTAATAACTGAATACTGCTGGAGGCTGCAGTCCCTCTCTGCCTGGGCCTCTCCACACTGCTGCATGCGCTTTTGCACAGTATGGTCATCGTATTCCAAGAGTAAGTGCCCCAAGAAACAGGCAGTAGAAGCTTCCAGTTTCTATTGTCAACAAGCACAGAACCCAGATTCAAGGATGGAGACACAGACCTCAGTTCTCAGTGGGAGGAATGTCACAGAATTTGGGGGCCATTATTGAACCCACCACAACAAGAGAATGGATAAACAAACCACGGTCTATAGATGTGAAGTATTTCTACTCAGCAATTAAAAAAGGATGGACTATTAATCCACACAACATGGATGTATTTCAAAAACATTATGTTTAGTGAAAGAATCCAGACTCATAGGGAATAAATACCAAATCATTCCATTTACATAAAGTTCAAAAACAATCAAAACTAACTTACAATGAGAGATATCAGAAGAGTACTTGCCTCTTGGGGAGCAATGGACTGAAACAGGGTACTCAGAAGCTTTGAAGGTGATGAAATATTCTATATCTTTATTCCCACATTGGCTTCATAGGTTTATACGGGTGTCAAAGCTCACTGAACTGTACACTTAAGACCTTTGCATTTTACTGTATATAAATTAGACTGAAATAGAGCTGTTCAAACACAAATAAAAAATTATTGAATGGACATATATATATATATACACTACCAAATGTAAAATAGATCGCTAGTGGGAAGCAGCCTCATAGTACAGGGAGATCAGCTCGGTGCTTTGTGACCACCTAGAGGGGTGGGATAGGGAGGGTGGGAGGGAGGGAGACGCAAGAGGGAAGACATATGGGAACATATGTATATGTATAGCTGATTCACTTTGTTATAAAGCAGAAACTAACACACCATTGTAAAGCAATTATACTCCAATAAAGATGTTTAAAAAAAAAAGAAATTTTCATGGCAAAAAAAAACAATTATTGAAACACAAGCACTTATGTGGTTCTGGATTGGATAGTGATTTGTACAAACCAGCTATAAAAAATATAACTGGAACACTTGGAAATAGTTTATCATGTTTCAGATATTAGGTGAGATAAAATTTACTCATCTGTAGAGACCAAGATAGTTAACTGAAAAAAGCATATCATAAAACAATGTGTACAGTATGATCACTATGGTTAAAAATACTACAGAGGTTTATTAGGGAAGTGAAAATGCTCTCTATCATACTGTCATGGTGGATACGTCATTATACAGTTGTCTAAACACATAGAATGTACAACACCCAGAACGAACTTTAATGTAAACTATGGACTTTGGTTGATAATGATGTGTCAATATAGGTTCATCTGTTGTAACATATGTACACACTCTGGTGGGGGATCTTGATAGTGAGGTAGGCTATGCCTGTGTTGGGAGAGGGGGTGTATGGGAAGTCTCTATATCTTAATTTTCTGTGACCCTAAAACTGCTCAAAAATGTCTTAAAAATATAGATAGACACATATATTACTCCCATATATTCTTAGGGAAAATGTAGGTGGAGTGTTACTAGAGTGTTACTGTGGTAATCTCTGTGCCGTGGGAATGTATGTTTTTATTTTATATTTTTGTTTGCATGGCATTTCTTATAGAAGTACTGCTTCTATAATAATAAAGGTTTACATAATAAACTTGCATTTTGTTTGTGAAAACAGGGTTGAAAATTCTTTTCTAAAACTCTGTTCCCAAAATACGCCATTTTTACCTAGTATAATTTCAATTAGACTATAGTATGTGCAGTATTTAGTATAAGATTGAGTAAAACATAACAGGTAACCTTTCTGAAACCCTTAATATATGCCAATCACCGTGTTTTGCTCTTGCATTTAAACCTTGCAACAGCTGTGTGAGAAAGGTGCTATTACTTTTCCCATTTGCAGATGAGGAGCCTGAGGCCCAACACAGTCGCCAAACTAAAAGAAGTCAGACTCCCCCCTTGTCATCATCACCCCTATGCAATCAGTCACAGTGTCCATGCGACATGTGCATAATCTCCTTCATTCTCAAAGCACTATTTTGAGATTGCAACGGCTCATCTGGTGAAACCAAGGATCCTAAGAAGTGGAATAACTTGCCCGAGGTCACAAGCCAGCCACTGGCATAGCCAGTGATATGAAAGCAGGTGTGTCTGCTATTGACCAGCAACTGCTACACTGAATCCCTGGCTTTATCAGCAGGACACAGTGTTTTCATGTGAAGCCCTAGCAGAGACTATAACACCATGCTTCCACTGCACAACTTGTAAAATGCCCAGAGAAGAGAAGAGATTTTTTTTTTTTTTTTTTTTTTTTTTTTTTTGCGGTACGCGGGCCGCTCACTGTTGTGGCCTCTTCCGTTGTGGAGCACAGGCCCCGGACGCGCAGGCTCAGCGGCCATGGCTCACGGGCCTAGCCGCTCCGCGGCATGTGGGATCTTCCCGGACCGGGGCACGAACCCACGTCCCCTGCATCAGCAGGCGGACTCTAAACCACTGCGCCACCAGAGAAGCCCAGAAAATAGATATTTATAAATGGTTGTTGGAAGCAAATGCGTCCATCCATTTCTTTATAATCCAGAGCTAAAGCCCGATCATCAGGACATTGCATGTTCAGAACATATTATCCTGGCCTGCTGCAAAATTGCTTTCCCTGATTTCAACGTTCTGTCCTCAGCACCTACTGAGGGATGAGTCAAGAAAACATTCCACAAATCCCACAAACGTGTTTGCGACAAAGAAGTCATAAGTGAACATTTTTACCTTGTCTCTCTTACTCTCCTGTTGATAAGGCGAAGCTCCCAATGAGAACTATCCTTTAAAATTAGGTACTGGGTGAAACTTTACATTCCTTGAGAATTTTCCTTAGCATTTATTTTATTGTTTTATTTTAAAAACACTCAAATAGTGCTTACCTTGTGCCAGCCACTGTTCTAAATGCTTTACTAATACTGGCACATTTGATTTAATCCTCATAACATGCCTATATAACGAAGTTACTTCTAACATTCTTATTAAGCTTATGAAGAAATGGAGGCACAGGGTGATTACTTAATTTGCCTAAGGTCATATGGTTAAAAAGCATTTTTTTTCCTTACTTACAATTTGAAAACAAATGTGTTTTCTTTCTCACTGGGCTTGCTAAGAGGTTTGGAAGAGAATTTTTAACCGAACCCTAGAATTTTTGGAGGATTCTTTACCTGTAAACATGCATTTTGTTTTCCTTTGAAGTTCTAATACTGCATGGTATGTTGCATTTTCTTTGTTCCTGGATGGATAGATACAGGAATAAAAATAAGAATGGAGCCAAAGACTGAGATCTAGATAAAACTACAATTATGTGTGCAATTCCTATATGCTAAGACAAGTACTTTGTAACATTAAGTCAAGGGGAAAGAATCATTTCTGTATTTGGTTAAAGGTTTAATATAAGTTCAAGTTAAATTCTGAAACAAAGATATAAAGGTAATTCAAATAAGAGACTAAATATGTTTAGGCAAAAGGGAGGAGAATGGTAATTTTTAATATAATTTTTAACAAATAATGGTAATTTTTTAATGCACAAATTCAATGAGTTCAGAAGAAAAGGTAAAAGTATATACAGGAGTTTGTCATACTGCCCAGAGCTTATTGTTTTTTAAAGCAATTTTTCTTGTACAAGGTCCAGAAAAGCAATAAATTTAACAAGGCACAGGAAAGCAATCAGGAGCCCAGGTATAAAGACCACATACTAGAACACAGTGACACTATGAAATACCTGTTCTTGTCTTTTGTTGCAAATAAGATCCTTCAGCAACAACAGATTTTCATTTGTAATCATTCACAGCCAATTCCAATTTAGTGCAGATGTGAGTTTAGCTCTGCAGCTGAACCAAAGCTCCTTCACATGGGGAAGTATTTTTCAATTTTTTCTCTATGATATTCCTTTGTGAGAAAAGGGATGAGAAGAACTGTTCCCGTGGGCAGTGGAAGGCATCTGTGAAAAGAAACACCCATTTATTTGGATGCTATTTCTTTATCAAGTTACTTATTCACTGATCATCCCCTCTAGGAAACGTGCTAAAGATATTGCCAATATTATTTCATCAGCATAGGAGTTGAGAAACCAGGTGAACATTTCTCTGACCAAAAGTATTACATTTTCCAGGCAACAATCTCACCTGTGTATGGGAAGTGGTGAGAGTCTGCTTCCAGGGATACCTGTGTGTTTTAGCCTCCTCAGGCTGCATTAACAAATACCACAGGCTTGGTGGCTTCAACAAAGCAGTTTTTCTCACAATTCTGGAGGCTAGAAGTCTGAGATCAAGGTGTCAGCAGGGTTGATTTCTTCTGAGGCCCCTCTCCCTGGCTTGTAGATGGCCACCTTCTCCCTGTGTCCTCACATGGTCTTCCCTCTATATGTGCCCGTGTCCTAATTTCTGCTTCTTATATTGGGTTAGGACCCACCCTAATGACCTCATTTTAACTTAATTGCCTCTTTTAAAACCCCATCTCCAAATACAGTCACATTCTTAGGTACGGTTAAGACTTAAACATGTGAATTTTAGGAGATCTAATTCAGCTCATAAGACAATGTGGACACGTGTGCTTCCTCATCTCTCTACCATGTTTTAAACAGACTAGGTATTTTGTGGCCGAGACATCAATCACAGCAGCCCCATTTCTCAGAAGCCACATGAGTAACTTAAAAAGCTGATGATTTTCTGCCAAAAGCCAGAAGACTTAAGATTTTGACTATAAAATAAAGAGCTCAGTTTTTTAAACTCATATGTGACATAAATATGAATTGAGAAAATATCCCAAATTAGAAAATCAGAATAATAGTAATAAAAGTGACATTTTAATTTCTGAGGCCCCGGCGAGGCATTAAGAGAGCACTCAAAGGAGAACAGACCAGGAGTTGAGAGGTGAAAAAAGGGAGGGACTACTCCTTCAGAAAACTTAAATTGTGTTCTCTCTCTGTTTTAACACAAAACTTCCCATTACAACACCCTCGTCAAATCAAATCAAATCAAAATAAAATTGAAAAGGGAAGATTACACCTGAATAAATGCAGCCTTCCTAAAAGCCAAAGAAGATGCTGGTGATGGTGTCGATGTTGTCTATAAATAAAACAAAAGGACCGTGAGCCACAACTACTGAAGCCCGCGTGCCTAGAGCCTGTGCTCTAAAACAAGAGAAGCCACCACAACGAGAAGCCCGCGCACCGCAACGAAGAGTAGGCCCCGCTCACCGCAACTAGAGAAAGCCCATGCACAGCAACAAAGACCCAACACAGCCAAAAATAAATTAATTTTAAAAAAATTTTTTAATTAAAAATTTAAAAAAAGAGGCTCACCAGCCTCCCTGTCGTCACTGCGTACTCTGAATATTCCAGGTCTCCTCACTGTTTGCACAGTTTGAGCCAAAACACCTCAGCCTCCTGAAAGATGAGCCATTATTGCATTTCACCAAAGCCGGATCTTTCTAAGGATATCCACAGCATGTTGGAGCTGAAGAGGATATTATACTCATCAAATCCGGTATCCTCCAGGTGGCCCATATGATGCTAACAGCTTTCTCAGAAGAGGCTTTGTAGTCAAAAAGTTTGCAGAATGCAAACTTACATTGTCTGTGGTTTGTTGTTCTTTTGACCCCACATGCTTCTCAGAGCTTCGTGGTTGCTAAAATGTATACTTTTATAAATTTATAATATTAATAGAATATATAATATAATATATAATAAATATTATATATAGACTTTAACATTATAATATTAATTTTTATATGCATCATATAACATATGTAATATCTAATGTTATGATATATTACATATATTAGGTATTATATATATAAACTTTAATATTATAGTTTGAATACCCCATGGAGTATTCAGTTTTTTTAACAATTTTCCTGACCCCAGAAACACTGTTACAAAGACAGTTCTTAGAGCACTTTGTGAAATGCAGATGTAGTCCAATTGCCTCATTTAACAGATTGAGAAACAGAGACACAAGATTGATGCTACTTTCCCAGGGGCAATGCCAAGATCAGGATATAAATATCCTAATTCTCAGTGCCCTTTCTTCTATGCCATTGAACTTCTTCCTAATGAATACTGATCTCTGGACTTGGTCAGAAGGCCTGTGCAGATATCCATTCAGGAAATCTGAATCTTCAGGTTGGAATGTAACATCTGACATAAATGATGTATTTAATCCTCATAAAAGATATACCAAATACTATGTAAAATTTTGGATATTAGGGGGCTTCCCTGGTGGCGCAGTGGTTGAGAGTGCGCCTGCCGATGCAGGGGACACGGGTTCGTACCCTGGTCTGGGAAGATCCCACATGCTGCGGAGCTGGCCGCTGAGCCTGCGCTCCCGGAGCCTGTGCTCCGCAACGGGAGAGGCCACAACAGTGAGAGGCCCGTGTACCACAAAAAAAAAAAAAAAAAAAAAAAAAAAAAATTTTGGATTTGACCTATAATTGGGGTATTCAAATAAAGAAAAGAAGTCTGTCTTATCATGCAACTCTATTTGGTCACTTGTTAGCTATAGATTGGTCCAGACCACACAGAAGGAATGTGGCAGTGTATGAGCAACAGTCTAGAGTAAATTTTTGATTTGTTCATTTGGAAAAAAAAAAGAGAAAAGGAGTCTTATAAATTGAACATGTTTAAATTCTCACATTGACAAAATTCTTCCACAAATTAAAAGAGTCTGGTTAGTACAGATTATCATGAAGAGTAGCTCACAAAAGTGTGAGCGAGGACATGGACAAAGAAAATCTATAGAAAACACCAAATTCTCAGCCAGAATATCTGTCTCCTTGTTTTCTGACTACTTATGAAAAACGCAATTTCAACTTTATTTTTTTCTTGCCCTAAGAATAGGATTACCAGCTAAATACAGGATTCCCCATTAAGTCTGAATCTTAGATAAACAACAAATAGATTTTTAATATAAGTAGCTCTCAAATATTGCATAAGATATACTTACACTGTATTTTTATTTTCTAAATCTGGCAATTTTGCCTATGAAGGATACTCACACTTATTGAAAAGGCCTTCAGTAAAGCAACAGATTAAAATGTCAATAGAAAGTAAAAGTTGACAGTAAGGAAAAGCCAGAAAGGCTGATTATCATTCAATAACTGAAGTTCGATTCTGAGATTTAAACTCAAGTATCAAAGATGAGAGATTAAGGGATACATTTATGCATTAAATTACATTTCCTACGTTCCTGATTTGAGCCTCAGTGAAAACTACAAAAAGTCAACCTGTGTTTTATTTATTTTTTTAAATGTAATATAATTTACTTCAAAATGTTTTTTTAATAGATCTTTATTGGAGTATGATTGCTTCACAATGCTGTGTTAGTTTCTGTTGTACAACAAAGTGAATCAGTCATATGCATACATATATCCCCATATGCCCTCCCTTGTGAGCCTCCCTCCCACACTCCCTATCCCACCCCTCTAGGTCATCGCAAAGCACGGAGCTGATCTCCCTGTGCTATGCGGCTGCTTCCCACTAGCTATCTATTTTACATTTGGCAGTGTATATATGTCGATGCTACTCTCACTTCACCCCAGCTTCCCCTTCCCCCTCCTCCATGTCCTCAAGTCCACTCTCTATGTCTATGTCTTTATTCCTGCCCTGCCACTAGGTTCATCAGTACCATTTTTTAAGATTCCATATATATGTGTTAGCATACAGTATTTGTTTTCCTCTTTCGGACTTACTTCACTCTGTATGACAGACTCTAGGTCCATCCACCTCACCACAAATAACCCAATCTCGTTTCTTTTTATAGCTGAGTAATATTCCATTGTATATATGTGCCACATCTTCTCTATCTATTCATCTGTGGATGCACATTCAGGTTGCTTCCATGTCCGGGCTACTGTAAATAGTGCTGCAATGAACATTGTGGTACATGTCTCTTTTTTTTTTTTTTGATTTTTTTTTGAACTTTTGAATTTTATTTTATTTTTTTATACAGCAGGTTCTTACTCGTCATCCATTTTATACACAGCAGTGTATACATGTCGATCCCAATCACCCAATTCATCACATCACCACTCCCACCCCCTGCCTCTTTCCCCCCTTGGTGTCCACACATTTGTTCTCTAAATCTGTGTCTCAATTTCTGCCCTGCAAACCGGTTCATCTGTACCATTTTTCTAGGTTCCACAAATATGCATTAATATACGATATTTGTTTTTCTCTTTCTGACCTCACTCTGTGTGACAGTTTCTAGATCCATCCACGTCTCAACAAATGACCCAATTTCGTTCCTTTTTATGGCTGAGTAATGTTCCATTGTATATATGTACCACATCTTCTTTATCCATTCGTCTGTCGATGGGCATTTAGGTTGCTTCCATGTCCTGGCTATTGTAAGTAGTGCTGCAATGAACAATGGGGTGCATGCGTCTTTTTGAATTATGGTTTTCTCTGGGTATATGTCCAATAGTGGGATTGATGGATCATACAGTAATTCTATTTTTAGTCATTTAAGGAACCTCCATAGTGGTTGTATCAATTTACATTCCCACCAACAGTGCAGGAGGGTTCCTTTTTCACCACACCCTTTCCAGCATTTATTCTTTCTAGATTTTTTGATAATGGCCATTCTGAACGGCGTGAGGTGGTAACCTCATTGTAGTTTTGATTTGCATTTCTCTAGTAATTAGTGGTGTTGAACATCTTTTCATGTGTCTCTTGGCCATCTGTATCTCTTCTTTAGTGAAATGTCTATTTAGGTCTTCTGCCCTTTTTTTTTTTTTTTTGCTATACGCGGGCCTCTCACTGTTGTGGCCTCTCCCATTGCGGACCACAGGCTCCGGACGCGCAGGCTTAGCGGCCATGGCTCACGGGCCTAGCCGCTCTGCAGCATGTGGGATCTTCCCGGACCGGGGCACGAATCCGTGTTCCCTGCATCGGCAGGCGGACTCTCAACCACTGCGCCACCAGGGAAGCCCTTCTGCCCATTTTTTAATTGAGTTGTTTGTTTTTTTGATATTGAGCTCCATGAGCTCTTTGTATATTTTGGAGATTAACCCTTTGTCCATTGTTTCATTTACAAATATTTTCTCCCATTCTGAGGGTTGTCTTTTCATCGTGTTTATGATTTTCTTTGCTGTGCAAAAGCTTTTGTTTCATTAGGTCCCATTTATTTATTTTTGTTTTTATTTTTATTACTCTAGGAGGTGGGTCAAAAAGGATCTTGCTGTGGTTTATGTCAAAGAGTGTTTTTCCTATGTTTTCCTCTAAGAGTTTGCTTTTTGTTTATTTTTTTAAGTATTTCTTTTTTTTTAAATTTTATTTATTTTATTTTTGACTGCGCTGGGTCTTCATTGTTGCGCATGGGCTTTTCTCTCGTTGCGGTGAGGAGGGGCTACTCTTTGTTGTGGTGCGTGGGCTTCTCATTGCGGTGGCTTCTCTTGTTGCAGAGCACGGGCTCTCGGCACATGGACTTCAGTAGTTGTAGCATGTGGGCTCAGTGGTTGTGGCTTGTGGGCTCTAGAGCACAGGCTCAGTAGTTGTGGCACACGGGCTTAGTTGCTCCGCGGCATGTGGGATCTTCCCAGACCAGGGCTTGAACCCGTGTCCCCTGCATTGGCAGGTGGATTCTTAACTACTGCGCCACCAGGGAAGCCCCCTGTGAGAGTTTTATAGTGTCTGGTCTTACATTTAGGTCTTTAATCCATTTGGAGTTTATTTTTGTGTATGGTGTTAGGAAGTGTTCTAATGTCATTCTTTTACATGTAGCTGTCCAGTTTTCCCAACACCATTTATTGAAGAGACTATCCTTCCTCCATTGAGTATTCTTGGCTCCCTTGTCAATTATGAATTAACTGTGTACATGTGGGTTTATTTCTGAGCTGTCGATTCTGTTCTATTAGTGTAGACCTGAGGCACAGGCAGGCATCACTCCTGCTGGATTCTGTAACAAATGGTGCTGGTGGCAGGACCACGGCCAAAACGAGATATAATATCCACAAGGGAAGGAGACGTTTCTGGGTCTAGCTGGGACCACAGTTGGCAATTCAGCAGCCTGGGCATGGATCTGCCTTCTCAAAAGAGCCCTCACTGGTCTTGGGCTCCAATAGGATTTAACAATCTCCTACCTGGATCCCAAATCTCCCACTAAGGCACTTCTGTCCAAGATGGCTGCCAAATTATTATTGCTGAGTAGGGATACAAAGAGGGAACTCCTATTCTGCCATCTTGCTGACATCATTCCCTGTGAAAATATTATTTGTTAAAATTTGATTTCACCTTTTAGAATCAGTTTGTATATGTGTGTGCCTTTCTGCCTGATTTAACATCTAACCAGATTTTACCCAAAGAAATTCCTCCAGGGCAGGTTTATAAGAGATTCTAATCAAGATTAAAATAAGCATTCTTCACTATGAAGAACATGTTTCTTAACTTTTCTAAGACTTCTAAAACAACTAAAACTTGTATATACCAGAAAACAGAAACCTCTGCAGACTAGCATCATCTAAAGCAAATCTTTAAAGATGAGGGTAGGGCAGCAAAGGGGTAATGAACCATGCAGAGCTTGCTTTGAGAGGCACCCAGTTTGAAAAGAGCATTGTCAAGCTGACAGAAGCATTTGTCTCAGTAAATATTCTTCTTCATTCCTAAAGCATTCAACCATGAGAAGGTGAGCACAGACAGCAGTCTACAAGTCTCTAATGAATACTTGTAACACACAAGCTGAAAAATTCTTGATCTGTCTGCCCTTTGTGAAAAATAGCAAGAACTGGAGATGGGGGTTAAAAATGAGGGAGGCTTTCACTTCCCATGGTAGGCCAGCCTGTGGCAAAATGAACCTCTCACCAAGAAAATCTTTAAAAGATGAATAAAATACAGAAAACTTCAGGTTGAAGATATCAGAGAGCTACCAAGGCAGCCAGGACTCAAGGAACACATTCCTGGAGAGAAATGAAGCCCAGGGAAGTGAACTTAACATTCTGGGCCCCTTTTCCTTCAGGCATTTGATAATTCATGTGATACACAGGTCAGAAGGATTTTTTTAATCCAAAATAAGGAGGACATATACCCCCAATTTATGCAATGAGGCCAACCTAACTTTCATATTAAAATCTGGAAAGGACATTGCAAGAAAAGTGAATTACAGACTAATAACCGTCATGAGCATAGTTGCAAAATTGATTTCCATATAAGCCATCGATATATTAAAAAGGTAATAAATACATCACAATCCATTGAATTGGATCCAGAAATGCATCACAATCCATGAATGCAACGTTGTTCCCACAGTTGAAAGAAAGAAAGAAAGAGAGAGAGAGAAAGAGAGAGGGAGAGAAAGAGACGGGGGGGAGGGAGGAAGGGAGGGAGGAAGGAAAGAAGGAAGGAAGGGAGAGGGAGAGGAAGAAATGGAGGGTGGGAGGGAGGGAGGGAAGAGAAAGGAAGGAAGAAAGAAAGAAAGAAGAAAAGGAGGGAGGGAGGGAGAAAGAAAAGCCAAACAATTCACCACACTGGAAGAAGAAAAGAAAAAAAAAAAAAGGTCTTCTCAATAGATGCCAGAAAAAGCACTTGAAAAAATTCATTACAGAAACTTAGCAAACTAGAAATAAAAGAATCTAACATTAGTCTGATATTGAGGCTCATCTACAAAATACCTACAGCAAACATCACACTTAATGGTAAAATATTGAAACCTCACCTCCTAAGATCAGGAACATGACAAAACACCCTCTATCACCTCTTCTCTTCCACATTGTAATAGTTTAGGTCCTTGGCTACGCATGTGGGTAAGTAAAAGAACTACCAAAGCAAAAAGAATGGAAAAGTAAATATCCCTGTGATTGGTCACAGACCACACAGTTGTTCATCTGGCATATTCAAAAACATTCCACAGAAAAACTATTAAAATGAGTAAGTGAACCTAGCGAAATTGCTCATTAAAGTCAGAATGAAAAAGTTTCGTTATTATCTACTGGGAAGAGGTAGAAAATGAGTTTTTTAAGTGATAGTTATAAAAGCATAAAGAATACTCAAGGATTACCCTAACAGAATACATACAATGCTTCTTCACAGAAAACTAAAGACATTATTGAGAGAAGATATAAAAGAGCTAAACAAACAGGACAAATGTCTATGAATTTCAAGACAACATATTATAGAGATAATAATTCCTTCTAAACTGATATATTCATTCAATACAATCCAAAGGAAAATCCCAGCTGTATTTTTATATTGTGGAAATTGAAAAGTTGATATTAAAATATGTATGTGAATTAAAAGTCCACAGATACCTAAGACAATTTTGAAAACAAAGTTGAAGGGTCCACATTACTAGTTATTAAGACTCATTATAAAACTATATTAATTATGACAAGGTGGCATGGCACAAAGATGGAAAAATATTCCAGTTAAACAGAATAGAGGGCTTCCCTGGTGGCACAGTAGTTAAGAATCTGCGTGGCAATGCAGGGGACACGGGTTCAAGTGCTGGTCCGGGAAGACCCCACATGCAGCGGAGCAATTAAGCCCGGCGCCACAACTACTGAGCCTGCACTCTAGAGCCTGTGAGCCACAACTACTGAGCCCACGTGCCACAACTACTGAAGCCCGGGCACCTAGAGCCCGTGCTCCACAATGAGAAGCCACCGCAATGAGAAGCCCACGCACCGCAACAAAGAGTAGCCCCCGCTTGTCGCAACTAGAGAAAGCCCGCACGCAGCCAAAAATTAATTAATTATTTATTTAAATGCAATGGCAAGTCACCAGAGGCTCTTAGTGGAAAATGCTATGAACAAATTTATATTATAAATGTATAATTTACAACAAGAGTGACAACTGGGTGGAGCAGGAAGGAGGCAGTAACCCAAAGTTGTTGGTGTCTCCAATCAAGATGATGGCTGTGGAGCTAGAATAAAATGGGATGTTGTCAAACTGGTGTGGTGCCATGGATGCCAGAAGGAGAGCTTGCTTTAAGTGAGGAAATTGCTTTAAGTGGCAGGTGTTCCCTGAAGATGGAGGGAGGTGTAGACTAAAGAAGTATCATTGCATTTAACGGCATGGAAGTCTCCGCTAACAGCAGAGAAGGAGAAACTTTGAGGCGACTCACAGAAGACATGGTCTCAGGAAACCAACCTGACAATACCTGGGAAATCAATACTGTAGATAACTTGGCTTTGAGAAGAGATGGCGAGGGTTTTTAAATCAAAGGTATATTGATCTCACATGGAGATTGGGGGAAATGGCTGGCATATCAAACCCTGTTCCCTTCTCATGCCATCTTACAAACAACCCTCAGTCCAATTCCACTCTTATTCTCAGCAAAATGACCTTGAGAAATAGGAAGTAGATTAACCTTCCCTAGGCAACTCATTCTACTGTTTAACCCTAGCTTTCCACGCTAATGCCCTTAAATCCTAGGTAAATCCTCCAGACGGGCAGGCTATTTTGGGACCATAATCTCTTCTCACCACAGGATCAAACTAACTACCTCTTCAAATACAGCCAGGTTTTGTTTTGCCTTTTTAGTACACTGAATGTAAAAGTTGACATCAGAGTCTGAAAGGGTAATTGTACGTGATTATATTTCTTTATCACTAATTTTAAAAGCCTACATAAACCATAATTTGCTGTGTCTTTGCAGATGTTATCTTGTATGGCTTATAATCCATTAATTGCTATGTTGCTCAAATGTTCTTGTGAATTTTCTGGGTCTGCCTACTTACTTCATTTGAAAGTTACTCTCAGGTACACTTTTTTATAACCTTCAGTCATCTTCTTGAGTTTTGATGTTATTAAATAATAGTTTTTCAGAAAATGAAAGAAGAAAATCAATAAGCAATGGTAGAGGTGCTCTGACATCACTGATCACTATACTTTCCTATTTTACTTTCCTTGCCCATATTTTATGCTGTATTTGTTACTTCCCAATTGTGCCATGTTAGGAAGCTGAACATAAATTAATTTGCTTCCCAGTTAGAAGGCTTAATCATTGGAAGACATTTTCAATACTTACAATACCTAAATTGTTTTAATTAAATGAGAATAACATGCATGTCCTTTTTCTATCTTCTTCATTCCTGTGTCTGGCACATACTAGGTACTTAATGAGTATGTGCTGTATGAGTAAATGAGTGAATGAAAGCATTTCACAGACTCGTGGCAGAATGTGCAATGGTCTAAACATGCTGCTATTAAAGGGGAAAGGAAATTACTATGTGCATTTAGAGGTGTGGGATTCGCTTAAATCAGTGCTCTCCTAGAGAAACTTCTAAGATGAAGAAAATGTTCCACATGGTGTTGTTCAATTTGGTGTCTGTCAGCCACATTCAGCTACTGAGCACTTGAGATGTGACTAGTACACCTGAGGAACTGAACTCTTAATCTGATTTAATTTTCACTAATTTAAATTAAATAGCCACATGCAGCTACCGTAGTGGACAGTGCAGCTTTAAATGAATCACACATGCCCAGTCCCGTCCTTTTGAAAACTAGAGGCATTTTCCTGATAGGCCCATACAATGTTAGAAACAAACTAATTCAAACGCCAGTGTGAGGTGTTTATACCAGTTTGAAACATCGGCATCAAAGACTAAGGCAGGAATGTAGTGGAGCTGGCTGGAGAAGTACAGCCGTTGACGGCATCTGCCCCCAGCACACACACGCTCCTCCACCTCAGTCATCTGTACCTCTCCCTCAGGATTTACCACGTTCACAAGATACGGTTTCTGCAAGCCCTGGGGCTGAGTCTCATTGAACTCAGTATATCCATTTCCCAGTGTGCCTGGCACAGAGTAGCCACTGAAGTGAATGCATATACAGAAAGGCATATATGTTGATTTTTTCACTTAGGTACAAGTAGGTCTATGTAGCACAAAGCCATATATTACACATACATAGACATAACCATGATTAGGGTTACCACATATCCCAGTTTAACCTGTGCAACGCTAAAACTTACTATCCCAATGTCCCCATTTGGGTTCTCATCCTCTTAGATTCTCAAAAGTGCCACTGTTTGAACTCTATCAAATCTCTACTCTTTATCAACTCTCCAGAGCTGTATTTATGTGGATTGCTACATTTTGGAATAACCAATTTATTATTGTTATTATTATTATTAATAAATTCTCCTTCTTGGTCTGATCATTGTAAATGTACATTAGAGGTATTTCTTGATTAACTACAGTATGTTCTTTTTTTTTTTACATCTTTATTGGAGTATAATTGCTCTACAATGGTGTGTTAGTTTCTGCTTTATAACAAAGTGAATCAGTTATACATATACATATGTTCCCATATCTCTTCCCTCTTAGTATGTTCTTATTAAGTAAAAGAAAATAATATTGAAATAGAGCCACTTGGTTTCCATAAAAATTAAAGACTTAAGTCATAATTAAAAGGGAGTTATGTACAAAATTAAGACTGAATGGTGAAATTAAACCCCTGCTGCCATCCCACGTGTTGCCAAGAACACTAGGACGAGTTGAGAAACCACTTCAAAACCAGGAACAGTGTGCTTACACTTCAGGACACCCATAAATCTGCCCATGCCAAAGTTACCTGGCAGATCAGACCAGAATTAGAATTCCTGTGTTGAACATTATTCAAGCTAATTTGAAATGTAATTGCATAATCACATCAATATAGTCAAAGAAATGTGGCTTTTACTGAAAAGGTATAATCATTTTCTAATTACCAACTAAGAACTCTCCACAGTTTATTAGAATTGGAGAATTACAGTATGTGAATTAACCCAATTGCCCTCTGGAAGTCCTCAGGTGACAGAAATATAAATAATTCACTGTGAAACCCTGGCTGTAATTGGTATCCTGAAACCAAAATTCATGCCCCCATGCTTTTTACCTTCTCATCTTCAATACCAGTTTATTTAATCCAAGTTCCAAGGGAGAATAATATTGATCCCAGTGGCTCTGAACAGTTTGTTTGTTGTAACTGCCAGTGAAGGATCAACTTTTGTAAATACCAGTTATTCAAAAATGGTCCATTTGCACAATGAAATTTAAAGTACAGCTAAGAGGGACTTCCCTGGTGGCCCAGCGGTTAAGACTCTGTGCTTCCACTTCAGGGGGCACGGGTTCAATTCCTGGTCGGGGAACTAAGATCCCACATACCACGCAGTGCAGCCAAAAGCTAAAAAAAAATAAAATATATATATATATAAAGTACAGCTAAGAGTTCCTGAGTAACCGGTTAAAATAGTTGCCTAGATGTCTATAATGCATGGCCACTGGATGAGCAGTCAAAACACCTGCATTCTAGCCCAGCTCTCATTCTTATTACTGAGCCTCCCTCTTAAACTGTCTGAACCTCAGGTTCCTCCTGTACGGAAGCAGCATAATTACCCCAGAACTACATATCAGACAAGGTTAGAAGGGCTCAAACAAAAGAAATAAAGTATGTGGAAGTTCTCTATAAAGTTAGTCTCACTATGCACATGCAATCAAATATTTTAAGGTATGCTTTAAGTAGAATTATAATGATAGAAGTCCTTTCTCTAGGAATCAAAACGCTCAATGAAACTAATAAATATCACTTGCTAGCCTGAAGAGTCTCTGTTTCCTCAGCCCTGGAAAGCTCTGTGAGAGACCCATCTCTGCCTTCAGAGTTTCCGGTCCAGCCCTCTACCTCCCACTTCTACTAGTTTCAAAATCTGCCCCCAAAAATCTTACTGGAAAGACCAATTTTGTGTTTTCTCCCAGATGGATCTTTATTCCCTACATACCTCAAGGCTGCAGGATGTTTCATTCTACCTCTCAAAACATTTTGACCAAGACCCCTAGCTGCCATTATATACAAGGATCAGTGCAAATTTTCCATGGAAAAAATGCCTGACATTGTTATTGTTATATCAGCCCTGCATAACCAGGAAAATCTTTGTTGTTTATTCTCTCCCCCAAGATAGGATTTCTGTCTGTGTAAGCTCCCAGTTCACGCCCAGAATCAGGAAATGCCCCTCCCCCAAATTAAAAAAAAAAAAAAAAAAAAGCTGGAGATCACTACCTCACCTCTGATACTTTTTCTCCTCCATGGAATTTTGGTTCATCTAATCCCTGTGCCTCCACAGCTCTCTGATATTTTCAAAAAATTTTTTTTATTTTATTAGGCATTTCTTTTTGCAATGGACACACTTGCCTGCTGTGTCTACTACATCATTCCTGGGAGTAGAAGTCATAACAACATCTTTTTAATTCTGAACTAATATATTTTGCACATATCCTTTAAGTAAGTTTTAAAATTAAACCTTGAGGTCCAATTTTCTAATGAATGGTATATTTAACCTTGAATCCTAACTGATGTTGTTTTTTCAGAAAATGTTATCATTTGAGCAGATTCTCTAGCACAGGTACAAGGAAACTGACACCAGAAGTGTTTGGGTTTGTTCTTACACCTCGCAGAATGGCCACTCATGGGATCACCTACAAGCTTCTTTTTGACCTTGCCTTAGAAAAGATATTAATCATAGGATTATCTTAAGATTATATGATACCTTTTCCATAGAAGTGAAAACAAAATTGAACATATTGGTTATGCATTATTAAGTATTGTGTGGTATAACACTCCATGCATCTAATAAAGATATATATACACAAAGGTAAAGTAAATTGCCCAAGAGTACAGAATTACCTGGTGGAAAAGTTTCAAAATAAATTAACCTGAATTTCAAGGATTGTCCTTCTTAGAGAACTGACTCCTACCTCTATTTGATACAATAAAAAAATTAATAATTCCCTCACAAAAAAATTAATAATTCAATCCTTCTAGTGTGACTAAGTAGTGGCTTTTGGTCAGTTCTGTCAAATTATTAATTTTAAAACTGCAAGTATGGTTTGCTGAACCAAGATGGCTAAGTAGAAGGAAGTGCTTTCACTCCCTCTTGTGAGAACACCAGAATCACAACTAGCTACTGAACAATCATCGACAGGAAGACACTGGAACTCACCAAATAAGATACCCCACATCCAAAGACAAAGGAGAAGCCACAATGAAATGGTGGCAGGGGCACAATCACAGTAAAATCAAATCCCATCACTGCTGGGTGGGTGACTCACAGACTGGAGAACACTTATACCACAGAAGTCCACCCACTGGAGTGAAGGTTCTGAGCCCCACGTCAGGCTGCCCAACCTGGGGGTTCAGCAATGGAAGGAGGAATTCCTAGAGAATCAGACTTTGAAGGCTAGTGGGATTTGATGGCAGGACTTTGACAGGACTGGGGGAACCAGAGACTCCATTCTTGGAGGGCACACACAAAGTAGTGTGCACATAAGGACCCAGGGGAAGGAGCAGTGAACCCAGGGGAGACTGAACCAGACCTACCTGCTAGTGTTGGCAGGTCTCCTGCGGAGGCGGGGGTGGCTCTGGCTCACTGCGGGGACGAGGACACTGGCAGCAGAAGTTCTGGGAAATACTCCTTGGAGTGAGCCTTCCCAGAGTCTGCCATTAGCCTCACCAAAGAGCCCAGGTAGGCTTCAGTGTTGGGTTGCCTCAGGCCAAACAACCAACTGGGAGGGAACCCAGCCCCACTCATCAGCAGTCAAGCAGATTAAAGTTTTACTGAGTTCTGCTCACCAGAGCAACACCCAGCTCTACCCACCACCAGTCCCTCCCATCAGGAAACTTGCACAAGCCTCCTAGATAGCCTCATCCACCAGACAGCAGACAGCAGAAGCAAGAAGAACTACAATCCTGCAGCCTGTGGAACAAAAACGACGTTCACAGAAAGACAGACAAGATGAAAAGGCAGAGGGTTATGTACCAGATGAAGGAACAAGATAAAACGCCAGAAAAACAACTAAATGAAGTGGAGATAGGCAACCTTCCAGAAAAAGAATTCAGAATAATGATAGTGAAGATGATCCAGGACCTCGAAAAAAGAATGGAGGCAAATATCGAGAAGATGCAAGAAATGTTTAACAAAGACCTAGAAGAATTAAAGAACAAACAAACAGAGATGAACAATACAATAACTGAAATGAAAAATGCACTAGAAGAAATCAATAGCAGAATAACTGAGGCAGAAGAATGGATAAGTGACCTGGAAGACAGAATGGTGGAATTCACTGCTACAGAACAGAATAAAGAAAAAAGAATGAAAAGAAATGAAGACAGCCTAAGAGACCTCTGGGACAACATTAAACGCAACAACATTCGCATTATAGGGGTCCCAGAGGAGAAGAGAGAGAGAAAGGACCTGAGAAAATATTTGAAGAGATTATAGTCAAAAACTTCCCTAACACGGGAAAGGAAATAGCCACCCAAGTCCAGGAAGCGCAGCGAGTTCCATACAGGATAAACCCAAGGAGAAGCATGCCCAGACACATAGTAATCAAATTGGCAAAAATTACAGACAAAGAAAAATTATTGAAAGCAGCAAGGGAAAAATGACAAATAACATACAAGGGAACTCCCATAAGGTTAACAGCTGATTTCTCAGCAGAAACTTTACAAGCCAGAAGGGAGTGGCATGATATACTTAAAGTGATGAAAGGGAAGAACCTACAACCAAGATTACTCTACCCAGCAAAGATCTCATTCACATTCGACAGGGAAATCAAAAGCTTTAGAGACAAGCAAAAGCTAAGAGAATTCAGCACCACCAACCCAGCTCTACAACAAATGCTAAAGGAACTTCTCTAAGTGGGAAACACAAGAGAAGAAAAGGAACTACAAAAACAAACCCAAAACAATTAAGAAAATGGTCATAGGAACATACATATCAATAATTACCTTAAACGTGAATGGATTAAATGCTCCAACCAAAAAACAGACACTGGCTGAATGGATACAAACACAAGACCCATCTATATGCTGTCTACAAGAGACCCACTTCAGACCTAGGGACACATTCAGACTGAAAGTGAGGGGATGGAAAAAGATATTCCATGCAAATGGAAATCAAAAGAAAGCTGGAGTAGCAATACTCATATCAGATAAAATAGACTTTAAAATAAAGAATGTTACAAGAAACAAGGAAGGACACTACATAATGATCAAGGGATCGATCCAAGAAGAAAATATAACAATTATAAATATATATGCACCCAACATAGGAGCACCTCAATACATAAGGCAACTGCTAACAGCTGTAAAAGAGGAAATTGACAGTAACACAATAATAGTGGGGGACTTTAACACCTCACTTACACCAATGGACAGATCATCCAAAATGAAAATAGATAAGAAAACAGAAGCTTTAAATGACACAACAGACCAGATAGATTTAATTGATATTTATAGGACATTCCACCCATAAACAGCAGATTACACTTCCTTCTCAAGTGTGCATGGAACATTCTCCAGGATAGATCACATCTTGGGTCATAAATCAAGCCTCAGTAAATTTAAGAAAATTGAAACCATATCAAGCAACTTTTCTGACCACAACACTATGAGATTAGAAATGAATTATAGGGGAAAAAACGTAAAAAACACAAACACATGGAGGCTAAACACTACGTTACTAAATAACCAAGAGTTCACTGAAGAAATCAAAGAAGAAATCAAGAAATACCTAGAGACAAATGACAATGAAAACACGACAATCCAAAACCTATGGGATGCAGCAAAAGCAGTTCTAAGAGGAAAGTTTATAGCTATATAAGCCTACCTCAAAAAACAAGAAAAATCTCAAATAAATAATCTAACCTTACACCTACAGGAACTAGAGAAAGAAGAACAAACAAAACCCAAAGTTAGCAGAAGGAAAGAAATCATAAAGATCAGAGCAGAAATAAATGACATAGAAACAAAGAAAACAATAGCAAAGATCAATAAAACTAAAAGCTGGTTCTTTGAGAATATAAACAAAATTGATAAACCATTAGCCAAGGCTCATCAAGAAAAAGAGGGAGAGAACTCAAATTGATAAAATTAGAAATGAAAAAGGAGAAGTTACAACAGACACCACAGAAATACAAAGCATCCTAAGAGACTACTACAAGCAACTCTATGCTAATAAAATGGACAGCCTGGAAGAAATGGACAACTTCTTAGAAAGATATAACCTTCCAAGACTGAACCAGGAAGAAATAGAAAATATGAACAGACCAATCACAAATCATGAAATTGAAACTGTGATTAAAAATCTTCCAACAAACAAAAGTCCAGGACCAGATGGCTTCACAGGCGACTTCTATCAAACATTTAGAAAAGAGCTAACACCCATCCTTCTCAAACTCTTCCAAAAAATTGCAGAGGAAGGAACACTCCCAAACTCATTCTATGAGACCACCATCACCCTGATACCAAAACCAGACAAAGATACTACAAAAAAAGAAAATTACAGACCAATATCACTGATGAATATAGATGCAAGAATCCTCAACAAAATACTAGCAAACAGAATCCAACAACACTTTAAAAGGATCATACACCATGATCAAGTGGGATTTATCCCAGGGATGCAAGGATTCTTCAGTATACACAAATCAATCAATGTGATACACCATATTAACAAACTGAAGAAGAAAAACCACATGATCATCTCAATAGATGCAGAAAAAGCTTTTTACAAAATTCAACACCTATTTATGATAAAAACTCTCCAGAAAGTGGGCATAGAGGGAACCTACCTCAACATAATAAGGCCATATACAACAAACCCACAGCAAACATCATTCTCAATGGTGAAAAACTGAAAGCATTTCCTCTAAGATCAGGAACAAGACAAGGATGTCCACTCTCACCACTATTATTCAACATAGTTTTGGAAGTCCTAGCCTTGGCAATCAGAGAAGAAAAAGAAATAAAAGGAATACAAATTGGATAAGAAGAAGTAAAACTGTCACTGATTGCAGATGACATGATACTATACATAGAGAATCCTAAAGATGCCACAAGAAAACTACTAGAGCTAATCAATGAATTAGGTAAAGTTGCAGGACACAAAACTATTGCACAGAAATCTCTTGCATTCCTATACACTAATGATGAAATACCTGAAAGAGAAATTAAGGAAACACTCCCATTTACCATTGCAACAAAAAGAATAAAATATCTAGGAATAAACCTACCTAGGGAGACAAAAGACCTGTATGCAGAAAACTATAAGACACTGATGAAAGAAATTAAAGATGATACCAACAGATGGAGACATATACCATGTTCTTGGATTAGAAAAATAAACATTGTGAAAATGACTATACTACCCAAAGCAATCTACAGATTCAATGCAATCTCTATCAAATTACCAATGGCATTTTTTACGGAACGAGAACAAAAAATCTTAAAATTTGTATGGCGACACAAAAGACCCCGAATAGCCAAGGAGTCTTGAGGGGAAAAAACGGAGCTGAAGGAATCAGACTCCCTGACTTCAGACTATACTACAAAGCTACAGTAATCAAGACAATATGGTACTGGCACCAAAACAGAAACATAGATCAATGGAACAAGATAAAAAGCCCAGAGATAAACCCACGCATCTATGGTCAACTAATCTATGACAAAGGAGGGAAAGATATACAATGGAGAAAAGACAGTCTCTTCAATAAGTGGTGCTGGGAAAACTGGACAGCTACATGTAACAGAATGAAATTAGAACACTCCTTAACACCATACACAAAAATAAACTCAAAATGGATTAGAGACCTAAATGTAAGACCGGACATTGTAAAACTCCTAGAGGAAAACATAGGAAGTACACTCTCTGACATAAATCACAGCAAGATCGTTTTTGATCCACCTCCTAGAGTAATGGAAATAAAAACAAAAATAAACAGATGGAACCTAATGAAACTTAAAAGCTTTTGCACAGCAAAGGAAACCATAAACAAGACGAAAACACAGCCCTCAGAATGGGAGAAAATATTCGCAAGTGAATCAACGGACAAAGGATTAATCTCCTAAATATATAAATGGCTCATGCAGCTCAATATTAAAAAAACAAACAACCCAATCCAAAAATGGGCAGAAGACCTAAATAGACATTTCTCCAAAGAAGACATACAGATGGCCAAGAAGCACATGAAAAACTGCTCAACATCACTAATTATTAGAGAAATGCAAATCGAAACTACAATGAGGTTACCACTTCATGCCAGTCAGAATGGCCATTATCAAAAAATCTAGAAAGAATAAGTGCTGGAAAGGGTGTGGTGAAAAAGGAACCCTCTTGCACTGTTGGTGGGAATGTAAATTGATACAAGCACTATGGAGAACAGTATGGAGGTTCATTAAAAAACTAAAATTAGAATTACCATATGGTCCAGCAGTCCCACTACTGGGCATATACCCAGAGAAAACCATAATTCAAAAAGATGCATGCACCCCAATGTTCATTGCAGCACTATTTACAATAGCCAGGACATGGAATCAACCTAAATGCCCATCGACAGGCGAATGGATTAAAAAGATGTGGTACATATATACGATGGAATATTATTCAGCCATAAAAAGGAACAAAATTGGGTCATTTGTAGAGACATGGATGGATCTAGGGACTGTCATACAGAGTGAAGTAAGTCAGAAAAAGAAAAACAAATATCGTATATTAACGCATATATGTGGAACCTAGAAAAATGGTACAGATGAACCGGTTTGCAGGACAGAAATTGAGACACAAATATAGAGAACAAATGTATGGACACCAAGGGGGGAAAGCTGCGGGGGTGTGGGGGTGGTGGTGTGATGAATTGGGCGATTGGGATTGACATGTATACACTGATGTGTATAAGACTGATGAATAATAAGAACCTGCTGTAAAAAAAAAGATAACATTCTTTTCCCCCAGTTTAATATATATATATATATATATATATAAACAGTCTGGAAAAGGCAAAAAACAAAAAATCTGCGAGTATGATCAGCAAAAGAGAAAGGTAAGAAAGACCAGTTGATGCTTGAACTCAGTAGGAAGTCAGATGAGTAAAATCCTGAAACCACAAGAACACTCACTATCCAAGGTGCTAAAGCATTTCCCACCAATTGAGAATAATGGAAAATTTACCAATTCATAAAGAGTTACTTGTACAAAGAATCCCTCCTCTTTAATGTTGGGAGTATATTTGAAGAGTCCACAGATGAATCCATGTGCGATGCCTCATGGGCAGGGACACAAAAGGAACCTCAAGTAGCTACAGACATGCGGGGAACCAAGGGCACCACTTAGCCTCAAATACAGCTATTTATTTAATGAGACAAAATAAATACCAGATCATGATAAAAAAAAGATAATGCTCTTCACTTTGTATTATCTAGGAAATTGCTTGGGGAAATAGCACAAAAGAAAGCCAGATAACACAGTTTTTAATTCCAGCTTTGTCAATGTTACCAATCGAAACAACTTGTGAACTCTGTACCACTACACGTAAATAACATGTAAATATAGGAGAAATCCATTATTTTAATAGAATTGAGAACCAGTCCAAAACCAAGTCACTTTCATTTGTGTTGATTTTTCCTCCTCTGTACTACAAATGTATTGGGTTGGCCCAAAAGTTCGTTGGGGTTTTTCCGTAAGACACAGAAAAATCTGAATGAACTTTTGGGCCAACCCAATACAAGTAGGAATAAAATCAAAGGGAATACAGAGATTTTTAAAGGGGTTGGTCGCTCCAGCCAGTTCCTCTTTTCCTGGCAAAGAGAGTTCCCTTGACTAACACCTGGATTTAAACATTTCACTAACGGCAAAATAACTTGTTTGCAGGTAATGCTAGATCAACTATGTATAAATACATACATTGAGAGGGACATGGCTGCTTTATGGTATCAAATGTAACTAAAGTTCTTATAGAAACCATAGTTAGTCTTTGTTGGAATAACAAAAGGACAGCAGGACATTAAGAAGATAAGAGAGGTGAGGTAGTTGGCAGCTAAAAACAGATGCTGTTTCCTTTCAAAAAAGCAAAACAAAGGTAAGAATGGAGAAAGACACTGCAGCAGTAACAGCCTAGGGGTTCGGGTGAGGGGCCGACAGTAGTTTTACTTTTAGGTTCTGCTAACAACTGACATGAATTACCTTGGAGTAGAGTTCAAGCCATAATAACCTAGCACATTTTCCCTCTAAGAGGATTATTGAAGTTTTACTGAAAACCTTACCTGTTCATAGCATGCTGGCTATTCTGTCTTTAGAGTCTCAGACCCAAAAATGAGGCAAAAAAAAATTTTTTTTCAAGAAAATCACTTTGATATTAGGCAGGAAGATAAAAAGTCAATTCATATGGCTTTACACTCGTTTGTGATTCTCAAAATAAAGTGAAAACAGTTGATTTCTGAGGCAGACATTCTCTGATACCTTATTCTCCAAGCCTTAGAAATTAGAACCAGCTGTCTTGGTTTGGTTTGGGAGCTTGTTTGTGTAACTTCTTGGCGGAAGAACTTAATTTCTGAAGCTCATCTTTCCAACACAGTTTTTGCTGCCTACAGGGCTTGTGAAGGTGCCAGGCTGAGCCGTGACATGGAGGCCAGTCGCTCTGGAGCGTCCCAAACTTGCAGTGGGAGTTTGGGTGAATGAAAAATAAATGCTTGCTCTTTTAGGCCCTTGGAATTTGGGGATTGCTTAGCTTTTCATCTGGTTCTTCAGGGGTCACCGCTAAAATCCTTAAAATCTAAATCTTAGTAGAGCCTTGGTTTAGAGAATAAGCAGTAAGGAAAATTATATTACAAACTGGAAAGATGGCAAGCCATATTATGAAATAGCAAATTATTTGGTAAACAATCATGTCTCACAATTTTTGAGACAATTCATGTACCTCATCATATTGTAGCCCTACAGAAAGTAACTGGAAAACAGAATGTTAAAAGCATGAGTTGGTTATTATTGGATGCATTTCACAAAGTGCTTTAAGAGAGTAAATGCTCAGAAAAGAATTTACATTTGTGGGGCTTCCCTGGTGGCACAGTGGTTGAGAGTCCACCTGTCGATGCAGGGGACACGGGTTCGTGCCCCGGTCCGGGAAGATCCCACATGCCGCGGAGCAGCTGGGCCCGTGAGCCATGGCCGCTGAGCTTGCGTGTCTGGAGCCTGTGCTCCGCAATGGGAGAGGCCACAACAGTGAGAGGCCTGTATACCGAGAAAAAAAAAAAAAAAAAAAAAAGAATTTACATTTGTAAGAAGGAAAAAAAGGGAATAGAGAGAGTCCAAAAGTTCTAGGATTTGCAAAGTCAGAAGAGGCAACAGCCCCTCATACCCAGCTGTGTTTTAAACGCATCTGTATGCTATGATCAGAATAGATACTAGGTGGCTGGTAAGCGAGGAAGGAGGGAGAAAAATCAGGAGCCAGTGGGAGTAATTCTGGAAACAGATGAGGGTACTCACACTGAGGTGTTAATGGAAGAGGTACTGAGAAGGGGTCAGATTCTTGATGTAGTTGGAAAAATAGAGCTAATTGGGTTGCTAATGGATTGCATGTGTGCTGTGAGGGAGAGGAGACAAGCAGGGCAGCAAGGTTTACAGCACTGAAACTGGAAGGATGGGATTTCCATATGCTAAAATGAGAAGCCTGTTGAAAGAGCAGGTTTGGGGGACTAGGTATTTGTTCGTTTGTTTGTGGAGGATGGATTCAGTTTCTGACCGAAAGGTTAAGATGTCTATTTGCCATCCAAGTAGAAACGTCAAGAAGACCTAGAATTTGGGGCAAAAGTTGGGAATTGTCAGTTTACGTGTGGTGTTGGAAAGCCTTGAGGTCTCCAAGGAGTGAGTGTACACACGGATGTGGAAGATGCCCATGGACAAGGTACGGTGGCCCTACACTGTTAGCAGAGAAGATATCAGAGACTGAGTTCAGGTTCCTCACAACTAGATGATATCCCGAGGCAAGTGAGCTTGCCCAAGATTGTACAATGTCTGTGGGCTAAAGCACAGAGACTGCCTTTGAAGCCATAACTCCAGGGCTTTTTTATTTCATTCAAAGCACTACACACACACACACACACACACACACACACACACACACACACACACACACACACACATATACACATGTGTATACACACATATATGTATATACATATATTCATGTGTGTGTGCACACGTGTATGTGTGTGTATCTAACTGGTTTCTAAATACCTTAAGAACCAACTTGCCCTGAGTGACCCTGCAACAACAGGCTGCAGACTCTCAGGTCCTTGATTTCTTTATAAACTCAACATAGAGGCTAGAATCAATAATACCTAAAAATACCGAATTTTCCTTCCAGGGCTAAAGAATAAGATATCTATTTTATATTCCAGCACTGGCTTCAGAGTTCAATACAAGGATAGGATTTGCACCCTTAGCAAATAACACATTTTGGATCACCATAAACATGTCACGAAGCCTGATTTGGCTCAGCATATCAGCTACTAATGACCCTGCTTTTCCTGCAGTGTTTTTTCCTGATACCAGGAAAAGTATTCTTCCTAACGTTTCAAGATTCCCCACACTCATGTTTTAAGATGTTTTTGCAAATTGTCCTGTACTAGTTTTAAGATTAGATTTCCATTTCAGTACTCATGTTGCAGTTTAATGAAAACTAAATCCTCTTACAAATCATGTGTCAACAGTCCAAATACCACCATGGCTGCACGTAACCAACCCAGAAAGATAAGTACAGTATATGCTCCTACAACTTAGTCAAACCGCTAACAGCATCTCGTAGATGATACGCTCTGATAGATAGGTACTTAACGTTACTTGGAAGATCTCAATCTTAAATCTTATCTTTTTGCTAACAGACTCCCTCACAATAAAATTGGAAACAATTCAGAACTAAAGGAGACATTTTAGTCACTCCTTCTCTTGCTGTTCATAAGAGATGTGTTTTTCTGTGTGCCAGCTCAGTATATGTTTGGCTTAATGTACCTGGATATCAGTAAATCCAAACACAAGTGTATTTTTCATTAGCCAGGACGCTACCTGGAGATGCCCAGGCTTCATTTACAGTTATCCACCCAAGCAGACCAAGGCAGAGTCCATCCAGCTATGCTGGCTGTCCTGTATTTAAATCCCCCTTTATACACTGTTTGCCATGAACACTGCTGTGCTGGAATCAGTGGCCTAGAAATGCACATCCATTACAAGCAAGCTGAAATAAGCAAACCTCACTTGTACCCTGTACAGTAGTTGGTGGTGGTATGTGCCCAATGTACTCATGTCCTAAGAAGAAAATGGGATGTGAACATCCATTTATCTCAATTCCAGGCTCCATTAAGGTAATTATAAATCAGTTCCCCTGGTGTGAATGGAATACACGATGCTCAAAATGATGCTCATTTTGGGGAGACATTATATTCATTTATAACCACCCCATCCACATAAAGAAAACATCCTTCCTCTCATTAGTCTGAGAAAAAAAGCTGTCAAACTCTCCCTCAGTTGAACTAGTGGAAACATTTTACTCTAATACACTGTCTTGGTGTTTCCACCTTTAAAGCTTAAATATTTTCCTGCTATGTGCATTCATGCACTGCTGGCATCCACATCCTTGTGTATCTCTTTGTCATATCGGGGTCATGGCCGCTAACCTTTTAAACAATCTACAGAGATGCAGCAAGTTTGGAGAAACAAACTGATACAGCAGGTAAACAGGAACTGAGAAGTTCATTTTCTGTGAGCTAGTGAAATCCATGTAATGCTTCATTTCCCTTTTACTATTCTCAATCATGTATTTTACATATCAAACACAAACTGGTTTGCTGCATTTCTCTGGTAGCTGGAAAGAAGTTAATATACAAATTACTCCATTATTTCACTGCCTTCGCCTATGTCTCTAGTGATTGATCCCAGGAGATTCAATTCTGGGAATGTTACTAGACGTGGTCCTAAGAGGAACAATCACCCACGGTCTCACTTTGTGTGTTTGCCTTTTTTCATTTTATAGACAAGCTAATCCACAAAGAAAAACTCCTTCAGAAATGAGTGAGTTTTTTCCGTGGACCCAGTAGTGTCCTGCAGCATTTTAAAGACATTAAACCCTTGGCTTCTTTTTATTATGATTTAATTTTATACATATGGAATTAGTACCTCCAATTAATTCTAGTGTCTTAAAGATATTTGGTCATTTTGTTCCCATAATGTCTTCTTCAGTGCAGAGTGTTGAGTAGGGGTTACATAAATATTGAAAGAATGAAGGAATGAGAGAGCAAATGAGTGAACAAATTGTGTCTTTGTTGACTTCTGGGATGTTCTATTTCTCGTTTTCTTCAGGGAATACTCTGCTTTATTCACCGGTTTTGTATGTGTGTGTGTCTGTCTGTGTGACTGTGGGCATGCACACACACATATATATGTAAATTATTTCACATTTTTACCTCCTGCTGTAGTCTGTTTCTAATCTGCAAGACTCCGTGCATCTTCTCTTGAGTGGCAGCTTGCCAGCGTCCTCATCCTCAGCCCCGGTTCCAACCAGCCCCTTCTAGAGTCACTACTCATCTTCTGCACAGGTTCCAAAAGCAGAGGAAGCCAAGTCCTGGATAACTGGAGATTCAAGTACAGTATGACATGAGGTCTTAGATAAGGAGAATGAAAGCACTAGAAAGAGCAAAAGATGGCTATAAAAATAGTTTCTATACGACTTTTATTAGTATAGCAGTCATCACTATACTAATACTTTTCCATTGTATAGCCTTTTTATCTCCAAATTATTTTTGTAGACCATCCATTAATTAATACTCACAGTGTTTTGAGTCATATCACTTGATTAATTTTGTGCTACCTTGAAAATTGTCATATAAACTAAATACTGGAGTTTCACCAGCCATATTTCTGAAGCAATTTGAGCCAAGTCTCAAGTTCTCACTTCCAGAATTTTATCGCTATTAATAGAAGACATGCATCACAAGAGTGGAGTCGGGAGAGAAGACACACTTCTATTCTGCATGTGTCAAAACCGGATTCAGAGTCGTTTAAAGCAATGAAAAAGGACAAAATGCTCAGGTGTGAAAATTTAAAACATTTTTATTCTCAAACAAATATGAAAGGCTCTTTTCCTTAAAATGTAAGGAAAGGAATATAAATTTTTAATCTTATTGTTCAGATAACTATTCCATAATAACAATTATACATTAACTTCCAAATGTCTTGCCCGCCCCCTACCATGTAATAACCACATTTAATTAAAGTTGTTATTTATTTTTAAATACTTTTTTTAAGAAATAGAAACATGAACCCAACAAATAAATAGCCAAATTTGGATGATTCGAATGTGTTTGGGATGTTGACAATCTATTTACATTTTAATAAGATATTTCCTCAGTGCAGATATTAGATAAATCTCCACAGGACGGGGCTAGGACACAGAATTAAGAAGAAAGACGAACCCTTGACAATTTGGAGAAAAGGAAAGATAAGCAGAATGGTGTTTAATAGAAACAGATGTGGATGTAATCTCTTTAGGAAGAAAAAAAGCTGCACAAATATAACATAAGAGATGGGGAAATGGCTTTAGACACAAAGAATGGAAAAACCTGGGGAGTTCTGAGAAACGCAAGCTCAGAATGACTTCATGACTCAGACTCCCTTCCAATTCACAGCCCAACAACGGGTGTGATATGCGGATAACTTAAAGAAAGACATGGTGTTAAGCGCAAGATGTTATTTATAAGAAAGATTAACACGAGTTTCTGAAGTGGCAATGGAGGGCTGAAAAAAGGATGATTAATCAGCCTAAAATGTATACATCATATATATAGTCACAGATATATATGCTGGTTGGCACTTCTCTAATCTATGACCAGTGACAATTGTTTTCTATTCCAGCAAGAAGGATTTGAGTCAACCTTAAAGAAAACCTATTGACTAAAGGTAGAGCATTAAAATATGTTAATGGGGGCTTCCCTGGTAGCGCAGTGGTTATGCAGGGCACATGGATTCAATCCCTGGTCCGGGAAGATCCCACATGCCACAGAGCAAGTAAGCCCGTGCACCACAACTACTGAAGCCTGTGCACCTAGAGCCCGTGCTCCACAACAAGAGAAGCCACTGCAAGGAGAAGCCTGCGCACCACAACGAAGAGTAGCCCCCGCTCGCCGCAACTAGAGAAAGCCTGCGCACAGCAATGAAGACCCAATGCAGCCAAAAATAAATAAATAAATGTATAAAATATGTTAATGGGAGTCAAGAATTCTATTAACTCCTTTTTCTTTTAAAAACGACCACCTGTACTTGTGCAATGCTTTGCATAGCTTGCAGGAGTATAAAATAGGTTTAGACTTACAATCCCACCATCAGCTGATAAACGGTTAACAGTTAAGTGATAAGGAGAATTTTGTGGCAAGTTGGGTAGGAGAAAATGTCTCCCGGTACACACTGAGTCAGAACAGCACTCCCTCACTCTTCAAAGATATTCTCTCTACCTCTGAGAAAATATTTCCATTCCTTGTGTTTTATGTTGTCCTCAGTTTTAAGGAATTGAGACTCTGTGACTCCTCCACCTTGCTCCTTAAAGAAAATGAAATGAAAAGAGGTGCTGTCACGGAAAACCTTTACTGGGGAGGACTCAGAGACACAGGTACCCAAATCTGCCTTCCTAAAAACAAAAAATAAAAAGTAGCAATTCTGACTCCTCTAAACCTTGATCCTTCACCCCTACATCTCAAGCTGGAACTTGGACAGAACTCTAAACACACCTCTCAAAGCCACACCACATCATTGATAGTTATTACAAAATACTGTGGACAGTATTAGAGTGAATCAACTAATCTAAGGCTGTGATTGCTTTAAATAGTTCTCCATAAATGTTAAGTAAAATTTCTCCACCAATAAATTTGTTGTGGCTATAACGTGATACAAAAAAGCAGCATCCTTCAGCTAGTACAGTCACAGGGAGAGTAGCAAAGCAGCACAATGTAGGATACATTCTCCATCTGAATCCACCAGTAAGCTATGCTTTCTGCCTCTTAATGCAAGAAAAGTCTTTAGAAGAGCAAGACAGAAGCAGGGCCAAGCCAAACTGAAATGTTTCCTGAGCTAACAAGTAAAGGATCAGCATTTTGTGATGCATATTATAGATCAGCAAAGACATTAGTATAAACAAATTTTTTTTTAATATTTATTTATTTGGCTGCACCGGGTCTTAGTTGTGGCGCGCGGGATCTTCGCTGAGGCATTTGGGATCTTTAGTTGCAGCATTGGAACTCTTAGTTGTGGCTTGCATGTGGGGTCTAGTTCCCTGAGCAGGGATTGAACCCGGGCCCCCTGCATTGGGAGCGCAGAGTCTTAACCACTGGACCACCAGGGAGTCCCGACAAATTTTTTTAATCATTCATCAAGTTAACTTTAAGTATAAGTAGATTCAGAATAAATTCTCTACACACGATAATTATTACTATGATTAGTATTGTAAGAAGGTTCACAAACTCTAAAGAAATTATTTCAACATCATCATAAAATCTTCCTTTAAAAACTTCATCCATGCTTTTTAAAATAGACAGTGGATGTTATCTATGATAAAGTGGGATACGGGTACCCAGGGTGGACCAAACTAGGCAAAGAGCACCTTTTCTAGAAACTGTATTAACAGCAATTCTCTCTCTCATATACTTTTTCTTCTTAAATATTCTGAGTTGTTTTGAGCAGGTCTTCATATTTCCATGGCAGTTTATTTAATTAATGGCATTGTATATCTGCTGTGCCTAGCACTTCCTACCTACGCCTAAGCTAGGTAGGAAAAGCAAAGGGCATTTCAGAGTCTACCCACAAGAGCCTAGATGGAGACACCTCAAACACACACAAACACACACCAGTGGTGTGCGTGGATGTAATAATCCAAGTGTAAGGACACTACTTATGCCTTGGGGGATAGAAGTAGGAATGGGAAGCGTTCCTCGGGTAAGGCACATTGTAAAACAAAAGGCAGGAGGTGGGGCGAGAGGAAACAGAGAGATCAAAGGAGACTTCTGTGACCCCTGTGACCGGAAACAGGAGCCGCCGCACTGGGGGAAGAGGTAACAAGGTTGGTTTTGGACATCCTTAGTTAGTGGCTGGACAAGGAGCTACCACCCAGGGGCCTTGTGCTGCCGTTCTCTGATCAACTGTAAGCTCTGAGCTGGGAGCTGAGAGGCGCCTGCAGAGGAGGAGTGCTTGAAGCCATGAGTGTGTCAGCCCAGTGGGTTTGTTATGTCACAAAACGAGACATCACGGCATCATTGCTACCACATAAAGAGATTTTCCTTCCTGTTTACACAGTCGGGAAATGTAAAAATTTAACGCTTGACTGCATACGTGCAACATCATGCACCTTGGATTAGCCTATTCAAGAAACTATCATTTCCAGTTGCAGCTCTTTTTCACTCCTTCCTCTCTGTTTGCAATAATAATCGCATTCTGAAGCTCACCCCCAGAACAAGAGCTGTGCCCAGCAGACTCGCCTGATTCATATTCTCCACGTAGCTTGTGGGAAAGTGTCTGGAATGATTGAAGCTTATTAAATACCTGTTGTGGTCTTTAGAAATCACCAGGAAAATATCACATCTAGAACTACCACCAAATATTTCAATTTAGTATTTATAAATACAGGCTTCTTATCAAAATGGATTTTCTCTTCCTAGAGAGATAGTTAAGCCAGGATTCCTAATTCATATTCATCTTTCCTCGAAAATTAGCTGCTCTTAGGGCTTCCCTGGTGGCACAGTAGTTAAGAATCCGCCTGCCACCGCAGGGGACACGGGTTTGGGCCCCGGTCTAGGAAGATCCCACATGCCGCCGAGCAACTAAGCCCATGCGCCACAACTACTGAGCCTGTGCTCTAGAGCCCGGGAGCCACAACTCCTGAGCCAGCACTCTAGAGCCCGGGAGCCACAACTCCTGAGCCCACATGCTGCAGCTACTGAAACCCACGCACCTAGAGCCCGTGCTCCTTAACAAGAGAAGCCACCACAATAAGAAGCCTGCACACTGCAACAAAGTGTAGCCCCGGCTCACCGCAACTGGAGAAAGCTCGCGCGCAGCAACGAAGACCCAGCACAGCCAAAAATAAATAAAAATAAAATAAATGAATTTATATTAAAAAAAATTAGTTGCCCTTAATAAGCGGTGCTGATCAAGAGGGAAAGGACCTTGTATGTGGGCTAGCTCCTTCCTGCCCTTGCCACCTCTTGCCCAGGTCAGTGGAGAGCTGAGTGAGTGCCATGTTGCTAGGCAACTCTGAAAAGATTTATGAATCTTGTTAATTAATTAAAGAGCTCTGAAGGGCTCTTGGACAACATGGACGTATCCTGTCCAGCCAGGACAGGGGAAATACTCACAAACAACAGCAAGACACAATGTGAAAACCAATCACAGAAGGAGCTTGGTGGACACAGTTTACACAAGCAAGATTTCCTGCCATTTTTGACAACATGGATGGAATGTGAGGGCATTATGCGTAAGTCAGACAGAAAAAGATAAACACTGTATGATATCACTTAGATGTGGAATTTTAAAAAGCCGACCTTGTTAAAAACAGAGAGTAAGATGGTGGTTTCCAGCAGCTGGGTTGTGGGGGTTAGGGGGTGGGGGGATTGGGGAGATGTTGTTTGAGGGTACAAACTTGCAACTAGCAGATGAATAAATCCTGGAGATTTAATGCACAGCATAGAGATTAGAGTCAACTATACTGTATCATAAACTTCATAGTTTCTGAGAGACTAGATTTCAATTGTTCTCACCACAGAAAAAGAAATGGTAATTATGTGATGTGATAGGGATGTTAGCTAATGTTGTGGTAGTGATCACATTGCTATACATAAATGTATCAAATCAACATGTGGTACTCAAACTTACACAATGTTATATGTCAAGTATATCTCAATTTTAAATTTTTTAAATAAAAAATTAAAAGAGATATTGAACCAAAGGAGTAAGAAAAAGTCAAAGCACACATAGATACCACACACCACATACCCTGTAGAGAGAGCATAGTAGCAACTGAATTCTCCTGAAAATGTCTCATCTGGGGAGGAGTAAAAACTCAGATATCCCATTTATTTCTGAAACTTTCCGAGCTTTGTCATTTTTCAGCAAATACTTTGAGTAGATGAGCAGACTGAACTGGCAGAAGGAGTGTCCTGTAGGTAGGCTCTCTCTCCAGTCACTTTTCACTCTCCTCATGCTGTCTGAATTCAGTGAGTGCATGCTTACTCTTTTTGTTGTTGTTTCATTTTCGTGGGTAACTATTTTGTGCTTTACTCAATTAGAGTAAATGTATATTACAATACTTCACTGATAAAAGTAGAATCAGTTGTTTTAGTTTCCGCTTCTGTCACTGTTAGTGAGGAATCACCATCATTTTGTGCATCAATTTCACTCATTTTTTTGGCATCTTTGTGTGGATACAGTTCTCCGTCTGGTATTGTTTCTATTATACTTGAAGAACTTCCTTTAATATTCCTTGTAGTACAGGTCTGCTGGTGACAAATTCTATACATATTTGTCTTTAAAAAGGATTTTGCCTTCATTTTTTATTTTTGGCCAACTTAACATTCTAAGTTAACAATTCCATTGTCCTTTGACTTAAATAGTTATTGAGTAGACATCTGAAATTATTCTTATCTTCTCTGCCCAATATGTGATGTATCTTTTATTTCTGATTGCTTTTAAGACATTTTTTTAAGCACTGGTTTCCAGAAATTTTATTATGATGTGGCTCCATTTGTTTTCTTTTTCTGTATTTACCTAGCTTGGCTGGGTTCATTGAAAACTTTTAGATCTGTGGGTTTATAGAGTTCATTAATTTTGGAAATTTTTCTGTCATTGTTTGTTTAGAAATTTTTCTGATTCCATATTTTCCACAACAGCAATTAAATGTAATTTAGAACATTTGATATTGTCCCACAAATCACTAAGACCAATCACTGTTCTTTTCTTATGTGTTTACTTTTCTCTGTGCTTCATTTTATACAATTTCTTTTTGTACATCTTCAGGTTCACTGATCTTTCCCTTTTCAATGGCTGCTCTTGGTTCCATCCAGTAAAATTTTCATTTTGCATACTGTCTTTTTATGTTCATCAGTTCGTGGTTTATTTTTATATCTTCCATTCCTTTCCTAATTATGTCTAAAGGGAAGATTTTAAACATAATGATTTAAAATAACTGTTATAGGGCTTCCCTGGTGGCGCAGTGGTTGAGAATCTGCCTGCCAATGCAGGGGACATGGGTTCGAGCCCTGGTCTGGGAAGATCCCACATGCCACGGAGCAACTAGACCCGTGAGCCACAACTACTGAGCCTGCGCGTCTGGAGCCTGTGTTCCGCAACAAGAGAGGCCGTGACAGTGAGAGGCCCGCGCACCGCGATGAAGAGTGGCCCCCGTTTGCTGCAACTAGAGAAAGCCCTCACACAGAAACAAAGACTCAACACACTCAAAAATAATAAATAAATAAATAAAATAACTGTTTTAAAGCCCTTGAGCTAATTTCATCACCTTTGCTATTTCTAAGTACATATCTATTGCCTGATTTTCGCTTAGTTAACCATAATGTTTTATATATAAAAAATATATACACACATATACATGTATGTATACATGTTTATATACACACCTATATAAAATATATATAACTGTACATTTTATTATGGATAATATGATTATATATTGATTTTAATATGTATACATTTCTTTGCATGTTTCATAATTTTTTATTAGATTTTAAGTGATATGTTGTTGAGTGTCAGACTGAGTGTTGAAATTTGGGCAAGCAGTTGAGTAACTTTCAGATCAGTTTATTTTTAAGCTTTATTAGGGCTGAATTAGCCTTTATTCTAGGACTAAGTTAGCCTCACTATTAAGGCCTAACCTTTCAGCCATCTCTATTGAATAATCACCCAGGTTTCAAAGAGATTTCTCTACTCTGGCTGGATGGAACTTGTCTCCCAGCACTGCGTGAGTTCTAAAGTTGTTGTTCTTTGTGTTGCCTCATGGAGTTTCATCCTACATATACATATTCATCCTACATAGTACTCAGAAACAGATTCAAGAGGACTCCTCTTCTGATTTCTGGAACCATTTTCTATAGGATTCCCTCTTCTCTAGTACTCTGCCCTGCAAATTCCACCCACTTCATTCTCCCAAAACTCTAATCTCTCATGTCTTCTCAACTCAGTGAGAATGCTGAATTCTGCCTGGGTTAGCCTTTCCTATGCCATGGTCCACTAAGGATTTCCAGGCGATTGTAGCCAGAACAACTGTAGTGTTCACATCATTTATTTTCCATTTCCCTGGATCACAGTCCTTCACTGCCTATTGCCCAATTTATGAAAACTGTTATTTCATACGTTTTTCCAGTTTTTAACTTCTTTACAGCAAGAGGACAAATCTAGTACTGCTTACTTCAACATGACAAGAAGTGGAAAATCTACAATCTTAATGGGTAAGGTATTCAGAACAACCTGAATGGGTATTTCTGACACAGGGTCCCTCATAAGGTTGCAGATGACTTTTTGGCCAGGACTACAATAATATGAAGGCTTAAATGGGGCTGGAGAACCAATTCCAAGGTGACTCGCTAACATGGATGGCAAGTGCTACTGGTTGTTTGCAGGAAGTCTAGTACCTCACTTCCTGTACTCTGCTTGAGTGTCCTCCTGGTACAGCAGCTGGCTTTTCTCAGGGCAAGTGATCCTAGAACAACGTATGCTTTCTATGGCCACCAAAACACATAAAGCACAGGGATAAAGCACCTTTGATTCTTAGGAAATGACCAACCATTGACATTCTCTTTATTTTTTTATAAATTTATTTTTGGTTGCATTGGGTCTTCACTGCTGTGCGCAGGCTTTCTCTAGTTGCAGCAAGCAGGGCTACTCTTAGTTTCACTGCGCGGGCTTCTCACTGTGGTGGCTTCTCTTGTGGAGCACGGGCTCTAGAGCGCAGGCTCAGTAGTTGTGGCGCATGGGCTTAGCTGCTCCGTGGCATGTGGGATCTTCCTGGACCAGGGCTCGAACCCGTGTCTCCTGCGTTGGCAGGCGGATTCTTAACCACTGCACCACCAGGGAAGTCCCTGACATTCTCTTTAAATCAAACCACCCTGGATTGCATTCAGCACACAGAAGAACCATAGCTCTCAAATTCTTCAAAGAATTACTTATGAAAAAGCTAACCAAAGTTCAACTTGGTTAAAGTGAGTGCAACCCGCAAGGAAGCTGAGCAGCCGCTCGACAGTCACTGTCCTCCCTTCCTTTCACAAGAAGGTCATCCTGTTATTTCAGAGATTCTAGAGTAGAATGCCCCCCAAGAGCCCCAAGAGGGCATGAGGGAATTTTGTGTGACACACAAGGTGAGGATCCCCACATAACTAGAGCCCTGACACAACATTCCGTTGGCACATCTCAGTGTACTGGGCCACCCTCGCTGCTCATTTCTACAAGGCTAAAGCCAGCAACCTCTTTCTGAGAGTTCTGCCAGTCCATGCCACCACCTCAAAAAATATAATAAGAAAAGAAAAGAAAGCCCTTTCTAGTGAGAGGTATGCCAAGGACTAAGGAAAAGATGATCAGGCAGATGCTGCTTCACTATAAAGGGTCAATTCAACGATGGGCAAGGCTGCTTTTCCTTCTAACTGGAGGCAACTTGCAAGTCACATTTTTAAATGTATGCATTTCCTTAGACTTTATGTATTCATTCCAGAAAATCCACTTTTCTTCCAAGCGCATAAGACTCATAGCTCTTAGCAATAAATTTAGCATTTAACATGCAGAAGACTAAGCCGGGAAGTCAACAGAGGGGAGAGATTCCAACTGAACTTTTCTGGCTCACACAAAAGTGAAAGCATTTTTATATATATTCATATTCGTATCATACATATAATTTCCATTTAGCTTTTCTAGATAAGAATTAAAGGAATAAACAGGTACAAAGTCTAGCAGTCAGTTCACAAGCATTTACTGCTACCTGCTCTGTACTATTCACTGTGCTAGAGACAGATGTTGAGGGGCTTGCCTTGAAGAACCATAGACTGGGCAACGCACAGACAACTAACACACTTTCAACTATTCAGTATATATAAATTCGGTATATATAAATTCCAACCCCTACGTGATAGACCTTCTGTCAGACTCTGAGGGTTCAAAGAACGACGAGAGAAAGATTCTGACATTAACATGGTCCAAAAAGAATAAGCCAGAATCGGAAAGGGGACATTGGGCAAGACATTGATACCATTTCTATGATTGTCCAAAATTTTAAATTAATTAATTTAAAATAAAAATAAAATGTTTGTATAGCATGTTTCTTGGTTGACGGTCTGAGATTTGATAATCATGAAATACCATACAGATTCTATGCTAAGATGTTTTAAAAAGAATGTCATCATTTCTCAGCCTTATTTGTACTCTCATTAATGCACTCTGGCATTTTATAATGGCAATTTGTAAATAATCTTCTAAACATCTAATGATCCAACCTTCTTTTAGCATCTTAATTTTAACCGTCCATAGCTGTGTTCTCTAATATGGCAGCCATATGTGGCTATTTAAATTCAAATTTATATTAATTAAAAGTGAAAAATAAAATTCACTTCTTCAGTCATACTATTCTCATTTTAAGTATTCAGTAGCCACTGTATTATAGAATATTTCCGTCATTGTAGAAAGTTCTACTGGACAGAACTAGTTTATTGATTTCTAACATAAGAAAATAGTCTTCCAGCTCAAATCATATTGTTTGCCAAGTAAGTTTCCTTTTTTTTTTTTTTTGGCGGTACGCGGGCCTCTCACTGCTGTGGCCTCTCCCGTTGCGGAGCACAGGCTCCGGACGCGCAGGCTCAGCGGCCATGGCTCACAGGCCTAGCCGCTCCGCAGCATGTGGGATCTTCCCAGACCAGTGAACGAACTCGTGTCCCCTGCATCGGCAGGCGGACTCTCAACCACTGCGCCACCAGGGAAGCCCTCAGATTGCTTTTTAAAACTCAAACTGATATAACATTAAATACAGTGATAATTTACTTGTTATTGGACAAAGACTTATTAAACAATGATATTTGGACTCAGAGCTCCTCCTTGGAAATCTTATTATAATTGTTCATATTAGATAAGGGAAAATTCAACATGATAAATTCAAATATTCCACCAGACAAGGAGAGCTAAATAATACTGCATGCCATGGCCTTTTTTTGTGAATAGGCTTTTTCTCTAGCTTTACCCACAAGAACATCTTTCTGTCGAGGATTTAAGATGACCTCACCTAATTTCCTTGGCAGATAAAGGCAGTTTTTCTGTCTTGTGTTGGATCTCATGTTTGCTTAGATATTCTTCTACATTTCCAAGTTCCTCAGTTAAGTTTGGTGATATATCTGCTCTTTGGGGATATTGCAAAATATTTTCCCTAGTATGGAAGACTACCCATTCTCCCCAAATTCTATAACCCACAATTAGATTAAAAATTTAAATAAACTATCAGTATAACTAACTCTAAGAGGAAAAGACCCTCACTCCTCAATATTGGACACCTCAGAGTTAACTGTGGCTCAGCTGAACACAAAAATCTTGGAAAGAGACATGTTTCTTGCCTGGGGATTTATTTCTTTATGATTACACTATTCTAATTTTCAGTAAAAATTAGTTTACTAATATCTGAAGAAGTCTGTCTACAATCCTGGGACCTTTGCTTTCCCAACATTCTCATCATACACTTTCTCCTCTTGAGATCCAAGCAGATACATGCAGAGATCAAACACCAAACCCCTTGATCAAAATAGCTGTCATTCTCTTGCTAGAATGACTTTCCCCTTCTCTCTACCAAAGGGCTGGTATGATTTTCCTGTCAAATATGTCAAGGGAGTCTTTAAGGTGTCCGTCAGTTGCCAACATGTGTTCTGCTCAGACAAGAGTGCTGCCTTCAGGAAGGAAGCATAAACTTTCAGAGTTACACTGTAAAAGGCGGCGAGTCTCTGGGTATCCAGGGAAGAAACACTTCTATTTGAATCTCAAATCTGGATTTTCATAATATGTGGACACATAGGAAAACAGTTTTCTACAAAAGCTTTGTAAGGGAGAGATATTCCTTTATTTCCAAAACAAGACTAATGGCTCATTAAACTCAATGTTCTATACGAGGTAGATAAATTCAATGAATTTAAATGTTATTTCTTATAGATTTTCAGGGAACTGGAGACTTCCTACTAGGATAACCTATTGATATCCTTTTTGATAACCTACTGAAGTCAAAGCTATAAGAACCTCCTTTTCTTTTCTCATCTCAACTAGATAGAAGGCAAGCCTATATTTAGGATGAGTCACTGAATATGGGAAGGGAGTTTCTGAAGTGGTCTAGAGACTTCTCGACAGCTAGATGTCCCATATTATCATTTCTTAACAGGGAGGGCTAATAAAGAGTTACCTCAAGTGGTTGGTCTATTCAAGCCTCATTTCAGCTCAGCTGCTGATTCATCAGATACATCTCTTGCTGTGTACAAGGGCTTTCCATCTGACAGAGTTTGGCTTAGAAACCAGAGTTCTGGTTGCTGTGTTTTCTGCCTTTCATAATATGCTCTCCTAAAGATCCTGCAATAAATAAACCAACTCTTCTTGCTGTCATCCTCTTACACTTTCTAGCAGAAACTAGAGAGGCACATAGCTGAGCTTTGTATCAACTTGATAAAAAGCTGAGAAAAAGAATGCAATGAATTTAATTTTAAAGTAACAGATAAATGATAATTTCCAAATGGTCTAGAGTATGATTAATAAAAACTGACAATAATAGAATATGTGGGAGAAGTATTACTGGTTTCTTTTGAGATGATAATGGGATAGATAGATTACTTATTCAGAAAGTGTTCAAGGATTTTTGGTTGCTTAAGAATCAATTAAGGTAGAATGCATCCTTTATGAAGTAAAAATTCAGATGATTATCTGAAAAGTATTATACACTTGAATAAGTGAAAAGAAACTGTATATTGAAGAAGAAGAATATAAAGTCACATCACTCTGCTTGTATAACATTACTCTTAATAATAAATATATTTAAATCAAACTAATGCCTAATAACAGAAGAAGAAAGTGATTATATATATATACATACACATGATTCTCTATACACAAATATGCATGTATGAATATATTCCAATTATATATACATAGTCTATATTTATAAACATATATATTCCACGGATGTATGTATAATTTATTTGGAATTAAACTATAATTCTAAAATACTACATTGGAATATTTTTTATGATATCACAAAACATCAATATATTAAGTAATAAAGGTATAAAAATATTTTTAAGTCACTCAATAGAATAAAAAGTATTAAAACTCATATATATCATACCTATTTATGATTATATAATATATAAATGTATTATGAAAGCAAAACTGGAAATGACACTTCAGCACAGATTTCAAAAGCCTTCTGTAACTTTTGTGCCTCATTATGAAAATTTTTAAATGTCCGTCTTAACAAAGAAAAAAGTAAGTTTTTCTCTTAGAGGAAAACATAGGTAGAACACTCTATGACATAAATCACAGCAAGATCCTTTTTGACCCACCTCCTAGAGAAATGGAAATAAAAACAAAAGTAAACAAATGGGACCTAATGAAATTTAAAAGCTTTTGTACAGCAAAGAAAACCATAAACAAGAGAGAAAGACAACCCTCAGAATGGGAGAAAATACTTGCAAACGAAGCAACTGACAAAGGATTAATCTCCAAAATATACAGGCAGTTCATCCAGCTCAATATCATAAAAACAACCCAATCCAAAAATGGGCAGAAGATATACAGATGGCCAAGAAACACATGAAAGGATGCTCAACATCACTAATCATTAGAGAAATGCAAATCAAAACTACAAGGAGGTATCACCTCACACCAGTCAGAATGGTCATCATCAAAAAATCTACAAATAATACATGCTGGAGAGGGTGTGGAGAGAAGGGAACCCTCTTGCACTGTTGGTGGGAATGTAAATTGATACAGCCACTATGGAGAACAGTATGGAGGTTCCTCAAAAAACTAAAAATAGAACTACCATACTACCCAGCCATCCCACTACTGGGCATATACCCTGAGAAAACCATAATTCAAAAAGAGTCATGTACCACAATGTTCACTGCAGCTCTATTTACAATAGCCAGGACATGGACACAACCTAAGTGTCCATCGACAGATGAATGGATAAAGAAGATGTGGCACATATATACAATGGAATATTACTCAGCCATAAAAAGAAATGAAATTGAGTTATTTGTAGTGAGGTGGATGGATCGAGAGACTGTCATACAGAGTGAAGTAAGTTAGAAAGAGAAAAACAAATGCTAACACATATATATGGAATCTAAAAAAAAAAAGGTTCTGAAAAACCTATGGGCAGGACAGGAATAAAGACGCAGATGTAGAGAATGGACGTGAGGACAGGGGGAAGGGGATGGAGAAGCTGGGACGAAGTGAGAGTGGCATGGACATATATACACTACCAAATGCAAAATAGATAGCTAGTGGGAAGCAGCCACATAGCACAGGGAGATCAGCTTGGTGCTTTGTGTCCACCTAGAAGGGTGGGATAGGGAGGGTGGGAGGGAGATGCAAGAGGGAGGAGATATGGGGATATATGTATATGTATAGCTGAGTCACTTTGTTATACAGCAGAAATTAACACACCATTGTAAAGCAATTACACTCCAATAAAGAAGTTTTAAAAAATCATAAAAATAAAAATTAAAGCCAATAAATAAATAAAAGTAAGTTTTTAATTAAGTTTTATGAAGTAGATTACAATAAATTATTTTAAAGAAAACAGCTACCACCCAAAGACCATGAGCATAATGTGATATACAATCTTCCAGTCTTGGTTTCAAAATGTACCCTAATGTGTTCCTATTTTCTGAAGGATTTGTTTATTCACTGTGGTTCAAATTCAGATAAGTAACCACTTGCATATTTAGAATATTCTCTTTCAATATTTCACATTGTATTAGTTTGTTTTTTTTTAATTTTGTATTGTGTTATCTCCTATTCCGCTCTCCATAAACTACTTACGTCCACATGAAGGAAGAGGAAGAGAAGAAAGAGCAGAAACTGCTACAGAAGATCAACTTTGAAACCACCGTTCTGTATACACTTGTGGTTTATAAGAAGTAGTTCATAGTCTCTCTATAATCAGAGGTCAGTGTGTTTTATTTCCATGTTGCCCATTTCAATAGGCCTATTACTTAGCAATCAACCACATTATACATATGATTACAAACACATCTGGAGACTGTGAGGTCCAGGTAACCCAACATCTACAGCATGCGGAGAGGTTTCCCCAGGCTGGATTTTTTTTTTCATGAAATAACGCATGTTTATTTACATTTATGCTGCTGCTGTGTTCCTGTGTTCTATGTTTTGGTTCCCCTGTAAGGAGAGGATGTAAACAACATTTAACATATACGAACACGATGGAAAAGTGAAGGTGTAGTTAATATGCATGTTAGTAGCACAACGCCAAACCACTCTGTTTGAAGTCAGCACTTCTTTTTCAATAACTGAGCATCAAATTTTTTTTATCATAGAAAAATGGAAACTGTTCTTGGATGCTTTTCAAATCAGTCAATACCACACACATTGATTGAATAGCATCTATATATGTGCCAAGCTACTGTTGCTGGTACAGGCGCTTATGGTAAATTATTCTATCTCTGCAACATGTTATTTGGAGGAAAATTGGCACTATTTGCAAGGAACTTTGGGTTTAATTTGCATCTAAAAATTTTAAATACCCATAATTGTATATGGGCAGGAACATTACCCATGGTTAATTTGCATATTGTTCCTATTGTCCCTAAGATGCAGGACATTTAACAATGACTACTTTATGCCACATGACGTTGCACACCAAACTGAGAGCAAAGATCACTCAGGGCTGATGAAACTTGGCATTGAGGACTTTTGGGGTCATGATGAACCACCAAACAGTTTAACACCCTTTCATCTCATGCCCACTGAATTTCCCTTTCGAGCATACCTTCTGCCCAGGCTTTTGCAGACTCATCCCAGGACTGTCTGGCTCAATTATCTTGGTCCTAGGTGTCTGTAAGCAAAATCATACTTCAGAGGTTCAAAGGCCTCAGGGGCTATCCATCAGGCCAGTTCCATTTCAAATATAAAAAAATCTTGTGCACTCTGATCAAATTGATGTTTCTCCTTCCTTACGTATCAGTAGCACAAAAGCTGAAGCTCCCTTCCATCTTGAGAGTCTGAACTTCATTCTCCTTTAATGTAACAGTCCTTTCACTAAATCCTTTCTCAGGCTCATTGGCTGCTTCTGTTGAAAATACTCTAACCGTGTATCCTTTTCTTGTTATGAATAAAACAGTTATCCAAACCCTAATGCTGAGAAATTTTCACAGTTCTCCAGCACTTTCATACTGCAGCTCTGTCAATAGTGGAAAATGAATCAAGGCTCTGGAGGGAAAATTTTGTGCTTCAAAGGAAAAACTATGTGTTATCTATAGCATGTCTCCATATTATCTGTTTATGATTCTATGGCAGCTATTCTATATCTCTTTAAATTATAGATAACTGATAGCAGTGAAAAATAATTCTTATCTATAGTTATACAAATCTGCACTGTCCAAAGAGAGTTAATTGACCTCCCTCCGTCACTGTGGAGAAGCCAGGATTTTCTTTTGAACTGTTAAACATCTACTTGATTTCCTCATTGATTCATGAGTTAAATAAAATCTTTAATAATTATTCATTTTATATCTGCATGGAAGTCACATATTTATCTTTTTCTAATTACCATTTAACAGCTGAAAATGAGGAAAAATAAGCATAACGAGGTCACTGATCAGGGAATTTATAAAAATGAGATGGTAAAAGAGGACATATCCAGCAAGAGGGGATCAAGAGTCATATTCTCTCATGCTTTTCTTAGCATTAACATGCCATAATTTAGGGGGAATGAAAATAAAGAGTTATTTAATAAGTTTCTCTAAAAGTAATATCACATTTGCATTCATATTGGAGCGTCTTGATGGAAATGATTAAAGGGTGATGGTTAGTATCTGAAACCACTGTCAAGGCAAAAATTGCATCAGACAAAGTTAAGCAGGTGAGGAAGGCTTTATTCAAGGCTATTGAAATGGGGAAGAGAGACAGTCTGAACTCAACTCCACCGAAACAATGGGCATGAGAGTTTAAAAGCTGGGTTGGTAGATATCATAGATCATCTGTGTTTGCTAACTGGCCTTACTCAAGGAAAAGGGAGGCAGAGGGAGATTCAACACACAGAGAGAAGAAGGCAGTGTAAAGACAGAGCAGCGAGAGATTTGAAGATCCTGGCCTTGAGGACTAGTGTGATGCAGCCACAAGCCAAGGATTGCCCAGTATCCACTAGGAGTTGGAAGAGACAAGGAAATTATTCTCCCCTAGGGCCTCCAGGGTGAGAACAACCCTGCCCACACCTTGATTTTGACCCAGTGATACTTATTTCTGACTCCTGGCCTCCAGAACTACAAGAGAATAAATTTATATTATTTTAAGCCACCAAGATTGTGGTAACTTGTTACAGCAGCCAAGGGAAACCAGTACTGATTTTGGTACCAAGGAGTGGGGTACTGCTGTAACAAATACCTAAAAATGTGGAAGTGGCTTCGGAGTTGGTAATGGACAAAGGATAGAAGAATTTTGAGGCACATGATAGATAAAACCTAAATTGCTTTAAACAAACTACTGACAGAAATATAAGCATTAAGGACAATGCTGCTGTGAGCGCAGAAAGAAGGGAGAAGCACAAAAGAGGAAACCTGTATCATCTTGGAGAATAAGTATAGTGTCACAAACAGAATACTGGTAGAATGTGAACATTAAAGGTGCTGCTCAAGGGTCTCAAAGGAAATGAGAAACATCCTAGTGGAAAATGGAAGAAAGGCAATCCTTGTTATACAGTGGCAGAGAAATTCGCTGAATTGTGACCTACAGTTCTGTGGGAAACAAGAACTTATAAGCGATGAATTCAGATATTAGCTGAGGAGATTCCCAAGCATAGCCTTGAGATACAGTCTGGCTTCTCCTTGCTGCTTGTACTAAAATGCTAGAGGAAAGAGACATATTGAGGAAAGAATCACTAAGTCAAAAGGAACAGGACTTGTTGATCTGGGAAATTCCCAGACTGCCCAGATTGCGAAAGATGTTAAAATTAGGAGACTCACTGTTACAAAAGCGTACTCTGGAGGGAAGTCCAGCAGTCTGGCTGGAGAACCTTTCGTTAGTGGGGAAGGGATTAAGCATGAGTGAAGGGGAGCACAGTTGGGGGACTGGACAATCTGGGTGAGAGATAATGGTGCATTGATCTGCGAAGTACATGTGGCGGTCCAGCACTACAAGTGATGAAAAGTGGTTGGATTCTAAATGTATGCTGAAGACAGAAACGATGATATTTTCTGACTGACTGTATACACTTTGTGAGAGAGAGGGTTGAGGATTATTCCAAAGCATTGGGTCTCGGTAACTGGAAGGATAAAGTTGACATTTCCTGAGATGTAGGAAAATACCAGGAGCCCAGTTTTTAGCATAATAGGTTGATATTTCCATTGGGAAAAGCAAGTGGAGATTCTGGGAAGGTAATTGAATATAGGATTCCAGAGATCAGCACCTAGGTCCAGACTACAGCTCTAAGTTTGGGGTCATCCAAAATATACAAACAACTCATACAACTCAACAACAAAGAAACAAATAACCCATTGAAAAATGGGCAGAAGACCTTAATAGACATTTCTCCAAAGAAAACATACAAATGGCAGGTAGGCACGTGAAAAAATGTTCAGCATCACTAATTATTAGAGAAATGCAAATCAAAACTACAAAGAGGGGCTTCCCTGGTGGCGCAGTGGTTGAGAGTCCGCCTGCCGATGCAGGGGACACGGGTTCGTGCCCCAGTCCGGGAAGATCCCACATGCTGCGGGGCGGCTAGGCCCGTGAGCCATGGCCACTGAGCCTGAGCGTCCAGAGCCTGTGCTCCGCAACAGGAGAGGCCACAACAGTGAGAGGCCCACGTACCACAAAAAAAAAAAAGAATCCGCCTGCCAATGCAGGGGACATGGGTTCAAGCCCTGGTCCGGGAAGATCCCACATGCTGTGGAGCAATTACGCCCGTGCGCCACAACTACTGAGCCTGCGCTCTAGAGCCCATGAGCCACAACTACTGAGGCCACGTGCCACAACTACTGAAGCCCATGTGCCTAAGCCCGTGCTCTGCAACAAGAGAAGTCACCGCAATGAGAAGCCGGCACTCCGCAATGAAGAGCAGCCCCTGCTCACCTCAACTAGAGAAAGCCCGCATGAAGCAACAAAGACCCAATGCGGCCAAAATTAATTAATTAATTTTTAAAACTACAATGAGGGGCTTCCCTGGTGGCACAGTGGTTGAGAGTCCGCCTGCCGATGCCGGGGACACGGGTTCGTATCCCAGTCCAGGAAGATCCCACATGCCGCAGAGCGGCTGGGCCCGTGAGCCATGGCCGCTGAGCCTGCACATCCGGAGCCCGTGCTCTGCGACGGGAGAGGCCACGACAGTGAGAGGCCCACATACCCCAAAAAACAAAATAAAACAAACAACAAAAAAAAACTACAATGAGGTACCACCTCACACCAGTCAGAAGGGCCATCATTAAAAAGTCTACAATTAACAAATGCTGGAGAGGATGTGGAGAAAATGGAACCCTCCTACACTGTTAGTGGGAATGTAAATTGGTACAGCCACTATGGAAAACAGTAAGGAGATTCCTCAGAAAACTAAAAATAAAATTACCATATGATCCAGCAATCCCACTCTTGGGAATATACCCAGACAAAACTATAATTCAAAAAGATACGTGCACCCCTATGTTCATAGCAGCACTGTTCACAATAGCCAAAACATGGAAACAACCTAAATGTCCATCGACAGAGGAATGGATAAAGAAGATGTGGTACATATATACAATGGAATACTACTCAACCATAAAAAAGAATGAAATAATGCCATTTGCAGCAACATGGATGCAAATAGAGATTATCATACTAAGTGAAGTAAGTCAGAAAGAGAAAGACAAATACCGTATGATATCACTTATATGTGGAATCTAAAATATGGCACAAATGAACCAATCTACAAAACAGAAACAGACTCATAGACATAGGGAACAGACTTGTGGTTGCCAAGGGGGAGGGAGAAAGGGAGAGGGATGGACTGGGAGTTTGGGGTTGGTAGATGCAAACTATTACATACAAAATGGATAAACAACAAGGTCCTAATGTATAGCACAGGGAACGATATTGAATATCCTGTGATAAACCATAATGGAAAAGAATATTAAAAAAGAATGTAGGGCTTCCCTGGTGGTGCAGTGGTTAAGAATCTGCCTGTCAATGCAGGGGAAACAGGTTCGGGCCCTGGTCCAGGAAGATCCCATGTGCTGTGGAGCAAATAAGCCCATGCGCCACAACTACTGAGCCTGTGCTCTAGAGCCTGCAAGCCACAACTACTGAAGCCCACATGCCACAACTACTGAAGCCCATGTGCCTAAAGCCCATGCTCCACAACAAGAGAAGCTACTGCAATTAGAAGCCTGCGCACCGCAACGAAGACTAGCCCCCTCTCGCCGCAGCTAGAGAAAGCCTACCTCAGAAATGGAAATAAAAACAAAAAGAAACAAATGGGGCCTAATGAAACTTAAAAGCTTTTGCACAGCAAAGGAAACCATAAACAAGACAGAAAGACAACCCTCAGAATGGGAGAAAATATTTGCAAATGAAGCAACTGACAAAGGATTAATCTCCAAAATATACAAGCAGCTCATGCAGCTCAATGTTAAAAAAACAAACAACCCAATCCAAAAATGGGCAGAAGACCTAAATAGACGTTTCTCCAAAGAAGATATACAGATTGCCAACAAACACATGAAAGGAAGCTCAACTTCACTAATCATTAGAGAAATGCAAATCAAAACTACAAGGAGGTATCACCTCACGCCAGTCAGAATGTCCATCATCAAAAAATCTACAAACAATAAATACTGGAGAAGGTGTGGAGAAAAGGAAACCCTCTTGCACTGTTGGTGGGAATGTAAATTGATACAGCCACTATGGAGAACAGTATGGAGGTTCCTCAAAAAACTAAAAATAGAACTACCATACTACCCAGCCATCCCACTACTGGGCATATACCCTGAGAAAACCATAATTCAAAAAGAGTCATGTACCACAATGTTCATTGCAGCACTATGTACAATAGCCAGGTCATGGACGCAACCTAAGTGTCCATCCACAGATGAATGGATAAAGAAGATGTGGCACATATATACAATGGAATATTACTCAGCCATAAAAAGAAATGAAATTGAGTTATTTGTAGTGAGATGGATGGACCTAGAGACTATCACACAGAGTGAAGTAAGTCAGAAAGAGAAAAACAAATACCGTATGCTAACACATATATATGGAATATTAAAAAAAATGGTTCTGAAGAACCTAGGGGCAGGACAGGAACAAAGAAGCAGATCTAGAGAATGGACACGGGGAGGGGGAAGGGTAAGCTGGGACGAAGTGAGAGAGTGGCATGGACATATATATACTACCAAATGTAAAATAGATAGCTAGTGGGAAGCAGTCGCATAGCACAGGGAGATCAGCTCGGTGCTTTGTAACCACCTAGAGGGGTGGGAGGCAGGGTGGGAGGGAGGGAGACGCAAGAGGGAGGAGATATGGGGATATATGTATATGTATAGCTGATGCACTTTGTTATAAAGCAGAAAGTAACACACCATTGTAAAGCAATTATACTCCAATAAAGATCTTTAAAAAAAAAGACCCAACTCAGCCAAAAATAAAAATAAATGAATAAAAATTTCTTAAAAAAGAATGCCTGTATGTGTATAACGGAGTCACTTTGCTGTAGAGCAGAGATTGGCACAACATTGTAAATCAACTACACTTCAACAAAAAAAATTTTTTGATAAAATAAAATAAATTTGGGGTCATCAATATACAGATAATATCTAAAGCCACGAAGCTGGAGGAAGTCATCAGGAAGGGACTGTAGATACAAAATAGAAGAGGTTTCAAGAGTGAGTCATGGGAGCCTCCAAAATTATAAGGTCAAGAAGAGGAGAAGAGAGCAGCAGAGGAGACTGAGAAGGAGTGTGATAGGAGAAAAACCAGGAGAGCGTGGACTTCTGCTGAGTCAAGTGAAGAAAGCGCTTCAAAAAAGGAATGATCAAAAGTGTCAAGTACTGGGACTTCCCTGGTGGTCCAGTGGTTAAGACTTTGCGCTTCCACTGCAGGGGGCACGGGTTCGATCCGGGGCTGGGAAACTAAGATCCCACATGCCACGTAGCCAAAAAAAAAAAAAAGCGTCAAGTACTGCTAAGAAGGTAAGTAAGAAGAGGATGAGAAGTGTCCATGGTACTTACCAGCCTGGAAGTCATTGGAGATGTTGACTACAGACGTTTTGTTATGATATTGACATGATGATTTCAGTGGGGGATAAGAGAGAGAATTTAAGGACAGTATATATAGGAAATGAAACGAAATGAACTGCAAAGTCAATTAATTTTGCTTTTTAAAAAATCCACAGATTTGGCCAGAATAAGCTCGTTACTAACTTAAAAGAGTTTTGCTGAGAGGTACCAGGTGGCTAGAGGTACGGAGGAAATGAGTAACCAACATGGATCCTTCAGTTAGAGAGCTGGCTAATTAAAGAGGGAGGTAGTAAATGCATGGTAATTTCCAAGAGCTAAGGGGAAAAGCAAATGTGATTGTTTTAATCTGTTAAATCTGTTAAGCCTGTGAGGTTAAAAACAGAGAGAGAAGAGACTGAATGGGGTTCTTGAAGAGTCGATGGCAATAAAAAAAGCAAAGGTGAAGGAACTGACTTTAGAAGTGAGTAATTTCTTCCTGAGAAATATTAGGGACAGATGAGAAGGGAACTGCACACCAGGCTTTCTCAATCTCAGCACTATTGACGTTTTGACCTGGATAATTCTTTGTTGTGGGACGGCCTCTCTGTGCATTATTGGACACTTAGCAACCCTGATCTCTACCAACTAGATGCCAGCAGCACTCTTCACCTGTCATGACAGCCCCAAACTGTCTCCAGACATTGCCAATGTCCCCTCAGGGCGAAATCACCTTGGTTGAGAACCACTGATATAGAGATAAATTGAAGGGCAGAGATTGCACTGTGGGCGTTCTGAGTACTATGAGAAATTGGAATGGTAACTGCATACAAGGTATTAGAATGAGCTGAGTGATTAAGAGAATTTCTGGGAAGAATTCTTAATAACGATAGATACTATGGTGGCTTTGTTTTGTGTCAACTCGGCTCACTGGAACTGTGTCTGCCAGAATGCCCTTCCCTATATAGTTCTAGACTCATGTGGGCCACAAGAGACATTTTACATGAGATTTGAAGGTGGAAGGAAACAGCCACTACATTCGTTTCATAGTCAGAAGGCTACTGTAAGGCACCAGGCACGACTGCAGCTCACACACATTGTCACTAATCTGCTGGCTCACCTTGGAATGAAGCAACAACCAGGCCACGGCTCCTCCAGCCCCTCCCACTCCTGTACTAGGTGCCTCTTTAGCTCTGTGCTGACGGGTGCCAGCTGCCCCAGCAAGTCATCCATCTCATCGAAGTGGGAGGCCTGGAAGCAGTGAGACACCCCTGTGGGTTCCATTTCATCTCTGAGGGCTCCAGGCCATCCCTCTAGTTTCCAGTTTGTGCTTACTCTCCCCTACTTCTTGTCCATCTTTCTTCCCAACTGCCAGTCCTGCTGACTTGAAGCTACAGCATGCCACACAGAAGCAATAACTGTATATAAACTCTTCAATGCAATCTCTCAATTGTCTAAGGTCAAATCCCTACAACAAATCCCACATTCCATACCATTTATTTACTACTGCCTGTATGTCAAGTATAACAACACCATAAACTACGTTGTAGTATCCTTATTTTATAGGTGAGGAGACAGGAGTCAGAAAGACTAACTCTATCAAGGTCCCACATTTAGTAAGCCGTAGACATGGAGTCTGAACAGCATCCACCTTCCTTTAAAATCCTCTCTCTTCCCATTCTCCCAGTCTACAGTGCTGGCAGTTAGCGATTTTAAGAAATAAGGAGGTGTAGAACTTTTTAAAATTAATGACCCTGGCCTATTGGTAAATGATTCTACACTGTATTCTAATAATGGTGGGAAATAAATAAAAGCCCTTTTCAAGATAGCACTTAATGATGTTTTAGAGGTAGGAGGCACAAAAGTTAAAGATAAAATCTACTTGCTCTTCCCGGATATGAAATAAGAAGAGTTTCAGTTTTCCATTTTCTATTACTGCATAATGCCTCTGAGACACTAACATTTGGCGGCAGCAGATGTCCTGAAAGTTTAGAAGGAACCTTAATCAATCTATCAACACTCAGTTTAATCAAAACTAGCAGAGAGTGATCAGGGGGTTTATGACTATTACTTGTGCCACGGCCAATGTCCTGGCTTCTCCTTTCCTGTCTCTCACCTCCAAGGCAGAGCGTCTAGGCCTTCCCACACCAGCTGACACTGACAGTAACAACAGCAGCCATGTTCGCAGTACATATGGACTGTGGCAACAGACCAAGATAGAATAAGTCTTGCTTTTTACTTGCTGGTATTTTTAAAAGCAGCATCATAACCACAAAGGCATTGATGAAAATGTATTAGGTTCGCTGGGTGAACAATGTGTACATATCTCCGTGTCTACTATAGCATATAAAGTCCTGAGGTACCGGGATCAAATCTATGAGTTACTTTCCAAAAAGGCTAGAATGATAGAATATCAACATCGGAAGGGATTTTTTTTCTTCAAGTCACCTAATCCATCCCCCTTCCAAGTGGATGAATCCATTCTAAAACTAACCAAGTAGTCATCCATGCTCTTCTTTCACTCTCCAAATACCATGCCATTAACCAATTCAAAAGGGAGCCCATGTTATCCTCTGATAGTTAAAAGCTAGACTATGCCTGCCTGTGATTATGACCCAAGGGTGTTGGAAGAGTCATTTTGCATCATCCAGAGAATGTCTCCTCCACCTATCATGTGCCATATTTATTAGTTAATGCATGTTCTACTGTTATAATAATGGCAATAATAATGAGATTGATATTAAAGCAGCTACTTTCTAAATCATTTTGTTCCATTAGTAAAATCTTTGTTAGATCAATTATTGGAAGCACAAATGATTATTGCTTTTGCCACAATTTTTTTTCATTTTATACCATAGTAGCACTATGATTATACTAGCTCAAAAGGTAATAATTATTTTAGTAGTCATTTTGAAAAGCCTCTTTTTCATGATTTCCACAGAAAATTATTCACTTGAACAAAGTTTTATTTTTAAAGTTATATTAAATGTAGGCTATGTGGGAGTTTATCTTATAAAAATAAGCTTTGTATTGAAGCTCACTTTAAGATCACAGTTTTATTATCTGAGAAAAGGATAAAATTTTGAAGTAGAATATCTTCATCAAAACTTGGGAACAATTTCTACAGAAATTGTCAATTAACTCTTGCATATTGTCTGCAAGTTTCTATCAGCACAAGATGGATCTTGATACATGTTATACCCGTTTTAAGAGCTGGAGAAATCAAGTCACAAGTAGTTCTTACTGTTTATGAGATCTCACAGCCATCTGCCAGAAATAGAAGGAAGGGCTTGCAGTGACCATTCTTCTGCTTTGTAACTAGAGCGTAGTCTCTCCAGGAACACCTTATATTTCACCTCATCAGAGTCTATCTCCACTAAGAGAAAACAGATAGCGCAGATATTGACAATATGAACGACCTCAAGAAAAAAAATTACAGACACTGCCGACATGTGTTAAAGAGTTTATCAGGATTAAAAATTGATTCATCAGGGAGTTCCCCGGTGGTCCATGGTTAGAACTCCACACTCTTATTGCCGAGGGCCCTAGTCAGGCAACTAAGATCCCACAAGACGCACGGTGCAGCCAAAAAAAAAAACTGATTCAAGTTTCATTTCTCAGTAACTGGATTAGTATCTGTCCTCTAAATAAATCTGCTTCTAGGGTGACTGTGTTCTGATCAGTTATAGGTAAAATATGTTCAATAAAAAAATTGAGGTGTGATTGTTTCTTTCAGATAAAAGAGTAGAAAAGTCCTAGAGGCAAAAGGCTAGATGTAATAGGAAGCTAAGTTTGATAATTCAACTTTATATGGCAGTACTCTATGGGAAAAAATACAATTTAGTAGGATTCAATAAATAGTTTTCTTAAATTAAATTATTTGTTAGAATTAAGCTGTGTTCTGGGTTTTTAAATCAAAATGAATATGCTGTAGTAATTGGGGATATGAGAAAAAATACATTAACACTACTTGGAACATAGTTAACGTGTCTGAATTTGTGCCAATACCTGTTTGTAAGAGAGAACAATTTCTAGTAGATGAAAGTTGCCAATTATGTTTTAATAGGTTCATATACAATGATAGTAGAATTGTAATACTGATTTTCTTCTGAATACTCCAATTTGCACTGTTTTCCTCCAATAATTTCTGCTTCAATGACTGTATATTGATCTCCACTATGTATTATTTTTCCTGAAATTAAATACTCTGTTTCTAAGTTGCAGGGGAGGGGGAGTACACACACGGAGACTGATCCAAATTCTGGTGAAACCACCTGATCTTTCATCAGTTTGCCACTTCATTTTCAAACTAATTCCCGTGACTTTTTTGCCTTGAATGTTCAAGAATTGGCTATCCAATGTATTTGTATTTATTCACCTTGCCTTCCTTCATATTTGATCTTTGTTTCTTGCTTTGAGTCATTTCACGACTAATTAATTCCTCTACCTTCTATGTGAGACAAAGAAAGACAAAATAACATAAGCTACTGTAGTAGTGTCAAAGGAGAAAAAAAATAGAAAGGTACTAAACTGTTGCTCCAAAGGTCAGTGCCAGCTAACCCCAGGTCCATCAACTTCCTTCAGCACTGCCCCGGGTATGAAGAACCCTTGACACGCAGCTCTACCCCTGCCCGACTCAGAGATGGAGCCACTTCTGCCAAGCCTGGCTGTGTATATGTGGAAATAAATGCAGGCGCACCATGCCTGTGAGGTTGCAGGTAGTCTTGCTTCCCCAGGACAGGAAAGCCTTGGACACAGCCTGATTACTGAGCATTCCCTTCATTCCCTCCAAATCAATTTCTTCTAAGAAATACAGCTCTGCCTTCTTTTCCTGACTGATAATCTGTCCCAAGAGAGTCTAGATTCTTCCTCCCTTCCTGCTCTCAAATGGATAGATTTCCAACAACATACCCAGCCAGCTCCCACTACCACTCTTGCCTGCTCCCGTCTCCCAGGGCCTAGAATTTACACGTGTACCATCAGGCACTGTTTCAGAGAAGACATACCGGTGGGAAATCAGCACCATCCACTTACTACAATTATTTCCACCACCTAGAAATCCCGAGAAGGCACCCTGTGGAACGCCATTGCTGGTTGGTATTACCAAACCAGGTTTGTTTGCCCTGCTCGCAGCAAGCTGAGTGCTGAGGTGCCGAGCTTTGCAGCAGAGAAAAGGTTTTCTCACAAGGCAGCCAAGCGAGTAGATGGGAGAACAAATCTCAAATCTGCCCCCCCCCCAAGGTGAGGGGCTCGGGATATTTATGGGGTATAGCTGAGGTGTGGAGAATGTGGGGAACAGTGATTGGAGATAAGAAAAAGATGAGGTAATCCTGTGCAGGCACAACAAAGCTACGTGTTTCTTCATGGGACACGTGTTCAGAAAATAGCAGAGTTAGCATGCTCTGAGGGTGGAGTTTTGCGCCCTCTAATGTCAAAAGGTCACCAATCAGACACTCACGAATGCCCAGTTGGAGGGTTGGTGGTCCCAACTAGGCTTAACCATCTCGAGCTCAAACTGGACACAGCTGACTCCAAGTTCCCAAAAAACAACTGGGGCAAGCATCTTATTATTTAAGCTACATGAGGCTTGGAGGATATGCAAGCTTTTTGTGGCAACGATTAAAGCCAGCTTGATCAGTGATGGCAGCTTACACGTTTAGTGGATCTAACTGCTGATTATCCTCAGTTTCACTACAATACTCTTCTCTTCAGTCGTTCCCTCAAGGACAATACTCTGGAGACTTAGCCACTTCACTGAAGGCAACACAGCCTTGGGTTTGTCCTACTGATTACCCCCTGCCCATTCCTAGTGCTCTCTGCACCCCTCAGCAGCCAACTTTCACAGTCCCATAACAGCTTATACATTTTAGGTTGATTTAATTTCACCTTTTTTGTTGCTGTTTCTTATTATTCCAGATAATCAAAATGTGTCAGCAATTATAGTAGTCGCTGAGAACTGATGTTAGGTTTCTCTACAGTAAGTTTCTTTTTAGCGAGGTTGATAAAATATGCAATAAGGGCTTCCCTGGTGGCGCAGTGATTGAGAGTCCGCCTGCCGATGCAGGGGACACGGGTTCGTGCCCCGGTCCGGGAAGATCCCACATGCTGCGGAGCGGCTGGGCCCGTGAGCCATGGCCGCTGAGCCTGCGCGTCCGGAGCCTGTGCTCCGCGGCGGGAGGGGCCACGGCAGTGGGAGGCCCGCGTACCGCAAAAAAAAAAAAAAGAAAAAAAAAAAAAAAAAATGCAATAAAACTGTGTACAAAATATTGATCCAGCCTCTCTACGGGTCTACGAATGCTTTGACGAATATGAAGAAGGCCTGGAGGGATTGCAACTATCAGAAAGAATTAACCATGCATTGATGTCTTCTTACTCGGTCCTGTGATAAGGAAATTGGGGCTCCAAAAAGAATGCATAAGGTCACTCTGTCTTAATTGTTGCTGCATCCCAAGTACCTGTCACAGTACCTTGCCATAGTGGGTTTCCATAAACATTAGTTGAATAAAAAGTGAATGGATAAATACAGGATCTCATGCCTGAATTGAAGTTATCAAAAATAACTGAATAAACATCAGTTATGGGAGAATAATGAAAAAATAGTGAGGTGCTGCCTAAACAAGTACTATGAAAGTGAAAAGAGAGAATACGGTATAGTGAAGAAGTTAGAAAAGAGTACATTGAGAATTTAGAACTAATTCAGCCTTAAATTTGGGACAAGGTTTAGCATCAGGTAGAGACAAAGGCATTCCTGGCACAGGGAAGAGAATACATGAATATTTGCAGGTGCATAGGAGCATGGATCAATGAGAAGAAATGCTCTGTTGGAGTAGAAAATGTGTGGGAAATACAGATAGATGGGTGGATTGAAGCCAGAACATGGAGATCATTAAAACTCAGTCTGAGGAGGACTTGGAAAAGCACCAGAGAAGTCTGAGTCTGGTCAAGCAAGATGTTTTTTGTATGTCAGGACATTAACTTCCTCTCTATTTCACTAAGTCCATTTTTCCAAAAGACGCGTATTTCTTTCTCATGCTCTGAGTTTGACAGAAGACCCCATGATAGGTGGGGCAGGGCAGGGGGTAAAGAGCTCATGGTAAACCGGGAAAAGAGAGGCACAATCAAGTAGAACACACGGTAACTTGGACAATGATGTTGTCAAATCCTGGTTCCCCAAACTATCACCAAAGCATCTACTAACAAAACAAAGCACGGTTAATTTCTTACCGTGGTAAGGGAGGACATTAGGTCAGCAGGGTCTTAATAATGTCCTGGAGAGGGAAGGACAAAGTCGGTATATTTATTGAAATTTTGAAGTCTGGTTTAAAGCAGGTCTTACAATGTTGAGGCTCGATTATGACTGGGCAGGAATCATGACATAAGAGTTTAGGATTAGTAATAGTTAAGGACATAGCAATGCAAGACTTTTGAGGCAGGGATTCAAAGAGTCTAGTGTAAACTGTCCATGGATGCTTTCTATTAATGAGTTGATGGAACTCTCTGGGAGTCCTTGGAATGAAAAGTAAACTTATTTACAGCTTGTATCCTCCAGGGAAAGAGTCTCATGAAATACTAAAGTTAAGTCAAAGACAGTGGGATAATAAAGTCATGTTAATGTACATGGTAAGGTGCATAGATGGCTTCTATTCTGAGTGTACATGCATGCAAAGAACACAGGAAGCAGAACCAAGGGAAGAGATATGAGACCTGCTCAGTAGATTCAGAAAAGTCTTCAAAGAAGAGGTGGCCTCTGTGCCATGAGCTAAAAAATGAGCAGATGGGCTTCCCTGGTGGCGCAGTGGTTGCGAGTCCGCCTGCCGATACAGGGGACACGGGTTCGTGCTCCGGTCCGGGAAGATCCCACATGCCGCGGAGCGGCTAGGCCCGTGAGCCATGGCCGTTGAGCCTGCACATCCGAGGCTGTGCTCCGCAACAGGAGAGGCCACAACAGTGAGAGGCCCACATACCACAAAAAATAAATAAATAAAAAATAAAAATAAAAAATGAGCAGAGTTTGATCTGTGTACAGAAGGGAGAAGGGATTCAAGGAAAGGGCATAATGTAGTGTAAGAAAAGGGGTGAAAGAATGTGTCCGGTCTGAGGGACTATCTATAGATTCCACAAGCAGAACCCTTCACTATTGTTCTAAGTTAGAAATTGATGTACTTCTACTGTGTTCATTTTAATGATTCAGAGTATTTTGTTAAGAAAGAACTTTTTGCATAAGTTAAGGATGTTTTAAATTTTCCTGAAACTACTCTTGTGTTTTGAGATGAGCTTAAAAACAAATAACGATTTGGGGATGTAAACTTAAAATCATGTGGGATTTTTTAAATAAACAAATTGTTGAAACACACAGAAACTCATTCCTATCTAGAGAGAGTGAAAAAGAAAGGAAGCACGGAGCTTCCAGCAGTGTTTGTAGTTTCTCTGAGGTAGTGTTAATAGCATTCAAATCCTCCAGGAAAAGAAAGGAAATTTTCTATACTACCAAAAGCCAGAGTTGAGGCCACTTAGCTCTCTCTTGCATGTCAGGGAACTTTTGGTAAATTAACCTAGAAATAAATCCAAAGGGATTATGATTGCTGTGCTTTATAATAAAAGAGATGGCCTTAAGGAGATTTAATCAGAAAATAAATTTCAAAATCTAAAGTATGCTTTGATGCAAGAACACTGGGAAACCAATCAGCATTTGATGCTGTTGTGTAGCCTTTCCTAGAAAGCACCTTATCCCTTTGGTGCCTTTGTCTGATAAAGGTCAGGACACCCCTATGTGGCCCTATCGTGAGTTGGTCAGACCCAGGTCCCCCAGTCAGTGATGAGCACAGCTCAGATTCAACAAGCTGCAAGCCTGCTAACCCCACACCTGAGAGCCCAGACAGATTCAAAACAACCAGCTAATTAAACCTGGAGCACCAAGCTATCATCATCCAAGATTCATGGGCATCCAACAAGCAGAAGAACTAGCAACACGGCATTCGGCAACAGCTGTCACCTGCTATAATATTCTTTAATTATCTTCAAATCTCTAAGAACTGACAAATGGGTGACAAAATGCAATTTTCTGTGTCAGGAAGCGAGAGACAAGCCTGTGTTACTTTGATGAGAGGAAATACTGTAAAATCATCACTCTCAGCTCTTCTTATTGGGGAGAAGGGGACTGTTGTCACTCAATTCTTGTCTGTAAACACGCTCATTACAGGACTCCTGGAGGGACATGTTTCCTTCTTTACAAAGATTGAAGAAGAGGAGCCAGAATGGGTTCTGGGCTATGCTGAGCTGTCCCCCATAGGTTTAGCACGTCTTTCAAATTCAGCCCCAGCTCCAGCGCTAGCCCCACCATGGTGCTTATGTCCTGTGGACATGCATTCCTAGTGTGGACCCCTAGCAAAGCCAGTCCAAGTTCCCTGGAATCAAGTCATGTCTCTTTCCACAGATTCCTCCCGGTGCCTTTCCAAATTGTGACCTAATCCCTCTACATCGCAGTGAAGTTTATTTCCATTAGTCGCTAACTTCTGGTCATTACATTCTACTAAATGTTTGTGATAACATCCTTTGTCCCCTTGAGGCAAGTTTACTTCTATCACCTACACAGCTTTGCCAGTCTTTGTGTGTCAAAAATGTCCATGAGGACACAAAATAAATTGCAGAAAGAAGGTCACTATGTAGTAAATAGCTCTTAACAACATCAGCTAGAAAAACTACATCATCTGTATAGAGTAGCAGGGCACTCATAAGCTAAGAGCACTGTACCACTCATGGTTCTAGAACATAAAAATAGAGAAAAATATGGGCTAGCTCACATTGGCTCAAAGTATAAGAGAGCCCCTAGAGTTTGAGGAAAACATACATTAACAGTGTGCTACAACAAACTGTTATACACAATTAAAACTGATACATATATATAGGTTTTTTTTTTTAGTATTTGAGAGACAAATGACCAATCAACATGCTGTTACCAGGTGCTGACAATCTAAAAGGATAATAATTCTCAAAACATAAAGTGTTTGTGACTTGTTCTTAAAATGTGCATAAATATATTAACACAGGGAGAAATGATTGAAAGCTCTGGTTACATTTCTGAACCATCCAAACAAAATTTTTACATTAAGATTTAAATTAGAGTGTCAAAAGCTGATCAGTGAACGTTCCTGTCTACTAGTTATAGTATAATCATTTAAATTTTGTATTTAAAATTATTTTATGCAATTAGCATATTATTTTAAATGTCAATGAATACAATAGTTAAATTAGTCTGTTTTTATGATCTCTGAGATGTAAGTTCTCTGGGGATAAGGACAAGATCTGTTAGGTGATCTTGTTCATGGTACTCTGATAACCAACATTTGGTATTTGATCATTTTAGTAAGAAAGTCAAGTGTTTTCTCCAAGACCATGAAGTCAAATTAATTTTTTTCTTCTCTATTTTCAATCTTATTATCCACTCCATCAATACTTCTCACCTTATCACATCAGAGCCCACAGGTCAAGGAATCTTAGTGTCCAGTACATGATTAAACCCATTAACTGAAATGGCACCTGAAATGGACATGCCACTAACCTAAAGAGATAACAGGGGGCTTCCCTGGTGGTTCAGTGGTTAGGAATCTGACTGCCAAGGCAGGGGACATGGGTTCGAGCCCTGGTCTGGAAAGATCCAACATCTTCGTTGCTGTGGAGCAACAAAGCCCTTGTGCCACAACTACTGAGCCCACTTGCCACAGCTACTGAAGCCCGCGCACCTAGAGTCCATGCTCTGCAACAAGAGAGGCCACCACAGTGGGAGGCCCGCGCACCACAACGAAGAGTAGCCCCTGCTCGCCACAACTGGAGAAAGCCCACGCACAGCAACGAAGACCCAAGGCAGCCAAAACGAAATAAATAATTTAAAAAAAAAGAGAGATAAAAGGAGATCATTATTTTCTCCAATCAACTTCCACCGAAAATGCAGGGCAAGGCAGCAAGTTGATCTAGAAGAAGGTACAACACCAGAATGCTGCCCAAGCTACCACCCAAAAAAAAATCTATATTCCCAATTTACCTATTTTACTTAAGGCAGAAAAAACTTCTGGGGATAAACATACCCATTTTATATACTTAATGTAATTGGAGAATATTAAAGCTAGAAGAAACCATCATTTCATCTCTAAAAACAAGAACGAAAGTACAAGAACCCTGATTCCCAAAGAAACAAATTGCAGCTTCTAAAACATGGACATTTAAATTACGTATCACAGCCCCTTTGGTTCCTTTCAAAATAGAATAAATAAGAGGAATGTGACAAGGGTCATATACCTCCCCTCTCCCCGTCTCTGCAAGGGTGGCCTTCAGTGGAACTTGGCCATAGACAGGGAGCCCAGACAATGCTGATAATCTAACAAGACTGAAGAAAGATTAGGGACTTCCCTGGCAGTCCAGTGGTTAAGACTCCACACTTCCACTGCAGGGGGCATGGGTTCAATTCCTGGTTGGGCAAATGAGAACCCACATACTCCACGGCTCAGCAAAAAAAAAAAAAAAAAAAAAAAAAAAAGAAGAAGAAGAAGGATTAGATGGTACAAAAGATATTCTTTCACCATGTGTCAAGTCAGTCTCAATAAATTTATTTTGTTTTCCATTGTAATTCATTCATATTTGTAAAATAACAATGTCAAATATTGAAAACAACTTCACAGTTTACTAAACATTTCCATAGACATTCTTTAGCACTGACAGCAATTGAACAGAGGTAATGGGCTGACCAACAGAGATCCACGTTCCTCATTCACAGTGCAAAGTTGGTGGAAAGAGGTGGCCCAACTAGGGACCATGTGATGGAATGTGAACCAAAGTGATGTGTGCCATTTCTGGGCTCAGATGTTAAGTACTAGGTGCTCAACCCTCTACACTCTCACTCTTCACTACCTAGCCAACTAAATGCAAAGGATTCAGTAAAAGACACCAAGGAGGTCTTAAGAGTTAGAAAGAGTCACAGCTTAAGAGGAAATTCAAATCTGGGATGTGAGCAGGAAATTACAGAGATTTGAAGATTTTTTGTTTTATTAGCTAGTGAAAACAATAGTGCAAAAAGAAGTGACAATGCAGGTACCAGTCAGTGCCTAACTCACATCAGGCACTCAACAAATGTTGGGTGAACGGATGGATGGATGGATGGGCAGGTGGATGGACAAATGGCAGAAGCATTATATTCTAACCTATTAAATCTGAAAATCGTAAAGTCCTGCCACAAATACAATACTAGGTAGTGATGTTAATTTCTAACGCATGTGAACTGGGCCAATGATTATTTTTAAAGAAATATGGATGACCTCTAAAATAGTAATGTACTTTCCAGAGGAATATCAGAAAAATTGTAAATGGCACTAATTAGAGACTAAACTAAATAATGTGATTGTCTCAAATCCTCTGAAGACTAGTAACCATGACTTTCCCAAATAATTCAGAAAAAATGGGGATTGGAGTACTATTGCATAGGTTTAAGAGCACTGGGCTTTGAGATTAGGGAGATGCTAATTCAGATGAAGGCCACAGCGCATACTAGCTGTGTAACTCGAAATGAGCAGTATCCTCCCTAAGCTTCACTTCCCACATCTGTAAAATATGAAAATGGAAGTAGAAACCTTAGCACAGTGTCTGGCACATAGAAGACGCTCAATACATGCTAGGCTATTATTCTTGAGAGTGAATCTACATGCTGTTTTTGTTAATTAAAATATATTCAAGTTACTCTGTCACATGGCATGTAATTTCAAAGATACTAAACCATAGAAATCTTTAAAAGATTCCTCCAATTTTCAAGCATGGTTAAAAGACAGTCAATAACTAACTCTCATATTGCGGAACTGGAAGCTTTTCAAGGGTGGCTATCAGTGGCTGCAGTATGATTTTATAACTGCTGGGCTATTCTTTCTAAAATACAAATTTAACTTGTCCATCCAGTGGTTGCTAGCCTCTACTGGATATCAAGGTCCATATTCATGACATTTTCATTCTCACTCATCTGTTTCTTTTCTCTCCAAATGTGCTTCCCAGTGCTCCTACCACCATCTTCCAGACAAGCCACAATTTCTGCTTTTGAGCCTCCCCAGTTCTGTGAACCACTTTCCTCCTATTCTTTAATCTCCTGAGCAAATATCAGACTCAAGGTCACATTGATAAAGCCTCTTGCAAACTTTATATACTCAGCAAATGTCAAGGCTCTTAGCTCTCTCCATCTACTTCTACCAGAATGGATCTCTCCTCTCTTTGGATTCCTAGAGCATATATAATCCACATAAAATAGAGTATTGGATCCTATACTCTTGAATATTGATATTTAATTATTTCAAGTTTTTTTTAGTTCTCTTAAATAAATAAGATTGTCAATTTCTTGGGGGCCTTAGTATACTCATCTATGAAATGAGGGTATTGTATTAAAGATGTCTTGGCTTCTTCTTACTCTCAAATTCTTATGATCTCTCGGGTCATCTTGTCTGTGAAGCCCAAAGCACTGAGCACAAATATGGGTACGTCTTAGCTCAGTCACTACAAAAAGAGTTAAGAGAAAAGATAAGCCATCCTTAACAAAATTCAATCAAGGTCAGATCTAAAGTGAACCTTTTTTGTATACATCAGCATATAGAATAACATTCACAAAGATTTTCTCTTGACAGGTTTAGCTCTAAGGTAAGAAATCATGGGATTTCTTTTCTTTATTTTTGCGAAATTGAGAGGCAACACAGGGCCAGGCAGCCTGGTAGAAACTTCCTTGTGCCTCCGGAGGAAGTACCCTATTTTCAAAGGCTTCCTCGAATGCTCCGGGATTTCTGCTGCCCTCACAAAAACCGACTCAGACAATTCCGCTTTCTTCTACTTTCCTCATGCTCAAAACTGATTTACCGCGAAACGAGTAAGACTGAGCTTTCAGGGGCCCTTATTTGAGAGAATTCTAGCAATGTGTCCACGTGGTCCAATGTTGTACAATTTGCAAATGTAATATATTTTATTCATAATTAAATGACTGCTGTCTCTTTCTACCCTGATTTTTCCCCCTTTTAATTCCCTTTGCTGAAGTGGTAGCGTTGTGCCCATGGGCGCATATGAAGTCCAGGTAAAAAGATGTAAGTTTGTGATAGGTAGTTGGGAACACCGTCAACTTTTGTTTAGTCAAATGTTTTCACGCGGTTCACCATCACTTCCATAAAGTTAAGCTATAGCTTGTCCAGTAAGTGGCAAAGCTGAGATTCAAACCTAAGTTTGTCTGATTCTAACGCTACCATATCATATTATTTACTCCTTTCACATTCTTTGGGATGTGTTAACAAGTCTCTGATTCCGTAATTTAAGATATGATGCTCTATGCTGAGCAACTTAGCAGCATCTGGCACTTCCTCCCGTCTCTCAACCTGGCGCCAACAGACCTTCCTAACACCCACCACTGTCCTACCTGTACAAACAATTCTATCCACGCGGGATTCTTCTTTTACAGACCGTGCTTTTGTTCATGATCTTTCCTTAGGCTAAAATGGTCTTGACCAATCGCATTTATGTAAATTCTTATTAATTTTTCCCTAAATTGACATAAACCACTGACATCAATGAAAAGAATATATAACTCATATTATGCCACTACTATAAAGGCATCAGTGAAAAACTGGGTAATGATTGTTGTCAAATTTAAGAGCTGTCCATTGAAAAAATCTGGAGACAAAGATCAAGCCGGTAGTACTAAACACCTCTAGCACCCAGGTTTTGCTCTCTAAATGTAAGTAAATGTTATTTTTTAATTTAAAAATTAAAGTACCTTGGAAAAAATTACTAATTACAGGTCAGGGCAGGAAATATACAAAACTAGATGATCTTTTGTCATAGCTGCAAGCAAAAAAGATTTCTAACACTGCAGTTGTCCCCCCTTATCCAAGGTGTCACTTTCTGTGATTTCAGTTACTCCCATGGTCAACCACAGTCCAAAAATATTAAATGGAAAATTCCAGAAATAAACAATTGATGCGTTTTAAATTATGCAACGTTCTGAGTAGCATGATGAAATATCGCACCATCCCGCTCCATCCTACCTGGAATGTGAATCCACCCCCATTGTCCAGCATATTCTCCCCTATGCTGGTCACTTAGTAGCCATCTGGGTTATCAGATCGACTGCCCCGGTATTGCTTGTGTTCAAATAACCCTTATTTTACTTAATAATGGCCCAAAAGCACAATAGGTAGTGGTGCTGGCAATTCAGATATGCCAAAGAGATGCTGCAAAGTGCTTCCTTTAAGTGAAAAGGTGTCTCAAGCTAATGAGGAAAGAAAAAAATCCTATGCTGAGGTTGCTAAGATCTACGGTAAGAATGAATCTTATACCTGTGAAATTGTGAAGAGGAAAAAGAAATTCGTGCTAGTTTTGCAGTCGCACCTCAAACTGCAAAAGTTATGGCCACAGTGTGTGATAAGTGCTTACTTAAAATGGAAAAGGCATTAAATTTGTACAATAAGATATTCTGAGGGACGTCCCTGGCAGCGCAGTGGTTAAAAATCCGCCTGCCGGGCTTCCCTGGTAGCGCAGTGGTTGAGAGTCCGCCTGCCGATACAGGAGACGCGGGTTCGTGCACCGGTCCGGGGGGATCCCACATGCCGCGGAGCAGCTGGGCCCGTGAGCCATGGCCGCTGAGCCTGCGCGTCCGGAGCCTGTGCTCCACAACGGGAGAGGCCACAACAGTGAGAGGCCCGCGTACCACAAAAAACAAAAAAAAAGAATCCACCTGCCAATGCAGGGGACACGGGTTGGAGCCCTGGTCCGGGAAGATCCCACATGCTGCAGAGCAAATAAGTCCGTGCGCCGTAACTACCAAACCTGCGCTCTAGAGCCCGCGAACAACTACTGAGGCTGCATGTCACAACTACTGCAGCCTGTGCACATGCTAGAGCCCGTGCTCTGCAACAAAAGAAGCCACTGCAATGAGAAGTCCATGAACCGCAACGAAGAGTAACCCCCGCTCGCCGCACCTAGAGAAAGCCGGCGTGCAGCAACGAAGACCCAACACAGCCATAAATAAATAAATAAATAAAAAGGAAAAAAAGATATTTTGAGAGAGAAACCATATTCACATAACTTTTATTACACTATATTGTTGTAATTGTTCTATTTATTAGTTATTGTTGTTAATCTCTTACTGTGCCTAATTAATCAATTAAACTTTATCATAGGTATGTATGTATAGGAAAAAACATAGTATAATATATGTGACCAAAAGTGGGGGTCTGGCTGCTCGCCACTCAAAAGCCAATAAAGAGGCAAGTTTGGTGGAAAGGAAAGTTTGTTTTATTTTGGATGCCAGCAACTGGTGGGGGAAGGGCAGATTCCTGTCCAAAGGCCAATTCCCCCCAACTACAACCAGTGGGCAAGAGCATTTATAGGTTGAGGGAGGGGGCTACATGCAGAAACATCCCAGTCAGCTCTGACAATCATCTTGAAATTGGTCATGCAGGGGTCTGACCAGCGTCATCTTGATTGTTTTAAGTATTGATACTATTAATCTTCAGTTCCAGGGTCGGTTTGTTCCCATTTTCTTGAGGCCAATTCTCAGAATTGTGGCAGCTTATGTCATGGCTACAGTCTGGTCATCATGTAGTTAACCTCTTCCACCTGGTGGGGGTGTCAGTATCTACAGGACATGTCCCAGGATGTGGCTCAGAATATTATCTACAGCCCTTGAGGAGGAACTAAAGGTCCTTAACTGTGCTTAATGACTAAAGTATTATTATTTAGTTTTGTTGGACTGTTTTCCTTTGTTTCTGCATTTTCCCACTTCTCTGATTAAACTTATTCTTTGGCTAAAGTTTTTCCACAGACAAAAGGCAAGCGGAGCACATGGGGGTGGGGGGAAGGACCATAGGGTCCTGCTCCATTTCATATATATACAGAGAGTTTGGTACTATTCGTGTTTTCAAGTAAACACTGGCGGCCTTGGAATGTATTCCCCATGGATAAGGAGGAATTTCTATATTGAGGTTATATCACAAGAACAGAGGAGTCAATTTGAAGAGGCTCCAACTGACCAAACAAAGTATTGATAAAAATAAAAATACATCAGATATGTTAAACTGCAAAGAATAAAAACACACCAAAAATGTCAAAAATTCATGAGTTTGAAATGTTACTAAAACAGAAAAAAGTAAAACCTTCATTAGTCACCTTTAAAAAATGCTAAGGAATCAACTCTTTTTTCTGAAAACTGGTAAATAAAGCAAATAAATTAAATATTGAATCTGCTTTTCTTTTTTTTTCTTTTTTTAACTTTTTATTTTATGTTGGAGTATAGTTGATTAACAATGTTGTGATTGTTTCAGGTGTACAGCAAAGTGATTCAGTTTTACATATACATGTATCTATTCTTTTTCAAATTCTTTTCCCATTTAGGTTGTTACATAATATTGAGCAGAGTTCCCCGTGCTATACAGTAGGTCCTTGCTGGTTACCTTCTTTTTTTTTTTTTTTGGTTGTGTTGGGTCTTCGTTGCTGCACACAAGCTTTCTCTAGGTGTGGCGAGCGAGGGCTACTCTTCGTTGCGGTGCACGGGCTTCCCGTTGTGGTTGCTTCTCCTGTTGCAGAGCACAGGCTCTAGGCACACAGGCTCCAGTAGTTGTGGCATGCAGGCTCAGTAGTTGTGGCTCCCAGGCTCTAGAGTGCAGGTTCAGTAGTTGTGGCGCATGGGCTTAGTTGCTCCGCAGCATGTGGGATCTCCCCGGACCAGAGATCGAACCCGTGTCCCCTGCATTGGCAGGTGGACTCTCAACCACTGCGCCACCAGGGAAGCCCACCAGATACTTTATTAGGAAAATTTTCTCTCTATGGAATCACTCCGAGTACTATAGGAAGAGGAAATGATTGAATAGGAACATTTGCAAACTCCTAACGAAGACAGGCAATGGTCATGAATGGCTTCAAGCAGTCCCAAAGAGAAGACAACCAGACACCTTGTACCTGATGACAAAAATACATAACACCATTTATGAAATACTTTTGCCAATAATATCAAACCTAAATCAAATCAAGCTTCTCAATATAATTATTAATATTCTGGGAAAAGAGTAGACAGAAGAAGACACTGTGTGACATCATTAAAATGCAATTTGTAAAATCCAAACAATAATAAGGACAATAGATAAGTGTATTTTTACACCATTTTTTTACACTTGTATAACCAACAAAAAATAAAGATGTTTTGAAAATATAAAAAGGCAATATAACAAAAAAGAACCTTGGTTTACTTGTGATATTATTATCACCTTAACAAAGAGATTCTCTCCTTGAAAGATTATTCACCAAAAAATATCTTGAAGAATGAATTGTATTGGTGCATTTATACTTAGTCACAGATTATAGGCTCCTTGACTTAGGGTCCTACGAACAGAGAAATTCAAGAATGAAGTCTTAAAGGCTATTGTCAATGGAAGACCTGATAGTAATAAGTAAAAAGTGTCTTTAAATTTATATCTGAAAATGTTACACACTGAAAAAAACTTATAAATTTGCAAAACTCTCATTTAAATTTGATATATACATGTTTAAAATCAGGTCCAAATGTATTTGTGCTAGCCCAGCTTCCTGCAGGTCCCTATGGAGCGCAAGTCACTGCTGTGCATTGTCAGGGCAAATTCACCTTCGTATACAGCAAGGAAGCAGCACCAAAGAGCAGAGGCGATGGATCTGAGTCCTAAAGCAGGAGGCTAAAAGTCGTTGGCAAGATGTAAATAAGTGTCATGCATGCTGACTCATGTTAGGGCCTTCTGGTTTTTTAGTCTATTAATTCTATTTCATTATTTAACTCTCTTTTGCATAACCAAAAAAAGATACCTTTGTAAGTCTTTGGCACCCTCTTTTGGACAACGTTATTATTTCAAAACAGAAATTTGTTTCAATGAAAAGGATTTCTGAGTACTTTATAGGCAAATTGAAATCAGACATATTTTTATGTATTTTTGGGTTTTTTTATAATTAATAGACTTTACTTTTAGAGCAGTTTTAGATTTGCAGAAAAATCCACCAGATAATACAAAGTCCCCATATACTCCCCTCCCACACTTAGGTGGTGCAGCGGTTAAAAATCCGCCTGCCAATGCAGGGGGACACGGGTTCAATCCCTGGTCCAGGAAGATCCCACATGCCACAGAGCAACTAAGCCCGTGTGCCACAACTACTGAGCCTGCACTCTACAGCCCACAAGCCACAACTACTGAGCTCGTGCACCACAACTACTGAAGCCCACGCACCTAGAGCCTGTGCTCCACAACAAGAGAAGCCATCGCAATGAGAAATCTGTGCACCACGATAAAGAGCAGCCCCTGCTCGCCTCAACTAGAGAAAGCCTGCGTACAGCAACGAAGACCCAATGCAACCAAAAATAAATAAATTTTTTAAAATCCCTTGTGCTTCATCCTTCCTCCCTTCCCCCCAACCCCTGTAACCACTAATCTTTCTACTGTCTCTATAGTTTTTTGTGTCTCTGTAGTTTTCCACAGTGACAAATAGTGGATAATAAAATATGTATCCTTTTCAGACTGCCTTCTTTCACATAGCAATATGCATTTAAGAGTCTTCCGTAACTTTTTGCGGTTTGATAGTTCATTTCTTCTTGTCACTGAATAATACGGATTCCATTGTATGGATGTGCCAACGTTTATCCCTTTCCTATTGGTGAACATCTTGATCGCTTCCGGTTTTGGTAATTATGAATAAAACTGCCATAAACATTTCTGTGCAGGTTTTGTGTGTGTGTTTATGGAGTTTTCATTTGGGTAAATGCCAAGGAGTTTGATTGCTGGATTATATGGTAAGATAACGTTTAACTTTGTAAGAAACTGTCAAATTGTCTTGCAAAGCGATTGTACCATTTTGCATTCATACTAGCAATGAATGAGAGTTTCTGTTGTCTTCATTCTCACCAGCTTTTGTATTGTAAATTTTTGGGATTTTAACCATGCATATTTGGGACAAATCCTATTTGGTCATGATGTATAATTTTTTATTCATTGTTGGATTCAATTTGCTAATATTTTGTTGAGGACTTTTGCATGTTTGTTCAGAAGTGATACTGGTCTCTGGTTTTCCTTTCTTATAATGTTGTTACCTGGTTTGGGGGATTAGTGTAATGCTACCTTCACAGGATATGTTAGAAAGTATTCCCTCTGCTTCTATTTCCTGGATGAGGTTGCAGAGAATTGATGTCATTTCTTCTTTAAATGTTTGGCAAAATTCACCAGTGAAATCATTTAGAACTACTGCTTTCATTTTTGGAATTTTATTTATTAGTAATTCAAAATCCTTAATATATATAGTCCTATTCAGACTATCTATTTCTTTTTGAGTTTCAGTAGTTTCTGTCCAATTGGTCCATTTTATCTAAGTATCAAATTTGTGGGCATAGAGTTATATATAATATTCCTTTATCATCCTTTTATTGTCCATGAGATCAGTAGTGATCAGTTTTATCCATTTTTTACTTCATGTATTCTGATGCTCTATTGTTAGGAACATGCATATTAAGGATTGTTAATGACTTCTTGGAGAATCAACCCTTTTTTAATTATGTTATACCTCTTTTTATCCCTGATAACTTTCCTTGTTCTGAAGTCTGCTTTGCTTAAAAGTAACATAGTTATTCCAGTTTTGTTTTGATTGATGTTAAGATGGTATAACTTTCTATATCCCTTTACTCTTCAGTTATCTGCATCTTTACATTTTAAAGGGCTTACTTATAGACAATAGGTAGATGGGCCTTGTTTTTTTATCCACTTTGACAATTCCTGTTATTTTAATTGGTATATGTAGACCATTCACATTTAAAGTGATTATTGATATAGGTGGATTAAAATCTACCATATTTCTATTTGTTGCACTTTTTCTTGCTCTTTTGTTTTAATCTTCCCCTCTTTTTCTGCCTCTCTTGTTTTTGGGGGGTTTTTTAATTTATTTATTTATTTTTGGCTGTGTTGGGTCTTCGCTGCTGCACACAGTCTTTCTCTAGTTACAGCAAGCGGGGGCTACTCTGTTGCAGTGCGCAGGCTTCTCACTGCGGTGGCTTCTCATTGCAGAGCACGGGCTCTAGGTGCACGGGCTTCAGTAGTTGCGGCACGCAGGCTCGGTAGTTGTGGCTCACGGGCTCTAGACCACAGGCTCAGTAGTTGTGGCACACGGGCTTAGTTGCTCCACAGCATGTGGCATCTTCCCAGACCAGGGATCGAACCCGTGTCCCCTGCATTGGCAGGCGGATTCTCAACCACTGCACCACCAGGGAAGCCCCTGCCTCTCTGGTTTTAATTGAGCATTTTATATGATTCCATTTTCTCTGCCCTCCTAACATATTATACTTCTTTTTAAAATTTTTTTTCTGGTTGCCATAAAATTTACAGTATTCATTTACAACTAATCCAAATCCACTTTCAAATAACACTATACCACTTCATGAGTACTGCAGGTATCTTGTAACAGAATATTCTCAATTCTCCCTCCCATCCCTTATAACATTGCTATCACTTCACTTATCCCTATCTATAATCGCCTAATATGTTGCTATTACTTGAACAGCTATTTATCTATTGGATCAATTAAGAATAACAAAAATAAAAGATCCTATTTCACCCTCATATATTCCTTCCCTGATCCAATTCCTTTCCTTATGTACATCTGAGTGCCTGACCTACATCATTTTCCTTCTCAGAACTTCTCTTTAACATTTCTTGTAAGACAGGTCTACTGTCAACAATTTTCATCAGCTTTCTTTATCTGAGAAAGCCTTTATTTCTCTTTCACTTTTGAAGGATGATTTGTCTAGATACAAAATTCTAGGTTGGTGGATATTTTTTTTAAACACTTTAAACAATTTCACTACATTCTCTTCTTGTGTGCATGGTTTCTGAACAAGGAGTTCGATGTAAGCCTTATACAGCTTCCTCTATAGATTAGTCCCCCATCCTCCTGACTTTGATTTTCTGTCGTTTGAATATGATATGAACAGGTATAAATTTTTTGATATTTATCCTGCTTGGTGCTATCTGGGCTTGTTGATTCTGTCATTTGGTGCCTGTCATTAATTTGAAATATTGTCAGCATTATTACTTCAAATATTTCTTCTACTCCTTTCTCATTTTCTTTTCTATCCATTACTCCCATTACATATGTGCAGCTGTCCCCACAGTCCTTGGATATTCTGCTCCATTTTTTTTTGTTTTTTTCAGTTTAAGAATGGTGAGTATGTTGTTTGCTAGTATCCTATTCTTTTTTTTTTTTGAAAAAAAAATGATTCATAGATTTCAAATTCATAGTCCTAATCCCCAGTATCTCAGAACGTAACTCTATTTGGAGATAGGGTTTTTAAAGAGATAATTAAGTTGAGGTCATTATGGTGGTCCCTAATCCAATGTGATGGGTGTCCTTATTATAATAAGAAGTTACAGAGGGAAAGCAATGCGAAGACACAGGGAGAAGAAAGTCATGTACAAGTCAAGGAGAGAAGTCTTGGAAGAAACCAATCCTGCAGACACACTGATCTCAGATTTTTAGCCTCCAAGATTGTGAGAAAATAAATTTCTATTGCTTAAGCCACCCAGTCTGTCGTACTTTGTATGGCCAACCTAGCAAACTAATATAAACACCAATCAGTATTAAGGCTTTAAGGACCTTAAAAACAAGTGCTTTCATGCCGCGGAGCGGCTGGGCCCGTGAGCCATGGCCGCTGAGCCTGCGCGTCCGGAGCCTGTGCCCCGCAACGGGAGAGGCCACAGCAGTGAGAGGCCCGCGTTCCGCAAAAAACAAAAACAAGTGCTTTCAATGTACATTCATATACCTACACTTCAGCCCAAAATTTTTATTTTGAAACCACTGTTTTCTCTTTGACTATACAGAAGCCATTCTTGAGGTTGTTATTTGATGCAGTAATGAACAGGGAAATTTAGACAGAAATGCATCCCCTATCACACAGGTTTCACATAGCTCAAACTGCTGGCTGCTTCTTGGTGACTAAGAATTTTTATAATCCCCAAATAATACCAAGGTTGAAACCAAGTCCATGAGAATAGCTGTGGGGCTATGCATGGGCCTTATGGTATCTCATTATTTTCAAAGTCTCCCAGGGACTGGGCCGAATGCCCACACAAAAGGGAAATAATGTAGAGAAGACTCAGTGGTAAGACTCAGGAGATTGCAAACAAGGATTTTACTGAGTATTTCTGTTATAGCTCTATCCTGCAGTATAAAGACTTCAGTTCTCCTCTAGACTCAACTACCAACTAGAGGAAGAAGCCAGGCAATTCCCTTCACTTTACAAGGGGTGCTCATGTGTTTTCTCATGTGTGAAACAAAAGGATCAATCCACTAGCCAATCTCTAAGGCTGTTTATAGCTCCCAAAATTTATAAATCATAAAAGTTTAAGAGGATGATATTCAATGAGGAGTTCCATGGTGATGGACTCAGAAGAAGCTTGAGTCAATCTTTCCATGGTATCCATATGACCAGACAAGTGTGTATGAAAAACCAAAGGCAAAGCAGTCATCTCGCTGTAATACAAGTCATGCAATTGAGGTGATATCAGTGAAAATGTCAGAATGAGAGCCTCTGAAAATGTATCCCTTCATAAAAGTAATGATAAAAACTGGCAAAATTTGTCAGAATCAACTTTTTCAGACCTATGGATACTAACCAAAGAATTGTAGTAACCCAAAGAGCATTTGTTCAAGAAAAATGGCTAAGGACTTCCCTGGTGGCACAGTGGTTAAGAATCCGCTCGCCAATGCAGGGGACACGTGTTCGAGCCCTGGTCCGGGAAGATCCCACATGCCACGGAGCAACTAAGCCTGTGCACCACAACTACTGAGCCTGTGCTCTAGAGCCCATGAGCCACAACTACTGAAGCCCACACACTAGAGCCTGTGCTCCGCAACAGGAGAAGTTACTGCAGTAAGAAGTCCATGCACCACAATGAGAAGCCCATGCGCTGTAATGAAGACCCAACACAGCCAAAAATAAAAATAAATAAAATAAATAAATCTATATTAAAAAAAGAAAAATGGCTAAATAGTCATGAAAGCAGTCATGAAAGCTTTGTGGTGTTTTAACTTGCCCTAGTACCATCCTCCACTGCCCATCTCAACAGTAGCCTTGGAAACCAACAGTCTGCATTCCTATTGCCAGATGGAGCAAAAGACACCATCATGAAATACAACCCACAGTAGAAAATATCCACAAATCATATATCTAATAAGGATATAGTATCCAGAATATATAAAGAACTCTTACAATTCATAATGAAGGACAAATAAACCAAACAAAAAATGGGAAAATGTTCAAATAGACATTTCTCTAGATAGATACATAGGTAGGATGGATAGATAGATAAATAGATAAGCAGATAGATAGATAGGGCAAATAAGCATGAGTTCTCATCATTCATTAGAGAAATAAAAATCAAAACCATAATGAAATACCACTTCACACCCATTAAAATGGATATATACATATTTTTTAATGGGAAATAACAAGTGTTGACAAGGATGTGGGGAAATTGGATCCTTATATATTGCTGATGGGGATGAAAAATTGCACAGCTGTTGTGGGAAACAGTTTGTCTATTCCTCAGAAGGTTACCTGAAGCTACCATATGACAGCAATTCCACTCCTAAGAGAATATACTCAAGAGAAATGAAAACAAATGTTCACACAAAAACTTGTGCACAAATGTTCACAGCAGCATTATTCATAATAGCCAAGAAACGGAAACAAAGCAAATAGTCGTCATCTTATGGATAAATAAAATGTGGTATAACTACCTATACAGTGGAATACAATTCAATGAAAGGGATTGAAGTACTGATACTTGCTGTTGAATCTTGAAAAGTTTTTGCTAAATGAAAGTAGCCAGACACAAAAGAGCACACATTATATATAATTTTATGTGAAATGTCCAGAATAAGCAAATCCATAGAGATAGAAAGTACATTAGTAGTTTCATCTTTTTTGGATTAATGAAATATTCTGGAGTTAGTCATGATAGTGGCACAACCTTATCAATGTACACAAAACCACTGAAATGTACACTCTAAAATGATAAATTGTGGGACTTCCCTGGTGGTGCAGTGGTTAAGACTCCACACTCTCAGTGCAGAAGGTCCAGGTTCCATCCCTGGTCAGGGAACTAGATCCCACATGCATGCTGCAACTAAGAGTTCACATGCCACAATTAAGGATCCTGAGTGCCACAACTAAGAGGCCTGAAAGCTGCAACTAAGGAGCTCGCCTGCCACAGCTAAGGAGACATCAAGCCGCAACTAAGGAGCCCACGTGCCACAACTAAGGAGCCAGCAAGCTGCAGCTAAGGAACCCATGAGCTGCAACTAAGGAGCCCATGAGCCACAACAACTAAGACCCAGTGCAACCAAATAAATAAATAAAATTTTTTAAAAGATAAATTTTATGGTATGTTAATTACATATCAACAACAACAATGAAACAAGACACACAATTAAACCAAATATTGCTACTGATTCCAAATGATTGGCCTTAAACATGGGGCAAACAAGCTACATCAATAAGAATGAATAGGACACCAGCACTGTGGCTTCTCTGGTTTTGACATACATTCCCAATCTTTCCAAAGTCCAATAGTGTTGCCAATAAAGCATTTTCATTTTAAGTTTCATAATAAGCTGGTCCATTGTTATCATTATTCCTTTCCTGACATGTGATTTTATTTTATTTCCAAAATATAGTAACTTTGGATACATCACAATAATTTCAATCCATGAGGACCTTTCAATGTAGGAGTGAATTAGAAAGATATTTTTTGTCTATTTGAGATAACAGGTCCTGGCACCATGCTTTGGGCAAAATACATCAAAAGAATGAACTGAAGTTTAAGTTTCCTTTTAGATCACAATTTTTATAACATCAGAAAAATTCTTGCCTAAAAACAATCCGAATTATTCAACTGCAAGATATTCTATATTCACCTCATTCAGCCTGAGGGAAAGAACAAAGTCAGTAGCTGGAGAAACTTCTAAGGTTGAGGCACATTCATCTTCTCATCATGCCCTTCTAAGTCACCAACGCCTGAATTCAACATCAACACACTCAGAGAGAAAACACAAGTAAAAGGTTTCTGAAAACCTTTCTATTATGTCGTATTTGCAAAGGTAATTCTCACGTGGAAAGAAGCCGTAAGAAATTCAAGTTATGAAATTTAAATACCATGTCCAGTAATTACTACCATTCTATCCTACCCATATCAGTCAATTAAATTTAACTAACTCTCCAAATTAGCATTAGATAGCACTTAATCCCAATTTGATAAAAAAAATTTTTACTTTGTGTATATCCTTGTTTCTATGAAAAAAAAGTTTCTTGCTCTGATTATGAATCTTAGAGAATCGAAAGATTCAAAGCTCTTTGCCTCAAAAGCTGTTTATTATCGAGCAAAGTTTGTATTCAGTTTAAGGTGGCTCCATGGGACTATTTACCCAAAGGGGGTTATTTACTGAACTATCCAGAGATTTTCATTATGAGATGCCTTCAAATATAGAGGAAACCACTGACATTATCCATGAGCAACTTTGGTAACAAGTTTATATTTAATCAGGTCTTTCTTGGCTTCAGTCTCTTTTGTGCAAGGCCTGACCCTTGACACACACACAGAGCCCACTGGGATTTTGCAACACTGTGGTCCTGCTTAATAAATGATTCTTTTCTCAGTCTTTATTGAGATATAATTAATATACCAAAAAATCACTTCATTAATATTTACATCTTGATAAGCTCAGACATATACTTACACCTGTGATACTCACCACAGCCAAGGCTTTAAACATATCTTTCACCTTCCAAATTTTCTTTGTGTCCTTTTGTGAGTTTCTTGTTTATTTGTTTGTTATCAGTTTAGGGGGTTAGGAGATCTACCCTCTTAACATATTTTAACGTACATGCACAATAATGTATTGTTAACCATAGGTACTACTTGAATAAATGCTTTTTTATATTGATGATGACAATGTACATGACATCAGGTACTATTACCCACATTCATGCATTCACATAACCAATGGTTTTGTATCGATCACTCAATTTGTGCCAGGCCCTGTCTCGGCACTGGTGACAGGATGATAAAGAAGGAAAACACAGCCCCTGACCTCATGCAGTTTTTTGTTTGTTTGTTTGTTTTCTCATGCAGTTTTATACTTTAGTGAGAGGAGAGAGAAAATACACATAGCTTGAGTGAATAAGATGACTTCAAATACAGCTAAGTGCTATGGAGAAAATACAGTTGAATAATGCGACAGGAAGTGACAGGGCAGGACAATTCACAAAGGTTCACTGAAGTGAAGAGAGAGTGCTCAGCTCATCAGGCCGTCCTGCCCCTGCAAAAACCAGTGGAGCTCCTACACGGAGAACACTGTGGGAACATGAAATACTCAAGTAGCAGAGGCCTGAAGACCAGGTAAGGAATCAGTGCCCCAATAAAAACATTCAACTCACATCAGGTTTATGCCGGGATCTGCTTCAAAAAGTCTCCCGTTAGATTTGTTACACACGTAGCTCTATCCTGTTTCAGCTTTCAGAAGGTATCCACCTAAAGACTAGCCACTATTCTGATATCTCACACTGAGAAAAACCACACTTGCAATTTTATTTGGAAGACAGAATTCAAGAACTGTGAATTCTGAAGTATCCCACTGAACTGTTGAGATCACCATCATACTCAGAAGTAAAAAGTGGAATACATTTTTTTTTTGGTAGAAATTTATTTATTTAGGAGCTTCCCTGGTGGCACAGCGATTAAGAATCCGCCTACCAATACAGGGGACACAGGTTCAAGCCCTGGTCCGGGAAGATCCCAATTGCTGTGGAGCAACTAGGCCCGAGCGCCACAACTACTGAGCCTGTGCTCTAGAGCCCGTGAGCCACAAATACTGAGGCCCGCACGTCTAGAGCCCGTGCTCTGCAACAAGAGAAGCCACCACAATGAGAAGCCTGCGCACCGCAACGAAGAGTGGCCCCGGCTCACTGCAACTAGAGAAAGCCTGCACGCAGCAACAAAGACCCAACTCAGCCAAAAATAAATAAGTTAAATAAATAAAAATTTTTTTTAAAAAAAAGAAATTTTTTATTTATTTACTTTTGGCTTTTTTTTAACATCTTTATTGGAGTGTGGTTGCTTTACAATGTTGTGTTAGTTTCTGCTGTATAACAAAGTGAATCAGCTATATGTATACATATATCCCCACATTCCCTCCTTCTTGCGTCTCCCTCCCACCCTCCCTATCTCACCCCTCTAGGTGCACACAAAGCACCAAGCTGATCTCCCTGTGCTATGCATCTGCTTCCCATTAGCTATCTATTTTACATTTGGTAGTGTATATATGTCAATGCTATTCTCTCACTTTGTCCTAGTTTACCCTTCCCCCTCCCCCATGTCCTCAAGTCCATTCTCTACATCTGCATCTTTATTCCTGTCCTGCCCATAGGTTCATCAGAACCTTTTTTTTTTTAATTTCATATATACGTGTTAGCATATGGTATTCGTTTTTCTCTTTCTGACTTACTTCACTCTGTACAACAGACTCTAGGTCCATCCACCTCACTACAAATAACTCAATTTCGTTTCTTTTTATGGCTGAGTAATATTCTGTTGTATATATGTGCCACATCTTCTTTAACCACTCATCTGTTGATGGACACCTAGGTTGCTTCCAATGTCCTGGTTATTGTAAATAGTGCTGCAATGAACATTGTGGTACATCACTCTTTTTGAATTATGGTTTTCTCAAGGTATATGCCCAGTAGTGGGATTGCTGGGTGAGATGGTAGTTCCATTTTTAGTTTTTTAAAGAACCTCCATACTGTTCTCCATAGTGGCTGTAACAATTTACATTCCCACCAACAGTGTGCGAGGGCTCCCTTCTCTCCACAACGTCTCCAGCATTTATTATTTGTACTTTTTTTTTTTTTTTTTTTTTTTTTGTGCGGTACATGGGCCTCTCACTGTTGCAGCCTCTCCCATTGCGGAGCACAGGCTCCGGACACGCAGGCTCAGCGGCCATGGTTCACGGGCCTAGCTGCTCCACAGCATGTGGGATCTTCCCAGACCGGGGCATGAACCCGTGTCCCCTGCAACAGCAGGCGGACTCTCAACCACTGAGATCTTCTGCCCATTTTTGGATTGGGTTGTTTGTTTTTTTTGATATTGAGCTGCATGGGCTGCTTGTATATTTTGGAGATTAATCCTTTGTCAGTTGCTTCACTTGCAAATATTTTCTCCCCTTCTGAGGGTTGTCTTTTTGTCTTGTTTATGGTTTCCTTTGCTGTGCAAAAGTTATTAAGTTTCATTAGGTCCCATTTGTTTATTTTTGTTTTTATTTCCATTTCTCTAGGGGGTGGGTCAAAAAGGATCTTGCTGTGATTTATGTCATAGAGTGTTGCAATTTTCCAATCAACAAATTAACAAGGTCAAAATGCAATTTGGGAGGGGAAAATTAGCTGCAAATTGTCTAGGTATAAATTATTTATAATCATTACTTTAAAGACATCTATTTTAATACTTCACATGATATTGAGATGAAACTTCTCTGAATTTATGTAATATCTTCCATGTAGTTGATGCAATTTTCCAACAGTAGTTTATAAATTCATACAAGAAAGGTATCTGCAGAAATGGAGCAGAGGATTTCGCTGGTGGTGCAGTGGTTAAGAGTCTGCCTGCCAATGCAGGGGACACAGGTTCGATCCCTGATCTAGGAAGATCCCACAGGCCGCAGAGTAACTAAGCCCATGCACCACAACTACTGAGCATGCACTCTAGAGCCCATGAGCCACAACTACTGAGCCCGCATGCCACAACTACTGAAGCCCGCAGGCCTAAAGCCCATGCTCCACAACAAGAGAAGCCACCACAATGAGAAGCCCACACACCGCAATGAAGAGTAGCCCCCACTTGCCACAACTAGAGAAAGCCCATGCACAGCAATGAAGACCCAACACAGCCAAATAAATAAATAAATAAAACCTTTCTTAAAAAAGAAAAAAGTGAAGCAGAACATGTGATACTCCTTGTTACACTTGGAAAACTCAGTTTCTTGAGTTAAGAAGCCACATTCATCTGAAGGACTAGTGGATGGCAAAGAAATGGAGAGACGGGTGCCAACTTAAGTCTTCTCAGGCATCTTCTACAACGCAGTGGCAGATAACACAGGTCAAATACTCCAGTTTATCTTTGTTCTTTGTCCTAGTCCTTTTGAGCTGCTATAACAACAATACCACAGACTGAGTGGCTTATCACTAACAGAAATTCATTTCCCACAGTTCTAGAAGCTGGAAGTCTAAGATCAGGGTGCGCCAGTGGTTGGGTTCTGGTAAAGGCCCTCTTCTGGGCTGAAGACTGCCAACTTCTAGCTGTGTCCTCATAGTTAAAGCACCTTGTCCTTTCTCAGGTGTTGGCCTGAGAATCAGTCACAAAGTTTTCTTTCTGAGATAATTCTAATCCATCTTCACTTGTGATACCAGAACTTTTTAGAACATAATTGCTCTTTTGTTTAAAAAAAGATTGATCCATTGATTGATTGATTGATTTGGCTGCGCCGGGTCTTGCAGCACATGGGATCTTCGTCGCAGCGTGCGGGATCTAGTTCCCTGACCAGGGATGGAACCCAGGCCCCCTGCATTGGCAGCGTGGTGTCTTAACCACTGGACCACCAGGGAAGTCCCCATAATTGCTCTTTTTACTGTCTTTGCTTTGTTCATTTACAAGAGGTCGAAATGAAATACATATTTTTTTAACTGGACTGTAACTATTTATCTCAGTCTTAATTGAGTCTAATTCATTATCAACAGACAAGGTCAGGTATGGTGTCTGTGTGTTGGGCTCCTGCCTACATTCTGTTATCTCTTCATGCTGCAGTCTTAGCCACCCAACCCAGAAAGCCTATGAAAGGGCACATGAATCTCAGCATGCATAGAATGGTCCATGAGGAGCAAATAAAATAGCATATCTCCATTAGCATTTGTTTTATACTAATAAATAAAACAGAAATTAGACCTCTAATATTTACTTGGGAGAGTAATCTTGCTCAGTTTATATATAAGATGGTCGTGCTGCATGTGCAGTGTGCCAGGCTCAAAGAAATAGTGGACGTTCACCAAGATGTTCGCATTTTCTGAAGTGAACAAGAGAACGCCAAGACTAAAATGTCTTCGATTCCGCTTAAATTAGCCTCATTATGACAGAAAACAGTGATCTAATCAGACCTGATATTATCTGCAAAAATTTCTAAGTTGCCAACACAATTTCATTATTAGCACAAGTGTCACAGTTTTGTGTATATTTTGTAATCTATATGATTGCATGGGATGTATGACATAGGTATAATTCATAAATAACTAGATATAAATATATTGGATGTTTACTAAACCAACATTTTATTATAAAGTCTGTTCATTCAAAAGAGTTTGGAAACTCTAGTCTAAAACACCCTTTTAATCATATCAATCACTTAATCGAAAATTGTCATTTAATCTCCACCGGCTAAAAGGTATAGTCCAAATTCTTATTGTAGTAAATTTAGCGCTTCACAAGGTAGCCCCAACCCCATTTTTAATTCTTGCTTCCTGCCACTCTTCTCATGGATTCACTCAGTGTTCCCTGATCTTGTCATGATATTTTGAGCACCTCTCTCCTACTTCACGTCACATTTGCACTGCTGCGGATAGACGGTTATTTGCCCCTTTCTCAAGTGGAAAGCTTACACATCTTTTGAACACTGATGGATGGTCACCTACTCTGTGAAGCTTCTCAGACTCCCCCTGACAGGGTTACAAAGCACGTTGCCTTGTGCTGTCATTAGGGGTCCACATCTGTGTCTCCCACCCCCGCAAAGACAGGAGCCCTCTGAGGCAGAGTATAGTTGCTTTACAATGTTGTGTTAGCTTCTACTGCACAGCAAAATGAATCAGCCATACCTATACATATATCCCCTCCATTTAGAACACTACAGTGCATTAAGTAGAGTTCCCTGTGCTATACCGTATTAAAAGAACCTAGAAATGCTTTGGGCTCTGCTGATTCTGAAAAGCATCTCAGCTGTATAACATTGCCACCTAGTGGTAGACTTCAAAACATTAACTCAAAATAATTCTGTTTCACTGTTTCAAAGCTAAGTACAGTAAGTCCCCTACATGCGAACGAGTTCTGTTCCAAGAGCGCGTTCGTAAGTCCAATTTGTTTGGAAGTCCAACAAAGTTAGCCTAGGTACCCAACTAACATAATTGGCTATATAGTACTGCACTGCAATAGGTTTAAAACACTTTTCACACAAATAATACATCTTAAAAAATACAAAAAGGGCTTCCCTGGGGGCGCAGTGGTTGGGAGTCCGCCTGCTGATGCAGGGGACGCGGGTTCGTGCCCCGGTCTGGGAGGATCCCGCGTGCCGCGGAGCGGCTGGGTCCGTGAGCCATGGCCGCTGGGCCTGTGCGTCCGGAGCCTGTGCTCTGCAATGGGAGAGGCCATGGCAGTGGGAGGCCCGCGTACCACAAAAAAATATATATATACAAAAAATAAAGAAAACATTTTTTGCCTTACAGTAATCTTACAGGCACATGAACTAACTTATGTGATTGGACATGCGAACACAGGTTAGCATCTTTGAAAGTTTGCAACGTGAAGGTTCGTATGTAGGGGATTTACTGTACCTAAATAGGAGGTTAGCTTCTGGCCATGATGGAATAATAGGGAACATATTTTCCCTTCTACTAAGAAAAAAAAAAGACAAAATATATCACATAATGGTTTGCAAGACACTGAACAACAGGCAATAGAGGAGAGTGGCTCTGTGAAACAGAGACAAGGTCAGCCCTACAATCTCCCCAGATTGCTGCCTTGAAAGAGATCTCAGGCCACAGAGCAAGTATGGGGTGGGAGTGGGTAGTGGACTCATTATTTCTTTTTTTTAGGTTAACCATTTTATTTATTTATTTATTTTTGGCTGTTTTGGGTCTTTGTTGCTGCACGCGGGCTTCCTCCAGTTGCGGCGAGCAGGGGCTACTCTTCGTTGCGGTGCGCAGGCTTCTCATTGCGCTGGCTTCTCTTGTTGTGGAGCACAGGCTCTAGGCACGCGGGCTTCAGTAGTTGCGGCATGCGGGCTCAGTAGTTGTGGTTCACGGGCTCTAGAGCGCAGGCTCAGTAGTTGTAGTGCACGGGCTTAGTTACTCCATGGCACATGGGATCTTCCCAGACCAGGGATCGAACCCGTGTCCCCTCCATTGGCAGGCAGATTCTTAACCACTGCGCCACCAGGGAAGTCCCTGGACTCATTATTGATCATGTATCAATATTTGTTCATCAACTGTAGGAAACGTGCAGCACTAACGCAAGATGTTAATTATAGAAGAAACTATACATTATAAATTGCATCTTTATAAGAATTCTTTGTGCTCAATTTTTCTGTAAACCTGAAACTGCTCTTCAGAGTGTGTGGGCAAGGCACGCAGAGCGCTGGGGGTGCCATGGGCCAGTTGGGGGTATCCGCAGGTGAGGCGTTCACAGCAGCTCATGAGCTGTCTTCTTGACGGAGTCTGCGATGCAGTTGGTACGATCCGCGTCCCTTAATGCCCTCTGAGAGCCCTCTCTGCCACTCTCCCAGCCTCTTCCACCCCCAGTCACGTAGCCCATATTCAGCCTTCTTGATGAGGTGAAAGAGGACCCTTCGGCAGTGTCCTGTTTTCCTCCGCGGGAGATCACAGGCCAAGAAACTTTCTCGTGGCCCTAAGCTGTGCTGTTCTGGGGAAGGAAAGATGTAGGCAGAGTCAAGCTATTCCTCTTATCCACTCCAATGCATCCAAACTTGTTTCCCCTCCAACAGTGTGCTGGAACTTCTCCTCTGGACACTCAGACTTCCACAAAGTCTCTCTTTTCAATGTCTTTTAGAGGCTCCCTGGTCTGAATCACAGAAGGGCTGGAGCTGCTTCACAGGCCACTGCAGGGTCCATGACCAGGACCAAGGTGTGTGTGCCTATTACCCAATGCACAGGTGGGTGAGACGCCTCCTGGGTCACTTGGCATATGGTGCTGGACCCCACAGATCCCACAAAGGCAATTTGTCTGTGGATGAATGCCAAATCTTTGTTGTTGGGGGGAGGCGGTGACAAAAACGAGTGACATCTTACACTGCCATGATGCTGACATCCTGGAGACATGTTGATTGTCATGGTGGGGAAGGACGCGACTGACATCTAGTGGGTAGAGAAACCGCTAACCATCCTACACTGTCTAAGACGCCTCCCACAGAGAATGATCCTATATAAAAATGCCAATAGAGACAAGACTGAGAAATGCCGATGAATAATATCCAGTTTTGAAAAGGAAGAACAAAGTCAGAGGACTTAAACCACATGATTTCAAGACGTAATATAAAGCCACAGTGACCAAAACCATGCAATCGGTGTACAGATAGACAAATAGATCAATGGGACAGATTAGTGAGTGCAGAAATAGACTCATACATATAAACTGATTTTCCACCAAGGTCCCAAGGCCATTTGATGGGGAAAGGATAATCTTTCAACAAATGGTATTGAAATAATAAAATATATGTGTAAACCTCTACCCTTAATCTCACACCATATACAAAAATTATGTTGTGTCATAGACCAATTTTAGGAGCTTAATCTATAAAATTCTAGGAGAAAACATGAGCAGGGCTTCCCTGGTGGCACAGTGGTTAAGAATCCGCCTGTCAATGCAGAGGACACAGGCTCGAGCCCTGGTCTGGGAGGATCCCACATGCCGCGGAGCAACTAAGCCCAAGTGCCACACCTACTGAGCCTGCGCTCTAGAGCCCGCAAGCCACAACTACTGAGCCCACATGTTACAACTACTGAAGCCCGCATGCCTAGAGCCCATGCTCCTCAACAAGAGAAGCCACCGCAGGGAGAAGCCCGTGCACTACAACGAAGAGTAGCACCCGCTCACTACAACTAGAGGAAGCCCGTGCGCAGCAATGCAGACCCACTGCAGCCAAAAATAAATAAATTTATCTTTAAAAAAATAAGCAAAAATCTTAGTGATCCTGGGGTTGGCAAGGTTGCTTAAATACAACACAAAGAGCACAAAGGTTTTTTTTAATGTAAAAAATTGGACTTCATCTATATATATTTTGCCTTGCTAGGAAAAGGTCTCCAGGAAAATGTTACATGCATTGTCTGAAGTCAGGATACCCAGTGAGGGGAGAAGCCAGGGGCTGGCAGGTAGGTCCCCACCAGCCCAGGACCCTGAAAGCCCCACATTCAGACTGCACAGGGCAGCCTCACTCTGCCACCAGCATCCCCCCCGTGCAGCAGAGGGTGGAGTCCACGCTTCCACCTCCCACGACCAGGGCCTGCCTGCGTTTGCTCATCTTTGGAATAGGGGGGAGTGTGAGCCAGGCTAGTGTCCACGGCACTCTCATTCACGGTGTGATGGTGCAGCTGTGTCCTTGGTGCAGGGTCACTCACCCGTGGCTAAGCTGTTGGGTGCACGTGGATTTCCACCTCCCCTGCCTGGAACCAGCTCAGTCCAAGCAGCCAGATCAGGCTCCTGGCTTGAGTGCTGTGACCAGCCCTGGCTCCAAACAAAGCCATGTCCCATGTAAAGACAAAGCATATTTCTGTGTGGAGATGGCAAGTGTGGAAACAACGGGCACTAGGGGATGGCAAGAGAGCTTGAGTTTGCGATCTGTCCTGGGCCAGGTCCTGACCGTGCTCCCACCTCCCGCATTCCCACCTCAGCCTGAAGCCCCCTCTCCCAAGGAGGGACAGGATCAGAAATGAAAGGAGGGGCTTCCCTGATGGTGCAGTGGTTAAGAATCCACCTGCCGGGCTTCCCTGGTGGCGCAGTGGTTGAGAGCCCGCCTACCGATGCAGGGGACACGGGGCCATGCCCCGGTGCGGGAAGATCCCACATGCCGCGGAGCGGCTGGGCCCATGAGCCATGGCCACTGAGCCTGTGCATCCGGAGCCTGTGCTCCACAACGCAAGAGGCCACAACAGTGAGAGGCCCGCGTATCACAAAAAAAAAAAGAATTCACCGGACAGTTAAGGGGACAGGGGTTCGAGTCCTGCTCCAGGAAGATCCCATGTGCCGCGGAGCAACTAAGCCTGTGCGCCACAACTACTGAACCTGAGCTCTAGAGCCTGCAAGCCACAACTACTGAAGCCCGCGCACCTAGAGCCCGTGCTCCATAACAAGACAAGGAAGAGTAGTCCCTGCTCGCCGCAACTAGAGAAAGCCTGTGCACAGCAACAAAGTTCCAACACAGCCAAAATAAATAAATTTATTTAAAAAAAAGAATCTGCCTGCCAATGCAGGGCACACGGGTTCGAGCCCTGGTCCAGGAAGATCCCACATGCTGCAGAGCAACTAAGTCTGTGCATCACAACTACTAAGCCTGTGCTCTAGAGCCCACAAGCCACAACTACTGAGCCCATGCACCACAACTACTGAAGCCCACGTGCCTAGAGCCCGTGCTCCACAAAAAGAGAAGCCACCGCAATGAGAAGCCCGCTCACCGCAACAAGGAGTAGCCCCCACTCGCCGCAACTAGAGAAAGCTCACACGCAGCAACAAAGACCCAATGCAGCCAATAAATAAATTAATTAATTTTTTTAAAAAAAGAAATGAAAGGAGATGAAGAACAAGTGTCAGGAAATATTGGACATGAGGGTTCTTAGTGCAGTGATTGAAAGATTCTAAAGCACATTAATGCTGATTGTTGCACCAGTCCGTAAATTTACTTAAATCATTGAATCATACATTTGGTAGGGGCAAATTTCTTATCTGTAAAATGTACCTAAATAAAGCTGTTTGAAAAAAGAGCATTGGCCAGGGATTACTGTATTTGTCCCTGTCCCTCAGCTCAGCTGAGGTCTGCCTGGTTGCCAGGCACTGGTGTGGTTCCAGACACAATGCTCTCAACATTCTCTGAAGTCTGTTGTGAGCAGCAGCGTTCTGGACATGAGGTAGTGCTGCAGTATCTGTGATGCTGTGTGTCCTGCTGGTCCAGGAGATGTGGAGCTGGGCAGTGGCGACACTATCAGGGGACCTCAGACCAGGCCTAGCTCTCCGCTCATTGCTGTATTTGATGGCAGTTGAGATGGTCATGGTCGGAATTATCAAGGTCTGACTTCTTCATTCAAATAGAGACAAACTAGGCACTGGAGACTCTGCCCCTCTGGAGGAAAGACAACATATCTTTACGCTTTGCCTAACTGAAAATGAATTTGAAGGGCATGAGTCAACTTCGGAGGAACCCCTTTGGGAGACCACAGTATCAGTAATAAGAAAATTAGAAGTCATGAATAAAGACCTAGAAACATCTAACCCTTTTCTTAGGTGTAAAGTGGACATTCCAAAAACTACCAAAAGAGGACAAATCTCAAAATGTAAAAGATGTTGAGCTAATGGCTGGCATTACCAGAAAAATCTGGTCCTTAACAAGGTACAGCAGAGGACACACAAAATTCAAGTAGTTGCTACTGTTACATCCTTCAAAATCCATCAGGAAAATGAAGAAGAAATTCAGGTATCTCTATAAGGAAAAGTCTCATCTTCAAGGAAGCCTAACACTGTTTTCAAGAGAAGCTGAATGAGTGAAAAGAGTGAGCACATTTACTATACAGAATAAAAAGATATTACAAAACTTTTTTTAAAAAGCCAGATCAAGCTTCTGGGTGAACTTCAGGGAAGAAGGAGGATTGGGCTTCTGCTCCTGGAAAAGACACATGGATGGTGGGAGCTTGCAGTTGGATGTAACAAGTTCACCAGAAAACAGAGACCACATGGATGACAAATCAAAGGGAGTTTTGAAGACTATGACTGATGTGACTGAGTTAAATACTTACTTAAAAACTCTTGAAGAAAAAAGAAACCAACTGCATACTAACTGAACTGAGGAATATGAAATAATTGATGCCCTTAAATTTCATATGAAATGTCTCCAAACTGGGAAAGCGTCACTGCAGTCAGAAAAACAGCACAGTTAGAAAGGGACATGTCACAGTTCCAGTGGAAACTTAAAGTCCTCCTTGAACCATATCAGGAAAAAAATAATGTTCACCAGACACCTGATTTAGAGGGAACATACCTGCAAAGAAAGGTACAGTGGAATCTTTCAAAAGCAGACGACAAAACCAGCCATTAATGTGAAGAGATGGACATCTACAGAATACAAGCCAGAATTCTCTTTTTTTTGGGGGGGGGGAGGGGTGGGCACAGCACTGCGCAGCATGTAGGATCTTACTTCCCCGACCAGGGACTGAACCGCGGATCGAACCCAGGCCCTTGGTAGTGAGAGCGAGGAGTCCTAACCACTGGACCGCCAGGGAATTCCCAAGACAGAATTCTTTCAGGAAAATGTGGAAGAATCACACATTATTATCAAAGCCTATTTAGAGAAAAGTTCATGACAATGAGTTGAAACCTCTATTGGCTGAATTCTGTGTAGTGTCCCTCCATAGCTTAAGAAAATGTATACCTGAGACAAATAAACTGAGGAAGAATGTAAGGTTTTGTAAAAGATCCTTATGTCCCTGATGTTTCAAATAGGACAGGGGAAGAGGACAGAGAGGGCTATCAGGCATCCTCTGGATGTCCAGATTCTGAAGGAAGGAGCAGCCCCAGGCTGAGGCTGGTTGAGGATCCAACATCCCTCCAAGGACCAGGACCCCAGGGGACAGATGCCTCCAGGAGGGCAGCTTCATCCTGACAGAGCAGATCTTTCTCAAGATCAAAAGAGAGTGTGCCCTGGTGCAGACAGCAGCTATAGGGACTTTCTTTTGATTCAACAAATCATGGGATCGGAATTGAACTGGTCCGGGCTCTGATTCTACACCTTATCCCTTGTCAAACTTCAGATGTTTTAGAAAGGCTTAAGGGAGCAGCTCAGGAGAAGAGAACTCTGGTCTTCCCCCTGTTCCAGAAATTCAGAAAGAAATTGCCTGGGAATCTTCTCCATGGAGGGACTTCCCTGGCCCTGCACATCTCGCCATCTTCCATCAGCCACAAGAAATGATTTTATACCAAAGGCTGTCCACACAGCCTGAAAGAGAAGTGAGTCACCTTGGAATTGATCCCACTTTCTATTGAGCCTGCAACTATAGAACCAGAACCACAACCAGACGCTCTTTCTCTGCTAAAATAATTTTCTTTTTCTCTATTTTAGTTTTATTGCTATTAAGTGATTATATAATGTCTAAAATGAAAACCACATGGGATTATGCTTCTATGCCTGTATATTATTTCAGTGTGACACTAAATTAATTGCTTCTGTTTTATTTTATTTGCAAGCAGTGTAATTACAGTTTGTTGTTGTTTTTAACAGGTGTTCTAAAATAATCTAGGAAACCAGCAAATATTTTATTTTGACTTCCTTTTAAAATAATTTATGTTTTTTTCTCTACTGGGTTTTTTTTTGGGTTTGTTTTTTTTGGCTGCCTTGGGTCTCTGTTGCCATGCGTGGACTTTCTCTAGTTGCGGTGAGCAGGGGCTACTCCTCGTTGCAGTGCACGGGCTTCTCTTGTTGCGGAGCACGGGCTCCAGGTGCACAGGCCTCAATAGTTGCGGCACACGGGCTCAGCAGTTGTGGCCCACAGGCTCCAGAGCACAGGCTCAGTAGCTGTGGCGCACGGGCCTAGTTGCTCCACGGCATGTGGGATCCTCCCGGACCAGGGATCAAACCCGTGTCCCCCGCACCAGCAGATGGATTCTTAACCACTGAGCCACCAGGGGAGCCCTCTCTATTGGTTTATTGCCATTATATAAAGTGACACACACATCTCAAAAGGAGACCTGATAGGTTTATAATGTTTAGGATTGTGTTGTACCTGATGTGAAAGTGAATCACATTTAACACTGAAGCCACAGCTGCTTTAACCTCCACAACCTAAACTCCTTAGGGTGTTGACTACAAGCAACCTTAACCTTGACCCTGAAAGCTGCCCTCGGGGAAAGGGCTGACTGAGTTCACAGGTCAAACCCAGCCACTCTTCACCCAGCCCTGCCCCAGACAAAATTATGAAGGTGACAAGGTTTTTTCAGGACCCCTGATTCCCTTGCCTGTCCCTGTCCTGTGTGCTATACCACTCCGCCCCATCATAAGCCTGGATTTGGGATTGGGAAGGACCTCAGAAGCCAGAGTCAACCCTCACCACTCCCTCCCTGAGCTTTCTCACCTTCACAACTGTGCAGTCAGTAGAACATTTAAACACCCTAAATGAGGGCTTCCCTGGTGGCACAGTGCTTAAGAACCCGCCCACCAATGCAGGGGACACTGGTTCAAGCCCTGGTCCGGGAAGATCCCACAAGCCATGGAGCAAGTAAGCCCGTGTGCCACAACTACTGAGCCTGCGCTCTAGAGCCCACGAGCCACAACTACTGAGGCCATATGCCACAACTACTGAAGCCCACATGCCTAGAGCCCGTGCTCCACAACAAGAGAAGCCACCACAGTGAGAAGCCCACACACCACAATGAAGACCCAATACAGCCAAAAATAAATAAATAAAATAAATAAATAAATAAAACCGTAAATGAGACCATGAGGCCACCCTGCTCAAAGCCCATCAATGCCTCCAAGTCACACTGAGACTCAAATCTATGCTTCCATGAACCCCCCCAAGGTGGTGCATGTCCTGGTCCAGTCATGTACATGCCCAAGTCCCTCCTAACAGCCACTGGCCATCCTTCTGTTCAATTAGCATCTCAAGCTCACTTGTGTCATTCCCTCTGTCAGAAGCACCTTTCCACTGATAGGTGGGTGCTCCCTCCTTAATTTAGGTACCAATTCTGATCCTGTCTTCTTAAGGTGGCCTTTCCCAGCCACTGTAGCTTAGTGATGGCATTTCATCCGTCCCTCTCTATTCCTTTGCCCTATTTACTGCCTCCTAGCAGTCATCCTTCCTGAAATCGTTTTATTTCCATGTTTATTCACGTCTACTTTCTGCATCACCCTCTGCACTATAAACGGCCAATAGGACAGAGAGATTATCTTACTTCCACTGAGTCCTCTCCTGTCTGGCACATGATAGGAGCTCATTAAGTATTTGAGAAACTGAGCAAGAAATTAATGAGTCCAGTGGTAAGACCCATGAGATCTTAGACCTGCCCAAACATCAGAGTAAGGCCATTCTGGGCCTCCAGTACAGGACCTCCTTGGAGCCTGACCTGGGACCCAGCTGCTCCCACTACCTGAATGTTCCCAGGGGAACAAAGCTTATGTCCCAGAAACTGCTCCTCTCTCACGTGTGGGTTTCAGGCCAAAGACTGTGCATTCACACGGTCCATGTGGAGGGCAGGGGAAGCTCCAGGTTGCAGGGAAACAGGGAGGTGGTATTAAGGAAAGAGACATGGTGGGGTGGCCACTGCCTCCTGTACCGCAATGTTGAGCAGGAAAGAGCTGGGGTGCCTTTGTGGTAAATGAAAAGCCACTGGGCCTCAGGGGCCCAGATTACTTCACTGGTTCGGACAGTCAGTCCCTAGCGAGGAGGGACCTGCAAGCGTTTAACACCCAGGTCCTCCTGGGAGTCATGACTAATATCTGCGAGGCGAGAAGTCACAAAGCACAGACCTTCATCAGAGCTCCATGCTGTCTTCTACTTCATCACCTGTAAGCCCCCCTGATGGCTCCCCTCCAGTGCAAGAGTTACATGCAGAGATGAGGAAACAGGTTCAAACAAGCTCCAAATTATGAAACACTGAGAGGTGGTTATCAGCTCAGAAACTTAAACCCGCTCCCTGGAATCCCTCAACTCTAACACAGAGACATGCAGGTTAAATGAGATGAATCTAGGCAAAACTCTTAGCACATGGTAAAATAAGTTGCTACTTTTATCATCACACTCATAACTGGCATTGAATCTGGGACTTCCATCCCCAAATCCCATTCATCTTCCACTCTCTGAAAAGCTGTTTTGCCTCTGTTTACGCTTTTTTTTCCCAATTATTTTTTTTAATTGAAGTACAGCTGATTTACAATGTTGTGTTAGTTTCCAGTGTATAACAAGGTGATTCAGATATAGATATATATTCTTTTCAGATTCTTTTCCATTATAGGTTATTACAAGATATTGAGTACGGTTCCCTGTGCTATACAGTAGGACCTTGTTGTTTATGTATTTTATATATAGTAGTGTGTATCTGTTAATCCCAAACTCCTAATTTATCCCTCCCCCTCCTTTCTCCTTTGGTAACCATAAGTTTGTTTTCTGTGTCTGTGAGTCTATTTCTGTTTTGTAAATAAGTTCATTTGTATCTTTTTAGATTCCACATATAAGTGATGTTATATGATATTTGTCTTTGTCTGGCTTACTTCACTTTGTATGATAATCTCTAGATCCATCCATGTTGCTGCAAATAGCATTATTTCATTCTTTTTTATGGCTCAATAATATTCCACTGTATATATGTACCACATCTTCTTTACCCATTCATCTGTCAATGGACATTTACATTGTTTCCATGTTGGCTATTGTGAATAGTGCTGCTATAAACATAGGGGTGCATGTATCTTTTTAAATTACAGTTTTGTCTGGATATATGCCCAGGAGTGGGATTGCTGGATCATATGGCAACTCTATTTTTAGTTTTTTGAGGAATCTCCATACTGTTTTCCATAGTGGCTACCCCAACTTACATTCCCACCAACAGTGTAAGAGGGCTCGCTTTTCTCCACATCCTCTCCAGGATTTATTATTTGTAAACATTTTATGATGGCCATTCTGACCAGTGTGAGGTGATAGCTCAAAGTAGTTTTGATTTGTATTTCTCTAACAATGAGCGATGTTGAGCATCTTTTCACGTGTCTGTTGGCCATCTGGATGTCTTCTTTGGAGAAATGTCTATTTAGAGCTTATGCCCATTTTTTGATTGGGTTGTTTGTTTGCTTGTTTGTTTGATATTGAGCTGTATGAGCTGTTTATGTACTTTGGAAATTAAGCCCTTGTCAGTCACATCATTTGCAAATATTTTCTCCCATTCCATAGGTTGTCTTATTTTGGTTTTCGTTTCCTATGCTGTGCAAAAGCTTGTAAGTTTGATTAAGTCCCATTTGCTTATTGTTTAAACTTTTACGGGCTGGCAAACTGCATCAAAATGTTTAGGGTGAGAGGACCTCTCATGGAGGGAAATGGTCATTTACTCAGGAGGAGGGCCCCCAGAGATTGTGGGTATGCGCACGCTTGGGCCAGGTCTGTGCAGCTTGGAAGCGTAAGAGCACACCTTTCCAGAGGCAGATCCAAACATCAGTGGGTACAGGTGGGAAAGGGGTTCAGCCTTGAGTTCAGATCACAAGAACAAGGGAAACCAAGGGTAAAGGGGGTCATTTCAGGCTCACTGTGAGTGGGGAAGAAACAATGGGAGCAGAATTAGCAAATGTAATCCTAATTAGAACCACAGTGGGGATTCTTTCTGGAACTGGGCAAAACCTTTTGGAGGTAACTATGGGAATAAATGTGAGAGGGTAGTAAAGTCAGTAGTATAACACTGGAAATAAACGTGTGTGCTTCTCTGCAACATAAGAGCTGAAGCCTAGTGAGTGCTCGCTCTGCCTTGCTCCGAGCCCTGACATCTACCAACCCGTGTCACCATCTGGTATCACCATCATTTGAGTATGTGCCTCTTTTCAAGTTCAGAGTGTGGAGTTGTTCCTGCCTCATTCTCGGCCTTCGGTGACCTGCAGAGCTTTCCACAGACCACTAACTGCTTCATGTGGGAACTTAATAGGACTGTAATTCTTAGATAATGCTCCATAACTATAGATTATCTCCATGTGACTCTTGGATGTCCTTCCTTGTTATTCTATTTGTAGGTGGTATAATGACAGTATTTTGTGACTACCAAAAGACCACTAAAATCATCAGAAACACAGAATTTTCTTTTTTCTAAAATGATTTAGCTCTTTTTCTCTTCTATTTTTATTGCTAGTATTTAAGTAAGGGCAAAATTTTGGTTGTTTCTGTTTAACAGGGCCCCGTAACGTGAACACTAAGGGAGTATTTTACATGAGTGGACTCACAACTAGAAAGATGTAGAAGGCAAAGTTTATTTCAATGTAACAAGAGCTGAGTTACTCTAGTTACAGCACTAATATGTTTAACAAAACTGATTTCTGATTTAAGAAAAAGTAGGTCGTGAAACATTTTATATGGCCCAGCATCCCTTTCTTCAGCATTTATCACATGTAGTTTTGTTTGGGTTTTTTTACTTTTTATTGGGGTAGAGCTGATCCACCATGTTGTCATCATGTATAGTTTTGTACTAATGGCCCCTGTGAGCTGTGCCACCTTCCCCCTTCCCCCTCAGAATGGAGCTCTGGCCCTGGATTAGCAGCCCAGAGTGGGTGCTTTCCTCCAGAGGCAGCCCAGTTTCTCACTCTCAGGAGGCAATGCTCTCCACCCACTCCCTAGCAGCACCATAACCCTGATTAACATCTCCAACCAGCCTTTCAAAAAACACGTTTCAGTTAAGTTTGGTGTAGAAGAAATAGTGTTATCCAAATATGTAAGAGGGACACTGAACTTAGATTTAATCCTAAGGCTCAAGCTAAACCTCCCAGGATGATCCTTAAGACATAACCTTAATCCTAACTCTGAAATGTGCCCCAGTTGGGCCCCTACCCAGTTCACAGGTCAAACCCAGCACTTTTCAGGCAGGCCAGCCCATGGCAAGAATATGACTGTAACGATTTTTTTCAGGACCCTGATCCCCTTCTCTTTTCTTTGTCCTTCACTGCCTGTCCTCACCACAAGTCTGGATTTGGGGTTGGAAAGGACCTCAGAGGTCAAGGTGCCAATCCTGCTCCTCCTGGTGTCACCTGCACCCTCTCAGTGGCTGCCTAGCCAACCCAGTGTAGAACCGATGTCCATGGACAGTTTACAACTGTGCCTTCCATCAGGGAAGGGCTTCCTAATGTTCCGTTAGTACGTCAAGGTCATTTTTTCTCAGAGCCTTGCACTGGCTATTTCCTCTGCCAAGAATGCCCTTCCCCACACAGGTGGGTGGCTGCCTCCTCCATATAGAAACCAGTTCTGCTCCTGTCTTCTTAAGGTGCCATTTCCCAACCACCAAGGGCTAGTGACTGTGCTTACTGCATCCCTCTCTACTCCTCTGCCCTACACATGGCCTCATAGCACTCATCCTCCCTGAAATCATTTTACTTCCACGTTTGTTCCTTGTCTGCATTTTCCTCTGAATTGTAAAGGTTGTTAAGACAGATATCTTACTCCTGCTGAGCCCTCTCTCCTGTCTGGCACATGTGAGGCATTCATTAAGGACCTGGGGAATTGAGTAAGAAATGAAAAAAGTGAATCCAGTGAGAAGACCTGAGACCTCAGATCTGTCTAAACTACAGAGTAAGGCCGTTCTGGGCCTCCCAGTGCAGGACCCACACACCTGCAGATGCCTCCTTAGAGCCCTACCTGGGACCCTGTTGTTCCCCGCTGCCCACACATCCCCTGAGGAGCCCTGGCTTTGTCTTACAGACTGCCCCACCTTCATGTACGGGTGATGGGCCAGCCTCTTTGAGGTCCACCCCTAACAGTGAGTTCTATGACTCCACATTAATGTAGGTCATGGAGATGGCTGGGAACCCCAAGGTTGTGGGTAAAGAGGACAGAGATGCTAAGGAAAAAGACATGGTGGGGTGGCCACTGGACTCCTAAACCACAGTTGAGCAGCAAAGAGCTTGGGTGCTTTTGTGGTAAAGGAAAAACCACAGGACCTTGGGGACCTAGATGGTTTCACTGGCTTGGAGAGTCCCTAGCGAGGAGGCAGGAAAGTACCAGCACTCACCAGGTCGTCCCTGAGTGTGGTAACTAATGTCTGTGGGCGAACAAGTCAACAAAGCACAGAGCGCCATATAACCCCTCATGGCTATCTTCGAGAAAGGGGATTGCATTGTCCGCAGAGGTGAGGAAACCGAGGTTCAAACAAGCTCCAGATCACACAATATTCACAGTTGGTGTACAGCTCAGGCTCTAAAACCAGACTGGGGACCAGTCTCACCTCTGCACCTTCCTAGCTGGGTCCTCGGGACATATTCTTGTAACTCTTCATCCCCTCGACTTCCTTAACTCTTAGCTTAGCTGAGGGTTGTTGTACAGGTTAAATAAGATGAAGTTATGTAAAACTCTTGGCACATGGTAAACTCTCGTGTAAGCTGCTCTTTTTATCATCACAAACTAAGCTAATGACATACCTGGCACTGAATCTGGGACCTCTACCACCAAATCCTATTCACTTCCCACACTCAAAAACAGTTTGCCTGTGTTTAAACTGTGTTTGCCTTATAGACTGCTTCAAAGTGTTGAAAGTATGAGGATCTTTCCTGGAGGGAAACGGTAAGCATCATTCACTCAGGAGGAGGGACTGAAAATAAATCAGCTGGGGCCAGGTGTGTGCAGGTGGGCAGCACAGGAGCGCACTCTTCAGGGGCAGATTCAGCCATCGATGGGGACATGGTAGGAGAGAGGTTCAGCAGAAAGCTCTGAGTGCAGATGGCAAGAACTGCCCCTGGGGTGAGGGATACCAGGGGTGGAGGGGGCATTTCTGGCTCAGCATGAGAGGTAGAGAAATGTTGGGAAATTCACTAACACATGTGATCCCAACTAGTCCCCTAGGAGATACTTTCTGTACCTTTGAAGCTTACTATTGAAATAAATGTGAGTGGATACCTTAGGTAGTATTAGAATAAACATTTGGGGACTTCTCTAAAATGATAGCAGATAAATGTCAGTGAGTGATTCCCCCACCACTGCGCTGCCCTGAACACTCACATTCGCTAATTTGTGGCACCATCTGATGTCACCACATTTGAGTTTGAGCCTCTTTTCAAGTTCAGAGTGTGGAGATGTTTCTGTCTCACTTTCAGCCATTGGTGACCTGCAGAACACCCACTGCTCCATGTGGGAACTTGATAGGATCGTGATCCTCAGTACTCTAAAACCACAGATTACTCAACATGAGTCTCAAAATTAAGTGTTCTCTTGGCACTCTATGTGTAGGTGGTATAATGACAGTATCTTTGTTCTTGTTAACAAGGCCACTAAAATCATCAGAAACACAGCAAGAACTTTGTCTTTCTTCTGAAATAATTTTTCTTTGCTTTTCTGCTATTATTTAAGTGATCACACAGTATCTCAAATGGAGAATTAATATGATTATAACGTATAAGGTAGAGTTTTGTAAATGTTCATTATATTAAATATGAATTATACGGGTAATTTGTCCTCATATTATCTGCTTTCTGGGCAGCACAGAAAGAATATTTTTGTCAGTACTATTTAGTCTAGAAACACATTTTTTTCTCTCTTTTGATGTAATTTTGGACTTTCTTACCATTGTTTTCACTACTATTGCTAAGTAACTGTACATTTGCTCAAGTTGAAGCTTGAGAGAATTATAATTTCTAAGATGGTGCTTCAAAACTGGATTTCATTAGGGAGTAAATTTGGTGAGTGCCTTGTTTTCTTTTCCTCTATAGCTAGACTGTGTAAGGACAGTATTTTGGTGATGGATATTTATTAATATCCCGTAACTAGTGAGAGTTTATCGTGAGTGGTCTTATGACGACTAGAGAGATTTGAAAGACAATGTTTACTTCTGTGTCCCAAGAACTAGATTGACTCTAGTTATAAGACTAATATAGTTAACTAAGTTATTTTTGGTTCAAAAAGAAAGTAGTCTGTGAAAACTTTTAGAGGCCAAGCCTTACTTCCTTCAGTACCCATCTATCCATCCTGTATTTAGTGTATAAATAGCATTGAGGAGAACTGCTCTGTGGATTCAGCCACCTTCATCCTTCAGCCTCAGAATCCAGCTCTGCACAAAGATTACCAATATGGAATGGGAGGTTTCACCCAGTTTCACCATTTTTTTCCTACGCCACCCTATTCCATGCCCCCCACCCACTGCTGACCCACCGTAACCCTGATGAACATCTCTCAGAACCAGCCTTTCAGGGTGCACACTTTAGTGAATGAGAATGTAGGTGAAACAGAGTCACTGTGATGCATAAGAAGGACTCTGAACTCAGATTCAACCTTGAGATTCTTCACCCTCCAAACCCAGCCAGCCCAAGGCCAAATTATGATGATTAAAATATTTTTTTAGGCCCGCTGATTCCCATCTCTGTTCTAATGCCCTTCACCTCTCCCTCGCCACCCCAAGTTTTGTCTTGGGAATGGAAAGGACCTCAGCCAAGCTGTCGACCCTCCCCCACTTCCCATTGGCCACCTCTATCCTCAGCCACTGATTGGCCAACCCAGTGACAGTTGGAGCTGATGTTCACAGACAGTTTAGAACTCTGCCTTCCACCAGGACAGAGCAAGGGCACATGGTCCAGGAGGCACAAGCCCCTGCTGAGGACCAGCCTGCCATGACTGGGCCTTGGGAACCCCTACCTCTCTCGGGATCATTTTCCACTCGCCACTGCAGACTGCCATGAGACGTAAGCAAGGTTGTGTGCAGCCAGCCGCCCTTCAAACCTCACAGCATTGTCGGTGCCCAGGTCATCCATGTCACAGGCAGAGACAACCATCTACACCAGCTGGGCTATAGCAGGCCCCCTTCCCAACGACCTGAGGTCCTTCAGAATGGCTGATCTGAATGAGGTGGTGGAGTCTAGGAATAAATGTATTTTGTTGTTCAAATTAACAGAATACAGACCACTTCCTGGTCTTGTGGAGAAGAGCATAAAGCATGCAGTAGTGCATGTCTCTGACCTTGGCCACGGGTGAGTGAGACTACTATCAATTCTACTTTAAAAAATAAAATTTCAAAGTGTCTCTTATTTGGTTTTGATGGAAAAAATTTTCACATATTGAGGTACGGGGAAGTCGTTCTGTCTTTCACATGATTTAACTTGAACTTTATGCTAACTAGAGTAGCTTGTTTTGTGGCCCATCGAACACGTACAGTACATCTGCTTTAACCATTAAAGAAAAGAATGCATTCAAAAATCAGAATGGAGTAAGTGTGGTTCAGGTGTCCAAACTAGAGCCAGGTGGCCATTGTGGATGTAGTTTCAGACAAGTTCCTGCATCACTGAGAACTCGAAATTTCTGAACTGGATGAATTCAAGGCCACCACCAGCCGTTCTCAAAACAATATCTGCTAGCAGCTGCCAGCTGCAACCTTGTGGTCTCAAGGTCTTCATTTGTAAGTACGCAACTATTTCAGACTCCAACCAATCCTTACTTGACAAGCACCCTTACTTCTTGCCAGCTTCAGTCCTAATTCTTGACAAACAACTTATGTAGTTTTGTGAGTTTTGCCTTTATAAGCCTCCCCATTCTGTAGTCCAGCAGAGCACAATTCAAGTGCTTCTGGAATCTGTATCTCCCAGATTATAGTCCTCAGTTTGGCTCAAATAAAACTCTTTTCTATTCCCTTTATAGATTGTTTGTTGATTATTTCAGTCAACAATTTATTATTTTTTGTCACACGGTTATTATTTGGGGTGGGGGTGGGAATAGTAGACCAAAGAAAGCACCCTCCCCCCACAGCCAAAGAAGCATTGTTAGTTTTTAGTTGTATCATGACATTTTGCCTGATCACACAACTGAAGTTTTTCTTTGATCACATTGAATCATGAATGCTTTTGAGTTTGGCAGATATGTCCCCAACTAACCCAAGTATACGGGGTCTCCATCAGTTGATGCATTTTCATCCTAGGTGACGTTCTAGGATGTCTCTGCCTAGAGGCTTCCTGATGCAGCCCGCACCTAAACGGATTTCCCATATAGGCTGGCCCTGGCCCTCTGCTCTCCTGAAATGACCCAAGATGAGATCTGACCCCTGGACACATCGCTGAGTATTGATTTACCTGAAGTGTCCCTCAATGTCGAATGTGCCTGGGTGACTTCGTGGTGTTCAGGACAAGCCCAACTCAGGTCCAGGCAAATTACCTCCCAGCAAAGATCTGTCTCTCAGCACACTGTTCTGGGCACTATGTCCACCATTCTCTTTTTTATCCTATTTGCAATTTTGTCTTTCCTTATAACTGTGGTTTTTATTCCTCTTGATGTAATAGGCATAAGTTTATGAATTTTGAATTATGGTTGACTCCAACTTAGGGATGTCTTAGAATTGGATCTTGTGGGGGAAAGGCATGTAGCAAATGAATATACATTCCATAGTAAACTGAAAGCTATTCAGCATGATTTCATGGTTTGTTCTAAAAAAAAAAAAAAAAAATCTTTTTCCTGTTAAATAAATAATTGTACTAACCATGGAACCTTAAAACAAAATCTGGAATCTGAGTTTCAGCGACAGCCTTTTTTTTTTTTTTGGCTGCGCCGAGCGGCTTATGGGATCTTAGTTCCCTGACTAGAGACTGAACGTGCCATGGCAGTGGAAGCACTGAGTCCTAATCACTGGACTGCCAGGGAATTCTCCAGACAGACTTCTCTTTAATGACACTTTTGTACTTCCTCAGTAAAATGGAAGATGTGTGAATAATTAAGAAAAATAAAATTAGAAAAGAGGAGAGAGTTTAGAATCGAAGGTTGATTATTTGGATAGACTATTTGTTTTGTATTCCTTCCAACTGACAGAATATTTAGGACACATCAGGTTTCAGAAAGGCAAGTGGTATTTTTCTTAGACAAAATAACAGAAGAATATTATCAGGATATATAAGTGTTCTGTAAATAAATATACATGCATCTATATTCATATTCATATACATAATGTGTTATATCCTTAGGAATATTAAGAAAGTGCTACACTTGATTATTTCTCAATGTGAAGTGTGTGCTATAATGAATGCAAGGTTAGAGATAAGAATATGTGATCTGACATAAAAGTTGGTAGTAAAGGAAATCTTAAGGTCTAAATACCATTACGAAGGTTTTGGCTACATATGTCAAGTTTTCTAGGTTTTAGCCTAAAGTAATATTACCCAAGGATCTGAAATTGTCTCCCAGGTCATTAGCATCCCAGCCATGGCAGCTTAACCAATTTATTCCTGGGAAAATGTTGTTAGTGTGTCATGATTATATGCATATGAAACAGTTCTGAAAAGGACCCCAGGACTGAATAAGAAGAAATATATTTCACGTGTACTCAGTTTCATTGTATTAAAGTCTCTATTCTTGGGGATTTCACATTTTATTTGAACTTCTTAATTTGAATGTTAGAAATAAAATATAGGGAAGGATAAATTAGGAGTTTGGTATTAACATATACACATTCCTATATATAAAATGGGTAACCAACAAGGACCTACTGCATAGCACAGGGAACTATACTCAGTATTTTGCAATAACCTATAAGGGAAAACAATCTGAAAAAATATATATATAATATATATATAAAATGTATATAACCTACTGTAACCCTGATGAACATCTACATTCTCATTCTCTACATTTACATATATAAAATGTATATATAAAACTGAATCACTGTGCCGCACACCTGAAACACAACATTGTAAATCAACTATACTTCAATTTTTAAAAGTAATAATTTTTGAATAAAATATAATTAATATATTAAAACCTACTTACACGTCTTCCTGAAGCACCCAGACAGCAAGAGGCCTCAGATTTTAGAACAGCAGAATTCAGTGGTATGTTGATTTTTATCAAGTCTGGGAGTCAAGAGGAAAGTAGCATGAAGATCTTGGAAAACCAGAATGATGTTAAAGCATTAGAAGAATAGAAGGGTAGATTTAAATGATATAATAATTATAATTTTAATGAGTAAATAATTAACAAAAGTTAAACATGAATTATAATTTAATGTTCTAATGGTTAACATACAGTAAATTTCAATTTTCTTAACATTATATCATCTGGGCTTATAATATTGATATTGGGTTATGAAATAATTATTATTTCTCTAATAATAAAATCTATTTTATAAATATAATAAATATGTAGTACTATTAAAATATTAATAGAAACTTAATTTTGAATTTAAAATGTTTTATTAACACCAATATTACATTAGTGATTGATAAAATATTATATTTTCATAATCTTTTAGGGTAATACTTTCCAAATTTATAATTAATACTTATATAGAATCATATATGGTATCTGTTGGCCAATAAATAAAGTGATGTTCCTTATACTAATGTCATTTTCCATTTGACTGAACAAAGAAAGTGAATGTACTCCCTCTGGTGAGAGCACCAGAATCACAACTAACTGCTGAACAATCATCGACAGGAAGACGCTGGAACTCACCAAAAAAGATACCCCACATCCAAAGACAAGGAGAAGCCACAGTGAGACGGTATGAGGGGCGCAATCACAATAAAATCATATCCCATCACTGCTGGGTGGGTGACTCACAGACTGGAGAACACTTATACCACAGAAGTCCACCCACTGGAGTGAAGGTTCTGAGCCCCACGTCAGGCTTCCCAACCTGGGGGTCAGGCAATGGGAGGAGGAATTCCTAGAGAATCAGACTTAGAAGGCTAGTGGGATTTGATGGCAGGACTTTGACAGGACTGGGAGAAACAGAGACTCCACTCTTGGAGGGCACACACAAAGTAGTGTGCGCATCGGGACCGAGGGGAAGGAGCAGTGACCCCATAGGAGACTGAACCAGACCTCACTGCTGGTGTTGGAGGGTCTCCTGCAGAGGCAGGGAGTGGCTGTGTCTCACTGTGAGGATGGGGACACTGGTGGGAGAGGTTCTGGGAAGTACTCCTTGGTGTGAGCCATCCCAGAGTCTGCCATTGGTCCCACGAAAGAGCCTGGGTAGGCTCCACTGTTGGGTCACCTCAGGTCAAACAACCAAACAGGGAGGGAACCCAGCCCCACCCATCAGCGGACAAGTGGATTAAAGTTTTACTGAGCTCTGCCAACCAGAGCAACAGCCACCTCTATCCACCACCAGTCCCTCCCATCAGGAAACTTGCACAAGTCTCTTAGATAGCCTCATCCATCAGAGGACAGACAGCAAAAGCAAGAAGAACTACAATTCTGCAGCCTGTGGAAGGAAAACCACATTCACAGAAAGACAGACAAAATGAAAAGGCAAAGGACTTTGTACCAGATGAAGGAACAAGATGAAACCCCAGAAAAACAACTAAATGAACAACCTTCATAGGCAACCTTCCAGAAAAATAATTCAGAATAATCATAGTGAAGATGATCCAGGACCTCAGAAAAAGAATGGAGGCAAAGATCGAGAAGATGCAAGAAATGTTTAACAAACACCTACAAGAATTAAAGAACAAACAAACAGAGATGAACAATACAATAACTGAAATGAAAAATGCACTAGAAGAAATCAATAGCAGAATAACTGAGGCAGAAGAACGGATAAGTGACCTGGAAGACAGAATGGTGGAATTCACTGCGGGAGAACAGAATAAAGAAAAAAGAATGAAAAGAAATGAACACAGCCTAAGAGACCTCTGGGACAAAATTAAACACAACATCATTCACATTATACGGGACCACAAGGAGAAGAGAGAGAGAAAGGACCCGAGAAAATATTTGAAGAGATTATAGTCGAAAAGTTACCTAACATGGGAAAGGAAACAGCCACCCAAGTCCAGGAAGCACAGAGAGTCCCATACAGGATAAATCCAAGGAGAAATACGCCGAGACACATGGTAATCAAGTTGACAAAAAATAAACACAAAGGAAAAATTGAAAGCAGCAAGGGAAAAATGACAAATAACATACAAGGGAACTCCCTTAAGGTTAACAGCTGATTTCTCAGCAGAAACTCTACAAGCCAGAAGGAAGTGCCATGACATATTTAAAGTGATGAAAGGGAAGAACCTACAACCAAGATTACTCTACACTGCAAGGATCTCATTCACATTTGATACAGAAATCAAGAGCTTTACAGACAAGCAAAAGCTAAGAGAATTCACCACCACCAAACCAGCTCTACAATAAATGCTAAAGGAACTTCTCTAAGTGGGAAACACAAGGGGAGAAAAGGACCTACAAAAACAAACACAAAACAATTAAGAAAATGGTAATAGGAACATACGTATAAATAATTACCTTAAATGTAAATGGATTAAATACTCCAACCAAAAAACACAGGCTCACTGAATGCATACAAAAACAAGAGCTGTACACATGCTGTCTACAAGAGACCCACTTCAGACCTAGGGACACATACAGACTGAAAGTGAGGGGATGGAAAAAGATATTCAATGCAAATGCAAATCAAAAGAAAGCTGCAGGGGCTTCCCTGGTGACACAATGGTTGAGAGTCTGCCTACCAATGCAGGGGACACAGGTTTGTGCCCTGGTCCGGGAAGATCCCACATGCCGTGGAGCAGCTGGGCCCGTGAGCCATGGCCGCTGAGCCTGCACGTCCGGAGCCTGTGCTCTGCAACAGGAGAGGCCACAACAGTGAGAGGCACGTGTACCAGGAAAAAAGAAACCTGGAGTACCAATACTCATATAAGATAAAATAGACTTTAAAATAAAGAACGTTAAAAGAGACGAGGAGGGACACTACATAATGATCAAAGGATCAATCCAAGAAGAAGATATAACAATTATAAATATATATGTACCCAACATAGGAGCACCTCAATACCTAAGTCAACTGCTAACAGCTTTAAAAGAGGAAATTGACAGTAACACAGTAATAGTGGGGGATTTTAACACCTCACTTACACCAATGGACAGATCATCCAAACAGAAAATTAATAAGGAAACACAAGCTTTAAATGACACAATAGACCAGATAGATTTCATTGATATTTATAGGACATTCCACCCAAAAACAGCAGATTACACTTTCTTCTCAGGTGCCCATGGAACATTCTCCAGGATTGATCACATCACAGGCCACAAATCAAGTAGCTTCAAGATGGTGGAAGAGGGCTTCCCTGGTGGTGCAGTGGTTGAGAGTCCTCCTGCTGATGCAGGGGACACAGGTTCATGCCCCGGTCTGGGAAGATCCCACATGCTGCGGAGTGGCTAGGCCCGTAAGCCATGGCCGCTGAGCCTGCACGTCCAGAGACTATGCTCCGCAATGGAAGAGGCCACACCAGTGAGAGGCCCGCGTACTGCAAAAAAAAAAAAAAAAAAACTATGGGATGCAGCAAAAGCAGTTCTAAGAGGGAAGTTTATAGCAATACAATCCTATCTTAAGAAACAAGAAACATCTCAAATAAACAACCTGACCTTGCACCTAAAGCAATTAGAGAAAGAGGAACAAAAAAACCCAAAGTTAGCAGAAGGGAAGAAATCATAAAGATCAGATCAGAAATAAATGAAAAAGAAATGAAGGAAACAATAGCAAAGATCAATAAAACTAAAAGCTGGTTCTTTGAGAAGATAAACAAAATTGATAAACAATTAGCCAGACTCATCAAGAAAAAAAGGGAGAAGACTCAAATCAACAGAATTACAAATGAAAAAGGAGAAGTAACAACTGACACTGCAGAAATACAAAGGATCATGAGAGATTACTACAAGCAACTATATGCCAATAAAATGGACAACCTGGAAGAAATGGACAAATTCTTAGAAATGCACAACCTTCCGAGACTGAACCAGGAAGAACTAGAAAATATGAACAGACCAATCACAAGCACTGAAATTGAAATTGTGATTAAATATCTTCCAACAAACAAAAGCCCAGGACCAGATGGCTTCACAGGTGAATTCTATCAAACATTTAGAGAAGAGCTAACACCTATCCTTCTCAAACTCTTCCAAAATATAGCAGAGGGAGGAACTCTCCCAAACTCATTCTATGAGGCCACCATCACCCTGATACCAAAAACAGACAAAGATGTCACAAAGAAAGAAAACTACAGGCCAATATCACTGATGAACATAGATGCAAAAATCCTCAACAAAATACTAGCAAACAGAATCCAACAGCACATTAAAAGGTTCATACATCATGATCAACTGGGGTTTATTCCAGGAATGCAAGGGATATACGCAAATCAATATACGCAAATCGGGCTTCCCTCGTGGCACAGTGGTTGAGAGTCCACCTGCTGATGCAGGGGACACAGGTTCGTGCCCCAGTCCAGGAAGATCCCACATGCTGCGGAGCGGCTAGGCCTGTGAGCCATGGCCTCTGAGCCTGTGTGTCCAGAACCTGTGCTCCGCAACGGGAGAGGCCACAACAGTGCGAGGCCCGCATACTGTAAAAAAAAAAAAAAAAAAAAAAACAACGAAAAAAATATATGCAAATCAATCAATGTGATACACCATATTAACAAATTGAAGGAGAAAAAGCACATGATCTTCTCAATAGATGCAGAGAATTGTTTTGACAAAATTCAACACCCATTTATGATTAAAACCCTCCAGAAAGTAGGCATACAGGGAACTTTCCTCAACATAATAAAGGCCATATATGACAAACCCACAGCCAACATTGTCCTCAATGGTGAAAAATTGAAACCATTTCCACTAAGATCAGGAACAAGACAAGGTTGCCCACTCTCACCACTCTTATTCAACATAGTTATGGAAGTTTTAGTCACAGCAATCAGAAAAGGAAAAGAAATAAAAGGAATCCAAATTGGAAAAGAAGAAGTAAAGCTGTCACTGTTTGCAGATGACATGATACTATACATAGAGAATCCTAAAGTTGCTACCAGAAAACTACTAGAGCTAATCAATGAATTTGGTAAAGTAGCAGGATACAAAATTAATGCACAGAAATCTCTAGCATTCCTATAAACTAATGATGAAAAATCTGAAAGTGAAATTAAGAAAACACTCCCATTTACCACTGCAACAAAAAGGATAAAATATCTAGAAATAAACCTACTAAGGAGACAAAGATCTGTATGCAGAAAATTATAAGACACTGATGAAAGAAATTAAAAATGATACAAATAGATGGAGAGATATCCCATGTTCTTGGATTGGAAACATTGTAAAAATGACTCTACTACCCAAAGCAATCTACAGATTCAATGCAATCCCTATCAAACTACCACTGGCATTTTGCACAGAACTAGAAGAAAAAATTTCACAATTTGTATGGAAACACAAAAGACCCCGAATAGCCAAAGCTATCTTGAGAAAGAAAATCGGAGCTGGAGGAATCAGGCTCCCTGACTTCAGACTATACTACAAAGCTACAGTAATCAAGACAATATGGTACTGGCACAAAAACAGAAATATAGATCAATGGAACAGGATAGAAAGCCCAGAGATAAACCCACGCACCTGTGGCCAACTAATCTATGAAAAAGGAGGCAAGGATATACAATGGAGAAAAGAAAGTCTCTTCAATAAGTGGTGCTGGGAGAACTGGACAGCTACATGTAAAAGAATGAAATTAGAACACTCCCTAACACCATACACAAAAATAAACTCAAAATGGATTAGAGACCTAAATGTAAGACTGGACACTATAAAACTCTTAGAGGAAAACATAGGAAGAACACTCTTAGACATAAATCACAGCAAGATTTTTTTTGACCCACCCCCTAGAGAAACGGAAATAAAAACAAAAATAAACAATGGGACCTAATGAAACTTAAAAGTTTTTGCACAGTAAAGGAAACTACAAACAAGACGAAAAGACAACCCTCAGAATGGGAGAAAATATTTGCAAACTAATCAACGGACAAAGGATAATCTCCAAAATATATAAACAGCTCATGCAGCTCGATATTAAAAAAACAAACAACCCAATCCAAAAATGGGCAGAAGACCTAAATAGACATTTCTCCAAAGAAGACATACAGATGGCCAAGAAGCACATGAAAAGCTGCTCAACATCACTAATTATTAGAGAAATGCAAATCAAAACTACAATGAGGTGTCACCTCACACCAGTTAGAATGGGCATCATCAGAAAATCTACAAACAACAAATGCTGGAGAGGGTTTGGAGAAAAGGGAACCCTCTTGCACTGTTGGTGGGAATGTAAATTGATACAACCACTATGGAGAACAGTATGGAGGTTCCTTAAAAAACTAAAAATAGAATTACCATATGATCCAGCAATCCAACTACTGGGCATATACCCAGAGAAAACCATAATTCAAAAAGACACATGCACCCCAATGTTCACTGCAGCACTATTTACAATAGCCAGGACATGGAAGCAACCTAAGTGCCCATCGACAGATGAATGGATAAAGAAGATGCAGTAAATATATACAATGGAATATCACTCAGCCATAAAAAGGAACGAAATTGGGTCATTTGTAGAGACGTGGATGGATCTAGAGACTGTCATACAGAGTGAAGTAAGTCAGAAAGAGAAAAACAAATATCGTATATTAACACATATATGTGGAACCTAGAAAAATGGTACAGATGAACCAGTGTGCAGGGCAGAAATTGAGACACAGATGCAGAGAACAAATGTATGGACACCTAGCAGGGAAAGTGGCAGAGGGGGGAGGGTGTGATGAATTGGGAAATGGGGATTGACATATATATACCAATATGTATAAAATGGATAACTAATAAGAACCTGCTGTATAAAAAAATAAATAAAATAAAATGCAAAAAAAGAAAAGAAAGTGAATAACTTGGAAATGAATGGATGTTTTTGAGACATTTTTTGTTTTTTGTTTTTGTGGGACGCAGGCCTCTCACTGCTGTGGCCTCTCCCGCCGTGGAGCACAGGCCCCGGACGCGCAGGCCCAGCGGCCATGGCCCACGGGCCCAGCTGCTCCGCGGCATGCAGGATCCTCCCGGACCGGGGCACAAACCCGCGTCCCCTGCGCTGGCAGGCGGACTCCCAACCACTGCGCCACCAGGGAAGCCCTGGTCTTCACTTTTTAATAAACAAATAGATTAGAATCTGGGTAACTAAATCCAAAAAGGTCATTGTTTTACTTTCTTCCTAAAGTACAAATAAACATCTTCTCCAGGATTAAGGAAACACTTGGACAGATTCACTCTTTTCTCCCACACGTAGGCAACATCCCAAGTCTCTATCCCCTAAGTCCAAGAGATTCCTTCATTTTCTGCACATCACATGACCACCTGAGCAAACAGCTTCCCATGATTTTCATCATGGTGGGTCCTGTCCTATGTACGGTACCTCCTTAGGCTTCACACCTGACACAAGGACAAGTCCCTTGGAATTCTTCATTTAGAAAATGGATTTCATGCCCTTCTAAATTTCACAAAAATTTACTGCAGTTGAAAAAAAACAGGGTTGGAGGAGGCTATTAAACAAAATTATAACAAATGGGTTTCTGGAAATGTTCAGATAATTGTTTTTTTTAAAACAAAGACAACTCTGGTCATAGAACTTAAAGGTACAAAAAGCAAATCTGTATATCCATCACCTTAGTCTCAATTATGTCATTGTAATACGTGACCTTAAACACTAATGACTCACCTATTTCTCACTCACCCTTCTGGGATTCAGGTTAATGGTATCATTATCTAGGACCAAGAAGGCGCATGGTAGTGAGAAGAGAACGATGGTCCCAAAGATGGAGGATTCTGCTCAGAGATGGCACAGGCTGCCTCATTAAATCCATTCATATTTCACTGGCTGAAAGAAATCACAAGGCAAAGACTGAAATCAACAATTTGGAAAGTATAAGCCTTTTGGAAGACATGGTCTGATTGGGCTGGTGCCATGAAATATTCAGTCCCTATAAAATATACTGCACAGGGGCTTCCCTTGGTGGCACAGTGGTTAAGAATCCGCCTGCCAATGCAGGGGACATGGGTTCAAGCCCTGGTCCAGGAAGATCCCACATGCCGCGGGGCAACTAAGCCCGTGAGCCACAACTACTGAGCCGGCGTGCCTGGAGCCCGTGCTCCACAACAAGAGAAGCCACCGCAGTGAGAAGCCCCTGCTCCCGCAACTATAGAAAGCCCGTGGGCAGCAACGAGGATCCAACGCAGCCAAAATAAATAAAATATATTGCACGGGGCTTTCCTGGTGGCACACTGGTTAAGAATCCACCTGCCAATGCAGGGGACACAGGTTCGATCCCTGGTCCAGGAAGATTCCACATGCCGCGGAGCAACTAAGCCCATGAGCCACAAATACTGAGCCTGCACTCTAGAGCCTGTGAGCCACAGCTACTGAGCCCACATGCTGCAATTACTGAAGCCCATGTGCCTAGAGCCCGTGCTCTGCAGCAAGAGAAGCCACAGTAATAAGAAGCCCACGCACCGCAACAAAGTGTAGCCCCTGCTCACCACAACTAGAGAAGGCCCGCACAGAGCAACGAAGACCCAACACAGCCAAAAATCAATCAATCAATCAATAAAATTTTTTAAAAAAGAAATGTCTTTTTAAATTTTTATTTATTTATATTGCAGTCCATCTATTTGGTCAAAATTATTGGCTTCTATCCCTAAAGTACACAGAATAATCTTACCCTTCTCCACCAGGCACAGTATGAAAGATTTTTCCAAACACAGTTAGGACTCAAAGCCCAACACCTCCATTCACACTCAAAGCAGCTGAAAGATCCAGATATAACTCTTCCTCATCAAAATATCAAAGAACAAAAGCCCATGCTATGTGCTAGTTGGAACATGGACTGGATCAACGTAATATCCTGCCATGATATGGAAGAAGAGGAGGGACACCGCACCCATTGAAACGTAGCAACAGCAAGATTCAGATGGGGGGATGTTTTGAGGAAGAGCTCCCTTTAGCTGAGAATGCTTTTCCCCCTAGTTAGGTCAATGTCTGATCCTAGATGAAGTCCCTACACCAGATACTCGGATGTCTTCTATGTTGCTTGGCCTCATTTGTAGGGGCATTAGAGGCTATAGCTCTTTGAGGGTTTTACCATCTGGATATAATATGAGCGGGTGCAGTTCACAAAATATTGTTTTTATCCAAGCTAAGTTTCTTTTAGTTAAAGCATGTGAATTTTCTGGTAATCCCACACGTATATGTCAACAAAGGAAAACACACACAATTAAAGATGAATTAACCTATCTAATTATATCTATTTCCAGGTGCAATTAGCCCATCCCCCAATTCATTGTGCCTAATTTTTCTGTTTCTCATCTTAAATATCTTGAGCTTATCAGTGTCTGTGGCAAAAGCACATACCTTTTTTTTTCTGGTGACAGTTTATAGTAATGCTGTCTTAAATGATAGAAGAATGATTGGTAGAAGTTATAATGCAATCACTGCTTTAAACCAAAGGTTTTAAGCCACAACCCAGGTTTTATTTTTGCTTTTTTTTAACTGTGTAAACTTTTTGTTAGAAAATATGTCTCCAAGTTCGTATTTCCTCATATAAATGATACAAAGTCTGCTTGCACACGTTATCTTGCAGTTCATACAATCTTTCTATCCCCTTCCATTTTTCCTGTTAAGGAACACATTTCTTTCTGAGCTCATTTCTCTCTAGCTGTTCCCAAGGCAATAGTAGCCAAGAGCACATGAGTCTTGACAGAGATATTCTGTTGTCTTTAAGTCAAGGCATAGAGTATTTGTCGCATTTCCTGCCTTCCAGTTTTTTACAGCTGAGGTTTACCAGAAAAAATTTACAGCAGCAAAATTTACAGTTGCCATCTTTTCAGGATTCAATAAATTTTTCCATCACCCATGGTTTAGCCCCACAACAAATCCACATATATATTTTTTTTCTTGTTAAAGTCATCACTTCAAAGTAAATAATTAAATAATTGTATCAGATGATTGTATTCAACCAGAGAAGCAGAATCAGTGTGTATGTGGAGATTTATTGCAAGGAACTGGCTTATGTGACTGCAGAGAAGCCTTGGCAAGTCTAAAATCCGTAAGGCAGGTTAGAACTCGGGCAAGAGCTGATGCATCTATCAATAGGCAGAATTTCTTCCTCTCAGTGAAGCCTTCACTCAGTCCTTCTGGCCTCTCAGATGATTGACTTAGGCCCACCCAGATTATATAGGATAATCTCCCTTAGTCAAGTGATTATGAACTTTAATTACATCTACAAAATACCTTCACAGAAACTCCAAGTAGGTCAGTGTTTGAATTACTGGGCCTGTAGCCTAGCCATACTGACACAAAACTGACCAGCTCTGTCCATACCTTGTCAACCTGGAAACCATACACATCTCCTGAAACCATAAATAATTTCCAAATAAAGATAATAACGAAGTGGTATTTCTGCCTAATACGGTGCAACTATCATGCCTACAAGAGAAACATGCTAATCCTTTCCCCAAAGAGGATGCAACATCCTTGGCTGATGTGAATACTTCTCCTTTGATGCCCCTTAAATACGGTGATTTAATGTTAGCTATTATTAATACATCTTATATTGGATCATCAGGGAATAAGAGCAGGAAGAAAGCAAAATATTTTGTTAATATTTATACAAACATATTCATAATGCAATCCTCATAATTAGTATATCCTCATTTATGCAAATGGTCACATGGTAATAGCTGGTATTGTAACTTTTCTTCTGTTAGGGAACCGTTGACCAAAACTGCCCGCCTTGGCCAGGTATGATGATAACCGCTTACCTGAGTTGTCTCACAACAGGAGGTCCTGATAAAGAATGAAGTGCAACTAACCAGAATTCAGGAGGGGCCAAAAGGAGGAGGGAGGAGATGAAGTGTCCTGCCAACCTCCCAGAAGCCCTCACGCTGAAATCCATCTTGACTGAGAGATGGGTGTGCCACCAGGAAGGACCCTGAGTCAGACGAAATATGGGCCAATCAAGATGACTGGCCAGAGACAACCTGGAAACTAACCCCATTACCATAAAACCTGAGACAGTGAGCCCCACAGGGTCCTGCTCAGTTTCAATACCAACATCTGTATCATTTAGTGTTCAATCAGAGAAACAGTAGCATTCTGAACTCAATTCACATAGGGAACTTGTGAAATTATATACATACTTGTGTGTGTACATACATACATACACATACACAAAGACATTTATTAAATGGAAATGGCTTATACAATTGTGGGGACTGGCTAGGCAAGAATGAGATTTCTAGGGTAGGCTCTTTGGAAGGGCAGGCTGAAAGCCTCTGGCAGGAGATGAAGCTGCTGTCCATAGGCGTGATTTCTTTTCCTTCAGGAATGCACCCAGATTTGCTCTTAAGACTTTTCGCTGATTGCAGCAGCCCCACCCAGATTATCGAGGATAATCTCCTTTACTTAAATCCAACTGATTATATAATTCAATTTATAGAATACCTTCACAGCAACACCTAGATCAGTGTTTTTTTTTAACAACTGTGGAATATAGAATAGCAACAATAATGGAAAGAAATTTGTTTCAGTAAGGGCTAAGGAAAACAGGGAGCCTACAAAGTGAATAGGAATATCGATCTAATATTAAAATAATATCATCAAGCCAAAATAATTAAGAAACAGGAGTACTAAAAATTATAGAGAACAAAGCATATAATATATGTTGATACATACATATGTACCATGTAAAGTAGAAAGCACAGATTCTAAGTCATATTTGGGGAGATATTATAATAGATGCAAAATTAGAATCTGGTAGAATCTGTATTTCTTCTTAACCTGATTACTTCAAGTCTCTTCTGAAAAGTGTTAAATATTTAATGACGGGATTAAATAGGAGGGTATTTAAGAAATGGGTGGGTCACTCTGGTTGTTTTATAAATCCTGTGTCTTGCTTAGTTGTCCACTCATCTCTGCAGAATCTGGATACCTCTTCCCAAGATGGATTTGAACAGCACTGCAAGTGGTAAATTCTCATCTGTGTTTTGCTCTCTTCTTTGATAATGCCACATGCTTTGTTTATTTTCCAGAGTTTATGAAAAGTAAAATCCCAATTATGATTAGAGGAATAGGTTGTTGAAGCAGGGGCTGTTTTGCAGTGATAAGTTATCAGGGGATTGATGGGTGCTTTGAAGTGAGAGAATGCAATTTCAAATTTAAGAGACAGCCGTGAGTCCCATATGTGGGTTTTCAAAAGTCTTAAAGTTAACACTTTAAATGGAGAAAAATATATATGGAATACATAATATTTTACGTTTAGTTTATATCTAATAATTTAACATTTTATATTTATTTAAATGTATTTTATCATAAAGTATCAGTTTTGTGTATTGTATTTAATTTATCCTTTTAATGTTTTTCTTGTTTTTGTTTTAATGTTTTACTTGTTTCATTTATTTCCATTTATTTTCCTAACTCCTATTTTCTTTGCATGTAATTTTGTGGATTTCTAGTAACTTCTTCCTTTGGTAACTCAGAGATGACAGACTGTCATTTTTTCTATTATATATATATTTGACCTGTATGTCTCCAATTTTTTCTTTTGGCCACGCCGGGCTGCTTGTAGGATCTTAGTTCCCCAACCAAGGATTGAACCCAGGCCCTTGGCAGTGAGAGCATGGAGTCCAAACCACTGGACCACCAGGGAATTCCCATGTCTCCAATTTAGAATGACTTTAGGTATATCCCTAAAGTAAAAATACAGAATAATCATTGGATCTACAGACTTTCAACCTGAAGTAAGATATATGCTCACCCAGTTTTTAATCCATAAACATATCCTTCATAATTCTCCCCATTTTCTCTTCATCAGACATACTATTACAAAAAGAAACCTGGCAAGGCAAGATTATTTACAACCAGAGTCAAAAGAATATCCTCCAAGCATGGTTTGAACATGACCCTTACCCTGAAAAATCTAACAGGAAACAACTGGCCAAGGAAATTGGCATTCCAGAATCTAAAATTCAGGTTAGTATCAGGTTTCTATTTCATTATCTGTCAGGTTCAACGTAAAGAGAAAGGCCAAGTTTAGCACTGGCAGGTGATTCTCTTATGTTGGGTATGTTTCCTAAAGGTTTTTCCTGTTAAATAATATTTAAAACAAAATAAAAACAAGAATTACCTCTTTTACCAATGGTAGAAAACTGTTACTTCTTTTACCAATTGGTTGGGGGCATTCACTCTTGGAGAAAAGAATATACTGGTTGAGGCTCTCCAATAGGAGATAATTAAATCAACTTTTGAGATTTAGAGATTATAGGAAATTGGATCACTATGATAATGATATGGTATCAAGTACTGGAATATATACTGCAGAATAATGATATATAATTATGAGGAAACTGTGGGGTAAGCACTCATGTAAATTCCCAATTCTCAAGCTAGTTTTTATTTTTTCACTGATATCTGAAATGTGATTCATTCACAGGAGTGTATGAAATAAAATCCCATATTGTATCATTTTGAATAGAACTACTGATGTAAAAATAAAAATAAACTGGATTTCTTCAGTCAGCAAAGAGATAGCTGTAAATAATACAATTATACCAACTGAAACAGTATTGAAATCAATAAAGGTCAATAAAAAAGGTGCTTTCAGAGGAGAATAATGAGTTCAGATTTTTGTTATCAAAAATAGTCTCCAGGGGCTTCCCTGGTGGCACAGTGGTTGAGAGTCTGCCTGCCGATGCAGGGGACACAGGTTCGTACCCCGGTCCGGGAGGATCCCACATGCCGCAGAGCGGCTGGGCTCGTGTGCCGTGGCCGCTGAGCCTGCGCGTCCGGAGCCTGTGCTCGGCAATGGGAGAGGCCACAACAGTGAGCGGCCCGCGTACCGCAAAAAAAAAAAAAATCTCCAATAAGTCACTATATATAAGGGCATCAGTCTGAGGGGACGCTGGGGAGAAGAAAGGTTCCCCTTTTCTTAATGCATTTGTTTTAGGTGTAGGAAACAGTTTTCCCAAATCCCAGAATAAATTGCACTTTGGGGGACCATCTAGTGATTAGCTGCATGAGAGGTACTAGGCCCATTTGAACTGAGGTGGAGGATGGCAAGTCCAGGAAACAATGTAGGATGAGGTTGGTTCTGCAACTGTGTTCAGTAACTTACTCATTAGTTTCCAGTTTCCACTTGGGCTTAAGACTTCTTATTGGAAAATATTTTTATTAATTAATTTAAAGAATAGATATAACCTTTTAGCACAATGCCTGGGATATGAGTGCTACATCAGATATTGGTTATAACTGACACCCTAATCTTACCATGAATTATCAAATTATCAAAATAAAACACTCAGAAATACTTAGAAAGTACCTTGCAATGTCAACTCCAGTAATGAGGAAACAAGCAGAATACAATTGGCTATGTTAGTGATAATAGTTTTAAAGCAAGATATATGGGGTCCCTAGGAGTTTCATTATCTATTGCTGACTATGGAATGAAATAAGTAAAAGTGTAGGTGAGTTAGCCCTGCTCTTGACTATGGCTAATTCTACTGCCCTACATAAAGAAATTCTTTTCTAAGATCAATCCCATATGTACTGTGTGTTATGAAATGGTATTCTAATGAAAAGTTGATACAACACAAGGGAGAGAGAGAGATTGATTTCCTTTGAGAGAGCTACACTGTTTTGGATACCCTGAGGATGACCATATAAGAAATGCTAACTTGAGTTGAGAGCAGATTGTATACCATCCTGAATTGTATGCTAATAATAGCATCAATCCCAGGATAATATATCATCTTTCTCTTAGGGATTTCATCTCAAGAGCAGTTGATCAATTAGTTTTAACTGCATTGATATTTGGAATGACACAGACTGAGTTACATGACTTTCACGTCGTCTTTTCCCACTCAGATTTGGTTTAAAAACCACAGAGCAAGACAGAGCCGATTGGGGTTCAGCTCCTCCTTAGGAGAAGACCAAACCCATGGACAGAACCAGCCTCAGCCTTATACTCAAGGTAAGAACCCACCAGTCCAAATGCAGCTCATCAGTGGGTCCCATTGAGAGGGGAATCAATTCTGCATGTTGTGTCCAAATTCTCCACAAAGAATCCTTAGTTTTGGAGCCACTTACAGCTTGTTCTGAGTAACCTAAGGTCATCAATATAAGCATGGTCCCACAGTGGCTGGGATAGACAGGTTCTGAGCAAGAAAGGCTTTGGACTTTTTGGTCCCACTGCTCTAAGCAGGGCAACATCCTCCTCTTCTGTCATCTCAGGGGGATTCAGAGGGTGTAAGAGGTCAGCACTATCTTCCCAAGTTTGAGTTTCCAGCTTGAATGCAAAAATGTCCTAAAAACCCTTTTGTCCCTGCATTCTCTTTTAGAATACTTACCAAAAGGAGCCACACAAGACCACACATCTATTCCAAGATCTCAATCAAACATTCTAGTTCAAGCCTTCAAGAGGAACCAATTCTTTGATATTGCAAACAGGAAAACACTAGCCAAACAGGCATTCCAGGATCGAGAATTCAAGTAAGTTTTATGTCTATGGCAGCAAATATCCCTAACCCATTAAACGATGTTACCCCGACTGGTTGCTGGAAAACCTTGACTAACCTAGATTACCACAGCAATCAAGGACAAAGGCCTGGGATAGCAAACACCTGGCATTGCAAGTCACATTCCTGCAAAAGGAAGAATTTTCTAATCAAATTGTCAGTGGTGCATCTATTCAGAATCACCAGCAGCAAAACTGTGGGAAAATGTGAAAGTTGATGTCTATTTTGAGAACACTCTTGTTAGGTTTTCTAAAGCTTGGCACTGCTGTCATTTTGGGCCAGACAATTCTTTCTTGGGACGGGCAGTCCATGCCAGGTATAGTGTTTTTCAGCATTCCTCGCCTCTACCAACTAGATATCCTGCCCATCTCTCCTTAGCCCACTTTTAACACCCCCCAAAAAATCTACAAGCATAGTCAAATAGGGGAACAAAAGCACCCTCATTAGTACCTTCTTCTACCTAAGCTATGGGGATAGTGGTTCTGTATACGTTCAACACTCATGACTAGGAAGCATGTTCATAGGTCTATCAGCACAATGACCCTCATAAACACTTATCTGTGTTTATTAATCCTTATTCAGATTTATACACGTTTACAAGGTATGCATTCCTGTGCAAACACTGATTAACAGGAGGAAAATGTCAGCCTCGTCAAGAGACCTTGTTCCCTGATCCATCATTGAAATTGAAGGGTGGATCCTAAAGCATATGCCTTTTTAGCCAGAGTTTCAATTCATCTATAGTTGATTGCTGAATGTGCTATGACTTAAATCTATGTGTTTGTATGTATGTATATGTATACATATACATAAACACACATATACACACATACTTATGCATATATACGTGTCCACACACATATGTACATATATACACATACTGAACACATGAACAAGGGCAATTAATTTCATATATATATATATATATATATATATAAAATATATGTGTATAGACACACACAGACACACCCCTCTTGAGATTTGGGCCTATATAATAGGCCCTTTGCTTTACACAGTTTGAGAACAGCCAGAATCTCTTGTCTTATGATATCCATGTCTCCGTTTTTCTCACGGAGATGTGGTTTCAGGACCCAAGATCTCTGTACCCTGGGCAGAGCACAAGTGAGCCTGTGAATTCCTTGGTAGATGGCCCAAATGGGAGACCTGGTATGACAGCTCAGCAGCACGAAATTGACCTATGTACTCTCCCAGGCAGATCTCATCATTTTGCTTCCTCCAGTTCTTTCAGCAGGAACCAACCATTTCTACCTGTTCTTCTCCCATCCCACGTATCCTCTGTCCCTTGTGTGATCCAAGGACAAAGTGTCATGATGCAGCCCATGCAGGCTGTGCAGAGAGGAGAGAACTCTCCCTCTACTCTAACAGTTGGGAATTATGTGCTAGTACTGCTGACTATGGGAGGAGACCCAGATACTCAGTACCCCTTCTGGCCCCAATACCAAGAACGACAGGATCACCAAGAACAGACTGACATGGGAGTACTGCAGTTGGAAGACTATTCTCAGCCTCAAGATGAGCACAAAAAACCACCACCACAGGATCTGAGCCAGGTGGACATATCTTACTTTCTGCAGTGGTGGGATGAGTGCTGCCAGGCTCTGATTGCAGAGCGGGATCCTCAAAAAGGGACCCACTGAGACAGACTGGTGGCCACAGCACAGAGTCAGCTGGAGAACCATCTCATGCCCTCAGCCAACCGCACCAGCAATATATAGAAACCTCAAGAAGGCTTTAGGTCAACTCCTGCCATTCACAGATTGTCAGTAAAAGGTACAAACTTTTTTGAATCCTGATCCACAGGAAGAGGACCCTCCAGGATTTTCAGGTTCTTCCGAACACTTTGCAAAGCTCACCAGGACTTGAGCTTCAGGAGGAAGAAGATAGCATTCTGAACCTGATCCAGTCCTCCTTTCTTTTGATGCAGATCACAGCAATTTAAAGAACAATGAATAAGGAGGTCATCCTGTCAGAGGCAAAACTAAAGCAGGGGGAAGGAAAAACCACTTGGAAACCCACATGGAGGTTGTTTTTCTTGTGGGCAGTGGTTATCTTCTCTACTCCACTAAGTGAAGGATTGTTTCCAAGCTCTACACTGCCTATGGAAGCACCATGGGCACTAGGTAGTGGACATGTCTGCTGAATTCTTCCAGAAAAAAAGTATTTTACTCAAGAATATGACCTTCTCTCTGTAATCACCATGTCCTCCACGGTCTGGAAAACCCACAAACTGTAACCTAACTCAGGTGAGAATAGATCTCTGAGGGACATATTAGAACTTCTTTCCCTCCTGGCATCATGAGAGGGCAAACTTGAAATTAGTTCATTGTGTAGAAAACGAAGGGATGCTGTACTTCCTGATGATGTGAGCTCATAAAAGTGAGCTTTTCCCCAAAGCTCCGAGGGTTTAAACTGGGAACTAGATACTACCTCAGCATCCATCATTACGGGAATGATTAAATGGATTAGGACAAATCCATAATACTGAGTAATCCTCACTTAGAAGTGTATTTTTACTTTGACTATTTAAAACATACAAAAAATTACAAGGAAATTATAATAGCAATACCATATCATCACTGAACATAGTCTAATGATGCTAATATTTCCACTTTTTTAGTTTTTTGTATATATTTGCATATATGTATATATGTATGTCCATAATATTTCTCCTCTTATTATAAATACATTATACGTTCATCTAAAACCTGGGATAACCATTCTCATTCTCAGTCTTCCCCCTTCTTTTGAAAAGGTAAATTCTGAAAACAGATTTTGGTACATGTGGGTTTACCTTGGCAATAAAAATGTCTTTAAAAAATATCACTTCTGGGCTTCCCTGGTGGCACAGTGGTTGAGAGTCCGCCTGCCGATGCAGGGGACACGAGTTCATGCCCCAGTCCGGGAAGATCCCACATGCCGCAGAGCGGCTGGGCCCGTGAGCCATGGCCACTGAGCCTGCACGTCCGGAGCCTGTGCTCCACAATGGGAGAGGCCACAACAGTGAGAGGCCCGCGCACCGCAAAAAAAAAAAAATCACTTCTTTGTTCATTTTAGCAATTTGCTTTCTGTTTTGTCATATTTGCTTTGTTTACTTTCCATATGAAGGTGCTGAAAGAAGATCAGTACGCATACATCTAGTTCTACAAAGATACCACCAGTTTTGCACAAATATAGTCGTGAGGTGGACATCCTTCTGGTATCTGGGTGCGTTACATGCAAGAGTTCTCTAGATGTTTATACACTGAAGCACAAGTGCCAGAATATTCCAACATCAGTATTTATGGCCAAATAACACTCAGCACAAGTTATTTTTCCTAATATGAGCTGTATCTTCATTAACCACATAGGGAAATAAAAGTCACATGCGTATGTGCAGGTATTAGTGGCACAAATCTACAAAAAGAATCTGATATATTTAACAGTGTTGATACCATGCCTAGTTTGATTTTAAATTTCTCCCCCACATGATTCTCATGTGGTCAGAGATGAGAGGTCCTAGTGTCTTTCCTGTACTTCAAACACATACGGGGACAGAGTTCTCCAACTTATGAAAACAAGTCTGATTATTTGTGAAGGGAAAACTATACATTTGTGTCTATAATCTACTTCTTCATTTATATGCATATCTGTATCTCCATGTTTATATGTATGGATCTATGTAAATATATTATCTATTGTTCATCTACATTGTCTCTACAGCTCCCCTCCATACTCTTCTCTATGCTTATCTCTATATCTACACTTCTAACTATAGCCTCTGGAGGGAGACAGATGGAATGACCTTCTCTAGAGAAATACGTAAATTTTCACTTCTGAAGCAAGCAGTGGGATTAAGTCTCTAGAGAAAAATGTAAGGAACAGTATCTGACCAAGAGAACCACGTTGACCAGTTCAGAATCTCCTGTAAGTCAAATGTCCCTTTCATGGATTGGGTGACCAGACATCCTATTCTTATACCAGATTGAGGTGACCATGAATGTGCACTGGGCTCATAGCCAGTGGAGGCCTTAAAGGTTGTCATGGTTGAGGCCTCTACAGCCTGAAAGCAGGGCTGAGAACATGGATCCTGCAGGGTTTTGGCACAGGGTGGCAAGTCCAGTGGACCTTGCTTGGTGCCCAGGGCTGGAGCATCTGATTGCCCCATCCCAGCTCTGCCTCCAATAAAAGGCACCTGCCCTCTTCCTAGAGGGCCCTTGGGTCCCAACAACCTGGTCCCTTAGTTCTTGGACCCCTTGGGGCTGAAAACCTTTGGACGGGAGGGGCTGTGGATGAGGTCATGCATCTCGCAGGCCAGTCCTGGTCCAGGTTGTGTCCACTGTTTGGGTGATGGCCAAAGTGCAGACTTCACCTCTGGAGCAGAAATCACTGTATATCCTCTGGAGGGGGCATTGGGGATTTAGTCACTAGCTGTGCTGCCTGCTCCTGGGTAGAATATTCTTGCCCCTGAAGAAGGTGACTCGTCCGTACAATGGAAGTTCTTAGCAGACCCTAAACTCCCTGACTTTTATTTGGGTATACACCCTCCCCTTTCAGGCCACATTCCCAGGGAAGGATACACAATCCGCAGCCCAAGGAGTATAGATCTTAATCACTCTAAGTCAATTTCATTTATCCTGCAGAGAGTGGAGTTAGGAAGGGGCACGTGTCACAATTCTGGCCAGTGAGATGTCTATGAGGGGCTTCTGAGAAAGGCTGCCCACCAATAAAGGAGACACTTAGGAGGAAACCCTCCCTCTTCAGCTGTTGGAGCTGTAGCTGCCACCTTTCAACCACAAGGGGAGAAGCTGACAGAACACGTTAAGGATGGCAGAGCAGAAAACTAGAACCTTATAGCCACCCAACCTCAGGGCTTCTTGTTATATATACAAAATATAAATCCCCTTATTTATTAAAGTCCTTTAGAGTTAGGTTTTCTGTTACGTTCAATGAAATACACCTTATTGCTATAGCCAGGTAGGCATGATTCAGCCAAAAGCATTAGTCCAAAAGCAAGAGGATCAGAACAATTCAAACAGCAGCTTCAACTTTTAAAACTCAACTGCACCCACTTAAATGGAATAGGGAACAGAGGAAAATAATGAATAGCTTTACTGTTTCAGAGAAAGAGAAGACAGAATGTTTCTGCCACTAATGAAGTTTTATGGAGGTTATTTAAGGTTTAGAAAGATTTCAAAAGCTGGAGTAAGGGGGAGCCAAGGGGGAATAGTGAGGAAGGCCTAGAACTCAAGAGCTAAAATGAGTAAGAAATAACATATCCCACATCATAAGCAGAAAAGCCAAACTCACGAAGTCAAGGAAAGAAAACCCAAAGAACAAGAATCTGGCAGCACAAAGCAGAAGTATCTCAATTCAAGACTTGAACTGCTGGTCTCTGGAGTAGATACAGCCACAGCTCAATGCCATTAACCATTAAGATCCAACTCATTTTCCTTGCTTAGTTTTGTGCTCCCCAAAATATTTCTGATTAATTTGTTTCCCCACATATATCCCAGCCCAAGAGATGAAATGACCAGAGAAATTACAAAACCAGATATTTGAAAATTACTGGTTTATAATGAGCACTAGAAGTTGGTGTGTGTTTTGATTTAAACATGTCTTCTGGGAGTCTGGGTATAATAAATCAGACCCTTTTGCACATGACTGACAAAACTGGAATTTCTAGCTCTGTAAAGCCAATAGGCTGTGGTAACTTTATTGAGATACAGACATGCTAGATGACATTTCCATTTCATATCTAAAGCAATGATTTTCAACCACTCTAGGGTCACATCACAATGGAGGAGAACCCATTTTAAACAAATATCCACCACCCAACCCCTCCCAAGCCCCATTTAAGAATCAGTACTGTGGGGACTTCCCTGGTGGTCCAGAGGTTAAGACTCCATGCTTCCACTGCAGGGGGCGTGGGTTCGATCCCTGGTCAAGGAACTAAGATCCCACATGCCGTGCACCACACCCAAAAAAAAAGAAACACTACTGTAGTGAGCTACGTTTACTGCTGGGTGTGTGTTGTATCCTTTCAACATTCTAAGGAGGAGTAAAAGGTTAAATGCTTTGCTTTAGGCTGGGTTCTCCCAGAAGCAGACTCTAAGGAAAAAATGTGAATTTAACTGATGATTCCAGGATGCACTAGTAGGGAAGTGGGTATGTAAAATAAGAGGAGGTCTATGCAGGTGCATTCATACCACTGTGGGCAACTATGCTTTCTTCTACTGGCGGCCTCGGATGGTATGGGGTAACTCCACTCGAGGGGTAACTCAAATATTCAGCTGTCATTTCTCTGGTGAGCAAGGAAGCTGGGATGCATCCTCTGATTCCTATTCACCATTAGCTGAAAGCTGCTCTCAGGGGCATTAACTCCACAGCACTTCAAGCAGAGAGGGAGCCTTAGGAAGGTGCTTGCAGTAGGACTCCTGATGGTGGCAAGTGCTGGAATGGTGAGTGCTCAGGCATTTGGGACAGGCACTGACACCTTCTATTACACACCGGATGGTTCCTTATTGGCTTCTCTTCCCTTTTGACTCTCAGCAGTTCACCTTGTTATGCCATCTTTCACATTCCCTGACACAGATCTTCTCTTTGCTCCACCCAGAAGAAACAGTTTCTTTCTAATAACCCATTAGTCTTAAATGGAACTCTTTATTGGTTCTAATTACTAAGAGCCAAAAATGTTAGTTCCTTTATGGTTTTTATACCTAAAAGGTTTTGTGAACACAATCAAAGAAAACACTTTGTGGAGACTCAAATACAAAGTTCTATTTATTTTCAATAATGAAATCAACACAACAAAGAGGAATTAATCCTCTAATTTTTAAATCTAACACTATTCTTAGCACAAAACTATCCTCAATAAATAAAAACACAATACTAGTAACCAAGTAAGACTTTTCCCAAGACTCTCTAAATTTTTGTGTTTTAAACAAAACTGGATGGTAGATAAAGAAACACATGCTAGAGACTTAACTGACAGACTTGAAGAAAAGAACAGCCAACGAAGAGGCTCCCCAAATATAAGTTGGCAAAAGGAATATGGGGTTTTCAAAGCAGCCCAGAAATCAGAGTTCACTGGGGGATGCAAGGGTTTGGGACAGTCCATGTTCAAAGGCCTTGTAATTAAATCTTTCCACATTCCTAGATTCTTGATTTGGAATCTATCATAATCTAGAGAAGCTTCTGCCAAAGGATAGGAGGCTCTTTATTTATGCTTTCTGAAACGACCCATCTAATTTTCTGCCTTTGACTTTGTCACTAGCTTCTCTCACCAATACAGCAGGGATTCCATTCCAGAAAGTGGTTATTACTATGTAAACCAACCTCTCTGTTTTTGATTTTCCTTTTACAGACACATTGATACTGCCAGGAACAGCTCTAAATATATCCAATTTCTTTTATTTTCATCCTCCAACTTTGCTTGGCTACAAAATCTAGGACTCACAGAGCAACAATAGCATTGGTCAAAAGATGAGTGTCAGTTCCAATGTAAAAATCTCTGAAGTTCAATAGTCACAAAAAAATTTTTTAATGCCTTATCTGCCAAACCTTTTTTTTTCATTATCTTGCCAATTATTTCTTTCGGAATTCAATCCTCCGAGCTACATTCTGAGCACCAAATTTTTTGACCAGTGCATCTCGGGTACCCTCATCATCTTTTTGCAAATCTAAGTCATCCTGTCGGGACCAAATGGGATACCCATCAGCCCTCTGACCAGACTCTAAAAAGGAGGAAGTAGCCTCCAGCTCACCACTATTTTTTAGGAAGGCCTGTGTAACTGTTGACAGATCCAAGTTAAACTTTTCCATTAACTGCCGGATGATCTTAATGGCAGCTCCCACCTCTGGTGCGGAAACTTTTTCTTCTTCTTCTTCCTCATCAGGCTGTGTTTCTGAGTCTTCCTCAGGTGTGGGTGGATCATCATCACACATTGTTATATGTATTTCAAAATCAGGGCTCTCATCCACCTAGAGAAAGTGATGAATATGACCAGTTCCTAATTACCAAGTCATGAATACTTACTCTTAAAATATCTGGTCTCTCCCAGCTACCACTTCCTTGCCCTTTTCACCCCAATCACACTGGACTTCCTTCAGTTCCTCTTATGTGCTATGTTCCTTCTTACATTTACTCATATTGGATGTGTGCATATGTGTGTGTATGTGTATATATATGTATGTATATGATAGGGTAAGAAGTGTGAGTGTGGATGGGGTGTGTGTGTGTGTGTGTGTGTGTGTGTGTGTATGCATGTGTACATATGTACGTACGTGTAGGTATATGGTATTCCAACAGAACATTAGAAGCTACACTGAATGTGAAAAATAAATGTTATGTGCATACACATATATGTATACACATGTATGCACTAGATTATTTGTTAAAAATTTGACTTCACTCTCAGATTGTAAGCTCCATAGGGCAGGAAATGTTATGTTTTGCTCATCACTACATCCCCAGTGCCTACCAATGCCTTCACATGGTAAGTACTCAAAAAACATTGCTGTATGAATATATTAGGGTCTCCACACTACACTATATTTAGGCACGTTACAAAGTGTGTTATGTGAGAGGAGACCTATGTAGGCCATGTTTGAGAGTTGTTGAGAGTATTTGAAAGTTTACAGAAAATGAACCAACTTTAAATTAAATGAACTTCAAATTAGTTTCCTGTTTTAGACTGATGCATAACCATTTTTCTTAGTGTTAGTAAGAAAAGTTAATTAACAAGATCCTTTTTCTTAGAGAAGATATGCACATATAATTTGGATTTTTTTATTACTCATTTTTTTTTTAATTACTCATTATTTTATGGTTGCCTTTCTCTATAACTATGATTAAATATGGGATTCCAACAAAGTTTTAGAACTTAACTGAATATGGAAGAGCTAAAAAATTCTAAAAAAGCTCTAAGTATACAGAGAGCTAAAATTGCTTGATAAAAAATTAACCTCTTTAAAAAATTACTTTTACCTGAGAATAAAAACATTTTAAAAAGATAAATCTGCAAACTTAACTTACAAAAACTTACAGATGAAAGTACTCAAAGTAAGATGCTTTATACTGCCTAAAAATAATTCTCCCCCATCTTTCTCCCTCCACTCCTCCTTAAATCATCCTACCAAAAACTAAAAGTACATGCCCAGAACCTTGATCAGTCTCACCTTCCATTTTCCTCCTCCATCTTGAACTTCTCTCTTACCTTTCTGGGCCTCAGGTGTATAAAAAGAACAGATGGGAAGATCAATTTCAAAGGAGGAGAATGGACGTAGGAAAAAAACATGAGTTAAATCTAGTTAACATACCACAATCTCCTCAAACTCCCGGGTGGCTTCTACAAGCATCTTTTTGACTGCTTCTTCATTCTCCTTGATCTCTTCCTTTTCAAATTCTTCTTCAGGCAAGTCTGGAGTTCTCTTATTCTGTGGTTCTATTAAACAGAACAGCACCAGATTAGAATTAGCCTTTTTTACAGAAACCAAAAATATAGTAAATGCTCTGTTAGCTCTGGGCCAGAAGTGAGCCTGCACTTTTTTCCTATTAGAAAATGTTTTTGATCAGAAGGGTAAGAAAAACATGACATGCATGTTCAATAATTTCTACTCTTGCTTCTGAAAAGTTGTACAATAAAAATGGTGATAATTTTCCTAGGTTCTGATACGTAAAGTAAAAATACTCTTCAAGCTTAATTCATTTTTCGCTTTGTATTTATAGATCTTGCAAATTAACAAAACTGTGCCATAAATTGGGTTCTCTGGGAAGTAGGTTCTGAGATGGAGATTAACAAGTAAGGTGTTGATTAAGGAGTGTTCACTGGGCAGAAAGAAGCTGAGAGCTGTGAGAGTTCCAACAAGGCCGCAACTGAAACCATGCAGAAGTCTGGAGCTAGGAAGGCCCTACAGAGTTGACCAAGTTGGGGCAAGGGAGGCAAGATGTTATTTTAACCCCACATAGATTAGTCATTGGATGCTAGCCTAGAATGACAGAACCTTGGGTAAGGCAGTTCTCCCAGGGGAAGACAGATCTGGGGGGGTCTACCACAATCCACCACATACCATCTACAGAAAGGAGAGCCTCCTAAAGCTAAATATCCTCCTATTTCCCTTTTACTCTTTGTTCTGAGGACTTAACTCTGCTATTTTCCATTTAACAAAGACTGACTACTAAGGGGCAACACGAGAGAGATTTTTTGTGATGGAATTGTTCTGTATCCTGATTTTGGTGGTTACATCACCATCTGTTGTACATGTGTTAAAACACCTAACTGGAAAACTGTATGGCAGTTTCTTAAAATATTAAACATATAATTAGGGCTTCCTTGGTGGCGCAGTGGTTGAGAGTCCGCCTGCCGATGCAGGGGACACGGGTTCGTGCCCCGGTGTGGGAAGGTCCCACATGCCGCGGAGCGGCTGGGCCCGTGAGCCATGGCCGCTGAGCCTGCGCGTCCGGAGCCTGTGCTCCGCAACGGGAGAGGCCACAACAGTGAGAGCCCCGCGTACCGCTAAAAAAAAAAAAAAAAAAAACATATAATTACCATATGATCCAGCAATTCCACTTCTGAGAATACACCCAAAAAAAAAAAAAAGCAGGGTCTCAAACAGGTATTAGTAACCCATACCACAGCAGCATTATTCACAATATCCAAGATGTGGAAACACTAGGAACAAAATTCTCACACATGTTGCAACATGGGTTGGTGTTTAATGGGTACAAATTTCAGTTCTGGAAGACGAAAATGTTCTAGAGATGGATCGTGGCGATGACTGCATCACGATGTGAACATACTTAGTGCTACTGAACTGAACACTTAAAAACAGCTAAAATGGTAAATTTTATCTAATGTATATTCTACCACAATAAAAAAAATTTAAATACATAACTGCACACCAAAATAAGTCAATTTTATTTTACATAAAATTTTAAAAAGAAGCCTTATATTTTAGAGATACTTGCTGAAACAGATAAAAAAATGGGATAATGGCCGGCACTGGCTTCAAAATAATCCCAGAAGTCAGGATAAAAGGTGTAGATGAAAAAACTGGCCACAAACTATAATCAGGTGAAGTTGGGTGATGGGTACGTGCATTATACTATTCTTTCTACTTCTGTAAATGTTCGAAATTTTCCATAATAAAAAGTGTGAACAAATTACGGCTCACATAATGAAACACAATGCAATGAACAAGAAAGGAATGAAACAATGAGCAGACACACAAAAGCTTCAAGATCTATTAAGTTAAAAAAAGAAAGCAAACTGCAGAACAAACTTCTGTCTAGTGTGCTAGTGTTACTATGAGCAAAACGGACACAAACAAGGGACAACAACAGTGGTTGCCTCTGGGAGAGGAAGCGGGGGAAGGGGTATGGAGCAGTGAGACTCACTTTTCACTATGTACTCTTTTACACTTGGAGTATATCTGAGGATAAATTCCTAGAGGCAATAATTACCATGTTTAAGGGAACATGTATTTTAAATGTTGTCAGATGGTGTCAAAATTCCTTCCAAAGAAATTGTACCGATTTCCTTCTATTAATAATGTAGGAGTGTACTTGTTTTCATATACCTCGTTAACTCTGGGTATTACCCATTTTGTTAGTTATTGCCAATCTAACTGATAAAATATGACATTGCCTTGCTCTGATCTACTTTTCTAAAAAACACACCAGACACATTTATTTCAGTTTCCATGGGCAGAAGTCCAGGCATGGCTTGTACTGGTCCTCTGCTCAGGGTGTAATTTTTTGTTTGTGGGGCTGCGCCTTATGGCATGGGGTGGGGGGGAGGGGGGGCGGATCTTAGTTCCCTGACCAGGAATCGAACCGTGCCCCCTGCAGTGGAAGCACGGAGTCTTAACCACTGGACAGCCAAGGAAGTCCCCTCAGGGTCTAATTTATTTTTATTCAGTAACAATATTTCTGCATTTGTTTATCTGCCATTTATTTCCTTTTCTGGAAACTTCCTGTTCCATTTCCTTTGCTCATTTTTCTACTAGTTTTTCTCTTACTTACTAACTTCTACAAGCTCTTTGGACATTAAGGAAACTCACTCTGTTGCAATGTATTGGAAATATTTTTCCAGTTTGCCCTCTGACTTTATTTATCATGAGAAGCTTTACATTTTAAGTAATCAAATATATAAAGTTTTTTCTTAGTCTTCCTGGTTTCAGAACTATCAACATGTAACTATTAAAAGGGATACTCCGGGACTTCCCTACTGGCACAGTGGTTAAGAATCCGCCTGCCAATGAGCGGACACGGGTTCAAGCCCTGGTCGGGGAACATCCCACATGCCGCAGCAATGAGAAGCCTGCACACGGCAATGAAGAGTAGCCCCCGCCCTCCGAAACTAGAAAAAGCCCACGTGCAGCAACAAAGACCCAACGCAGCCAAAAACAAATAATAAAATAAAATAAAATAATTCAAAATAAATAAATAAATAAAATTTTAAAATAAAAAGGATACTTGGGAATTCCCTGGCAGTCCAGTGGTTAAGCCTCTGTGCTTTCACTGCCATGGGCCTGGGTTTGACCCCTGGTTGGGGAACCCTGCAAGCCGCGGCCAAAAAAAAAAACCACAAAAAACAAAAAAGGATACTCATCCACATTTTCTCCTGGTCATTTTATGATTTTAATTTTTACATTCAAATGCCTGAATATCAAAACACTGAGTAGGGTGAATCCAGCTTAATTTTGTCCCAAGTTCCAATTGGTCTACCAGCCATCTCCACACCACTGATTTAAAATCAGGGCCCTACATGATCTCCTTCACCCATACACACAGTCCAGTCTCTCCAAGAATTCTCCCTCTTGCTTCCTCCATCCCAGCCACACAGGTCTCTGTTGCTCCAAAAACACACCAGCTATACTCCACCTCAGGGCCTTTGTACTTAATACTCCCTAAGCCTGAAACACTCTTTCTCAGATAACCAACTGCTGAGTTCTTTCATTTCCTCTGGTCTCTGCTCAAGCATCAGCTTACAATACTTCCCTTCTCATCCTGTAGAAAACCTCCTCCTCTCCGGCCCTTACCCTGATTTATTTTTTTCTGTAGCACTTCCCGCTGCCCAGCTAGCATTTTAAACTCCATGACTGAAGGGGGTTTTATTTACTGTTATATCCCAGCAGGATAAATGTCTGGCACTCAAACATCTGTTGAATGAATGAATCTCAAATGTCACTTTTACCAAAAACAAAATTCCTACTAAGCATATTGAATAGGATTAACAGATTTGCCTTCCCAGATTTCAACTGTTATGCAGAATAGCCACATAGGAAAGAGAAGCTGAGGAAGCAGCATGACTCTTTAAACAAAAGGGTCTGTCAGTTTACGCTGTCAATACCCCTTTTATCAGAAGTGAAGCATCTCAACAGCTATGCACTGTGTCCTAACCGGCCCTGAATCCCAATATTCTGTTCAACTGCGTTAGAAATACACTTCACCCGAGCGAAACGTGGAAGCGACTTCCCACTGAGAACCTTCTTATGTGAATATGCAGTCATTTAAGCCAAGAAATTAAAATAAGCTGGTCTGGCAGGCATGGCTTTAAAACGTCTTATACTGAATGTACCTGAATACAGAAGAACTATTTTTTAAAACGAGTCTGGGAAATCTCTTAAAAGATACCCAAGAAGCTGGTTCCCCGTTGTCTCTGGGGGGAAAAAACTAGGTAGCTGGTGGGAAAGGAAAGGGGGTAGAATTTTCCACATACTCTTTCTGCACCTTTTGAATATCGGACCATGCCAATACCCCAGTTATTGGAAAAGTGAATTAAGAGAGACCTTAGCAAACGGCGCAATATTACCCGGATGTCAAAGGGGGGGTGAGGAGGGGGCTGGACGATGCTCCCCAAGACGCCAACATGGACGCCCAACAGAAGAGGAAAGAGGCCGACGCCCCCGCCTCACACAGGGGACAGCAGAGGGCTCGCGCGTTCGCAGCAAGCCTCACCCCCGCTATCAGCATCCTCGGGGTCTTGCTCAGTTTTCCGCTTGAGTTTCTGGGAGGAGGGGCTCACTGGGGCCTCCCCCAACAGGTACTTATGCTCCTGGCCCCGCAGGCGCTTGAGGTAGCGGTCCTTCATGGACTGCCACGAGTGCTGGGTGAGCGAGCTCTTCTCCATCGCTTTCCACAAGGCGTTGCCGGTAACGGAGCTGGGCGAGCGGGCATGTTCCTTCACGTACGTCAAGATGGCCACGTCGTCCGCGTCCGTGAAGACGATCCGCCCCGCGTGCGGCTGCAGCTCGGGCTCCGTGACGGCGGCGCCCCCAGCCTGAGCCCCGGGCTTCGTCTCTGGGGCCTGGTCGGCCCCTAGAGCCGGGCCCAACCGGTAGGCCTCCAGCTCGAGCCTCTCGTTGCGCTCCACGCAGTCCAGGATGTACTGCGTGGAAATGAAGTCGCCCGAGGCCTCGGCCGCCGCCTCCCCAGGCTGAGCCAGCAGCACGGCCCCGGGCTCCTGCACGCGACACAAGGTGCCGCCGCCGTGCAGGATGAGCGTCGAGAGCCGGCGCTTCGCCGGGCTGGGACGCACGTAGAAGGACATGGAGCTGCCATCCTCCCTCACGAACAGAGTCGAGGAATGGGTTGGCCCATTGGGGTCTTTGCCCAAATCCATCGCCTCAGCCATAGCTCACGCCGAGCACCAGAAGAAGGTGCCGTCTTGCCAGCGCGCGGCGTACAGAGCCCCAGTGCCTGAGGTAACGCTTCAGACGCCGCTGCCGCCGCCCCACAACCCCGTACTACGCCTGCGCTGCAGTTGCACAGAGCCGTGCCCGCCCCCTTTCCCCGGAAGAGGCGGGGCTTCTGAGCGTGACCTGGAAATTGCCGTGCGACCCTCGTCCTCTTTAGGTCCGGCCCTCTGGGAAGATGGCTGAGGTGCAGGGACCTGAAGTTAAAGTGGACGACTGCGAGCCGAAACTGAGCAAAAAGTAAGTGTCGCAGCAGGTCATTAAAACCTTTGCTGTCGGAGAGTCTGAACTAGGAGGCGCCTCCAGGCTCCGGCCGAGGCGGCTGTGCCTGGGGCCTTCCTGCTGGTTCTCGTGGGTATGAACATGCTGGGACGTAGTCGCTGCGCCCCGAAACTACATCCCCCAGGATGCCCGGGGGCACCCCGCTGGTTGGGTCCTTCCTCCTTCTCGTACTCTTGGAGTAAGAATGCGGAGAACTGGGCGGGGACAGAGAAAAGCGAAATTTACTTCCCTTTTCTCCGAGAAATGCGTTACTGTGCCACACCCCGGTAAAGAAGTTGGGGAAATGTTAAATACCCTAGCTTTTCAGAAGCACCTTCAATGTTCGAACTTTATGTATCAAAGGCCATTCAGAACCCTTTGTATTAAAGGGATCAGTTCTAAAACTGTGTCGTACACCTCTCCATATGGGTTAGAGCATTGTGAGTATGTCTGGCAGTAGGGACTGTTTTATTTAGCCGGGTACACCAAACTGCACTTAGCACTGCTGGCTGTATCTTTGTTAATCACCCCAAATCCTTGGAGTATGAAGGTGAATATAAATAAGTTAAGATTAGCCGCCCTTTCACTGACTGTGTCTTGTATTCTCTTAATACTACACTCCTTCTCAACCGGAGTTCTTCGTAGAACGTAGGTAATGATCTGAGTGACTAGTTCCTCAGTACTCCTAAGGATGGTACATAAATATAGTACCGTTCCAGAGGCATCGGAGAGAAGTTAGTTTATTGCATATAATGCCTGCTTTAGTGCAATTTTTTAGTTCTGTTTCTTAATTGTTATTGGAACTTCCTTGGTGTAAATCTTTAGTGAGCACCATTGTATGCCAGTTATTTTCTCCAAGTTTAAAAACAGATAGGCTCCCTGCCAGGTGATTCATTCAAGGGCACATTTATTTTAAGGCGATAAAGAACATGATCTCTGTCGTTCTGTTGCCTTCCAGTGTTAATGTATAAACTTAATGTAGTCTAAGACTCTTTCTGAATTTCTTCTTTCCTCCCTGTTCCTGGAGCTCCAAACAAGGCTTGTCTTTGATTCAGGTGCTTTTGTGTGGCTTGTTTTTAGCTTCCTCTAGAGTTTGCAGTTGATGGTGATGTTTTGTATGCTTCCCATTTCCATCTTTGTGGACAGGTATTTCATCACCAAGAGAGAAACTACATGTCAGGGGCTTCAGAAACACTCCCATTTTCTAGACTGTTGTGAACATTTCTACCCATAAACCATTGACTGACTTGCTGTTGACCCCAAATAAGCACCATCTTACCATAGCCAGGACTGAGAACATTGTCAGTTAATTTGCAGCACAGTGAGTGTTACAGGGTTGATGTCAGTTGAGAGGGTCTTATGTAAAATGGGACACTAAAAGGTTTCATAACCTCGCCTTCTCCCCGCACCCAACCCATAAGAGTAGGAGTGCTGGCTGGGAGTATGTGTACTGTCTGTCCCATCTGACACCACATCTCTGTGTTTCCTGTTAGGTGGTGGTAATCATTAGTTCCAGGGTAATCTGCCATGTTGACGCAAGCTGCTGTAAGGCTTGTTAGGGGGTCCCTGCGCCAAACGTCCTGGGCACAGTGGGGGCAGAGGGAGCTGCGCCTGTGTCAACTTGCTCGTTTCACAACGATTCACAAGGACAAGCCACTTTTTGATAAAAGAAGGTTGGTGCCCATTACCTTCTTTATTGCTCTGGGAGCAAAAATCCTTCCCTTACTTGGTTTCTTATCTGTTAAGCCTCTGGCTAAGTCTTTGGACTTGCTAATGAAACAACCCTGCTACCTACCAAAACCAATAGTCCTTTCTCAGTTTCTCTTTAATAAATTCAAATTCTCACTCCATAGATTCTTGAGGTGACTTTTAGGTCTTATTCTAGAACAGTGCTGAGAACAAAACCCTTTATGAATAAAGAATTTCTAATGCAGGTTATTGTCCCTTCCCCGTCTTTCTGGAATTTCTTTGCTCCTGAGATTAACTTGGTTTCTAGTCTTAGTTCTTACTCCTAGGACCTTTTTGGATTATCTTTATTATTGATTTGACTTAAAGAGCAACAGCCAGTTGAATGGAAAACAAGTTCATTATGTTAATGCCAGGAAGAACCAGAGAGGCTTTGATGCCCACTGACTGAATGACAGCACAATAAGTCTAGCACTGTTCTAGAAAGGTGGCTTCACAACTGCTAGAAAACAGATTTTATCCAGAGACACTTACTTTGAGGCCCTCAGAGTCAGTTTTCTTACTTAAAAGATAATCATTTCAAATCTCCAATTAAGTTTTTTTAATTGAGTTATTCTAAACTCATAGATAATTTAAAATGGACCCTGAAGCCAAACAGTATGCAAGCCTAAGGATCATTTGCCATGGTTCGTTATGACAGGATATTCAGTTAACATGGGTGGTTTAAAGGAATGATCAAGTCTATTTGAATAATGAGGGTATCCCTCTCTACCCAAATCTGTTTGGTTTCTGGGTTCAGATAGCAAGTTTTCAAGTTATTTAAGCCAAGTTGTACCAATCGCTTTAGTTTTTGAGTCTCAGGTGACGAGTATGAAGAGTTTGAATAGTGAGAGATTTGACAAGAAATTTATCCACATGTGTAAAATTTCTGTCCTTGAGGCAGAGTGTGAAGGGTTAAGATAGGGATACCTAGAATGGTTCACATTTGCATGGTTACTAAAATGCTAGGGGTGGGGTCATCTCTTTATGTATATTATCTCAATCCTCACAACATCTGGGGAGGAGGGTGTCTATTATTATTTTACAGAAGAAATTAAGTTACTTGCCCAAAGTCACATAATTGGTAGGTAGGCGTGTCAGGATTTAGCCCCAGGCAGTCTAGCTCCAAAGATGGTATATTATCCCCTGTGCTATGCTGCTTTGTACAGTATTCTACCCAATTTGTTGTCAAAGTCAGGCTCCATTGTGGAGAGTGAGGCCAATGCTGAGGGCCATTGTCAATGCATTGATCAATGCTGGGGGAGAGATTGTCAGTGGAGTGTCTCCCTGAACTCTGAAGAGCCCCCTCTTCCTCACCCCACCCCAGACTAACCCACTCCTTTCGGGAGGGGAGAGAGATGACAGACAAAGCTAGAGATGTCACGTTATCACACGTCAGACCTGATGCTCTAGGAACTTCCGTGTTCTGCAGAGGAATCCAAACAACTAAGATTCAGTCCCTGGCCTCAAGGAGCTCCCAAGCCTAAGTAGCTTGAGAAAAGCCTACCTTGCTGATTTTCTGGAAAACCTTTTTTCCTATTCTAAATATAAATTAATATGTAGGGTTTTCTTTGTCCTTGTCTATCTTGATTTTAGTTGGGATCTAATGCCAAGGACCTCAGACTGGAAAAAAGAGACTGAGAAAGATCTTACACATCTTTATTCTAAGTTTATTTTTTTCCCTTGTCTGTTTCACATATAGAGTTCAGTGACTGAGAGACTTAACAGTGGGCATGTAGAACTGGGCATGAGTGTTTCCCCAGGTTATTCATATTTTTGATAAGTAGCTATGGGGCAGAACATAGAGGACTCTTCAGGCACCTGTCACGTTGAACATTTTCATCTTCCTGACAGTGAGCTAAAGAGACGCCTGAAAGCTGAGAAGAAAATAGCAGAGAAGGAGGCCAAGCAGAAGGAGCTCAGTGAGAAACAACTAAGCCAGGCCGCTGCTGCTGCCACCAGCCACACTGCTGATAATGGTGTGGGTGCGGAGGAGGAGAGCTTGGACCCAAACGTGAGTCCTCGGGACCACTGCCCTGGCTGGGCATAGGGAAGCTTCTAATGCGGATTATGGCAAATTCCTTGGGACCAGTGATTAAGGAGATAAATAGGAACTGAAACAGGCACAGGGATGGATGAGGGTGGGCCCACCACTCCATCAGGTTAAAGGCACAGGCCCTGCGCATTCTTCTTGTCGACTACTTACAGATATTTGGGAGAATCCAGTACTTCCAAGTGACAGATCTTCCTTGGAGCTCACTGGGCCTTATAGCAGCCCCAGAGAAAATGTCTCCCTAAAGGTGAACTGGGGTTTACTTTAGCCCAGAGATTGGCCAGCTATGGCCCACAGGCCAAAGCCACCACTACCCCAATCCCTCCTCCCTGGTTTTATAAATAAAATTGTGTCGAAACACAGCCATGCCCATTTGTTTATATATGTCTAAGACTGCTTTCACACTGCAATAGAGTTGAGTAGTTACATCAGAATAAGTTTGCTGACCCTTGATATAGAATATTCCTTTTACACATCCTCCAGGCCCATGGGCCTGCCTTGGGGAAAAAGTCTGGTGTGTGGCCAGGGGCAGGAAAGTAGGAAGATAAGTGACTCACCATGCAGATGTGTCTACAAAAGTGGTAACCAGGGCCATCTGTACCAATTAAACATTATTTTAGGCAGAGATTTGATTTTTCTTTTTGTTGAATCTTGTATTTTGGAATTCTGGCCTTTATTCCCAGCTGTGGATCTGGCCACCCTGCATATTTAAGTGCAAATCTCACTCCATATTCCAAGCCTATGATTTCAAGGATTCAGGGGGGTTGGTTGAAGAAACCTCACTGTATTGGGGCCCCTCTGAGGCAGAATACAGAACTCCGTTAGACAAGCCTCTGGATTGACCATGTTCAAATCTCAAAAGCTCTTTTGTTTTTTTTTAACAGCAATACTTCAAAATCCGCAGCCAAGCAGTCCACCAGCTGAAGGTCAATGGGGAAGACCCATACCCACACAAGTTCCACGTCGACATCTCGCTCACTCACTTTATCCAAGAATACAGTCACCTGCAGCCTGGGGAGCACCTGACTGACATCACCTTAAAGGTGGCAGGTAGGAAGATTCCCTGGCAGTTTGCTGAGCTCCCACAGCAGGCAGGCCTCTCCAGTTGCACAAAGGAAGGTCTGGGGTGGTCTTGCTCTCAAAAAGCTTAAGTCTGAGGCTACATTACTAGAGATGGCACCAGTATGTCTATTCACAGAAAGTAGAGCAGCCCTGAGGCATGAGGTCACATTCCAGTGGTGATGCTACAGAGGAAGGGGCATTCTTTGTGGGGGACTCCTGGCCTGATACTGCTACTCATTCACAGTCCTTTATGAGGACTTCCCTTCATCAGTGGGAGGCATGGCCCTGAGCTCCTAAAAACTGCAATCTGTGTTCCTAGACTACTTTACACTAGGCTGTTTTTCTAGAGCTGTTATTTTGGAGTTTACTGTCTTGTGTGGGATCTTCTTAATTTAAAAGATAATTAAATCCTGTCTTTTGTTTATACCTTCCCCCAAAAAAATATATAAAACTATTTGTTGTAGAAAATTTAGAATGTTGAAACATTCAGAAAGGCAAAGAAAGAAAAGTTTGATTACCCATAATCCCACCACCCAGAGAGAACCCCTGCCAATACTTAAATGCCCCCCAAATGTCTTTTTCTTTAAAGTCCAGTGTTTTCACTAAAATATGCCTTGATGTTAGTTATTCTGGGTCAGTATTCTCAGGTACACAGTGTGCCCTTTTTTTTTTTTTTTAATAAATTTATTCATTTTATTTATTTATCTGTGGGGTCTTCGTTGCTGCACACGGGCTTTCTCTAGTTGCGGCGAGCGGGGGCTACTCTTCATTGCAGTACGCCGTCTTCTCATTGCAGTACGCCGTCTTCTCATTGCGGTGGCTTCTCCTGTTGCACAGCACGGGCTCTAGGCGCATGAGCTTCAGTAATTGTGGCACGAGGACTCAGTAGTTGTGGCTTGCAGGCTCTAGAGCACAGGCTCAGTAGTTGTGGCACACAGGCTTAGTTGCTCCGCGGCATGTGGGATCTTCCGGGACCAGGGCACGAACCAGTGTCCCCTGCATCGGCAGGCGTACTCTCAACCACTGTGCCACCAGGGAAGCCCCTGGGGCTCCTTTTTATCTCTTTTTTTGTACTTTGATTTTTAAATTGTATCCTCCTTTCCAGTGTAATTCTCTTAAGGCATTATTTGTTGTATTTATTCACTCTTACTTCCTTCTAATTTAGGCTTCCTTTCTGAGATGATTTTTTCTTTTATTTCTAATTTTTTCAATGTGTCGTCTCATTTCTTAGTTTCTTCTAATTCTAATTTGTGTTCTTTCACATTTTGTGTCATATTCTTAATGTCTTTCAGCTCATGAAATAGAATGTTTTGCTTTTTCCTGAGCATGTCTTTCTAGTGCTTTTGTTGCCTGTGATGTTATTCTCCTTATTCTCTTTTTTTTAATTTAATAACTTTGGTATTTGACCTCATTACTTTTATGTTGTTTATTTTCATGTGAGATTAATTTTCTTCAATGTTAAAAGGAAGCTTGGTTCAGATAGCTTTTCCACCTTCACTGAGCTCCCTCTTCTGTTGTTTTTGTGGAGCATTCAGAAATACAGCAGCTTGCTTTCTGGGGTTTTCAGGCTCGTCTCCTTTCTCGCTTTTGTTGGACCTTCTCTTTCCTTTGTCTCTGTTTTCTTGGTCTTGTTCAATTTTGTGGGGCCTTGTCCTCGGAGAGATCCCTTGCTGTTAAATTTAGAGAGTTCTTGGGGGCTACACTAAAGGACTTCATCCCCTAGACCTTCTTACTGCAGCCAATTATATTGACTTGTATGGCAGTAAGCTGCTATCCTCCACGTGTCCGCTGCTATCCTCCACTCAGCCCTGCCACATTTTCCAGTGAATACGTATGGCTTTTTGGGAGACTTCCAGTTCTCAGACCTGCCAGAGACTCCACTGCTTCCCATAGCTTTTTCCCATATAGAGGTCTTGGGGCCCTTAGTGGTTTTCCCCAGTGCTTGTATTTGGGGATTCTTGGGAATATCTTCCCACATAATTTTGTTGTAAATTTTGTCCATGGCTTTTTGGCCTTGCCTGTCTAGTGCTTTTTTTTTTTTTTTTTTTTTTTTTTACTATTTATTTATTTGGTTGCACCAGGTCTTAGTTGTGGCATGAGGGATCTAGTTCCCTGACCAGGGATCAAACCCAGGCCCCCTGCATTGGGAGCACAGAGTCTTAACCACTGGACCACCAGGGAAGTCCTTGTGCTTTCTATTTTTATGTGAAGATATAGGAAGATCCCACAACTATGCTGCCACCAGCATTCCAGGAATCCATTGAACACCTTTAAAAGCCAGATCTTCCTGCACATCTTTTAACTGGTTTAAATGGGGAGCCAACTTTGTCATGAAGAAAATGGCAGGGCTTAGGCCTCAGGCTAAATCAAATTGTTCTAGTTTATATTCTACCTGGATGTAAAAACTGCAGAGGGAGCTTTTTTGGCACTGATATCATGAAATAGCTTCTGCTTCTGTCATTATTTTTGCTGTTCTCTAGGTAGGATCCATGCCAAAAGAGCTTCTGGGGGAAAGCTCATCTTCTATGACCTTCGAGGAGAGGGGGTCAAGTTGCAAGTCATGGCCAATTCCAGGTATATAGAAATATCCAGTTACAGGCCTTTCTAGTTTGGCCCAGAGCAACATGACTGGGGACAAAGGCCCATATAGTCTTCTTTTCCCATAGGAAATTAAAGTTAAAGGGAGTGGTATATGGTTGGGAAAACAAAAGGGCCATCTGGTCACCTGAAGAATAAAGACTGATCTTGGGTTGTGGAGCAATTAAAAATAAAAGATAATACTTTTTAACAGTTGACCTTGAATCTGAGATTCTTCTTGGGTACACATTAACACTTTAGTGAGGGTTCCACAGTAAAACCAGTGGTCAGTTTTAATTTGGGATATTGTATACTGAATTATGTTTTCCATTTATTCAGGAATTATAAATCTGAAGAAGAATTTATTCGTATTAACAACAAACTGCGCCGGGGAGACATAATTGGAGTTCAGGGCAATCCTGGGAAAACCAAGAAGGGCGAGCTGAGCATCATTCCCTATGAAGTCACACTGCTGTCTCCTTGCTTGCATATGTTACCTCATCTTCACTTTGGCCTCAAAGACAAGGTAGGGGCTTCCCTGGTGGCGCAGTGGTTGAGAGTCCGCCTGCCGATGCAGGGGACACGGGTTCGTGCCCCGGTCCGGGAGGATCCCACATGCCGCGGAGCGGCTGGGCCCGTGAGCCGTGGCCGCTGAGCCTGCGCTTCCGGAGCCTGTGCTCTGCAACGGGAGAGGCCACAGCAGTGAGAGGCCCACGTACCGCAAAAAAAAAAAAAAAAAAAAAAGACAAGGTAATTTCTTGTGGCCCCCTGGCTCTGGTTTATCATACCATTGAATCAAACACATCAGTGATTTCTATCTGTTACTTTTCATTTAGGAAACACGGTTTCGTCAGAGATACTTGGACTTGATCCTGAATGACTTTGTGAGGCAGAAGTTTATCATCCGCTCTAAGATCATCACATACATAAGGCATTTCTTGGATGAGTTGGGATTCCTAGAGGTGATGGAAAGTTCTTACCTGACATGATGAGCTGCATTCTGTGCTTGCCTCTTACTCTTCTTCGCTCCCCTTCTCCACAGGCACATCCTGTGTCAGTATCCTTCATGCTCAGTGAAAAGTCCCCTTTCTTGCCAGTGTCTTTGTTCCACCTTGTTTATTTAGTGCCCTGATTAGGAAGGTAGGACAGGACTTCTAAGATAATGGACAAAGTAGAGGGCCATCCACATGCTAACAATGCCATGTTCAATGTGTTATCAACTCATTTTGCTTTTTTGTAGCATTAAAAAATATTTTTCTTGATTTTTATTCAACTTATTTAAACTAAAAGTTGTTTAGGAAAATTTGTAGAGCAAAAAAAAAATTTTTTTTTATTTTCTAATTTTATGAGAAAGGTGAGTACCTATTACCATAAAACAAATTCAAACAATAAAGAAATAAATAGAAACAAAACTGAAGGTCCCCTTTCATTTTTTCCCAGCTAATGTCCGTCTCCAAACTTGAATTTGAGGTGGCACAGTGGTTAAGACTGCACTCCCGATGCAGGGGGCCAAGCTTCAATCCCTGGTCAGGGAACTAGGTCCCACATGCGTGCCGCAACTAAGAGTTTGCATGCCACAACTAAGGAACTCTTGACCCTCAACTAAGGAGCCTGCATGCTGCAACTAAGACCCAGCACAACCAGATAAATAAATAAATAAATATATTTTTTAAAAAAACAACTTGAATATCCTTCCTCGCCATTTACTCTGCATATTCATAATACCTCCACTCCTGTGCATGTTGCAGGTGGGGTACATGTGTAAGTGTTTTAGAAGGGTTTTATTTTTTGCTTTAAACATAAATGAAGTCACATCGTATGTATTATAATGGACCTCACACACACACACACACACACACACACACACACACACACTGGGGCCCTTTGCATGTCCATATATATGTGTATGTGTATTCCTTTTTGATGCTTTATAATTATTTCCCCTATTGATAGTTTAAGTTTCTGATTTTCTTCAGTAATGTTTTAGTGAACATCTTTGTACACATGGACATGTGTTTCTGTAAGATGGATTTCTAGAAGTAGAATAAGTCAAAGGGTATAAGCAGTTACAATTTTTAATAAATACTGCAAACTGAACTCAAGAAAGGCTGTACCCATTTAGAGTCCCACTAACAGCTTATGAAAGTTTATGGTACTGTGTTAATGGTGTTTGGTATTAATAGAGACTCTATTCTAGAAAATCAAGCTATCTCTACTTTTTTTGTCAAGCACCTACGCATTATTATTGAACTTAACTTTTACTTGGGATATAGTAGGCTTAGCCTATCACATTTAAAGCCTGAGCCATTCCCAAGAACTCTAGTTTGAGGACCTCTGTCCGTGAACTAAATGTTTTTCCTCTCTTTTAGATTGAAACTCCCATGATGAACATCATCCCAGGGGGAGCTGTGGCCAAGCCTTTTATCACCTACCACAACGAGCTGGACATGAATTTATATATGAGGATTGCTCCAGAACTCTACCATAAGGTAGTCAATAAGAAGATGCCCTGTGTCCTTAGAGAAGTAGAAGGCTGAAAAATATTGGCTAGACAGGTACAGTCAGAAATAAGAGGAACATTGAGGGTAGAACAACCAGGAGAGTATTCTAAATTGTCAGGCTTGTGAGTGTTACATTTCTGGAATTTATCTATAGGATCAGTAGAGTATTATAGGGCAAAGGGGGTATCTTTCCTAGGTGTACCGATCCTCCTAACATACTTTGTTTCCCATAATCTCATAATACTTTTAAGTTTATAATCCTTGGATTAAATTTGATTTTAGTCTTTTGTAGAAGAATGAGTTGAATCTCTGTCTGAAAGTTGGAAATATCGTCAAATCACCAGAGTAAATAGCGAAGACTGTGTCATTTAAGATTCTTACTTGCAAACGACAAAACCTGTTAATGGTGTTTAAGCAAAAAAAAAAAAATGTATTCAAATATATAAGGAAGCTCACAATTTCCGGGAAGATCAGAGAATCAGGCTTGGAGGCCACACAACTGAAACGATTCTGCATCATATCACTGGGCTGTTCCCATGAAGAACCCAGTATCTTCCAGTCAGCACAGTTACCACAACTCATAAGCTTGGCACTAGGCACAGGTCATTGCCATTGGGACTTCTGCAGTTACTGCCTCTATAAGCCAGTATCTCTGGCCCCTTTCACCAGAAGGGATTCTGTGCAACACCTGCATCTTCTTTGCATGTTGAAGTCTCACAGGTTGGGCAACTTACGTCACATTCCTACATCTTAATCCCAGAAGAGGCTTCTTTCTTGGGGAGGCTCACACTCACAAGATGGGGGACACCCCAGACAAAGGACGAGAGTTCAGTGATCCTGGACAGCCAGAATGATGACTATCCACGAAGGCCTAAAGAGAGTAGGGCACTCAGCATTTGGCTAGAGACCTGAAAGCATGCCTTGAGCTGTGAAATCCAAGTTACAGCTTTTGTAGGCACACACTTTCCCTAGCCAGTAAAACAAGATTAGCTGCCATGACCACAGCCGTGTGTTGTTATTAGATGCTGGTGGTTGGTGGCATTGACCGGATTTATGAAATCGGACGCCAGTTCCGGAATGAAGGAATTGATCTGACTCACAATCCTGAGTTCACCACCTGTGAATTCTACATGGCCTATGCAGACTATCATGATCTCATGGAAATCACAGAGAAGATGATTTCAGGTGACCCCTCCTGTCCCTTTGTCTTTCACATGTGTCTGCAGGGCTGGTGTGCCACTTTCACTTGGACTTCCTGTTGGTCCTCTTTAAATGACACATTTCTTTCCCAGGGATGGTGAAACACATTACAGGCAGTTACAAGGTCACCTATCATCCAGATGGCCCAGAGGGCCAAGCCTGTGAGATTGACTTCACCCCACCCTTCCGGAAAATCAGCATGGTCGAAGAGCTGGAGAAAGCCCTGGGCACGAAGCTGCCAGAAACTAAGCTCTTCGAGACGGAAGGTAAAGTGATGCACTGCTTCACTCTAGGGCCCTCCTTCCTGTTCAGCTCTGAATTAGATTAGGCCAGGGCTAGAATCTCCCATGTTATTCTCTTTATATACCTCTTAATGGGGTAGTGTGATGTCTTCTGTCCTAACTTGTACGTTTGTATTACAGAAACTCGCAAAATTCTAGATGATATCTGTGTGGCAAAAGCTGTTGAATGCCCTCCACCTCGGACGACAGCCAGGCTCCTTGATAAGGTGAAAGGCCGTGCACTTCTAGTACATGCCCTCATCCAGTGGTAACGCCCCTCCCTCCCTATGAAGATGAACTCCACTGTAGAGAATGAACTTCTACAGCTTCACAGAGGAAAGCTCTAATGAGAGAACAAGTTTTGAACTCCTGCTGTACTAAGCTCTGTGCCAAATAGTTATGTTCGTTACCTTATTACTAACCATTGAGAAGCTTAGGATAAACCCCTATAGCATCAGGTATAGGGTTAGGGTCCGAGGCCTCTACCACCAAGACGGAGACGATCAAAATGCCATTTAGAAGGGCTCTCTAACTCTGCTTTCTCCTTAAGCTTGTTGGGGAGTTCCTGGAAGTGACGTGCATCAATCCTACGTTCATCTGTGATCACCCGCAGATAATGAGTCCTCTGGCCAAATGGTAAGATAAAGCACGGTGTTGCAGTTACCTGTTGCTGCATAACCTCAGAGCTTAGCGGCATAAAACGGTTTATTCTCAAGAGTTAGGGTTCATTGGGTAGTCTTTCTGCTCTGCGTGGTGTTGGCTAGGGTAACTCAAGTGGCTTTTTTCAACTGGAAACTCTGCCAGGGCACCTTGCATCTCCTCTACATGGGATCTCATCCTCTGGGGCCTCTCTGACAGCGTAGCCAGCGTTCCAAGTGGAAGCATTCCAAAAGAATAAATCCTGATGTGCAAACACACATCAAGCCTCTGCTGATGTCCCATTGGCCAGAGCAAGTCATATGGGCAGCCCAGAGTCGGTGTGGCAGGGACTACAGAAGGGCATGAATACAGGGGGTATGGTTCAGTGTATCAGTCTATCACACACGCCTGTTGTGAAGATAATTAAAGCTTCTTTGTCTCTAACCCTCCTCACTAATGTACCAGATGATTTGGTGCCAAGAATGCATGCAGGCTATGGGTCACAATCAGTAACAATTTTGAGTCAACTAGATTTCAGGAATCCTTGTTTGTACCAGATGTTCTTGCTGAACCTGCATATTCACCCTCCCCTTTGGTCTCCTGTCCCCAGGCACCGCTCTAAAGAGGGTCTGACTGAACGCTTTGAGCTATTTGTCATGAGAAAGGAAATATGCAATGCCTACACTGAGCTGAATGACCCTGTGCGACAGCGGCAGCTTTTTGAAGAACAGGCCAAGGTAAGGAAGGAATATGTGCCCACTCACCAGAAGATATCAGCCTTAACCCTGGTCTGTGTCTTGTCTGCAACTCCTGGTGACTTCAGCACAGTGAAGGATGAAAGCCACAGGCTTCACTGGAGGAAGTCACATTTCAAGATGGAGAACTTGACTAGTTTGGGCCCTAGAATTTATATATAAATGGAGCTTAGGCATGAATATCTGTTTGAGGAGTGTGACACTTGACAAGAACATAATTTTTCTTAGATGGTACATTTATTGTGGTGGCGTGAGGATGAGAAGCCACAGCACCCACAGGCTGCCTATACCAGCACTGCCACTGATGGGTGGTTCAGGAAGTGGGAGAAAGACTGTTGGGAACCATCAGAGTCTCTGAAAGAAAATGCGTTTCACTGGACTCGAAGAGCCCCAGGCAGTAGAAGTATTTTCATTTCGCAGAGGAATTTGCATGTGTTCTGAGGTAGAATTCATCAGTCCTGACTTCCAGGTCTTTGAAAGAAATGACTCCATCCTGGAGTTACTGGGAAACCAATTCCCAGCAAGTGCTGGGTGTCCATAGCATCCCTGGAATGATAACGCCTCTGGACCTTTTCACGTGCTCACTCAGACGCTGAGAGAGCACAGCCTAGAACGACGTCACTGTGCGGTTCTCCTCTTCCAGGCCAAAGCTGCTGGCGATGATGAGGCCATGTTCATAGATGAAACCTTCTGCACTGCCCTGGAATATGGGCTGCCCCCGACAGGTGGCTGGGGCATGGGCATCGACCGCGTCACCATGTTTCTCACAGACTCCAATAACATCAAGGTACGAGGAGACCCTGAAGGAGCACCACTGTGTTGGAAGCGGGGTGTGGTGGGCCTGGAGCATAAAGAGAGGGCTTTGGGCTAGGAGGAGGGGCAGGCAGAGAAGTTATAGGTGACTTCACAAGAGGAGGGGCAGAGCATCTGACCTTACAGAATTTGGGGGAGTTTCAACCTCAGGCAGAAGAAATACTGATTGTTCACATTTCTTAAGGATCCAAGGAACCTGCTAAGCCATCTACATGCATCACCTCATTTAACTTAAGTCAGCTTACGATGTGTAGAAACTGTTGCTATCCCATGTTTATAGTTGAGGAAATCATATTTGAAGAGAACCTCTCTGTTTATTCCTTCTTTTGACATTGTACCCTAGGCAGCGCTGCGCATTTCTTCTTTTCCATCCTCTGTAACTGAGAGGGACTGAATTGAAATAAACACAGATCTCCGGGTTTTGGTGATAACAGTAATGAGGGGAGAAAGGAGTAGGTGGATAGCCAGGAAAAAGTGTGCCTTAGCTTCAGAATGCATTCTCTCTCCTGTAGGAAGTGCTTCTGTTTCCTGCCATGAAACCCGAAGACAAGAAGGAGAATGTAGCCACCACTGATGGACTGGAAAGCACAGCAGCCGGCACTTCTGTCTAGAAAACAATAACAGCAAGTCGTATGACTTGGGCATCTTTGCATTTGTGCAGAAGATCAAGGACTGCGAGGGAATTCCTGTGTGTGTTGCTATCCGTTTGACTATCACATTTCATGTCAGCCATCAAAAGAGAGAAGAGGAATTAAGAATTCCTTTTTACTCCTTGTTACCAAATAAACCATTTGTCTCTACTCCTGTCTCATCACTCTTTTTACTTTTGGAATGTCATCTTATTTCTCAGACAGCTGATATAATGAATGTTTAGGATTATACCACTTTATTCATTGAACAAATTTCTATTAATGTCTGCTCTGTGCCAGCCATTGTTCCAAGGGATTGGGGACACACCAGTGAACAGAAGCCAAGTTCCTGCTTTTGTGGAACTTACACTCTTGCTTTAGGGGCAGGAGTTTGGGGGGCAACTAAACAAATACAAACAAGTAAATCCATATTTGTGATAGTGATGCATGCTAAGAAGAAACATGAAGCAGGGAAAGGGGACAGAGGTGCTATTATATTTTATTTTAAAGTCTTTATTGAATTTGTTAACAATATTGCTTCTGCTTTATGTTTTGGTTTTTTTGGCCACGAGGCATGTGGAGTCTTAGCTCCCCGACCAGGGATCCAACCACCCCCTGCATTGGAAGGCGAAGTCTTAACCACTGGACCTCCAGGGAAGTCCCCAGAGGTGCTATTTTAGATAGAAGTGATGGAGGTAGTGCTATGTTGCATATGTGGTCAGGGAAGACCTCTTCTAGGTGACATTTAAGTAGAGATCTGCAAACAGAGATCTGAGTGGAAAAGGGGTGATTCAGACTACAGGGCTGCATTTTTGAGGAACAGCAAAGGGGTCTGGTTTGGCCGGAGAGGAGAAAGTAAAGATCAGTAAGGGCCCAGATCATGCAGGCATCTGTAAGCCATGCAAAGGAGTGTGTATTTTATTATGAGTGAGGTGTGAAGCCATTGGAGGGTTTTGAGCAGTGTTGTTTTGTTTGTTTGTTGGCCACACCACGTATGGCATGTGGGATCTTAGTTCCCCAACCAGGGATCGAACCCATGCCCTCTGCATTGGAAGCATGGAGTCTTAGCCACTGGACCACCAGGGAAGTTCCCTTGAGCAGTGTTTTCATTTTTATTTATTTATTTTTTTTGAGCAGTGTTTTTAAAAGATTGTTCTAGTTAGCATGTGGAAAGCAAGAGTGAAAGGGAGACAGTTGCACTGCAGCAGTGGGCTGAGGAGAGATGATGGCTTAGCCTTGGGTGGTATAAAGTGATGGAGATGGTTGAGCCATTGGACTTTGCCTGTGTTCCTGAGGTCAACAGAATCTGCTGTCAATGTGGGTTATAAGAAGAGGAATCAATGATAATTTCAAGGTTTGGGGCCTGACCAACTGGAAAGTAGAGTTGTCATTGACTTGAAATGGAAAAAACTTGAGGAAGTGCAGGTTTGAGAAGGAAGGTTGAGTGTTTGGTTTTGGACATAATTAAATTTAACATGCTTGTTAGACGTTGAGTGGGAAGAGTGAATAGGATGCTGAATAGTGAGTCTGGTGTATTCTCATTTTCAGCACAGTTCAATTGAGCTAAGAATGTGACAAGGGTATGGCTGGGGACCTGCTGTTAAAAGAGAGCCCATGACACAGGGAGGCAGCTGGGGGAAACTTTTCTCCAATGAGACAACAAAGGACTTGTCTTTCGCACTTCAGCAAAACCTCTGCAAGCGTCTCAGCTTGGGAGTTGCCAGTCTACTTTCACAGAGCAGGTTTTTACTTTGCGGTTGGTAAAACGATCTAAGCCCGCAGAAATTACCTAACTGGGAACTACAGGGAGTGCTGAGAACCTCAGTCCTTGCTGGTGTTGAACATAGGCTCCAGGAGCACTTGGCAGTGCTGGTTAGATGACCAGGTGGTATTTCAGAAGAAACACATCATATGGCATATCCTTCAGCAAGGTGGTTAATTAAAATGAAAAGTCAACTCACCAGGATAAGGGACTGGACTTCAGGCACCACTGTACCGTCAATGTGGACCATTGGAAAAGGCAACAAGGATTAATGAGGTCACAAGTGATCTTTCAAGAGCTGTTTAGTAGTAGGCTGGGGGCAGATGCCAGCTGTCTGGCCTCAAAGAGCTTGGGGATAGAGGAACTGAAGCAGCAGTAGACATCTTGTCTGTGCGGTTTAGCAGGAAAAATGACAAACAGAATGAAAGCTGGAAGGGGACTTACCTGGTAGTACAGTGGTTAAGAATCCTCCTACCAATGCAGGGGGCATGGGCTTGATCCCTGGTCTGGGAAGATGCCACATGCCGCAGAGTAGCTAAGCCCATGTACCACAGTTAAGCCTGCGCTCTAGAGCCCCTGTGCCACAACAACAGCCCACGTGCCTAGAGCCCGTGCTCCACAACGAAGAGTAGCCCCCGCTCGCCACTAGAGAAAGCCCACGCGCAGCAATGTAGACCCAACGCAGCCAAAAATAAATAAAATTAAATCTTTAAAAAAAAATCCTTTAAGAAAATAGATATTTAATAAATCATCCCCAAAAAAAACAAAAAATGGCAACTCTGGAAAATGCTTTGAAGGAGAGATCCATGGGGTATTGAGAAACTCTAACAGACCTAGTTAAGGAAGGCTTCCCTGAGGACATCAGATCTGAGATCTGAAGGAAGATAGAGTACTAACTAGTCAAAGAAGGGAAGGAAGGGCTTTCCATAGTGTGGCAACAAGTGCAAAGGCCCTGACGAGGAAAGAACAAGGAGAAGACCAATACCACTAGATATAAAAACCCAAAGAAATATGCCAACAGATGAGGCAGGAGGGTGCTGGTCATACAGGGCTGTGAGCCCTACTATGGGACTTTGTCTGCATTTTAAAAGTGCTGGGAAACCACTGAAGCATTTGAGCAAGGGAGTGACATCATATCTGCATTTTGAAAACATCAGTCTGGCTGCTCTGTGAAAAAGAATTGGAGTTGGGCAGAAAGAGGTTAAAGTCCAAGGTTAACAAGCAGTCCAAGAGGGAGACAACAGCAGTTCACACTAGGGTGTTGCCATGAAAATGGACAGAATTGGATGGACTCAAGAGATAGAAAGCTCAACAGGACTTGGTAATGGATTATATATTGGATTATATTATGGGGGTGAAGGGAAGGGAAATGACAAGGTGATTCACTTTTCAGTTTATGCAACTAGACAAATGGTGGTACTAATCCCTGAGATAACCCTGGAAGATGATTCCCCCACCAGGAGTCTTTAAAGACAAGGAGTCAGTCGCAGATTAAAAGTGCTGGAGGGACTTCCCTGGCAGTCCAGTGGTTAAGACCCCGCGTTTCCAATGCAAGGGACGCAGGTTCGATCCCTGGTCAGAGAACTAAGATCCCACATGCCGCACGGCCAAAAACAAAAAACAAAACAGAAAAAACTAAACATGGAGAGAGGAACGAGGATCAGGGTCCTGACACTTGGAGGAGGCCTGTGGCCCTTTTCCTCTGATCTAGAGAGAAAGATGGGGGTCAAGTAAGTTGCACTTCTTCTCTAGCTTTTGAGGGGTAGTAAGAAAAGTGAATTCTCTCATCTTTAGTAATTGAGGTATAGAGCTGCTGAATGGTACAGGCTCCTGAACTATCCAAGACAGCTATACTACCTATACCTGACAATCTGAAGGTTTAGAGCTGTCCAATATGGTAAGCCACTAGCCACATATGGCTATTGAGCGTTTGAAATGGGGCTGGTCAGAACTTAGATGTAGTGTAAGTGTAATATACACACCAGATTTCTTAAACTTAGTATGAAAAAAAGAATGTAAAATATCTGAAATTTATTTTAAAAATATTGATTACACGTTGAAATATGTTGAATATGCTGGGTTAAATAAAATATATGGTTAAAATTAATTTCACTTATTTCTTTTGACTTTTTAAAATGTAGCTACTAGAAATTTTTAAATTACGTATCTGGCTCGAATTATATTTCTACTGGACATCGCTGTTTCACACAAAAATTCAGACTAGTGTTCCAGGATACGAAATCATTCTACTATTTGAATCTATCCTACCGGGTAGTCAGCTTCCCTGAGCCGTTTAACCGCTACCTAAGCACAGCGCCGGAAGTCGCTAGACTCTAAGGATCAGCCCAGCCGCCCCTGGCTCCGCCCCCTGAACGACTACAAGAGCCAGCGTGCACTGCGCGCCTCCGGAGACGGACCTGAAAGAGCCGCCTCTTTGTGACGTCACGCCCGTTGCGCCGCGCGGGTTCTGTTCGTTCCCTTCGAAAGCTCGCGTTGTGGAGGTGGGAGGGGAGCGTCTGTGAAGGGGGTGGTGTCGTGCGGCCGAGGGCGCGCAAGTAAGGGGGACCTTGGGGGTCCTGGGTGAGGCACCCTCTGTCCGACTTTCCGAAGCCCTTTTTGTGTGGGGAGAGGATATCAGGACCGCGCCTCTCGCACCGCGCGTCCGGTGGGAAAATGCGGCTCTTTTCAGGGAAATGGCAACGTCTCCCCGTGCAGAGAGCTCCTGCTGCGGACGAGAGCGGGGCGCGTGGCCTCTCGGCAGCATCCCACAAAGCCCAAGGGGGCAGGCACGCACGTTGTCCCTGCTGCAGGGGCCTGGAGTCTCCTAATGGGCCCCACCCGGGCCCCTGGAGGATACTGAGGAGGGGGTCTAAGGGAAGTAGGCTTCACTTCCAACTCCTCTAAAGCCTTTCTCCTCTGGCAGCCGAATTACCTTAACTTTTCTTTTTTTTTTTAAATTTAATTTAATTAATTTATTTTTTGGCTGTGTTGGGTCGTTGTTTCTGTGCGCGGGCTTTCTCTAGTTGTGGTGAGCAGGGGCTACTCTTCGTCGTGGTGCACGGACTTCACGTTGCGGTGGTCTCTCCTGTTGTGGAGCACCGGCTCTAGGCGTGTGGGCTTCAGTAGTTGTGGCACACAGGTTCAGTAGTTGTGGCACACAGGTTCAGTAGTTGTGGCACACAGGTTCAGTAGTTGTGGCTCACAGGCTCAAGAGCGCAGGCTTAGTAGTTGTGGTGCATGGGCCCAGTCGCTCCGCGGCAGGTGGGATCTTCCCGGACCAGGGCTCAAACCCATGTCCCCCGCGTTGGCAGGCGCATTCTTAACCACTGTGCCACCAGGGAAGCCCAACAGGCTTAGATGTTGGTTTGCTTAAATAGGCCACCACAGCATTAGAGCCTCATCAATCTAATGGCTTCCTTGTTTAATTAATTTAACACAACGCAATTTTTCTCGTTGTAGAAAAGTCAGTTGTCTGCTATGTGCGTTGGGGTTCAGTAGAGCCTTTTTTGTTTGTTTGTTTTTGGTGACATGTCTGGCTTTGTCCATCACCATATGATCTTATTTTCTACTAGGAAGCTTTTCATACATTTGAGTCCAAATGAGGTCACTGAGTGAGCATCCATAGAGTCAAGAGTGAGAGAGTTTCCAGGGAAGTATTCTAGGCCTCTTTTAGGTCTGATCTGCTTCATGGTTTCTTATTCATGGTTTTACGTGTCCATTACAGTTCCACTACCTGATAAGGAGCCCAAGGCAAATCAATCAGGAAATTCAAGTGTTCTTTTTTGTAATATTAATCTCAGTTGACATTAATTATGCCCAACGTTGTACCAATTGCTTTTTGTAATTATTTAAGCCTCGCAGTAACTCCAGTGGATTACATACTACTGTCTCTATTAGCAGATGATACAGAAAGGTTAAGTAATCTACGCAGTATCGCACAGTTACTTTGTAGCAAAAGCAGGATGAGAATCCAGAAATGCTAACTCCAAAGGACTCTGAGAAGCAGAACACTTGACTGGTGAGAAACCACTAGACTCTTGTCACTTCTCCCCTCTGCATCATAAAACGCTGTAGAAGAAATTAAATGGTTGCTTTCCTGATGGGGGCATCAGTGGAGGTTTACTAGAGGGAGGTAAACTATCTGCTATGACGGAATGACAAGTAAAACGTCTGAAAAAGAGGACGGAAAAGAAAAACCTTCTCCCCGGAAAGATAAACTTTGTATGGTGAGGGTCTGTCCAAAGCAAGCTGAGGTCTGCAGCCTCAGCTATTTTACATGCTATTTCCAAATGAAAATTGGAGTAACAAGGATACTTCCCTCTCATATGCTTTCATTTTGAGCAGTTAGGTTCAGATTCATTAGAAACATGTCAAATATATAACATTAGAAGAAGAAAAAAAGCAGCTTGAAGAAATAGGATATCTTCTGGGGTTGTGAGATTTGGGACTTCTTTAGTCTTTCATTAAAGATGAAAAGAAGGCAGAGGGGTAGTAGAAGATGATACATAGGGTTCTGAACTGAGAAACCTCAGTATGAACATGAATGGGCTATATCTGAATGCCTGTTGAAGCACCGGTGCAGGGTTGTAGCATCTTGCATTCGTTCTCCTTTCTGCCCTTCTGATGGTTGTGGGTTTTGATCAGGGCCTCAGCACCAGCTCACACCATGTGGACCGCGGATGAGATTGCGCGGCTCTGTTATGAGCACTATGGGAGCAGGCTGCCCAAGCAAGGGAAGCCTGAGCCCAACCGCGAGTGGACGTTGCTGGCAGCTGTGGTGAAGATACAACCTACAGCTGACCAGGCCGACGACCGCCCTGACAGACCGGTGCAAGGTGAGACCTTTTCTCCCTGGAACGCTGTCTCTCCCTGTAGGAGATGGTAGAACTACGCAGGGCTAGACAGGGACGATGGCGGTTGGGTGTAAACCGCGATGTTGGGCACCCCAGGGGGCGGGGTACCTCTGGTGGTGGTAGATGGCCGTGCCGGAACCGCAGTGCACAGTTAAGTCAGCCTTTGGGGGACTCAATGTGCAGACTTATTAAACCTATAGATCATTCAGATTCTGAGAGCACACGTAATGATTTTTTTTTCCCCCTCAGTGACAAAGGAAGTTGTCTCAGTGGGAACAGGAACCAAATGCATAGGGCAGTCCAAAATGAGGAAGAGCGGTAAGCCCCGGTGGGGTCTGAACGGGGCCTGTTAGGGAGCTTTTGGAAACCGGTGTGCATGTCATCCGTTCCTCTTCTCGGCAGAGCAAAGGGGCAATATCGCTAGGTGGCTGACCTTTCAGTTCCCACTGACTGTCGCTCCAGTTGAAAGGACAGAACTCATTTAAAGAATGGAAGTAAGCTGTGGAAGCAAAGGCCACCAAGAACATCTTTCTGAGTGGCTTGAAAGTTGGCCAGTATTTTCATGCTCAAACCAAAAGTTGCCTGGGCTTAGCTATTCCATATTAGATCTGAAGCCCCACAAAGCAATCTTTAATTAAATGGAGATTTTGGCACCAGAAAGAATATGGAAATCCCTTAGAGGTCTGGCATCTTCACCTTCTGGTTGCCAGTTAACAGATTCCTCCTCCAGTTTGCTTTCCTCATTCTCCTAGCCTTTCCTCCTGGATATGGTGAAGCTGTTCCAGGACCACTATTGATAGAATTCGATGGAATTTTATCACTATGAGCACAAGTATGGCATGAGGGTACAAAAGATCTGGACTCTTCTCCTCCATATAAAGATTTCCCTATAAATCAGGAGTTCTCAGCTAGGGGAGATTTTGCCCTCCAGGAGACATTAGGCAATATGTGGAGACATTTTGATTGTCAAAACTGGGGAGAGGGGAATATGCTAGTGGTCTCTAGTGAGTAGAGGCCAGGAATGCTGCTAAACATCCTGCAAAGCCCAGGACCGCGCCCCTCTGCCCCATTCAACAAAACATTTTCCAACCCTAAATGTCAGTAGTTGAGGAAACCTTGCTGTAAATGCTTTGCCAGTAATGATTGTAAAACTTTCAGGCAAAGCCCTCCAGGAGCTACATGGTCATTCTGGGTGCTGGGAGAAGCTACTATGTTCTGCTTTTAGGAACCAGGGAATCTCCAGGTTCCATATGTTTTCACTAATGTCCTGTCTTTGCCGCAGGAGACATCCTCAATGATAGCCATGCTGAGGTCATAGCCAGAAGGAGCTTCCAAAGGTAAAGCTATATCCCGAAAGAGTCTGATTTAGCTTGGGTGGAGGCCCCAGAATATGCATTTCTAATAAGCTCCTAGGTAATACTGATTATGTAGGCCTCTGAACTGCACTTAAAATAGTGCTCATCTAGACAGTGGTTCTCATGCTTGATGTGCATCAGAATCACCTAGAGGGTTTGTTAAAACCCAGGGCTTCCCTGGTGGCGCAGTGGTTGAGAGTCCACCTGCCAATGCAGGGGACGCGGGTTCGTGCCCCGGTCTGGGAAGATCCCACATGCCACGGAGCCGCTGGGCCCGTGAGCCATGGCTGCTGAGCCTGCGCGTCCGGAGCCTGTGCTCCGCAACGGGAGAGGCCACAACAGTGAGAGGCCGCAAAAACAACAACAACAAAAAAAAAACTAGATAGCTGGGACCATCCCCAGAGATTCTGATTCAGCAGATCTGGGTGGAGCCTGATAAGTTGCATTTCTAATAAATTCCAGCTGATGCTGATGCTGCTGTTTCAGGAACCGCATTTTGAGAATCACTGGGCTAGGTCATTCTCATAATTCCAAGTCGCTACCAGTCCCATTGGTCTGCAGTATCTCTTTCTTTCTTAGTAATCATGCAGCCAGAGTCTTTCCCTTTACCACAGAGACTGGTTGTTCGTTCTGATAACATCCTGCACCCCATTAGGTACCTTCTCCATCAGCTCCACTTGGCAGCCACCCTGAAGGAGGAATCCATCTTTGTCCCAGGAACTCAGAGAGGACTGTGGAAACTCAGACCAGACCTCTTGTTTGTGTTTTTCTCCAGCCATACACCCTGTAAGTATATTAATGCCTTTGGGTTCATGTTACATTGTCTGCTTCCTTATTGTTGTCTTATCCATAGTTTCTCAAAAAAACACCTTAGATGAAGTGTAGCTACAACCATTGATAGTGCCTCTTTGTGAACAGCCCAGTGTGCCTAATCACGTCTCTACCAAGGAAAAGTGGAGGGAGCTTCACTCATACTATTATTCAGTTCTCAGTTCCCAAGCAGGATTTGCAAGCTTAAAGCTGAGACCCCACAAGGTCCAAAACCAACAAGAGGGCTTAGAGGTCCAAAGCCCTGAGTTCTGTGGTGATTTATCCTGAAACTCATTTCATTCATTCATTAAACATAAATTTTCTACTCCTTGTCAGGCAAATGTGACATACTGGTTATGTAGCAGTGAATAAGACTAGTCCCTTGCTTACCCTTTAGTTTTTTAGGAAATGTGGACTGTCATGGTTAGTTAAGGTAAATTTTGATGAGTTGTAAGGGGATGTTCAGGTGCTCTGGTTGCATTAGGCAGGAAGACCAGACCTGGCCGATTTTCTATCCTTTGTTTTTCTGTCTTGAAAATTGGGAATAATTCCTACCCTTTGTAGACAACAGTTCAGGGATAGTAGTAAAATTTCCTCACCCTAAAAACTTTGAAATAAGGATATAATATTGTCCCCTGAGTATTAAATTTTAAAATTAACTATGCAATTAGAGCAGATAGGTAATCACTCTTAAGAGACAGTAACTGAAGATCATAACTCAAATCAAAAATATAATATAGCTTATGAAAGAACAGGAAAATGACATACAGAGGGAGGCAGGACTCATCCATACCCTATTCTTAGCAGTGCCCTGATAGGTTGTTTCCTAACTCAGTGCTTATCAAACTGTAATATACATATAAATCACCCAGGGCTCTTGTTAAAATGCAGATTCAAATTCAGTAGGTCTGGGGTAGAGCCGGAGGTCTGCATTTCTAACCAACTCCCAGGTGGTGCCAGTGGTATTGGCCCATGTATCACATTTTGAATAGCCAGGGCCTGGCTGATCCCAGTGGGAGGTGTAGCATTCCTGTGGAGAGAGATACATCTGGAGATCACAGCTGGCCTGACCACCTAATCAGACAACATAAATCAGTGGTCTACAGGCTGGTACTGCATTGTGAGAGTGTACTGGTCCATGGCCAGATGAGAAAAATCAGGACTACTCAGTGAGTTTTTCAAAACACTAATTTCTTTCCATTTTAAGGTTATGAGATTTTTATGCATTTTTAAAATAATGATAAATAGGATTTTTAAAGATCTTACTTGGTGGAATAAAAAGTTGTCGACACTCTAGTCGTCTTAAAATCTTCCTGAGATTTTACTGGTCTTTGAAATCAAAATTTAGAACCACTGATCTAACTCCCAGGGTGATGGGTAATCTTTTACAGTGTGATGTCCACTGATGGTTTGTCTGCAGGGAGAAAGAACACTACCTAGAGAATGTGACTATTTGGCGCCCTTGGCATTTATTCCTCATTACTAATTGATAAGTTGGTGCCTGGATTGGCTACTTCAGACTGGTACTTGTGAGCTGTATTAGCATGAGTCAGCCTCTTGAGTTCAGGCATCTGTCAAGATCAAATCTCTGAGCCTTCAGAGTGGGAGGTGGGCCCTGGGGAATTCTCCAAAGTCACTGTCACCTTGTGAGGTCTCTGGAAGCCTGCCAGCCAGCCTCTCTGGCAACACTCCCAATTCTGCATCTCTTGCCTTTCCCACTCTTAGGTTATAAAGACCACAGACGTATTATTTACACACTTTAGAAAAGCAATACACATTAGTGTTTGAAGAAGAAGCTCCCTTCTCACAGGGGCGGTGTGCTTTTTACTGACCTCTGGTTTTCTTTGATTACCTGTAAACACAGAGTGGTTCAGAAACCTCTAAACCAGCTTGGGGAAACACCAGTTGTGTAATTTACTGTGAGTCTTTACTGTGGGGATATGCAAGATGGGGAAATTGTGAGCATTATTTGCCAAACTTATTTAACCATGAAATCAAACATCCACTTTTGTTTTCCAAGGCATCTTATGGAATAATATTCCACAAAATGCACTTGAGAAACTGTGCTCATTCTAAGCCAGGGGTTCTCAACTCAGGATCATTCTGCTGCCCAGGGGACATTTGGCAGCATCTGCAGACATTTTTCATTGTCAGACTCAGGGGTGCTATTGGTATCTAGTAGGTAGAGACCAGGGAGGCTGCTAAACATCCTGTAATATATAGGGCAAGCCTCCATGGCAAAGAATTATCTGGCTCAGAATTCAACGTGGAGGTTGAGAAACCTTGGTCTAATCTAGTGTTTCCAAAACTTCTGTGGTAAGAATCACCTGGGATCTTTGTTAAACAATTCAGTTTTCAAGACTCCTCCCACTGAGAGAGTCTAGCTCACTGGGTCTAGGATACGCTCTTCAGCAAGAACCTCAGAAAATTCTTGTTAGGGAAATTTGGCCAAGTGTTCTTAACTCATCTCAGGTAGCTGGGAGAATAGAATTAAGCTTCATTTAAGTCACTGGTTCTCAAACTTGACGTTGCATCAGTATCACCTGGAGACCTTGTTAAAACAGACTGCTGGGTACCACCTCTAGAGTTTCTGATTCAACAGGGCTACTGTGGGTCCCAAGAATTTGCATTTCTATCAAGTTCCCAAGGGATGCTTATGTGACTGGTCTGGTGGCCTCACTTTGAGAACCACTGGTTTAAGTGATTTCTTCTCCTACAGGTGGGGATGCCTCCATCATTCCAATGCTTGAGTTTGAAGATCAGCCTTGCTGTCCTGTCAGTAGAGATTGGGCCAATAATCCATCAGTAGAAGCTAGTGGTAACCTAGAAGCTCCTGAAGATAAAAGGAAATGTGAAGACTCAGATAGTCCTGTGACCAAAAAGATGAGGCTTGAGCCCAGGACTCCTGATGGTATGGCTCACCATCAGAGTTTTGGCAACCAGGAAAGTGGCCCTAATTCACCAGATGTCAGCAGCTCTAATCTCACTGCAGAGGAACTAGCCACTGTCACTGGAATGGCCCCCGGTGGCGCCAAAGTGGTGGACGTTTATAGAACTGGAGCCAAGTGTGTGCCTGGAGAAGCTGGAGACTCAGGGAAGCCTGGTGCTGCCTATCACCAGGTGGGGCTGCTCCGAGTGAAGCCAGGCCGGGGGGACAGGACTTGCTCCATGTCCTGCAGTGACAAGCTGGCACGGTGGAACGTCCTCGGATGCCAGGGGGCACTGTTGATGCACTTCCTAGAAGAGCCCATCTACCTGTCAGCTGTGGTCATTGGGAAGTGCCCGTACAGCCAGGAGGCCATGCAGAGAGCACTGATTGGGAGGTGAGAGGGCAGGGAGGGAACAGTCTTTCCAAAAAGCAGTCTGAGAATATGTCCAAAGAGCCTGGACATACATACATACGTACAAAGAGTTAAGAATTTGTTTTAAGGAAATAATTAAGAAAGTGCTCAAATATTTAGCTTTGTGTGTACTAATTTAAGGAAAAAAAAAAAAAAACCACTGAAATGGCCAGCAATAGAAGATTGTGATTTTTGTTACAACTAATATTGATGAATATTTAACATGGAAAGATGCTCATAATGTTTAAAGAGCAATTTAGAAGGTAAAACAAGTTCGTTTGGGTCTTGAAGTATATATGCCCATAGAAAAAATTTATAGGAGGATATACACCAAGGTATTAATATGATTACCACTGAGTTGTGGTATTATGTGTGATTTTTTTCTTCTTTGTGATTATTCTATTTTCTAATTTTTGTGCAGTGTGCATATATTGCTGTTACAATGTTTAAAAACCTTCAGACATTAGTGTTAATTTTTTAAAAAGAAAAAAAGACAAATGATGACCACTCAAGCGTGGTCTCCCTGAAGAAGGGCAGCCAAACCTGATTAATGCTGTAGTAACTGAGGGCAGATAAGGCCATGACCAGGGGAGGTCTGTGGGCCCTTGTCAAATGTACCACTCCTAAAGCTGACTCTTGGAAGCAACCCCAGGATATGACCCACTAATTCCACTCCCGGGTACATACACAAGAGAAATGAAGACATACATCCACATAAAAGTTGTACATGAATGTTCATAGCAGCATTAGTCATAATAGCCCAAATGTGCAACAGCCCAAATGTCCATCAGCTGGTGAATTGATAAACAAAAGGTGGTAGCTCCCTGCAGTGGAATGTTACTCAGCCGCAAAAAGGAATGAAGGACTGATACATGTCACAACATGGATGAACCTTGAAAATCTTATGCTAAGTGAAATAAGCCACACGTTGTATGGTTTCATGGAGTGAAATGTCCAAAATAGGCAAATCCATAGAGACAGAAAGTAGATTCATGGGTGCCAGGAGCTGGAGAAGGGGATGGTGAATGACTGCCGTTAGGTGCAGGATTTCTCATTGGGGTGACGAAAATGTAGATTGCAGTGCTTGTTGCACAACTCTGTGACTATACTTAAAAAATTGAATTATAACTTTAAATGGGTGAATTTTATGGTGTATAAACTATGTGCCAATAAATATGTTAAGGAAAAAAAGGCAATCCTAGGCACTGTGCCCAAGACATTTTCTGTTTTCCATGTTTTCTTGATTCCAAGACTTTAAGTTGCTGTCTGCTCTGCTCTAGACCCACTACATGTTGGCATCTAGTTTGTGTGAAATATTCAAAAGAAAAAAATGAAGCTTTTATATTATAGTATAATTTTGGTTTCTGGCCTGTTTTAAGGACTCCCTAGGAAGCTGATGCCGACAGGTTAGTATTTCTTCTTAAGGTTTTCAAATCTTTCACAGCCAATATGAGAAATGGAGTTCGGTGTTACTGAAGTCCCTGAGGGGTGGTGACTCAGTTTATAGCTGTCACTTCAGAGTGATGGAAGAGATCTTTCTTCAGCCATAAGGTTCATAGGATCTGGATTCTATTCTGTCACAACCTCCTATACCATCCTCCCCGTAAATAAATAAATCCACACACCTTCTAAGGCCTTTGCCTCCCACTGAGACATGGGTGGTGATGTGGTCCACAGTCCTAGATACTCTCTTTCTCGATGAGTGAGCCTAAACTACATGCCTTTCCCCTCACGTTTAGGTGTCAGAATGTCTCAGCTTTACCTGAAGGCTTTGGAGTTCAAGAAGTGAAACTGCAGCAGTCAGATTTACTATTTGAACAGAGCCGCTGTGCAGTACAGGCAAAAAAGGCTGAGAACCAAGGCCGACTTGTTCCTTGTGGGGCAGGTAAGGGATCCATGTTCCACTTGCTCTGGAGTAACTTGTCCCTGAACATTAGAGTGGCCTGGAAGGGACTGCATCCTCCCAGCCTGGGGTAGCAGTTTACCACTCAAGTGGTCAATAGCATGGGCTCGGGAGATACCCACACTGGGTCAAGTTCACACTCTTTATGACCCTGGGCAACTTGTCCTCTCTTAGCCTCAGTTCCTTCATCTTCGGATAAGAATATCATTTGTCAGGGTTGTTACGAAGAATAAATGAGAAATTCTGTTTCATGCATTTACTGTGTTCATGTAATAAATACTCAATGATTGTTAGCTATGATGATGATGATGGTGGTGGTGATGATGATGAATCATGAACCACTTATACTGTTGTATTCTGGAGGCCAGGCATCAGAGTGGCAGCCACTGTCTCTGGCATCATATCCAGCTCTCATGAGTCTTCAGTGGTAGGGGAATATTTTTATTAAAATACCTCTGACATTTACAGAAAACTGAACAGTTTTAACCCCAGAATCTTATCTTTTCATAGCCATCGGCTGGAGTGCAGTTCCTGAGCAGCCACTGGATGTCACCGCCAATGGCTTTCCGCAGGGAACAACAAAGAAAGGAATCGGACGCCTTCAAGCCAGGTATAGCATATTGGGGCAGAAGGAGATGGTGGCAGTGCATTCACACCTCACCACCCTCTAATTCCAGAACATTTTCTTTTTCTTTCTTTTTTTTTTGGCTGCATTGGGTCTTCATTGCTGCACGCAGGCTTTCTCTAGGTGCGCAGGCTTCAGTAGCTGTGGTTCGCAGGCTCAATAGTTGTGGCACATGGGCCTAGCTGCTCCACGGCATGTGGGATCTCCCCGGACCAGGGCTCAAACCTATGTCCCCTGCATTGGCAGGCGGACTCCCAACCACTGCGCCACCAGGGAAGCCCCTATCTGTTCATCCTTTGGTGGGCGTTTGGGTTATTTCACTTTTTGGCTATTATAAATAATAATTCTGCTCTGAACATTCATATACAAGCTTTTGGGTGGACATTTGTTTTCAACTCTCTTGGGTATACCTAGGAGTGGGATAGCTGGGTCATGGGATAACCTTATGTTTAACTTCTGAGGAACTGCCACACTGTTTTACATAACAGCTGCACCATTTTAAACTTCCATCAGCAATGTATGAGTATTTCAATTATCCTGCATCCTTTCCAACACTTGCTATTGTCTGTCTTGTAATCATTTTAGTGGGTGTTAAGTTCTATTTCATTGTGGTTTTGATTTGCATTTCTCTAATAACGAATGATGTTGAGCATCTTTTCCTGCACTTATTAGCCATTTGTATATCTTTTTAAAGAAATATCTGTTTAGATCTTTTGCCCATTTTTTAAATTGGTTTATTTGTCTTTTCATTGTTGATTTGAGAGATTTCTTTATGTATTCTGGATATGAGTCCTTTATCAGATATATATTGCAGATAATTTCTCCAGTTCTGTGGATTGTCTTTTCAGTTTTTGAAAGTGTCCTTTAAAGCACAAAAGTTTCAAATTTTAAGGAAGTCCATTTTATCTCTTTTTGTATTTCGTGGTTTGTGCTTTTAGTATCATATGTAAGAAACCATTGTCACAAAGATTTACTTTGTGTTTTCTTCTCATGGTTTTAGCTTTTATGTTTAGGACTTTGGTCCATTTTGATTTAATTTTTTATAAGGTGTGAGGTAGGGATCCAACTTCATTCTTTTGCACTTGGATGTCCTTGTCTCAGCATTTCTTGGAAAGACTGTTCTTTCCCCTGGAAGATTTTGAAAGGAACACTTTCTTGGGCTTTACCACTAGAGATTCTGGTTTAGTGGGTCAAGGCTGGAACCCGAGAATCATTTATGAAGCTGCACAGTGATCAGACTGGCAAGAAGGGTGCCATGAAAACAAGACTTTGTATCTTCAAATTGGCTTTTATTGAAATGTGGAGCATATGATCTGTTGGACATGAGACTTGGGTTTCATGATTGTGTGTTTGGAGTTTCATGCATCTGCCTTATTTGTTCTTCTTTTGTTAAATGTTCATCTTGCCCCCTCTGCTTTTCCCTCCCAGTGAGCCACAGAGGGTCTGCAATAACACGAGGGTGGGTGGGGCTATGGGGTAGCAGCCTCCCCGCCAAAGGCACTTCCATCTGTTTGGATTGAGCTGCCTCTGAATGGCTGTTGTAGGACTCCCACAATTTGTAGGTAGTTCTTTTCATTCTAAGTGGCTTTTCCATTTCTTTATTGCGCCCTTATAAAAAGTTGTATTGGGGCTTCCCTGGTGGCACAGTGGTCGAGAGTCCGCCTGCCAGTGCAGGGGACACGAGTTCGTGCCCCGGTCCGGGAAGATCCCACATGCCGCGGGGCGGCTGGGCCCGTGAGCCATGGCCGCTGAGCCTGCGCGTCCAGAGCCTGTGCTCCGCAACGGGAGAGGCCACAACAGTGAGCGGCCCGCGTACCGCAAAAAAAAAAAAAGTTGTATAGTAATTAAAGTTCAGAGGTGGATTTGTTTCTTTTCTTTTTGACATGCTTATTTGTCTCCCTCAATGGAAATAATAATAACTTACATCTTTTTAGACTTAAAAAAAAAAAGTTTTTTTCTTCAGAGACACTAAGCAGGGTTCAAATGGCCTATACAGCAGACCCAGCCTGCCTCTTGGTGGCCTAAGCTGTTGAATTGAGTAGTATTTACAAAATTGTTAGGGGTAGAAATTTTTTAACCAGTTTTGTCTCAAGGGCCTCCCTGCTTCAGGCCATTGTCTGCATCTCTCCGGGGACCAGCAGTTAACCACAGGCCACGATGTGTAAGCAGAGCAGGTCACAAGGGACAGGGAGCACACTTCCTGCTGAGCTCTGCCTTTACTGTAAGTGACAGGCTAGCAGCAACCCATACTGGCCCCACCCACCTGCCTGTGGCTTCAGTTTGCTGTTTTGCTCAAGTCTAAATGCTCTTCACTGTGAACCTACACCATCTTTTACCTTAAAAGCTTTCCTTACGACTTCTTTCTGGCTCAAAATTACCAACTTTTCTCCAGATTCCTAAAGTGCTGTTTTCCAGTTTATCCCAATATGTCAGTGTTTTATGTGTGATTGGGAGTGCCCCGTGTTCTCACCCTGGCTCCGTCTCCAGTTGTCAGGTGACTCTGGACAAGTCCAGTAGCTCTCTGGGCCTCAGTGTGTTCGTATGTGTAAAACAAGGATATTGGAGTAGATGATCTGAGGTATCTGACATGTTGTGGGTGTCTCTCCATTTAGAAGGCAGACTCCATACAGGAGGAAGTTCATGGTGGAAAGAGCAGAAGCTTTGCAGTTCAAGAGACTGATATTTAATTCCTGGCTCCCTTTCCCCCCAAGTGTGTGAATTGGGCAAATTACTTTACCTGTCTGGGCCTCAACTTCCCTAACAATAAAGCAAGGGTAACTCATAGTATCTGTCACACGGGAATGTTGTGAAAATTGAATGAGAGAGAGTGCCTCTAACATGGTACAGGGCTTGCAGTAGACATCTTGTTAAGATAGATTTCTTCTTCAGTCATCAAATGAATCTAAACATTATGTGTTTTAGTTTTTTTTAAGACACTTTTTTTTTTTTTTTTTTTTTTTGGCTGTGTTGGGTCTTCATTTTTGTGCGAGGGCTTTCTCTAGTTGTGGCAAGCGGGGGCCACTCTTCATCACGGTGCGCGGGCCTCTCACTATCGTGGCCTCTCTTGTTGCGGAGCACAGGCACCAGACGCGCAGGCTCAGTAGTTGTGGCTCACGGGCCTAGTTGCTCCGCGGCATGTGGGATCTTCCCAGACCAGGGCTTGAACCTGTGTCCCCTGCATTGGCAGGCAGATTCTCAACCACTGCGCCACCAGGGAAGCCCCTGCACATTATGTTTGAAAGGGCCAAAGTTACTTTAATTTTAAAGACCAACAGCTGCTGGGGAGAGTGGGTTTTTCTCACTTCTCATTCCTGAGTGCTATCCTGGAACCACCTTTTTTAGAATGATCTGGAGTATGAACTCAAGACTGGGATGTTAGAAACATTTAAAATACTAGTGCGACACTCAAAGGTAATATTTTATTAAGTCTTTGTGTTTATTGCAAACAATGAGATAATAACAGGAATAAGATAAAGGACCCTCATTTTCAAGAAGCTTAATTTTTTTTGCGTTACGCGGGACTCTCACTGTTGTGGCCTCTCCCGTCGCGGAGCACAGGCTCTGGACGCACAGGCTCAGCAGCCACGGCTCACGGGCCCAGCCGCTCCGCGGCATGTGGGATCTTCCCGGACCGGGGCACAAACCCATGTCCCCTGCATCGGCAGGCGGACTCTCAACCACTGCGCCACCAGGGAAGCCTGGCAAATCCTTTTAAATTCTCTTTTCCCTGAAGAGGCATATTCTCTTCCCTTCCCAGATGAGCTACTAGAGCATCCTGGAGAGATCATTACATGGCTCATTGGATTATAAAAGAGAAGGGTAAGAGATTAAAAAAACAAAAACAAAAACAAAACAAAAACTAAGCGTGTCTAAGTATGTTAGAATAAAGATAGGGCTAGGTTGAAATGTGAATGTGTAATCTTTAAAAAATTATGTATGGATTGCTTTCCTAGCTCTTTGATATACCAACCAGTAGTGTTAACCAGCTCACCAGGAAGACTAATATCTAAGAATGTAATCCTCACTGTTAAAAGGAACTAGGGCTTGTTGGAGCATAGCAGCTAGCAGCCACCAAGATTATTTTGCTCCACAGATGACATCATTGGTTATTATTGGGTGGGCCTCTTTGACAGAGGAATTACTATTATGGTCACTCTGTTCTGCTGTTGAACAAGTCTTGAGAAAGGTCTTACTTCTCTGGAGGGAGATATAACACCTTAACATTACTCATGAGGTGACTTAGACCAAAAGCATTCATAAGAGAAAGTGCCATTTGCTCCTCCAGAGGGAATAATGTTGAAAACAATTTTACAGATCTGGTCTCAAGAAGCTGTTAAGCTGTCACTGATGGCTTTTCACAGTGACACTGGAGGCCTTGACATTTCACCCAGTGTTGGTGGTAAATAGAATCCAGTTTGCCACCTTCCAGTGAGGTTTAAGCGTTGTGTTTCTTTAATGAACCTTGAGTGGATCCCATCTCCAGACTACAGATCGTGGCATGATTGATCACTAAGGCTTGTGAATGAAATGCCTTGACATATTTCATTAATGCTCTGTAATAATATAGCCAAATTTTCTCTCATAGTTGTACGTCGGTAGCCACTGGGTTATAGCAAAAATCTCATGGGCTCACCTATCAGTATTTCAAAGGGAAGTGTGAGCATCCCGGGCAAGATATTAGTTTATTTTTTGATGTTCCTCTTTTGCTGATTCTGAGTGACCTGGACAGTGGAAATGTTGAGTCTGTAAGACTCTCTGGACTTCTTGAGCAATAAAATGTGTGGTCATGTCACCAAAAATTTCAGAGTCTTAAATCTGGAGATGAAATCTTTGATTCTAAGTAACAGTGAACATATCAACTTATCTACCTGAAGACATACATACAATAAAACATAAATAATGTTTGTTTTCAACTGGGTAAAACCAATCTTGATATAGTGCTAGTTGTCTGAAAAGAAAAAAATTCTAAGTCTCCCTTTTTTGAGGGTCATGGCCTCCTGGCTTTACTCTTAATATGTTTTTATTAGCTATAAACTTCATTGTCTCTCTTTTTATGCTTAGGCCTAGAAAGCATAGGGAGCTGCCAGAGAGCCTCGTTTCTTTGTCCTGTATGAGATTTTCCAGGACCATCACTTCCCTGCTCCAATATATAGAATAATTTCTCTTCAAATTGCCCTGGTTCTTTCACAGGAGAATAACATCAGCATCTAAACTCCATGTTCGAAACATGTATGTTCGATGGTTTCTTACAAGTCCTTGAGGTGTTAGCTTCATATAAGTAGTTGGTGCACCAGTGAATGAGCTACACAAAATATTATGTAAAGCTGTAAGGCTTGGCTAAAAGTAATTTCTTAATTGTCTAATCAGTCAATATGAATTAGTCAGTATTATTCACACTTAAACTACTAGATGAATAAAAGATTTAACATTAGAGTCGCCTTTGGTGACCACCCTTTGGGTATATTTTCACTAATATTGAACAGTCAGATTATTTTCTTCTTGAGTAATAATTTTCAGTTCTAGTGCAGTCATATAAACACTTGCACAGTATTTTAGTTCTATAATTTAAGTTCAGTTCAAGGGGATTGATATTTCAATCTGACAGTTCTTACTTAGTGGCAGCTTTAGCTACAGCTCCTTATTAGCTCTACCAGGCCACTTTATTAATTGAGTGGAAAAAAATATGAGAAATATTTCTCTAACATCTTTCTAGTCCACCCAGACTAGACCCAATGACCCAATACATAGTATGTATAAAAGACTCTCATATACAATACAAGCTCCCTGTCAGAGAAACTCATTTTCTAGTCTTTATAGAAAAAGAAACTGTAGTAATTTTATTGAAATCTACATGTTTTAAGTGAACACATATCAAATGTAGAACATCTGTATGTATCTGTATTATATAGAATATCTGTATTTTATAGATAGATAGATAGATAGATAGATCTGTTTCTGGGCATTCTATTCTGTTCCATTGGTTTGTTTGTTTTTCCCTGCACCAAAACCATACTCTTAATAACTCTAGTTTTATAATAAGATGATATCTGTTAGGGAAAGTCCTCTTGCCTTGTCTTTCAAGAGTGTCTTGGCTTTTCCTAGACTTTTATTTATTTTTTTTTAGACTTTTAAATTTAAAGTTCAGTTTGGGGAGAATTGACATTTTTCATTGTTAAGTCTTCAAACCAGGAATATGGTGTATATCTTTTTATATAATGCTGGTGCCAAATTGGCAGTTGTGCCCCAAATTTAAAACAAGCAGTTTTGAATGTTCACTTATTTAGGTCTTCTTACATATATTTCAGCAAAGTTTTATGATTTTCTTCACATAAATTTTCACATCTTTTATTAGATTTATTTCTTGAAGATGTATTAGTTATCTGTTGCTGTGTAACAAATTACACCCCCCCCAAAAAAAAAAACCTAGTGGCTTAAAAAAACAATTAACATTTATTATTTCACAGTCTCTGTGCGTCAGGAATTTGGGAGGAGCTTAGCTGGATAATTCTGACTCAGGGGCTTATGAGGTTGCAATCCATTATGTCAACCAAGACTACAGTCATCAAAGGCTTGACTGGGGCTGGAGGATCCAGTTTCAAAATGGCTCACTCATGTGGCTGCAAGGTCAGTCAGTGCTGGCTGCTCGCAGGAGGCCTCAGTTCCTCTCAATTTGGGTCTCTCCATAGTCCTACAAGTATTCATCTTTACAACATGATGGCTGGTTTCTCCCCAGAGCAAGCAATCCAAGAGAGCAAGGCAGAAGCCACAGAGTCTTTTGTGAGTAGCCTCAGAAGTCACACTCCAACCCAATCTCCTAATGGTTATTCAGATAACCCCTATTCGGTGTGGGGCGGGGTTGCATAATGGCACGAATTCCAGGAGGTAAGAATCACCATTCAGAGATTGGCTACCACAGATGCTGTTTTAAGTAATTCCCTTTCATTTCATTTTCTGGTCATTGCTACTGCAATCAACTTTTTTGTTGTTGTTTATTTCTCTCTTACAATTAATGTTTGTATCCAGCAACCTTGCTAACTCTTATTATTCTACTAATGTATCTGGGCATTCTTTCGGAATTTTTGAACATAGTCTATCTTTTGCAAATAGTATTTCCTTTCCAAACCTCCACTCCTTTTATTTTTTTTTCTTGACTTATTGTGCTGACCAGAACTGACAATATCACAATCATCTACGAATAATGACTTGTTTTTTGCTTTTCAATCTTTATTCCTTTTATTTCTTCTCTTACTGGCCAGACCTTCTGTGTAATGTTGGATAAAAGCAGTGATAGCAAGTATCCTTGTATTATTCCTGATTTTTTTTTTTCTTGGCCATGCCATGTGGCATGCGGGATCTTAGTTCCCCGACCAGATATGGAACCTGTGCCCCCTGCAGTGGAAGCGCAGCCTTAACCACTGGACCGCCAGGGAAGTCCCAAAGCTTTGTAAGCATTGTTACCCAAGGGGCCAGCTCCCTTGAAAGGAGGAAGCCAAACATAGCTGATGGGTATCCTTGGGGGCAAAATTTAGTAATTCCCTCTGTCTTTACCCCATTTCAGCCCGTCACCTTGATGATTTCACTGCTGGTAACATTTCTTGAGAGTTTTGGGGTTTTTTGTTTGTTTGTTTGGGCTGCGTTGGGTGTTCGTTGCTACACATGGGCTTTCTCTAGTTGCAGTGAGCGGGGGCTACTCTTTGTTGCGGTACTCAGGCTTCCCATTGCCGTGGCTTCTCTTGTTGCGGAGCATGGGCTCTAGGCATGCAGGCTTCAGTAGTTGTGGCACGCGGGCTTAGTTGCTCCGTGGCACGTGGGATCTTCCCGGACCAGGAATGGAACCCATGTCCCCCGCATTGGCAGGTGGATTCTTAATCACTGCACCACCAGGGAAGTCCCTGATAACATTTCTTAAGATGAGAATCAGTTTTGTCCCTCAACCTAATCAGACTCTTGGGTCTGGATTTTTCTTCTTGCCAAGTGCAAGAAGGTGAAAATGGGGGCTCAGGACCTTCAGACCTAAAAAGATACCATGTGAAACCCAGTATCTTTGATAGGGGCCTGATACATAGTAAACACTTAATAAATCTTCTTGGTCTTCTTTTTCCAAACAGATCCCGAATCAGCAAAGTAGAGCTCTTTAGATCATTCCAGAAGCTGCTAAGCAGTATTTCAGAGGACAAGTGGCCAGACTCCCTCAGGTGATGCCATTGACCTATGTTTTTTCATATTTAGGAAGACTTCTGGTTTAATTCTGCTTATGGATGGCAGGAAGCTTTGGCAGGAATGGTGGTTCAGTAGGCGAGTGGGTACTTATTACTAACACATGCTCTTCAATCCCCATGGCCCCATTTGCAGATATGTGTATGATCTGAGCCGTGGGAGATGGGTAGTTGGTAATACAGAGTCACACGAGCCTAAGGGCAGAATTGGGGCCTGGGCCATTACAGGCCCTCCTCTTGTTCCACCTCCAGATGGACAGCATTGTGGAAATGTGAGTGCTTGGGGAGCAATAGATTCTGTTGGGAGTATCATTCTCTTCTCTTTTTCTTTTGTTCACATCACTGCTTGTGAACGGAAGCTCGAAGACTTAAATTACTTTCCAAACAGGAATGTAGAGAACTATAAAACCACTTCTGGGGTGGGTGGGTGGAATTCAGATACTGACTACCCAGAGTTAGGCCAAATCTCACAGGGTAGGGGCACAGTCCCCACAAACTGACCTCACTTCAGGACACCAGCCACATACTGGGGTGCGGGGGGCGGGGCAAAGCCACTTACACTTCTGACCAACTGACTACAAACTCAGGTTCCTACTTACCCCTCAGGTTCAGTAATTCACTAGAAAAACGCACAGAATTCAGGAAAGCACCATACTTACAATTACCTTTTATTATGAAGGATACAAATAAGGACCAGATGAAAGAAGGGACACATAGGGCAAGGTCTCCAAGGGTCCCCAACCTGACACTTCTGTGTCCCCAGGATGCATCACCCTCCCTGCATGTCACTGTCTGTCACCAACCAGGAAGCTGACCTGAGCTTCAGTGCTCAGCATGTTTAGTGTCGTTTCATCAATAAGCATGATTAATAGAATTGTTGGCCACATGATGTGGTTGAACTCAGACTCCACCTTCCAGTATCCCCACCTCGGGAGGTCAGACTGATATCAGATGGCTCAAAGCCCCAACTTTCTAAACTCATGGTTGGTCTTTCTGGCATGGCCAGCCCATCTTGAAACTATCTAGGGCCCACCATGAGTCATCGCGTTAAGCAAAAACTTAGGTGTGATCTGAGGGGTCCACCATGAATAACAAAGACATTCCTATCGTTAGGGGAATTCTAAGGGCTTAGAGGCTCCCTGCCAGGAACTGACAACAAAGATCAGCCAAATTCTTTTTTATACAACAGTGGAGAAGCGAAAGCGTAGCTATATATGCTTCCATATGAAGAGGCTACCACCTGTTTTCACCATCATGCATCCTACAGTCAGTATTGATGCCCTCCCCTCATCCATGGTCAGTTTGCTTGTTTCTTGTCTGGAAGAATGAATCAGACTGGAACTGGGTGGGTTTCCGTACATTCTGTGACTTAAAAACAAATCTGGACTTAGGTAAGGAGAGACTTCATTCAAAAGGATTATTGTAATAAGAGAAAGGGCCTGTTACAATAGGAGGAGGACTGACGCAATAGCAAGGGCACTGCAATATTAAGATCTGTAAGCCTCTCGAAGAGCAGGTGCAAAGGGATTTTCTTTTATACGGAGAGAGAAGCAAAGTTAGACAGAGCTGGGAATGGGGGAGTAGGACGAGCCGGTAGTGTGATGGAACAATTGAACAGGAAGTATTGATTCTCAGGAGGGGCTGTTAAAAGAAGGGCTTGTTACACATGCTGATGCTGGCTCAGGCTGAAAGTGGCTCAAAGTTCAGGGGTCTGGGGGAAGGAGAGAAGCATAACTAATATTTGGTCAAATTAGCAGGCATGTGGTCGAGATTTTGTCAGTGGCTACAAACAGTTCAGCTAATCGTTATGAGGCAAAGAATGGGGTCTGTGTCTGGCCTTGTTAGAGGTAAACCAGGGGGGCATTCATGAGTCTGTCTAAGCCATGAAGAAGGGTGGTTCTTTGCAGTCAGCCACCTCCCACAACACAGAAGTGTGGGAGGGAGATTTTTTAACCATAGCTTGTTTGGGGAACTGAGGGCTCAGGTAAAGTTTAACATTGTCATGTATGTGGTTCCCATCCATTAACCACCAAAAAGCTATGGGAAATTGATCAAACAACGAACTTTAGCAACTTTAGTTGCTAAACTAAAGTTTAGCAACTTTAATCTTTGCTGAAGTGAGTGAAGAAACAACTTGGGTCTCCTCAGATCTTGGCAAAGAACGAAAGAGTAGAAGCAGGATAAAACCTGAATCAATGAGACATGAGGCTCAGTTTCTTCAGCTATGAGATGGCAAGGACAGAGCTCAAGGTCGGGGCTGAATCAAGAAGAGGGCTCAGAGGAGCCTGACTCAAGTTTGATCAAAGGAAAGAATCTTTGTCACAAGAAAATCTTTTGATCTGGGAGTGAGTATTATAGATATTATTCAGCACGTCAGCCGTTCTTCAGCAGTCAGAGACACTAAGGGATTTGGGAAGGGGTGTTGGCTGGCAGTACATAGGAGAATATGATTAAGATGGAAAGTGCTTTGGGAAAATGCAGTTGAGAAATTTCTAACAGCTAGATCCTTATGGTGGAAATTATAGACACATAGAAAATTTTAAACCAAGTAGTAGATACAGTTATTCTTGTTTTATCTGATTCCACCAGGACCAGACAAAACTAGCATTCTGTTTATTCTTACCTGTTTTAATCCATGCTGTTTTCTAGTGAATTCCCTACAAAGGAGGTAAGAGTCAGCATAGGACAGCATAACAAAATCCTCCTGCTTCCTAAGTCTCTTGTAATAAATCCGTCCAGCCTATTGCTGAGGTGTCTTGCTGGCCGCGGTGGTGAGCTGTCCAGTGAGAACTTGTGTGCTTGGTGGTGTGTGTGCATTAGGGTGCAGAAGCTAGTGACGTACCATGAGTACAAGGAGGCCGCATCCACTTACCAGCAGGCCTGGAGCGCACTCCGAAAGCAGGCATTTGGATCCTGGATCAGAAACCCACCGGATTATCAACAATTTAAATGAGCAAAGTTTACTGGCAGCAGGGTGTTTTCCATTCATTCATTCTGGACTGCCTTTTTCCTACGTGCTGGATAAGCCTTAGCTTTTCTTGTGGCTGATCAGGAAAAAAAGACTGCCATCTACCAGAGCAAAATATCTCTTCTGTGTGAGATGGATGGAATTCTGGACATGGAACAACCTATACTTGACTGAAGTAGCTCGCTGCTAAAACAGCATCTTGCTAATGACCTTGGTATGTGTCCTGTGTTTTATTGCTTCTCTAAGAATAAGAATTTGGAATGTGATGCTTTAAAAGTACTCTGCAATAGCTCCATTTTGTCTGTTCCTACATTGATTTGGCAAGTACTTATTGGGCTGAGATGATCTTTGAATCTCTGCAAGTTTTAGAGTTTTGCCTGTCATAGTGGGCATGTATTTTGTATATCGTCTTTTTTCCTTTGGAGAACCACCCTTTCCTGCTTTACCCATGCTTGGATGAAGTGAACTTTACTCCTTGGCTCCAGGAATGTGAGCCAGCCCTGAACAGTCCTGGAACTAGTGCCAGAGTGATCAGGTAAGATTCTCTCTCCTCTTGTATCAGGAACTATAAACGCCACATAATCTTGGGATTGCCTGTGGCTGCCGTTGCCTACTACATAGAGACAGCCAGCTTGAGAACAAAGGCAATGAAGGAAACAGCTGAGAGAATCAGAGCTCTCGTGACCTTGTCTGGATGCCTGAAACTAGTGCCTACTCTGGACTTCAATTATGTGAGATAAATTCCTATTGTTTTGAGTAAGCCTGTTTGAGACTGTTTTCCTATGACTTTGAATGGAAAGAGTTCTGTCTAAAAGGCCAAAAGTCCCTATAGTAATTCAGCAGCAGAGCTAGCAATCAATGCTGTTTTTACTAACAACTAATGTTTAACTTTCAATCTCTTCACACTCTAATTTATTGACTAAAAGTGGAAGTTCTCCATGTTGGGATTACTCAAGGTCATTGTTGGTTCTTCAGTATTTCCTTATACCTTTAAATATTTTAAATAACAGCTTTATTGACATATAATTCACATACCATAAAATTCACCCATTTAAAGTGTACAGTTTGGTGGGTTTTAGTATATCCACAAAGGTGTGCAAACATCACCACGATCAATTTTAGAACATTTTTGTTCTCAGCCGGGGGAGGTGGGGGGGATGCTGTTTGACCCAGTACAGTATCCATTAGCAGCGGCTCCTCATTTCCCCTCAACCCCCTCAGCTCCAGGGCAAACAGTAATCTACTTTGTGTCTCTAGGGATTTCCCTGTTTTGAACATTTCATATAATGGAATCATACAATATGTGGTCTTTTGTGACTGCCTTCTTTCACTTAACATGATGTTTTAAGATTCATGATGTTATAACGTGAATTGGTAGCATGAGTCAGTACTTTATTCCTTTTTATGGAATAAAAATAATATTCAGTTCTATGGATATACCACATTTTGTTTATCTAATCATCAACTGATGGACATTTAGGTTGTTTCCACTTTTTGGCTATTGTGAATAGTGCTGCTATAATCATTCATATACAAGTTTGCATGTGAACATATGTTCTTAATTTTTTTTATTACAGAAGTAATACGTAAATTTTTCTTTTTTTTTTAAATTTACCATTGTAACTTTTTTTTGGGGGGGGCTGTGCCGTGTGGCTTGCGGGATCTTAGTTCCCTGACCAGGGATTGAACCCAGGCCACAGGAGTGAAATCACCGAGTCCTAACCACTGGACCACTGGGGAATTCCCCCATAAGTTTTTCATAACAAGTTATCCTTGAACTTTTTTCTATAAGGAATCCTTTTAGATAGCAGGAAAGAAAGACAAAAACATCACTACCTGAAGGCCAGACCCCTACCATATGCTGCTTTAATCAGAGAGATCCTTTTGCCTGACCCCAAATCCTATGATATGAGAGCAGTTAAGATACCTCGATTGGCAGAAGCTTTTATTCACAGAAAATTATGCATCTCTCTCTCTCATGAGATTCTTTTTTTTTTTTTAATATTTTTTAATTTTGTCTGCGCCAGTTCTTAGTTGCAGCATGTGGGATCTTCATTGTGGCATGCGGACTTCTTATTTGCAGCATGCAGAATCTTAGTTGCGGCATGAGGACTTCTTAGTTGCGGCATGCGAACTCTTAGTTGCGTCATGCATGTGGGATCTGGTTCCCCGACCAGGGATCAAAACCAGCCCCCATGCATGGGGAGTGCGGAATCTTACCCACTGGACCACCAGGAAAGTCCCGAGATTCTATTTTAAAGGATAAAGATTTATATGAGAATGTAAGGAGATAGTCTTTTTTTTTTTTTTTTTTTTTTTTTGCGCTATGCGGGCCTCTCACTGCTGTGGCCTCTCCCGTTGCGGAGCACAGGGTCCGGACGCGCAGGCTCAGCAGCCATGGGTCACGGGCCAGCCACTCCGCGGCACGTGGGATCTTCCCAGACTGGGGCACGAACCCGCGTCCCCCGCATCGGCAGGCGGACTCTCAACAACTGCGCCACCAGGGAAGCCCAGGAGATAGTCTTTTTATTCCTAAATTTTATAGTGTTCATCACATGTGCACCCAAAAAACTAAATATTAAAAACACTCCTGAATTTACACTTCAGAACAGAGACTGGCAAAACCCTGAATGATAGAGACCAGAGGCAGCTTTACCTTGGACTCTGCCTGTTTTCTCAAGAGCTAAAAGGGGAGCTTAGACAGCCAACTTCCTACATTTTGCTTTAATCTCTTAAAACCCAAGTTTAGGGACTTCCCTGGCAGTCCAGTGGTTGGGACTCCATGCTTCCACTGCAGGGGGTGTGGGTTTGATCCCTGGTCGGGGAACTAGATCCCACATGCCACGTGGTGCTGCCAAAAAAAACACCCCAAAAACAAAGCCAAACAAAACAAAAACCCAAGTTTAGAATCTCACCTATGCCTTAAAATCACATCTCTACAATATTGGCAGGTTCTCGAACTTCATACATTTAGATCATATGTTTTTACTGATAAATGCTTCCAATTTTTAAGTACCTTTTTAGACACTTGTTATAGGACATCCCTGGTGGCGCAGTGGTTAAGAATCTGCGTGCCAATGCAGGGGACGTGGGTTCTATTCCTGGTCTGGGAAGATCCCCCATGCCAGGGAACAACTAAGTCCATGCGCCACAACTACTGAGCCTGTGCTCTAGAGCCTACGAGCCACAACTACTGAGCCCACGTGCCACAACTACTGAAGCCCCCACAATGAGAAGCCCGCTCATTGCAACGAAGGGTAGCCCCTGCTCACTGCAACTAGAGGAAGCCTGCATGCAGCAACGAAGACCCAACGCAGCCAAAAGTAAATAAGTAAATTTATAAAAACTTGTTATAGAAGTTTTTAAATAGACAAAAAGTAGAATAGCACAGTGGGCCTCCATGTACCCATCACCCAGACTTAACAATCATCAGCTTTATGCTGTTGTTATCTAATCTATTCCCCCCTCCCCTCCAATTTTGTTTTTCTTGGAATATTTTAAAGTGAATTCTAACCATCATATTCTACCCAACAAAATTAACAATCATTCCTTAATATTTATTATGCAGGCTGTGTTTTATTTCCCCTGTTGTCTCAAAAATTTCTTCTGACTATTTTGTTGAAATTAGGATCCAAACAATGTCCACACAATGCATTGGATTGATGTGTCTTTTTCTCACTAAATCTGTAGCAGTTCACTCTCCAAGTTTTGTTGTGTTTTGTTTTGTTTTTGCGGTACGCAGGCCTCTCACTGTTGTGGCCTCTCCCATTGCGGAGCACAGGCTCCAGACGCGCAGGCTCAGCGGCCGTGGCTCACGGGCCCAGCCGCTCCGCGGCATGTGGGATCTTCCCGGACCAGGGCACAAACCCGTGTCCCCTGCATCGGCAGGCGGACTCTCAACCACTGCGCCACCAGGGAAGCCCCAAGTTTTTTTTTAAGGTACATTCAGAGAGGTCTTACATCCTTGTCCCCTCACCTCTGTTTCTTCCTGCCCCCAGCAGTAACCATTTTTATTAGTTGGTGGACATTGCATATTCTTTCTTTTCGAAATACTCTGTGAATAGCCTACATAGAATATTTTGTATTTTTGCCAATGTATATTTTGGATAGATTCTTAGAGGTGGGATTCACTGTGTCAAAGGGTAAATGAACATATAATTTTTCTTTATTGAAATGTCTTCTAAATTCTGTTTCTAAATACAATGAAGTGCAAAAAAAATAGCAAAATGTAGGGCAGCATTATAACATTCCATTTCTAAAAAAAAGAAGGATGAAAGGTATATATCTATGTTTTGCTAAACTAGCTCTGAATAGATGCACAGGAAACCACTAACACAGGGCCTATGGGGTGGGAAAGGGAATGGCTGGGGCCTGGGAGTGGGAGGGAGACTTTTCTTATTTTTAAAATTTTGAACCATGTTAATATAGTATCTATTTTTAAAAGTAAAATTTAGAAAATGAAAAAAAATAGAAAAAGTTTAAAATATCAATAGTTTTAAACTGTAGAAAAACCCCAACATACTCAGAAGTGACATTGCATAGGGAAGAGGGATTCAACATGCTTTAGGCAACTAATTCCACAGAATTCTCTCTTTACTGACAAAATGTCTTCTGAAATTTGGCTCTTTCAGAGAAGTTTACTTCTCTGAAAATTTTCAGCATTGCTTCCTCTTTATTCTGTGTTCACAAGTGGGTTCCAATGTTGTGACTATGTGTGCATAATTTTTATTCTCTTAGAATTTTTAAAAGTTGTCTTGATTTAAATAATTTTGTGTATATATTCCATTTAGTCATTTCTGCCTCAAAACATGGGGTTAAATGCCTTTTTTTTTATGGTGTTTTTTGGTGCCAAGCATTAGCTCACTGTCTGGGGAGACAAGCTGATGTGGAGAAAATGATCCAGGCTGGCCGTCAGCGCTCCGCTTAAAAGAGAAGCAGGCCCCGTATGATTTGGTCGTGTCTGTGGCTGGTGGAAAGCTGCCTTCACCTGGACCTTGCCAACACTTTTTGGCCTTAAGACAATGTTCTGAGCAAGCCTTAGCCAAAGTTTTCCAGTTTCTAAAACCCAGATCCCTTGCTGACTAAATAGCTTAGGACAATGTTAGGTTTTTAACTGCCTCTGCCCTCCTGTAATGATGTCTGGGGAAGTCAGAGGAGCTGCGAAGAGGAATCCCACTGCAGCAGAAGGTTATCGAAACTAGGAAACAGCTTCCAAGTAGAAAGATAATGCATATGTGCTCACTTTCAAGGGCTCAGGCAATTCTTTCCATAGGAACAGAGGCAGCTACTCTAAAGGAGTGGTGTGTTACAGAAAGAGCCAAGAAGGCAGATATTTTGGAGATAGCAACTTTATTTTCCAGAAGGTAGAGTTCTTTTTATACCACATATTGAGGAATCATAGTTGGCGTTTGCTTCTTATAAACGTGGATGCCTTTAACCCTAAATATGTCTGTGCTGGGGCTAAGGCTGACTTTCTGGAAGAATGTCCAGATGGATCCAAAACAAATCTTAAGTAGTACTTGCGGTCCAAAAGGGAGAGGAAAATTCTGCAAAGAGACATTTCAGGGCTTCAGGCAAATTCACATGCATTCAATTTTTATTTCTTAAAACTGGAGCCCCGAAACTTAGTCAAAAGGGATGGAAATCAGAGCAGGTGTTGTTGCTGGGTGCAGGAAGATGGGACAAGGGAGTTGAGTGGAAAAAGGCCCAAGGGAACTTTCTAGGATGATGGAAACATTCCATGTTTCGACTGGAGTTTTGATCACGTGGGTGTAAACATTTGTCAAAATGTATTAAGCTCTACACTTAAGATCTGTGCATTTTATTGTGTGGAATTAATATCAGTATAAAAATGTTAAAAAAAAAAAAAAAAAAACCCAGTCCTTATTAGTGACTTGGCATAGTAGAATAAACTTTGGTCTGGATATTCAAGTAATTATGTTCTAGTACCAACTCTGCCACTACTTCCTATGTGGATGTGGGCAAAGCATTTAATCTCTTCATTCTGTCACCTGACCTAGAAAATGAGGCCTCAGGATTAGGATGCTCAATTTTTTCCCACTTGTATTAGGATTTCTTATAAAAATTCTTAACTCAGTAGATAATACAAAGAGAAATTTTCTCCAGGAAACTAAGCCCATTGATGCTATGAGATATGTATGCCCTCAGTCGTGTTGGTAACAAGGGAGGGATGGAAATAATTTTTGTCTTTGCAACCTGGGCCCTGGATTTTGGTGTGAAGTTTTTGTCCCTCATCCCAGTGAGCTAGCAGGATGAGGAACCAGCTTTTAGAACTAAGCGTGTTCAGCACTGCTCTTCAGTCTCCAGATTCAGGAACTGTCTTGATGGGAAAAAGGCAAAGGCAGAAAGTCGCTCCAAGTGGGGACCCAGGCTGCCAAATGTTGGTCGCAAGCACATGTTCCATGAACTTGGGCTTGGCTCCAGACGGAGAAGAGCTCACAATGGAAACAGTGATGGCTGTTTGCTCAGGCAGCCAAGAGAATGAAAAGCACATTGAAACCCAGCAGTGTCTCCATGGGGAGAGGCACGGTGGGCCCCTGGGTGGTGAAACCAACCTGACAACAGAGCAGGATCAGAGAGCCTATTCCCAGCATCTTTCTTCAGTTCAACAACAGACCTTTATGTGCAACCTCTCAGGAAATCTCCGAGAAATTAAACCGTGGGCCATGCCACAACTACTGAAGCCCACGTGCCTAAAGCCCATGCTTCACAACAAAATAAGCCACTGCAATGAGAAGCCCTCGCACCGCAACAAAGAGTAGCCCCCACTTGCCACAACTAGAGAAAGCCCGTGCGCAGCAACGAAGAGCCAATGCAGCCAAAAGTAAACAAATAAATTAAAAAAAAAAAAAACGGAACTAAACTGTGGGCAACCCGAGCTTTGCCCAGCAATAGAGGCACCCTCAATCTAGTCTGCCCCAGTTTTAATTGAATTAGCTTCTATTAATTGAGAGAAAGCAAAGAGCTCTTCTCAATGTGTGTTCCCTGTCCCTCCCCCCAAAGATTTCATCAACTTCCTTTTTTATTGCTGCTATAGTGGACTATTTTGACCTCTAGTGAGTCCCTTTTCAGTTGGTATTTTCATGCTGTACTTTTCCTCATTTCCCCAGTGGTATGTGAATGCCCTCCTATCCCAGCACATCAGTAACTGCTGGGCTGAGAAAACAGCTGGCAGCGGGAGAAACCGGGCTTCGGGGCAAGGGAGCAGGAGTACAGTCTCAACAGGTCCGGATGACACCGTTTGCTCACCTGTGCCGACACAGGCAGATCGTGCAGCCCAGCTCTTTGCCTCTCCCATGAAAGATGGGGTTGACCAATGTGGGTTAGTATTTTGCTTACATGTACTTTGGAAGAATTCTGTTCTAAATAAAGGATGGCACGTAAACTATGGTGCAAAGGTTGTAAGCCCAAAGATATCCAGGAGTAGGAAACGTTTAAAAAGTAGGTGGTGTGAGTGACTTCCCTGGTGGTCCAGTGGGTAAGACTCCACGCTCCCAATGCAGGGGGCCCGGGTTCGATCCCTGGTGGGGAACTAGATCCGGCATGCATGCCACAACTAAGAAGCCCACATGCCTCAACTAAGACCCAGTGCAGCCTAAATAAATGAATAGATAAATAAATTTTTTTTTTTAAAAAGTAGGTGGAGTGAACTGGCAAGTTCCTTGTCCAAAGAGGAGCCATTATTTTGTTCTGGCTGATTGTTGCCAGATCTTCAGAATTTTTTGAAGAGAAGCAAGAAAGTTGTGTTTTTACATACATGTCTAGGGTCCATGTAGACACAGGCCTTCAGCTTCTAACCTCTGGTCTAGCAGAACAAGGATGGACTTTGGCCATAGACTTGAGTTTGAATTGTGACTCCAGAATGGACTGAGTGTGTGATCTTCGGTGGGTAAGTGCATTTTCAGAGCGTCAGTATCCTCACCTTTGACATGAGGGCAACACCACCCCGGCAGTGGGGTTGTGGCGATGAGATGAGATACTGTTCAGCACAGGCATGAGGAGGGCTGCCTACCGCGTGTGCAGTTCCTGCCTTGGTCTGTCACTGCCGCTTATAAGGTACTCTGCAGTTTACTGATCCTGATTTCCAGAACTTTTGCTAACAAACGTTAAGAGATCGTCCTTAGGAGAAGCGTGTTGGGCAGATGTTTGTGGAGCCCCTTGCTGCGCACCAGGCGTTTGCTTGCGTGCACCACCCCATCCCGCATCTGGAAGCAGCAGCCTGTCTCCAGCAGCTAAAGAGGTGAGGAAGCAGAGCTGTTGATCACAGAGAAATATGTAGATCCTCCTACCTAACTCCGTGGCCTCGCCTTCCTGATGTCAACCACCAGGATTGTTTTTTTCTCCCTGAGGAAATAAAGATGAAAGGGGTAATTTAAAATCCACAATTGAGTAAGAGGTGGGCGGAGGGCACGGGAGGTGGTAGTCGTTGTGTTTCGCCGGCCGGAAGGGGAACTGCGCGCTTGAGTTGACCAGGGACTGAGCGTTTCCAATCTGCTTGGTAAACCTGGTGCACCACCATGCTGGCCGCAAGACTTGTGTGTCTCCGGACACTACCTTCCAGGGTTTTCCACCAGCTTTCACCAAGGCCCCCCCTGTTGTGAAGAATTCCATCATGAAAAATCAATGGCTCTTAACACCCAGCAGGGAATATGCCACCAGGACAAGAATTGGAATTTGGCGTGGGAAAACTAGCCAAGAACTCAAGGAGGCAGCTTTGGAACCATCATTGGAAAAAATACTTAAAATTGATCAGATGGGAAGATTGCTGAAGGGGCTGCTGTTGGTCTTAGAGCTTTGTGCTACTATGGCTTGGGAATGTCTAATGAGATTGGAGCTATTGAAGAAGCTGAAATTTGGCCTCAGTATGTGAAGGATAGAATTCATACCACCTATATGTACTTAGCAGGAAGTATCGGCATAACAGCTTTGTCTGCCCTGGCAGTGAGCAGGACTCCTGCCCTCATGAACTTCATGATGAGAGGCTCTTGGGTGACAATTGGTGCAACCTTTGCAGCCATGATTGGAGCTGGAGTGCTGGTCCGGTTGATATCATATGACCAGAGCCCAGGCCCAAAGCATCTTGCTTGGTTACTACATTCTGGTGTGATGGGTGCAGTGGTGGCTCCTCTGACAATATTAGGGGGCGCCTCTTCTCATCACAGCTGCATGGTACACAGCTGGTATTGTGGGAGGCCTCTCCACTGTGGCCATATGTGCACCCAGTGAGAAGTTTTTGAACATGGGAGCACCCCTGGGCATGGGCCTGGGTGTCGTCTTTGTGTCCTCACTAGGATCTATGTTTCTTCCACTTACCACTGTGGCTGGTGCCACTCTGTACTCACTGACAATTTATGGTGGATTAGTTCTTTTCAGCGTGTTTCTTCTGTATGATACACAGAAAGTAATCAAGCGAGCAGAAGTAGTACCAGTGTATGGAGTTCAAAAATATGATCCCATCAATTCGATGCTGGGAATCTACATGGATGCGAGTTGCCAGTATTCTGGCAACTAGAGTCAACAGAAAGAAATGAAGTGACTCAGCTTCTGACTTCCTTCATACATCAGATATCTGGCTTGTTTAATAGGGGCAGATAGTCTTTTTTTTTTTTTTTTTTCCGGTACGCGGGCCTCTCACCGTTGGTGGCCTCTCCCGTCGCGGAGCACAGGCTCCGGACTCGCAGGCTTAGCGGCTATGGCTCATGGGCCTGGCTGCTACGCGGCATGTGGGACCTTCCCAGAGCAGGGCACGAACCCGTGTCCCCTGCATCGGCAGGCGGACTCTCAACCACTGCGCCACCAGGGAAGCCCGGGGCAGACATTCTTTAAATAGTTTGTGCAAGCAGCTTTCGTTGAAGTTTAGAAGGTAAGAACTTGTCAACATTTCAGGTGTTCCAGTAATGTGATGCTTCAGATCTGCTTTTTCTTCTGGAGAATAAATTCAGTAGTTCTCTTCCAAATTGCACACACATTTTCAATTCTCATGTTTGAGTAATTCTAAAATGTTCAAATGAATATGAAAACCAAGTTTTGTGTTGCAGGAATTTAAGTATTTTATCTATTTTTAAATTTATTTGGTTAAATGAAATTTAGCAAACTTGTGTACCTGCATTTTTCATTTTGGATTGCAAAATATTAACAAGTAACGTCATAAGTGATGTAGGGGTTTGGTAATGGGACCAGAGAGAAGTAAAGCGACACCTGCAGTCTTTCTTTGAATACTTAGAACTTAGCACTCCTGTAATTGTGGTGAGCCAGTGAGGGGGTCTGGATGTTTGGAAACAAGTCATGGCCGTACATCTGCTGAACGTATTAGAAGCACTGAGCAGAAAACAAAGACCTAGGTGATTCTCCAGGCTCTCCTTACGATATGGATGTGATCACGTTTGGCTTCTCATTGTTTGACACTGTTAGGAGAGTCCACAATGCTAATCATGTGGAGAATTCCTGTTGTATATATTATGTGTGTGTGTAAGTCTTACTTTTGAATTGTCTAGAACAAAACATGCTTCAAACACTTAAAACACTCAGGAAAAAATATTCGAAGCATGAAAATTGTTGCATTTTTAAGTATACAAACAATACGTGCATAGTTGCTGAATATTTTTGCAAATTTATTGAAATGTTTAAAGGAATACATGCTTGCCTTTCTTATCTCTTCAGGCTTTAAAGCTTTTATCAGAAAAACCTATTCGTGGTTTACACTTGAGATTATGAAAGCAGTTTTCCCCCTCAGATTTAGTTTCTTGCATTCCCTCTCAGAGGAATCACTAAAAAAAATGAAGGCAAAGCGAGGCTTCTTTCATGAACTATATCAATCAAAAATGTAATGGAGAAAATGCTTCACTTAGAGTTCCCCTAGCAGAATTCTCCTTCTCTCCTCCATAGACCATTATTTATAAGTTTCTTGACACAAAAGAGTTATTTCTGTAAGTTCTTATGAATGAAATGTGTATGATTATTGAGATACTTGGTGTTTTGACAAATACTTACTACAGTAATCCATAAATAACTATTCTACCCACCTCAAGTTACATAGGATGCCTATTTCTGAAATAATAAAGGTTCTAGCCAGAAAAAATTTTAAAAATAAAAAAATAAAATCCCCAATTGTGCTTTTTAAAGCATTCTACCGTTCAGCCTAATGAAGAGTGAGGCTTTTGAGAATAAGAACATTTACATTACCTCCTTCTAAATTCTCCTTGAAGGAGATGCTTGGGCCCCGTTTGGAATTGGTGCCCTGGTGCACATACCTGCCCCATGCCTTCTGTGTGGCTACAGTACATATTTTACGTATTTCAGCCACTGCTGCAACATTAAGATGCATTAGCACTTGTTAGGTAGGCTCTCAGTTCCAGGTGGACCTGTCATATAGCTTCTGAAACCATCAGTATATCAGGCTTTGTGCTGTGCACCTGAAATACAAGGAGCGGGGTTAGTCCTCTTGTTAACTCCTTGACTGATAGGGAAGGTGGGAAAGTGACTTTGCAGGGAACGCAAGGATGGCCATGATAGAGGTCTAATTCCCAACTTGGGAAAGGAAGGGGCACAGGAAGATCTCATAGGCCCAGGTATACTTGCTCAGAGGTGAAGGGGAAGCAAACAAAGAGAAACTGGTGGCGCACGTAGGGACAGCTTTGAGAGAAGGGTATTTGAGGTAGAGAATCAACGTATGCAAAGGCCAAAGATGACAGCACTGCGTGGCTGGGCTGGGGGAGTGTGGGAGGGGTTGGAGAGGCACTCGGGGCAAGTCGGTGAGGACTTTTGAGTCCTGCAAAGGAGAATGGTTTTATCCCAATGACTCGCCACTTAAAGGATTTTTGAGGAAAGGGTATTGGGATGGAAGTTGCATTTTAGCGATATCGCTCTCCTCTGTAACAAGGAGGATGGATTAGTCAGGGACAGGGATGGTGGCAGGGAGACCACAGTTGGGGGATTACTATAATAATAAGAAGAGAAATGATGAGGCCCAGACAATAACAGTTTTAGGAGCCATTGGGAGGGGACTGACTTGAGAAATATGCAGAGGCTGGTGAGGCTGATTGGCTGACTGCGGTAGGGGATGAGGATTGAGGGAGCATTGAGGATGGCTCTCAGGTTCCTGTGTGGGTGAGAGGAGGGAAGGGGGTGCTGTATATGAGGAAAGGGGATCCAGGAAGAGGAGCTGCTCTGGGCTGGGGAAGGGGTCAGTGTCAGGAGTTGCAGGCAGGGGACGATGAGCTCAGACAGTTGGGATTTCTGTGATACTGCTGGCCAAGGACCTAAGAGGGGGCATTTGGAAGGACTGGCTTGGGGCTCAGGAGAGAGATGGACTGAGGATCAAGATTTTGGAGTCATTTATAGGAGGTCTTTAAAGACACGGGTTAGGATAAAACCATCCAAGGAGAATGTGTAGAGAATGAGAAGAAAAGAGGACCCTGGACTGAACCCTGGGGAACATGAAGAGTTCAGGAGTAGGTGGAGAAGCACAGGAAGGAGTGTGACCAAGAGGCCAGAGGAAAATCAGGAGAACGGCAACTAGGAGCTTCAAAGAGGGAGTAATCTGGAGTGTAGAATATATTAAAAGAGAGACAAGGAAGGTAAGAATTAAGAACCTCGTGGTTCCCCTCCAGCCCCTCAGCTGGGCGGACAAGGTTATTTTTGGTACCCTCAGCAAACGCAGGGTCAGGGAAGTAGAAGCTGGCCTCTCCTGGGCTGAGGAGTGAAGGGGAGTGAGAAATTGGAGGCACCCGTGTGCTGTTCTTTGAGAAGGACCCAATCCCTGTCCTCACTGATGTAACTTAAAAAGTTATTTAATAGTTCAAACATAACAATAAAAAAAAATAACAGCAGTAAATATTTTGCTATATTTGCTTCAGGTTTTTATTTTCTGGAGAAATAAAACATGACTAGCTATATTTGAAACCCCACATTGACCCCTCCCTGATACTGTTCCCCTCCTTCCATTAGGTAACCACCACCCTGAATTGCATGGTTATACTTTTATTACATAACTTTATATCTGTGAGCAATACTTAGAATTGTTTTCCGTGTTTTTAAACTTTATAGAAATGATATGCTGAATATACTTCTGCATCTTGCTTTTTTCATTCATCAGCACCATTTTGGAGATTTATTTATGTTAACATATGTAGTTCTAGTGCATTCATTTTAACTGCTATATAGTATTCCTTTGTATGGCTGTACCACATATTATCCTTCCGTTCTCCTGTTGCCAGACATTTAGTCTGTTACCAATTCTTGGCTCATATAGACAAGGCTGCAGTGATCATTCTTGTACATGTCTCTTGTACATGGGTGGGGATATTTCTAGGATATATACCTAGACATGGAATTTGCTAGGTCATGGGTTATCTGCATCTTCAACTTTACTGAATATTGTCAGATTGCTTTCCAGTGTGATGGCACCAATTTACACCCACACAGCAGTTTATGAGGATTCCAGATGTTTCATATCCTCCCTAACATTTTATATGTTGAATCTTTAGCCAATCTGATGAGTGTGAAAAAATAAACCAGAGTTTACTTTCCTTTGCATTTCGTAAGGCCACCAACTGTATAGTGCAAGTCTGCATCTTTTAGTGTAAAGGTTGTACACTGCACAACTCTAGGGGGCACCGTTCATATTGTAATCTTTGTGAAAGGCACTCGATAGAGTTAGTGCATGGACAACTTATACAGTGGACTGGAGTGAAGTTAAGGATTCTTTGTCTTTGCCCATTGTTCTCTTGGGTTGTCTTATTGGAAGAGTTCTTTATTTATTTTGGGTATTAATTCTTTTTTGGTTTATATTTGTTACAAACATTTTCATTCAATCTGCAGCTTCTATTAATTTTGTTTAAATAAAGTGTTTCATTCTTTAAAGTTATGAAGTTTTTTCAAATTCCATAATATATGTGGTCACCTTTTATTAAAGAGAGGTGGAGTGATATTCCCATTTAATAAGACAAATCTTTTGTGATATCAAAACAACTTTTCAGCATGCCCTCAGTAAAAATATTACTGAGGAATAATATTGAGGAAATAAAAAACATAATTTTTAAAATTTTAATGTGATAGACCTAGAGTCTGTCATACAGAGTGAAGTAAGTCAGAAGGAGAAAAACAAATACCGTATGCTAACACATATATATGGAATCTAAGAAACAAAAAAATGTCATGAAGAACCTAGGGGTAAGACGGGAATAAAGACACAGACCTACTAGAGCATGGACTTGAGGATATGGGGAGGGGGAAGGGTAAGCTGTGACAAAGTGAGAGAGTGGCACAGACATATATATACTACCAAACGTAAAATAGATAGCTAGTGGGAAGCAGCCACATAGCACAGGGAGATCAGCTAGGTGGTTTGTGACCACCTAGAGGGGTGGGATAGGGAGGGTGGGAGGGAGACGCAAGAGGGAAGAGACATGGGGATATATGTATATGTATAACTGATTCACTTTGTTATAAAGCAGAAACTAACGCACCATTGTAAAGCAATTATACTCCAATAAAGATGTTAAAAAAATTTTAATGTACTTAAATTTAACCTTGTTCTTTATTGTTTGTATTTTTGTAGCTTATCTTAAGAACTTCCTCCCAACTCTTTTTATTTTTTATTTTTTTGCGGTACGCGGGTCTCTCACCGCCGTGGCCTCTTCCGTTGCAGAGCACAGGCTCTGGACGTGCAGGCTCAGCGGCTATGGCCCATGGGCCCAGTCGTTCCGTGGCATGTGGGATCCTCCGGGACCGGGGCACGAACCCGCGTCCCCTGCATCGGCAGGCGGACTCTGAACCACTGCGCCACCAGGGAAGCCCCCAACTCTTTTTATTTTGAATTTTTATTTTAAATTGGAGTATAGTTGATTAACAATGTTGTGTTAGTTTCAGGTGTACAGCAAAGTGATTCAGTTATATATATATACATGTATCTATTCTTTTTCAAATTCTTTTCCCATTTAGGTTATTACAGAATATTGAGCAGAGTTCCCTGTGCTATACAGTAGGTCCTTGTTGGTTATCTATTTTAAATATAGTAGTGTGTACATGTCAGTCCCAAACTCCCAATTTATCCCTCCCCCCTTACCTTTCCCCTTTGTCTTCCAGGTCTGTGAGTCTGTTTCTGTTTTGTAAATAAGTGCATTTGTATCACTTTTTTTTTTTTTTTTTTAGATTCAGCATGTAAGTGGCATCATGTGATATTTGTCTTTGTCTGGCTTACTTCACTTAGTATAATAATCTCCAGGTCCATCCATGTTGCTGCAAATGGCATTATTTCGTTCTTTTTAAAGTTTTGCTTTTCCAGCTTTAGATGTTTAATTCACCTTGAATTTATTTTATAATCCTATTATATAGTATAGGAATCTATTTTCATGTATATATAACCAATTTTAAATAATGGATTAACTAGTTCATCATTTCCCCTTTGATTTTTCACTCCAGATACCTTAAAGTACTGCCTTTTTTTTTTTTTTTTTTTTTTTGGCCACGCAGCTTGCAGGATCTTAGTTCCCGGACCAGGGATAGAACCTGTGCCCCCTGCAGTGGAAGTGCAGAGTCCTAACCACTAGACTGCCAGGGAATTCCCAAAATACAGCTATGTTTTAAACACGGATCTGTTTCTGGGTTTCTGTTGTGTTCCCTGGTTTATGTGCCTGTCTCTTTGCCATATGGCACAGTCTTAATTACTTAATTACTGCTAACACAAATCTCCCTGGCTTGTTTTTCTTAACACTTCTTGGTTATTCTTGGCTTTTGCTCTCCTACATGGATTTTACCATCAATTGTCAGATACCACACACACACACATACCTGATTGGGATTTTTATTGAAATTGCATTAAACTCACAGATTAACCTGGAGGCAATATGCATCTTTACCATATTGGATGTTCTCATCCTGGAATATGGTATATTAGTGTATCTTATATTAAGTTTATTCCTATGCACTTATACATTTTGCTCCTATTGAAACTGAAATTTTTTCCTGTAATGTTCCCTAACTGGTTACAAATGGTGTGTAGAAACATCATCAATATTTGTAACTGATCTTGTATCCAGCAACTATGGAGAACTTTCTTATTCTAATTTGTATAGATTCTCTTAGATTTTTCTATGTGGATTATCACTGTCTGTATATTATGGTTTAGTCTTCCTTTCTGATTCTTATGCCTCTCATTTACATTTCCTCTCATTATATTCATTTTATGCCAGGACAAAGTTGAGTAAAAGCACTGATAGCAGACTTCAACAGCTTCATTGAGATATAATTCACATACCATAAAGTTCACCCTTCAGATTTCCTTTTTTAGTTCCTGTTTTTAATAGGAATGCCTCTGAAATTTTACCATATAAGTAACTAATTGCTGCAGTCCCATTTGTTAACTGGTTCATCATTTCCCTGATGACTTGTCATGCCGCCTCTGACATGTTTTATACACAGATCTATTTCTGGGTTCTGTTCCATTAAAGTATTTGTCTATCCCACTGTCAGTACCACACTGCCTTACTCACCGTAGCTTTATATACTAATGTACATATTTGCTATAGAGTTTTTATGAATACCCTTTATCAAATTAAAGAAATCTTAATTTGCTAAGAAGTTTAAAAATAAAAAACTATAAATAGGTTTTGAGTTGTTTGAGATGCTTTCCCTTCATCTAGGACATGATCATATAGTTTTTGCCATGTGATCAGGCCATCCAGGATGCCTTGTTCTCTTTACATCCCCTGCTTAACCAGTCCCTACACCCTACTCACATGGCTGACCTTCCCTCTTAATCATAGAGCCTAATCAGTAACTGCCTATGTACTTGCCCCCAGCTAGTGATTCTTCTAATCTTTATATCAAAACAGCTCCACCCTGCTAGTTTTATCAAAGGGGCTTTGAGGGACATGCCTCTCTGATGGTTTCCCTGGTAATGGATGAGCCAACCTGACATCAGTTCCCCATAACAGGTAACCTTCCCCCCACCACCCCCCGCCACCACAGCTCCCTGGACTTCTGCCATGTCCTGCCTGCTGTCTGCCATCCACAGTGGAGTGTCACTCCAGGACCCTTTTGCTCCAGACGTGTAAGATCCCCTATCCATTAAACAACTGATGTCTCTGTCACTGACTCTGGGCTCTTTCTTCAGTCTGAGGCTGGGCAAGTACAGGCCTTGAAGGCCTGCGGGGTACAGCCCAACATTCTCCTTTGTTAAACTTGGTGTTTTAGGGCTTCCCTGGTGGTGCAGCGGTTGAGAGTCCACCTGCCGATGCAGGGGACATGGGTTCGTGCCCTGGTACAGGAAGATCCCACATGCCGCGGAGCGGCTAGGCCCATGAGCCATGGCCACTGAGCCTGCGCTCCACAACGGGAGAGGCCACAACAGTGAGAGGCCCAAGTACCGCAAAAAAAAAAAAAAAAAAAAAAAAAAATGGTGTTTTATTAATAGACATAATGATGAACTATATAACCCATTCTTGGGCTAAGTGCTACCTGGTCATGATTGTTTTGGTATACTACTGAATTTTATTTACTAATATTTAGGATTTTTCTATGTTGATGAGATCAATGTATAATTTTTCTCATAAAGTTTTGGCCATTGAGATTTTGTCTCAAAATTAATTTTTGATTATTCCCTTTTCCTAATCTCTGAAATTTTAAGAAAGGATTAAAGGTTCCTTACATAGTTTGATAAAATTCATCTGTAAAATCTTACTAGTGTCTGTTACAGACTAGAGTCGGGGGAGACTACGTGCAACTTTTTTTTTCTTGGCCACACTGCGTGGCTTGTGGGATCTTAGTTCCCCGACCAAGGATTGAGCCCAGGCCCTCGGCAGTGAAAGTGCGGAGTCCTAACCACTGGACTGCCAAGGAATCCCCTTTTTAAAAAAAAAAAAAAAAAACCTTCACTCATCTGTTGCATTTTAAAAGCAATATTAACAAATCCATTTTTATTGACTGATATTACAAATAAGCCTGCTTGAATAGTTTTTATAGGTAACAGTTATTCTCTCCTCTGTTCCAATAATACTTTCTACGTACCACTTAGAACAGTGCTTTGTAATTGTTTATGTGTTGGTTACCACCAGACTGTAAGCTTCTGGAGTAGGGGGTAATGCTTTATTCATATTTTCCCCAGTGTCTAGCACAGTGTGAGACATACTGTAAATAGGAAAAAAAAAAATCACAAAATGACACTGCCAGCTATGTCTTTTCTCTTAAATCTCAAGTCTGGAGTCTCAGTTCTGCCACTCGTAGGCAGTGTGGCTGGCTGCAAGAATGACACTATCTCGTAAGGGCTTTTTGAAGATTAATTGCAACAATGTATGTAAATTATCTGGTATATCTAGTGAGCGCTCAATAAATGCTAACTATAAACTACTTTTAAAAGAAAAACAGTTGGCTTTCTGATCCCATCTGGAAAGCTGACATTAGTAGAGTACTTGGAGGGATTGCTTACATAATTTGGTAAAGATGAAGTTAAATCTCTTTGTTCCTTCCCCAGTAGAAAATTGGATAGTCATTTTAACTACATGTTCTTAGATCCCTGGATGATACCTGGTTTCTTTATTCTGATGATCTGTGTAATGGCTTTAGCCTCCAGCCACAGTCTGGGGAAGACTTAGAGAAGTAAATAAGCATTTCCTTTTAGATGCATCTGTGTAGTGGCAAGCCTACACATCTAATTTGTGAGAAATCATAAAATGTATGGCCTGGAAAAATCTGAATTTTCATTTGTAGAAAGTGGTTGTAAAGCAGCACCATGAATGCATGTACATATAACGTGTATGGTTATCATTCCAACACGGTATGTAATAGTAAAAGACTGCAAACCACCCAAATGCCGTTAATAGGGCACTAGTTAGGAATGTTGCTGAAAACTCAGCCTCTGTGCACCAGTGCTGCATTCAATCTCGGAGACAAGAGTTTTGGGTGAAGCAGAAAAGCTTTATTGCTTTGCCAAGCAAAGGGGGACACAGTGGGCTCGTGCCTCAAAAACTGTGTATCCCAACCCCGGGGGGATTTGGTGAGGAGTTTTATAGCAATGGGCAGAGTTGCCAATAAGATTAGGGTGTGTGCAGGGCCTGCATCCCTTTAATCTGGCCTCAGGTGGTCTCCTCCTACTGAGCTTCTGTTTCCCTTAATCTGGCCTCAGGTGGTCTCTTTTTTTTTTTTTAATATTTATTTATTTGGCTGCCTGGGTCTTAGTTGCAGCACATGGGATCTTTAGTTGAGGCATGGGGGAATCTAGTTCCCTGACCAGGGATCGAACCCAGGTCCCCTGCATTGGGAGCAAGGAGTCTTAGCCACTGGACCACCAGGGCAGTCCCAGGCCTCAGATGGTCTCTTGATAAGCTTCTCTGGTTCCTTTAATCTGGCCTCAGGTGGTCTTCTCTGGAATGAAGAATGCTAACATAACATCTTCCATTTGTTGGGAGTTTTAGTTCTGTAAAGAGCTCAAAGGTGTTATGTGTACCCCTTGACCTGGAACCAGGACCTGCCCCAAGGCTACACTGTTGTTTCTTGGCTGCTCCTACCACCTTGTCTCTGCATCCCCTCCCTTCCCTGATTAGCAACTGTTTGAATCTGCCCTTTGAAACTCAGCGAAGGTCATGGAGGCTGGGGTCTATTCCCTACAAGAAACGGGGAACACGTAAAGGCTTCTGTGCCCAGGAGCCCCACAGGGTCCTGTTCAGTTTCAGTAATAATGATATATCCACACAATGCAATACTAAAATAAATTAAAAGGCTTTCTATGAACTGATATGGAAAGATCACTAGGATATACTGTTTTAAAAAAAGCAATGTACTTAAGTATAGATACAATGTGTTCTCTTTTGTATAAAAAAACATTTTGGACATATATTCGTATTTAATTGAACTTGCAAAAACAAACTGAAAAGAAACAAGATGCCAGTACAAGTAGTTTCCCAAAAAGTGGAGGGTTAGGGTAATCAGAAAACAGTGGTGGGAGAAGGACTTCTCCATGTATACCATTTTAGAGAGACTTGACATCTGAACCATGTGAATATATTAACCACTTTAAAAAAAAAGTTCCCTCCTCATGACACAGACCACTGCTTCCTGTGCCCAGCTGTGCTGCCATAGGCCCCACAAATCCTCCTCCTAGCCTGGCAGAGGTAGGAGCTACTTCTCTGACCCATTTATAAGAAGGTGAATAAAGGACATGGTCACACTGCAATGCCTTTATAAGAGGAAGTTTTATTGTTAATTATTTACCTTAACAGTTTCAGAAAGAGGAACAGATTAGTTCAGTCCAACATGATTAGTGAAGCAAGTGTTCTGATTGCTAAGGATTTAATTTGGATGCTTTTAATACTTAGCCATCTAACACCTCAAACATAATCGAGAATAAATGCATCATCTCCCTCCCTTTCATTTTAATTCCCACCTACCTCACTTCAATATGGAAATATCTTCGTTAAATAAGATTCCCAGAGGAACAAGTTCCCTGGAGAGTATAGCCATGAGGACAGTGCACAAAAAGAAAAACTCAAAATAAAACTCTGTATGATAATTTACTAGTCTAAGGAAACAATACCTTCCAATATATTAAGAAATAAATCCAGTTACAAATGCACTGATAGGTCTATGTTAAGAGGTTCTGGTATAGTAACTGAAAATGGCCAGCTATTTACAAGATACACAAGCAGGAACGGTGCACCTAGCCCAGCACTGGCCCTCAGAAGCCAAAAGTGTTTTCTCCACTGTAGGCCACATACAAGAATCCATCTTCATCTTTTTCCTTCTCGTAAAGCTGTCCCATAGTTAGGCTTGAAAGAGAAAAACAAAAAACAACATTGAGAATTGGGTTTGATCACTGGGTCTACGTGTTGGGAGAAAGATGGCTTGAGGATAAAGAATTTCAGTACTTAAACTAGCTACTCTGTCACACCTTTGGTGGTAGGTGATAAAAAGTAATTCTCTGGGAATCGATAGATAAGACTAGAATCAACCTCCATCCTCCTGTCCCAGGCAAGGCCATTTGACTCACCCTTACACCAAGGTATTCCTTCAGAAGCCAGCTCTAGCTCCTAGGGTGGATGTGGTTGGTTAGTACTGGTTAGTGCTTTCGCAATGCTTTCTGAATGGCAGGGGCGGGAGGGCGCTAGGGAGAAAAGCTAATAAGCAAAATAAGAGTCTAAGAGGCCCATCCCTGTGTGGGTGAGAGACAAAGGTAAAGACGAGTACTTGTGCTTTCCTCTCCTCAGGGCTGGTCTATTTGAAGATTTATAATTCGTACCTAGCATGATAAAGAATGAGTGGGCTGATTCCTGTGGAAGTTCGCCTGCCAGAAACCCTGTGCCCCAGAGATCTGCATCGGCGTCATCGAAGGGAAGTTACTTTCCTCACATGTAATGCAAAAAGCTCTCATATTATATCTGGGATCCAAAGAAGTCTTGCCCAAGCTTCCTAAGAACCCTCCAGAAATAGATATTTCTCAAACTAAACATGGGTGGGTGGGAGAGCTGGCTTTCCCTCAGCAGTAAAACAGACTGCAGCAGGGGAGACCTAATCTAGTTCTCTGCCATGAAGCTGAGGTGCACTGGCTCCAGAGTAAGACTAGTAACACCTGGAGCCCCAGGTGAGCTCTGGCCACATGACTGCTCTATTAGAGATAAGCAGGAGGAGGTGCAGACATGTGCTAAACCTCAGCATGACCATGCGTGGTGGGGTCAACCAGAACCAGCACTGACAAAGCAGTCTGAGAGCCGCCAGAGGAGACAGAGGTCACTAAGCCCGGACAGGTCTTAACAGATGCTTAAATGCAGGACTCAGGAGAACAAGGGCCAGAGGGTAGATAAAGAGGGGTCGGAGGCCTCAAGCCAGTGAAGCAAAGGCTGCCCCAGCTGCTGCTTTGCTCCTGGCAGCTGTATGGGACCACCATGTAAACAGGAATGCAGACCACATTTATTTATAAAGGGGAGTTTTTCTCCTTTCCTACTCTTCCTGCCCATTTTCAAGCTTAGCTGGTTCGGCTGTGTGGGTAGATGAGAACTAGTAATAACGTAGGAGTGGATGAGTATGAATACAGAATGGCCTGTCACTGGCATCTTGTACAATAAAATCGTGCTTCCTGTGAGGATCTAACTGGAATTTGTAAAATAAGGACTCCCTGAAACAGCACTGTCCACTACAAATTTCTCCTGTGACAGAAATGTCCTACATTTCTGCTGTCCAGTGCCGTCGCCACTATGTTCAGCACTTTAAATGTGGCTCATCTGAATTGCTATGTGCTGTAAGTGTAAAACATACACAAGATTTCAAAGTATCAGAGTATGAAAAAAAAGATGTAAAATATCTCAATTTTGACTACATGTTGAAATGATGCCATTTTGGATATACCAGATAAAAAAAAAACTATTAAAATTAACTTCACCTGTTTTTCTTTTTTAATGTGGCTACTAGAGAATTTTAGATTGCATGTGTGGCTCACATGCCATTTCTATTGACGACACTGCCCTGGAACATGTGAGGACTTGGGGGGCAGTGGGTAGAGGGAGGAACCCGTGCCCATGAGAACACCTGTGGTGGGTGGTAGGTCTCAACCTCAGCTGCACAGCAGAAACAATGGGGAGCTTGAAAGACATGTCCCACCCCAGACCAATTAAATCAGAATCTCTGGAGGTAGGACCCAGGCATCAGTAAGTTTTAAAATGCCCAAGATGGGGACTTCCCTGGTGGCACAGTGGTTAAGAATCCGCCTGCCAATTCAGGTGACACGGGTTCGAGCCCTGGTCCAGGAAGATCCCACGTGCCGCGGAGCAACTAAGCCTGTGCGCCACAACTACTGAGCCCACATGCCACAACTACTGAAGCCTGTGCGCCTAGAGCCCATGCTCCGCAACAAGAGAAGCCTCCGCAATGAGAAGCTTGCGCACCACAACGAAGAGTAGCCCCCGCTCACCGCAACTAGAGAAAGCCCGCCCATGCGCAGCAAGACCAAACGCAGCCAAAAATAAATTAATTAATTAAAAAAAAATGCCCAAGATGATTCCCTATGCAGCCAAGTTGAGAAACAATCCCCTTGCCAGAGGGAGAGATGCTTGTCTGTCTTTGTTTGTTTTGGAGATGCTTATCTTTAAAAGCATGGGACTAGGAAGTAGAGTGAGCCAGGAAGTGGAGTGAAGAGCCAGCAACTAGCAAAGGGTTTGAACAAGTAGCGGGGTCTCTCAAGAAGACTTTCACCCTGGTGGTTAGGAATGCCCTGAGGAACCCAGCTTTTCCCTGAGAATCCTCAGAATGAGGCCAAGGGGAAGACAGCTACCGTTACTGCCACAACTCTCTTGCCCCTCTTGGTACAAGTGTCCAGGGTGACCTTGATAAGACCTGAACTACAGTCTCCCCACTATCATTACCAAAGGGGTTTGGAAGGAGCAGACACTGTGTGCAATTCAAAGGCGGCAGCCACACCTTGATGCCTATGTCAAGTCTGGTTCCATCTGCCAGACTAAGCTCTGCTCTTCTCCTAGCAAGTTACAAGCCCAAGGGCAGTGACTCTTAAGTTGTGCTGCTGAGTTAGAAATACTTGAGGAGCTTTATAAACCCCAGACTCTGAACATTGTCTGCAGTGAACAATGACCAGGGAACAACTACTGTCTAAGGCAGGCTCTGAGACTCTGACGGGGTTGGGGGAGGAGGACCCATAATCATGTGGCTTTCTGTCTTCAGATTCCATTGTCTTTTAAGTAACGCTTTGGTTTATAAATTTAACAGTGCCCTAGCAGCTATAAAGGCTGATCATAAAAATTCTAATTATAATAGCAAACACTATGTGCCAAGCACTTGTTTTAAGTGCATTACATGTATTAACTCTTTACCCTCAGAACAATCTTAGGAGGCAGGTACAATCATAATCCATAGTTCAGATAATAAAAGTGAGGCACAGGGCTTCCCTGGTGGCGCAGTGGTTGAGAGTCTGCCTGCCAATGTAGGGGATACGGGTTCGAGCCCTGGTCTGGGAGGATCCCACATGCCGCGGAGCACCTAGGCCCGTGCGCCACAACTACTGAGCCTGTGCGTCTGGAGCCTGTGCTCCGCAACAAGAGAGGCCGCGATAGTGAGAGGCCCGCGCATCGCAATCAAGAGTGGCCCCCGCTCGCCGCAACAAGAGAAAGCCCTCACACAGAAACGAAGACCCAAAACAGCCAAAATAAATAAGTTAGTTAATTTAAAAAACAAAGTGAGGCACAGAGAGGTTAACTAATTCATGCCAGATCACAAAGCTAGGAGACATTCTTACCACCAAGTTGTGCTGCCTCCATGTGATACACAACTAGATCTAATGACCTAATGTCAGCATTCTTGTACCTTCTGTGAAGACCTCTCTTAGAATAGCACTTCTCACACATACAAACATGCATAGGGAATCACCTGGATGTCTTGTTAAAGTGCCTGTTTTGATTCTGAAGGTCTGGGTCAAGGATGAGATTATCCATTTCTATCTAACAAATTCCCAGGGAAGGGCACTGCTGCCAGCTTCTGTATCACACCTTGAGCAGCAGGTCCTTCAGATCCTGTAATTTTACAATTCGATGGCTGTGCCTAATGATTTTAAGAGCCCTTTCACTGTTCTCCTTTTCTCTGCCACGCAGTGTCATGTGGAAACTCTACTTAGTTGGCAGTAGCACAGTGTCCTTATACTCAGGGTATCCCTTGGGCAGGAACTTGAAAACTGACAATGCTCAACACTGGGAGCTAAACGCTCCAGTCAGCAGCCCGTGACTGAACGCCTGATTCCAAGGCTTCCCTAGGTGACAAGAAAGAAGACTGGCGCATCTGTACAGTATAATTCAAAAACAGCAAATGTGGGATCAGGCCACACACATACAGAGTCAGAATAACTTGGTCTGGAGCCAAAAAAGAGCAGGGCTACAAATATAGTTTCAAAATACTTTTTTTAAAAGTCCCATTAAGGGGCTTCCCTGGTGGCGCAGTGGTTGAGAATCCACCTGCCAATGCAGGGGACACGGGTTCGAGCCCTGGTCCAGGAGGATCCTACATGCCATGGAGCAACTAAGCCCGTGCGCCACAACTACTAAGCCTGTGCTCTAGAGCCCGCATGCCACAACTACTGAGCCCACAAGCCACAAATACCGAAGCCCACGCACCTAGAACCGTGCTCCACAACAAGAGAAGCCACCGCAATGAGAAGCCCGCACACCGCAACAAGGAGTAGTCCCCGCTCACCGTAACTAGAAAAAGCCCACATGCAGCAACGAAGACTCAATGCAGCCAAAAATAATACAATAAATTAAAAAGAAAAAAAAGTTCCATTAAAAGAATAGCCAAGGCGGTTACCCGCTGTCTGGTGCGGTGACCTGGCATGGGGAGCTGCGGGAGGGGAGGAGAGGGTGTCACTGTCGCTGATGGCTGAGGCGGCAGGAGGGAAGCTGGATCCCGGGCGGTGGGAGGGAAAGCGGGAGAGAGGGTCTGGTGAGGTGGCAGCGCTCAAGACCACGCTGGGTCAGGCTTGGTTCTTGTGGAGTGGAGTGCAGGGTGCCAAACCAAAAAAAAGAAGAAAAAAAAAAAGGAATAGCCAAGGGCTTCCCTGGTGGTGCAGTGGTTAAGAATCTGCCTGCCAATGCAGGGGACATGGCTTTGAGCCCTGTTCCGGGAAGATCCCACATGCCGCGGAGCAACTAAGCTAGTGAGCCACAACTACTGAGCCCACATGCCACAACTACTGAGCCCACATGCCACAACTACTGAAGCGCCCGTGCTCCGCAACAAAAGAAGCCACTCCAATGAGAAGCCCGCACACCACAACGAAGAGTAGTCCCCGCTCACCGCAACTAGAGAAAGCCCGCACACAGCAATGAAGACCCAACACAGCCAAAAATAAATAATTAAATTAAATTAAATTTTTTAAAAAAGAGCCCTCTTTAAAAAAAAGTCATGAGGGACACAAAATAATTAAAAAAAAAAAAAAAAAGAAGAGCCAAGTGGAAGGGCAGGGATGCAAAACGTGCCCCTTTTCAGCAGGCAGCGTACAGCAGAAGGCCGGTGTGTTCCTTTAGGACAAGTTCTGTACACCTCTGAGAAGTCGGGCTCCCCTCTCAGAATCCAGAGGCCCAAGCCACACAGCACCAGATGGGCCACTACTGGAGCAGCAGAGGATCTGAAAGCAAAGAGACACTCATCCAAGAAGGAGGCTGCTGAGCACTGGTGGTAGGGGACTGCCACCTTCAAGCTCTGAGTCTGACAAGGGAAGAAATGGGAAAGCCAGTGGCAGATTTAAGCCATGGAGCCAAGCTAAAGGTATGGTGGGACCCTGAAGTACTGAGTGAAATGAACCTAAATTGCCCCCTAAAACCCTGTCCCCTACACTTCCATTCAAGATAAACCGGTCTAGACAAACTAACCAATAATAAAGGCACTTTTCAGAAGGATCCACACCCAGGAATGGCCATGCTGCTGAGGGCATGCCAGTTTCAAGCTGCTCACCAGCCTACGAACTGGGGGAGGCTGACCTAGAACTGTGTGGATGCCCTATCCCTGCACAGCCTTCCCCTGGGCCCAGCCAAGGCCAGGCTGCGGAGGCTGTGGGGTCCAGCCTGACTCAGGAATTGGCTGGGCTGATGGGCCACCCGGCCATCCATCTGCTCTGCGCCCCACGTGCTTCCACTGTATCTGGATTTATCTCTTTCCCAGCAGGGGGAGGGTGGGTGGGGTGAACTGGGAGGACAACGGCCACTGCTGTGGATCCTGGAAAGGCACAGGCCTCAGAGTGAAAATTAACATGGCCCTAAAGGCTGCCCAAGATTCTAAAATACAAAAATTAACTACTGCTTATTCCTTTTATCAGATTTTTCTCCGATATAAATAAACTCTATTCCACTGTTAAGATAAACCCTGCTCTTGAAGAGGTATTTACCCAGAAATGATCAAATGTGCTTAATTTAAGCACCTTTCTAAATGAAGTCTGGACTGTAAGACATCACAACTTCTTTTAGTACCTCTTTAAGAGCTTACTTAGTACCTCTTTAAGAGCCAGGAGCAACTAAACACCATAATCTTAAACAGCACGGATTTCCCAATGTAACATTCCCAAGTTATAACATCTTAGATATATATTATTTAATAAAATATACTCCTGTTTCTATTTTAGACAGGGGACTAAGAAGACTCTTATCTGTGCTCTAAACAAAGACCAAAGGTGGGCACCATTGCCATGTCTGGGTTCCCCTCTAAAGCCGTGACTGGGAAACATACACTGATATTCTTTCTCAAGTCCTGTCTGCACCAAGGCAGTTTTCCCTTCATTTCTGGCCCAATTCTGGATGCAGGCACCTAGGCAGAGAATTCAACTTTTCAATGGGAAATGGGAAAAGGCAGTTGAGATCTCCCCTTTTTAAAAAAAGAGAACTCAGAATTTTGAAAGTAAAACTCTTAGAGACTTGCTTCTGTCTCTATTTCTAGAATCAATATTTAATACTAACTACTCAAACAATAATCACGTTATTTTACGTGATGGTCACCTGCAAAGTTCCGCTTCAAGGCAGGAACAAATGAAGTTACTTTCGCTCAGCCTCAGACATTAAGTTATCCTTGTGTAGATCTGTCTGTTATGGTATGGGGGAGGGCTCCTCCTCTCTCAACTCTGATTTCCCCAGCCACTCTCCAAAGGCTGCAAGCACTGGCTGAAGGTTAAAGGAGGCTCCATGCTTCCCTAAGGAGGCTGAAAAGTGCTACGAAAGAGGCTGCTACTGCCTTGGGGAGGAAATGGCAACACTGAGTCAAACAGTAGCTTTAGGAAGGAGACTGGCAATTTTGTTTGTGCAGCCATCAGTTGCATAAAGGCCAATGATGTCACATGCCTCTTTTATTTATAAGCAAATTTATTTTTAAGAATAAAACCAAACAAGCAAAGAACTGGTACATTAAATATGGGGCAGGAAGTCATTAACTGGGTCCAAAGGTGCTGAAGAGCCTGGGCAGAGGGGCTGGTTAGTGACTTGGGTCACTGCTGTAATCTGTTCCAGGGAGGATTCTTACCAGGTTGGAAAGGCAAATAAAACTTAGAAAATGGCCCTGAAGCAGCCTCTGCTGCCCTGAGAATCACTTTTCGTTTCCAATTCTATTTATATTTCAGGGATAATGGGGGAGAGGGCGTTAGTTAAAATCTTCAGCCATTTTAATTGCTAGATAACGTAATCTTAATGTCTCCAGAAGCCTGCTTCATTTCTTTCAAGAAGTATCAGAGGATTAGAATCAAGGAAAATAAAACTCAATGCCACAGGTCCTAGTCACCTACTTCCTCCCATAAGAAGCCACCACCGGGAAGGAGAAAACATAGGGCCACCAAGGAGCTGCAGAAGTTGCAGGTGGCATGAATGAAGATTTATCTCCCCCACTACCTGAAGGGAAGCGGAGAGTGACCACAGATGCCCAGGGCTTCACCAGCCTTCCCTGGTGAAGAGTGTGCCTAGCACCACACTGCCCAGAGGCCGGTGAAGGAAGGCTGGGAGAGCCCAATGGGATGACCAGGTCACCCCTGGCAACACCACAGCTTCCTAAGCTACAGCTGTAAGCAGACCAATGGCACCCATTAGGCAGGACCTGGCCTGTCTCCTCAGGCAGAACCTTGGCCTAACGGAAGAACCTTCCATTTCTCCCTTATCCTCTGCCAAACACCAAGAGGTGGAGGTGGTAGAGACTGGGAAAGAGAAAATCAGACCAAAAAGTAGCCAGAGTTGTCTACCTTTCATAGGAAAAGGACTAGAACATGGCTTAGGCCTCTTCTGGAGCTTTCAAGGATTTTCAAAGGAAACATATTTTGGCCACATTGGGCTAGTTCCCAGGAGTTCTTAAAGCCTTAGCTTCAGAAGTACTATTTTTGGGGGGATAACAAATGAAACTTAGTTTGGGTCACTAAGATGAGACGCAGCCAGGAATTCACATTCAGAGGAGGGGCCTAGAAGTACTCAAATCAGTAATAGGAAAGGACTGACCAGAGATACAGACTGAGCCAGAAAATTTTCCTCTTTGCACAGAGGACTAAAGCCAGACTGTCAACTACCTAGAAGGGAACTGTAATGCCCCTGCCTAGATTCAGGCCCCAAGTTATCCCAAAGGTTGCTTCCAGGCAGCACAAGAGCAAGAGCAAGGGGGTGGTTACTCTGAAAGTCAGAGCAGGTGGCACCAAGAGAGGTGTAAGTCTGTAAAGAGACCTCAGAGCCCTTTGCTGGCCAGCAGCCATTTCCACGTACTTGAGGATCAGGCAGCTGCTCTCAAGGTACTCTCACAGTGGCCAGAGCTGAGCCTGGAAAGCGAGCAAGTAGGCAGGGTGATTAACTGAAGCTGAGCCTCAGCAGGGACCACAAGCTCCTGGGGAAGAACGACAGGACTTATTTCATGGATCATTTGGAGAAAACCTCGTTTCAGGCTTCAGTTCTACTGATAGCTTAAGCCTAATTAAGTCCTGAACTATTTAAAGGGATTCTTGGGTGTTTGAGGATAAAAAAAAAAAAGAAATGATGAAATTTAAGTCCAGGCCTTGTTCTGTTTTTTTAACCCAAAGCGCACACCCACCTATTGAAGCCCTTTCTTGTTTTCCTTGAACTACTGATGTCAGGGAGCACAAAAATCAGATTTCTCGTCAGGACCTCTAAGAGTTTTCAGACCTCCAAAGTTTTGAGTTCTGTAAGCAATCAAGCAGATGGCCAATAGCAGTAAACAGCTCTCACCTGGACTGTGGGACTGTCTTATCCACAAACAGGAATATTGCCTTTTCAGAAGGAAGCTGGATCCTTTTCCTGATGATCCACATGAACTGAGCCACAGTGATGTCAGATGGAACCAGATACTTCCGTTTGTCAATGTCAACAATCTGAGAGCCTGAGACTTTTTCCACAATCACCTGTGAAAGCAAAGAAAGGTCAGGACTAGATTTCTAATGTGAGGCTCTGGCCCTGCATTGTTGGACAGCTGATGAACAGTGTGTGGGCAAGGAGGTGTTTGGGAAACTGCATAACATGAGAAAATATGCCCCTGATTTAATAAACCACACACTCTGGAGGTTAAGAACTGATATAAATGTGTTATAGGGAAATGGTAAGTGCTTTTCTGTGGTCAACTATTATATTTCTCATCCCTGATCTCAGCACGCATAAGAGAAACACAGCCCTCACTACAAAGCTTTTCAACATTTTGTCTGGGCAGACTCGAAAATATCTGGTGAGGGTTTCCTCTACAGCCTGTTACTCCAGGCTGGACCACAGAATGGATCTGCCTTCACACTACAGAGGAATTAAGATCTCAAGGAACACAGGAAATGAGAATGGATGGACTAATGGGAATGACTGGCAAGCCCAGCCAGCCAAGAACGAAGCTCTTCATTTGGTCTGTTGCTTCTCTCTGAACTAAGTTTCAAATTTATCCCTCCTGCCCCCTCCCCAAAGGAACTGTTCACAAGCAATAAGCTACAATAACAGGCCTGGATGTCCTTAAAAATAAATAAGGGTTACAGAAACTATCTCCCCTACCATGGGATAAATACAGGATAAGTATCATTGATTAAACACAAGCCACTAGCAGTGGCTTCTCAGATTTTTTTAGTCAGGAAAGGATGTCAAGATCAGAGTGAGAAAAGGGAACTAGAAGTCAGGTAAAGATGGAGGCTCAAAGTTAAAGATCAATGTCCTGAGACTAAAGTACCACTTCCAAGACCAAAGTGAAAGTCTCCCTCCACCACCATTCCCAAAAGTGGCTGTGACCTGTTGCCCTGTCCTAGAACATCGTTTATTACATAATTGTCTAGGGAAGCCCAGAGGCTTCTGACAGCTTGTTGGCCTAGATCAGGAGGTTCAGCACTGAGGCATCCTGAACAGCATCAACTCAAGCCCCTCACGCCCCGGCCCCAGCTGGTCCCTTACCCAGTCTGGCCCATCTGCTACTATAACTGGGACTGGAATCTAAACTTGTCAACTGTTGAATGGCCTGGAGCCCTATCACGGGTCTTAAACAGCAAGGGTGACAGCGAGGTGAGAGGGCGGGGAGTCCACTCACCGGAACCCGGTCGGGATATTTCGCTCGGATCTTCGCAGATTCCACGCATCTGTGTTCTATGGGAGAAACGCACCGGGCTGACTGTCGCGCCTGACCGGCCGGCCGGGTCCCGAGCCCCCGGCCCTCCTCCCCACCGTGACCTGTGAACGCCCCAGGTCCTCGTTCAGGCGTCCCGGCAACCTCGGTTCCCGGTCCACTGGCTCCGGAAGGTCCCGCAGAGGTCGGCGCGGGGTGGGTGGGCAGCCGCCCGGGGTGCCGGGACCTCGGCGACCCGAGACCAGAGTGCGGCATCCGCGCCGCCGGGCCCAGCCCAGGGCGGCCCGAGTGGGGGAGGGGGCCCACCCGCCGCCCCAGCCCCCACGGCGGGGCCAATGGCCGAGTGCTTACCCAGCGAGTGGTCCTCCTTGAACATCCACTTCATGGCGGCGGCGGCAGCGGAGAAAGGATGCAGCCGGCTCTCGGAGCCGCGGAGCTCAGCGCACCAACCACAACAACAACAACGGCGGCGGCGCCGGCGGCGGCAGCAGCTGTAGCGGTAGCGGCGGCGGCGGCGACTACACGGCAGGCGGGACTTCCGGCTACCGGAGTCTAGCAACCTTCAGGGGGCGGAGCTTCCGGCGCCGCTCGCTGGGACGCCGCGCCAAGGGGCGGGACCGCATGTCAAGGGGCGGAGCCGCATGTCAAGGGGCGGGACAGGAGAGGTCGCTGAGAGGGGCTGCCGGCGGAGTGGGGATGACAGAGTTGGTGACAGATGTCCGTGAGGGATATTGGTGACTGGGGAGGGGATATTCGAGAACTGGTAACAGGAGTGGGGTCTCAGTGGACGTTGGTAAGGGGAAGGGGTGAGTGGGGCTCTGGCTGATGGGTTAGGGCTCTTATAGAGGACTATTCATTAGGGAAACCTGCCTGGGGCGTTGGTGACAACAGGGGGATTTTGTAGGTATGGATGACAGAAGAGGGTTCTCTGGTGGTTGGTGATGGCAGGGGGTCTATTTAGGGCGTTGGCACTTTGGGGAGTATTGTTTGGAGTGGTTATAGATTCGGGGCTCAATCTGGAGGCTGTGACTAGTTTGAGGGGACTGTGTGGGGTGGGGTACTGATGACAAACCGGGGGTTCAGTATTGGGGACAGCCATAATAGGTTGCATTGGACCTAGAAATTGAATTTAAACAAATCCCATTTCCTTCCCTTATTCACGAATAAATGTTTGAATAAGCATTTAAGAAAAGCTATCATAACTACGCATTTGAGGAGTGTAACATCACACTTACCACAAAGAGCCCCCTTCGCCTTAACTGGCAGAAGAGTTAGAGGTGACTGTCTGGCTCAGAGAATTCCCCTGATAGCTGGTCACGAGATGGGTTTCTTTGCCATTCAGCATGGGGTTCAGCAATCACAGCCTAGGCTGTGTGTGTGTGTGCCATCTGCCTGAGCACAGGCCTTCAGGGTCTCCAGTGATGTCATTCCTTTCTTCCTCCAAGAGTCATCAGGGCAGTGCGCTCTGGTTCATCATCTGTTTATGAGCTGGTGAATACGGAAGGAGATATTCACTTAATTGGGACACGTGATCCTTGCCACGTGCTTGTGATTCTGATGCATCTGAAAGGCCTGTTTGTTTGAACATGGTCATTCATCATTTCCTCAGTTGAAACTCCTGATGGATGTTGTGGAATCTAGCTTTATTCTGAAATTATTTTTGATATTTTAAGACTGTGTGTCTGAGCAACTAAAATCCGTGTTTGTTTCTTGCCTGTTTTAAATGAAGTGAAAAATCCTTTGAATTTCATACCTAGAAATTATTGTTGTTGCATATAGGAGCACTGTTCTAAGTGTTGGGGGAAAGCAGTGAGCAGAACAGACAACACTTGCACTCTTATGGAGTTTGCATTCTAGTGGGACAAAACAAAAAAAATATGTTGGGTAATGATAGGTGCTGTTTAGAAAAATAAAGCATGGTGCTTGACTAGAGAGTGATGTGTGGGATCAAATGCATATTAGATAAAGTGGTTTGGCATATTCTAGGAACAGGAAGGAACCCCTTGTGGCTGGAGCTGAATAAATAAGAGGGTGTGTGTTAGGAGGTGAGATCAAAGGGATCTAGAACAAAAGTGAGTTGAGCTTTGAATTCCATTTAAAGAACTTTGGATTTTATTTAGAATGAAATGAGAAGTCAGTGGAGGGTTTTTGTTTTTGTTTGTTAGTATTTATTTATTTGGCTATGCCGGGTCTTAGTTGCGGCATGTAGGATCTTTAGTTGTGGCATGTGGGATCTAGTTCCCGGACCAGGGATTGAACCCAGGCCCCCTGCATTGGGAGCGTGGAGTTTTAGCCACTGGACCACCAGGGAAGTCCCAGTGGAGGGTTTTAAGAAGTGTGACAGGCATGAAGAACCTAGGGGCAAGACGGGAATAAAGACGCAGACCTACTAGAGAATGGACTTGAGGACATGCGGAGGGGGACAGGTAAGCTAGGACAAAGTGAGAGAGTGGTAGTGTATATATGGACATATATACACTACCAAATGTAAAATAGAGAGCTAGTGGGAAGCAGTCGCATAGCACAGGGAGATCAGCTCGGTGCTTTGTGACCACCTAGAAGGGTGGGATAAGGAGGGTGAGAGGGAGGGAGATGCAAGAGGGAAGAGATATGGGAATATATATATATATATATATATATATATATATATATATATATAACTGATTCACTCTGTTATAAAGCAGAAACTAACACACCACTGTAAAGCAATTATACTCCAATAAAAATGTTAAAAAAACAAAGTGTTATGATATGACTTTCCTTTTTAAGTGATCAGGCTAGCTTCTGTGTAGACAACAGACTATAGGGGGTTGAGGATGGAAGCAACAGAAGAGTTAATAGGCTATTGTGATAATCTAGGTGTATGATTTTGTTGGTTTAGACCAAGAAGTTATCTGTGGAGGTGTTGGGAAGCAGCTGTGTTCTACATATATTTTGAAGGTATATCCAACAAAATTTGCTGGTCAATTGAATGTGAGTTATGAGAGATGAGTCTAAGTCATGGTTTTGGAAGAATGGAGTTGCCATGTACTGATGTACTGGAATAGGGTGGAGCCAGCGGGGGGTGGGGGGGCAAAGCAAGGCTTTGGTTTTGGTTATATTAAGATGCCCAAGAGACACATCCAAGTAAAGATGTAGAGTAGGTAGACGGATCTATGAGTCTCAAACTCAGAAGCGAAGTATTTAAAGCTATCGAACTAGAGATCCGCTAGAGAGTGAGTATAAAAATGAAAATACCTATTTTGCGAATAGAGCTAAACACTGAGGAATGAAGATGGTTATTCACCATCTGATAATGAATCAGTGAAGGAGATAGAAATTGGACCGAAGACCCCCTGCTTCCCTTTGAGCTGGCCATTGAGTCCTAGTTCAAAGCATGTGTACACCAGCTTGCACCTGGAAGAACTTAGTACACTTCTCAGGGGAGAGGTCTGCTGTTCACCAGCTTACAGGCATGTATGTCATCTGATGGTCTCAATGATGTGCAGTGTCTGTCTTCTATCTTTACCTACCTTCTTGATGTCCTTTTCCAGTTCACCATTCTAACTGGTGTCTCTGATCTGCCTTGATGATATGCATCACCTTCTTTACCTATTGGGTCATTATATTTAGCTTACTGAATGTTCTAAGGACATTGGATCTCTTCCTTGAGAGGGTTGTTAGTTGACGAGGTGAGTCAGAAGAAGAAATAGGATAATACATATATGCAATTACACATTCACCAACTTGTGAAACATGGAGAGTAAATTTCAAAGGTATGTGAACATGGATACTGAGGGATGGCTAGGACAATGGGGGCTGACACAAAGCCAAGTGTGGCTTATCAAGAAGGACTTCACAGAGGGACTTCCCTGGTGGTCCAGTGGATAAGACTCCATGCTGCCAATGTAGGGGGCCTGGGTTCAATCCTCGGTCGGGGAACTAGATCCACATGCATGCTGCAACTAAGGAGTCTGCATGCCGCAACTATGAGCCCACATGCTGCAGCTAAAGATCCCACGTGCTGCAACTAAGACCCAATGCAGCCTAAATAAATAAATAAAAATTTTAAAAAAGACTTCACAGAGAATGTGAATTTTATGTTTCAGAAAGAAGGGTGCATTTTCCAAAGTGTAAACTTTCCTTAACAGATAGAAACAAAGCCTGGAGTTGGAAGAGGGAACTGGGAAGTCAAAGGTTTGGTGATATAAATGCCAAGGTGAAAGAAATGTTGGAAAGTGTTGAAGCAAACATTCCGGAGTTCTAACCTGATTCAAGAGACCCTGAATGGGCGCTTATAGAAAGGAGTAGAATACAATTTTTTTTAATTTAATTTTATTTATTTATTTTTGGTTGCATTGGGTCTTCGTTGCTGTGCGCAGGCTTTCTCTAGTTGCAGCGAGCGGGGGCTACTCTTGGTTGCTGTGCGCGGGCTTGTCATTGCCGTGGCTTCTCTTGCAGAGTACAGGCTCTAGAGTGCAGGCTCAGTAGTTGTGGCGCAGGGGCTTTTTTTCTCTGTGGCGTGTGGGATCTTCCCGGACCAGGACTCGAACCTGTGTCCCCTGCATTGGCAGGCAGATTCTTAACCACTGCGCCACCAGGGAAGCCGTAAAATATGATTAAAATGCATAGTTTTTAGAGAACGACTTTCTTTGTCCTTGGAGGTAAATTGCATAAAACACGAGAAAATTATGGAAATGGAAACTGAGACGTCAGTTCTTAGTCAAGAATGTGTGAAAATGACAAAATATAGACAAATCTTTAGCATTTAAAAAAAATTTAATATTCTGTCAAGAATTGAAATAAAACCACAAAAAGTAGTTTCCTCAAATCAGGGGAACAAAGAGTAAATATTAGTATCTGTTATTATTAAACACTTTTGCAAAGCTCATGGCATCTCAGAGGAGGCTGAAGCACTTCATACACCCAAATTCTTAGTAGTCACCTCCGTTTCAGCAGTGACTAAGCTGACACCAGCTACAGCATGTGTTTCCTTCTGAAAGAAGGAGCTTTGGAGGCAAACACCTCCTTCCTCACAGCACAGCCACCCTCAGGAAGCAACATCAGAACCATCTATTCTAAATTTTATTTTAATGGGTTTTTTTTAATATTTATTTTTTTATCTTGGCTGCACTGGGTCTTAGTTGTGGCACTCAGGATCTTCCTTGTAGCATCTTTAGTTGTGGCATGCAGGATCATTAGTTGCGGCATGTGGACTTCTTAGTTGCGGTGTGTGGGCTTCTTAGTTGTGGCATGTGAACTCTTAGTTGCAGCATGCACACAGGATCTAGTTCCCCGACCAGGGATTGAACCCCAGCCACCGATCTAGTTCCCCGACCAGGGATTGAACCCCAGCCACCGGCATTGGGAGTGCAGTCTTAACCTCTGGACCACTAGGGAAGTCTCCTGGTTATTTAAATAAATGAAAGACATTCACTTAAAGCATAAGTACAGTATAATGGCAGAATCATAACATAGATTTAAGCCTAACAGTTGTTGTATTTAAGAGCTGTGTTGCCACCCCAGAAAAGCTTTAAAGCAAAAATGAGTGGTAATGGACCAGATATGTCAAAATAATGACTTATGGCTGATTACATTGTCATCTTGGACTGTGGTAAGGGCCCTGGATAGTTTCCCCTTATGGGACATCTTGACCTCTTTCTGTGTTGTTAGGATCTCGGCTGTTCTCTTCATCGGAAACCCACTTCTAGGTTATGGTGACTAAACTTATCATGGTGATCATTTTGAAATGTATAGAAATATTGAAACACTACGTTGTGTAACAGGAACTTACATAGTGTTGTAGGTCAATTATACTTCAAAAACAAACTCATAAAAAAGAGATCAGATTTGTGGTTATCAGAGGCAAGGTGGAGGGAGGGGGGAATTGGATGAAGGAAGTCAAAAGGTACAAACTTACAGTTATAAGATAAATAAGTACTAGGGATGTAATGTACAACATGATAAATATAATTAGCACTGCTCTATGTTATATATGAAAGAGTAAATCCTAGGAGTTCTTATCAGAAGGAAAAAATTTTTTTCTATTTAATTTTTAATCTATATGAGATAAGCAATATTCACTAAACTTATTGTGGTAACCATTTCATGATGTAACTCAAATCATTATGCTGTACACCATAAACTTATACAGTGCTGTATGTCAATTAAACCTCAATAAAACTAGAAGGAAAAAAATCCTTCTAGGTTGCCTTCAAAATAGGAGCATCTACTACTGGACTCCATTCTGAGCACAAACCTCACACTATCTCTTGGAACTGCAATGTGATCCTTTTGGTGAAGAACTTGGCTATTGACCATGTTAAAAAAAAATTCCTTCTGCCATGTTCGAAATACTAGGGGGCGGGTGGAGTGGGGGGAAAGCATTCAATTAAGTGATACTCCAACATTATCTTTGGAGAGGAGCATAGCTTCCCCTAAAACAGGTAGCCAAGCTTGTGCCCAATTAAGGTAACAAAGTATAGCAGAGCTATATAGTAATTATCCTTTCTCTCTCTTGAAGAGCAGGGAGATTTGTGTCCTGTTTCTGTCCGGCTATGGAATATAATGAAAGCGATAGAAAGTTTGGAGACAAAGAGCCATGGTTTGGTCTTGGCGCAGGATCAGGTCCAGGACCACGGCCACATTCATGTTCTCTGTGTTTTCCTCCAATGTAGGGTGTGCTGTGACTGGTTGGACTTAAGTACACAATGAACCATATTGGGGATTAACAGATGACACATATGCAAGTATTTACTTTAAGTCAACATTTATGAAAATCTTATTTTACAAAAATGTTAACACAGCCGATGGCTACGACTTTGGTACACATAAACAGTCCGCCTTTGGGAAAGCGCAAGTAATGCGTAAATCGACGACTACACTTCAGTTGCCGGCACCGTCCCGTTAGCCCCACCCCTACCGAAGCCCGTCTCCTTGCTATTGGTTCCTTTCCCTACCCCGTCGGTTGCCGTGGAGACCAAGCCTATGGCAACCAGGAGAAGCCAAAGTTTGTCGAATCTCTGGAACCGCCGAGGAATCCCGAGCTCTTGGCCCGACTCACCGCTGCCCTCATGGCTCTCTACGAGCTCTTCTCTCACCCAGTGGAGCGGGGCTACCGCGCGGGGCTCTGCTCTAAGGCCGCACTGTTCCTGATGCTGTCCGCCGCGCTCACGTACATCCCGCCGCTGCTGGTGGCCTTCCGGAGCCACGGTGAGCCTGCCCCCCGGCCGGTGCGCGACGCGGCTCTCCGCGGCGACCGCGCCGGCTTCCCTGACCTCGGCCCCTCCGCCTCCCGCCCTTTTTACCTCAGGGTTTTGGCTGAAACGAAGCAGCTATGAGGAGCAGCCGACCGTGCGCTTCCAGCACCAGGTGCTGCTCGTGGCCTTGCTAGGACCCGAGCACGGTGGTTTCCTAGCCTGGAGCACGTTTCCCGCCTTCAACCGGCTGCAGGGGGATCACCTGCGCGTCCCGCTCGTTTCGGTGCGTGGTTCCCGCCTGGGCCCAGCCGCCCGTCGGTACTGGGCTGCGGTGGGGATGGGGGAAGGGGTGGGAGGGCGCGCCGCGGCCGGAGCCCCGGCCCCTGTGTCCGGGGGAGCCCGGCTTGGGTCTGAGGGAGTCACGAACCCACGGGAAGTTCTGTGCACAAGTTCACTGACCCGAGCTTATGTTTAATTTCCTGGGGAGCAAATTTGTTGTTTCATTCGACTTCTCCAAGCCGTCCACCACCCCAATAAAGTTAGCTACAGCTGTCAGCGTCTGTGACCTATACAGAGGCTAGAAGCCTGGGGGGCAACCTATGTCCGACCCTGTCATTTCCGTGGGCCTGCCCCTTCCTAATGGAAGGGTGGTCGCGAAAGTTGCCTTATGAGTCGTGAAGGCCGAGTGGTGTTCTAGTTAACTACCCCGTCGTGCAGCTGCAGTAGTGCATCAGCACTCGGTAGGAACGGAAAGGTCAGGCATTTTTAGGCAGACTGACACGCGGAAGCCAACGTGCTGGTTGGTTAAGCAACCTCCGCAGAATGTGCTGCTGGCCCAGGCCCGCCTCCCTGGGCTCGCCTCCTTAGATGCCGCTCCATCCTGCCGCTGTCTGGGATGAAAATGAAGCATTTTACTGTCTGTAATCTAGTATCTGGTTCACGATAAGTGAGGGCTTCCTATACAATCACCCCCTTTACACTCATTTTCTGAAAACATTTTCCTTTAGAAGTAGGAAAATTCTGGATTTCCTTCTTCCAAAGTTGAATCTCTTTAGACATCTCTGAGATGATTGGCCTACAGTCAAATTTGTGCAGCGGAAAAAAAAATTGACTTTTTGCCCAGCAACTAAACAAAGTGACAAAAATTTTAAAATCTGATTGGTCATATGAATAACCGCAAACAAAATATGATTCCCATTATTTTTATGATTACTTTAAATTTCCTTTTTTTCCCTGACTATAAAAATGCATGCTCATTGTAAAATATTAAAGACTTACAGGTATGTATAATGACGTAAAATTAAAGGCTCAGTTTGGTACATGTATCGATACTTGTTAATTAACCTTCATTTTAAGGTCTGCAAAGTATTTCATGATATGGAAAACTGCAGTGGATTTAACAGTTGCCTGTTGGTGGATTTTTGATTTGCTTTTACTTTTTCACTAGTAGAATACTGCAGTGAACAAGACTTTGAATAAGTCATACATCTTTAGACATCAGATTGTGAGGAATTGGAATAGAAGCTGTTTGTTGAAATTGTATAAATACATAGAAAACTAAGCAAGCAAATAAAATAATTATTAACTCCAGAAAAATAAAAGTAAGGAAAAGCAATCAGTTATGAATAGGATTTACATATCATAATTTGGTGAACACTGAATGTTAACTAACCAGAATAAGACTTTAACGCTACTGGGGGGATGGGAAGGTGGCGGTGCTGGCTGGAAGGGAGGGGGAAAGAAAACTAAATTATCCCTCCTTGTGGGAAGACAATAGAGGATGCCTGAAATGGAAGTTGAGAAGTACCAGCCAATGCCAAGGTTGTGTAAAGACATGGAGATACATTTCTAAATAATAAGGTAAATGAGGCAAAATTAGTTGCCCTGTGGGTGGAAGCCTGCAGGTTTTTGTAACAAACATTGTTGAACACTTTGATTCTTTAAATGATCAGGTCTTTTAAATTTATTTAAAAATAGAAGTTGAGTAGAGACAAATTTATTTTCGCAGCTCCTCCCTAATCGTGACATATTGCCCATTTTTATTCTCATTTGAGATTATAATGCCTCTGGGGAAGGGTGACTGCGGGTGAGAGGCCAGTATCGAGGTACGTTTCCTTTTCCCTGTAAACCCACTGTACTTCTGTTCCACCTGTGTTTCCTTTCCAAAAGTGGAAACAAAGGTGGTTGTTCTTGTTTGTGTTACAAACACACAAAAAATTAACTTGTTAGTTTTACTTTAGGTTAGCATTCCTTGTCTTTTAAATTTTTGGTAGAAATTTTTTCTTTACATTTGTATATTCCTATCTGTCATACTTTCTGGTTACTTGAGTCTAAGAAATAATCATGAAAACTTAAAATAATCATGAAAACAAGGATACAGCATTAGGTTTCATTCATGTGTTCTTTTCACTTGTTCATCCACCATGACCTGGGTTGGCTTCCCAGTTGGATTGCTAGTTAGCCTCTTATCTCTGTAACCAGAAACCACTCCCTTGAGAGCACTGCCCACCAACCCCCTACTTCTGGTGTGTGTGTGTTGCGATTTTGTGAAGCCAAGACTACCTCTTGTTTTTATGGTGTCCAGAGCTATCAATCCTCTTTAATACTGGGCAGTTTTACACTGTAAAACATAAAGCCAAAGCTCCTTTTTCTTAGTCTTTTTTTTCTCTCCATTCTAAGCCTCTATAAGTAATTTATGACCTTGTCTACAGTCTTTCTCAGTAAATTATTTGCTTCCTTGCTGGCTGAGCTCTTGGTTTGAGAATAGTTTAAAATCATGAGATACAAATAAATAGTTAGAAGATATAAAGGAAGTACAGAAAAAAAGTAAGCAAAAATTCTAGGAGAAAAAGGATAATATCAATACAAGGGAAAGAGGTCTACCAGATATTAAACTATACCTTAAAGCTCTAATAAGTAAAGTAGTGTGGTTTGGGGAATTATATAAAAAGTATGGAAATGGACCCTAATATGACAAAGGTGGCATTTTAAATCACTGCATAAAGATGGAGCTAGTCCTCAGAGACTGTACAGCAGAATTAAAGTCCAGATAGATCAAAATTAAATTTAAAATCATAGAAGTACTGAAACAAATGAGTGAAAGCTTTTTTGTTTGTTTGTTTTGTTTTTTGTTTTTTTTTGCGGTACGCGGGTCTCTCACTGTTGTGGCCTCTCCCGTTGCGGAGCACAGGCTCCGGACGCGCAGGCTCAGCGGCCATGGCTCACGGGCCCAGCCGCTCCGTGGCATGTGGGATCTTCCCGGCCCGGGGCACGAACCCGTGTCCCCTGCATCGGTAGGCGGACTCTCAACCACTGCCCCACCAGGGAAGCCCCCAAGAGTGAAAGCTTTTAAATCTCTGAGTATGACGTAAAATTTAGAAGGCATAAAAGAAACTTTTTTGATAAATGCAAATGTAAAATTTAAAAAATTATTGGCCTGGTGAAAACCATAAGCAAAGCCAAAACACAAATGACAACAAGGAAAAAAGTTTTACTATTTGTATCACTTGTAAAGGGCTAATTTTCCTAACATAAAGTGCCTACAGATCTATAATTAAAAGACCAACTACCTAGTAAAAAAATGGGCAAAGAATATGCACAGTTTATAGAAGACAAAACACACTGTGAACTAAAAAAACACATGCACAGCCTAAAAGTTGAGTTATGTTTTATTAGGCAGACATACTGAGGACTTCAAGCCTAGGAGGCAGCATCTCTAGTAACCCTGAGAAAACTGCTCCAAGGAGGTGAGGTAGGATATACAGGAGTTTTGCAACAAAGGGCAGGTAATAAGAACAAAAGATTACTGTTAGTACAAGAAAACTAGATCTCAAGTTAAGGAATTTAGCACTTTGCTATGTATGGGAAGATGCTAGAGATTTGGCTCACTGAAATCATTCCTTTGATATGCACCTCAGCGGTCTGGGGCCAGTATCCTGTGTTTTCACATCCTGAATTTCCTCAGGGTGCACCGTGGGGAGTGGCTGCAGTCTGATGGCTGCTAGATGGCAGGTATTCTTTGTTTCTGTCCTGAGTTCCCTCAGGGCTCGCCAGCTCACCATCAGCGTGGGTGTAATCGCTAATGACTGTGACATCCTTTGTTTACTGATGTGGCAGGCAGTATTCTATTTCTCAACACATAACTCTTAAACATATGAAATCGTGCTTGTAATTAGATGCAAATTAAGAATAATTGAGATATCATTTTTATCTATCAAATAGGCAAAAATTGAAGTTTCGTAGCACGGTGAGCAAGATGTAGGGAATTGTGCATACACTCCTGTATATCTCTGGTGGGAGTGTAGATTGATAAAACCTCTTTAAGGACCATATTTGTTTGTCCATATATGTCAAAATTACCAATTCATGTGCCTGCTTCTACTTATAGTAAGGTATCCTAAGGTTTGTGCACACATGTGAAATGACATATGTAAAAAGTTGCTCATTGCAGCATTGTCTGTAGCATCAAAAGATGGTAAACAGGGCTTCCCTGGTGGTCCAGTGGTTAAGCATCCGCCTGCCAATGAAGGGGACACGGGTTCAAGCCCTGGTCTGGGAAGATCCCACATACCGCGGAGCAACTAAGCCCTTGCGCCACAACTACTGAGCCTGCTTTCTAGAGCCCACGAGCCACAACTACTGAGCCCGAGTGCCACAGCTACTGAAGCCCACACGCCCAGAGCCCGTGCTCTGCAACAAGAGAAGCCACTGCAATGAGAAGCCCAAGCACCACAGCAAAGAGTAACCCCCGCTCGCCACAACTAGAGAAAAACCCACGCGCAGCAACGAAGACCCAGCGCAGCGAACAATAAATAAATAAAATACATTTTTTAAAAAAATGGTAAACAACCTATGTAGCAATAGAAGACTCATTTAGAAAGTTGTTCTATCTACCTAGTGGAATGTTACATAGCTTTTTTTTTTTAATGAAGTTGGATTTATATCTATTGATGTGGAATTACCTCCAAGAGAAATTGATAAGTGTAAAAAACAAAAATTGTATATAATATGCTTCCATTTGTATAAAAATAGAAAAAAAACCCCAAAATATACGAATGTGTGTATTTACATACACACACATGCATGCTTCAGCTATCTCTGGAAGAATTCAAAGGAGACTGACAACATTGATTGCTCTGGGGAAGGAGCTAGGTGGCTGAGGTTAAGGTGGGAGAGAAATTTTTCACTACGTAGCCTTTTGTACCATTATAATTTTGTAACATGGGAATGTAATACATATTCAAGATTTTAAAATTACAATGACAACAATTTTAAAAGGAAAAATTTAGAAAGCGCCATGTAAAACAAAAGCAAACCAAAAAAACAGTAAAATTTTAAAAGCAGGTAAGTATATAAAATGCCACTTTGGAAAATAGTTGGCACTTCCTCAAAAAGTTAAGCATAGAGTTATCCTCGCTCTTCTAGTCCCCGCTTTGCCGCGCATTTAAGATTCCTCGTGGAAGCTGAAGCCGCGCTTTCAGCGTGGCCCCTCCAGCCAGCCGGGCCCTTCAGATGAGAACCGTGCCCAGGCCAGCGCCCGCAGCTCAGCCACCAGCAGCGGCTCCACCATCTGCTGTTGGCTCCCCTGCTGCTGCTCCCCGGCAGCCAGGTCTGATGGCCCAGGTGGCAACCACTGCAGCCAGCGTCGGCCACACTCTGGGTCATGCCCTCCCTGGTGGCTTCAGTAAGAGGAAGTAATGCTGAGATCTCAAGGCCTGACGTCACTTACTGGGAGCCTCAGGGAACCCAGCCGGCACAGCAGCAGCAGAATGGCCCATGCTTTTTTCAGGTGAAATAGTTTTTGGAGTGTGCACTGAACCAGGGTGACCTTAAGCTTTGTGAAGGTTTCAGTGAGGTGCTAAAACAATGCAAATTGGTGAATGGGTTAGCTTCATCTAGAAGTTCCAACTGAAGACATGAAAAATCATCTCTCATGACCATGTTGATTTAGCATTAAAAATATAATTAATAGTGAAGATAAAAAATGTGAAGCCACCAGTTAAGCCTCTCCTCGATCATTAATAGCTTTTGTGCTTCAGAATTGCAGTGGAAGAGGGTAGTCTCACCATGTAGAAGCTCATGAGATGGTATTGAGTTTGGGGCTGGGCGGATGTTTGGCCTCTTAAACAAGCTTTTGTTTGTGAATTAATTAGAATAAAGTGATTTTCTTTCCAAAAAAAAGAAAAAAAATAGAGTTATCATGTGTTCCAGCATCCCTACTCCTAGGCATATGTGTACCCCCCAAAATTGAGGACACATGTCTACACAGAAACTTGTGCACAAATGTTCATAGCAGCCTCATTCATAAGAGCAATAACAATTCAAAAAAAAAGTCCAAACAACCCAAACGTCCATCAATGAGTGAATGGATAACAAAATATGTTATATCCGTACAATAGAATATTACCCAACCACAAAAAGGAATGGAGTCATGATATGTGCTACAACATGGATGAACCTTTTTGCTAAGTAAAAGAATCCAACCACAAAACAGCACATGTTGTATGATTCCATTTAGATGAAATGTCCAGAATAGACAAATCTGTAGAGACAGAAGGTAGATTAGGGATTCCAGGAACTTGGGGAATTAACTGGTGGAGAGGAGAGATGGGTAGTGACTGCTAATGGGGATGGGTATATGGTTTCTTTGGGGGCTGATGGAAATGTTTTGAAATTGGAATCAGTGGTGATAGTCACACAACGTTGTGAATATACTAAAATCTACTGAATTGTAGCAAAAGCATGAATTTTATGGTATGTGAATTATGTCTAAATTTTTTAAAAAGCAGGTTGGTGATATCCTGGTGATATGCTTACAAGCCGTAGTAATAAAAATTGCTATTGGGAATTTCCAGGTTAGGACTTCGCGCTTTCACTGACTAGATCCCTGGTCTGGGAACTAAGATTCCGCAAGCTCCACAGCACGGTCAAATAAATGAATAAAATTGAAATTGCTATTAATTTACCATGCCTCTGGCATATGCTAAGCATTTCATCATTAGATAATACATTTAAATTCCTGTATGTGATACTTGGCCTTTAACAATCACTTAGTAAAGTGTTAGCCATTGATTTTTTACATATATTATCTCTTTAAGCCTCACAGTAACCTTGTGAGGTAGAGGTTATACCCCCATTTTACAGACGAAGAGAACAAGACTCATAGCTAAGTGACAGTTTCTAGCTCTCAGCTAAGCAGTCAGGTCTACAGCTCAAGGGTTTCTTGGGGATTTTTTAAGATTTATTTTTATTTATTTAGGCTGCTCCGGGTCTTAGTCATGACACACAGGATCTTTTTTTTAGTTGAGGCATTCATGCAGGATCATGTTCCCCCACCAGGGATTAAACCCTGGCCCCCTGCGTTGGGAGCGCAGAGTCTTACCCACTGGACCACCAGGGAAGTCCCCAAGGTTTCTTGGTTTGTATCTTATACTCTTAACCCTAGTGCGGCAAAATACTCTTCTAACTCTAAACGTAAAGCTAGACTGACTACGACCTGTCCAAGAAACTGCCCAGAGAGCCAAGGAAGCAGTGGTTTTAGGTCAAAGTTTGACCAAATGAGGGCTTCCCTTGTGGCGCAGTGGTTGGGAGTCCGCCTGCCGATGCAGGGGACACGGGTTCGTGTCCTGGTCCGGGAGGATCCCACATGCCGCGGAGCGGCTAGGCCTGTGAGCCATGGCCGCTGAGCCTGCTCGTCCGGAGCCTGTGCTCCGCAGTGGGAGAGGCCACGGCAGTGAGAGGCTCGCGTACCACAAAAAAAAAAAAAAAAAGTGACCAAATGCTTGGAGGTGGCTTTGCAGTTGCTAATTTGGGAAACTGCCTTAGAAGTCAGAAACGGCCTTGTTTCTGCTTTAGTCAGCTCACCTTGGACAGCGTCTCTAAAGTCCCTATGCTTTCAATGCTTTAAAAGTCAAGTTTCTTGTTTCTAATGAAAGAAGAAAAAAAGCACAGAGTGACCTTTTTCCTCAATGAGCCTGACTTGGTTCTTTAAGCATGTGTGACCCAGAGAATATGGGGGCTGAAGACTACAAGAGGATGCAAGAAGATGAGCGGAGAGTACTGTGTGTCCGAGACATGTTTTTTCACCTCTCCGAAATCAGAGTGTGTCTGCCTGTCAGTGGTATCTTTTTTGTTTTGTTTTGTTTTTTACTCGGGCCTCTCACTGCTGTGGCCTCTCCCGCTGCGGAGCACAGGCTCCGGATGCACAGGCTCAGCGGCCATGGCTCACGGGCCCAGTCGCTCCGCGGCACGTGGGATCCTCCTTGACCTGGGCACGACCCGCGTCCCCTGCACCGGCAGGCGGACTCCCAACCACTGCACCACTAGGGAAGCCCTGTCAGTGGCATCTTACAATAGCTGTTGGCCAGAAGACAGGCTTGGCTAGTCCTCATTGACTACGTATGAAAACTCAAAAGTACCAGCACCAAAGCTTGCAGAAGGGACATCAGCAACTTGAAAGAAAACCCCAGAGACAATAATAAAACATTTTAACCCTAAGAACCAAGTGATAAGCAGGTAAGGGAAGGTTCAAGAGGCACTTAATAGTAGGATAAGTCCACAGAATTTTAAAGCCTGCTTATGAACCCAGACCAGTGAATTTTAGTTCCCTTTGTGAATGTTTTTTAAATGCTGTATAAAACCACCAGTGTGCTTCATGGCACAAAGGACAAACTTACATAGAAAAGTATGGATAATACTGAGTCAAAAAATGGTACAAAGAGTCATGATGTAAAGAAGTTTTAAGAATCCCTGGATCAATTTATTTTGCATATATTTTTCTATGTGCATAAATAGGATATCTGATATTAATATGCCTCAGTCTAAAAGCTCTTTCAATAAGTATAACATAAATACCCTTAGTGATTAGAAAGCATTGTGTCATAGTTTAATTGGAAATATTTTTGCTTTCTTACTGGTATAGAAAATATTGGTACATTTTATAATTAATGATATCTTAGATTAATTGAAATACAGGTAGCAAGGATTTTATATGTCTAGGAGACATGGAGTGGTATACTGTTCCTACTTTGCTGGAGACCCAAAGACTGGTGTCAAAGAGTACTATCAGGGCTTCCCTGGTGGCGCAGTGGTTGAGAGTCCGCCTGGCGATGCAGGGGACACGGGTTCGTGCCCTGGTCCGGGAAGATCCCACATGACGCGGAGCGGCTGGGCCTGTGAGCCATGGCCACTGAGCCTGCGCGTCCGGAACCTATGCTCCGCAACGGGAGAGGCCACAACAGTGAGAGGTCCACGTACCGCCAAAAACAAAAAGAGTACTATCAGCTTAAAAAGAAAAAAAGGGAAACCCCAATGATGACAAGTATATGGTAAAGTGGACACTGGTATAAACTAGGAAATTAACCTTCAGTAAAAGAATATGACTCTAGGGAATTCCCTGGTGGTCCAGTGGTTAGGACTCTGTGCTTTCACTGCCAGGAGCTGGGTTTGATTCCTGGTCAGGGAACTAATACCCTGCAAGCCACGTGGCACAGCAAAAAAAAAAAAAGAAAAAGAAAAAAAAGAGTATGACTAGAGAATAAAAGATATGAAAACAAACAGGAGCCAAATAAAATTCCAGCAAACTATCAAATACTGTAGAATCCCTGATGAGAAAAATGTTGCAAGTCAAGGCACTGTGGAAACAATGGCACTAGTGAAATTTACAGCTACTCTTACTGTCAGATGCTGTGCTGGTTATTAGGTCTTGTCTCAGCTCCAAACCTACCCTCCTATACTCTCCTTTGTGATGCTCATGCTGAGATACTGAAAACCACATTTTCCTCTGCCTACTGGCTCCCTGTTAGATTCTGCCAGTAGGAGGCATGGTGAGCCTTGTTCTGGGAGTGGCAGAAGACCAGAAATTGCAACCAGGGTGAAGAACCATTGCTGGGGTGATGCAAACAGCAAGGAGTACATCTTTCTTCCTGCCTTATTGACTCCCTCATGGGTTCTTCATCCCAGCTCCAAAGGTACCAGTACCAGCTGACAGCACTCCCTTTTTGAGGTCTGAGTTCTAGCTCCTTGAGGTAACGCCAGCCTCTTCCTTTTCTTCTCCGGCCCTAGGTAGTTATCCTGCAAAAAGTGTTCCCTGTTTGCTTTTTTAGTCCACTAATGCCTGTGTTATTAATTATCCCCTATACTACATTCCCCTGTTAAAATAACTGTTTATTTTCATTTCTTCCTTCCTGATTGGACCCTGATTGATACAGGTGGACTGATGGGCATTGACTAAATCCAACGATGCCTGTATTTATCCTATCTAGTATGTTAGTATTGATTTCACACATATCTGTAAAGGATTACCTGTTTTAACTCAAGAAATCTTTGAAATTAGGGTTCTTATGGGCTATTATAGAATCAGGAGTCAGTAAACTTAAGTTCTAGCCCCAGTTCTGTCATTGGATTCCATACCCTCTCTTGGTCTCAAAGTAATTATATAAAGAGGATGACAGTACCTACCTATCTAACTATTGCTAATTATTACTAGTAATAATACTTCTCTCCTGGGGTATGCAGAGGGACGAGACAGGATGAACTGTGGATATAAAAATTGCTCCAAATTGCACATATACCTTGTAGAAATAAGGTGATGGTGTGATTTATGAATTCTCTTAGCCAGACACACCCATTGGATTTTAGTTACTAATCCTAAACTTGTGTTAAAGAAGTATTAGCTCATTGAGGGGACTTCCCTGGTGGCGCAGAGGTTAAGAATCCACCTGCCAATGCAGGGGAAATGGGTTCAAGTACGGGTCCGGGAACATTCCACAGGCCTCGGAGCTACTAAGCCTGTGTGCCACAACTACTGAAGCCTGCACGCCTAGAGCCCGTATTCCGCAATGAGAAGCCCACGGACCACAACAAAGAGTAGCCCCTGCTCGCCGCAACTATGTGCAGCAACAAAGACCCAACACAGCCAAAAATAAACAAATAAATATTTTTAAAATGTTAAAAAAAAAGTATTAGCTCATTGAACACCTGCCTTTGTAGCTGTTGCATTTTGTGTTAAGCTTGGTTTGAAGTAAATGGAATTAGCTAATTGATTCCATCAGTGGTCCAAGTGATAGCACAGCGATGTAACTCACCTTGCCAGCCCCAAGGGAGCGAGAGTCTTACTTGGTGACAGGTCCTCTGTGGGAGATGCACCATTTGCACCATCACTCATCCCCATGGGCCTGTCTGGGCCCTCATCTTCCACTGTCTCCAGCTCATGCACTCGGCCTCATCTCACTCCGTTAAACACTGACCCGCTCACCCAGAGTATGTGTGCTTTATCAGCTTGGCTCACTCTTCCCCAAGACATTTATGTGTCTTATCACCTCACTTCACCTGACTTCTCGGACAGTCAGGTATTCCTGAATACTTTGTATAAAAATTTTTGTTCTGTCCTGGTCATTCTCTAATTTTAGTTTGCTTCATTTTTCTTTGTGACACTTAGCACTACCTGTTAGCACATATCTGTTTGTTGATTTACTTTCTGCCTCCCTGGCTGGGAATGTAAGCTCCGTTAGGGGGGGGACTTTGTCCATTTTGTTTGCCATTATATTCCCAGAACCTGAAGCAATGCCTGGCACATAGTAGGCCCTCAGAAAATATTTGACAGGTTGGGACTTCCCTTGTGGTCCGGTGGTTAAGACTCCATGTTCCCAGTGTAGGGGGCCTGGGTTCGATCCCTGAACAGTGAACTAGATCCCGCGTGCCGCAACTAAAAAAAGATCTCACGTGCCGTAACTAAGACCCAGCACAGCCAAATAAATAAACGTTTTTAAAAAAAAAAAGGAAAAGAAAATATTTGACAGGTTAATGAATGGATTTAACAAGTAGACACCAATTATGGTGCTGTGCTGGATCTCTGTCATCTGTGAACATGGCGTAAAAGTGTGCTGGCTTCTTGCAAAAAGATCTTTCTTAACCGACATCTTCTCCTTGAGTTTAAGTCTGGACATTTTAGTCCTGGAAAGAGGATCAGATTTGAAGTCAAAGATGTGGTTTCATATCCTGTCTTTACCAATAGTAGCCGTACTCCATAAATCCCTTAATCTCTCTGAGCCTTGGTTTTCTCATATATACAATGGGGATAGTACTTGCTCTGCTTACCTTCGCCTTATTGTAAAGGTCAAATGAAACGTGTTTCTCTCCCTCTCAGACTGTGTTAGAGTCTGGATTCTTCTGGCATTTCCCTCCTGGTCACTCTCCTCTCTTGCAAGTTGTTGATCTTTGTCTTCCTATCCAACCCTAAAGATCCAGAAAAGCCATGGATCCACTACAGAGAGTTAACCTGATTTGTCTTCCAAATCTTCCCAGATACCAACTGAAAAAAATTCACAGGAAGACAAGCCTGTGAATTCACAAACTCTTTTCCATCCTACTCATAATTGCTAATACATAATTGCCTCGGTAACCTGATCGTCAGCCATGGTAACAGATATCCCTCGCCTACACCGGCAAAGCTGATGTAACAGGACAGAGAAAATAGTATCCAACAGAACAGAGAGGGTAGGTTTCTCTATAACAAGGCCTAGGATAAGGACATTATTGTCTAGAAGGAAAGAAATGATTGAAAGGTTCTGAAAACTGAGATATCTCCATCTCAAACGACCTTACTAGCCTGAAAAAGAACAAAGAATCTCTTCCCCCACATAAAGGTATGGTGGAAAACCAAATGAATCAGTACATGGGGAATTCAGATGGGAATGCTGATACCCCACAGCACAATCCTTCTGGGAACCTACAGTGGAAAAGGATCAGTTGTAGTAACAAGATCCCGAGTTGTGGCAAGGAATCATGTCACCAGTGATCACATTTCAGTGAGTCTTTCCTGCTAGTCATTTTAGGGTCACTTTAGGGTCACTATGAGGTGAGACTGGATTCTGGTGTTTTTTAAGGATCTGTGATTTGTGTTTTTCCCTCCTTGGATCTCTGTTTTCCCTACTTTTTTTTTTTTTTAGTATTTATTTATTTATTTTTGGCTGCGTCGGGTCTTAGTTGCGGCACTGGGGCTTCTCTCTAGTTGTGGTGTGTGGGCTCAGGAGTTGCGGCCCGAGGACTTAGTTGCCCCATGGCATGTGGGATCTTAGTTTCCCAACCAGGGATCAAACCCACGTCCCCTGCATTGGAAGGCGGATTCTTAACCACTGGACCACCAAGGAGGTCCCTTCCCTACTTTCATGGCCATAATTTATAAAGTACCTGTGTAGTTTTAATGCCTCACTGATTTTACTTAGCTTTCTTTTTCATTGTATTCATTGGTACTAAAAGATGCACTAGGCTATAAAGCCCTGACATCAGTCCAACACTGAGACTCTGAATCAAAGCACTGTGGTTAAAGAATATATAAATAGAGCTTGGTGTTTTTCTGCTGAGTCTGTTTGGGGAATGCATAATGATTAGGATTCTTTCTTTTCTGTTTTAAAAAGTTGACTTCTAGAGAAGTAGAAGTCTGCTTTGATATGCTATTTAAATGTTCCATACAAACTCAGGCATGTTTCTAAAAAGGAAAGAAAACACCAGCAATAAAACCAAAAAAGCAAATGAGGCAACTGAAAAAGAACAATGCATCCAGATGTTTACACTGTTGTTACTGCCACTTCCAGGTCTTCTTCAGTTTGGCCCTAGAACATTTGAGAAGCCCAAGTATGCAGTTTAGGGGCCATGCATATGTGTCTCTTTCACCACGATTGATCCACTTATACCTATGTATTTTTCTCTTTTCTTTTTTTTCTTTTTTTTTAAAAAATAAATTTATTTATTTATTGGCTGCGTTGGGTCTTCATTGCTGTGTGCGGGCTTTCTCTAGTTGCGGCGAGCGGGGGCTACTCTTTGTTGTGGTGTGCGGGCTTCTCATTGCGGTGGCTTCTCTTTGTTGCAGAGCACAGGCTCTAGGCACGCGGGCTGCAGTAGTTGCGGCACACGGGCTCAGTAGTTGTGGCTCGTGGGCTCAAGAACGCAGTCTCAGTAGTTGTGGTGCACGGGCTTAGTTGCTCTGTGGCATGTGGGATCTTCCCGGTCCAGGGCTCAAACCCATGTCCCCTGCATTGACAGGTGGATTTTTAACCACTGTGCCACCAGGGAAGTCCCTTTTTCTCTTTTCTTCCGGTGAGGAAGATAATGCCTCTGTGTGGCAGAGCTCTGAGTCACTGTGTACGTCCAACAGTGAGATGGATTCCTCCCAGACTTATTAAGGAGCGGGGTCACTGGCCTCTTTTGGCTTTCCTAGACTAGAGAAGAAGACAGGAACCAGGATGGGAAAATGGACATGTTACATTTTAAACTGGAGCTTCCCCTGCAGTCCACGGAGCACGTTCTTGGTGTGCAGCTCATCTTGACTTTCTCCTACCAACTGCACGTGAGTCCTCTCCCTTTTGTCTTTCAATAGAACAGAGCCCCCTTTCTGATTTCTAGGAAAACCCACACTGCAGAAGACTTTTCAGAGGTGTCGTTTGGGATTTCATTGCAGAAGTTAAATTTGAATGTTTTTCATTGAGGTCACATTAATTTACATGAGCTATTAATAGGTCAGAGGGTTCTGGGCAGAGTGCTTCCTGCATGGCTGAGTGAGGCATAGGAGGGATGGCTAGGCTTCAACCACAGACAGGCGACACTTAGAACCCAGAGCCCCTTGGATCTGGCCGAAATTGATACTGTCTCTCCTTCTAATGATTTCAGAGGATGTCGACATTCGTGATGCAGAGCATGGCGTTCTTCCAATCCTCCTTCGCTGTTCCGGGGTCCCAATTATATGTGAACGGAGACCTGAGGCTGCAGCAGAAGCAGCCCCTAAGCCATGGTGGCCTAGATGTTCGGTACAACGTAAGGATATTGCTTACTGTCCATCTCTTTTCTTTCTGTATGTTACTGTTGTGTGTGTGTGTGTGTGTGTGTGTGTGTGTGTGTGTGTGTGTGTGTTGGGGTGTTTTTTTTGGCCGCACCACGCAGCATGTGAGATCTTAGTTCCTGGACCAGGGATCGAGCCCGTGCCCCCTGCATTGGAAGCGTGGTGTCTTAACCACTGGACTGCCAGGGAAGTCCTTGTATGTTACTGTTTGTCAAGTTCTTTGAAGAGGGAGAAAGGAACGTTGGAAATAGCATGTCTTTGTGGGTAGCATAGAAAAGGATTTCTGAGGAATTCTCACCATGAGTTATTTTAAAATATGGAGACAGATACCCCTGTATTTACATGTAAGAAGAGAGGAAAAGAATAGTCTTTGTCTTCAAGAATTGAATTGCTTATAGTTTTTGGGTGTGTGCATGCGTGGGCACACACACACAGTGTATTTATTTCAGTTGATCTTTTTCAGTTCATGTAAAACATTTGAAAAATAATACTGGACTTCCCTGGTGGGGCAGTGGTTGAGAGTCCGCCTGCCAATGCAGGGGACATGGGTTTGAGCCCTGGTCCAGGAAGATCCCACATGCCGCAAAGCAACTAAGCCCGTGCACCACAACTACTGAGCCTGCACTCTAGAGCCCGCGAGCCACAACTACTGAGCCTGAGTGCCACAGCTACTGAAGCCCGTGCTCCACAACAAGAGAAGCCAGTGCAGTGAGAAGCCTGCACACCGCAACGAAGAGTAGCCACTGCTCGTGGCAACTAGAGAAAGCCCGCGCGCAGTAACAAAGACCCAATGCAGCCTAAATAAATAAATTTATTTTAAAAAAAGAAGAAGAAAAGAAAAAGAATACTAACCACCATTTGTTAAGCATATAACATGCCAGCCTGAGTTAAGAGGTTTAAATGTGTTATCTCATTTAATCATTACAGCAACCTCATGAGATGCCTTCTCTTCCAGCTTCCCTGCTCTCCAGCCACTGGTCCTGTCATTGTCCCCCTATGCTCCTTTCTAGGTTGCTTATCCTATTGCCCCATTCTGGTCCCTGTTCAAAGCTCCTGAGCACAGTCCTTCCCTGGCACTCCTTCCAAAGAACATTTACCTGTCCCTCCATCATTCCTCACCCAGGTTTACTCCCCTTACCTCCACCTGAAATATGAAAGAGAGGTTTTCAGTTTGTTCATTTGCCATCTCCCTCAGTGGTAAAAGCGCTGCCGTCTTCTGTCTTCTCTCACCCCAGCGCTTGAAACAGTGCCTGCCGCATTGTAAGCACTCAGAGTGGATGTGGGAATGAACTCTCATCTCACACATGAGGAAACTGGAGCTTACAGGGATTGATTAATTTTCCCAAAGTCCCACAGCTTGAAAGTAACGGAGCCACGAGTTGTCTCTCTGAGGCCAGAACTCATGCATCTGATCACTTTTTACTAACCTTTACATTATCACAGGGAGGCCCGTATAAGTTGGGCTGGGCTACTTTTTTAGTATTTATTTATTTGGCTGCACTGGGTCTTAGTTGCAGCACAAGGGATCTTTGTTGCCACGTGTGGGATCTTTGGTGTGGTATGCAGGATCTTTTTTTCAGTTGCAGCATGCGGGATCTAGTTCCCTGACCTGAACCCAGGTCCCCTGTGTTGGGAGCACGGAGTCTTAACCACTGGACCACCAGGGAAGTCCCTGGCTGGGCTACTTTAGAAAACGAATATGAGATGTTATCATTTGTTATAGGCATAAGCCAGGACTGTTCCAGATAAATTGGGATTCGTGGTCACCTAGCTGTAATCAACATACATTTTGTTTTGTTTTGTTTTAATTAATTTATTTTTGGCTGCTTTGGGTCTTTGTTGCTGCACGTGGGCTTTCTCTAGTTGCGGTGAGTGGGGGCTACTCTTTGTTGCGGTACGCAGGCTTCTCATTGCTGTGGCTTCTCTTGTTGCGGAGCACGGGCTCTAGGCACGCGGGCTTCAGTAGTTGTGGCTCGCAGGCTCTAGAGTGCAGGCTCAGTAGTTGTGGCACACAGGCTTAGTTGCTCCACGGTGTGTGGGATCTTCCTGAACCAGGGCTCGAACCTATGTCCCCTGCATTGGCAGGTGGATTCTTAACCACTGCGCCACCAAGGAAGTCCCAACATGCGTATTTTAAAAAGGAGGAGACTATCAGATATAAACTTAATGTAGCACTTTTTATTTGAAGGTTTGTATATTACATTATGTCAACAGGAATATGATATTAGAGGGCAGATCTTTCTTTTCTTCAAAGGATTATGTGCTTACTGTTTGTGCTTTATCCTATTTCCATCTCTGTATTTCAAAGAGATCAATTAGAGAGAATCCAGGCAAGAGCAAGAAAAAGACAAAGGAGTTGAAAATGTGGTCTCTTAAAAAAAATTAATCATTTCTCCCATTGGAATAGAAAGGGGTATTTTATAGCTTTTAACGTGTAGAAGGTGTAAAAGGTGGATATCAACCCCTTGTTTCCATCCCTGCAAAAAGAAAGACTGAGAGTAAATGACTTAAATTGTTGCAAAGGAGTTCATTCATCCTTCAAGAAAAGATTATCAATACTGGAATGGGCCACCAAGCACAAGAGGGTTGTCTCTGAGGTCAGCCTGGGTGGGCAGGAGGGTAGAAAAACAAGAGGGGAGGGCTTCCCTGGTGGCGCAGTGGTTGAGAGTCCGCCTGCCGATGCAGGGGACACGGGTTCGTGCCCCGGTCCGGGAAGATCCCACATGCCGCGGAGCGGCTGGGCCCGTGAGCCATGGCCGCTGAGCCTGCGCGTCCGGAGTCTGTACTCCGCAACGGGAGAGGCCACAACAGTGAGAGGCCCGCGTACCGAAAAAAAAAAAAAAAAAAAAACACCAGGAAAAACGAGGGGAAGCCGCTTGGGTGCTCACATCACATCCTCCTGTCGAATCCCAGGTATCTGTAATCAACGGGACCAGCCCTTTTGCCCATGACTACGACCTCACCCACATTGTTGCTGCCTATCAGGAAAGGAACGGTGAGTCATGGAGAGAGTTCATTCAGCTGCTTCTCAAGGACTTTGCAGGTTAATGGCGTTATTGGAGAGAAACAGAATTAGAGCCCATGTCATATGAAAGTATCAAAACCAGTGAATGCTTGGGACTTCCCTGGTGACGCAGTGGTTAAGGATCCGCCTGCAAATGCAGGGGACACGGGTTTGAGCCCTGATCTGGGAAGATCCCACATGCGGCGGAGCAACTAAGCCCGTGCGCCACAACTACTGAGCCTGTGCTCTAGAGCCTGCAAGCCACAACTACTGAGCCTGCGTGCCACAACTACTGAAGCTCTCGCGCCTAGAGCCCATGCTCCGCAACAAGAGAAGCCACCACAATGAGAAGCCCACACACCACAACGGAGAATATTCCCTGCTTGCTGCAACTAGAGAGCGCCCTTGCACAGCAATGAAGACCCAATACAGCCATAAATAAATAAATACATTTATTTATTAAAAACAAAACAGTGAATGCTCAGTTATGGAAGGTGAACAGGTTGCTCAGGGTTTGTCCTTTTTCTCCTGATCTAAAGACCCACACGCTAACCATCCCCTCTACTGCTCCTATTGTCTGGCAGGTTAGTGCCAATTAACTGCCATATGTATCCCACCACTGACTTGATGGGTTTATATGTATAGATATGTGAGTTCCTCCCCACACCATACCTGTAAAAGAAGCCAAAGACAAGTTGCTGTCCATAGTTTTCAGATGGAAATAGGGACTGTGCATGACGCACCCCATGTCAGCAGCTGCAGTAGGAGAAAGCACCCAAGGTTCTAGCTGGAAGGCCAAGGGTATCCATCCCTTTCAAGAGGTGGGCTCTCAGGCTGTCCCTGAGTGTGTGCTTGACTCAGCACATCTGGCTGGTTGGTGGTCTGAGGTTTTCTCTAAAGGCATCTAAAGCATTACTTGGCAACCAGACATCATAGATACTATACAGAGACATTTAACAAGTGAGGGGACTGCAATTCCAGTATTTCTTTCTGATTTTATGTAATACTCTAGCAGCGTTATTCCAAAAATAAAGAATTTTAGAACACAAAAACGTTTATCTACAAATCAACTTTTCTTTCTTAATTCCTTCCAGTCTTTGTACATGTGTAGATTTTTTTATACAGTTTCTATCATAGTTTATTATTTATTTATTTTGGCTGCACTGGGTCTTAGTTGCTGCATGCAGGATCTTTTTTTTTTTTTTAGTTGCAGCATGTGGACTTCTTAGTTGCGGCATGCATGTGGGATCTAGTTCCCTGACCAGGGATCTAACCCTGGCCCCCTGCATTGGGAGCACAAAGTCCTCCCCACTGGACCACAAGGGAAGTCCCAGCTCCTATCATAGTTTAGAGACACTTTATGATCTGACTTCTCTTTTGTACTTCGTAATATAAATATTTTCCCACACTGCTACAAAGTTCTAATTGGTTTTCTTTTCAGAGGTAGCATAGTATTCTTTTGCTTAGCCCTTCAACAATTGTAGAACACATAGACTGTTTCCAAGTTTTTAACTTATTTTAACAAGTATTTTAACAAATAATATGTGAGCAACTTTGAACATTCAGTTTCTCTTTCCTTTTGAATTATTTCTTTGCTATGAGTTCTGAAGTGCAGAATTTGCCCGAGAAGTCAGAGTATTTTTATAGCCCTCAATATTTTATTGCCGAAGAGAGTGTTCATGGATTAACTCCCCATTTTGTTGCAGTAACCACCATCCTGACTGACCCCAACCCCATCTGGCTGGTGGGAAGGGCTGCAGAAGCTCCATTTGTTATTAATGCTGTCATCCGATACCCCATGGAAGTCATCTCATATCCTTTCTGTTAAAGGGCCAACAGTAGCTGGGTTTCAAAAAAGGAAGGGATTCCTCAGTTGTCCCAGGAAGGAACAGATGTGGGAAGCCTCAGACTGGAAATTGCTGCATTTGTAGCCCCCATGCAAATGACTGTCTGTCTGCAGTTCATACAGGAAAAAATATTCATTTCCTGTTCATATTTCTTCTTGAGTAATTCTTCTAGATCAGAATCATCCATATTTATGTCTTAATAATCTTTTATTGTCTCTTTTATCTTAAGGGTATTTGAAACATTTTTGCCATTTTCTGTCTAAACTAACCCTTTGGTTTAACATTTCCTTAGAAAATGTCATCTGTGATTCCTTAACTGTTTGTACTTATCTACCAGGATTCTGGGAAATGATAAAGTTTGCTTGGATCCAGTATGTCAGTATCCTACTTATCTTCCTCTGGGTATTTGAAAGAATCAAAAGATTTGTGTTTCAAAATCAGGTGGTGACCACAATCCCTGTAACAGCAGTGCCCCAGGGAGAACTGTATAAGGAGCATTTATCTTAAGAAGACCCTGTCTGAAAACTGTAAGCTACCTCACTATTATAGTCTTCTGAGGACTGTCATCTTAACGAAATTTCTGAAAAGAGCCTGTGGACACTTGCCCACGTGTGTGCTTTTCCTATCAGAGACAAAGAACATTCCTTTCTAATTTCCCTCTACACAAATTCTATATTTTCTACGCGCCTACAAAAATAATCACGGACTAGGTTGTGGAAATGTTTCTGAGGGTTCCTGAAGGCTATAATTTGCTTTTGTTTTTTGTCTCTGACTTGAATTTCAGGAGAAAACTACAGTCAGTTCAGAGAGCTTGGAAAGAGTCCCATCTCTGGTCAAGCAAAGACTTTTCCTCTCTTGAACTGAGAAACATGCTATGTATTTCTTCCCCCTATTGTAAACCACGTTTTACTCTTTTCAGGGCTCTCTGGTGATAGATATGCAAATCATCAGCACTTTCCACTCCTGGGCATCTAAATTTCCCATTCAGAACTGATTTCCAGCACTGAGAGGCCTTTAACTGGAGATCTGGAGAGTGAGAAAGGGAGCGCTCCAGAGCACATGTGTGCACGTGCGGGAGGGTGGGCGACTTGAGGACACTAGGACCATCCATCCACCTGCCCCGAGTCTAACAGACAGTCATCTGTCGGTAGCTCAGCTGAACAGCCCTTTATCCCTGCCCTGCTGTGGCTGGCTCTTTGCCCTCTGTCTGGGCCCCTGGAATAGCAGGCTGCAGTCAGAAGTGCTGTTCCTTTCACAAGCCCCTCAGCAACAGTGGGGGAAGTAAGGAGTGTAACAACAGGTTCTTTCTCTTTGGCCCTCACCCAACACCCTGGACACTTGCCACTCCTTCTCCTTGACAGCCCTCCCCCTTCTTGAAAAGGACATGGGTGACAGAGGAGCTGTTGTTGGTATTGGCTCCCACTGCCTGACAACCACAGAGTTTACTTGGAGGGCTAGCGGGAAGCCCAGCTACTTGTGTTTCCCTCGACTAAGGAGCAGGGTGCCCATCAGAGTGGGCCGCTTTGGAGAGGACACACAAGGAGCAGGGAGGGGATAAAGAGGATGCTAGCCCAGGCAGCCCAATCCGGGCCTGGCCTTTAGCAGAATGACACGCAGTCCAGTCAGATTACCCTCAGGACTAAGTGAGTGTCTGCCGAAGAGACCGCTGGAATGGGCCTCTGTTGCAGAGAATTCTCCATTCTCGCCCTAAGGACGCCTGGACCTGCTTTATGATACCGAGATATCACTGGCACTGGAAGGACACGCCCTCTATGAGCCACGCTTCACTCCCATCCACACACACACTCCTGAGTGCATGCCTCAGTTTACCCTGGAGACTCAGTTTTTATTTCCCAAGCACCTTTTCATTCAGACTGACCAAAATAAGAGTTTTGGAAACAAACCTGTTTTGAAGTATCCAAGCACCAAAATATCCTAATACTGACCCCTCTGCTTTTTCTTTTAATATTTTGGGCTGTTTATATGCCTAAAGTTTTTTTCTTGAGATTTAAATAAATAAGTGTTTCTGGTTTGAATCACCAAAAGGTAATGAGTATGGAAAGATAGCTGAAGATGTGTATAAACATGGCTTTGCATTTTATTACATTATTTTCATGCAAAATGTGTATAAAGAACCATGATGTTTTGTAACTTTATAATTAAAATGTTCAAACTGGAAGGTTGCGTGTGGCTCTTCAGAGGGAGAGTATTTGGAAAGGGGAGGATGGGGAGGGCAGAGGTTGTGCACACTTCTTGGGGTTACTCACCAGCAGCCTTGCTTTGCCAGGGCTCTGCCCAAAAACCTTGGAGCTTTTGTTAGCTCTTCGCAAAACCCTTGTGGCCCTGCCCAAAGTAAATGCGAATTTTTGGTGAAATCCACATGGCGTGTGGAAACCACAGGCTGGAAAATTACAACTGCGTCTGGTGAATATTAGATTATTTACAGATCAGATGTTGGTAGCTTCTGAACCTGAATCACACCTTATAGCTGAAAGAGGGGGGAAATGGAAATATACAGGATATTATCAATTGGACTGTAACCCATCACTACATCATGGTTTGAGATAATTAATATTTGGCAGGGGGGAATCCCTTATTTTGCCAAATGATTTTCCAGTTTCTGTTTGAATCAGGTTAGGTCCCATCATGTAAGATTGATAAAGCAATTAATAAAGCTTTCTTCCTTTCTCTTCATGTTCATGCTTTGTAAAAGAAGTTTTGGTTCTTTGTGACCACATAAGTTCTAAATGCCTATTGGGGGAAATGTGTAATTACAGAAACCTAAAGAAAATAAGTTGTCTGTAAATTGCTCCCTAGAAGTTATCACTGTTGGCTTTCTGATACACATCTTTTTACTCTTTTGTTTCTAATATTTTTTGCTATCATAAACAACACATCTATGAACCTTGCTTATAAATCCTTTTTGCTAGTTTATTTTCTTTAGATCCTAGAAAGAAATTATGAATTCAAAAGCTTATGATGTTCTCAGGATTTTTTTTAATATATTTACTTTATGTATTTATTTTTGGCTGCGTTAGGTCTTTGTTGCTGTGCGGGTCTCCTTGTGGCGAGCGGGGGCTACTCTTCATTGCGGTGCTCGGGCTTCTCATTGCGGTGGCTTCTCTTGTTGCGGAGCACGGGCTCTAGGTGCGCGGACTTCAGTAGTTGTGGCTTGCCGGCTCTAGAGTACAGGCTCAGTAGTTGTGGCCCAGGGGCTTAGTTGCTCCGCAGCATGTGGGCTCTTCCCTGACCAGGGCTTGAACTCATGTCCCCTGCATTGGCAGGCGGATTCTTAACCACTGCACCACCAGGGAAGCCCGTTCATAAGGATTTTAATTCATCTTGCCAAACCGCATCCTGGAAAGAATGCACTAATTTATACTTCCAGCAGCAGAGATTTCTTTTAGATCCCACAGCTGATTACAAGAGGTCAGAATTCTCTTTCAGGTGCTTTGACTCTGCTCCGTTATTTGTAGGAGGAAATAGCATATTTATTTATTGAAACACACCCTGTATTTATCGGGACCTGCTATCAAGCTGAGGCTAGAGCAGGGAGGGGACAGAAAGAGGGGCACAGCCAGCTGCAGGCCTAGCTCCTGAGGGCCACCTGGTCTCCCGGCCCCCAGCTCGGCTACTACCCGGGGAGGCTGCGCGGATCCGCCTGGCATCAAGATGCCTGGGGCTTGGTTTAGGGCTGAGGCTGGGGGCTTGGGAAGCGGTTTGGATTCCAAGTCCTTTCGCTGTGAGGATGCCACCGAGAAGGAGGAGGGGCAAAATTAAGATTCGATTTCCTTCACAAGGGCCTTTTGTGTTCCCAGTAGCCTCCCTTCTCTGGGGATTGGAGGGGGAAGACAACTTTTTGGTCAATTAGTGGGATGAGAGCTGACTCTGCGAGCGCCCTCTGACATCCTTGGCCAAGCCGGGCGCCCCCGGCAGCCCCCCGGGCCCACCTGTGCCCTCCTTCCCCGGGGCTCGCCCGCCCCCGCCGCTGGACGGCCGCCCCTCCCCCGAGGCGTGGCCCCTCCGCCCGAGGTGGGCAGGGTAGCCGGGGCTGGGGGCCAACCGGCTTTTTCCTTCCTTCCCTCCCGCTCCGGCTCCCGCCCGCCGGCTCCGGGACCGCAGCCACGTCTGAAAGCGCCTCATTGTGCGCGCTCCGCTTGGGCCGGCAGCGCAGAGCAGCGCCGCAGGCCTCCGGCGGCCGCCCAGGTAGCGCGGGGCGCGGGGCCGGGCACCCAGGGGGCTCCGGGGCAGGAGGGCCCGAGTCTGTTTCTTGTCCTTACCCTGGGACTGCTCCGCCGACATCGCATTCTTACGACACCTCTCTTTTTTCAGGGGGAATCCTGCCCTGTTTGCTGGTTCCCGCCGCCTTGGGTCTCCAGGTGCCTCCAATATCTTGGTATCCGCTTCGCAAGTCCATGCCTCTTGGAGCCCTCTCCCTGGTGTCACTGGGTGCCCCTTCATAGCCTTGGGACCCTGCGGAACAAATCAGCCGCAGCGGACTCTCCCGGAGAGGAGACAGAGCGGCTGTGGAGAGGAGCTTGGAAAAGACGTCCAGGAGCCTTTGCTGAGACTGGGACCAGAGGCGTCTGCCTCCCGCCGCGCCAGTCGGACTGGGACGCCTCGCTTGGGGTACGTTGGTTCGTCCTCTCTCCGCTCGGGATGCCCACACCCTGCGCGGCCTGGGCCTAAGCCAGTGTGGCACAGCTGGGAAGGCCCTGATCTTGCAGCCGGGTCGGCTGTGCGAGTTGGGGCTGAGGGTGGTGGTTGTGGTTTTATCAGAACGTGAAAAGAGCATCGCCGCCCCGAGTGCGGGTTGGAAAGTGTCTTCCTGGGGCTTCAGCTGCCCAGGAGATCACTGCTTGGGGATCCCTTGTCTCTTGAAATTTGAGTTTCAAAGGGTATGGCTTTAATCTAGAAAATTCTCCGAGGGCTTTTTCCAGGGAACTCTGGAGGAAAAGCAGCTCGGTGAGTGAATTTGGAACCAGATCCAGCTGAATGTGAGTCTGGCGGCCCCTGCTTCTCGCTGCTGGATCTTGGGCAGCAATAGAGACCTCTCTCGGCCTCACCGTAGGTGCCCAGCAAATGTTAACTCTCTTTCGTCTTCCCTCTTGTACGGGAGGCATGAGGATGGGAAAACTGAGGCCTCAAGAGCAGAAAGGACTTGGCTGAGGTGAAGCCATGAGCGAGTGAGCCAAGTACCGGAGCATAAGAGCATGCTACTCAGGGAGCGTTGGCTATGCTAAGGGTTGGATTGTTCCATTTACTCCTCCTGGACCCGTGTGGTAGGCGCTATTAGAGCCTCGTTTACAAAGGAGCCAACTGAAGCACAGAGAGGTTAGGAGTGACCTGCTCAAAGTCACACACCTCGCTGGTGGTAGAGCGAGATTTTAACCCAATCTGGCTTCAGGAGCCAGGCTTTTAGCCATTATTCACTGTCTTCTGTTTTGTAGGTAATGCCCCTGCCTAGGCTTGCCACTTTCTGCGGCTAGGGTGCTAGGGTCACTTGGACCTGGTTAGGCTATTGTCCCTGAGCTTTGCTTATGACAAGGCTTTCCCTTGGATTCACAGAATATAGTTGTGACCCAGGATTTGGGAGATTCCTGAACAAATACTTATAAGTGTACTATGTGCCAGACATTGTTCTGAGTGCTTTATAAATATTAATTCATTTACTCTTCAAATCAAGCCCATGAGTTAGGTTATATTATTTCCCCTATTTATAGATTTTTAAAAAGAGGCACAGAGAGGTTAAGTCACTTGCCCAAGATCACACAGTAAGTGATCAAGTGGAGTTCACACTCTTAGCCCCTGTGCTGCTCCTACGCCCTCTAATGAGATAGGGTCCCACTTCTAGTCTAGTAAGGGGAGTTAGGTACAGAAATGCATGAGCAAGAGTATTCTGGGTGGTGATAGTAGCATTAACAATGATTTCCCCATATCACCTAATACTCAGTCCACATTAAAATTTCTCTGATTACCTCACAGATATCTTTTTGCACTGGGTTTGTTCGAATCAGAATCCAAACAAGGTCCACATGTTGTCTTTGGCTGTTTTGTGTTTTGAGTTGTTTTCTTCTAAAACAGTCCCCTCCTTTTTTCATTTTATGTCATTGATTTATAAGAATGGTTTACTTTTTAAAAATAAATGAATCAAAATAAGAGATTAAAAAATAAACCAGAGGACACTCCAGACTATCCCTGTATATATAAGAGAGCTCAGTCCACACCTGGGGGAACACAAAGGAATGTGCAAAACATGCACCCTCTACACCCATTCCCTGTGTGTGTTACTGCAGAGAAGAGGTGGGTGCCCCAGGCTTTAGGGTACTTCAGCCATCAGGTGCTGTGATTTAGACCAACTTAGGTGCTGTGTAAGGTGTACTTTGAGAATCCCCAAAGCTCAGAGCCAGGGAAAAGGGATTTATGCGTTGATATCTGCTCATCTGCTCTGAAATGCCCCCGGGGTGGCTCTGAGCCAAGGAGGCTTGAGGCTCCTTTCCCAGACTAATTTGATTTCATTTCCCAATAGATTCTTGCAGGCAGTTCTGTTTTCTCCAGCAGCATCCGGGTGTGCAACTGTAGCCTCCCTGCCTCTGGCTGATGCCACACAGCTGCTCCTCGGGGCAGGCGCAGAGACGGCAGATGTGGCCAGGGCTTAGGGCCAGGCACGTCTCCTGCCACAGCCTGGCCCAGCCCACAGCCCTGAGGCTGAGTGTGGGCTAGGGGCCCTTGACAAGCCCCTCAGGTAGTTCCTTCCCATGCCCCTCTCCTCTGGCCACCTGGGTACTCAGGTCAGGTGGGAGATGGTTTGCAGGCACCTCTCTCCCTGCAATGAAAGCTGAAGTAGGCAAACTCCACCCATGCCTCCTTGAACCAATGAAATAGAACTGATAATTTATGATTGACAAAGTAATAAAAGTCTCTTGGAGACCACCTGGAAAATGCAGCAAAGCAATAACAAGAAAAAAAATTACCTGTAATCTGGCCATAAAAAGATAGCCACTGATATTCAGCATGCATCCTTCTGGATTTCTTTCTATACATAGTCATGACTTTTGTTTTTTAATAACAGCTTTATTGAGATATAATTCACATACTTTAAAGTTCACCCTTTTAAAGTTTCCAATTCATTGGTTTACAGTAGATTCAGTGTTGTGCGTTAATCACCTCAAGGTTCATCCATGTTGTAGCACATATCAGTATTCTTTTTATTGCCAGATAATATTCAATTATATGGGTACACCCCATTTTGTTTATCCATTCGTCGATTGATGGACGTGTAGGATGTTTCCACTTTGGGGCTATTATGATTAATGCTGCTGTGAAAGTTCATGAAGAAGTTTTTGTGTGGATATATGTTTTCAGTTCTCTTGGATTTATGGTACTGTAGAGTGGAATCACTGGATCACATGGTAGCTCTATGATTATCTGAGGGACTACCTGTTTTCCACAGCAACTGCACCATTTTACATTCCCACCAGCAGCATATGAGGGCTCCAGTTCTACCATGTTCTCAGTAATGCTTGCTATTATTCGTCTTTTCTCTTATAGTCAACCTAGTGGATGGGTATCTCATTGTAGTTTTTTTTTTTTTTTTTGCGGAACGCGGGCCTCTCACTGTTGTGGCCTCTCCCGTTGCGGAGCGCAGGCTCCAGACGCGCAGGCTCAGCGGCCGTGGCTCACGGGCCCAGCCGCTCCGTGGCATGTGGGATCTTCCTGGACCGGGGCACGAACCCGTGTCCCCTGCGCAGGCAGGCGGACTCTCAACCACTGCGCCACCAGGGAAGCCCATCCTTTCAGTTTCTTGATGGTGTTCTTTGATGTTCATGTATTTTTAACACAATTGGATGTTTTGTTGTGTTTTTTCCACTTGATATTATATAGTGAAGTGCTCTAAAGTTAGACAGTTGGGGTTCATATTCTGACTTTGCTGCTGTGTGGGTCCTTTAGGCAAGTTCATAAATCTTTCTAAGCCTCAGTTTCCTCTTCTGTAAAATAGGGATGAGCATCAGATGCACTTCATAGGGTTGTTGTGGGGTAATCCTGATTTCATAATCAGAAGATGGGTGGGAAAGGCTTGGCATATAGGAAGCCCTCAACAGGTAGTATTAACTGGTGTTCCATGTTTCCCACTCCACTGTAGACACCCATCTTTCTCCTCCTCTCTCTCCCCTTTTCTCCCTTACTGCTTTTCCCTTGTCTCTTGCTTTTCTTTTCTCTTTCCCTCTTCGTCTCTCCTCCTCTTTCTTGCCCTCCTTGTCAGCCTTCTCCGTAACAGATGCCTTGGCCTCCACTAGAGCTGGTTTGTCTACAGGGATGGCCCTTGACGCCTAGAGTCCACGCATCCCTCATCCGGAATCTCTTTTCTTTAGCCTTTGGGATTCCTGAACAGGGATGGACTCCAGCTGATGCCAAAATGAGATAGATCTGAGCCAGGGATTTGTACCTAGTATTACCTTTCACTCCCTTAGATTCTGTGCCAGGGCTGGGAGAGGCTGGTGACCAGAGGAGCTGCTGAGTCAAGGGCAGGCAGAGCAGAGCTACAAGTGAGTGCTGCCCAGAGAGCTGGATCCCTGGGCTCCCGCTCGGGCCCTGCTGTGGCAAAGCCTCCCCTGTCCTGTAGCTCAGTGTTCCCATCTGCACATCAGGTAGGACAATAGCACCTTCCTGTGTCTCTCAGGCCAAGAATTAGTCAGGGATGGTTAGAAGCTATCGAAACTTTAAGATGCTCAGCAGAAAGAAATACGGGACAAGTGGGGAGTTACTCCCTTTGGATTTGGATAACAGAGGATATCAATTGGATATCAATTCAGCAAATATTTATTTTTATTTTGTTTATTTATTTATTTATTTTTGGCTGCACTGGGTCTTCATTGCTGCGCGTGAGCTTTCTCCAGTTGCAGGGAGCGGGGGCTACTCTTCCGCTGTGGTGCGCGGGCTTCTCATTGTGGTGGCTTCTCTTGTGGCAGAGCACCGGCTCTAGGTGTACGGCCTCAGTAGTTGTGGCTTGTGGGCTGTAGAGCGCAGACTCAGCAGTTGTGACACACGGGCTTAGTTGCTCCATGGCATGTGGGATCTTCCTGGACCAGGGCTCAAGCCCATGTCCCCTGCATTGGCAGGCGGATTCTTAACCATTGCGCCACCAGGGAAGCCCCAGCAAATACTTATTAGTATCATCGACTCACTCACGCTTTGGGACAATCCCTGACATGACACTTAACTATTTTATCAGGCAGGATTCTTTTTTTTTTTTTTCTGGTACGCAGGCCTCTCACAGTTGTGGCCTCTCCCGTTGCGGAGCACAGGCTCCGGACGCCCAGGCTCAGTGGCCATGGCTCACGGGCCCAGCCGCTCCATGGCATGTGGGATCTTCCCGGACTGGGACACAAACCCGTGTCCCCTGCATCAGCAGGCGGACTCTCAACCACCGCTCCACCAGGGAAGCCACGTCAGGCAGGATTCTTAACTTTTTTTTTTTAAAGCAATCCAGTGATTTTAATGTTAGGTTGTTTTTTGTTTGGAAAAAATAAGAGGTTACTTTACAGTCTCTGCTTCCTGAAGTGTGGCGTCAGCCTTAAATAGCTGGGTCTTTTTTTTTTTTTTTTTTTTTTTTTTTTTTTGTGGCTATGGTGGATCTTCATTGCTGCACACAGGCTTTCTCTAGTTGCGGTGAGCAGGGGCTACTCTTCGTTGCGGTGCGCGGGCTTCTCATTGTGGTGGCTTCTCTTGTTGCGGAGCACAGGCTCTAGGCACGTGGGCTTCAGTAGTTGTTGTGCATGGGTTCAGTTGCTCCGCGGCATGTGGGATCTTCCCGGACCAGGGCTCGAACCCATGTCCCCTGCATTGGCAGGCGGATTCTTAACCACCGCGCCACCAGGGAAGCCCCTGGATCATTTTTTTTTTTAATTGATCCCATTCTTTGAAAGCCTTATAGTTTGTAGGCACTGAATTTATGACTATACAGCTAGTGTTTCTGAAAGGACAGGAATTAAAAAGCTGCAGTGACCTCCCACCAGTGCAGGACCAGTTCCATATTCTCCCATGTGCCAATGGGCAACATGTCTTAGTGGCCTGAATACACAGGATCCCAGCTCTCTACTATGGGAGACCTAATCTTGCTGGTCTTGGATACAAAACAAGGTCTCCAGGCCTTTTGATAAAATTAATTAGCATTTCTCTCTGCCTTATCTTGTTAATTGAGATTTTACAGGCTATCATATTGGCCATTATTATAGAAAGCAGGACAGAGTGCTTTTCCTTCCTCTCAGTCCCTTTTCCTTCCCTCCAAATTACTGTATTTACGGAAACAATATGCTTCAGTAAGTAGGACACTTTCCTCTTTTTTTTTTTTTGGCTGCATGACTTGTGGAATCTTAGTTCCATGACGAGGGGTTGAACCCGGAACCCAGGCCCTCGGTAATGAAAGCACCCAGTCCTAACCACTGGACCACCAGGGAAGTCCCGACACTTTTCCTCTTCACGTACTTCTTACTGAACCAAATCTGTTTCACATTCCTTGAGGCAGGTATTGTTTCTCTAATTATAATTTTACACAAATGATGTTCTATGTATAGTGAGGGCGAGGGAATAAAAGAGGTTTGGGGAAATTCAAGGAGCAGTTCTGGGTAGATTGTATAGAATAGGGCAAGTGCAAGTTGAAAATCCTCGGCTGTGGCCCTGTCAGCAGTGTCTAGCTGTGTGAGATCCAGGAAAGCATGTATCACTAGGTTTTGCTTTCTTTAACAGAAAATCTGCAATGAATGGGACTGGGTTCAATGGGATGATTTCTTTCTTTTCTTTTTCTTGAGACACTGTATGTACAGCCTGTTTGGCCTTCCTTCAGACCCTTGAACATGAAATGCTTCTTCTCAGAGCCTTTAGAGATGCTGCTTCATCTAACTGACTACTCCCAAACCCTTCTGTCTGTCCGTTCCTCACACAGCCCTTCCCATGGTTACTCATCCATCAGCAAGTACTTCCTAAGGAAAGATTTCCCTACTCGCCCTTAGCTATGGGCTCCCATAGCACTGTCCTTCCCCTTCGTTACACTTATTATGCTTGTGGTTAAATGATCACTTGTTTCATGGTGACCTTCTCAGCTAGAAATTAAGCTGAAGGCAGTGGCCACATGTCGATATTTAGTTTCATACTTTGCACATAATAGTCATGTAATAAATGTTTACAGAATGAAGTAGTATATGTAAATACACTAAAGAATTTCATATAAAATTTCAGGACATTTACAGATTTTCTAGTATCTATATACTTTACTTTTTCTTTTTCTTTTATGTCCTATATATATATTTTTTTCTTTTTTTTTTAAATTTTGGCCATGCCAGGTCTTGGTTATAGCATGTGGGCTCTTAGTTGCAGCATGCAGACTCTTGGTCGCAGCATGCATGCAGGATCTAGTTCCCCAACCAGGGATCGAACCTGGGCCCCTTGCATTGGGAGCACAGAGTCTTACCCACTGGACCACCAGGGAAGTCCCGTAGGTCCCATATACTTTAAAATTATTTATTTATTTATTTATTTTTATTAAAGTACAGTTGATTTACAATGTTTCAGGTATACAGCAAAGTGATTCAATTATATATATATTATATATATTCAGTTATATATATATATAGTAGGTTATTGCAAGATATTCCCCGTGCTATACAGTAGGTCCTTGTTATTTATCTATTTTATATATAGTAGTGTGTATCTGTTAATCCCAAATTCCTAATTTATCCCCCCCCTTCCCCCTGGTAACTGTAAGTTTATTTTCTATGTCTGTGAGTCTATTTCTGTTTTGTAAATAAGTTCATTTGTATAATTTTTTTAGATTCCACATATAAGTGATATCATATGGTATTTGTCTTTCTCTGTCTGACTTACTTAGTATAATAATCTCTAGGCCCATCCATGTTGCTGCAAATAGCATTATTTTATTCTTTTTTATAGCTGGGTAATAGTCCATTGCATATATGTACCACATCTTCTGTATCCATTCATCTGTTGATGAGCATTTAGGTTGCTTCCATGTCTTGGCTAATGTAAATTATGCTGCTGTGAACACTGGGGTGGATGTATCTTTTTGAATCAGAGTTGTTGTCTTTTCGGATATATGCTCAGGAGTGGGACTGCTGGATCATATGGTAGCTCTATATTTAGTTTTTTGAGAAACCTCCATACTGTTCTCCATAGTGGCTGTACCAATTTACATTCCCACCAACAGTGTAGAAGCTTCCGAAAAGGAGAAAACTCCACACCCTCTCCAGCATTTATTATTTGTAGACTTTTTGATGATGGCCATTTTGACTGGTGTGAGGTGGTACCTCACTGTAGTTTTGAGCTGCATTTCTCTAATAATTAGTAACGTTGAGCATCTTTTCACGTGCCTGTTGGCCATCTGTATGTCTTCTTTGGAGAAATGTCTATTTTAGGTCTTCTGCCCATTTTTTGATTGGATTGTTTTGTTTTGTTTTTTTGATATTGAGCTGTTTATACATTTTGGAAATTAATCCCTTGTCAATTGCATTGTTTGCAAATATTTTCTCCCATTCTGTAGCTTGTCTTTTCGTTTTTTTTTTTTTTTTTAAAATCTTTATTGGAGTATAATTGCTTTACAATGGTGTGTTAGTTTCTGCTTTATAACAAAGTGAATAAGCTATACATATACATATATCCCCATATCTCCTCCCTCTTGCGTCTCCCTCCTGTCTTTTTGTTTTATGATTTTCTTTGCTGAGCAAAAGCTTTTAAATTCAATTAGGTCCCATTTGTTTATTTTTGCTTTTGCTTGCAATACTCTAGGAGACAGATTTTAAAAAATTGCTGCAATTTACATCAGAGTGTTCTGCATATTTTTTTTCTAGGAGTTTTTTTTTTATAATTTATTTTTTGGCTGCATTGGGTCTTTGTTGCTGCGCACAGGCTTTCTCTAGTTGCAGCGGGCAGGGGCTACTCTCCGTTGTGGTGGGCAGGCTTCTCATTGCAATGGCTTTCTTGTGGTGGAGCACGGGCTCTGGGCACGCAGGCTTCAGTAGTTGTGGCTCGTGGGCTCCAGAGTACAGGCTCAGTAGTTGTGGCGCACGGACTTAGTTGCTCCGCAGCATGTGGGATCTTCCCGAACCACGTATCAAACCCGTGTCCCCTGCATTGGCAGGAGGATTCTTAACCACTGTGCCACCAGGGAAGTCCTTTTCTAGGAGTTTTATAGTATTCAGTGTGACATTTAGGTCTTTAATCCATTTTGAGTTTATTTTTGTATATGGTGTTAGAGGTTTCTTAACTTTTTATTGAAATATACATGCAGAAAAGAGCACAGTTCACATAAAAGTGACTTTTCACAAGTTGAACATGCTCATGTACTTAGTACCTCCATCAAGAAACAGGGCATAACCAGCCCCTAGAAGCTCTCTCTGCCCATGCTCCCTTACAGTTCTACCCTCAACCCATCCCACCAAGGGGATCCACTATCTAATCAGAACTCTTGGTTGTAAGTGACAGAAACTCAACTCATGCTGGCTTAAGCAAAAATGGAGTATTTTCCCCAACTGAAAAGTACATGGGTAAATCTTGGCACAGCTGGATCTGGTGCCGTCAGCTTGCTCATGGGCTCCCAGTCTTTCTTTTCTCTGCTCGTTTCTCTCCTGTTTTGGCTTTATACCCAGGCAATTTCCCTCTTCCCTTCAGATCTGCAAAAATCCTGGGATTAGACTTGGGGCTGATGTCCGTTCCTAAGCCAGTCGCTGTGGCAGGGAGATAGTGTGTGGAATATACAGATGAACCAGGCTTGAGACACAGGACTCCCTAAGAACCAGGGGGTGGTGGGTCAGCCCTACCCAAACCACACATGCTTTATGTGGGTGAGGGGTGGTTCCTCAAAGAAAAATCTAGAGGCTGTTACCAAAAGAAGGGGAAATAGGTTCTGAATGAACACAGACAGCCCTGTCCAATGCACCTGTGCAGTACCGAGCCCACACTAGGTACCTGAGAACAGATGCTCCCTTGCAAAAACCCACCATCCCAACCCTCAAGTTGCTCACAGGCAAGAAGGAGAGGCAAAGTGTCACACAGGGCAGAATGGTGTGTGCCTGGAGAGAGGCAGGGATGAGGTGTCTTCAGAGATGCTGAGATGACTTCTGGTGGGACTCAGGGCTGGGTACTCACGGTGGAGGGGTAGGAGAGCATGGAGCTTGCTGGAGGAACAGTAGTGATTCCAGATTATCTGAAATATAAGATGCTGGCTGGGAATAATGGGAAGTGAAGTTGGATAGCTGAAGGTTGCTGAGTAGGAGAATGGCACGATCAAATGATCAAATGTGGGGACTTCCCTGGCGGTCCAGTGGTTAAGACCCCACGCTTCCACTGCAAGGGGCATGGGTTCGATCCCGGGTTGGGGAACTAACTGCATGCCAAGCGGCTGGCTGAAAAAAAAAAAAAACAAAGGATTTATTGTGAAATATCTTTTCCCAGCTATTTCACTCCCCTCCCAGGGGAAGCTAATATGGTCACTGTCTTGTATAAACTTCCAGGGATACCTAATGCTTATTCAAGCTCTGTGTATTATAAATGCTTTATGACAAAAAATCTTCAGTGACTTGAGAAAGACAGCTCTGTAAGGTGGTCCTGGTTATCAGGGTAGGAAGAGGAATTTTATATTCCTTCCGTGGCCTCTTGCACTTTACTCCTACCTGTCTCCCTTGAAATATATAATTAATTTAAACATCATCATCATCACTGTCAAAGACTTTGCAGAAATTGGAGACAGGGCTGCCTCTGAGGTGGGCTTGGGGGGAGGCAAAGGGGACAGAGAACATCACTTCCTGTTGACTGAATGGCCCTTTGCTCTCTGATGTGGGGCTGTGTCTGCCGGTGGATGGGGCCCCTTTTCTAATTTTGACAAATAAAACCTGAGCCCACGACTCCCTCGCCTGTACCTTTCAAATTTTATGCCGCCTCTTTGTATCACCTTTTCCAAAAATTAGACATATAAATAATATAGACCCACAAAAAATTAAAAAGAAAAGAATTCATATCAGAGGCAGATGGCCCTTCCAGGATAGGGGACTTCATTGAGCAAAGGCTTAGGAGAGGGGCCACCCAGAGCCCCACGCTGGGGGTCTGGCACTTGGATTTAAACCCCTGCCCTGCCCATTACCAGCTGCATATTCATGTCTCTGAGCCCCACTACCTCAACTAAAACAGACAGGGATAGTTTCTACCTCCTTAGGGATTTGGGGAGAATAAAATTCAATCATGAAGATGAAGTACCCATCACAGTGCCTGCCTGACATGTTCTTTGTAACTTGAACCCTGGGGCAGTTGGTGGGTGCGCTGAATATAAGGCACGTTCTCAGAAAACTCCCAGCTGAGACCTGGACTTCTCTGGACACTCTGCGTGGGTAGGATGTTTCCATCCCTTTTCTAGCTCTGGAGTTCCAATCACAGGATCAGATAACAGTTCCCGTATTGTGTGAGTCACTTAAGAAGACCCCTGGCATCCCTGGAGTGCACGTAACAAGCACCTTGGCCTGGGATCAAGATCCTCCTTACCCAGGGGAGGGCAGGGCTGGCTTGGGCAGCTGTGTTTGGGCCCAGGAATCAGGATCCTGTGTTCTGCAGGGATCTCCCAGGGATGGGAGAGGCCAGCAGTCTATGACAGAAAGTGCCAGGAACTTAGAAGTCCTGGGTTGGGGTCCCAGCTTCCCTGCTGTCTCTCCAAGCCTTGGGCCCTTCGTTAAAAAACTGAGATCATAATGCCCACCTCAGGGGCCGTTGAGTTAAATCACCTAGCACTTGAGGTAATTTATGTCAGCAAATATGTGTTCGAGTTTCCTCCCTCTCGTGCACCCTGTTCTCAGGAAGCACACCCTCGAGGAGAGGAGGTGACGTGTGCAGAGCAGGTGGGTGGCTGCTGTCCTCGTCTTCAATGTGATCCAGGAGTGGGCGAGGTATCCAGGAGGCAGTTCTGGACTCAGCAGGTGACAGAGCTGTTGGGCATCCTCCACCCGGTCCTGCAGCCTCCTGATAAAGGGAAGAGGTAGATATGGGCTCTGCTCACGGTTTAGATGCCAGCTTCCCTCAGTGGTGAGGTGGACAGTGAAGGTGGCTTGGTGGGGAGCAAAAGGAAAGAGGAAAGAAACTTCCAGGTCCTTCCCTTCCAAATTGGCTCATCCTTGAGATCATTGCAGGAGCAGCAATGCAAAGAAGAGAAAACTCTGGGGCCTCGGGGTGTGGGAGCTGGGCTCAGTGTTCCTTTCACTCTGTGGGACACTTATTTTTATTTTTATTTATTTTAACATCTTTATTAGAGTATAATTGCTTTACAATGGCGTGTCAGTTTCTGCTTTATAACAAAGTGAATCAGTTGTACATATACATATATCCCCATATCTCTTCCCTCTTGCGTCTCCCTCCCACCCTCCCTATCCCACCCCTCTAGGTGGTCACAAACCACCTAGCTGATTCCCTGTGCTATGCGGCTGCTTCCCACTAGCTATCTATTTTACGTTTGGTAGTGTATATATGTCCATGCCACTCTCTCATTTCATCCCAGCTTACCTTCCCCCTCCCCGTGTCCTCAAGTCCATTCTCTCGTCTGCGTCTTTATTCCTGTCCTGCCCCTAGGTTCTTCTGACCATTTTCTTTTTTTTAGATTCCATATATATGTGTTAGCATATGGTATTTGTTTTTCTCTTTCTGACTTACTTCACTCTGTATGACAGTCTCTAGGTCCTTCCACCTCACTACAAATAACTCAGTTTCATTCCACACTTTCTTTTTAAATTAAGTTTTATTGGAGTATAGTTGATTTACAATGTTGTGTTAGTTTCTGCTGTACAGCAAAGTGAATCAGTTATACGTATACATATATCCACTCTTTTTTAGATTCGATTTCCGTATAGGTCACTACAGAATATTGAGTAGAGTTCCCTGTGCTATACAGTAGGTCCTTGTTAGTTATCTACTTTTTTTTTTTTTTTGCGGTACTCGGGCCTCTCACTGTTGTGGTCTCTCCCGTTGCGGAGCACAGGCTCCAGACTCGCAGGCTCAGAGGCCATGGCTCATGGGCCCAGCCGCTCCGCGGCATGTGGCATCTTCCCGGACCAGGGCACGAACCCATGTCCCCTGCATTGGCAGGCGGACTCTCAACCACTGCGCCACCAGGGAAGCCCTAGTTATCTACTTTATATATAGTGTGTATACGTCAATCCCAATCTCCCAATTTATCCCTCCCCCCCGGGAGGGGTGACATTCTTCAGTTCCACTGAAGGACTCAGGGGTGGTTGGGGGCTACAGGGGGCCTGGGAGAAGCTGGGATTCCAAGCGTAGGTGACCTCAGGGGTCTTATCTGGGTGGAGACTTCCCATGGTTCCTCCTCTCCAGACACAGCTGAATGCTACAACAGTAACATGGGGCGTGTATGGCACTTTACCAAGCCCTTTCCTAGTATGTCTTTGTAGCAGCATCTCTCACAAGAACCCTAAGGTCAAATGTTATCATCCCCGTTTTACAGAGGAAGATATTGAGTCTTGGAGTAGTTAAGTCATTTGCCCCAGGGTTCACAGCTTCTGAGTGGCATCAGAGGAACTCAAACCCAGCAGGAGAGACGGTTATTTCACTCCCATCTGGAAAAATGTATCCAGCTGCCTGCTGGTCTGGGCCCAGCTCCAGCCAGGGGCAGGACAGCTACACTCCCACCCGTGGGGAACTTTCTGTCAGTCTGGGAAGGCAGAGCCCTCCCAGTGTGCAGGGCCATCTCCTCCTGTGGGACTCTGACCCAGCTTCCCTCCTGCTTTCCCAGGCCCTGAAAAACCTCCAGGCATCTCCCATGGATCTGTGACCGAGGTGGGCAGCTCTCCCAGCAGCCCTGGACAGCAGTGAGTAACCTCAGCATGGAAAGGGGTCTGACTCTGCCCTCATCTCTCCCTTTCTCTGTCTCCATCCTACCTCTCCCTTAACTGGTTTCTTCTGCAAACTTACACGAATCCAGAAAGATATCCTCCCTTGGGAATCCTGCAGCACTTCACTCTCCATGGGTGAGAGCAACAGTTGCTGTTCTTTGTCTATATGTTTATTTTTAATAACAGAAGTTGTATCTGCTTGTTTAAAAAGTCAAACAATGCAGAAGCACACTACGTAGAAAGTGGAAGTTTCCAGTTATGAGAAATGCCCCACCCCTCCATGCTCATCCCAATACTCCAGAGCCAGAATTAATCCCCTTTTTACAGATGGGTAAACTGAGTTACAGAGAGGTGAAGCGTTTGGTCCAAGATCATAGGCTAGGAAGTGGCGGAGCCAGGGAGGGTTCTGCCAAATCACCCATCAAGCTATTTAGCTAAACTACCTACAACTTTTCCCCTAAAAGGAATTTTAAGTGAAAAGCAGGAATTCTGTTTTAAATATATTTCCCCCTCTGGATAGAAAGAAAAGGGGGCGTGGGGAGAGAAAGAGAGAAAAGGGAAGAAACACTGCCCCATAGTATTGTGCAACTGGCCTTTAGCTCTGCAAAGGCTGGATCATGGCTCATGTCTTAAAGTCACATTCCCGGAAGGGCGCCCAACTGAGATGGCCGTGGCCTTGGGAGGCCTCCACAGGTGGGGTGGTCAAGTCCCGGGGCTGCTCCCTGGCAGCACCAGACAGGAGTTGAGGTGTGGGATGGGTGAGCGGGTCGCGGTCCCTGACGGCTGCACTCTCCCTCCGCAGGCCCCCGGCCGGCGGCATGTGGCTGCGGCGCATCTCCAGCACCGCGGTGACCGCGCTCCTGCTGGCGCAGACTGGCCTCCTGCTCTTCCTAGTCTCCCGGCCCAGGCCGCCGTCCCCGGTGGGTGGCGAGGAGAGGGTGCACGTGCTGGTACTCTCCTCGTGGCGCTCGGGCTCGTCCTTCGTGGGCCAGCTCTTCAGCCAGCACCCCAATGTCTTCTATCTGATGGAGCCTGCGTGGCACGTGTGGGCCGCTTTGTCGCAGGGCAGCGCGGTGGCGCTACACATGGCGGTGCGCGATCTGGTGCGCTCCGTCTTCCTGTGCGACATGGACGTGTTCGACGCCTACCTGCCGTGGCGGCGCAACCTGTCGGACCTCTTCCAGTGGGCAGAGAGCCGCGCGCTGTGCTCGCCGCCTGCCTGCAGCGCCTTCCCGCGCGGCGCCATCAGCAGCGAGGCAGTGTGCAAGCCGCTGTGCGCGCGACGGCCCTTCGGCCTGGCCCAGGAGGCCTGCCGCTCCTACAGCCACGTGGTGCTCAAGGAGGTGCGCTTCTTCAACCTGCAGGTGCTCTATCCGCTGCTCAACGACCCGGCGCTCAACCTGCGCATCGTGCACCTGGTGCGCGACCCGCGGGCTGTGCTGCGCTCGCGCGAGCGGACGGCCAAGGCACTGGCCCGTGACAACGGCATCGTGCTGGGTACCAACGGCAAGTGGGTGGAGGCCGACCCGGACCTGCGTGTGGTGCGCGAGGTGTGCCGCAGCCACGTGCGCATCGCCGAGGCTGCCATGCGCAAGCCACCGCCCTCCCTGCGCGGCCGCTACCGCCTGGTGCGCTTCGAGGACCTGGCACGGGCGCCTCTGCCCGAGATCCGCGCGCTCTACGCCTTTGCAGGCCTGAGCCTCACGCCGCAGCTCGAGGCCTGGATCCACAACATCACCCACGGGGTCGGGCCAGGCGCCCGCCGTGAGGCCTTCAAGACTACGTCCAGGGACGCGCTCAACGTCTCGCAGGCCTGGCGCCACACGCTGCCCTTTGCCAAGATCCGCCGCGTGCAGGAGCTGTGTGCGGGCGCACTGCAGCTGCTGGGCTACCGGCCAGTGTTCTCTGAGGACGAGCAGCGCGACCTCGCCCTGGACCTCATGCTGCCGCGCGGCCCGAGCAGCTTTAGCTGGGCATCTTCCACTGCTGAGCGCTCCGGGCCGTAGCAGAGGCCCCCAGCTGTGGCTGGCGGTTGCCAGGAGACTCACGCGTGGTGGGGAAGGAGCTGGGGCGCACGAGGCCGGGAGTTTGGGAGGTCCCCCACGTAGTAGGAAAGGACCAAGTCCGCAGACTATGTTTCTTTCTCCCCACTTCTTGTTTTTCCTTTGACTCCTCTTTAGGAGCTGGATTCTCGCCACACACACCCTTCATGGAAAGCAGACTCGTGCCCCCACTTCCTCTGGGCGCAGGGAATAAGTTCAGATGACTTGGCTACTACTCCAGCACTTTCTTTCCTCTTAAGTCTCTGTTAGGATGCCTCATCCTGCAGCTGAGAAGGCTATCCCGGCCCTGCCTGGGAGTGGAGGGACACTGTGGTGAGCTGGTCCCTGAAGTCGGTACATCTCCCCCTACACACACCCCGTGCCTCTGGCACCACACACCACCAAAGCCAGTGCTTTTATATTCACCTGTATCTTCAGTAAGAAATCAGCCAAGGTGCCTCTATCTTGTGGTCTCCCCTTAGTCTCTCTCTACCCCAATCTCCTGGGAGCCCACATGCCCCCATCACCTGTCCAGGGAAGGTGAACTTTGATTTGTCCTGACAGGAAAGATCCTACCCACAGAAATAAACATAATTCACCTGTATGATACAGATTAGAGTTTACAGCCTGTAAAGTTTGACAAGCAAAACGCAAAAGCGAAGGGACTTGTCCAAGGCCACACGATGAGAAGGAGGATGAAGGGAGGAGGGGGGGTTTGCTCCGGGCCCGCAGTGGGGAGGAGAGGGTGAGTCAGGCTTGCAGAGGCCTGTCTCCTGGACAAAGAAGGGTCAGGTGTTCCCATCTTATTTGCTCAAGGGATCAGCCAGCAGCCATGGCTAGGGCCGCAGCTGCGAGGTGAGATGTGGGAAGTGGTGAGCTCTGGGTCCAGGGTGCCTCCTAGATAAGCCTGGAGGGAGGCGGTGAGGGGGAAAAGTGGAGAGAGAGAAGGCTGAGCAGGCCAGGGCAGCAAGCCAGGCAGAGCGTGTGGCAGAGCAAAAGGTTGGCAGCAAGATCAGTGCCTGGAGGGCAAGTCACGGGGTGAATGTAACTAGATAAAGCTTGCCAGGAGCTTGGAAGAAAAAAGGCTCTGGAGTGGTTGTCTTCCTGTGGTCCTTATGTGCCAGGCCCTGGAGAAGAGCAAAGTACGATTCCTAGCTGTGAGCCACAACACCTGGCTCTGGTGGCAAAGCGTCTTATTAAATGGATGCTGGATTTTAAAAAAAGGAGGGGTGGGTAGGGGGTTGCCGGATGTGTCGAGGGCTAGTCCTGAGCTCAGGAAATGAAAGCCAGCCATGCTTTAAAAATGTTTAAAAGAAAGGGGGAAAACAGGTCACAGTACCTCTAGGAAGGACAGAGAAGCAGATTTGAGTCCACATGAATAGAATACCCCAAATCACACTGGGATACAGAGTTGGTCTGGGGACTGACAGTTGCCACCAGAACTCCTGTGCCCATTACCTCTGGAAGTGAGGGAGCTGCCCTCATCATTGTCATCAGTCACCGGAAGGGATCCTGGAGGTCTGGCTTCTGATTCTCAGCCTGGGTGTGGCCTTGGATTGGTGGGACCTGGATGGTAGACCCACATCCTCGCTGCAAAGCAGCAGGTCGAGGGCAATATGGCACTTCCATTTCTTTTCTTGCAGGGAGCAGAGGTATACTGACCTTGAAGCTGAAGCTTCAGGATGCCTCAGTTGGGTATCCGTCAAGCTGTAGAAACTTCAGGCCCCATAAAGCCCCCATCTGCCCCTGCTCACAGTAGCATGGAGAAGGTATTTAAAACCCAGAATTTATTAATGGAGACTTTGGCTTAGAAAAACTAAGGTCACATAGCTTAATATATGGGGTGGAACTCAAACTCATATCTTTGGCTTCAATACTTAGATTCTAACAAGGAAACTGAACTGGGGATGCAGCAGAGGACTCCATCACAGGCTTGGAAAGCCAGATCATTACCCAGAGACGTGGGTCTCTGGGTCAGGGAGTGGTCCTGGCATTTTGTTTGTTTGTTTCCAGTTTTATTGAGAAAGAATTAACATACATCACTGTATAAGTTTAAGGTGTACAACATGATGGTTTGATTTACATGTATTGTGAAATGATTACAACACTAGGTTTAGTTAACATCAGTCATCTCATTTAGATACAATAAAAAGAAAAGAAAAACACAATTAAAAAATTTTTAGGGCTTCCCTGGTAGCACAGTGGTTGAGAGTCCGCCTGCCGATGCAGGGGACGCGGGTTCGTGCCCTGGTCTAGGAGGATCCCACGTGCTGCGGAGCGGCTGGGCCCGTAAGCCATGGCCGCTGAGCCTACGCGTCCGGAGCCTGTGCTCCGCAACGGGAGAGGCCACAACAGTGAGAGGCCCGCGTCCGGCAAAAAAAAAAAAAATTTAAGTTTATAACTGTTATAAGAGATGAAGATTTAATATCTCCATCTCACCTCATCTTCTCTCCAAACTTTTATTATACTTTTAATTATATAATTGACCTACAGTACTGCATTAGTTCCAGGTGCACAACATAGTTACTTGATGTTTCTATATGTTACAAAATGATCACCACCATCCTGGCATTTGTCTGCAGACATGTCAAGGACCAGAATGATGAATGGTGGGCAGTTGGCTGGGACAGTGGGGCCACTGGGGATAAAAGCAGCCTGCTGGCCCTGCCTGGAAGGAACGCATTGTTAGGTGGAGGAGTCGGCTAGGAAGTCTCCAGCAATGTGGTATGTTCAGGCAAAGAAGGTTGAGCAAGAGGTTCATGGAGCCAGAGGTTAAGAACAGGGAGACACTGATCCCTGGTGGGGTTCAGGAAGGCATTTGGGGTGGGGCTTAGAGCCCAGCCTGATAGTAGCATCCCACAAGTTTCATTTGCCCCTGCTTGGGTCACCAATGACACAATTAACGGCCTTTGTTATGTGACTCATCCGTTCTCACCTGTCTCCCAAGGTTCCATGATAGCGATGACTGGCTCTTGGATGTGGCTCCCTGCATATGGGGCCCTCTGGGCAAGTCTCTGCATGAGCTACAGGGCGCAGCAGGTTCCGAGCAAGCCTCTAGGTGTACCCACATCAGGTTTCAGGACAAAGATAGGCAGTGCCAGTCCAGTGTTTCAATGAGTCAGTCCAGGGCTAAGCCCTGGGGACATAGTCACAGCCCTTGCTCTTGTGGGGAGTGCAGATGTTAAATAAATAGTCCTACAGATAAATATGCAACCGTAAGTGTCGCTTGTGCTCTGAGAATAAATAAGAATGGGTAGAGGGTGACCTACTTTAGTATGGAGAGTCAGGAAAACATTTTCAAAAAGGAAACGTTTGGTTTGAATAGATAGGGACTTCCCTGGTGGTCCAGTGGGTAAGACTCTGCGCTCCCATGCAGGGTGTCCAGGTTCAATCCCTGGTCGGGTAATTAGATCCCTCATGCATGCCACAATTAAAGATCCTGTGTGCCACAACTAAGACCCTGCACAGCCTAAATAAATAAATATTTTTAAAAATACGTAGGAGTTAATTGAGCATAGGATGAAGAGGCAGAGAGAGACTGAGGGATTGGTCTCTTTGGAATCAAGGTTCCTTGGCAAAAGAATCAGTCCTGGGAATCCAAGCTCATGGGATGGGAGAGGCCCCAGGACGTGGCTGAGTTTGTGTGTCTGTGGTAAAGAGTACTAGAAGTAGAACCGCTGGATCAAAGAGCATCCATGTTTTAAATATGGAATTGCCAAATTACTCTAAACATGGAGTACTGACTTATGTTCTCTGGAATGGTGTCAGGAAGGCCCTTGTCACCCTTTTCTATTGACCCCCTTCCCATCATCTGTACAGGGTAAATCATTTTCATTTTTACCTACCTGATGGAATATTATGCAGCAGTAAAATGAAATGAACTATCAAACCATGAAAAGACATTCAGGAGGGAACCTGAGTGAAAGAAGCCAACCTGAAGAAGCTACATTTAGTATGATTCCAACTATATGACATTCTGGAAAAGGCAAAACTATTCAGACAGTAAAAAGATTAGTGGTTGTGAGAAATGGAATATATCCTGCCATATCAGTAAACAAAGGATGTCACAGCCACCAGCGATTGCAACAAAGCTGGTGAGCCCTGAGGGAACTCAGGAAGGAAAGAATACCTGCCATCTAGCAGCCCTCAGACTGCAGCCACTCCCCATGGTGCACCCTGAGGAAACCCAGGATGTGAAAATACAGGATACTGGCCCCAGATAGCTGAGGTGCATATCAAAGGAATTATTTCAGTGAGCCCAGGCTCTTTCATCTTCCCATATATAGAAAAGCTCTAAATTCCTTAACTTGACATATCTGGTTTCCCAATTAACAGTAATCTTTTGATGTTCCCGACTACCTGCCCCTTGTTGCAAAACTCCTATGTATTCTAGCTCCACTCACCTCCTCGGAGCAGTTTCTCAGAGCTATCTGAAATGCTGTCTCCTGGGTTGCAGTCCTCATTTTGCCCCAAATAAAACTTAACTTGCAGCTCTCACATTGTGTAGTTTTTTTTTTTTTTTTTTTTTTGGTACGCGGGCCTCTCACTGTTGTGGCCTCTCCCGTTGCGGAGCACAGGCTCCGGACATGCAGGCCCAGCGGCCATGGCTCACGGGCCCAGCTGCTCCGTGGCACATGGGATCCTCCTGGACCGGGGCACGAACCTGCGTCCCCTGCATCGGCAGGCGGACTCTCAACCACTGCGCCACCAGGGAAGCCCTGTGCATTTTTTGTAAGTCAACAGTTGCCAGAGGTTGTGGGTGGAGGGGAGGGATAAATAGATGGAGCATAGAGGATTTTTAGGGCAGTGAAAATGCGCTCTATGGTGCTCTAATGATGGATATATGCCATGGATGACATGTACATATAATGATGGATATACATTTGTCCAAACCCATGGAATGTGCAACACCAGAACTGAACTCTAAGGTAAACTATGGACTTTGGCCGATTATGATGTGTCATTGTAGGTTCATCCTTGGTAACAAATGTACCATTCTGGCGGGAGATGTTAATGGAGGACGCTGTGAACTGTGTGAGTGCAGAAGGTATATGAGAAATCTCTGTAGTTGCCTCTCAATTTTGTTGTAAACCCAAAGCTTCTCTAAAAAATAAAGTTTTTAAAAAACAAAACAAAACTAGAGCAAAAGCCTTAGTAGCCTCAGGAGGGTATAGGAATGCTGCTGAAATGGGAGGAGTTGGCCAAGAACAGAGCCCACCACAGCCCGGACTTTGAATTTTCCCAGGGTGGCAAGCCCTTAGAGCCAGCTGAGTATTTTCTCTCTTGAGGTTAAATCTGGAGAACCTGGTTGACCATGCAAATCTGGTGCTGTCCTGATCCCAGTCTTCAGATCCTCCACATCTCCATTCATTCATTCAACACACATTATGGATTGAGCCCCAGCCAGTTGGGTTTTTTTTTACTTTTTTTTTTTTTTTTTTTTTTGTGGTACGTGGGCCTCTCACTGTTGTGGCCTCTCCTGTTGCAGAGCACAGGCTCTGGACGCGCAGGCCCAGCGGCCATGGCTCACGGGCCCAGCCGCTCCGCGGCATGTGGGATCTTCCTGGACCGGGGCACGAACCCGTGTCCCCTGTGTCGGCAGGCACTCTCAACCACTGCACCACCAGGAAAGCCCCAACCAGTTTTAAAGGGAAGGATCATGGGGATTAGGAATGTCTGCGTGCAGGGGTGTGAGTTGCAATTTTTAATGGCGTGATCAGTGTAGGTCTCATTGTGAAAGTGACACTTGAGCAAAGTCTTGAAGGAGGTAAAGCAGTTAATTTAGGGATAACTATGGGTAAATTGTACTGTAGAAAGAAATAGGTAATACAAAAATCCTAAGGAGGGAACATATCTGGAATATTGGAAGAACAGCAAGGGGCTACTGAGTCTGGTGTTGTAGGCCAAAGGAAGAATTCTAGGAGATGGGGAGAGAGGGGGTCAGATTATGTATGACCTTGCAGGCCTTGTGAGGACTTTGGCCTTTATTTGGAGTGAGATGAAGGGTGTCCAAAGCCACTTTTGTTCTATGGCCCTCCTTAGTTGAATAAATAAATATAATGTTATATATATGTGACATAATATATAATATTTATAATGTCATAGCTATTAAAAAAAATAGAACAAGTACCCAAAATATTTCATTATCATTTTACTGCCTTTGTTAATATCCTGAATTAGTATATTGTTAGTTTTGCAAGTTTTTGAACTGGATTTAAATTGAATCACAGTGTGGGCTTCTTTTTTCTGCAACTTAGATTTTCCCCTCAAGTTTACATTCCTGGGATTCATCATGTTGTTGCTTGCAGCTTTTCGTCATTTCTTTCCACTACTGGATAGTATTTTATTGAAAATAATACAATTTTATTTATCCATCTCAATGAATACTTGGCTTGTTTTCAGTTATGTACTGTTACGGTGCTACTAGGAACAATCTTGTCTGTATCTCCTCGTATGAATGCTATAGGATATTTACCTGGGAGTGAAATTGCCGGATCATGAACATCTTCATTCAACATTATTCCAGATGGTTATATCTTTTTACACCTCCAGAGTTCCAGCTACCGTGCAACCTCAGTAACAATTGGATTCTCAGACTTTTAAATTTTTGGCTGTTGGGTGGTTGACAAATGATACCTCATTGTGATTCATTTTGTGTTTCACTGATTAATGAGGTTAAGCATGTTTTCCTGGGTTTTTTGGCCATTTGTATTTCTCTTTGATGAAGTACCTCTTCAGGTCTTTTGTCTCTTCATCATTTGCTTATTGATTTTTAGGAGTGCTAAATGCTATTCCTATGTCAGTTATATGTATTGTAAATATCTTCTTCCAGTTTGTGGCTTGTGTTTATACTTTCTTTGTGGTAACTCTTGAATAATACAAGTTCTTAATTTAAAGTAATTAAATTTATCCATCCTTTCCTTTATGGTCTTCGCTTTTTGTATCTAGTTTAAGAACTCTTTCACCATCATGAGACATGAGGATATTCAACATTGCCGTCTAAAAGTTTTATAGTTCTGCATCTCACTATAAGTGAAACAAGGAGGGTGTGGATGTCTAAAAAACAAACAAAAACACCTAGTTTTTGTTTGCTTTATATTTGCTTCATAATTTTCTTGCAGGTTTGTGTCTTTGCTGGAGTTTGTATTGTTTTTCAGTGTTTTCCCATTGAGAGAAGAAACAGGTACCTTCTCCACCGTGTCCCTAAAATTTTGAGATTAACGATTTTGTCTATAGCTGAAATCAATTCCATTATTTTTCCTGAGGATACTCTTTCTTCTGTTCTAATCTGGTTAGGTGGCTGCTAAGACTTGCACAGAAGTCAATCTAACATTCCTGGTTAAATCCACCATTCCTTATACTGCCCATTTTTTCTTTCTTAGTCATCACTCTTTTACTTCGCTGGAGTACATACTCAGCTTCCTTAGAAAGGGCACATGTGGGACTTCCCTGGTGGTGCAGTGGATAAGACTCCACGCTCCCAATGCAGGAGGCCCGGGTTTGATCCCTGGTCAGGGAACTAGATCCCACATGCACACCGCAACTAAGAGTTCACATTGCCACAACTAAGGAGCCAGCAAGCTGCAACTAAGGAGCCCACCTGCTGCAACTAAGACTCAGCACAACCGAATAAATAAATAAATATATATATATTTTAAAAAAGGGCACATGAAACATACATTCTCTGAGTCCTGCAAGTCTAAATGGCTTTTCAGAAATTTCTCAATTCACAATCGGACTCAGGATAGAATTCTAAATTAAAAACAATGTTTCCTAATGTGATACATTATTGATGGTTATATAAGCTTAAAATAATTGGTTTTTCCACTTCTTATACAATCTGCTAGTCTGGGAAATGTACCAAAAGACAGCATTGTTAAATATTTCATGACTTTTTGAAATACTTACTATTTTTGTTTTAGAAAAGTTTCTTGGTTGATGCAAAATCCCAGTTGTAGGGTTAGAGAACTGGCATTAGAAAGCTTCCAAAACAAAGGCTTTCAAAAGGGAACTCTAATAAACAATGTTGCTAATGTTCTTGAATTAAAAGGAAATATTACATATTTTGTGCACGATGCTTTTTTTAAAAAAATAAATTTATTTATTTTTGGCTGTATTGGGTCTTCGTTGCTGCGTGGGGGGCTTTCTCTAGTTGTAGCGAGCGGGGGCTACTCCTGTGGTGCATGGACTTCTCATTAAGGTGGTTTCTCTTGTTGCAGAGCATGGGCTATAGGTGTGAGGGCTTCAGTAGTTGACACGCGGGCTTAGTAGTTGTGGCTCGCGGGCTCTAGAGTGCAGGCTCAGTAGTTGTGGCACACAGGCTTAGTTGCTCTGCAGCATGTGGGATCTTCCCGGACCAGGGCACGAACCCGTGTCTCCTGCATCGGCAGGCGGACTCTCAACAACTGCGCCACCAGGGAAGCCCCCACGATGCTTTTTAATTAATTATTTTTTAATTGAAATATAGTTGACCTACAATATTATGTCAGTTTCAGGTGTACTACATAGTTATTTGACATTTGCTTACGTTACAAAATGATCACCACTGTAAGTCTAGTAACCATCTGTCCCCAGTTATTACAATATTATTGACCATATTCCTTATGTCCTATACAATGTTTTTAAATTTAAAGTGAAGTTTTCCCCCAAAATCATTTCCTTCCAAATATTGAAGGTATTGCTGCATTGTCTTCCAGCTTCTTTCACCTGACTGCTGAACCATCTGATTCTCATTACCAGATGCATATGTATGTACGTATTTATCTTCCTACCTACTACCTACCTACCTACCTGTCTACTTGCATACCTACCGCTGTCTACCTATCTACCCACCCACCCACTCACCCACCCATCTCTTCCTCCCTATCTATACCTAATTTCCTTTACTTTCCTATAGGTGGCGCTGCAGAGGAGGGCAGAGCAGAGCGCGCCGCACTGTAGCAGGAGAGACTTCCCCAGTAGGGGGCGTAGGCCATAGGTGCTGGATCTCGGAAAGCCGTACGCAACGTCAGGGGCGGGAACAACTCTCGCCCCGCCCCTGCCATCTGAGGCGCCCTATGATTGGAGGGAGGAGCCATCACTTGGCAGTGCCGTTGGGGTGGAGGAAGAGGGCTTCGGCCGAAGGTGACGCTGAGGCGACGGAGGTGCGGAGAGCAGAGTGGGCCGTGAGTGAGGGTGAGCCACGGCAGCACTTCAGGCGCTCTCCCCCACCTCTCTGCGGTGAATGGCGGCGGGATGGAGCACGAGGGGAGCGGCGACAGCGGGGGATCGGCTGGGCTCCTGCAGCAGATCCTCAGCCTGAAGCTCGTGCCGCGCGTGGGCAACGGGACCTTGTGCCCTAACTCCACTTCTCTCTGCTCCTTCCCAGGTACCGGCCCCGCCCCGCGCCTGCGCACTGCGTGCCACTCCGCGGCCCCCCGGCTGCGCGGCGGCACCCCTAACGCAGCGAGCCGACTGGCATCCCGCCGTCCCGCCCGCTGGGGGCTGTTTTCCTCTTGGAAGAAGGTTCCCTCTCCCACGGCCGAGAGCTGGGGGCCTTAACCCCTCCCCTCGTCGCTTCCTTGCGGGCCCCTCGGGCCAGGCCACCCCGAGCCCGCGCTGGGGACCCGTCAGTGAAGGGAGCTCAGTCACCGCCCGAACTGATCTTGCTCTTAGGAGTTTCCAGACGCCCCAGGTTCAGACATGAACTCGGCAGAGCCCTGTAGGCGGCCGTCCCTTGTTTGGGGCACTGGAGGCGGTCATCCCCGCCCAGCCCCTTTCGTCCGCGCGGGCCTCTCGGCTTTCCCAGCTCGGACAGCGCATGGTCCCGGCCGGGCTGAGGGCCGTCAGTCAGAACTCACACACCCTTTGCTTCTAGCGTAGCCCAACCCCTTTACGCGGGGAGGTGGTCTGCCGATCGCTACCGCCCAAGTTCAAATCCACCCCCTCCACCAGCGTCTCTTTCTAGGAATCATTTTCTGAGACCTGTTGCCGAGCCTCCCACTCATGCGTTCGAGGTCTTTGATGCAGCTTCTGTCTGACTCTTACCCACACTGGCGATTCTGCTGGGCCTGAGAGCAGAGTTTTTAAAAATTAGAAATCGAGATAGAAAGCTGTCGTGCTCAGAAAACTGAGAGGAGGAGAAAGTACTTGGGAAGGCCGAAAATAAAGCCTTTGACGGGAGAGCACGGTTGTGTGTTGGCCCTTTAAAGGCAAGAAGGCTGAGATAGGGGTGATTGAAGGGTGAGGTTGGGCTCTCCCGCAAAGCTGGCAGATACTTTGACTCAGTAAACAATGAGAGAACCGGCCTGAGACCTGCAAAGGAAGGAGGGTTGGGTTACTGACTGCAGTTGTAAACAAGGCACCTGTGATTTCTCTTTCGCTGGGCAGCGACTGCCAGGCGCCATTCAGCAGACACCAGGGACTTGATATGTATTACCTTCCTAGTATTTTCCCGGACAGGTTTGTGAAATAGTTAATAAGATAACCGTGTTGGGGCAGATGCAGATGTTAGCTTGAAATCATGCCTAAAACGATAATCTGGCAAAAGGTATCAAAAGTTACTAAGATCACATTTGACAGTGACAACAGAAATATATGGCATTCTGGAGACACTGTCCAAAAAATGAAATGTTCATGCAGTCTGGAGGCAGTACTGAACTGGATCGGTCTGTTTTCATTGTTTCCTTACTTTCCCCACAATTCTTTATTTGGAAAATTTTCAAACCTACTGAAAAATTGAAATGATAGTATAACCAATATCTATATGCCCTTTACTTAGATTCATTATTAACATTTTGATTCTTTCGCTTCCTCTCTAAATATATATATGCATACACATAACGTTTTTACTTTCTGCGAGCCTTTTGAAAGGAAGTTACAGAAGTGACGATGCTTGACTCCTAATATTTCAGCACGTATCATTTAAAATGAAGACATTTTCTGCCACAACAAAAAAAAACACATCACACCCAAGAAATTAACATTGATAGAATATTATCTAATGTATTGGCCTTATTTAGATTTTCCCAATTTTCCCAGTTGTTCAAATAATGCCAATTTTAGCTTTTTTCCTTTATTTATTTATTTATTTTTAAATTTTGGTTGCGCCGGATCTTCATTGCAGTATGTGGGACTTCTTAGTTGCGGCATACAAACTCTTAGTTGCGGCATGCATGTGGGATCTAGTTCCCTGACCAGGGATCAAACCTGGGCCCTCTGCATTAAGAGCATGGAGTCTTACCCACTGGACCACCAGAGAAGTCCCTCCTTTGTTTTTTTAAAAATTCCAGGATCTAATCAAGGGTCCCACATTGCATTAAGTTGTCATGTCTCTTTAATCTTGTTGAATCTAGAACAGTTCCTCCATCCTTGTTTCAGTTTCTTGAGACAGACATTTTTTTTTTAAGTCCAGGCTAATTGTTTCATAGAATGTTCCATAATCTAAATTATCTCATTTTTTCTTCATGATTAGATTCAGATTAAATATTTTTGTTCAGAACGCTGCCTACACAGGTGATGTTGTCCACTTCCCAGGGCACCTCATCAGGAGACATTTAGTGTCAGTTTGTACCTTTATTGATAACACTAGGTTTAATCATTTGGTGAAGATGGTGTTTATCAGATCTGTCCACTGTAAGGGTACCTTAATCCTTTTGTAATAAATCATGTGAGGTGATAGTTTGAAACTGAATATTCTGTTCAATCTGTTTTGCTTTTAGTTGCCTTTTCCTTCTCTAAGAAAAGATTGAGATAAGTGGATTTGGAACAATAGTTTTAACATGTCACAGTAGAGAATCTGTAGCTAAGTGAATTGTTTTGCTTTCAGCAATTGTTCTGAAATATTCAACTGCAGTATGTATTTGAGTTTATGGGAACTTCTTTGAATATATAACTTGGGGGTGGTGATCACCGGGGATCATTCATTTAGCAGGTATACATTGGTCAAGTGCAGGCTCTGGGCTGGGGGTATAAACATGCATGAGATAAAGCCCTTGACCACAGCAAGCTGATCAGAATGGGATGGGTAAACACAGTGGGTAAACACACAACCTCCCTGCTGTATCTCTTCTTTAGCTGGAATGGACAGTAAGTACGTGAACTGTAATCCCTTTGGAGGCACCAAGGCCTGCTGACAGTGAATGTCGTTCACTGTCCTGATTCTGGAATTGTTTCTATTTTGGCCCCACAGAAAAGGTTCCTTGCATTTTATGCCAACTCGATATGGCAGAATCATTGCTCTGAAATAGTCTGTGGTTTATCACTGTCAGGAAGCTTTGAATTGATTGTTTTTTAAACCTGCATTTGCAATTTAGCTATTTAGGTTTCTGCCTAACCCTCCTTATTGCAAGTTGTTCAGATTTCTTTTGTTGTTGTTGTCATTTTTAACAAATCTGAGTGCTATGAAAGGCAGAATTTTTTTTTCCTGTATCAGGAATAACATTTACTTTCTGAAGGTATGAATTTCATTATACCTTCAGCGTCAAAGTGTATCTTCTGATAAACTAAAACCCACTAATGTTTTGGTTGTGCTGTTGCTGGAATCAAGAATAGGTCACACTTGGATCAGTCATTTACTCATTCAGTCAACAAGTATTTACTCCGTGTCTATTGTGTGTCTGTTGTTTTCTAGGCACCAAGTAAAGGTGTGTTAGTAAACAAAAGAACTTTCATTCTAAAGGGGAGAGAGAAAACAAAATTTAAAAGTATGGAAAAGACTAACATAACATTGTGAAGCAACTATACTCCAATAACTTTTTTTTTTTAAAGTATGGAAAGGAACAGATGGTGGTGAGTGTAAGACAGGGTAGGGGGATAGTAAGTGGCAGGTGTTGTGTGTCAAGTGGAATGCTGTTTTACTTAAGGTCACAAGGAAGCCCTCTATGATGGTGCCATTGGAGAAGAAATCTGAAGGGAATGAGGAACAAGCCACGCAGCTGTTGGGAGAAGAGCCTCGTGGGCGAGGGGCAGCAGGTTCAGAGGCCCTGGGACCAGAGCTTGTTAAGCAACATGAAGGAGGCCAGTGCAGTGGGTGGAACGGGGTGGGCAAGGCAGGGAGAGGAAGTGAGGTCATATCCCAGAAAGCCGTGTTAGAGGGTTTTGAGCAGAGGAAGGATGATCTGACTTACTTTTTTTTTTTTTAAGTATACAATTTAATGAATTTTTGCAGTTTGCAACCATCACAAAAAGCAACTTTAGAATATTTTCATCACCCCAACAAGAAACCTTGTTCCCATTAGCACTGACTTTCTGGCTTTGTGTCGAGAATAGGTGGAAGGCCAGATCAGGACAGATAAGATCTAGCCAGGCTAGGCCCAAGAGACCATTGGGATTGAGACAGGCCAGAGGGGCACACAGAAACAAGGGATGAGTGGGCAGCTAGGCAGTGGCCTCAGGAGAGAGGTGGCAGCCCACTGCTGGTAGTCCTGGTGGGTAAGTTAGCATTGTTTGGGGAGGAAGGGTGTCTAGGAAAACTCGCTGTTTTCCTTTTCTCTCACACTGCTGCTACACTCACAGCACTTCTGGAGCCGGATGTGTGGTTTTTTCCGTGCATCAAGCAATTCTGGGACACCAGTTGGGTGTCCTACAATTCAACTCAGTTCTGACACTGTCTACCTGGAGTTAGCATCCAATCCCACAGGTTAAAGGCTCAGTTCCACAAGCCTGCCCCAACCCCCAACTTCAGATGCCAGTCAGAAGTCCAGGTTGTCACATGTGCTTCTGACCAACTGAGCTTCCCGTGTCCTCCTCGTTCAGTTATTTTGCTAGAGCAGCTCATAGAATTCAGGAAAACAGTTTACTTATTAGGTTACTGGTATATTACCAAGGATATTAAAGGTTGGAAATGAACACCAGATAAAGAGGTACATAGGGTGAAGTCTGGAAGGGTCCCCGAGCACAGGCGCTTCTGTCCCTTTGGAGCTGGGGTGGGCCACCCTCCCAGCACATAGATGTTTTCACCAACCCAGAAGCTCTCTGAACTCTGTACTTTTGGAATTTTTATGGAGGCTTCATCACTTAGGCATGACCAATTAATAACTCCCTCTAGCCTCTGTCCCCTCTCCAGAGAATGGAGGGTGGTGCTGAAAGTTCCAAGCTTATAATCATGGCTTGGTCTTTCTGGTAACCATCCAGGAGCCCACCAAGAGTTGCCTCATGAGAACAAAAGACACCTGGAAATTCCAAGGGATTTAGGAGCTCTGTATCAGGAACCAGGGTCAAAGACTAAGTATTAGAACAAAAGATTTTCCTAGCACCATTATCTACAAGGGTTTTAGGAGCTCTGTGTCAGGAATCAGGAGTAGAGACCAGTATATATATATTAGTATTTCACAAGGGGACAGATGGATCCCCTGGCAGGCAGGTGGGGTTGGGTAAGAGAGGGGTCTCACAGTGGGCAGTGTGGACAGATGCAGGCTGATGGGCAGTTAGCATCTAGGCAGTCCAGCATCGAGTTGCAGGACTGAGTAGGACTGCAGTTCCCAGGACCGAGGCAGTTTACTTAGCACCCTGGCATCAGAGGCACTGGCTGTGCTCATACAGTTGTTTGACCTGGAACATAAGGCAGAGTGGGGCCAGCTGAAAGGATGGCTGGGTGCCAAGCCTCACGATTCCCACTTCCATTTCTGCTGGTTGGAGCCAGGTTGGTCTTGAGGCCTGGCTTGGAAACGAGGTGACTCAGCTGTGGAGGCTAGAGGGCCGGGGAGCCAGCCGTTACAAACCCCTTTTGTTGACACAGGACTCACCTAGAGGATTCTGAAATCTGTGTGGCTTTTCTCTTTAACTCAAATATCTGTCTGAAAAATATTCTTAAAGATACAAACACCCTGTGGGCAGGGATCTTTGTCTTTTTTAAAATTTTTGTTTTTGTTGTTCACTGATGTGCCCGGCATATGGAATGGTCTCAGTAAGTATTATATTTGCTGAATGAATGAACTCTCAGTGCTTGTATTAGTTTGCTATTGCTACTGAAACACTTTATGACAAATTTAGTGGCTTAACACAGCACAGATTTATCATCCTACGGTCCCGGAGGTCAGAAGTCCAAAATGGGTCAGCAGAGCTGCCTTCCTTCTGAAGGCTCTAGGGAGAATTTGTTTTCATGTCTTTTCCAGCTTCTAGAAGTCACCTGCATCCTTTGGCCTATGGCTCCTTCCTCTATCTTTAAAGCCAGCAGCATAGCATCTTCAAATCTCTCTGACTCTGACCCTCTTACAAGAACCCTTGATTACATTAGGCCCAACTGTAAAATCCAGGCTAACCCCCACCATCCCAAGATGCTTAATCTAATCACACCTGCACACTCCTTTTTGTTATGTAAGGTCACATTTTCATAGGCTCTGGGGTTGAGGATGTGGGCATCTTTGGGGCCTCTTCTGCCACCAGTGCTTCATCTGATTTCCCCTTATAATTTTTTTTTTTATGAAACCACCTCGATGACAGTTTCTCTTTTTTAAAATTTATTTATTTATTTATTTTTGGCTGTGTTGGGTCTTCGTTGCTACGTGCGGGCTTTCTCTAGTTGCGGCAAGGGGGGACTGCTTTTCATTGCGGTGCGTGGGCTTCTCATCGCGGTGGCTTCTCTTGTGCGCTCTAGGTGCATGGGCTCAGTAGTTGTGGCACACGGGCTTAGTTGCTCCGTGGCATGTGTGATCTTCCCAGACCAGGGCTGGAACCTGTGTCCCCTGCATTGGCAGGCAGATTCTTTTTTTTTGTTGTTGTTGTTGTTGTTGTACGCGGGCCTCTCACTGTTGTGGCCTCTGCCGTTGCGGAGCACAGGCTCCGGACGCGCAGGCTCAGCAGCCACGGCTCACGGGCCCAGCCGCTCCGCGGCATGTGGGATCTTCCCGGACCGGGGCACGAACCCGTGTCCCCTGCATCGGCAGGTGGACTCTCAACCACTGCGCCACTAGGGAAGTCGCTCTCCTTATAATCTTTTATTTCAGATTAATATCCTGATTTATTCTTCAGCATAGGGAACTGATGTGACTTTAGCTGCCAGAGTAAACAAAGCTGAAGATAATGCACTTTATTTGAAACAGTGAACAAGGAAATACTGTAAGATATGTAGACAAAGATTTTAGACTGTGTGTTGACCCAGGGGAATGAAAAGTACTATATGATAATCAATAAATAGCTATTAAATAGATGGCAAATTAAGGCGCAGTAGATTAAAGGGAAATCACTTAGTTTTTTTAAAATGTTTTATTAATTGAGGTTTGCCTTAGCTGTTACAGTCCTGTAATAAACCCATCCATCTGAAAAGTGTTTTATAAATTGTACTACTCATCTAATGTAATATAGCCTTTTTTTCCTACTTTGAGTGACTTAAGTGATGCGATATAACATATGTAGGCAGCGCGCTAGCTGATGGATGTAGCTCAGGGTTATAGGAAGGTGCATACTGCTTCTCCTTCTCAGAGACTCAGGGAGGAGCTGGCCTGCTGTGCCAGATCTTGTTTGCAAACAGATTCCTTTCAGCTTTCAGGAAAATCGAGATGTGAGTTGATAGCCCAGCAGGCCTCCTTGGGCAGGTGCTGTGCTCCAGAGAAGTGGGAACAAGTGAACGTTGATATCTGCTAGGGCTGCTAGAACAAAATACCACAGACTGAGCAGCTTAAACAACAGAAGTGTATTTTCTCACAGTTCTGGAGACTGGAAGTCCAAGATGAGGGTGCCGGCATGGTCAGGTTGTGGTGAGGGCCCTCTTGGGCCACCTTCTTGATATGTCCTCACATGATGGGGAGAGAAAGAGAACAAGAGAGAGAGAGACATCTCTCTTCCTCTTATAAGGCCACAGTCCTGTCAGATTAGGGCTGCCGCACATGAATCCAGTCCATAGCAGTTGAGTAGAACACCCGAGTGTCCAGACCTACATTTATTGAAGTTACCAACTTAGTGTGTCTCTGGCAGATCAAGGCCTCACCTACCAGTTCACTGCCCCGATGGTTCTGTGGCAGCCAGTAAGAAGCCAAGCTCCAGCAGTGCCTTGAGTTGCTGCGGAAAGCAGTGCTTGTCTCTTAAATTTGGGGCGCTCCAGCAGAAGCCCCGTGACGGCAAGGCCCAGGAGTGGTCTCATGTCATTGGTGGCAGACAGCAGCCAGGACGGCAGCTGCTCTGGGGTCTTGGAGGCAGGTTTGTATCCCGTTTGTCCACCCCTGGGTAGTTCTTATAGAGTTCTGTGCACACTGGGTGGTGTAATGGAGTTCAGAGTCTCTTAAGTGATTTGGGGAGGAGCTGGGAAGGACTGTGGGATTGAAGACGGGGTTACTGCTTTAGCAGGGAACTGCATGACGCTGTCCTGTGGCTTGGGGATGAGCTGGCAGTGGGTGGTACACAAGGGGGCCTTGGGCGGGGGAGGCCAGGGTTCAACAGCAGCGGCCCAGGCAGGAGGGATTTATCAGGGAGGGGCAGTACCTGAACACCAGACTCTGCAACCTCTGGAGCTGCTGCCAAGAAGAGAGGGCAAGTCTCCTGGGCCATGGAAGCAAGAAGGGCTGGTGCCAGAGGCTAGAAAGGAGCTTGCAGTGGTATCTGGTAGAGTAAGTCCCCTACGTAAGAACGAGTTCCGTTCCGAGAGCACGTTCTTCTTAAGTCTAATTTGTTCATAAGTCCAACAAAGTTAGCCTAGGTACCCAACTAACACAATTGGTTATGTAGTACCGTACTGTAATAGTTTTATAATAATTTTCACACAAATAATACATAAAAAACAAACACAAAAAATAAAGACAACATTTCTAATCTTACAGTACAGTACCTTGAAAAGTACAGTAGTCCAGTACAACAGCTGGCATCCAGGGGCTGGCATCGAGGGAACAGGCAAGAAGAGTTACTGACTGCAGGAGGGAGAGGAGGTGGGAGATGGTAGAGCTGAAGGATCGTCAGCAACAGGAGACGGAGGGCAAGCTGCAGTTTCACTCACGCCTGACGTTGATGGAATGCATGTTCGCATCTTTGAAAGTTCGCAACTTGAAGGTTCTTGTGTAGGGGACTAACTGTACAGGTTTGTTCCTGAAGACGATGGGGACCCAAACCCTGAGGACTGAGAGCCCCGCCCACAATTTCTGATAGATGCTATTGACTGGGAAGGGCTTTTTTGTTTGTGTGTGTGATTTTTTTTGGTGGAGGAAGAGCAGTAGTTAGTATACATATATTTTTTTACATGTTATACATATATGTTTATGTTATATATATTTAAGCTTGGGACATTACTGTTTAATCACTTTATACTCCACATTGCATGATTTAGACTTGGTTTAACAATTTGCCAAACACCATCAAACAAAATAGACAAGTTTTGACAGTATTGTAAAATTATTCTGAAGGTGTATCTTGTTCAGCAGAAAGGAAAAGAAAACTTATACCAGTGGTTTGAAACCTTTTGTAGCTATCTGATAATTTGTCACCAGAATGGAAGTACAAAAACATCCTCAGTCGTTTGTTATTTTTAATAAGCATTGAGCCCTAGATGAGGTGTCCCTGATTTTTTTATTGAGAGCATTCCATCCAAAACAAGAGCGAGGGACTTCCCTGGTGGCCTAGCAGTTAAGACTGCGCTCCCAATGCAGGGGGCCTGGGTTCGATCCCTGGTCAGGGAACTAGATCCCACATACTGCAACTAAGAGTTTGCATGCCGCAACTAAAGATCCCGCATGCCGCAACAAAAATCCCTCATGCTGCAACTAAGACCTGGAGCAGCCAAATAAATAAATATTAAAAAGAAAAAAAAGGGACTTCCCTGGTGGCACAGTGGTTGAGAATCCGCCTGCCAATGCAGGGGACACAGGTTCGAGCCCTGGTCAGGGAAGATCCCACATGCCGCAGAGCAACTAAGCCCATGCGCCACAACTACTGAGCCTGCGCTCTAGAGCCCAGGAGCCACAACTACTCTAGCCACATGCCTAGAGCCCTTGCTCCGCAGCAAGAGAAGCCACTGCGATGAGAAGGCCGCGCACCGCAACAAAGAGTAGCCCCACTCACCACAACTAAAGAAAGCCCGTGTGCAGCAACAAAGACCCAACGCAGCCAAAAAAATTAATTAATTAATTTTAAAAAACCAACAACAACCAGGAGCGAGACATCCTAATTTTGGTATATGTATAATATGGTATTAACCGAAACTTTGACTTAATATGTGCAGAGAATTAGTGCAGTCATCAGTGAGAGTGTGGAGGGTGCCCGGTGGGGATTTGGCCCCCCATCTAATCACCCCTGGCTCCCTAACTCCTCCTCCCCCTGCTCCCAACAAGAGTAAAAATAAAAAGAAATTGATTTGGGAAAAACCACACACTACAGTGTGCTTACAACTCAAATGCAACTTCAAGAAAAGCCCCTGGCCCTCCCCTTTGCCACTCTCCCTTCTCCCCCAGCTCACTGATGCTCCTCACTGGTCGCTCTCCCCCCCCCACCCCCCGTTTTTTGGCTGTGCCCCATGGCATGTGGGATCTTAGTTCCCTGACCAGGGATTGATCGTGCACCCCCTGCATCGGGAACGAGGAGTCTTATTCACTGCACCACCAGAGAATTCCCAAGCTTTAAAAAAATTTTTTTTTAATTTTATTATTTATTTTTGGCCGCATTGGGTCTTTGTTGCTGTGCGCGGGCTTTTTCTAGTCACGGCGAACAGGGCTACTCTTCATTGTGGTGTTCAGCTTCTCTCTCACTGCGGTGGCTTCTCTTGTTGAGGAGCACGGGCTCTAGGCACGAGGGCTTCAGTAGTTGTGGCACACAGGCTCAGTAGTTGTGGCTCGCGGGCTTAGTTGCTCCGCGGGATGTGGGATCTTCCCGGACCAGGGTTCAAACCCGTGTCCCCTGCATTGGCAGGCAGATTCTTAACCACTGCGCCACCAGGGAAGCCCCCGCTTTGTTTGTTTTATCAAAGTAAAAAGTGAATGGTCATAAACCCTATTCCCCAGAAATGACAGTTTTCTATATCTTAATATATGTAAGAGGTGGCACAGAGGATGAGGGCATTGCTTCCAGCATGGGTCAACCCAGCCTATCCTATTCCCCAGAAATAACAATTTTCTATATCTTAATAAATATAAGAGGTGCACAGAGGATGAGGGCATTGCTTCCAGCATGGGTCAACCTGGGCTCTGCCTCGTGCTGCAGTGTGGGCTCCAGCAAGTTTCCTCACCTCCCTCTGCTTCTGTTTCCTCAACCAAGAGTCAGAGATATTAATATGTGCTTCATAGAGCTACTTTGAGAATTACGTGAGTTAATATTTGTCAAGCACTTAAAACGGTGCCTGTGTATGTTATAAATATTTATTAAATAAACATACGTCCAGACTCTTCTGAGTAGACAGAAGCATTTACACGCATTTGTTTCTTTTGTTTTTTGTTTTCACAAAAACAGGATCTTATTCTGCATATTATTCTGGAGCTTAAGCTTTTTTACTTCGCACTGTGGGTTCGCGCTTACCCCCTCAGTATGTAAAGAGCTGCTCCTATTTTTGTTGATTGTGTAACGTTTCATTATGCGGATGCACCATAACAGGTTTCACAAGTCCTCCATCGACAGACATGCAGTTGGTGTCTAGTTTTTGCCAGTACAGACAGGGCTGCCAGGAACCTCGTGACCTTGTCCTTGCCCTTGTGTATTCCTGGAAGTAAAATCACTGTGGCAAAGGGTATGCACAGTTGACTGTTTTGGAGACACACTTCCAGTTTACCCTCCAGAGATGGCTTTCTAGTTTGTGTTCCTACTGGGAGTGTAAGGTGCCACCTGTGAAGTACTGTGCTGACAACCCTTTACTGCTCAAAAAACCTTTGATGGTACCTTGTAGGGCTTACATGTTGAAGTCCTTAGTTTGGCCTTCAAAGCCCCCCGTAATGTGACCCCACCTATCTTTGCATCCTAACTACTGTTACTCTTATAAACCCTTTGCTTCAGGCAGGTCAGCGGTTTTTAACCAGGGTAATTATGCCCACAGGGGACGTGTGACAATGTCAGGATATTGTGGTTGCCACAACGGGAGAGAGCGCTACCAGCATCCAGAGGGTAGAGGCCAGGGGTGTTGCTCCACATCCTACAGCCGACAGCCTCCCACAACAAAGAGTTAAATGGTCCAGACGTCAATAGTGCTGTGGTGCAGAAACCCCAGTTGAGCTGTTGACTGATCTTTAAAATTGCCTGGTATTTACCTGCCTCAAGTGCAGGGATGGACAACAGATTTCATCTAGTGTGACACCTTCATTATATCCATATATGGGTAAAGAGCTCTCTTGAGAATTCTGAAGCCATGCCTGGGCCCACTGGGGGAAAATGTTATGTCTGCTAAATCGTAAAGTCATGAGGGCAGGATGGTATCTCCTCCTGTTTTTGTATTTTCCAAGATATCGCATGCATAGGTTTGTATACATAGTTGTTGGACAAATATCTTAATGTTTCCTGAGTTACTGTCATCCTAAGAGGGATAGAGGTTCTCTGAAGGAACCAGCTCCTCTTCTAACCTGCCCTCTCACTTGCCATTTGTCTTTAAGCGAAACATTTACATATTCTGGTATTTATTTCATGTCTTAAAGAGCTTTGATACCCTAATAGGAGGTGAGGGGTTGATATTTACTGCATTGTCTTGAAAATGATTGTTGAATGAATGTAATTGTATATAGAGCTTTTCCATTTGAGATGACTGAATAATCAAGAAGGCAGGGACGGTCATCAGGCATTGACTGCATAGCACCCAGTCAGTGGTACTTACATTTGTCCTTATGGGAGGGAAATCATTTAAGTGAATTTTCAAATCTGGGTGAACCTTTTCTTCAGTGTTTGGGAGTACAGGTAGCTTGTCAGGGGTTGGCCAACCTTTTCTGTAAAGGGCCAGATTGTAAATATTTTAGGCTTTGCAGGTCATATGGTCTCTGTCACTGTTTCAGCCCTGCTCTTGTAGCTTGAAAACAGCCATAGGCAAGACTTAAATGAATGGGCATGGCTGTGTTCCAGTAAGAGTTTATGTACACAGACAGGAGGTGGCCATAGTTTACTTATCCCTCGCAAACCATCAATGTTTGGATATTTGACTGATGAACCCCCATTGCAACTGAATGGTTTTGTAAAGGAAATAGCTGGGCATAGTGACTACCCCTTTGTAATGATTGCACTGGGAAAGGCAGTGATGTACGACCTTTCTTTGCTTTCCCTTGTAGAGATGTGGTATGGTGTGTTCCTGTGGGCACTGGTGTCCTCTCTCTTCTTTCATGTCCCTGCTGGATTACTGGCTCTCTTCACCCTCAGACATCACAAATATGGTAGGTTCATGTCTGTAAGCATCCTGTTGATGGGCATCGTGGGACCAATTACTGCTGGAATCTTGACAAGTATGTTAGACATTAAAATACAGTCAAAATGTTTCATTTGACTAGTTAGTTAATTTTAGGAACCAGTTTAGAAGCATGTCTCAATGAGATGAAGAAGAAAGAGTGATCTTTAACCACAGATCCTGTTTTTTTTCTCACCCCAGTCCCCCCTTATTTGGCTAACATCTTTGACTTACTGAGCCAGATTTTGTCTCGCTGGCTTCAGGGAAGTCATGTTAAGCTTTGTGAGATAGATCTTGTGAAATAGGTCACTAGCAAAAGAAGATATTTGTCTTTTTGGAAGCTGCTGCTCCTTTCTCTTCAGCTGTCACTTCACTGATTTGTGACCTTGCAAGCTGGTTAACAGAGCACTTCCACTCATCCAGGTGTAGTTATTTTAAGGATGGAAGAATAATTCTAATGACAAGAATTATTGTTTAGAAAAGTACCTGGTTGTTTTTTCCTCTCAGGACTTTCTGAATAAGAATTGGAGTAACATTCATAATTATAAATTATTTTTACCTGTCTGGTGTTTTTTTGGGGGGAAGGGTGGCTTTTGCTCATGTCAAGGGGATGAGAAGAAGTTTAAATCATTTTTAAGCTCATAATGAAATATAAATAATATGTATATTCTATATAAATTAAAAATTATAAGAAAGCAAAATTAAAAATCCTCCATTACTGCATTCCTAAGTGGTATCACAGTTTGCATTTTGGTATATGCTTTCAGACTTTTTTGTAGGTATACATGTAAACATAAATTTTTTTCACTGTGAATTTAAACCTTGAGCTTCAAGCAGAATTCTCCCTCTCTTTGACTTGAGGGATTTTTTGGGGACAGGGTGGCCTAGTTTCTCTGTGTTCCACAGATGATGAAACCTTTGTGATAACACGGGGGAGGAGGCCAGTTTTCTCCTGTTTGCATTAAGGAGTTTCCATAACGGGCCTTAAAAAATATTTTTAACTGTATCACCTACTGCTATCTTTAGAGACCCTCTGCGCCAGTTTCCTTGCTGGATTACTGGCCCCCAGGACCTGTTTCAGATTTCTCTTCAGTAAAATAGGGATGCTGTGTGATGACTAAATGAAAAAATGTGAATATAAAATACTTAACCAGAATATCTACCATAAAGTAATTGTGCAGTAAATGTCGTGTTCATGTCCTTCTTCGACTCTAGTGCATACAATCTGTTCCCTTCCCATTTTGCTGCTCCTTCTGGTTTGCTTTTTCCTGTCTTCCCTTAATCATCCAAATCCCACTTTGGGACCCAGTTCAACTTCTTTAAGCTTCTTCTGACTCAACCTACTTTTTTTGGAGACAAATTACAAAGAGGCCCAATGGAACATGTGCCTTTCAGATGTTAGGAGCACAGTGTTTGTGCATTGCCTCTGGCGGTGGGCATTTCAAAGTCACAAATGTTCCTGGCAACCAACACAGATATTGACTAGTATTGTTCTTTCTTCTCCTTAAAATATGTCAGTATAACGTCACATCACATTTGTAAAAGGTGTAGACACTTGATTGAAACACTATATTTCATCTTGCATTATTCAAAATCTACTTCATGTTTGTGTTTCTGTCTTGTGTCTCCAGCTAGCTTCTGTGACCAAGGAGAATTCTGTTTGGAGCATTTTGAGGTGGGGCGGGGGGCGGCAGGGCTGTCATCTGAGATGTTTGGATCTGTTATTTTCAAACTATTGAAATCTTGACTTTCTTTGTACAATGCTGAGTCCCTGTGAGCAAATCAGGGTACCTGAGTAGAGAGAGAGATGTTTGCTTTGTTTTGTTTACTCAATTTCTAGGAAGTTACAGTGACTAACATAATAAAAAAGATTAATGATTTGGGTAACAGAAAGGACTCCCCAAGTATCCCTCACCTCTTGCCCTTTGAATGAATAGCAACTTGATAGGCTTAGGGTCCCCCTCTTTTCCTTTTCCCACCCCTTTCTCCATCCATTTCTTGAGGGGAGCTCTGAGTATAGTACACAGTAGAGTGGGGTTTCCCTGTGGCTGCTCCTGAAATATTTCTTGCTCAGTCCCACAGGGAAGATTCTTTGTCATTTATTGCCAAGAGTTTGTTAGGTACCTGTTAAATGCATGCGGAATAAGAGATGTTTTTGAGTTTGTAATCAGGTTATGTGGAAATCACCGTCTTTGTGATTTCAGCTATGACTTCCAGGTGGTTTTATTCAGTAAATCTAAGAGACTCAGTTTAAAGGAGTCACTTTTCAACACCTAAAAACACTTGTCAGTGATTTGCAAACCATATAAGGAATACTTAAAACCTAGTCAGCAAAAAGAATAGACAAAACAAAACATTTCTGTAATGTCTAAATTTTAATGTAAAAAATTTAGAACATTCTACTGGTAGAATTTTAAGTGCTGTATTTTCCTGGTTATATTAACCTTTTTTAAAAAAATATTCTTGAATTTTTGAACAGGTGCAGCAATTGCTGGAGTGTACCGAGCAGCAGGAAAGGAAATGATTCCATTTGAAGCCCTCACCTTGGGCACTGGACAGACATTTTGTGTAGTGGTGGTCTCCTTTTTACGGATTTTAGCTACTCTATAGCACATACCCTTGTGCTATGATGGTGAACCTAAGTTTCATAGAATCCTCAAAAAGAATACAGTATGGAATGTGTTTTCTTAGTTCTTCAAACGGGAAGCAACTTGGATGAAAAGGTATATGAAGAACAACATTTCAGTCCTTTCTTCAATTTGAAGCTCCAGGAATTAAAGATCTTTTTGGACTCATTGTTCTCAACCAAAACAAATCAACTTTCTTTTCTTTCTTTCTTTTTTTTACATATTTAATTCAGGCAGTTTTACGGGTGTACCTTTACGCAAGCCAGGTCAGCAGTGCTTCTGGGTTGGCATCCTTCACACTGAAATTTATAATGTTCTGTGAGAAAATGCAACGTTGCATATTTCAGAGAAATTATGGATCATATTAGTTTATTTCTGAGCAGAATATACTGTACTAAAATCTAACTTGATCTAATCTTGATTAAAATTTGGCAAACTCATCTCTTGCTACATCTTCATGACAGTAAGTGCCAAGTAGGTTTTGGTTGAATGTCGTGTTGAGAACAAATTTGGTGAAATCTGTTGCACACAAAAAAATCTATAACTCAAGTAGTGGCTTCGATTCCTTTGTTTAAAGAAAAAGGAGCTAACTACTGAATGATGTGACATTTTTATGGATAACTATCTTGACCTCTGATTATTTAATATATTTTAAGAGATGTGAATTTGTTTTTTGGTACATTTTATCAAAATAAGCTAGATAATTGAGACTTTTTCCCCTAAAGCTCCTGTACCACCTCTTCCTATTACTTTTATTCTATTGTTTTTATTTAGTTTAATTGGAAACATACTCTATTAAAGAGTTGGGAGTTGAAAATTTTCACCCAGATTGTTTAGGACACTCTTTGAACATTGAGGCACACGCACAAAAAGATACTTTAAGCGTTCTGTTACTGTTTTTCTTAGTGACTTTGGTTTACTCATGGCTCTTGAAAAATTGTATAAGTGCAGCTTAAACTAGAGTTAGTGGTTATGGATTTCCTAGTCTTAATGTGGTTACCTAGTGGTGGGTCTTCAGCTCACTTTCACAGTATTGGGTATCACTCCCAGAAAGTGCCTAAAGTTTAATTTTCAGATATGCCTTCCACTGTGCCCTTTACATTTTCCTTCAAGAGAATTTATATCCTTAAAGAGAATTAAATATCAGAGTTTTTTAAAACCCAATTTTAGCTATTTTAATTTTTCTTCTAATGCCTAACTTACTTTTTCATTTAAAGGCCTGAAAACTGTAACCTTCAAAAGAAAAAGGATTGCAAAAATTATCTAACTTTATCCTTACCACCTAAACTGTTCTGTATGAAATGCAATCGATGTTATCTGTTTTCAAAATAGTTTCTGGTAATTAAATCTGACATTTTTAAAGGAAAGTTTTCATTGTGAGTGTAAGGCTAACTGCCCATGAGGTCGTGTGCAATTCTATTTGATTTAAAGCAATATGCACTCTGGCTTCTGATTAAAAACAGCCAGGAGGACCAATTTACCAGGGATAGTCAAAGGGAAAAATTACAAAGGATCACAAAAAGTAACTGGACATTTTCTTTTAACTAATCGGCCATTAGACCACTTATCAAAATTATAGTGTTATATACACATAGACTAGGTGGAAAATTACAGGAGTTGGAATGTAGGCAAATGTCTTTACAAATTCCCCAACAAGATTACTCTCCAATGCTCAAATCTTTCTTTCAAGCAAATTTTTAAGTCTTTAGTTGAAGACTCCATTTTTCAGTTCAGTGAGCTGGATTTGGAAAAGTAGCCCTTCAGTTTAAGAAATTTGTTGTAGGAAATGATTTTAATTATCTCTATTGAAGGATGCCTCTTGGCATTCTCACCTAAAACATTCCTTTGGATAGAATTTCACAAATTGAACATGGGCCAGTGGTCAGTGGGCTCCTCCCCCTAAATGCTAATTTTTGAACATACTGATCCATGATTTATTTGGTTTATTTTTCTTTTAGAGTCAAGACACAAAAATTAATGCATTTTGAAAGTTGTGTTTGTTTTCATCTGTTTCTTGTTTTATTATCCACTCTTTTTAAAAACTTCAAATATAAAAGGTATCTTCAAATTATTGAATGTTTCATTCATCCCAGTATGTGAACATTCTCCTGTGAATAAGTGTATATAGACTTTATATAGCTTGAGCTTTGTGGCTTGAAATGTTTTCAGGGAGAAACTATTTGAATGATAAGGAATGTCTATTCCTCCTTAGAGTTTATTTTTCTTTTTAATTTCTCATCTCAAATACACAATTAGTTGGGGGTGGTTGCCCAGATGAAAAAATATTGGCATTTGTGTTGAACATTTTAATCTTATCACATGTAGCTTCTGAGAAGTTTTGCCAACTACTGACTTTCCTAGAGACATGTGCAACCACCCCTCCCTTAGCTGTGCATCCACTTTTCCTTTTTTTTATGAGTGGGAAGGAGGCAGCCCCAACCATAAAAAGCTGATTTCTGGATTCTTTAATATTGAGGTTTTAGGGTAAAGGCGTTTCATGTAAACTTAAATCCATATACAAATGAGTAATGAATATTCCAAGATAAAGATGTCTCTTTGTGCTGTTAACTCATTTTTTTTTTCAGCAAAACATTACCTAGGAAATGTCTAAGCTAGGTGAGAAAAAGTTCATGCAAATAATTATCTTTAAGCCCTTATGTTTTCTAAGTCTTTAAATTGTATGTTAGCTTTTGATTCCAAAAGCTGCTCTGGTTTGAATTAAGTTCTTATTACAACTGCAGTGCATACCAACCTTCCCTAGGAGACCATTTCCTGGAATGTGAAGTCCTGGTGCCATTAGCTATCCACATGCAGAAGGTTCTGTGTACGTGCATTTCTTTTTTGTGCACTCTGTCAGGCTGGTTGTGGCTAAAATGAGCTCAGCTTTTTGTATTAGATTATTTCACCAAATGCTACAGTCAAAATGATCTAATCTTTGTACCATAGAAAATTATTTAAATTTTATTTTTCTACTGACATTTCTAATTCTGGTATATATGTTTATCAATAAAGAGTTACTTTTAATTCTGTGAACTAGAACTGTTATTTCTTTTTCAGTGGCCAATGAGTTTAATCTTTTGTAATAAGGTTTTCCAACTTAATTTTTTTTTTAGTACTTAACATATATGCTTAACTGTATTTCTTTTATGTTCAACTCACTAGTTTATGGTAAAATTTTTGTCCAAAGATCTGATTAAACTGTACTTACATGTGAACTTGAGTCTTATTAACTCTACTTTGTGAGCTATATATTACCATCAAGAAGCTTTTGTATGATTACACACTGGGATGGCTGAAAGCTGATATAGTTTGTGAAAAACATGTATTATTTCAGTAGTAAGTCCACATGAAGAGAGGCTTCGAGATTGGTTTAGTATTCTGTGACATCATAAATCTTTTTCTGCTTTGCCATTTTCAGTAAATTGGATTGTCTGATTTGGGTAGCTTACCCCCTGTTCACAAGATAACTGCTGCAGTTCCAGGCATTGCAGACAGACATACAATGTCTGGTAGGAAACTACCCATCCATTCTCTCTCTAATTTTTTTTTAAATTGAGGTGTAACATACAGTAAGGTGCACAAATCTTAAATGTATAGCTTGATGAATTTTTATGTATTTATACACTTAATGCGAAGTGGTAGCACTTCGATCAAGATACAGGTTTCTAGTACCCCTGAAGGATACATGCAGAGTTCAGCCAGAAGCCCCCAAGATACGTATCCAGGACCAAACAGAGGAGGACCTTTTCTAAAAAGGTGATAACCCAAGACAGTGGAAAGAGACTATGGTGGGGGCTTCCCTGGTGGCGCAGTGGTTGAGAGTCTGCCTGCCAATGCAGGGGACATGGGTTCAAGCCCTGGTCTGGGAAGATCCCACGTGCCACGGAGCAGCTGGGCCCGTGAGCTACAAATACTGAGCTCTGCGCGTATGGAGCCTGTGCTCTGCAGCAAGAGAGGCCGCGACAGTGAGAGGCCCGCGCACCGCGATGAAGAGTGGCCCCCGCTTGCCACAACTAGAGAAAGCCCTCGCACAGAAACGAAGACCCAACACAGCCAAAAATAAATAAATGAATAAATAAATTTAAAAAAAAAAAAAAAAAAAAACATGTAGGTTTTAAAAAAAAAAAAAAAAAAAAAAAGAGACTATGGTGGATGAGGGGCTAAAGATGCTGAGTTTGGCAGGAAGGACCCCATAAATTATTACCAAGACAACATGGTAATAGTGAACCAGGAAACTTGTAGGGAGTTGGGATTTGTACTGTGGCCAGCTGGAGAGATTTGTCTAAAGGCATTGCTCAGTTCCAGCCTATTTCTATTGATATTTTGTGGGATTATGTGCCCAGTGTTGCCAGATTCTCCAGTTTTTCAAAGGAAATTGGAAATTAGCTTATTTGAAATCTCTTAATTTTTAAGTGCTGGTATATTGGGAGTTCCCCAAACCAACAAACAATTCTTGGACACCAGCAGTGTGTCCAACAATTCAACTCAATTCTGACACTACCCAGAGATAGCACCAGATTCTACAGGTTAAGGGCTCAATCTTACAAGACCGACTCCCACTGCACCCCCTGATTCGAGATGCCAGTTGCAAGTCCAGGCTGTTACCTGTGCTTCTCACCGACTGGCTATAAATTGGGTTCAATTAATTTGTTAAAGTGGCTTACAGAACTCAAACATTTTCCATACTAGATCACTGGTTTATCATGAGGATGTAATTCAGGAACAGCCGGATGGAAGAGATGCACAGGGCAAGGTACGAGGAAGGTGAGTGGAGCTTCCATGCCCCCTCCAAGGGTGCCACTCTCCCCGAATTTCCACGTGTTCACTAACTGGGAAGCTCTCAACCCTGTCCTTTTGGGGTTTTATGGAGACTTCATCACATATGCATGATTCGTTAAATCACTGGCCATTGGGAACTGATTCAACTTGTCGCCCCTCTCCCCTCTCCCGAGAGGTGGGGCAGGGGAGGGCTGTGTGGGGATGTGGGGACTGAAAGTTCCAATCCTCTAATCACACGGTAAGTTGTCCTGGCAACCAGCTCCATCCTTAGGTGCTTCTAAAAGTCATTCATACAACACAAGACACCTTTACCACTCTCAACACTTAGGAAATTCCAGGGGTTTTGGGAGCTGTGAGCCAGGAACTGTGGGTGAAGGCCAAATATATATGAGAAACACATTTTGGTCATCTGAATGACCAAAATGTATATGAAATGTATATTTCTGTGAAATCATAATATCACATCTGGCCGCTAATTTAACTTCATGTAAAATGCTTTTCAGGTCGAACAATGCATGTCTTTATGCTGGATTTGGCCTGCTAACCAATTTTTTGACCTCTTTACTAAACTATTTGACACAACAGAAAATAGTTCCCTGGTTACCCATAAAGTGGTCAGAAACTTTGTAAATTTGAACAAATGTATGGAGTGCTAGTAATCTGTAAAGAGGAGAGTGGGAGAAGTAGGATAATGGAGGAGAAAGTCTGCTGAAGAACTCTGGGGTATCCTTTTCCCCATACTCAGCCCCCAGGGATGGGGCAAAAGGCTACATCCCAGTTTGTCACTGTAGGGTTTATTTATGCTGTCCAAGGAAAATGAGGCTAAGAATGGTGAAGTCCCAAATACTGGGTCCTAATTTCACATCTATTTTTCTGTTATTCTCACATAAGATTTACTGAAGTGGGTCATAGACCTAAATGTAAGAACTAAAACTATAAAACTCTTAGAAGAACACAGGAGTAAATTTTGTGTTGGGTTAGGCAAAGCCTACTTAGATACAACCCCCAAAGCAAGAGGGACATTAGACTAAAACTAGATAAACTGGACTTCATCAAAATTAAAAATTTTTATGCTTCAAAGGATGCCATCAAGAAAGTGAAAAGACACCTACAGGAGGAAATATTTTCAAGTCATATACTTTATAAGAGACTTGCGTTTATAATATATAAAGAACTCTCTCTTAGAACTCAATAATAGAAAGACAACCCAATTTAAAAATGGGCAGAGGGGGACTTCCTTGGTGATCCAGTGGCTAGGATTCTGCACTTCCAATGCAGTGGGCGCGGGTTCAATCCCTGGTTGGGGAGCTAAGATCCCACATGCCTCGCTGCCAAAAAACCAAAACATAAAACAGAAGCAATATTGTAACAAAGTCAATAAAGACTTTAAAAATGGTCCACATCAAAAAAGTCTTTAAAAAAATGGGCAAAGGACTTGAGTAGACATTTTTCCAAAACAACATATACCATGACCAATAAAGACATGAATAGATGCTTAACATCATTAGTCATCAGGGACGTGCAAATCAAAACTATAATGAAATGTCATTTCACACCCACTAGTATGGTTATAATCAAAAAGATAGAGTGTTGGCAAGGCTGTGGAGAAATTGGAGACTTCAGAAATTGCTGGTGAGGGTATGAAATGGTTGCTTGGGGAAACAGTTTGACAGTTTCTTGAAAGGTAAAGCACAGAGTTACTATGTGGTCCAGCAGTTCCACAGGTATATACCTAAGACGAATGAACTTTGAAAATGTGCTAAGTGAAAGAAGACAGTCACAAAAGACCACATCTTGTATAATTCCATTTATATGAAATGTCTAGAATAAGAAAATAGAGACAGAAAGATTAGCCTAAAGCTGGGGATTGGGGAGAAATGGGGAGTGACTGCTAATTGGTCAGAGGTTCCTTCTTGGGGTGATGAAAATCTTCCAAAATTGACTGTGGTGATGGTTGCGCACGTCTGTGAATATACTAAAATGATTGAACTATGCACTTTAAATGAGTAAATTTTGTGGTGTGGGAACTATGTTGTAATCAGACTGTTTTAAAAAGCTTGTTGGCATAAAGCCACCATAATGTCCTTTTAATCACAGACATGTTTCATCTATTCCTTGATTTAGATAACACTAGACTGGGTGACACAGACCCTAGTCCAGAGTATCAACAGGGAGCAATTATCAGCTGAAAAAACCCAAACCTGAACAAATAGGATGTTAGTCAATGATATCTCATTTGCATCTGATTACTGCCTCTCAGAGTTGGATTATAATTAACATTTTTTAATCCGACCAAATGACAAGGATTATATATGGTTGTATTTCCATATGGATTAACTTGACTTGAAGGAAGGACTGGTGTGGATGATGTCTGAATTCCAGAATAGAGCTGATCCTTGTCGTTCGCAGTACTTATAACTGTAAGGTCACCGTGCACACTCAGTTAGCAGAAATACAGGGTTGAGTTCCTGTGGGTCTCTGGTTGTACCATTTTCGTCAACTGATCAGTACATAACCCTGCTTTATGTGTGTTTCTGTTCAAAGACACTGAATTTAATATCTCTTTCTTACAAATAATGATACGCAGTGTTTATAATGAAACAATTATTTCAGTGACGGCATGTTTGTGTAATGTACAAAACAGATTGTACTACTTTGACTCTCCCCCTCAGTCATACAGACACACACTACACATATAGTACTCATGTACAGTAAATGCATACAGTACTGTAAACACATACCATATAGTGTGCAGTAATGCAAATAAAGTCCTGAAAAAATGAAAGATGAAGCGTTTAAAGTTTTATAAAAATGTTAACTAAAATCTTACTGTTGATAGAGCTGCAGGCTGTGTGATGGCACAGTGCACAGTGTGGTTAAACCTCTCGACCTTGGCTTGCCCCACAAAAAGCAAGGGAGAGGTTGGTGGAACTCATTCTGCAGAAGAGGAAGAGGGTGGCAGGTTGACATCCGTCAGTTCAACCTCAGAGGTTTGGCTCTCACCACTTGTTGATGGAGTCGGCAATTTTCCCCCCCAAACTGGCTCCAAAAATTGGGTCAACCCCGTCTGCCTGGCTTTTTGCCTCAAATCTTTAAGCATCTCGGCATAGGGGGCAAATGCACAGGAGGCTAAGCGCTTAAATTTGAGGCTGCGATCAAGCATAGGGTCACACTCTTCCATGTCACTGAAAATTGTTTCCAAGGCAGAGTTCCATTCTGATATTTTGGCCGCTGTAAGAGGGACAATTCCTGGACTCTTAGGCTGACTTTCATCAACATCTTCATCATCACTGACTCCAACGCCTTGTTTTGCCATCTCGTCCAAGTCTTCGTTGGTGGGTTCTACTGCCTTCTCTGCCAAAATTTCCTCCACATCTTCTTCTCTCATGTCATCAAAGCCTTCTCCACTTATTTGCCATGCGATATGCATTATGTTTTTGACACTGTTCTTTATACTTTCTGTAACACCTTCAAAGCCTTCAAAATTTTCTACACAGTCCGGCCAAACATTTTTCCAACAATTATTGATAGTAGCCTGCTTGATGTTGTCCCATGCTGTGCCAACATAATCAATAACGTTGCGTATAGTGACTGACTTCCAATAGTCCATCATGGTAGTCTCCTTGTTGGCTTTGAGAGCCTCAAAAGCCTTGCTATAAAGCTCCCTAGTATAGTGCGCCTTGAAGGCTTTTATTATGCCCTGATCCAGGGGTTGGATGAGAGACGTAGTATTTGGGGGCATGAAAAGAACTTCTACGTTGGGGTGGGCATTTTTGAGTTCTTCACAGCAATGGACTGGGGCATTATCCAAAATTAACAAAATCTTGAAGGCAAGGTTTCTGCCCTGGAGATAGTATTCAACTTCTGGTATGAAGCAGCTGTGGAACCAATCAGAAGTCATCCATGCTTTTTTGTTCCACCTCCAATGGACCGGCATATGATTCACGCTTTTCCCTTTAAGTGCTTGTGAACTTGGAGCTCTGTACACCATTAGGGGTTTGCACTTAAAGTCGCCCTTGGCATTGGCGCACAAAAGCAGGGTTGCATAATCCTGGAATGATTTAAAGCCAGGGGCTTTGGAGGCCATTTGCGTTATATAGGTTCTTTTGCCAACGTCTTTGTAAAATAGGCCAGTCTCATCAGCATTGAAAACCTGCTCTTCCACGTACCCCTTTTCCTGAATAACACTTAGCAGGTATTTTTTAAATTCTTCCGCAGCCTCCTGATCTGCAGAACTTGCCTCACCTGCAAGCTTAACATTACTCACACCATATCGCCTTTTGAAACGTGCAAGCCAGCCAGCGCTAGCCGAGAAGGGTTTCACGTTTTTCTGACCCTGGGTAACGTGACCGTAAATTTCTTTGGCTTTCAGCCTCACAACAATGCTGTCCACCACACCTTTTTTATCGGTTGTCATCTCATGGATCCACAAATTGAGCCGCTTTTCCATCTTTTCCATAGCTTCCTCACGCACTATAGATGTCACTTTAGCACTCTCCGGAGCAGCCTCACGTACAGATCGGCGAATTTCCTTTTCCTTTTTCTTGATGTACCGGATTGTTGACTCATTAACGTTGAACTCACGGCCAACAGCACTACAACTCATGCCTGAACGAAGCTTATCCAACACACGTATTTTCTCCATAAGGCACATCACAGCCTTCTTGCGCTTAGGAACACTAGGCAGCACCGCAGCACTACGCTCAGGGGTCATTTTAAACAGCGAAATCACCAACAAAAAGCACAAAAAATGCAGAAAAACGCGGCACTAAACAGATTGCGAAGAGGACACTTATTTAGAGTACGAGAGCCGAAGCAAGATAGCGGATCATCTGCCTCCAACATCGGTACAAGCCACCACTGGTTGACTCAAAACTTTCACTCTCTGCGCATGTCCGCGAATAACCCCAGAAAGCACCGCGAATATTGATTTTTGGGGTGACAGTAAATTTTAACAAGTAAGAGAATACAAAAATACCAACCGGTGAATAACGAAGGTCACCTGTATTCCCGTGGACAAAACAAATTTCGTTTAAGCATATTTACTAAATCAAAGCGTCTGGTAGCACTGGGGACTACAAGTTCCAGCATGCACCGCTTCAGCACGGAGCCCGTGTTCCGCCAACCGCCACAGCAGCGTCAAGCCCGGGGCTTTGGCCCGGAAGTGTCGCATTTTGATTACGTAGCACTCTTTGCGCCTTTGCGTACGCTGCGGGGGCCACCCCAGCTACCGCCACCCCAGCTACCGCCGCCCCTGCAGCAGCTCTATCTATGGTCTCTCCCTAGAGCTTTGCCGTTGGGGGTAGCTGCTGCGGCTGTGTTCGCCCCGCGCGGCAGCGACATGGAGGAATTCGACTCCGAAGACTTCTCCACCTCGGAGGAGGACGAAGACTACGTGCCATCCGGTGAGCGATTCCACCTGAGGCGAGGGGCGGCTTGTCCCGCCCCGCGCCTCACGTGAGGGGCGCTTTGCCCGGCGTTCGTGGGCCCGGTGGCCCAGTGGCCGCGTGGCGCGGGCCTCAAGCGTCCCCGCCCCGCGCCCTCGCCCGCCTGCTTGCACCGTGCGGGCCCCGTGGCCCAGGAAGTGTGCACGGGGACGTCTCTCGCAGCTGCTCCTCACGGCCTGGCTTCGGCCGCCGCCGCCTCTCGGAGCGCGGGAACCGGCACGTGAACTCCGCTCTGCCTCTGGTGAAGCTGGCGGTGGTCGGTCATCGCGTACCCTTACCAGCCCTGAAATCTTCTGAAAGGCAGTCTTATCGCCAGGCCTTCCGTCCCCAGAGAATTGCTAGCTAGCATCACGTTCCAGATAGGTCTCTTCACTTGCTGTTCTCAAAAGGGATCTGGTTGTTTAAAAGTTCACATAATGATGCCCTTTGCCTCTTTGCAACGTCTATACCCATTGCTCTCTGATCAGACCTTGGATTTTTTGTTTTTGTATAGGCTTCTAAAACCGAACCGGGCCAAAGTAAATGTCACCCAAACCTACCCCTTCCGCCCTCCTGCACCTTCCGCAGGCTTCCCCATCTCATTAGAAGTATCTGCCCGTACAGTAGCTCAGGTTAAAAACAAAACAAAACCTTGGGAGTTGTCCTTATTCTCACTGTTTTGGTCTAACCAATCATTAAGTTCTGTTTGCGTCTGCGTAGAAGGTTAATTTCTGATCAGTTCCTCACCAATCTCGCTCTTACTGAACTACCATTAACACTAAGACTCGCCATAGCTTCCCAGTTGGTTTCCTGGGTTCCATTCTTGTCCACCAACGTTGGTCTTCGGTATCGGCCAGTGTGATCATTTGAAAACTAGTTTTCATTTTAATCAGAGTTATGCATGCGCCTGTTTCAAAATAGTCAAATATTTTTGAAAGGCTTATTTTTGAAACAACCGTTTCCATCACCCCTCATACCTGTCAGTCCTCCCCAGAAGAAACTTTTTTTTTTTTTTTTAATTTATTTATTATTTATTTTTGGCTGTGTTCGGTCTTCGATTCTGTGCGAGGGCTTTCTCTAGTTGCGGCAAGCGGGGGCCACTCTTCATCGCGATGCGCGGGCCTCTCACTACCGCGGCCTCTCTTGTTGCGGAGCACAGGCTCCAGACGTGCAGGCTCAGTAGTTGTGGCTCACGGGCCTAGTTGCTCCGCGGCACGTGGGATCTTCCCAGACCAGGGCTCGAACCCGTGTCCCCTGCATTGGCAGGCAGATTCTCAACCACTGCGCCACCAAGGAAGCCCATGAAACTGTTTTCTATGTTTAAAATTTGGTACTTCCATTGTCTGTTGACTTAACCCATCCATGTTAGGTGTTATTTTAACACCCTCTTTAGTCTCACCGTTTCACCTTCAGACCCTCCCCAACTCCCCAGCCTGCCAATGTTCCTATGTGAAATTTGGGTTAGACTGGTATTATTTCCTTTTTTTGTAATTACTTTGTGGACATCTTGTTCAGGCCTGACCATGTGGTATATACAGTTAGTTATTGCTTTTCCTGCACTAGTTTTCTGTGGAGTTAATAATTGCCATTTTGTTGTTGTTGCTTAGTCTATGTACTTACTACTGATTTGATCTGGAACTTTCAAAATTGTCTAAATCATCTCCCAAGATATTTAGATTCATTAGATAATCTTTCACTTTTTGAAGTCCATCTTTGCCGTCTGACCTGCTCCAATTTGTCTTGGTTTTTGAAACCTAAGATTTTCCATCATCACCACCACTCTGGATGTTCCTTTTACCTCCATTTTCTCTTGGATTCCCTGTTCCTTGGGTCCCATGATGTCTTCTTTCTTGGTGTGTTTCACCAAAATGAGGATAAATCCTCAAATAACTTCTTGAGGAAAGATGCATTTTTTTAGAAACTTTTTTTTTTTGAGACCTCGACTATCTAAAAATAGTGAAATATTGACCCCCAGGCATGATTACTAATTTGGTATAGAATTCTGTGTTCTGTAATAGTAATTCTGCATTCTATAATAATAATTTTCTATCTGAATTTTAAAGATATTCCTCCATTATTTTCTAAGTTTCCAGTGTTTTTATTAAAAAGTCTCTTGTCGGTAACTTTTCCTCATTTATATAAAATTTGTCTCTGGAAGTTGATAGAATTGTCTCTTTGTTTCTGATATTTTCTGATATTTCACAGTGATATACTGTACCTTGGTATGAGTCTGTTTTCATCTGTTCTGCTGGGCCTTCTGGAACTTTTTTTTTTTTTTTTTTGGCTGCGTTGGGTCTTTGTTGCCTCGCGGGTGCTACTCTTTGTTGCGGAGCACAGGCCCTGCACGCAGCCTTCAGTAGTTGCGGCATATGGGCTCAATAGTTGTGGCTTGAGGGCTCTAGAGCGCAGGCTCAGTAGTTGTGGCACCCCGGCTTAGTTGCTCTGCGGCATGTGGGATCTTCCGAGGCCAGGGATCGCACCTGTGTCCCCTGCGTTGGCAGGGGGATTCTCAACCACTGCGCCACCAGGGAAGTCACTTCTGGAACTTTTTAAATTTGGGGGGACAGTTTTCTCCATTTCATTTTTTTGGAATCATCATTATTTATGTGTTGAATCTTATGTTAGACCTTATGGACTGGTTCTATTTTCCTGTACTTTTTTTTTTTTGATAAACTTTAAAAATTTTTTTATTTATTTATGTATGTATGAAGTATGTATGTAAGTATGTATTTATTTAGCTGTGCCGGGTCTTAGCTACAGCACATGGGATCTTCGTCTCCGGGTGTGGGATCTTTTAGTTGTGGCACGTGGAATCTTTCAGTTGCAGCATGCGGAGTCTTTAGTTGCGGCATGTGTGATTTAGTTCCCTGACCAGGGATCGAACCCAGGCCCCCTCCATTGGGAGTGGGGAGTCTTAGCCACTGGACCACCAGGGAAGTCCCTTCCTCTATTTTTATTCTCTATTTTCTAACCCTTTGATTTCTGTTTCACTTTATGGGAATATTTCAGTATTTTACCATCTAACTCCTCTGTTGAGTTTTTTTTGTCTTTACATTTTCCCCCCAGAGTTTTATGGCTTTTATTAACACAAGTGCAGTGTGTACACGAGCTGTCTGTTCATTTTCTTTGCTGTGCAGCCTGGCATTGGGATTGGTGACTCAGATGGCCAGGTGGGCGGCTCTTTCCACAGTGACTTTGGGGTTCTTGGAGGAGATATTGGGAGTAGTCTCAGCACCGTAGGATTTGTTGCCCATCAGCAGCACTTCAAGCTCTTTGACCTAGTGGACCAGGAACTTCCAGAAGCCACTGGGCAGCATGTGCTTTGTTTTCTTGTATCAGTGTTGAATCTGGCCCTTGGATATTTTTAATTTTGAATAACTTTTTTGTTTTTTCACAAATTTTAAATAGCATCATGTTCTTGTTTCATGTGTGCAGTATCTTATTGCTCTGTGGATATTATTAATGCTTTAAGGCCTCTTCCCTTCTCAGCTGGCCCACACTCTGTGGAGCGTGTTTCTCCCATGACTGCTCTCACTTTCCAAGACGACGCCATGCCCTGGGACCGCTCTTGCCTTTAGAGACGGTCCACATTCTCCCTATGGAATGTGTATCTCTCTAAATAAATCCACTTCTTACCTATCAAATAATAATAATGCTTTAAATTTTTTTACTTTTAACTTATGCATGGTAAAATTCATTCTTCATTATACTGTTCTGTGGATTTTTGACAAATGCTTAGAGTTATGTAACTGCCGCTAAAATTAACAGTTCCAAGGCCACCTTTACCCTCCCCTCCCCCCCCAAATTAGATCATATTGTCTGTGTATAGAAACAGTTTTATTTCCTCTTTTCCAATAGGCATACCTTTTATTTCTTTTGCTTGCCTTATTGTACTTAGTATAGACTTCCAAAGTAATATTGAATAGGACAGGTGAGAGTGGATATCCTTTACTTGTTCCCAGTCTTAAGGAGAAAGCATCACTGTTTCACCACTTGGTATAATGTTAGCTATAGGTTTTTCATAGATGCCTTTTGTGTGTGTTTTAAGCACTTTACATTGTCTAACTCATTACTAACTCAATCACATAACGTTATCAAGTATGTGCTATTGTGCTCTCCATTTCACACATGAAGAAACTGAGGAACCCAAAGTCACTCAGCTAGATAGTAGCTGGGCTGGGATTTGAATCCTGGCAGTCTGCATATACTGCCCCTAATGTGTTTTATTAGGTTAAAGAAATTCCCTCTATTCTTAATCTGCTGAGAGGTGAATTTTGTCAAATGCTTTTTCTCCATCTGTTGATGTGTGGTTTTTCTTCTTTTATCTGTTAATGTGATGAATTACAGTGATTGATTTAAAATTTTTGAACAGCCTTTTATTTCTGGAATAAAACTTACTTGGTCCTGATGTATTATTCTTTTTCTACATTACTGAATTTTGTTGAGGAGTTTTGCATCTGTTTATGAGGGATGTTGGTCTGTAGTTTTCTTGTAATTTCCTTGCCTGGCTTTGGTATCAAATAATGCTAGCCTGATAGAATGAGGAAACAATCTCTTTCCGCTAAGGTGATTTTATTCACCCTGTACATATGTGTTGGGCATTATTATGTTAGACACTTTCTCAGATTTTTTTGGTGATTCAGTTTGACTCATATTTAAATTAAGCATGGGAGACTGAAAAGGTGATGGAAGCTCTGAGTCTTTGGAGTTTCAATTAAAAAAAGATTTGTTCATTTTGTGCTTTTTTTGTCTATAGGGTTGTTATTCTGTTTCTTACTCTTAGAGTAACTGCATGATTTTTGTGGTTGTTTGTGTAATTTAAAATTTGCTTTTTTCTTATCAGTGAGATTGAGCATCTTTTTTCATGTTTAAGATCCAGAGCCATATGCATCTCTTTGTCTCAACTGTCTACAACATTCACCCATTTTTATGAAGAAAAATAGCTATATATTATTACAAAAGCAGTGCATGAACTTTGTAGAAAATTAGAAAATGCAGGCAATTAAACATAAAAAATCAGAATCATTCCATTCCTACCACCCAGAGATTATCAGTATTGGTCCCTTAGTGAAACCCACTCTGATCTTTTTTCTATACCCGGCTGTAGTTATTTGTATTTTTCCCCAACCAGAAATCATAGTTTTTTCATGTTACTTTGTAACCTGCTCTTTTCAGTGAACATTCTGTCCCTGTCCATTTCAGTAAACTTTCAGCTCATTTAATATACAAACCATATTCAGGTTTTCCTTGTTGACTCAAAAATGGCTTTAGCTTTTTTGTTTAAATCACCGTTGAGTTCAGGACTACATGTATCATCCAGTTGTTCTATCCCTTAAATCTGTTTAAATCTAGCACACTCCTGTTTCTGTGACTTAGATTGGCTTAGGAGATCAGGCTGTATGTCCTGCAGAATGTCTCACCTTCTGATTTTGTCTGGTTGCTCCCTCATGGTATTAGGTTGTTCCTTCGTCCCTTGAATTTTCATTAAATTGGAAGTTAGATCTAAATACTTGGTGGATTCAAATGAAATAATTTTAGCTAAAATAAATTATAGATGACTTGAGTGTTTCATAATGCATAACATCAGAAAACACAAAATACCTGGTTAATTCCCATGGTTGTGACTTCTGGATCAGAATGATGAGAGTTTGGTCCTTCTGTTTTGTAATGATTTTTTCTTAGAATTGGAAAGTATTCTGTGTGGTAGTATACTTAATCGTTAAAACTTAAATTGTTTTTTAACATTACTTGATAATCCTTGCCTAAATTACTACTATCATTTGAGTGTGAGAGTGATGGTTTTCTAATTTTGTGGTTCTTCTACATTTATTGGTTGATGTTCTTCTGAAAGTGTAGCTTTTCCTCATTAGTGGGGCAGGATAAATGTTTAATTCATTTCCCTTAATTTCCAATTTTCAAAATAGGGAGTAATCTTAATAGTAACCTAAAATGGTGCAAATAATTTTTTAAATTAATTAATTAATTTATTTTTGGCTGTTGGGTCTTCGTTGCTGCGCATGGGCTTTCTCTAGTTGCGTCCAGCGGGGGCTATTCTTCACTGACGTGTGCAGGCTTCTCATTGTGGTGGCTTCTCTTGTTGAGGAGCACGGGCTCTAGGTGCACGGGCTTCAGTAGTTGTGGCACGTGGGCTCAGTAGTTGTGGCTCGCGGGCTCTAGAGTGCAGGCTCAGTAGTTGTGGTGCACGGGCTTAGTTGCTCCGCGGCATGTGGGATCTTCCTGCCAGGGCTCGAACCCGTGTTCCCTGCATTGGCAGGCGGATTCTTAACCACTGCGCCACCAGGGAAGCCCTGGTACAAATAATTTTTTCTGTCTTTTAAAAAAATATATCATAAAGGTGTCACAGTTTTTTATCGATTCAGTGTGTTTCAGTCTAACAGTTATTCGTTTTAATGGTCAGGTCATCACTTTTGGCCACTAAAAGTTCTTTCAAGCTGGATCTTATATCCTTTTAACGTGACCCATTATTCTTAAATAACTACCTGGCTTTCTGGCACAGCAAAATGCCCCCATTTCACCTTGTGCTTTCCTTCCCTCAGACCTGAAATTAGCTGGCCTTTCAGGGAGCCATTTTTGTTTTGAGTCATATCAAAGAATACAATCTGAACTTTAAAGAAATGCTCGTTGCTACTAGAGTGACATTGCTTCTATGCCATTTAAGTGAACAGAGCTAGAAAATATTTATCTTAAAAAGAGTTAAGAGTTCTGAATTTTAAGTTCAGTTTTAACATTTGTTTTCACTTAATTTCTTTGGTTTTATAATTGTGTGTCATTTCTTACTGTGAAGTTCTGGATTCCTAACAAGATTAGTATAATTACTTAACTTTCTTTTACCTATAATAAAAGGAACAGTTTCAAAATACCAACACCAATGTTACTACTAGGAATAGAACTTTTTTGGTCTTTAGAATGCATCTTGCTAAGGATGAACAGTCAAAATACTGTTTCTAAAGTTCTTGGAGGGGCTTCCCTAGTGGCGCAGTGGTTGAGAATCCGCCTGCCAATGCAGGGGACACGGGTTCGATCCCTGGTCTGGGAAGATGCCGCAGAGCAACTAAGCCCATGTGCCACAACTACTGAGCCTGTGCTCTAGAGCCTGTGAGCCACAACTACTGAGCCTGCAAGCTGCAACTACTGAAGCCTGTGTGGCTAGAGCCCGTGCTCTGCAACAAGAGAAGCCACCGCGATGAGAAGCCCGAGCACCGCAACGAAGCGTAGCCCCCGCTCACTGCAACTAGAGAAAGCCTGCACATAGCAACGAAGACCCAACACAGCCAAAAATAAATAAATAAATTCATTAAAAATAAATAAGTAAAATCCTTGGAGTAAATCCTTTCTTTGTGGCTTGTGTTATCAGTTTGGTTATGTTTGTTTATTTAAACTTTGCTCAATTTAAGAGATTTTTGGAATTCTGTGGAGCAATAAACACTGAGAACTCTTGCTTCTGCTGCCCCTGCTTACCCCACTGTCTTCTGCCTTGACCCTTACAGATAGCGATTTTCATTAGTTTTCATGGTGTGTGGAGCGTAGCAGAAATTGCAAGCATTAAATATAAGTGGGGTGCGTTAAGGAGGGAAATATGGACTGCCCTGGAGGCCTAGAATAGGAGAACTTAGCCTAGTCTTCAGGAATAGGGAAGACGTCCCTCAGGAAATGCTATTTTAGTCTGGTGAAGAACAGAGGAAAGTACTACATTTTTATCTTAATGAAAATGTCTCATCTTGGTGTGAAAACCTTTATTCCTGTCTGTCTGACCAACCTTGTTATGTGATTTCAGGTGGAGAGTATAGTGAAGATGATGTAAATGAATTAGTGAAGGAAGATGAAGTGGATGGTGAAGAGCAGACACAGAAAACCAAAGAGAGAAAAAGAAAGTCTCAGAGCATTCCGACCAGGTGATGCTGCCCTCAAGGCCCTTAGAAGTCAGGGGCTGTTGTCATAACCTTCCAGATTGCTGGGATTGGTCTCATGATAGATTTCTTACTGCCATGGTTTCTAACCTTTTTCTCATTGAGGGAAATATTTGGTGACATTTTAGGATTAAATTCTTATTCTCTGGCAAGCTTTAAAATTTTTTGAGCTTTAATTTAAAAAAGTTAATAGGTAATATGTGCACCTGGTTTAAAATTGAAAACCCGGGAATTCCCTGGCAGTCCAGGGGTTAGAACTCTGCCTTTCCAATGTCAGGGCCTGGGTTCAATCCCTGGTCAGGGAACTAAGATCCCACAAGCTGCGTGGTTCGACCAAAAGAAAAGAAAAAAGCAATTGCTACAAAAAATATGTACTCCATCTCTAGCCCTTGTTGCTTTGTCTCAGAAGAATTATGTTACCAGAGATAATTCTGTGTATGTACGATCATGTATATATGTATTTCCTACTTTTTCTTTTTTTGGCCATGCGGCTCGCGGGATCTTACTTGACCTGACCAGGGATCGAACCCACGCCCCCTGCAGTGGAAGCATGGGAAGTCCTAACAACTGGACCGCCAGGGAATTCCCTACTCTTAAAAAAAAAAAAAAAAAATGAATAGCATACTCTGCATATCATTTCTCACTTTCCTTATTTCACATCTTGGAGATGATACTATGGCAGTATATTTAGCTATACCTTTTTCTTTTCAGCGTAGTGTTACATTACTGGACATACCTTACTTTATTTAAACATTCCTTTATTGAGAGACCTTTAGATTGTCCTCATCTTTACTACATCAAATAAGACTGCAGTGAATATTCTTCTTATGTGTCTTTGTACACATGTATATTTGTAAATTAGATCTGTAGAAGTAGAATTGTTTGACCCAGTGTTATATGTAGTTAAAAAAAAATTATAAGTATAGACAAATTACCTTCTATAAGCCTGGTACTGAATTGCACTCCCACCAAAAATTATGAAAATTCTGACAAGTTATTTAACTCAAAAAGGGAGTCTTTCAATACAAGTCTTTAATTCTCTTTGATTGGTGTTTCTGTCTTCCTGGACATTGAAGCAAAAATCAGATTGTAGAAAGAGAATTTTGAGAATTAGGTGATTCACTTGAAGTCAGAATAGTCTTAAGAAGCAGTTTACTCTTTTAAGTCTTGGACCCAGTTCTTTTATCCTTGGCTTTTGTATATTCCAGCTTTCATATCTTCAGAAGGTGGGAAGGAACATGGATTCCCCATTCCCCACCCCCTCAGAACTCTGGGAAGAAACAGTGCAAATAAATCTGAGGCTCTCTTCAATCTCTGTTCCCCACATGGAGTGACTTTTTTTTTTTTTTTTTTTTTTCATGGAGTGACTTTTAAAAAGTCAAAAATACCAGGAATATGTATGTTATTAGAACCTCTTTCTGAACAGATTGATTCTGTGAGGTGATTTTGGGTATTTTCTTGGTGAAAACAGCTGGTCCTAACTTAGAAGTAGAACACTGTATTTTGATTCTAAATGCTTTGGGAAAATGCTAACTGTAAGAGCTCAGTTCTTTTTTTCTTCCACAAAATCTCAGCTTACCTCTCCCACTTCCCCTATCAGGTGTGTTAACCAGTAGTCCCCAGATTTAAAAGTTTTCTGATATTTGCAACATTATGTTTGGAATTCAGGAAGGGATAACTGAAATTATTTTGCCTGTTTGTCTTGTCTTTCCTTTTCCTTGTGACTGTTGGTGATTAGGAAGAGAAAACAAGGTGGCCTCTCATTAGAAGAAGAGGACGAGGAGGATGCCAATGAGGAATCTGGAGGAAGTAGTAGTGAGGAAGAAGATGCAGCTGCAGAGCCAGAAAAAGGCATTGAGTCAGAGGATGCAAAGAAAAAGAAGGAAGATGAACTATGGGCCAGCTTCCTCAATGACGTAGGACCAAAATCAAAAGTGCCTCTGCGTACACAAGTTAAAGTAAGTTAATAGATGAATGGGATGAATGCTTTGCCAGAAATGCCGGAAGTTCCCCAGATAGATTTTTTAAATTTGGAAACTGAGATTTGAGGCTTACAACAGAAATCAGACTAGATGCCTTTTAATAGTAACTCTACTAAGTGAAAAGCAAAGCATTCCCTATGGTAGGAAACACAAGCCTTTCTAATTAAATAAAATTTCAATAAGCATTTAGCTGTTTAGAGATGAAATATTTAAGGATAGCTGGAAACAACATGTTTGGATGGATCTTTTAGTTTTCATCCTTATATGAAACTGATTACACTTCTTTTTTCATAGAGAGGAGAGGAGGCTGAAGAGACAAGTTCAAGTAAATTGTTGGTCAAAGCAGAAGAGCTAGAGAAACCTAAAGAAACAGAAAAAGTTAAAATTACCAAGGTGTTTGATTTTGCTGGTGAAGAAGTCAGGTAAGATGACTTTCACAAACTTCAAAACTAGTACTTTTAAAAAGGAGCATCTTTCTAAATGGTGTTAGACATCTGTCCTCATTCCAACCCATCTTAATATTGTGGAAGATTTATATTTGAACTCAAGGAAAATAGTGGTTCCATTGATTATCAGGGAATATGAGAAAGGTCCTGTTACATATGGTAATGTAGTTGGGGGCACTATGAAGTGGTTGGCTGAACAGAAACAAGAAAATGTAAGAGTTAAGTATTTGGTTTCACTTACTCATGCCTTGCTTTGTGACTGGCTATTTCTCCCTTTATTACTTCCCTTAACTTTGGTGTATAAGCCCCAGTGAAACCTTTGAAATCAGGTGAGAATTGAAAGTACCTGGAGAGAAATTTGATTCTGATATTATTTCCTCATCTTAATATTATTTTTTTAATTGATTCATAGGTTTGTTACTAGTTTAGAAAAACATTATAGGCTTAATACTCTTGGCCGTTCTAGATGAGAGCCACATGACTGGAATTTCTTTTTCCCCATTTATTTAAAATTTTAATATGAAAACAGCAGATCTGTAATTTAGAGCTGGACAAGAACAGATGAAGTGCCTGCCAGTCAATTTTATAGATGGTCACATTTATTTTCCTTGACAGTAATTAATTAGACTTGTTTATTCTCTGTAAATATAATTTCCCCTAAAGTTGATACTCTTAAAAATAATTTCCAGTTTCCAACAATTATTTCATCTAGTGAAAATATATCTAAGAAAAAAGTTGGGTATTATTTGTTTGTTTTTAACATTTATTTATTTATTATTATTATTTTTTACATCTTTATTGGAGTATAATTGCTTTACAATGGTGTGTTAGTTTCTGCTTTATAACAAAGTGAATCAGTTATACATATACATATGTTCCCATATCTCTTCCCTCTTGTGTCTCCCTCCCTCCCACCCTCCCTATCCCACCCCTCCAGGCGGTCACAAAGCACCAAGCTGATCTCCCTGTGCTATTTATTTATTTATTTGGCTGTGCTGGGTTTTAGTTGCGGCATGCGGGATCCTCATTGCAGCGTGCGGGATCTTTGGTTGCAGTGTGTGGGAAATTTAGTTGCGGCATGTGGGATCTAGTTCCCTGTCCAGGGATCGAACCTGGGCCCCCTGCACTGGGAGCACGGAGTCTTAACTGCTGGATCACCAGGGAAGTCCCGGCATTATTAGTTTTATAAATGATGTGAAGCAAACTTTTTATTATTGTTATTATTTGTTGTTGTTGTTGGTGGTGGTGGCTTTTTTTATTTTTATTTTTTTATTGGAGTAGAGTTGATTTACAGTGTTGTGTTACTTTCTGCTCTACAGCACAGTGAATCGGTTATAGATACACATATTTCCACTTTTAGTCTTTTAGTATTACTTTTTAATCTCCCCCAATTTTTTTTTTCTGAAAAATTTTACACTTACAAAAATGTTGTGGGCTTCCCTGGTGGCGCAGTGGTTGAGAGTCTGCCTGCCGATGCAGGGGACATGGGTTCGTGCCCCGGTCTGGGAGGATCCCGCATGCCGCGGAGCGGCTGGGCCCGTGGGCCATGGCCACTGGGCCTGTGCGTCCGGAGCCTGTGCTCCGCAATGGGAGAGGCCACAGCAGTGAGAGGCCCGCGTATCACAAAAAAAAAAAAAAAAAATGTTGCAAGAATAGGGCTTCCCTGGTGGTGCAGTGGTTGAGAGTCCGCCTGCTGATGCAGGGGACACGGGTTCATGCCCCAGTCTGGGAGCATCCCGTGTGCCGCGGAGCGGCTGGGCCCGTGAGCCATGGCCGCTGTGCCTGTGCGTCCGCAGCCTGTGCTCCACAACAGGAGAGGCCACAGCAGTGAGAGCCCCGCGTACCGCCCAAAAAAAAAAAAAAAAAAAAAAAAAAAATGCTGCAAGAATAGTATTACACTGAACACCCATATACCTATCATACTGAGTCACCACTTGTAAATGTTTTGCCCCTCTCTCCACCATCTGTTTCCGTATTTCTCTCTTTTTGTTTTGGCTGAACCATTTGAGAATTGTAGATATCATGACACTTCACTCTTTTTTTCTTTTTTTTTTTTGGGTTCACGGGCCTCTCACTGCTGTGGCCTCTCTCGCTGCGGGGCACAGGCTTCAGACGTGCAGGCCCAGCCGCTCCGCGGCATGCAGGATCCTCCTGGACCAGGACACGAACCCGTGTCCACTGCTTCGGCAGGCGGACTCTCAACCACTGCGCAACCAGGGAAGCCCAACACTTCACTCTTAAATACTTCATAACTGTTTCCTAAGAACAAGGATCTTCTCCTTTGTGACACGATATAACTCTCATATTCGGTAGATTACGCATTAATGCAGATTGTTATCTAAATTCTCTGTAGTGAAGGACCCTGATTTTAAATTTTCAACCTGTTGCAGACCAATACTTTTGTAAAACACAATAAATAGGAATTATTAGAAAAGTAAATTAAGAAGAGATACAAAATAGAAGACGCAAACAAAAAAAAATTTATTTAGGCTGTGGCGGCTCATGGGATCTTTGTTGTGGCATGCTGGCTCTTAGTTGTGGCATGCGGACTTCTTAGTTGGCAGTATGCATGTGGGATCTAGTTCCCTGACCAGGGGTCGAACCCAGGACCCCTGCATTGGGAGTGTGAAGTCTTACCCACTGGACCACCAGGGAAGTCCCCAAGCTCAAATTTTTAACAATAAGATTTAACAGACAGACGTAAAATTACATTTCAATAAATACAGTCAAAATGAGCACAAAATAAGAAAAGGAAAAGAATTACATAACTATCCTTTTTTGGAGAGGGGGCAGCAGGCACACCCTGTGACTTGCAGGATCTTAGTTCCGCAACCAGGGATTGAACCTGAGCCCCAGCACTGAAAGTGCTGAGTCCTAGCCACTGGACTGCCAGGAAATTCCCTATAACTATACATGTTGATCATTGAAAGTGTGAGTGTAAGTGATTAATAGAAGGAATCACCTTTTAATTCTATAATTGAAGCAAAAAACTAAAAGTATCAATTCCCAGTACTTAATATCTAGACACATACTTTGAATAAGTGCTGTTTATATTAATTTTTAAAGCTTTTAATGGGTCAAAATAGCTTATATCTTTCTTGTTAATTAATCTTAGTGGGATTGGTGACAGCCCTACTCCTGGAGGATGATGTATATGTAAATTATTTCTGTGTTGGTGCTCTTCCTCTTCTTTTTAATTTTTTAAAATAATACTCATAAACCCATCTCAAAGGGCTGTTTTTGTACCTCTTTTATTTATTTATTTAAATTTATTTGTTTATTTATTTATTGGCTGCATTGGGTCTTCGTTGCTGTGTGTGGGCTTTCTCTAGTTGCAGCAAGAGGGGGCTACTCTTCGTTGCAGCTCGCAGGCTTCTCATTGTGGTGGCTTCTCTTGTTGCCGAGCATGGGCTCTAGGCGTGCGGGCTTCAGTAGTTGTGGCATGTGGTCTCAATAGTGGTGGCTCATGGGCTCTAGAGCACAGGCTCAGTAGTTGTGGCACACGGGCTTAGCTGCTCTGTGGCATGTGGGATCTTCACAGACCTGGGCTCAAACCCGTGTCCCCTCCATTGGCAGGCAGATTCTTAACCACTGCGCCACCAGGGAAGTCCTGTACCTCTTTTTAATTTATTTTTCTAATAAATTCTTTCTATTGCGTTTTACAAAAGTATTGGTCTGCACCAGGTTGGAGTTTTTAAATCATGGTCCTTCACTACAGATAATTTAGACAATGATGTACAATAATGTGAAAGTAATGAGGATGGAAGTGTAGATTTTAAAGCAGTTTCATTAAGTTCAGGATTTTCATTTTTACTTTTTCCAAACGAAGCCAGTACTAACTACATTTTCTTTTTTTTTTCCTTCCAGTTTTATTGAGAAATAATTGACATACAGCACTGTATAAGTTTAAGGTGTACAGCAAAATGATTTGACCTAGGTACCTCATGAAATGATTAGTAGTAACTGTATTTTCAGAGTTCATCTTCAGTGCTTCATAAGTAGTCAGTTCCAGTAATTTATCCTGTCAAGTTATAATTAAATTTAAGTTATATTGGGCTTCCCTGGTGGCGCAGTGGTTGAGAGTCTGCCTGCCGATGCAGGGGACATGGGTTCGTGCCCCAGTCTGGGAAGATCCCACATGCCGCGGAGCGGCTGGGCCCATGAGCCATGGCCGCTGAGCCTGTGCGTCTGGAGCCTGTGCGTCCGGAGCCTGTGCTCTGCAACGGGAGAGGCCACAACAGTAAGAGGCCCGCATACCGCAAAAAAAAAAAAAAAAATTAAGTTATATTTCAGTGGGAAAAAGGAATTCTGGATGCATGAATTTCCTATGTGTGGTTTTTTTTTTTATGGAAAATATAATTCAAAACATTCTGTGAAACATGTTAACCTATAGGAACTGTTCTTCAGGCTTTTAACTTGCATTTTTACTCTTAGAGTTTATTTGTTTCTGAAAAATATGTTGAATTACTTCCTTGTGTGAAAGTACTAAGATTTTTAAAAACACCAAACTGGGAATTCCCTGGCAGTCCAGTGGTTAGGACTCCACAGTTTCACTGCTGGGCCTGGGTTCAATTCCTGGTTGGGGAATTAAGATCCCACAAGTTGCTCAGCATGGACAAAAAAATACCGAACAAAGCAGGCAAATAAGCATTTCTTACTTGTCCAATTGAGATCTTTAAAATTGGAGACCATATGGTTATTGTTTTTCTTTTAGAAGTACTAAGTTTATTCTGTAGTTCATCATTCTCAAGGCACTTTCTTCTTCATAACCATTGTACTTCAGCATGCATTATAACATATGCATATTTATGATCAACTTTCAGTTTATCAAAAATAGTCATTTAAATTTAATACATTAGCTTTACATAGTGCACAGTTTTTACTACTGTACTAAGAACAGTGGGGGGTTTTTTATGTAGTAAGAGTTTTCTCAATGAAGGAAGCAGTGTATTAATTTATGTTCTAGCACAGACTCCTTAATGTAAACTGTTTCCCTGTCTTGCAGCTGTGCCATTGGAACATATTCTTCCAAACACTTAAACTTCACATCTCATCTGTTGACATGTGATCCTACTTTTATTACACAGATCAGTGTCAGTTAATGTTTGTCAGCAAAAAACTGATAAAAAAGAATCTTTATATCACCCTCATGATTAAATCACATATACTAAAATAATTTTCATATTAGCAATAATCTGTCGTTCTTCAAATTGCATTGAAGAAACACTTTGCTAACTTTGTTAATAGTTTCTGCATCATAAGCCAGATCCTGAATACTTTAAGCCATGGTGTCATTGGAAAGTTGTACTTGAACTACCTTCTTTGTCAAGATTTCCAAGCAGACACCTTTGATATAGTCTTTTACTAATGTCCTGGGAGTGGTATATGTTTTTCTTAGTTAGCAACCAAAAGTACTCCTTTCTCAGAAGGCCACAGTGCTAACGTAGGGAATTTTGTATCTGTTTTTATTGACTTTTTAGTTCAGTACTCTTTCTTTCAAATAATTCTTTTGATTTTGAACTTATTTCTTCATGTTTTATATGTAAATGCTGCAGAAGTTTTGGTGGATTTGTTGCTTTATTAGCCAAAACATCTCTGCAGAGAACTCACTGGTTTTAGTGCTGAGTGATCAAAACCCAAGCCCAGTGTATGAGGGCTCATAGAGTAAAAGTGGTTTGACCTTGGTTGTCCTTCATTTCTTCGGAGTCACTTCCATTATCATCATGTGGTTTACTACTACTGATACATTCAGGAAACATGGGTTTTTTTTGCAGAAGCATACAGTGTGGGTTGTTTTGCCATCAGTAAATGAGGATTAAAAAATAATACCAAATTTACTTTCTTAATTTAGTTATTAAACTATAAATTTTAAAAGTCACACTTGGTCAAAAATTAAAATGATTGTAAAAATTTATAAAAAGAAATGCTTAAATTTTATCACATTTTGGGGTTTTAATTGATAAAATAACCCTAAACTTTCATACACACTAATGTGGTCTTACTGCACAAGACTAATATCACATGTGACCACCTTGCAAGTTTGACGGTACCTGAATTGGTCTATGTTCTGTTTAATGCAATGAGTCCATCATTCATGTCTTGAATATTGTGACATTGTCAAATTGCTAAGCAAGTTGCTAAATACTTATTCAAAATTTTTGTACCTATCTTGTCTTAGACCAATAACAGGTTTCGCAGGCCACATTTTTGGTAGCTACAGTTCTACGCAAATCTTTCCCTAGTTATTCTAAAATGTTCTTTTTTTTTAAATAAATTTTTTAATTTTAATTTTGGCTGCATTGGGTCTTCATTGGCTGTGCGTGGGCTTTCTCTGGTTGTAGCGAGTGGGGGCTACTCTTCATTGAGGTCCGCGGGCTTCTCATTGCAGTGGCCTCTCCTGTTGTGGACCACGGGCTCTAGGTGTGCAGGCCTCAGTAGTTGTGGCACGCAGGCTCAGCAGTTGTGGCATGCGAGCTCTAGAGAGCAGGCTCAGTAGTTGTGACGCACGGGCTTAGTTGCTCTGTGGCATGTGGGATCTTCCCAGACCAGCGCTCAAACCCATGTCCCCTGCATTGGCAGGCAGATTCTTAACTACTGTGCCACCAGGGAAGTCCCTGCATTTAGTCTTTTAAAAAAAATTTTTTTTAATGGCCTTTATTATGTTGAGGTAGGTTCCCTCTATGCCCACTTTCTGGAGAGTGTTTATCATAAATGGGTGTTGAATTTTGTCAAAAGCTTTTTCTGCATCTATTGAGATGACCATATGGTTTTATTCATCAATTTGATAATATGGTGTATCACATTGATTGATTTGTGTATATTGAAGAATCCTTGCATCCCTGGGATAAATCTCACTTGATCATGATGTATGATCCTTTTAATGTGTTGTTGGATTCTGTTTTGCTAGTATTTTGTTGAGGATTTTTGCATCCATATTCATCAGTGATATTGCTCTGTAATTTTCTGTTTTTGTAGTATCTTTGTCTGGTTTTGGTATCAGGGTGATGGTGACCTCATAGAATGAGTTTGGGAGTGTTCCTTCCTCTGCAGTTTTTTGGAAGAGTTTGAGAAGGGTGGGTGTTAACTCTTCTCTAAATGTTCGATAGAATTCACCTGTGAAGCCATCTGGTCCTGCACTTGTGTTTGTTGGAAGATTTTTAATCACAGTTTCAATTTCAGTACTTGTGATTGGTCTGTTCATATTTTCTATTTCTTCCTGGTTCAGTCTTGGAAGGTTATACCTTTCTAAGAATTTGGCCATTTTTTCCAGTTGTCCATTTTAGTGGCCTAGAATTGCTTGTAGTAGTGTCTTAGGATGCTTTGTATTTCTGCAGTGTCTGTTGTAACTTCTCCTTTTTCATTTCTAATTTTATTGATTTGAGCCCTCTCCCTCTTTTTCTTGATGAGTCTGGCTAAGGGTTTATCAATTTTGTTTATCTTCTCAAAGAACCAGCTTTTAGTTTTATTGATCTTTGCTATTGTTTTCTTTGTTTCTATTTCATTTATTTCTGCTCTGATATTTATGATTTCTTCCCTTCTGCTAACTTTGGGTTTTGTTTGTTCTTCTTTCTCTAGTTCCTTTAGGTGTAAGGTTAGATTGTTTATTTGAGATTTTTCTTGTTTCTTGAGGTAGGCTTGTATAGCTATAAACTTCCCTCTTAGAAATGCTTTTGCTGTATCCCATAGGGTTTGGATCGTTGTGTTTTCATTGTCATTTGTCTCTAGGTATTTTTTTATTTCCTCTTTGATTTCTTCAGTGATCTCTTGTTTATTTAGTAACGTATTGTTTAGCCTCCATGTGTTTGTGTTTTTTACGTTTTTTCCCCCTGTAATTCATTTCTAATCTCATAGCGTTGTGGTCAGAAAAGATGCTTGATATGATTTCAATTTTCTTAAATTTACTGAGGCTTGATTTGTGACCCAAGATGTGATCTGTCCTGGAGAATGTTCCGTACGCACATGAGAAGAAAATGTAATATGCTGTTTTTGGATGGAATGTCCTATAAATATCAATTAAATCTATCTGGTCTGTTGTGTCATTTAAAGCTTCTGTTTCCTTATTTATTTTCATTTGGGATGATCTGTCCATTGGTGTAAGTGATGTGTTAAAGTCCCCCAGTATTATTGTGTTACTGTCAATTTCCTCTTTTACAGCTGTTAGCAGTTGCCTTATGTATTGAGGTGCTCCTATGTTGGGTGCATATATATTTATAATTGTTATATCTTCTTCTTGGATTGATCCCTTGATCATTATGTAGTGTCCTTCCTTGTGTCTTGTAACATTCTTTATTTTAAAGTCTATTTTATCTAATACGAGTATTGCTACTCCAGCTTTCTTTTGATTTCCCTTTGCATGGAATATCTTTTTCCATCCCGTCACTTTCAGTCTGTACGTGCCCCTAGGTCTGAAGTGGGTCTCTTGTAGACAGCATATAGATGGGTCTTATTTTTGTATCCATTCAGTAAGCCTGTGTCTTTTGGTTGGAGCATTTAATCTATTCACGTTTAAGGTAATTATCGATATGTATGTTCCTATGACCATTTTCTTAATTGTTTTGGGTTTGTTTCTGTAGGTCCTTTTCTTCTCTTGTGTTTCTCACTTAGAGAAGTTCCTTTAACATTTGTTGTAGAGCTGGTTTGGTGGTGCTGAATTCTCTTAGCTTTTGCTTGTCTGTAAAGCTTTTGATTTCTCCATCGAATCTGAATGAGATCCTTACTGGGTAGAGTAATCTTGGTTGTAGTTTCTTCCCTTTCATCACTTTAAGTATATCATGCCACTCCCTTCTGGCTTGTAGAGTTTCTGCTGAGAAATCAGCTGTTAACCTTCTGGGAGTTCCCTTATATGTTATTTGTTTTTTTTCCCTTGCTGCTTTCAATAATTTTTCTTTGTCTTTAACTTTTGCCAATTTGATTATTATGTGTCTTGGCATTTTTCTCCTTGGATTTATCCTGTATGGGACTCGATGCGCTTCCTGGACTTGGGTGGCTATTTCCTTTCCCATGTTAGGGAAGTTTTTGACTATAATCTCTTCAAATATTTTCTCGGGTCCTTTCTCTCTTCTCCTTCTGGGACCCCTATAATGTGAATGTTGTTGCGTTTAATGTTGTCCCAGAGGTCTCTTAGGCTGTCTTCATTTCTTTTCATTCTTTTTTTTTTATTTTCTGCAGCTGTGAATTCCACCATTCTGTCTTCCAAGTCATTTATCCGTTCTTCTGCCTCAGTTATTCTGCTATTGATTCCTTCTAGTATAGTTTTCTTTTCAGTTATTGTATTGCTCATCTCTGTTTGTTCTTTAATTCTTCTAGGTCTTTGTTAAACATTTCTTGCATCTTCTCGATCTTTGCCTACATTCTTTTTCCAAGGTCCTGGATCATCTTCACTATCAGTATTCTGAATTCTTTTTCTGGAACGTTGCCTATCTCCATTTCATTTAGTTGTTTTTCTGGGGTTTTGTCTTGTTCCTTCATCTGGTACATAGCCCTCTACCTTTTCATCTTGTCTGTCTTTCTGTGAATGTGGTTTTTGTTCCACAGGCTGCAGGATTGTAGTTCTGCTTGCTTCTGCTGTCTGCCCTCTGATGGATGAGGCTATCTAAGAGGCTTGTGTAAGTGTCCTGATGGGAGGGACCGGTGGTGGGTAGAGCTGACTCTGCATTTAGTCATTTAGTCTTAAGAGTCCCTCTGTGTTGTAGAGTGTCTCTCAGTTTGGGTTGTTGCATTGTTTCCTCATGGTTAACTTCATATTAATCACTTTAGACAAAAATACTACATTGATGATGTTTTGTCCTCGTCACTACATCACATCATTAACACTGATTATTGGTGGCAGTAAGTTAGACTACTTAGGCAATATGAGTCAGAATTCTCCATTGCAAAGACACCCTTTTCCCATATAATCATTTTAGGGATCCATTAAATAAATCTTGATGATGTGAATTAAGAATGTATTTTGCTGGGCTTCCCTGGTGGCGCAGTGGTTAAGAATCCACCTGCCAATGCAGGGGACGTGGGTTCGAGCCCTGGTCTGGGAAGATCCCACATGCTGCGGAGCATCTAGGCCTGTAAGCTACAACTACTGTGCCTGAGCTCTAGAGCCTTCGAGCCACAGCTACTGAAGCCCACGTGCCTAGAGCCCCTGCTCCGCAACAAGAGAAGCCACCGCAATGAGAAGCCCGCGCACAGCAAGGAAGACCCAACGCAGCCATAAATAAATAAATAAATTAATTAATTTTAAAAAATAAAAGGGGGCTTCCCTGGTGGTGCAGTGGTTGAGAGTCCGCCTGCCGATGCAGGGGACTCGGGTTCGTGCCCTGATCCGGGAAGATCCCACATGCTGCGGAGCAGCTGGGCCCGTGAGCCATGGCCTCTGAGCCTGCGCGTCTGGACCCTGTGCTCCGCAACGGGTGAGGCCACAGCAGTGAGAGCCCCGTGTACCTCAAGAAACAAACAAACAAACAAACGAAAACAGAAAATAAAAGGGAAATCTCTTTAAAAAAAGAATGTGTTTTGCTGCCAGAAATCATACTGGGAAGTATTGAGCTATCCAAGAGAGGTTAGTAGAACACTGATAGTGAACTGAAGTCCTACAAAAATAATACAGAAAGTGTTTAATATACCGTTGGGAATATAGGTTTTAAATTTTTGGAAATTTTTCTTGGCTCGCATTATTTCCTCTGTGTCATATAGGATATCTAAGAAAGATTTATTATAACTTTACCATTGACTTTACATAGAGAGTAATAAGAAAAGCTGGTGAATAACTGTTGTTATGATAAATCATTAAATTTCCTGATCAAATTAAATTTTGTGGATTTATTAATATTTATAAATATAGTTGACTGACACAAATTTTCTATTTTTCCTTTTTAAATTTTTTTCTCTTTCATTTTTTTAAAGCAAATGGATGATTGTTTTAAATACTGGATGAGTATTCAGAGAACCTGCTGTTTCTATCATTTGTCAGAAGAGGGCAGCACCATGTCTATCAAAAAAACAGCAGTTGAATAAAGAACTTTTTTTCCATAAATATACACACTCACGCACATATGTTTTATACTCAAAAGTAATATATGCTTATTACTTTAAACACATACGTGCAGAGATGTATAACATGACAAGTGAAAGTTCTATGTAACGCCTTCTCCCTAAAAAAAAACCAAAAATTCTGTTAATAATTGTCATGTTGGCAGGATTTTTTTAAGAAGTTCAATTATTTATACTTAAATTTAAGTATTATAAGGAGCCCTCATGTAGGAACTTTGAGGGCCTGAATTTTGACAATAAGATGCAAAGTTGGTAAATGGATTTTGAGCATATCTTTTAATCTCTTGATGTCATTATTCTGCTTTTCCTTTTTGTCTTTGTATCAAGTTAAGAAATGTGAGAAAGAGCTACTGATGACTGGGAGGAATTTGTAAGTATAAGTATAAGGTAGTGTTAGCACAGTTAGTCTTTTGGGGTTTTTTCTAATTATGTTTTAATTGTTAAATTTAGGATTTTTACCTTTTTGTTTCGGTTTTCTCCCACTTGAAAAATGTGTAACTTATTAACCTTGGTGAATGAGGAAATACAGTATTTTTTATCCTTCCCTATCATATAACCAGCTGAGCCAGTTAGCTCAGAATTTCCTAAATGATTCACCTTTTGGAAGAGGCCAGTCATGGAAAGTTTCTGCCTAAATAAAGACTTTTCAGGAAGTTCTGATTAAGTGAAAATGAAGTTAAGATGGAATTCCTTCTGCTAGCACTTGAATTAACTGTTGCTAATGATGGGCCTTTTCCTGTCAGGATTCCCTCTTGTACATTAGGAGTGGTCTATAATTTAACTGTTCTCCTACTTAAAGATATTTTGATAGCACATCCCCCCCCAACCCCACCCCGTCTGCATCTAGGTCAACGCCTGACTTGCAGGATCTTAGTTGCCTGAACAGGGATTGAACCCAGGCCCCGGCAGTGAAAGCACCGAGTCCTAACCACTGGACCGCCAGGGAATTCCTGCAAATCTGTTCTTATTGCTTGTTAAAAGTGGAGTTCTTCTAGGCGTATTTTCAATATACAGTAATCTGCTTATTTTTACTTTGTGTCATTTATCAAAGTCCCTGAGAGAAATACTCCAGTTTAAAGAACTTGTTTCCTAGTGAATATGAATAAGACTTTTTTTTAAAAAATTGATTAATTAATTAATTTTATTTTTGGCTGCATTGGGTCTTCGTTGCTGCACGTAGGCTTCCTCTGGTCGCAGCGAGCAGGGGCTACTCTTGGTTGTGGCGCGCAGGTTTCTCACTGCGGTGGCTTCTCTTGTTGCGGAGCAGGGCTCTAGGGGCGCGGGCTTCAGTAATTGGGGCTCGTAGGCTCTAGAGCGCAGGCTCAGTAGTTGTGGCAGACGGGCTTAGTTGCTCCACGGCATGTGGGATCTTCTCGGACCAGGGCTTGAACCCGTGTCCCCTGCATTGGCAGGAGGATTCTTAACCACTGCGCCACCAGGGAAGTCCATGAATAAGACTTTGGCAGTAAGAAATTAATAGAGATATTCCCACAACTTATACTTTTTTCCATGCTTCCTTTATGCCACTTACTATATATCATGTTTTGTTATGATTTGTTTTCATGGTTGGCTGTCCTGATGGACTGTGAGCCAGTCAGGGCAGAGACAATGTCATATCTTTTTATATGTCTCATGTTCAACACAGTGCTTGCATCTAGGTCGCTTTTCAGAAAATGTCCACTGAATTGTCTTAGGTTGCTGGTAGAAAAGTTTTGTTGGTACTGTGGTAAAACAAGTAAACAAAACATACTTCGCAGAAAGTCTTCTTTTACTTTCCCTATGACTTGGGCTACTTGATCTTTATCTTCTCTCATCACCTGCATTCTAAAGTTTCATAATGACGTACCTTTTTGTAGATCTTTTTTTTTTTTTTTTTTTCCGGTATGTGGGCCTCTCACTGTTGTGGCTTCTTCCGTTAGCGGAGCACAGGCTCCGGACGCGCAGGTTCAGTGGCCATGGCTCACGGGCCCAGCCGCTCCGTGGCATGTGGGATCCTCCCGGACCGGGGCACGAACCCTTGTCCCCTGCATTGGCAAGCGAACTCTCAACCACTGCGCCACCAGGGAAGCCCTGTAGATCTTTTTAAATTGCTGGCTCATGGGAGTTCCTCGGTGGCCTAGTGGTTAGGATTCAGCACTGTCACTGCTGTGGCCTGCATTTGATCCCTGGTCGGGGAACTGAGATCCCGCAAGCTGCGTGGTACGGCTAAAATAATTTTAAAAATAAATAAATAAAATAAATTGCTGGGTCACATATCCTGTGGAACACTCATATTGTGGAAACTTCTAGGAAATTTTTCTTTTTGTTCATAACTTCCCATATTTTCTTATTCTGAAATTCCTGTTAGTTAAATTGATGTAATAGTAAGGCTCTGCTAGGCTATGCTGGGGTAACAAATAAACCCAGAAAGTCTGTAGCATAACACATATTTATTTCTTACTGGTACACAGTCCAACACAGGTTGGGTAGCCCTACATCTTACAACTCAGCCGTCTGAAACACGTAGGAAACACATAGCCCTTGAGATTGCTGTGGCAAAGGAAGAGTGAATAGATACATCTTCATTTAATTTGTCCGTTTTGAGAATGAGGCTTCGGCCCTGCCATCTGAGTCTGGAACTTATGTGATTTTCATTTCTCCAACGAGTAATGGGTTCTGGGTTGGGTAGGGGTCAGTAGCCTGTGGTATAAGGTAGAGAAGGGGAACTGGGACCTAGACGCTCCTGATACAAACTTTCAACTAGTTTTAGCCCCACTCCTCTCCCCAACCTTCAAAGTTTCCTGGTATCTCCATTTACTGAGCCTTTCTAGGATACTGCTTGCTTGTTGGCCATTTCACGTGGCTACCAGCTTGAGAGATTAGAGCAAACAAAGACCTAAGTCAACTTTTACTTGTGTGTTTGCTTTCTACCTTCAAAAATTTTGATTGACATCTTTCTCCTATTATACCTGTTCTTATCCTTGTGTAGTTCTGCCTTTGTAAATTTGTTTACCACTGTTTGGCAGGGTTTTGGTAGGGAGTAGAGTTCAAACCACCATTTCCAAGTGGAAGTTTCCACTTGTTCTTCACAAGCCATCTCAGTTCTGCTCCAGATTCTACCCAGGGCAAGGAGATTTAAAGCAACTTTCTAGGCCAGTACTCTGGGACTCTGCATTAAGCCTCAGGTTTGGATGTAGGTTTATGTTGGTTGTCTCTATAGCAGCTTAAAACAGTTGTTTTATTGTAATTTCTCCTAGTTCTGGGGTGGCTGGACTCAGCTAGATGGTTCTTGTGCAGAACCTCTCATGCAGTTGTAGTTAGTGGCTGGGTCTGGGGCCATCTTGAAAGTTTATTTACTCCCATGTCTGGTGCCTGGGCCAGGAAGAAACACCTGGGGTCTGGAACGGGCTCCTTAGGTATCTCTCTCTCAGTGGTATTCCCATGTATTCTCTCCAGCATGGTGGCTTCGGGGCAGCCAGGCTTCTTGTGTGGTAACTTGGGGTTTCAGAGGTACATTCTTGAGAGAGAGCCACCTGGAAGCTCTATCACCTTTTCTCAGTGAGCTTTTTTTTTTTTTGGCGCTATGCGGGCCTCTCACTGCTGTGGCCTCTCCCGTTGCGGAGCACAGGCTCCGGACGCGCAGGCTCAGCAGCCATGGGTCACGGGCCAGCCACTCCGCGGCATGTGGGATCTTCCCGGACTGGGGCACGAACCCGCGTCCCCTGCATCGGCAGGCGGACTCTCAACCACTGCGCCACCAGGGAAGCCCTCTCAGTGAGCTTTTTAAGTCATGTAGTGCCCCTTCCACTGAATCTTGTGAGTCGAGGCAGCCGCAAAGGCCCACCCAGTTTCAAGGGGGGTGACATATACTCTCCCTTTCACTGGGGTAGTGTCAGGTTCTGGAAGAGCATGGAGGTTGGGAAATTTGTGGCAACCATCTTTGGGAAATAGAATTTACTGAAGGGCTCTCTGTAGCATTGCTACTTAATCTCTAGATGAGAAAAAGTAACTTAACCCCTTAGATATCAGTGTTCTCACTCATGAAATGTAAATGTGTTAGCGGCTACTACAGGAATGCTACAGACCATCCCAAAACACAGTGGTGTACACCAATAAGAATTTATTTGTTGAACATGTGTTTCTGGATATCTGGGGTTCAGCTAATCTAGGCTGGTCTCCAAGCTGCTTGTTGGGTTCAGATCTGCAGCATGTGTTTTTCAGCCATCTTAGACCAGCAGCTCCCTGAGGCATACTGTTCTTATGGCTAAAGGGAGGAACTCAAGGGGCAAGTGAAACAGCACAAATACATTTAAAGCTTCTTTTCCTGTCAAATCAGCTAACATCTCATTGACTGTTGAAGCAAGTCATGTATCCAAGCTCAGCATCGGTAGGGTAGGGGACTATCTTCTTGGTCCACAGGGAAGGTGTGAATATTTGCTGAATGGTGGTCTAATCTATCATATAAATTCTTCCTCTTGTTTTTGACTCTTAGTACTGAGAGGTTTACTTAGGAGAATAGAGGGACACACAAATTAAGCCCAATACAGAGTAGGACCAGATTTGGGGGGGACCTTGATTTGGGGGGTTCAGCAGTTTCTATTTGATCCTCTGAGTAATAGTGAGCCATCATAAGAACTTCAGTAGGGGAGTAACAGAGTGTTCGTTTGTTTGTTTGAGGTCATCCTTCAGGATTAAGGTAGTCTTTGCCAGTGAAGATTCTTAATGTAAAACTCTCAGCCTCTTATTTTGTGCCACTTGTGTGGGTGACACAGTACTGAGTGCAGGAGTGAGATGGTTCTTAAAGAGAAATTTTGGTTTTGGTCCTAAGAAGCGTAGAAGGAAGAAGAGAAAAGATAGAGACTTCTATTCCTGCAAATCTGGAATTTATAGGATTCATCTGTCATTATGCTGAATGACCTGTTTGAACACTCGTGATAACACAGTGACCATAATCTTGGACCCTCTGACAGATTGGCATTTAAACAAAATTCCTCAAATGTTTTTATTGACTTGGCAAACCCAGGCTGGCATTAGGCATTTCCCTTCTTTATCTGAAATTTCAGGCACCATTAATACTTTTATTTGTTGCTTTAGGACTCAGTTTTTTTGTTTTTTTTTTGTTTTTTTTTTTTTTTGGAGAATTACGTTTTATTTGACGGGCTTGATGAGGACTTAAGCCTGGAAGACAACCTCTCAGATGACTCTGAGGGACTGCTCTGAAGAGGTCAGGGAGGAGCCAGGATATATAGAAGTTTTTGCAAACCAGGTAGTAGGAACCTCAAAAGATTATTGTTAATTAAAGAAAAACAGGGACTTCCCTGGAGAGGACTTAGTTTTTTTTTTGCGGTACGCGGGCCTCTCACTGTTGTGGCCTCTCCCGTTGCGGAGCACAGCCTCCGGACGTGCAGGCTCAGAAGCCATGGCTCACGGGCCCAGCCGCTCCGCGGCATGTGGGATCTTCCCAGACAGGGGCACGAACCCATGTCCCCTGCATCGGCAGGCGGACTCTCAACCACTGCACCACCAGGGAAGCCCGGAACTTAGTTTTATTGAGGGCATTTTTTCCAGTTTTGAAACTGGACAGGATTCTCAATCGTGTTGCTTTCTTCCACCCTTAAATCACTGCCTGTTTGGCCGGTTTTAAGGAATTTTGTTTCATGTTTGGGCAGTTAGGTATAGAGCAGGAGCCTTCTTTAGAGTATTCCCAATTGTTTATACTGTTGCTTTTCTCCTTGAAATAATGCCAGTGTTTTTCTCCCAAATACTCCATCTCCCCATTCCAGCTTTTACTTAAGTGTGAGCGCTCATCTGCGTGTGAGGTGCAGTGGAAGAGGCCTTTTCAGCCTTCACATCGGTGACCCACGTGGACTGTGATTCAGTGGTGACTGTCATGCTGACAGAAGTAACAGAGGGGACTTGAGAGACATCAGACTTACATATGCTGTTGTTTCATTTGTTAAATTAATAAGGGGAAAATGTCTTTATCTAGAACTGTTACAGTACACTTTAATCATAAAGCTCAGCAGCCAGAATTTACAGAAAGCCCAGTGGGTTTTTCCTTGTTGTTATTTATGCCCTTTTCTTAGATTTTGTTTCTTTCTTTTTATTCCTCTTGTAAAGTTGGTGTCTCCTTCCTTGGTACAGGGTGACTAAGGAAGTGGATGCTACATCTAAAGAAGCCAAATCCTTCTTCAAGCAAAATGAGAAAGAAAAACCCCAGGCTAATGTCCCTTCAGCTCTGCCATCACTTCCTGCCGGATCAGGGTGAGTAGTCTAGTCTCAGGTCCAGGTGTACCTGGCACGTTGGAGAAGCTGTTTTCGGTACAAGGACACCCTTTACCTGTAGCTCTCGTGACTCCTTTCCTGAGAGAAGGAATTCTGCTGCTGTTGTGCCTTTGCTGAAATATTTACCAAAACGGGGGAGGCAGAGGAAAATTAGCCACAGGCTTCTTGTTTGATTCTGAAAAAAGTCCTGATATACAGCGTTGGCCACAGAGCTGAACACATAGTAGACTTTACATTTAAAAAATAATTTTTTTTAAAGCATGACATTTATTTATTTTTGGTTGCGTTGGGTCTTCGTTGCTTTCTCTAGTTGCGGCGAGCGGGGGCTACTCTTCGTTGCGGTGCTCGGGGCTTCTCATCGCTGTGGCTTCTCTTGTTGCGGAGCATGGGCTGTAGGCACCTGGGCTTCAGTAGTTATGGCACATGGGCTCTGTAGTTGTGGCTTGCGGGCTCTAGAGCTCAGGCTCAGTAGTTGTGGTGCATGGGCTTAGTTGCTCTGCAGCATGTGGGATCCTCCCAGACCAGGGCTTGAACCCGTGTCCCCTGCTTTGGCAGGCGGATTCTTAACCACTGTGCCACCAGGGAAGTCCCTAAAAAATAATTTTTGAATGAAAATATCAGCAGATTATCAGAACTTGTAATAAAGATTTGGGTTGAGTACTTGCTTCCACCCCCAAAGACCTCATAGGAACAGAAAAAGGTCAAAGCTGACTTGCAAATAATTTTGTTAACACATCATCAAGAACTTAATAGTTTTTCTCCCTTCATATTTTCCATACTACATGGGTTATTTTATTTTTAGCTGAAGACTAGAATTGTTTCTTTGGAGGAAATAAAAATTCCTTTCTTCTTAACCTGTATGTAAGATGGAAACATCACAGTTAGTATGAGGAACCAGGGCACTAGCCTACAGAGAAGTGAACATGGACCACACCCATTGTAACACTGATCACCTGCTGATTCCTGAAGGGGAGCTCTCTGTCCTTGAGGTGTTTGGGGTAGAACAAGTCATCTATAGGGGCTTCGCTGATCCTTAAGTCAGTTTGTTGCTTCATCCTTTCCTCCCAAAACAGTGAAGTTTTGTTTTGTGTTTTTACATTAAAAAAAAAAAAATCATTGGTTTTCCTGTCAGGTTCTGAGCTTTTATAGGACAGGCCTTTCTCATCTTTGCAGCCCTGGCTCCAAACAACACTGTGTTACACTGGTGTGCATTTACCCAAAAGCAAACCCTGAGACAAAGGTTTGAATGCAAGTCATTAGTGTGGGAGGTGACTCCAGGAAACCTGAGCAGGGAAGTGAAAAGGTGTGGGAAGGTAGCCAGTGCAGGGTGTATTTTCCAGCCGCTGCTGGTGGTGGCTGCTAATCAGTCCTGCTGGTGGACTTGGCAAGGGCAAGGAGGCTGGGATATTTATCCTCCAACTCCCATCTGTGCTGGCTCAGCTGCTTCCACGGCGCTCAGGCCATGAGCTGCGGGTGTTTGCAGTGACGCTGCTCTCAGGGTGTCATGGCAGTGAGTGCAGGGATGTGTGGATGGCCTGTGTCCACATCTGCTTCATACTTTTTATCTGCTTAATCCAAGCATTTCTCTCCCACTGGAGCAACTAGGTGGCAGAAGTCATGTAGTAGTTACACAGGAACCTGAGAAGGAAAAGGATTTGAGTGCTTGCTACCACAGTGGAAATTAGGTAAACACCGAGGAAGGCATCTGTGAGAGGAACAGAGTAATGTGAACAGAGTTCTCCAGACTGACGCTCTTAATACTCTAGGCCAGTACATTTCAAGCTGTGGTTTGCAATCATCATTTAAGAGAAATGAAATAGAATACGTGTCATAGTACATCATGTGGTAAGAATAAATATTGTTTTCACAAAATTTTTATTTCAGTGTGGGTTTTGTTTGTTTGTTTGTTTTCGGTTGTGCCCGCGGCTTGCAACATCTTAGTTCCCTGACCAGGGATCGAACCCGGGCCCCCAGCAGTGAAAGCACCGAGTCCTAACCACGGGACTGCCAGGGAATTCCCTATTTCAGTTATAAAAGTGCTTGTACAGGGTGATGAAATAAACTATATTTTTTATGAGGGCTGAGATAAAAAATATGAGGCTCTTGGCTGAAGCAACATGCTTTTAGCCTTCTAATCATTATATTGTTTGAAAGGGATTTTCTTCATACCAATGACTTTCAAACTTTATTGACTGCAACTCACAATAAGGAATACATTTTACATCATGACTTAGTATACCCATAAATATAGGTATGTTAAAAAGTGAAATAAAAATTTGGTGAAATTATATTTACCTTTACTATGTATGGTGAACTCTTCTCTTTTATTTCCATTATTATGTAATTATTATGTATAGTATGTGTCATTTAAAAAAATGTTATGACCCATTGATTTCACAATCTGTTACAACCTGAAATTGACAAATACTGCTCTAGATTACTTACAGAAGTAGCCTTCTGCAGGCTTGTCTTTGGGTTACCAGGCTTGTATCTGGTATTATTAAACAGTGTCTCTTGGCATTTATTGGAAGTGTTACTGTAAATTAAGTACTAGATAGAAATAAAGGCAGCATTTCTTCTGCCTTAGGTTTCTAGCATAGTTAGTTTCAACTAGCATAATTTTTACTTCTAGCTTCCTTGGGTGTTTCTTAAAATAATCCCTATTAATGCTTAGAGATTCTACTTGGAAACAATGTGTTTCAGAAAACACTGTTACCGTAGTTATGAAGATAACCAGAGGAGGGAGAAGTGGTAGCTTGGCAAGGTCACCTTGTTGAAGTCACTAAGTCACTCATGGAAATCTCACTGTATTCTGTATTCATGCCTTCTTTTCTTAGAAAGAGCTAATAGCCTTTAGAAGATAAGAAATCTGCTATGATGATATCTGTATTAGGGGAACCCAGCAGGAAACAGATGGCATCCTCAAATTAGGATACCTTGAGGAGAGTTTAATAACTCACAAAATAATGAAAAACCACAGGGAGAGGGACAGTATGGTATCTCTGGGCCTAGTAATAATGAGGCTCCATCACCAACCTGAAGGGACAAGACAGGGAGCAGTTTATGGCAGTGAAGATAGGGAGGGCCTCCTGTCAGGAGCTGAGAACTTCACTTGAGTGATGGACCATCTAGGGGGAAGCCAGGGGAATAAATATCCAAGTATTCCATTCCTCCTTCCATCCCATCTCTTGCTAGGGCACTCCATTGGCCACTGAGGCTTATGAAAGAAAAAAATTATTCTGGTACTTGTTAAAATGGTAAGGAAGACTTATTCAGGATTATTGCAGTAGTTGTTAATGACTATCACAATGGGGGGAAAGATCAGACTTAACTTTGAATACAGCAAAGACAGCTGGGGATTTATAGCTAGGGAACAGAATTGGGGGTGAGAGGATGATCAGTGGATGGAACAGTGCTAAGGGGAGACATGAGAAGTAGGGAGATTCTTTTTTTTTTTTTTTTTGCAGTACGCGGGCCTCTCACTGCTATGGCCTCTCCCGTTGCGGAGCGCAGGCTCAGCGGCCATGGCTCACGGGCCCAGCCGCTCCGCGACATGTGGGATCCTCCCAGACCGGGGCACGAACCCGCATCCCCTGCATCGGCAGGCAGACTCTCAACCACTGTGCCACCAGAGATTCTTGCTGAACTGACCTAACAGGGTTCTTGCTGAAGATAGGCCAAGGACTTATACATCAGAGGTGGCAAATGAAGAACTTGATCGTATGTTAAGAGTGATCAGATATGAGTGGGCAGTTCTGTTTAAACTGATTTAGCAGGATTCTTGCTGAACTGAGCTATGCAAGCCCATCAAGGATGGGGCCAAGATTGAGGCTTAGGCGAGAAGAGGTCTCAAAGGAGCCTAAGGTTGGATAAAGAAGAGAGTCTTTTGTCCGTACAGGACAGCATTTGGGGCAGAGAGCAGCGTGGAGGACATAGAGGGTATCTAGAGGGGTCAACCAATGACATACCTTTTAGTAGATTAATGAACTACTGACTCCATTATAAAGGGGTAAAGTGAAATTTGAGCAAAATCAGTTTCTTTGAAAGCTATAATGGAACATAACAGATTACAAGGATATGTCTGCCTCAGTAAAAAAGTCCTCACAGTTTGTACATGCAAATGGGGACACATTTAGTTGTGATACATGTACCTTGAATTTCTGAATAAATCCAGAAGATGACCTTCAAGGTTGGCATGATCATTTTTCTGAAATTCATCTCAAAAAGCTTCGACAGTTGTAATTATGCTTGGGAAAAGACAGGCTCAAGAGGAATTCATTTGATCTGGGGTGTCTAAGTGTACACATTTTATCAGTGCAGACATTAGTATGTGCTGCAGGCTGCACACGTGGTATGCAAAGTTTTCAGGGGAAGAATCTACAGGAAATATCTAATTTATTAAAAGAAAATTATTTTAATGCAGTAAAATATTTTTTCCACAGACTTTTTTCATTTTTGGAGTTGCTTCAGTTTATAGAAATTGCCCAGCAGAAACACTTTGTTTATTTTTCCTCTCTCTAAACAGATTTAAGCAATACAGGAAAACCAGAGCAGGAGAGTAAAACATCCTGTCCCATGTCCTTTGCTAGCAAATAAGAATCACAGGAGGGCTTCCCTGGTGGCGCAGTTGTTGAGAGTCTGCCTGCCGATGCAGGGGACGTGGTTCGTGCCCCGGTCTGGGAAGACCCCACATGCCGCAGAGCGGCTAGGCCCATGAGCCATGGCCACTGAGCCTGCGCGTCCGGAGGCTGTGCTCCGCAACGGGAGAGGCCACAACAGTGAGAGGCCTGCGTACCGCAAAAAAAAAAAAAAAAAAAAAAAATCACAGGAGCAAATGTTTGTAACTGACAGTGCATTTCCGCCACATGTTTAAAATAGCACACTGCTTTGGCTATAAAAAGCCAAAGTTTATGCTTTGCGGATGGAGTAAACAAAACACCCAATTTCATTAGCGGCCGGAGTCAGAAATGCCAAGAAACTACGATTGGTAGAAAAAAAGCACCGTGCTCAGCATAATGTGTCTGAATTCCTGTAGTTCTGTTAGTCTAAGCTCTCGATCCACTTCTCACCCTCCACTCCCCTCCAGCCCTTGCTACCAATACTGTTGGCCACTTGAATCCAGCTTCTACCAGTGTTTGTGGGGGTCTGGCTGGTACATTTACTGCTTGCCTTCAACCCAACATTTATTACTTACTTTATTCCAACAGTGGGTGGCCGTTAGTTCCGTTCAAGTTTATAATCCTACCCATAAGCGTTAACTTGTTTAATGAAGGGCTTACTATTTAGTTGCCTCCTTATAGATTGAGAGTGACCTAAAGCAATAAAACCTAAGGGTGAAAAACATCATTTTCCCATGTAATTGTGTCTTGTCTTCTCGGTCTATTGAGCAAAAAAAAAAAAAAAAAGAGGCTTTATTGTTGAGTCTCAGACAACATCTTGGGTGGTGTCAGTTTAGCAGTGTTTGCCCCAAAGATAGAAGAGATAGAATTCCTTACAGTGTCACACTGAAGGTAGAAGACCTGTTGGTACTCAGTGTATTTGAGCAGTCAGTCCCCAGGACCTTTAATTTGTACAACAGAGTCTTGCTGTCTGAGCAGTTGATCTGATGTCTCCCAAGCTCCTCGGACATGAGTTAATATGACTTTGTTGGCTTTTTTTTTTTTTTTTTTTTGCGGTACGCGGGCCTCTCACTGTTGTTGCCTCTCCTGTTGCGGAGCACAGGCTCCGGATGCGCAGGCTCAGTGGCCATGGCTCACGGGCCCAGCCGCTCTGCGGCATGTGGGATCCTCCCAGACCGGGGCATGAACCTGTGTCCCCTGCATCGGCAGGCGGACACCCAACCACTGCGCCACCAGGGAAGCCCTTTGTTGGCTTTTAAGTTTCAATATATAGTCTTTTTTATACAGAGATCATTGAGCATTTCACTTAAAGTAACAGAAACCGGGGCTTCCCTGGTGGCGCAATGGTTAAGAATCTGCCTGCTAATGCAGGGGACGCAGGTTCGAGTCTTGGGCCGGGAAGATCCCACATGCCGCAGAGCAGCTAAGCCCGTATGCCACAACTACTGAGCCTGTGCTCTAGAGCCCGCGAGCCATAACTACTGAAGCCCACATGCCTAGGGCCCGTGCTCCACAACAAGAGGAGCCACTGCAATGAGAAGCCCACCTACCGCAACGAAGAGTAGCCCCCGCTCGCTGCAACTAGAGAAAGCCCACGCACAGCATTGAAGACCCAAGGCAGCCAAAAATAACTGAATAAATTCATTTAAAAAATAAAAATAAAAACACTGACGAGTATTGCATACACAGCAGCCCTTTAAAAAAAAAATGTAACAAAAACCGATATAGCCACAGTACTGGGTGGAAATGTTTCTTTTTCTTTTTTGGGTTCGTGGGCCTCTCACTGTTGTGGCCTCTCCCATTGCGGAGCACAGGCTCCGGACGCGCAGGCTCAGCGGCCATGGCTCATGGACCCAGTTGTCATAATTAATGTTAGAAGTAAGGAGAGGGAGTTAAGCCTTTTGATTTGTTCCCACAGCCAGCTCTAAGTTTTCTACTTCAGTGAGATTTCCTGTTTGATGATAATTTGGGGTTTTAGTTTAGTTGACTCAGGGCTGGCCCTGTCCTTATTTTGTTACTGTTCATAAGTAGATGTTCATGAGTCTCATTAACTTTTTTTTTTTAAGAGATACACTTATTTATTTATTTTTTGGCTACATTGGGTTGGGTCTTCATTGCTGCGCATGGGCTTTTTCCCTAGTTGTGGCGAACGGGGGCTACTCTTCATTGCAGAGCACAGGCTCTAGGGGTGCACGGGCTCGGTAGTTGTGGCTCACGGGCTCTAGAGCACTGGCTCAGTAGTTGTGGCACACAGGCTTAGTTGCTCTTCCCGGACCAGGGCTCGAACCCGCGTCCCCTGCATTGGCAGGCGGATTCTTAACCACTGCGCCACCAGGGAAGTCCTCCTCAAAGAGTAACTTTGTTACTCTTAGCGAATGTGGTGCTGCCAGTAGGAGGTGTTCAGAAACGTCTGGTGAGATATTTTGGTGTCACATGACTTGAGACCATTGGTACTTAGTGGGTGGGTTTCAGGGATACTAAATATCCTGCAGTGCTTAGGACAGTTTGTACAGAGAATTTGCTTTTCCAGAATGCTAGCTTTGTGACATGCTGTTTTAAGGGAGCTGGGGTCCTTCAGTTTCCAGTTTGAGACTCTGCTCCAGGTTAGACATTCACAAACTGGAAGTTGATGGATCAGATCTGTCCTTGGATGTTTTTATTCGGTCAGTATTTAAAAATCAGGAGAGTTGACATAAACTCTGGATTACTGGTTTTTCTTCAGAAATGAGAAGTTGTGCCGCTGCCCTCCCTCTTTCCTTAGAGCAGTAAGGAGCTGGAGCAGAGTAGATGGGTTGTGCCTGTTCCTGTCCCTGCTCCTCATTTATGCTACCCGCTTGCTTCCTGTAGTCAGGTGTTTCTCACATGCTAGAATGCCATGTTTCCCTTTAATGACCAGGTTAATTTCCTTTTGGAACCAGTTTGTTCTCTAGATTAAGTATGACATACTGTCTTCTCATGCTGTAGGTTAAATGTTTCTATATCCATTTTAAAAGAATAGTTTCTGTTTATTGACAGTTTGCCAAATTTAAGGCACAGTGCTAAGTGTTTTACATGTATTATTTCATTTATTCCACATAAACATTTCAAGAGTTCAGGAAACTGAGGCTCAGGGAGGGGCCCTTAATTTGTTAGAATTGTATAGCTGATGGATGGTGGAGCCTGGATTCCAGTCCAGTTCTATTTGAGACCAAAGTCTGGGCTCTCAGCCCCTGCGCCTTACAACCACTCTTTCTTACCCTCCTAATTGGCCTTTTTTGTTAAAAGTATCTCTTCAGCTTTATAACCTATGAAGGACTTTTTGAAAGCTATTTTGTGTTTTGTTATTTTTGAAGGAAGTGAGATGACTATTTACTCCCATTTCCTTTGTAAGCCTTTCCCTCATTAACCATGACTAGTCTGGGTTTCCTGTACTATATATTTTTTTTCTTTTTCTTTTTTTTTTTGCGGTACGCGGGACTCTCACTGCTGTGGCCTCTCCGGTTGCGGAGCACAGGCTCCGGACACGCAGGCTCAGCAGCCATGGCTCACGGGCCCAGCCGCTCCGCGGCATGTGGGATCTTCCCGGACTGGGGCATGAACCCGTGTCCCCTGCATCGGCAGGCGGACTCTCAACCACTGTGCCACCAGGGAAGCCCTCCTGTACTATATTTTAATCTCATCCTTATCTCATGAAATTGAAGGAGCTAGCACATTTTTAAATTTTTTTTTACTTTTTAAGAAATTAATTTATTCGAGTTGAGATATTTTTGAAATATAAAAATTGGTTGTGTTTTGAAAAGGTATAATTCTTGTAGACATTCTGTGGTTAAAAATTTGACTCTGCTTTTTAAAAATGGTCGTCTGTGTTTTGCACTTGAGATTTGTGAAAAATAAAGTTTCTGTGGGAAGGTGACCTCTGGTTTCCTGATCATGGGAGGGAGGTGGTTGTCTGGCGCTTGGCAGCTCGGGACTAGGTTCCTGGGCCACCTGCCCGCCCCGGGTTGGGGGAAGGGGACCTCGTCTCCCACCTGTCCAGGTGCTGAGAGCGGACTCCCACCGAGCTGGGTGGCACCTGAATAGACGCGTCTCACTTGTCATTCTGATTGAAAGCACAGCAGAAGCACCAGGATGCTCCCTCCTCATTTGTGAAGGTCATAACTGAATCCTCCTTTGGCGCCCACCAGGGAACAGATAGCAACGGGCAGCTCTTCCAAGCTCAAACTTGGGTACTTGTGTCTGCCGCAGCAAGTCGGGGAAGCCCAGGGACTCTTAAGAGCAGAGTAAAATTACTGGCATCCTCCCTGTAGCCCTGCCCTCCACCAGTCTGGATAATTAAGGCTGAATGGCTAAATTTATTTCATTTTTCCAGAATAACTGTATATGTAGCTGTGAGAAAATGAGGCTCAGATTTAAACTCCTTAATAACTTGTCCCAGAATGACTAACAGGGAGCCTTAAATAAATGTTGATTTGTGAAGAAGGTTAAAAAAGTAGCAAAGTCCAAAAATAGCACATTTAAAAAATGAGTTCGAGGTGTGTTTGTACTTTGATAATCTGCCAGCAGTCAACAGTGAAGCTGTGGACAACATGTGATACTGGGGAGTAATGGCTGTTACCATTTCTATCTGGTAATGGACTCTTTTTTTTTTTTTAAGCCCTCTTTTTTTTTTTTTTAACATCTTTATTGGAGTATGGTAATGGACTCTTACTGAGGTCTGAATTCTACGTTGTAGAAAGCTTATGTGAGGGTGTTGCTAGGGGACTCATATAGGAAATATCCTTGCCCAGCTTGTTTTAAGGTCATTTCTTCTAGCAGCCATTTGTTCCAGAATAGGACTAGCTAGAAATAGCTTTTAAGAGGAAATGATTGATTCTGGCAGTCTCAGTGGTACTGCTATTACTTTACTTATCGGCTCCAGAATGATGCTGTGTGTTGGGGCAAGAAAACCCTGTACTGACTTTCACCTTCATGTTCTTCCATGGATGCTTATACTCTGCCTCATTTGCTTTTAACTTATTCTTTTTATTCTTTTTATTTTTTTACTTTTGGCCGTGTTGGTCTTTGTTGCTGTGTGCGGGCTTTCTCTAGTTGCGACCAGCAGGGGCTACTCTTTGTTGCGGTGTGCAGGCTTCTCATTGCAGTGGCTTCTCTTGTTGCAGAGCACAGGCTCTAGGCACGTAGGCTTCAGTAGTTGGGGCACATGGGCTCAGTAGTTGTGGCTCGTGGGCTCTAGAGCACAGGCTCTGTAGTTATGGTGCATGAGCTTAGTTGCTCCGCGGCATGTGGGATCTTCCTGGACCAGGGCTCGAACCCATGTCCCCTGCATCAGGGAAGTCCCTTAAATTATTCTTCAATTGTTGTTGTGTTTTTTTTTTTTCTCGGTACACGGGCCTCTCACTGTTGTGGCCTCTCCTGTTGCGGAGCACAGGCTCCGGACGTGCAGGCTTAGCGACCATGGCTCACGGGCGCAGCCGCCCCGCGGCATGTGGGATCTTCCCGGACCGGGGCACGAACTTGCATCCCCTGCATCAGCAGGTGGACTCTCAACCACTGCGCCACCAGGGAAGCCCTCAATTGTTTTTTAAGTATACCTCTACAGTTGTTGCAGGTACAGAGTAAGTGGATTTGAAATTGAAATTAAATAATTCTTTAAATATTTCCCCATGAATACTTGGAATATTTTCAGTTTATTAAAGGTGATCTCATCTCATTTATTCTTTTTTTAAAAATGAATTATTTTTGGCTGTGTTGGGTCTTTGTTGCTGTACGGGGGCTTCCTCTAGTTGCAGCGAGTGGGGGCTACTCTTGTTTGCAGTGCACAGGCTTCTCACTGTGGTGGCTTCTCTTGTTGCGGAGCACGGGCTCTAGGTGCACAGGCTTCAGTAGTTGTGGCTAGCGGGCTCAGTAGTTGCAGTGCACGGGCTTTGCTCCGCGGCATGTGGGATCTTCCCGGACCAGGGCTCGAGCCCGTGTCCCCCTGCATTGTCAGTCGGATTCTTTTTTTTTTTTTTTTTTTTTTTGTGGTACGTGGGTCTCTCACTGCTGTGGCCTCTGCCGTTGCAGCACACAGGCTCCGGACGCGCAGGCTCAGCGGCCACGGCTCACGGGCCTAGCCACTCCGTGGCACTTGGGATCTTCCTGGACCGGGGCATGAACCCGTGTCCCCTGCATTGGCAGGTGGACTCTCAACCACTGCGCCACCAGGGAAGCCCCTCATTCACATTCTTGATTTGAAGAGATTGTTCCAGGCCGAGCTAGAAAGTGAAAGAATTATGAATGGAGAGATTAGTGGTTATTCCCCGCCCCCGCCCCCCCCTCCGCTTTTTTTGGAGACTCTTTGACATTTGGATCAAGCAATGTAGGCGTCTAAATGAGATCCCAAACATAGAAGAGCTTTCAAAGTAAGAACATTTTTCATTTGCAGTCACCAGGATGGGATTGAATACCTACAGCAAATACTATGAATCTAGGAAATGTCCCTTTTGGTTTTCAGTGTTGCCCAGAGTTGAACAAATTCTAGTCTTTTTAGAAAATCCTATGAGGAGTTGAACTTTATTACACAGAGCAGCCTTCTTTTTTCCTTTGCCCTTACCCTTGAGTTAAAGTGCCAACAAGTTTCAACAATCTGTGAGTTTAAGAGCCAGGTGCCTGTATGTGTTATAAAATTTTAAACTTTTATTTTGCTATATTCCTGTACCCTTGGTTGTGCCAACTTTTTCTTGGTGTGAAATAGGTCTCAGGAAAGTACTTTGGGTGCTTCTTGGTAGTGTAGGGAAGAATGGAAAGAATAGGTAGCTGAAGCTATAACTTTCATAAAGTTTACTCAGTACGATAATAGGAAATCGATTTGGAAATATGGAGACATATTTGGATATGGAGACATTCATTTAAGGAGAAGATTGTGATGCTCTAGAAATGAAGTGGAAATATTTTGGTTATAACACGAATTTATTGATTTACTTTGAGTGCTTTAGCTTCTTTTAGGGTACACTAGAGGGCAGAGTCTCCCTGAAAAGATAGCTTGTCTTTGGCAAGATCCCAGGAACACGAAGCGTCCCTAAGATTTGGTATATAAGTGCTATACATTTTTCTCTAATTAGATTATTCTCTTGGTATGAGATTTCTGTGTGTTATACAATTTCTACATCTTTCTTTTATTAGAATTTGTTTTGTTTTAAACTTTACCATTGTGCTTAGAAAGTGGAAGATGATTTTTCTTCTCTCATTTTTTTCCTTGAGATCTAAAAGCTTTTACCGTTGTTGTTTGAATTACAAATAAGAAAGTGAAAAATGACCTACAGTCCTAACACTTAAATTTTTTTCAGAAAGAAGGAAGTGAAATTTCCTTGCTACCTGCCTGTTCTTTCATTCCCAGCCCCAGAGGCTAATAATTTTAGCTGGTTATCAGTTATGTTCCAGTCCTTCCCTTACTATGCTAGTATATTGTAATCATATAACATTAAAACAAAAATGGACTCACTCTTCTCCATTAATCTGCAACGTGTATTTTTGCTTAAACAGTCTATCTTAGGCATCTTTCCAGGTCCAGTATAAACGTCTACATTTTTTTATGCCTGCATGATATTCTGTTGTGTGAACATTCTATAATTTGAATAACCATTCCCTTATTGGTGAACATTTAGTTTTCCAAATTTTACAGTTATGAATAGTTCCGTAATAATCCTTGCACATATATTTTTTTATGTTCTCATGCTGTTATTTTTGGAGGACAGATTCTTAGAAGTGGGATTGCTGGCTCATCAACTGTGTGCACCTTAAATCATAATAAATGCTGCCAAATAGACAAGAAAAATTTGAAATCTCTCCAGTGTTAACATGAGAGGGAGGGCCCATTTCTGCACGCCATTACTAGTATTCAGGGTTTCTCCACAATCATTATGTTAACTGAGTCTTCATAACCTGCTGGTTTGCATTGTGGCTTAAAATTTCCCCTCCTTTGAAAACCTTTACCGAAAACTTTTTTTTCAAGAATTAATCTATTGCTACATTTTTGTGCATTTGGCAAATGTTAAAGAACTAATTAAGGTTTGGGTATCACCTATAGGTAGTCTCCATATTGTATCAAATCATGAAAGTTAATTATTTCTCAGTTATTTAAGAGTTCAGGTAAAAATCTGAGTTTTATAAACACACTGAGAGCAATCGTGAGCCAATTTAGAGACTGTATATTATAGATTCTTTAAAATGCTGTGTGTTATTTCTCTCTGTATGTCCATAGTGTTGGAAGTTACTATCCCCCAATTTTTAAATTTAATTTAATTTTTTTTTTTTTCGCGGTACGCGGGCCTCTCACTGCTGCGGCCTCTCCTTTCGTGGAGCACAGGCTCCAGACGCGCAGGCCCAGCGGCCACGGCTCATGGGCCCAGCCGCTCCGTGGCACGTCGGATCCTCCCGGACCGGGGCACGAACCCGCGTTCCCTGCATCGGCAGGCGGACTTGCAACCACTGTGCCACCAGGGAAGCCCTGTTTTTAAAACATCTTGATTGGAGTATAACTGCTTTACAATTGTGTGTTAGTTTCTGACTTATAACGAAGTGAATCAGCTATACATATACATATATCCCCATATCCGAAATGTTTTAATGTCAGTAAAGCATGTCATTTGTCCTAAGTATAGCAGTCAGTGATTCTTATGTTCTGATCACGTTTTTTTGTGTTTTTTTTTAACATCTTTATTGGAGTATAATTGCTTTACAATGGTTTGTTAGTTTCTGCTTTATAAGAAAGTGAATCAGTTATACATATACATGTTTTCCCATATCTCTTCCCTCTTGCGTCTCCCTCCCTCCCACCCTCCCTATCCCACCCCTCTAGGTGGTCACAAACCACCTAGCTGATCTCCCTGTGCTATGCGGCTACTTCCCACTAGTTATCTATTTTACGTTTGGTAGTGTATATATGTCCATGACACTCTCTCACTCACTTTATCACAGCTTCCCCCTCCCTATATCCTCAAGTCCATGCTCTAGTAGGTCTGTGTCTTTATTCCTGCCTTACCCCTAGGTTCTTCATGACTTTTTTTTTTCTTAGATTCCATATATATGTGTTAGCATACGGTATTTGTTTTTCTCTTTCTGCTTTACTTCACTATGTATGACAGACTCTAGGTCCATCCACCTCACTACAAATAACTCAATTTCGTTTCTTTTTATGGCTAAGTAATATTCCATTGTATATATGTGCCACATCTTCTTTATCCATTCATCTGTCGATGGACACTTAGGTTGCTTCCATCTCCTGGCTATTGTAAATAGAGCTGCAGTGAACATTTTGGTACATGACTCTTTTTGAATTATGGTTTTCTCAGGGTATATGCCCAGTAGTGGGATTGCTGGGTCATATGGTAGTTCTATTTGTAGTTTATTAAGGAACCTCCATACTGTTCTCCATAGTGGCTGTATCAATTTACATTCCCACCAACAGTGCAGGAGGGTTCCCTTTTTGCCACACCCTCTCCAGCATTTATTGTTTCTAGATTTTTTGATGATGGCCATTCTGACTGGTGTGAGATGATACCTCATTGTAGTTTTTTTTTTCTCTGTTTTTTTTTTTTTTGCGGTATGCGGGCCTCTCACTGTTGTGGTTTCTTCTGTTGTGGAGCACAGGCTCCGGACGCCCAGGCTCAGCAGCCATGGCTCACAGGCGCAGCTGCTCCGTGGCACGTGGGATCTTCCTGGACTGGGGCACAAACCCGTGTCCCCTGCATCGGCAGGTGGACTCTCAACCACTGTGCCACCAGGGAAGCCCTCATTGTAGTTTTGATTTGCATTTCTCTAATGATTAATGATGTTGAGCATTCTTTCATGTGTTTGTTGGCAGTCTGTATATCTTCTTTGGAGAAATGTCTATTTAGGTCTTCTGCCCATCTTTGGATTGGGTTGTTTGTGTTTTTGTTATTGAGCTGCATGAGCTGCTTGTAAATTTTGGAGATTAATCCTTTGTCAGTTGCTTCATTTGCAAATATTTTCTCCCATTCTGAGGGTTGTCTTTTGGTCTTGTTTATGGTTTCCTTTGCTGTGCAAAAGCTTTGAAGTTTCATTAGGTCCCATTTGTTTATTTTTGTTTTTATTTCCATTTCTCTAGGAGGTGGGTCAAAAAGGATCTTGCTGTGATTTATGTCATAGAGTGTTCTGCCTATGTTTTCCTCTAAGAGTTTGATAGTGTCTGGTCTTACATTTAGGTCTTTAATCCATTTTGAGTTTATTTTTGCGTATGGTGTTAGGGAGTGTTCTAATTTCATACTTTTACATGTACCTGTCTAATTTTCCCAGCACCACTTATTGAAGAGGCTGTCTTTTCTCCACTGTATATTCTTGCCTCCTTTATCAAAGATAAGGTGACCATATGTTCGTGGGTTTATCTCTGAGCTTTCTATCCTGTTCCATTGATCTATATTTCTGTTTTTGTGCCAGTACCATACTGTCTTGATTACTGTAGCTTTGTAGTATAGTCTGAAGTCAGGGAGCCTGATTCCTACAGCTCATTTTTCGTTCTCAAGATTGCTTTGGCTGTGCGGGGTCTTTTGTGTTTCCATGCAAATTGTGAAATTTTTTGTTCTAGTTCTGTGAAAAATGCCAGTGGTAGTTTGATAGGGATTGCATTGAATCTGTAGATTGCTTTGGGTAGTAGAGTCATTTTCACAATGTTGATTCTTCCAATGCAAGAACATGGTATATCTCTCCATCTATTTGTATCATCTTTAATTTCTTTCATCAGTGTCTTATAATTTTCTGCATACAGGTCTTTTGTCTCCTTACATAGGTTTATTCCTAGATATTTTATTCTTTTTTTTGCAATGGTAAATGGGAGTGTTTTCTTAATTTCACTTTCAGATTTTTCATCATTAATGCATAAGAATGCCAGAGATTTCTGTGCATTAATTTTGTATCTTGCTACTTTACCAATTCATTGATTAGCTCTAGTAGTTTTCTGGTAGCATCTTTAGGGTTCTCTATGTATAGTATCATGTGATCTGCAAACAGTGACAGCTTTACTTCTTCTTTTCCGATTTGGATTCCTTTTGTTTCTTTTTCTTCTCTGATTGCTGTGGCTAAAACTTCCAAAACTATGTTGAATAAGAGTGGTGAGAGTGGGCAACCTTGTCTTGTTCCTAATCTTAGTGGAAATGGTTTCAGTTTTTCACCGTTGAGGACGATGTTGGCTGTGGTTTTGTCATATATGGCCTTTATTATGTTGAGGAAAGTTCCCTCTATGGCTACTTTCTGCAGGGTTTTTATCATAAATGGATGTTGAATTTTGTCGAAAGCTTTCTCTGCATCTATTGAGTTGATCATATGGTTTTTCTCCTTCAATTTGTTAATATGGTGTATCACGTTGATTGATTTGCATATATTGAAGAATCCTTGCATTCCGGAATAAACCCCACTTGATCATGGTGTATGACCCTTTTAATGTGCTGTTGGATTCTGTTTGCTAGTATTTTGTTGAGGATTTTTGCATCTACGTTCATCAGTGATATTGGCCTGTAGTTTTCTTTTTTTGTGACATCTTTGTCTGATTTTGGTATCAGGATGATGGTGGCCTCGTAGAATGAGTTTGGGAGTGTTCCTCCCTCTGCTATATATTGGAAGAGTTTGAGAAGGATAGGTGTTAGCTCTTCTCTAAATGTTTGATTGAATTTGCCTGTGAAGCCATCTGGTCCTGGGCTTTTGTTTGTTGGAAGATTTTTAATCACAGTTTCAATTTCAGTGCTTGTGATTGGTCTGTTCATATTTTCTATTTCTTCCTGGTCTGATCACGTTTTGATACAGGCATCTTGCTGCTGTTTGGTGGAAGGTTATGATTATATAGAAAGATACATATTTGATAAATAATTTGGATTGGGGGATTTTTCTTACGGGAGAGGCTGAGAAGCTGTGTTCTGATTATTTTGGTCAGGGATTGAAAATCAGGCTGATTTGAGGTGCAGCACTTACTATATTCAGTTACTAGCTCTGGATTCTTGCCAAAACCCTGTTATCCAAGGGAAGCTATGATAAATTTCAGCTGAAATAATTTAAAATTTGTAACCTAGGCTAATATTTCTATATCATTAAGAAAATGGAAGATTCTGAAAATCATTAATCTTTAGATACAGTAATTCTGGATGCTTATGACCATAAAAAGCAGTCACAGCCTTTTGAATGTTAGACTTTACTTGAATTTGCAATATTTACAATTAGTAGCTGCTTATTTAGAATGAGCAGGAAAAACCCACACTTTGCATTGGCTTTTGCTTTAAACCAGGATCATTTTGCCCCAGCTGCGTGCAGAATGGTGAACTATAGGGGGCAGGAACCAAAAGAGAAGAGTGTGACATAACTTATTTGGACCAGAAATGAGAATTAGAAAGATGTAAGGGATCCCATTTACAAAACATTCTTGATCTTGGGCTCTTGTCTAGTGTAACTAGTTTCAAAGAAAAGATTTGAGGACGTTCCCTTTAGAGCACAGTAACCACAAGCATCATGTCTGCCTCCCAGCCATGTTTCTGTATGTGCTGTGGGTTAACTAAATCCAAGTTTTTGATAGCCTTTCAGAAAGTTATTCTGATGTAGCTTACATTGGACCTGTTTGGACCTCAATTTCTCAGTCTTGTTGTGGTGAAGCCAACTTTCCTATTGGGCTAACTTGGTGGATTAGCTGTGTGTTTTATAGTATCATACAAGAATGAGCCAGGCAGAATTTCAGCATGAAGCCTTAGATTATGAAGTATCTGTCTTTATAAAACTGGAGTTATATTTACATTTTTTTTGTTTTTGTGGTACGCGGACCTCTCACTGCTGTGGCCTCTCCTGTTGCCGGAGCACAGGCTCCGGACACGCAGGCCCAGCGGCCATGGCTCACGGGCCCAGCTGCTCCGCGGCATGTGGGATCTTCCCAGACCGGGGCACGAACCCGTGTCCCCTGCATCGGCAGGCAGACTCTCAACCACTGCGTTACCAGGGAAGCCCCCGGAGTTATATATTTTTAAAACTCCTTTGAAATAGGACTTTGGTTAGCACCGTAATGAAAGCAAAGGATCTGTGCTTCCCAGATAGTAGGGAAAGTTCATGATAAAGGCTTGTATTTTCCTTACATTTTATCAATCCTTGGGGAAATTGATTAGCAATGGAAAATGGCACACAACTTCATTCTCTCAGTATGGTATGTCATCTAATTATGATACACTATCTCAGGATACCCCTTCCTGATAAGACTCTAAGGTACCTTTTCTGCATTTGTGTATCTCAAGATTCACAGGCCTCTTCTCTTTATGCATTTAAATAATGTCATTCATCTACTCCAACAGCTTTAACCATCTCTTCTATGTTGGTGGTTCTCTGTCCTTTCAGAACTGCCTTTCTCCTGAGCTCCAGACCCTCACTGCATATTTCTCACTGCTTGCTGAAAGTTTATTCTGAATCCCCTTGACACCACAGTGGTCCAACATTTAATTCATTTTCTCTTAACTTGTTTCATTTTACAGTGCTGGAGAAATGGAGTCTGTGTAGTTAAGTAGCTTGTCAGAGAGAGTCCTAAACTAAAGCTTCTTTGTATTCCAGTGTTCTTTTCTGCTGGGTCACACTGCCTGTCTCTGGAGAAAAAATATACCACCACTATTTCCTGACTCACTCAGTCTCAACCTCAGTGCTGTCTTCTTCCCTTTCTTTTTCCTGCCCACTGCCCACCCCACCCCCACCCCTCTGCCCACAGCCCAATCCTTGAAGTCCTTTTAATTCCACCATCAAAATGTCTATAAATATTCATTTATATTCTTACCTCCCTCTCCTCCCCCTCTTCTCTCTATATTTCATCTTCATTCCCATTGCCTTTTTTCTGGGTCTTTCTGCAGATTCTCTCTGTGGTAATTGGAATATTTTCTAAAGTCTTTTGAAAAGCTTAGACTATTAGAATTGTTTCCTAAGTTTACTTAAAGGTAACAGTCCTTCTTCCTATATGCACCCGGAATGCTGCTGCTGGGATAAGAGATTTGTGGCAGAAGTTCAGTTTAGAGCCTATCACTTGCTCAAAAATTTGATCCTTGTTACCTACTATTAAGTTCAAATGCTTTAGCCTAATATTAGTGAACAACATACTACTTTAGTTCCAGCCAACCACACTTTTTTCTGTTACTCTGTTTGGCAGCCAGAAAGAAGTCCTTCCCTTTGCCCCATATTTTCCTCCCTCAGCTTATTCAGACAACCCACTCCCACCCCCAGGTGCTCTCATCTCTCCCCATCTATGGGAATCCTGCCCATTTTTCAAGCCCAGCTCTGCCCTCCCACACTCTTTCCTGATACAGGTCCTCTCTCTCTACTGCTGTTCCACTAATGGCCCTTTAAATATTGGACCATGAAGTATAGTTATTTTATTCTTTCTTATTCATGCCTTAAGAAGAATAAAGCTCTTTTAAGATCTTTTCTTTGACTTTGGATTTCTGCAGTTTCAATACAATGTAGATGGTATGGATCTAGTTTTGTTTCTTAAATCTGAGGCTTCATGCCTTTTGAAAGTTCTGAAAATTTCTGAGGCATTATCTCTTTGAATATTGTCTGTTTGCATTTTATTATCTCCTTTTAGAACTCCTACATGTCAGATCTTTTCATTTAGTCCTCAGTATCACTTCACTTTTCTTTGGTATTTTTCATCTCACTATTTCTCTGAGTTGCCTTCTGGCTGTTTCCTGTGTTCTAGTTTTTTACTTTTTCTTCAGCTGTGTCTGATCTATTTTAACTTGTTCATTGAGTTTCATTTCAGTGACTGCGTTTTTTATTTTTAGAATTTTTAGTTGATTTGTTTTCAAATCTGCCTGTTATTTTTTTCATGGTATCTCATTCATATGGTTTTGAGGTTTTCTTTTATATTCATAATCATTTTAAGTGTACTTCCTTTATAGTGTCTGTCTGATGGTTCTTTTATCAGAAGTTCTTTGAGTTCTAAAGCTGTCTTTATTTCATTTGTTGTCTCTTTTATAGTGGATTATTTCCTTTTGTGTTTAGTATTCTTTACTCATCTTTAGTAAGGTTTTGTCTTGGAGTGATCTCATGGCCTAGTGAAGCTGTATTTCTCAAAAGTGGAGATGAATTCTCTACTAGATGCCCTGGCTTGGGCTAATATTTATGTTAATTTTTTTTTTGCTTTGAAGTTTCTAAAACACTCAGCTATTATAATTAAAGTAACTGTGAACCCCAACTCCATGTGATTGCAGGCCCAGGGTTCCAGTTCTCAGGGGATACTTTTTTCCCCCTTTTCCCTACTGCCCAAGCAGAGAGATGTTTTCTTGTCTGCTCCATGGGCTGTTAGGTGAATTTTTCCTAGTGTGTCCTTTCCCTGAGGATAAAGTAGCTTCTACTTTATTTGAGGTTTTGGTTCTAGTGTTCCACCTTTTATAAGTCCAAGACCAGCCCTGTTATCATGTGGATAACAAAACCCAGGGCGGAAGTTATTGAAACTTCTTCCCCACCCCATTCACCCCCTTGTAGCCACTATATCAACTTACATGCTACCACTGTGGTTTTCAGTTCCTTCTTTGATCCAGGCACCCTGGGGGTTTCCCTTTCTTTCTTGTGGGTTCAGCTATACATTTAAAATAATTTTTGTTATATTTTAATCTAGCATTTCTAGGTCTTTATCTGGAAAATGTTTAGGTTATATTAAACATTCATCTTGCCTGAACTGGAGTGAGTTCTTTAAGGGCAGATACCCTGTATTGCTCTTTTAAAAGTGTTTCCCTGCAACTAGTACCAAGTTGTTCATTACAAGTGGTGAATTTGAGTAACTCAAAGGAAATATTTCTGATCACTCTGAGCATAGGAAGAAATACCCAATACTCTTTAAAAATACATTTGATGACTTATCTTTCATATCAGATATGAACTGGTGCTTCTCCTAAAACCTGTTGATTTTCACCATTAAAATACTTTGTATCTTGGGGCTTCCCTGGTGGTGCAGTGGTTGAGAGTCCGCCTGCCGATGCAGGGAACATGGGTTCGTGCCCCGGTCCAGGATGATCCCACATGCCACAGAGCGGCTAGGCCTGTGAGCCATGGCCGCTGAGCCTGCGCGTCCAGAGCCTGTGCTCTGCGACGGGAGAGGCCACAACAGTGAGAGTCCCATGTACCTGAAAAAAACAAAAAAAAAAACTTTGTATCTTAAATATCTGATGCTTTTCTTTTCTCTTTTGAGCTATTTACTGCATTGTTCCCATTGTTGGTTTTCCCTGTTCTGTTCAGAAACAAAATATCTGGGAATATTTTTTTATGTAATTTCTAAAACATCCATGAACTTTCTTATGTGAAATTCCCTCATATCTGTATCAGTCTATTTGTAACTCCCTGTTTCAGCTCCGTCTTTTTTTTTTGTTTTTTTTTTGGCTGCGTTGGGTCTTTGTTGCTGCATGTGGGCTTTCTCTAGTCGTGGCGAGTGGAGGCTACTCTTTGTTGCAGTGCGCGGGATTCTCATTGCGGTGGCTTCTCTTGTTGTGGAGCACAGCCTCTATGTGCACGGGCTTCAGTAGTTGCAGCACGCGGGCTCAGTAGTTGTGGCTCACGGGCTCTAGAGTGCAGGCTCAGTAGTTGTGGTGCACGGGCTTAGTTGCTCCGAGGCATGTGGGATCTTCCCGGACCAGGGTTCGAACCCATGTCCCCTGCATTGACAGGCAGATTCTTAACCATTGCACTGCCAGGGAAGACCCTGGACCTTCTTTTTGTCTGTCTGGTCTGACCTCCTCAGAGATCTGCAAGAAATTTCATAAATGCCACCCTTCATGGGAGGCAAGGAGCTGAATATTCAAAACCCTTGATTTCCCAGCACCCTTTGTAGCTAGTTTTCAGTCAGGAACCTGGGCTTCATGAATCAGCTATGTGCCCAGCATTTTGAGTCCAGGCCTAATGAGGCAGAGGCAGGGAATTCCACAAATCTTCTTGGGCCTACGTAGGGGTGCCAGCTGCAGTATGTGGATGGTGTCCATGACAGCAGCGTCCTCATCAGTCTAGGTTTGCAGTGTGATTTGGGGGCATTGTTTCTGGCCTCTGAACTTTGTTCTTGAATCCTCCTGGATTTTGATGAGTAACCCAATACCTTTTTTTTTTTAATTAAACTTTGTAATTTGAGAGATTGTAGACTCACATGCAGTTGTATAAAATAACACAGTTTTCTTGACTCTTTGACCCAGATTCCCCTTATGGTAACATCTTGCAGTATCATAAATAAAGTTTTACAAATATTTGTGTACAGGTTTTTGTGTGAATGTAAGTGTGTGAGCTTGTGTGGGGTTTTTTTGGGGGGCGAGGGTGGGCCTTGTCGTGCATCTTGCAGGATCTTAGTTCCCCAACCAGGGATTGAACCCTATCCACAGCAATGAAAGCACTGAGTCGTAACCACTGGACGACCAGGGAATTCCCATAAGTGTGTCGTTTTTGTGTGAACAAGTTTTCTATTGCTACTGTAATAAATTACTACAAGTGTAGCTGCTTACATAGCACAAGTTTATTGTCTTACAGTTTTGCAGACTGGAAGTTCAACACTGTGGTCTCACCATGCTAAAATCAAAGCAGGTCTATGTTCCTAGTGAGTGTAGGACTAAGGTCCTCATTTTGTTGCTTTCAGCTATGGACCTTCCCAGCTTCTAGAGATCATCCACATTGCTTGGCTCATGGCGCCCTGTTTTCAAAGCCAGCAGCAACTGGTTGATTTCCCTCTCAAACTGTGAAGGTCTACTCCTTCCTTCATCTCATCTCTAACCCAGCTGAGAAGGGGTCTCCACTTTTAAGGACTCCTTTGATTAGATTGGGCCCAGATTGATAATCGAGGATAATCTCCCCTATCTCAAGGTCCATATCCTTAATCACATCTGCAAAGTCCTTTTTGCATGTAAGGTGAGATAACTAATTCATAGATTCCAGGAGGGTAGGAAGTAAGTATTTTTTTTGGGGGGGTAGTAGTCATTATTCTGCTCACCACAATTAAAATTTCATTTCTCAGAGGTAAATGTTCTGAGAGGGGTCAGTTGCTGGGTCATGTGGTAATTGAATGTGTAGTTTTTATAAGAAACTGCCGAACTTTTCCAAAGGGGCTGTACTATTTCACATTTCCAGCAGCAGTGTGTAAGGGATTTTAGTTTCTCTGCATCCTTGTCAACATTTGGCATGGTCATTATTTTTTATTTTAGCCACTCCAGTAGGTGTGTAGTGATATATATTTCCCTAAGGTGTTAAATACCTTTTCATGTGCTCTTCTGCCATATATATATCCTCTTTGGTGAAATGACTGTTCATGTCTTTTGCCCATTTTCTAACCGGATTGTTTGGACTTTCAAGTTTTAAGAGTTGTCTGTAAATTCTAGATATTTGTCCTTTATCAGATATGTGGTTTGCAAATCCTTTCTTCCAGTGTGTAGCTTGTCTTATCCTTTTAAGAGGATCTTTCACAGGGCATATATTTTTAATTATGATGAAGTCCAATTTATCAGTTTCTCCTTTTATGGATTTTACTTCCAGTGTCAAGTCTAAGAATTTTTGTATAAGGCATGATTTTTAATTATTTTATTTTATTTTATTTATTTTTTCCTATGCTGTCCTACTTCTAGCACCATTTGTTGAAAAGGCTGTCTTTGAATTGCTTTTGCCCTTTTGTCAAAAATCAGTTTGGCTTATGGTTCTGTTTCTGGGTTCTCTGTTCCATTGACATGTGTCTATCCCACAATCTTGATTACTGACCTATAAAATAAATCTTGAAATCTGGTAGGCTGATTTCTCCCACTTTATTATTTCTATTCAGAAGTATTTTTTTAAACAATTTTAGTTCCTTTACCTTTTCTTATGAATTTTAGAATAATTTTGTCTGTATCTACAAAAACTCTGGGATTTTGATAGGAATTGCATTAAACCTTATTATGGACTGAATTGTGTCCCCCTCCCCCCCAAAATTTATATTTTGAAGCCTTAACCCCCAATGTGACTGTATTTTGGGATAAGGTATTAAGGAGGTAACTAAGGTTAAATGAGGTCATAAAGGGTGGGTCCTAATCCAGTAGGACCCCTCTCCTTATAAGAAGAGGAAGAGGGACTTCCCTGGTGGTCCAGTGGTTAAGACTCCAGCTCCCAATGCAGTGGGCCTGGGTTCAATCCCTGGTCAGGGAGCTAGATCCCACATGATGCAACTAAGATCCTGTGTGCCATGCAACTAGGACCTGGTGCAGTCAAATAAATAAATAAATATTAAAAAAAAAAAAAAAGAAAAAAAAGAGGGAGAGACACCAGAAACCTCTCTTTCCAAACATTCACAGAGAAGAGGCCATGTGAAGACACAGCAAGAAGGTACCTGTTTGCCAGCCAGGAAGAGAGGTCTTACCTTGATCTTGGATTTGCAGCCTCCAGAACTGTGAGGAAATGCCTCTCTGTTGTTTTAAATCACCTGTCTATGGTATTCTGTTATGGCAGCCCAAGCAGACTAATACAAACCTATACGTCAATCCAAGGGGAATCGATATCTTTACTATACTGAGTCTTCCAATCAGTGAACATTGTATGTATCTCCATTTATTTAGAGCTTTGTTTTTTTATCAGCATTTTGCAGTTTTTAGCATTTAAGTTCTGTACGTGTTTTGTTAGATTTGTACCTAATTTTCATTTTCTTTTGATTGATTATAAATGGTATTGTATTTTTTAAGTCAATCTTTATCTTCAGTAACATTTTTCTGTTCTACAGTCTATGTTGTCTGATAACAGTATAGCCACTCCAGCTCTCTCTTTTTAATTGACTTTATTTATTATTTTTAAAAATATGGCCGTGCTGCGCGGCTTGCAGGATCTTAATTCCCCAACCAGGGATTGAACCTGTGCCCTCAGTAGTGCAAGTATGGAGTCTTAATCACTGGACTGCCCCGGGAATTCCCTGGTATTGTTTTTTTTTTAAATATTTATTTATTTTTTTATATCTGGCCGCATCGGGTCTTAGTTACGGCACACGCGATCTTCCATTGCAGCATGCAGGCTCTTCGTTGAGGCATGTGGGCTTCTCTCTAGTTGTGGCATGCAGGCTCAGTAGTTGTGGCGCAGGGGCTCTCTAGTTGTGGCACTCGGGTTCCAGAACGCGTGGGCTCTGTAGTTGTGGTGCATGAGCTCAGTAATTGTGGCGCGCAGGCTTAGGTGCTCCGTGGCATGTGGGATCCTAGTTCCCCTATCAGGGATCGAACCTGCGTCCCCTGCATTAGAAGGTGGATTCTTAACCACCGGACCACCAGGAAAGTCCACTGGTGTTGTGTTTTTAATTTCAGTGTCCACATGTTCATTGCTAGTATATAGAAATATAATTGATTTTTGTGTGTTTATCTTATATCCTGTAACCTGTCTGAACTCACATATTACTTCTAGGATTTTTAAAAATAGACTCCTTGGGGTTTTTAGGTAGTTAATCATTATTGCAAATAGGGACAGTTTTATCCTTTATTCTCTCTGTATGCTTTTTCCTTTTCTTGCCTTATTACTCTGGCACAAACTTATAGCGCTGTGTTGAATAAGAGCAATGAGAGCAGACATCCTTGTTTTGTTCCCAGTCTGAGGGAGAAACATTCAGTCTTTCACTATAATGTATAAGTTAGCTGTAGGCTTTTTGTAGATGCTTTTTAATCAAGTTGAGTAAGTGCCCCTCTGTTTCTGATTTTTTTCAGGGTTTTTATCTTTCACTATAATGTATAAGTTAGCTGTAGGCTTTTTGTAGATGCTTTTAATCAAGTTGAGTAAGTGCCCCTCTGTTTCTGATTTTTTTCAGGGTTTTTATCTTTCACTATAATGTATGAGTTAGCTGTAGGCTTTTTGTAGATGCTTTTAATCAAGTTGAGTAAGTGCCCCTCTGTTTCTGATTTTTTTCAGGGTTTTTATCATGGGTGGGTGTTAAATTTTGTCAATTGCTTTTTCTGTATATATTGATACAGTCAAGTGATTTGTTTTCCTTTAGCTTGTTAATATGGATAATGTTGATTTATTTTTTTTATTGAGCCTTATTGTCATGCAATTCACATACCATACACTTCACCCATTTAAAGTGTACACATCAGTGTTTTTTAGTAGAGTCATAGAGTTTTGCAAACATCACTGTGACCAATGTGAGATAATTTTCATCTCCTCAGAAAGAAATCCTGTACCCGTTAGCTGTCACTTCCCATTTCCTCCCCCCACCCCCCCATTCCTTCCACTTCCAGCTTAGGCAACCACCAGTCTGTTTCTTTCTCTATGGATTTGCTTATTCTGAACATTTCATGTAATTGGAATGTATAATACATGGTCTTTTGTTTCTGGCTTTTTCACTTAGCATAATATTTTCAAGTTTCATTCATTTTGTAGCATATTTCAGTATTTCATTTCTTTTTATTGCCACATAATAGTCCATTGTATGGATATCCATTCATCAGTTGATGGACATTCAAGTCAGTTTCCACTTTTTGGCAATTGTGAATAATGCTATAAACATTTGTGTACAAGTTTTTCTGTGGACGTGTGTTTTCATTTCTCTTGGGTGGGAGTGAGTGGGATCATATGGTAACTGTGTTTAACTATTTGAGGAGCTTCCAGACTGTCTTCCAAAGCAATTGCATTGTTTTACATTTCCACAAAGGTTCTATTTTCTACATCCTCATCAGCACTGTCTTTTTGATCATAGCCATCTTTGGGGGTGTGAAGTGCTGTCTTATTGTAATTTTGATTTGCAGTTCCCAGGTGGCTGGTAATGTTGATCATCTTCATGTGCTTATTAGCCATTTGTATATCTTTTTTTGAGAAGTCTATTCAAATCTGTTCCCCATTTTTTAAAAAAATAAATTTATTTATTTATTAAATAAATTTATTTATTTTATTTTTGGCTGTGTTGGGTCTTTGTTGCTGCGCATGGGCTTTCTGTAGTTGCAGCGAGTGGGGGCTACTCTTCGTTGTGGTGTGCAGGCTTCTCATGGCAGTGGCCTCTCTTGTTGCAGAGCATGGGCTCTAGGCGAGTGGGCTTCAGTAGTTGTGGCACATTGGCTCAGTAGTTGTGGCTCGTGGGCTCTAAAGCACAGGCTCAGTAGTTGTGGCGCACGGGCTTAGTTGCTCTGCGGCATGTGAGATCTTCCTGGATGAGGGCTTGAACCCGTGTCCCCTGCATTGGCAGGCAGACTCCTAACCACTGCGCCACCAGAGCGACCCCTAATAAATTTATTTTATTTATTTTATTTTGGGCTGCATTGGGTCTTCGTTGCTGCGTGCGAGCTTTCTCTAGTTGCAGTGAGCGGGGGCTACTCTTTGTTGCAGTGTGCTGGCTTCTCATTGCGTTGGCTTCTCTTTTTGCAGAGCATGGGCTCTAGGTGCACAGGCTTCAACAGTTGTGGCTTGCGGGTTCTAGAGCGCAGGCTCAGTAGTTGTGGTGCACGGGCTTAGTTGCTATGTGGCATGTGGGATCTTCCCGGACCAGGGCTCGAACCCACGTCCCCTGCATTGGCAGTCGGATTCTTAACCATTGTGCCACCAGGGAAGCCCCATTCCCCATTTTTAATTGTGTTGTCTTTTTATTATTGAGTTGTAAGAGTTCTTTATATATTCTAAATACAGGCTTCTTATCAGATATATTATTTATAAATACTTTCCCTCATTCTGTGGGTTATCTTTTCACTTTCATGTCCTTTGCAGCATAGTTGTGTTTTTTTTTTTTTAAATGAAATCCTTAATCTTTGTTATTTTTTTGTCACTTGTGCTTTTGGTGTCTTAGCTAAGAAACTGTTGCCTAACCCAAGATCACAAATATTAATGCTTATGTTTTCTTCCAAAAGTTTTATAGCTTTAGTGCTTACATTTAGGTTTTGCATAATTTTGAGTTAATTTTTGTGTATGGTATGATGTAGGAGTCCAGCTTCCTTCTTTTGCCTGTGGATATCTAGTTGTTTCAGTTGTTAGCATTTTTGAAAAAAGGTATTTCCCCATTGAATTGTATTGGTACTTTGGTCAAAAATTAATTGACCTTAATTAGGTTTATCTCTGGGTTCTGTTCTGTTGATGTATATATCTGTCCTTATGCTAGTATACATTGATTAATTTTCAAATGTTGAGCTTTTATCCCTGGAATAAACCCCACTTGGTCATGGTGTATAATTCTTTATATATATATATATATATATATATATATAATTGAATTCTATTGGCTAATATTTTGTTAAGGATTTATGAGGGAATGTTGGTATTTGTTTTCTCTTCTTTACTCTCTTTATCTGGTTTTGGTATCATAAAATGAATTTGAGAAGTGTTCCCTTCTTTTCTGTTTTCCAGAAGAGATTGTGTAAAACTGATGTTAATTCTTGTTTAAATGTTTGGTAGATTCTCCAGTGAAACCATCTGGGCCTAGAGATTTTCTTTTAAGTTCTATTTCCTTAATATTTACAGGGCTTGTCAAATTATCTCTTTCATAGTGGGTGAGTTGTGGTAGTTTGTGTTTTTAGAGGAATTGGCCCATTTTTGTCTAAGTTGTTAAATTTATGTGGGTAGGGTTCTTTGTGGCATTGTCTTATTATTCCTTTGATGTATGTGAGGTTTGTAGTGATAACCAATTTCATTCCCAGTATTGTAATTTGTGTCTTCTATATATGTTAATCTTGCTAGAGGTTTGTTGATTTTATGGATCCTTTCAAAGAAGTAGCTCTTTTTTTGTTTCCTTGACTTTTTTTCTCTATTGTCTTTCTGTCTTCAATTTCATTGACTTCTGCTTGTTATTATTTCCTTACTTCTTCTTGCTTTGCATATATATGACTCTTTTTCTTTTTTTTGGCCACACTGCACCCCTTGTGGGATCTTAGTTCCCCGACCAGGGATTGAACCCAGGCCCTCAGCAGTGAGAGCGCAGAGTCCTAACCACTGGACCGCCAGGCAAGTCCCTATATTACTCTTCTTTTACTAGATTTTTGAGGTGAGAGCTTTAGATTGATGATTTAGACTTTCCCTCTTTATAATGTATGTATTTAGTACTAGAAATTTCTCTCCTGCACTGCTTTAGCTGTACCCCATGAATTTTGTCATGCTGTATTCTGATTTTCATTCAGTTAAATATATTTTTAAATTTCCCTTGAGACCTCCTCTTCGACGCATGCATTATTTAGAAGTGTATTGTTTTGTTTCCATGTGTTTGGAGGTTTTCCTGTTGTCTTTCTGTTGTTGATTCTCATTTGATTGCATTGTTGTTAAGGAACACACTCCTTTTGATTTCACCTCTTTTATTTATTGATTGATTGATTGCTGTTCTGATCTATCTATGAATCTATCTATGTATTTAGGCCACGTCATGTGGCACACGGGATCTTACCTCCCTGACCAGAGACCTAACCCATGCCCCCTGCAGTGGAAGCACAGAGTCTTAACCACTGGACCACCAGAGAAGTCCATCCCCCTCACCTCTTTTAAATTTGTTGACATTAGTTTTATGGCCCTGGATATGGCCTAGCTTGGTATGTGTCCTGTGGACACTTGCAAAGCCCGGTATCTTTTTTTTTTTTAATTTATTTTTGGCTGCATTGGGTCTTTGTTGTGGTGAGCTGGGGCTACTCTTTGTTGTGGTACGTGGGCTTCTCATTGTGGTGTGTTCTTTCGTTGCGGAACACGGGCTCTAGGTGTGTGTGCTTCAGTAGTTGTGGCACGTGGGCTCAGTAGTTGTGGCACACAGGCTTAGTTGCTCCATGGCATGTGGGATCTTCCCAGACCGGGGCTTGAACCCGTGTCCCCTGCATTGGCAGGAGGATTCTTAACCACTGCACCACCAGGGAAGCCCCCCGTATCTTTTCTTTTCCCCCAATATTTAAAAAATAAATTTCTTTGCTGTCATTATCAGCTAGAGTCAGTGTCTGTGTCTCATCTAAAAACTTTAACTGATATCCCTTTCCAGTGCATCTGTTAAAAGCCTTTATTGCTGCACTTGCTGTACTGTACTCGGTCAGTTTACATGTTGGTGTGTACCACTACACTGTGAGCTTGAAGGCATAGGCCTTGTATCTTTTTTTTTTTTTTTATGTCCACTCTGGTACATGGAAAATAATTTATAGGCATTTATTGGATGCATTAATAAATAAATAGCTTTTATTAATGATCACCATTTTTAAAAAGCCTTAGGTAAACTCAGATCTAAGGAGATTTCATTCTTATCTTTTTGGTTATTTGTATTCTCCTCTCAGTCTTTTTTTTTTTTTTTTTTTTTTTTTTTTTTGCGGTACGTAGGCTGCTCCCGTTGCGGAGCACAGGCTCCGGATGCGCAGGCTCAGCGGCCATGGCTCACGGGCCCAGCCGCTCCGTGGCATGTGGGATCTTCCCGGACCGGGGCACTAACCCATGTCCCCTGCATTGGCAGGCGGACTCTCAACCACTGCGCCACCAAGGAAGCCCCTCTCCTCTCAGTCTTAATCTTAAAAGCAGAGTGTTTTTGGTTCCACAAGCTTGTGTTCAGCAAGTAACTGACCCCGGAAACAGACTGTAATGTCTATTATGTGATTAGAATGACATTTCATTTCAGCTTAATCATGCCATACTTCAAGCATAGACATGTGGGAAGTTCCTTACTCATTACACAAAACTTATTTCACCACTCCTGCTATTTCCTTTATTTGAGGTTGACTTGTCCTCTTGTTATAGAAGTGTTGTTTCCACAGCAATACATTTCACAATGCACATCTTAAGGGAATATATATATATTTTTTTGGCTGCGTTGGGTCTTTGTTTCTGTATGTGGGCTTTCTCTAGATGTGGCGAGCGGGGGCTACTCTTCACTGCGGTGCGCGGGCTTCTCATTGTGGTGGATTCTCTTGTTGTGGCTCACGGGCTCTAGAGCACAGGCTCAGTAGTTGTGGCACACAGGCTTAGTTGCTGCGCGGCATGTAGGATCTTCCCAGACCAGGGATCAAACCCGTGTCCCCTGCATTAGCAGGCGGATTCTTAACCACTGCTCCACCAGGGAAGTCAACACAATGCACATGTTTGCAGAGTGAGCAAAAGCTCTGATATGTGCCTAGAAGCCTTGTTTTCTAGTCAGGAAGTACATGGTATTCCCTCAGCCTTTCCTGCACTTAACTTTGTGTTTCCTTTTGGATAACTGTTTGGTGGTTTTCTCCATTTAGTATAGGTGCTGGGTTAAAATGTACCTAAGGGATTTTGCTGTATAATATGCACCATTATTAAAGTGTTCAGGCTGTGGCTGGTGACTGCCAGCGAAGTTGCTGTGTGCTGCAGTAAATGGAGTAGATGTAGGAGATGTTATAGAGACATGAGCTAAACATTCTGTCACTTGGCACAATATCCAATTTATTGCTAAGACAGTTTGGGGCGACTACCTCTTTGTTGCTTTCAGGGACTTTCTTACAGCTTTTACTGCAAGAAAAAAAAAAAAGAACTGAATGAACTGGGGATGGCCAGTGGGGAAAAGACTTTTTGAAACATTTCCCTGACTTTCAATTATGAGCATATTTAATGGCTTCATGTTTTTCCTTCTTTCGAACTAAATTTAGATTGTACTTGAACACAGGAAGTCCTTTCTCTATCTTTTCTCATATTTAGTTTCTTCACTTCTTTGCCATCTTTTTTCTTTTCTTTTTTTTTTGTTATTTCAGCTAGATGCCTTATTATATGGATATACATTGAAAATATTCAAGAAAGGGGTGAGATGTAAATAAGGCAAGATTGCAGAGAGATAGGATATCATTTTAGTTGTGGTTAGCATCCCTTCATCTCATTTATAAATAATAAAACTAGAAGAAAATACGTTGAAGAGATTCATGTGGACTCACATCAAGAATTATAGAGGACATTTTAGTGATAATTCCCCATGTTCCAAGCTTCATTATTTTCTCAGTCTTCATCTATTCTGAAGATGTATTAAACAGCATCCATTGAGTGCTTTTTGGTTCCCCATAACATTTGACTTTTTTGACAGGGAGTAGGTTAGTTATCACAGGAGCCTTAGTGTCAGTTCAGTGAGTTTTAATGATTGTATATATCCATGTAGCCACCATCTGAATTAAGGTGTAGTATGATTCCATCACCCCAGAAAGCTTCCTCATGCCTTTTTCTAGTTGGTTCTCTTTCCCAGCCCCCTCGCACCCTCTGCCCCAGGCAACCACTCATTTTTATTAATGATAGATTCGTTTTCCTACTCCAGAACTTCATGTAAATCAAATATGTTGTGTAACTCTTTTGTGCTTGGCTTCTTTTACTCAGCATAATGTGTTTTAGACTCACCCAAGCTGCTGTGTCATATTCATTCCTTTTTATTTCCATTGTATGAGAATATACCAGGTTATCCATCCTGTTGATGGGTTGTTTCCAAATCTTTTTGAAGACATATGTTTTTATTTCTCTTGGGTAAATAAATACCTAGGAATAGGATTTCTAGGTCATAGGGTAGATGTGTGTTTAATGTAAAAACAGACTGCCAAACAGATCTCCAAAATGATTGTATTATTTTATATTCCTGCCAGCAGTGTATGAGAGTTCCACTTGGTACATATCCTGGTACGTGTTTGGTTTTGTCAGTCTTTATTTTAGTGGGTGTGAAATGGTATTTCCTTAAGTTTTCATTTGCATTGCTCTGAAAACTGATAATACTGACGTCTTTCCATGTGCTTATTGGCCATTTGTATATATTCTTTTATGAAATGTCTCCTCCAGTCTCATTTTTTATTCGGTTGTTCATCAGTTTGTTGTTGAATTGTAGGAGTTCGTTATATATTCTGGATATGTGTGCTTTGTCAGATATAAATGCTATTATTGAGTATTTCTTTTTATGGTGTGTTTTGATGAGTAGAAATTTAAAATTTTGTTCAAATTTATCTCTTATTTTTTCTTTTATGGTTAGTGCTTTTTGTGTCCTAAGAAGTCTACCTAACCTGAGGTTGAGATAATTTCTCCTTTCCTTCTTTCCTTTTTTTTTTTAAAGAACCCGTATCATTCTGGCTTGTATGTTTAGGTTTTTGATGTCTTGATCATTTTTATATTTAAACAGTTGCTTAGAAAATTCAAACAATGCAGAAAAATATAGAAAACAAAATGAAAGTTAATAGTTTGATGTTTCTCTTTCTAGGCCTCCTCTGTCCAGTACAGTCCTCACTAACCATATGTGACTGCTGAGCATTAAAATGTGGCTAGTCTAAATTGAGATGTGTTTTAAGTGTAATGTATGCACTAATTTTTGAACAGTTAGTAAGAAAAAAATAAGCAAACTATCTCAATTTTTGTACCAATTTCATTATTGAAATGGTGACATTTTTAATTTATTGGGTTAAATAGAATAAATGATTAAAATTCACTTCACCTTTACATTTTTAATATGGATACTATAAAATTTTAAATTATATATGTGACTCTCATTTGTTGCTTCCATTATATTTCAATTGAATAGCTCTGTTCTAGACCTTTCCCTAAGCATTTAGTAATCTTTGTATCTGTGCTGGGAATTTTTTTTTCACATATAAAAGGTAGTTTTACTTACACAAATGGAGTCATCCAAGCCTGTTTTCCTGAAATTTGTCATTTTTGCTTAAAAACATAAATACCCACTGACACATATCATGTTAGTGCCTGTATTGATAGATTTATCTGATATTCCTGTTAATGGCTGCATAGTGTTCTGTATTGGATGTTCTGTAACTTATACAACCATTTCTCTATAGGGACGTTTAGTTTATTTACCGTTTTGCTTTTTTTTTTTTTTTTTTTTTTTTTGTGGTACGCGGGCCTCTCACTGTTGTGGCCTCTCCTGTTGCAGAGCACAGGCTCCGGATGCACAGGCTTAGCGGCCATGGCTCACGGGCCCAGCCGCTCCACGGCACGTGGGATCTTCCCCGACTGGGACACGAACCTGTGTCCCCTGCATCAGCAGGTGGACTCTCAACCACTGCGCCACCAGGGAAGCCCTACCATTTTGCTTTATGGTAAATAGTGTGTTTGTAGACGCTGCTTCATATTTAGAAAAGTGATAAAAACTCATTAGAGTTTTCTTCTCAAATAGAAATGGTTATCGCAGCTAGGATGGGTGAATTGTGTAGAGGAAGTCAGGGTTCCCTTGTAAAGGACAAAATGGCTTCAGAGCTCTAATCAGAACAGTCTTAGGGGAGCAGACCCTTTAAATATAGTGTATTTCTCCTGCTGGAGTTCAAACTGCCTCTGTTTTGTTCATGATCAGTTAGTTACACAGCAAGTTTAGGCTGGATGGAGGGTCACAAAGAAAAAGAAGCCAGAATTCTGTGCCTTGGCTTAGGAGAGTTTTTAATGCCCACTGTGTAAAAGTTCTTTTGAAAAACTCTTCTCTTCTGCAATTATTTTCCTTTTTGTCTGAGCAAAACAACTATCCTAATATTTATAAAACTTAGTATATGGACAGTCATTTTGTGGGAAGAAAGTCCCATAAGAGAACCAATTAGTAAGCGTTAGCAAGAACAAGTGAGATGAGATTATTCAAATATACTTTGGTCAGTTTAACATCTGTTTGTGAGTGTTGAAATGGGCCAGCATGTTATTTCCATAAATGTGACCTGGGAAATGTGCCTTCTTTTCAATTAGCACATGTAACTGATAAATCCAGACCTTGAAGTAGCTTTTAGAGGAAGGGAGGGAAGTGGACAGATGGGAGCAGCTGCTCCAGCAGAGGTGTGTCAAGCAATTCATCACCGTTTTATCTCCAGGCCAGAATTGTTTCAGTTCCTAAACTGGGAATTGAGTCTATGATCTGACTCCATGCCTAGGAATTCCTTTAAAACAGCAAGGTCATGAACTTTATCTTAAGACTGCTAAAGTTAATTTCCCTTTTCGGTTAGCAGTTTGCCTTTAGAATTTTGGAACTAAAATGTTTCCTTGCTGAGGCTTTTATTTTCCCCTTCCCTGACAAATGTTCTGGCTTATTTAGGATTCAAAAAGGCTTTTGAAGGGTGTTTGAATGTGTGTGTTCTTTTAAATTTGTGGGGTACAGAGGTGCCAGGAATAAAAGTTAGCACTCCTTGTGTTAAAATATGATGATTTTATTGTATTTTTCCATGAAACAAAACCTGGAAGGAAGTTTTTGTCTTGTTTTATTTTTTAAATTTCTTGGCTGCTCTGCACAGTGTGTGGGACCGTAGTTCCCTGACCAGGGTTCAGATCTGCACCCGCTGCAGTGGAAGCGTGGAGTCTTAACCACTGGACCGCCAGGGAAGTCCCTGGAAGGAAGAGTTGAATGAACTTTGCAAGCAGTTTAAAAAGTAGAATTATTTCCAGATCTTAAACCCTGGATTGAGGCACAACTAGAGTGCTGCTCTTAGATTTTCTGTTGATTCTTTCATGAAGTTATTTGATGCTCAGAGCCTGGTCTGAGTCTTTTTAAAATTTCTAGTTATGATTGGATTTTGGAACCATTTTGCAGGCAACTATATATTGCTTCCTTAGAGAACTGGAAAGTTCCACTGATCTGGGTCCTTTGGCAGTAAGTTGACACTTTGTTGAGGCTAGTCAGCACTCCTGGCTGGAGGCTTGAAATTGCCGGTGTGTGCCTCCTGCCAGTGTTGAGTTATTCGTGAACAAATATAAAAACCATATATATCTGAATTTTGTTACCACTAGATTGTGTTCACTCTTCTTTTTATTTATTTGAGGATTCTTAGCTCTTGGTCAGACTCTTCTTATAGCTTTTTTTTTTTGGCTGCGTTGTGCCTTCGTTGCTGCGCGTGAGCTCTCTCTAGTTGTGGTGAACGGGGGCTACTCTTTGTGGCGGTGTGCAGGCTTCTCATTGTGGTGGCTTCTCTTGTTGCGGAGCACGGGCTCTAGGTGCGTGGGCTTCAGTAGTTGTGGCACATGGGCTCAGTAGTTGGGGCTCGCAGGCGCTAGAGCGCTGGCTCAGTAGTTGTGGTGCACGGGGCTTAGTTGCTCTGCAACTTGTGGGATCTTCCTGGACCAGGGCTCGAACCCGTGTCCCCTGCATTGGCAGGCGGATTCTTAACCACTGTGCCACCGGGGAAGCCCTATAGCTATTATTTTGAGCATCTTGTGTTTATAATAGAGGGAAGAAAATACTGTCGTGAATATTCCTGTTGCTGGCTCCTTCTTTGCAAGTAGGTAGAGTATAATCATGTGCTTTTGACTTGGGCAGTTCTGCCATGAAAATGCAGTTTTCCGCTTGAGTTGTAGCCACTCCATGCCACAGGGACTGGCGCGTGCCCACAGGCAAAGCAATATAACTGGGCTCTCTCAGCCGCCTCCCTTCTTCTGGCATTTGACTCCACTCCAATGTCTGGCTGGTTTTTGTTGCTCTTTAGTGCCTTTAAATACTTGTTTTTCATGTTTTGTCCAGAGTTTATCATTGTTACCTGACTGTGGGAGGGTTAGTCCAAAAAAGACACTCCACTATTACTGTGTTATTTCATTTAAAAATAGCTTGTCTCTTTACTCTCCTACCACAGGTATGTGTTTAACCTTGCCATTCAGCTTCATCTATGACAGGGACTTCCCAGGCGGTCCAGTGGTTAAGGCTCCATGCTTCCAATGCAGGGGGTGCGGGTTCGATCCCTGGTTGGAGAACTAAGATCCCACCTGCCACATGGTATGGCCAAAAAAAAACAAAAACAAAAGCAAAAAATAACTTCAGCTATGACATATACATTATAATTACTTTCTGAAAATTCTTTATGGGCTTTGAGTAGTACTACATGCTAATACATTAAATGTTTAAGGTGCTAATAGAAAAACAACTAGCCAGTCACCATGGTGAAATTTGTGTTGTGTTGATGGCCAAATAACCCACAGCACATTGTAGCCACAAGTAAGTAACTTGGTTTCCATCTCATTGCCAGTATACTCAAAACACACTGTAAAACATTTACCAAAATGATAAAAAAAAAAAAAAAAAAAAAAAAAGATGGTATTGATGAACCTAGTGGCAGGGCAGGAATAAAGACATAGACAGAGAATGGACTTGAGGACACGGGTGGTGGGGAAGGGGAAGCTGGGGCAAAGGGAGAGTGGCATGGACATATATACACTACGAAATGTAAAATAGCTAGTGGGAAGCAGCTGCATAGCACAGGGAGATCAGCTCGGTGCTTTGTGATCACCTAGAGGGGTGGGATAGGGAGGGTGGGAGGGAGACTCAAGAGGGAGGAGATATGGGGATATATATATATGTATAGCTGATTCACTTTGTAATAAAGCAGAAGCTAACACACCATTGTAAAGCAATTATACTCCAATAAAGATGTATTTAAGAAAAACGATGCAGTAGATGACCAGGGTTTAGTAGGGTTAAAAGTGAACAATTGACGTACATTTATAAATGCCTAGATTAGTGGTTTTCAAACTATTTGGTCTTAGGACTTCTTTACATTCCTAAAAATTACTGAGAACCCAAAGAGCTTTTGATATCTGTTACTGTATTAGAAATTAAAACTAAGAAATTTAAAACATTTATTTTCAAGTAGTAATAAACTCATTACATGTTAGTAAAACTAACATTTTTATGGAAAATAAGTATATTTTCCAAAACAAAAAAAAAGAATTCAGAAGAATGGCCTTGTTTTACATTTAGTTTAGTATTATCTCTAGAAAGATACTTAGGCAACTAATAACAGTATTTGTCTCAGGGGAGACAGGATTTGGTAACTGGAAGACAGGAGAGAGAAGGGAGACATATTTTCAAATACTTTTTGAATGTTGTGCCTTGTACATTGATTACCATTTTTTAAAAAGTAAATTATTAAATAAAGCCCTTATCTTCTGGCAGAAAGGTGCTTAAAATAATAGATTTTTAAAAATTATTTTAGGTACATTTATTTAGAGGGGAAAAGAGCCTCAGGAGACACTTCTTCAATCTAAATTCGGTTCCCACTGTCTTTATCTCTCATAGCCCCTTTTCTAACGAAAGAATCTTACAAAACATTCTTTTCTTTTGTAGCACTTACCTGAATTTGTAATTACATGGATTTTCTTGTATATTTTATTTTTTCAGCTCTCTGCTCCCTCACTAGACTGTTAGCTCCCTGAGGGCATGAATCAAATCTGTTCACTATTCTCAATCTAGTACTTGGTTTATAATGGTTTGTCAGTATATATTTATAAAATGAATGAATGAGGATCTGTGGGAAACTCACATCAGTTTCCCATTTGTCAATGCTGAGCAGTTCTGGACAGTTGCCAGAATATAGATATCCTGCCCAAATACCGTTTTTGTGTGGGTAAAAAGCTTCCTGCATTTGTTCAGGCTCCCCATAGATTGTATACTAGATGAGCAGTAAGTATTTAGTAAGCATTTTAAAGGTGAGTGTCACAAGAGGGGGCCACAAAAAGGTTTTGTGCTCAGACTTTCATACGTGAAACCATTTTGCTATTTTAAAGATTTTCTTCTCCATCTCATTCTTTGATTTGTTATGTTTTTCTCTAAAGAAAATAAACATTAAAAAACCAAATCTCACTCTAATGCTGGAATAAAGAGCATTACACCAAACATTTCTTCATGCCTAGATGAAGTTGGCCAAATGTTTCATCTGTTTCCTTGTGGTGGTTCTTATAGTATTCTTAGCTCATTCACCGCTGGGTTGTCAGAGGCAAGCAGCTGGATTTCAAAGCCAGCAGTTGTTCATAGAGCTACAAGACCCTCCATTGCCGCAAGATCTCCCACTGCCATAGTAATAAGAGCTAGTGCTCTTGCTGTAGCCATTGAGGTCCACTCCTGCCCTTGCCTCAGGTTCCGTGTAGTTTCATTATTTATAAAAAGAATTATCGCCTCTTCTGTGCAAAACAGTGGAGCAGAAGGTTTATAATCATTACTAGGAAGATGCACAGTGAAGGGTAGTTTCATAGTAAAGTAATTTGTTTCCCTTTTATAAACAGATCTTTAGCTTAGGTTTGCTTAATAAGTATAGGAATGAAGAGCAGAGTGTACTCTTCTGGAAGGTACCTCAGCTCATAGCTTGTTTTATAGATTGTGCCAAACTTTTTTTTTGAGCTATGGTGAACATATTTTCCAAACCAAAAATCAGCATACCTGCTCCGCCATTTTTTTTTAATTGTAGATTTACTTACCAGAAGAGTTGTACAGTGGTATAAAAAATAAGTCAACAACATGGATGAACCTGAAAGGCATTATGCTACGTGAAATAAGCTTCATGGGTTTTTGTTTTCTTTTTTTTCCTAAATGAACACCTTTGCCCCACCCTCCAAAGAAAAGTCAAATGTAGTTATACTTTAAGGAGTAAAGTAAAAGTTGGGATGGGATTGTCCAGGAAAATCCAGGACATAGGGATGCCTTTCCTAGAAGGAAGACGGGAGGTTGACTCTTCAGGAGAGTAGAAAGCTGTATTTTAATTTCCACTTTACTGATCTTTCAGCACAATGTTGGCATCAACACTCCTAGAGCTGCAGCCTGGCCCCACCTCTCCACCCAAAGTAGGATGCTACACCACAGACTAAGCAAAAACCATTGGTCCATATAGAGACTTCCTTTTGGTTATGAAGATCATTTTTGCATTGAAGCCTGTATAGCAGAGAAGTAAAAATAGAGTATAGTAGTGACCCAGGACTGTCCCACAACTGTCATCACCTAATTTGTAGAGATCATACACTCTAGGAAATAGCAGGTGTTTGATGGCGGCAAAAGCACCTCTGGGAAAGAATAACTTCGTTGAATACTTGGGTTTTTCTGAGTTTCTTCATCTAATACAAATAACTTCCTGTAGGTATGGGAATTATTGGTCAAGACAGGCTCTTTTGGTTGTTTTTCTAGGCCTTGCTTCCAGTCCATGCCATAGTTGCACATTGCAGAATAGGAGAAGGAAGAGGGCAACGAAGTAACAAAAGTTCTGAAAACAAATACAAGGAAACTAGGGGAACCAAAGAGGAAACAGACATGAGAAATTCAGAAAGAACCCAGACTAGTAGAGAACATGCCCATGTGTTATTTTCCATGGTATATTTATGGAGGCTACAGGTGCCTTGGGAGTTCTATTGTGTATTGTAAATGTTTCATTCTCTGAGCTTTTCTAATCGTTATCCCTTTCTAAGTCTTTGTAATATCTGACCTAACATTCTGTTTGAGATGGGATTTTTAGTTCCTGCTGGACCTCTTCTTGTCCCAAAGTAGCAAAGTCTAACACTGATAGCAGTATCACTCTGGGAGCATTTATGGGGACCTGAATCTATGACTTAAACCCAGAATTTCACCTGTGAAGGTTCTCATTACTGGGTAGTGGTTGGGTATTTTCATTGTGCAGAGGGCCATGTTTATATGATGAAGACATAAGCCCCAAGACAGTGGGAACCCAGTCTGCTAGGTTGACTCACCTCTGTATCAGCAGCACCCAGAAGAATTTATGTTAGAAATAGGCACTCAATAAATATTTGTTGAATTAATGAATTATTTTAGGAAGGAGATTAGGGAATGGGTGGTAGGATATTTGAAAGGAGAGCCAAAAATGAATCTTAACACTAAAGAATTTGGATTAATATTACTGGAAACCATGTGGACAATCAACTGCTATTTCTTACTTTTTAATAAAGAAGTCTTAGGACTTCCCCGGTGGCGCAGTGGTTAAGAATCCGCCTACCAATGCAGGGGACACAGGTTCGAGCCCTGGTCCGGGAAGATCCCACATGCTGCAGAACAGCTAAGCCTGTGTGCCACAACTACTGATCCTGTGCTCTAGAGCCCGTGAGCCACAACTACTGAAGCCCGCACGCCTAGAGCCTGTGCTCTGCAACAAGAGAAGCCACCGCATTGAGAAGCCTGTGTACCGCAACGAAGAGTAGCCCCCGCTCGACGCAACTAGAGAAAGCCCGTGCACAGCAACGAAGACCCAACACAGCCAAAAATAAATAAATAAATATATTATTTTTTTTAAAAAAAGACTGCCATCTCTAGATCCTCTTTAAAAAAAAAAAAAAGAAGTCTTATATGTGACATTTTAACTATTTTACCTGTAGTATTTCTGTGGTTTCATAGTAAATTATTTAATTTCTCTATTGACAATGTTGTTTAAATATTAAACATTAACTAAAATTTAATGTGGCTTGTTCTTTTAAACACCTTAAACAACTTAACATAAAATATATTATAAATGTGATTATTATAAAACTTACTGGGACTTCCCTGGTGATCCAGTGGTAAAGAATCTGCCTTCCAGTGCAGGGGACATGAGTTTGATCCCTGGTTGGGGAAGTAAGATTCCTCTTGCTTCTGGGCAACTAAGCCCGCATGCCACAACTACTGAGCTCGACCACCTCAACTAGAGAGCCTGCGTGCCGCAGACTACAGAGCCCATGCGCCCTGGAGCCCACACGCCACAAATAGAAGCCCGCGTGCTGCAGCTAAGACCCAACACAGCCAAATAAATAAATAAAAACACCGAGATTTTAAAAAAACAACAACAACTTATAACTATCTGGTTTGGAGTAAACTGCTGGCTAATTTCCAGTTATCTTGATTTTTTGCACTTAATAGAAAACTAAGAAAGGGGGATTTTGATCAGCCACAGAGAAGTTATTGTCAATATCTGCTATTTTTGTCTTTACCTTACACTCCCTATGGGTGTTACTGAGAAGAAGGAAAGGAGTTACTACTATTCCTTTCCATGTACAGAAACCCATTTTAGACCCTCTGGACGTTCCATTTGTAATGCTAAATTATTTTTACAAAATTAGTTTGATTTATGCAGTGTCGCAGTCTGGCTAACAACATAGTCTTTAAGCTGACTGTTTAATCCTTTCAGCACAACTCTGACAGACTTAAAAATATCCTTGCTTTCTGTCAATGCTAGAAAGTACCAGAACAGTATTGACTGTTATCTTGCCCCAGGACATGGAGTCATCTCCCATTCGGTCCTGGTTCTTTTTAGTGGAGAGTAATAGTAGAGATCAAAACCTGGGCTTATGAATGGTGGTGACCAGCAAAAGTACTGCTGTTGCTGTTACACTAATTTTAGTGACAGAGCTTTGTTTTCCTATTCATTGTAAGATATTGCCTGCATACAAAAAACATACGTAATGTATACCTAAGAAATACAAACAAAACAAGCATCCATACACTCATTACCCAGCTTAAGAAAGGAAGCATTATTATTATTATTATTATTATTATTATTATTTTTGCGGTACGCGGGCCTCTCACTGTTGTGGCCTCTCCTGTTGCGGAGCATAGGCTCCGGACATGCAGGCACAGCGGCCATGGCTCACGGGCCCAGCTACTCCGTGGCACGTGGGATCTTCCTGGACCGGGACAAGAACCCGTGTCGCCTACATTGGCAGGCGGACTCTCAACCACTGTGCCACCAGGGAAGCCCAGAAAGCATTATTAAACTTTAGAAATTCCCTGTGTATCCTTCTGTTTTGCATCCCCTTTCAACCCCAAAGAGGTAACTACCATCTTAACTTTTATTTTTATCATTCTCTTACTTTTCTTTAGTTTTTTTTTGTTACCATGTATGTACCCTGAAACATTTATTATTTCGTTTTGCTCATTTTTGAACTTGAAATATGTTGTCTTACAGTATGTATTCTTCTTTGACTGATTTTTTTTCAGTCAACCTTACTTTGAGATCCACATTGATGTGGTAGCGTTAGTTCAGTCATATTCACTGCTTTATTATATTCCATAGTATGCCACAATTTTTGCATTTTCCTCTATTGTTTCCCATTTTTTGCTCTTGGAAAAATATTGCTGTGAGCATTCCCATACACGTTTCCTTATGCACGTGTGTAGGTGTTTCTCCAGGTCATTGTTTTGGGACATGTTTTTAACCATGACCCCCATAGTAAGAAATATAATAAGGCAAAATGCACTGTTTATGTGTAATGAGGTAAAAATATAACATTTTATTCCATTCACTTTCATTAAAATAAAATACTGGTTGTGACCCACTAAATTGATTCATGATCCATTGGGTTAAAACCAGCAGTTTGAGAACTGCCCTAAGAGTGAATTTGCTGGGTCTAGAATATGTTTAAATGTTAACCTAAGAAGATTATGTCTTTGTTTTTCTAAGTGGTTGAACCCGTCTAGCAGCAAGTGAGAGTTCCTATTGCTCCAATCCTTGGCATTGGCAAACTTCGGAATTGCCAGTTTCATGAGTGTGAAATGGTATGTCCTGTGGCTTTAGTTTGCATTTCCCCATTACTGATTGAATTAATCTAGTGGGGAGACAATTTTGTTTACTATTTAGAGTGCACTTTGATGTTCATCTAAATATAAAGTACATCTTCACTGTTCTTGGATCTTGAGGCTTTTGAAAATCTGATGAAAGTTAAGGACCTACCTCCTAGAAAAATTACACATATACAATTTTCTGTAAATTTGACATACAATACCAGAGAGTTCTTGACCATTTTAGGACCTTTAGAGGAAGAGATAGGTGGTAAAAAGTTCCCAGGGACTCCCAGCAACACAGATGGCTGATTTCTCTGTTCCATCTGAGTCATTTACTGTGCTGGGTTGAGGCTTCCCTCCTCCACACCAACACCCCCACTTCCATCCTGAGGCTTTCTGGAAAAGTGTGATATGGCCTGCAGCTTTGCATTGATGGCAGAATTCGTTGTTGTCCATCATGGGGTACCAGCATGCGTAACACTGTGTGTATAGACAGTGTGTGCTAAAGATGAGTGACAGAGCAGAGGCTATAAATTCAACACAACCCAAAAAATTGAAGCTGAAAGCAACTAATAAAAGACTCTAAGAATATACAGAAGAGAGTGGGCGGGAACATGTTTTTTCTCTGTGAGATGATAGATTGAACCAATTTTATTTAAATCTTAATAGGATAGTCCAGTAGCCTTGAGGCTTTGGTGACGCCTTGGTAACTGATAAGAGTTACATGGACCCCACTTATAGTTAAAATTATTTGTATTATGACACAGTAAATAAGTGGATATAATTCTACATGTATAAATTGATCTTCAGAGAAAAATGGTTTTACTTTCCTTATCTTCCAGTACCATAGATATTTTTCTGCTTGATTTTCCCTAGGGCTTTTCTTACTCATCTAATGCAGGATTTAGAATTTATCCCACTACTTTGGCTCCAAGGAACTTTATTCACTCACTACCCAGCCATGTGCCTCAACACCCAGTCAGTGGTTAAGACTAATTAGACGCATTATGCTCTTCAGAGACACTGCCAGCTCTTCCCTGACTTCCACTCCAAAGTCCCCAAGTCTGTGAAATAAAGCTGTCTTGTATAAGGGACCTCCTTCCAGAAGACGTTTTTTATTTGATTGGGTAAGAGGTATGTGTGGGTAAGTCACAAAATGGCTATTCCAAGCTCTATTGGGAGACCAGCATCTGAAAAGGTAGAAAGTACACAAGATTCAGCCAAGTAGAAAACTAGTTCTCTCTCTGGCAGATCGTTTTCAGCTTTCTTTGGAGTGTATCCGTTAGCAATGCAAACGTGGGGTTTGATAGCACAGTAAACAAAACATTGAAAACTTTAGATGGTACTTACGAAATTGACTCTAGTCAAGTAGACAGTGAAGCACATCCCTATTAGGCCAGAGGTAGTTATCCCTTTATTCTGAATTCAAAACCAGTTACTTTTAATGGTGCTGAATATGTCTCCAAATTTGCTTAGGACTGTTATCCCCGGAGAAAAGATAGGAGAATCTGATAGAAGGCAAGCCACTTGCCTTAGTACTAAGTGGAGGTGGTAATGGTCAGGGAAACTGCTAACAGGCTGCAAAGGCATGGAGTCTCAGGAAAGACTGGCTTCGTGGTTTGGCAAATCCAAGGCATGAGATTTGGTGGTTTTGTTGTTTTGTCTTACTTTTTTGCTCTTTAAGAGTCTTTGGGGTGGGGGTTACTTCCCTGGTGGCGCAGTGGTTAAGAATCCATCTGCCAGTGCAGGGGACACAGGTTCGAGCCCTCGTCCGGGAAGATCCCACATGCTGTGGAGCAACTAAGCCCGGGTGCCACAACTACTGAGCCTGTCCTCTAGAGCCTGCAAGCCACAGTTACGGAGCCCGAGTGCCACAAGTATTGAAGCCCACGTGCGTAGAGCCTGTGCTCCACAACAAAGAGAAGCCACCAGAATGAGAAGACCACGCACCACAATGAAGAGCAGCCCCTGCTCGCAGCAACTAGAGAAAGTCCATGCACAGCAATGAAGACCCAACTCAGCCAAAAATAAAAATAAAGAAATAAAATTTTTAAAAAAGAGTCTTTGGGGGTAAAAATTAAATGCACGGACTAACGAAAACTTCAACGCTTGATTCACTGCACAGCATATCAGCCTCTGCAGAGCTTTGCTATTTTGGAGCCAGTGGTGTGAATGATTCCCTGTTAATAAGAATCTGGCTTTTTTTTTTTTCCCTATTGGAGAAAAGGAGCTTGTATGCATGTTACCCTACCTCAGCAGTTCTCAAGCTTTATGTTCTCAGGACCTCTTAGCACTCTTCAAAATTATTGAGTGCTAGTGGGGGGCGGGGGATGAATTGGCAGATTGGAATTGACATATAAATACTGATGATACTATGTGTAAAATAGATAACTAATGAGAACCTACTGTATAACATAGGAAACTCTACTCAATGCTGTGTGATGACCTAAATGGGAAGGAAATCCAAAAAAGAGGGGATATATGTATACATATAGCTAATTCATTTTGCTGTGCAGTAGAAACTAACAGCATTGTAAAGCAAAAAAAAAAAAAAATTTACTGAGTTGGTTATAACTGTCATTTGTAGTATAAAAGGTTAAAACTGAGAACAATTTTAAATACTTATTAACTCATTTTCAAATAACAATAATGAACTCTGATACATGTTAACATAATAAACAAGTAACTACATACTACTAAAAATTGTTTTTATCGTGGTAAAAGACATAATATATAACATATTATTTTAACCTTATTTAACTGTACAGTTAAGTGGCACTAAGTACATTCACATTGTTAGGCAACTCTCACCATCATCCATCTCCTGAATTTTTCACCTTCCTATACTGAAACTCTGTCCCTGTTAAACACTAACTCCCCATTCCCCTCCCCGGGGGGCACCTACCAATATACTTTCTGACTCTGAATTTGACTATTCTAGGTACCTTGTATAAGTGGAATCAAACAGTTTTTGTCTGCACCTAATGTATATGGGAATGCGTTTTTAAGGTTAACTTAATATATGTCTTGCAAACAGATTGTATCTTCTTTTTTTTTCCCCCTGTGCTATACAGTAGGCTGTCACCAGCCATCTACTTTGTACACAGTAGTGTACGTACATCAATCCCAATCTCCCAGTCCATCCCACCCACCCCCCTCCTTGGTGTTCATACGTTTGTTCTCTACATCTGTGTCTCTATTTCTGCTTTGCAAATAGGTTTGTCTGTACCATTTTTTTTAATTACACATATGTGTTAATATACGATATTTCTTTTTCTCTTTCTGACTTATTTTGCTCTGTATGACAGTCTCTCAGTTCATCCACGTCTCTGCAAATGGCACAATTTCGTTCCTTTTTATGGCTGAGTAATATTCTATTGTATATATGTACCACATCTTCTTTATCCATTCCTTTGTTGATGGGCATTTAGGTTGCTTAATAAGTATATTTACCAACAGATTAGAGTCATGGTGTGATTTTCTCTCTTTAATGTCTGGTTTAATAGAGGATAGCTGGATTCTCAGGTCTGCTGCTCCGTTCAGTCTTTTTTTTTTTTTGGCTGTGTTTGGTCTTCATTGCTGCCCGCAGGCTTTCTCTAGTTGCAGCGAGTGGGGGCTACTCTTCATTGCAGTGTGCTGGCTTCTCATTGCAGTGGCTTCTCTTGTTGCAGAGCACGGGCTCTAGGCACGCAGGCTTCAGTCGTTGTGGCGCGTGGGCTCAGTAGTTGTGGCTCACGGGCTCTAGAGTGCAGGCTCAGTAGTTGTGCTGCATGGGCTTCATTGCTCTGTGGCATGTGGGATCTTCCCGGACCAGGGCTCAAACCCATGTACCCTGTATTGGCAGGCGGATTCTAAACCACTGTCCCACCAGGGAAGCCCTGTTCAGTCTGTTTTAATATGTTATATTGGTTGAATGATATGAAGAAAAGCCAGCCTCATACAGATACGTAGTTGGAAAAGGAAGGCATATTTTAATAGCTGTTTAGATAATTTTGGATATCATTTTGTGGTACTACACCAAAATATGAATGATGGTAGTTTCTTTTCTTTAAGAAAGTTTATTACAACTTTTTTTTTGTTATAGCAAAACTGAAGAGTCTAAATACCAATCAATATGTGACTAATGAAATATAGTATATCTACACAATAGAATATAATGCAGCCATTAAACACTGAGATCAGTATGTACTTATGGGGAAAGCCTCTGAAGTACATAATTTTAAAAAATACAGGAGACTAGAAGTAGCAGTTTAATGAGAGGTTAAGCCAGCAGGAGCCTAGCTTCTTGGCTTCAAAGTCCCGATCTGCTACTTCCTAATTATAGAATACTGAGAAGTGTCTTAATTTCTCTGTGCCTCTCCTATTATGCTTTGGATGAACTCTCTAGCTGAGCCTTATTTTTCTGAGATCTTTAACTCTAAATAATGGTCTCAATTCAGTAATTTAAAATGTCCAGAACTCCCACATTCCCAGTACCTACAACAAAAGGAAGAGGGAGAGAAGGTTCTTTTGCCTTTGGTAACTAGGACATCATTGGCGACCTCCACCAGGTGGTTTCAAAGGAGGAGTAAGCCAGAGCCCAAATGGCAGTGGGAGAAGGAAGGAGTGAGGGCTGTGGAAGGGGTAGAGCAAGTGAGGTCAGACTTTTGGAGCAGCTACAGAGGGAAAAGCTAAAATAGAGGAAAGAGGTGTATTTAAACAAGTGACGTTGCTGAGGAGGTGGGAAAAGATGGATGGAATTCTCAGCTCAGGGGCATGCATTAGTTTTGGAATAGAAGCTACGAGAATACACACTTAGAGCCTCCACGTAGGGAAATGACCTGGAAGTTAAAAGAGTTCCTGCTTGATAGCTCCTATTTACTCCCTACAGGAAAGAGGAGGTGATGTTAGGGACTCAAGGAGTGTGGTGGTGGTTGGGATGGTCTCTGGGAAATGGGAAAGGGGAGCTTCCTAAACAGTCACTCCCTAGGATTTCTGAGCAAGCAGGTCTGAGTTTGGAAATGATAGGTTTGTGGGATCTGTGTAGCTCTGTGATTTTCCCTGGAAGCCTTAGAAGCAGGGTTGCAGGCATAGAGCATGCCTTCAGGGACATGCTGCAGGCTGTCTCAGAGGAACTCCAACAGCAAAAGGGCCAAAGACAACATCAGCCCTTCCTCCTTATTTTGCTGCAGGCATGCTTCATTAGGCAGCACAATCCATCAAATAAAGAGAATATTTTATATAACTCCCCTCTTGAAAAAGCAGCGCCTTGATTTCCCTGTTTAAAAACATAATACTAAACATCAACTAGCTTAACAAAACACAGCCACTGTGGGTGGCTTTATGCATTAGCACCTAATTCATCAGCACACCAAATTCAAACACTTGAGTGTCTTTATTTAATACATGAAGTTCTCCAGTGGTAGTTTCTTATTTTTTTCCTACGGTTGATTTGTTTGTTTTGTTTTCTTAATTTATTTTTTTGGCTGTACTCGGTCTTCATTGCTGAGCGCAGGCTTTCTCTAGTTGCAGCGAGCAGGGGCTGCTCTTTGTTGAGGTGCACGAGCATCTCATTGTGTTGACTTCTCTTGTGGAGCACGGGCTTCAGTAGTTGCAGCATGCGGGCTCTAGAGCGCAGGCTCAGTAGTTGTGGCGCACGGGCTTAGTTGCTCCGCAGCATGTGGGATCTTCCCAGACCAGGGCTCAAACCCGTGTCCCCTGCATTGGCAGGTAGACTTTTTTTTTTTAATTTATTTTCGACCGCGTTGGGTCTTCGTTGCTGTGTGCAGGCTTTCTCTAGTTGCAGTGAGTGGGGGCTACTCTTCATTGCAGTGCACGGGATTCTCACTGCGGTGGCTTCTCTTGTTGCGGAGCACAGGCTTCAGGCACGTGGGCTTCAGTAGTTGTGGCACGCGGGCTCAGTAGTTGTGGCACGCGGGCTCAGTAGTTGTGGCACGCGGGCTCTAGAGCACAGGCTCAGTAGTTTTGGCGCACGGGTTTAGTTGCTCCATAGCACATGGGATCCTTCCAGACCAGGGCTCAAACCCATGTCCCCTGCATTGGCAGGCAGATTCTTAACCACTGTGCCGCCAGAGAAGTCCTGGCAGGTGGATTTTTAACCACTGGACCACCAGGGAAGTCCCTCCAATGGTAGTATCTTAAACTTTAATTGCAATGTGGAATCTGAAAACTGATCAGATTTTGTACTATTACATTAAAATCTTTGGTCTTGCATTTTGAATGAATTTCTTTTTTTTTTACCAATATGCATGATTTGTAACACCATGCATTAGTTATTTGGAAAATACTAGTTCACTGGGTTGTACAGTTCTAATGTTGACTGATTTCATTAACAAGTTATATTCATTAGTATCACCACCAATCTCATCAGAAAGTCTTCAAGTACCGGGAAGCTGTCCAGCTAACAGTGGTAGATACAAGTTTTCCAGAATTTTAAAGCTCAGAATTATTATTGGCAGCAAATACTGTCAGTTGTTCTCCTTCAAATGACAGACTTCTTTCATTTCTCAGAAATGAGAAGATGTCTGCCAAATACCCAAGTATGAATAACCATAGTTTATCTGGGAAAGCAGATTTAGCTTGCAACTCAGTTGCACAAATGCTTTTCCTGGAGACCACCACTCTTGGCAGGAGAGCTTTATGCTTACTTCCCATTTCATAAAATAGAATATGAAAAGATATCTATTTAAGAATTAAGATTTAATAAATTAACCTCATTTTTAATAAAATTGTATTTCATTACAAATACAATTATAAATATGGTATATAGAATATTTACTTCACTTAATTTTTATTTATTTATTTATTTTTGGCTGCGTTGGGTCTTTGTTCCTACACATGGGCTTTCTCTAGTTGCAGCAAGCAGGGGCTACTCTTCGTTGCAGTGCGTGGGCTTCTCATTGCAGTGGCTTCTCTTGTTGCAGAACACGGGTTCTAGACACGTGAGCTTCAGTAGTTGCAGGACATGGGCTCAGTAGTTGTGGCACGTGGGCCCTAGAGCACACGGGCTTCAGTAGTTGTGGCGCAAGGGATCTAGGGCGCATGGGCTTCAGTAGTTGTGGCTCGCAGGCTCTAGAGTTCAGGCTCAGTGTTGCGGCACACAGGCTTAGTTGCTCCGTGGATGTGGGATCTTCCTGGACCAGGGATCGAACCTGTGTCCCCTGCATTGGCAGGTGGATTCTTAACCACTGCGCCGCCAGGGAAGTCCTCACTTAATTTTTTACTGCTTTAGGTTTTTTAATAAAAGCAAGGGTCTTATTTTAGAATAATTTTATAGTGAATAACCTGAATAGTTTATTTCAGACAAGTTGCTAAAATGATAGAGTTCTCATGTATTTTTCATCCAGCTTCCCCTAATTTTAACATCTTACATGACCATGGAACATTTGTCAAAATTAAGATATCAACAGTGGGACAGAACTCTTAACCAAACCCTAAACTTTATTCCAGTTTTCCTTTGAGTGTCCTTTTGCTATTCCAGGATCCAATCCAGACTATCCCATTGCATTTAGGCAGCAATTTTTTAAATAATACTTTCTCCTTTTCTCTGCCACATTTAAGGAAATAAATAAACGTAAGATTTATGGAAGAGTTGCAGAGATAGAACAGAGAATACCATGTACCCTCCACCCAGGTTCCCCTAATGTGAACATCTTGCATAATGACAGTGTGTTTGTCCAAAAGTAATAGACCAACAACGCCGCCATGTTTTTATACCATCATGGAGACACCTCCCCTGTAGATATGTCTTAGATTTGGGGGGACCTCCACATCTGTGAGCTTCTCACTCTCATGATTTCAAGCTTGGAGTCAGGCAGACCAGGGCTTTGCACCCCACCACAGCCATGTCCTGGAGTGTGACCACCCTAATTTCAGCTTCCTCCTCCACAAATGGGCAAATGTAGTGCTCGTGGCAGACTCTCAGCAAACTGCTGCTTTGTTCTTAAGTGAAGCTGCCTTTTTTTTTTCTTTTCCTTCCTTCCTGCCTGCCTGCCTGCCTACCTTCCTTTCTTTTCTTCCTTTTCTTTCTTTTTGTTCTTCCTTTCTTTTTTTATTCTTTTTTTTGAATTTTTTTTTTTTTATACAGCAGGTTCTTATTAGTTATCTATTTTATACATATTAGTGTATATATGTCGATCCCAATCTCCCAGTTCATCCCACCACCACTACCCAGCTCCCGCCGCTTTCCCGTCTTGGTGTCTATACGATTGTTCTCTACATCAGTGTCTCAATTTCTGCCCTGCAAACCGGTTTATCTGTACCATTTTTCTAGGTTCCACATATATACGTTAATATACGATATTTGTTTTTCTCTTTCTGACTTACTTCACTCTGTATGACAGTCTCTTCTTTATCCATTCATCTCTTGATGGGCATTTAGGTTGCTTCCATGACCTGGCTATTTTAAATAGTGCTGCAATGAACATTGTGGTACATGACTCTTTGAATTATGGTTTTCTCAAGGGTATATGCCCAGTAGTGGGATTGCTGGGTCATATGATAGTTCTATTTTTAGTTTCTTAAGGAACCTCCATACTATTCTCCACAGTGGCTGTATCAATTTACATTCCCACCAACAGTGCAGGAGGGTTCCCTTTTCTCCACACCCTCTCCAGCATTTGTTGTTTGTAGATATTCTGATGATGCCCATTCTAACTGGTGTGAGGTGATACCTCATTGTAGTTTTGATTAGTATTTCTCTAATAATTAGTGACGTTCAGCAGCTTTTCATGTGCTTCTTGGCCATCTGTATGTCTTTTTTGGAGAAATGTCTATTTAGGTCTTCTGCCCATTTTTGGATTGGGTTTCTTTTTTTTGCGGTACACGGGCCTCTCACTGTTGTGGCCTCTCCCGTTGCAGAGCACAGGCTCCGGACGCAGATGCACAGGCTCAGCGGCCATGCCTCATGGGCCCAGCCGCTCTGCGGCATGTGGGATCTTCCCAGACCGGGCCACAAACCCGTGTCCCCTGTATCAGCAGGCGGACTCTCAACCACTGTGCCACCAGGGAAGCCCTGTTTGTTTTTTTAATATTGAGCTGCATGAGCTGTTTATATATTTTGGAGGTTAATCCTTTGTCCATTGATTCATTTGCAAATATTTTTCCCATTCTGAGGGTTGTCTTTCCGTCTTGTTTATGGTTTCCTTTGCTGTGCAAAAGCTTTGAAGTTTCATTAGGTCCCATTTGTTTATTTTTGTTTTTATTTCCATTTCTCTAGGAGGTGGGTCAAAAAGATCTTGCAGTGATTTATGTCAAAGAATGTTCTTCCTGTGTTTTTCTCTAAGAGTTTTACAGTGTCCGGTCTTACATTTAGGTCTCTAATCCATTTTGAGTTTATTTTTGTGTATGGTGTTAGGGAGTGTTCTAATTTCATTCTTTTACATGTAGCTTTCCAGTTTTCCCAGCACTACTTATTGAAGAGACTGTCTTTTCTCCATTGTATATCCTTGCCTCCTTTCTCATAGGTTAGTTGACCATACATGTGTGGGTTTATCTCTCAGTCTTCTATCCTGTTCCATTGATCTATATTTCTGTTTTTATGCCAGTCCTATGTTGTCTTGATTACTGTAGCTTTGTAGTATAGTCTGAAGTCTGGGAGGCTGATTCCTCCAGCTCTGTTGTTTTCCTTCAATACTGCTTTGGCTATTCGGGGTCTTTTGTGTCTCCATACAAATTTTAAGATTTTTTGTTCTGGTTCTGTAAAAAATGCCACTGGTAATTTGATAGGGATTGCATTGAATCTGTAGATGGCTTTGGGTTGTATAGTCATCTTTAGAATATTGATTCTTCCAATCCAAGAACATGTTATATCTCTCCATCTTTTTGTGTCAGCTTTGATTTCTTTCATCAGTGTCATATAGTTTTCTGAGTACACGTCTTTTACCTCCTTAGGTAGGTTTATTCCTGGGTATTTTATTCTTTTTGTTGCAATGGTGAATGGGATTGTGTCCTTAATTTCTCTTTCTTATCTTTTGTTGTTAGTGTGTAGGAATGCAAGAGATTTCTGTGCATTAATTTTGTATCCTGCAACTTTATAAAATTCACTGATTAACTCTAGTAGTTTCCTGGTGGCATCTTTAGGATTCTCTATGTATAGTATCATGTCATCTGCAAACAGTGACAGTTTTACTTCTTTTCCAATTTGGATTCCGTTTATTTCTTTTTCTTCTCTGATTGCCATGGCTACGACTTACAAAACTATGTTGAATAATAGTGGCAAGAGTAGACATCCTTGTCTTGTTCCTGATCTTAGAAGAAATGCTTTCAGTTTTTCACCATTGAGAATGATGTTTGCTGTGGGTTTGTCGTATATGGCCTTTATTATGTTCAAGTAGGTTCCCTCTATTACCACTTTCTGGAGAGTTTTTTTTATCATAAATGGGTGTTGAATTTTGTCAGAAGCTTTTTCTGCATCTATTGAGATGATCCTGTGGTTTTCTTCTTCAATTTGTTAATATGGTGTATCACATTGATTGATTTGCATATATTGAAGAAACCTTGCATCCTTGGGATAAATCCCATTTGATCATGGTGTATGATCCTTTTAATGTGTTGTTTGATTCTGTTTGCTAGTGTTTTGTTGAGGATTTTTGTATCTATATTCATCAGCGATATTGGTCTGTAATTTTCTTTTTTTGTTGTATCTTTGTCTTGTTTTGGTATCAGGGTGATGGTGGCCTTGTAATATGAGTTTGGGAGTGTTCTGTCCTCTGCAATTTTTTGGAAGAGTTTGAGAAGGATGGGTGTTAGCTTTTCTCTAAATGTTTGATAGAATTCACCTGTGAAGCCATCTGGTCCTGGACTTTTGTTTGTTGGAAGATTTTTTTTTTTTTTTTGCACTAAGTGAGCCTCTCATTGTTGTGGCCTCTCCCGCTGTGGAGCACAGGCTCTGGACGTGCAGCCTCAGTGGCCAGGGCTCATGGGCCCGGCCGCTCTGTGGCATGTGAGATCCTCCTGGACCTCAATTTCATTACTTGTGATTGGTCTGTTCATATTTTCTATTTCTTCCTGGTTCAGTCTTGGAAGGTTATACCTGTCTAAGAATTTGTCTGTTTCTTCCAGGTTGTCCATTTTAGTGGCATAGAGTTGCTTGTAGTAGTCTCTTAACGATGCTTTGTATTTCTGCAGTGTCTGTTGTAACTTATCCTTTTTCATTTCTAATTTTATCGATTTGAGTCCTCTCACTCTTTTTCTTGATGAGTCTGGATAAAGGTTTATCAATTTTGTTTATCTTCTCAAAGAACCAGCTTTTAGTTTTATTGATCTTTGCTATTATTTCCTTTGTTCCTTTTTCATTTATTTCTGATCTGTTCTTTATGGTTTCTTTCATTCTGCTAACTTTGGGTTTTGTTTGTTCTTCTTTCTCTAGTTCCTTTAGGTGTAAGGTTAGATTGTTTATTTGAGATTTTTCTTGTTTCTTGAGGTAGGCTTGTATTGCTATAAACCTCCCTCTTAGAACTGCTTTTGCACATCCCATAGGTTTGGGATCGTCGTGTTTTCATTGTCATTTGTCTCTAGGTTTTTTTTAATTTCCTCTTTGATTTCTTCAGTGATCTCTTGATTATTTAGTAACGTATTGTTTAGCCTCATGTGTTTGCGTTTTTTACGTTTTTTTCCCTGTAATTGATTTCTAATCTCATAGTGGTGTGGTCGGAAAAGATGCTTGATATGATTTCAGTTTTCTTAAATTTACTGATGCTTGATTTGTGACCCAAGATGTAATGTATCCTGCAGAATGTTCTTTGTGCAGTTGAGAAAGTGTAATTTGCTGTTTTTGGATGGAATGTCCTATAAATATCAGTTAAATCTTATCTGGTCTATTGTGTCATTTAAAGCTTGTGTTTCCTTATTAATTTTCTGTCTGGATGATCTGTCCATTGGTGTAAGTGAGGTGTTAAAGTTCCCCACTATTACTGTGTTACTGTCAATTTCCTGTTTTATACCTCTTAGCAGTTGTCGTATGTATTACTGAGGTGCTCCTGTGTTGGGTGCATATAAATTTAAAATTGTTATATCTTCTTTTTGGATTGATTCCTTGATCATTATGTAGCGTCTTTCCTCGTCTCTTGTAACATTCTTTATTTTAAAGTCTATTTCATCTGATATGAGTATTGCTACTCCAGCTTTCTTTTGATTTCCATTTGCATGGAATATCTTTTTCTATCCTGTCACTTTCAGTCTGTATGTGTCCCTAGGTCTGAAGTGGGTCTCTTGTAGACAGCATATAGATGGGTCTTGTTTTTGTATCCATTCAGCGAGCCTCTGTCTTTTGTTTGGAGCATTTAATCCATTCACGTTGAAGGTAATTATCAATATGTATGTTCCTATTACCATTTTCTTAATTGTCATGGGTTTGTTTTTGTAGACCCTTTTCTTCTCTTGTGTTTCCCACTTAGAGAAGTTCCTTTAGCATTTGTTGTAGAGCTGGTTTGGTGATGGTGAATTCTCTTAGCTTTTGCTTGTCTGTAAAGCTTTTGATTTCTCAATCTAATCTGAATGAAATCCTTGCCGGGTAGAGTAATCTTGGTTGTAGTTTCTTCCCTTTCATCACTTTAAGTATATCATGCCACTCCCTTCTGGCTTGTAGAGTTTCTGCTGAGAAATCAGCTGTTAACCTTATGGGAGTTCCCTTGTATGTTATTTGTCATTTTTCCCTTGCTGCTTTCAATAATTTTTCTATGTTTTTAATTTTTGCCAGTTTGATTTCTTTGTGTCTCAATGTGTTTCTCCTTGGGTTTATCCTGTATGGGCCTCTCTGTGCTTCCTGGACTTGGGTGGCTATTTCCTTTCCCATGTTAGGGGAGTTTTTGCCTATAATCGTTTCAAATATTTTCTCGGGTCCTTTCTCTCTCTTCTCCTTCTGGGACCCCTATAACGTGAATGTTGTTGTGTTTAATGTTGTCCCAGAGGTCTCTTAGGCTGTCTTCATTTCTTTTCATTCTTTTTTCTTCATTCTGTTCCACAGCAGTAAATTCCACCATTCTGTCTTCCAGGTCATTTATCCGTTCTTCTGCCTCAGTTATTCTGCTGTTGATTCCTTCTAGTGTAATTTTCATTTCAGGTATTGTATTGTTCATCTCTGTTTGTTTGTTCTTTAATTCTTGTAGATCTTAGTTAAACATTTCTTGCATCTTCTCGATCTTTGCCTACATTCTTTTTCCGAGGTCCTGGATCATCTTCACTATCATTATTCTGAATTCTTTTTCTGGAAGGTTGCCTATCTCCACTTCATTTAGTTGTTTTTCTGGCGTTTTATCTTGTTCCTTCATCTGGTACATAGCCCTCTGCCTTTTCATCTTCTCTTTCTGTGAATGTGCTTTTTGTTCCTCAGGCTGCAGGATTGTATAGTTCTTCTTGCTTCTGCTGTCTGCCCTCTGGTGGATGAGGCTATCTAAGAGGCTTGTGCAAGCTTCCTGATGGGAGGGACTGGTGGTGGGTAGAGTTGGCTGTTGCTCTGGTGAGCAGAGCTCAGTAAAACTTTATCCACTTGTCTGCTGGTGGTTGGGGCTGGGTTACCTCCCTGTTGGTTGTTTGGCCTGAGGTGACCCAACACTGGACCCTACCTGGCTCTTTGGTGGAACCAATGCAGACTCTAGGAGGGCTCACGCCAAGGAATACTTCCCAGAACTTCTGCTGCCAGTGTCCTTGTACCCACGGTGAGCTGCAGCCACCCCCCGCCTCTGCAGGAGACCCTCCAACAGCAGCAGGTAGGTCTGGTTCAGTCTCCTGTGGGGTCACTGCTCCTTTCCCTGGGTCCCGATACGCACACTACTTTGTGTGTGCCCTCCAAGAGTGGAGTCTGTTTCCCCCAGTCTTCTCAAAGTCCTGCAATCAAATCCTGCTAGCCTTCAAAGTCTGATTCTCTAGGAATTCCTCCTCCCATTGCCTGTCCCCCAGGTTGGGAAGCCTGACATGGGGCTCAGAACCTTCATTCCAGTGGGTGGACTTCTGTGGTAAAAGTGTTCTCCAGTTTGTGAGTCACCCACCCAGTGGTCATGGGATTTGATTTTATTGTGATTGCGCCCCCTGTACCGTCTCATTGCAGCTTCTCCTTTGTCTTTGGATGTGGGGTATCATTTTTGGTGAGTTCCAGTGTCTTCCTGTTGATGATTGTTCAGCAGTTAGTTGTGATTCCGGTCCTCTTGCAACAGGGTGTGAGCACACATCCTTCTACTCCACCATCTTGAACCAGTCAGTGTCAATATTCCCTTTCCTTCCTTCCTTCCATCCATCCATCCTTCCTGCCTCCCTCCCTCCCTTCCTCCCTTTCTTTCTCTCTTTCTTTCTCTCTCTCTCTCTCTCTTTCTCTCTTTCCCTTTTAACTGCCTGGCAGTGAAGAATGTTTTTGGCAAAGTGTTGTGCTAGGGATACAGAGAAGGAAGAAAAGGGTATCTGTCCTCAAAGGACTGAAATCCTAGTGGGGAAAGAGAAGTGCCCCTACAACTAACTCTGTAACAAGTTATTCTTAGTTGTTAATCTGGAGCAATCATCTCTAGCCCAGTTAAAGGGTGACTTGGCTTGTGTACACCCCTATCTGCTCTTTCATCACAGATCGCCACAGTTCACAGCAGAGCTTCCCCATATTACTCCTCCGTAGGACTGCCTCTTAAAGGCAATAGTTTACTGTTTCTTTGTGGGCCAGTATGCCTTTCCCCAGCTCTAGTAGACATTCTGCCATCCCTCAGGTAGTGGAAGCTGTAACGGCTTTATATCCTGTATTCCTTCAGCAAGCCTCAGGAGAGGGTGGTAATGATAGTTATCATTTGGTGAACCCCCACCATGGCTGCTTCATGTATATCGTCTCTAATCCTAGGGAATTGTTTTATTTTACAGATAAAGAAACAGGTTTAGATAGGTTTGTTCATTTGCTCAAAGTAATAAGAGGCAGAAACCAGATTCCCACCCAGGTTTATCTGAGTCCAAAGTCTGAGCTCCTTCCACTCTATCGTGATGCTTTTCCAAGGAGATGGAAGTGAAGAAGGAAAGATAAACAAGGGTGGCAAATAGGTTTCCTGACACCTAATAATACTAATTGGTTATCATATTGCCATGAAGCTCTGTGGAGATTCAGAAGGAAAGAAGTGGTTGATTACTGATGTCTGCTGTGGTTGCGAGAGGAGGGACCATGGACATGTTGTGAGGTGCCTGTTGTTCCCAGTATAGGCAGGAATTTTCCCTTTGTATATTTGCTCTGGCAGTTTTCTAAATGAAGGCTTTCGTTCTGTCTGGACTTTAAATATTCTTTGAGAAAGAGGAATTACATGAAGGCTAAGATCCACATTTAACTCTTCTTATACAGTTGGCTCTCCGTATCCACAGGTTCGAAAATATGCAGAAAAAAGATTCCAGAAAGTTCCAATAAACAAAACTTGAATTTGCTTAGGGCCAGCAACTATTTACATAGCATTTACATTGTATTAGGTATTAAGTAATCTAGAGATGATTTAAAGTATTCAGGAGATTGTGTATAGGTTATATACATATACTCTGCCATTTTATATAAAGGACTTGATCATCCACGGATTTTGGTATCCAAAGAAGGTCCTGGAACCATTCCCTTATACTGAAGGACAACTGTATATTTAAATAGTTAACGTTTTATATTACTTCATTGGAGACATGATTGGTATAATTAAGATTCTTTAGAGTGGGTTTTTATGGTAGTTTCTGTGGAAATTCTTCTTTTAGACATAAAAATTAGTTATAGTAGAGGGTATAAGCATTCTACTTCAATTAAAATAGTCTCTTCTGTTCCCAGAAAGAGGCATAGGACAGAGATTCAGTAAAACGATAAAAATCTTAAAAACTGAAAAAAGAAAGAAAGAAAGGTTTAAGAACTTTGTTGGTAAGGAGTTTTTAAATTATTATCTCTCTAATAGCATGGTCCTTTTTTTTTCTTTTTTTAGCCCAGCTTCAATAATTAACCATTAGTACCCAGTCTTACTTCGTCTGTACCCCTGTCTAGGCTCATCATATTATTTTGAAGCATATCTCAGATATGTGAGTTTACTCATAAATATTATTATATATATATCTCTAAAATAAAAATATTTACCGATAAATATTTCAATATGTTTCTCTTCTTTTTAAACAGAATCATAATACCATGTCACACCTGAAAAAAGTAAGTGTTTTCATAATATTACCAAATATTCAATCATTGTTTAAATATCCAGTTTGTCTCATATGTTTTAGTTTGTTTGAATCAGGATTCAGTAAGGTTCAGGCATGATAATTGGTTGATATATCTCTTAGTCCCTTTTATTTTATTTTTAAAATAAATTTATTTATTTGTTTTTAATTTGTGGCTGCATTGGGTCTTCGTTGCTGTGTGTGGGCTTTCTCTAGTTGCGGCAAGCGGGGGCTGCTTTTTGTTACGGTGCATGGGCTTCTCATTGTGGTGGCTTCTCTTCTTGTGGAGCACAGGCTCTAGGCGTGTGGGCTTCAGTAGTTGTGGCACACAGGCTCAGTAGTTGCAGCATGCGGGCTCTAGAGCGCAGACTCAGTAGTTGTGGTGCACAGGCTTAGTGGCTCCGCGGCATGTGGGATCTTCCCGGACCAGGGCTCAAACCCATGTCCCCTGCATTGGCAGGCAGATTCTTAACCACTGCTCTTCTTAGTCCCTTTTAATCTTTAGGTCTCCATTCCATCTATTTTTCTTATGTTTTTGTTGAAGAAAGTAGTTTGTCCTGTAGAGTTTCCCACATCCTGTTTTATATTCAAAACTGTATCAGAGTGATGTTGTATTAGGAGACACATAATGTCTGGCTTTCTCTTTTTATGGTGTTATGATCCTAGATCCTAGATCCATCCACGATTGCAAACTGGAAACTGTTTTAGTCCATTCAGGCTGCTGTGACAGATTACTATACACTGGGTGGCTTATAAACATTTCTGGAGGCTGGGAATCCTAAGACGAAGACTCGGGCAGGTTCCGTATCTGGTGAGAACCCGCTTCCTGGCTCATGGACAGATGTCTTCTCACTGTCCTCTCACAATGGAAGAGGTAAGGGAGTTCCCTAGGGCCTCTTTTTTAAAGTATACTAATAATCCCACTCGTGAGGGCTTCACCCTCATGACCTAATCATCTCCCAAAAGCCCCACCTCCAAATACCAACACACTGGGATTGTTTCAGTGTGCATTGGAGAGAGCAGGGAGACAAAGTCAACCTATAGCAGTGACGGTGTCATTCTCTCTTCATTTATTAGCTGTAATACTCATATACATATCAACTCTTCCTCATCTGTTTGGTCCCAATTCATATAGGAAAGACAGGATAAATGCTTGTTTCTTTTTTATGTACCCGTTTTCAGTATGAGTTGATTCACTAACATCCTCCAGTTAAATACAAATTAGTATTTTTTATTATGAACTCATGAATTTAAACATTTGATATTATTTCAAATCAATCAAGGATATTGCAGTCATTACCCTTATTGATTCCCAAATTGTTTCATCTGGTCAGTGAGTACTTCTTCAAGTAAGGTCACAAGTCCTTTTGACAATAACCCTAATACTCTTTGATAGCTTCCGGGTTATCTGGTATGACAAAATATCCCAGGCTCATTTTGTACATTTGACGCAGACCTGGTGTAGGTTATCTAACCTAGGACCCCTGTTGCCTTTTAGTGGGGAGCATTATTTCAAGACACTAGGGATAAGGAATGTTAGTTGCTAGTGTTACAAAACAAAATTCAGCAGAGTAAATTTGAAGATCTTAATGACTTTATTAAGCAATTCATGAATCAAGCAGCATCTCATCTACCAGATATTGATAGAAAGGTGCTCCTTACAAAATGGAAAGTTTTTATAAGCAGAAAGAGGGTGGAACAAGGAAATTTAAAAACTGGATTTTTTCAAGTAAGGTATACCTTCCTTTAGGGGAAGGCAGGGCATTTTAGGTAGATTATCTCTCTAGTGCTGACTAAGAAATTTCAGACTGGTTGGTTTATAATTCCACTCCTGGGAGAGGTGAAACTGCAGTTACGTTAGTAGTATTAAGTATTTATGGGGCTTAGCATAAGTGACTCCATTTTGGGCCTGTTGTTTCTTTTTAGCACTACTGAGTTGGTCGTTGTCCCAAGGACTTTTCAGTACACAAAGAGTTTTGTTTTGTTTTATTTTTATTTCCTTTCTGTAAAGGCAGTACTGCTCCGTCTGAAACAAATTTAGGACTCTCGGGTTATCTTAAATCTGAAACTTTTATCTTCCTAAACTGAGAACAAACAGCAGGATTGATAGAATATCACACAAATACCCATTTGCTTTATTTCACAATATACACATAATAGTCTTAGTACCACCACCAAGTGGGATTAGTACAAATAGTGTAAGTTAGGTTTTTTGTTTTGTTTTTGCAGTTTTTTTTGTCCTTAGGGTATATTTCACTTGAAATGTATAGCTAAATTACTGTGATCTAAAGTCACCTGGAATAGTATTTCTTTTTGTGATGCTACCAAGTAGATACATATTAAGTTAGTTTGTTTTATTTCATTTTTAATTTTTAGAGATTGCTTTTGTTTCTATTTAAATTTTATTTTGTACTTAATGCAAAATCTATAAAAGCAAATTTTCAAATAAGTTCAATTTCTGTCTCTATTCCCTCTACCTATTCTCTCTTTATAGTATAAGTAATCTTTTTTTAATGATTTATCCTTCCATTGACAAAAAAAGATACATTTATTTCTCTTTACTTAGATTAACACACACATAGTATCCTATATACAGTTTTCTCTGCCTTGCATTTTTACTTAGTACATTCTGGAGATCACTTGATAGTAGTGCTTAGAGAGTTTCCTCTTTCGTTTTTTTTCAGATGCAAGGTATTTCATCGTATGAATGTACCAGAGTTTATTCAGTTAATTTTGTTCATTAAACATTTGGGTTGTTTCTAGTCTTCTGGGTTTTTTTGTTTGTTTGTTTTAATCTTTTTATTTAGCTTCATTGGGTCTCCATTGGGGCACGCAGGCTTCTCTGTAGTTGTGATGAGAAGGTTCTAGAACATGCAGGCTTAGTTGCCCTAATCCCATGTGGGATCCTAGTTCCCCGACCAGGGATTGAACACACGTCCCCTGCACTGGAAGGCGGACTCTTAACTATTGGACCACCAGGGAAGTCCCTCTAGTCTTCTGTTATTATAAAAGAGTCCCACAATGAATAGTTTTATGCATATGTGTTTTTGTGGTTTCCGGCAAGGATTTCTACATGATTTAAGGCTATCCTTGCTTAAGTTGCATCCAATTAAATGTCTGCAATAATTTTAAAATAACATTTAATTAAAAACTTGCAGTGCATAATTATTCATTAGGGACATGGAAATCAAACCACAGTGAGATACCACTTCACACCTATTAGGATGGCTATAATCAAAAAGATGGAAATAGGGCTTCCCTGGTGGCGCAGTGGTTGAGAGTCCGCCTGCCAATGCAGGGGACGCGGGTTCGTGCCCTGGTCTGGGAAGATCCCACATGCCGCGGAGCGGCTGGGCCCGTGAGCCATGGCCGCTGAGCCTGCGCGTCCGGAGCCTGTGCTCCGCAATGGGAGAGGCCACAACAGTGAGAGGCCCGCGTACCGCAAAAAAAAAAAAAAAAAAAAAGATGGAAATAAATGTTGGTGAGGGTGTGGAGAAATTGAAACCCTTGTATGTTACTGGTGGGATACAGCATGCTATAATTGCTTTGGAAAAGATTTTGACAGTTCCTCAAAAAGTTAAACATAAACTTACCATTTAAACCTACAGTTCTATTCCAAAGTATATACTCAAGAGAGCTGAAAACAATATGTCCACACAAAAACGTACACAAATGTTCATAGCAGCATTATCATGGTACCCAAAAAGTGGAAACAACCCAATGTCCATCATCTGATGAACAGATAAACAAAACGTACATCCATTCTGGGGTGTTTTCCAACACCAACCAATACTGTGATTCTCCAGACACCACCTAAGTGTTCATCAATTTAATTCAGTTCTGACACTGCCCGGAGTTAATGTACACCTCACAGCATAAGGGCTCAGTCCCATAAGAATAGCCCCCCTTGAGATACCAAGTGCAAAACCCGGGCTATCCATGCTTCTGACTAAATAATTATAAACCAGGGACTTCCCTGGTGGCACAGTGGTTAAGAATCCGTCTGCCAGTGCAGGGGACACGAGTTCGAGCCCTGGTCCAGAAAGATCCCACATGCCACAGAGCAACTAAGTCCGTGCGCCACTACTACTGAGCCTGCGCTCTAGAGCCTGCGAGCCACAACTGCTGAAGCCCGAGCGCCTAGAACCCATGCTCTGCAGCAAGAGAAGCCACCGCAGTGAGAAGCCCGCGCACTGCAACAAAGAGTAGCCCTCACTCACCGCAACTAGAGAAAGCCCATGCGCAGCAACGAAGACCCAACTCAGCCAAAAATAAATAAATTTATTTTTTAAAAAAGATTAAAAAAAATTATAAATCAGGAGTTACATGACCCCCTCCTAAAGTTTAGTAATTGGCTAGGATGGCTCACAGAACTCAGGAAAGCATTTTACTTATGTTGACCAGTTTATTATTAAGAGTACAACTCAGAAACAGGCAAATGGAAGAGATGCATAGGGTAAGGTATTGGGAGCACTCGCCCAACACCTCAGTGTGTTTACTAACCCAGAAGCTCATCACATTTTGCTTTTTAGAGGTTTTTATAGAACTTCATCTCTGTCCCTCCTCCCCTTCCCAGAGGTTGATGGCCTCTAACCATTTGGTCGTTCTTGTGACCAGCTCTGTCCTGAAGCTATCTATGGGCACTATCCTAAGTCACCTCGTTCAGCATAAACTCCAGTGTGATCATAAGGAGCTCTTGCTATGAATAACAAAAGATGCTGTTAGCACTCAGGAAATCCCAAGGGGTTTGGGAGCTGTGTTCCAGGAAACTGGGGCCAAATACATTTCTTATTATACTGTATCCATACAGTGGAATATTAATCACTTGTGAAAAACAATAAAGGAGTGAAGTATACTCAACAAACTAAGAATAGAAGGGAACTTCCTCAACCCAATAAAAGGGCATCTATGAAAAACCAAACCGCAGCTAACATCATACTTAATCATGAAAGACTGGCTGTTTTCCCCCTAAGATAGGAAGAAGTCAAGGATGTCCCCTCATGCTATTTCTATTTGGCATTGTGTTGGGGGTTCTAGCCAGGGCACTTAGACAAGAAAATGAAGTAAGAGGCAACCAAATTGGAAAGAAAGAAGGTAAATCTCTATTCACAAATGACATGATCTTTTTATATAGAATATCCTCATTAATCATCTAAAAACTATGAGAAGTAGTAGACAGATTCATCAAGGTTGCAGGATACAAATCAGTATACTACAAAAATCAATTGTATTTCAATAAATTAGCAATGGACAATCCAAAAACAAAATGAAGAAGACAATTCTACTTACAAAAGCATCTAAAAGAGTAAAATACTTAGGAGTAAATTTAACAAAAGATGTTTAAGACTTGTACACTGAAATCTATAAAATATTATTGAAAGAAATTAAAGATCTAAATAAATGGAAAGACATCCATTTTCACTGATTGGGAGACTTCATATTGTTAAGGTGGCTGTACTCCCAAAATTGATCTACAGATTCAGTGCAACTCCTATCAGAATCCCAGCTGGCTTCTTTATAGAAATTGATAAGCTGATTCTAAAAATCATATGGAAACTTAAGGGACCCACAAGAGCCAAAACAGTTTTGAAAAAGAACAACAAAGTTGAAGGACTCTCATTTCCCAACTTCAAAACTTAGTACAGGCGGCTTCCCTGGTGGCGCAGTGGTTGAGAATCTCTGCCTACCAATGCAGGGGACACGGGTTCGAGCCCTGGTCTGGGAAGATCCCACATGCTGCAGAGCAGCTAGGCCCGTGAGCCACAATTACTGAGCCTGCGCGTCTGGAGCCTGTGCTCCGCAACAAGAGAGGCCGCGATAGTGAGTGGCCCCCGCTTGCCACAACTAGAGAAAGCCCTCGCACAGAAACGAAGACCCAACAAAGCCATAAATAAATAAATAAATAATTTTAAAAAAATTTATAAAAAAAAAAAAACAACTTAGTACAGGGACTTCTCTGGTGGTCCAGTGGTTAGGAATCCTCCTTCCAATGCAGGGTACATGAGTTTGATCCCTGGTCAGGGAACTAGGATCCCTCATGCCACGGGACAACTAAGCCTGTGTGCCACAGCTACTGAGCCCGCGTGCTCTGGGGCCTGTGAGCCGCAACTACTGAGCCTGTGCACACTGGAGCTCGTGCGCCACAACTACTGAGCCCTGCGCACCCTAGAGCCCGAGTGCCACAACTAGAGAGAAACCCACATGCTGCAACAAAAGATTCCGCATGCTGCAGTGAACATCCTGTGTGCCGCAACTAAGATCCAACACAGCCAAATAAATAAATACATAAATAAACAAAATTTTAAAAAACTTACTACAGGGCTTCCCTGGTGGCGCAGTGGTTGAGAGTCCGCCTGCCGATGCAGGGGACGCGGGTTCGTGCCCCGGTCTGGGAGGGTCCCGCGTGCCGCGGAGCGGCTGGGCCCGTGAGCCATGGCCGCTGGGCCTGCGCGTCCGGAGCCTGTCCTCCGCAGCGGGGGAGGCCGCAGCGGTGAGAGGCCCGCGTAACGCATTAAAAAAAAAAAAAAAAAAAAAAAAAAAACTTACTACAAAGCTACAATAGTCAAGACATTGTGGTAGTGGCATAAGGACAGATGTATAGGTCAGTGGAATTGAATTGAGAGTTCAGAAATACACCCTCACATTTATAGTCAGTTGATTTTTGGCCAGAATGCCAAGACAGCTACATGGGGAAGGTGTAATCACTTTGACAGATGGTACCGGGACAATTGGATATCTCTTGTCCACACAAGTACATATTCATAGCAGCCAAAGGGTGGAAACAACCCAAATGTCTATCAACTGATGAATGGATAAATAAAATGTGTAAAACCCATACAATGGAATATTATTTGGCCTTGAAAATGAGTACAGTACTGATTTGGGCTACAATGTAGATGAACCTTGAAAACTTTGTGGTAAATGAAAGAAGCCAAACACAAAAGACCACATATTGTATGGTTCTACTTATAGGAAATGTCCAGACTAAGCAGTTATAGAAACAGAAAGTAGGTTAAAGGTTGTCTGCGGCTGGACAGGATAAGGAAGGGCGGGTGACTGCTAATGGGTACAGGGTTTTGTTTGGGTTTCTTTTTTGGCAGGGGGAAGGTCAGTGGAAATGTTGTAGAATTAGATAGTGATGGTTATACAGCTTTGTGTCTTTACTAATAACCACAGAAAGGTACACTTTAAAAGAGTACATACATCTTTTGACATGCACATTATATCTCAATATCAAAAAAAGAGCTTGCAGTAAATTATTACCTCGGTAAAGGTTTTTTGTTTGTTTTTTTTGTTTGTTTGTTTTTGGCTGCGTTGGGTCTTCATTGCTGCGCACAGGCTTTTTCTCTAGTTGCGGTGAGCGGGAACTACTCTTTGTTGCGGTTTGCGGGCTTCTCACTGCAGTGGCTTCTCTTGTTGCAGAACACGAGCTCTAGGCGCACGGGCTTCAGTAGTTGCAGCACGCAGGCTCAGGAGTTGTGGCTTGCGGGCTCTAGAGCACAAGTTCAGTAGTTGTGGCACATCGGCTTAGTTTGCTCTGCGGCACGTGAGATCTTCCCGGACCAGGGCTCAAACCCGTGTCCCCTGCATTGGCAGACAGATTCTTAACTACTGTGCCACCAGGGAAGTCCCCTCAGTAAAGCTTTTTTTAATATATAAATTTATTTATTTTATTTATGGCTGTATTGGGTCTTCATTGCTGTGTGCGGGCTCTCTAGTTGCAGCAAGCGGGGGCTATTCTTTGTTGTGGTGTGCAGGCTTCTCATTGTGGTGGCTTCTCTTGCTGCAGAGCATGGGCTCTAGGCATGTGGGCTTCAGTAGTTGCAGCACGTGGGCTCAGTAGCTGTGGCTCGTGGGCTCTAGAGGCTCAGTTGTTGTGCCGCACGGGCTTAGTTGCTCCGCGGCATGTGGGATCTTCCAGGATCAGAGCTCAAACTTGTGTCCTCTGCACTGGCAGGCGGATTCTTAACTGCTGTGCCACCAGGGAAGTCCCATGCTCAGTAAAGTTTTAATGAAGGTAAGCCAGAAAGGAAAAAACAATGTACAGTTTACTCCAGTCTTCCACTTGTTCATGTTAGATGAGCATTTCTTTCCCATTTAAGACAAGACAGTGACCACCAAGGCAGGGCTGAAGAAATTTTAGGCTTTGGGCTTAAATTGTTGTTGTTATTTAATTTTTATTTTGAAATAATTTTAGATTTACAGAAGAGTTGTAAAGACAGTACAGAGTTTCCCTGAACCCTTCATCCAGCTTCCTGTAATATTAAAACGTCTTACATAACCCTGATTCATTTATCAAAATTAAGAAATTAATCAAAAGTGAATGCTAATGAGTCAAAACATATCTGGAAGGATAAACAATAATAACAGATCATAAACTCAGTGTCATGTGAGTTTAGGGAAGTGGGAGAGTGAAGGAGAAAAGAATCATTTGTGTATGTCCATATGTATCTGTTCAAATATTACTTAGGAAAAAAATAGAAGGATTTATAATACCAATTGAAAAATTTAGGAAATCACTGGTAGAATTTAAAACATAGGGACTTTTCTGGTGGTGCAGTGTTTAGGACTCCACACTCCCAATGCAGGGGGCCTGGGTTCAATCCCTGGTTAGGGAGCTAGATATCACATGCGTGCTGCAACTAAGAGTTTGCATGCCACAAGTAAGAAACCCTCAGGCCACAACTGAGGAACCAGTGAGCTGCAACTAAGACCCGGCATAACCAAATAAATAAATAAATAAATTTAAAACACACACGCGCGCACGCGCGCGTTAGAAGTTGATTAACAAATACAAATAAGAGAAAGAAATATGAGGATTGCCCATGAATTAAAAAAAAAAAAAGAAAGAAAACTTTAAGAAATTAACATTGGGGGCTTCCCTGGTGGCTCAGTGGTTGAGAATCCGCCTGCTAATGCAGGGACACGGGTTGGAGCCCTGCTCCGGGAAGATCCCACATGCCACAGAGCAACCAAGCCGATGTGCCACAACTACTGAGCCCGCATGCCACAACTACTGAAGCCTGCACTCCTAGAGTCCATGCTCCACAACAAGAGAAACCACCTAAATGAGAAGACCACACACCACGACAAAGAGTAGCCCCTGCTCACTGCAACTAGAGGAAGCCTGCAAACAGCAACAAAGACCCAATGCAGCCGATAAATAAATAAATAAATAAATTTATAGAGGGAAAAGGAAAGACGTTAACATTGGTATACGATTAACTAAGAAACAGACATTATTTGGATTTCACCAGTTTTCCCACTAATGTCCCTTCTTTGTTCCTGAATCCAAACCTAGATTCTACCTTGCAGTTAGTTGCCATCTCTACACAGTCTCCTCTAATCTGTGACAGCTTCTAAGTCTTTATTTTTCTTGAGCTTGACACTTCTGAAGAGTATTGATCAGGTATTTTGTAGTGTCCCTCCATTTGAGTTCTCTTCATGATGAGACTGGGACTATGGATGTTTGGAAAGACTGTCAGAGAGGAAACGTGCCCTTCTTATCACACATGGTATCAACTTGCTGCTAGTGATGTTAACTTTGATCATTTGGTTAAAGGAGAGTCTGCCACGTTTCTCTACTGTAAAGTTGCTATTTTTTCTCTTTCTCTTTTTTTTTTTTTTTTGCGGTACGTGGGCCTCTCACTGTTGTGGCCTCTCCCATTGCGGAGCATAGGCTCCAGATGCACAGGCTCAGCGGCCATGGCTCATGGACCCAGCCACTCCGCGGCATGTGGGATCTTCCCGGACCGGGGCACGAACCCGTGTCCCCTGCATCGGCAGGCGGGCTCTCAACCACTGCGCTACCAGGGATGCCCTCTTTATCTTTTTAATTTTATTTTATTTTTATTGCTTTGTTCTTTTCAGTTTTTCCAAGTCACTTTGGATTTGTGTTCTATTGATTAACAAAGGAATACTGACACCTGTTACTGAACTTGAGCTCCCAAAATGCATTGTGGCACCAACTACTTGCTGTTACTCAGCAAGGATAGATGAGACCATCTGCATTTTTCCAAGAAAAGCTCAGTCACTTTTTGGGGGTGGGGTGGGGAAGTCCTGATGACTGACTGGATTTTCAAGTCTTTATTAGGCAGCAAAATACTACCTCAGAAGAGAGGAATGGAGCAGGGTTATTTCCAGAGTTTGGATGGCATACCAATCTCTTTCGTAGGGAGTGTTGACTTTTTTTTTTGAGTGGAAGTTTTTAGAGTTATCTTGGAACATCAAAGTATGCACCGTGTAGAATATCTAGAAACCTTGTAGTTTATTCTTACTTCCTTCATCCTATCTGTACATCTGCTACTATGTGCAGTAGGTCATGTACTCCAAGAGAACTTTGGCAAATTAAAATTACTGGTCCTTGGGCAACTTAATTTACATTTCATCAGGAGCTTTCATGTCAGAATCCAGGGCATAATCTCACTACCATTCTGTTCTTAACACTAGACAGGTACTAGTAAGCACTGTGTACAGTGGAATTTAAGCAAGGCGAGTCCTCATGGGAGATGCATTGTGAACACTGAACCTTTACATTTGAGCTATCATTCAGTGTTGCTCACACTATCATCCATTTCTGTTATTTTTCTCTTAATGGACATTTCCGCTTTCTTCTTGGGTGGAAACCCGGAAGCCTCCAGACCTCATTGCAAGAAGGCCTTGATTATTCCCTGGTGCAGCTTCAGTGCAGTCACTGATTACTTGACCAGGTCTTCTGGCAGCTGGACACCAACTTAGGACCAAATAACGTGTGTCTTAAAGAGATCTAACAGTTCCCAAGATTTTAACGTTCACTCTGTCACATTCCTTATATTCCTACTTCCACATTAGTCTACCTCAAACCAGTCACAAGAGGGACAAATGATTTTAATCTCCTATTACCAAAATCTCTCACAGCTTTTAGGGATATTCTTTGTAAATTATATTGCTCCTGGGCTCTTCTTAAAGATCATTATTTTCATTCAGAGATTTACTTTGAGTAGTCTTTCATTCAGCTTTCCTTCTTTTTTTGCTATTCTTCTCATGTGAATATATGTCTACTATAAAACATCATCTGTACATGAGCTATAATATGATTGTTTGGTTCTGAATTGTATCATTAATGTTATAGGTATTTATCTAATAGGCATTCTCTCCATGATTTTGTTTTCTAAAGTAATTAAAGTGGTTTAAGTCCTGATTCCTCTGTTTACTTATTGAGGTGAAATTCATGTAACATAAAATGAGATATCTTAAAGCATACAATTCAGTGGTATTTAGTACATTCTCATTTTTGTGCAGCCATCACCCTGATTCCTTTTTATGTTTGTGTATAGCAATGAAAAACCTTATATAGGCCCCAAAAGCCTTGTATATACTGACAGGGTAAGCTTTTCATTGGCTTCAGAATTTGTGTGCCACTGCTGGAGGTTAGTTTCCTCCAACAGTGAAACAGTGGTCCATTGGGTTTTGTTTGTTTGTTTGTTTTTTGCGGTACGCAGCCCTCTCACTATTGTGGCCTCTCCCGTTCTGGAGCACAGGCTCCGGATGCGCAGGCTCAGCGGCCATGGCTCACGGGCCTAGCCACTACGCGGCATGCAGGATCTTCCCGGACCGGGGCACAAACCTATGTCCCCTGCATTGGCAGGCGGACTCTCAACCACTGCACCACCAGGGAAGCCCCAGTCCATTGGGTTCTAAGTAACTATGGCTTATTACGGCATATTCTACCATACCATAATTATACTAAATAAGAGTGCTAAAATTATTCATGCTGCTTTAATTTGGGGATAAGGGGGAAATTGTTTGTTACTGAGATTCTTTTTTCTTTTTTAATAAATTTATTTATCTTTGGCTGCATTGGGTCTTCGTTGCTGTGCGCAGGCTTTCTCTAGTTGCGGTGAGAGGAGGCTACTCGTCGTTGCGGTGTGCGGGCTTCTCATTGCAGTGGCCTCTCTTGTTGCGGAGCACAGGCTCTAGGCGTGCAGGCTTCAGTAGTTGTGGCACACAGGCTCAGTAGTTGTGGCTTGCAGGCTCTAGAGCGCAGCCTCAGTAGATGTGGCACATGGGCTTTGTTGCTCCACGGCATATGGGATCTTCCTGGACCAGGGCTCGAACCTGTGTCCCCTGCATTGTCAGGCAGATTCTTAAGCACTGCGCCAGCAGGGAAGCCCCCTTACTGAGATTCTTGAAATGTCCTTATAATTAAACAAATGCTTCTTTAAAATTCTGCAGAAAATGTCACACACTCATCTGTTGCCCAGTCTACACAAATATCAAATCATCCACCGAATTATTCCCTTTTCTTTGCCTTCTTAGGAAATTAACCTGGCATGAGCTGATCTTTCATTGATTAACTGATTTAAAGTGATATAGCAGGAAGTAGTAGGGTTAGTCAATATTAGGATATTGATGATTTTTAGCTCATCAGGCCACCTTTGAGAATTCTACTTAGCGTATGTACTAGCTAACGCAGTTCCAAAGCTTATTGCTTAGTGTCTATTTGGAAGCTTTTAAAATAATTGAACTAGTGATGAAGTCATGAACTCCCTCCCAGGCTTTCCTCATGTGCTCTGGGGCCTCATTCTTCCTTCAAGACTGTGGGAATTGCCCCAGCTGTTTTGTCATATACATATACTTTCTCTAAAATTCCTTTCCTTCTTGGAACAGTTCCATTAGCATTTGCTTCCCATCTACATGATGCGGATCAGCGCCTTTTTTGCTGGAGAAAAATGGAGTCAACACATTAGTGTGAAGGAATTGTAGCCAGGCTGTACCCAGGCCACTTGAGGACTGCTCAAAGGTAGAATCCTCAACAAAGGAACTGCCGTGAAACAAGAGAGAACATGTGCACACAGAGAAAACTGGCTATCTAGTGCCACCCTCGTTTTGTTCTCTAACCAGCTAAAATGTGAAAGGGTTTTGCTGAATGTTATTTAGAAATGTTTAGTATCATGCAGTAGATTCTAAATTCAGTCTAGAGACTTTTTTGTTCTCCCAAGCGAGTCTCCATCTTCCCAAGAACAACCAGAAGTTAGAGCTCATAGGGAATGTTCACTGATGGACCAGATGTTAAATCTTGTATGTTTCCAAGGAGCTCAGTGCGCCATGTCAGGGAGACTGCTGTCGTTGTTGCAGCAGAGCTGCTTCCTGGGATGGAAGGAGTGCTGTTTCACCTCTGGCAGGGCTTCTCAGCCCCTGCTCCCCTCACATTTGGGCTGGATAGTCCTTTGTTGTGGAGAACTGTCCTGTACATTGCAGGCTGTTCAACAGCATCCCCAGCCTCTGCCCCCTAGGTGCCAGTCATACCTCTTCCTCTCTCCCCAAGTTATGACTACCCGGATGTCTCCACACATTGCTAAATGTTCCCTGGGGGCAAAATTGCCCATGATTGAGAGTCACTGATCTTAGGTTTCTTCCAAAGGCAAGATGAGGTTCCTGACTCTTAACCAAACCGCCTAACCGCTAAGTGTTTTTTCTTCTTCTCCCAAGTTAGAGCCTAGAGAAAGAATTCTTCTGCTTTCATGTGCAGATAGAGAAACAGGTACTCTGATAACATAGGAATCGGTCAGAACCTGAACTGCATTTGGCGTTGGCAGCCACTGGGGATGGCAACTGATGAGCCAGCAGTGACCTCCTTACTACCTGCCCCTCTTGTTCTAATTAAACAAACTTTTACTGTCTTTCTGTTAATGAGTCAGCTGGTAAAGAAAACACTCTTCTTTTGCCAAAGCTTTTAGGAAGCAGATACATGGCAGAGTTTTGTACACATAAGTTCCTGTTGTACTGACTTTTTCCTCCTGGGGAGTGGGGAAGGATATCAGTGAAAATAGAAGTGCCAACATGGATGTGTAGCTATAGTGAGTAATGGTTTTTCAAAAATCCAAGATTTTCTTCCCAAAAATAACAATTAGAAAGCACCACTATTCTCTACATTTTATAATAAAAAGTAAATTCTGATGTCAACAGAGGATTATAAAACCTCTAGTGCAGCAAACTCCACAAATTGGTCCTGGCAGTGGATTTTGTGGCAGCGTGCTAGCAACTGGGAACATCCTTGGCATGGCCTGTGATATTCAGTCACCTGAAGTGCGTATTTGAAGTGTTTAGCGTGGAATTTGTGTGCTGTACAAGTATTAGCAATTAAGAAAACGCCAGTAGAGTTTTAGAAATGAAAAAGACCATGGGAAAGGGAGTTCAGAGAGGCTAAGGACCAGAGCAAAGTCCGAAGACCTAGAGCTTTTGATGCCTCCAGCCAGGTCTTTTCAGTTGTACCATACTGCCTCCCAGACTAGCTGCTGGAGAAGAGCAGTAGAACGAACACAGACGGGGAGCCTTAGAAATGGTGGCAGATGCAAAATGCTAGAGGTGGAGAGAAAGCGCAACAGCTTTAACTCCTCCAGAAATGCTGTGGCTGCCTTTTCTTGGAGCTGTGGAAGGTATGTCAGCATTGCTGGTTCAGGGCTATGAGGGGAGGGTGAGAAATCAGGTCTTGTTTTCGTCCCCCTCTTCCCTGCTGCAACCTGCAGTTTGCAGCAAGCCTTCCCAAAGCTTAATTGCCAGAGCAATGCCAAGTGCACAGAAGCTCTACTTACAGTTCCCCCACTGAGAGATTTTAGTTTGGAGTTTTGCTTTAAGCTCTCTGCTAATCCAACCAGTCACGTATTTTGGAGAGAAACTACCAGTCTTCTTTTGAGAGCACAGTGATTGCTCAGTTTTTCATGGTTTTCTTCCTCAAAGTAGATGCCAACCTCAACGTTACAGAAGAAAGCCTTTCTGAACATTATAGCAAAACTAGTTGGGTTTCCATAGGGTTATTAATAGCTTTGAATCCATTGTGGGCTATGAACAGTAGTTCACAGTCAAGAACAGCAGCCACCGAAGAGAACTGTAGCTGATGGTATATGTGGTTCAGGTGGATGGGCAGGCAGTTACTGCTACAGCTTGCCTAATTTATAGGTATTAACACATAAAAATTCGTTTAAAAACTAGTGCCTCATTGGTGAAACCCAGTGAGGTTATACATAGTATCATTACAATGTAATTAACTGGGAACAAAAAAGCATTAGAAAGTGCTGTGGGATTAGAAGCCCCAGCTTGCCCATTGTGCCTTTGAGCCAAATGTAACACCAGCCTGAGAAAAGAATAGTCATCATGAAAATATTTTCTTTCCTTCCAAGTCAGGAAACAGACTCACAATGGAGTCTACTTCTCCATTCTGAATTTTGAGATGTGCAGGAAACAACCAGCCATTACCAGCTGAGGTTTTCCTGCTGATAAATGAACCCTGAGGCCACAGTGACCTGTCTTGTTAATGAGTTAATGAAGAATCTGGTCCTTGCATTGACCCTCTCCTTAAAAGCTTTCTTTGGAGCTGAAACAACATTCCTCTAATTTATGAGTTAACTCTTTCTTACTTAGCAAATGAGAAAGAGAAGGGGAGGAAAGAACCAAGTGGCAGAGAAGTGGAGAGTCTACCAGGGGGCTTTGATTTCTGAAATTTTTTAATTTGAACATTAACTTCACTTGCAGATAGAAATATCATTCAAAGAAATATTTTCCTCTTATTGAAGAACCTTAATAGAAGTGGTCTTGTATTTTTTATGTTGCATTTTACCCCAAGGCAATGACATTTTATTGAAGGATTTCCCCACCCATTACTCTGACAAGAAACTGCTTTGAATTGAGCAACGGAAGTATTTGATTTTTGTGTAAACATTTCAGTATAGGAAAAAGCAAAGGAATGTTTACTTCTGTAAGTAAATGTTATGAACCCAGCATTTATTAACGGAGGCAGATCCTGTCTTCAGCTTATTGGAGAAAGAATAGTCTCCTTTAAATTAGGTTATTTTTAAGAGCCAGACATTATTTCTTCCTCCAAATTATTTTTTCTTTTAGCGATTGATTGTGATGTTCTATGATTTGAAGGTTGTTGTAGATACCTCTGTTACAGGGTCATTTCTCAGCTTTGCAATTCTAGAAATGTGATTTTACTAGTTGATTAGATTCTGAAGAACTGATTCATGACTCATTAGGCTAGTGTTACATTTGGTTTAGAAAACCAAAGTGCTTGTTGATTAACTTACAGTTATTATTTCATTAACCAGAAGAGTTTGTCCTATTGAGGCATCCCCAAACCAGTACCCGGAAAATCATAAAAAGTGATAGGAGGCTTTGTAAGGAGGTAAGCAAAGAAAAGAAAAGAGATCAATCATCTTCTCCATATGCCACTTAGAGACTTCTAAGGAATCTCTCTTCTACTGTAAGGCATTTATCTGTCAGGTACTTGGTATTGGTGGTTCGTATTTAAACACTCTCTACCTGGTCAGTGCTAAATGGTCACTGCTAAGACGGCTCAGGATGGTAAATTGAACACATGCTGCCACACATTTGCCCCAAATTCCTAAATATATCAGAAAGATACATGTTTTTAACAATGTTGGAAAAAAAGAATGTTCGGGATAATCTGGAAGTTTGAGGAATTCCTGAAGGACAGAAGGCAGATGGAATCATATTAAAGGTAGAAACCGGAATCCAGAAGTCCTGAATGTCCCACCTCTCCCATGTAATTACTGGACACGGCTGTGGTGAATGGTTGTAGCATTTACACACTGGGGAGCTAGAACATCACTTGAACTAGCACAAATCAAACCACAAGAAAACCAGAGTCATGAGAGAAGCTCCAAACTCAAGAAATTGAAAAGCTAACATTGGAGGCTCCAAATACTATAAATAGAATGTAAAGGAGACTTAAAGGGAAGTGTGTTTATACCCTGAAAGGAATAAAAAGAAAATATTTCGGGCTTCCCTGGTGGCACAGTGGCTGAGAGTCCGCCTGCCGATGCAGGAGACATGGGTTCGTGCCCCGGTCCAAGAAGATCCCACATGCCGCGGAGCGGCTGGGCCCGTGAGCCATGGCCGCTGGGCCTGCGTGTCCGGAGCCTGTGCTCCATGGCGGGAGAGGTCACAACAATGAGAGGCCCACGCACCACAAAAAAAAAAAAAAGTTTCATTCATGAAACAAGAACAGACTCTTATGGGAAAGAATGAATTTTATTTCCTAGATCTTGGAAATAAAACATGATTGTTTAGCTAGAACCTCATTGAAGGGACTCCATAGTCTAATAAGATACAGTTAAAGGGAATTAGTAGTGAGCAGAGGAAAGAGCCAAAGAATTTTCCTAGGTTATAAAATAATAAAGAGATAGGCTGACAGAAAAGTAACTATAACAAAGGGAGTCATTTCAGAAGTTTCGGGATTCATAGAATATGAGTTCTGGGGGTAAAAGAGAAGAAATGGAGGGGGGAATAAATACCCAAAGAAATAAAGGAAGAAAGTTTCCCAAACAGAAGAAAATAAGACCCTTAGAATGAAATGGCCCACTGTGAATATATCAAGTTAAGAGGGCTTACTTATATGTTTTACACGTATAATGGAAGTCTCAAAGACTAGGATAAGGAAAAATCCTAAAAGCTTCCAGATAGAGAAAACAGTCCAGCCTATAAAGAAGCAAGAATCGTGTTGGTATCAGAGTCTTATTGGCAACTCTGGATGCAAGAGGATGATGAAACAACATATTCATAGTTCTGAGAGAAAATACTGTAGAACCTAAGAGCCCATACCCAGGGAAGCTATCCCTCAGGTATTAAGGGCCAGTGAAGGCATTTTTCACGTGTGCAAGACCTCAGTTTCCCGCTCATGATTCCTATTTTATAGAATTACCAGAGAGATGTTGTCCAGAAAAATTAAAGGGGGAAACAAAAGAAGCATTAATAAAGGGGGAGAAAACTCAGCAGAAAATGCCTTAGGCCAGTAATCCGGAACTTGAGCAGCTGTATGCTCCTGACAGCAGTGACATCTGTAGACACAGGCAAAAGCAGCCGCCCAGAGCCCTCAGTCACGGTCTACTCTGACATCCACTGTGGATGCCACCACAAGTCCAGGTCTCCAGATTATGCTCATCTTTAAGATTCTTATCCCCACCATGTCCCTCCCTATCCTTTCATACCCGCATGTAGTTTGAGCTCAGTGACCTCCCTTCAGTTTTGTAGGAGTGGAAAAAATCTCCCTTCTTCCCTCCTAGATCCTTTGGCTAGTCTAATAATTAAATTGACATAAGACTGATTAACAGGAGAAAAACAAATCTAATTTTGTATGTACCAGTGCCCCACAAAAGTATGAGACTTAAAAGAAGTGACCAAAACAGGAAGCTTTTATACCTTTTAGATAAAGAAACAATAAACTTGTGAAGAACTGACAAGACAAAGGGGTTTGGGCTTGGGGTAGTAAATTGGTGAAGAAGTAACAAGTTTGGTTTATTCAGCATTCTTGGCTATATCTGGTGATAAGGATGCCCTCTACCCCTGTGGTACCTTTCCTGTGGGAGGTTATCTCCTGCTGATTACTGGGACAAAGGAGGATCAGTGTCCTTCTTTTACTGGCTATTTCTCAAGTACCTTTAATTCAAAATATCAATAGGCTGAAGTGGCATATTTTGGGGTGATACATTCTGAGCCCCTGCTGATTCAACTTCCTTGATGAATAATCCCTTTACCTTATGCCTTCACTGAAACTGGGCCAAGTGGTCCCCTGGAAACACTGCTTCCCCTACAGCAACCTCAGGGGGCTGCTGTTTTTTCTCCTACACTTTTCATTTCCCAAAACCTGGAGTTGAAATAAATATCTTCCTTGTACCCCATCACTGCTTCCAAATTCTCTTTCCTCCTCCTTCCTGGATTTGCCGTTGAAGTTAGTGGAAGTACTAAAGTATTTGAGCAAAGAACGGTAAGAGGAAATGATCAGAGAGTAGAACCTTTGAAGTAAAGGTTGTGGAGGTTTGTTGGATTGTCAGAGAAAGCCTATGCAAATAGGTGGCTGAGTTGGACTAAAAAAGTTACCTGACTCTGAGAAATTTGAAAAATTGAGAGAACAAGTTTGGATCATCTGTGGATATTGAAATCATCTGATAGAGGCTAAGAACAAACAAGCTGTCAGTGACAAGGGAGTGACTGGAGAAAGCTGTAGCTGGTGACAATAAGGAGGGACAAGGGGCAGTAAAGCCTCAGGACCTGTGCTTCAAAGTAGGACAGTTTGCCCCCCCACCCAAAAAAAAAAAAGGAGAAAGTTTAGAAGCAGCAGCTCCGCCATCTGTCCAGCGCCTGTACCTGTGGATCCTGCCCTTCCTAGTACCGTATTCGTCCCCCATCCACTGCGTGCCCTGCTCCTCTCAGTGACCTTGCCTTTTCCTGCATTTATCCCCTTAATCCCGCACCTTCATCTTCTCACTTCAGCTGGATCATTCCCCTCGGCAAACAGACCATTCTGATGTCACCTGCCTTAGTAGGGAAGTCCATTTTAACTAAGACACAGCACAGTTGAAGTCTTTTTAATTTATTTTATTTTTATTGAGGTATAGTTGATTTACAATGTTGTGTTAGTTTCATGTGTAGAGCAAAGTGATTCAGTTATACATATATATATATTCTTTTTCAGATTCTTTTCCCTTATAGGTTATTACAAAATATTGAGTATAGTTCCCTGTGCTTGTTGCTTGTCTGTCTTATATATAGTAGTGTGTATCTGCTGATCCCAAACTCCTAATTTATCCCTCCCCCCCTTTGCCCTTTGGTAGCTGTAAGTTTGTTTTCTATGTCTGTGGGTCTGTTTCTGTTTTGTATATAAGTTCATTTGTGTCATATTTTAGATTCTATATATAAGCTGTACCATATGATAGTTGTCTTTCTCTGTCTGTCTTACTTCACTTAGTATGATAATCTCTAGGTCCATCCATGTTGCTGCAAATAGCATTATTTCATTCTTTTTTATGGCTGAGTAATATTCTACTATACACATATACACACACACACCCCAACATCTTTATCCATTCATCTGTCGATGGACATTTAGTTTGATTGAAGCCTTTTTAAAAGAATGCTGATATATTCCTTAAAAAAAAAAAAAAAGCCAAGAAAAACCCATGGCAAAGACCACCATAAACAAGGACAAATAACAAACTAGGAGAAATCCATTTGCAACTAAATCCAAACAAGGTACAAATTTCCCTAGTAAGAGCCTCTACAAATCAATAAGAAACATATCAACCACCCAGTTTTTAAAAGGGCAAAGAAAACTCACCAGAACGGAAATATAAATGGCTCTTACACATTAGAAAAGATGCTGAATTTCCCTCATAAAAAGGGAAACAAATTTAAATGACAAGGAGATGCTATTTTTCACAAGATTGGCAGAGATCCCAAAGTTAGATAATAGTGCTTTGACAAGGATGTGGCTCTCCGTGTTTGTAATGGTAAAAGATTGTCATCGAAGTCCATAGTAGTGACTGCCTGATAAATTATGGTTCTTCCATACAATAGAACAACATGCAGCTTGGAAAAGAGAAAGTGCTCTATGTACTGATACACAATGATCCCTGGAATACATAAATAAGTTAAAAAAGCCAGGAGCAGGATAGTGTAGAGGTATACAATCATTTATGTGCAGGATGGGAAGAGAATATATACAAATGTACATTGCTTGGATATGCATGAAATAGCTCTGGCAGGAAGAAGCAGATTTTAAAACTCTGACTTGCAGAGTTTTATTTCCAGACCCCAATAAAAACTAAATATATGGAGATTTAAGTGTTCAGATAGGAAATTAGGTCCTACCTACAGCTCTAGGAAATCAGCTTCTGGAGGAGATAACCTGTGGACTGTCAGTGATTGCATATGCAGAGAACACTGCACAAGGACACCAGAAACTGGTAAACAGTTGTTGCTTCAGAGAAAAAGAATCGGTGGCTAGGGGATTATTTTGGTCATTTTGTATTTTGACCATATGCATAAACTAAATTAATTTTTTTCCCCCAAATGGCAAAGAGTCACTGGCAAGACTTATGGCAAATACATACTTCATGTTCTGATAGTCAACGTTTCATTGTAAATCAAGAGAGCTAGGAGTATTTGAAACCTGACTGGGGGTAGGTTACAGCATTTATGAGATGGGAGGCCAACATGAAATAGATGGCTGGCTCCAGAAGGATCACTGAATTAGTTGAGTCCATGGAATGTATTCACAGGGAGACTGATTTTAGGGGCAGCTGAGCCATTTCTCATCCTCCATACGCATTCCCTTAGCCCATCAACTGACCTGCTGAATAGGAGGTCTTCTTTTCTCCAGACTTTTTTCAGTTTGGTGGGGTTTAGATTGTGCTGGGAGTGTTCCACCTTTTGTTTTTGTTTTTTAGCCTTATTTTTAACAGTTTAGTGAGAGTAATTAAAAAGTGGGTCAAGAAGCTTCTTACTGTGCTTTACCTGGCCTTTTCTCCCTCTCTCTCCTTCGTTCTGGTGGAAACCTCCTCCACCCACTGCACCACTTCCAGCCGATGGTTTCTCCCATACAACACCAGGCTAGGTCTGCTGGCCAGCAAGCAGCCTTTTCCTGGTATTTACATCCCAGGGAAATACAGATAGATGTTTTTCAGAGCATTTCAGGCTTGGCAAGATTGGCTGGACAGGTGGGATTGTTGCAACAGTTTGTCCTTATTATTACCCTCTTTCCTGTTCCTTTTCACATGTTTCAGTTGTTTTAAAGGGTTTTGTTTGGATTAATTAATTACAGGAGGAGAAAAAGCAAACCTTTTCACAGCTATGGTGGTCCAGGTGCTTTAAGAGGAGGCAAGTCATGGATGATTGTTGGCCTTTCCAGATGATCATGAGTAACTGATGCTGCAGTACCTCTCTTCCACAGAGGCTCTTGCAGAGTATTAATGATTAACAATGTTCACGGCCTCTCACAGAGTTAAATTGGTCTCTCTACGTCTCAGTCACTGAAGTAAAAAATGTGACGGAGTGATTTATCCAAAGTGGGGCAAGCCCACACAGCAGGTGAATTAGGAGTGCAGCCCAGAAGTCAGACCATCTTATTAATGCCCTGCTCTAACCACCATAACTTCCTTCCTTATTTTTTTAATCAGCTTGTGGAGAGAGCGAAAGAAGGAATGGGCTGTATTAATAATGGCTGTATTCTACCAGAATATAGAATGAAAGGCTTTAAAGACTTCCTTTCATTGCCTTTTTTACTTCCCTCCCCCTATTTAAAACAAACTTTCTGGCTTGATGACAATCTCAGTGACATTTCAGACTTCCCTTCCTAATTCTCATTTGACAGAGGCATGTCCCTTATTAGCCATTTCCCCTGATTTTCTTTGACTCTGCAGCACAGCATATATCTGAAGGGGCAGGCATCTAAGCTTTTTGTCTTTCTAAAATTTAACAGCGTACAAACCCTACTGAGAAATAAATATGATCCTGCAAAACCTTTTCTATTAAGTGCGGGAAGAGTGTTCTAGCTTTCATCTCTTTCATCATTTCAGCAGTGCACTCACTGGGGAACAGATCATTTCACCAGCTTTTCCAATGGAGAAATAGCCAGACTGATGACTTCTCAGAAGAATTCCTTTCTTTTCTTTTTCTGCTAAAAGGCACATTAAGATTTATTAACCCAGGTTGGTTATCAGTTCAAAGTCATACAGATGCATAGTGTGAAAAGGCAAAGTATATTAGGACTTCCCTGGTGGCCCAGTGGTTAAGAATCTGCCTGCCAATGCGGGACAGGTTCGAGCCCTGGTCTGGGAAGATCCCACATGCTGTGGAGCACCTAAGCCTGTGCGCCACAACTGCTGAGCCTGTGCGCTAGAGCCTGCGAGCCACAACTACTGAGCCTGTGCACCACAACTACTGAGCCCTTGCGCCTAGAGCCCGTGCTCTGCAACAAGAGAGGCCACCGCATTGAGAAGCCCGCGCACCGCAACGAAAAGTAGCCCCCGCTCGCCGCAACTAGAGAAAGCCCACGTGCAGCAGCGAAGACCCAACACAGCCAAAGATGAAATAAACAAAATAAAAATTTTAAAAATCTATAAAAACAAAATGTATTATGCAGTCTCCTGACCCAGGCCTGGGTCCTGCTTTCCAGAGGCAACCACTTTAAACTCTTTTAGCTAGTTCTTCTGGTATTATTTTGTTTGTGATTTAAACTACTGTGTTTAGTATACTGTTATTTATTGTTTTTTCAATATTACACATTTTTAAAAAGACATCATTTATTAACTTCCTGTTAATTCTTGTCTTTAAGAAGCACCAACTCCTGTTTTGGAAGAGGAGGAATTAACACTCTTGTACTGCCCCTCCCCTGAGCCCGGGTGTGGACTACCCTTGTATTTCCTTTTATGTATGAATGTTATTTGTTAGTTTGCTTCATTTTCTGTGTCCCTATCACATTTTTCCCAAACTCTCCAACAGGGCTGTGAAATCCATCTCAGTATTTGTCTCCACTATGTCAGATAATCTGTCATTTACATCCCATCCCCAGTCCCTTCTGGAGCCTTCCATCCTCCTGCTCAGGTCTGGGCTCCTTGTCCTCTCGGATTCCTGTGCAGCTGTTGTTCTGGGCCTGCCTTTCATCCCTCTTTGTGTGGCTCCCCTGTTTCTTGGATCCTTTGTCTTACTCTTTCTAGGTTTATTCCCTCGTTTTGATAGAGCTCATCCTCCAGTTACATCCTGAAGAAATGATTTATGGGAGATAAATTTTTGAAACTTGGAGTGTCTGAAAATGACTTTGTTCTGTCTTCACATTTTACTAATTGTTTTGCTGGGTATAACATTATAGGTGGAAAATGATTTTCCTTCAGAATTGTGAGGACATTACTCCATGGTCAGAAGCCATTTGGAAGTCTTGAGTCTTCACATATGACCTCATCCTCCCTGCCCCCCTCTGCCCCCCGCCTTGGAAGTTTTTAGGATCTTCTCACCAGGCACCCAGACCCCCAGCAGTGAGAAGAACCCACTCCTTTTTGCATCTTTTTCTAGGTGCTCTTCACTATCTGATCCCTTCCACTGGGTACACCAACTCAATTGCCCACTGAACAAGCGAGAAAGTCGTATCTGCATGATTCTCTTACCTTGACATAGTTGGTTGTGACAGCTGGAGGGAGTGGTCGTCTTTGCTGCAGCTCAGTTTGCTGCCTGTAGCAAATCCGTACACCTGAATAATTCTTTCTGGCAGCTTCTGACAAGAAGTTGTTCAGTTGGCTGATTATTGAGTTAGCTAATTGCTCCAATTACATCCATCCAGTATTGGTTTTAGCTTCAAGGCTGGACTCAGGCATTGCTTCTGGCTCATAACGTAGTAGAGTTTATGACTTTAAAACTAGCCCCCAAGAGCAAACAGACAAAAGTAGCCTGGCTGTGAGGTAGCCAGTGACAAGAGAAAAAAACTCATTTGCCACCCTCAGCTAAGTCCATCCTTAGGTCTCTTGACCTGGTTGTTCCAGGGCTTCATTATCACAAAATATGAATGCAAATATCACTTTTTTTAAATTTTATTTTATTTATTTATTTTTGGCTGCGTTGGGTCTTCGTTGCTGCACGCGGGGTTTCTCTAGTTGCTGCGAGCAGGGGGCTATTCTTCGTTGCGGTGCGTGGACTTCTCATTGCATTGGCTTCTCTTGTTGTGGAGCATGGGCTCTAGGTGCGCGGGCTTCAGTAGTTGTGGCTTGAGGGCTCTAGAGAGCAGGCTCAGTAGTTCTGGCGCATGGGCTTAGTTGCTCCGCGGCACGTGGGATCTTCCCGGACCAGGCTTGAACCCGTGTTCCCTGCATTGGCAGGCGGATTCTTAACCACCACGCCACCAGGGAAGCCCCACTTTTTTTTTTTCTTGCAAATTCTATTGTCATAGACCAAAAAAAGCAAAGATTCATCCAGCATTCCCCTTAATTCTGTCCCTTATTTGCGTTTCAATTAGGACCGCTTAGCCTGTGTACCCCAGATTACAGTTTACGGCAAGGATGTTGAGCATTCTGCAGGCTCTCATCCAGTGGTGCCGAGGCCAGCCTAAGACAGATTCCAGGCTCCTGACAGCCATTCACGGAGGGGTCTGCCATCTGTTGCAATGAACAAATGCTTTTCCTGTGCCTGCTCTGAAGTACTTACGTCTCCTGTAGAAGAAAACCCAGTGAAGGATGGACAGCAGCTATGAGATGAGCCAACATCGAGAGTTGTTATTTTAGTAGATATCATTATTGGAATCTATTTATAATATACGAAGTTGATACATTTTCCCAATATTCATACATTCTTTTAACAAATGTTTACTGAGTGCCTAGCAAGTGCCAGGCACTGTGCCGGGTGTTTGAGTTATATCAGTGATCAAAACAGATGTTGGCTCAAGCCTTTGTGGAGTTTCCATTCCAGCAGGGAGATAGACATTAAACGTAATAAATAAATTATGTGGTGTGTTAGAAAATGCTGAATGTTACGAAGAAAAGGAAATCCGAGGAGGGTAGGGAAATCAGGACTGTGGGGTGAGAGTTAAGTTTAGAGTATTGAATAGGATGATAAGCGTTAAGTGTCAGTGAGAAGTTTGAGATTTGAGCACAGACTTGAGGGAGGTAAGGAAGTTAACAAGATGTTATGTGGGAAGAGAGTATTTCAGGTGGAAGGAATGGCTTGCAAAGGTGTTGCACGCCTGAAGCGGAATGAGTCGGGCAGTTAGTTACGAGAGGAGATCGGAGAGGTAAGTACCTGGCGGGTGCTGTTGCCCTCTACTAAGGTGTGGAAAGCTGCTGCAGGCGAGGTCTACTGGGCATCCAAATGGAGATGCCCACTGGGCAGTTGAGTGAAATTCTGGAGTTAGGGAGAGAGGTCTGGACTGAAAATAGGACATTTGGAGGTCAGAGGCAAATGAATGGTATTTAAGCTTTAGGACTGGGTGAAATCAGTCAGGCAGTGAGTGTACATGGAGAAAAGCAGTCCAGGGTTCGAGTGCCAGAAGACTCCCAGATACCCTCAAAGAAGCCAACATTAACAATCAGACAAGTCCAAATAGTGGGCCATTCTATAGGCAAGGGGAGTGTTCTAGACAAGGGAGATCAACTTTTCTTGGTTTGAAACTTTTCAAAATTGGAAGTTTGTGGGGGGAAAATGTCAAAATTTTAAATATACTTTGCTGCCAGAGGTGAATTAGCCTCAGGAACAGATAGAACAAGCAACTCCTAAAGTCTCAGATCAATCATTTTTCTGTAGCAGCAAGATTTTAATTTCTTTCTGTATTCTAGAGAAGCATCTTTTCAAGGACATGAGAGGGTAAGAGCAGGAACAACAGGAAGTGTTGACTTTCTGCTGTGTGCCAGGTATTATGCTGCTCAGTGCGCTCACATACGTTGAGCATGTAATTATCTCTTTCTGGACTTCCTATCCCACGTTGTCCCCTTGGCAAATTCTTTCTCATCCTTCACGTTTCAGACACCTCCCCCTCCCTTTCTACAGCCTTCCGCAATTCACACTCTTAGGCTCCTACTGCACTTGCTGTGTAGCGCTTTTCTCATAATCTAATTCTTGTTTGCATATCTGTCTCAAGCAAGTGAATTAAATGAGGATAAGAAATTTGTGTTTCTATCTTCAGTGGCCAGCAGAGTCTGGCACACTGAAGGCACTCAATGAATAAAGGCTGAGTTGATGAATATCTCATTTAATCATCATGCTTCAAGGTAGTTATTATTATCCTCATTTTATTAATTGGTTACTTGAGGCTCAGATAAATTTACTCACCCAGGGTTTTAAAAGAAAAAAAACCTTAAGTGGCAGGGGCAGGTTTCTGCACGGAATGCTAAGCCGCTATGTCTCACTGCTTTAAAAACACAGTTCCAAAGTAGTACTGTTGATATGCGGGACTTAGCTATATAAGCAGTGCTCAGATATTCCAGTATTCCTGTCTGAAGTCTAGATTTCTGATTTTCCTCAGCCTTATGAAACTTACATATGACTGTCAACATAGGGGACAAGTTGAAAGTTTAAATGTATTTCTCATAGGAAGCTACAGCAGATACCAACTGTATAATCTTAAACTTAAGATTTAAAAATATTAGCTGTCTGGGACTTCCCTGGCAGTCCAGTGGTTAAGACTCTGTGCTTCCACTGCAGGGGTCACACGTTCGATCCCTGGTCTGGGAACTAAGATCGTGCATGCCACGCCGAGTGGCCAAAAAAATAATTTTAAAAAATAAAAATAATAGTAAATAAAACTATTAATATTAGAATAGGCAGATCTGTAGAGACAGAAAATAGATTAGTGGTTGCCTGGAGCTAGAGGAATGGGGGTGACTGCTAATGGGTATGAGGGGGTTTTTTCTGAGAGGGTGATAAAATGTTCCAAAATTAGATTGTGGTAATGGCTGTACAACTGAATATACTAAAAACCATTGACTTGCATGCTTTAAATGAGTGAATTCTTTAGTATATGAACTATATCTCAGTAAAGCTGTTTTTAAAAGTATTAAGTGAGAATAAAAAATGATGTGTCATCAGATTTTCCAGCATTCTTTTAGAATACAAATCATTTCAGTAGCGCATATATTTGGGTTATCGTCTCTATTATCTTCACTCTTAGAGAAAAGCTCTTCCTCGTTACAACTAGGTAAATTTTCATTTTGTGTGTTTTTGCGTGGGTGCCCTTTTAGTTTTAGCTATATCATTCAGATGAGATCATCAGTGTCGACACCCCTAGCTCCGAACCTCCTTCCTTCGTCTGGGCAGTGAGAATGGTGAACATGCTCACTCAGTCTTTGCTGAATTACCAGCTGGGCCTCACAGTGATGAGAGCAGCATCGTGAAGCCACTTGCCCCCAAGGAGAGGGCCACAGACTCCCCCAGGCTGCTCCTGGCTTCTGGGCAAGGAGCCACAGGTCAGAGGCCTTGCTCTCACAGCAGGGAGAGAGTGATGCCAAGTTTCCCAGGACAAATGGTTAATATACAAGGATGAATCAGAGAACTGAACAGTCCACCCTTCACATCTTTAGTTGGTGGAATTTGCTTTGATTTGTTTTCATTTTCTTGAACCATCTGTGCGTGGCAACATTGGCCAGCTTTGTTTCACCACACCTTCATCTCCCAGCCAGTAGTCGCTAAAGCTCCTTTTTCAAACTTATTGATTGTGATCCATAGTCATACATTTACGTTATGACCCATTGTGGATCATGGTCATAAAGGCTCTGAGGGGATCCCAGCGTGCAAAGAAACTGGGTTTGTTCAAGGTTCATCCATCACTCAGCAGTAGGGTTGGATGACAGGAACCTCGTAGAACAATCTACATTTCTGAATGAAAAAGCTACTTTAGCAACCCCTAGCTGGCAGATTAAGGAAAGGGACTCTACTTATCCTTATCATTTTTTTCTTGCCTTAGAGATGGAGGGTGGGAATTCTTTTTGGTAGTCAGTGATGCAGTGGGTAAAAATCTTCCATTTATTAAAGAGAAACTATGTTGTGGTTATACAGATTACCCAGCTGCGGTTAACATCTATGAAAACCGTTTCCTGAGTGCAGTAAAAAGAAAGTTTTCTGCTTTCTGTACCAGACTCCGTGGGAACAGATATTTTTCTTTGTTGAAATCCATTGCATTGCTTTAGCAAAGTGACACCTAGGGCTCAGGCTTGAAACAGCCCCCTTCTTTTGATCATGCTTGTGCAGGTAATTGCTTCCCAAGGACTCTTTAAATCCTACATTGTAAAGGGGTCCTGTGACAATGGGAAAACTGTGGATAATGGTGTGTCCTGGCTTTTTGAGGATAGATGGGAGCTGCCCTGGAGTGGGGCAGGTTGGGATCTGGGCCTCGTTGACTTGCCCCCTGAGTTACCAGGATAGCGGCTTCTAGGAAGCCAGAGAAGACGCCCTGGCAAGCGAGCGAGCGAGTGACAGCGCATATGCCGCCCCGAGAGGGATTTGGAGTCGGGGCCCCAGGAGGAGTGTCACGTGCTGGCAATTACCTTTCTTACTATTCAGCCCCATCTAATGAAAGGACCATAAAGTGCACACACACACACACACACACACACACACACACACACACACGGCAGAACTGTGAGGTGTCGGGAATCACTGCATGCTTATTTAGTAGTGGTAAGAAGTTGAGTCATGGAGGGGAGTAATTTTGCAAAATGTGTGCTAGCTAACTCCTGTGTGTTCAAAGCCTTGTGCCTACCCATTTCTAGAAAGGAGCGCAGGCATGACTCATCTGGTCTGACTGAAACTTCGACCTGATCTCAGCCTGGGAGGTGGCCAAGAATTTAAAAATGTATTTTAAAGTTGACATCCTCAGACATTTTCATGAGGAGATGGAGACCTGCCTGAGAAAAAGCAAGCCGGGAGTCAAACAACAGAATGAGGTTTGAGAAAACATGCCAACTCCTGAATCAGCAATTAGCCAAAACAAGCCAGTCGGAGCACATGTATCTTCTGGGCTTTGCTTCTCATGTTGGCTGGTGTCTCTGACAGATGTGCTTTTTTCCTGATGGGATTGATCAGGGTGAGTGTGGCTCCTGCCCTCAGACCAGGCAGGCAGTCCGCAGAGCCGCCCTGGCCTGGTGCAGTCACAGGACGAAACCAACAGAGCTCTCCTTCGGAAGGGCCTTGATGTGTTAGCCGCCAGATCCTGATTCTGCCTCATCTCTCCTTTGCCTCTGTGGCTGTGATTGGTTGGAGCCCATATGGAAGCAGTATCAGGAAAAACAAGCTGTGCCTTCCTCAGTTGAGCTCCCAGGGTTCTGCATAAAGAAAAATGTCATTATGGGCTTTGTTAGAAGCTGTATTTAATAATTCCTTTAAAATTCGGTCTCAGAAATGTAAATGGCCTGTTTGTGTTGGTCAATACATTATTCTCCCCAACTCTACCTGATCATACAAATTAAAGCAACAGCAGTTTGCACCTCAAGGGGAAAGTGTCCCTCCCCTCCCCAGGCATAACCCTCATTCCCAATAAACTAAACATTTCCTCCTTGGAGAGCCCCCAGGCCTCCTTCACTCCCCAACTGCTGTGAAATGGTGGAGGCCCTTCCCTGCTTTGCCCTGAGCCCCCATCATGGGAATTGTGTGAGGAAGGAAGTTGCTGGAGCAGAGGCAGGAAGGGATGTGGCATTATCTCTTCCCCAGGGAATGAGATACAACCACAGGGGAGTGGGACAAAGGAGAAGGGAAATTCAGTAGTATTTCCTAGAAGTCTGGTGGGTAGGCCAGAGGGTTTTGCTTTGCCACTGACTTCACGTCACTTAACCCTAAGCGCACCAGGCCTCCAGCCCTTGAGAAGAGTATCCAGGTATCGAGGTGAATGCTTCCGTGTTGGCCAGAGACCTCTGTGCTCACCATTGGCAGATCTAGTCTAGGACTCTGCTGATGATCTCATAACCATTGGCCATTCTCCAGTTACTGCTTTTTCCCTTTTTAGAGACTTTCTTACAGCCAGAGCTTTTTGATCCCTTTGGGATTTTCTGCATATTTATCCTTCAAATAGGGTCCTTCACTATTCATTCACCCCAGTCTGTCCTTAGACATGGCCAAGGCATTATAGGTGAGGAATGAAATAAGCAGTCAGAACTTCCTGAAGGTATTATTCTACATATTACACATTAATTACAAATTAATCACAGAGAAGAGAATGTTCGTTTACAAATGAGTCCCCACATTACCCAAGGGGCCACACTTAGCATCATGAGTCCTGGGCTGACCTGACACTGTGTGTCCATTACTATGTGATGGTGCAGTAAGAAGTACCCTACCTCATGTACATGGCATATTTGGCATAGGAAAGAGACAAATCCTAAACGAGCAATATTCTGTAAAACAACCAACCTAGACTCAAAAGACTATCAAAGACCAAAAAACAAACAAAAGGCAGAAGACTCTGCTAGATTAAAGGAGGCTAAGGGAGCCCCAGATGTGGTGCCTGATTGGAGGCAATGGAGAACAAATGTGAAGGCCGTTGGGGAGGCATTGAGGGAAATGTGAATATGAACTTTAAGTTAGATTACACCATTCTATCAATGTGAGATTTCTTGGGTATAATATAAGGTGTTGTTTACGTAGAAGAATGTCCTTAGGAGACACACACAAAGTATTTAGAGGTGAAGGAGCATGAATCATCCCCCCCCCAAAAAAGATAAGCACATGTGGCAAAATGTTAATAATTGGTGAATCTAAGTGAAGAGTGTTTAGGTAATAGTCGTTCCCTGCTTTCAACTTTTCTGTCAGTTTGACATTTTTCAAACAGGAAAGTTGAGGGAAATTTCTCAGTAGACCACACTGCTGTTCTGGTGCCATCACATTCCATACCGCAGAAGCAGGAGTGCACTGGATGCTCGCATACCCTAAAGCTCACCCACCCACCTGGCAACGCAAGCCCTTTTGCATCTTCATACAGCATTTTTCTCTGCATTAAGTGTGTGAACCAAGCATTGCAGAGGCCTCACGTGCACCAAGGAATGGTGTGGGAAAGGACCCATTCTTTCCTAATGCTTGTCTAAATTTGACCCTCTCTGAAAGGTCTGAACTAGGCAGATTAATAAAGACAAACAACAATAAAAACAAACAATTGCCTTCTGTGGCAAGGGGCGCAAGCCCACTGAGCTGGTTTCAGCAGAACAATAGACCAGTGGACGACTGTTCTTCACAAAGAGGGGCATTAACTTTCTCTTGGCATATGATGCAAATAAACTGCTGCCCAGCAGATGAGTTAGTTTGTCCCAGAGAAAAAGTCCATTTCAGTCACTTGAGAGTCCCTAACCCCAAGTTACTTGTCTCAAAAATAAATGACCTTTATCGCAAGAGAGACCAGAAACTGTGCAGTTAGAAGATCCCTACTGCTCTGGGGAGAACTGACTGTGAATGAATGTCTTCTATAGGAAGAGCCGTCCATTTAAACAGAACCAAGTCAGCTAGAATAGTCCTCCCAGCAGCAGCTCAAAGGCCAAAGCAGGCAAAATAGACCTCTGTGCTTAACAGGTAGGGAAGGAAGAGTTGAAAGGGGCTTTTTCTATAATATAGTGTTTTAGAAGCTTAGAATTCAGGGCTTTTGCAACCAGAATCATCAGGTATGTTTCATAGACATGCTATAAAGATGCAGAGCGGTGGAAATCAAATCAGACAAACTTACGTTCCCTTCACTCTTTTTTTAAAAAATTTATTTACTTATTTATTTACATTTGGCTGCGTGGGGTCTTTGTTGCTGCACGTGCGCTTTCTCTAGTTGCGGCGAGTGGGGGCTACTCTTCATTGTGGTACGCGGGCTTCTCATTGCGGTGGTTTCTCTTGTTGTGGAGCACGGGCTCTAGGCACACGGGCTTCAGTAGTTGTGGCACACAGGCTCAGTAGTTGTGGCTCGCGGGTTCTAGAGTGCAGGCTCAGTAGTTGTGGCGCACGGGCTTAGTTGCCGCATGGCATGTGGGATCTTCGCAGACCAGGGCGCCAACCTGTGTCCCCTGCATTGGCAGGCGGGTCCTTAACCACTGCGCTACCAGGGAAGTCCCTCCCTTTGCTCTTGGATTGGCATAAGATAGATAACTGAGTAGCAGATCGTTTTCTATTTGTACAAAAACGGAAGCTGCTGCTGTTTGCCAGCTTTTATTTCACCTTTTGCTGATAGATGCCTTTTTTTGGCTGGCAGTGTATCAATGTCAATATTTCTGGTTTTCCACTTTCCTGAGTCCCGATGTCCCATAGAATACTGTCAATACAATGTTGGGAAGTGAATGGGATTTAAACTCTTTTCCTAATTTACCACTGGCTTCCAGTCCATTTCCTTGAGTCATCTTGTCTTGGGCCTTGCGGAGATTACTTAGAGACTTACACAGGTGGGGAGTGAAATTGGCCCAGAGACTAGGGCTTTACATTTCATTCTTCGGGATTTCAGCTTAATCCAAAGAAGATCTGAAAGAGAATAGTGGTTTCAATCAGACAGCTCTCACTGAAGAATTTCATCATAAACTTTCTTCCCATTTCTCAGGAAGTACCGTGCCAGTTCCAGACCCTTGTATGGCTCTGGAAAGTAGTCCATGGGTAAGCTACAAATAAGTCCACTCCTGCCTTGTAAACAGATGACAAACACTAAGGAAACTGCATATCTCTGCCAAAGAATCTTTGTTCCAAATAATTTGCCTGTTAGTGGTTAAGCAGGTTGTGAGAGAGAAGGCGTAGGCTTGAGCTGGGTTCTGTATGTTGAAGTTCTAAGTAAAGGTCAGTAGTGCTTCCATGCACATGTGTTGACCCTATCCTTGCTTGTCTAATTGTGGCGTTTCCTTTTCTTTCCTGTTGGTCCAAGTGCAGTGTTAAATCCTTCTGTTATAAGATTCACTTGGATAAGTCCATTATCGAATCGTATTAAACATGTAGTGGTCACGTACCATGGCAAGGCTTTGTACTATGCTGGGTGAGCCAAGAATGAGTAAGACATGGGCCCTGTGTACAGTAAGCTCCAGGACAACAGGGAAAATAAGAATATCCTCCCCAACCCCAAAATCAGCAGTGAAATTGGTGTGTGGAAGGGATCTCCAAAGGTTATCTGTCCTCAGCTCTAGTATCAGCAAGGTGGAAAAGACAGGCCAGGTGTCAAAAGCACTGAGTACCAGACCCAAGTCTCCCACGGTGAACTTGGGCAGATTTCTTAACCTTCTTAGACTTTAGTTAACTCATGTCTAAAATAAAGAGGTTGCATTAAACAGCCTCTCAGCCGCTCCCTGTTTTGTGTCCTGATAGTATTTGGTCACAGTTTTTTTGGATGATGATCTCCTCTACTAGATTTTCTCCTGGAAGCCAAAGATTATGCTTTATATATTTTTGTATCCCCAGTTCCAAGCGCATTGTCTGGTGTACAGTAATTTCTGATTAATCTTTGTTGGATGAGTCCAATGAATGAATGACTCTAAATTCATTCCTGAACCTCAAATTCTATTCTGTGAGACAGCTGAGTGCCTGAGGCTGATTTTAAAGGTTATGGGAAAGATGTTCCCACCTTTTCTTCACAACCAGTTGTTGTGTCCTCTCATCCTTTCTGTTTCTGTTTAAGAAGTTATTTTCCCAGCTCCTTTCCAGTACCTCTCATAAATAAACAGCAGGATCCAGAGCATCACTGAGCATGGCCAGATAAAGCAGTGCTTTTGCTACGAAACAAATCATTTGAGTGACTCTGTGTCCATGCTCATGGGACTGGAGCAAAGAAAACATGTTACTTTAATCTCTTTATAATAGACTCAACAGGATGGAGTTTATCATTTAGTTGCAGTGAATTTTGTTAAACTTCCATTCTGGGGGCTAAAAGGCAGCATAATTTCTAGCAAATTATCATTGTAAACTTTGAATTCAGCAAGGAAAAAGACAATGGTCATTTTGCCCTTTTTGTCCCTCTTACTCTTCTGAGATTCTGAATATTTTTTTGTGAGGTCTTGGTTGGTGTCTGGTGTTGGGACACGTCATCGGGCTTGGTACAGTGGGAAGGGAATTGGGATAATTGCTGATTGATGGAGAACAGGACAGAAAGCACGAGAAAAAAGGCTTAGTAAGAGGCTCTTTCACAAGTGTGCTGTGCACTCAGCCGTGCTCTCTGATGGCCCGGAAGCCACCTGCTTAGAGTGAAGGCCGTGCTCCTCAGACAGGATTAGTCCTCACATCTTACGAACTTACGGTCGTAAGATCAGTAGAGTAGGAGGAGGCGGTTGAAATGTCACTGTTACATTGAAAACACCTCGGCAGCAGTAGTCTGGATATGTCTGAGTATAACCTGGATGCGGTCTGTGAGGGAGCAAGTGCAGGGTGCCTTCCTGTGAACTTTGACCTCTAACAGGTGGGTGAAGGTTCTCTTGAATGTGGTTTCTGTGACACAGCTCATCCCACTTTAGAACCAAGACTGGAAAAGCTGCAGCTGGGGGAGGGGTTGGGCTGTCAAAGCCGACTTTCTGGTAGTCCCTTGCCATTATGGCTTAGGATCCAGACCAAAGAGAAGTCAGTGTTGCTGTTGCTCTGATGCCTGTAACTGCACTGGTTCCTGCTGACAGCGGAGAGGTCTCCAAGGGCATTCGGACCTTCCCCTTGCCCCCGTTTTCCAGTGTACACACCTGCTAAATGCCTGTGGGATGCCAGTGCTGAAGTTGCTCCCTCCTGGCCTAGCTGCAGTTCTGAGAGGGGGAGCCGTAGGCTGAGGCGCTCTCTGCAGTTTCCTTCACAGCAGAATAGAGACAGCCAGCAGCCGCTGCCCAGAATCTGGCTCTTTCCTGCCTGCCTCAGCTTTCCCGAAAGCCTGATGGATGAACTTTAACAGCAGAGATAGAGGGGTCCAAGGTCAGGGTAAATCTGCCTTCCTGAAAATTGCAATGGAATGATGCCAGGATTATGCCACTAAAGCCCCATTTCAAGGTGGGGAGTGAGTGTGAGACCCCACATTCCAGGTTCCAGGAACCAAGTGCTGGTCTCTCCGTGATGATGAGCCTCCGCATGTTTTGGCTGCTACTATAAATGTGTCGTTCACTTTGATTTAGCCTCAAATACAAGATGGGTAATTTTGCTTTTGAGGCCATCAAATTAGGAAATCATACACCGTGTTAATGATCCAATGCAAGCAGACATAGAAGCTTTCTCCTAAAGCATAATAGCACAGGTGAAATTTTGCTGATATTCATTTAAAGGGGGATTACGACTTTTCCTTTTCTAGAACCTTTTTCACTGCTATGCGGCAAAAATCATTTTCCCATAGACTTCTCGAAGTGACTTGTTGAAAAGATGGTATATTCTGGTAATACTGTCAGAGCTGTAGGCTGTCGGGGAGAGGTGGTGTACAGAGCCGTGGTGCTGCCCAGATAAAATGGGGAACCCTGAGTTGCTGAGAGGTGATTGGCAAATATAAGTGGAAATTACTCCCCTTAGAATTCCCCAATTTAGAAGTGTTCTGAACACCTTTATTCTACAAAAATCTGATTCTCTCCCACTAATTGGTTCTGTCATCCAGGTGACATTGTTGAGTTTATCGAGTGTCCACTGTTTACAGAACTATATCCATGTGCTAGAGAGAGATTTGGAGACCCAGAACTTAAGTATCCACACGATATAGAGCCTGCAAAGGGAAAGTCATGTTTCTCCTCAACATCTTTGCTAGATCCCCCTCAAAGCAGAACCTTAGGTAAGGCTTTGAGTGCAGGTGGTTTAGTTGGGGAGGTGTCCCAAGAAGCAAGCGTTGAGGGGGTGGGAAAAGTGAGGCAGGGAAGGCAGAAAAGCCAATACAAGAGTGCACGCATTTCCAAGGCCACGAGCCATCAGGACTTCTGAGAAGCATTCAGTGTACCTCCCAGGACTGCGTATGTGAGGACAAGAGGTTGGGCCATTTAGCCACCAGCTCCTGTCCGCCACAACCACTCCACCACAGTGCTTCTGGCATGTAGGCAGGGTCAAGGGACACCCTGCAGCCAGAAATGGAAAGCCTCCAGACGTGTGGTTTTGGTGAGATGTTGTCCGCAGTGGCTCTGAGCTTCCTCAGAGCTGACCAGTGCAGCAGCAGCTGAACGTAGAGCCCTCAAAGCACCTGTTACGGAGAGGAGCAGTGCCGTAATGGGAAAAGAACAGGGGTGCAGTAGAAACACCAGCAGGAGGTATCTAGTTCAGAGACTGGGGGAAGGGTCTGGGAAAGCCTCCTGCAGGAAGCGGTTTCTAAGCTAAGGCAAGACCAGATGAATGGGAGGGGGACCGGGAGAGGTGAACTGCAGGTGTGGCTGGAGTGTAGGTTGCAAGGGGAGATGTGGCGAGAGAAGATCAGGAAGAACTCTGCGAGCGAAGGAGTTTAGACTTTATTGTAAGAGTAATTAGGGGTCAAGGAGGAGACATTAACCAGAAAGACGTGATAAGCTTCATATTTTCAAAAATTCACGGTGAAGACAGCATGTAGGATAGATGCCAGGATGGAGCAGGTGAGTGATGGTGGGACAAGACAGAAGCAGGGAGACAAGTGAAGAGCCTGCTTAATCATCCAGGTGAGAATATAAAAATGAGAACCAGGACAGTAGCAGTGAAGCAGGTAAGAAGGGGAAAGATTTGAGCCATATTAAGTTTCTGCCTCCCCACTTATGCTCTGTTCCTGGTAAAATATAGTCTGTGTGTGTTGATGGAGAGATTGTTGTAGGGACTGTTATCCGGAAAAGAATTAGAAGATATGAATCAAAAGCTCATAAAGAGCTCTTTGGAAAATCCTTAAGCAAATTGGGAATAAAATAGCCGTCAGAAAATCTCTCGAGTAAATTCTCACGTTAGAAGTGAGACAGCACAGTGCACCACACCGAGGGTCAGAAAAGCCTTGTTTTGCCCTGGATCTGCATCTTCTGTTGGTTTGACCTTTGTTGTATCATTTAACCTCTCTGCACTTCATTTGTTCAACTCCAAATGAGGGCAGTGATGCCTGCCCAGCCTCTTCTGAGTTGATCTTAAGCTGATAGCCTGTAGTAGGGTATGACCACAACAGGGAAGCTAAGGAGAGTGTGGAGGGTAATGGTTCAGCACTAGGAGTCTTGTGTTCAGTGTGGACACTGGCCTATCGGCTTTTTCCAGGGCAGGGGTAGTGAGCCACCCCTCACTGGCCCTGTGCTGCAGGAAGGTGGGATTTCAGAATGGTTGGTGAGACACAAGATCATCTTGAAGTTCCTCCTCCAACTCTGAGACTCAGTGGTCCTCTTTCACGGCACTAGGGAGAGTAAGATGAGAAATGGCTATGAAACACTTGAGCCTTCTAGGCAAGTGAGAGGTATTAGTATTGATGTTGTCAGTAGGCCTTGTGATGTTAGCTCAGAGAGGTTTTAAATGTTTTAACCCTCTTGCATATCCCAGTAAAGCAGAAAATGACTTCTAGTTTCCTGTATGCTGGTATATAACTTGTTTTACTTTCTAAAGAGACCAAAAGCCATGTTCATTCCATACTTCCTTCCCCTAGTACCACCTTCTTACTAGCTGCATTCTGTCTTGCTTATTTTATCTCATACATTTAACATTGACTAGAAACATTTGACCTGCCAGGACTTGAACTTGGACATATGGGGTTTCTCCCACCGTCCACGACAGCATAACCAGCAAGTAGAGCACAGGCTGTACATTCCCTGCTTTCAGGATGAGGAATGTTCTCCACCTCCTGGGAAAAACCAGGGTCCTGACTCACAGGAGTTGAAAGGAAACTGATCTTAGGGTCTTTTTAAGATCCTGTAACTCTTGCTCATCAGTGTTGGGACCTGGTTCTATTTCTCTTGAAGGGACTCCCTGGGGCTTTAGTGCACAGATGATGACCGTGATTCAGGATGGATAACATTTATTGCCCCTTTGCTCTGTGCCAGCTGCTGTTTTAAGCACTTTTTATAGAGGATACACTACAGCCCTGTGAGTAAGCATTCACTTTGTAGATTAGGAAACCGAGGCAGATGTAGTTAAATACCTAGCCTAAAGTCACATGGTTCGAGCTGGAATATGAAGCAAGGCATGTGATTGTAAAACCATGTCTGAATCATGCTGCACTTCTCCCTCCTTGCAAGCAGAGACCTGTCTGTCATACAGAGCAGACAGAGGTCTTCAGGATTTCCTATCCCCAGGTCGTTAGAGTGGTCAGAGGTATTGAGCAGGAAGAGTGCATTAGGATTCTGGTCTCCTTACTGTGCTCTCCACAGCGACAGGAAGTACCCTGGATGCAAACATGGCTCCCATTAAGATAAATCGCTTGAATCTAGGGAGGCCCGTGCCAATCAGAAAAACCATCAATCAAGAGATTAGAGTTGTTACCTGCTACATGTTTCATGTTTTTGCTTTCTCTAGGTTAAAAAGATCAAGTGGCATGAGCAGCCTTCTGGGGAAGATAGGAGCCAAGAAGCAGAAGATGAGCACCCTAGAGAAGTCCAAGCTGGACTGGGAGAGCTTCAAGGAGGAGGAGGGCATTGGCGAGGAACTAGCCATCCACAACCGGGGGAAGGAGGGGTAAGAAGTAGTGCGTTCTGTTCTCTGAAAATCCTCCAAACCCTGGGCTAGTTCATTGCACGTGCGCCACCCAATTTAAGTAGGCAGGAGCTTTTCACGGTAAAACAAAAAACATGAGTTCTCTGGTTTGTTGTTGAAGCTGTGTTCTAATGTGGGCAGGTCCTGTCGGTGAGGAAAACATTGGGGTGACAGGAAGGGGGTGGTAGGGCACGTGAGCAGCACTTCTCTCGGGGAGAGGCACGTCTGCCAAGCTGAATTTGCTGAATTGCAGCTCCCGTGAACTGTAAGTCACCTCGTTTGTTCATGTGGTCAGATCTGGCTCACCGTATCAGCCTCGGCCTCATCTGAATTATTTGGCCTTCTGAGAAGCCAGACAAGCTCAGTGCATCAAACGCAGAGTCAACAGAGCGCCTAGATGTTGTCGGGTATTGTGGGATATTTTGTCCGTGTCATTGTGGCCCGGGGTGGGGCTTCACCTTTGGCTTCAACCTATGTGACACACCAGCCCTCAGACAGCATCTGGGCCATCACATGCACCCTCTTCCTCTTCACTTTGGAATACAAAGAGGGTGTCCATAAACTGTGTACAGGAATGTCCTGAGAGAAACGGTGTTCACTGAGTACTTAGGAACCTCAGAAGGAGCCAAGAACAAAGTTACGACAGAAGTGGGTCCATGGCTCAAGGTCCACACTCCCCACCCCTAACAGTGAAAGGAAGTGTGCATGGCCCGTCAGACAGCCCTGGTACTCCACATGCCTGCCCCTCTCCAGCAGGGGCTCTCCCTGCAGTCGCTGTGCATCCCTGAGGCTCAGCTCCTTCACCAGTAAAACTGAGATAGTAATACCACCCTTAGGGTGGTTGTGAGGCTCTCATGAGACAAAACATGTGATATATATATCATGCATATATGTATATAGCACAGGCAGACCTCAGAGAGATTGCAGGTTCTGTTCCAGACCACCGCGATGAAGCAAATATCGCAATAAAGTGAGTCATAGGAATTTCTTGGTTTCCCAGTGCATATAAAAGTTACGTTTATACGATACTGTAGTCTATTAAGGATGCAAGCATTATATCTAAAACACAATGTACAAGCCTTAATTAAAAAATACTTTATTGCTAAAAAATGCTGACAATCATCTGACAACACAAGATTGCCACAGTCCTTCAATTTGTTAAAAAACACAGTATCTGCAAAGTGCAATAAAGTGGAGCACGATAAGAAAGGCATAAAGCCCTGTCCACATAAAGCCCTTTGCAGAACTGCCTGTCACTGTCACTTAAACGTGTGTATTAAGTGGTAGTCATTCAGGTTACTTACAAGCTAAATTATAATAAAGATAGGTGAGGGATTTGTTTGGGGGGTCATTTTTCTAGATTAGGTTTCACGAGTATTTGAATGAACGTAGAAGCTGATCAGTAGATTAAAAAAAAAATGTCTTTAGTGACTTTATGAGCTTGTTTAACTACCAGACTTCTAAGTCCATCTGTCAAAGATGGTTTGCCACAGGACAGAGGTAGAAGTACCATAGCCATCTGGGGAAGGGCCCACAAGAAAGCACAAGCAGGAGTCAGTGTTACCTGCAGAAGGCCTCTGATGCATGCCCTGAACCTCCCCACTCTGACTCAGCTCTAGTAACTCAGCCCCGCCACTTCTCCATGTTTGCCTGGTGATCTCAGGCAGCAGAGGAACTGCCAGTGCGTGCCACACTTTACTGCTTCTCTGAGGATTGATTATATGGGTTAGACAGTGTTGTTCTGTTAATAGAGGTCTTATAAAAGTAAGGAGTGGTGCTGTCGAAGATAAGGGAGAGATAAGAAAATGTAGGCTGGAAGAGAAAACAAGATTAAAAAGGACATCTGCCCAATGAGGACTTTTCAGGCAGTGGAAAATCACATAACTGGGTTAGGGAACAGCTAATAGCATACAACCTTTAAGCTCTTTGCTTTTCCCTCTGTCTCTGAGCCTCTTCTGCCTGGCCAGATGATTCCACGGATCTGATTGTATTTTTCCAATGCAGATCTGATGACTTCTGTGCTCTGCCTTTGGCTCTTCTCACCTGCCCTCTCTAGTGCCCACCCCATACCTCCACTCACTGCCTTTCCTAGCTCCTGGCAGATTAAAGGGCCCAACCCCTAGTCCAGGGAGGGAACTATTACTCTGGTTCTTACCTTGGCTAAGCATGAGAATCTTCTGGGGGTTTTTCCAGAGTTACATGACAAGGGCACCCCTGTGCACCGCTGAATCAAGAGTCACAGATATCTGTGTGGTGTGTGTATGTACACACAAACACACACACACACACACACACACACACACAATGGAATATTACTCAGCCACAAAAAAAGAATGAAATTTTGCCATTTGCAACAACATGGATGGACTTGGAGGGTATATGCTTAGTGAAATAAGTCAGACAGAGAAAGACAAATACTATATGATATCACTTACATGTGGAATCTAAAAAATATAACAAACGAGTGAATGAAACAAAAAACAGATACAGAGAACAAACTTAGTGGTTACGAATGGGGAGAAGGAAGGGAGAAGGGGCAAGACAGGGGTAGAGGATTAAGAGGTACAAACTACTACGTATAAAATAAATAAGCTATATGGGAATATAGCCAGTATTTTATAACTATATGGAGTATAACCTTTAACAATTGTGAATTACTTGGGAATTCTCTGGCGGTCCAGTGGTTAGGAACTCCACGCTTCCATTGCAGGGGGCATGGGTTCAATTCTTGGTCAGGGAACTAAGATCCCACAAGCTTTGCAGCTGGGCCAAAAAAAAAAAATTGCGAATTACTACCTTGTACACCTGAAACGGATATAATATTGTACAGCAACTATACCTCAATTTTTAAAAAAAGAGTCACAGATACCTGTATCTTTAAATCACTCCTCAGGTGCTTCTCGTGCACAGCCTGGATTGAGACTCACTAGACCACAGCAACTAAATTCTAGAAATGAGAGCAAGACAGTCAGCTGCTGGGTGAGCCTTTCCAGCACGTATGTAACTTAGAGAGCTGACTTCAAAACAGGGACTGTCGAGAAGGGCAAGAAGATTTCTACTGAGAAGTGTGCCCAGTGCCACAGTGTCAGAGGGTGGGAAGCACAAGCCAAACCTGAAAGGTCTGTTTGGTCAGGCCCCCAAATTCTCTTACACAGTTGCCAACGAGAGCAGAGGCCACCTGGGGAGAGTCTGCTCTGAGGGAATATGTGGAGAATCCCAAGAAGTATTACCATGGAACAAAAGTGATCTCTGCTGAAACTAAGGGGGAAAGGTCCTATTTGATAACATCTCAAAAAAGCTACTTATGAGTAATGATTGGCCTCTACCATATTTATTATGAGACTGTGACATTTTTACAGACACCATACTTAAATTGTTCTCCTATACAAGAATCCAAATCATGGATAGTGATAAAAAATATTCCTGTAATACAGTCCTGACTAAAATAAGATGGAATTGAGGTTAAAAGATTATGTTGTGCATTTTGTGTTTTGATAGTAATTCTACTTCAGTAAGTGCTATCCCATCTTTCCCTTTATAAAGCTTTAATAGAATTTGAAACTACATTGGTCAATATTGGATTATTATTGTCCAATTTTTAAATTTTATTTAGTTTATTTATTTTTGGCTGCATTGGGTCTTCGTTGCTGCGTGCGGGCTTTCTCTAGTTGTGATGAGCGGGGGCTGCTCTTCATTGTGGTGCGCAGTCTTCTCATTGCGGTGGCTTCTCTTGTTGCGGAGCGTGAGCTGTAGGCACGTGGGCTTCAGTAGTTGCAGTATGTGGGCTCAGTAGTTGCGGCACGCAGGCCCTAGAGCATGCGGGCTTCAGTAGCTGTGGCACACAAGCTCATTAGTTGTGGCGCACGGGCTTAGTTGCTCCGCGGCATGTGGGATCTTCCTAGACCAGGGCTGCATTAGCAGGCGGATTCTTAACCACTGCGCCACCAGGGAAGCCCTACTGTCCAATTTTTTAAAAGCAGTTTTGCTGTGTGAAAATATTCACATAAAGAAGCAAAGCACCTTAAGAAACAGCAGGCACAGGACCAGAGCTGAAGAATTTAGACAATGGAAATATCAGAGACAGGTTTTAATACAATTATACCTACTGTATTTAAAGAAGTAGACAAACTTGAAAATATTTGCAAGAAGAAGAAACTATAAAACGTGGCCTAAAAGACCCAAACAAAATTTCTAGAAATGAAAAATTTAATAACCATAATTAAAAACGAGAGGGATAGATTTAATAGTAGTTAGACCAGCAGAAAAGAGAAATACATGCACTGGAAAAGAGCCAGAAGAAATCATCCAGAATATTGTTCAGAGAGACAAAAAATAAGGAAGAGGGAAGTTAAGCCTCCTGGAGGACAGCGTGGGAAGAGATGAGAGACACCTCTTTACAGACTTTTCAAAACTCAAAGAATCCCAAGATAAATAAAATAGAAATCCACACTGCAGAGTGAAGTTTCAGGAAACCTGTGACAAAGAGAAAAATCTTAAGAGCAGCCAGAAAAAAGAGATTTCTTTGAAAGGAGGGGCAGTTAGACTGACAGGTAGCTTCTCAATTAACAGTACTTTTCATAACATCCCCAAATTGGAAACAACTCCGATGTCTATTTGTAATAGACAAATAAAGTGTGATGTGTTCACACACCGGGATACTCTTTACCAATTGGAATGAACATGGGTAAATTTCAGTAACATAATAACACAAAGAAGTTCATGCAGTATGGTTCCATGTATTATATTTATTTGTTTTAATTCCATTTATAAGAAGGTCAAAAATGGGCAAAAACAATGCGTCCATTAGGTCAATTTGTGAAGAAGCAAGCCACGAAAGAACGCACACAGTATATGTCTATTTATGTTGAGTTCTCAGGCTGTCACCAGGTCAAGGAGCCGAATGCTGCCAGCCTTCAGGAGGCACGTTCATAACTTTCACTCAACACCCAAGCCCAGCCAGGTGTGAGCCTGCCCACATTTCCACTTCCCTTTCAAGTTTCTGTTCCTCTGACATTACAATCTAGTTGTGCTTAATTGCGAATCATTATAAAGCAAGCTCTCCCAGTCCGGCTTGGACTTCTCTAGGGTGCTCATCTTCTGCTTCTTGGCTTGCTATATAATGATTCATCTGCCTTGCCCATTTTATACTCTGTGTGTGTGCGTGTTTGTTATATTTTACAGTAAACTGAAGTGCAGTTGAATTCAAATCCTGGCTCTTCTACCAGCCTGCCATGTGCTCTAGCCCCAGTTTCTTCATCTGTGAAGTAGAAACTCTTCAGTGTACTCCTAGGTTTATAATGGGAATTAAATAAGTAGGGGAAATGTCTGGCATGTTTATAGATAGGATTCCCCCCACCCCACCCCAAGTCTCCGCCCCCTCTTCTTTCTTCTGTCTGCCATTACTGACCACGCCAAGCTTAGGGCCTTACTGGAAGGCTAGGTGCTCTGTTCCTCTAAATCCCTTCCTGGTGTATTCCTGCCAAGCCTTCAGGAACACTTCCCACAGCCGTGGCCAGTACAGCTTGGGGGCATCTCCTCTCTGTCTCCCAGGCTGGCCTCTCTTCCTTCTCTGGGCTTTTAAAGTAGGGAAGTCCCAGGGCTGAGTGATGGGCAGCCGTCGTTCCTCATATTCTCTCCCCCAGGAAAGCTAATTCCATGGCTTAAGTACTATTTTCTGCTGACGACTCGCAAAAAAGCTCTCTCCTGCCTGACCATCCCACTGAGCTGCAGACTCCCGTAGCAGCTGTTTAGTTGACATCTCCATTTGCATGTCCAAGACATTACATCAAACTTAACATCCGAAACCAAATACGGATATCCCCCACTGTTCAAAAGCTTGCTTACACCACTTTGCTTTTGCGAAAGACCTCTACATTTTCTCCCTAACTGAAAGAAATCTGGAGAGGATTTTCGTTTTCACCAAAAGGCAATTGCTTCTTCACTTCACGCCATTTCAGCTAAGAGAGGTGTTATAGGGACGCTCTACTTTCGGATAGCTTGAGATACCTCTGCTTGCTTTCTTTCCATAAACAGACTCCTTCCTCAGACTTCTCAGAAAATGGCACCGTCACCATCCACCCAACTGATGAAAGAAAGCCCTAGGAGCATCCTTTTTCCACTCAATCCTGAAAGTCCAGTAGACAGTTCTGTCATGAAGTATTTTGGTCCATCCCAGCTGCCTGCAGTCCGGTACAAGCTCTGCTCCCTGCTTCTGTATCTGTACCTTCCCTCCATTCTTCTCTACATCACAGCCAAAATGATTTTTTGAAAGTACAAACCATTTTTCCTCTCTTCCCTGCTGATTTTAAGTAGCACTTAAACGAGTGTTCACCTCCTTACCCTGGCGTTTGCAGGCCCCCCGAGCCGTCCCCTGCCCACCTCTGACCCTCTCCCCTGCTCCAGGCGGCCCAGCCCCTGCACTGCTCCTCCGGGTCCTCCTCCACGGTGGGCTCTTGTTGTGTCACTCAGATGCCACTCTCACTCTCTCAGAGTAGCCCCACCTTAGGAAGCCTCCATCAAATCACCCTCTTTGACCTTCTTCATCTCATTTATTGTCAATTGATACATGTTGTCATGTTTTGTTTCATGTACGGTAAGCCCGGAAGGGCAGGGTCTGGTTCACCACCCCGCCACCAGCGGGGTGCTAGAAGAGCATCTGTCCCAGAGCAGGCGCTGAGCCATTGCACTGTCTAAATGCACATCCCACTAGCTGTCAGGCAGCCATGGCTTTGTTTTGGAACCTAGTAAGATTGGAATTAACCACCCAGAAAATAAGGGCATGAGAAGTCAGAATGACACCTCCACCTAGGCACCATTTTCAGACAGCAAAGTTGGTTAAAATGCCTGTTCCAAAGAGGTCAGCTGCACAGCAAAGAATCGCTGCCTTTCCTCTAAGCCATGGACTCCAGGGCGCAGTCCAGCATTTCAGGATCAGTGTCCCCAGTCGGCACTCAAGGCCTTTAACATTGCTTCCCTCTATTCCTATAACTGATCGCACTAGGTTCCCTGGCAGTGTTCGCCATCAGCAGCGCGTCTCTCCAACACTGCTGAGGTAGAGGCCAGCAGGTTTGGGGGGAGGGATCAACACAGAGAAAATCAGAGGAATACGGGCTTGGTCTCGGCTGCTGCTGGCAATCAAATTGAAGGTCATGGAGCTTGATTGGAGACCAGGTGTGCTTGTGATTCGGAGAGGCATGAAGGAGAGAGAAAATAATTTTCTTTCTCCAAAGAATCTATCTTCATGACCCCCAAGAGTCACTCTTTCAGAACGAGCACAATCTTGAGGTGAGATGGGAGGAAAGCAGTGGACAAGAAAATTAAAATCACCACCCTTTCACTTTGGCCCTCGAGGTGTTTGCGAGTCATCCTCTTGCACAGGCCTTGTGTGATGTTGAGCAGATTGCTTCTTTCACTTGCACTTCTCAGGGCAAAGAAATGCACCTCTTAGTACTTCCATCACAGAGCTTTATTCCAGCCCCAGACGGCCTGCACTGCCTGTGGCTTTCTGGTGTTGGTCCACTTTCCTTCTCAGGTTTATGCTGCACAGAACGCCTGCTGGCTCTGCTGGGGGCATAGTGATAACGCAGCCCTGAAACGTCCTCCGTTATGTGCCTGCTTCGGATTTCCCTGCACCTCCCTGTGCTCTTTCTTTTCTTGACCAGTGGGCAGGACGCCTCTCGTGGGCGGATGTGACTGTTTGGCGGAGCTTTTGGGGATCAGCTGCCCCACAGAACTCTGCCTTCTTGTGGGGGTGGATGGGCGTCCTTTCACTTGCAGCCTGGTTTCCCAGAAGTAGGTACTAACATGTTCTCTGGAAGCATTTTCTACCCTTCTCGTCCTCTTCTTCTATTTTTCCTTCCCTCCACATTGGCCTAGATCTCAAGAAAATTGGTGGCAGAAAAGTAATTTGGGTTGCAGGATCAAAAAGATGACCGAGCCTATTGTGTCTAACCTGGTTCTGAAAGGGAAAGCTTAGAAAATCCCTTAGGTTTTGGTGCTATTAGCTTATTTTATTAATGACAGTGAAGAGCTGCAGCCTCTTAAATGGGCCACATAAGGCAGTAGTGGTGGGAAGGGATGATCCCCTCTGCCCTTCCCAGCAGACTGGGCTGAATCAGTCTGGGTCCCCAGGAGTGCTGGGCACAGACCAGAAAAGAAGCCTTGCACTTGTCAGCTGGTGGTTCTCTTCTGGGACTGTAACCCGCTTAAGGTGCCTGAAAACTTTCTGAGGCTCAGTTTAAATAGGTCGTCCACTCGGGCCACCTTGGAGGAGGCAGCCTTCCCCACAAGCCCTTCCTCTTTCTGGGGCATTTGGTCCCTTGGTCCCTGTTCCAGCTGTCCCAGTTTCTGAGGCTTTATAGTGATACAGTCAGGTCAGAAATGGGAAGCAAGAACCGCACAACACTCATAGCCATTTCTGGTTTTATTGTTTACAGAGTACTTCTCACAGTTTCATTGTAGTGTCAGAGGGGTGTTATAATTTTTATTCCTGTTTTACGGAGAAGAAAAATAAAGTATCTTGCCCACAGTCACACACATAGTAAATGTCAGAGCCACCCTCATCCTTGGCACCTTTTCTGTCTTGAGGGTGGGAGGAGGATGTCGAGTAGAAGTGTTGTTCCTGGTCAGCTCTTGGCCGCAAACCAAAGCCATCGCAAGGATCCGGTTAGCAGCTGCAGATGCTGTGAACGGGGGAATGAAGTCGCCAAACCTGCCTTGATGGCCTTTGTCTGGGTTGCCCTTGAGAATTGCATTCTGCATATGTGCCCCTCTTTGCTGCCTGAGGCGTTCCCTAAACCTGAACTCTGCCTGCACCTGCTTGTTTAGCACCCAGCCTGGCTTCGCTCTCGATAGTCTCAAAGTCAGCCGGACCCGGCACCAGCACCGCTTCCGGGAACCTGCAAGGCATTATTCATGCTCAGTGAGCATCTTAATTTAAGTATCACTTCCTCTTCTTTAAAGGAAAGTCAAGAAGAAAGACCACAAATGCTCAAAGCCACATACTTCCTCTTCTTTGCGCCCCCAGGCCCGCTCTCTCAGGTATCCCTAGGTAATGGCTCTCTTGAAACATGCCCTAAAGTTGTCTTGAACCACGGCTCCCGCATTTGTTCTTTGGGAACTTCCAGAGAGGCAGTTAAAGCGCAGGCTGTCAGAACACTGATCTCCGTCGTGGTCTTCACCAGGGCCTGTGGGCTGGGGTGGGGAGGGGTGACGGTTGTAGTGTGACAAAGCCCGTCAGTGATCTCGGTTAACAGTCCCCACTGGGGAATCATGGGTCCCTTGGTAGTAGACAGAAGATGAATTTGTTCTGTCATGTGTCTACTTACCGGCCACAGTCTCTCCTGCTTTCACACTTTATCAAAAGGGGTCCACAGTGTCTGTGGCTTCCCCATCTGCCGGGGAATCTGAAATTGAAATTTAACCAGACATCCTGGATTTCATTTGCGAAATTTGATGACCTGACCTTGAGGGCTTATGTCAAGCCTACAAGCAGGCCCTGCCCTTGTGTTTCCAGCCATTCTGGCCCCTCCTTGGCAATTTTGACACAGCAGCTGAGTTCCTGATCCCAGACCAGGTGGTAGCTAGTAGTTGCTGATAACGTGCGTCAAGAGAGCTGACTGTTCCCCTTGGATTGATTGTCCTCAGAACCCTGACAGAAGCTGGCTTCCCGAAATGATGGTGACAACTCTGCCATTTTATCGAGCACCTGCTCTGTGCTAGGCATAATATGTACACTATTGCATTTAATCCCCACAACAGCCCTTCAGAGTAGGAATGATTAAGGATGATTACCTTTTTGGGGGGGGGGGCGGGCAAATTAGGAAGCAGAATTAGCAAGGTCACGTGGCTTACCCAGAGACACAGCTAGCAAGCCGCAGGGTCGGGATTCAAGCTGAGAGCTGCCACCCTGTCTGTAGTGAGGTATAGGGTTAGTGGCCGCAGGCCTGGCTGGAGAGCGGATGGGCTGGGCTGGGTTGCTCCTCACAGGGTGCTGTGGGCAGGCAAGCGAGGCCCTGAACTCAGCAAAGGAACACAGGGTCCTGAACCTGCTAACGTTCTCACCCTAAACGTAATGACCTTGTAATGACAGATGCACATTTTCCACAGTGCAACAAAGGAAAGATTAGTGCAGAGATTCAATTCTGCCTCCCGTTTTCAGTGGCAGTTTTGCTCTCTCAACAGATTAATTAGCAGCAGAGATCCCCTCCCCCCAGGCAAGCGGCAGCACAGTTCAGGCCAGAAGGTGCACGAAAATGCAGCTGTGTCTCATTCAGCGGCCAGCCTTCTCCTCACAGTGCCTGCTGCTTCAACCCTGTGCTTCCTTCTCACCCTGCCTGGGAGGCCGACAGAAGCCTTGTCTGCTGAGCCTGGCCAAGATGAGGGGCAAACCACCAGCTTTTAGGGGACCCTGTGTGTGAGCCGTGGATGGCAGAGGTGCTTGACCTCGTTCCCTTGGAGGAATTTAAGGAAAGGCCTCTTCTGTCGTCCTCGCAGAAGCACCCTGGCTGCATCTGGGTGGAGGACACAAGGAAAGGTGGGAAGGGTGAGGGGAAGGAAGGAGCTGCAGGTAAATACCTTCGACGGTGAGCGCTCTGCGCACCTCAGCCCACTTCACCTTCCCTGCAGCCCCAGGAGGTAGTTCTTACTGGGTTTCTTCCATTTGTAGAGGCACCTTTTCCCACATTTTGATACGTGTGTGCAGGGTACATAGCTTTCTCTCCCCACCAACTCAGCTCACCGCCAAGGCCAGGAAATGTGGTGTCACTATTTTGCTGCTGAGAAAAGCGATGCTCCTTGACCAGCATGGTCTGCTAATGTCTAACCAAGCCAGGCTCTGAACCTGGGCTTGAGGGAGCCCCTGTTCTTTCCTTAAAACCTGGTTACAAAATTGCGACATTTTCTTGCCTTCAGCCTCTAATGTACTTCCCCTTGATAAGTTGTTGGTTTCTCTTTTTCATTCTATTTTCACTCACATCTGAACGAGAAACGTGCTTGTTTAGACTAAATGGGAGTGGTCTGGATGTTCCTGAAATAGTCGTGTTGTCCACTCTGGGCACCACCTGTGGTCATCCGTTTATGTTTGCTGTAACCTGATAATCCCACAGGCCAAGTGAACCCCTTTACACCGGGGTGAGGGATGCGGGGGACAGGACAGTGCAGGGGAGGCATTTTCTTTTACTGCATCTGCTGACAGATACCTTCATTTTCTTCCAGGTACATTGAACGGAAAGCTTTTCTAGACCGAGTGGATCACAGGCAGTTTGAAATCGAGCGAGATCTCAGGCTGAGCAAAATGAAACCCTGATGTGATGAGGAACCTACAGCAGCTTAATCCTGTTTACAACGTGAGCTTTTTGTGCGTCTTTGAAATGTTTCCCGTGTTTCCCATTGACTGTTTCCCAGCAAGGTCTTTTTTTCTACATTGAATTTCTGTCTTTGTATCTTGATCTCATGTGATTTCATTCATTTTACTTTTAATAGTTTGTCTTTTAAAAAATAAAAATAAAAAAGTACAGGTTGGTCCTGTGAGAGGCTGGTGAAGATGACAGCACTCACCTTTCCTTTGTTCTGCTACAAAGTCCACCAGGCCAAGCCAGCACCTCCCAGGCCTGTCCTGGCCACCATGGTGGAGAGAGTGACCAGCCTGCACACACGTGAACCCCCAGAGGCTGTAGGGCTCCCTGTGAAGAGGCTTGCCAGTGTTGGTGGAACACCAAGTCCCCGGGCAGCTCTGTTCTCAGTTCCACTCCTGCTTCTCTCCTGATCTCCTTCTCTCTCCTGAATGGGATTCCTATTTGCTGGTATAATGTGAGGCTGAAAATAAGGATACACTATTGCTGCATTAGGGATTTTTCTTTTCCTTCAGCCATTTTCATGTTCTCAAAGTCAACTTCACGTGTGCTCTCACCTCAGTAATGCTTTAATTTTTGGTTTGTCAAAGAAGACTCCAAAGGACTTTTTTTTTTAACTCTTTAGGAAAATTTAAATTCCAAACTTCATATTAATAAAGCAGTAAACAGCACATCCTGCCCCTGTGGGCTGGCGGTGGGGATGTCCTGAGTAACACGGACAGGTTTGGGGGAGGTAGGCTTCCAAAGACTGGAATTCAGAATCCTGCCTGGACATCTACCAGCTCTGTGACCTTGAGCACAGTTCAGCTTTCTGAACCTTCATTTTGTGGTCTGTAAGTGGCCTGAGTAATACCAGAACCTCACAGGGTCGAGATGAGCAGGGAACATGCACAGGTCTCCCCCTCCAGTCCTCTAATATGTGGGCAGAACCTCATGCAACCAAGACCTGATTGTCAGCCCTGCATGGCTGTGAGGTTATGACCCTCATTACTCACTGAGGCCAGGCTGGGTGGCCGGGCTGACTGAGGTGTATGCATCTTCAGTTGAGAATCATCTTTTCTGTCAGAGTCTTCTTTGAACCATAGCCCACAGTTTTTAAGAACAAGTGGATAATATTTTATCTAGCTCTTCACATCCACACTTAGTGAAAACTAATCTGCCTGACTCCCAAAGGAAGTGACATCTCTTTATCTAGGAGTTGGGAATTGCCAAGGAAAATGTTTGCAGGAAGTGGGGGCCTGAGTCAGCGCTGGGAGGCATCTCAGTAGCCCTTTGCCGGGCACCGTGCGCCTCCCTTGTCCGTGGCGTGGATGACTGAGGAGGGTAGCCAAGGATACTTCCTGCTGGTCTGTGGAGTCCAGAGAATCCCTGAGAGATGAGTTTCCTGGCCTTGCTCCTGCCATCAGTCTTTGTCTTCTTGTCCCAGATAAACGCATCACATTTCCAGAGCATCTGTTACCTTCCCATTACTGAAAAAAACTGCCCTAAAACAGCATAAGGTCAAAGAATAAGAACAGATTTCTCTATGTGTTCTGTTCACCTATTTCCCAAGGAGCGCAGTCCTCTAATTAGGAGCGTTGCATGAGGTCCCTAGGGGAGAAAGGCCGCATTAAGAGCTAAGTCTTGAGTGAGGCGTGCGCCACTGGGGCTGAGGAGGGGAACAGGACTAGGCGCCCAGGGCCCGATTTCCTGAGAACTGACAGGTCCAGCAGGCCAGCTGGTAGCTGGTGCTGCAGGAGGGTGCAGAAAACCTCCCTAGAGAAGAATGGCGTGATGGTGCTGCTGGTAGCCAGGCAGGGACCAGGAAGGCCAGGTGACAGGGCTCTCCAGGTGCTGTGCTGCCTCTTGGCCTCAGCAGGACAGAGACGGTGTGTGCGGCGTGGCTCTCTGGAGTGCAGTCTTCTTCTGGTATTTGGTATCAGTCTTTAGCCAGAACTGGAATTGCTCAGGCATGTTGGGTAAGAGTCCATGACTCTTTTTTTTTTTTTTAATTACCAAAAAACCAGTAACAGATAGGAATTGGTGTAAGATGGTGGACTCCTGGGGAAGGATTCAGAAGCTCTTAGCTTCATCAATAAATGATGCAGTGGTTCCATGTGCCTGGTGCTTCCTCACAAGTTATCTGACCAGAAGAGGAAACTTGCTTGAGATCAGACTGCGAGACTGCCAGTGGTCACACCTGTGTCTTATGCCTAGAGGACAGAAGGCGGGGGGCCCTGCCGGCGAGATGAAACAGCCTCTCATCGCCTTCTGGATCCCAGCTCCTAGTTGGAGGATTCACGTTGGAAAGGAAAGATTTGAGTGCAAGGGGACAGAGCAGCCAAAGATGAAGAGATGCTTCCAGTTGAGAAGAATGGCAGCTGGCACACTCCAGTGCCAGAAGCTTGCGTCAGAAGTACACCAAAGGCTTGGGCACACGGGCTTCAGCTTCCAGTCCTCTGTGCCCTGGGGCAGCATCTGAACCTCTCTTTGGGGAAGAGTGTGCTGCCTCACCTAGACACACTCAGGCCTTGGGCAGACAGGCCGGTGGGGAGGCATAAGCCCTGCCCCAGAACCAAGTTTCTGTGCTACACGGTGTAGGCAGTGTTGCCCTCTCCTCTTTGGGATGCTGCCTGGTTTCAGCGAGTGAGGGGAGGAGGGGCTGGTGCCCAGGTGACAGTACCTCGGAGAGTCGAGGTATCTTAAATGCCATCCCACTGCACCTCCTTCCTTGGGCACACAGGTGTACCCAGGGTTCCTGCTTCAGGCTTTCCTTTTTTTCTGCAGCTTTTTTTTCATGCCCTCTTAAGGCAACTTAGATCCAACAGGACCACCAGATGCAATCTTTGTGCACACGAAGTTGACCACAGAGGGAAAGTGGGCTGTGGAAGTCTGGAAGATTCCACCCTGGTTCCCTGCAGCCTGGAATTGCCCAGTCCCCAGAGACTCTCCTTTCCAGAGCCCCTCTCCATGGTCTGCCAGTGATCCTTCATTGTTGTACCCTCAGAAAGCTGATGGTGTAGACAGATCTCCGCTCAAGTAAGGGACAAGGTGACTGTGTCAGGGAGGGAAGGGAGAAATGTAACATGAGGAGAACACTGGCAACATCTTACAGCGGGTTTGGCGTCCTGCCTCTAACCTTAGATTGTAGCCCTGCCATCCGGGTTGAGTCCCTCCCTCTGTGTCTCAGATTCCTTGTCTTCAAAAGGTTTCTGAGAATGCTTAATAATCCTGCTCTGCCCACCTCACAGTATTTTGTTAAATGAAATACATTATCCAAGTGTTAAGTTACTCTAATTAAATCGCACACTAAAGGCTCCCAGCTCCCCAAGACAGCCAGGCTTCTGCGAGTATACATTAGCACCGCCTTGAAGAACACTTTGGCGATGTCTCATGAATCTGGAGCTGCACTCGGCCTGTGACACAGCAGCTCTGCTCTTGGCTTGACATCCTAGAGAAGCACCAGCATGTGCACAAGGAGGCAGGCTCATTGGTGATAGTAAAAACCTGGAAACCACCCAGTGCCCATCAGGAGAAGGGGCCAGCTGTGAAATAGCCACACAGTGGAGTACAGTACAGCAGTGAGACGACTGGGCCAGGGCCACATGCCTCAACACAGATGAACCTCTTAAGCAGCATTGATGCGAAACACCTGACGTACAGTCCCAGTTATACAAGTTCAAAAGCATGCGAACATAGAGGTGATGGTTGCCCAACATCATGAATGCAGTAAATGCCACTGAATTGTACACTTTAAAATGGTTAATTTTACGTTATGTGAATTTCACCTCAATAAAATTTTTAAAACATGAGAAAGACATTGTCCTTTGACTCAGAGTAATATATATACTATATAATTATATATATTCATATATTCATTCAATGTAAATATATATAAACAAATGGGTGATAAACACTAAATTCAGCATAGTGGTTACCTCTCATGGGATTGGGAAGGTTATACAATACAAGAAAGGTAACAGAGGAGCTTCGTTTAATGATGTGGGTTTATATCTTCAGTTGGGAGTTGGGGACACAGATATTTATGTTATTCATTATACCTTTCTACTCTATTTATCTGTAATATTTCAAGATAAATTTTTTTGAAAGAAAGACAAGCCCACATTTAAATTTGCATCACCTCAGTCAGTCTCCTTAGGGAGAGATAGCCAAGGGATGGGCAGTTCAGGGATGGAGGGTTGCCATGGTGATGAGCTTGCTGGGTGTCGAGGAGCTTTTTCTGCCTCCTTTTCTGGGCCAGCAGGCATTCCAGAATGATCCCTCCAAGCTGCTTTTGAGACATTCTCCAGGAGATGAGTGATTCACATAGGTGAACTACTACATGCCCAACCCCTCCAGCCCCAGCTCCCCTTTCTCTGAAAAGCAGGTTGGGTGGCTGGGGGAGCTGAGGGGTCTGTACCAGGCCACGTGCCCTGTCCCAGCACAGCTGATGGTGTGATCCCTGCCGATCAGCCTTCCCCTCACCCACAAGGCTGCACAGGTGCACACAAACAGGCCATATGTTAGAAAGATGCTACCGTAGGCCTTGACTTGTTAGATGCAAACAAATGGTTCCTGACCTGGATAAATGAGCTTGAAATTTAAAGACACCAAAATGAATTACAGTCAATGTCTGAGTTTTCTAGTGGAAGTTATGGAGCTGCCTGTGTTCAAACTCTGCCCAGCATCCTGAGCTCACCCCGGGGCCCTGGGCCACAGCTGTGACATGAGGTCGCTGTGGAGGTGTGGCCGTCTCCTCAGGGTGTGGAGGAGTGTTGCTGGGCCTCTGCAGGGAGGGAGGGAACTATCCTCTGACTAACCTTACTAATGTCTGGTAATGATGTAATGCCTTACTTCTTCCAGTTAACACCTCTACATTAATAACCGAAGCCTGCCCGAGTTTGAGGCACCCTGACTGACAAATAAGAGACTTCTTTTTAAAAATAAATTTATTTATTTGCTCATTTATTTTTGGCTGTGGTGGGTCTTCATTGCTGCGCTTGGGCTTCCCCTACTTGCGGTCCGTGGGCTTCTCACTGCAGTGGCTTCTCTTGTTACAGAGCACGGGCTCTAGGCACGCGGGCTTCACTAGTTGTGGCACGTGGGCTCAGTAGTTGTGGCGTGCAGGCACTAGAATGCAGGTTCAGTAGTTGTGGCTCACGGGCTTGGTTGCTCTACGGCATGTGGGATCTTCCTGGACCAGGGCTCGAATCCGTGTACCCTGTACTTGCAGGCGGATTCTTAACTGCTGCGCCACCAGGGAAGTCCCTGGGAGACATTTTTTAAGTCTGGAAGCTCTTTGGGTGCCTGAGGTTGCATCTGTGGCGGGGTGGACCCTCTCTGTCCCAGACACCTCATCAGATTGCCTCATCTTTGCTGTTGTCTCTAGCTGGACCTCACAGTTCTGTTACAGCCCTGCCACTGAGCTCCATTACAGGGCCTTTGAATTTGAGGTTTGAGGTTGGTATCCTGAGACACAGGGAGGGGAGCCTGCCCATCCCCGAGTCACACACACACACACCCAGCCCTCCTGCACCAACAGTGTCTGGTGTGACCTGTGTGTGCCCTTGAGACCTCTATAGACAGCTGGGGGTAGAAATGGTGTGAATAAGCATCATTGTAGAGGCCTATTCTGTCTTTGCAGTACAACTGTATTTTTTTTTTTTTAATTTTATTTATTTATTTGTTTTTGGCTGTGTTGGGTCTTCATTTCTGTGCGAGGGCTTCCTCTAGTTGCGGCGAGCGGGGGCTACTCTTCATCGCGGTGCGCAGGCCTTTCACAGTCGTGGCCTCTCATGTTGCGGAGCACAGGCTCCAGACGCGCAGGCTCAGTAGTTGTGGCGCATGGGCCCAGTTGCTCCGCGGCATGTGGGATCTTCCCAGACCAGGGCTCGAACCCCTGTCCCCTGCATTGGCAGGCAGATACTCAACCACTGTGCCACCAGGGAAGCCCTACAACTGTATTTTTAAAAATATTGCAAATACCCCACGTGGTCCAAGAAATACATACTTTGTTTTTTTGTGCAGTTCCTGGCACAAAACCCTTGGAATTTACTCTCTTTGTGTGCTAATGAGAGGACTCCTGGGGGAGCCCGAGCCCAAGTGTTGGGCTGGCCAAAAAGTTCGTTCGGGTTTTTCCGTAAGATGTTATGGAATAGCTTCCAACTCAACAGCTTCAAGATGGGATCTGGTCACCAGGAAAACCACACCTTTGACCCCTTAGAACTTCCATCCCCACCCTCCACCACCACCCACCACCCATCCCTCCCTCTGGAGAGGGAGGCCAGAGATCAATCAATCACCAATGGCTAAGGACTTCCCTGGTAGCGCAGTGGTAGGAATCCACCTGCCAATGCAGGGGACACGGGTTTGAGCCCTGGTCTGGGAAGATCCCACATGCCACGGAGCAACTAAGCCTGTGCGCCACAACTACTGAGCCTGCACTCTAGAGCCCACGTGCCACAACTACTGAAGCCCGCGCAGCTAGAGCCCGTGCTCCGCAACAAGAGAAGCCACCGCAATGAGAAGCCCGCTCACCGCAACGAAGAGGAGCCCCTGCTCACCGCAATTAGAGAAAGCCCGTGCACAGCAACAAAGACCCAACGCAGCCAAAAATAAATAATTTAAAAAAAGAATCACCAATGGCAATGATTTAATCAATCATGCCAACATAATGGAACCTAAATAAAAACCCCGTAAGCAGAGTTTGGGGAGCTTCTAAGTTGCTGACCACATCCACTTGCTGGGCACAGAGGCTCCTGCTCAGGACCCCTCTGGACCATTTTCATTTCACTGTAGCCTTTATAACATTTTTCGTAAGGAGAGCATCTTCTTGAGTCGGTGAGTTGTTCTAGCAAATTATCACACGTGATGGGTGGTTGTGAGCTGGGCGGCAGCATGGGCAGCAGCCTCGGCAGCCCGTTCTCAGCTGGCGTCTGAAGCGGGGCAGTCTTGTGTGGCTGAGCCCATACTATGGGGTCTGCGCTAACTCTGGGTAGATAGTGAATGAACTGAACTGAGTTGTTGGACATCTTGTTGGTGACATTTGGTTGGAACCCACATTTGTCTAACTCTTACGTTAACGCCAAGCATCTGCCACAGGTGACTGAGACGCAGTGCGATATAGTCAAGACACCCTTGCTGGAGAATCAGGACACCCTAATCCCAGCTCTGCTGACCAGCTGGTGCCCTCAGGCATATGGCTTGGCCTCCTCTGCCCCCATTTCTGCATCTGTAAAAGGAGGGGGGTTAATAACTTTGGGCATTTAACACTAGGAATCTGCATTTTGTTTTGTTTTGTTTTTTTTGCGGTACGCGGGCCTTTCACTGTTGTGGCCTCTCCCGTTGCGGAGCACAGGCTCCGGACACGCAGGACCAGTGGCCACGGCTCACGGGCCCAGCCGCTCCGTGGCACGCGGGATCTTCCCGGACCGGGGCACGAACCCGTGTCCCCTGCATCGGCAGGCGGACTCCCAACCACTGCGCCACCACGGAAGCCCGGAATCTGCATTTTGAACAGGAACCCCATGATTTTATGCACTCTGAAGTTTGAGAACCGCTGCTTATGGCCTCCCTACCTAGAAAAAATGTAAAAGCCTCCAGCTATGTATTTAGGAAAATTCCATTTCCTTTATTCTTACCACTTCAAATAATTCAAACTCCTGAATTCCTGACGCACCAGCAAACCATAATGAGTAAGCCCAGGTTTCCTCCCTGACATCTGCTGAGACCCACCTGCAGGAACTTTCTCCTACCTTCAGAGGCCTTTGCAGGGAAGCCCCTTAAAGTCATCAGTAACTTGGAGAAGCAGCTGAAGTAAGGCCTGGGAAACAAGCGAGAAATTCACACAACAAAATCCACCCAAGTCCCAGCAAACACGTCTGAAGAGGCAATACTCAGCTGCCAGGTTGGCAACAGATGGCAGGACCCATGTGCGCGCGCACACGTGCTCACCCCGGCTAAGCCGAGCGTCTAGTGTGTCAGCGAGGTTGCCCGGCAGCTTGGAGAAGACCCAAGTCACCAGAGGCACACCACTTCTGTCAAATCAGCCCTGCATGAGACAGATGGCCCCAGCTCCCAGGCCAACTCGGCCAGCGCGAGGCCTTCCTGCCAGTGGGAGCTTTGTCTGCACGGGGCTTGACCTCTCTCTTCCCCCTCCTGATGTACCTCTTTTTTCTTCTGATTATCGAAGGCAACCATTCATTGTTGGAAAATTTGGAAGCAGAAAAATTAAAACATAAATCTCGCATAGTCTTACTAACAGAGGAAACTGCTGTGTACATTTTGGGATACTTTCAGTCTATTTCCCTATATTTTTACATAGTTTTTCTTTCTTTCTTTTTTTTTTTTTGCGGTACGCGGGCCTCTCACTGTTGTGGCCTCTCCCGTTGTGGAGCGTAGGCTCAGCGGCCATGGTTCACGGGCCCAGCTGCTCTGCGGCATGTGGGATCTTCCCGGACCGGGGCACGAACCTGTGTCCCCTGCATCGGCAGGCGGACTCTCAACTACTGTGCCACCAGGGAAGCCCTACATAGCTTTTCTTAACACAACTGGAATTATACTCTACCCGTGAAGCTCAATACAGAAGCTAGTAACCATGTGTGGATATTTTGATTTAAATTTTAAATTCATTAGAATTCATAATTCAGTTCTTTGGTCACACTAGCCAAAGATTTCAACTGCTCAGCAGTCACGTGACCAGGGGCTACACTACTGGAAAGTGCAGGTATTGAACGTTTCAATCAGCACAGAATTCTGTTGGACCGCACTGGTGTATGTAGTTTTGTATTCTTTTTTTAACTTATGGTATGTACTATGAGCACGTCCCCATTTATTCAAACATTCTTTGAGAAAACGATTTTTAACGGCTGCATAATGTACCATTACATGCTTGTACCACAATTTGTTTCATCAGTCCTCAACCATTGGCCACTAAGGTTACCCACTTTTTGTCATTATACATGATGCTGTGGTGAACTGCCTAGTCCTGAGATCTGGACCTGCATCCCTGATCATTTCCAGATCACTGCTACAAGTGGAAGTGTCATGTCAGGGAAGGTGACATTTTCAAGGCCTTGAAATATAATGCCCAGTTACCTCCCAAAAGGGGTCTTCCTCTGTCCAGCAGGGCGGTTGTGCCCCTCTCTTCCTATGTAAACCCTCTGAGAAGACAAGATTCGGCAAGGAAGACCTGTCTGCCTGTCTCTGAACACAGAGCCCAGTGCTTTGGGGGAGACATGTCCGGAAGTAGGAGGAGAACGCCACCCATGGAGAAGACTGGACTAAATCGTCCCTGAGACCTACTAGCATCTTCTGCAGTGCCAGCCCAGGGCTCTGTCTCTGGAAGAAGCATTTGGACGGGGCAGGTGTGATGGTTAATTTTTTGTGCAAACTTGACTGGGCTAAGGGATGCCCAGGTAGCTGGTAAAACATGTCTGTAAGGGGTTTTCTAGAAACAGCATTCGAATGGGTAGACTGAGAAGAAGATCATAGTCACCAATGTCGATAGGCATCATCCAACCCACTGAGGGCCTGAATAGAACAAAAGTTGGAGGAAGGGCGAATCTGCTCTCTCCTTAAGCTCAGACACCCATTTCCTCCTGTCCATCTGCGCTCACGCCTGCAGGCTTGGACTAGGACTTACACCGTCAGCTCCCCAGGGTCTCCAGCCTGCAGACAGCAGAACCCTCAGCCTGTCTATGTCCTACTGGTTCTTCTTCTCTGGAGAACCCTAATGCAGCGGGAATATGCCCCAATGACCCTTGATTCATCTAAACCTGGATTAATCTGTTTTGTATTTTTTTAACCTATGTGATTAACATCACATTGATCTGTGAGTCCCTCTAAATGTTTTCTGAATCCATTTATCCTCTCCCTGCTCAGGGTAAGTGAGTTTTGTTCAGTTAGAGGTGGGGCTTCACTTCACTTCTCCCATGCTTCCCAAGTCGTTCTGAGGTTTGGTAAGCCGGTCTACATTCATCTTAAATTATCATTCACAACCACCTAGCCTCCCATCTCATCCCCTCTCGGTCGGTCTTCATCTTTCCTAACAAGGGCTCCTCTTCTAAGCCTTTCCATGGCTTGCCCATCCCCTTTCTCATGTCAGTTGCCCCTTTGTGTGTCCTCCAGGTCTCCCACGTCAGCCCTGACTTGGGCAGCCAGACCTGCTCACGGGATTCCAGACTTGGGGTTCAGACCTCAAGCGTCAATTCTGGCACCCGTCTCTCCTTTGTAATTTGGGCGGCTGCTTGCGGCCTCACTTTTGCTCTCTATAAGATGGGGGTTGACAGTTATGAAGCAGCACAGCCAGACTGGACTTGGTGGCATCTGCTCCATTCAGTGCATCCTTAGACAAAGGGGAGCCATCAAGGATGGAACCGTGTGAGAGCCAGAGCTGGCCTGGCTTCTGTGCTTGCAGATGGAGAACTGGCCCCTGCTGTCAGTTACAGCAAGACCCTGGACCTCTTGGGATGAGCTGGGCTTAGGTCACCATAGGCCTCAGGGTTGGTGAAGACTCCTACCGTGGAGATGGGTGAAGGGATTATCTACGAGGAAACCACTTAAGGCCAAAAGTTACATCCTTCTGGAGAGCCTGAGACGCTGGCCACAAGAACAACACCCCACAACGTTCAAAGCCTCTGGGGCAGCTGCCCTGGCCTCTTTCCAAGCTGAGTCATGGCATTTAGTGTATTCAACAACCACCCTAAACCAATAGGCCCAGAGGCCAGAGAATAAAGAAGTGAGCCTGCCTCTGTTCACAGAGGGAGCTTTCCCACCCTCACCCCTCTTTACAGTACATTCTGTCATGGGCTGTCTCAGAAGACTGAGGTCCTAGCTGCAACTCTGTGGTGTCTTCGTGAAGCCTCTTCTTCTCCCCTGGGGTGCCTTCCTGAACAGGGAAAGGTTTGGGCCTCCAGGGAGGAGCAGCGGCTCCTGCCTCAGGGGAGCCTGAGAAGTAGAAAGCTGGGGCCCAGCAAGGCAAGCTGGTAGGTGGAGGGTGGAGAGACTCGAGTCAGGGATTCTGACAGCAACAGCATATAACTGCTGTAACTGGGAGTCACACCAGCCCTTCTAGCCCAGCCTGACATCCCAGTCCTTCCAGGACTTTTGAGTCAAGGCCACGGCACTGCATGACTCTGGTGGGGGGAGAGGGGCTGGTCACAAGAATAAAATAGGGATGGGGCTCCGCTTTATTAATCCCCATTTGACAGACTGGGATGAAAACATGCTTAGTATAGATACTGTGCTGAAGTTCACACAGCCAGCCTGGTACCCAGACCTGGCCGCCCCGCCCTGCCGCTGGACGTCAGAGGTGACAGGGAGTCCAGTTCTGGCCAAAGTACAGACCTCCCTCCCTACAGTGAGTTCCTTCCGTTTCCATGAGAGTCAGCCTTGCTCCCTGGGAGCAGGGAGACTTTCTCAGTGCCCCTGGTGCAGACCCTTGGCCTCCAGACAGCACAGCAGTGATGGGCGTGGGGGCCTGGTGTGCCTGCTGCGCTGAGAACCGAGCTGCTGCTCTGGGGACCTGCACTGGTGACCCCAGTGTGGCAGCAGCTGTTTAATAATTTAGAGAATGTATACTATTCAGCCGGGCGGCTTCATCCCTGGGTTCAGAAACACAATGCCCTGGGGATTGTTTCCAGTGGAGAGTGAAATTCCACTTGTCACGGGCACTGAGAACACAGGCCTGTTCCTGGAAGGGGCTCTGGTCCCTGGGTGTTTACAAACATCCTAGGAGACCAGGAGGCCAGCAGCCAGGGCCCTGGGGCTGGGGTGGGGCTGCGGGTCTCCCAGCTCAGCTGTCTGCTGCTGGGGACCTGTGAGTCCCTTCCCCTCTGTCTCCTGCCTGCTCGGAGGCGACGGGACTGCATGGGAACCTGTTCAGGGTGGCTTTGTATTTCCTAGAACTCAGCGATTGCATTTTCCCCTCCCTGGTGGCGCAATGGTTGAGGGTCCGCCTGCCGATGTGGGGGACATGGGTTCGTGCCCTGGTCCGGGAAGATCCCACATGCCGCGGAGCGGCTGGGCCCGTGAGTCATGGCCGCTGAGCCTGCGCGTCCAGAGCCTGTGCTCCGCAGCGGGAGAGGCCACAACAGTGAGAGGCCCTCGTACCGCAAAAAAAAAAAAAGGTGTTTTTATATTTAAAAAAAAACCAAACTTAACACTTGAAAACGTTTTGCTAAGTGCAATAAGCCAGACCCAGAAGGATCAATATTGTATGACTGCACTTATGTGAGGGACTAGAATAGGCAAATTCATAGAGACAGAAAGCATGGTGGTTGCTGCGGCTGGGAGGAGGGCAGGGGAGTTATTGTTTAATGGGTGCAGAGCTGCTTGAGATGAGAAAGTTCTGGAAATGGGTAGTGGTAATGGTTTCAGGTCACTGCGAATGTACTTCTTGCCACTGAATTGTACACTTAAAAATAGTTAAAACAGTAAATTTAATGTTATGTATGTTTTACCACAATTTTAAAAAGTGTTTACTATAAAAAAAAGGGTTGCACAAATAATGAATGTTCACTCAAGAAACATTAGAAAATAGAGGAAATAATTTTAGTTAACCAAACCCCCTCTTTTTCTCCAAACAGCAAACAAACTAGTCTCCTGTGAAATTTTAATCTGTAAAGACAGAAAAGGCTCTACTTATTAATCCGTAGAGTACCAAGCACTGAATAGGCCTTCCCTAAATATGACACAATGGTGAAAAAAATCCTACCCCTTCCCCAAGATAACCACAGCTGATATTTGGTATCTATCCTTCCACACTTTTCCCAGTGCAAACATATGACATAAATATAAATATGTGAATTTTTATGAAAATAGGATCCATCTGGACCTATTATTTGGAAGCCTATTTTTCCTTGCTTTACAGTGTATTGTAAACGTGTTTTCATGTCATTCCGTATCATTTGTGGTGGAGCCCAAGATTGAATTCTGTCCTGGGAATGTTGTGTGAATTGTTTCACTAGTGCCTATTACTGAACTTGTAAGTTGTTCCCATGTTTTCCTGATCATAAGGAAAGCTACAAGTTACATCCTTGCATGTATATCTTTGGCTACTTGTGAGTGTATTTTTTTTAGGATAAGTTCGTGGCATTGCTGAGTCAAAGGGTCCCTGCCTGTTAGGGGTTTTTGCCAGACTGTATGCTGGAGCCACACATCACCTATAGCTGTTCCCATGAACAATGAGACATGTCTCTTAAACTGAGTGAGAGGATTCCCGGGCTGGCCAAATGCAGCCATGGCGGAAGTTTAGGCTGTAGTGCCCAGTGGGGGAGCAGCTTTGGGGGGCCCAGGGTCCCCCCCATACACATCTGAATCCCCAGAATTTATGACTAGGTTACCGTACAAGGCAAAAGGTGCTTTGCAGGTGTGATTAAATTAATGATCTTGAGATGCAGAGATTTTCCTGGATTACTTGAGTGGGCCCAACGTAATCACAAGCTTCTTATAAGAGGGAGTCTGGAGAAGGAGATGTGATGTGATGATGGAAGCAGAGGTTGGAGTGATGCAGGGCCACAAGCCAAGGAATGCAGGTGAAACCGCAAAAAGGTGAAAAGGGCAAGGAAACGATTCTCCTCAGAGCCTCCAGAAGGAATGCAGCCCTGCCAACCCATTTTGGACTTCTGACCTCAAGAACTGTAGGGTAATAAATTCATGTTGTTTAGCCACTACGTTTGGGGTAATTTTTTTTTTTTTTTTTAATGGCTGTGTTGGGTCTTCGTTGCAGTGCGTGGGCTTTCTCTCTAGTTGTGGAGAGCAGGGGCTAGTCTTCGTTGTGGTGCACGTGCTTCTCATTGCAGTGGCTTCTCTTGTTGTGGAGTGCGGGCTCAGTGGTTGTGGCTCACAGGCTCTAGAGCGCAGGCTCAGTAGTTGTGGCACACGGGCTCAGTAGTTGTGGCTTGTGGGCTCTAGAGCGCAGGCTCAGTAGTTGTGGTGCACGGGCTTAGTCGCTCTGCAGCATGTGGGATCTTCCTGGACCAGGGCTCGAACCTGTGACCCCTGCATTGGCAGGAGGATTCTTAACCACTGCGCCACCAGGGAAGTCCTGGAGTAATTTGTTACAGCAGCAATAAGGAACTAATACATCTCCCTCCTGCTACCAGGCCTTGAAACCTCATTGTCTAAGGTCTCCCTCTGCGCCTAGCAGCCTGATGACCTGAACATCATCCTCTCCCTTAACCAGAGGCCCTCCAGGCAAAGCATACCCAAGGTTCTGTGCATGGGGGACAGAAAAGGAGGTGCCCCAGCCCCCAGGGCCCATCCTTGACCAGACTGTGAAATTATCCTCAAGGATGTTGGAAACTGGACTTGCTTAAGGTCATAGGGTAAGTGTGAGGTGGTGCCAGGACTGAACCCCAGGGTCTTGCCTGGCAGGCCAGTGAGGTCCCCATCCACTCCACTAAGCTGAGCCTCTTTCTTTGCCAGTCTGACTTGCCCTCCTGGAGAGAGGTAGTCATTCACACTTTAGCATGAGTAAGATAGGACAGCTGCCTGTGCATACACCACCTGTCAGTATTGTATTACTACAGAGTAGCAGAGTTCCACTCTCATGTTGAAAACCAGGCTTGGGGTGGGTAGTTTCCCTTCTCATCCACTCCAGGGCTCACAGAGTCCTGCTGGCCACCTCCAACCCTGAAGTCTCCTTCTAGGCCTCCCCAAAACAAACTCAGTTCTTGCCTTCCACAGGGAGTTGCTCATGCCTGTGGTCATGATGGCCCCTGCTGTTTAATAAGAATTCTGTGTCAGGTCCAGTGCCCTGAACTTTACCTGAGCCATTCAACAGAGTCCTCTCAACCACTCAGAGGATATTATCCTCCCATTTCACAGATAAGGAAACTGAGCCCCAGGCAGGTTAACTCACATGAACAAGATCATTCAGCTGCAAGCAGAGGAGCAGGGTTCAAAGCAGGTAATCTGACCCCAGGGCCTAGAGCTGCCAGGGTTGGCCTGTAGAAGCACTGGCTTACACAGTCAATGTTTCAAAACCTAGAGATTTTATAAAAAATCTTGATTTCTAGATTCACTTGAAAAATCTGACTCACCAACTGAAAGAACTCAAACAGCCGAAGCAGGAACTATTTGAGCAAGAAAATAAAGTAATATAATTCAAATTATAAAATAAATACCCATGAATTCATACTGATATAAATGATTGAATAAATAAATAAGTGAAGGAGAAGAGACAAATTTCCCATACAGAATAAATCCAAATAATTGATATAAATACTCTATCCTCAAGGAGGTGGAACATAACTCCTCACTTCTTCAAAAGGTACATTGTAGAAAGCTGGAGGAAAAAAGAGTCACTTTATAGCAGAGTAACCTGACAAACACTATTTCAGCCAGGTCATCAAGGTCAGCATCACATCGGCAAACGGTCACAGTCCAGAGGAGCCCAGGAAGACATGACGACTACATGTAATGTGGAATTCGGGATGGGATCCTGGAACAGGAAAAGGACAGTAGGGAAAACTAAGGATATCTGAATAGAGTGTGGACAGTAGTTAATAAGGATGTATCAATGTTGGCTCATCAACAGTGACCGAAGCAACATGCTAATGTAGGACTATTACACATTGCCTGTAGGCGCCTCCGAAGGCTCACTGCATTCTCCTCAGCCAGGGGCTCCTCTGGCAAAGCCCAGGGGATAGAGGCTGGGTTTGGGTGTCTGGAGAACTGGGTATGAAGCTTGTCTCCGCCCAGATTTACTCTGTGGCCATGTCCAAATTCCCTTCCCTCCCAGTGCCAGGTGTGACAATAAACCCTGTCTCCCTGGGGCCCTGGTAGCCCTCGAGGACCCTCTCAGGGTGCTGGTGCCTGCTCAGGCAGCCCAGCTGTTACCTGTGGTGTAATTGCTAGTCCTGAGGTGCCCAGAGCCTGTTTTTTGCAGCACTGAGTGAGTCATCCTGGGATCATTTGCCTGCTGGGCAGTGGGGGATGTTTGGTGATGGTAAGGGAGGAGCATCTGCTGTTTTTCACAGACACCTGGTCGTGCTGGGGAGGATGCTCAGTGCCCTGACGGGGCTCCTCTGGCTGCCCCCAACCCCACACCCAAGGCCCTGGGTCCCTGCCTCAGAGTGAGTGAGGGTCTGGCTGAGCCATCCCTCCTCCTGGGCTAAGGGATGAGTTAGTGATGGCCTTCCCGAGTAAGCAGTCGTTGGGGGTCAGTTGGAGGCAAGGACTGATGGTTTGGAGGTTGTGGCCCCGACCACACCCCTCTGTTGGGTTCCCATTTCCCTATATCCAGGAGTGTGGAAGGAGTCCTTCCCCACTGCTCACCCAGCTCTGGCCTGGGCACTGAGAGATGGGGCCGATGGGAGAGAAGACAGGAGCAGTGGGCGATAAGAATCCAGACGGGGCTTCCCTGGTGGTGCAGTGGTTGAGAATCTGCCTGCTAATGCAGGGGACACGGGTTTGAGCCCTGGTCTGGGAGGATCCCACGTGCCGCAGAGCAACTAGGCCCGTGCGCCACAACTACTGAGCCTGTGCGTCTGGAGCTTGTGCTCCACAACAAGAGAGGCCACGATAGTGAGAGGCCCGCGCACCGCGATGAAGAGTGGCCCCCGCTTGCCACAACTAGAGAAAGCCCCCGCACAGAAATGAAGACCCAACACAGCAAAAATAAATAAATTAATTAATAAACTCCTACCCCCAACATCTTAAAAAAAAAAAAAAAAAGAAAAGAATCCAGACGAAGTAGGAGAGAAAGGAGGGTTGGAGCCTGGGCTCCAGGAGGAAGGCTCAGTGTGGTAGGGGGAGAGGGTGGCAGAGGAGGGATGTCTGAGACAGCGGGCATGTGTGGCCTGGAGCCCGGGCACTAGGCTGAACTGCTGCTCCCAGCTAAGGAGACCCTGTGCCAGCTGGATGCAGGCAAGTGGGCACGGGCAGGGCTGCCTGCCAGACAAACACAGAGAGCCCTTTGAGTGGGTGGCAGCTGTCACCCCAGACTCCCCTCTGTTTGCTGTGGCCCTGCCTGCCCCCTGTAGCCCAGGAAAGGCCCCCAGGAAGCAGGGACAGTTTGTATGTGATGGGCAGCATAACAAAGTGGTCAGACCCTTGGTACTGCCTTCTGGTAGCCGAGGGGTCTCAGAGCCTCAATCTGTTCGATGTAACATGGGAACAGCAAGGCCTACCTGGCAGGGGGCGGGGCAATTAGGATGCACAGGTATGTGCACAGTGCTTGGACACCATGTCAGATGTGGAAGAGCTGAAGAAATCGGGGGTTTAACCCGGAGAAAAGAAGGCTCAGGCCCTGGAATGCCTGTCTTCCAGTGTCTGAAGGCTGGTCTCTGGTGCAGGGACGGCCTGGTTATGGGTGGCCCTTGAGTGGGGGTTACCAGGAGACAGGATCCTCCCTAAAAGCCCGTCCAGCTCTGTCAGGGTGACCTGACGATCAGCCAGGCTGTTCCCGGGGAGGGGCAGTCAGGGGAGCGCAGAGCAGGCGGAGGAGCTCTGGGCAGAGCTGTGTGTGGGGTTTTGGTGAGGGCGGGGGGGAGGCGGGGGTGTCGCTGGGCTTTCAGCTGGGTGAGTGGGAAGGGTTTCTAGGAGCCCTGCTCCGCTGACTTGCAGTAGCCCTCAGACAGAGATTGGGAGCCCAGCCAGACCACCGGGCAGGCGCCCAGCACCCTGGGCTGGGCAACGTGAGGGTGGGGGTGGGGGGGTTCTGGCCTCCAGACCTAGCGGGCGCGCAGGAGATGCTGCGACTCGAGGTGGCCCCTGAAGGACGGGTAAAGGGTGGAGGCCGAGCCTCGTCGCCGCGTTGGGCCGACAGAAAAATGCCGGGGTCCGGGGTCCTCGCCTTTAACGCGGCCCCGGGCGGAGGAGACGGGAGGGGGAGGGGCGGCACGGGGCGGCGCATGCGCGGCGTGGGCTGGAGCGGCTGGACAGTCCGGCTGCCGGGAGATCGCAGGAGCCAGTCGGGAGCCCCGAGAGCGCCGGGACCCCGCGCGGGGGGCTCTGAGCGGCGCGGCAGACCGGCGTCCGCAGCTTGCCGGCGCTGCTGCCCGCCCGGGCCCCGAGAGCGGCGGCCAAGATGTCCGTGCCGGTGAGTACTGACCGCCGGCCGGGACCGCGACCTCGCGCCGCCCGCTGCAGGCCTAATGCCGCCGGGGCTCCGGGCTAGGGGTCACCCCACCTGGGTCTTCTCGCGTCGGGGGATGGGGGCAGCCTGGGGTTTCTCCGCGAAGCCGGCCTCTCCGCCCCCGCCTTTCTTTCCATCCTCTCCCTGGAGAGCCGGGTCGGGCTGGGGTCCGTGCTGTCCCCCAGGAATCCCTCCACCACCAGGACGGCTAGGCCTAGTGGGGAGAGGTCTCTGCCGCTCCCCGGGAACCCTCCTACAGGATGGTTGGGCTGGGTGAGGGGGCGGGGTCTGCGTAGTACCCCTGGGAATCACCTAGGACAGCTGCCCTGTTGTGCTCAGGGACCTCACGGGGATGGCCAGGCCTGGAGCCCGGTCTGTACCTCTCCCAAGACCGAGACACCCTTCACCCGGGGCAGCCTGGCGGGGTGGAGATCTGCGCCTACCCCCCAGAACCGGCGGATGCACTCACTTTCCCGGGAAGTTTACCTCTGCGGCTGAACCCCCAAGGGTTCAGGGCCCAGCCTTTTCTTCCCTCCTAGCCATGGGGGCTTCTCTTCTCACCCGACACCCACTCCTCCTAGCCCAGCAGGCAGGCTTGGGCAGCCCCCCAGGGCTCCACACTTTGGCCGGCAACTGGAGGCATCTGAGTCCCACCTCCTGAGGGTGGCAAGTGCTCCTGGCCACCGCTGGTCACCAAGCCTCAAGCGCAGGCCCTAGCCCGCTTTACAGATGCACAGACTGAGGTGGGGGCTGACACCCTGCTTCCTTCCTTCCCGGAAGGGGCACCTTCTGCTGGAAAGCTGTGGCCTCCAGCCATTGTTTTTCTGCTGCGTTAGGGGCTTTCCCTCTGACAGGAAGGGGCAGTGGCCCAGTGCGCCTGTCCCCTGACCTGTTTCTGGAACTGCTTGTAACTTGGGGGACCCCGTCCTTACGGTGAAGCAGACAGCTGGGGCTTCCTGGCAGGGCAAGTGGACTTTTAATTACCCACCGTAGAGTGTATGGAGATTACTGGAGGAGAGATGCTGTGTAAGTGCAAAGCATTGTTATTATGGAATTAAAGATCCCAGCTCCTGCCCGCCTCCAGAAGCAGTAATGCAGAGTTACTGAAGAAAAAATTAGGGCTTCCAGACCGTACTGATGTGAAGTCCCCACCCCCATCTGTTCTGGTTCAGAGCATAATTGCCTCATCTTTAGAAAGAAAGAAGACAGAAAATGCCTGCCAAGCCCTTCTCCTGCCCTGCTTTCCTGCAAAGCTCTGGGTCTCTTCTGGCTCGGGGCATTGGGGGACCTGCCCTGATCCTATGGGCACTGACCAGAGAGATGAGGTGGGCCACCTGAGCCTGCCTGAGGACCTGAGTCTCCAGGGCAGTAGTGAACGGGGCATGTGACTCCGGCCACATAAGAGGCTGGACAGCCTAAGTTTGGGACGTCTGCGCTTGATTTGGTGTGGCCTCCACAATCACAGCAGAGGTGCGGATCTGGAGTCTGGGATGGCACCCAGACCCCTTGCCTTATAGAACTTTGGGCAGCCTTCCTGGGCTCTGTGCCTCAGTGGCCCCATCTGTAACAAGAGAGGGATGGTGGGAGGGCCAGGCTCTGGGTGTGATTTGGACAGACAGGCACTGCTGTGGACACCTGCTGTGGAGACCTGCAGTCCAGCTCTGCTCTGTCTCTACACACCATTGCCGGCTCCACGTCGCTTCCCACCCTCCCATCTGCAGCCAGCCCTTGGAGATTCTGCAGAGGGGAGTGGGGGGGGGGGTCTCACCCTCTGCCCCCTACATGCTGGGCTGTCAGATCACCCTGGCTGTCTCCTGGGACTTTGAGCAATGTGTGAACTGGTGGCACTGGGAGAGGAAGTTCATTTTGGGAGCAGCCATGAAATGTTCAGAAAATTGCTTTCATGTGCTGATGAGTGGTGAGGCCAGCCAGCCTCCTGCTCAAGCCCTGCTTTGCGAGCCCAGAATGGTGACCGCCCATGTGGTGCTCACTGACACATTTGGGTTTTAAGCATACCCCTTCATTTGGGCAGTCTTTTCCTGGATGGGGCTGACGCAGGCACTTTGGCCCACAGCAATTATAAAATGCTTCAGAATGGGATGGGAGGTGATGGCGGTGAGAGAAGAGGCTGGGGCGAACCAGGTTGGGACAGGAGTGACCTCCTGAGTGTTAGAGCTGGGGGGCCCTGCAGGGATCAGCTTGTCTCCCTCTGTCATTTGACTCGCGTGGGGTCTGGGGCCCAGAGAGGGGAAGGCACATGGGGTCCTCCTGACTCCCTGCTTCGTGCTTCTTCCTCTGCCCAGAGCTGAGGCACAGTTCACACAGCACCTGGAGGTGCACTTCCTGGGTGCTCTCTGACATCCGCCTTCTTCTTGGGTATGGCTGGTCAGCACCCAGGACTGTCTCTTCTCTCTGGGCAGGCAGGAAGCATTTGGAAGGAAGATGGCTGTGCCACCCCCTTCAGACCCCTGGTGGACATTGGAGTGACACTGACCCCCGGCACTGTCAGGCAGGAAGCCAGCTTCCAGCTTGTAGAGAAGCTGCCTGCTCTCTGTTCCTGCCTCTTGTTTCCTGTCTGGGAAATGGGCACAGCCATTCCAGCCCCTCCTTTGCTCCTTTGTTAAGTGAGGAATGGGTCCTTTCAAGGAGCTAAGTGCTGACGTGTGTTGAGTGCATTCTGTGTGCCAGGCGGTGGGCTCGGGGAGGACCTGTAGTCTTGCCAGGGTCGCCTGGCCACTGAGAGATGGAGCCAGGGTGGGAACCAAGTCTGGCAGGATCCAAAGCCAGAAAGTGAGTGTGGCCTCTCTAATTGTAGGGGCTGTGGCCTGTTGAGCCATCTACAGAGGCCAAGGCTGCTGAGAGAGCGACCCTCTGCTCGTGGCTTTCTGAGCATGAGTTTGGGTAACCCCTTCAGCACCCCTGGACATGAGGCAGCTGGGCCTCTGGGCAGCCAGGCAGCTCGCCCGGGGCTGTAGCCCTGTGGGCCCCAGCAGCAGTCAGTGGAGATCAGCGGGGCAGGAGTGGCACCTGGTTGAACCTCTGCCAGTGGTCCCAGGGTGCCCTTTGTGCCTGGCTCTGTGCCAGCCACCACTGTGACTGGAGAGCTGGCCAGGGAGCTGGGAGGCTCTGCCCTGGGCTCACCACTGGCCTGGGCAGCCAGGCCATGGACAGCTGGGGCCTGGTAGAACAGGCTCAAAAGAGGACAGTGGGAAGAGGCAGTGTCCAAGTCCAAGGTCCTCAGTTCAGTCTCCAAAGGCCCTGGCACGCCCCTGCTGCCACACTCCTCCCGCTGGCCTTGGACTCTGCCCGGCCCTCCCTCGGCAGGAAGGTCTTCAGCTGCTGCCGTGCTCACCTCGTCACTCCTGCTCGCTCAGGCAGAGGGCAGCGTGCCAGGAAGCCATCCAGGATTCCCATCTGTGATAGTGCATTCATCCTTGGGGTTATCTGGTGCCTGCTAGGTTCCTCAGGGCAGGACCAGGCCTGCTTGGTTCCTCTCTCTCCAGCCTATCCTGGCCACCTGCCAAGGAAGTGGCCCTGGGAGCACCGAGGAGCCCACCGCCATATAGGAGTCTATGTCCCTGTGCAGAGAGCCTGCATCCCAGCCACTGTCCTGGAAGCCTTGTTGGGGGCTGAGTGGGTTCCCAGAGAGGCTAAGTCTGGGTGGGGAGGATTTGTGGTGGGTTGAGGGCAAGGGCTCCGGAGTGAATGGTGCTGGCTCGTCTGAGCCAGTTACTGAACCTCTCTGAGCCTGTGTCCTCTGTGTTGTGGGGATGTTAACAGCACTGAGCTCTTGGGATTTTATGAGAACTTGGTGAGGTCTGCAGAAAGCTTTTACTAAGAGGCTAATAAGTCATAGCAGCTACTGCTGTTGAGGTTATTATCTTTATCCTGCCACTGTTGACTGGTGCAGTGGCCGAGACCCACTCCTGGTACCGGCACGACCAGCTTGGGAAGAGATCAGCTCCCTGCCCCCATAATGTTCCACGCCGCCCAGCCTGCCTCCAGTAGCTTTCTCTTTATGGTCGGTTCCGGCCAGGGCCTTAGCAGTGGAATGACCCCAGCCCCTCCCCTGCCTCTTGAGCCTTGGATGGACAGGTACGTGTCCTCACCTCACAGATAGAGTGGCCTCCAGTGGGGCCACCGTCTGGTCCACTGTGCCTCAGACCAGCTGCATGCCCTGCCCTGAGGGCCCCCAGGAGCGGGTGCAGGGCTGCCGGCTTTGGGAGCTGTTGGATTGGTGGGTACAAGCCTGACTTCAGATGTGGTCAGCAGTGGCCTGGCCAGCATGGAACAGGCAGGGTCGTGGGTGGGAAGAAGAGCACGCCAGAGGTGGGTCCTGGCACTTTAAGGGAGGGGGCTCAAGCTTGTGGGTGAGGCTGGTGGGCCGCAAGGCTGTGAGGGTGGCACCTTGTGATCCCCCACCTCCCATGGCCTGGCATGAGGCCTGAGCTGCACCTGCCCTCACGTCTCCTGCCCTTTCTGTGCTCTTCTTTGCCTCCCCAGCCTCTGACTTGGCTTCATCACAACCGCTTGCTTTGATTGCATCGTAGTCTAACCCTGTTGTTTCTTTGGCTTTCTTTAGTTTGCTGGGCCTTTGTCTCCCTCTCTTCAAGAAAAAGACCTGGAGGGGGGACTTCCCTGGCAGTCCAGTGGTTAGGACTCTGCGCTCCCACTGCAGGGGGCTCAGGGTTTGGTCCCTGGTCGGGGTAAGATCCTGCATGCTGCTCAGCCCGGCCAAAAAAGAAAAAAAGAAAAAGACCTGGGGACAGGTTGGGGACCTTGGAGGTGGTGATGCATGCCTGCTCTGCCAGGAGAGGTGGTCACAAGTTGTGGCTCTAAAGTTAATCCCTTCTCTAAGGGGAATTAGAGGCTGAGGGAACTTTTTAGTAATTTTAATTTATTATTTAAACCCTGCTGAGTTCCAGTAAGGAGTTGAAGCAGATTATAGTGAAAGACACAAACAGTCTGGGATCATCAAAAGATGATGGGGAAGGTAGGCATGCAGGTTTAACTTGAAGCTCCCTGACAGCCAGGGCAAAAAGGGTAACACGGTGGGTTTAGGATTGCAGTACCTATTTTTTGGTATTCCTAATGCTATGTATTGTTTCCTCTGTGCTTTGTTTTATTTTTACCAGTTGAGACTCTCTTGTTGAGGTAGATTTTCTTTTTTTTTTTATTTTATTTATTTTTGGCTGTGTTCGGTCTTCATTGCTGCATGCGGGCGGCTGTCTCTAGTTGCGGCTAGCGGGGACTACTCTTTGTTGCGGTGCGCAGACTTCTCATTGCGGTGGCTTCTCTTGTTGCGAAGCACGGGTTCTAGGGTGCACAGCCTCAGTAGTTGTGGCACGCGGGCTCAGTAGTTGTGGCGCATGGGCTTGGTTGCCCCGTGGCATGTGGGATCTTTCCAGACCAGGGATTGAACCCATAACCCCAGCAGTGACAGGTGGATTCTTAACCACTGCGCCACCAGGGAAGTCCCTGAGGTAGATTTTCTATGTAGTGAAATTGAAAGATGTTAGGAATACAGTTGAATAAGTTTTGACTAATGTAGACCCCATGTAATCATCAATCAAATCAAGGTAATGAACCTCTCCATCATCTCAGAAAATTCACAAGTACCCCCTTCACAGTCAAGTGTGCCCTACCCCCTGTAAGGTGGTCAACATTCTTTTTTTTTTTAAAGGAAAAGCTATGATTATCCTGTGATCTTTTTTTTAAATTGATTTTTATTGGCGTATAGTTGATTTACAATGTTGTGTTAGTTTCTAAGGTGGCCAGCATTCTGATTTCTCTCATCATGGCATGGTTTCGCCTGTTCTTGAACTTGAACTTGAACTTGATGTAAGTGGAAGCATATAGTATATACTCTGGGGTCTGGCTTTTTTCATTCAGCAAAATGATTTTGAGATTTTCATGCACGTGGTGTGTATCAGTCGTTCTCTTTTCGTTGCTTCGCTGAGTGTTCCACTTTTGACTATGAATTTATGTACTTATCCATTCTCTTGCTGATGGATACCTGTCTCTAGTCTTTCTGTGCTGTGTATTTTTAATACTGGAACATACTAATGTTAGTGGTGGTGTAATACCCTATTTCAGTATTTTATAAAACCTGATATCCAATCACGTGTGCGTTGAGGCATGCCCAGAGAGTCGTCTGTGCCCCCAAATCCTGGATTCCCCAAAGTTACACGATTGTCAGAGTGGTGTGACCACATGCCTTCTTGTTCACAGCCCTCCACAGGTATCCAGGGTTTGAATTCCCTCTTCCCATGTTGGCCATGAGGTGAAGCGTCTTAGGTTTTTGAGTCACCTGTGTTTTTCCCAGGCCTCTGTGCCCACCAGAGGTCCTAGTGGGGAGAGGCTTCTAGGAGAGGATGGAGCCTGTCTTGGGAGCTGACCCTATACCTCCACCCTCCCTGGTCGGGACAGATTCCTGGTCTCCCCGCTTTGTCCCTGGCTGCCCGCCAAGACACCCCACCAGGCAGACACTCCTGGCTGCTCCCAGTTAACTCTGGATGCCCCCAGCCTGCAGGACACCCGCACCACTCAAGAAGCTAAGAGCAGGGAGGGGTTGCTTGAGAGCCACTCCCTGCTCCCCTAACACCTCTGTGCTCTGCTCTTCACACTGAGGGAATTGGCTGCCTGTGCTGTTCTTACAAACCTTTACTATTATTTTTTTCTGCATAATGAACCTTAGCAAAAGATTCACACATCTGCTCAAATGCTACCTCATCAGAGAGGAGCCCCCAGGCACCTTGTATAAAGTAGCTCCTGCCTCCAGTCTGCTCTCTGCTGTCGGCTTGGTTCTCCCACAGGTGCTCCCATGTTTATCTGTTTGTCCCCCTCACACGCCCTGGAGTGTAAGTTCCTTGAGGACACGACTTGTTTTCCTGGCAGCCTATCCCAGCAAGGAGTGGGTGCTATAGTATGTGTAGTGATAGGCCCAGCCACTGCCCACTCCCCCCGGCTGAGGGGAGACCCTGCCCAGCACCCAGTGTTGGCTGGTGGAGCTGGGGGCAACAGGGCTTCGCAGAACGATTTTTGCTGCAGGATCTCAGACGAGGTTGAGGTTTTGTTCCTCGTGTGGTTCAGGGGCTAGGGAAGCTCAGGGCCCTTGAGCAGCAGCTGGGAGGACAGGGAGGGCTTACTGGAGCGCACTTGTGCATGAGCTGTGGGCCCAAGGGAGTGTGCTTGGCAGGGCAGGGGAGGTGCGTGGGTGTGCTGCTGACACCAGGGTGCCGCCATGCACTGCGCCTGCACGTGCCTGCAGTCTCGTGGCCTGGTGGTGGGCAGGGCTCCTGGCGGCGGTTACATTTAGCAGACGCACTAACCAAGGCTCTGAAAGATGCAGTGACCACTGAGGGCCCATGCCAGGTGGAATCTTTAATGGGCTCTACTCCTGTCCTTGTAGGCTACACCTGGGTGAGGATTGGGCCTGGGTCTCCTGGGGCACATGGAGCCTTTCTCTGTCGGTTGGAGCAGGCTCAGGTGGGAGGCCCCCAGTGCGGTTCGAGGAGGGAGAAAAAGCCACACTTCCTCGGTGGCTGCTGTAGCTGTGCTCTCTTTGTTTTCACGCCTTCCTGTACTCCCACCCCACTGACCCCAGAGCTCCCAGGGTCCCTCCTGTGACTCCACTGACCTCCTGACCCCAGCTGAGGTCTGGCCAACACTGCTGCCCCTCTGGGGGTCTCTGTGGGTGTGGGCACCTGTGCTGCTATGGAAGCAGGCTCGGGGGGGCAGCAGATGGCATGTGAAGTCGCCCCCTCTCCCTGCCCTGATATGCTGGAGCTGGCTGCCATGGGGAGAGGCAGGTGCAGATGGCTGGGACTGCTTCTTGACCACACCCCGGGCCCTGCCCACCCAGGCTGTCAGCGTGAGCTGGGCCTCCAGCGGCTAAGCTTTCTCTCTGAGGACAGGGTCTTGTCCCCAGCCCTTCCTTCCCCCACCCCCGTGTCCTCCCTCAGGCAGTGCTGAGGTGGCTGCCGCTGGGTGAGGACCCAGGGAGTGGTGTCCCAGTGCCATCAGGGAGGGCAGCCTTCTCATTATGCACATGTGGGGCCTGGTTTTTGCTTCTCTGAGGCACATGGGGAGGGGGGTTCGAAGAGAAGGGAGGACTCAGGCCATGGGGGCAGCACCCTGGGCTGGGGCAAAGAGTTCCTGGGAAGTGCCCCAGCCTTGTGAACCGAGCTGCTCGCTCACTGAAGCAGGCACCTCCCCGCAGGTGCCTCTGCTGCTCTTTCATTTCCAGGTTAGAAAAGCAATTAAAAGAATCGGGAGGGCTTCCCTGGTGGCGCAGTGGTTGCGAGTCCGCCTGCCGATGCAGGGGACGCGGGTTCGTGCCCCGGTCGGGGAGGATCCCACATGCCGCGGAGCGGCTGGGCCCGTGAGCCATGGCCGCTGAGCCTGCGCGTCCGGAGCCTGTGCTCCGCAACGGGAGAAGCCACAACAGTGAGAGGCCCGCGTACAGCATAAAAAAAAAAAAAAAAAAAAAAAAAGAATCGGGAGACTGTTGCTCCTTCCAGTTCCCCGTTCTTGAAGGAGCCAGAGCGGGAGGGGAGGGAGCTGCGGGAATGTGGGGGGCAGTGGATTTTCTGGGATCCAGGCCCATCTACCCGCCTCCGCCACCCCTAGGCTCTGTCCCCACACCTTCGGTCCTGGTTGTGCCCTTGTACCCTGGTCTCTGGGGACTGGCCTGGGACGATGCTAAACGGACTCGAAGGCTGGGGACTAGAGCCCACCCCCCCACAGTCCGAGTCACCACTGCAGTGACAAACAGACTGCCCCATGGTTACTCCGCCCTTGGAGAGCAGGGGAGGACGGGAGAGCTCTTCATGGCTCTGACGGGAGAGCTCTTTATGGCTCTGACGCCCGCCCTAAGCGTGCAGACTCTGCTCTGTCTGAGATCACCTGGGGTGCTGTTCTGTGGGCACACCCCTGGGTAGCCAGGTATGGTTACATTTTTAGTTTGTAGCTTTGTCACTTCCTGGAGGTGTGACCTGGGCAAGGCACTGCCCCTCTCTGAGCCTCTGGGTGGTGGTAGTTCTGTCCTGGTCCCCAGGAGGGCAGTGAGGGCTGGCTGACACTGGGTGTGTGGGGTGTCCGGCCTGTGTGACAGTGGTTCTCGATGCAGCGGGCTGGCCTCTTCTCCAGGCCATCCACAGGGGTTCCTCCACCCTTGCCCAGGCAGGGCTGGCTCCGGCTTGCAGGCTGGCTTGGAGCTTGCCAGTGTGCGTGGCCAGCCCAGGGGCAAGGCGTCAACACCCATAGCCCTACGGATACATCATTTCTTCCTGTCCCTGGGCTGGCAGCACTCACCTCCGGCCTCAGGAAATCCTTTCCTGCTGCTGCTCCCAGAGCCGGCCATCGGCTGACCCATCCAGCCACCCTCTGTGCTGCTGGGAAAACCAAGGCTTTAGGAGGGGAAGGGGGCTGTCTGAGTCACACTGTGCAAGCCATTTTAGCCCACTCGTTTCACTGCTCGTCAGCATTTTCTTGCATGATTTTAGTCTCTGAAAGTGGCCATCTTAATATCTGCACAGTCTTGCATTGAGAGGCTCTGGTTGCCCAGCCAGTCCCCTGTAGCTGGGCATGTAGGTTATGCCCCACCTTTGTTTGCTGTTATAAATGCTGCCACAGACATTGTTGGGGCGAAAGCAAGAATAGTTCTTTGTGTTGTGTGTCTGACCTAGAGAATAAGACCCCAAAAGCCCAGAGAGCAGGAGCCGGGTCTCCCCACTTAGGGTCTAGGACCAGCAGCAGCCCTCACCCCAGTGGACACGTTAATGGACAGATGAGAGCCAGCGTCCCTGTGTGAGTCTTAACCACTGGACCAGCAGGGAAGTCCCTGGGCCCCAGTTCTGAACTGGGTTGTGTTTGAGGGTGGTGCTTGGGTCTCAGATGCCTGTCCTTTGGAGTCTCTGAGTGCGGCAGGGTCCTTGGCTTTCCTGAGTGTCCCTGCCTCTTGATTCCCTTTCTGCCCTGTCCTGAAGTTGCCTGCCACAGGGGAGTCAGGGTGGACTGCACTCTAGCATCCCCACTGTCCCTTCTTTGGCCACCAGTTCTTTCCCTTCTGTGGCTGAAGTCTGTGGGATGGGGCAAGGGACAGTAAACTGGGTCTCAACCTCTTCATCTGGAAGACGGGGCTAATCGTGAAGGCTGTTTTGCAGGATCACTGCGGGCATGGAATGAGCACGTGGTCATAGAGACCTTGGCCCAGGGCCAGCCTGTATGCTGTCCTGGGGGCTGTGTCACTTGGCAGTGGCCCGGGAGGGTCTGTTCCCCCATACACCCCAGCCAGAGCCTGCCCAGTGGGTGCCCCTCCCCCACTCCCCCATGGCAGGCCTGGGAGGGGGCATTCCTGTCCCCCTCCAGCTACTCCCCTTGCAGCACAGTGGGGCACAGATCCTGGGGCCTTGATTCCAAAGCGGAAATGCCATTCTGGGAGGCACAGTCTTGGGTGGGGGGGGGGCGGGGAGTTTAAGTGGAAAAGCAGCAAATTTTTGAAATGCCTGGGCCAGAGCTGGGTTCTCCTCCCCCGCCTGCCCGCCCACAGGAGCGACCCCGCCCCCAGCGCTGCTTTAATCCAGCCCCAGAGAGGGAGGGTCTCCGGTCCTCCTCCTCCCAGGCAGCCTCCTCCTGTCTCCCAAGGCCAGCTAGGACGGAGTAAGGCCAGCCCTTTGGCGTCCCTGCCCATTCCTGCAGAGACCTCCTGCCGTCTGGCTGTGAAGCCTGGTCCCCACCCCACTCCCCACCGGAGTGGAGACCCGGGGAAAACCTAGGGACTTCCTCCAGCTCCCAGCATGGACAGATGTTCACACACAGCCCAGCTGGTTCTGATCTGATTCCTTGGAACCTGGAATGCCAGCCAGGCTGAGGACATGGGCAGGGGCAGGGTTTCGGAGGGGCTGAGCCCGCAGTTTCCTTTCTGACTTTGGGGCACAGCTTTGGGAACAAGCAGGAGAGGATACACTAGGTAGTGTTCCCCTGAGAGCTGGCTCTTCTGTGGGAGAACTGGGCTGTTTTGAAGGTTACAGGAGGTCCCGTCTTGAGGAGGGCAGAGGGTAGCAGCTAGTTGTCCCATTCCTTCTTGAGGACTGTGGGTCACACTGAGTCCAAATCCCATTGCTCCTTACCCACACCCTATGCTGGGAGTTCTGTCCAGTGGTTCCCTGAGAAACTTTGGGGGAAATGCAGATGTCCAGATTCCCCCCACACCCGGGATTTCTGGAGGAGGGGACCTGTGGGAGGGGTTTTTTAGGAGGGGATTCCTAAAAAACAGGAATCTGTTTTTTGACAAGCTCTCCAGGGGACCTGTAACCAGCCAGACTTGGGGTTCCCTAGCCCAGCTCCTTCCTTTTACAGATGGGAGAGGGCCTGGCCAAGGTAGCACACCTGGTGAGAGGCTGAGTCGGCCATCCCTGGGTGTCAGGTGGAGGGGCACCTGTGAGTGCACCGTGGGCTTGTATGTATTTTATAGGCCGTGCCCGAGGGTTCTCTGCAGGGTGTGCCCCCATGCTTCCCTGGAATTTTGAGCTGCCTGATGGTGTCCACACACCCAGCAAATGGGACAGTCTAGTTCTGGAGAGGTCCCATCCTAGATCTCTCTGCAGACCACTGTGCAAACCTGAACTGTGCTCAGGGACTCTGGCTGGCTACGTGGGGTGACAGTCACCAACTTGCCCCCCTAGGGAGGGGGAGCTCAGGAGAACCAAGGCACCCTCCACTCAGTTTCCCTGTCATGCTTCTTCCCTCCCCCTCATTCTCATCAGCATCCCTCCTACCCCCTGTTGCTGAAACAGGAGTCTCTTGGGGCACAGGCGTTAGCCCTGGACAGGGCTGATTGAGGGAGGGATTGGGGTAGGGGCACATCTCCTAGAGCAGCACCGAGACAGTGGGGGACACTTCGAGGAGACTGAATTCAATTCCGAGGAGAAGGTGGGAGATGGCAAGCTTCTTGTCCCTGGGTGCACTGGAACCTCCCGCGCACGGCTAGTAGAACATGATGCGCTCCGGTTCTACTCTCCCTAGATTACAGGGACAGCCGCAGTCCCCAGCTTCCTTGCTGTGTCTTCATAACCTGGGGCTGTTACACCGAAGGCCTGACCAGAGTCGGTGCGGTGGTCGTATTATTAGTTTTCTGCCAGCTGGGACATGCCCCTCTAGATGCAGATCTGAGTCGGACTGCCAGATGGACACGCGTGAAATGCCCCAGGTTGGTGGGCGGGGAAGGCAGACTTGAGGCTGGTGCCTCCGGGGCTGCAACGGCCACGGGGGAGGAGGGCAATCCCGGCAGTCTTCCCAGAAGAAGAAGGCTTAGGCCTTTGAGGAGGGGCGCGTTCTCGCCCACGGTGGAGGGCAGGGACGGGCGTGCGGAGAAAAGGCGATATCCCGCGTGTCCGGCAGGCGCCTGGAGCCTAGCGCGGGTGCAAGGGTGGGGGTGGGGGTGGACGGTCCCCCTGGGCGGCGCGTGCCCGCGCGCTCCCGCAGCCAGCCGCGCCCCCGAGCCGGCGGCTCATTTGCATGGGGAGCCAGAGCGGCCAATGGGCGCGCGCGACCGGGCATGCCGGGAGCCGGGCTGGGCCCGCCGGCCTTGGCGGCGGTGGCGGGCGGGGCGAGATGGGACCGGCTCTGTACGGCGACGGCGGCGGCGGCGGTGGCGGCAGCGGCAGTGGCCTGCGAGGTGACTGAGGCGGCCGGACCAGGACCCGGGCGGCTTCGGGGCTCTCGGGAATCCGAGAGCGCGCGGCGCGGGCAGTTCGCTGTGAGCCCTGCGGGGAGCCGGGGCCCCAGGCCGACCCGACACGATGAACTACCTGGTGAGTGCGGTCAGCGCAGCCAGTGCGGCCCGGAGTCCACTCGCGGTGGCCGGGGCGGCGTCCGCGCGCCAGGGAGTGTCGGCCGAGGTCCGCGTACCGGCTTGGAGGCGACCCAGCTCTACCCGCGCCCGGGGCGGTCCCAGGCGGGAAAGAGTTAAGTGAGTGGCATTTCCTGCCGGACCTGCGGGTCCTGGGAACTACGGGCCGCTGGAGCCTCCGCGGGGGCGTGACCGGGCCGGGGTCCGAGGTCCTGGAAAACCCCCCTTCTGCCCTGGCCGGGGCTCCCGGAGGCCAGGACTGCGGAGGATCCCAGAGCCTGCGCACCCCGGGGGCGGCTGGAAGGACCGGACTCGGGGGCCGCCGGCCGGTAGGAGAGTTCCTGGATCCGGGAAAGTTGCTGGCCGGAGGCCCGCTCTCCCTCTGCCGGCTGCTGCCTGCTGGGTGACCTTGGGCCTGTGAGCCCTGTCTCCGAGCCTCACTTTCCATCGCTACGAGGAGCGGTCCGAGGTCCTTTGGACCGTGAATTTCCAGGAAGCAGGGTGGCGATCCGTGTGTTTTGGAGTGAGGGCTGCCCATGCCCCCAGGTTAGGGATTGAGGGGTGGGTGAGCAAGCGCGGGTGTCCACGGAGAAGTTAATAATTAACCCCCGGCCCGCCCGCGCTGGATTCCGGGACCCAGGGCGGGAGATTCTCGGTTATTACCTACCGTGGTTGCAAAAACGGTTGTAGGAGCCGGGTCTTGGCAGGGGAGTCCAGGGCTGCGCCGCGATCCCGTGGTCCTAGCCTCCGCGGGTAGAGCGTGGGAGCTGGGGAGGGGCGGGGCCGCTGCCCGGGTGGCCGCAGCCCTGGCGCCCAGCCCCTCATTGCTGCTGCAGAGCCCAGAGCGGTGTTGAAAGATTCGGAGAAGCTGAGATTTGCTGAGGGCCGGGCGTGGTCAGGGGGTGTGAGGGGGTTAGAGTCTGGGGAGATGTTGGGGTCTCCCATCCCTCGGTAAGAGCAGTGGCTCCCTAACTGGTCTTGAGAACAGGGAGTTTATTTCCTTGGCACTCTTAGCATGAGGAAGAGTTATTTCCTTGGCACTCTTAGCGTGAGGAAGAGTCTAAGCTGGGAGGTACTCTCTGGGTTTGCTGTGCAGATTTCAGCCAGGCAGGGAGATGTTCCTCATCCCCCTGGGCTGGGGGACACGCCTCCTGCCCATGACTCTTTCCTTTCCAGGGTGGAGAGCGGATGGTGGGAGTGGAGGGATGGCAGGGCTAACAGGCTTAGAAAAGCAGGAGAAGGGCCCAGGTGCAGGTGGAGACTGGCAGGAAGGGAGGTCTGGGAGGACCTGCCGGCAAGCTCTCCTGGCACTAGCACCCATTACCCGCTTGCTGTGGGCAAGGAAGGAGTCCTGTAGGTGCCGGGTGGAGGTAGGGCAGGGCAGCCCCAGCTTCTGCCAAGGCAGTCACCCTCAGCTCCCGGTGATTTTAAAAGAGGGTGACTTTTACGCTTGTGCTGAACAGAGACGTTAGCGTTGTGGGCTGGCATCATCTCCCCAGGCTTGGGCAAGGGATTGAAGTAAGGGCAGTGCCACTAGGGAATCCTTCCTAATCAGGAAGGGCCCCTAAGACACCTGCTCTCCCCACGAGTCATATAGATGGTACCAGTGGGGAGACTGAGGCACAGAGAGGGGCAGTTACTTGTCCTCACAGAACCGTGTCCAGAACATAGTCTCCTGGTATGGCCCCACGCTCTAGCCATGTGCTCCCCCTGCTCTGGGGTTGAGGGCGCTCTGGCCCTTGGGGTGCTGCCATGCTCCACTGGGGCTGCCAACTTGGTGGGGTCTCTCTGGCTCCAGAACTGTTCCTTAGTAGCCCCCTCCTGGCCTCCATTATTCTTTTAGGAGATCCCACCACCCTTTGTCTCTCAGGCCTGGAGAACTCCCTCCACCATGCCCCAGGAGCCCACAGCCAGTTGGGGCAGCCAGAACCAGCCAGCAGGTGGAAGGGGGAGGAGCAGTGTTAGAGTCATGCTTGGAGGGCAGGCTGTAGGGTAGGGCAGGGACAGGGTCGTTCTCCAGCAGAGACACTGGCCAAATTCCTCCTCCTCTGGATCCTTAAGGCCCCCAAATAAGGGGCTACAGAGTGGCCTCCCTCCAGGGGGCAGGCTGGGCCCTCTAGCACTGGGGAGAGGCCCTGGCTCTATCTCTGTCTCCTTGTGCTAACTTCCTCCCACCTCTGAGTGAGGAGTGGGGCAGAGTACCAGCCTGCCGTGGAAGGAGCTCAGAGGGTGGAGGGGCAGGGCCCTGTCTCAGTCCCCTGTTTCCATTGCGTATCCTGAAGTCAGGGGCTTGGTACTTTTTTTGAGCTGGAGAACCCTGCTTTTTGTGCCAGTGTGTCCTCCTCCATCCCTGCGGAAGCAGACGGTGCTGCTCTAAGGGCTGCTGAAAGCTATCATTTAGGGCTGGAGAGGGGCAGAGCTGAGGAGGCTTTAGATGTCCAGGTGGGGAAACTAAGGCTTCGTAAGGAGTGAAGTCCCTGCTGTCCCACCCGGGCTTCTGCCTCTGCCCCTCCAGTGGCATATCTGGGGCTGGCCACGGTGGGTTACTAGGGCCTGGTACTGTCCCTGAAGTGAAGGTCAACCTCATGCTGGGCCCTCTGCTGAGAGACCAAATCCCAAGACTGAACAAGCCGGTCTACTCAAACATGTCTGGGGTCTGTCAGCCTGGGTCGGTTCCCTGGGCTGGGTGGCAGTGGTGAGGGTTCTAAGGGGTTGAGGACCACTCCCAAGCTGTCAGAAGTTGGGGTGGGCTGGAGGGTGGAGGGCTCTGCTCTCGTGTCACCTGCATGGGCTCCTTGGTGCCGTGGCCCCAGGCCCACCTGTTCCCACCGTCCGAGGTGTGTTGGGGGCTGCAGATGCCATGTCCTGCAGTAGGAGGGCCCTCCCCATGCCACCTCTCTTCCTCTGCCCAGCCTCGCAGGGACAGTGCCTGGGATGCCCTGGCAAGAGTGGGGCCAGGGGCCTGCTTCGGCCCAAGAGCTGGGCACAAAGACATCTGCTCTTTCCACTGTAGCAAGGCCAGCTCGGGGCTCCTGATTGTCTGAGGGAGCTGCTGGCGGTGGCCACCCACAGGTGGGTTTTTAGTCCTTTGTTCTGTAGACCTGTCCTCTGGGTGCTGTCAGGCATGGGGCTGAGGACCCCCACACGGCCCCTGCTCTGTCCTCTGAGCCTCAGGCACTGCCAAAGCAGGCAGGGAAGGAGCCATGCTCCCCTTGTCCCCTTGGAGTGGCTCCGGAATGGGAGGCTCATCCACGCTTGTCACGCTGAGCACTGAGGACTTGAGCCCAGACCCTGGTCACTCAGTTGTCCTGGAAGAATTAAGGGGAGGGTGATGCCAAGGCCTGCTGTTGCGGAGTTCCACCCAGGATGAGGGTGTGGGGCCTCCTGGGAAGGGAAGAGGCACTGCCCTCCCAGCCCCATCGCAGCCGGGAGGCGGAGCAGAGGATTGTCAGGACCCTGGCCAGTGGGCCTGTAGCCGCTGCCCCTCCGGCGGGACTCCCAGGGCACAAGTGAGCAGCGGCTGTGGGTGTAGACTGCCACTTGGGCACACGTACGTCAGGCTGTATCCAGTGGCCACGGGGGCTCCTTGGGACAAGCAACCAGAATACCCCAGAAATAAACTTGGCCCAGGTTTGAGATGGTTCTTTGTATGAAGAGAACTAGAGTTTCCCTAGTGACTGCTGTGTGTGGGGCTCTGTGCCTGGGCTGGGGTGTATGTCAGGGTAGGGGACAGGGAGGGACGGAAAAGCCCTGTGAAATTTCCACTCCTGGCTTCCGTGGACCTAAGCAGTACCCGGGAGCCACCCAGCTGCACTTTGTCACACAGCAGATCTGCCGCTGCCACTTCCTGACCACGACCCTGGCGAGTCGTGTCTGTTGTGCACCTCAGTCTCTCCATCCGTAGGTGGGGGCAATCACAGTGTCTCACAGGGTTGAAAGAGATAATTGAGGTACACAGAAGAGCCCTGTCTCTCACTGCCGGCGTTATCGTCATCATTGTGAACTGTCAGTCTCCCCACCACCAGGTAGCACCGTCCCGCAGAGTCGGGGTTTGGGGATACCCAGAGCACATCCGGGGCTCTCTGGGGCAGCAGACCGAGGGAGAACCCGTCAGATGGCCGCTGACACGTGCCCGTTGGCGGCCAAGGCCCAGCTGCTCCGTGTCTGAGGGCCCGGGTGAGTCTGGCGCACACAATGAGGGCCATTCTCAGACCCGGCAGGGCCGTGGGGCAGCCCTCTCAGCTCCCGTGTGCAACAACCAGGGTGTTGTTCTTGGCGGGCCTGGCTGGCAGGCCGCTGCCTGGGGGGTGTTGGCGTTGGGCAGGGGGCTCTCCTCTGTCCCCTCCCTCTGGGGTGAGTGAGCCCAAAGGGCCTTTCCTGGCTTTCTCAGGCGTGGCCGCGCGGCTCCCAGGGAGGGCAGGGCACCACCTTCCGCAAGGGGGGCTTTTGCCTGAACCCCGCCCATCCAGCAGCCCCACGCTCAGCCCTGCTCTGGGCCAGGCCTGGCGTGCATGTGTGGCGGAGGGACGTTCCCTGCCCAAGCAGACAGGTCCCTCCCATTCTGGGCGCCCGGGTTGGGGGCACGAAGTGGGCAGTAAAAAGAGCTGTTGATCAGCACTTCGAGGTGGGGACAGTGAGGTGTGGGTGTCCGGGGAGGGATGTGGGAGCTTTCTTGGCGGGGTGGGGGGTTGACACCCAAGTCACATCCTGAAGGAGGAGTAGGACACAGAGACAGGTTTCCTAGGGTCGCGGGTGAGGCGGCCAGAGACTCGGGCGAGTCAGCAGCAGTCTCCGTGGTGCCTTGGACCCAGGTGGCTGGCAGAGTTGGCCTGGACTGCGATGGTGCCCTGGTGGTGTGCCCCTCCCAGAGGTCACAGCTGTGTCCTCTTGTGAGCTTGGGGGAAGCACTTGATGGGCCCAACAGTGAGGAAGGCTGGAAAGCCAGGTTTCTGGCTTTCTGACCCCGCTCTTCCAAGCTGGGACAAGACACTGGGTCCTGGGGAGCATGTCCAGAGCAGGAATGCTCAGGTGGTGTGGGTTTTGCCGTATTCTGCCATGGGATGCCACCATTTGGACGACATGGACTGAGCTCTCCTTGCAGCATCCCAAGGCACCCTGCAGTGTGACCGGCCCAGCCTGCCTGCTGGTCCAGGGCCACAGTCCTGTCTCCCCTCCAGCCTTTCCCTATTTCAGTGTCTTGGCTCAGCCTGCGCTCTGCCCACATGCCCTTCCCTGGCTGGTTTCATGGTCACCTAGTTTTCGGTCTTCATGAGTCATCTGAAATGTCCTCCTTGGGGGAGGCCACCTCTGACCGTCCTATGTGTAGTGGCCCTGTTGCACATGCCACATTTCCCCCTGCCCTGGCAAATCGTTTTGTGTCTGCCTGCCCTGCTGGGATGCAAGCCCCGTGCAGACAAGGGCCTGGTCGACCTAGACTTGCACCGTCTTGCAGGGCCTGGCCCAGCACCTGGCAGAGGGCAGATGCCAGGTGAATCTTTTATTAAACAAAAGAACTTCCCTATGAAACCAGGATTGTCACCTTAACACAAGGGATCTGGGTGCTCAGAGAGGCTAAGGGACTTGCCCAAGGTCCCCAGCAGTGGGAGGGAGAGCCAGGCCCAGGTCTGGTCTTAGCTGCTGCTCAGCACTGGAGGGAGAAGTGTGTCCGGAGCAGCTGGAGAGGCTTAGGGGCCCAAAGGGGCGGGTGCTTGGCCAGCTGGAGCGCTGTGGCGCCAGCAGTGCCCAGGACTGCGGAGAGCCTGCCTTGGGGGCTCGGTGGGGGGAGGGGGCACCAGCTGACGCAGGCAGAGGAGCTCCTGGTGCCAGGCGCCTGGTGCCACGTGCCCACCCTGAGAGGTGCTTCCCAGCCTGGCTCCGGCCTCCCCGACTATACAGTTGCAGTTGGAATTGGCCTTGACTGCTCATCGAGCTCATACCCAGGAGGTGAGAGCTGGCCACCCTGGGCACGAGAGGCCCCGGTAGCTCCCTGGGCAGCTCTCCTGGGTCCAGGGGACCCTCCCTCCACCCCCTTCCCCCTCCCGCTGGACCTTGCCCTTGGCAGAGCTCTCCAGCCTCCCTGAGAGCCCAGCCCTGCCCAGCAGGGCCTGGCCGAAGCCCCTCTGCCAGCCTTCCCTGGGCTGCCCTCCTCTAAGAGGTGAGGGGCCTCTGAGGGGCATTCCCCTCTGTCTGCACCCTGCCCCCTTTGACTGGGCTGGAGGGGAATTTTCCTGTGACTCACTCTGCTGGCACTTCCTGTGGTCACCAGGGCAGGGGCTGAGGGGACCCAGAGGGGTGGCTCTGTGTTCTGGGGTCATTGGGGGAGGGTGGGTTGGGTGTCCCGCCCCCCTGATGGGGTGTGATTCCCTGAGCAGGCTGCAGACCATATTTGGGAAACTTGCTTTTCCTGCAGGCAGCCTGGGGATGGGACCCGTGAGTCCAGTGGGCAGCAGGGCAGCCCCCGCCCCATCTGTTCCTCCTGGGGCTTTGGCCTCTGACCTGCTTCGGCCTTGTCCGTCCCATCCTGCCTTGGAGCCTAGGAGGTAGTCCACTGTTTTCTTTTTCAGGGTGTATATTTTTTCAACCCCCAAACCAAGAAATGCTCATTAAATACAAATTGAAAATTTCTGAGAAGCAGGAAGAAAAAGCATCCCCCATTGTCTCAAACATTACCCTCTCCCCAGTTGTTAAGTTCAAGTGACATTTTATTGAGGATTCATTTATGCCTCAGTGCAGTGATAACCGTCCTGACTGTGGTGTGGACAGTGCTGGCGCCGCCAGTAGTTCCGAGGGCCCTTGTCCTGGCGCTCACCTTGGTGCAGGGTAAATTCGCTTGCTCTGCTCTCTGTGCACTGCCTGCCTGGGCTGGCTTCTCCCCTGGGCCTTGTCCCTCCTGGCTCCCAGCTTTCTGGCCTCTGGGTCCTTCTGAGCTGCCCTGGAGGAGCGGGCTTCCCGCCATTGCGCCCCCGAGTCTGAGCGTGCAGTCCTGGGCCTGGAGCACGCACTGCCTGCCCCGGCTTCCCCCGTGGGCTGCCGTCCCCCTTGATGGTGTTCCGTCCTCTTCCCTAATCCTCACTGTGACGGGCAGGGGAGACGGAGCTCAGAGGGGCTCCTTCCGGCTCCTGATGCTGGTGTGGAGGTGGGCCCTCCTAGACTTGGGTGAGGCCTCACCCCGACTTCTCTCTGCCCCAAGTTGGAATCCAGGGGATGAGACCCAGGCCCACGTGGGGAAGGGTGGTCCGAACCCAGGTCCCATTTCCGAGTCAGATCTAGACCAGGCTCTTTATCTTCAGTCCCCAGGAGACTCAGAGGAGGGCGACCAGAGCTGAGGCTGGGCTGGTGGGGCCGGTGCCCAGCTGGCCTGGCACTGTCCTCTCCACAGGCCTGGCCTTCCCACCCAGGCACCTGCTTTGCTCCTGGCCTCTGCTGGACTGACCTTGGCCCTCTGGCTGGGGCCCCCCTGTGCTATCTCTGGGCCCAGCCTGAGCCCTCACCCGCGCAAGCAGCAGAGGCCAAGGACTGAAAATGTGGGGCCTGTCCACCCAGTTCTCTGTCCCCGGTGAGGTTCTGGGCCTGCCGGCACAGTGCCTGCCAATGCTGGGGTCCTCCTGTCTGTCCCCACAGCCTCGCCAAGGCCCGCACAGGCTGCTGGGCTACTGGGCCTCCGCACAGAGCGTGTGTCCCGGCTCCAGGAGGGTTTGCCGACTCACGGAACCCATAGCAGCGGTTCTGCGGTGCCTGTGAGAATTAACAGGAGAATTACAGGAGTAAAGAGCGGGGCTGGGCGTGGGGTGCTGTCCTTCTGTGGCCGTCCTCAGTCTGTATGGGTCTGCTTCCTTGTTTTGCTTTATTCTCCCCATTTATTCCTGATGCCTGTCTCATTCCCGTCCCTCTTCCAGAAGCACCCATGCAAATGTAATGTGTCTGGAATCTGCCCTTGGACAAGTGTCTGTGAAAAATACATAGAGTTCTTTTGTAGGTATTTGTAGCATTTACGTAAAGCGTTCTGGGCTGTAGATCTCCTGTTTGTTCCTCTGACTCGGGAGGGTGTGGCTGGTGTTCCTCACCAGACACCTGGGCACCTGCTTGAGCACAGAGCAGAGTCGCAGGTCTGTCCCGCTTTGCTGGCTGGATCCCTGAACGTCCTTTGTGGCCATCTTGGCCATTCTGGTCTCCCCTTCAGAAAACTCTTCATATTTTATTGGTTTTCTGTTGGTGTTCTTGTTTTTTCCTCGCTTGTTTGTAGGAGAACCTCCAGATTCTAGATCAGTGACTCTTGTCATTTGGTGGCCTGTCACCCTGTCAGCTTTCTGTTGTTCCCCCACCCAACTGAAACCGTTCACTTTGATGAGGTTGAATCCATCTCTTTGTTTCTGTTGTTGTTACCTTATGTTTTATGCTTTTTGTGGTCTTTTTTTCTAGGGTTTCGTTTATAATTTTTTTCCACCTCAAGGTCACAGAGATATTCTCCCACAATTCTTTTCTTTTATCAGCTCTAAGGTTATAACTTTCACTTGTAGGTGTTTGATTGCCCTTTGTTTATAACATGAGGCAAAGTGTCCAAATTGACTTTTCTTCCTATGGTGAGTGAGTTTTCCTGGTAGCATCTCGGTTACAGTCCTGCCCCCTTCATCGCTGCGTGGTTCCCAGCCGCTGCTGCCTGTCCTGCTTAGGGATTGGAGTTGTGGCCTGTCCTCACGGCAGGAAGGAAGTGCCTCTTGGCATTTCATTTTCAGAATTGACCTGCTTATTTGTGGACCTCTATTCCTCTGCTTAATTCTAGAAGGATTTTTTTCCTTTGGTTGAATTCCTCCAAAAAAAAAAAAAAGTTCGGCTGGCATTTTTATTGCAGTTGTAACTTATTAAGTAAGCTTGGCCCAGTTGTTACATTTTCTCCTCTGGAGTCTTGCTTCATTAACTCCTGGATAACTTGTAGTTTCTGTTATCTGGTGACGTCTTTTCTGCTCAGCACTGTTGATTCTTCTCGTCTGTTGGAATCTGTCTGTAGATGACATATGGTCTGCAGATGATGACTGTTCTGTCCCTGTGTGTCCCCTCCCCACTCTCTGGTCTTTTCCTCCTGGCTGATTGCACTGGCGGGGCAGCCGGGAGTTGAGTTGAAGCTGGGAGGGTGTGCATCCTGTTTTCTCCCCAGGACGTGGTGGCCATTATTGTCATTATCGCTGCCTTCCCCAGCGTTAGGTCCAGCTTATAGCGTGACTCCGGGAGTATTTTTTAGAGTATCTTGAGTACCATCCTGGAGTGCAAGTGATGGCTGTGGTCAAGAGGATTTTGAGACGCTATCCAGGCTCATTTGAAAAACTGCCGGGATCAGCTGGGCCTTTTTGCCAGGTGCAGCGGGGGCAGAGGCGCGGGGATCTCGCCAAACCCTACTTAGTTCCTTTCTCGGTGCCAAGGCCAGGTGCCTCCCCAGTCCTGGAGGGGGTGGGAGCTGGGCGGGACGCCGAGCCCCCAGCGCACGTCCTCCTGCCCTCACGCCCACCTGTGTCCTCTTCCCCCAGAACGTGCTGGCCAAAGCCCTCTACGACAATGTGGCCGAGTCCCCAGATGAGCTCTCCTTCCGCAAGGGCGACATCATGACGGTGCTGGAGCGGGACACGCAGGGCCTAGATGGCTGGTGGCTCTGCTCGCTGCACGGGCGCCAAGGCATCGTGCCCGGGAACCGCCTCAAGATCCTGGTGGGCATGCATGACAAGAAGCCCGTGGGGCCCGGCCCCGGCCCGCCCGCCAGCTCGGCCCTGCCTCAGCCCAGCCTCCACCCCCCGGCAGCCCAGTACACACCCATGCTGCCTGCCACGTACCAGCCCCAGCCGGACAGTGTCTACCTGGTGCCCACCCCCAGCAAGACTCAGCAAGGCCTCTACCAAGCCCCTGGGCCCAGCCCCCAGTTCCAGTCTCCCCCGGCCCAGCAGACAGCCACATTCTCCAAGCAGATGCCCCGTCACCCGTTTCCCAGCCCAGCGCCAGACCTTTACCAGGTGCCCCCGGGGCCTGGCAGCCCTGCCCAGGACATCTACCAGGTGCCGCCTTCCGCTGGGATAGGACACGACATCTACCAGGTCCCCCCATCCATGGATGCACGGAGCTGGGAGGGGACGAAGCCACCAGCCAAGGTAAGGCCTCCCTGGGTGGCCAGGCAGCCCTCCTGGTGGGTTTTGGCTGGGCCCAATTTTTGGATGCAGCAGGGCCCAGCCAGGCACCCTTGCTTGGGACCTCCGGGACTCCAGCAGCGGCTCCGCGTTTGGTCTGGGGTCGAGGTGGGAGGTGAGTGTCTGGGGAATGTGTTTATATGTCTGCTGACGTGGGTGTGAGCAGCCCGAGAGGAGACACCGAGCTGGCCATGGACCGTGAAGTGGCCTTTAGCTGACAAGCCCCAGTGGAAGGGTGTCGGCAGCAGAGGACACAGCCTGTCAAAGACTGTTGTGGCAGGTGGGGCCTGACCATGGAGGCCTGAGCAGCAGCTGGGAACGGACCCCCAGGGGCCTGGAACCTTCGTGAGGGCGGAGGGTGTTGGGTAGGAGTGACCTGCCCAACCACATCCTGGTGAAGCCATTCTGCCCAGAGGGGAGGGTGCAGGGAGCCCAGGAAAGGGGAGCTGGGAGGCACTTGAAGTGCAGAAATGGAGTATGGAGCACAGGGCCGCAGTTGGGCCAGAGTGGCTGGAAACCCAGAAGATTGGACTGGATGACAGAGTCATTTCTCTCTCACGTAGCACGGCTGGGGGTGAGCGGTGTGGCGCTGGTGGCACCTCCGAGACTGTCGGAGCCTGTGGTTCCTCCTGGAGCGCCGGTGGTGGAGGGCAGGTCCTCCGTCTTCTTGCTCTGCTGCCTCGTCACGGGGCTCGCGGGCCAGAACAGTGGCCGTGTGAGTTCCAGCCAGCAGAGAAGGGAGGAAGGGACAAGGGGCGAGGCCAGCCAACGCGTGCCCAGGGACTCCCACGGTCCCCCTGTGGGTGCAGCTCATCTAGATCCACACGCACCCAACCCTCTCCTCTCCTGGGCCGTGTTTGTGGGTTGTGGGCGCCTGCAGGGTGCCCTGCTCGTGACTCCTAAACCGCGGGGAGGACGCTGCCTGCGGGATTGTAGGGTCACCGTGAAAGGGGCTCTTGTTCAAGTCCCTTGTGGGCTGTTACCAGTGGGAGGCTGGGCGGGGGGCAAGGCTCTGAGCCCAGCACCTCAGCTCCACACAGACCTGCATATGTGTCCTCACACCCAGGGCTGTCTGCCTAGGAAGGAGGCAGGACTGGAGAGTGCCATGTCTAGTGTAGAGCAGCCGGTGTCTGAGGACACTCACCGCGTGGCGCTGAGCCTCTCCTCAGAGCCGGCCCAAGGCTCAGATGCCAGCTGGGCAGCGGTTCAGCATGCAGTGTTGCCCTGCCCCGCCACAGGCAGAGCTTGGAGCGGGAGACCTGGACACAGGTCATTGGCTGGCTCAGGTGGGGCTCCATGGACACTGGCCACCAGGGGACTCTGGGTCACTGGCTCCACTTCCCTACCTGCTCCTTCAACCGCCTGGCCAGAGACAGGCCAGTGGCAGAAGTGAGCCATGCTGGACTGGGATAGCCCAGACTGGGCAGCTCTCAAGATGGCTTTGGGGGAGGAGGAGTGACTGGTGGTTAGCCTTGGGACAGGCCATAGGCCATCCTTCTGCACCCATACCCACACACAGCTCACATTGTGCACACTCCCCAGGGAGGCATGCCCTTCCCCTTTCTATCCTCTCCTTTCCTGAGTCCACGCAAGCTTGCTTTGGTGCAGCTCCAAGGCCAGGACAGGCCCTGGAAGCCCTGTGGCCCAGGAAGCAGCAGTGAGGCCTTTACTCCGGGCTGTGGATTTGAGCCCACGTTTTGGTCATTGGTACTGTTTCCCTCCCATACGAGGGGCTTTGCTCTCAGACTGCTTCTGAGCTCACCTGGCTGGTGCGTGCTCTGCACATGCCCACTGGTGGGGTTGCCCAGGCCCTGTGTCCCTGAGGACCCAGACCGGGCTGATGGCCCCAGGAGGAAAGCTCTGTGTGCTGGGACCTGGTTGCCCTCCCCTGAGAAGCCTCATGGCTCCTGGCCTGGGCAGCCTCCATCGCGGCTGCTTTCATGTTATGATCCATGGAAGTGTGCTTGCTTGTCACGGGAATGTGTAATGTATGAGGAGGCCTGGAGGTGAGCTTCCCCAGTCAAGACGGGATCGCTGGGGGATTTCAGCATGTTTTGTCTAGCGTGTTCCCTATTCATCTTTCACAGATCTGTACACATACTTTTGCATTTTGAGGTTGTAAATCCAACGTCAGATATCAGAAGCATTTTGGGTCCCTGAGCGTGATCATGACGATCACCACTGGTTTTGCTGGGTCGCCCCTTCTGCTGCGGGCAGGCTCCAGGCGGTTTCTAACGGCAGTAAGGCCGTAAATGTCTTGGAGCGTGCATGTGTGCCCACCTTTCAGGCTGTGCTTTCAGAAGCCTGGGCAACTGAGGCCCCTGGTTCCAGGGCTGGAGGTCGGCTCTGCTGAGGGGAAACCCTGCCAAGACCGTGGGGTGGGTGGGTGCGGCCTTGGGTCCAGCAAAGCAGAGGGCGAGTGACAAGGCTGGTGGCCAGGAGGGGTCAGCCTCCTGGAGCCTGGAGCAGGGTGGCCCGCGTGGCTGCCGGGGGGAGGTCAGGGCCACACCGGGTGTCAGCACCCTTTGGGGCTGGGCCACGCTTTTAGGGAGCTGAGGGCAGAAGCACGTGGGGCCCCCGGAGGAGGAGGTGTTTTGTGAGGTCACTCTTGGGGGAACTCTGGGTCAGGGCTGCAGCTGTGCCTGAGGGAACAGCTGTGGCACTGGGTCAGGCTGGGGGGAGACACAGCTCAGATCAGCCTTGTTCCTTCTGGAGGACAGCAGCTTGGGAGGGAGGGGACCCACATCAGGCGTGTGCCTCCATCCCCCAGGTCCCCCAGCGGTGCTCCGTTTTCCAGAGCAGGAACCCCAGGCTCTCAGAGGGGGGGTGGGGGGGGCAGTGACAGAGCAAGCCGGCCTGGGTCACGAGGGGAGATGCCCATTTCTCAGAAGGGCGACAGGCAGCCAGGCGGCCCGGAGGTGGTCAGGGGCCCAGGCAGAAGGCAGCAGGCGGCCTGCCCCGTCCCTGGGGTCTTGGGAGCCTTCAGCCTCCCTTCTCACTCCTGCAGGCGCCCTGATGAGCCTGTCCTGCCTGGGTCTGTGTGTCCGGGTGTGCGTCTGGCAGTGGGCATTGTGCGCGTTTTCTCTGCCTCTGCGTGTCTGCCTTCTGCGCCCTTGAGACGTGTGTGTGAGAGAGCTTGTGGGTCTTGGGTTGGGCTCTGTGTCTCCTCCCAGACTCTGGCTTTGTCCCCCAGCCCCAGGGGGCTCCAGGTTCTGCTAATGGGGCCCCAGGTGTGGAGCAGGGTGGCCTGTGATTAGTGGGCTCAGCGGCTCTCTGGAGAGTTGGTTTCCCTAACAAGCTTTTCCCCCCGCTGGTGGCTGCCTGCCTTTTTTTCTAACAGAAAACATTTGTTGGCCAGTATGGCTGCTTACTGTCACTGACTCAGCCACGTGAGTGGCCAGCTGCCCGCGGCCCAGGCCTGGGGTCCGGCCCCAGCGCCCCTCCGCCTGCGCCCCGCCCTCTCTCACCAGCGTCGGGGCGTGGAGAGGGCGGCACACACCCCTCGTCCTGGGCTGGGTCCCCACCTGCCTTCCGAGGCCAGCAGGGCCTGGAGACACCTCAGGCCTCGCCTCAAGGCCCCGCCAACCTGCCACGTCCCGCCAGCCCCCGCCAGCCCCCGCCCCCCACCCCTGCTGTTGGCAGGTTCCAGGGTCTAAAAATAGCTCTGGAGGAGACTCAAGTCTGGGGCTTGAGGAGAGAAATGAGTCTGGGAAGGGCTGCCAGCACCACTCCCAGACACGCCGGGGGTGGGGTGCAGTGGACCTGGAACACCCCCTGGCGGCGCTCACCCCAGCAGCTGACAGGGAGCCAACTCTGCCGGCCTGCCTGGGAGGCCACCAGGGGCTGCATCAGCAGGAGGCTCTGCCGAGCCCTGGGCTGATCAGAAAGTGATGGTGCCTGCACTTCAGCGGGGTCGTTGCTGCTCCTGGGGTGCCCGGTGCGTGCACACAGCCTGTGCCCTCCAGGGCCCATGGGCCTGCAGAGCTGGCTGTTGGTGTCCTGGGGGCTGCGCAAGGCACGGGATGCAGGGTTCTGGGGGCATGAGCCGCAGGGCAGTCCCTGCCTCCGTCTTGCTGTCCCCAGGGATGTGTGTGGGGGAGCGCCTGAGTCACCACTGTCCCAGACCTCCCATTTGATTAGGGAACAAAAGGCCTTTTTGTCAGAGAAGAGCTGAACCAGGAGCCTTGTGGAGGAGGTGTACCCTGAGCTGGGTTAGAAGATCCTGCCAGCCCCTCCTACAGGGCTGACCCCTCCCACAGGGCCGGGTGCCCACAGGGAAGGAAGCTGCCCACCCAACACTGCCTGCAAGCGAGCGGTCTCGCCCTGCACCTCGGGACAGGGGAGGGGCACCGGGGAGGGAAGGGGCTGGCCTCCTCTCCGGGCCAACATCCCCCCACGAAGGCCTTATCCTGTTAGGTGAGGGGTGGTCCCCGTGGCCCCGAGGGTGTGGTGCGGTGGGGAATACAGGTCTTGGTTCTGGTCTTGGTCAGTCCCTCACACCCACACACAACCTGCCAAAACAGCTTCCCTCCTTCCATTTGCGGGAGGGCTGGCCCTGAGGGGCTGGGGGCTCTTGGTGGCCCCGTTCTCAGGAATCTCCCCAAGAGTGCTGGGGGGACGAGGAGGGCAGGGCTTGGAGCCCCCAGGCCCTGACTGTCAGGATCTCCTGCAGGCCACCTCCTCTGGGTCCAGCCCGAGGAGGGCACAGCCCACCACTGCCACCTCCATCTGTCCTGGAGCCTGAAGGTGGCTGCTGGGTCATATGGTAGGGACAGCCCCTTGCTGGGCAGGCCTCTCGCAGGGGGGTGCAACTGGAGGTGCCATCCAGCAGGGGCACCTCAGTCAAGGGTGGCCCCTTCTCCATCAGCCCACATGTCCTCTCCTCTGGAACCTTCTGGGTCATTCAGCTGTAGAGACCACTTCTGTTTCCTGCCAGAACCAGACGGCTCTAAACAAATAGTGGGGGTCCTTGTATTCCCCACGTGCTGCATTTCATTGAAGAGAGAGAGGGCAGGGAATACGAAGGGATGCGGACACCCTTGCCTCTGAGCCCACCCTTGGGGAGCCCCCTTATGTATGTCCTGCTCACCTCACGGGGCGGTGGAATCTCTCCAGGGCCGGTGGTGACGGTTGGCTGTCTGCCCCCAGGTGGCGGTGTCCACCCGCGTGGGGCAAGGCTATGTGTTCGAGGCCCCCCAGCCCGAGCAGGACGAGTACGACATCCCACGCCACCTGCTGGCCCCGGAGCCCCAGGACATCTACGACGTGCCCCCTGTTCGGGGGCTGCTTCCCAGCCAGTATGGCCAGGAGGTAGGTGTCGGGGCCGGTGGGCACGGGGAGGGGGGAGCCTCAGCCTGGCCCTGCATGGAGAGCTGGGCTTTCTTGGCCCCAGCATGGATGGTCCTGGGGTAGAGCTGCGGGTTTCTGCTCTTTCTGTCCCCTCAGATGGCCCTGGCACTTGTATTACTGCACCTTTTCTGTCCTCAGGTATATGACACGCCCCCCATGGCTGTCAAGGGTCCTAATGGCCGGGACCCATCGCTGGACGTGTATGATGTGCCCCCCAGTGTGGAGAAGGGCCTGCCGCTGTCCAGCCATCATGCGGTAAGCATTTAGGGGATGCTGGGCCCTCACAGGTTGAGGCCTGATCTGTGCACGGGGTTCTGGGTGTGAGTGTGTGTGCGTGCCCTGGGGTGGGGACTCAGGTCTGCAGAGCCAGGGGCATCGAGAGACCTGCCTCCAAACCCCGGCTCTGCCCCTCACTCGCTCTGTGATGGAGGTGGAAACTGAGCCCCTCTGAGTCTCAGCTTCCTCGTCTGTAAAAGGGTCCCTTGTAAGGCCTTCTTCAGAAGGTTCTTGAGAGGATCACACAGGATATCAGCAAGGTGACCACAGGACTTATCATCCAAACCAGGATACTTCTGAGAGTGAAAGGAGAATGACAAGATAGTTATGAGGGGGCATCAGGCACAAACCAGGACTGTCCTGGGTGAACCAGGGTGTCGTCACCCTGAATACAGCCTGCACATAGCTCAGCCAGGTACCTGCCACAGAGTAGAGAATACGCACGTGGTGGTGATGGTGATGCTGGTGGTCACGTGGGTGGTGACGGTGGTGCTGATGGTGGCGGCAGTAGTGGTATGATAGCTGACCTCTCACTGAGCGTTTGCAGGTACGCAGTGAATTAGCTCACGTAATCCTCACAACAAACCTGTGAGGGAGTTTTCCCATCTTACAGGTGAGCAGACAGGCACAGAGAGGTGGAGTCACTTGCCTTAGGTCTCACAGGTGGTAAGCAGTGGAGCCAGGATTTCGTACCCTGGTCTGGCCCCAGAGTCGGGCTCTCAACCGTAGCCTGCACGAATAAGAATCATGACAAATGTGCATGCGGGGCTGTGTCTGTGTGTGTCTGGGTCCTGCCCGTAGGCTCCCGGGTGGGCAGATGGGCTGGCAGCCTTGACCACTTCTTCTTGGCCCCCAGGTGTACGATGTTCCTCCATCGGTGAGCAAAGACGTGCCCGATGGCCCACTGCTGCGTGAGGAGACCTATGACGTGCCCCCCGCCTTCGCCAAGGCCAAGCCCTTTGACCCGACCCGCCACCCGCTGGTGCTCGCCGCACCCCCTCCGGACTCGCCACCAGCTGAGGACGTGTACGACGTGCCACCCCCAGCTCCTGACCTCTACGACGTGCCCCCCGGTTTGCGGCGGCCTGGCCCGGGCACCCTCTACGACATGCCCCGAGAGCGGGTCCTTCCTCCCGAGGCGGCCAATGGCAGCGTGGCCGACGACGGTGTGTACGCGGTGCCCCCCCCCGCCGAGCGAGAGGCCCCGGCCGACGCCAAGCGCCTGTCAGCCTCCAGCACGGGCAGCACACGCAGCAGCCAGTCGGCCTCCTCCCTGGAGGCAGCGGTGCCGGGCCGTGAGCCCCTGGAGCTGGAGGTGGCCGTGGAGGCCCTGGCACGGCTACAGCAGGGCGTGAGCGCCACCGTGGCCCACCTCTTGGACCTGGCAGGCAGTGCGGGCGGGTGTGGGGGCTGGCGCAGCACCTCTGAGCCTCAGGAGCCTCCAGCACAGGACCTGCGGGCTGCCGTGGCCGCTGTCCACGGGGCCGTCCACGAGCTGCTGGAGTTTGCCCGCAGCGCCGTGGGCAATGCTGCCCACACTTCCGACCGCACGCTGCATGCCAAGCTTAGCCGGCAACTGCAGAAGATGGAGGACGTGTACCAGACGCTGGTGGCCCACGGTCAGGCCCTTGACAGTAGCCGGGGAGCCCTGGGGGCCACTCCCGAGGACCTGGACCGCCTGGTGGCCTGCTCGCGGGCTGTGCCCGAGGATGTCAAGCAGCTGGCCTCCTTCTTGCATGGCAACGCCTCGCTGCTCTTCAGACGGACCAAGGCCTCTGTCCCAGGGCCTGAGGGGGGTGGCCCCCTGCACCTCAACCCCACCGACAAGGCCAGCAGCATCCAGTCCCGGCCCCTGCCCTCACCCCCCAAGTTCACCTCCCAGGACTCGCCTGATGGGCAGTACGAGAACAGTGAGGGAGGCTGGATGGAGGATTACGACTACGTCCACCTGCAGGTGGGTGCCCGCTCTGCCCAGGTTCCCTGGGCCCCTGGGGAAGTCCCCTGGTCCTCTCGGGGCTCTGACTTTGCCACCCTGTCGTGGGCACCCTGATTCCCCCCCACAGAGGGCTCTTGTGGCCAAAGGAAGGTGTGGTCCCCAGCAAGACCTTGCTGAGTCCCTGTGCCCTCCTCACTTGGACCTTCCAGGCCATACGGGTCCCTGGAAGCCCATCCTCAGCCTGTCTCAGGCCTTTGGACCCATGTGGCCCTGACATCAGGGATCCTGCAGTGCCAGCCAGGGAGGGCCCCTGAACACCTGCAAGGGCTGGGCCTCTTGTGGCCAGGGCAGAGGTTAGGGATTTGGAGAGGTGAATTCTGAAGTACAAGCAAAGACAGAGATAGTAGCAGGTGTGGGGAAAACAAGCAAGGTGATTGATAGGTGGGGTGGGGTGGGCCTCTGGACAGAGGCCAGGGTGCCAGCCGATTGGGCATCCTGGTGAGTGGCATTCCGGGCCGAGAGCCAGCAGGTGCCAAGGCCCAGTGGTCAGGGATGGGTGGGCAGACCCTGTATGCCGAGGGGAGGGGCCTGGATGTGATTCCTGCCATGGGAGCTGGGGCTGGGAAGATTGACATGGCCGTGTGGAGTGTGCCTAGCCCCTTCCTGGGGTCAGGAGGTGAAGGAGGCCCGGGAGAGCCGCTTCCTCCGGAAGCTGCCCCCACCCTGGGCCTGAGGCCGCAGCGGGAGCCTGGGTGCAGCTGAAGCGCCACCTGGTGGCCGCTGGTCTCACTGCACCCCGCTGGGCCTCGGGGGGCTTCCGGCTCAGCCGCATCCTTGTGTCTACCCTCCAGGGGAAGGAAGAGTTTGAGAAGACCCAGAAGGAGTTGCTGGAAAAGGGCAACATAATGCGGCAGGGGAAGGGCCAGCTGGAGCTGCAGCAGGTGAGGACACTCAGGTTCCCCAGCCTCTCCCAGCACAGGCGTCCCTAAGAATCTGTCGCCTAAGCTGAGCCTCCCAGGGCCCTCCCTGCTCAGCCCGTCCCTACTCGACTGCATGACGGTCTCCGTGTGTTCGTTGGATTTATGTTTAGGTTATTATCAGAGTAATCACGGTTAGGTATCTCAGCGCACACAGAGAAGTGTGAAGACAGAAAAGAAGCCATTCACCCTCAGGGGTGGTCACCGTGCTCTGGGGCTGGTTTCCGGGCTTGCTCCTGCCTGGGAAGGGGCCTCTGTCCGTGTTTGAGATGCTACTTTGTGAACGGTTATGTCTGCTTTTATCGCGAGGCGTTTCCATGGCATTAAATATTCGTCATAAGTTGTTTTTAACGTCAACCTATGTCTGTTATGGTTGAATGTTTACGTTGTACCCAGTTTTTCTTATTGTAAATAATGCTACTGTGTTTATCTAAGGACATTGGATTTTCTTCATATTTTGGTTTGTTTACATAGAGTAGGAGAGGGATTTTTTTAAAAATTTATTTATTTACTTATTTTCGGCTGCACTGGGTCTTCGTTGCTGCGCACGGGCTCTCTCTAGTTGCTGTGAGCGGGGGTGCGCGGGCTTCTCATTGCGGTGGCCTCTCTTGTTGCGGAGCACGGGCTCTAGGCGCGTGGGCTTTAGTAGTTGTGGCACGTGGGCTCAGTAGTTGTGGCTTGTGGGCTGTAGAGCACAGGCTCAGTAGTTGTGGCGCACAGGCTTAGTTGCCCCGCGGCATGTGGGATCTTGCCGGACCAGGGCTCAGACCCGTGTCCCCTGCATTGGCAGGTGCATTCCTAACCACTGCGCCACTAGGGGAGTCTGGAATTTTCTTTTTTTAAGGGAGTTTTATTTTGATTATGAAGATTTAAAAAATTAAAATATAGTCTAATACAAAATAAACACAGAAATATCACCCGGAAAGTTTTCCTCACCCCACCTTCCCTGGGCATGGGGAAGGATGGTGTAGGAGAGAGCCTACCAGGTTCACCCTGAGACCTGGGCCATGGTGTGCGTTTTTCAAAGCCACGTTTCCCCAGCTGTCAAGCGGGAAGCGTAGTTGCATCCGTCTTGGGGTCGATGTGAGAATTAAATGAGTAAACAATATGTAATACTTAGGAGGTGCTGGGCACATAGAACATGTCCAATAAAGGTACAGATGTTAATAATTATATATGTATGGAATCTCCACCGACTTAGGAAATGGGCATGTGCTTTATCTTGTTTGTCTTCCTCTGGACTGTCGCAGCATTTATTTAACCAGTCCCGTGTCTGTGGACACTTCGTTTGTTCCCAGAGCTACTTTTGTAAACAAAGCTGTACTGACTAAATCTCTTCACATATCTGGTCAGTCACTTAGATAAATTACTAGAAGCTGGAGTAAGAGGAATGTGAGTGAGAAACTAAAGATCTAGAGTTCCTAAGCGAGGGACATCAAGTACAAATAAAATACAAGAACATAAAATACCCTGACAGGGACGTTTGTCACTCCATTTCTGCATCAGTGAAAAATCTGGAAACAGCCCCTGGCTGCCACCACCAAATACCTCACAGTAGAGTACTGGTTGAATACAGTGTGAGCATTCGTACAGTAGAATATTGTGTAGCTACCAAGAATTTGTCAAAGAATGCAGAAGACCCACTGAAGGTAAAACAGAACAAAAACGAGTGTATTCTCCCGCTGGACAGGAGAACCAAGCAAGTTTCACCCGGTAGCCCAGGAGGGAAAGAAAGAGGGTTTCACGTGCTAGGAAGGGACAGTTTCACGCTGGTTTGCTAATTAAAGTAAAGCCTGAAACCTTGGTTAGACAAGTACCTGAGTTCCTGAGTCTTTGTGCACGGCTGGTCCCAACGACCCAGTCAGAACCAGCTTGTGGTGAGGATGTGTCAGTCCACACTGCTGACGCCTAGGCAAGGCTGCTGCTGGTGGAAACTTTTACCACGTGCTTTATACGTTCTCACTGATAGGAAATGAATGACCCGTTGTTGGGTGCTAAAGGTAGCCTATAAAATATTATATATTGTGTGTTTCCGGTTTTCTAATTATAAAAGAAGTAGGAATATTCCTGTTTAAAGGAAGATGTCTTTGAGGAATATTCACTGGTTTTTGCTGTGAATATTTGTTTTCTGAAATTTGCAAATACCATGACCTTTTTGCTTTTGTTTAAAATTCTTATTATGGGGAATTTAATACATGTATAAAATTGAGGAAAATAGTCTCCCAGGTACCCACTGGAGAAAAGGAACCCCGAGTACAATTCACCCAGCCCCAGCCATTCTCAGCACACCCAATCCAGTGTATGTAGCCCTCTTTCCCGCCCGGTGACACCCCCACCCCCTCCGCCCGATCATTTTGAAGACGTTACATCATTTCATCTGCAAATAGGTCAGTGTATATTTCTAAAAGACGATTTACCAGAGATTTAACAGATTTCTGGGTGCATGGGATTCCAGTTGATAACTATCTTTCTTTCTGCTTGGTGTCTATGAATCTTTTTACACTGCATATGTTAAGGAGAAAAATATTTTTTTTAACTTTTCATTTTGAAATATTTGTAGATTCATAGAAAGTTTGAAGGAAAGTACAAAGCAGTCCTGTGTCCCCTTCTCCCAGCTTCCCCCAGTGACCGCATCTGAAGTCACTAGATAACAGCACCCAAACCAAGAGACTGACATCCCTCACCCCTGCCGCTGCTCATCTGTTCCCATTTCTAGCATTTTGTCATTTCAAAAATGTTATATAAATGGAATTATTTGAGATTGGTGGGAAAGTTGTTTGGAGGCAGGCAGGGACATGTGCTTGGCCAGCAGGACAGAGGTGGCCTGTTCCCCTGCCCACTGACTCTGAGCTTTGTCACTCAGAGGGCCAGAAGGGCCCCCTCGCTGTCCCTTTTGCTCTGTGGCCGTGGTTTTCACTCTGTTCTCCCTCTTCCCCAGCTGAAGCAGTTTGAACGGCTGGAGCAGGAGGTGTCACGGCCCATAGACCATGACCTGGCCAACTGGATGCCAGCCCAGCCCCTGGCCCCGGGCCGGACAGGCGGCCTGGGGCCCTCGGACCGGCAGCTGCTGCTCTTCTACCTGGAGCAGTGCGAGGCAAACCTGACCACGCTCACCAACGCCGTGGACGCCTTCTTCACCGCTGTGGCCACCAACCAGCCCCCCAAAATCTTCGTGGCACACAGCAAGTTTGTCATCCTCAGCGCCCACAAGCTGGTATTCATCGGGGACACACTGTCACGGCAGGCTAAGGCGGCTGACGTCCGCAGTCAGGTGACCCACTACAGCAACCTGCTGTGTGACCTCCTGCGCGGCATCGTGGCCACCACCAAGGCCGCTGCCCTCCAGTACCCGTCGCCTGCCGCCGCCCAGGACATGGTGGACAGGGTCAAGGAGCTGGGCCACAGCACCCAGCAGTTCCGCCGGGTCCTGGGCCAGCTGGCAGCTGCCTGAGAGCCGTCACCAGAGGGACGGAGGGCAAGAGGAGGAGGGTGGCGATGGGCGTGGGGACAGGCGACCCCAGCTCCACCCGGGCCTGGTGCCCCAGACTGTACAGGGAGTTGTGTATATTTATGGCGGGGCAGGGTGTGGGACGGTGCCTCCTCAAAGGAGCCCGAGCAGAGCTGGGCCCCGGAGCCCAGGCCAGGAGTGGCTGGCCGTCTTTCCTGAGCGTGCTGAGGGCGCGGGGGGGCCCAACATTCGGGGCTGGCCTGGGGGCTCGCAGACCGCTTGACCCACATGGCCTCAGGTGACCCCTCGGGCTGACCATGAGGGTGCCGTGTCCCCCTGGCAGGGCAAGTGTGGCTGTGGTGTACTCTCTCTGCACCAGGAGAAAACCCTAAAAAACTATTTTTCATTATTGATTTTCCAATCATTTGACTAATAGTCTACATTTAAATAAAATTTAAAAAATGAAAAGCATTCTCCTGAGGTGTGAGAGGCAAGAGGACCTGTGAGCGGGAGGGCCGGTGTTTGCCAGTCTGGATGCCACAGGTGGAGTCACGCGTTGGGGAGATCTGTGGCGAGGCTATGGGCAGCGCCTCGGGAGGGTGAGGAGAAGGTGGGTCCCTTCAGCAGAAAAGGAAGGCTTGGGGAAGCGGGGCTGGGCTGGGAGCTGAGGTGGGGGGAGCCTGGGCAGCTGGGGTGAGGCTGAAGAGCAGCCGTCAGAATCCAGGGCTTGAGGCCAGAAAGGCTCAGCGTGAGCACAGTGGCCAAGGGCGCAGCCGTTGCCGAGGTTCAATGAAAATCCAGCACGGTCCCTGGGCAGGCGGCCGAGGCGAAGGCAGATGCAGGGTGATGTGCGGGTGGGAGCAGCTCCAGGAGCCAGTGAGCCCTGCTGGGGCCCCTGCATCCCGAGGCAGAGGGCGCCCCGCTGGGGGGACCGCTGGGAGATACACTGTTCCACGCAGAGAAACTTCCTTTCACAGGCCTTATCTAGAACGTAGCTCTTAGAAAGAAGCTCTTAATTTCAGCTTGTGGAACTTCTCCACAAGTGTCCATTTGAATTACACATGGACTTGGACTCCCAGTTGGGAGGTAGGGGACAGGAGGGGCCCTCACCCTGGGTCAGTGGTCCCCTTTCCGGCAGTCGGGGGTATGTCTGGCAGCCCAAGTAAGGTGAGGGCTCTGGGGACCAGCAGTCCTGCTCCGAGCTCTCACCATTCTGTGTGTGAACTTGAGTCTCATTTCCCCCATCTCTGTGAAGAAGGGAATAGGGCTGGGTATCTGCCGGCTCTCTCCACTCTGAGCTCCAGAGGGTGCCTCAGTGAAGGCAGCCATCCTCCCGCCCCGGCGAAGGCACAGAAGTGAAGATGCGAGCAGTTTTATTTGGGTTTTACACACATGGGGGCTGGGGCGGGGCAGAGGCTCAGTTGGCCTCCAGAACTTCGAGAACCCAGGGAATAAACTTGGTGACCCGGGTGTACACGCCTGGAGAGAACGGGCCACACCGGCCGCTGCCCCAGGACACGATGCCCACCAGGGTCCAGGCTCCATCCTTCTGGCAGACCAGGGGGCCACCAGAGTCGCCCTGCAGGAGGAGATAGGACTTGTGTTCAAGCCTGAAAGGGAGTACCAGGGCCCTGGTGTGCCCTGACCTGGCAAGTCCAGGGGTGCAGACAAAGCGCAAGTGGGGGCCCAGTGGTTGTGCACAAGAGACTCAGATCTGCTCAGATGGCAGCCCCAGCCCTGCCACCTACTCCTGGACGGCCTGGGGCAGGTGGCTTATCCTCTCAGCCTCCCCATCAGCTGTAAAACAGGCTGAAGCGTCCGGCTCGTGGGGTTGGTGTGAGATTAAATACGCCTGGGAAGCCCCACACCACACCTGGCCAGAGCCGGCCCTCACCAGGGGCATCTGGTCCAGCCCTTCACTGGGGCACTGGGCAGGGCATGAAGTTAGGTCATGGCAGAGAGGAGTGGGCCTCCTGGCCTGGCCAGGGGAGGCACGGTCAGTGAGGGCGGGCAGGGTGGCGGAGCCAGGCCGTACCATGCAGGAGGAGACGCCGCTGGCGCCCGCACAGATCATCACGTCGGTGATCTTGCTGCCCCAGTACTTCCTGCAGTCGGCGTTGGACACGATGGGCAGGGTCGCCTGCTGCAGCTTGTCGGGGGTCTTGAGAGCTGGAAGGACAGAGGGCGTGGGGTCAGGGCCCCTCATGCCACCAGCCCGCCCCTGGGGAGAAGAGACCAGGGGCCGCCTGAGCCCCGCCCTCCCCCTGCAGGGTCCCAGTCTTCCTCCGTCGCGATGATCGTGGACACCGAGCTTCGAACCTTCCCTGACACCTTCAGGGAGTCTGGGACGCGGCTCCTCTGCGATTCCACACCAGGCAGCGGGGACTGTGCTTCCAGCAGCTGCTGCAACAGGTCCTGCCTCGGAGCCCCGTGCGCCCTGGGCCCTGGCGGCCACTGTGTGTGGGTGGAGGGGCCGTCCTTCCCCCCCAGGGAAGGGGATGCACGTCCTTCTGACCGGGGACACCGGAGGGGACCCCCGAGGGAGCACCTCCCTCCTGCTGCCCTTTCCCGGCTGCTTCTGTCCTGTTACGGGACCAGCCGGGGGCCGTGGCCGGGGCAGAAGAACTCAGGACACCGAGGAAGAACCTGCAGATGGAGTAGCGCTGGGGGGCGGTGGGGGGCACCTGGGCGCTCAGGCCCGAACCCGACCAGGACACTGGACTCCGGGCCCAGACTTCAGGGGCTTTGGATGCACCGCCCTCCTCAGTCTGGAGGGAAATCCGGGCTGTCCCTCTCCTTGCAGGTGAGAGGGGGCGAGACTTGCTGGTACTTAGGTGTTTCTTCAGAAACTGTTTACGTATATATTATTAACCCTCATTTTTATTCATGTTTGGTAGGGTTTTCATTAAGAGGGTTTTAAGTAAAGAAATGGAAGATTTATTGACTGTTGCAATTTATGATTGTGTTTGGAATTTAGACCAAAAAACAGAATGAGTCTCACTCCTGAAAAGTCCTCAGGGCACTCACCGTTGTACCGGGTCTTGCCCCAGCCCGTGGTGGTGCACAGGGAGCCCGCAGGGAAGCTGGCGTTGGCGCTGGGCAGGCACACGGCGGACACGGTCCTGGAGAGGCTCACGGGCGTGGCCAGCTTCAGCAGGGCGATGTCATTTTGGACCGTGCGCAGGTCCCACAGGGGGTGTTCCAAGACCTGTGTGGAAAGGGTGGGGGCTCGGTGGGCCACAGAGGGAGGACTTGGGAGATTTTAGGGACACACAGACCTGCAGACTGGGAGGGGCAGGTGGTGCTAAAGGGGCAGAGTGTTGAAAAGGGAACCCAGATGAGGCTGAACAGACCAAATCTCTGGGGTGCTGGGGAGATGGCATGTGACGTTATTTTGCGTTTTTCTACAATGAGCAAAGCTTATAATCAGAAACAACATTCAGTGTTTGTAAAGGAGCTTTATTATGTGGGAAAGAGAAGAAAGCTCAGACTGGAGGGGTGCCAGTGGGGTGAGGCCTGAGCCGCCGGCCGGGGTCGTCTGCCCACTCCCCCCCGCCCTCCTTTTCCTTTGTGCCTCAGGGGCCCACCTCCTGGCTGCCCGCCCGGCCGTCTGTACCTCAGCGATCCTCAGCACCTGGACAGCCTCCTCCTCGGAGCTGTGATCAGATACCCCGGCCACCACGAGGTGACTCTTCCTGGAGAGAAAGGAGGTGGCAGACGGAGCTCAGGCTCACGGCCACCTCCTCAGAGGAGCGCCCGGAGAGCGTGCCAGGCAGGGTGAGCCCCGGCTGGGCCACTGAATCGCGTGGTGACCTTGGAGCCTCAGTTTCCCCATCTGTACAGTGAAGGCAGAGGCGCAGGCCAGCTGCCCCGGACCAAGCTGGGGTCTGGGGAGGTGGGGCGCTAGGGCTGGGGTTTTCTGCTGACTGGCTCTGCCTGCAGCCTGGGGACAGAGCAGCTTCTGCCAGACTCTTTCCCACTTGCTGGCAGCGCCTGGTTGGGGTTAGGGGCGAGTGAAGGTGGTCTCTTCAGGCAGGTGAGGTGGGGGCCCCTCCTGCCCCAGCCCAGGCCTCACCTGACCCCGCAGTGGGCGGCGGTGACCACCCAGTCCGCACTGATGAGGGAGCCCCCACAGAAGTGGAAGCCGGAGCTAGTCTGCGGAGACGGGGGGAGGGAGAGTCAGCCTTGCCTCTCCTGCCTGAGCCCTCCCTGTCTAACCTGCCCCTCCCCAGACTCCCCCTCACCTGCAGGGACACCTGCCAGGGCCAGGAACCGGGGACAGCGTCCTCCCCGTTGACGATCCTGGACAGGCCGCTCAGCACAGGGTCGATGGTGGGGACTCCGCAGCCTGAGGGACAAGGACAGTGGCTGGTCAGTGGGTGGTGCCCCAAGGGGGTCAGGCGAAGACTCAGCACTTCCAGGCCTCTGTGGCACCCTGGCACTCAGAGTTTTGTCCGCTGCAAGGAATTCAGCCCTCCACCAGTCCAGCTGACAGCTGCCCTTAGAAGGCGCCCTTGTGGACGGTCCCCGAGGCTGAGGGTATCTGGAGTCGGGGCCCAGGCTCCCCAGCCTGCTCTGTGCCCTGAGGGGAGTGTCCATGCCACTGTGAGCCCAGGATTCTGTCCTGGGGGCTCTCATGGCCTCTGAGTCTGCAGGGGGAGCAGGTTTGGGTGAGGTTGTTAGCCCAGTTGGGGTGGCACACACGCAGGAGGCTGTCCAGATCCAGAGGGTGGAGGTGCAGGGCAAGATGGATGGACCTGGGGGACGTTCTCGAGGCAGCATTCACACAGCTTGGTGGCACATTTGGAGGGTGGAGGAGCCCAGACCACCCCAGCTTCTGAGTGAATGGAGCAGACCAAATTAGGCAGGGCCCACGGGACCTCCAGGCAGTGGAGGGGGCTCCAGGAGCGCCCAGTGGAGGAGTGGGGGGCTGGGCAGAGCAGCCCAAGGAGGCTCAGGGGGCAGCTGGAGGGGCAGGTGGCAGGGGTGTTAGAGGTACGAGAACTAGGGCCCTCCTGTTCCCTGCCTCTGGGTGGGGGGTCGGGGCGGGCGAGGCTCGGCCTGGGGCTGCCGGGCCTGCCTGAGCCTCGCACTTACCGAAGCTGCTGCCAAAGAGGAAGAAGCCAAGGACAACCCAGAGAAGGGCCATGGTACGTGACTCAGCAGGTGAGATGGGGTCTGCCCGAGGGACCGCCCAATATATTCCCTCAAGCCACCAATCATAGCCTGCCTCGCCATCCCCTCCTTATCATGAGACCTTGGGCTGAGAGGCACCTGGCTCCAGCGCGGGCCTGAGCCCTTGGGGGCCACTCCTGGGAAGGTTTCCTGGAATCACAGGTGTGTGGGCAGGCCCTGGGCACACAGAGCTGGGGGCAGATGGTGAGGACCCCGAAGTTGGAGGTGGAAGCATGAGGTGAGAGGTGGGGGTCACGGTCCCCCTTTATCTGCCTGTGCCCCTCCTGGCCACTCTTGGGAGGTGGACTAAGGAGGGGCCCTCCTGGACACCCCCGGACACCTGGTTCAGTGAAGGTCCAAATTCAGGAGCAGAGTGGACTCTCAGAAGCCCCCAAAACAGGTCACAGACACCATCAGCATGTCTGCCACTGGTTTATTGGGGCTTTGTGGAAACAAGGTCAGCAGGGAGGCCAGGGTGAAGCCTGGTCATCAGTTGGCGGCCAGGATCTGCTGCACCCAGGGGATGAGTGCAGTGACGCGGGCGTACACGCCGGGGCTGGAGGTGGAGCAGGTGCCACTGCCCCAGGACACGATGCCCACCAGGGTCCAGGCTCCATCCTGCTGGCAGACCAGGGGGCCACCAGAGTCGCCCTGCAGGACAGGGAGGAGGGGGCTTGGCTCTGGCAGGCCAGGTGGCCTGGCCCAGAGGCCACTGAACATTGTTCCCAGAGCCCATTCCCAGGCCTGATAGCCAGTAGAAGCTCAGAACATGCATATGAGAAGGATTATGAAAGAAACTTCAGCAGCTCCTGTGGTCTGTGTCCCTGGAAGTCTGGGCTACCCCCTGGGGTGGGGTCCTATAACGGAGGCTAAATAGAGCAGGTTTCATTGATAGGAGGAAAGCATGGGTGGTGCTGGCCGTGGGGCTACTGTGAGGGAGGAAGGGCTGCCAGACCCCTCTGGAGCCCTTTTGGGCCACCATGCTCTGCTGCCCAGGCTGTGCACTGCACAATTCCAGGAGGTGCCATTACTCAGACTTTGATATTAGTGGAATCTTGCAATATGGCAGCTCTGAGACCAGAGCCCCTTGCTCTGGTACCTCTCTGCTGAGGTCACTGATGACCTTCCAGGAGCCCTATCTTCCCAACTACTCAGGCAGGAATGCCCAGGGAGAGAGTGGCAGGCCCTAGAAAGAGGTCTGCCTGCTACTTCCATTTCTTCTCTCTTTGCCCAAGCCCTTGGCCTGGGCTTTGGCCTGAACCCACCCCAGGCTGGGAGGGAAGGGAGCCTAGGAGGCCATACCATGCAGGAGGACACGCCGCTGGCGCCGGCGCAGACCATGCTCTTGGTGATCTTGCTGCCCCAGTATTTCTTGCAGTCGGTGTTGGACAGGAGGGGCAGAGTCGCCTGCTGCAGCCTGTCGGGGGTGTTGGCATCTGGAAGGGCAGGGTGGGTGGTTAGTGACTGCTGCCCCTACCTCCCACCTGGCCAGCCAGTGGTCTCTCATCACTCACTGGTGTGTTTGGTCAGGCCCCAGCCAGTCGTGGCGCACAGCGTCCCAGCGGGGAAGTCATCGTTGGCGCTGGGCAGGCACACGGCGGACACGGTCTTGGAGAAGCGCGCGGGCGTGGCCAACTTCAGCAGGGTGATGTCGTTGCTGTTGGTGAACGGGTTGTACCTGGGGTTCTTGAAAACCTGTGGGGCAGGGCCAGACAGCTGCCTTTGGGGTCTGGGAAGAAGCCGACCGGGGCAGAACCTGGCACCAGGCTACCCCTCACGGCCTCAGTGCTCCTCCGTGGACAATGGCCTATTCAACTCGGCAGCTCCTTCCATGGCCCCAGGAGCCCGAGGCCCAAGGTGCAGACCTTCCCCTCATGGAGCCTTGCATACCCTGCTTTCTGCTTTGCCCCATTATGATATGATGGGGTATTGGGGTGACTGGGAGGAGCTGGGGCCCTGGGGGTTAGCCTGGGCTGCACACTCCCGAGGGTCCACCCTGCCTGGGGTCACACCTGGACCCTGGGGGCTGCCATACCTTGGCAATCTTCAACACCTGGATGTCCTCGGCATCTGAGCCCTGGTCAAACTCCCCGGCCACGACCAGATGGGATCTTCTGGAGAGGGCCAGAGAAAGGAGTGGTTCCTGCCGTGAGGGGGGCATTTGGGATACAGGGTGCTTATGTGTGTGAGTACACGCGTGTGCAGGCGTAATGCGCACGCGTGTCTTTGTGCGTCTGCACACACGGCTGTGGTGTCGATCAGAGATGGAAGCTCAGAATCTCAACTGGGCCTACAGCCCACCATGTGTTTTCCCAGGGACCCCTAGGTCACTGGAAGGACCTGGGTTTGCTACACATTTCCAAATAAGAAACTGGGAAATGAAGGCGTTAAAGGGCAACTCCTCAGTGCTGGACGAAACCACCCCAAGGGGTTTCTTGGGGACCCCGGGCTCTCACCTGACACTGCAGTGGGCGGCGGTGACCACCCAGTCCTCGCTGATGAGGGAGCCCCCGCAGAAGTGGAAGCCGGTGCTGTCCTAGAGGAAGATCGGAGGGTTAGCCCCGCCCGGGCACCAGCAAAACCAATCTGGGCAGCAGCCCCCAGCTGGGCTGATATCCCAGTGCGTCCCCCTACTCGTGTGCAGAATCCTCCCTCACCTGCAGGGACACCTGCCAGGGCCAGGAGCCGGGGACAGCCTCCTCCCCGTTGACGATCCTGGACAGGCCGCTCAGCACAGGGTCGATGGCAGGGACCCCACAGCCTGAGGGTGGAAGTATGGAGTGAGGGGTGGAGGCCAAGGTCCCACCCAGGACTCACCGCCCCAGGAATACTCCGGGGACAATTCAGGCTGACATGTGCTCCAGCCCAGACAAGCCCAACAGGCTGAGCTTGAGGTGGTGGCAGGGCCAAAGCCTGGGCTGGGAGGCCCTATCACTGCCTACCTTAACCACTCTGAGTCTCAGTTTTCCCACCAGCAAAATGGGGATCTTACAGTTGGCTAACCTCACAGAGTTGGTATAATAAGGATGAAAGATGCTTTGCCTTAGTAGACAAAGCAGGCAAAGCAGGAACTCGCTCAGTTCCTGGCACACAGTGAACAAAAGAGGAAAAGTTTAAAAGGGCTGGTTCAAGGGCATGAAAGGGCTGATGGGGGCCAAGCCACGCTTGCTCATCATCTGAGCCTGCTTGGGAGCCACCAACTATTCACAGAGCTTTCTGTCCCTCTGGAATTGCTGCCCCTACTTGCACACGATGCGAGGCCCCAGGAAGGTCCACCTCCACCCCGGGGGCCTCACACTGGCTGGTCTGGTCCAGTCCTCCCAGCATCCTCATTGTAGAGATGGAGCTGGTGAGGCTCAGAGAGGGAGAAAGACTCGCTCGGGCTCACACCACCACACACAACTGAACTGGGAGCGGGGACCCCGCTGCTCCTTGCTGGCCTTGGGGTTGGTGGGGCCAGTACCCCTTCCAGCAGTTGGTGGAAGGGTAGACAGCCTTCCCGGCCTCTGCCTGCCCTGGTGCTCACCAAAGGCCGTGCCCAGGAGGGCGCAGCAGGAGAGAAGCCAGAGGAAGGTCATGGTGCCGCAGTCAGGGAAGTGTAGGACGCCTGCCTGGAGGGCTCCCCATTATATCCCTGTGCACCAGGCTGTTATCTGAAGACCTTGAAGTGATAATCCCTTTCCTGGGCATGTGTCCCAGTGGGCAGGATATGCTAGAGCAGGGCTGGCATCAGGGCCTGGGATGGCAGCAGCTGGGGCCAGGATCTAGGGCAAAGTTGGGGCCAAACAAGGCGGCCCTGCACCCACAGCTAAGGGGAAGGGGACATTCAGGTTTCCTCCTCCAGGTCCTACCTCTAGAGGGGCCCTGTGGGCAGCAGCCAGGCCTGGGCTGCATTTGAGCCCCAGCCAAGTCTCTCATGGTCTGGAGGACCTTGGACAAGTAATTTAGTTGGTCTGCAGTTGTTCAAAACCCCATGGGCAGTGTGGTCAAGTAGGTGGAGAGGCAGGGACCAAAGCATGGTGAGGGCACAGGTGACCAGTGGGCTGAGGGTGCTCCCCTAGTCTTAGGATGGCCAAGAAGGCTCAGTGGCTCAGTTCAATATCAGGGGCAGTCACGTGGGCTGGTTCAGAGGGCAAGCCGCCCACTGCCCGTTCTCGCAGAGTCAGGCCCCTCCACCCAGGCATCCTGCCCTTGGAATTGAGTACATGGCATTCAGGTGCAGGACTGGGCCCAGGGCCAGCCAGGGGGCCTCTGCTATCATCCCAGCAAGAGCTTCTGGAGGCTACACCAGGCGGGAAAGCAGGGGGCAAGGAGGCCTGTTTCGGGTGGGCAGCAGGGCCCTTTCCCAGCAACTGGGAAACTGGGGAGGGAGAAGTTTGAAGGTGAGGCTGCCAGGCACAGGGCAAGTACCCCAAAACACATAGGTAAAACGATATCTTACAGCTATTTTTTTTTTTTTTTTGCGGTATGTGGGCCTTTCACTGCTGTGGCCTCTCCTGTTGCGGAGCACAGGCTCCAGACACGCAGGCCCAGCGGCCATGGCTCACGGGCCCAGCCACTCCGCGGCATGTGGGATCCTCCCAGACTGGGGCACGAACCCGTGTCCCCTGCATCGGCAGGCGGACTCTCAACCACTGCGCCACCAGGGAAGCCCACTTATGGCTATTTTTAATTTCCATTGCATTGATGATCATTGTGTGGTGGGTCACAGGTTTCAGCACAAAACAGCTGTGGGGCCTTGGGCAAGTTACCCTCTCTGATCCCATTTCTAAATATGTAAAATGGGGATCCTTAGAGCAAGGGTCCCGCTTTATGAAAGGGCACAGTCCATACTGAGTGTGCTGGGACCAGGCCTAACACAGTCCATGCTGGTCAGACCTGGTACTTCTCCTTCTTGACTTGCCTGTGGGGTCCCTTTGTGCGTTCTAGAAGACTGCCAATAACAGGGAGGGATGGCCACAGTGCATTAGGTGGGAAAGCAGGGCCCGAAACAGGATGCAGAGTGTGGCGCCATCTGTGTGAAACCCACCACTTGTGCAATTCCATCCATCCCATCAACCAGCGCTTACCAGGCCCCTGCTGGAACAGAACAAACGAAAGAAAGAAACACAAATTCCTGACTTACAAGCTTAGGTGGGAAAGGGGTGGGGAGTTTATGGAAAAGAGTTAAAAAAAAAAAAAAGTAAAATATACATTACTACCAGCTAAGGAGTTATCATTATCATTGTTATTATTAATACCGAGGCAGGAGGGCCTCACTCCGAAGGGGACATTGAGTTGCTACCCAAGAGTTCGCCAAGCTATCTGGGTGGAGACGGTGTCCAGGGAGAGGGAACAGGGAGGGCAAAGGCCTGGTGGAGGGAGCCTGGGTGGCACCAAGAGCCGAGAGGACACGAGGCAGGGCGGAGAGGCCAAGGGTCCGAGGGTGGGCCCTGGTGAAGGTACAGGGCTGTCCCGAGTGTCTGCCAAGATGCGAGGTGGCAGCCGCCGGGCCTGAGTGGGGGAGGGGCGTGGCCGGTGAGGGAGGGCACGCGGCGGCTCGAACCCACCCGTGGCTGTGGCCTTGGGAGCCGACAGCTGTCCCGAGTCCTGCCCGCCCAGCGCCCCCTGCTCACGGTTGCCAGAGACCTGGGAACTCGCGCAGCTGCGGGTGGGGGCGGGGAAGGCGGCCCCCGCAGGTGCTAGACTCCTGCTGGGGGCGGGGCCAAAGCTGACTGCGGCCGGGCGCGCAGACCTCCACCCGCCCCGCCCCCTCGCCTGGCGTTTCGACCAGAGAGACTGCGCACTCCGCAGAACGCCCGACCCCGAGGAAGAACGCTTAAGCTCAGAGTGTTAGGTGCCCCCCATTCTCCAAAACGCCGGGCCCTGAACTTCCTGCCTCTGGGCCTTTGCCCGCTCTGTTCGCTCCCTTTAGAAGGTCCACCGCCGTTCCGGCCCCGGCCCTGGCCGTGAGCGCCTCCTTGTAGGCAGCAGTTCAGCCTTGGCTATGGCTGACCAGCGGCAGAGCCGGCATCAATCAGAGGCCTTGGATGAGTCGATAGATCCCTGGACCCAGAAGTTGTTTAGCCAATCAAGTTTACAGTAAAGAGCATTTTCCTGGGTTCACTTTGTCGCTGATACTTTTCTCTCCCATCCTCGGGTTTGGAACCCTGCCTCATCTCTAGACGCCTGGAGCCCAGCCATCTCTGCTCATGCAAACTCCCAGAGAGAAGGTACAGCCTTGTTCGCGGGTTGTCTGCCACGTCAGAAAACCTTCACTCTGCACCTGTTACCTCGTTGCAGGTATGTGGCGTCTAGTGTGTTTAATGGGCAGTGCTGAAATCAGCCCACGAACAGGTGTAAATCAAAGAAAGTCACTCAGGAGATGACCCAATACACGGGGACCTTCATGGGGTCGGCTCTCTCCCAGGAAGCCTGGGTTTGGGGAAAGAGCTTTGCTTGGAGTAGGGGGCCCTAATCCAATCCCTGCCCAGCCACCTCCTGGGATTTGGCCTTGGGAGTGGTGGTGTGTCAGGGTTCCAGGTCCTGACTGGGTGGCGGGGCAGTGCGCATGCGTCCCTCCAGGACCCGCATCTCTGAGACTGTGCCATCTTCTTCGAGGCAGGAACTCAGAAGTCAGTTTTCTTAGATGAAGGAGCTACTCCTCTTGAAGTCGTGCCACTGAGGGGGTCAAATCCCAACCCTCTGTTTTACTAAAAATAAGATATATTGAAAGTATAATTTACACATGGTGAAATGCACAGATCTTAGTGAAGAGACGGATAAATTTTGACATATACATACCATAGTGTAACAAACGCCACAACCACGATATAAAGTATCATCACCCCCACCATACAGTATGCTGTCTTTGTGTCTGGATTCTTTCACTCCACCAAATGGCTTTGCGATTCACTTGTGTTCCTGCGTGTATCAGCAGTGTGTTCCTTCTTATTGCTGAGTGGTGTTTCACTTCATAAGCACACCACACTTTGTGCACCCATTCTCCGGCTAGGACATTTGGGCTGTTACCCCTCCCCCACCGCACTCCCTTTTTGCTTCTTGTAATGAAGTGATTCTCAGCCCTAAACATAGGCAGGCAAGAAATGTAGGTTTCTTTATTTTTCTATTAGAGAATGAAATTTGAATTTCGATCCTTTATTCTGCCAGGAGTCTCACTGGAGAGTCTAACAAAGAGACTGTTTCTAAAGGTGTGGCCAGGGCTTAGGGAAACCATAAGGAGGTGCAGGTCAGCTTAGGGCTAGGGTCAGTGGGCCTGGAAACGCAAGAGTGGTTACCTGGCCCCTGGGGAGGGCGATATGCAAGGGGGAGGCCGCCAACAGGAGCTTGGCCTTTGTGGAAATCAATGAAGACCACCCAAATGAGAACGAGTAGAGGCTGTTCATTCGGAGCTTGCTATAGCCTGGGAGTCAGGCAGCATCACTTGTAGCATCACTTTTCCATTCCCACCAGTAATGTATGAGAATTCCAATTTCTCCACAACCTTGCCAAAACTTATTTTCCATTTAAAAAATTATAGGTGTGAAGGGATACCTCACTGTTTTTTTTTTCAATTTTCAAAATTGTGCTAAAATACATATAGTATAAAATTTACCATCTTAATCATTGTAAGTGGACAGCTCGGAATGTACTAAGTGCATTCATATTGTCGTGCAACCATCACCGCCATCCATCTCCAGAACTCTTTTTTAATTGAAGTGCAGTTGAGGTACAATATTGTATGTTACAGTTGTACAATATAGTGAGTCACAATTTTTAAAGGTTATGCTCCATTTATAGTTATTGTAAAATATTGGTTGTATTTCTCATGTTGTACAATGTGTCCTTGTAGCTTTTTTGTTTTTTCTTCCCCCCGACCTCCCTGCCACGGCATGGGGGGAGGGTCTTAGTTCCCCTGACCAAGGATTGAACCTGTGCCCCCTGCAGTGGGAGCGAGGAGTCTTAACCACTGGACCAGCAGGGAAATCCCCCATGGAACTTATTTTATACATAATAGTTTGTACCTCTTAATCCTCTACCCCTATATTGCCCCTCCCCCCAGAACTCTTCTCATCTTGCAAAACTGAAACTCTATATCCGTTAATCTATAACTCTCCTACCCCCAGCCCCAGGCAACTAGCATTGATTTGACTATCCTCAGTACCTGGTATAAGTGGAACCATTCAGTATTTGTCTTTTTGTGATTAGCTTATTTCACTTGGCATAATGTCCTCCAGGTTCATCCATGATGTAGCATATGTCAGAATTTTCTTTCTTTTTGGGTCTGAATAATACCCCATTGTTTATATATATATTGTTCATATATACCACATTTGGTTTATTCATTCATTGGTCAATGGATACTTGGGTTGCTTCCTTGTTTTAGCTACTGTAAATAATACTGCTATAAATATGGGTGTACAAATATCTTTTTGTAATATTTATTTAATTTTTTAAGTGAAGTAGACTTGATTTACAATGTTGTGTTAATTTTGCTGTACAGCAAAGCGACTCAGTTATACACATATGTACATTCTTTTTTAAAAATTAATGAATTAATTAATTTATGGCCGCGTTGGGTCTTCGTTGCTGCACACGGGCTTTCTCTAGTTGTGGCGAGCTGTGGCTGCTCTTCGTTGCAGTGCACGGGCTTCTCATTGTGGTGGCTTCTCTTGTTGTGGAGCTCGGGCTCTAGGCACGCGGGCCTCAGTCGTTGCGGCATGCGGGCTCAGTAGCTGTGGCTCGTGGGGTCTAGAGCGCAGGCTCAGTAGTTGTGGCGCACGGGCTTAGTTGCTGTGTGGCATGTGGGATCTTCCCGGACCAGGGCTCAAACCCACGTCCCCTGCACTGGCAGGTGGATTCTTAACCACTGTGCCACCAGGGAAATCCCTATACATTCTGTTTTTATATTCTTTCCATTATGGTTTATCCCAGGATATTGAATATAGTTCCCTGTGTTATACAGTAGGACCTTGTTGTTTATCCATTCTATATGTAATAGTTTGAATTTACTAACCCCAAACTCCCACTCCATCCCTCCCCCATCCCCTCCCCCTCGGCAACCACAGGTCTGTTCTCTATGTCTGTGAGTCTGCTTCTCTTTTGTAGATAGGTTCATTTGTGGCATATTTTAGATTCCACGTATAAGTGATAGCATATGGTAGTTATTTGTCTTTCTCTTTCTGACTTATTTCACTTAGTATGGTAATCTCTAGCTGCATCCATGTTACTGCAAATGGAATTATTTTGTTCTTTTTTATGGCTGAGCAATATTCCATTGTATATATGTACCACATCTTCTTTATCCATTCATCTGTCTGTGGACACTTAGGTTGTTTCCATGTCTTGGCTATCGTGAATAGTGCTGCTATAAACACAGAGGTGCATATATCGTTTTGAATTATAGTTTTGTCCGGATATATGCCCAGGAGTTGGATTGCTGGATCATATGGAAATTCTATTTTTAGTTTTCTGAGGAGCCTCCATACTGTTCTCCATAGTGGCTGCACCAGTTTACATTCCCACCAGCAGTGTAGGAGGGTTCCCTTTTCTCTACATCCTCTCCAGCATTTGTCATTTGTAGACTTTTTAATGATGGCCATTCTGACCAGTGTGAGGTGGTACCTCTTGTAGTTTTGATTTGCATTTCTCTAATAATTATCGATGTTGTGCGTCTTTTTTTTTTTTTTTTTTTTTGGCGGTACGCGCGGGCCTCTCACTGTTGTGGCCTCTCCCGTTGCGGAGCACAGGCTCCGGACGCGCAGGCTCAGCGGCCATGGCTCACGGGCCCAGCCGCTCCGCGGCATGTGGGATCTTCCCGGACCGGGGCACGAACCCGTGTCCCCTGCATCGGCAGGCGGACTCTCAACCACTGTGCCACCAGGGAAGCCCTATTTTGAATTTTTTGAGGAATTACCATATTGTTTTCCAAAGTGGCTGCACCATTTTACATTCTCATCAACAGTGCACAAGGGTTCCAATATCTCCACATTCTCTCCAATTCTTATTAATTTTTTTTCTTTTTCTTTTTTGTTGTTTATATTAACCGTCCTAATGAGTGTGAATTGATACCGCGCTGTGGTTTTGATTTGCATTTCCCTAAAGACTGGTGATTTTGATCACTTTTTTATGTGCTCATTGGCCATCTGTATGACTCCTCAATATTTATAATCACCACTGATGCTGTAGGAACTTAGTGCCCCAGCCACATGACCGCCAGGGCCTGTTTCCACCTGCACTTCAGCCTCTGCCGCCTCCCATGTTAATTTGAGTAATTGTGATGCCACCGCGTGCCATGGGCCACCGGGTCTCATCTTCCCCGGCAAAGTTGTCCATGGACCACTCCAGTGTGTGAGCTAACTAATCCCAGAATCCTGTGTTCAGTGGTCCTGGGGCCACAGTTACTGTATCAGTCATGGTCGTGCCTGAGAAAAGGTGGCACGTTCAAACTGGGTTATTTGAGGAAAGTTTGAATAAAGGGAATTTTTACAAAGGTGTGGGCAGGGTTTAGGGAACCAACAAAGGATGGTGAGGTGCACAGGGTTCTAGCAACAATGGGGACACACCTAGAGCTGAAGGGACACAGCGGGAGTAGTTGTGGAACCCAGCAAGGGTGGCGGTGCAGACAGGGCCACCTGAAAGGAGCTGAGCCGTCCGTGGCCTCTGCAGAGGGAGACAGCCAGCCCACAGCAGCCTCCCAGGGAGGGAACCCAGAGAATAAATACCCGACTTCTCTCTCCTCCCCCATCTCTGGCTCTGACCCCAACAGGAAGCCTGAGAGCCTGGAAGCTGTTCTGCAGTCTTGTCCCTGAGGGTCAGTCTTGCTGTAGGCCAGCAAGGTGGAGAAGGATGGAGAGTGGATCTGAAGGGGAAAACGGAAGACATCCACAACCATTCTTACAGCTATTCTGTATCACTTCAGATGCTGTTAGTAATAAAGCAGGTGGCTAACAGTGGCTAAACAACAGTGGTTTGCTTTTCTCACACAGCAGGGATCTGGAAGTGTGCAGTTGTAGGCTTTTCGCTCAGCAGTGGGCGATGGTGTGGTTCTGGTCAGGGTCTTTCTTTCTTCTCTGGTCTCAAGATGGCGGCCAAGGCGCCAAACCCCGCCTCCCCTCAGGACTCAGCCAAAGTGCAGGAGGAGAAGGGCTGGGTTTCTCCTCACCTCTTTGCCTCCACGGGATTATGTTCATCAGAGCTCTCCCCCCTGCCGCCCCCAGAGCTGGGGTGGCGTGACCCTCCAGGGGAACCCTCCACGGGGACAAGAAGGGGGAGATGGCTCTAGGTGAGTGGCAAAGGCTGTCCCTCCTTGTGACGGGACGGTCACCCTGCTCCCAGGGAGTACTCATCTCGTGGTCTGGCTTGAACGAGGGGATGGGTGGGGCAAAAAGGGATCCTTCAAGGTAAGAAACACACCAGCAAATGTGCACAAATCTCTGTGGGCCAGGGAAACGCTCCCTCCCCTGTGACATACCCTCCAAGGCCATATCCCTCCTGTACTCTGCTCGCCAAGAGTTTACTTTCCCAACAGACCTCAAGAGCCAGTGGCCTCAGGCTGCTTCCGTTTCCTGCTCCGGAAAAGTCCTCGAGGCGAGGAAAATACAAATGTCTTTTCTACCTGCTTGGAATGAGTGAAGGAAAAACAAAACGAAACAGCAAATGTTAATATTTACATAAATTACCTTGGCCTGGAATTCAATATGGATTCCTTATGCTCAAAGCCAGGGCTGACATCCCTGGCCTGAACCCAGTCTGTTAAAATATCACAAGGCTTCAGACCCGGTTACCAAGCAGCTGCTGGCCCCAGTCTGTTTGCCCCCTCAAATTTGGCTGTCTCCGCCCTCCCCCAAGAGAACAGGGTTCGGGGCCTCTGCGGGCCAGTCCCTGCCGAAGACACTGTTCTCCCTGGTCAGAGCTTCTGCTCAACAGTGGTTAAATAGTTTGAACATCCCCCTGCAGAGAACACACGACTCTAAAACAAAATTAAATTTACAACTCAGAAACAAAACTGAAGTTACAACTCAGAGACGAAACTTCAAAACTAATCAAGTCCAAATCAAGACCTGTGACATTGTCCTGTTTGCTCTGACCCACTTCTCCCTAGATGACCATGGCCCTGTGGCCACAGAGCCCCGGAGGCCTTGGAAGCAGATGCAGTTCACCCAGTCAGCACATTTTCCTTCTCAAACTGGCTCAGCAGTGAGGCCCAGGCTGGATTGTCCAGGGCAGCAGCTCTCCAGACCCTCTCCAGGTTTCTCAGACTCATCATGTACTTTTCTTGTTTGTTTCCTGTCTGTGTCTCTCACTGGGGTCTTGGACCCATGAGGGCAGGAGTGCCCTGTGCTCTGTTCCCGTGGGTGCTCCAGTGTCCAGATCAGGCGCTGTCCCAGGGGAGAGAAGGAACTTGTGCCCATGGTGCTGACAAGTCTTCTGGCCTCCACTTACGGCAAATGCATCACCGGTGTATTACCTACATCTGTCCTCTTCTCATTGTTCTGTGACAAGTAAAATCGTTTTTCTGTTTTTTCCATGTGTCATTTGATGGTGTGAAATCAAAGCCCCATTTTACATGAAACTCAAGCGTTATGCGGTGACCAGTTCCTTAAGTTGAGAATGGTCACAGGAGAAGAGAACTCGGGTGAGCTCAGCGGCAGATAAGGGACAGCCAGTCAGCATGTTTGCCAGCCTGGGACCCGCCCACAGCCGCCCATGGGGGCGATTCCTTCATGCCTACATGTGTCCTCATGCAGGCTCTGAAGCTGCTTGGCTGGGCTGGTTTCAAGGTGACCCTCTGGAGGACACGGCGTCTCTGTATGATACTACACTTCAAAAAAGATTATTTATTTATTTGCTGCGCTGCGAGGCATGTAGGGTCACAGCGTGTGGGATCTTAGCTCCCCGACCAGGGATCGAACCCGTGCCCCCTGCAGTGGAAGCACGGAGTCCTAACCACCGGGCCACCAGGGAAGTCCCATCCCGAGTCTCACATTGAAAACCCTCTGCGATGAGAACGCGAGGCCCCCCAGTGATGACCACCTGGGATTCTTTGGACCCCACGGTGGGGTTGCCTGTACTGAGGAGCTGGGAATCCTCCCTGGTGCACTGGGAGTGGCAGAGCCCCCGGCCCTGCGTTCTGGTTGCAGAGCTGGGCTATGCAGGGCCTGAGCTCCCAGCCTGGACACTGGCCTTGCCCGCAGTGTCCTGGGGATGCCAGGCGTTGCCAAGTCTCCTGGGTGACATTGTGCCAGGGCAGTTACCCTTTTTCCAGGGGCTGGATGTCCCCGGCTGAGAGCCAGTACAGGTTTCGAAGGGGGCTCGGTCCCCCCGCCCCTGTCCCGCTTATCGCCCAAGGTTCCTGGATAACAGGAGGGTGGCACTCAGGCCTCTCTGGCTGGGCTGGGCCTGTGGGGTCCCAGGGGATGTAAAAGGAGCCGCTGGGGCAGGTGCCCCATATCTCCCTGACTAGCAGCATGGCCTTTCTCTGGCTCCTCTCCTGCTTCGCCCTCCTGGGGGACGCCTTCGGTGAGTGCTGGGGCTAGGGGCGCCAGCCAGGTCTGGGAGGGGGCTGAGGAGTAGTTCCCTGAGCCCCTAATGGCACCGCAGCCAGGCCCCATCAGAGGCTGGAGGGGCTCTGTCCGGAGCAACCTGGGGGCCTGGCCAAGAGGGAGATCTGAGCCCTCTTCCCTGCTCCCTTGGGCCTCACACCCCGACAGGCAATCGAGCCTGCAGGGAGGAGAGGGGTCCTTCTGGAGCTTTCTGAGCCCTCACACCCTGCACTGGAAGGGTGGAAAAGGCCAGTCTGGGCCGCACCGAGATCTGAGGCCTCAGAAGTGGCTCAAGTTGGGGAGCTGTGGGCAGAGACGGTTGTGGTAGCAAGAGCCCTCCCACGGCCTCCACCTGGGCTTTTTAATTACTCTTCTGGGCACTTGCTAAGCGTTTCGTTTTCTATTAAAAAAAGACAAAATAGTGAAAAATACAAAAAATAATATGACATCCATGTACCTTCCATTGGGATTTAGCAAATGTTATCTTTTTCCAGATTTGCTTCAGGTATTTCTTTTTAAAACATAAAACAGATTCAGCTAAAGCCTCCTCTCCTCCTCGGAAGGTGATCCCTATTCTGAGCTCACTGTGTATCATTTCTGTGTGGGATTTTACAAATTTACTACACATTCATAAATCCATCAACACAGTATAACATTTGTAAAAACTTACATGAACTGTATTATCCGCTACAGGTTTATAACATGCCTTTTCCCACCCGGGTGGTTTTAGATTTATCCCAGTTAATATGAAGACCCAGCTCGTTCACTTTAATCACTGTAAAACACTCAGCTGTGTGAATACATCACAGCTGATATTCTAATCTTCTTGCTATTACAAAAAAATGGATTATGTTGATGACATGTTTTGGTGATAACAACCTTCAGTGAGTGGCTGGTGCATCCCCCTGTCCCCAGGGGCAGGATGCCGGTCCGGGCATGCAGCAAGGCCTGCATGACCCCCGGGTGGCCTGGCTGGTCGTAAGGGCTGTACCTGCCCAACTTTCTTTACTGTTGCCAAACTGTAAAACCTGTATGCAAGTGCCGACAACTCACCTGGTCCTGACACAGCAAATGCATCAGGGACACATTAAGTACACCTGACTGTTCTCATTGTTTTGTGACAGTTCAGGTCCTTTGTTTTCAATTTCCTCAATGTGTCCTTTTATGGCGTGGAATCAAAGTCCCGTTGTATTAAATAATTAACTAAAACTTTATACAATGAAGAGTTCCTGAAATCCCTGGGACTAGTGAATTCAGTGTAAAACATACTCCCATCGGCTGTCAGAATTCTGGGTTCCCCAGGGGCTGGGGTTATCAGATTTTAATTCCATACCCCCCAGGCCCCACCAATCTAATGGATGAGCTTTGACTTGTGAGGTGAGATTGTTTGCTCCCCAGTTTACTGAGGAAAATGAGCATCAGGGATTCAGTGACTGGTCTGAGGCTTCACAGCAAGGAAGGGTGGGCCTAGGAGTCCAGGCAGGATAGTCCGATTACTCAGCCTGTTTTCTGCTCTTTCAGGCAGGGTGGCCCTGGGTGGAGCAGCCCTGTTCCTCTGCATCCCTGGATGGGACACTGGGGTCAGCAGGCTGTATGTGGGGATCCTTGAGCCCACAGGTGGAAGGCACCAGGAGAAGTTTTTTGGAGGAGGGGGGAGTGTGGCAGAGGGTCCTGAGTCAGCCTGGACAGCTGAGCTACAAACCAGGATTTCTGCAGACTGGCTCCGGGTCTCAAACCTTCTTCCCCGTCCCCTCGCCCTCCTCAGGCTGCGGGGTCCCTGCCATCGACCCTGTGCTGAGTGGCCTGTCCAGGATCGTCAACGGGAAGGAGGCTGTCCCCGGCTCCTGGCCCTGGCAGGTGTCCCTGCAGGTGAGGGAGGATTCTGCACACGAGTAGGGGGACGCACTGGGATATCAGCCCAGCTGGGGGCTGCTGCCCAGATTGGTTTTGCTGGTGCCCGGGCGGGGCTAACCCTCTGATCTTCCTCTAGGACAGCACCGGCTTCCACTTCTGCGGGGGCTCCCTCATCAGCGAGGACTGGGTGGTCACCACCGCCCACTGTGGGGTCAAGTGAGGGCCCGGGCTCAGGGTTCTGTTTCGGGCTCCAGTCTTGGGTGGGGGAGGGGAGTAGGGCACGTTCTCAGTCCTCAACCCCCATGTGATTCCCCCAGAACCTCTGACCTGGTGGTGGCCGGGGAGTTTGACCAGGGCTCAGACGCCGAGAACATCCAGGTCCTGAAGATTGCCAAGGTACGCCCAGGCCCTGCTGGGCCGGCCCGGGATCAGCCGCGGGGCTGCAGGCAGGGGCAGGGGGACGCTTGAGAGACAGGAGCCAAGCGTGGATGAGGCCGGTCTCAGGGTTCTCATTCCGGGCTCCAATGGGTCTGTTTCCGCTGAATGGATCGCCAGGAAAGGAGCTGGTCTCCCTGAAACCTGCAGATCCCCGACTTAACCCAGGGCCTCACCTCGCCTTTCTGGGCCCCACCCGCAGGTTTTCAAGAACCCCAAGTTCAGCATGCCCACCGTCCGTAACGACATCACCCTGCTGAAGCTGGCCACGCCCGCGCGCTTCTCCGAGACCGTGTCCGCCGTGTGCCTGCCCAGCGCCAACGACGACTTCCCCGCCGGGACGCTGTGCGCCACCACGGGCTGGGGCAAGACCAAGCACAACGGTGAGCGGGCCGGGGCCTTTCCATCCACGAGGCGTGTCCGGGGTAGGGGCGGCCTGAGCCACAGGAGTCTCCAGGTGGGACACATATGGCTCTTTTAAAAATGTTTTAGTCTAAATTCCTATACAGTCATCAATCTTTCCATTTCTTTATTTAAAACGCTCTTAATTAAAAGACTACCAGACATGAATAAAAATGAGGGTTAATAATATATACGTAAACAGTTTCTGAAGAAACACCTAAGTACCAGCAAGTCTCGCCCCCTCTCACCTGCAAGGAGAGGGACAGCCCGGATTTCCCTCCAGACTGAGGAGGGCGGTGCATCCAAAGCCCCTGAAGTCTGGGCCCGGAGTCCAGTGTCCTGGTTGGGTTCGGGCCTGAGCGCCCAGGTGCCCCCCACCGCCCCCCAGCGCTACTCCATCTGCAGGTTCTTCCTCGGTGTCCTGAGTTCTTCTGCCCCGGCCACGGCCCCCGGCTGGTCCCGTAACAGGACAGAAGCAGCCGGGAAAGGGCAGCAGGAGGGAGGTGCTCCCTCGGGGGTCCCCTCCGGTGTCCCCGGTCAGAAGGACGTGCATCCCCTTCCCTGGGGGGGAAGGACGGCCCCTCCACCCACACACAGTGGCCGCCAGGGCCCAGGGCGCACGGGGCTCCGAGGCAGGACCTGTTGCAGCAGCTGCTGGAAGCACAGTCCCCGCTGCCTGGTGTGGAATCGCAGAGGAGCCGCGTCCCAGACTCCCTGAAGGTGTCAGGGAAGGTTCGAAGCTCGGTGTCCACGATCATCGCGACGGAGGAAGACTGGGACCCTGCAGGGGGAGGGCGGGGCTCAGGCGGCCCCTGGTCTCTTCTCCCCAGGGGCGGGCTGGTGGCATGAGGGGCCCTGACCCCACGCCCTCTGTCCTTCCAGCTCTCAAGACCCCCGACAAGCTGCAGCAGGCGACCCTGCCCATCGTGTCCAACGCCGACTGCAGGAAGTACTGGGGCAGCAAGATCACCGACGTGATGATCTGTGCGGGCGCCAGCGGCGTCTCCTCCTGCATGGTACGGCCTGGCTCCGCCACCCTGCCCGCCCTCACTGACCGTGCCTCCCCTGGCCAGGCCAGGAGGCCCACTCCTCTCTGCCATGACCTAACTTCATGCCCTGCCCAGTGCCCCAGTGAAGGGCTGGACCAGATGCCCCTGGTGAGGGCCGGCTCTGGCCAGGTGTGGTGTGGGGCTTCCCAGGCGTATTTAATCTCACACCAACCCCACGAGCCGGACGCTTCAGCCTGTTTTACAGCTGATGGGGAGGCTGAGAGGATAAGCCACCTGCCCCAGGCCGTCCAGGAGTAGGTGGCAGGGCTGGGGCTGCCATCTGAGCAGATCTGAGTCTCTTGTGCACAACCACTGGGCCCCCACTTGCGCTTTGTCTGCACCCCTGGACTTGCCAGGTCAGGGCACACCAGGGCCCTGGTACTCCCTTTCAGGCTTGAACACAAGTCCTATCTCCTCCTGCAGGGCGACTCTGGTGGCCCCCTGGTCTGCCAGAAGGATGGAGCCTGGACCCCGGTGGGTATCGTGTCCTGGGGCAGCGGCACTTGTTCCACATCAACACCTGCTGTGTACGCCCGTGTTACTGCACTCATCCCCTGGGTACAGCAGATCCTGGCCGCCAACTGAGCCCAGGGCTCCTGCCGTCCCAACCCTGAGAGTCCCCAGTAAAAACATCTGTCTGCACATGTCTCTCTGTGTGGCCTGGGCGACGTGGGGCTGCAGTGGTCCCTGTCACCCACTAAGGGGAGGTGTTACTGCTCCCTTTCCAGGCTGCCAGTACCCCAGCAACCCCCCTCTCAGGAAGCTGAGTCTTTGTATCTCATCCTCCCTGCTCAGGACTCCATCCTGGGGTAGAGCCCAGGGACTAATTGCTGGAGGCAGCTTGGCCCATGGAGCTTTCTGGAAGGCAGGAGTCTCGGCCAGGCTGTGCAGTCCCCGGAGATGGGCATTGGGAAGGCAGGGTGGGTCTGTGGAGATGGTCTTTCTATCCTCCTTGGTTCTTCACTGCACATTTCTGTAAGACCCGTTTATCCCGAGGATTCCTGTACTCTCTGTCATAGATGGACCTGGAGCAGGCATCTATTGCCCCCAAAGCACTGGGTTTAGGGGAGAGGCAGACAGAATTACAACAGTTCATTTCCCATTTTATCCTCCCACAGTCAGACCTATAGCCTCCACCATCAGTCACGGCACCACACGTCGGTCATGCACAACCCCGGTTCACATCATCCTCTCCCAGGTCCCACATCTTGATGTTTCTTTCCCTCTGGAGTTTCTACAAGGCTAGTCTTTGGGAAGGCAGCTGGTAGTCCACACTCACCGGGCATCTGGGAAGGAATGGCATTGGCCTCCCTGCTGCATTTCCCTTTCAGTATTCTTCCTAATATCTTTCCCTTCCTGGTGGAATTTTAGGTGTTCTGATAGTGGGTCATAATATGTTGAAATTAAGGTTACACATACCATTTAATTACTAAGGACACGGAAGAAAGCCCCCAGATAGCGGAACCTGATTTGGAGAATGAACATGTGAAAGGGAGAAAAGAAAAATGAGAGAGAAGCGTTGGGCAGAGGAGTGGGGTCACAAAGTAAAGTGTTTAAAATATTATTTAAAGCCCAGTGTTTTAAGGAACACTGGAGGTTTGGGGTGGGGGAACCGCTCAAACTTGGAGAAGAAAGTTCAAGCATTTTATATCGACATCAAAACCATTTACATGCAAATGAATGTGGGATGTGATGCGTATAAAAATGCAGTAGCGAACACAGGCCTGGTTAAGTTAGTTTTTCACTCACTAGCAAGACCTGCCTTCACCTCTGCCAACCATTTTGCCAACTTTCCCCCTGGAGTCTGAAAACCGCAATCCCGGGATAAGATCGCCACCTCGTGGCCCGTGTGAAAACTGCAAGTCTGTGCAGGGCTTCTGACTTAGAAATGTAATGTGAGCCCAATGGGTGGTTTTAGATGATCTCATAGCCTTTCTAAAAACAAAATTAAATAGGTGAATTAATTTTATGTGTATATTTTATTTAACTCAGTATATCCAATTATTATCATTTCAACATGTTTTAAAATTATTAATGGTATATTTTACATTCTTTTTCTCATACTAGGTCTTTGAAGTCCAGTGTGTAACTTGCACTTACTGCACATCTCAATTAGGATGCTAAATTTTCATCGGGAATACTTGATCTGTATTTAAGTTTCATAAAATATTGCAGTTGAAAAAGTAGATTTGCATACCCAAGTGGTTTCCAGTTAGGCGTTACACTGAAAAGTATAGTTAAAAAATTCCATGATTAATTGGGAGTCTGTCTCCATTTGCAAACAGACCCTCTGTAGAGCAGGGTGTGCTTAATAAGGGCCCTGCTGAGGCTGCCCCATACAGTATTTTTTTTTTTTTACTATTTATTTGTTTATTTTAAAATTTTTAAATTGAAGTATAGTTGATTTACAAGGTTGTGTTAATTTCTGCTGTACAGCAAAGTGATTCAGTTATACATATATATATTCTTTTTCATATTTTTTTCCATTATGGTTTATCACAGGGTATTGAACATAGTTCCCTGTGCTCTACAGTAGGACCTTGTTGTTTATCCATCCTATATATAATCGTTTGAACCTGCTAACCCTAACCTCTCACTCCATCCCTCTCCTACCCACCTCCCCCTTGGCAACCACCAGTCTATTCTCTATGTCTGTGATTCTGTTTCTGTGTCATAGATAGGTTCATTTGTGTCATATTTTAGATTCCACATATAAGTGATAGCATATGGCATTTGTCTTTCTCTTTCTGACTTACTTCACTTGGCCCATCCAGTGTTCCTGTTCTTCCTTAGACACAGTTAGGGCATATGGCCAACCTTCTCTGTCCACAGATCACCTAGCTTCCTATTTAACTGACATGTCTGGACCGATCAGAAGAGGATGGTCATCGTTCACATCTGGAGAGTGTCACATCGTTCACCAGTCACTTATCAGCCGACATCTGTACCCACAGCTAGCGGACACGGTGATGAGCTGCGCGGACGCCCCCCAGCGCTGACCCACAGCCCAGCTGCAGGGAGTGTTGCCCACAGACAGCCCTCAGCCGTCAGCCCTCTCTGGCAACTTCCTCAGCTGCAGAGAATCTTCCTGACCGAGGTCATGCTGCCTTTCTGGGCGGCCCACATCCCTGATTGGTCAGCTGGGTTTTAAAGGCCCATCCCTTCCCTTCCCAGGTGTTGATCCTGGAAGCACTCCCTGATACACTTCCTGGTGCTGACCTTCATCTCAGAGTCTGCTCCCCGGAAGCTCGAATTGTGACTCTTGGTACCAGGAGTGGGTGGACTCCAGAAAGCAGGCGCTAGGACGGGATTCTGGAGTTGGACCGCTCTCTGCCGGCTGTGGCCGTGAGGACACCTTCCCCCTTGGTAGGGGCGGCACCGCCCGCGGCACAAGGTAACGATGAAATTGTTCAGACTTCCACCCCTGACAAACTGGGATGGTAGTCTGGCGGGAGAGGATTCACTAGTGGGTTTTCCCATATGTCAGGAGTTGGTGAAATACGGGGGGGTGGAGGGAGAAACTGTAAGGCTGGTGAAACGGCGTAGCAGTTGCTAAGCACAATTCAAGCTTCAGAAAAAGGAAAGGAAAAGCTGAGAGTGATTCATAGCCAATTAAAAGCTAGGCGTGAAGGCCAGAGAGCCTCCTTGGGAGCGCAGAAAGAGCTGCCCAACCTCCGCGGCTCCCTGGTGAGAAAGCTGAGCACGGGGTCCAGGGTGTAGTCGTAGAGCAGCTTAAACGTTCAAGCTAGGCGGGTCTGCCAGGCCAGGGTCAGGGCCCTGCAGGACCGCAGGCTCCTCAGCACAGGCCCCACCTCCACTCCTGGAGGTGTGCTGGGCCTGGTAAGAGAGGAAAGAAACCGTGTCCCAAGAGAGCTGCAGGACCTCGCCAGCAAGGCCAGGTGAGCCCTGGATCAAGTGGGGTCAGAACATAAAATCAGATAAGGGAGAGATGACTGATTTGGGAGCCCTCTCCCAGGACACAGGATTTAACAGCCTAGCCGGGTCCCCCAGGGATGGTTGCCCACTTGCTGCCTGGATGGCTCCTAGAAGCCAGAAACCAGCCCTGGACCCCACTAAATGAGGGCCACATGCCAGAATGACCAGGTCAGACGGCGGAAGAAGGGATTTAAGGCTGAGAGAAGCGGGCGTGGTAGGGTGGCCGCGCTGTGTAAAGCAGGATGCCCAGTGGCTGCCTTCCACGGGAAGGCCCGGAAGGCGCACCAGAGTAGGAAGGAATGTGCTGGAGGGAGGGGCACCAGGCTGGCTGAGAAGTTCACCTCCCCCCACCCCCGTGCCCGCTTTAGGCCAGCCTGGGCGGTAGGAGACGCTGCTACAAGAAGCTGCCAGGAGGATGCAGTTACCGTGATGGTGGCAGGGCGGGACGGGCAGCTGGGTCCTGGCCCGCAGAGTGATGGAGTTGGTTAGGAGGGCCTGGAAGCGCTGGGGCAGAATAGATGGACCGCTACCAGGGGTCCTGCTCCATCTGTGTGATCAAAAGAAATCAAGGACAGGCGACCAGCAGGCTAAGTGGCCTCAGTAAACACCTCGGCATTCTGTGGCACCTCCAACTTGTCTCAGTCCTCCTTTGCCTCGACGAGTTAGGTGCTTCCTCCTCCGAGGTCTCACAAGCCTTGTATCCCCCTCTGCTAGAAACTAATTATGCTCCACTGGATTCACCTGTTTACTAGACTAGACTGTGGGCTTTATGAGGCAGGAGCCGGTCCTCTGCTTACGCCACAAGGCAGTGCTGCTAATCACGCACGAGGTTCCCGCAGTGGGTCTCCAGCCCAGCTGCGGCAGCATCACGTGGGGGTGGGCTGACTCTTTACCTCGTCGTGCGACTGGCAGCGTGCTTATGGGATGTAGTTGTCTTTGAAGTGGATGTCTCGGCAATCAAGAGTTTGTCAGGCACTTGCTTTAAAATTAAAAAAACCCAACCAAACAGGGACTTCCCTGGCGGTCCCGTGGTGAAGACTCCACGCTGCCAACACAGGGGGCTTGAGTTCGATCCCCGGTCGGGGAACTAAGATCCCACATGCCTCCCAGTGCGGCCAAAAGATTAAAACAAAGCAAAACACCTCACTGTCTGGCACTTACACTACAATCCACCCTGTGATGCTGAGGCAGTCAGAGTCCGTGGTAAAAGGACATTAACAGCCTGGGTAGCAGCTAAGTTAGAAGTCAGGGGGAGGGCACACTGTGACCTACGAAGTACACCTCTAAATCCTAAATGTACACATCCCATAATAACGTACAGTCTGCGATGTTGTTCGTAGCTATCGTCGCAAACTTAAAGCGTCCAGCCACGAAAATAGGTCCGTGATCTCGGGGACTCTGGGAATCTGTTCGAAGATCTGGGTAATATTTCAACATCTGGGCAAGTGAAGTGGTGAGGTCTCTGACGTGGTGGTGTGTCCCTGGGGTGTCATCTCTGGTGCAAGAGGTATAGGCGTCTCCCGCGGCAAACTTGGGCTGGGGCCGTGTCGTCTGAGACGGTGTCCTCTCCAGCGATGGGTCCATCTCAGCGGTGAGGCAGTCACCCCGGCGACCCTCCCACGTGGCTGTCAGTTGGGGTACTGGTCACGGGCTGGTCGTAGGCTACCCTGATGTGACTCGGAGGTTTCCCTGAGGACTGAGCTGCCTATCTGCTACCGCTCCCTAGTGAACCTAACCGTGAAGGGCTCCCCGGGGTCTTCAGGGGCACATTCGGCCATGGCATAGGCAGCTGCCCTTTCATCTCCCAAGGAGCTCATCCAAAGCACGTGAAGATCCTGCGCACATTTATATTCCAGGCTAGAGAGGATCTTAGGAATGCCATTTCCTCGGACCGATCCGTGAGGGCAAAGGAGAGACCATGAGACCACAGTTCCCATAACCAGAGGGGTTTTATGTACAGGCAATAGCAGGGCCAGCTGGTAGCAACGTTCCATGTATAGGAAACCGGAGGCGAGTGTCATTCAGACACTGCTTCCCGAGGACCAGTTGCCTATAAAGGGATTCCATCCCTTGCCCCAGGCTGGGTGGCATAGTGGCCTGAGCCCTTCTCAGTAGGGCTCTCCAACACTCCCTGCTTCTCCACCAGGTGGTGCAATTGCAAGCGGGAGTGGTATGTTCCAGCATTGGATCTGCACGATGGTTGGCCCGAGGGGTCTACCAGTAACCCCAACACCGGGCCAGTGCAAAGTCATAAGAATAGTCACAGCCACTGATGCTTGATGAGCTTGGGCGGGCGGGGTGGAGGTTCCGTGGCTGAGCTATTTGTATATTGATGAACGGCTGAGTGTTGTGATCCTTGGGGAGAAAGCTGTGGGTTGTGGGTTAGGGTGTCTAGCATGGGGGTACAGCCATGACGTGTAGCTTTCTCACCATATTCTCGTCTCCAAGTTGGGCTCAAATCTACCGTGCAGAGAGTTTCTTTCCCTCTTTCAGACACCCAAAACTGTGTCAGGGGTTGGTCCTCAGGCAATGAGTTCTACTACCTGTGAATTAGTAGGAGATCTCTTTTCATCTGCCAGCCCTTGCAGCCTCTATAAACAGGGAGAGCGACCAGCATGGGGGTGACCCCCTCCATTGTCAGGGCTTTAGAAGAAATGATTTCACACTAACTTGCTGGGCTTCTGGCCTGGGGGACACGCACTGATGAGGGGTCACATGGGACTACCTGCCCTCAATCAGGTCACCAGCGTGAAGCAAATGATGAAATGATGGAAAAACCCTAGTGGAAGGGGGGAGTAGAGTCAGAGGACAGAATAAAAAGCACCCTGTCTTGGAGGGTGAAAGCTTGAGGATTGCCGGAGATGACTGAAAGTGGAACTTCGGGGTGGGGGGTGGATAGTAATTGTTATGTGGGATAAGAAGGCCCCGGGGATGAGAATCAAGCAAGATGGGGCCCTAGCTTCATCCATTTCAGGGACCACTTGCTTGTAAGGAGAGGCTCTTTAAGGAGGCCATTCTGGGAATTCCCTGGCAGTCCAGTGGTTAGGGCTCGGTGCTTCACTGCTGGCCCGGATTCAATCCCTGGTCGGGGAACTAAGATCCGCAAAGCTGTTCGGCATGGCTCAGCACAGCCAAAAAAGAAAGAAAATATGCTGTTCTCGTGCTTGGTGAGGCCAGCACAGTGGGTGCCCGGGTCAGAGTCAGTAATGTCTAGTGATGCAAAGGGCACAAGACAAATGTAGTCAGGAAAGGCCTGTTTGAGGAGGAACCCTGGGCGGGGGTCGAGCAGAGGGGTCCTGCGTGTCAGCAGCGATGAGTGTGTCGACAGGAGGGGGCAGCGGCCAAGGAAATCAACCTGCCCGAGGGAGTGGTGGGTCTCCCCGAGGAACATGTCCCCATCCTCCATAATGGGCACAGAACAGAACTGGTGAGTAGGTTAACGACTACTGAGGATGCTTCCTGGACCCGTTGTATGTCCTCAATGAGTTCTATGATATTAGGAGTTGAAGCCTTAAGCGGGGAGAACCTGAACCTGAGCATTGACGTTTCCAGTGTCAAGGGTGAGGAGCCATCATTAGTGGCTGGCTTAAGTACCAGCCACATGGGGCTATTGCAAAGGAGACTGTGGCCCTAATGACTCTCAGCTGAAGCATATCTTTATTTTATGTATGTATTTATTTAAAATTTATTTTTATTTTTGGCTGCGTTGGGTCTTCGTTGCTGCACGCGGGCTTTCTCTAGTTGTGGCGAGCGGGGGCTACTCTTCGTTGCGGTGCGTGGACTTCTCATTGCGGTGGCTTCTCTTGTTGCAGAGCACGGGCTCTAGGCGTGCGGACTTCAGTAGTTGTGGCATGCAGGCTCAGTTGTGGCACATGGGCTTGGTTGCTCCGCGGCACGTGGGATCTTCTCGGACCAGGGATCGAACCTGTGTGGCCTGCATTGGCAGGTGGATTCTTAACCACTGCGCCACCAGTGATGTCCTATGTATTTATTTTAAAATATTTGTTTATTTGGCTGTGTCGGGTCTTAGTTGAGGCATGCAGGATCTTCACTGCAATGTGCGGGATCTTTAGTTGCAGCATGCTAATTCTTAGTTGCTACATGTGGGATCTAGCTCCCTGACCAGGGATCGAACCCAGACCCCCTGCACTGGGAGCTCAGAGTCTTAGCCACTGGACCACCAGGGAAGTCCCTCAAGCATATCTTTAATCATAGGACATGGGCCTTCAGTGCCCTGTTTACATCAGTATTGGGGAATGTTTACCATCTTGACCCGGAGAAAGAGTCACCGGTGCCCAATTGGCGAGTCCTACCAGCGAAGCCAAGAGCTTGGGCTTAGTCCATGGGGCATGGTGTTGTATCAATGGATCCATGCCTGCAATAGGAAAAGAAAAAACCAGGGGGGCACCACCAGAGGTAGCTAGCTGTTTGAGATGAATGGTCCCAATAGTTACATCCGAATGGGTTTTTACACCTTTGATTGATTTATAGGCAAAGGACTTCCTTTTAGGGAATTTAGAAGAATTGCCTCGAATGACAGTGACTTGGGCCCCAGAGTCTAATAGGGCCAAAAAGGACTAAATTTTTATTGTCCCAAATGGACCACCAGAGTGGTATAAGGATGATTGTCCTCAGGAGGTGGGACAAGCCTCAGGGAGCTGCCAGTTTTCTAGGGTAGGGGCTTAGGTGGCTGCCAGCCCTGGAGGTTAGGGAAGCAGGCAGAGGGAGCATCGGGGACAGGCTCGGGGTCAGGAGGTGTCTGTGTGGCAGGAAGGTGGACAGCAGAGGGAGGCTGTAGCTGGAGAATTCAGGTTTCAGGGCCTGGAGTTGAGACTGGCTACCCAGAGGTCAAGTGGCCAGAACCCCTGAGTTTTTGGAACTCCCGGTAGAGGCTTGCCTAAGTATTCCCATAAGGCTTCCCGAAGTAGTCCCATAAGTATTCCCATAAGAGGCAACTTATTGTCTAAGTTGGGGGTTTGTTGAAGAGGGAGTGGGGAATCTTTTTTGTTGAGGGAAATTTGTTCAAGGGAGACCCTTCCAGGGCAACTGGAGTAGAGGGCCATGAGTCTGTAACCTAAAACAGTAAAACAGCCTAGCAAAATTTGTTTATTCGAGAACAGCAAAGAATTGCGATCTGGGACATGCACCTAGTGCAAACCACATGGAAGTCCAGTAAAACAAAGGAGAGGAACCTCTTTCCTAGAGAAGGGGAAGTTGGGAGGGGCTGTTATAAACCAAAATCCATTGGGGGAAACTGGGAGTTTGAAATATAGGGGCTTTTCATGGTTGAGTGGTGATCACTTCCTGTGGGAGATGCCAAGTAAGGGTCTTCCTGTCAAGGTCTGGGTTGATGGTGGAGTGGTATGTGGGGGAGAGCTCCCTCTGCTGGCCTCTTGGCTCCATTTCACAAGTCTGAAGTATCTGGGCTCCTGGGTGGGAATCTCCTCCATGTCTAGGAACCATGTCAGCGCCCTCCAGTACCTTTTGGATGGTTTCAGCAGCTCCAATAAAATGTACTCCTGCCACCCTGTAACAAGGGGGAGTGCCACGTGAAAAGAATTCTCTGGACTCAGGGTCAAATTGGGACTCTTCAGGGTTGGAAATGAAGGGGTCATTTGGGTCACTATGGCCATGGAAATAATAAACCCATTTGTGTTATTGAGACTTATAATAAGAAACAAATATTTGCTCTTCATCCCGATTTCTAGCACAGAGCTCCTAAGACTCTTAGAATTTCTGAAGTGATGAGAGTCATAAAGGTGTCTTTTTTATGTTAATGAGGTGACTTTTGGAACTCACCTAAGGTTGGGAGCTGGTTGCTGGAGAAGCCAATCATGTGATTAGAGGGATCTGACCTCCAGGGAGGTTGAATCAATCATGAAGCAACCATAAAACCCCAAAAGGACGGGGTTTGGAGAGCTTCTGGGCTGGTGAACACGTGGAGATTCAGGGGGAGTGGTACACCTGGAAAGAGCGTGTATCATCTGTGCCCTTCCCCATACCTTGCCCTGTGCATCTCTTCCATCTGGCTGTTCCTGAGTGATATTCATTCATTCACTCATTTATTTATTTATTTATGGCTGCATTGGGTCTTCATTGCTGCATGTGGGCTTTCTCTAGTTGCGGCGAGCAGGGGCTACTCTTCATTGCAGTGCTCAGGTTTCTCATTATGGTGGCTTCTCTTGTTGTGGAGCACGGGCTCTAGGTGCGTGGGCTTCAGTAGTTGTGGTGTGCAGGCTCAGTAGTTGTGGCACACGGGCTTAGTTGCTCCGCGGCATGTGGGATCTACCTGGACCAGGGCTCGAACCTGTGTCCCCTGCATTGGCAGATGGATTCTTAACCACTGCACTGCCAGGGAAGCCCAGCAGGCAGATTCTTAACCACTGTGCCACCAGAGAAGTCCTCTGAGTTATATTGTTTTTTAAAAAAATTTATTTATTAAAGTATAGTTGATTTACAATGATGTGTTTATTTCTACTGTATAGCCAAGTGATTCTGTTATACATATGTATATATATATATACACAAATTCTTGTTCATATTCTTTTTCATTATGGTTTATCACAGGATATTGAATATAGTTCCCTGTGCTATGCAGTAGGAACTTGTTTATGTATTCTCTATATAATGGTTTGCATCTGCTAATCCCAAACTCCCAGTCCATCCCTCCCCCCACCGCCTTGGCAACCACAAGTCTGTTCTCTGTGTCTGTGATTCGGCTTCTGTTTAGTAGATAAGTTCATTTGTGTCATATTTTAGATTTCATGTATAAGTGATATCATCTGGTATTTGTCTTTCTCTTTCTGACTGACTTCAGAAAGTAATCTCTAGGTCCGTCTACATTGCTGCAAATGGCATTATTTCATTCTTTTTTATGGCTGAGTAATATTCCATTGTATATATGTACCACACTTCTTTATCCGTTCATCTGTCAATGGACATTTAGGTTGTTTCCATGTCTTGGCTATCGTAAATAGTGCTGCAATGAACATTGGGGTGCATGTATCTTTTTGAAGTATGGTTCTCTCTGGATATATGCCCAGGAGTGGGGTTGCTGGATCATATGGCAACTATAGTTTTAGTTTTTTGAGGAACCTCCATACTGTTCTCCATAGTGGCTGTACCAATTTACATTCCCACCAACAGTGTAGGAGGGTTCCCTTTTCTCTACATCCTCTCCAGCATTTGTTATTTGTAGACTTTTTGATGATGGCCATTCTGACCCACGTGAGGTGGTACCTCATTGTAGTTTTTTTTTGTTTTTTATAAATTTATTTATTTATTTTTGGCTTAGTTGGGTCTTTGTTGCTAGGCGCGGGCTTCCTCTAGTTGTGGCGAGCAGTGGCCACTCCTTGGTGTGGTGGATGGGCTTCTCACTGCCGTGGCCTCTCCCGTTGTGGAGCACGGGCTCTAGGCATGTGGGCTTCAATAGTTGTGGCACACGGGCTCAGTATTTGTGGCTTACGGGCTCTAGAGCGCAGGCTTAGTAGTTGTGGCTCACGGGCTTAGTTGCTCCATGGCATGTGGGATCCTCCTGGACCAGGGACCGAACCCATGTCCCCTGCATCGGCAGGTGGACTCTCAACCACTGCGCCACCAGGGAAACCCCTCGTTGTAGTTTTGATTTGCATTTCTCTAATAATTAGTGATGTTAAGCATCTTTTCATGTGCCTGTTGGCTATATGTAAGTCTCCTTTGGAGAAATGTCTGTTTAGGTCTTCTGTCCATTTTTTGATTGGGTTGTTTGTTTTTGATATTGAGCTGTATGAACTGTATGAGCTGTTTGTATATTTTGGAAATTAAGCCCTTGTCGATCGCATCATTTGTAAATATTTTCTCCCATTCTGTGGGTTGTCTTTTCATTTTGTTTATAGTTTCCTTTGCTGTACAAAAGCTTGTAAGTTTAACTAGGTTCCATTTGTTTATTTTTGCTTTTATTTCTATTGCATTGAGAGACTGACCTAAGAAAACGTTGCTACGATCTATGTCAGAAAATGTTTTGCCTCTGTTCTTTTCTAGAAGTTTTATAGTATCCAGTCTTACATTTAAGTCTTTAAGCCATTTCGAGTTTATTTTTGTGTATGATGTGAGAGTGTTCTAACTTCATTGATTTACATGTGGCTGTCCAGCTTTTCCAATACCACTTGCTGAAGAGACTGTCTTTTCTCCATTATGTATTCTTGCCTCCTTTGTTGCAGATTAATTGACTGTAGGTGTGTGGGTTTATTTCTGGGCTCTCAACTGACTACTGTTCTGTTCCACCTGACTTATATTCTTATATAATAAATCCAGTGAGTAAAAATGAGTTTCTGGAGTTCTGAGAGCCACTCTAGCAAATTAATTGAACCCAAGGAGGGGGTCGTGGGAACCTCTGATTTATAGCTGGTTGGTCAGAAGCACAGGTAACAACGTGGACCTGTGACTGGAGTGTGAAATGAGTCGGGGTGCTGTCTGGTAGGACTGAAGCCTTAAAATGCAGAATCTGAGGCTACCTCTGCTACCAAACTCGGGTCCAGCTGCCACTGCTTGAAAATCAATACTCAGGAGGCAAGTGTTAGGAGAAATGAAAAATGCTCCTTTTCCTAATGTTCCTAATCAGAAAGCTAGCATTCTGGAGAGAAGGCAGACTCGTGTCCCAAATCTAAGTCTGGAGATTATGCTTGGCCATAGAAGCTTGTTGTTTTGTTTAACAGGTATAATAGGTAAAAATCTTTGTTTACTGATTTAAATTCTCTTAAAATATAAAAAATAGAATGGTTTCCTGAATTACAGCTTTTGGCCGTAAGTAAAGGTCAACACAGAGAACAATAAGCCCAAACTTTCTGTAGCAACTTTTACTTTCCCCTAAAAAGAGAGTCCATTTTCATACAGAGACATTCATTTAGATGAGACACACATTAGGTTTTTTCCGAAGTGCCCAAACTCACGTAATTCCTGTAACTGAGAATTATAATGAGAAGCATGCATTAACTTAAAAGTACTGCAGGCGATGGCAAATCCTGAAGAGTTCCCGGTTTCTGTGACAGGGTAAGAATTCGACTAGTACATACTTGAACTAAAATCCAGGCAAAAATGCTCTAAAACTTCATCTACTGGTTTGTAATTCATTAACATATTGTAAGACTGTTATTCAGATCCAGTTATGTGGTAATAAGACCTGAGAGAGTTTTGTAAAAGTTTATTTTAAAAATCCCCAGATAAACTCAATTTGCTAATTTTCCATTCTATGTTCTGTATTTTTCTTTGTTTCATCTGTCTCCTTTTCTTTCCACAAATTCCCAAGGACAATCCCTAAAAAAAAGTATTAGTCCTATTGTTCTGTTGGAGGTGAATTTATCCCAGCCCGCCTCAGGTCTGTGCATGTCCAGAGTGTAAATCTGGTGAGCCAGATGGGCTCCTGCTGCAGCAGCCGGAGCAGTGTAGTAGGGCACAGTCTGACCGTTGTTCGCTCCCACCAGGCTCAGTGCCCCCAGCATTGCCACACTGAAGCCACCAAGCCACTGCTTGGTATCTTCACAGAACAGCACTGCCGTGGACTTGAGCACGATCAGAGCATCGTCTGTCTTGTCCTGACGAGCATAGATTGTATCTTATATGAGTCCACATAATTCCAGAAAAATAAAGAGGGAGGCAAACAGATGGATCACAGGAGCCCTTGATAGCAGACCATCCAAGTAATGCTCCCCAATTAAAAGTCAACCCCAAGGCTAATAGAGACCAGTATGTAATTCTCTTCATTAGCGGGTAGGTGACGACAAGAAGTAGGGATGCTGCTCCAAGAGCTATGCTGTAGTAATTCAGACACAGAAGAACACCTAGTGCCAAGTTCAGCTGTTCCCCGAGAAAAACAAAGGATTGAAAAGTTGAAATGTCTCCAGCAGCTATTGGGTGACTTGCTGTTCCTGGAACCTTTTTATCATAGTCCTGGTCCCACATGTCATTAATAGTACAGCCTGCTTCACGCAGCAGAACAGCTCCAGTGCCAGGGAGGGATAACACGTACCAATCCGGAAAACAACCTGGTTGGGCTGCCAAAGCAGTGCTCCGAGTACATGGCAGGTGCCGCAGCCAGATTCCGATGGGATTGTCCAACCGCATGAGAAACAGGTGGGGCTGCAGACGGTGGGGCACAGAATTCACGATCCCCGCCGCCGACAGGCTCAGCCGACGCCTGCCCGGCCCCAGCCCCGCAGAGGGCCGCCAGTCTCCCGTGTGGAGCTCGCGGGCCGCGTGCGCCAAGGCCAGGGAGCGGCCGTGTGAGCCCCATAGCCACGCCTGTGTCCTGGCCCGTGAGCCCCACGCCTCCCGCGCCCAGCATCGGCCATGGAAGTTTTTAAAGGGAAAAGGGGAACTGGTCTCAGTTATTCATTGAAATAGGGGATCAGACTTGTCACCATCTCCCACTGCATGCAGGCTTGTCGACCTTTCTTTAGATGCTATCTTGTTCACACAGTTTGAGAGATTACTGAAGGGGAAGCTAGGGAGGAGATCTGGTCATCTGTTAACTACTTATTCTTCCTTTCTACTTCTTTGATCTATGGAAAGAACCAACAGGTTAGGCATGGTATTGTGTGATCAAAAGTTAGGAAAGTTGGTGGGGCTTCCCTGGTGGCGCAGTGGTTGAGAGTCCACCTGCCGATGTAGGGGATGTGGGTTCGTGCCCCGGTCCAGGAGGATCCCGCATGCCGCGGAGTGGCTGGGCCCGTGAGCCATGGCTGCTGGGCCTGCGCGTCCGGAGCCTGTGCTCCGCAACGGGAGAGGCCACGGCAGTGAGAGGCCCGCGTACCGCAAAAAAAAAAGGAAAGTTGGAAGCGCAGTGGTTAAGAATCCACCTGCCAATGCAGAGGACATGGGTTCCAGCCCTGGTCCGGGAAGATCCCACATGCCGCAGAGCAACTAAGCCTGTGCACCACAACTACTGAGCCCACGTGCCACAACTACTGAACCTGTGTGCCTAGAGTCCATGCTCTGCAACAAGAGAAGCCACCGCAATGAGAAGCCCGTGCACCACAACAAAGAGAATCCCCCACTCACCACAACAAAGAGTATCCCCCACTCACCACAACTAGATAAATCCCGCGTGCAGCAATGAAGATGCAACGCAGCCAAAAATAAATAAACAAAATAAATAAATTTATTTAAAAAAAAACAAAGTTAGGAAAGGTGTGCTTGGGCCGGAGATGAGTAGAGCATGGGGGTGCCTGGCTTAAGGTTAGTTAGAATATAGCTTAGCTAAAGTGACAAGACAAAAGGGGCCTCCTGCAGAGAGCTCTTTACTGCCAAGAGCTCTTTCCTGACAAAAGCTGCTTACATCTCCAGGTAGACGGCCTCAGAATGGAGTTGTTTGGTGTGGGGGAAATCTCCTCACACATACGATGAAAACTGGGTTCAAATTCAGGGACCCCCAGGGGCCTGCAGCCAGAGACCCTGGGACCTGGATCCACCCACCAGCAATCCAGCGCTAGACCCAGGACCCCCTGGGCCTCAGCCCCACCCACCAGTGGGCCGACACCAGCTCTGGGACCCCTGCAGCCAGAGATCCCAGGACCTGACTCTGTATGCTGGTGGGCTAGTACTGGCCCCAGGACTTGGTTTCACCCACTGGTGGGTGGGCACCAGCCCCAGGATCACTGCAGCTCTGCAGCTGGCCTTGTCAGGACCCAACTAACACACCAGCCCCAGGGCTCCTTGGGCCCCAGCTGTGCCCACCAGCAAGCCAACAGCAGCTCTGAGACACCTTGCACTCCTCAGCCAGCCACTCCAGTTTCCAGCCCCACTCACCAGTGGGCCAAGTCCAGCTTTGGGACATCCCGGAACCTGCAGTCAGCCATGTCGGGAACTGACCCTAACCGTCAGAAGGGTGGCAATGGACCTGGGAGCCCCAGCCCCACAGCTACTCACCCTAGAACCTCATTCTGCCCACCAGTGGGCCAGCAGTAGCCCTGGGACCCCCCTCCCCCAGGCTTCCACCGCCAGCTGCCTGTGACCCAGCCCTGGGAACCATGGCTGGCAGCCTCTGCACAAGGAGGACCTGGCAACCAACTGGACCAGGGGCCAGCCACGCCTAGCAGACCACCCACATAGTCAACCCACCACAACAGAAGGACCCACGCAGCCCTCGTGGACATAGGGGCACCCCTAGGGCACATAACTCTGGTGACCAGAGGGGAGTGTGCTGCTGGGAGGCTTAGGACATCTCCTACAAAAGGCCACATCTCCAAGGTCAGGAAATAATACCAATGTACCAGATACACAGAAATAAAAACAGCAAAATGATGTGGCAAGAGGAACATGTTCCAAACAAAGGAACAGGATAAAACCCCAGAAGAAGAACTAAAAAAAGGCTTGCGCACCGCAATGAAGAGTAGCCCCCACCTGCTACAACCAGAGAAAGCCCACGTGCAGCAACGAAGACCCAATGCGGCCAACAACAACAACAACAAAGTTCAAGGTAAGTATCATAAAGATGATCAAAGAACTCGAGAGATGAATGGATGAAAACAGTGAAAAGTTTAACAGAGAGTTAAACAAAGAGCCTTTATATTTATAAAGAAGAACCAAACAGAGCTAAAGAATACAATAACTGAAATAAAAATACACTAGAAGGAACAAAAGTAGATTAGATGACAGAGGAACAGATCAGTGAGCTGGAAGACAGTAATGGAAATCACTGAAGCTGAACAGAAAAAATAAAAAGAAGTGAGGACAGTTTTAAGAGAATTTGGGACAACATCAAGCATGCTAAAATTCACATGATAGAGATCCCAGAAGGAGAAGAGAGAGAGAAAGGGACCGAGAATGTGTTTGAAGATAGAGTAACTGAAAACTTTCCTAACCTGGGAAAGGAAACAGACATTCAGGTCCAAGAAGCACAGAGAGTCCCAAACAGAATCAAGCCAAAGAGAATCACATCAAGACACACTGTAATTAAAATGGCAAAAATTAAAAACAGAGAATCTGGGCTTCCCTGGTGGCACAGTGGTTGAGAATCTGCCTGCCAATGCAGGGGACATGGGTTCGAGCCCTGGTCTGGGAAGATCCCACATGCTGCGGAGCAACTAGGCCCGTGCGCCACAACTACTGAGCCTGCGCGTCTGGAGCCTGTGCTCCGCAACAAGAGAGGCCGCGACAGTGAGAGGCCTGTGCACCGCGATGAAGAGTGGCCCCCACTCGCCACGACTACAGAAAGTCCTCGCACAGAAACGAAGACCCAACACAGCCAAAAATAAATAAATAAATTACAAAAAAACAAACGAAAAAAAAAAACAGAGAATCTTAAAAGCAGCAAGGGAAAAGCAACAAGTTATGTACAAGGGAACTCCCAGAAAGCTATCAGCTGACTTTCCAGCTGATTGGAGGCAGGAAAAAGGTGAAGTACTGGCTGCTCTGTACAGGCATATCTGAGTTACATGCTTCTTCAGGGGTGCATGTTCAGAAAATGGTGGTGTTAGCATGATCTGAGGGTGGAGATTTTGGCCCTGACATCAAAAGGTCATCCATTGGACACTTGTGCAGGCCCAGCAGGAGGGTCCATGGTGCCAGTCAGTTTGAACTTGGCAAGACTAACTCCATGTTCCTGAAAAACAAACTAACCATTACTATAGTGACCCTTGTATCACAGGTGTTATCTGTTGGGGGTGGTTAAAGGAGTCTTACCATAAGCTATGTGTCTAAGCTATGTGAAGCTTGGAGGGTATACAATTTGCAGGAACATTTAAGACAAGCTTGATTGGTGAGGGCAGGTTATGGGATGTTACCAAACAAGTTAGAGTTTAAGGGATCGAACTCTTGACTGCCCTCGGTTTCCACCTCACTGTGGTAGACATTTTCATATGAAATCCTGGTGGACTGGATACTTATTAATAACTAAATGGGATTCTAGTAATGTGCCAGTATCTTTTGACTTTTAAGATTGTTTTGTTATAAAGGATTCATGTTTGAAGACCAAGGGCTGGACTGTGTGAAAGGAAAAGCAAAATGGAGTTGCCATTGCTAAGAGAGCCTGGAGGCCATTAAGGAAATGTGGCTTATACACATCTCAGCCTGGATGGAATCTGACCTTTTGACCACTTACTGTCCTAATGGAGTCATTCAGAACATCTGCCAGAAACTCAAGATACTTATCAGACCCTTACCCTAAAATAACTCATGATAGCCTATCTACTTACTGGACCCTACCCTAAAATAACTTGTGATTCCTTAAGGACAAATGTTTTCCAACTTGTGTCAGAGTTGATCAAAATTCTTGCCAGGCACCTTTTAACTTTGTGGCTTTTTGCCTCTGTAAGCTGTGACTCTGCCTGGAAACACTCTTTTGGTTTTGCTTGAATCTGTGTCTCCTGAATTGCAATTCTTAGGACGCCCAGTCAACTCGTTTCTTATTTGCAGCCTCCTGCACTATTTCTTGGTTGACAACTGTGAAACTGTGATTTATAATAAAGAAATATTTGATCCTCATCCCCATTTCTGGCACAGAGCTCCTAAGACTTTTTTGTTGTTCTTGTTGTTTTTTTAAAAAATTAAAGTGTAGTTGATTTAGTGATACAATATGTTAGTTTCAGTTGTACAGCACAGTGATTATATATATATATATGTACTTCTTCAGATTCTCTTCCCTTATAGATTATTACAAAATATTGAGTATAGCTCCCTGTGCTATACAGTAGGTCCTTGTTGTTTATTTTATTTTATTTATTTTTTTGCAGTTCTATAATTTTATTTGACAATCAGCAGTTAGTGTTCATCCACATTAACTGTAGATTTTTCAAAGTGGTGACAGGAACATAGGTAACCAACATATAGAGCTCGTTTGGTGAATCTTCATCTTCATTATGTTTTCTGAACAAAAATATCAAACACTTCACGAATTTGTGGGTCTTCCTTGTGCAGGGGCCATGCTAATCTTCTCTGTATCCTTCCAATTTTAATATATGTGTTGCCAAGGCGAGCACTCTGCTTTATATATAGCAGTGTGTATATGTTAATCCCAACCTCCTAATTTATCCCTCCACCCCACCTCCCTTTCCCCTTTGGTAACCATAAGATTGTTTTCCATGTCTGTGAGTCTCTGTTTTGGAAATAAGTTCATTTGTATTATTATTATTTTTTTTAGATTCCACATATAAGTGATATCATATATATATATTTTAACATCTTTATTGGAGTATAATTGCTTTAAAATGGTGTGTTAGTTTCTGCTTTATAACAAAGTGAATCAGCTATACAGATGTACATATATCCCCATATCTCCTCCCTCTTGCGTCTCCCTCCCACCCTGCCTATCCCACCCCTCTAGGTGGTCACAAAGCACTGAGCTGATCTCCCTGTGCTATGCGACTGCTTCCCACAAGCTATCTGTTTTACATTTGGTAGTATGTATAAGTCCATGCCACTCTCTCACTTCGTCCCAGCTTACCCTTACCCCTCCCCAGTCTTCAAGTCCGTTCTCTACGTCTGTGTCTTTATTCCTGTCCTGCCCCTAGGTTCTTGATAACCCTTTTTTTTTTTCAGATTCCATATATATGTGTTAGCATACGGTATTTGTTTTTCTCTTTCTGACTTACTTCACTCTGTATGACAGACTCTAGGTCCATCCACCTCACTACAGATAACTCAATTTCGTTTCTTTTTATGGCTGAGGAATATTCCATTGTATATATGTGCCACATCTTCTTTATCCATTCATCTGTGGATGGACACTTAGGTTGCTTCCATCTCCTGGCTATTGTAAATAGAGCTGCAGTGAACATTGTGGTACATGACTCTTTTTGAATTATGGTTTTCTCAGGGTATATGCCCAGTGTTGGGATTGCTGGGTCGTATGGTAGTTCTGTTTTTAGTTTTTTGAGGAACCTCCATACTGTTCTCCATAGTGGCTGTATCAATTTACATTCCCACCAACAGTGCAAGAGGGTTCCCTTTTCTTCACACCCTCTCCAGCATTTATTGTTTGCAGATTTTTTGATGATGGCCATTCTGACCTGTGTGAGGTGATACCTCATTATAGTTTTGATTTGCATTTCTCTAATGGTTAGTGTTGTTGGGCATCCTTTCACATGTTTGTTGGCAATCTGTATATCTTCTTTGGAGAAATGTCTGTTTAGGTCTTCTGCCCATTTTTGGATTGGGTTGTTTGTTTTTTTGATATTGAGCTGCATGAGTTGCTTGTATATTTTGGAGATTAATCCTTTGTCAGTTGCTTCATTTGCAAATATTTTCTCCCATTCTGAGGTTTTTGTCTTGTTATTGGTTTCCTTTGCTGTGCAAAAGCTTTTAAGTTTCATTAGGTCCCATTTGTTTATTTTTGTTTTTATTTCCATTTCTCTAGGAGGTGGGTCAAAAAGGATCTTGCTGTGATTTATGTAATAGAGTGTTCTGCCTATGTTTTCCTCTAGGAGTTTTATAGTGTCTGGCCTTACATTTAGGTCTTTAATCCATTTTGAGTTTATATTTGAGTATGGTGTTAGGGAGTGTTCTAATTTCATTCTTTTACATGTATCTGTCCAGTTTTCCCAGCGCCACTTATTGAAGAGGCTGTCTTTCCTTAGTTTTTTTTTTGGCCATGGCTCACGGGCCTAGCTGCTCCGTGGCATGTGGAATCTTCCCGGACCGGGGCATGAACCTGCATCCCCTGCATCGGCAGGCAGACTCTCAACCACTATGCCACCAGGGAAGCCCTGTCTTTTCTCCATTGTATATCCTTGCTTCCTTTATCAAAAATAAGGTGACCATATGTGCATGGGTTTATCTCTGGGCTTTCTATCCTGTTCCATTGGTCTATAATTCTGCTTTTATGCCAGTACCATACTATCTTGATTACTGTAGCTTTGTAGTATAGTCTGATGTCTGGGAGCCTGATTCCTCCAGCTCCGTTTTTCTTTCTTAAGATTGCTTAGGCTATTCGGGATCTTTTGTGTTTCTATACAAATTGTGAAATTTTTTGTTCTAGTTCTGTGAAAAATGCCATTGGTAGTTGGATAGGGATTGCATTGAACTGTAGATTGCTTTGGGTAGTATAGTCATTCTCACAATGTTGATTCTTCCAATCCAAGAACATGGTATATCTCTCCATCTGTTTGTATCATCTTTAATTTCTTTCATCAGTGTCATAGTTTTCTGCATACAGGTCTTTTGTCTCCTTAGGTAGGTTTATTTTTAGGTATTTTATTCTTTTTGTTGCAATGGTAAATGTGGGTGTTTCCTTAATTTCTGTTTCAGAGTTTTCATCATTAGTGTTTAGGAATGCAAGAGATTTCTGTGCATTAATTTTGTATCCTGCTACTTTACCAAATTCACTGATTAGCTCTAGTAGTTTTCTGGTAGCATCTTTAGGATTCCCTATATATGGTATCATGTCATCTGCAAACAGTGACAGCTTTACTTCTTCTTTTCCGATTTGGATTCCTTTTATTTCTTTTTCTTCTCTGATTGCTGTGGCTAAAACTTCCAAAACTGTGTTGAATAATAGTGGTGAGAGTGGGCAACCTTGTCTTGTTCCTGATCTTACTGGAAATGGTTTCAGTTTTTTACCATTGAGAACGATGTTGGCTGTGGGTTTGTCATATATGGCCTTTATTATGTTGAGATAAGTTCCCTCTATGCCTACTTTCTGCAGGGTTTTTATCATAAATGGGTGTTGAATTTTGTCAAAAGCTTTTTCTGCATCTATTGAGATGATCATATGGTTTTTATTGTTCAATTTGTTAATAGGGTGTATCACATTTATTGATTTGCATATATTGAAGAATCCTTGCATTCCTGGGATAAACCCCACTTGATCATGGTGTGTGATCCTTTTAATGTGCTGTTGGATTCTGTTTGCTAGTATTTTATTGAGGAATTTTACATCTATGTTCATCAGTGATATTGGCCTGTAGTTTTCTTTCTTTGTGAAATCTTTGTCTGGTTTTGGTATCAGGGTGATGGTGGCCTTGTAGAATGAGTTTGGGAGTGTTCCTCCCTCTGCTATATTTTGGAGGAGTTTGAGAAGGATAGGTGTTAGCTCTTCTATAAATGTTTGATAGAATTCACCTGTGAAGCCATCTGGTCCTGAGGTTTTGTTTGTTGGAAGATTTTTAATCACAGTCTCAGTGTCAGTGCTTGTGATTGGTCTGTTTATATTTTCTGTTTCTTCCTGGTTCAGTCTTGGAAGGTTGTGCTTTTCTAAGAATTTGTCCATTTCTTCCAGGTTGTCCATTTTATTGGCATATAGTTGCTTGTAGTAATCTCTCAGGATCCTTTGTATTTCTGCAGTGCCCGTTGTTACTCAGTTGTCTATTTGAGATGTTTCTTGTTCCTTAAGGTAGAACTGTATTGCTATAAACTTCCCTCTTAGAACTGCTTTTGCTGCATCTGATAGGTTTTGGGTCATCATGTTTTCATTGTCATTTGTTTCTAGGTATTTTTTGATTTCCTCTTTGATTTCTTCAGTGATCTCTTGGTTATTAAGTAGTGTATTGTTTAGCCTCCATGTGTTTGTATTTTTTACAGATTTTTTCCTGTAATTGATATCTAGTCTCATAGCATTGTGGTCGGAAAAGATAATTTATATGATTTTAATTTTCTTAAATTAATCAAGGCTTGATTTGTGATCCAAGATATGATCTATCCTGGAGAATGTTCCATGAGAAGAAAGTGTATTCTGTTGTTTTCGGATGGAATGTTCTATAAATATCAATTAAGTCCATCTTGTTTAATGTATCATTTAAAGCTTGTGTTTCCTTATTTATTTTCATTTTGGATGATCTGTCCATTCATGAAAGTGGGGTGTTAAAGTCCCCAACTATGATTGTGTTACTGTCAATTTCCCCTTTTATGGCTGTTAGCATTTGCTTTATGTATTGAGGTGCTCCAATGTTGAGTGCATAAATATTTACAATTGTTATATCTTCTTCTTGGATTGATCTCTTGATCATTATGTAGTGTCCTTTTTTTTTTTTTCAATACGCAGGCCTCTTACTGTTGTGGCCTCTCCTGTTGCGGAGCACAGGTTCTGGACTTGCAGGCTCAGTGGCCATGGCTCATGGGCCTAGCCTCTCCGCAGCATGTGGGATCTTCCCGGACCAGGGCACAAACCCGTGTCTCCTGCATCGGCAGGCAGACTCTCAACCACTATGCCACCAGGGAAGCCCTGTAGTGTCCTTCTTTATCTCTTGTAATAGTCTTTATTTTAAAGTCTATTTGTCTGATATGAGAATTGCTACTCCAGCTTTCTTTTGATTTCCATTTGCATGGAACATCTGTTTCCATCCCCTCACTTTCAGTCTGTATGTGTCCCTAGGTCTGAAGTGGGTCTCTTGTAGACATATATATGGGTCTTGTTTTTGTATCCATTCAGCCAGTCTATGTCTTTTGGTTGGAGCACTTAATTCATTTACATTTAAGGTAATTATCGATATGTATGTTCCTATGACCATTTTCTTAATTGTTTTGTGTTTGTTATTGTAGGCCTTTTCCTTCTCTTGTGTTTCCTGCCTAGAGAAGTTCCTTTAGCATTTGTTGTAAAGCTGGTTTGGTGGTGCTGAATTCTCTTAGCTTTTGCTTGTCTGTAAAGGTTTTAATTTCCCTGTCGAATCTGAATGAGATCCTTGCTGGGTAGAGTAATCTTGGTTGTAGGTCTTTCCCTTTCATCACTTTAAATATGTCCTGCCACTCCCTTCTGGCTTGCAGAGTTTTTCCTGAAAGATCAGCTGTTAACCTTATGGGAATTCCCTTATATGTTATTTGTTGTTTTTCGCTTGCTGCTTTTAATATTTTTTCATTGTATTTAATTTTTGATAGTTTGATTAACATGTGTCTTGGTGTGTTTCTCCTTGGATTTATCCCGTATGGGACTCTCTGTTCTTCCTGGGCTTGATTAACTATTTCCTTTCCCTCAGCCCCTTTCTTTTTCTCTTCTTCTTCTGGGACCCCTATCATTCGAATGTTGGTGCATTTAATGTTGTTCCAGAGGTCTCTGAGTCTGTCCTCAATTGTTTTCATTCTTTTTTCTTTATTCTGATCTGCAGTAGTTATTTCCAGTATTTTATCTTCCAGGTCACTTATCCGTTCTTCTGCCTGTTATTCTGCTATTGATTCCTTCTAGAGAATTTTTAATTTCATTTATTGTGTTGTTCATCTTTGTTTGTTTGGTCTTTAGTTCTTCTAGGTACTTGTTAAACGTTTCTTGTGTTTTCTCCATTCTATTTCCAAGATCGGATCATCTTTACTAATATTACTCTGAATTCTTTTTCAGGTAGACTGCCTATTTCCTCTTCATTTGTTTGGTCTGGTGGGTTTTTACCTTGCTCCTTCATCTGCCATGTGTTTCTCTGTCTTCTCATTTTGCTTAACTTACTGTGTTAGGGGTCTCCTTTTCACAAGCTGCAAGTTCGTAGTTGTTGTTGTTTTTGGTGTCTGTCCCCAGTGGCTAATGTTGGTTCAGTGGGTTGTGTACGCTTCCTGGTAGAGGGGACTAGTGCCTATGTTCTGGTGGATGAAGCTGGATCTTGTCTTTCTGCTGGGCAGGTCTGCGTCCGGTGGTGTGTTTTGGGGTGTCTGTGACCTTATTGTGATTTTAGGCAGCTGTCTGCTAATCAGTGGGGTTGTGTTCCTGTCTTGCTAGTTTTCTGGCATAGGTTGCCCAACACTGTAGCCTGCTGGTCTTTGAGTGGAGCTGGGTTTAGCGTTGTGATGGAGATCTCTGGGAGAGCTTTTTCTGTTTGATATTATGTGGAGCTGGGAGGTCTCTGGTGGACCACTGTCCTGAATTCGGCTCTCCCACCTCAGAGGCACAGGCCTGACACCCAGGCAGAGCACTTAGAGCCTGTCAGCCACACGGCTCAGAAGAAAAGGGAGAAAAGAAAGAGGGAAAGGGAGAAAGGGAGAAAGAGAGAAAGAAAGAATTAAGTAAAGTTATTAAAGTAAAAGATAAAAAATAATTATTAAAAATTAAAATTAAAAGGTAATTTAAAAATTTTTAAAAATAAAAAGAAAGAAGAGGGGCTTCCCTGGTGGCGTGGTGGTTGAGAGTCCGCCTGCCGATGCAGGGGACACGGGTTTGTGCCCTGGTCCGGGAAGATCCCACATGCTGCAGAGCAGCTGGGCCCGTGAGCCATGGCCGCTGAGCCTGCGTGTCCAGAGTCTGTGCTCCACAACGGGAGGGGCCACAACAGTGAGAGGCCCGCATACCGCAAAAAAAAAAAAAGAAGGAAAGAAAGAAGAGAGCAACCAAACCAGAAAACAAATCCACTAATGATAACAAGCGTTTAAAAATATACTATAAAAAAGAACGGACAGACAGAACCCTAGGACAGTTGGTAAAAGTGAAGCTATACAGACAAAATCACACAAAGAAGCATACACATACACATTCACAAAAAGAGAGAAAAAAAATATATATCATTGCTCCCAAAGTCCATCATATCAATTTTGGGATGATTCGTTGTCTATTCAGGTATTCCACAGATGCAGGGTACGTCAGGTTGATTGTGGCGGTTTAATCTGCTGCTCCTGAGGCTGCCTGGAGAGATTTCCCTTTCTCTTCCTTGTTTGCACAGCTCCTGGGGTTCAGCTTTGGATTCGGCCCCGCCTCTGCGTGTAGGTCTCCTGAGGGCATCTGTTCTTCTCTCAGACAAGACGGGGTTAAAGTAGTAGCTGATTAGGGGGCTCTGGCTGACTCAGGCCAGGGGGAGGGAGGGGTGCGGATGCGGGGCGAGCCTGTGGCGGCAGAGGCCGGCGTGACGTTGCACCAGCCTGAGGCGCGCTGTGTGTTCTCCCGGGGAAGTTGTCCCTGAATCACGGGACCCTGGCAGTGGTGGGCTGCACAGGCTCCCGGGAGGGTATGTGCGTATAGTGACCTGTGCTTGCACACAGGCTTCTTGGTGGCTGCGGCAGCAGCCTTAGCATCTCATGCCGGTCTCTGGGGTCCGCGCTGATAGCCACGGCTCTCGCCCGTCTCTGGAGCCCATTTAGGCAGTGCTCTGAATCCCCTCTCCTCGAGCACCCCAAGACAATGGTCTCTTGCCTCTTAGGCAGGTCCAGACCTTTCCCCAGACTCCCTCCTGGCTAGCTGTGGCACACTAGCCCCCTTTAGGCTGTGTTCACGCTGCCGGTCCTCTTCCTGGGATCTGACCTCTGAAGCCCGAGCCTCAGCTCCCAGCCCCGCCTGCCCCGGCGGGTGAGCAGACAAGCCTCTCGGGCTGGTGAGTGCTGGTCGGCACCGATCCTCTGTGCGGGCATCTCTCCGCTTTGCCCTCCGCACCCCTGTTGCTGTGCTCTCCTCCGTGGCTCTGAAGCTTCCCCCCTCCGCTACCTGCAGTCTCCGCCCGTGAACGGGCTTCCTAGGGTGTGGAAACCTTTCCTCCTTCACAGCTCCCTCCCACTGGTGCAGGTCCTGTCCCTATTCTTTTGTCTCTGTTTTTTCTTTTTTCTTTTGCCCTACCCAGGTACGTGGGGGAGTTTCTTGCCTTTTGGGAGGTCTGAGGTCTTCTGCCAGCATTCAGTAGGTATTCTGTGGAGTTGTTCCACATGTAGATGTTTTTCTGATGTATTTGTGCGGAGGAAGGTGATCTCCACATCTTACTCTTCCGCCATCTTGAAGGTCTCTCATATGATATTTATCTTTCATTATTTGGGTTACTTAGTATGATAATTTAAAAAAATTATTTATGTACGTATATATGTATGTATTTATTTTGGCTGCACCGGGTCTTAGTTGTGGCGCACAGGATGTTTATTGTGGCATGTGGTCTTCTTAGTTGTGGCATGCAGACTTCTAAGTTGCAGCATGCATGTGGAACCTAGTTCCTTGACCAGGGATCGAACCTGGGCCTCCTGCATTGAGAGCACAGAGTCTTACCACTGGACCACCAGGGAAGTCCCTGTATGATAATTTCTAGGTCCATCCATGTTGACGCAAATGGCATTACTTCATTCTTTTTAATGGCTGGGTAATGTTCCGTTGTATATATGTATACCACATCTTCTTTATCCATTCATCTGTCAATGCCCAGGAGTGGGACTGCTGGATCACATTTAGTTTTTTAAGGAACCTCCATACTGTTATCCATATGGTTGTACCAATTTACATTCTCACCAACAGTGTAGGATGGTTCCCTGTTTCCACACCCTCTCTAGCATTTATTGTTTGTAGATTTTTAAATGATGGCCATCCTGACTGGTGTGAGGTGATATGTCATTGTAGTTTTGATTTGCATTTCTCTGATAATTAGCGATGTTGAGCATCTTTTCATCTGCTTTTTGACCATCTGTATGTCTTCTTCGGAGAAATATCTATTTAGATCTTTCACCCATTTTTTGATTGGGTTGTTTGTTTTGTTGATGTTGAGCTGCATGAGCTGTTTATGTATTTCGGAGATTAATCGCTTGTTGGTTGCTTCATTTGCAAATATTTTCTCCCATTCTGCGGGTTCTTTTTTCGTTTTGTTTATGGTTTCCCTTGCTGTACAAAAGTTGTTGTTTTTTTAAAATAAATAAATAATAATTTTTAAAAACTAATTTGGCTGCTCTGGGTCTTAGTTGCAGCACACAGGAAGATCTTTGTTGCTGCATGTGGGATCTTTTAGTTGCGGCATGCAGGATCTTTTTAGTTGCAGCATGCGGGATCTTTTTAGTTGCGGCATGAGGAACTTTTAGTTGAGGCATGCAGGATCTTTAGTTGCAGCATGCAAACTCTTAGTTGGGGCATGTAGGATCTAGTTCCCTGGCCAGGGATTGAACCTGGGCCCCCTGCATTGGGAGTGCAAAGTCTTAGCCACTGGACCACCAGGGAAATCCCTGTGCAAAAGTTTTAAGTTTAATTAGGTCCCATTTGTTTATTGTTGTTTTTATTTTCATTCCTCTAGGAGGTGGATCTAAAAAAGTATTGCTGTGATTTATGTCAGAGAGTGTTCTGCCTATGTTTTCCTATAAGAGTTTCATAGTATCTGGCCTTACATTTAGGTCTTTAATCAACTTTGAGTTTGTTTTTGTGTATGGTGTTAGGGAGTGTTCTAATTTCATTCTTTTACATGTAGCTGTCCAGCTTTCCCAGCGCCACTTATTGAAGAGCCTGTATTTTGTCCATTGTATATTCTTGCCTCCTTTGTCATAGATTAGCTGACCATAGGTGCATGGGTTTATCTGGAGTTCCTATCCTGTTCCATTGATTTATATTTGTTTTTGTGCCAGTACCATACTGGTTTGATTACTATAGCTTTGTAGTAATGTCTCAAGTCAGGCAGCCTGATTCCTTCAGCTCTGTTTTTCTTTCTCAAGATTGCTTTCGCTATTCAGGGTCTTTTGTTTCCATACAAATTGTAAAATTTTCTGTTCTAATTCTGTAAAAAATGCCATTGGTAATTTGATAGGGATTGCGTTGAATCTGTAGATTGCTTTGTGTAATATAGTCAATTTGACAATATTGATTCTTCTAATCCAAGAACAAGTTCTATGTCTCCGTCTGTTTCTGTCATCTTTGATTTCTTTCATTAGCATCTTATAGTTTTCAGAGTACAGGTCTTTTGCCTCCTTAGATAGGTTTATTTCTAGGTATTTTATTCTTTTTGATGAGATGGTAAATGGAATCGTTTCCTTAACTTTTCTGATCTTTTGTTGGTGGTGTATTGGAATGCAACAAACTTCTGTGTATTCATTTTGTACCCTGCAACTTTATCAGATTTATTGATGAACTCTAGTCATTTTCTGGTAGCATCTTTAGGATTTCTATGTATAGTATCATGTCATCGGCAAACAGTGACAGTTTTACGTCTTCTTTTCCAATTTGTATTCCTTTTATTTCTTTTCCTTCTCTGATTGCCATGGCTAGGACTTCCAAAACTATGTTGAATAATAGTGGTGAGAGTGGACATCCTTGTCTTGTTCCTGATCTTAGAGGAAATACTTTTAGTTTTTCACCATTGAGAATGATGTTTGATGTGGGTTTGTCGTATATGGCCTTTATTATGTTGAGGTAGTTTCCCTCTATGCCCACTTTCTGGAGAGTTTTTATCATAAATGGGTGTTGAATTTTGTCAAAAGCTTTTTCTGCATCTATTGAGATGATCACATGGTTTTACTCTTCAATTTGTTAATATGGTTTATCCCATTGATTTATTTGCATATATTGAAGAATCCTTGCATCCCTGGGATAAATCCCACTTGATCATGGTGTATGATCCTTTTAAAGTGTTGTTGGATTCTGTTTGCTAGTATTCTGTTGAGGATTTTTGCATCTATATTCATCAGTGATATTGGTCTGTAATTTTCTTTTTTTGTCGTATCTTTGTCTTGTTTTTGTATCAGGGTGATGGTGGCCTTTTGTAGAATGAGTTTGGAAGTGTTCCTTCCTCTGCAATCTTTTGGAAGAGTCTGAGAAGGATAGGTGTTAGCTCTCCTCTAAATGTTTGATAGAATTCACCTGTGAAGCCATCTGGTCCTGGACTTTTGTTTGTTGGAAGATTTTTAATCACAGTTTCAATTTCATTACTTGTGATTGGTCTGTTCATATCTTCTATTTCTTCCTGGTTCAGTCTTGGAAGCTTACACCTTTCTAAGAGTTTGCCCATTTCTTCCAGGTTGTCCATTTTATTGGCATAGAGTTGCTTGTAGTAGTCTTTTATAATGCTTTGTATTTCTGCGGGGTCTGTTGTAACTTCTCCTTTTTCATTTCTAATTTTATTGATTTGAGTCCTCTCCCTCTTTTTCTTGATGAGTCTGGCTAATGGTGTATCAATTTTGTTTATCTTCTCAAAGAACCAGCTTTTAGTTTTATTGATCTTTGCTATTGTTTTCTTTGTTTCTATTTCATTTATTTCTGCTCTGATTTTTATGATTTCTTTCCTTCTGCTAACTTTGGTTTTGTTTGTTCTTCTTTCTGTAGTTCTTCTAGGTGTAAGGTTAGATTGTTTATTTGAGATTTTTCTTGTTTCTTGAGGTAGGCTTGTATAGCTATAAACATCCCTCTTAGAACTGCTTTTGCTGCATCCCATAAGTTTGGGATCGTTGTGTTTTCATTGTCATTTGTCTCCAGGTATTTTTTGATTTCCTCTTTGATTTCTTCAGTGATCTCTTGGTTATTTAGTAACGTTTAGCCTCCATGTGTTTGTGCTTTTTACGTTTTTTTCCCTGTAATTCATTTGTAATCTCATAGCGTTTTGGTCAGAAAAGATACTTGATATGGTTTCAGTTTTCTTAAATTTACTGTGGCTTGATTTGTGACCCAAGATGTAATCTATCCTGGAGAATGTTCCATGCGCACTTGAGAAGAATATGTAATCTGCTGGTTCTGGATGGAATGTCCTATAAATATCAATTAAATATATCTGGTGTATTGTGTCATTTAAAGCTTCTGTTTCCTTATTTATTTTCAATTTGGATGATCTGTCCATTGGTGTAAGTGAGGTGTTAAAGTCCCCCACTATTATTGTGTTACTGTTGATTTCCTCTTTCATAGCTGTTAGCAGTTGCCTTATGTATTGAGGTGCTCCTATGTTGGGTGCATATATATTTATAATTGTTATATCTTTTTCTTGGATCGATCCCTTGATCATTGTGTAGTGTCCTTCTGTGTCTCTTGTAACAGTCTTTATTTTAAAGTCTATTTTATCTGATATGAATATTGCTACTCCAGCTTTGTTTTGATTTCCATTTGCATGGAACATCTTTTTCCATCCCCTCACTTTCAGTCTGTATGTGTTCCTGGGTCTGAAGTGGGTCTCTTGTAGACAGCATATAGATAGGTCTTGTTTTTGTATCCATTCAGCAAGCCTGTGTCTTTTGGTTGGAGCATTTAATTCATTCACGTTTAAGGTAATTATCGATATGTATATTCCTATGACTATTTTCTTAATTGTTTTGGGTTTGTTTTTGTAGGTCCTTTTCTTCTCTTGTGTTTCCCACTTAGAGAAGTTCCTTTAGCATTTGTTGTAAAGCTGGTTTGGTGATGCTGAATTCTCTTAGCTTTTGCTTGTCTGTAAAGCTTTTGATTTCTCAATCTAATCTGAATGAAATCCTTGCCGGGTAGAGTAATCTTGGTTTTAGGTTCTTCCCTTTCATCACTTTACGTATATCATGCCACTCCCTTCTGGCTTGTAGAGTTTCTGCTGAGAAATCAGCTGGTAACCTTATGGGAGTTCCCTTGTATGTTATTTGTCATTTTTCCCTTGTTGCTTTCAATAATTTTTCTTTAAGTTTTGCCAGTTTGATTACTATGTGTCTCGGCTTGTTTCTCCTTGGGTTTATCCTGTATGGGCCTCTCTGTGTTTCCTGTACTTGGGTGGCTATTTCCTTTCCCATGTTAGGGAAGTTTTCGACTATAATCTCTTCAAATATTTTCTCTGGTCCTTTCTCTCTCTCTTCTCCTTCTGGGACTCCTATAATGTGAATGCTGTTATGTTTAATGTTGTCCCAGAGGTCTCTTAGGCTGTCTTCATTTCTTTTCATTCCTTTTTCTTTATTCGGTTTCGCAGCAGTGAATTCCACCATTCTGTCTTCCAGGTCACTTATCTGTTCTTCTGCCTCAGTTATTCTGCTATTGATTCCTTCTAGTGTAGTTTTCATTTCAGTTATTGTATTCATCTCTGTTTGTTTGTTGTTTAATTCTTCTAGGTCTTTGTTAAACATTTCTTGCATCTTCTTGAACTTTGCCTCCATTCTTTTTCCGAGGTCCTGGATCATCTTCACTATCATTATTCTGAATTATTTTTCTGGAAGGTTGCCTATCTTCACTTCATTTAATTGTTTCTCTGGGGTTTTATCTTGTTTCTTCATCTGGTACATAGCCCTCCGCCTTTTCATCTTGTCTGTCTTTCTGTGAATGTGCTTTTTGTTCCACAGGCTGCAGGATTGTAGTTCTGCTTGCTTCTGCTGTCTGCCCTCTGATGGATGAGGCTATCTAAGAGGCTTGTGTAAGTGTCCTGATGGGAGGGACTGGTGGTGGGTAGAGCTGGCTATTGCTCTGGTGGGCAGAGCTCAGTAAAACTTTAATCTGCTTGACTGCTGATGGGTGGGGCTAATGGCAGACTCTGGGAGGGCTCACACCAAGGAGTACTTGGCGTTTCATTTGAGGCTTTGTTTCTTGGTCTGTAAACCGCTGCCATCTCACTGTGGGCCCACATAAACCTCTTTGTAAGTCTGCAGAAAAACAGACCTGGGTTGCTTTTATTTCTTTTTCTTCTCCTATTGCCATGGCTAGGGCTTCCAAAATGATGTTGAATAAAAGTGGTGATAGTGGACATCTTGTCTTGTTCTTGATCTTAGAGGAAATGCTTTCAGTTTTTCACCATTGAGAATGATGTTAGCTGTGTGTTTGTCATATGGCCTCTATTATGTTGAGGTATATTCCCTCTATGCCCACTTTCTGGAAAGTTTTTATCATAAATGAGTGTTGAATTTTGTCAAAAGCTTTTTCTGCACCTCGAGATCATCATATAGTTTTTATTCTTCAGTTTTTTAATTTAGTGTATCACACTGATTGATTTGTGGATATGGAAGAATTCTTGCATCTTTGGGATAAATCCCACTTGATCATGGTGTATTATCCTTTTAGTGTATTGTTGGATTTTGTTTGCTACTATTTTGTTGAGGATTTTTGTGTATATGTTCATCATTGATATTGACCTGTAATTTTCTTTTTTTGTTGTATCTTTGTCTGGTTTCAGTATCAGGGTGATGGTGGCCTCATAGAATGAGTTTGGGAGTGTACTTTCACTGCAGTTTTTTGGAAGAGTTTCAGAAGGATAGATGTTAACTCTTCTCTAAATGTTTGATAGAATTCACCTGTGAAGCCATCTGGTCCTGGACTTTTGTTTATTGGGTGTTTTAAAATCACTATTTCAATTTCAGTACTTGTGATTGGTCTGTTCATATTTTCTATTTCTTCCTGGTTCAGTGTTGGAAGGTTGTACCTTTCTAAGAATTTGTCCATTTCTTCTAGGTTGTCCACTTTATTGGTATATAGTTATCTGTAGTAGTCTGTTATGACCCTTTGTATTTCTGTGGTGTCCGTTGTAAGTTTTCCTTTTTCATTTCTAATTTTATTGATTTGAGCCCTCTCCCTTTTTATCTTGATGAGTCTGGCTACAGATTTATCAATTTTGTTTATCTTTTCAAAGAACCAGCTTTTAGTTTCATTGATCTTTTCTGTCGTTTTCTTTGTCTCTATTTCATTTATTTCTGCTCTGACCTTTTTGATTTCTTTTCTTCTAGTAACTTTGGGGTTTGTTTGTTCTTCTTTCTCTAGTTGATTTAGGTGTAAGTTTAGGTTGTTTTTGTGAGATTTTTCTTGTTTCCTGAGGTAAGATTGTATTGCTATAATCTTCCCTCTTAGAACTGCTTTTGCTGCATCCTATAGGTTTTGGATCATTGTGTTTTTATGTTCATTTGTCTCTAGATATTTTCTGATTTCCTCTTTGATTTCTTCAGTGATCCATTGGTTGTTTTAATATTTTCTCTCTGTCTTTAATTTTTGTCAGTTTGATTAATATGTGTCTTGACGTGTTCCTCCTTGGGTTTATCCTGCCTGGGACTCTCTGCACTTCCTGGACTTGAGTGAATGTTTCGTTTCTCATGTTAGGGAATTTTTCAGCTATAATCTCTTCAAATATTTTCTTAGGCCCTCTGTCTCTCTCTCCTTCTGGGACCCCTATAATGCCAATGTTGGTGCATTTAATATTGTCCCAGAGGTCTCTGAGACTGTCCTCATTTCTTTTCATTCTTTTTTCTTTATTCTGTTCCATGGCAGTGATTTCCACCATTCTGTCTTCCAGCTCACTTATTCATTCTTCTGCAATTATTCTGCTATTGATTCCTTCTAGTGTATTTTTCATTCCAGTTATTATACTGTTAATTTCTGTTTGTGTGTTCCTTAAATCTTCTAGCTCTTTGTTAAACATTTCTTGTGCCTCCATTCTTTTTCTGAGATCTTGCATCATCTTTACTATCGTTACTCTAAATTCTTTTTCAGGTAAGTTGCCTATGTCCACTTCATTTAGTTGTTCTTGTGGGTTTTTATCTTGTTCATTTGTCTGGAATATATTTGTCTGCAGTCTCCTTTTGTCTAACTTTCTGTGTTTGTGGTCTCCTTTCCTCTGACTGCAGGATTGTAGCTCCTCTTGTTTCTTGAGTCCACCCCCTGGTGGGTGAGGTTGGTCCTGAGGCTTGTGCAGTCTTCCTGATGGGAGGTACTGGTGCCTGCTCACTGGTGGGTGGACTGGGTCTTGTCCATCTCATGTGCAGGGCCATGTCAAGAGGTGTGTTTAGAGGTGGCTGTGAGCTCAGAACAGCTTTAGGCAGCCTGTCTGCTGATGGGTGGGGCTGTGTTCCTATCCTGCTGGTTGTTTGGCCAGAGGTGTTCCAGCACTGGAGCCTGTAGACTGTTGGGTAGGGCCAACTCTTGATGCCAAAATGGCGACCTCTGGAAGAGCTCACACCAATCAGTTTTCTCTGGGGCCTCTCTGCCACCAGTGTCCTTGCCCCCACTGTGAACCACAGCCAACCTCCCCCTCCCCAGGAGACCCTCCAAGACTCTTAGGTAGGTCCAGCCCAGGCTTCTGTGCTGGATCCCAGTGTATGTGTAAGCTTGTGTGCTCCCTCTAAGAGTGGAGTCTCTGTTTCCCCTAGTCCTGTGGAGCTCCTACACTCAAGCCCTGCTGGCCTTCAAAGCCAAATGCTCTGGGGGTTACTCCTCCTGATGCCAGACCTTAGGCTGGGGAGCCTACTGTGGGGCTCAGAACTCTCACTCTTGTGGGAGAACTTCTGCGATATAAATATTTTCCAGTTTGTGGGTCACCCTTCCTGCAGGTGTGGGATTTGATTATGTTGCTAAAGTGTCCCTCCTACTGTCTCGTTGTGGCTTCCTCTTTGAATGTAAAATATCTTTTTTGGTAGGTTCCAGTCTTTTTTGTAGATGGTTGTTCAGCAGTTAGCTGTGATTTGAGTGTTTTCGTGAGGGGAGGTGAGCTCAAGTCCTTCTACTCTGCCATCTTTTCTGAAATCGAGGGGCTGCTTTTAGTTCCTCAGTGTGTGCTGGCTGTTATCTTCTTGATATGGGGTATGCAGGTGCAGCGGCCCTTGCGCACTCCCAGGATGGTGGGGGCAGGCCTTGCTGCCTGCTCACAGGTCTTGTATGTGCAGCTGCTGTCTGCACACTCCGGGGACAGCAGGGGCAGTGCTTGGTACCTGATCAGGGGTCTTGTAGCAGTGGCCTGTGCCCACCTCTGCAGCCCACGATGGTGGCATCAACTTGCACTCACCCCCGAAGCTCCTGTAGGCAGTGTCCTGTTGTGTGGGAGGGCTCATAGGAAAGAAGCTCTTATGGTGGTCCTGCCCCTCTCTTCATGTGCCCCCAGTAATGGTACCTTGCCTCTCTGGTGGGCCCAGGCTTCTTCTGAGTACACCCTCAGTTGCCACAGTCCAGCCTCTTCAGGCTGTCCCTGGGCAGCCAACCCCAGTCCTCTCCCTGGGTTTGACCTCTGAAGCCTATACGTCAGCCCCCAGCCCTCACCTGCACCAACAGACGGGGGTCTCAGGGTGGGGAGCGCAGGGCAGTGGTGCTGACCTTCTGTGCAGGTTATTCTCCACTTTGCCTTCTGCAAACCAGTTGCTGCACTCTCCTTCTAGGCTCCAAAGCTCCCCCTCCGTCCAGGCTGATCTCCCTGCAGTGAGGAGGCTGCCCAGGAGGTGGGAACCTTTCCTCCTTCACAGCTCCCTCCCTTGGGCACTGGCCCCATCCCAGCTTCTTTTTCTTTTGTCTGGTTATGTGGAGGTTTTCTTGCCCTTTTGGAAGTCTGAGGTCTTCTGTTGGTGTTCAGTAGATGTTCTGTGTGAACTGTTCCACTTGTAGGTGTATTTTTAACGTTTCTGTGGGAGAAGGTGAGCTTCCTGTCCTACTCCTCTGCCATCCTGATCCTGTCTCCCAAAATCTTTCAGGAAGGTTTGAATTTCAGTTAAGGTATAGTTTCTGCTCTCTTTCTACTTTGTGATTCTCTCCTGTTACCTTAATCTTATGCGTTGTTGCTGGATGTTTGTGGATGACGTCCCTGTGAGCCCGCTTTGTAAGCGGCTGCTCTCCTCTCCAGGGTGCCCCAGCGGACCTCGCTGGGCTGGGGTCTGCTTCCCCTAGCGCAGTACTCACAGGGTCTCTGGGAACAGCTGCTCGGCCTCTGGAGCGGAACATAAGAGCCTGGCGTGCCGGTGTGCAGTAGTACAGGATGCTTGTTGCAGGTTCTGAGTTTATCAAGGAGCCGGTGCACCTCTGCAGGGTTCTTAGCAGAAGCTGGCACCAGACGTTTAGGATGTTCATATTGGTCTATTAATTTTTTAGCAACATTGCACCAGGGATTGGACCCATGATATATCCCATTGGGTCAGGGGAGGAAGAGCCCTAGCAGTGAGTCAAGTGGTGACACAGAGACCCCACGCCTCCACTGTATTACCCCTTTCATGGTGCCATTGGTGCCATTTCACTTGTCTGGGTCAAGACACATGGTCCAGGCATGACCCACCGACTCAGTGGTCACAGGTAGGGTCTCCTGTTACTTGGGATACCTGTCTTTCAGATGGATGCCTCAGTGGTCAAAAGCTTAAGCCAGGCACCCGCATTACAATTTAAAAGATTCAGCAGTCGGGTGCTTATACTACAGTTATCTTGTTACCGATTTCTAATTCTGTACGAACACTCTGTACGATTTCAATCCTTCTAAAAAAGACTTGTATGGCCCAGCATACATCTATTCTGTTGAATGTGCTATGTGCGTTTGAAAAGAATGTATATTCCACAGCTATTAGTGAAAAAAATTTTTTTGTTTTTTTGGCTGTGCTGTGTGGTGTGTGGGATCTTAGTTCCCTAACCAGGGATCAAACCCGTGTCCCATACACTGGGAGTGTGGAGTGTTAACCACTGGACTGCCAGGGAAGTCCTGGTGAAATGTTCTATCAATGTCAGATCAAGGTGGTTAATAGTGGTGTTCATATTTTATATATCTTGATTGAATTTTTGTCTAATTCTATCAATTGCTGAGAGAAGACGTTAAAATCTTCAACTATGCTTGTGCGTTTGTCTTTTTTTTTTTCTACATCTTTATTGTCTTTCTTTAAATGTATCCATTTTTTTTTAATGTGTCCATTTTTGCTTTGTCTATTTGGAAGCTCTGTTACTAGGCACATACATGTTTGTCTCCCCGAATTAACCCCATTATGATTACCCTTTAGTAATACTCTATTCTGAAGTCTGTTTTATCTGATAGTAATAGTACCCTCCAAGCTTCTTGTGTTTACTAGTTGTGAAATATTTTTTCCATCCACTTACTTTTCCATCTGTCTTTACATTAAAAGCATGATTTTTATAGAACATATAGTTTGGCCTTGCTTTTTTTTTTATCCATTAGACAATTTCTGCCTTTCATTAATATGATTGAACTTTAGGTCTACCATCATACTACTTGTTTTGTTTGTGCCTCCCCCCCGTTTGTTCCTTTCTTCTTTCTTGCCTTCTTTTTGGGTTAAAAATGTTCTTAAGAGTTCCATTTTAATTTATCTGTTAGCTTTTTAGATATACTTCTTTCCATAACTTTTTCAGTGGTTGCACTAGATTACAATATACCTGAACTTTTCATAGTCTTAGTGTTGTATCACGTCATGTAACTTGAGCAAATTCCTTAGCCTCTCTGAACCTCAGTTTCCTCTATAAACAAGAATAAACAATTTGTGTCATGGGTGTCATGGGTTATTTGACTATTGAACGAGTTAACACATATAAAGCAGATAGTATGCTTTCAAGAGCAGAATAAGCAAGGAAATATCTTTGTACCGTCATCAATAACAACAGTGCTGTTATTATTGATACCAACCAGGGTTCTTAGCCTTCCCTAATCAATAGAAATTGACTAGAGGCCAGACAAGAAATTCAGGCAAGGCTTTATTGGGGCCCCGGCTGCAGCAGGGGGCAGCGAAAACTAGTAACAGGTTCCCTTGCTCACTCCCTGATTGGGGGCGAGCTGGTTCTATGTGGGGTGAGGGTGGGGTGTGTCCAGGGGTCAGGCCGGAGGGGTGGCTTAGGTGTTTTGCCCACCCATTTGGTGGTGGTGAGTGCAGGGGGCATGTGCAGTACTCTGCTTTTGCTCCCAACACCCTGTTTTTGCTCCCAGCTCTGCAGAAGTGGCAGTTGGGTTTTGTTTTCTTTTTTGTCTTTTTGTATCTTTTGTCCATAATTTGCCCCAGCTGCACATGCATGCAGTTATTTTTTTTTTTTTCTTTCTTTTTGCGGTACGCGGTCCTCTCACTGTTGTGGCCTCTCCCGTTGCGGAGCACAGGCTCCGGACGCGCAGGCTCAGCGGCCATGGCTCACGGGCCCAGCCGCTCCGCAGCATGTGGGAACTTCCCGGACCGGGGCACGAACCCGTGTCCCCTGCATCGGCAGGCGGACTCTCAACCACTGCGCCACCAGGGAAGCCCTTGTTTTGGTTTTTGAACCGTTTCTGTGAGATGTAAAATCTCAGCCCCGTATTTTACAGGGGAATTTTTTGCATTTAAAAGTCCTCTTTCTTTCCAGATATCATGGGCGTGTAAAACAAGGCAGGCGTATTTTGAGCCTGTGTATATATTTATACTTTTTCTTTCCCTAACATTAAGGCTCAAGTTAGGGCTATTAGCTCAGCCCTCTGGGCTTGTTAGGGAGCAAAGGTTTTGCTTCTATAACACTATGAGCGCTCACAATAGCATAATCTGCCCTCCTGACTCCATCTTTAACAAACTACTGCCATTAGTAAACCATTCTCCCTCAGGGTTTTCTATGGCCTGGTCTGTTAAATCGGGCCTACAGGCATAAACCTGGGCACAGTTTTCGAGGCAGGAATGTGTTAGTTTTGGGCTTTCAGTGGGCATCAGGGTAGCCGGGTTAAGGATGTGGCACGTTTTGAGGTTACCTCCGGGGAGTCAAGGAGTAAAGCCCAGTACTTAGTAAGGCAACCTCCAGTTAACCAATGGTGGCCTTTAATCTCCAGAATCCCTTGTCCTTGGTGAGGGGTCTGGACTTCCAGTGGCTGTCCAAAGGTAAGCTTGTCAGCTTCTTCCACTGATAAAGCAGTGGCAGTTACCACCTGGAGGCAGCCAGGCCAGCCTCAGGCCATGGAATCTAGGTGTTTGGAAAAATAGCCTAGGCTGAGGAACTTCTCCTAGCTTTTGTACAAGGACCCCCAGAGCTGTCCCCTGATTTTCAGCTGGGCCTGTTTGATATTATTAAAAGCCTTTTCTTGTTCCCCAAAGTAATGCTTCTGTTTCTGGGCCTTTCGTGGCTTTATACAGAGGCTTAGCCATTAGTCAGAATCCTGGAATTCAAATTCTGCAAAATCCTGCCATGCCTAAGAAAGTACGAAGTTTTTGTTCTTTTTTTTTTTGTCTTTGGGGCACTGAGGCCTAATATAACTTGCTTTCTATCTGGAGACAACTGTCTACTTCCAGGGTTTATAATATATCCCAGATTTTTTTTTTTTTTTTTTGTGGTATGCGGGCCTCTCACTGTTGTGGCCTCTCCCGTTGCGGAGCACAGGCTCCAGACGTGCAGGCTCAGTAGTTGTGGCTCACGGGCTTAGTTGCTCCGCGGCATGTGGGATCTTCCTAGACCAGGGCTCGAACCCGTGTCCCCTGCGTTGGCAGGCAGATTCCCAACCACTGCGCCACCAGGGAAGCCCTAACTTGTTGCTTTGAGATTTGTGCTTTTTTCTGGGAGATCCTGCAGCCCTGGGCCCCAAGGAAATTAAGGACTTCAATGGTATTCTGATCTGAGGCCTCCATGGTGGAGCTACGTATTAATATGTCATCTACATACTGTAGGACAGCCCCTTCTTTTAGGTGTATTTCCCTTAGTTCTTTTCCTAGGGCCTGGGCAAACAAGTGGGCTGTCCTGAAACACCTGAGGCAATACTGTCCAGGTATATTGTTGCATTTGGCCTGAGTGGGGGTTAGTCCACTCAAAGGCACAGATACTGAGATGAGGGATGAGCTGTGATGCAAAAGAATCCATCCTTGAGGTCAAGGACAGTAAACCATTTGGCATCTCCAGGAATCTGGGCTAATATAAGGATTAGCCATAAGGGGATGTATAGGGATCCCTACATCATTTACTGCTCTAAGGTCTTGTACCATTGGATATTCCCCATTTGGCTTAACAACTGGCAAAAGAGGGGTAATGCACAGAGACCAGGGCACTAAGAGGCCATGCTTTAGGAATTTATCTCTGAGCGGCTGCAAACCCTTTCTTGCTTCAACTTTATGGGATACTGTCTCGTGAGGATAAGTGACTTCTGGCTTAAGGCTGATTTTTACAGGTTGGACGTTTATAGCCTTCTTAGGGATTCCTTTGTCCCAAACTGCAGGGTTTACTCTGTGTAGAATATGGCTGGGAATAGGGCTTTGTTCTTCCAGCTGGTTTGTCTTCGAGTCAAGAAAAGGGGCTGCTCAGCGCCTCCTAATCGTCATATGGCTCCAAGGGAGCCTCTTTCCACTAGTGGGGTAGGACACTCAGGCACAACTTAAAAGACATGTGAAATTAAATGCTGTTCAAATTGGCAAGTGAGAGGCCCAGTAAAATAACAGGCGTGAGGCTTTCCATCGACACCAGTCACTGTACAGCTTATGGAGGAAAGAGGCCCAACATGAGAGATCAAGACAGAGTAAGTGGCTCCTGTATCAATTATAAAACTGGTTTTCTTACCTGCCATGTCAAGGACCACCTGGGGCTGCTAAACAGAGACAGACGTCTCATGAAAGGGAGCCGCCAGAGTCCCTGGGCCTCCTCAGTCGTCTAGCACGGCCATCTCGGGAGCGGGAACCTCCCTTCCCCTTCGGAACTGGGGACAGTCCCATTTCCAAAGAGCTGTTCGTTTGCAGACTGGGCATGGACCAGGGGCTCTTTTTGGCAGTTTTGGGCCCAGTGGTCGGTTGACTTCCATTTGAAGCATTTCCCCTTGCTGGTTTTGTCTCCAGGTGGATGGTTAAACTTCCTTGGCCCCCTTGGGTTGCCCTGAGGTCATAAGGCGTGGCTGACAGCTATGGCCATTGGTTTAGCAGGAGCCCTGGTCTGCCTGTTTTCACACTAAGTTCTCTATTCCTTCTCAGCTTGGTCTCAATTATGAAGTACCCCGAAGGCCACCTCTAGGAGTTGGGCATCAGGGTTTGCGCGCCTAATTGTAACGTTTGGAGCTTTTGCCGGGGGCAGACTGGCTGATAAAAAGTTGTCCAAGTAGGAACTGGCCCTCGGGAGTAGATGGATCAGTAAGTGTTCTAAAAGCCTCCACAAGCTGTCCCTGAAAGAGAGCTGGATTTTCTTTGCCTTCTTGGGTCACTCCTTTAACCTTTTCATAGTTAATTGGCTTTTTGATATACTTTCTCATCCCTTCTAATACACAATGCATCATCATTTGCTTCCTGGTTTCTGTTCCATCCTGGGAATTATAATTCCAGCAGGGCTCCTGATTTGGGACTGTCTCCCCACCCATACCAAAATGTTTGGGTTGGTCCCTGGCAAGCTGGATACGACTATCTGGACATCCTTCCAAGTTAAATCAAAGGTCAGAGTTAGGGCCTGAAACCCTCCAGCAAACTTACTAGGGTCTTCAGAAAATCGGCCCAGTCTCTGTTTGCAATGGGCTAAATTGGTTATAGAGAAGGGCACATGTACTCTGATTGTCGCTTCACCGTTTGCCGCTTCCCTAAGAGGGCATATTTTCCTGATCCTGGGTGATAGGAAGTTCCACTAAAAGTTACCCCAGAGGGACTAGTCTCTTCTTTCTGGGGTAACGGAGGGTATAAAGGGACACAGGGAGGTGGAGTTTGGGACCGGTCAGAGGGATCTGGGGAAGTAGGTGGCTCCGGAGAGGCAGGTGGTTCCGGAAAAGAAGGGGAGACTTGGTTCCTCCCTGAGAGCTGGGGAAGGTTAAAAGGGGATCGTCTGAAATGTCAGGAGTGCTTTCTGATTCCGCAGGCTTTTGATTATAGGAGCTACACAGAGCAGGGTTTTGGTAAAGGATCATGAAGGCTTGAACACAGGGAACCTCAGTCCATTTTCCCATCTTGCAACAGTAAAAATCCAATTGCAAGATGGTATTATAATTTAGAGACCCATTTCAGACCATTTTTCTCCATCCCCCCAACTTATTTAAAGGCCAGGCAGTGTTATGGTAGAGTTTAAGTTTTTCCCTTTTCTTATTTGAATTGGCCTGGATATTCAATGAATTCCTATCATTTAACTTAATTTAGTTTCAAGTTACCAAAATTTGGGGGGACTATTTTAGATGGACATTTCCAAAACATAATTATTCCTATAGAGTTTACCAAAAAGCTCTTATCTCAGTTACATTTACTTAAAAGTTTAATCATAGCAGGTTACTTTCCCTGTTGGCAAATTTCATAACCATGTGCACTTACTTCCAGTAACCCTAGGACAATAGAAGTATTATACGTAATGTTGATGACTCTAAAGACAGGTCTGTATTAATTAAACCCACAAACTTAAGCTAGCTTTAATACCAGATATTAATTCAATATTGAATATTTCCCAGATCCCATGAACCTGAAAAGTATTCTGGTGAGTTTTTAAAAAATTATTTCTGAGAATGTATTTAAGTGCTTACTTTCTGTTAAGCCAATTAAATACAACTCATTTACAAGTTAGTTCTTACATAAAGACAGACAGAACCAGAGACCTCATGGTTTTCCCGCTTGAATTTAAAAAGGCCTCTCTTTTTTCCCTCAGTCTGGGGGACTACAGATGGATCAGGTAGTTCCTGAGAGGCCAGGCAGAATAGCTACATTGCAAAGGCAGAGGAGAGAAATGCAAGCGCCTCTCTTTTCTTTTTTGCTCTTTAAAATCCCACCAAGTAACCCAAGGCTGGAGTCTCAGGTAATGTGGGCTGTATTTGTATTTTAAGGCTTAAATGCTCCATCGTGCCCACAATTTCAGCAGAGACTTGCAGGAGCAGCTGGACAGACAAAACTACATGAAACAAAGACACCAATGACAAAAACTTAAAGACACAAACAAGAAGTTTTCAGGATAAAGGGGACGGGAGTGCGGGTATAAGGATCAATGGAGAAGTAAAGGGAGGAGGAACAGAAAAGACTGAAAAAGAGAAAGAGACAGTAATAAAGGTGGGAATACTGGGACGATAGGACTTCCAGCCAGTACACAATATGAGGTTTGAACCTCTATCGTTCATATATCTCCCATCAAGAAGAGCCTGCTGGACCAGTGTCGGCACGGTGTGAGGCGAGCCTCTCCCACCTCTGCCTGTCACCCATCAAGGTGAGCCACTGCCGGCCAGAGGGAGCAGGTCTCAGAAGCTGGGAGGAGTGATGCTGTAGCTGCCCAACATCCACTCTCGGAACCACAGGACAGAAGTAGGAGAGGACGGAGAAAGGAGAAGTAGAGAGATTTCAGGAGAGGGAAAGGGACAAAGGGGAGGGGAAAGCGTTGCCTGAATGAGGGCACTGAGGCCCCCAGGGGCCAGGAAGGCAGACTTAGCAAATGTGGTGATGCTGACACAAGAGGTTCAGGTGGCCACTTGCCACCCACAGGGAAGCTGCATTCGGTGGTCCTGGAGGTGCCCAGATCCTCTCCCTGGAACAACGTGGGACAAGTGCCCCACGTTGGGTGCCACTAAGTCTGATACAGAACAGGGTTCTTGGCCTTCCCCAATCCATAGGGGCCAGACAAGAAATTCAGGCAAGGCTTTACTGGGGCCCCTGCCGCAGCAGGAGGGAGCGAAACAAGTAACAGGTTCCCCATCTCGCTCCATAAAGGGGGGGGCGAGCTGGTTCCTTATATGAGGTGAGGGTAGGGGTGTGTCCAGGGCTCACACTGGAGGGGTGGCTTAGCTGGTCTGCCCCCCGCTCTGGTGGTGGTGAGTGCACGGGGCATGCACAGGACCCTGCTTTTGCTCCCGACACCCTGTTTTTGCTCCCAGCTCTTCAGAAGTGGCAGCTGGGTTGGGTTTGGTTTTGTCTTTTTGTATCTTGTTGTCCATGATTTGCCCCAACTGTGCGAGCACAGGGTTTTTAGTCCCTGATCATTTCTTTGTATTGTTGCTCCAGGAGACGTTTGTCCAGGTGCAAGCACTGCAGCCAAGGGTCCCAGGTCCCAGCTTGTCTCACTATTATTACCACTACTACTACTGGTCCGGTAGCAGCTGCTATTGCTGTTGTTTGACCTCCTGAGGCCACAGGGGAGCCATACTGACATCCCCACCAGCTTGACCCCCTTGAGGTCACGTTCTTCCACCTGCTCCTCTAGGTGGCCTGCTCTGTCGATGACAGTTTTTGTCTCAGCAGGGCAACCCGCAGCTGCCTCTTCCTGACTCAGGCTCAGCCGTCCGGTGCCTACCCTTCAGGCTGCTCTTGTACCCAGAAGAGCCAAATCAGCTGATCAGAGCCAGGCCCGCCCGTAGGTCCTCATCACAGACAAAGCCTGGCTTGTTTTCAACATTACACCGTCTGTTGCTCTGAGCAAAGTAATCTTGAGGCCACATTCCCACAGGCCTCCTGCCATCTTCAAGTGCATACTTCCCGCGTGACAGGACTCCCCGTATCTCAGGGGGCAGTCTCTGCTCAGCCCTGGTGTCTCTTCATCTCCCTAAGAGGTATCAAGCCCCACCTGCTGCCCCAAGTTTTCTCACTTTCAGTAATGGCCTCAGCGACCTGCAGGGACACAGAATAACTTCCTCCTCCCACATTCAGCATCAACCAGACAAAGGAAAAGTGCTAATGTCAGCTCCACCCCCGAACAACCTGCATGAACTACTGTAAATGTTTTTCAGGGCATGGAATTCCACAGTTCTGAGGTGGGCAGAGGTAATCCTCAGGGGTCTGGATAGGCTGGAGGCAGGAGGAATAGGGAAAACACCAGAAGACACTAGGAACAGATCTAGGAAGGCGGAAGGAAGTGAACCTGGATCCTTGCAAGATGGTTTCTCACTAATTGCCAACGGTCAGTAACAGGAGGAAACACTGCTTACTCTCTGAAGGAGTTTTGTTGAAAGCAGTCAGATGGGAGCTATGAATTGGCAGAACGCCATCTCTTAGGCTTCTCTTCCTGAGAGGGGGTTTCTGCTTCTGGGCAGCTCTACCCAAATTCTCCTCCCAGTTAGTATCAAGCTCATTTACTTTTTAAAAAGCAGATGATGCTACTTCTTATTTAAGACCCTACTATGGCTTCTCATTTTTCTCACAGGGACAGGCCCAGCCCATACCTGCATTTCCAGCTTCAGGGAACCTATCCTCTGCCTGGGTTGTCTGTCTGCTCCTGGGATGCGCTGCTCATATGTAAATGCCCCAAGGGCTGGAGCCCTCTGTCACAGCATAATCTTGTTCACCAGCATAGCCCCAGGAGCCCACAGTGCCTGCTCCCTTGTTGGTGCTTACAGTGTCTTTTTGGAATGAATGAGTGTCTCCTCATCTGCTGCCACGATGTCTCATGGGGTTTTATGCTCCCTTAGGTTCTTCAGTACCCATCTCTGGGTTCTTTCACACGAGTCCCTAACATTTTTATATGTTTTGGCTTGTTAGTTGCATTTTGTTTAACATTCTGACAGTCCTTATACTACCGAGGAAGGTGGGTTCTACATTACGAAAACATGGGTCACACATGAAATGATTCAATGTGCGTGTCTGAGGCAGAAGGGCAGCCTCTCTGTGGGGGCAGGAGGAGAGCTAAGACCTGAGGAGAAGACGGTCACTAACATCCAGCTGAGGTCTGGAAAATAAAGCAGAGGGATCCCAGCCATGGTTCCCTGACTGTGATCAGCAGGATGAGCTATGGGAGCTTCCTTCTCCAGACACCAGAGAGCAGACCGGATGAAGTCACGAGACTGTCGAGTGGAGACCAGGTCCCAGGAGTCCACTGTACTTTGGCCAGCAGGATTTGCTGTGACAATCAGGTAAGGGGGTGAGCCACACACGGCCTGGGGATGGCACAGGGCTCTATGTAGGTCACTCAGCTGAAGAGATGAAGATGGACTGTGGGCGAGAGTAGTGAATGTGACAGGGGAGACAGCAGGGGTGGCTGGGACTAAACCTCCAGCAGCACCCCACAGAGCCCCCACCTCCTGAGGAGGACCCAGTGTCTCACATTTCCACGTCTTTGCGAGCTTTGTGCCTCCTGCCTATGGTGCTGTCACCTTATGCCCCATTTGACTAGTCCTGAGACTTAACAACAGTAGAGTGACACCAATTCCATTTAGCCACACTGGCTTTATACCAAGATGTTCCCAACTTTAGATTTATAGAGCATAAAACAATGTGGAAAAGTTAAAATACTTAAGCACTCTAGTTATGAAAAAGATATCTATGGAAATGGAAAGAAAATGTCTAATTAAAATCAGTGGAGTGGGGACTTCCCTGGTGGCGCAGTGGTTAAGAATCCACCTGTCAATGCAGGGGACATGGATTCAAGCCCTGGGCCGGGAAGATCCCACATGCTGCGGAGCAACTAAGCCTGTGAGCCACAACCACTGAGCCTGCGCACCTAGAGCCCATGCTCCGCAACAAGAGAAGCCACTGCAACGAGAAGCCCGTACACCGCAAGAGTAGCCCCCGCTCGCAGCAACTAGAGAAAGCCCATGTGCAGCAACGAAGACCCAACACAGCCAAAAAAAAAAAAAGTGGCGTGAAGACGTCACGGGGTCAAGTACAGTGAGCATGGGTTTTGGACAGGTAGAATTTGTTGTACAAACCGTCCCGCCTCTTGGCCTGCACCTCACCAGTGAAATGACAACTTGCCTTCTAGCTTGCTGTAAGGTTGATGAAATTAAGTCATATGTCCAGGCTATAAGAACTCATCTTCAGGAGTCTCCTCCTCTAAGACCACTTCTGTATATGAGGATTACAAGGCACTTTAAAAAAAAAATTATGAGTTCTGATCTGGATTTCTAAGGCCTTGGGAGCAAACAGCTCATGAAAGGACAGTCACCCCTATGGTCATTTGTTTAATTGTAAAGGTGTTTATGCTGAAATTTCTCAAAGCATTTGTTATTTGCTAATTTAGAGTAATGATAACCTTGGCATTCCCTGCATGTTTTTCATTGGTTTTTCTGTCTTTACTAGTCTTTTTTTTTTATTTCTATGCTTCTGTCAAAATTATGTGTTTTTTTTAACATCTTTATTGGGGTATAATTGCTTTACAATGGTGTTTACTAGTTTTTTTTTTTTTTGTATTAAAGGTTCCATCATGTCAACAAGGAATGTCAAATATGTGTTTTAGTTGAGAACCCAGGCTCAAGACTACAACACAGCCATGAAAGCTGGAGCAGAACACAGCAGCCGGCCACCGTACAGAGTAAGGGAACTGCTTTATGTCATGCTATGTTAACTCATGTTAGTTAACTGTGTCCACTTAAATGGGTTATGTTGGTATTCCAGAATAAACAAATGTTAGAGACTAAGGAATGCATGAAAAATTTTCCATTGAAATTAATGTTAATTATATTTTTGACTTTGGAGAATTCTATTCTCCAGGCCCATAAAATCGTATACAAATACACATAAACACAACATTTTTAGATTTTTATTTTACAAAATTTGGTGTACACACACACACACACACACAGGCACGCACACACACTTTTTCTCTCCCCCCTCCCCCCATCTGTCTTGGTGGCATTTGCCCCTAAACGCTCTTTCCTATGGAATACTGTCCAGCTGTGGTATATCTTTACCACAGTTTATTCAATCATTCCCTTACTGATGGTCATTCACATTGTTTCCTTTTTTGTCCTTACCAAAAAATACAATATACATTGATAAACACATAGTCTTAGGTACTGGCACGTTATTTTTTTTCTTAGTGATGGATTCCCAGAAGTGAGTCTGCTGGGTTGAAGAGTACAGTTGGCCCTTGAATAACATAGGGGTTAACGGCACGGATCTTCAGTGTAGTCGAAAACCCAAGTATAAAGTCAGTCCTCCGTATCCAAGGTTCTGCATCTACAGATTCAACCAACCACGGATTGTGTAGGACTGCAGCATTTACTGAAAACAATCCGTGTATAAGCAGACCTGCGCATATTAAACTGGTGCTGTTCAAGAGCCAACTGCATGTGTGTTCTTAACGTTAGAAGACAGTCAATTATTTCCAAGGAGGTTGTCACAATTTGTATTTCTAACAGCAGTGTAGGAAGTTAACCTCTTCCCTTGCTTCCTTGCCATTACTATAGATAAGATGACAATTTAGAAAGACAAAGACTTGCTGAACTACGGATATTCTGATAAATTTGTTCAGAAAAATCATTCACATTCATATACAGTCATAGCACATCAATAATCTTCAAAAACAAAAGAAAAAAAGGCCAGTTACAGTGGCCATTTACAATTCTAATGCATGATTTGTGATGGATAAGGACAGGAACTGGTGAATTTGAAATCAAGCCTAAAATGGAATCTCTGAGTTATGCAAAAATAAGAATTTTTTTAAGGTTAATAATATATGGGGAGATCACTAAAGTCTAATTTATGAAGTGTTTGTGAGCCTTTGAAGCAAAGTTGTAACTTACACTAAGTCAGGTTCCAAAGGGAATGCTTTTGGTTGATGATAGTGAAATTCATGGAAGAAATGCCTCCTTTAAACAGAATTCTGGAAAAATTTATTTCTAAAGTGGACTAAGCACATGGAAAATTTAAAAAGCAATATAAAACATTTATTGACAGTTTCTTAAATTATTTTTCCTCTAAAGTCTCTGAAACGTAACACTTGAACTACATATGCATCCTATTTTTTGCAAGACAATTTATAAAATATTAAGAGAAATAGCGGAACACCCAAAAATACATGTAGTTTCTGGGTTATACAATATTTTGGTAAGACATGCATTTGCATTTGTATGTAAATATCCCAGTGGAAAATAACAAGAGCATGATGGGTGTGGCTATTCTTTACACAGCCCATTTATTCCGTGGTGCACACTGAGTGATAGAACCCACATCTGCTGCCTTTCACTCTCTTCAGTCTCTCTTAATTATCTCACACTTGCATATTTATGTCAATAATACTTCTAGGAAATCTTCAGCAAACCCAAAAGGTTAAAACTTCAACAACATTGTCTTCTGTTGACTGAAGAGGCAGCTCAATAACAATGGTCATACCAACTTATATATGCCAGCAAGGAGGAGGAGAAAACATATGCTACATGCTATGGAAATCTGTTATGTGTTTCATTTGGAATGCAGACAGGATTGTAAAGGTACTGAAAAACACATGTTCAGTATGGAAAATCATGTTTGATGTGTCCTAATTTGATTATCAAGACAAGAATTCCAAACTCTTAGTGTCTGTTAAATTCACATGTGCAGATCTAAAATACAGGGTTTTTTTTGGTGGCATATTCTCGCACATAACCACTGAACTCCTAGGGTACTGTCTCTAGCTCCTTTATGCTGCCTGCTGCCCAGAATATTTCATTATTGAATGAATTATTCAAGATTTTAAAAAACTCACTGTAATACAGCCAAGTACGTCTATTTACAATTGGATATATTCTGATATGTATTCTTTAGTTGGGTATCATATACCTAACTATCAGTACAATATTGTTCTTAGGGGACCTCATTTTTACACACTTTGGGTTGACAGATTGTATCTCAGTATGAGTTCCCATGTTCCTTCAGCACCTCTGCAAGGTTTCTCCCTATTGGAAGGGTTCTCACAGTACAACCTGGCTGCAGTCTCAGGGTTTATCCCCGGTATGAACCCTCTGATGGACACTGAGTCGGGACTTCCTGCTGAAGGCCTTCCCACATTCAGAACATTCATATGGTTTCTCTCCTGTGTGGATTCGCAAATGTAATCTAAGAGTTGACCTCTGGCTGAATGTTTTGCCGCATTCAGTACATTCATAGGGTTTTTCTCCGGTATGAGTTCTCATATGTATAATGAGTTGTGAGTTCTGGATAAAGGATTTTCCACATTCACTGCACTCATAGCGTTTCTCCCCTGTGTGAATTTTCTGGTGTATAATGAGGTTTGATTTCTTGAAGAAGGTTTTGGCGCATTCATTACACTCATAGGGTCGTTCTCCAGTATGAATCCTCTGGTGTGTAGTAAGTTCAAATTTCTGGGCAAAGGTCTTGCCACATTCACTGCATTCGTAGGGCTTCTTCTCCATATGTGCTCGCTGGTGTACAATGAGGTTTGACTGGTGGGTGAAAGCTTTTCCACATTCAAGACATTCAAAGGGTTTCTCCCCAGTATGAATTCTCTGATGTTTAATGAGGTTTGCCTTATGGGAGAAGGTTTTCTTACACACGTTACATTCATAAGGTTTTTCTCCAGTATGTATTCTCTTATGACTAATAAGGAGTGATTTAAATGAGAATGCCTTGTCACAATAATTACAGATAAAAGGTTGCACCAAAGTTCTGATTTTCTGGTGTTTAAAAATGCCTTCTTTAGGGCTGAAGGCTTTCCCACTTCTATTATATTCGGAGTATTCCACTCCAGTATGGGTTTTCTCTTGCTTCAGATAGAGGAGTGCTTTTCCAAATCCATTACAGTCGTCGTCTTTCTTTCTTATATAGCTTCTATCGCTAGTAAGTAAGTCTGAATTATATCTCAAAGTTTTTTCATATAAGTCATACTTATAGGGTACTTGTCTTAAAGAAACAAAGTCTGTGCTAAGATTAAATGTTTTTCCAAAGAGATTATCTCTTTCTTCAATTGGGGTTTGGTTCTTAAAGATTATAAATGGCCTTGCCTGCTCATCTGGGTTTCTGTGGTCCCTCTCCATCTGGTCATCAGCTTTCCATACCTCTAGGAAAGAGCACATGAAATACTCTGTCAACCCTTTCACCACAATGTTATGGAATGTGAAGACTCCACAAATGTTCCATTGTAGGGCTACCTCTTTAGTTTGGGACCCAGTCTTCCAGTATAAAAAAGTCCCCAGTTCCAAGTGCTCCTAGCTCTTAAACTCTGAAAGAAAAAGACAAAGCCTGTGGCAAAATGGGCACAAATAGCACTGCCAGATTACAAAACGGCCTTAAAAGTGGGTGAAGGGAAATAAATAAAAACAAATGATGTAAGAAGGCTGGCGATTCCAGAGACAAAGGCTATTTGGTGTCCTCAAGGACACCAGTTGGTACAGACCAAGAAAATAAGGAGATGTTAAGGGAAAAAACCCAGGCAGATCTAAGTTGAGCAGCCAACACTGAGACTCTGAATTACTGTGGTCGGATGGCCACCTCACCTACATGCTCGAGGCTCCTTCCCCTTTTCTCTCCTCCTTTCATCTGCACCAATAACGTCCTAAAGGCAACCTTTCTCACAGGTTTGCAGAGAGAACCCTATGCAGAGCTCCAAATCTCCCAAGTAGGACTTTTCCAAGTGGAAGGCAAAATCCAGAAATTCATAATTCTGTAGGAAATATAAAATGGATCTAAGATATTTTTGACAGAATTGCTCACTGCTACTGCGGGTTGCACTACTTTTTCTATCGAAGTTGTTGGAGAGAGAAAGTGTTTCCATCACTGTATCCTGTATTTCTCCTTTTCATGTGTTTAATTTCTTCCTCAAACCATTCTCGTCCCTGCTTTTATTTGAAGGAATCTTAAGGATCAAATTTACCCGGCCTCAAGCTATGCTTTAAGAACTTTACTCTGATCTCTGTATTACTGCTTATTCCTGACTCTTGTGATCCTGCTGCCATTTGTGTCACTCTTGTACTGAAAAGTCTGTATTTTCCTTGAGGCTACTAAACCAATTCCCATGACCTAAAATATAGAAGTCACCATTCAGGCTAAGTGAGAATACTAATGAAAGAGGAACTAATCACAGAACAAAGGTTTAAAACATGTTAGGCAAGAATCAAGGCTTGAGTGTGAGAGGTGAATAGCTATAGAAATTAAACAGGAAAAACGTTAAGCAGCAAGAGACTGATATCTGGAGGTATGACTCAGGATATGAGGTGCACAAGTCATCTGTTCTCAGCTACCTCTAAAGGTTTAGGGAATTGAAAAATAGATTCCTAAAAAATATTTCAAAGATACCAACCCATTCATAATCTCTAGGATATTACTTCCACTGGCTTCTATCTGATTCTCCTTCCGACCTTCCACATCTTCCCTAGAAAGTTGTGAACTGGAAATTCTAACTCTGGTATCCATAACTCTTCTCACTGATCCAACATGAAAATCTGGTTTGATAATATCAGAGAACTTGATAATGGAACACAGCTCCTAACTGCTTGGACTTCAGAAAGCCTGAAAATAAAGAAGGTAGAACTTCAGAGTCTGCACTCTCTCTCAGCTTAAATACATGAAGCTTGACACCAAAACCATTTAGCAATTCAGAATCTTATAATTGTTGGTAACTGAGAAAGGACCTAAACACTACTGGGCAACATTGAACTACGAACTACACCTGAAAGCTGTCCTTACCCACTGATAGTAAGTTGCTGTAATTCTCCAGCATCACGTCCATGTAGAGGATCCTCTGGGAGGGGTCCAGTTGCTCCCATTCCTCCTGGGTGAAGTCCACAGTCACATCCGTAAATGACACTGATCCCTGAAATGGCATATTGCTATTCATTCTGAAATGATCAGCATTTGGTGATGCAGGAAGGACATATGAAAACTTACTCTTACCATGTTGTAAAAGAACCATTCATTTAAAAAAACTTACATGTGATACCAACTGTTTTGTCATGTCTCCAAAAAATATTTTTATAAATAGTTAAAGCATTTATTCAGATTCCCCTATATCTCTGGTGCTGTCATATTAAGCAGGTATTTAAGATTACTAAAACATTGTTTCTCCTCTGAAAATGTACATATGAAGACAGTTACATAAACATTATTATGCAGTATTTAATGTTACCAGTTAGTGGTGATGCTCATATAGGTATTATTTTTGTGGTCTCAAACTAGACAATATTAAAGAGTTAATTAAAGCTTTGAATATTTAAAGGCAGAAGATGAAATTCCAATTATAAGATAAAATATCAGGCATAAATAAAGATCGCTCTACCATATCCAAGCCATAAAAAGGGTAGAAAAGCAAAAACAAACAAGTGAGACTACATCAAACTAAAAAGCTTTTGCACAGCAAAGGAAACAACACAATGAAAAGGCAAAACCTACCAAATGGGAGAAAATATTTGCAAATCATGTATCTGCTAAGGGGTTAATATATAGCAAAGAAAAAAAAAACCCAATCCAATTAAAAAATGGGCAGAGGAGGGCTTCCCTGGTGGCGCAGTGGTTGAGAGTCCGCCTGCCGATGCAGGGGACAGGGGTTCGTGCCCCGGGCTGGGAAGATCCCACATGCCGCGGAGCGGCTGGGCCCGTGAGCCATGGCCGAGCCTGCGCGTCTGGAGCCTGTGCTCCGCAATGGGAAAGGCCACAACAGTGAGAGGCCCGTGTACTGCAAAAAAAAAAAAAAAAAAAAAAGGCAGAGGAGATAAATAGACATTTTTCCTAAGAAGACATACAAATGGCCAACAGGTACAGGAGGTGTTCAAAATCACTAATTACTAGGGAAATACAAATCAAAACCACAGTGAAATAATATCACCACACCTGTAAGAAAGGCTATTATAAAAAAAGACAGTTACAACTATTTACACATCACTTATATTGTACTAGGTACTTTAAGTAATCTAGAGATAATTTAAAGTATAAGGGAGGATGTATATGGGTTATATGCAAATACTATGCCTTTTATGTAAGGGACTTGAGTATCTGCATATTTTGGTATCCATGGGGGGCCCTGGAACCAACGCCCCTAGGATACTAAAGGATGGCTATCCTCATGTTCATTTCAGCATTATTTACAGAAGTCACATATGGAAACAACCTAAGTATCCACGGATGGAATATTCAGCCATAAAAAAGAAGGGAGTCTTGCTATTTGCAACAACATGGATGGACCTTGAGGGAATTATGCTATATGAAATAAGTCAGACGGAGAAAGACAAAAACCATATGATCTCAATCTATGTAGAATCTAAAAAAAAGAAAAACAAGCACATAGATACAGAGAACAGATTGGTGGTTGCCAGAGGCTAGAGAGTGGAGGTAGGAGAAATGCATGAAAGGGGCCATAAGGTACAAACTTTCAGTTACAAAGTCAGTCGTGTAATGTACAGTATGAGGACTGTAGTTAATAATACTGTATTGCAGATTTGAAAGTTGCTAACATCTTGAAAGTTCTTATCATAAAAAAAATTATAACTGGTGATGATGGATGTTAACTAGACTTATTGTGGTGATCACTTCACAGTACACACAAATATCAAATAACGTACAACTGAAACTAAAAATGTTATGTCAATTATACCTCAATAAAAAATAGTTAAAAGTTAAGTCTATTACTTTTAATAAAAAAAATATCCACAGCAGCAGTTTACGTAAGAGCCCTAAACTGGAAAAACAAACATTCATCAATAGATTAATTTCTCGTGGTACATTAAAACAATCAGTACTATAAAGCAATGAAAAGGAACTAATTCCAGCTACAGAGGGAAGATTTCACAAGAGTTTCAAGAATGCTGGCTAATTTTTGTTTCTTGGTCTGAATGTATATATGACACTTTTCACTACAGTAAACAATCCACATGGAACAAAAGACATGCTGAAGCATATAAATATGAAGAGTCATGAGCTAGAAAACCAAGACTGTAATAAAAACCAAGAAGAGTTATAAGGAAAAAAACAGAAGACCATTTGGTAACTTTCAAAAATCATCTACATTCACTTGGCCACAGGATAAGTATAATAAGAACTTTTGCATCGCTGCCAGACCAACAAGGGTTAATAAACCTGTGGCACATCATTTTGGCTCAAGTTACAATGATTTAGAAATGACCCTACCATCAAGTATGAAAATATTATGTATTTTTTCTCACAATGCTGTTTTCCATACTCTATACAAACAAAAAACCTCCAAAAATTAGAGATAAAACACAATTCTGATAGTATAGGACTAAAAGGGATGTCAAACATGACTGTCCTCAAAGAATTACTTTTGTCAATGACAGATGCAGTTTTGATGTGGAATCAATTTGGTGTTCGGAGCACAAATCCTATGGCCACGAGTAGAGGTGTATTTAGTGTATTTGACACCCAGAGCAGACCTCGACATTTCAAACTGTTAAACGTCTAAAATCTTCACCTACGAATTTAATTCTGAGTACAAGAATCCTCTTTAACCTATTAACATTCCCTGTCTACTGAATCCATGTAACTGTCCTCTTCAGTTATGACCTCCAGTTCCTTAACCGCTCCTTTTTCCAAATACCTCCAAAATCTACATTACGCTTGTCACCATCTTTAAAATGCATACCCCAGTGACTTCCCACCATCTCCCACTCATAACTCGTAGCCTCAGGGAAAGTCACAGAAAGTAAGAAAAAAATGAGATAAAGGTCTGAGCACTACAAATGACCTAGTTATATTGCACAAATTTTCAGGTAACCCAATAGTATTATTTTATGACATCTTATAGGAATCTTTAGCCACATGGCATGGGAGCAGAGAATGCCAGTGGTGGGTCATCTATGCCTGAGATCAATGATATTGAGGTCAACAATCATGGAGTCAAGATTTTCCCAGTAGTAAATATTTATTCCCACTTTCAGATCACTTCTGAAATTATAGCTTTAAAAATAGGAACACTAGGAAATTTCCCAGGGACTAAATTAAGTACTAAGGACACAAGACCCAAGACCACTCTTCACCCTTATAGGCAAGCTATAGAACCCCTCAAGTCTTATCTTTGCTTCCTCTTTCCACTGCCACCCCAGCTATTACAAAAGCTTCCTAACTCTTATTTCCTGTCTCCTCTCATTCTCATCTACTCCACATTATAAAGCTAACGTGATTTTTCTAAAGTATAGCTCTACTCATACAATTACCTTGATTAGAAACATCATCCATTATGTCTTGAAATAAACTATGACTGCCTAGCATTCAACACCATTCAAATTCCTCTTCCATCCCTCTCTCCCCTGACTCCCCTCTCTATGCACAGATCCTCCCACTTAGGTCACATCACAGATCACTTAGATGTGATCTTCCATAATTTGAGTCCCTACTCTCTTTTAAACCTGGAGTACTTTATTTGTATGTCTCTTGTGGCATATATTTCACTCTGCTTTCTTCTTTCTTTCCTTTTTAAAAAAATGTGCCCTATTTCTTTTACTCTCCCCATTAGATGTTATGATTTTTTAGACCAGAAATTGTATCTCTGTATTTCTGTTAGCACAAAATACATGAGTACAAGTTAGGGACTCAAATAAAATAAAATAAAACAAAAAGAATTCTAATCGGGGACTTCCCTGTTGGCGCAGTGGTTAAGAATCCGCCTGCCAGTGCAGGGGACACGGGTTTGAGCCCTGGTCCGGGAAGATCCCACATGTTGTGGAGCAACTAAGCCTGAGTACCATAACTACTGAGCCTGCGCTCTAGAGCCCGTGAGCCACAAATACTGAGCCCGCGTGTCACAACTACTGAAGCCCACGTGCCTAGAGCCTATGCTCTGCAACAAGAGAAGCCACCGCAATGAGAAGCCTGCGCACCACAACAAAGAGGAGCCCCTGCTCACCGCAACTAGAGAAAGCCTGCGTGTAGCAACAAAGACCCAACACAGCCAAAAATAAATAAATAAATTTATAAAAAACAAAAAACAATGCTAACTGAATGGTGCTCAGTATTCAAATTTTTCTCCCTCTATTTTCTTGCTTCCTGAAGAGCCATGCCACACAATTCCTATAGCAACATCCTAAGTAGCTAGCTAAAATAATAGAGCATCTGAACTGTACTCAGATTATGCAAGAAAATGTGGTAATACCTGGTAAATCCTAGAATGTGGCTTATTTTCCTGAGATGTCATGCATGCCCTAGTATGCTTGTCTCGTCATTAAAAATGCTTTTTATTGTTTGTAATCTACATTACAAACAATAACAACAATTGGGAATACAACTGATTCCCAGATCAATTCTGGCTGAACTTGTTCTTGACAATTTATTTGCATTTTGGTATTGGTCTTATTAGTGGTAATTTAGCTCTTCAGCATCCAGGATATGGTCACTCTATTCATGGAGTAAGTATAAGTAAAATCATCACTACATCGTCAGTACAATGTAAGTAGAGGCACAATGTGACTCATCATCACAGAGGCATAAGTCATGGGCTAAATAACCTTTCACAAAAGAAAGGAACAGCACAGCCGTAAAACTGAGTAGAAAAAAAAAAATCTTAGAAAATATATATAATTGGATTTAACAGCAGGTTAGATTCAACTGAAGAGATGATTAGTAAACCTGATGATAGGTCAGTGAGAAATATCCAGACTGAAATAGAAAAAGAACAAAGGATGGAAAACACATCAAAATGCCTAAGAGGTACGTGGCACAAAGTAAAGGTCTAATATACTTGCAACTGGAGCCCCAGTAAGAGAAGCAAGATGCAACAGAAACATATTTGAAGAGATAATGGCTGAGAACTTTCTGGAAGAGCTCACATCAGACTATAGAATACCTCTAACCCCAGGAATAAATATAAAGAAAACCACATTTAGGCACATCATAAAAAAACTAACAATCTCAGAAGAAAAAAATACATTGTTTTCTGTTGTTTCAATACAAACACTGGAAGCCAGAAAGTAACAGAATACCCTCAAAGCGCTCATAATACTAGAATGTGAGTTGGTAAATATTTTCTATACAGGGCCAATTAGTAAATATTTTAGGTTTTGTAGACAGTATGTAGCCTCAACTACAACTAATCAAGTTGGCTGTTTTACCACGAAAGCAGGCACAGACAATATGTAAACAAATGGACATGGCTGTGTTCCAATAAAACTTGATCTAGGGACACTGAGATTTGAAAACATTTCATAAAAGATTAAGACCTTCAGAGAAGTTTAAAAACAACAAAAACCAAAACATACTTTTTATAAGAGACAAACTTAAATAACACAAAGCTTGAAAATAAAAGGCATTGTAACGGCTAGCCCAGGAACATCACTAATTAGTTAAAACAAAATTCTAGAAATATGTATATACCATGATCCTCAAATTCTACTTAATGAATATAAAAATATCAGAAAAGAGAACTGGCTACCTCTAAAGTGAGGAGACTGGCTTTAATAGTCAAAAAGATTTTAGCATTGAATGAGGTGACCAAATACCAGCAGTGACAGCATGCTAGGAGGGCAGAACCATGATACAGTGAGAGAGAGTAAGTGACAGAATTCATGTATGGTGTAACAAACAGGAAAAAACATATTATGTGTGGAGGCAAATAAGCCAAGATGATAAATATTGACTACTGGATGGTGTAACTGGTTGATAGTTATTAGACTGAACTGTATTGCAAGTGATGACATTCAACTATTTGGACATACAAAAATGGCAATTTCATATAGCTCAACCTAATATGCTTTTATCTGTATTTCTGTGCATTTTCATACTTAACAGAATCAAACCAAACATAGGTAAGTGACAAACTTCCTTGGAGCTCAACCCAAAGAAAATGGTAAGAAAAAATAAAAAATAATAAAAAGAAAGAAAAATAAAAATATTTTATGAATTACTAGGCAAACAGGAAGAGAAATCAGAAAAATTTAGAACCCTGGGAAAAAGGAGAAAAGCCTGTAAGTTTCAGGAGAGAACTGAACAGGCCACATTCTGATAAATAGGACTTTGTACTTGTTGAAATACAACACCAAAAAGCAATGACTTCAAAATTCTGAAAGAAGAAAACAACAAAAGCTGGGCAAATAAATAAAAGAGTTTGCAGGTACTGGAAAGCAACCACTGCAGGGCTACAATTATTGAAAAGATGGGTGAGCATGAAGGGAACTAAACATTCACACCAATGATAAAAGTGCTGAAAGGCAAAAATGATCAGTCTTGAGTTTTATATCCAGCAAAATGTCCCTAAAGATATTTTCTAGACTATGGCACAGAGAAATAGATATTAAGCAGAAAGTGACAGTATTGCTACATGGAATAAATAAAAATTGGATTTGGGTCTGCAAAACAACTGGGATTTGGGGGCAGAGTAATGGAGATAGGAAGCCATAGAGAAGGGGCTCTAAAATTCTGCATAAAAATTCACCTCAGGGCTTCCCTGGTGGCGCAGCGGTTGAGAGTCCGCCTGCCGATGCAGGGGATACGGGTTCGTGCCCCGGTCCGGGAAGATCCCACATGCCGCGGAGCGGCTGGGCCTGTGAGCCATGGCCGCAGAGCCTGCGTACCTGGAGCCTGTGCTCTGCAACGGGAAGAGGCCACAACGAGAGGCCCGCGTACCACAAAAAAAAAAAAAAAATTCACCTCAGATCTTTGGCTGGCTCCTAACATGTGCAGGTGGAAGGCAAGCCTCCAGGAGAACTAGCAGAGTATAGCAGTTTTGTTCCACCAGATAGTTAAGTTATTGGCAGAATAAAACTTTACATTCTTTAGAGGGAATTATGCACCATACAACATGTCCAACACACAAAAATTACTAGACATGCAAAAAAATCAAAAAGCAATTAAAAGACAAAAAACCAAGAAATAGTCAAGAACAGACACAGTGGTAATTCATGTATTAGAGTTAGCATAAAAAGAGTTCAGATTAACTGTACAGTAATATGTTAATATAGAAAAAAGATAATGCAGTGAAAATATGGAAATATTTCAACAAAAAACTGGGATCTACAAAAAGAAAGCAAATGGACACTGTAGCACTGCAAAATGTAGTTTTTAACTGAAATTAAAAACTCATTGTATAGTCTTAAGAGTAGACTAGACCCAGCAGAAGATAAGAATTGTGAATTTGAAGACAGGTAAATAGAAGATATTCAAACTGAAGCAGAAGAGAAAAAAATGGGGGGAAAGACAAAGCATTAACAAGATGTGAAGCATGGCCAAAAAAGTCTAATGCACCATTCCTTAAAATGCTAAAAGGAAAAACAAAAAAGGATAATGTGTAGTCCCAGAAGAAGAGGAAAAAACAATGGGACAGAAACAATATTTGAAGAAATAATAGCTGAGAATATTCCAAATTTGATAAAAGGCAATGACCACAAATCTAAGAAACTCAGTAAAGCCCAAGCAGGATAAATACAAAGAAAATTATACCTAAATACATCACATTCAAACTGCTGAGTGTCTGAGAAAGAGTATCTTAAAAGAAGCCAGAGGGGGACTTCCCTGGCAGTCCAGTGGTTAAGACTCTGTGCTTCCACTGCAGGGGGGTGCAGGTTCGATCCCTGGCCAGGGAACTAACATCCTGCATGCTGCACAGCGTGGCCAAAAGAAAGAAGAAAAAAAAAGACGCACTTCCTTTAGGGAAGAACAATAAAAATGAAGAATTATTTCTTAATGGAAACCACACATGTGAGACAGAAATGGAATTCATGTTTAAAGTACTGAAACAAAAATTAACCCTAGAATTCTATGCCCAGGGAAAATACTTTTCAAAATAAAGGCATACACAGATAAACAAAAGCTTTAAGAATTCACTGCAGTATACTGATTTCTGCTCTTGGATTGTAGTGAGGTGGTATAATCCTAATTTGAGGTGATTATTACAGTATAGAAACTGTAATCCCTAGAGAAACCATTTTCTTAAAAAAAGAAACACACAAAGGAAAAAAGACACATATAGGACAGATGAAAAACAAACAGCAAGATGACAGACTTAAATCCAACTGTATAATGAACTTAATTACAGACAAAATAATAAGTCAATTAAAAGACGGTCAGGCTGGATAAAAACTATGACCCAACTATATGTTACTTAGAGGTAAGAAACACACTATAAATATAAGAACACAAATAGGTTGAAGCAAAAAAAAATGGAAAAGATATACCATGAAAATGCTAATCATAAAAAGGTAGATATACAGCCTGTGACTCTAGAGGCAGGGATGCCTGGACAAGATGGTGGAGTAGAAGGACCTGACCTCACCTCCTTTCACGGAAACACCAAAATCACAACTAACTGCTGAACAACCACTGACAAAAAAGGACTGGAACCTACCAAAAAAGATATTCTACTTCCAAAGACAAAGAAGCTGCAGTGAGACAGTAGGGGGGGGTGCATTCCTGATACAATCAAATCCCATAGCTGCCAGGTGGGTGACCCACAAATTGGAAAATATATTCACAAAGATTCTCCCACAGGAGTGAGAGTTCTGAGTCCCATGACAGGGTCCCCGGTCTGGGGGTCTGGATTGGGAGGAGGAGCCCTGAGAGCATCTGGTTTTGAAGGCCAGTGGGGCTTGATTGCTGGAAATCCACAGGACTGGGGGAAGCAGAAATATCACTCTTGGAGGGCACACACAAGGTTTCGTGTGCACACCAGGACCTGGGGAAAAAGCAGTGACTTCATAAGAGCCTCAGAGACCTACTTGCTGGTCTTGGAGAGTCTCCTGGGGAGGTGGGGGGCAGCTGTGGCTCACTGCAAGGACAAGGACACTGGGGTGGAGAAACTGAGGAGTATTCATTGGCGTGAGCTGTCTTGGAGGCCAACATTTTGACACCAAGACCTGGCCCCACCAGACAGCCCAAAGGCTCCAGTGCTGGGACACCACAGGACAACCAACCAACAGGGTGGGAACACAGCCCCATCCATCAGCAGTCAGGCTGCTTAAAGTTTTCTAAACCCACAGCCGCCTATAGACATGCCCCTTCCCACCAGACAGATAAGACCCAGCCCCACCCACCAGTGGGAAGGCACCAGACCCTCCCAACAGGAAGCTTGCACAAGCCTCTTAGACCAGCCTCATCCACCAGGGGGCAGACATCAGAAACAAGAGGAGCTATAATCCTGCAGGCTGTGCAATGCAAAAATAGAAAGTTAAAGAAAACAAGATGGCAGAGAAATATGGTCCAGAAGAAGGAACAAGATAAAAAAGAACAACTAAGTGAAGTGGAGACAGGCAATCTACCTGAAAAAGAATTCAGGGTAATGATAGTAAAGATGATCCAAGATATGGGAAAGAGAATTGAGACACAGACTGAAAAGATACAAGATATGCTTAACAAAAAGCTAGAAAATTTAAAAAACAGAGATGAACAATACAATAAGAGAAATGAAAAACACACTAGAAGGAATCAATAGCAGAATAAATGAGGCAGAAGAACAGATAAGTAACCTGGAAGACAGAATGGTGGAAATCACTGTCATGGAACACAATAAAGAAAAAAATGAAAAAAAACTGACAACAGTTTAAGACACATCTAGGGACAACATTAACTGCACCAACATTCACATTATAGGGGTTCCAGAAGGAGAGGAGAGAAAGGGCCTAGAAAGTATTTGAAATAATAGCTGAAAACTTCCCTTACATGGGAGAGGAAGCATTCACCCAAGTCTAGGAAGCACAGAGAGTCCCAGGCAGGATAAACCCAAGGAGGAACATGCCAAGACACATACTAATCGAACTGGCAAAAATTGAAGGCAAAGAGAAAATATTAAAAGCAACAAGGGAAAAGTAACAAATTACATACAAGGGAATCCCCATAAAGTTATCAGCTGATTTTCCAGCTGAAACTCTGCAGCCCAGAAGGGAGTGGCATGATACATTTAAAGTGATGAAAGGGAAAAACCTACAACCAGAAATACTATACCCAGTAAGGATCTCATTCAGATTCAATGGAGAAATTGAAAGCTTTACAGCAGGCAAAAGCTAAGAGAATTCAGCACCACCAAAAGGTCTTCACAACAAATGCTAAAGGAACTTCTCTAGGCGGGAAAGAAAAACCCACACCTAGAAACCAGAAAATTACAAATGGCAAAGCTCACCAGTAAAGGCAAACATAAAAGTAGGAAATCATCCACACAAAAATATGCTATCAAAACCAGCAACAGTTAGAAGAGGAGTATAAATGTAGCGTATTGGGAATATACTTGAAATTAAAAGATCAGCAACTTAAAAACAATTTTGTATACATATAGACTGATACATCAAAATCTTTTGTACCCACAAACCAAAAATCTACAATAGATATACACACAAAAAAGAATCCAAACACAACACTAAAAATAGTCACCAAATCACAAGAGAAGAGCACAAAAGAGGAAGAGAAGAAAAAAGACCTAAGAAAACAACCCCAAAACAACAAAAAGGCAATAAGGACATACATATCAGTAATTATCTTAAATTTAAATGAATTAAACACTCCAACCAAAAGACACAGACTGGCTGAATAGCTACAAAAACAAGACACGTATATATGCTGTCTACAAGAGACCCACTTCAGATGCAGAGACACATACAGACTGTAAGTGAGGGGGATGCAAAAAAGGTATTCCATGCAAATGGAAATCAAAAGAAAGCTGGAGTAGCAATACTTATATCAGACAAACTAGACTTTAAAATAAAGAATGTTACAAGAGACAAAGGACGTACATAATGATCAAGAGATCAATCCAAAAAGAAGATATAACAATTGCAAACACATATGCATCCAACCTAGAAGCACCTCAATATATACAGCAAATTACTAACAGCCATAAAAGGAGAAATCGACAGTAACACAGTAATAGTGAAGAACTTAAACACCCCACTTACATCAATGGACAGATCATCCAGACAAAATCCATAAGGAAACACAGACCTTAAATGACACATTAGACCACATGGACTTATTGATATTTATAGAGCATTCCATCCCAAAGTAGCAGAATACACTTTCTTCTCAAGTACTTGTGGAACATTCTCCAGGATAGATCACATGCTGGAGGCAAAGCGAGCCTCAGTAAATTTAAGAAAATTGAAATCTTATCAAATATCTTTTCTGAACACAACACTATAAGATTAGAAATCAACTACAAGAAAAAAACTGTAAAAAACACAAACACGTGGAGGCTAAACAATATGCTACTAAACAACAAATGGATCACTGAAGAAATCAAAGAGGAAATCAAGAAAAACCCAGAGACAAATTAAGACAAAAGCATGACAATCCAAAACCTATGGGACAAAACAAAAGCAGTTCTAAGAAGGAAGTTTATAGCAAAGCATTCTCACCTCAAGAAACAAGAGAAATCTCACAAAAACAACCTAACCTTACACCTAAAGCAAGTAGAGAAAAAACAACAAACAAAACACAGAATTAGCAGAAGGAAAGAAGTCATAAAGATCAGAGCAAAATAAATGCAATAGAGACAAAGAAAATTAAAGAAAAGATCAATGAAACTAAAAGCTGTTTCTCTGAAAAGGTAAACAAAATTGATAAACCTTTAGCCAGATTCATCAAGAAAAAAAAGGGAGAGTGCTCAAATCAGTAAAATTAGAAATGAAAAAGTTACAACAGACGCCACAAAAATACAAAGGCTCATAAGAGACTATTGCAAGCAACTATACGCCAATAAAATGGACAACCTAGAAGAAATGGACAAACTCTTAGAAAGGTACAACCTTCAAGACTGAACCAGGAAGAAATACAAAACATGAACAGACCAATCACAAGTACTGAAATTGAAAGTGTGATTAAAAAGATTCCAATAAACAAGAGTTCAGAACCAGATGGCTGCACAGGCAAATTCTATCAAGCATTAAGAGTTAACATCTATCCTTCTGAAACTCTTCCAAAAAATTGCAGAGGAAGGAACACTCCCAAGCTCATTCTACAAGGCCACCATCACCCTGATACCAAAACCAGACAAAGATACCACAAAAAGAAGAAAACTACAGGCCAGTATCACTCATGAACATAGATGCAAAAATTCAACAAAACAGTAGCAAACCAAATCCAACAATACATTAAAAGGATCATGATCACATGGGATTTATCCCAGGGATGCAAGGATTTTTCAATATCTGCAAACCACTGAATTAACAACCTGAAGAATATGCCACATTAACAACTTGAAGAATAAAAACCACATTATCTCAATAGATGCAGAAAAAGGGACTTCCCTGGTGGTCTAGAGGTTAAGACTTTGCCTTCCAATGCAGGGGGTGCAGGTTCAATCCCTGGTTGGGGAGCTAAGATCCTACATGCTTTGTGGCCACAAAACAAACAAAAAACATAAAAAACAGAAGCAATGTTGTAACAAATTCAATGAAGACTTTAAAAATGGTCCACATTAAAAAAAACCAAACAAAAAGCAAACTGAAAAAAAAAATAGATGCAGAAAAAGTTTTTGGCAAAATTCAACACCCATTTATGATAAAAATTTCTCCAGAAAATGGGCATAGAGGGAACCTACCTCAACATAATAAAGGCCATATACAACACACCCACAGCTAACATCATTCTCAATGGTGAAAAACTGAAAGCATTTCCTCTAAGATCAGGAACAAGACAAGGATGTCCACTCTCGCCACTATTATTCAACATAGTTTTGGAAGTCCTAGTCCCAGAAATAGGAGAATAAAAAGAAATAAAAGGAATCCACATTGGAAAACAAGAAGTAAAACTGTCACTGTTTGCAGATGACATGATACTATACTTAGAAAATCCTAAAAATGCTACCAGAAAACTACTAGAGCTCATCAATGACTCTGGTAAAGTTGCAGGATACAAAATTGATACACAGAAATCTACTGCACTCCTATACACTAAAAACGAAAGATCACAGAGAGAAATTAAGGAAACAATTCCATTTACCATCTCATCAAAAAGAATAAAATACCTAGGAATAAACCTACCTAAGGAGGCAAAAGACCTGTATTGAGAAAACTGTAAGATACTGATGAAAGAAATCAAAGATGACACATATGGAGAGATATACGATGGTCTTGGAGTGGAAGAATCAATACTGTCAAAATGACCATACTACCTAAAGCAATCTACAGATTCAACACAATCCTTATCAAATGACCAATGGCATTTTTTCACAGAAGTAGGAAAAAAATTTTTTTAATTTGTATGGAAACACAAAAAGACCCAGAATAGGGCTTCCCTGGTGGCGCAGTGGTTGAGAGTCCGCCTTCCAATGCAGGGTACACGGGTTTGTGCCCCGGTCTGGGAAGATCCCACATGCCGCGGAGCGGCTGGGCCCGTGAGCCATGGCCACTGAGCCTGTGCCTCCGGAGCCTGTGCTCCGCAATGGGAGAGGCCACAACAGTGAGAGGCCCGTGTACCACACACAAAAAAAAAAAGACCCAGAATAGCCAAAACAATCCGGAGAAAGGAAAACAGAGCTGGAGGAATCAGGCTCCCTGACTTCAGACTATACTACAAAGCTACAGTAATCAAACCAGTATGGTACTGGTACAAAAACAGAAATAATAGATCAGTGCAACAGGATACAAAACCCAGAGATAAACCCATGCACCTATGGTCGATTAATCTACGACAAAGGAGGCAAAAACATACAAAGGAGAAAAGACAGTCCCTTCAATAAATGGTGCTGGGAAAACTGGACAGCTACACGTAAAAGAATGACATTAGAACATTCTCTAACACCATACACAAAAACAAACTCAAAACGGATTGAAGAGCTAAATGTGAGGTCAGATACCATAAAACTCTTGGAGGAAAACAGGCAGAACACTCTGATATAAATGGCAGCAGTATCTTTTTTGATCCACTGCCTAGAGGAATGAAAATAAAACAACAATAAACAAATGGGACCTAATTAAAGTTAAAAGCTTTTGCACAAGAGCTAAACAGAGATTTTTCCAAAGAAGACATATAAAATGCCGAAAAGCACATGAAAAAATGCTCAACATTGCTAATTATTAAAGAAATGCAAATCAAATCTACAACAAAGTATCACCTCAGAACAGTGAGAATGGCCATCATCAAAAAGTCTACAAACAACAAATGCTGGAGAGTATGTGGAGAAAAGAGAACCCTCCTACACTGCTGGTGGGAATTTTAAATTGGTACTGCCACTATGGAGAACAGCACAGAGGTTCCTTAAAAAACTAAAAATAGAGCTACCACATGACCCAGCAATCCCACTCCTTGGCATATATCCAAAGAAAAGCGTACTTCAAAAAGATACATGCACCCCAATGTTCACTGCAGCACTATTTACAATAGCCAAGACATGGAAGCAACCTAAGTATCCATCAACAAAGGAACTGATAAAGAAGACGTGGTACACACACACACACACACACACACACACACACACACACACAGAGGAATATTACTCAGCCATAAAAAATAATGAAATAATGCCCTTTGAAGCAACATAGATGGATCCAGAGATTATCATACTAAGTGAAGTAAGTCAGAGAAAGAAAAATATATATCACACATGTAAAATCTAAAAAAATGATACAAATGAACTTATTTACAAAACAGAAAGACCCACAGACTTAGCAAACAAATTTATGGTTACCAAAGTGGAAAGGTGGGGAGAGGGATAAATTAGGAGATTGGGATTAACATATACACACTACTCTATAACAGGGGGGCGGAGTCAAGATGGCAGTGTGGGAAGACGCAGAGTTCACATCTCCCCACAACTAGGGCACCTGCCAGACACTGGTGGGGGACCTTGACGCCCAAGGAGACAGGAGGAACACCCAAGCAAACCGGTAGGACGTGGGGGGACTGAGGGGGGAGGAGAAGTGGAGTCCAGACAGGACCAGCACCCTGAGGGGTGGCTGAGAGTGGGAGAGGGGTTCCCGTGCCTGGAAGGACCCTTGGGGGCTCAGAGCAGGGGGGAGTGTGCCCACCATTTCCCCTGCCCAATGGTCTGGGGAAGTCTGCCTGGATCTTGGGCCAGGTCCTATGCCCTCAGAGGCCCCCTCTGGGCCGCATTGGTCCTAGGGGCAAGGAGGCAGGCCGGGGGAGAACAGGAGAAGCAGGAAGGAGGGGCCCTCCAGGACCAGAGGAGCAGGAGAGGAGTGGAAGGCATTGGCCCCACCCGCTCTGGCCCGGGAAGCCTGCTGAGCTCCCATGCCGGGTCCCCCACCCTCCAAAGCCCCCTCCAGGCCACGTGGGTCCTGGGGGCACAGAAAAGCTGGGGGAGAACAGGAGGTCGGGGGGAGAACGCAGGTGGGAGAGGCCCTCCAGGACCAGAGGAGCAGGAGAAGAGTGGAAAGTGTGGACCCACCCACTCAGGCCCAGGAAGCCTGCTGGGCTCCCTGGTGGCGTCCCCCACTCTCAGAGACGAGAGGCATGCCTTGGCCCCTTCTGTTCCGCTGAGCTTCAGCTCCACCCCCCTACACTGCCCAGGGCCTTTTCCAGCCCTGTAGGTCCTAACCATAGGCCCCGCCTACCACACAAACCCTGCCCCTGCTTAGGCCCCGCCCTCCACAGCCAAGGCCTTTTCCACTATTTTTTTTTCTTCTCTTTTTTACTATTGTGGTTCTGTTTTACCTTCCGGTTGTTATTTCATCTATATTTTTATTTTTATATTCTTTCTAACATATCTATTAGTTTCCTAGTCTCAATTTATTTTCTTAACTCTTTGTTATTAGTTTTTTCTTTTTTTTCCACCATGCACGGCTTGCAGGATCTTGGTTCATTAGCTGGGGGTTGGGCCAAAGCTCCTGCGGTGGGAGCTCTGAGTCCGAACCACTGTACTGACAGAGAATGTCAGACCCCAAGGAATATTCATCGAAGTCGCCTGGAGGTCATCATATCAGCACCAAGACCCAGCTTTACCCAACAGCCTACAAACTACAGTGTTGGAAGCTTCAGGCCAAACAAGCTGTAAGACAGGAACACAATCCCACCAATCAAAAAAAAAAAAACAAAAAGAGAGCAAAAAATTATGTCACAGATGAAGCAAGGTAAAAACCTACAAGATCAAATAAATGAAGAGGAAATACGCAATCTACCTGAAAAAGAAATCAGAGTAATGAAAGTAAAGATGATTTAGAATCTCAGAAATAAAATGGAGGCACGGACTGAGAAAACACAGGAAATGTTTAACAAAGATCTAGAAGAACTAAAGAACAAACAGAGATGAACAACACAATAAATGAAATGAAAACTACACTAGAAGGAATCTATAACAAGATCACATAGTCATTATACACTCTACTGTTCGTTTACCTTGTATTTCTCATTTATTCTCAATTCTATGAAAATTTTACATATTTAATTATCACCACTGATTGTGATGTAGCTCTCTCTTCGTTATGGCTGTTCGAAGTTCAATCTCCAGGTGATTCTTCAGGAAGGCCTCAGGCTTCCTCTGAATTATTAAATGCTAATCACAGTTTAAAAAAAAAGGAATCAATAACAGAATAAAAGAGGCAGAAGAGAAAGTAAGTAAGCTGGAAGACAAAATGGTGGGAATAACTGCCAAGGAGCAGAATAAAGAAAAAAGAATGAAAATAACTGAAGACAATCTCAGACACCTCAGGGACAATACTAAACGCACCAACATTCAAATTACAGGTCCCAGAAGAAGAAGAGAAAAAGAAAGGGTCTGAGAAAATATTTGAAGAGCTTTATAGTGGAAAACTTCCCTAATATGGGAAAGGAAATAGTCACTGAAGTCCAGGAAGCACAGAGAGTCCCATATAGGATAAACCCTAGGAGAAAGATACCAAGACATGTTAATCAAACTAACAAAATGTAATTTAAAAAAATATTAAAAGCAGCAAGAGAAAAACAAAAAGTAACATACAAAGGAATCCTCATAAGGTTATCAGCTGATTTTTCAGCAGTAACTCTGCAGGCCAGAAGGAAGTGGTAGAATATACTTAAAGTGATGAAAGAAAAAACATACAACCAAGATTACTCTATGCAGCAAGATCAGATTAGACGGAGATCAAAAGCTTTTCAGACAAGCAAAAGTTAAAGGAATTCAGCACCACCAAACCAGCTTTACAGCAAATGCTAAAGAAACTTCTCTAGGCGGGAAACACAAGAGAAGAAAAAGACCCACAAAAACAAACCTAAAACAATTAAGAAAATGGTAATAGGAACATACATATTGATAATAACCTTAAATGTAAATGGACTAAGTGCCTCAACCAGAAGACACACACTGGCTGAATACATACAAAAACAAGACCCATATATATGCTGTCTACAAGAGACCCACTTCAGACCTAGGGACACATACAGACTGAAAGTGAAGGGATAGAAAAAGATATCCCATGCAAATGGAAATCAAAAGAAAGCTGGAGTAGCAATAGTCGTATCAGATAAAAGAGACAAAGGACACTACATAATGATCAAGGGATCAATCCAAGAAGAAGATATAACAATTATAAATATTTATGCACCCAACATAGGAGCACCTCAATACATAAGGCAAATGTTAACAACCATGAAAGGGAAAATCGACAGTAACACAATAATAGTAGTGGATTTTAACACCCCACTTATAACAATAGACAGATCATCCAAACAGAAAATAAATAAGGAAACACAAGCTTTAAATGACACAATAGATGAGAAAGATTTAACATTCCACCCCAAAGTGGCAGAATACACTTTTTCTCAAGTGCACAAGGAACATTCTCCAGGATAGATCACATCTTGGGTCACAAATTAAGCCTTGGAAAATTTAAGAAAATTGAAATTGTATCAAGCATCTTTTCTGACCACAATGCTATGAGATTGGAAATCAATTACCAGAAAAAAACTGTAAAAACCACAAATACATGGAGGCTAAACAGTGTGCTACTATATAACCAAGAGATCACTGAAGAACTCAAAGAAAAAATGAAAAAATACACAGAAACAAATAACAATGAAAACACGACAACCCAAAACCTATGGGACGCAGCAAAAGCAGTTGTTAGAAGGAAGTTTATAGCAATTCAATCTCACCTCAATAAACAAGAAAAATCTCAAATAAATAATCTGACTCTACACTTAAAACAACTAGAGAAAGAAGAACAAAGAAAACCCCAAGTCAGTAGAAGGAAAAAAATCATAAAGATCAGAGCAGAAATTAATGAAACAGAAACACAGAAAACAATAGCAAAGATCAATAAAACTAAAAGCTGGTTCTTTGAGAAGATAAACAAAATTGATAAACCCTTACCCAGACCCACCAAGAAAAAAAGGGAGAGGATGCAATTCAATAAAATTTAAAATGAAAAAGGAGAAATCACAACTGACACCACAGAAATACAAAGGATTGTAAGAGACTACTACAAACAGCTATATGCCAATAAAATGGACAACCACAAAGAAATGGACAAATTCTTGTAAAGGTACAATTTTCCAAGACTGAACCAGGAAGAATTAGAAAATGTAAACAAACCTACCACAGTCATGAAATTGAAACCGTAATTAAAAATCTTCCAACAAACAAAAGTCCAGGACCAGATGGCTTCACAGACGATTTCTATCAAACATTTAGAGAAGAGCTAACACCAATCTTTCTCATACTCTTCCAAAAAATTGCAAGGGAAGAACACTCCCAAATTCATTCCACAAAGCCACCTTTACGCTGATACCAAAACCAGAAAAAGGTATCACAAAAAAAAGAAAATTATAGACTAATATTACTGATGAACATAGATGCAAAAATCCTGAAGAAAATACTAGCAAACAGAATCAAACAAGATATTAAAAGGATCATACAGCATGATCAAATGGGATTTACCCCAGGGATGCAAGGATTCTACAATATACAGAAATCAATCAGTATGATACACCATATTAACAAATTAAGGAATAAAAACCATAGTATCATCTCAATAGATGCAGAAAAAGCTTGTCACAAAATTCAACACCCATTTATAATAAAAACTCTCCAGAAAATGGGCATAGAGCAAACCTACCTCAACATAATAAGGGCCATATATGACAAACCCACGGCAAACATCATACTCAATGTGAAAAACTGAAAGCATTTCCACTAAGATCAGGAACAAGACAAGGATGTCCACTATCACCACTCTTATTCAGCATAGTTTTGGAAGTCATGGCCATGGCAATCAGAGAAGAAGAAGAAATAAAAGGAATACAAATTGGAAAAGAAGGAGTAAAACTGTCACTGTTTGCAGATGACATGATACATACACAGCAAATCCTAAAGATGCTACCAGAAAATTACTAGAACTAATCAATGAATTTGGTAAGGATACAAAATTAATGCACAGCAATCTCTGGCATTCTTATACCCTAACACTGCAAAATCAGAAAGAGAAATTAAGGAAACACTCCCATTTACCATTGCAACAAAAAGAATAAAATACCTAGGAATAAACCTACCTAAGGAGGGGAAAGACTTGTACTTTGAAAACTGTAATACACTGATGAAAGAAACCAAAGACGACATAAACAGATGGAGAAATATACCATGTTCTTGGATTAGAAGAATCAATACTGTGAAAATGACTACACTACCAAAAGCAATCTACAGATTCAATGCAATCCCCATCAAACTACCAATGGCATTCTTCACAGAATTAGAACAAAAAATCTTACAATTCGTATGGAAACACAAAAGACCCTGAATAGCTAAAGCAATCTTGAGAAAGAAAAATGGAGCTGGAGGAATCAGGCTCCCGACTTCAAACTATACTACAAAGCTATAGTAATCAAGAGAGTATGGTACTGGCACAAAAAGAGAAATATAGATCAATGGTACAGGATAGAATGCCCAGCGATAAACCCACTCACATATAGTCACCTAACTTATGACAAAGGAGGCAAAAATATACAATGGAGAAAAGACAGCCTCTTCAATAAGTGGTGCTGGGAAAACTGGACAGCTACATGTACAAGAATGAAATCAGAACACTACCTAACACCATACACAAAAATAAACTCCAAATGGATTAAAGACCTAAATGTAAGACCAGACACTGTAAAACTCTTAGAGAAAAACATAGGAAAAACATTTTTTGTTTGTTTGTTTGTTTTGCGGTACGTGGGCCTCTCACTGTTGTGGCCTCTCCCGTTGCGGAGCACAGGCTCCGGACGCGTAGGCTCAGCGGCCATGGCTCACGGGCCCAGCCGCTCCGCGGCATGTGGGATCTTCCCGGACCGGGGCACGAACCCACGTCCCCTGCATCGGCAGGCGGACTCTCAACCACTGTGCCACCAGGGAAGCCCGGATAAACACTTTTTGACATAAAGTACGGCAAGATCTTTTTTGACCCACCTCCTGGAGTAATAAAAATAAAAACAAATATAAACAAATGAGGCCTAATTAAACTTAAAACCTTTTGCACAGCAAAGGAAACCATAAACAAGATGAAAGACAACCCTCAGAATGGGAGGAAATATCTGCAAGTGAAACAACAGACAGAGGATCAATCTCTAAAATATACAAACTGCTCATGGAGCTCAATATCAAAAAAACAAACAACCCAATTAAAAAAGGGATGGAAGACCTAAATAGACATTTCACCAAAGAAGACAAAGAGATGACCAAGAGGCACATGAAAAGATGGTCAACATCACTAATTATTAGAGAAATGCAATTAAAACTACAATGAGGTATCACCTCACACTGGTCAGAAAGGCCATTATCAAAAAATCTAGACACAGTAAATGCTGGAAAGGGTGTGGTGAAAAGGGAACCCTGCTGCACTGTTGGTGAGGATGTAAACTGATACAACTACTAGGGAGAACAGTATGGAGGTTCCTTAAAAAACTAAAAATTGAACTAGCATATGACCCAGCTATCGCACTACTGGGTATATACCCTGAGAAAACCATAATTCAAAAAGAGACATGTACCACAATGTTTACTGCAGCACTATTTACATTAGCCAGGACATGGAAGCAACCTAAATGTCCATCAACAGATGAATGGATAAAGAAGATGTGGCACGTGTATACAATGGAATATTACTCAGCCATAAAAAGAAACAAAATTGAGTTACTTGTAGTGAAGTGGATAGACCTAGAGTCTGTCATACAGAGTGAAGTAAGTCAGAAAGAGAAAAACAAATACCATATGCTAACGCATATATACGGAATCTAAAAAAAATAAATGGCATTGATGAACCTAGTGGCAGGGCAGGAATAAACATAGACACAGAGAATGGAGTTGAGGTCATGGGGAGGGGAGAGGGAAGCTAGGGCGAAATGAGAGCGGCATCAACATATATACACTACCAGATGTGAAACAGATAGCTACTGGGAAGCAGCCGCATAGCACAGGGAGATCAGCTCGCTGCTATGTGACGACCTAGAGGGGTGGGATAGGGAGGGTGGGAGGGAGGCTCAAGAGGGAGGGGATATGGGGATATATGTATGCATATGACTGATAAACTTTGTTGTACAACAGAAACTAACACAGTGTTGTGAAGCAATTATACTCCAATAAAGATGTATTTTAAAAAAGTAAACGAAATAAAATCAAGTGGGTAATCAGGGACTTCCCTGGTGGTCCAGTGGGTAAGACTCTGCGCTCCCAATGCAGGTGGCCTGGGTTCGATCCCTGGTCGGGGAACTAGATCCCACATGCATGCTGCAACTAAGAAGTCTGCATGCCGCAACTAAAGATCCTGTGTGCTGCAACGAAGATCCTGCATGCTGCAACTAAGACCAGGCGCAACCAAAATAAATAAATAAATATTTATTTTAAAAAGGTAATCAAAAAGGATCTACTGTATAGCACAGTGTACTCTAATAACCTATATGGGAATAGAATCTGAAAAAGAATAGATATATGTATGTTTAACTAAATCACTTTGCTGTACACCTGAAACACAGCATTGTAAATCAAATATACTCCAATATAAAATAAAAAGTTTTTTAAAAAGGTAGGTATGGCTATATTTAAATCAGACGAGGGGTATGACCAGAGGTAAAGAGGGACATCCCAAAATGATAGAACAGTAAATCCATCTGGAAGATAGAAAAATCGTAAGTGTGCATGCACTCAATAAATGTACATGAACTCAATACAGCTTCAAATTACATCAAGCAAAAACTGACAGAACTAAAGTGAAGAATGGACAAGTCCACATTCATATTATCTATCAACCAAGTATCAGATCAGAATGAAGACATTTTCAGAAAAGCAAAGTTTAAAAAAATATATGTCTCACATACCCTTTCTCAAGAAGCTACTGAAGAATCTACTCCAATAAAAGAGTAATTCAAAAAAGACAAAGACAGGGGAAAAGGCAAACAAAAGATCAATAGGAAAGGTGAAGGAAATCCCTAGGAGGAGTTTGAAGGACATTGCAGAATGGTAGTGATTCTCTATTAATACTAAATTGTTTGTCATACAGATTGGAATAGTGTGATTCAAAAGCAGGTATTTTGAGGGCCGTCATAAGATGCCTACTGGCATCGTATCATCTTGTTAACCTGAGGGCAGAATACCCTGATGATCCCGGTCCAGCTTCTTATCTGTTGGGGTTGGTTTAACTTTGGTTTGGCTTGTCTTGAACAAGTCCTGATGACATCTATCTCTCCCCTCCACACCAGGCTGACTTGGATCACATGAGGACACTCATTTCATCTCACAGAAGTACTCTGCTTTGATCTACTCCTGAGAGTTGGCAGTTGACTAGTGAGCTAAGAAGCAGAGAACACTGAGCAGCCCACTCACTCTAATTATATTCTTGTCAGACATTCAATACCTGATTCACACTCTGACCCTGCCAGATGGTCCAACCATGTGAGCCCTATGTTTTCCTATGTTTTTCATGACCTTGCCAATGACTTCTCCAAATGAGATTTTTGTAAACTCTCAGAAAAACTGAGGCCAGACTATGACTCAGAGACTCTATTCAGCTCATCTCCCAGGAGCCTTTATTCAATAGTAGCAGAATTTCTACACACAATTAGATTTGTGCTTGCTTGATAAGTTTTGCCACATTGCTCCCCAGTAAGTCTGTACCATTTTTTACTACCACAAACAATGCATGAGTGGTTTCACCACTCTATAGCTAACACTGGCTAATATATCTTGAAAAAACAATGATAAAAATCTTAAGTCTTGCTAAAGGAAACATGGGTACATAAAAGGACATCTTTTAGACTGTATACATGTAGAAAAAGAAAAAAAAACTCCACCAGACAAAAAATTATGCAATATAAATTGCAGTTATAGTTTTTCAAAACTGAATTTTGTATTGATTAGGGATATATAAATACATGGTAAAATCTTTGAGGAAAGCAAGGGAATAAATAACAAAAATGTCAAGATAGTGGCTACCTACTAGCAGGATTCAATCAGAGAATGTAACATAAAGAACAGATAGGGACTTCCCTGGTGGCGCAGTGGTTAAGATTCCATGCTCCCAATATGCAGGGGGCCCGGGTTCGATCCCTGGTCAGGGAACTAAATCCCACATGCATGCCACAACTAAGAGTTTGCATGCCGCAACTAAGGAGTTGGCGAGCCACAACTAAGGAGCCCACCTGCTACAACTATGGAGCTCGCAAGTAAGACCCAGCACAACCAAATAAATAAATATTTTTAAAAAAGAACAGATAATGTTCTATTTCTTAATGTGAGTGCCCATTTATTCTTTAATGTACACATATTTTTATACATGTTATAACATGTATAAAGAGTATTATAATGCTTTATACCCTCATCTGTACACATATTACATTACACAATAAAAAAAATCAGAAAAAAATGAGGAAACTCTATGCTCTGATATGGAAAGACTTCAAAAATATGTTACTGAGTGATAAAAACACACATAATCAAAAGAATGAAAAGACAAAGACATCTTTGCAACACACATATCTGATAAAGGATTGATATCCTAAATATATAAAGAACTCTCAAAACTCAACAATATGAAAACAAACAACCTGATTTTAAAATGGGCCAAAGTGCAGCCTGTATGGAAAACAGTATGGAGGTCCCTCAGAAAACTAAAAATAGAATTACCATATGATCCAGCAATCCCACTCCTGGGCATATATCACCAGACAAAACTATAATTCAAAAAGATACATGCACCCCTATGTTCATAGCAGCACTATTCACAATAGCCAAGACATGGAAGCAACCTAACTGTCCACTGACAGAGGAATGGATAAAGATATGGTACATATATACAATGGAATACTATTCAGCCATAAAAAGAATGAAAAAATGCCATTTGCAGCAACACGGATGGACCTAGAGATTATCATACTAAATGAAATAACTCAGGCAGAGAAAGACAAGTATCATATGATATCACTTATATGTGGAATCTAAGATATGACACAAATGAACCTTTCTGTGAAACAGAAACAGAATCACGGGTTGGGGGAGAGATGGAGTGGGAGGTTGGGGTTAGCAGATGTAAGCTATTATATAAACAACAAGATCCTACTGTATAGCACAGGAAACTATATTCAATATCCTATGTTAAATCTTAATGGAAAAGAATATTTTAAAAAAACAATGTATATATAACTGAATAACTTTGCTGTACAGCAGAAATTAACACAGTATTGTAAATCAACTATACTTCAATAAAACAAATTTTTAAAAAGGGCCAAAGACCTTAACAGACACCTCACTAAAGAAGATATACAGGTGGCAAATAAACACACATAAAGATATTCAACATCACGTCATATCATCAGAGAATTATAAATTACAACAACAATAAAACACTGTTAAATGCCTATTAAAGTGGCCAAAGTTCAGGACTTCCCTGGTGGTCCAGTGGGTAAGACTCCATGCTCACAATGCAGGGGGCCCAGGTTTGATCCCCAGTTGGGGAACTAGATCCTGCACGCATGCCGCAACTAAGAAGCCTGCATGTCACAACTAAGACCCGGTGCAGCCTAAATAAATAAATAATAAATAAATGAATATAAAATAATTTTTTTTTAAAAAGTGGGGCTTCCCTGGTGGCACAGTGGTTGAGAATCTGCCTGCTAATGCAGGGGACAGGGGTTTGAGCCCTGGTCTGGGAAGATCCCACATGCTGCAGAGCAACTAGGCCCGTGAGCCACAACTACTGAGCCTGCGCATCTGGAGCCTGTGCTCCGCAACAAGAGAGGCCACAATAGTGAGAGGCCCGTGCACCGCGATGAAGAGTGGCCCCCGCTTGCCACAACTAGAGAAAGCTCTCACACAGAAACGAAGACCCAACACAGCTAAAAATAAATAAGTAAAAAGCCAAGCATTTGAAGCCCTTTAAAAAAAGAAAAAAAGTGGCCAAAGCTCACAACACTGACAACACCAAATGCTGACGAGGATGTGGAGCAACGGGAACTGTCACTCACTGCTGGTGGGAATGCAAATGTTACAGCTACTCTGGAAGACAGTCTGGCAGTTTCTCACAAAACTACACATATTCTTGCTGTACACACTGGCAATTGTGTTCCTCAGCATTTACCCAAATGATTAACTTATATCCACACAAAACACTGCACAGAGATGTTTACAGCAGCTTAATTCATAATTGTCAAAACTTGGCAACAACCAAGATGTCCTTCAATTGCTGAATGGTTAAATAAATGGTAGTACATCCAGACAATGGAATATTATTCAGTGATAAAAAGAAGTGAGCTATCAAGCCATGAAAACACATGGAGGAACTTCAAATGCGTATTACTAAGTGAAAGAAACCAATTTGAAGAGGCTACATACTGACTGATTCCAACTGTATGATGTTCTAGAAAAGGCAAAACTAGGGGGACAGTAAAAAAAAAAAAAAATCAGTGGTTTCCAGGTGCTCAAGGAAAGTGGGGGAGGGATGAATAGATGGAGCACAGGGGATTTTGTGGGCAGTGAAACTATTCTGTAAGATATGATAATGGAGGATACACGTCATTATGTATTTGTCAAAACGCACAGAATGCATGACACCAAAAGCAAACCTAATGTAAACTATGGACTTTACTTAAAGTATCACTATTGGCTCATCAACTGTAACAGGTATACCCCATTAACGTAAGATGTTAGTAACAGGGGAAACTGTGCAGAGGGAGAAAAGGAGTATATGGGAACTCTGTACTTTTCACTTAAATTTTCCATAAGCCCAAAACTGCTCTAAAAAATTAAGTCTGTTCATTAAAAGTAAAACAAAACACATATAAATAGAACAGTATGATTAATATGCTCTCTTATAATAACCTGTACTTATACTTGTGTAAATATGTACAAATACATTCTGCAATGCCATTCAAGAAAGTAATGACAATGGAACTCATGGAAATTAGGGGGAGAATTTAAATATACATCCGGATATTTAGTGAGTTCTCTAGCATCATGCTAATCTGACCAGAAAAATAAAATACACACTATAGTACCCTGAAGAATGCTATATGAAATAACAAGAGACAAAATAATAAGCTGTTAATTTTTTTTTCTGGGATGCTGTTCAAAACACCATCTATATGAAGGTCCATAAAATTTATTCAGACCTAACACTAGAGAACCAAGGAAATGGTATTCAAAATCAATGCAAGACATTTAACTTGATTTACTTTTTGGCTGATGGTATTGATTATTCTTACTATGTTTTCCTGAGTTTTACTCATTTATACCTTTCTATTTCATCTTCTAGGTCCTTATAAACTTCCTCAAATGCACAGAAAAATAAAATTGGGAATAAACAAACAACTCACCTGGGATTTGTTCATTTTCTACAGCTTTTGGGTAAAGGCAGAGAACTATGAAGGCAGAACTGAAATAGAGGAAAAAGAAAGGTATTGTTATTAAGATCTGACCTGCCTCAGAACTTCTAGAATGGACTTGTTTGGAAATCCTTACACATTACCTGAGAAAATACCACCTCCTGAGCTAGTCCTTTTGCCTGTTCAGAAGGGGCAAAAAGGATCATGCTGGCAGCACTCACTTTCAATCAAACATTATGAAATATCTGAAAAGGTAAGACAAAGACAACCCACTATCAACTGACAAAACAGTGAAAAGAAACCATGATTGATTAAATTATTGGACAGGGAATTTAAAACTATGATTCATATATTAAAGCTTTAACGGAAAAGATTTACAAAATGAATGAACAGAGAATTTCGAGATGGAAACTTCAAGAAAAAAATGGAAATGCTAAGAAAAGCACAGTAACAGAGTTGAAAGAATACCTTCAATAGGTATTACAACAGAGTTGAGGAAATTTTCAGTAAATCTGAAGATAGGTCAAAAGAAATTACCCAAACTGAGACACAAAGAGAAAGCAAAGGGGGAAAAAAAAGGACAGAGAATCCAAGGGCTGTAGTACAATATCAAATGGCCTAACAAAAATGTATTGGGATCCCAGGGACTTTCCTGGTGGTCCAGTAGTAAAGAATCTTTCTCCCAATGCAGGGAACGCAGGTTCGATCCCTGGTTGGGGAGCTAAGATCCCACATGCCGTGGGGCAATTAAGCCCTTGCACCACAACTACTGAGCTCACAAGCCTCAACTAGAGAGCCCGCGTGCCGCAAACGACACAGCACACGCACCACAACTAGAGAGAGAAAAACCTGCATGCCACAGCTAGAGAGAAGCCCATGTGCTGCAATGAAGTGCCCGCGTGCTACAACGAAAGATCCCACGTGCTGCAACTAAGACCTGACATAGCCAAAAATAAATTAAATAAATAAATAAATAATCTTTTAAAAAATGTATTGGAATCCCAAAAGAAGAGAAAATGGGACAGAAGAAGTGCTGAAGACATAATGACCAAGGATTTTCCAAAAATACTGAATGATATCAAACCACAGATCCAAGAAACTCAGATAATTTATCCAAAAAGTATAAATATCAAAAAACAAAATAAAATGGACACACCTGGACATACCATATTCAAACCAATGGAAACCAAAGTTAGAGAGAAATTCTTGAAAGCAGCCAGAAAAAAAACCTGACACGTTACATACAGGCATACCTCATTTTATTGCTCATCACAGATTGCCTTTTTTTTTTTTAAACAAATTGAAGGTTTGTGGTAACTTTGCATTGTCAGATGATGGTCAGCATTTTTTAGTAATAAAGTACTTTTAAATTAAGGTATCCACATTGTTTTTTAGACATAATGATATTGCACACTTAACAGACTGCAGTAAAGGTAAAACATGACTTTTATATGCACTGAGAAACCAAAATATTCATGTGACTTGCTTTATTGCAGTGATCTGGAACTGAATTAAAGAATCACAGAGAATTTCTCATCAGAAACTATACAAGCTGGAAGACAATGTAGTGACATCTTTAAAGTGCTTTAAAAAAGAAAAAAAAAAAAGGAAAGAAAAAACTACCAATCCAGTATTCTATACCCAGAAAATACATCTTTCAAAAAATAAAAGTGAAAATAAAAACCTTTTCAAACAAACAAAAACAGAAAATTCATTCCCAGTAGACCTGTACTACAAGAAATATTTAAAGAAGTTCTTCAGGTAGAAGGAATATGATAAGAGACAGAAATGTGGATCTACACAAAGAAATAAAGATCTCTGGGAATGGTTAAAATGACGAGAAATATAAAAGACATTTTTTTCTTACTTTTAATCAATCTAAAAGATACTTGACTGTCTAAAGCAAAAAGAGTAGACAAGTTTTGTGAACTTATAGCATATGTACAATATATAACGATAATAGCACATAGATGAGATGATGAAATTGTTGATGGCAGTATATTGTTTTAAGGATCTTACATTACACACAAACAATAGACTATATTTAAAGGTTCACTGTGATTCACTCAAGAAGTTTATTTAAACCTTAGGGCAATCACAAAAAAATTTAAAGAGGTATAAACAATAACCAAATAGTGGAGAAAATATGGATTCATGAAAAACTACCACTAAATCCAAAAGCAGTCAGAAAAAGAGGAAAATAGGAACAAAGACCAGATGGGCCAAGTAGAAGAAAACTAGCAAGATGGTAGATTTTAACCCAACCATGTCAATAATTCATTGTACAAACACACCAATTAAATGACAAAGGTTGCCAAACTGGATAAAAAAGACCAAACTACGTGCTGTCTAAAAAGCAATGTGTTTGGGACTTCCCTGGTGGCACAGTAGTTAAGAATCTGGCTGCCAATGCAGGGGACATGGGTTCGATCCCTGGTCCGGGAAGATCCCACATGTCCCGGAGCAACCAAGCCTGTGTGCCACAACTACTGAGCCTGTGCTCTAGAGTCCGCACACCACAACTATTGAGCCCACATGCCACAACTACTGAAGCCCGCATGCCTAGAGCCCGTGCCCTGAAGCAAGAGAAGCCACTGCAATGAGAAGCCCACACACTGCAATGAAGAGTAGCCCCTTCTTGCTGCAACTAGAGAAAGCCCGCACGCAGCAACGAAGACCCAACACAGCTAAAAATAAATAAAATAAAGCAATGTGTTTTAAATATAAAATCATAGTGATGAAATAAAATTTTAAGGCAGAACAAGAAATTTAAACATAAAATTCTGTCCTTTGGGCCTCCTCCCTCTCTGTTTAGTGTGCAACATCCAGCCGCATTACACATTAACCAGGCCTTCTCAAAGATGGGAATGCCTACTCAACCACAAAGATCTTTTTTTCTTTCTTCTGATGCTAGCAATGTAACTTCTTAAAAGATTAACATTCTTTCTCAACTCTGTAAGGGGGTCATGATGAACTTGCTGCTCGCTTGTAAGTGCTTACCTGGACTACTGTATATTGGTGAACTTTATGTCAGTACGTCATTTTGATGTATGATCCTTTGTCTCAAAAAATGTGTATGACTGTGCCTTCAACTTCTAACAGGCAGGACAGTACTCAGAGCTTCTTAGAGTCTGTCTCCCACATTACAATCCTCAGGCTGGCTCAAATAAAATTCTCTTCCTTCTTGATTGTTAATTGAATTTTCAATAATAGCTAGATCAAAAGTAAAAGGATAAAAAAAGATTTTCCTTGGGACTTCCCTGGCAGTCCAGGGGTTAAGACTCCACGCTTCCAATGCAGGGGGCACAGGTTTCATCACTGGTTGGGGAACTAAGATCCTGCATGATGCAAGGCACAGCCAAAATAAGAGGAAATAAAATAAAAAATTATATTCCTTGCATACACTAATCAAAAGAAAGCTGGACTGATTAATATCAAGCTAAGTAGACTTAATAAAAAATATTACCAGAGATAAAGTGTGATATTACATGTCACTGTGCTAAATGACACATGATAAATGTATCAAATCACCAGAACATATAACAATCCTAAATGTATATGCACAAAAGAACTTCAAAATACAAGAAGCAAAAGTTGATAAAAGTGAAATAAATAGATAAATCACAATTATAGCTTGAGACTTCAATATTCTTTTCTCAGTAGGTGACAAGAGAGGTAGATAAAAAAACCAGTAAGGATACAGAAGAACTCAACCACACTATCAACCACCCTGACCCATTTAAGTACTGACAGAAAACTCTACCACCAACACAGCACAACTGTCATTAAAGTGCATAGAAAACATTCCCAGGGACTTCCCCTGGTGGTCCGGTGGTTAAGACTCCACACTCCCAATGCAGGGAGCCCAGGTTCAATTCCTGGTCAGGGAACTAGAGCCTGCTATGGCACAAGAAAGAGCCCACATGCCACAACTAAAAAGATCCTGCATGCAGCAACGAAGACCCGGCACAGCCAAATAAATAAATATTTTTTTTAAATCCCCAAGGTAGATCATATCCTTACCCATGAAACAAATCTCAAGTTTTAAAGAACTGAAATACATAACAAAGTATATTCTTTGACCAAAACAGAATTAAACTAGAAATCAATAACAGAAAGAGATGTAGAAAATCCCCTAATGTTTGGAAATTAAATAACAAATTCTAAATAACCAATGGGTGAAAAGGAAGTCACAAGGGAAGTTTTTAAAAAACAAGCAAACACAGAATTGAATGGAAATGAAAACAAAACATACCAGAATTTGAGGGATTGCAGCTAAAGCAGTATTTAGAGGACAGTATTTAAAGGACATTTATAGCATTAAAACCAATGTCAAGGGACTTCCCTGATGGCGCAGTGGTTAGGAATCACCTGCCAATGCAGGGGACACGGGTTCGAGCCCTGGTCCCAGGAAGATCCCACATGCTGCAGAGCAACTGGGCCTGTGTGCCACAATTGCTGAGCCTGCACTCTAGAGCCCACGAGCCACGACTGCTGAGCCCATGTGCCACAGCTGCTGAGGGCCCGCACGCCTGGAGCCAGTCTCCGCAACAAGGGGGGCCACTGCAATTGAGAGGACTGTGCACGTCAGAGTAGCCCCCTGCTCGCGTCAACTGGAGAAAACCCACAAACAGCAACGAAGACCCAACGCAGCCAAAAAAAAACCAATGTCAAGAATAATTGAGACGTTACTACAGATGCTACAGACATTAAAAAGTTATTCTTTCACAAAAAAATTGATAAACATTAGCTACGTTAATTAAGGAGAAAAAGGAGCAATCCCAAATACACAAAATAAGAAAAGTGGGAAATATCAACAAACTCAAGAGAAAAAGATGAAACTAATGGAAAAAAATTCCATCTTCAATAGCAATAAATTACTACATAAGAATAAAGTTACTAAAATGCAAATATTTACGAAAAACTTACAAAGTGCTGGCAAGAGGGAAAAATGAAAGAGGAACAAATGGGAAGGCCTACAGCAAGATCCAACATCATAAAGGTGTCCATTCTCCCTAATTAAATGCAATCATTAACTGGATCATAATAAAAGTACCAACAGGGCTTCCCTGGTGGCGCAGTGGTTGACAGTCCACCTGCTAATGCAGGGAACACGGGTTGAGCCCCAGTCTGGGAGGATCCCACATGCCCACGGAGGAACTGGGCCCGTGAGCCACAACTACTGAGCCTGCCGCGTCTGGAGCCTGTGCTCCGCAACAAAAGAGGCCGCGATAGTGAGAGGCCCGCGCACCGCGATGAAGAGTGGCCCCGGCTTGCCACAACTAGAGAAAGCCCTTGCACAGAAACTAAGACGCAACACAGCAAAAAAATAAATTAATAAACTCCTACCTCCAACATCTTAAAAATAAAAGTCCAAACAAATTTCTTTAAAATATAACTTATTTAAAGTACCAGTGGGAATTATTAGTAAAACTTGTATAATCTCAAAGTAGTGAAGGCTTTTGGGTGTCATAAAAAGGAAGAGCAGTAAATTCAACCATAAATTCAAAACGCCTCCATGGCAAAAACCACCAATGAGCAAAATTAAAAGGCAAATGAAAAAGATTTCCCATTCATATGACAAAATACCAGCTGGCTGTGTGACCTTGGGTAAATCACTTCACCAGAGCCTTCACTTTTCCTTCTGTTGAAACTGAGGAACTAAGCGAAGACACAGGGTAGGTGTGAGGATCTTCAGCTGAAAAGGCTCTTGCAAAGAGGTCACAGGTCTTACTCATTCAGCAATTTGCACATCAGGAAACTTGGGAAACCTTTCAAGCCTCCCTCCACGCCGCGAGGCCCTGGGCAGCCGCACGCGGCATTCGGGCGCTGCCAGGTGCGCCCGGCCCCGCCCCCAGCCTCGCCCTGCGCCCGCCCGCCCGCCGGTTTCAGGACCTGCTGCCGCGCGGCCGAAGACCTTCGCGGCGGGTCGGAGGCGCTTTGCCTGACAAAGGGAGGAAGGCTGGCCCTCGCCACCGCCCTCCCCTTCGGCCGTTCCCGCCCCCGCACGTCCGGCCAGGCGGGCCCAGCCGGTCCCGCGCCGAGGAGAGGGCCGGGCCGCCCCAGACACCACCCCGAGGGTCGCCGCCGCCTGCGGAGTCACCGAAGTTTGGGCTTCCACCCCACGCGGGCACGAGCCCATCCCTCATCTCCTTCCCCTCGGCCCCCAGACCCCGCGGAGCTGCCTGGCAGGCCCCCTCATACCTGGAGGGGCACAGCCTCCGCTCGTGGCTCAGTGCCAGGCCAGGTCACGGCGCGGGGCGGCTAAAACGCGTGCAGACCGGAGCCCTGTCACCCACTCGCGGCGGGAGGTGGGGGAAGGGCGGCCACCGGCGCGCTCGCAGCATTGCACATGCGCAGATGCAGGGGCTGCTTGCCGTCCCAGGGTCCTCCGAGTGGGTGGTCCATCGAACTTCGGGACTACATTTCCCATAAGCCCGCAGGGCCTCACCGTAGGGACTCTCAGGAAAGTCTTCACCTTGTTTAGCCGGTCGGATGAGCGCTGACCAAGATAATCCCTTGGCCTGGACTTCACTTCCACCAGAGCGGTTTATGAGTTATAACCACTACCTACCCCAAAATACAAATCCTTGGCTTTTAAAGATTACACAGGTAATCTATGGTAACAGCATTTAAATTAGAAAGTATGTATAAAATAAAACAAATATTACCCATAATCTCACTTTTCAAAGATAACTATTGTAACATTAAGTTCACACCTTTCTGATATTTTTAAATAATAAAATCTGCCATAAAGATACCATGTGCTGCAAATTTTTTTTTAAGTTTTAGGTTTACAGTAAAATATGAGGGAGAGCAGATGTTCATCTATGAGGAACATAGAGTTCCACTATACCACCTGCACCCCCACATGCATGGCCTCCTCCACTATCAACCTCCAGTACCACAGTGGTACATTTGCTACGATCAAACGTACACTGGACAAATCACCCGAAGTCCATAGTTTACACTAGGGTTCACTCTGGGTGTTAAACATTCTATGGGTTTTGGCAAATATATACCTCTTTGGCAAATATATGATGGCATGTATCCACCACCATAGTATCATACAGAATAGTTTCACTGCCCACAAAATCCCCTGTGCTTCGTCTATTCATCCTTCCCTCCTTCTCCTTGAGTCCCTGAAAGTCACTGACCTTTTTACTGTACTCCTAGGATTGTTACCAAGTCCAAGCTGCACCGCAGGCCAATAAATCAAGAGACGTTCTTGGGGCAAGAAATAGCGACTTAACCCAGAAAACCAGCAGACCGAGAAGAAGATGAATGTGTGTCCCAAAGAACCATCTTGCCTGAGTTAGAACTCAGACTTCTTTTACACTAAAAAAAGGGAGGGAGTAGGGTCAAACACTTCCTGGTTCCCCTCAGCCTCTGGAGGGTTTATGTTAATTTCTTCTTCTTGCAGTCATTCACAGGTGGGCCCGGTCAAGATGTTTCCTGTGAGCTGAAGAAAGGTATTTTAGCTTAATACACATTACCTGGGAGGCAGAGGTTCCCAGAAATGATCTATTATGTCTAATTTAAGCTTATAGGCAACATCCCTTTAGTGATTAACTTGTAATAGAATACGAAATTTCTTCCCTATTACACTTTCGCCTTTCCAGAATGTAACATAGTTGGAATCATTCAGTATGTAGCCTTTTCAGATTGGTTTCTTTCACTTAGTAATATGCACTTAAAGTTCCTCCATGTCTTTTCATGGCTTGATAGATCGTTCTTTTTAGCACTGAATAATATTCCATTGTATGCATGTACCACCACTTATTTATCCATTCAGCAATTGAAGGACATCTTCGTTGCTTCCAAGTTTTGACAGTTATGAATAAAGCTGCTATAAGCATCCCTGTGCAGTGTTTTGTGTGGAAATAAAGTAAGTTTCTCATTTGTATAAATATCAAGGAACACAACTGTCAGAATTTTATGATGAGAATATATTTAGTTTTGTAGAAACTGCCATACTGTCTTCCAAAATGGCTGTACCATTTTGCATTCCCACCAGCAATGAATGAGAGTTCCTGTTGCTCCACACCCCTGTCAGCATTTGGTGTTGTCAGTGTTGTGGATTTTGGCCATTCTAATAGGTGTGTAATGGTAGCAACTAGTTTTTAATTAAAACAACATATAGTCTCAAAAAGCTACTGTTACTGAACCAAACTTGGGTCTGTATGCAAACAGTGAAGCCAGTCTATTGATACCAGGCTGTGGTGAAGGAAAGTGCAGGGTTTATTGCAAGGCCAAGCAAGGAGTAGAGGCAAATAATGCTTAAAACACTGGAATTCCCCAATGGCTTTTAGGGAAAGATTTTAAAGATAGGGTGAGGGAGAGGATTGTGGGGTGTGGAGTAATCAGCTCATGGACATCCTTATGATTGGATTGGTGGCGAGGTAATCAGGAGTCAACATCATCAACCTTCTGGTTTCAACCAGTTTGGGGTCTATGTGCTTGTAGTCAACATGTAGTTAACTTCTTCCACCTGGCAGAGGTTTCAGGATTTGCAAAATAGCTCAAGGATATGGTTCAAAATGTTATCTATAGCCCTTGAGAAGGAACTAAAGGTCCTTGAGTTTGTTTAGTGGCCGAACAATTATTATTTTGCCTTGCTTGTATAAGCAAGTTTGGGGTTTCAACCAGTTTGGGGTCTATGTGCTTGTAGTCAACATGTAGTTAACTTCTTCCACCTGGCAGAGGTTTCAGGATTTGCAAAATAGCTCAAGGATATGGTTCAAAATGTTATCTATAGCCCTTGAGAAGGAACTAAAGGTCCTTGAGTTTGTTTAGTGGCCGAACAATTATTATTTTGCCTTGCTTGACTGTTTTTCTTTGTTTTTGTATTTTCTCACTTCTCTGATTAAATTTGCTCTTTGGAACTTGGGGAAGGCCTACAAGGCTAAAGTTTTCTACAAACAAGAGGCAGGCAGAGGACATTGGTGGGGGCAGTTCTCTCCTGGGAAGACCCTATCATAGGGTTCTGCTCAGATATATTACTTGTACATCAATGTTCATAGCAGCACTATTCACTACAGCAAAAAGATGGAAACAGCCTTAGTGCCCATCAACAGAAGAATGGATAAATAAAATGTGGTATACACATATAGTGGAATATTATTCAGTCAAAAAAAGAATGAAGTTCTGGTACATGCTACCACATGGATGAACCTTGAAAATACAAATGAAATAAGCCACATACAAAAGGACAAATATTGTAGGATTCTGCTTACATAAAGTATCTAGAATAGGCAAATTCATAGACAGAAAGTAGAGATTGCTGGGGACAAGAGTGGGGGAAGGCATGGGAGTTACTGTTTAATGGGTAGGGAGCTTCTATTTGGGATGATGAAAAAGTTCTGAAAAGAGATGATGGTGATGGACAAACAACACTGTGAATGTGCTTAACACCACTGAATTGGATACTTAAAAATGGTAAATTTCATATTATATATATTTTACCAGAATTTTAAAAAATAATAAGCTGGGTTGAAGTGATTGTTGCATAACTCTGTAAATTACTAAAACTCAAAGTCTTAGCAAGGTATTTCTGTTATTTATTGTTTGTACCCTTTTGATTATTTTTTGTTTGATGGAATAATTCCATACTTCATCAGAAAGAAAAACAGAACACTCAGGATATTTTTTTAAAAGAGAGACTAATAACTATTAGATATAAAAATGTATTACAAAGCTAAAACATGAAACTTTTTAGTACTGCTCCAGAAAAAAAAAAAGACTCAAGTGTATATACTAATTTAGTGTCTGTTTTCACAGCACTTGTGAAAGATTGGAATTTTCTATGATTGTTCTTGGGCAACTAATTAACAATTTGGAGGAAAAAAATGTTAGACTCCTAAGACTGCATATTAGGACAATTAAGTATAAGCCGGATTCACGATTTAAATTTTAAAGTGAAAGTATCAAAGTAGTTGTAAAGAAATGATAAGGGAATGTTTTTTATATTCTTTGGGTGAGAAGCTATGACACCAAAGGCAGAAATCATCAAAGGAAATAACTGACAAATTCAACTATAGAGACAAATTTTGAAAAAAATGCTATAAACGAAGTGAAGACAAATAAGCTGGGCAAATATACGTGGTACATGAATGAAGAAAAAAGGGTAGTCTTAATTTATGAACTCCTCTTATATGTTAATTTAACCCCATTAAGAAAAATAAGCTCAGTATATGAAGAACCAATTAAAGATGAAATACACAGAATAAATTTATCAAAAATGTTTTCTCTCTACTCAAAATCAAAGAAAAGCTATTTGATAACATATGTAATATCATTTTTTTTTTTTTTTTTTTTTTTGCGGTACGCGGGCTTCTCACTGTTGTGGCCTCTCCCATTGCGGAGCACAGGCTCCAGACGGGCAGGCTCAGCGGCCATGGCTCACAGGCCTAGCCGCTCCGCGGCATGTGGGATCCTCCCAGACCGGGGCACGAACCCATGTCCCCTGCATCGGCAGGCGGACTCTCAACCACTGCGCCACCAGGGAAGCCCTGTAATATCATTTTGACCTGTAAGTTTGGCCAATGTTTAAAAGAGTAATGAGACCCAGGATTGGAACAACTTGGAAAAAAATTTTTATTCAATTCTGGTGGGACTATAGTACATAAAATCCTTCTGAAGTCCTCATTGTATCAAAAATGAAAAATTTTAAATTATCATAGATTTTAATCTTGTACAATGATGTATATACATGAATGTTCTCACATTACAGCTTATATCTGCAAAACACTGGAAACAGTCTAAAAATCTTTCAATAGATGTAATTAAGTTGATATGTAAATGGAATTTGGGGAGACATTGAAAATGATAATGTATACTAACTCCATGGGGGAGGTGTCTAATGAGTTGAGAAATGAAAAAATGTAGATCACACAAGAGTATGTAGAGTGTGATCCTATTTTTGTAAAACGTATGCATAAAGACTAAATACTGAAATGTACAAAAAGAAGAAATATACACTCTTCCCCCAATAAACACATACAAAATAAACTCCCTACTGCCTTATGCATAACAGCATAGAGTACTGTGTGCATGGACTGTTTCTGAAGACCGTGCAAAGTTCAAAACCACATTATTTTCTATTAATTTCCTCTTAGGAATAAAGGAAAGTATAGAGGATGTTTTTTAAAAAAACATATTGCATATTTTAATTTAAATGTTGCTTAAAATTTTTTTGACCTTCCACTAAGGTTTCACTCTCTTCTCAAATCAACTACCCAGCATGTCCTAGTGGTTGTTTGATCTTCCGAGCATGTTGTAACATTCACTTCCGTTCCAACAAGCACTGGCACCAACAGTAAGTACATGCTGTATGGCACTGTTTATTGGATGTAAAGAGATTTTAACTGTTATAATAGTGACTGTTTAAAGTGGAGCAAATATCCCAAACCTCATAAATAACAGGTGGTGAGCTCATAGATATTGACAAAAAATTTTATTTTTGTTTACGTGCTCAAATGACATTCCATGGATCATAGACCCTAGATCATATGATTTTATCAAAGAACTTGTATACTCTGTTATATTAAAATCCATTGGTCTTTCTTGTACTTTGAATGGATCATTTATCCAGGCATGATTTTGTAACATCCTGCCCTGGTCTTTGAAAAACACTGGCTTACTGAGTCATAAAGATCTTTGGGGGCTTCCCTGGTGGCGCAGTGGTTGAGAGTCCGCCTGCCAATGCAGGGGACGCGGGTTCGTGCCCCGGTCCGGGAGGATCCCACATGCCGCGGAGCGGCTGGGCCCGTGGGCCATGGCCGCTGAGCCTGCGCGTCCGGAGCCTGTGCTCCGCAGCGGGAGAGGCCACAACAGTGAGAGGCCCGCGTACCGCAAAAAAAAAAAAAAAAAAGATCTTTGAAATGTTGATACATTTTATTACATAGTATCAAATGACCATAATAATATCACCACTGGTCTCATCAGAAAAGCTTTAATAAGTATTGGGAAGCAGAATCAGGTTTTTGCCAAAATTCAGATTTTTACCTGAAAGCTCCTTTTATCATTGGGCAAGAAATATAGTCACTTGTTTTCCTGGAAATGACAGCTCACTTCATTCCTTTTTGAGAAAATGTCTGCCAAACACCCAGCCTTTGTTTGACTGTCAGCCATTCAAGTAAAAACGTTTCATGAGAAAAGCAGCTAGTTCAGCTCACGACTCAACCGCACAAGTGGTTTTCCTGGAGACGTCTTGCTTCTGTGTGTGCAGCAGAAGTACTTTGTACGTGCTTCCCGTTTCATCAGAATATTAAAAAGACATGCGCTCAAAGGTTGAGACAATACAATTAATCATTTTTACTGCTCCATTAAGGTCATTCTTAAGTGAAACTGGCACTTCTTTCCTGCAATTGCATGAGAGTGCAGAAAGCAGTGACTGCCAGGGAATTCCCTGATGGTCCAGTGGTTAGGACTCTGTGCTTCCACTGCAGGGGGACATGGGTTCCATCCTTGGTTGGGGAACTACCTTGCAGGCCGCAGCGCTGCCAAAAGAAAAAAAATAGGTAGTGACTTCCAGTGCCGCTTGGTGCCACTGTCCGAATCCTGCTGTGGCACCAGCAAGCTCCCCCACCAACTGCTTTTGCACCGTCAGTGCAAATGTCAACTCAACGAAATAGGAAAATAATGCTGAAGTGTTATTATTAAAAGAGCCTTGACCTCCTGGATCCCATGCAAGGGTCTTGGAGACCCCAGGGGCCTGTGGATCACACTGTAAAGCACAGTCACTGTGCGCCATTATCACACCTAAAATATTTTAGAAGTTTCCTTAATAGTATTCAAATGTCCAGTTGTTCATATTTCCAAATTGTTTCCATGAACATTTCTTCAAATTTTAAAAACTCAAGATCCAAATGAATCCACATCCCACGATTAATGTCTTTTAATACATAGGTCCCCCCCTCCATATCTTTTTTTGTTTTTTTCTTTGCCATTTATAGGCTGAAAACACTGGATTGTCTATTCTGAAGAACTTCCACACAGTGTGGATTCTCCTGATCACCTTAAATTTTTATTATCAATTTTCTGTTACTTCATCTAGACTCAGAACCTGACAAGGTCAAGGTTTAAGAAGAATTTTTGGCCAAATACTAACAGCAATTCCTTACTCCTTGCCAGGTTTTAGAACAATTATTTTTCTGAGTGAGAGGTTCAGGTTTTTTCCCCAAACATCATTATTTTCTACTCCTTTATTCAGCATTCCTGCCATAAATGTTTGTCAAGCACCTGCTGGTGGCAGGCACTGTGCTTGGGCACAGCTGTGAGCGACACATAGCTCTCTCCCCTTATGAGCTTACATTCTACTTAGGGAGACAGGCAATAAACGATAAGTAAAACATAGAGCATGTCAGATGGAGTTCACTGCTAAGAGGGTCGTATCAGGAGTGTCTGGGTGTGTGTGCATTTATTTTTGTTGTTGTTGTTGTTTTTCTGGTACGCGGGCCTCTCACTGTTGTGGCCTCTCCCGTTGTGGAGCACAGGCTCCGGACGCGCAGGCCCAGCGGCCATGGCTCACGGGCCCAGCCGCTCTGCGGCATGTGGGATCTTCCCGGACCGGGACACGAACCCGTGTCTCCTGCATCGGCAGGCGGACTCTCAACCACTGCGCCACCAGGGAAGCCCATGTGTGTGCATTTTTGAGTAGAATGGCTAGAGAAGACTTTACTCAGCAGGTGAGGTTTGAGCCAAGACTCCATAATCACCCATTAGGCTCCATAATCCCTATAATCATGATTCCAAGACTCCATACCAGTGGATGTTCCTTTCCTTGTATTATTTCCAGTGTCTGACAATACCACTCCATCTGGTCACCAATTTCTCCCAGCCAGTCGACCTACCTCCCTCTTTTATATACCTGAGATGATGGAAAGGAATGATATCTAATCACAGCCTTTCCCTCCTCATTTAGGGCTCTGAGAAGTGGCCTCTTTTTTTTTTTTTCATGGCAAAATTACACGGACTTCCCTGGTGGTCTAGTGGTTAAGACTCTGTGCTACCAACACAGGGGGCCCGGGTTCGATCCCTGGTCAGGGAACTAGATCCCACGTGACGCAACTAAGAGCCCGCATGCTACAACTAAAGGGCCCACATGCTGCAACTAAAAAAAAAAAAAAAAAAGATCCCATGTGCCACAATGAAGATCCCGTGTGCTGCAACTAAGACCTGGCGTGAAACAAAAAATAAATATTTAAAAACCAAAACAAAATTACAAAGTAGGGAGCCTGCAAAAATTCTCCTTATTTGGAGCAAAGTGAATATCTCATGCTATCTTTCCTTTGTTTTTAACATAAATTAACTCTGGAGAACGGAACCAACCTGAACCTTGAAAATTTTAGTTATCTTAACTGAGTGTTTGACAAGGCCGTCTTTCACCTCAGTGAATGAAGCGATCTTACATGGTTAATGGCTTAGAAGTCTTCATCAAGGATCCTCCGGGCATATAAGGACTGTCTCATTTATTGAGGCCTTTCCAGCACTGTGCTTGGTATAGATGAGGAATGAATGAATGACTGGGGCAAGTAGTAACGACGCTTGAAACCCAACTACTATCAGTATCATGCAGTTCTGTAGTCCTGTCCACCTGAGTGTACCAAGTGCTGCCTACGCATCCTGCATCCTGCTGGAGTGGGTAGCTTCCAGCATCATCTACCTTTTCAGGGCTGCCCACCTCAGTGGAATGGTGGTGGCCCCGCATAACACCAGGGTAGGTTGCTGCTCCTTCAGTTCTTCTTTCCTACTAGCCGGATCTTGGGACTGCAAAGAACTCCAGCTAGTTCCTTGCTATATCTCGTCCTTGTGGAGAGACACCTAAAGAATATCCTATTTATCCCACCTTGGGGAAAAAAAAATCATAGTCATTTGGAATCAGGTTTATTACTGGGTGCATTGTTTTTTATAGAGAATTTAGAGATAATTTCATACAAGTCAGAAAGATGTGGGTTTGAGTATTATTGGACAAAGTATTATTACAAAATAAAGCAACTGCATCAAAGCTTCCCCTATTTTATGAGTAGATCCATAAATAGAATAGATCGGGAGTCTATTGGTCCAAATACCTGTTTACAAACGGAAAAACAAAAGCCTGGAGAAGCTAACAAGTTTTAATTCTGAAAAAGATAATCTGTCTATGGCTCCAAAATGATAATATGACTGTTTTCGGGGGTCCCACAGACCATGCTCAGGTTCAATTTTTCCTTAGAAGGACTCAGAACTCAGCAAGCTGCTGCACTCATGGTTACAGTTTGCTGCAGTGAAAGGACACAGATTAAAATCAGCAATGGAAAAACGCACAAAGGCCAAGGTCCTCGAGATACCAGGCACAAGATTCCATCTGTCCTCCCTCAGTGGTGTCATACGTACAGCACTTGATTCTCCCAGCAATGGTATGTGACATCACACATGGAATATTGCTAACCAGAAGCTCAGCCAAGCCTTGGTGTCCAGGGTCTTTATTGCAGATTGGTGCTATGGGCATGTCTGACTGCCCACACAGCTGACCTTAGTCTCCAGCCCCTCCCCAGGTCGAGCTGATACCATGTGGACCGAGGGCCCCAGCGTAAAGCATCTGGCTGGTTCAAGGTCTCCAGGTAAAGAAAAACACTCTTATCAGACAGGATATTCTACCAGCTTAGAGGTTAGAAGTTACCTCCCAAGGGCTGGGCAACAGTCAAGCCTTCCTTTGGAAGGTACAAGGTTTAGACAACCCACATTTGCTAAGTTAACCCTTTACTGCATAAGGCCCTACACTGCTTTTTTTATGCCATGGGAAATTGGTTTTGTATTTTGTTTTTCCAGGAAAGCAATCCTGAAGAACACTGAGGTGTTCTTCATACACAAGCTATCATTTCTTTGTGTCCAGCCGTGGGTCACATTTGCTAAATAGCTTGAAGGAAGTTTATTTCTGTATCAGAAGTAGTTGATATCTCAGTGGGATTTAGAGGTCATTATGGAAAAGGAGTGGCCTCAATTACCACTTGACTTTGCAGGTCTTCTTATCAGGAGGTGCAGTCTATTTCCCTGCCTCTTGAATTGAGGCTGGCTTTGTGACTTGCTTGGCTACAAAGCTATGAAAATGATATATTGGCCCTCACAGATTCCTGCTTTCTCTTAGAATGCTGTTGGAACATGAGAAACCACGTGGAAGGGAGCAAGTTGTCCTTCTGAGTCCCTTCTAGACCAGCCTACAGCCAGCTGACGCCCAGATATATGAGAAATTCCAACTGAGATCAGCAGAGCTGCCTACCCAACCCCCCAAATTAACCAAAAATGCACAAGTGAGACCAGCCAAGACCAGAAGAATCACCCAGCTGACCTATAGACTCATGAACAAGAATAAATGCTTACTGGACTTCGCTGGTTTTCCGGGGGTTAAGACTATGCTTCCAGGTTTGATCCCTGGTTGGGGGAATTCCACATGCGGCCAAAGAAAAAACAACAAAAAGAATAAATGACATGAATAATATCAATGTTTTCTTAGGTCAGTCTCCCAAGGCAATAGAAATAAATACAAAAATAAACAAATGGGACCTAATCAAACTTACAAGCTTTTGCAAAACAAAGGAAACCTTAAACAAAACAAAAAGACAACCTACAGAATGGGAGAAAATATTTGCAAAGGAAGAGAGACATGACAAGGGACTACTTTCTTTTCTCCTTTTTAAAATTATTATAATTCTTTTTAATTTTATTTTTTTTATACAGCAGGTTCTTATTAGTTATCTATTTTATGCATATTAGTGTATATATGTCAATCCCAGTCTCCCAGTTCATCCCACCACCACCACCCCCTGCCCCTTCTTTCCCCCCTTGGTGTCCATACATTTGTTCACTACAACTGTGTCTCTATTTCTGCCTTGGAAACTGGTTCATCTATACCATTTTTCTAGATTCCACATATATGTGTTAATATACGATATCTGTTTTTCTCTTTCTGACTTACTTCACTCTGTATGACAGTCTCTAGGCCCATCCACATCTCTACAAATGACCCAATTTCGTTCCTTTTTACGGCTGAGTAATATTCCATTGTATACATGTACCACATCTTCTTTATCCGTGGGATTACTTTCCAAAATATATGAACAGCTCATGCAGCTCTATATCAAAAAAACAAACAACCCTATCAAAGAATGGGCAGATCTAAATAGACATTTCTCCAAAGAAGACATACAGATGGCCAAAAAGCACATGAAAAGATGCTCAACATCACTAATTATCAGAGAAATGCAAATTAAAACTACAATGAGGTATCACCTCACACCAGTCAGCATGGCCATCATTAAAATATCTACAAACAATAAATGCTGGAGAGGATATAGAGAAAAGGGAACCCTCCTACACTGTTGGTGGGAACGTAAATTGGTGCAGCCACTGTGGAAAACAGTATGGACATTCCTCAGAAAACTAAAAATAGAGTTGCCATATGATCCAGCAATCCCACTCCTGGGCATATAACCAGACAAAACTATAATTCAAAAAGATGCACACACCACTATGTTCATAGCAGCACTATTCACAATAGCCAAGACATGGAAACAACCTAAATGTCCATTGACAGATGGATGGATAAAGAAGATGTGGGGGACTTCCCTGGTGGCTCAGTGGTGAAGAATCCACCTGCCATTGCAGGGGACACGGGTTCGAGCCCTGGTCCGGGAAGATCCCACACACCGTAGAGCAACTAAGCCCGTGCACCACAACTACTGAGCCTGTGCTCTAGAGCTCGCTTGCCACAACTACTGAAGCCCACACACCTAGAGCCCATGCTCCATAACAAGAGAAGCCACTGCAGTGAGAAGCCTGTGCACCTCAACAAAGAGTAGCCCAGCTTGCCGCAACTAGAGAAGGCCACACACAGCAATGAAGACCGAACACAGCGAAAAATTAAAATTAAAATTAAAATTAAAAAATCTAAAGAAAAAAAAGATGTGGTACATATTTAGAATGGAATACTACTCAGCCATAAAAAAGAATGAAATAATTCTATTTGCAGTAACATGGATGGACTTACCTAGAGACTATTATACTAACTGAAGTAAGTCTAAAATATGACACAAATGAAACTATCTATGAAACAAAAACAGAATCACAAAACATAGAGAACAGACGTGGTTGCCAAGGGAAAAGGGGGCTGGGGGAAGGATGGAGTGGGAGGTTGGGGTTAGCAGATGTGAACTTTTATATATAGAATGGATAAATAACAAGGTCCTACTGCATAGCACAGAGAACTATATTCAATATCCTGTGATAAACCATAATGGAAATGAATGTTTTAAAAATAGAGGGCTTCCCTGGTGGTACAGTGGTTAAGAATCCACCTGCCAATGCAGAGGACACAGGTTCGAGCCCTGGTTCGGGAAGATCCCACATGCCATGGAGCAACTAAGCCCGTGTGCCACAACTACTGAGCCCGCGAGCCACAACTACTGAGCCCGCGAGCCACAACTACTGAGCCCGCGTGCCTAGAGCCCATGCTCCGCAACAAGACAAGCCACCGCAATGAGAAGCCCGCACACCACAACAAAGAGTAGCCCCCACTCACCGCAACTAGAGAAAGCCCACATCCAGCAACGAAGACCCAATGCAGCCAAAAAAGAGTTTAAAAATAGAATGTATATATATATGTATAACTGAATCACTTTGCTGTATAGCAGTAATTAATGCAACATTGTAAATCAACTATACTTCAATTTTAAAAAAAGAGATAAAAAAAAGAATAAATGTTTATTGTTTTATGCCACGGAGTTTTAGGTGCTTGTTAAACTACAGCAATAGCTAACTGATACAGTGGGGTAGTAAATGGAGGAACAAAAGTACTTTTTGAAATAAAAGTGTATTAACATAAATCAGAGAACTGTCGACCAAACATTTCTGGTTCTAAGGAACGTGGCAATGAAGCCTCAGCAATACTTGTTCTTTAGTTAAAAAAAAAAAAGGGGGTCTTTCATCATTTTACTTGTCTACTAGATCTTTAAAAATTTTTTATTAAAAAAATTGTTTTGAGTGTAAGAACACTTAAAATGAGATCTACCCACTTAACAGATTTTTAAGTGCACTGTGTACTTATACACAAGCACAGTGCTGTACAGTAGATTTCTAGAATTTATTCATTTCACGTAACAGAAATTTTATACCTGTGATTAGCAATCTACTGGATCAACACATTAATTCAAAAAATGCCGTTTTCTTCTAATACTTTTATGATTTCATTTATTTACATTTAAATATTTTATCTCTTTGGTATTTACCTTGGATACGGATCCAATTTTATTTTTCTCCCTGATAACATGTGTTAGTAAGTCCATTTTTACTACACGGACTTGAGGTGCCACTTTCGTCATACATAAAATATTTGCGTGTATTTGGTTATATTTCTGAACTTTCTATTCTGTTCCATTAGTCTTTCTGTCTATTCATGCAACAATACCACACTTTTCATTATTGTGTCTTTTGGTACGTTTAGTTATCTACTAGGATCCAATCCCCCCTCATTAATCCCCTTTTTTATTTATATTTTTATTAATAGATCTAATTTTTTCAGAAAAGTTTTATATTTACCAAATACTGAGCAGATAGCAGAGTTCCAAATATGCCCCCACAAGAGTGCACAGTTTCCATCTACTTTTTTTTTTTTTTTTTTTTTGGCTGCGTTGGGTCTTCACTGCTGCGCGGGCTTTCTCTAGTTGTGGCAAGCAGGAGCTATTCCTTGTTGCATTGTGCGGGCTTCTCATTGCGGTGGCTTCTCTTGTTGTAGAGCATTGGCTCTAGGTGCATGGGCTCAGTAGTTGTGGCTCACAGGCTCAGCAGTTGTGGTGCACGGGCTTAGTTGCTCCACAGCATGTGGGATCTTCCTGGACCAGGGATTGAATCCGTGTCCCCCAAATTGGCAGGCAGATTCTTAACCACTTCACCACCAGGGAAGTCCCTATTTTTTTTTTTAAGATTTTTTTGATATGGACCATTTTTAAAGTCTTTATTGAATTTGTTACAATATTGCTTCTGTTATGTTGTGGTTTTTTGGCCGTGAGGCATGTGGGACCTTAGCTCCCTGACCAGGGATCAAACCCACACCCCCTGCACTGGAAGGCAAAGTCTTAGCCACTGCACCTCCAGGGAAGTCCCTCCATCTATTATTAATTAACATCTTATATTAATTAGTATGGTTCATTTGTTATAATTAATGAGCCAACATTAGTATATTATTAACTAAGGTCCATAGTTTTCTCAGATTTTCTTAATTTTACTGAATGTCCTTTTTCTGTTCCCGGATTCCATCCAGGATGCTACATTACATTTAATCTTCATGTCCCCTTAGGCTCTGCTACAGACTGAATGTTTGTGTCCCCATAAAATTCATATATTGAAACCTAATCTCCAATGTGATGATATTTGGAGGTAGGGCCTTTGGGAGGTGATCAGGTCAGGAGGCCAGATCCCTCATGAATGTGATTAGTGTTATAAAACGGACCCCAGAAATCTCTCTTGCCCCTTCCACCATGTGAGGACTTAGCAAGAAGACAGCTGTCTAGGAACCAGGAAGCAGTTCTTATCAGACACCAGATCTGCCGAAGCCTTAATCTTGGACGTCCTGGCTTCCAGAACTGTGAGAAATAAATATTATTTAAGCCAATAAATATTGTTCATGGGTTGCTGAAGTCCATTCAGCAGCCTGAATGGACTAAGGTGGGCTCTCCTTGGCTGTGGTTTTTCAGACTTCCCTTGTTTTCGATGACTTTGACAGTTTTGAGGAGTACTAGTCAGGCATTTTGTAGGATGCTCCTCTATTGGTGCATGTCTGGTGTTTCTGTCATGGTTAGACTGAGGTTATGGGCTTTGGGGAGGAAGACATCAGAGGTAAAAAGGACCATTTTTATCGTACCATATCAAGGGTATTATATTAGTTTCCTAGGGCTGTTGTAACGAAGCATCACAAACCAAGTGACTTAAAACAACATAAATTTGTTTTTTCACAGTTCTGGAGGCTAGAAGTCTGAAATCAAGGTGTTGGCAAGGACATGCAGCATCCGAAACCCATAGTGGGGAATCCTTCCTTGCTTCGTCCCAGCTTCCTTGACTCACTTGAGCTGCAGCACCTCAACTGCTGCCTCCATGGTCACGTGACGTTTCTCTCCTCACGTGTCTGTGTCTCTTCGCCTCTTCTTATACGGACACCAGTCACATTGGACTAATGGCCAACCCTACTCTAGCAGGACCCTGTCTTAACTAATTACATCTGCAAAGACCCAATTTTCAAATAAAGTCCATTCTGAGGTCCTGAGAAGGACATGAATTTTGGGAGGATGCTATTCAACTCGGTACCGGTACATACCATCAATGTGGTTTTTGACTGTTGATGTTGACTTTGGTCATCTGGCTGAAGTAGCATTTGCCAGGTCTCTCCACTATAATGTGACCCTTTTTCTTTCCCCCTTTCCATACTGTACTTTGGAAGGAAGTCACTTGGAAAAGCCCACATTTAGGGAGTGGGAAGTTATGCTTCCTCCCTTGAGGGTGGTGTAGCTACATAATTTATTTGGAATTCTTCTGAATGGGAGACTTGTCTCTTTTCCCCATTTACTACTTTATTCAATCAATCCAGTTACACGTAAAGCTGCATCAGAAGTGTTAACTCGTACCCCTGTGGGAAACAACTTAACTGATTAGGGTACAGTGCTCATGAGCCATTCCTTTTGCCTTTAGTCTAATAAACTCCATTCATTTAGGTCAGCACCTGTTTCCCCCACCCTCTTCAGTGAGGTCATTTCATACATTTAGAAAGATAGAGTTAGACTATCTTGTCACAGTCTGCATTCTTTCCTGGGATCCGCCAATCTCCTAAATGATTTTTTTAGAAATTTGCCTGGGGACTTCCCTGGTGGTCCAGTGGGTAAGACTCTGTGTTCCCAATGCATGGGGCCCAGGTTTGATCCCTGGTGGGGGAACTAGATCCCACATGCATGCCACAACTAAGAGTTCGCATGCCGCAACTAACAAGCCTGCATGCCGCAACTAAAGATCCCGCATGCCACAACGAAGATCCTGCCTGCTGCAACTAAGACCTGGCACAGCCAAAATAAATAAATATTTAAAGAAAGAAAGAAATTTGCCTGCACTAAGGTTCACTTTTGGTGTTGTAAAGTTCTATAGGTTGTGAAAAATGCATAATGTCATGTATCCATCATTACAGTATCATACAGAATAGCTTTACCACCCTAAAAATCCCTTGTACTTCATTTATTCATCACCAGCCCCCTGGTCTCAAATCCCTGGCAACCACTGGTCTTTTTACTGCCTCCCTAGTTTTGTCTTTTCAGAATGTGACATGGTTGGAATCAGGGTGTAGTTTTTTCAGAATGACTTCTTTCACTTAGCAATGTATATTTAACGTTCCTCCATGTCTTTTTGTGACTTGACAGTTTATTTCTACTTTTAGGTGACAAATATTCCATTGTATGAATGGACTGCCGTTGCTTTACCCATCCACCTTTGGATGGACATTTTCGTTGTTTGGTTGTTGACATTTTAGTTTTTGGAGATTATGAAAGCTGCTATAAATATTTGTGTGCAGGCTTTTGTATGGACAGAAGCTTTCAACTCAATTGGGTAAGTACCTAGAAAGATGATTGCTGGATCATGTGGTAGGATTATGTTTAGCTTTGTAAGAAACTGTCAAACTGTCTTCCAACGTGACTGTACCATTTTGTACTCTCACCAGCAATGAATGAGAATTCCTGTTGCTCTGTGTCTTCATCAGTACTCGATGTCAGTTTTTAAAATTTTAGTCATCCTAATAGATGTGTAGTGTCATCTTGTTTTGTTTTAATTTGCAATTCTGTGATGACATATGATATTGAGCACCTTTTCATATGCTTATTTGCTATCAGTATATCTTCTTTGGAGAAATGCCTGTTCAGACCTTTTGCCCGTTTTTATTTTTATTTATTTATTTTTTTGCAGTATGTGGGCCTCTCACTGTTGTGGCCTCTCCCGTTGCGGAGCACAGGCTCCAGACCTGCAGGCTCAGCAGCCATGGCTCACGGGCCCAGCCGCTCTGCGGCACGTGAGATCTTCCCGGACCGGGGCACGAACCCATGTCCCCTGCATCGGCAGGCGGACTCGCAACCACTGCGCCACCAGAGAAGCCCAGACCTTTTGCCCATTTTTAAATCAGGTTGTTTGTTTTCTTATTGTTGAGTTTCTTTTTTTTAATAGATCTTTATTGGAGTATAATTGCTTCACAAAACCGTGTTAGTTTCTGTTGCACAACAAAGCGAATCAGTCATATGCATATACATGTCCTCATATCCCCTCTCTCTTGAGCCTCCCTCCCATCCTCCCTATCCCACCCCTCTTGGTCATCGCAAAGCACTGAGCCGATCTCTCTGTGCTATGCGGCTGCTTCTCACCAGCCAACTATTTTACATTAGGTAGTGTATATATGTCGATGCTACTCTCACTTCGCCCCAGCTTCGCCCTCCCACCCCATGTCATCAAGTCCATTCTCTATGTCTACCTCTTTATTCCTGCCCTGCAACTAGGTTCATCAGTACGATTTTTTTTCTTTTTTTTTAGATTCCATATATATGCGTTAGCATACGGTATTTGTTTTTCTCTTTCTGACTTACTTCATTCGGTATGACAGACTCTAGGTCCATTCACCTTACTACAAATAACTCAATTTCATTTCTTTTTATGGCTGAGTAATATTCCATTGCATATATGTGCCACATCTTATTTATCCATTTATCTGTCGATGGACATTTAGGTTGGTTCCATGTCCTGGCTAATGTAAATAGTGCTGCAATGAACATTGTGGTGCATGTCTCTTTTTAAATTATGGTTTTCTCAGGGTATATGCCCAGTAGTGAGATTGCTGGGTTATATTGTAGTTCTATTTTTAGTTTTTTAAGGAACCCCCATACTGTTTTCCCTAGTGGTTGTATCAGTTTACATTCCTACCAACAGTGTAGGAGGGTTCCCTTTTCATCACACCCTTTCCAGCATTTATTGTTTCTAGCTCTTTTGATAATGGCCATTATGACCAGTGTGAGGTTATACCTCATTGTAGTTTTGATTTGTATTTCTCTAATAATTAGTGATGTTGAGTATCTTTTCATGTGCCTCTTGGCCAACTGTATGTCTTCTTTGGTGAAATGTCTATTTAGGTCTTCTGCCCATTTTTTAACTGGATTGTTTGTTTTTATGATATTGAGCTCCATGAGCTGTTTGTATATTTTGGAGATTAATCCTTTGTCTGTTGTTTCATTTGCAAATATTTTCTCCCATTCTGAGGGTTGTCTTTTTGTCTTGTTTATAGTTACCTTTGCTGTGCAAAAGCTTAATTAAGTCCCATTTCTTTATTTTTGTTTTTATTTCTGTTACTCTAGGAGGTGGGTCAAAAAAGATCTTGCTGTGGTTTATGTCAAAGAGTGTTTTTCCCTAAAAGTTTTATAGTGTCTGGTCTTACATTTAGGTCTTTAATCCATTTGGAGTTTATTTTTGTGTATGGTGTTAGGGAGTGTTCTAATTTCATTCTTTTACATGTAGCTGTCCAGTTTTCCCAGCACCACTTATTGAAGAGGCTGTCTTTTCTCCATTGTATATTCTTGCCTCCTTTGTCATAAATTAGGTGCCCATTTGTGCATGGGTTTATCTCTGGGCATTTTATCCTGTTCCATTGTTCTATATTTCTGTTTTTGTGCCGGTACCATACTGTCTTGATTACTGTAGCTTTGTGGTATAATTTGAAGTCAGGGAACCTGATTCCTCCAACTCCATTTTTCGTTCTCAAGATTGCTTTGGCTATTCGGGTCTTTCCATATGAATTGTAAGATTTTTTTGTTCTAATTCTGTGAAGAATGCCATTGGTAGTTTGATAGGGATTGCATTGAATCTGTAGATTGCTTTGGGCAGTATAGTCATTTTCACAATATTGATTCTTCCAATCCAAGAACATGGTATATTTCTCCATCTGTTTATGTCATCTTTGATTTCTTTCCTCAGTGTTTTATAGTTTTCTGAATACAAGTCTTTCACCTCCTTAGGCAGGTTTACTCCTAGGTATTTTATTCTTTTTGTTGCAATGGTAAATGGGAGTGTTTCCTTAATTTCTCTTTCTGATTTTCGTTGTTGGTGTATAGGAATGCCAGAGATTTCTGTGCATTAATTTTGTATACTGCAACCTTACCAAATTCATTGATTAATTCTAGTTTTCTGGTGGCAACTTTAGGATTTTCTATGTATAGTATCATGTCATCGGCAAAGAGTGACAGTTTTACTTCTTCTTTTCCAATTTGTATTCCTTTTATTTCTTTTTCTCTGACTGCTGTGGCTAGGACTTCCAAAACTATGTTGAATAAGAGTGGCAAGAGTGGACATCCTTGTCTTGTTCCTGATCCTAGTGGAAATGCTTTCAGTTTTTCACCATTGAGTATGATGCTTGCTGTGGGTTTGTCATATATGGCTTTTATTATGTTGAGGTAGGTTCCCACTATGCCCATTTTCTGGAGAGGTTTTATCATAGATGGGTGTTGAATTTTGTCCAAAGCTTTTTCTGCATCTATTGAGATGATCATATGGTTTTTATCCTTAATTTGTTAATGTGGTGTATCACATTGATTGATTTGCGTATACTGAAGAATTCTTGAATCCCTGGGATAAATACCACTTGATCACGGTGTATGATCCTTTTAGTGTGCTGTTGGATTCTGTTGCTAGTATTTTGTTCAGGACTTTGCATCTCTGTTCATCAGTGATATTGGTCTATAATTTTCTTTTTTTGTGATATTTTTTTCTGGTTTAGGTGTCAGGGTGATGGTGGCTTTGTAGAATGAATATGGGAGTATTTCTCCCTCGGCAATATTTTGGAAGAGTTTGAGAAGGATTCGTGTTAGCTCTTCTCTAAATGTTTGATAGAATTCGCCTGTGAAGCCATCTGGTCCTGGACTTTTGTTTGTTGGAGAATGTTTAATTACGGTTTCAATTTCATTACTTGTGATAGGTCTGTTTATATTTTCTAATTCTTCCTGGTTCAGTCTGGAAAATTGTACAAGAATTTGTCCATTTCTTTGTGGTTGTCCATTTTATTGGCATATAGCTGTTTGTAATAGTCTCTTATAATCCTTTGTATTTCTGCAGTGTTGGTTGTGATTTCTACTTTTTCATTTCTAATTTTACTGATTTGCGTCCTCTCCCTTTTTTTCTTGATGAGTCTGGCTAAGGGTTTATCAATTTTGTTTATCTTCTCAAAGAACCAGCTTTTAGTTTTATTGTTCTTTGCTATTGATTTCTTCGTTTCTATTTATTTCTGCTCTGATCTTTATGATTTCTTTCCTTTTACTGACTTCGGGGTTTCTTTGTTCTTCTTTCTCTAGTTGTTTTAAGTGTAGGGTTAGATTGTTTATTTGAGATTTTTCTTGTTTCTTGAGGTGAGATTGAATTGCTATAAACTTCCCTCTTAGAACTGCTTTTGCTGTGTCCCATAGGTTTTACGTCATTGTGTTTTCATTGTCATTTGTTTCTATGTATTTTTTTTCTTCTTTGATTTCATCAGTGATTTCTTGATTATTTAGTAGTGCATTGTTTAGCTTCCATGTATGTGTGTTTTTTACAGGTTTTTTTTCCTGTAATTGATTTCCAATTTCATAGTGTAGTGGTCAGAAAAGATGCTTGATACAATTTCAATTTTCTTAAATTTTCCGAGGCTTGATTTGTGATCCAAGATGTGATCTATCCTGGAGAATGTTCCATGTGCACTTGAGAAGAAAGTGTATTCTGCCACTTTTGGGTGGAATGTTCCATAAATATCAACTAGATCTATCTGGTCTATCATGTCATTTAAAGCTGTGTTTCCTTATTTATTTTCTGTTTGGATGATCTGTCCATTGGTGTAAGTGGGGTGTTAAAGTCCCCTACTATTATTGTGTTGCTGTCGATTTCTCCTTTCATGGTTGTTAGCAGTTGCTTTATGTATTGAGGTGCTCCTCTGTTGGGTGCATAAACATTCATAATTGTTACCTCTTCTTCTTGGATTGATCCTTTGATCATTATGTAGTGTCCCTCCTTATCTCTTGCAACAGTCTTTATTTTAACGTCTCTTTTATCTGAGACGAGTATTGCTACTCCAGCTTTCTTTTGATTTCCATTTGCATGGAATATCTTTTTCCATCCCTTCACTTTCAGTCTGTATGTGTCCCTAGGTCTGAAGTGGGTCTCTTGTAGACAGCATATATATGAGTCTTGTTTTTGTATGTATTCAGCCAGTCTGTGTGTTTTGCTTGGGGCATTTAATCCATTTACATTCAAGGTTATTATCGATATGTATGTTCCTATTACCATTTTCTTAATTGTTTTGGGTTTGTTTTTGTGGGTCTTTTTCTTCTCTTGTGTTTCCGGCCTAGAGAAGTTTCTTTAGCATTTGTTATAAAGCTGGTTTGGTGGTGCTGAATTCTCTTAGCTTTTGTTTGTCTGAAAAGCTTTTGACTTCTCTATTGAATCTGAATGAGATCCTTGCTGGGTAGAGTAATCTTGGTTGTAGGTTTTTCTCTTTCAGCACTTTAAGTATATCCTGCCACTCCCTTCTGGCTTGCAGAGCTTCCACTGAAACATCAGCTGATAACCTTATGGGGATTCCTTTGTATGCTATTTTTTGTTTTTCCCTTGCTGCTTTTAATATTTTTTCTTGGTATTTAATTTTTGTTAGTTTGATATATATGTGTCTTGGTGTGTTTTTCCTAGGGTTTATCCTGTATGGGACTCTCTGTGCTTCCTGTACTTGGGTGACTATTTCCTTTCCCATGTTAGGGAAGTTTTCCACTATAATCTCTTCAAATATTTTCTCAGACCCTTTCTTTTCCTCTTCTTCTTCTGGGACCCCTATAATTCGAATGTTGGTGCATTTAGTGTTGTCCCAGAGGTCTCTGAGACTGTCTTCCATTCTTTTTTCTTTATTCTGCTCCTCGGCAGTTATTTCCACCATTTCATCTTCCATCTCACTTATTCATTCTTCTGCCTTCATTATTCTGTTATTGATTCCACCCAGTGTAGTTTTCATTTCAGTTATTGTGTTGTTCATCTCTGTTTGTTTGTTCTTTAGTTCTTCTAGATCTTTGTTAAACATTTCTTGTATTTTCTCAATCCATGCTTCCATTCTATTTCCGAGATTCTGGATCATCTTTACTATCATTACTCTGAATTCTTTTTCAGGTAGATTGCCTATTTCCTCTTCATTTATTTGGCCTTCTAGGTTTTTACCTTGCTCCTTCATCTGTGACATATTTTTTTGCAGTCTCATTTTTTTTTTTTTTTTTTTTATGAGGGGGATTGTGTTCCTGTTTTATGGGTTGTTTGGCCTGAGGCTTCCAACACTGGAGTTTGTAGGCTATTGGGTAGAGCTGGGTCTTGGTGCTCAGATGAGGAACTCTGTGAGACCTCACTCCAATGAATATTCACAGGGGTCTGAGGGTCTCTGTTAGTGCAATGGTTTGGACTCGGAGCTCCCACTGCAGTAGCTTCCCCCCGACTCCGTGTTGGCAAATCAAGATCCCACAAGCCGTGTGGGGTGGCCCCCCAAGAAAAAAAGAGAGAACAATAACAAAGTAAAAAATAAAATTAGACTAGGAAACTGACAGCTATGTTAGAAAGAATGTAAAAATAAAAATATAGATGAATCAATAACCACAAGGTATGTCAGTACCATAATAGTAAAAAAGAGGAGGAGGGAAAAGAAAAAAAAAAGGAGGGGGGAAAGGCCTTGGCTGTGGAGAGTGGGGCCTAAGAAAGGGCGAGGTTTGGGTGGTGGGCGGGGCCAATGCTCAGGACCTACAGGGCTGGAAAACCCTGGGGGCTGTGGGCGGTGGGGCTTAGGCTCCAGGAACAGTAGGGGCCCAGGCATGCCCCACACCCCTGGTCTCAGAGGGCAGGGCACCTCACCAGGGAGCCCAGCAGGCTTCCTGGGCTCGAGTGGGCAGGGCAATCATCCTCCACTCCTCTCCTGCTCCTCCCAGAGGGTCCCTCCTGCCTGCCTCTCCTGATCCCCCCCGGCCTCCCTCCTATGCTCCCAAGGACCCACGCAGCCTGGATGGAACTTGGAGGGCAGGGGATCGGCCTGGGAGCTCAGCAGGCTCTCCGTGACCCAGTGGGCGGGGCAATCGCCCTCCACTCCTCTCCCACCTGTCTTTCCTGATCTCCCTGGACTCCCTTCTATGCCCCCAGGACCCACACGGCCTGGAGGGGGCTTTGGATTGCAGGGGACCAGCTTGGGAGCTCAGCAGGCTCCCCGGGCCCCAGTGAGCAGGGCAATCGCCCTCCGCTCCTCTCCCGTGCCTCCTGGAGAGTCCCTACCACCTGCCTCTCCTGATCTCCCTGGCCTCAGGGGTGCCGATCTGGTCTGACCTCCAGTTCTCCTCCCCCCTCGGTCCCCCTACATCCTACTGGTTCACTCTGGGGTTCCTCCTGTCTCCTTGGGGGTTAGAGTCCCCACCAGCAGCCGGCAGGCGCCCTAGTTGTGGGGAGACGCTAAGTCCACGTCTTCCCACACCACCATCTTGACTCCTCCTTTTGGGTTTTAAGAGCACATCTAGCATCCAAATCTTGGTTTCTAAAAACTATTCCTGACTAAAAGGAACAGAACTCCTTGGAAAAGCAGTTGATTACTGATCTGGGCAGGGAAAAGACAAGATGAGCCTGGAGCATCTTACGGTACTACAATGTAAGACGGTGCTCATAAAAAGGTAAGGGCCAGTCTAAAGGGCAGACAAGCCTATATGACAGAGGCCCCCAGTGACCAAAGCTGGGATAATCTGAACAACAAAATAAATAATGATTGTATTAGATTATAACCTAGGGAATAAAAAAAAATCCATGAGTCTATATTGGTAATGTACAAATGATTCAGTAAGTAAATAAATGAAGCAGAAGGGATGGCTCTTCCTTAGAGAATAATTCTAACTAAATAATATCGAAGAAATAAGAGACATAGAAAATCACTGTTAGAATGCCATGACAACAATGAAGGCAGGCAAGATCCACCAATGGATGCTACAAATCATGAGTGAAAGTGAGGTGAAACAGGATATTTGCAGCCTTAAACTTTCTACCCTGGTATATTCATTAACTGCAAAGAGAAAAATAGTAACTTCACAGCGCAGAAACACCACAGACGTGAACTAAACTAAATGATCCAGGCTATTGCCATCAGTAATAAGACATACTGACCCCTTACACTGCTGATGTGATATACTGAGAAGGGAACATCACTTCTGTAGCATTCTTGCCAAAACTGCATGGCTTCCATCTACTCGTGAGAGAACATCAGACAACCCACACTGAGGAACGTTCAGTACAGTAACTGATCCATACTCCTCAAAATGTCAAGGTCAGAAAGACAAGGAGAGACTGAGGAACTGTCACAGACTGTGGGAGATGAAGGAGACAAGACAACTAACACCCCAGAAAACCAGAGGACATTAGTGGAAGAACGGGTGAAATCAAATTTGCAGTTTAGTAATGTACCAATTCTCTAATTGTATCAATTAGTATGTTACTAATTAGTTTTGATAATTGTACTGTGGTTATGTATAATGTAAACATTAGTGAAAACTAAGTGAAGGGTATACAGAAACTTTCTGTACTATTTTTGCAGCTTTTCTGTAAGTCTAAAATTATTTTGAGGGACCTCCCTGGTGGTCCAGTGACTAAGACTTCGTGCTCCCAATGCAGGGGACCTGGGTTCGATCCCTGGTCAGGGAACTAGATCTCACACGCCGCAACTATGAGTTTGCCTCAACTACAGATCCCACATGCCACAATTAAGACCTGGTGCAGTCAAATAAATAAAATAAAATAAATAAATATTTTTAACAAAAATAAATAAATAAATGAAATGATTTTGAAATAAAAAGGTAAAAATAATTTGGATACTCACCCTTTATCTGTTAATCATATGAAAATATCTTCCTCTTTGGGCACTCTGGTTGAGTTGATGCGTCTCCGGGCTGGAATGTTAGCTGTTCCTTCCAAAGGCCATTCCTTCTATTGCTCTGTCAGATCGGTGGCCTCAGGATGGGGAGGCAGACATTAGGATTAGTGGATCCCATGGTCATCTGCCCATTACTGCGCCCGCCTTTGCTAAAAAGTGGGTCACTTGGCCTGAGGGGATGGTATGTGATATACCATGTCGGTGGGTCAAACACTGTGTGAGCCTTCAGATGCTGGTGCTGGCTGAGGCCATGCAGGCGGGAGAGGCTAACCCATACGCATAATGTGTACTGCACTGATTTCAGTCAAGATAAATTGCTCCCTTTCCAGAGTGGCAAGGGTCTGACGTGGTCAACTTGTTACCAAGTGGCTGGCTGCTCTCCCTGAGGAATGGTGCCATGTGGCAGATTCAGTGTCGCTGTAGGGGGAACACTCACTCAGCAGTGGCAGTAGCTAGGTCAGCCTTAGTGAGTGGGTGTCCATGCCGGTGGACCTGTTACTGGCCTCTCCCCTACTGCCATTGTGCCAGCGCTGGGGGGGTCTTTCACAGCGGCTGGCCGATGACTGCTGGCTGAATCACGCTGTTTACTTGGTTTAGTCTCTTCCACGGTAGATGCTCTCTGGTGGGCGTTAACATATGATACATGTGCTATAAAGACCTCACTTTGTGTCTGGTCCTCAAGATCCATCTATGTGCCTCTTCTCCAAACCTCCTTGACCCTGATGTTCCAATCTCCTCATAGGCCCCTGACCAACCAGCCAAGCCATTCACCATTGCCCCTTTTCTTTCTACAAAAGGGGATGACTAGGTGCATGACCTGGAGGTCTGCCAATCGGGAGGATCTCAGGGTTACTCCCAAGTGGGGCTGTAGTACAACAGTCCGTCTTCAGCTCAAACCCTCATATTGAGCCAATCCATTCACGAATCAAGCTTGAACTTTTTCCTCCTCCATCAGCTGGTCATAAGAGTTCCCCCATACAGCTGTAGGTGTGAGCTGAGGGAAAGGTACTGGCCAAGCAATGGTGGGTGACATGGGGGTCTGGGCCACCTATTCATGCAGCTGACTTTGTCCTCTGGCTCTGCTTGTGCCCAATTTTCTTGTCCCCCTTTTTGTTTTGGACCTGCCTGACTTTATGACTTGGTCTGATAGAAGACAGGTCATGACAGCCAGCTCTGGCCACATGATCACTCAATGGTATCTTGTGGTCACACTCACCATCTTAACCAGGACCCAGTAGTAGGCCGGGGCAGTTTTTTTGTATAGTGTGTAGGTCTCTGTTGCAGATGTCATGACCCTGCTTCAGAACCTTAGGAATCTCTATCATGGCTCTTCTTTTTAGGGTTTGCCACAAAACTCTACCTGGCATCTCTCCTCCATCCATAGATACCTCTAGTACCAACAGCTACATGTGGCTAACGGCTACCATATTGGAAAGCACAGATACAGAACATTGCTATCAGTTCAGCAAGTGTATTAGTACCACATCTAGATGTAACAGTTTACAAGAAGTACAGAATCTCACAAGGATACAATCATCCAAAAACAGAATGCGGAAAATTCTACAGAACAAGTGACCCAGTTTCTTTAACAAATAAATGTCATGGAAGAATGGGGGAGGGGGAAACTGTTCTAGATTAAGACGCTTATGAGACACATTAACCAAATACATTGTGTGGACTTTCCCTGGATCTTGATTTGAAGTAACCAACTGTAAAAGAAATGTTTTTCGAGATAAGCCAGTTAAGCAACACACTGAGAATGGAAATGTGGGCTCATTCAAATGTGGTTGGGGAGAAGGACCCAAGTAGGAGTTTGTATTCCTGGTTTGACTGGGAAGAAAAACAAAGCCAGAAATAGCTTTATCTCAGTAATGTTAGCAACACGCTTCTTCAAATTTGCTGTGGGAGGAAAACAGAGCTTGGAATGCTTTCAAGAGCAGCAGCCACATCACTCCCCTCGATCCTGGGATATGCCCAGTGGGAGAGTGGAGACAAAGGGATGCGACAGTCTTTTCCTTCACTTATCTGGCAAACTGCTGCTCATCCTTAGCACTCCTCTTCCAGGAAGTCTTCCTGGCTTGCCTTACTGCCCTACCCAATCCTAACCCCCAAGAGCCTCCCTGTGCTTTCCTCCTCATAGTCCCAATCAAGGCCTACCCTAACTGTGACACCGGAGCTGGGATTTGCAGGGTGAGAAAGATCAAGGGTGTGTCCCAAGCCCCTGAGCCTTGCTGGAGCTCTGGGTATTCGGACCACAAGAAGCCACTGCATAGTCTTAAGCCAGGAAGTGGCGGCTGTTCTGTTTCCCTTTGTGCTCAGTAAGCCTCACCTCTCCTTTAAGAAGTACTGACTCAGCGAGGGCTGGCAGGGCCACCTTAAGGCCGTGCCACCTTAAGCAGCCCTGCCCCCAGCACAACCAATAGGCTGGGGTGGTCACCGGCTGTTGCCCAGCTATGGCCAGCCTGCTCCGGGCTGCAACTTGGGGGATGTGCCCCTGGAGGGGCTACTGCTCCAGGGGGACGCAGGTAGGTGGGAGGAGAGGAGCCCCTTAGAGGGTGGGGGGCCCCCGATGCCGAGTTCCGGCCAGACTCTGTGCTGCCCCAGCACCAGGAGACCTTGAGCAGAGGCTCGCTGGCCTCACCCCAGGTCAAATGTGGGTGTCCAGTGCGCTGGGCCGAAGCCCTCAGAGCTGCCATGAGTGGGGCTGGGGGGTGTCAACTGAAAAATTTGTGGACTCTAGGGCACCCCTTTGAGGCCCCGGAATACACACACATTTTGAAAGAATGCCTGGGAGGCAAGGAGCTGGGTTCTAGGCCAGGCCCTGTCCTGGACTTGCTGGCCTCTTTTCCTCATCTGTAAAATGGGAAGAAATCCCCAGAAGGGCTCCAAGAGCCCTCCGAGCCCCCGGCCGAAGCGGGGTAGGGGTGTGGGTGCCTCTGTTCACAGGCAATGGAACCCCCACTCCCACCCCTCCCACTGGCCAGGTGGCCCCAGGTATCTTTGAGTGACCCTGCCAATGTGTTTCTCCCCTGCAGGGTGAACTCAGCGAGGGCTTTGTGGAGGCTTTGAAGGCAGTTGTGGGGAGCCCCCATGTGACTACTGCTGCTGTGGTCCGAGAGCAGCACGGGCACGATGAGTCAATGCACAGGTGGGCTCCGCCACACCCCTGCAACAGAACCCCTGGCTGGGAGTGAGGGTCCTGGGTTATCTTCTGCCCCTCAACCCCCGCCATCTGTTTTTGGGTGCTCTGGCATCCTCCACCTCTCCTCTATGCCCCCAGAAGGGTGTTCTCTGCCCCTCGACCGCTGTGCAGCCTCAGGCCCTGCCATACCTTCAAACTTGATTAGGACCAGAGGGTACCACACACCCCTACATTGCTGAGGGTCTGGTTCCAGGTGCCAACCTCCAGACGCCGTGGTGTGGCCCCAGAATGTGGAGCAAGTCAGCCGGCTGGCAGCCCTGTGCTATGGCCAAGGCGTGCCCATCATCCCATTCGGCTCCGGCACCGGGCTTGAGGGTGGAGTCTGTGCCGTGCAGGTATGTATGGTGGGTGGCCAACTCCCCTGGCCAGGCTCTAGTCCCAACACAATTGTCACACCGGCAGCTGCCTCCTCCACCACACCAGCCTGGCTGGCCAGGTCCAGCCCTCCTTACCTGCCATCCCGGGGCTCTGGTCTGGCTGCTGGGAGGTCGGCCTCGAGCTGGGGTCCTGGCGAAAGATGTAGGTCAGTGACCGCTTGAACGCCCTCCGCCAGGGCGGCGTCTGTGTCAACCTGACCCACATGGACCGAATCCTGGAGCTGAATCCGGAAGACTTCTCTGTGGTGGTGGAGCCCGGCGTCACCCGCAAAGCCCTCAACTCCCACCTGCGCGACAGCGGCCTCTGGTTCCCTGTGGGTAGGCTGGGGCTCCAGGACTTTCCTGGGCCTGGAGAGCTCCCTGGTGGCAGGGGTGTTTCTGGGGCTTGGCGGGACCCCTCTGCCCACGGGCACCCGCCCCAGGCTTCCTTCTGCCTGCCCTCTGCCGTCCAGACCCAGGTGCAGACGCCTCTCTCTGCGGCATGGTGGCCACCGGCGCCTCGGGCACCAACGCTGTGCGCTACGGCACCATGCGCGACAACGTGCTGAACCTGGAAGTGGTGCTGCCGGGAGGGCAGCTGCTTCACACCGCGGGCCCGGGACGTCACTTCCGGTGAGCGCCCTCTATCGGCGGCGACGGGGGCCTCCTGGAGAGGCGGGTCATGAAACTGCCCTGTGGGCCAAAGCTGGTGGTCCGGAGGCCGATTTGGGCTGTGCCAGGAAACGGCTGCCTGGGTGGCAGTCTGCACAGAGGCGGGTCAGCCCAGACCTCAGGCTTAGCTCCCCACCTGGCTTCTGGCCAGAAATCCGTCGTCACGTGGCCTGGGCACTCACCTACCTCATGTCCCCGGGGACCCAGGAAGAGCGCAGCTGGCTACAACCTCACTGGGCTGTTTGTGGGCTCCGAGGGGACGCTGGGCCTCATCACGGCCGCCACACTGCGCCTGCACCCTGCCCCTGAGGCCACGGTGGCCGCCACCTGTGCCTTCCCCAGCGTCCAGGCGGCCGTGGACAGCACCGTACACATCCTCCAGGCTGCAGTGCCCGTGGCCCGCATTGGTGAGCCTGGGATTGGACCGTCCAGGTGGGCTCCCCAGAGGAGGCCCCCTTTGAAGGCCACGCGTCACCTCACGTGGCCTCTCCTTGGTCCCAGAGTTCCTGGATGACGTCATGATGGATGCCTGCAACAGGCATAGCAAGCTGAACTGCTGCGTGGCGCCCACGCTCTTCCTTGAGTTCCACGGCTCTGAGCAGGCGCTGGCAGAGCAGGTGCAGCGCACAGGTGTGCTGGGGTGCTGTGGGCGGGGCGGGGCGGGGCCCGGGCTGCCCCAGAGTAGGGCCTGGTGTCAACCCCCCGCCCCCGACAGAGGAGATCATCCGGCACAACGGAGGCTCTCACTTCTCCTGGGCCAAGGAGGCGGAGGACCGCAGCCGGCTCTGGGCAGCGCGGCACAACGCCTGGTACGCTGCCCTGGCGCTGCGGCCGGGCTGCAAGGTGAGCGGGCTGGGGTGGACACGGGAGCCTTTCCTCAGCCTACTGCCCTATTGTCCAGGGCAGCAGGCAGAGGCCCCGGCAGGCAGGACTGCCAAATCCTCGGGAGGGAGCCCCTGCCCCAAGCCAGGCCCTGGGTGCAGAGACCAAGGAGGGGCAGTGTGGACACGGAAGGCAGGCTTCAGGGAGGAAGAGGTGGTGAAGCGGAAGGTGGTAGCCAACAGGAAGGGGAGGCTGGGCTCCAGGTGCTGGGGGGCCTGCACGGTAGCGGGGGTGGGGAGCAGGGTGAGAGCCCTGGGAGCCTAGCCGGGCCAGTCGCCTTGTTGCACAGGGAAACTGAGGCTTAGAGACAGCAGGCACGTTCATGTGAGAGGCCGAGCCCCCTGAGCCCATTCATACCCTTGACCCCTTACCTCCCGGGCAGGCTGGGTGAGGGAGGGAAGCTCACCGGCCTGCCTCGACTCAGGGCTATTCCACCGACGTGTGTGTGCCCATCTCCCGGCTGCCGGAGATCCTGGTGCAGACCAAGGAGGACCTGCAGGCCTCGGGACTCACAGGTTCTGCCTGCCCCATGCGGGGCGCGGTGGGAGGGTGGAGGCGGGGCTGGGGCAGCAGCTGTGTCCTCTGGGCCCCCAGGAACCATCGTTGGGCACGTGGGTGACGGCAATTTCCACTGCATCCTGGTGGTAGACCCGGAGGACCACGAGGAGCTCCTCAGGGTCAAGGCCTTTGCAGAACAGCTGGTCAGGTAAGGGCAAAGCGGGAAGCAGGGTGGGGCAGAGCTGAGGGAAGTAGGAGGGGGCACCTGCTGAGGACCTCTTCCCGCTGCTTCCCAGGCGAGCACTGGCACTCCGTGGCACGTGCACAGGGGAACATGGCATCGGTCTGGGCAAGCGGCAGCTGCTGCAGGAGGAGGTGGGCACGGTGGGCATTGAGACCATGCGGCAGCTCAAGGCCACGCTGGACCCCCGAGGCCTCATGAACCCAGGCAAGGTGCTGTGAGGGGCTCGGAGCACCTGGCCCACAAGCCCTCAGAGAGTGGCACCTCCCGTTCCGGAAACTGTTTTCCTGCCATGGAACAGCTCTGTCTTTGCCTAGACCCTGCAGGGGTCTTCGCCAGCCCGCTAGCCCTTTCATCCAAGCCGAGGCCAGAGAGAGGAGGGAGAAGCCTGGTCGGCCGTCTTCTCCCTGGCCCTCTTGCTGGCCTCAGGAGCCTTTGGTCCAGTAAATGGCTCAGGGTCATTCCCGGTGAAGCTGCTTCCTCTCTGCTCGCTTACGCATCCTGTAAGGTGGTGTGGGTCAGTCACCCCAAAGACTAGGACGACCCCCCTCCAGCTTAGCCTCCCCACTGCCAGGGCAGGAGAACAAAGGCTGGGGGCCCCAGCACCCATAGCCCAACTCCATCTGCCTGGTGACAGGAATGCTCCTTTGCTGGTGGGGGAAGGGACCTTCCGCTCCACACTCATAGACCCCCAAAATAAACCTGAACCCCACATGCAGTTGTCTGGAGATAAGCAGGCAGCACCTGTGAATGAACCCCTGTGCCTGCCCGCCCCAACTCCTCCAAGTTCTTTGTCCTTTGGCTGGTGATGTCGTCGTCCCTCATCCCGGGCCTGCCCTCTGACTTGCTGCAGCCTGAGGAGGGGCAGCTGCTCTGCCTCTCAGAGCCCCAGGGCCTAAGGACTTGCCCATGTCCATCATCACTTACCACAGACTGCCCCACTGAGCCCCAACTGTACTCTAGAACATTCTGAACATGTCCTTCAAGTGGCTGCTACCAACCATTGCAAATGGAAGTGATTTTCCTGGTACCACACCTCTCCACAGTGTGATGTATTATACTACCAGCTTTTTTGCCTCAACCTCAGGCTCTGTCCACCCTGGGGCCTGCCCCTGCCTCCCTCAGGATTCCTGATCAGAGGACCTTGTCCGGGGTACCTGGCAGTTGTTCCCCCTAAGCCCACGAGAGGGCGCCCGACACCTCAGAGCTTAGACACCAGTATCTGCTCGGGGCAGTGGTGCCCAACACTCACCTCTGCAGGGACCTGCAGCTCTCAGCTCTGGGCCCCCCACTTCCCAGGGTCTAGCAGGTGTCTGGAGTCCTGGAAACCAGTCTCTAAGCTCTCCACGCCCCTGCAGGTCCCAGGAGCCTCTAGTGCAGGCCCATCTCCCTCACCCCAAGGCCTTGGCCCTTAGGAAAAGGGCTGGGCGAGGGGAGCCAGGGGCACACTCCATCTCGCCTCACTCCCATTCTCCCAAGCCACCTCTGAGCTCCTTCCCTGCCTCCACTCCCTCCACCCCTCCCCACCTCTCCCCTCAGCTGTTCAGGCAGCCCCTCCGGCTCCTGAGACCAGCTCGGTTCTTGGAACCCCTCCTTTCTGCTAACTTGGGGCTGAGCCCTGAGTTCGCTCCTCTGTGACATTTCTGTCCCTTGGATGTGCCAGGGGGTGGTGTGGGGCAAGTCCCATGGGCCCTCCCCCACAAGCACCCAATAAAGCGGACTCGAACCATCTAACCATCAGCCACCAGTGCCCTCCCCTCCACGCAGGCAGCCTGCCACCAGCAGACCCCCGGGGCAGCATTCTGCAGGCGCAGGCTCCTCCCCCACAGGGCAGGGCTTGTCTCTGATGTGCCCCTCAGTGCCTGGCAACTAGTAGGTGTTCAGCAAATGGCCACTTCCCCACAATTCTTTACTAGGAAAAACTCCAAAGATGCAGGACAGTTGGAAGAACAAGTACGCTGTTCACGGAAACACTAGCCACTGAAGATTCAACAAGGAATATTTTTGCCTTACTTGCTTCGTGCATGTATCTTTTGGGGAACCATTTGGAATTGAGTTACAAATTTGTTGACATCATTCACCTACATAATTCAGCATCTATTCCCTAGGAATAAGGACCTAAAAACCTCGACACCATTAAATGGCTCCTAGATGACTGGTTTTAGTGAGGTGCCCCTTTCCAGGAAGCACCCTCCCCTTCACGTGTGCTGGGCCCTTAGCAGAGGGAGTGGGTGGAACCCACCTCCCAGTGCCTGCCAATTCCCTCCCCTCCCGGAAAGGCAGAGTTGAGGAGAGCTGTTGGGATGGAGGATGACAGACACCAGTTCCATCTGGAAAGCCCGGACAACCCCGGTCCTACCCCCGCCCAGGAGCTGGCAGTCTGGGTCTGAATTTGGAGGAGACGGCAACCAGCAGAGGGCTGCAGTGTGCCAGGTGGGAGTGAAGTCGCTGGGGGTGGGATAGGCACCAGCCCCAGGAACCTGGAATAGCAGCCGGCGTGGGCTCCAGCCCTGCCCCAACCCAGCTCGACCCCTCAGCTCACCCAGGGCGCTGCCAAGGCTGCCTGGCCTAAGCCACCGAGGTGGGCACAGAGGCCTCCTCTGCCTGCAGGCCCAGGGGTCAGGCAAGGAGATCCTCAGGGCCAGCTTTGCTGGAGGAATTAAATATAGAACAGGCAGACATAGTTGCCAGGCAGAAGCAGGAGGTGCTGTGAATAGAACAGTGCTCTTTGCGGTGACAAAGCCACGAGCGAGCCTGCTATGCACGTGCCAGGGGCTTCTGGGCAGATCCTCTGACCCTCACGGTGGCCTCTGAGCTGCGTGACTTTGTTCCCACTTCACGTGTGAGGCATCTGAAGTTCAGATGAAGCCCTTTCCCCAGCGTGGTTCTGCCAGACAGAGAAGCCCCATACAGACAGTTTAGAGCCCAGGTTTTCGCCACCATGGTGACTGCGGGTCCCCGGGGTCACTACCCCACGAGCTCAGACCCACAAACTCCTCTTGAGTATTTCTCTGAAATGCTGAGTGTGCCAGTGCCTTGGCTCAGATTTGCCCACCAGCCTGCAATGCCCTTGTACAGAGCAGGTGCTTCAGCAAGCGTCTGACAGAAGACAACTGCAGAGCCTGGGCCTGGTGGGGTTAGAGCCCATAGAGGCAGCAGCACACAGGAGGCCCGAGAAGGGGCGGAGCAGGCGTCTTCCTCCACAGCTTTCTTCACAGGCTCTGCAGGAGGCTCTGGAATGCCGCTCCGGGAGCCGGTCTGGCACAGGGACAGAGGCGCCAGGTGGGCACTGCTACCTGCTGCCCTGAGCTTCCCACCCAGGCCAAGGTGTGCCAACTCGTGTGAGCCCTGAGTGGCTGGTTCTAGTTCAAGGGCTCTGAGCTGGCTCGGCCCCAAACCAGGGCCTCATTCTGGGCCTCAATGAAGGATGCCCATGAGTCAGCACTGAGATGTGGCCGGAGCAACAGGAAGGGCAGGGTGTGGAATGGGGAGCCAGGGATTGGGCCGGGGGCGGTCTGGGCCAGTGCCTGGAAGAACCCGCATCCTTGCAGCCTCCATCCGCTGCAAGGTCTTTGCCCTGCAGATCTTTCCAGAAGAGTTCTGTCACGACCACTCCACAGCTGATGGCAGACAGATTCCACGAAGCTTGAATGGGTCATAAAGCTGCAGGACTCTGGCCTGACCTGCCACGTTCCCTCACCCGGGTGTGACTGCTGAGAACCACATCACACACCTGTAGCCCCGATGCTAGCCTTGAAGGAAGGCTAAGGAGGTAGGCAAGGGAGCAGGGGACAGACCGTCAATGCCCATTTCTTGATTGTGTAACAATACTTGATTAAAATGAAGTCACACAGTGCATCTTTTATTAGACATTATTTTAATACCATATCAAAACACCTTGACTAAGGAAGAAAGCCTTTTCCCCCAGCTTTGAACGTATTTTTAAACATTTTATAAGGTTTTTTTTTGTATTTTAAAATATAAATACAGAAACCTATCTTGCAGGGGCTGATGCCACATGTGAACATCAATGGCTAGAATGTTCTCAAACAGAATGCCTGAAAACAGGGGTAGCTGTACATATCCCTTTAACAAGTCTTTTGTTTGTCTAGGTTTTCTGGAAAAAAAAAAAAATCCACAAGGGTCTAAGAAAAACGTTCAGGCATTTTTGCAGGACACTTGTGATTGTTAAATCCTCTGAACTGACCAGAACCAGGAGGGAAGAGGGGAGGAGAAATGGAAAGGATGGGGGAGAAGGTCCTCAGGGGGTTGGTTTTTGGCAATGAAGTCAAGATATCAGGGTCCCAAGGGGAGAAAAGTGCAAAACCAAGCCAGAAAATTGGGGAAAAAAACCAACCAAACAACAACAACAAAAAAAACCAAGGCAGAGCGGTTGATGGAGAGACCGCCGGGTGCCGGGCACGGGAGGGCTGTGAGCTCTGCTCTGCGAGTGGCGAGAACCCGGCTCTGGTCGTTTTGTCACTGAGCGGGTTCTGGCCGGGCAGCAGACGGCAATCTGTAAACATCACGAGGGAAAACACCAGTCGACACTAGACATTTTTTTTTTATAATTTTTTTTTTTTTTTTGTAAACACTTTAGAGACAGACCCACAACGCCTTTCAAAGGTGAAAAAGAAAATGCCCTTTCCCTCCTGAGATGAGGATGAGGGGAAGGATATTGGGTGATTCTTTCTTCTCTCAAACTCGCTCTCATTCAATCTGGTGTCCTCAGGGAGAAAGGGAGAACCATTCTCTGGAAGTCAGTGCAGGAGGGGTGCCCTGTTCCCACTGGTGTCCCCAGCTCAGCTCTGCCCCAGTGTCCGAAGCCTCCTCTCAGGAACGGGGGCCTGGCTGTCCCTGTGGGGACCGTAAGATGTAAGTCGTGCTCCATCAGGCCCGAGGCCAGCTGCGTGCATCCCGCTGAGGCCGGGCAGGGGCACCTGTGGTTCCGGTCTGGGGGCCCCGAAGCCAAACATCATGCCGGGAATTTGGACTTGCAGCCAGCACCAAGCTCCATTCCCTCTGCCTCACTCTTCCCCTCGCCTTTTCTTCACCCCACGTCCTCAGTTTTTGAGGTGAAGGTAAAAAGGGCAAATGTCCCTGAATAGTTTGACATCATCAGCTGTTCTGGGAGTTTACTTGGGATAAATAAAATAAACCTAACAAAGAACAAAAGAAAACAAAAAACGAGAGAAAGAGGGAGAGGGAGAGAGAGAGGAGAGAGAGCGCAGAAGAGGCCCCCAAACCCTTGGATTCACGTGAGATGAGGTGGGTTTTGGTTTCTCATTTGGCAGAAAACAGAAGAATGCCAGCCCAGAACTTGGGAGGGACAGCTAGGATGGGACCGGAGAGAATGGTCCAGCAGTAAGCAGGGCGCCTGCGGGAGAAACGGGTTGGACGACGGTGACAGGGGAGCACATGTGCGCATCTCGGGAGGAAGCTGGTTGTGCTTGTCTGCTGTGCAAACAGGGGCTTGGGTGGCGGGGCCCCAGGTCTGGCCTGGAGGCCTCAGATTCATCTGGAAGAGGGTGAGGTCGGTGGGTGCAGGCAGGAAGAACCAGCCAAGAGCTGACTGCCGACAAGCGCTGCAGGGAACGAGGCGCCGTCCCACACTCAGTCTTGTCCAATGAGTGTGCTGTCCACGTGGGGATGCAAGCGAGATTCTCCCATCCCCAAAGAAGCAGCAGAGACACCCACGCCGCCGAGGGGCAAGGACCTGCCCTGGCCCCCCAGCAAGCACGAGGCACAGCTGGGGTGCAAAGCAGCATCCTGTCCCAGGGCTTGTGCTGCTTTTCCTGCCCAGCACTTTCCAAGGGACCTTCCTGAACCTTCCTCGGGGAGATTCGCCCCAGACACGGGGAACATGAGGGGCCTTCCCCCAACTCACCTTCCTCTACCTAGCAGGTTCTTCCTCGCAACGTGCGAGTCTGGACTCTCATCCTTCCCAGGAACCCTCCCCACCTCACGGAACCCCTGCTGCTGAGATGCTCCCCTCACCCCGGACCCCTCTTGGCAGGGGGGGGCGGGGCGTGGGGTGCCGTGAGGGCAGCTCAGCCCCCCTCTCCGCCTCCAGGCCCCAGAGCGACGCGACCCCAACCACGGGCTCACCTTTGAGAGGAGTCAGCAAGCGAGCCCAGCAGGGTCAGTCCGCGGGGTGTTCTGGACAAGATCTGTTCACTTCAAACCATGAGTCTATGCAACTGAGGGGAGACGGCAAGGGAGACACATCACTGGCTGGCCAGGCCGCTCCCTGGGGGCTAGCTCCAAGGGTCGGGTCTCTGGGCGGGGAATGCCTGACGCTCACCTGCGGGGACCCCACGTACCCACTGTCTGCTAGCAGAAGGGAGGACACCCAGGGGGGACCTGGCGCAGCCGGAGCCCCGGTGCAGTGCGTATGGACTTGGGGTGGACCTAGGCGCTGCAGGATGCAGGAAGTGTGCCCTCGAGAGGGACAAGGCCTCAGGGGCATGGAGCCCAGGAGGACGGCAACAGCTACGGGTCAGAGGGTGAGAGTGGGGGGCTGCACAGGGCAGCCAGTCAACTATCTCCAAGGCTTAAAGGGGAAAGAAGTGGGAACAAAGCCCTGGCAGGCTGGTCACCGCCCTGAGCAAGCCCTCTCCAGAGCCACAGGAGCTGCCGGAGGCTCCCTCCCTGGTCTCCCTCTCAGGAGGCCCCCAAGCTCTACCTGGCTTGGCTGGCTGTGGTGGGCAGCCAGCATCTAGTCCTCCTTCCTGGAGAAGGTGGGCCAGGGGAGGACTGGCCCTGTGGCTTGGTGACATTGCTCTGGAGAGCCAGACAAGAGGCCAGCAGGGAAATCCTGGTCTCTAGTGTTTACAGAAAGCACTGTCTGAACAGAGAGGGAACAGAAATTGGCCCAAGACAGCTTTCTGTAAAACATCTGGGTATTTTCAAAACAGGAACCAGACAGATCATTTGCATAAGTCTCTCCCAGAGCTGAAGATTCCCTTCTTCTGGCTCTGGTCAATGCTTCCCTGGGACACTGGAGCGCTGGGTGCTGCGCCCAGGCCAAGACCCCCTCCCCTTAGGCCTCACTTGCGCCTTTCTGACACCAGCCACATCCACGTGCTGCCCCGTGGCCAGTGGCCCCGTGAGTCAGGCTTTGGAAAAGCCTGTGTGTCCGGAAGCAGCTCTGGGGCTCCAGGGGCTGAGAACAGGTGGAGGCCACGGGCAGCACAGAGCGTCCTCCTATCCTGGGTAAGGAGGTATCTTCTTTCCAGTTGGAAACAAGAATGAGGCTCATGCTGGAGCCTGAGGGCGAATCTCAGTCCTGCTAATTATAGCCGCTCGCAGCACTGGGGCCCACAGGTAGTGGCTATTCCTGCCTGCTGGGCCTCTGGGGAGGAGGGGCGGGGCCAGGGCAGCCAGCACATCCCTCCCTGCTGACCACCCCCCCAACACCAGACCAGGGTCTGCACACGGGAGCAGAGGGGCTCACAGAGATGGATGGGGGCTCAACCTTCCAGGGGGCAGGGGCTCCACAGGCCTCCCCGTCGGGCCCGCCACCCAGGCTCTGCGCTCAGCACGTCCAGAACTCCCCACCTGCTGACCTCTGCCTCGACTCCACTCAGAGTGCTGGGGGACGGGGTGGCTAGTGACAGTCTGCCCTTCTCTCCCCCCACCCACAGGGAAGGGGCCCTCTGAGGTCTGGGGTGCAGCTAAGCTGGCCCTGCCGGCCCTCTCGTACCTTTTGTGATAAATGCACAGGCAGGGCAGCCTGGCTATCGTGTCCCCCTGAAGCAGCTCCTCCAGGCAGATCACACACTCACCCGCATCTTTAGTCAGCACGTCATCTGCAAAGGGGGGACAGAGGAGAGCGGGGGGTCAGTCACCAGCAGGCAGGGATCTAGGAGCTGCTTGGGACTGCGTGGGTCACCTGGGTCAGCGAAAGCCCAAGAGAGACCTTGACGTAAAGGTCCTCACTGTGGACACAAGACACGCAAACCACACGCTAACTACCTGAAGACAAAATGGGATTAATCACCAAGTAAGCGGCCCAGGCAATGAAGGATGAAAAAGGCTTGGAGAGGAGGACACATGCTGCAGAGGCAGCACGAGACAGAATGGTTCCCTGAACAGACTTTCCCCCTAAACATACACACAGACCAGGTGCACTGGATTTCTGGTTTGGAAAAAATGGTGATGAGGAGAGTGGTACGAGGCAAGGGTGAAGGGAAGAAACGGGTACCCCAGCAAATACGCGTACATGTGTGCCCACGGCAGCATTATTCACAAGAGCCAAAGGTGGGGACAACCCAAAGGTCCGCCAGCGGATGAATGGAGAAATGAACCGCGTGGACCCACACAACGGCGTATCCCCTCAGCCAGGAAAGGGGTGGAGAGCTGATGCCTGCTGCAACGTGGGTGCACCTCGAAAACATGGTGCCAGGTGGAAGGAGCCAGATGCAAAAGGCCACCTGCTTTCTGATCCCGTTTATGTGAAATGTCCAGAGGAGGCCAATTCAGAGACAAAAAAGTAGGTCGGGGCTGGGGGCAGGGGGCACTAGGGAGTGACTGCTTAATGAGTAAGCGATTTTCCTTTGTTTTTCTTGTGGTAACGTGAGATCTCTTAACATGAGATCTACCCTCTTCATAAAAATGTTAAGAGTACAGTCTACTGTTGTATGGAAGCCCCATACCTGAAACTTTCTGCCAGTTGAATAGCAATTGCCTGTTTCCCTCTCCCCTGTCAACACTTCTACTCTCTGGTTCTATGGGGTTGATTGCTTTAGATCCTTCGTGTAAGTGGAATCATGCAAGGAGTTCCTTCTGGGATGATGAAATGTTTGGAACTAGACAGAGATGGTGGTTGCACAACATTGTAAATGTCCCAAATGCCACTACGCTGTACACATAAAAATGGTTACTTGTGTGTTATACACATTTTAACTCAGTTAAATATTTAAAAAAGACACCCCACACCCCACCAGAAAAGAATGAATGGAAGGAAGCTGCTGCCCACCACAGCCCCAAGCGAAGCCGTGACCAGGACAGCCCGAGCACAACAGGGGGCCGAGCCAGCATCCCCTACGACATTTCTATGACATTCTGGGCACTGGCGACTCAGTGAATAAGCCACGGTTTCAGGATTCAAGAAACTCATAGCCTAGCAGGGGCGGTTGAACAAGAAGACGGAAATGAACAGCACAGGAATTCCTGGAAGTCTTAACGACACACACAGATCCAGATGTGAGAAGTACGGGAGATGCCCAATCGGGGTGGGGACTGTTCAGGGAGGGCTATTCCAGGCAAAGGGGACAGCATCTGTGCACCTGGCAAGGCAGGATGTTTGCTGTGGTAGGTTCAGAGTCCTAGGGCCGTGGAGGGGGGGTAGGTGAGACCCACTTCCTGAGGATGGACTTGTGTTCTGCTGTGCTACCTGGCCTTTATCTGGGTCACTGAAGGGCCTTGGAGACGCACCGATCACATCTAGTCTCCTGAAACTACTGGAAATGACTGGAAGAGCCCACAGATGGGGAGCCTGCTATGGAGGCTAATGCCGTGGTGCGAGAGATGAACTCAAGGCCAGCACCAGCAATGGGGGAAGGTGGATGGCATGAATTGGGGCAGCTGGGCAAACGGGGGGCAGGGGAGGGGAGCGCACACTTGTCAGAGCGAGAGGGAGCCAGGAGGAGGCCCAGCTTGGGAAGTAATGATGAGCTCAGAGTTGGGTGGCAGGCGCTGACCGGGCGTCTCCCCCAGGACGCGCTAATGGAAACCTGCTGGAGTCCATTCAAGTCCAGATCTGGGGTTTAGAGGAGAGATGCGGGCAACAGGGGTAGATGTGGGATAAAGAGCTTAGACAAATCTCAAGAAGGCAGACGACTGAACCCAGGTGAATTCTAATATTTGAAAGGCAGGTGAGAGAGGTGAAGTCAGCAAAAGGTTACCCAGAAGTTCTCAAAACCATAGGAGAAATACCCTGAGAACAGGTTCCGGATGTAAAGAAAGCAAAGCCTGAAGCAGGGCAACTCCCCACTTCTGAAAGATTTTAACTGATCGTGAACACTGCCAATGATACACACTGAGATTTCACGTGTGTTCAGTGAGCCTCAGGATCTTACAAGCCGGGCAGGGTACACGGTGTTATTCCTGTTTTGCAAAAGGGGACACTGCAGCCAGAGAATCAGACACCTTGCCAAAGTCAGAGGGCTCATGAATGGGGCAGGGCCAGGGACCCTCTGTGGGGCTGCCCTCCACCACTGCGGTTTCTTTGTGCCCTCTGATAACTTTAGTGGAAGCGGAAACATCTGGGGCCCATAAAATGAGGATTCTTCATGGCCTAGAAGGATATGGTGACTCAGAGCCCCCCATCAGGAACCCCAAGGAAAACAACTAAGATAGAGTCAACTCAATACTTAAGTCCTTATGCACAAGAGCTGGGAGAGAAGTCACTTTCAGCTTCCAGGCCACCAGGACAGCCTGTGGTCATGTTCTCTGTTAAGATCTGCCTAACCCAAAGCCCCAAAGCCCACCTGAAAGGGAGACGTGGAGGGAAAAGCAGACAGCACACAGTCGGTCTGCCACTGGAGTGTAACCTCAGACTCCAAACGTGGCAAGTGGCACATCTGTAAAAGGGTATGATCCCATTTTTAAAAAAGCACTAGATACCATACACATTTCAATATTTGTGTGTGTGGAAGCACAGGAAAAAGTCTGGAGGGAAACACACACTTTAATAGTAGTGGAGGAAAGGAGGATTAGAAGAAAAATATTTTTATATATTTTTGAATTGTTTGAACAGGCATTACTTTTATAATTAACAACCCCCAATAAAGAAACAGACTAGTGTTTTCATTTCACTCTGAAATGTATCAAAAGGATAGTACGGATTGGTGGGCGGAGAGACATGTGATAGAGCAAGTACAGTATAATGCACACTCTAGGTGGGGGGTATTTTGGTTTTTACTGCAAAACTCTCAACTTTGCTGTACGTTTGACATTTTTCATAATAAAATACTAGGAGGAAAAAACTCCAATAAAGACGGGAGGAAAAACAGACCAGCTCTGAGAAGGCAGTCACTGCAGACCTTCTTGGGCATTTATTCCTACTCTCTTTGTCTCCAGCATCTCATCTGTAAAGTGAGGATCTGGGATACAGCCCCTTTTCCGTGCTTCCCTCACTTATGGATGATTTCCTTGGGAACACAGCAATATTACTGATTCCGAATCAGCGTCCCCTTCTGATTGGTGAGTCAGCTGGGAGCCCAGGGGCAAGTCAGAATTCTCTCAGTCCCAAACAGTTTTCTGCATGAGCTGCGCTCTGTCCTGTCAGGTCCAGGCTGGGATAGGGGGCAGGAGCCAGGCAAGGGGATGAGACCTGGGGCTTGCTTCTTCAGCAGGACTGGACTGGACTCTCCTCTCTTTTCTCGCTAGGTATCACTAGGCGAAGGGGAAGGAGAAAGAGGCACGAGGGTGGTTCATCTTCTTATCAAGGACCCAGACTTGAGCACATGGAGGCTAGACACTAGACTTTTCTTACGAACAGTCGATCGCCACCACACAACCCATTACAGAGCATCTTCATGCACAGTGCTTAGCAGCCAGCCTGGGTCTGCAGCATGGATGGGAAGAACTAAACCGCACAGCTGCCTGCCAGGCTGGCACAGTGGGGAGCACATTTCACCAGCACCCAGAGCCCTGGCTGCAAAAGGCTGCCTGAGGGGTCCTGGGATGAAAAGGAGCCAGGGCTGGGACCCTGAGAACACGGGTCAGCAGGGAGTACTCACACCCAGCGCAGTGCCCGGGGAGCGACATCTCCCAACACCGGAAGGCAGGAGCCCAAATCCAGCCACAGGCCTGAGTGGGTTGGGTAAAACTTCCCGTCCCAATCCCTGGGCTCTAGGAGTGAGCAGCCCCCAGGTGTCCCTGGGTGCCTAGCAGGCGAGGGGAAACGGCTGAAGCTGAAGCCTGGCTATCACCCAGATCCTACGAGGCTTCCGCACTCTTGTGATGGGAGCCTGCTGTCTGCTGTCGGAGGACCTTGAAGTCTGAAGCTGGGTCACAAGTTAAGGCCACTCTGCAGATGGACCCAAACGCCCCCGGGCACCCAAGGTCCCTAGAGGAGGGGGGCTCAACCGATGCTGGCTGATGAGAACACAGAACCAAGCTGTGCTTTCTTCCTTTTTCTTACTGCCTCTCAAGCACCCACAGCCGCCAGCTGCCCGACACCGTGTGCAAAGCCAACGGCCCTGCCCACGGGGGAGTGCGGAAGTGTGCCTGGCCTGAGGGATGGTGCTGACGGTGCCAATGCCTGGCCCTCTAGCCAGCCCAGAGTGGCGGGCGATGCTCTCTGTGACAGCACTGCGGTGGGAGGTGATGGCACACTTCTGCCCCCTCCCTGACAGCTGCTGTTTATCTGAGAAAAGTGATCGAGGGGGAGGAGAAAAAGGAGCCCTCACTTCTTTGGGGCCAGCTGTATGCCACAAATGTCGCACACACATCTCAGTGAATCCTAAAGACCCTAGGGGTGGGGGGGTCTGTGCTTCAGCTCAGGCAGCTGGTAAGTGGCCATGACTCCCACGCCAAGTTCCTTCCACTTGGCCACCCTGCCTCCTTTCCTTAAAAGACCAGGCGGTAAAGTCTCTTCCTTGCAGCTGGAAACCACCACCCATCTCACAGACAGCTTCAGATCTTTCTCTTTGGTGGAGGAACCTGGGTGCTCAGCATGAACAGGCCAGGCTGAGGGAGCTGTACTGCTGCCCTGCAGAGCACAGGCTTGACGTCCCCCAAGGGGACCCGCAGAGCTGCCGGCGGCATGGAGGGAAGGCTGGTGTGGTGCAGCTGAGCAGTGCCGTACAGAACCCACTTCCCCTGCTGCCTGATGGCAGTCACGGTCCTGGGAGGAAGGAAGGTGGGAGCCAGAGGGAGAGTCCCCAGCAAATGACTCAGAAACAAAGGCTCCACCGCCAGCCTCATTTCCAGCCTAGGTGTGGAAGAGCCCAGGCTTGTAGACCCTTCGGCACGCGCAGAGCTGCTGGCCCAGCCTCCTGGGGGACAGAAAGGGGCAGTGCTACCACTGCCAGGCGTCGCCAGCTCCCTTCTTGGGAAATCTCCAGGCAAAGGGGAGACTTTGAGTAGAGAGTTCCCCTACCAGCAGTGTCGTCTCCACCGCAACCCACAGACTGTGAGGCACGACCCGATTGTTCTGGATCCAATTGTTCTGACGAGATGGGCTGCGATCACGACAAGCGGAGCGGCTCCGCAGGGCTTCATGTTTACAGAGGCTGCCCTGTGACCCCATTCAGTCCCCTCTCCTCCGGTCTCCCTTCCACCCACTCCTCATTCACCCAGCGGCCTGCCGGGAGTCCTCCTCCCTTACCTCCTGCAGGAAGAGCGCCCAGAAAGACACCTCCAGACAGACACCTCGCAGCCAGACTCAGCTGCTGCTAGGCATCGAACAATAGCTCCTGGCAGTGCCCCACTGGGCTGGGCACACTCCCCGGCCAGAACCTGGCTCCCCAAGGCCCAAGAAAAGGCACTGCCATCCCAACCACAGGATCGCTGAGAGCAGAGACACAGGCCAAACAAGCACTATTTACACAGGTCTGCTGGCTGGGGCTAAACTAGCAGGAGGCATTTCTGCTTTGGGGGGAGCCAGATTCCCTTTCCTTTAAACAAATCTTGCGTGACATTTATCATTTCAAGAGCCCTGAAGTTGGGGGCAATGACTGTCAGTAGAGAGGAGGGATGGATGGTCAGGACCTAAGAAGCAGGGCATGGGTCTGCGCCCCAGAAGAAAGTGAGGGGGAGAGGAACTTTTGAAGCTGCTTTGACAGCCATCAAGCTCTCTTAATACTGCTGGAAAATGGACCTGCCACACGCCAGACTCTCCCAGAGCCAAGGACCCCTGGCTGGTCCTGGAACCAGGGTCTCCTCGGCTTTCAATGGACAATCAGTCATCTGTCACGACCCCCCTCCACTCCAGTACTGTGACTCTCTTCTGTTCATAGCAGAATCAGGCCCCTCATCTTGAGGCTCGTTTTGCTGGCTGACCAGTATGATGGTCAAAACCTGAGTGCATGTTCTTGAGGATGCAAGTTCCCCCAGTCTCAGAACCACAAACAGATACTGGAAAGAAAGAGAAATTACAAGGCCCAATCAAGCTGACCACATTTACCTGCAGAAAGGGGTCCCGGTCCCCCCAGCTCTCTCTCATCTTTGAGGGGTCCTGGGTTCAGAGCTGCCCACTGAAGAGAACAGAGGATAGAAGATTCTGCGCTCTGCAGTACAGCTCCCTTCCCTACCCCTCCGAATGGGTCACCAGGACTCACAAACCAGGTGCCTGCCAAGAAGCACCAGTTACTGGCCTTCACATTTCTCTTGAGCACTGGGTAAACCAGTTAAACTAGTCTTGCCTTTCCAAAACTGGCTTTTTTTTTTTTTTTTTTTTAATCTGTCAGGTGGCTACTGGAGGCCTTCCAACCCACGGCTCAGGCTAACCCTCATAATAAGAAAAATACTACTTTCTATCTGTCTCATTTTGGAGGTTTCTACTCCCCCCCCCAATTTGGTGGTTAACTAAATTTCATCTTATATAACCGCTATAAATTTCCTAAAAATTTCCCCAATTGGTGCCAGCAGCTACAGGAAGGGTGTATGTGTGTGTGTGTGTGTGTGTGTGTGTATGTGTGTAGATGGGAGTGACCAGGAATTCCAGTGAATCTTCACAAGAATATAGCACTTCTTAATCCACTAAGAAAGTCTCAGATTCTCCCCTTTCCAGAAAGATTCTGGGAGTTCTACACCTCACAAATGCTTTAAGTCTCTTCACTTTTTTCTTTTTTGGTAGAAGAGAGAAAGCAAAGCTGGGGAGCTCAGGATAAGAAATCATTGGTAAAATACGTTACTGGCAAAACCAAAATAAATACCTAGAGGTCCGACCTGGGACTTTGGCCTAAGGCCCCGAAAGGCCTGTGCCTTATCTGAACTAAAACAGGCCCTAGACCAGCCCGGAGACTCACACTCCATATACAAACCCCAAGTGACAAATGCCTTTCTCTTATCTGGAAGGGTTAGGTGTCTTTAGAAAAGACAAAGACTGAATGTGAGGAATCCAGCTGTGACGGAGGGGTCAGGCCACTGTTTCTGAAGCACTTTCCTCACCTTAAGACAAATTCCACGGATGGGACCAGGAACAACATGCCTTTCTTTGCCTCAGGTGGTAAAGGACTGGTTTTTGCAAAAGAGACCGTCCAGTTTAAAGCTTCTACTTTATACTCACACTCACACACTCTCTCTCTCTCTCTCTCTCACACACACACACACACACACACACACCCTCAAAGAGGTAGCTTTTCAATGAGAGGAAGGAAGAAGTGAGAAGAGACCAAGAACAGCCATGGTTATGCCTCAGACTGGTTGGCCAACCTCTGCTTCCTCTAAGGGGACTCCGACTCTGAGTGTGGCTTCTGCAGGCGACCTGTGCTCGGGCTGGGCTGTCAGGACTGCTCTCCAGGGCTGCCTCTCTTTGGAGGCAAAGAGGAAAGGCAAGGAGGACACCTATGGCGGCACTGGCACGTACGTGCTCACATGGAAGAGGCGCTACAGGTATCCCAGGCAGTTCTCCGGGAGAGAAGCTCATGCCCTCACCTCCCCCACTGTCCAAGCCGGGCATGTGGGTCCTCCTTACAGAGTGGCCCCAAGAGCGCTCTGCTCTCCACAGCTGCCCTGCAAAGTTCTCCCTCATGACGCCAAGAGCCCAGGCCTGTCGGGTGAGCCCACTCTGAGGCTGCTTTGTGTTCTCATGACAACAAGGCAGTGTCCACAGAGAACTCTGCCCAGCGCCCCACGGGACAAAAAGCAGCCTTCACGGGGTTGCTGCGCACGTGGGAAATAAGTGAACACGGTTTCTGAGGCCACGGCGGGGGAGGGCTGTCAGCCGCGGGAGAAGACTCAGTCATCTCCCTCCCTGGTCCCAGGCAGAGACAAGGAACAAAGTGGAGCTGAGCATCTTCGACGAGCCTGACGGGGAGCCCAGAGCTCGAGGGACGAGACTCAGCATCAGTCAGTCCCCAGGGATGGGACAGGCTGTCCCCTGGGGAGAACGGGGGCTCCCTGGACAACCAGGGAGGAGAGGAAAGGGAAGGACACCTGGGCTCAGAGATGCCAAAGGTCACCAGACCACGTGTATCTGAGACAAAGGGTAACCGGCCAGCCAGCTCACGTCCAGAATCTGTTGGCAGTGCAAGAAAAGAGATCAGAGAATAGCAGGACGTGTCTTCAGGAGAATCAAGTAGATCAGATTCGTCAGATTAATTTCGCAGGAACAATCTGGAATTATCTGGCCTACACAGGTGGGTCTGAGGAGGCAGGAGCCCAAGGAAGGTTTGTAAGGAGAGTCAACCTGGGAAACTTTCATGGACAGGATGGGGGTCAGGTGATGTGGGCCCACCTCCTGCCCAGTCCTGGGGCCCTGAGAAATCTCAGCGCTGTTTTCCTAAGCATTGCTGTGACTCTAACCTACAAGGCAGGCCGGGGTTGGGGTCAGGTCGGGCACACCCCTCTCAGATCCAGTGCCCATTCTCGTAGAAGACACAGTTCTCTGAGGAACATGGTTTGAAGACCAAACTAAGCGCGTAAGGATGGAAAGCCCAAGAGTCACTGGCAGTACAGGGTGCAAGGAACTCAAGAGCAGACGGTCCACTTCAGACAAGGATGAAAAGAAACCCAGGGATGGCCTTGCATCTCTCGGGGCGGCTGTAACTTCCTGAGCACTGACCATGTGTCAGGCTCCGGACTGAAAGCTTTTATGTGTAATATCTCACTTTATTCTGACAAAAATCCTATGAACCCTGTACTGAAATCCCCATTTTAGGGACCAGAAAACCAAGGCTCTGCAAACTGAGCACTTGTTCAAGACCGCACAGCCAGTAAGTGGCCAAGGCAGGCTCTGAACCCAGAACAGTTGGGCTCCAAGCCTCCCCCAAAGTAAACCAGGCAGGTGCTGACCCTCGTTCTGTCCACAGAGGTGCCGTGGCAGGGGGGTTTCACTGAGTCCCCCGTTGTACTCACTGCTCAGCCCCGTGGCCGCCTCCAAGGCAGGAAGCAGCACAGCCTCGGGGCAGCGATGAGGTGGCAGGTCAGCATTCTCAATCCCCAAAGGTGTCCACAAATCTCACCTACTCTACTGTGGAGAGTCAGGCTGAAGCACTGTGTGCAAGGCACAGCCCAGACTCCCTTCCCCACAGCGGGCTGGTGCTCCTGCTGGGCCCTCTGCTGTCAGCTGTGTGACCAAGGCCTGTCTCCCGACCGGAGGGGCAAGGAACTAAGTGGGTGGAAGAAAGGCCAGGGCTAACTGGCCACCCAAGGGACTTCCAGACCCCGTCCCTATGCCTTCCTCCTTGCTCCACTCCTCTTGCCGGAAGGCGGGGTGGACATGCTGCCCAGAGCCACGGAGGCTGCAAAGACCCTTGCTCAGAGTTCCCCCCACACCTCCCACCCCAGCTAAGCTCTTACCGTTGTAGGAGAGGCGAGGTTTGCTCAGACACATTATAAAGTGCATTTCCATCTCGTCGGAAGCCACAGACTTAGAGCAAATGGGGCACTTGAAACCTGAAAAAGAGGAAATAGAATGAAATGGTTCTTTCCAAACCAAACATATCCATTATGTGTGGAAACTCTTAGGTGACTCTGGCCATTGTGGGGTCAGTCTAGATACATCCTACCGCCTACTTCTTCATTAAAGGCAGGCAACATGTTGTTTTCTGATTACAGCCTCCAATTCCCATTTTTTCACTGGGGCTCACCCTTGTCATGCCCCTTGCTGAAGTTTATCAGAAGTCACTGGCAGCTGATTTGAGTTTTATTTTCTTTCAGACCCTTTCCCCTTTCCCAAGGGGGTCCAGTGGGCAACGGGGACAGGGAGGCATCGATCTAATCAAGGCAACCAAATAATCTGTCTTTGAATAATAAGAGTTTAATTTAACACCCTTCCGCCTCCCAGCCCTCAAACCACTTGGCTGGGTCACCTGTGGAAGGAATCCCTATAGTCCTGGGCGCCTCCATCCCTCATCCAGAGCACCTTTCCTCCCGTGGCTCAGGCAGCTGTCCTCCGAGAGTGTGCGAGCCCCAGGCGGCCCTCCAGAGCGCTCCCAGATGCCACACATGCCTTGGCCATATGCCACCAGGAGTAACAGCTGTTTCACAATGATAGGCGACAGACCCTGCTGTTTTATTCCCGAGGAAGTTTGCTTATACACCCAGGGAGTTTCATCGGAACTGTATCAGTATTGGAGACTTTGGTTGAGAATCTTCTGAGCTGAACTCCATTAAGTAAACCTAGTCCTTTGATCTATTTTTTAATAAATTATTTTTTGATCTATTTTTATAGATAAATACAGATCCACTATTTTCAATTTCCCCCATTTTACTTTTATTAAAATTGCTTTCAGGGCTTCCCTGGTGCCGCAGTGGTTGGGAGTCCGCCTGCCGATGCAGGGGACACGGGTTTGTGCCCCGGTCCGGGACGATCCCACATGCCACGGAGCGGCTGGGCCCATGAGCCATGGCCGCTGAGCCTGCACATCCAGAGCCTGTGCTCTGCAACAGGAGAGGCCACAGCAGTGAGAGGCCTGCGTACCGCCAAAAAAAAAACAACAAAAAAAAATTGCTTTCAAATGGGGAATTCCCTGGCGGTCCAGTGGTTAGGACTGTGTGCTTTCAATGCCGAGGGCCTGGGTTTGACCCCTGCTCGGGGAACTAAGATCCCACAAGCCGCACGTTGCAGCCAAGAAATAAAAAATAAAATAAAAATTACTTTAAAATGGATTACTTCTTTTCCATTCTACCAAAAAGATTGAAAAGTTATCTATTTACTTGTCCACATTGAATTTTAAACATCACAGCTGCTCCCTTTTGTGACCATAATCCCTACTTTCTCAGTCTGGAATTCCTAGGTCAAATACAGCACACTAAAATATTGTTGTGAAGATCAGACTCTTGTATTAATTTGCAGTCAAAATGTCCCACGCACAGTTTCACTGGATGCTGGTAATATCTATCAGCAATATTTACTATGAGGCGAGGGTTCATGTTGACTGTTAGCTGCTCCAGGAGAAGAGGAGTTCACGCCTTCACCAGTGTCCTTCCCGAGGGGAGTCGCTCATTCTGTATGGAAAGCCCTCCACTCTGGCAGCTGGTGGTGCTCAGACAGGAAGCAAGCTGGCTCCCACGTTCCCGTGTAGGGCACAAGCACTTTGCTTGAAGTCTTCTCCAAACCCTCCTCTCTTCAGTGACAATGCTCTGTCTGAGCTACAGGACCAGACAGAAAATCCACAGTCCGGTTCACTCCAGGCAATGTGGACCTCAGACTCTGTGGCACCGTTCCCATTCCTCCAACCCCTTTCCTCAAAGAGCTTTAGCATCTAAGTGTCTTGGCTAAAAATTCTTGGAAGTGCTACCATCCCAAGGACTCTGGCCAAGCTTTGAGAAAGGGCTGTATTTTCTGATCTCTGGATGCTTTTGAATCCATTAATGACGAAACCAGAAGACAGAAAAGAAACGTGATGGGGGAGGGTCCATCCCCAGTTTCCTGGCACAGGTGAGTAATGAACTCGAGTCTGGTAGAATGAGGCTGCTCTTCACATCTAACCTAAGTCCCTCTGTACCCTTGAACCTACCCTCATGGCTGTGCCCTGCAAATAAATCAATACTTAAACAACATTCCATAGAATGACCAGCCATTGGGAGATTTGTTCACCCTTTTTTCTGACTCAAAAGACCAAGGTTGGGTCTTCCCTGGCGGTCCAGTGGTTAAGACTCCGCGCTTCCAATGCAAGGGGCATGGGTTCGATCCCTGGTCGGGGAACTGGGATCCCAACATGCCGCGTGGTGTGGCCAAAAAAATAAAAATAAAAAATTTATTAAAAAAATGTTTTAAAAAGACCAAGGTTTTGCAACGCTTTGACTACAGGATGCTTCCGCTTTAAACTTGCTAAGTTAGCACGCTGTCTGCGGGCTGAGGGCTCAGGGCTGCAGGCAGGCCAGGATGGACGTGCTCCTGACAGGTCCTCTAACACTATGTCCTGATGCAGCCACTGGGAGGTGGTAAAGTGATTTCTTACTAAAGAAAAGCCCTTCACCTCGTACATTACTCACTTTTCTGATAACTCAGAACAGAGTCATTGTTGTTGCTACAATAGAATCATTCAACCCCTCACATCCCAACGTGATTCCTTGAGTACAGGAGAGGGGTCGAGTTACGGCTACGGTGCTGGGAAGAAGGCCACCCCACAAGAAGGTCTAGGAAGGAATGTCACCCGATGTTTATGTCCTAGGAAAAAACAAGTTGAGACTCACAGGTTTAGACCAGTCCTCTCACTGTACAGATAAATAAAGAGACCCCAGTGAGGCCATCAGTCAAACAATTTAGGGGCGGAGCTGAGACCACAATCAGATTTCTTAGCTCCCTATCTAAAGTCTTTGCCATTAGGGAAGAAAAAGCTGACCGCAGGTGTGATATTGTGATTTATAGTCAGAAGTATATATTTGGTCTTTGTCCGGTTTCTGGCATAGAGCTCCTAAAACCCTTGGAATTCCCTAAGACCAATTATATTTGGTTTTCTGTCATCACTTCCTGAAATAGCTGCAGAGTCAAAGGTGAAAGGATGAAAAGGAGTGTCTTGTTATTCATAACCAGCCCCTTTCAACCACACCAGAGTTTATGTTAATGAGGTGACTTCTGGAAAGCCCTAGTTAACCTAAGGATGGGGGCTGGTTGCCAAGGGAAACAACCATGTGATTAGAGGACTGGAACTTTCAGCCCCACCCTCGACCTGGAGGTTGGATCAATCACCAATGGCCAATGATTGAATCAATCATGCCTATGTAATGGAGCCCCCATAAAACTCCAAAAGGACAGGGTCTGGAGAGCTCCCGGGCCGGTGCACACATGGAGATTTGAGGAGAGTGGTGTGCCTGGAGACAGTGTTGGCCCTGTGCCCTTTCCCCACACCTTGCCCTGTGCTTCTCTCCCCTTGGGCTGTTCCTCAGTTACATCCTTTTATAATAAACCATTGATCTGGTAAGTAAACTGTTTCTCTGAGTTCTGGGAGCCACTCTAGCATTTTAAACGAATGTGGGGCGGGGCATGGGAACCTCCAATCAATAGACAGCTGGGCAGAAGCAGAGGTGACAACCCGGACTTGTGATTGGCATCTGAAGTGGGGGCAGTCTTGTGGAACTGAGCCCTTGACCTGTGGGATCTGATGCTATCTCCAGGTAGATGCCATCAGAATTAAGCTAATTGCTTGGTGGTGTTGAGAAACACATCTCGGAACAGGGTTTTAAAAAAGAGGTGGGCTGGGAAATATTATGTCTTGCAGGAAGCACCACTATAGTAGGGAGAGACCTATATTCTAATGAAAGCAGGGTCATTACCACTTGCATCACCTAACTCTGCATGTGTGTGTGTGTGTGTGTGTGTGTGTGTGTGTGTGTGTGTGTGTGTGTAAGGCTCAAAAAAATAACTCAGGGTCTGTCGTGAGTGGGAAAGACCAAGATAACCTGGCTTTTCCAGCCTCAAGACCTTGGCAAGTTATCCTCTCCCTGGACCTCAGTTTTTCATCTGAAAAATAGAGACGTTTACCTCCCTTTTGAGGATGAAATGAGATAAGAAACCTGAAAGCACACTATAAAGAAGCTAAACAAAGGAACAGTGGTGTCATCATCATCAAGCCCGGCAGTGCTTGACAAGGAGGAAGGAACAGGCTGGAGCAGGGATCTGGGGGGTGGGCTGAGAGATGGGGGTGACGGACCAGCAGGGCACATTGGCCACAGGTCATGCAAAAGTGTGCTGGGGGTGGCCAGCGGCCATCACTGCTGGTCGCATCTCTTCAGAGCACAGAGCTTTGGAGCACTGTTGTGGCACTTTCTGTATAGCCGACGTGGCACTGTACACACTGAGGTCCCTGTCTAACCTCGATGGCACCCACTTGTGCACACGATGATAAATAACAGCTTGCCTTTATGTTGCTATGGGCAGCCACTGGGCTTTACGTGTCTTCTCGTTCGCCTGAATATGAGGTAGGTACTAACGTTAACTCTATTTTGCAGAAGAGGACACCAAGGTAGGTCACTTGCCCAAGGTAACGCAGCCAGAGCGCCAGAGCTGGCACACAACCAGGAAGTCTGACCACCCAGTGTGCACCATGTTCTCTGGGCTGTGGGACAGGCTGACTGGTACAGAAGGAGGAGACACATGGCAAAAAGGATGGGAGGGCTTCTCTGGTGGCTCAGTGGTTAAGGATCCGCCTGACAATGCAGGGGACACGGGTTCAATCCCTGGTCCAGGAAGATCCCACATGCCGTGGAGCAACTAAGCCCGTGCGCCATAGCGACTGAGCCTGCGCTCTAGAGCCCACGAGCCACAACTACTGAGCCCATGAGCCACAACTACTGAAGCCCACGAGCCTAGAGCTTGTGCTCCGCAACAAGAGAAGTCACCGCAATGAGAAGCCTGCACACCGCAACGAAGAGTAGCCCCCGCTCGCCGCAACTAGAGAAAGCCCGTGCACAGCAACGAAGCCACAACACAAATTTTTATAAATTTATAAAAATTTATTTTTATAAATAAATTACAAAAAAAAAAAGAATGCGAAATGCTGCAAAGACACAAAGTAGCACCAAATATTCACCTCAAACCTTCCACATCATCCCAGCAATTTCTCCTGAAGCACCCATGGTCCTGGATAAACTCATAACCTGTAACAAAACTGATAATTTTTTCCCGGGAATTCTGTTAATATGGAAGGACAGAGCTCTGCTTTCCACTCGGGCACTGAGCCTATAGCATTGGTTCTAAGACACTGAGTTTGCAAATTACCTTTTAAATGGAAAATAAAGGGCAAAAGGTAAGAGGGATGGAAAAATATGGAGAGCCTCGGGGCGGGGGGGTGGGGAAACTAGTGTCCCCACCTTCCTTCCCAAGAGGTCATCCAATGATCAAAATGGATGTTACCACTCTCCCACCCCAATCTTTTCTCATAACTGTCCAGTCACGATTCAGCATCAATAGCCCTATGTAATAATAAATACTATGATGTTTACGAGCCATCTGAAGGTTAAAAAAATTCTAGGAAACTTTGATACCGTTTTGGAAAAAAGTCCCAACTGAATTAAAATCAGCCCTGCAAACAAAGATCAAACAATGGTCCACAGAGTCATCCAATCAACATCATTTCTGTCAATTTTCATGAGACCTCATCAGCGCTCAGAAAACACGGGTAAGAGATGCTTCGTGAGAAAGCAAGCTACAGGTGGAGTTCTCAGGACACTCCCCAACTGCGCTGAGACTAGACTCTACCCATCATGCCCTGGAAGCCAGGCGAGCAGACAGCACGTGCGCCCAGCTGCCTTCCTCTCTCCCGCCTAATCTCTTTTCAGAGGCAGCCCTGCCCGCATTCTGTCTTTAACATCTGACAGCGTGAAGGGAGGTGTCGGCTAGCTCAGGCTTGCCAGCCAAGTCTGACACTGGTTCCCCTAAGCCTTTGCTCCCACCAGGCTGTGGCAGAGACAGGGAACTCACCCGGTTCCTAGTCCTTTTCTGCCAGCCTCTCAAAATGAGGGAGGAATGAATGACAGAGCACCGAGGGGGAATTTGTCTACAATCTCCCAATTCTGTGCTGGGTGGGCTCTACCAAGCAAATGCTACTGCAGGATCCCCCCACCCCCAATCAATGAGAGAGAGAGATCCTAATGTAGACCTCATCTTCTTTCTTCCTCTCGTCATCAGATCAGCCCAAGGTTATGTAGAGAGGTGATCAGCCAGAGCCCAGTTGCTTCCTGTCTTTCAACAAGCGTCTGGCTTAAGTGAGGGAATCCTTGCCATTCGACCGGCTGGACCAGAAACCGAATCTCCCGAGAAAAGACAAGCCTGCACCTGGTGCAGGGCCTTAACCCTGTTACCACCGGGCCAAAGGGAGGTGGTGTCAGGCAAGTGAACCAAGAGTGACCCAGGAATGCACACATGGCCATGTGCATCAAGCGTCTTCCTGGGTCAGGTTAATTGGGCACCTTGGACTTCACCCAGGTGCTTCCATTTGACTGAGAGAGCAACTGAGGAAAGGCCGGGGGCAAGCAGCTCAAGTTACAACAATTCTCTCAAGCCTCTACAGAATTTATCATGCAATACAAAGTTTTTCTCATTTTCCAAAACGGCAACCTTCTCCTTTAAGACCTGATTCTTGGGCAGGCAGGACATGTGCTCTACACGTTGCCCCAGTTCCCTCTCAGACCCTCCCTCCTATGCTGATGCGCTATTTTAGCCCTGCCCCAGTTCTGCCTGTCTCTGGGATCACCTAAAGGGAGAAGAATCAAAAGAAGCAACCAGGGTAAAGGAAGCCACGCTATGCAGGCAGGCCCTATGTCTGGGTGAGGGGCTGATGTAACTTCTCTCACCTAGGGGCGCAGGGAGTCCCACCCCCATACTCCATCCCTACCATCCAGTTCCTAGTTTCCAGTGTAGATTTTTCCCTCTCACATCCTTGTTGTGCTTTGAGACTTGACTAAATGAATTTTATTAAATGGGATTTATTACAAATAAAAGGTCAAGGGGTAATACCGGATGGCTTTCTTTTACAATTCTGTACCGAATGTGTCCCCAAGAGCAGAGGCTGTATCACATTCTACACACACACACACACACACACACACACACACACACTCTCTCTCTCTCTCTCTCCCTCTATCAAAGAAATAACTGGAAACCAATGCACAATTTATCAGTTGCTGATGTCTGGTTCAGTCTCTCCTGGAAAACATTCTGGACTAGGGACAGGCCCACCAGTTCTGACTGTTGCTTCTTTCAACACCTCTCTTCTGGACTCAGCCTCTAGATTCCATTCTAGGGTCTGGGGCTCACCTGTTGCCCCAGAAGCCAATAAAATTCTCAAAAGCAGGTATGAGGAGAGAGCCACACTGATACTTAAAATCAATTTAATACATTAGTGTGTGTGTGTCTGTGTGTGTATTTAACTTATCTGTTGTGTTGGTCAACTTTATGTGTCAACTTGACTGGGTCATGGTGTGTGCAGATACTTGGTTAAACATTATATCTGGGTGTGTCTGTCAGGGTGTTTCTGGATGAGATTAACATTTGAATCAGTAGACTGTGTAAAGCAGATTGCCCTCCCTAGTAATGGCATCATCCAATCTGTGGAAGACCTGAAGAGAATAAAAAGGCAGAGGAAGGGAGATTTTGAGCTCTCTGCCTGTTTGTTTGGGGACACTGGTATTCTCCTGCCCTTGGACTGGGCTGTACACCATAGGTTTTCTCCTGGTTCTCAGGCCTTCAGACTCGGGCTGGAACTAAAGCTGGTGGGCTTTCCTGGGTCTTCTGCTTGCAGACAGCAGATCACAGGACTTCTTGCTACCATAACTGCCTGAGTCAATTCCTTATAATACCAATAAATCTCTTTATCTATATCTCCTATTGGTTCTGTTTCTCTGGAGAACTTTAATACATTTGTTTATTAAAATGCCAAACATTAAAATTTAAAAGATTGACAACAACAATGTTGGTGAGGGTGTGGACCAACTGGAACTCTCATATTGTTGGAGGGAGTGTAAAAAGACACAAGCACTTTGGGTAAAGGCCTGGTACTTCCTTGTAAGACGAAACACACACCTAGCCTAACCCAACAATTCCCATCTAAATATTACCTAAAAGATATGAAAACATATGTCCACAAATGGATATTTATCAGAATGTTCATCACAGCCTTATTCTTAACAAGAAAACCCAGGAACAACCCAATTGATCATCAACGGAATGGATAAATAAACTGTGGTATAATCATGGAATGCAATAGAACACTACTCAGCAATGAAAAGCATGAACTACTGATACACGGAACACGGATGAATACTAAAAACATGCTGAGTGAAGGGCATGAAAGAGCACATACAACTGGAATTGTACAAAGTTCTAGAACAGGGAAAGCTAACCTCTGGTGGAACAAATCAGACCAGTGGCTGTCTCTAGGGGGTAGCAGTTGGGGCAGAGATGGATTGAAAAAGCATTCAGAGAACCTTTTGGCGGGATGAAAACGTTCTGTGTCATGAGGAGGGTTTGGGTTACACACATGCATGCATTTGTCAAAATTCAGTGAATGTACACTTAAGATTTGAGATTTCATTGCTTGTAAATTTTACCTCAACGAGAAAAAAAGTGTAAACAAATCCTGAACTATAGTTAATGACAGGCTGAATGAAGCATTTAGAGGGAGGTGTACTAATGTCTGCATTAGAACAAAATGCATCAAAAAGTAAGATGCATAAGTTAAACTTCTTTCCACTTTTCTGTATGTTTGAAATTTTCATAATAAAACACTAGAAAAGGTGTCATTTGATAATTTACTTTTTCCTTTCTCATTTTGGATGTGTTTTATTTCTTTTCTTGCCTAATTGCTATGGCTAGGACTTCCAGTACTATGTTAGATAAAAGTTTGTCTGGGTATAGGATTCTTGAGTTGCCTTCCTTTTTTCCTCAGTGGTCTGTAGATAAAATTCTACCACCCTTCAGCTTCTTGGTGTTGCAAATAGAAAATCTGATGCCAGTGTGGTTCTTTTTCCTTTGTAAATAATGTGTTCCTTTGGCCTGAAAGCTTGGAAGACTTTTCTTTGCATCCTAAGAGTTAAGAAATTTTAAGAGGACACACTTAGATGTATTTTACTTATTTCCCCCAGTGGTAAGTCAGGAGTGCCGTTCACCAAATATTTCTAGCTTTCCTCCTTCCATCTATAGGGGAGGACCATACTTGCTTCCTTTTGAAGTTAAAAGTGGAGTTGTGATTTGCATTGGCCAATGAAATAGGAGCAGAAGTGATCTGTGCACTTCCAAGCCAACTTTTAAGTACTAGTTCATGATTTACCATGTTGAGACGAAGCCTCTATCACCTTTTGTTCCTGAATAACAACAATGAGCAGAGCCCCCTTCTCCCAGACCTATACTGGCTACTGCATTATGGGGGAAAAATATAAACTTGTTGAGTTAAACTACTGAGGTTATGGACTGTTTGCTATTACATTTTAACCTAGTCCTAGCCTGTCCTGACTGATATGCCCTTCCTTTACCTTTTTCTCCTTTTAGCACTCCTATTACTGGTATGTCAAGTGTCTTGGTTCCATCTTCTGGGTCTCTTGCCTCCTCTTCCATAACTTCTCTGTCTTAGCATTTGCTCAGAAACTCAGCCTTTCTGACTCCTCTGAGCCCCACCTGCCTCTGCTTGCTGAAAGAGGTCAATGGTTGGCATCAGAATCAAAGAGATGAGACATGCATTCTGGTCACACCTTCCCAGAATCCTCTCTGCCTGGATATCCATACTTCCCCCTTTTAAATACACATTCTCTTTGTATCAGCAACAATCCACATACCTGTCATTTTCAATGTCTATGCATTCTATAGTGATAATATATTGTGCTTAGCTATTCTGTGGGTGTTTAGATTCCCAATTTTTGCCTACTATAAAGATTCTCTCAGTAGTGATCTCTATTCTCTACTCTAAGCATGGTAGATTCCACTCCCAACATATTTTTGCTGTTTCTGAATTGTAGGCTGACTGGTTTGGAAGAAAGAAAATTATATTAGGAGTCAGAAGAAACAGGCTCTCCCAATCACTAAGTCAGGTGGCCTTGTACAAGCTCCTCAGCAATATTTGCATAGTGTCCTGCCTACTGTCCAATATAGTTCTAAAACCCAACCAAAGGTGGATGTGTGAGTGCTCTGTGCAGAGCAAAGCCATGTGAAATGTGATGTGGCCATTTTACTTGGCTGCATCCAGTGCAACTTGAATATACTGAGGCTTGCTGGTAAATCTGGCTATTTGAGGAAATTCACAAATTCTTCAGGCAAAGAACTGCAAAATGAGCTGACACTACACAATGTATTTTGTGGACTCTAAGATGCCATCAATTTTAACAGGCACCAGTATGACACTCCGAGAGAGAGAAAAAAGCTGTCAATTATAATTTGAACATGTGATATATGACACATCCTGATTTTAAAGTTAAATTGTGTTTAGTTGTTAAACTGTGACATGGACATGCCTTAGAATCAATGAATATATGAAAAACACATATGTAAATATTTTAAAAATATACAGACTGAATCCCAGTCACATACTCAATACGTCTATCCTGTTCATTTACTACAAAGGAGAACAGGCTCAATGACGTATCTACAGTGGGAACAAAGGGAAGAGCTGCAGGCTGTGCACATGGACGTGTGCCTGGTGACTTCAAACCCACCTGCTGCCACAGCAAGTCTGGGCTGCACTCCTGCCAGGTGGAGCCCAACACCAGCATTCCAGCCAAGAGAAGAATGGGCAAAGCGTTTGCCAGGAGCAGGAACTACAGCTACTAATTGGTCTTGTTCCCTTTGACCCTCTAACCCATTTCTTCCAGAGAGAGGCCCAGGAAGGACTGTTTAGGATGGGGATTATGGGGAGGGGGGCAAGTAGGGACTTGATAGTCTGATGATCTGAGCCTGAGCAGGTACAAACACAAAAAAGATGGAAAGTCTCAGTGTGAGAGTGATCAAGTTCCCAGCTACTGAACAGGAAACATGAATGTCAAACGATAATCCCTTGTCACATGGCCTACCATGCTTGGGCAAGTTTAGGGGCATCCAATCATGACTCAAAAAGTCTGGATGTGGTTTCCAGATGAACATCTGGCTTTTATTTTAGAGATGTCTTAATTAAAGGATAGACTGTATGTTAAAAGAGGAAGATGGTCTAGTATCCAAAGGGCAAGCAAGAATTTCTTCAAATGCTTAAATATTAGGGATTACCTAAAGCCAGGCAATAGGATAGACAAGTCTGGCCAGGAAATGTCTAGTTACTTAGCTGGATACCATGCTTTCCTCTCAATGGCCAACCCTCCTTCATTCCAATCCCCAACACACCCATGCCCCCTGGATCCAACACCCACAGCCGCTGCCGGAGGGGGCTTTCTGGTGTTTGGGCAATGCCAGAGCACATCTTAGGAGTAGGCAGAATTCCCTAGCCTTTTCTTCACAAACTCAACAGCACTGAGTGGGGCCAAGGACCACCTTCCCTCAAAAAAGACAAAGGGAATGTAAACACCTGGGTTTTAGGCAAAGAAGGCAGTTATCTCCCCCAGCGGAGGTGGACTGCCTCCACGTTAACCACAGAAAAGGAGCCTCACTTCTCCCAATTCTAGAGGGGCATGCGGTCTGCGCAAGACACCAGTCATGCAGGTCTAGCCTCACTCACAATAGTTGCCCTCAGCAGACTTTCCCAGAGAAACAGGCCTATGCTGGGAATTGCCCTATTGCTGGCCTATATCTTTTCCAAGTCCTGGGGCCTTTTTTTTAAACATTTTAATTTTATTGAAATATAGTTGATTTACAATGTTGGGTTAGTTTCAGGTGTACAGCAAAATGATTGTTATACATATACATATATTCATTCTTTTTCAGATTTTTTTCTCGGGATTTCCCTGGTGGCGCAGTGGTTAAGAATCTGTCTGCCACTGCAGGGGACATGGGTTCGACCCCTGGTCCGGGATGATCCCACATGCCACAGAGCAACTAAGCCCACGCACCACAGCTACTGAGCCCGCGCGCCACAACTACTGAAGCTCACGTGCCTAGAGCCCGTGCTCCACAACAAGAGAAGCCACTGCAATGAGAAGCCCACACACTGCAACAAAGAGCACCCCCGCTCGCCGCAACTAGAGAAAGCCATGCACAGCAACGAAGACCAAACATAGCCAAAAAAAAAAAAAAAGGCTACATTAAGAATTAAAAAAAAAGAAGATTCTTTTCTCATATAGGTTATCACAGAATACCAGGTAGAGTTCCCTGTGCTATAAGTCGTGGGGTCTTTGTTGATATACTTAAATTTTCCAACCTTCAAGTAACTTTTTTTTTTTATGGTGTGTTTGTTTGGAGGTGGAGGTGGAGGAGAAAAGGAGATTTAGGAAAGGGAAAAGGACAAAAAAGGAAAGTTTCACACATAATCCATACAGGACCAAGAGTTTATTTCTGGGTTCCTGAAGGCATTGTCCATCCCCATGCCCATATATACGCCTGATAGAGATTCTTCACTGACAAGAAGGAAAACACTTGAACACACTATTAGATCATATTCAGCCAGTATCTAACTCACCAGGTGCATGGACATGACACACATCTAAGTGACTGCTCATACTAAAAAATGCCATTTTCCTAGCACTGCAGAACTTGCACCTGTTCATGCCGACAGCCCTGGCCTTCGTGTCACCGGAGGTCTGCTAGAAGGCTCCACCACAGCTCCCAATATAATCTCAGGATGCAGAACACGTGCTGCTGTATTCACTCCATAAAAACTATCAGCTCTGGCTTGGGCCCTGGCATGCAGCAACACTGCAGGCTGAGCTTGGTTATGTTATTTAGCAAAATGAACACTGGCTGGCTTCTTGCCTGGACCTAGACCTGGTCCCTTCTCAGCAGGGCATCCTCTGGAGGAAGGAACTCAGAGGATACGGTCCTGTCGGCCACAACTGTGCTTTGAAATGGCACCTAGGGCTTCCCTGGTGGCACAGTGGTTGAGAGTCCGCCTGCTGATGCAGGGGACACAGGTTTGTGCCCCGGTCCGGGAAGATCCCACGTGACACGGAGCGGCTGGGCCCGTGAGCCATGGCCGCTGAGCCTGCGTGTCCGGAGCGCTCTGCAACGGGAGAGGCCACGACAGTGAGAGGCCCGCGTACCGCAAAAAAAAAAAAAGACACCTGAAGAGGCAGAAGCCAAGAGAACAGAATGGGCTTGTTCTGAGGGCTCAAGAGCAGTGGAGTGATCAATCCTATGAAAGAGAACTGTCAGGGTAAGAGAAGACCTTCACGCTTCAGTGTTTGCTTTTCTGTCAACCACAGCTTTGAGTACCACAGAGAAAGAGACGGGGAGACCCTAGAGAGCTATGAGGTACTGACCAGTGAGTTTAAAAAGTATTTCCCGTGGACCCTCCAGACACAAAGCATGGGCAAGAAGGGTCATCGATTCTAAGCTCCCTGAAACAGTAATGACTTCTATCAAGACATGGAAAGTGCGCTATTATACTAGACTGGTTCAGACTACTTGGGAGCCTGGGAGACAAAAATGGGAGCGGGGGAGCAAGGAGGGCAGAGGAAGAGATTCCAACGTGGTAGCAAGAACGCGGCACTACCTCCTAAATCTTTACTCCTAATAGTTCCAAGGTTAAAAAAAGTCTGGGATCTCCTAATGGTACATAGTCTGGCTGGCTGGCAAGCAAAATATTAGTAATATGCTGTTAACATGAAAACCAAGTACATGTTAGTGGACAAAATAGTAAGCCACTAAGCAGTCTCTGTCCTGGACCTTACACATGTATGTTTATGGGGAATGGGAAGGCCATGCCAACTGGGAATTAAATTCTTTCTTTACTTTGCTATTTTGCCTCGATGACTATGTTTACATAGGTTTTGACATTCCCTTATTTCGTCAAGTCAGCACATCGACTTCCCCAAATATTGGCATTAAGAACCTAAATATTGACAAGTATCACTAACTGAAATCTATGGAAGACAGGAGAACTAAAACACAAGCAGCCAAACAGAATGGAACGAGGTGGACAGTAGTCAGAAGTCCAGTATTCAAGCCATGAATTCTGGGGCCAAGGGGAATTGGCCTAACCTCTCTGACCTTGCACTTTTCCCTGTAAAACAGGAATCATTTTACCAACCTAGCCACTAAATGAGAACATATGTGTAAAGAGGTATAGAAATGTCTGGTTAGCAGAATAATGGTCCCCCAAAGGTGCCCACATCCGTATCCCCGGAAGCTGCAAATGCTATCTTGTATGGTGAAAAGGGCTTTGCAGATGTGATAAATTACGGATTTTAAAATGGGAGACTATCCTGGATCACTGAGGTGGGCCCAGTGGAATCACAAGGCTCTTTATAAGGGAAAGGAGACAGAGCCAGGGAAGCAGATGCCAGAGAGAGATTTGAAAATGCTGGCTGCCGGCTTTGAAGACGGATGAAGGGGCCATGAACCAAGGAAAGCCGGCGGCCTCTAGGAGCTGGAAAAGGCAAGGGAGTGGGTCCTCCTCTGGAACCTCCACAAGAAATGCAATCCTGGCAACACCTTGACCATTTCAGAATTTCACCTCCAGAAACTTAAGAGAATAAATTTGTGTTGTGATAATTTGTTACACCAGTAACAGGAAACCAACGCAAAATATAATAGGAGATGTGGTTATTTTCCTAAAGGATAGACTTTTTTTGTTGTTGTTGGCTGTACTGGGTCTTCGTTGCTGCGAGTGGGGGCTACTCTTCGTTGCGGTGCACGGGCTTCTCATTGCAGTGGCTTCTCTTGTTGCGGGGAACGGGCTCTAGGTGTGCAGGCTTCAGTAGTTGTGGCACGTGGGCTCAATAGTTGTGGCTCGCAGGTTTAAGAGCACAGGCTCAGTAGTTGTGGTGCACGGGCATAGCTGCTCCGTGGCATGTGGGATCTTCCTGGACCAGGGCTCGAACCCATGTCCCCTGCATAAGGCAGGCAGATCCTTAACCACTGCACCTCCAGGGAAGCCCCAAGGATCAACTTTTTAAAGGCGGAAGTTACTGGGGTTCCTGGCTCTACCGAAAATTACCAAAGCATGGCATCCTCTCTTGGTGCATCACTGACAAGTGTACAGCTAGGTATGTGCCACACTCAAGTTGGATGAGCAACTAAGTGAGTCAGTCTGCCTGTTCACTCATTTTTATTCCAGTTATTATTAAGTGGTAAGGAAACAAGCCAAGACATTAAATATAATTTCTCCCCTCAAGGAACTGATGATCTAGAGAAGAAGAGAGAAGATAAGGCCTCAGGGCTCTCATTTTTTCCGCCATTTTCAGAGCCTTAAGTGACTGATGGTGTAGGGAATGTATCCGACACGCAGCCTCATGACTGGACGCTCCTGGAACAGACGTCAGAGGATCCATCAGCCTCCTGAAATAACATGCCAGGTTCTGCTGATAGCTGTGTTTTTCTCAGGAATAAATCTGTAGATTCAGATTTAAAACCCAAAAGTTCAGAACCATTTGGAAAACGAGAAAGATTGTAAATAGAAGATGAAAGCATGTTAAAACAGATATTTGAGGACAGTCCGAACATTTGTGACTTACTTTTAGCCTGGAGAAGAGGGAACTCCAAGGGAAACAGGAAACTGAACCAGGGCCTCCTCTCCCTCATGATCAGGGTCACTTAATATTTGCTAAAGCATACCAGAGGACCATTTACAACAAGTTCCATTAGATGCATTTTCCCTCTCTACTGAGTCAGCATACATGCAGTGGTCCCCGTCTTACACAATACTCTCAATCCCACCCCCACTTTTAACAATTGTCCCATTTACAATGAAAAGCACCTTCGAAGAGCTGTCTGCAATGGCCTTCTTCACTCCCTCTCCTTCCATTCCCTCTTGAACTACTCCAATCCCCCAAATTGTTCTTACCAAGGTTACCAATGACTTCCACATGCTGGTATCTGAAAGTCAATTCTCCAGTAATCAGCAGCATCTGAGAAGGGTGACCCTCCTCCTCTCCTGGCTCCCCCCATGTTGCTGCGCTTGCTTTTTGGTCCCCCATAAAGACTCTCTGACATCTGCCCATTCCTGCTCACCTTCCTAGACAACCACCTAAAACAGCCACCACTCTTAACCCACTCCCCCTTCAGTTCACTTTTTCTTCTTAGCACTCACCACCGCTGCACCTGCTGGCACTCCCACTACAATATAAGCCCCCTGAAGGCAGTCTTTTTCTTTCACTGCTGTGTCCCTAGAGTGTGGCAGATGATAGGCTGGCTCTCGAAAACATCTGTTGGATGAATAAATACCGCACTTTGTGGAACTGTGTGAAAAAGGTCTAGCTGTATAACCGGAAAGAGAGAACAAATTAAGGGGATGTCAGACTGTTTGTTTGAGTCCATTCCCAGCAGAGGTTACCCTCTACCACTCAAGGCTCCAGCAACTGCTATACCACAGTGAGGGTTAAGTGGGATCATGTCGGTTAAAACGCCACTGCAGTCATGCTGCTTCCTGCCCAACCCCGTGGTCCTGATGAGAGTGTGGAAAATAATCACACGTGCATGTGCACAGACTGCAGGCACCCCTGCCACCAGCACTGGGGTGTGGAGCGGATGTGGTGCTTCGGTTGCCACCTGGGCAGGCCTTGAAAGTTCTGGGGACAGGAAAAAGGGCTGACCTTTTTTCCTGGCCCCAAACCAAGTCATGTTGAGCTAGAATACCCTCAAGTTTCTCATTCCTCCTACCAACAACAGCAGGCAGGGCCCCACCTCCCCATCCTGCCCCCGAAGGGCAGTGCCCAGAGGTGGTGGAAGAGCAGCACGGGGTGACCTGGGCTTTCTACCCCAGGTAGGGGCTGCCTAGGAACCCAATAGCCATTTCCTGTATAGGAGGGCTTCTGAATGCTTCAGCAGTCTGACAGATACACTGCCTTTTTTGCGGTACGTGGGCCTCTCACCGCTGCGGCCTCTCCCGTTGCGGAGCACAGGCTCCGGATGCGCAGGCTCAGTGGCCATGGCTCACGGGCCCAGCCGCTCCGCGGCATGTGGGATCCTCCCGGACCAGGGCACGAACCCGCGTCCCCTGCATCGGCAGGCGGACTCTGAACCACTGTGCCACCAGGGAAGCCCTACACTGCCTTTTATAAAGTCTTTTTATTATGGAAAATTTCAGACATACAAAAAATAGGATATAATGAGCTCCCAGGTACTCATCACCCAGGTTTAACAGTGATCAACTCAGGGTCAATTCTGTCTCATTTTCCCCTGAGATGTCCTTGTCTTGGTTTGCGGGGACAATCATGGTTTAAACTTGCCCTGGTGTAATTAAAAGCCCCCTCTTTCAGGATGAACCGGTTTGCTGGGCAGAAATTGAGACACAGATGTGGAGAACAAACATATGGACACCAAGGGGGGAAAGCTGCGGGGGTGGGGTGGGATGAATCGGGAGATTGGGACTGACATGTAGACACTAATATGTATAAAATGGATAACTAATAAGAATGTCTGTATAAAAAAAAATAAAATAAAATTCAAAAAAAGCCCCCTCTTTCAGTCTCAAACATGCCTGGGATTGGACAACAAATCATATGGTCACCTGATCTTTACCTCACCCACTACCCCCAACACCTGGATCATTCTGAAGCCAATTACAGACAATAAGTTTATCCATAAATATTTCACCATGTGAAAGGTTTTAATACAGCTCAGTACTCTTTAGACACCAACTCACGGACCACTGTGCTCTCTCCTCTCAACACTCTTGCTGGAGGCTTTCGTGTCTCACAAGCGGCGAGCCGAGAAGGGGGAAGAGGTATGGGCCCCCCGAAAGGCTCTGTGCTGTATGCCCTTGTACTTGGGCCCTCCACACCCACTTTGTGGCCTGACGGCATGACTGCAGCTCATGGACTGGGCTGCCAAGCACATGGAAAAGTCAAACGTGTGCTTATGCCAGCCCAACTCCATTGTACGGCCTCCTTCCACTACACCATGCTGCCTCCATACAAGAGGTCTAGAAACAGCCATGGACAACAGGACGCCAGAACAACCGTCAGCAGTCGCAGATCATTTTGTATGTGGACACGAAAGGAGCAGAGTGAGTCTGAACTATTCAGAGTGAAGAAACTCAAACTTCAAACTGACCCACAAGAGACTAAGCCCCAACCTTTGTCTCTTCTCTGGACGGTATCACTGCAAGACTCCAGAGCTAGGCTAAAAGCTACAGCAGCCTAAGCAACATACCTTCCCAGCACTTAGGAGAAAATGGAGAGAAATGGGATACAATCACCTCTTTTGAATCCCCAGAAGAAATGATCGTAGAAAGTTCACTGGTCTATGATCCCGCAAGCCCACTTCTGGTATGCTTCCCTGAGAAATCCTCCCACAGGCCAATCAGAAAGCAGCAGAGGAAGTTCACTGCAGCACAGAGCGGGGTAGCAGTGAGCTGCAGGCAGCCCGGATGAGGAACGGGAATGGGTAAGTGCCACGTGGAGCCTGTACACTGTGAAGTGGTGCGCAGCAGACACCAGCAATGGACTAAACACGCACACAGGAGAGATATGAACACAGTGCCAAGTAAAGATACACAAAGGATCTGGAGCACCAAGCCAGGTAAGTTAAAGATGTGTGTACGTGATCAACAAAAATTCAAATCCAAAAACTCCACATATGCACACAAAGCAACAATTCCTAATACACCAATAAGAGAATATATATCGAGCACATTTGCATGGTTGGCTACAGAGGGGAGGGGAATGGAGAAGATGAAGAAATGCGAGGAAATCAATGTAGAGGTGACTAAAACCAAGAGAACAGCCTTACCCAGACCAAGGACAATATGCCACAAATTGAGCAACAGCGTTAACTCAACCCTCTGCACCAGAGGGAGGTTTAAAAATAAAGAAAAAAAAGGAAAGGAAAGGGAAAAGAAAGCTCATTACTGCAAAAGCCAGCAAATGATCAACTTGTGAAAGGAAGCCTGGTCCCAATTTTTTTAAAATTAATTAATTAATTTTTGGCTGTGTTGGGTCTTTGTTGCTGCGTGTGGGCTTTCTCTAGTTGCGGCGAGCAGGGTCTACTCTTCATTGTGGTGCACAGGCTTCTCGTTGCAGTGGCTGCTCTTGTTGCGGAGCACGGGCTCTAGGCACATGGGCTTCAGTAGTTGTGGCACATGGACTCAGTAGTTGTGGCTCACGGGCTTAGTTGCTCTGTGGCATGTGGGATCTTCCCAGACCAGGGCTCGAACCCGTGTTCCCTGCACTGGCAGGCGGATTCTCAACCACTGCGCCACCAGGGAAGTCCTCTGGTCTCAATTTTTAAAATGCCATCTTTCACCCACTAGATAACTGGTTGACAAATGGTCCAGGATTGGGGAGGGAGAGAGCAGAGGGACTGTAAAAGGAGGCCTCACTCCTCGCTGCTGGCACACGGGAAGGGTATGAAGAATGGCAGCACCTGGGCTTCATCACTGGGCCAACAAGGTCCCTGCATCTCAGAGGTGAAGGCAGGAGTTCCATCCACTGCAATGCCTCCTCTCAGTGTGGGCCTGGGACTGCTGGTCCCAAAGGCATCAGCTTCCAGTTGGATGACTCATGCCAGAGCTCTGTTTACATTTTTTACCTGCAAAAGGATGGGGGGTTGATAGGACAATCTAAAGCTAAAACTGCTCTCTGCTCTACTTGGTGCTTTTGTGTGAGTGCATGTGTGACAACATAGCTAATCCTATGTGTTAAACTGTTGATGCTCAATAGGCCACTGTCTCTAGTGGGTGGACATTGGAGGATGAATCTATTTTCTACAGTTAGGGGGCTGCTCAGTCATTCAGGCCAGAAGTCATGTGAATGGAGAGAAGCAGGCCTGGGCCAGGCTATGCTGCCAACCCCTGGTAAACATTAAGGTCCCCTGTGCTACTGGGACCTCTGGGCTGGCTGCCCAATGGGCCATCTGGTGGATTCAGAATCCAGAAAGGACCTCTGGTCGACTCAACTCTGAACAATTATTTATCTTGATTACCTATTTTATTGGTGTCTCCTTACACGTTGTGCCCAATCCTGGTGGAAAAGTATATGGATTAAAAACATCTCGGGGGACTTCCCTGGTGGCGTAGTGGTTAAGAATCCGCCTGCCAATGCAGGGGACACAGGTTCGAGCCCTGGTCAGGGAAGATCCCACGTGCCGCAGAGCAACTAAGCCCGTGCACCACAACTACTGAGCCTGAGCTCTAGAGCCCACAAGCCACAACTACTGAGCCTGTGTGCCACAACTACTGAGCCCATGTGCCACAACTACTGAAGCCTGTGCACCTAGAGCCCGTGCTCCACAAGAGAAGCCACTGCAGTGAGAAGCCCGCGCACCGCAATGAAGAGTAGCCCCAGCTCGCTGCAACTAGAGAAAGCCTGCGCACAGCAACAAAGACCCAATGCAACCAGAAACAAACAAACAAACAATAAATAAATAAAAAACAAAACAAAACATCTCGGGGACCTCCCTGGTGGTCCAGTGGTTAAGACTCCGCACTTCCAGGGCAGAGGGCACAGGTCTGATCCCTGGTTGGGAACTAAGATCCCACATGCCGTGTGGTGTGGCCCAAAAAAGAAAGAGAAAGATTGCTAATGGATTAATTCTCTTGGATTTTTTTATCCTAGAAGTGAGAGGAATGAGTGCAAAAGTACTTAACAATGATGATCAAGTTTCTGGCTTCAGAAATTGAGTAGATAGTGGTTCTCATGGACATACGAATCCTTGAAGGAGGATGGCTCATAGAAAGGGAGCGCAGGGATAAAGATGATGGTTCAGTTTGGGACATATCACGTTTGGGGAATGTGAGGGAAATGGAAATAGAGCTATCTGGTGTATCTGCTGTAAGGAACTGAGGCCCAGAGAGAAGATTTGGACTGGAGATATGGATTAGCCTAGAAACAGTTTTTTTAAAAAAAGGCAAAAAAAGCCATGGGAACAGATAAGCCCAGTCCAGGAGAACGTATGAGGATCCAAGCCTGAGCCTTGAGGGAAAATAACACTTAAGGGACTGCACCTAAACACGTGTGCAGATATGGTGGATACGAGAAGTAAAAGGGAGCAGCTAAGAATATTTAGAGTACATATCCCTGGGGTCCAGAACAAAAAATAAAAACACAAATTAAGTTCTCCGACTGTAGACATCTATCTGTAAAGCAACTCTTCTTGCCTTCTTTCTTTTTTATTTCCCCCCCTTTCTCTGGCCCCATTGGTCCTCCTCAGGCATCAGCTTGATTCCATACACTTGCTGAATGAAACCAGGGAGGAGGGAGTGGACCCCCACGTTTCTTGAGTGCACTCAAAATAACTTGGTAAGGGAGCTTCAGGTCCGTTTCACAGAAGAGGAAAAAGGGTCAGACAAGTAAGGAAATAGATACAAGGTGAAAAGGGAAGTGTGTTCTTACAGCCTTAGCTACCAGGGCCAACTCCTAAACTTAGATGAGGGAGATTACATTTCAAGCCCTGGAGGGAGGCAGGATACAGGGCTGGAGATGTGGACCTTGCTGTACAGACTCCAGACCCTAGAACAATCCTGGGCCTCCATTCACGGCCTCGGCTGGTATTGGAGACCCTCGCACACACCTGGGGCTCTCTTCCTCCAGAGGTCACACTCCAGAACTAGATCACTGGGTCTTTAGCTTTTTGGGCTGACAAATGTTTGAGTTTGGCTTTAATAGGCAAAATCAATCAACCAGATCAACCATAAAAAAGGAACAGAGGGTATGGATTAGAACCCAACTTGGCCTCCTGAGAAAGGAATTCGTCACAGGAGTGCGGCTGCCCCACTGCCTGCTCTCCACACAGACTGAGACCCCCGCCCTGGCCTGGCAAGCCACCTTCTTTCTTTCCACTGCTGGGGATGGCGTAATGCTTGTGGATTTTCTTCCCCAATCACTTAAGCATATTACAAAATGTTCGCCAATTCTAACTGCCACCTTCCTCCAGCTGAAGGCTTTCCCAGTGTGCTGCCCTCTCGGGGAAAGCTGGCACTGAACTCTAAACTCTGAGGCCAGTTTTATGTGACAGAAAAGGGTTTTATTTTTAAAATATATTTCTGGATTAAAATATTTATATCTTAAGGCTTTTTTTTCTTTACATCTACACTATTTTGAGATCTACTTTTTCATTTTACAATACATTTTCTTCCATGGAAATGATATAATCTCCCTCATTTCTTTTAAGAAACGGTTATGTAGGACCCTACTGTATGGAGCCAGAATTTATTTAGCTAATTTCCTACAGCTAGACATTTAGCAGTGTCCTCAGTTTTTCAGTAACAGAAACCACGCTGCGTCTTGGCAGCACCTGAGCATCTTGGGCACTTGTCCAGTTTCATCCTTGGGTGAATTTCACAAAGTAAAACTGCTTAGTTAAGGCACAGATACTTTACAACCACCACCAGTACAAAAGGGGAAAAGGACAGGTCCCCACTTCAACTCCCCAGAGGTAATTATTGATAATTATCTTACATTTTGACACCTTGCAGATGGCTTTATTCTACCCTCACGTGTCTGTGAGCGGAGGCTGGCTGACTGGTTTCACTGCAAGACATCAGGCTGCTCCTCCGAGACCTCTGTTTCAATCTTCCGGTGCGCCGGCTGATTGGATCACGCTGCACAGTTTACGGCACACTGGTCTGAGCGAGGCCTTTCTCTTGCGTCCTTTAATCCCCAGGGGTCACTCCATCCTCCTCCCTGCAGACCTTCTCCCCTGGGAGCGACCATTTAAATCTACTTTACGTGCATCCTCTGGTTTATAGGTGTGCTTGCAAAATGTGGGTGGTTATTCTGGCCTATGTGACTTTCTTATTTTTTTTTTTCCTCTTTATCCTTCCCATCAGCAAACAAATACGCTAATATTTCTCTAATTTTGGAAAAATGACTTCTCTTAACTCCGCTTCACCTGACAGCTATCTCGCCGTTTCTCTGCATGGCTTTGTATCAAAAACTTCTCCAAAAGGTTGTCTATACTCGATAACGCCTTTCTTCCCTCTCACCCTAAACCCACTCCAATCAGATGTTTTTCCCTTTACCACTCCATCAAAACTGCTTTGTCAAGGGCACCACTGGCACCCACGCTGCCACACCTAACAGTCACCTTTCGGTCCTCGTCTACCTGAGCTCTCACAGGAGCAGGGCCAGGTCATCTCTCCCTTCTCGGTGACTCATTGTCTTCACTTGGCTTCTAAACTGTGCTCCTTTGGTTGTCCTCTCACCCCACTGGTTGCTCTGTCTCCTTTTCTGTTTCTTCCTCTTCCTCCCAACCAATAATATTGGTCTATGCTTCAAGGCTCAGTCCTGACACCCCATTATTCTCTTTCTACATCCTCTCCCTTCTGAGTCTCAAAGCTTTAAACACCATCTGTGCTTTTTTGCCTTATTTGTGCTTTACAAAGTTCCTCCTTGCTCCTGTGACACAAAGATACTCTGCACTTTTCCCTACTTTTTTATAATCCCTTATCCGCAAACCTCAGGGCTAGAGGAGTTTTGGAATTCAGATGGTTCCAGACTTAAGAAAGGTGATGTCATGTAATACTCCTAAGTAACGTCTAGGACAGCACATATTATACACATTAATAGTTTTGAAGTGACCCACCAAGGAAATAATTGATTAAGGTAAGGATCACCAATGGATAATAAAACCATTAGATATTATCATCAGAACACTAAAATAATTTGGTTGTTGGAGAACAGGATATTTGCAAGTCACCAATGAATCTCCCTGTAAGTAACCTGCTAACTGCAAAGAGAAAAAAAAAGTACTTTTACAAGGCAAAGATCTGGCAGTCACCATCTTAACCAAATTATCAAACTTAACAGAACTATGGTGGAAAAACCTGACATTCATTACGTGCTTCCTTATGTCATACAATATGAAGTACATAGCAACAACACCTATATTCTTGTCAAAAATGTTTAAACTGAAACTAATCCAGACCTCGCCTCCAGCTGACAAAGAAATACAAAGGATAGTATCTAGAGAAACAGGTTAAATGACACCATGAGAAAACAATCAGACAAATCCAGAATGAGGGACATTCTATAAGTCGGTTGGTTCTGGTCGTCACAAGAAGTCAATGTCTCTCTCTCTCACACACACACACACACACACACACACACACACACAGTTCTGGATCAAGAGAAATGAAAGAGACATACCAACCAAATACAATGTATGAACCTTGGCTGGATCTTAGTTCAATAAAACTATATAAAAATGTATATTTTGGGTCTCTTTAAGGCCAAATATCCCTCAAATTAGAATCACTCTAAGGTCCGAAAAGAGAGAGAATGAGTTAGGACCAGGAAGAGGATTCAGTTGTTTTCCCAACACGCTATAGCAGGAAGAAGGCTCCCTTCAGAAGGAATCGATGATTCCTTGCTTCATGTCCGTATAGTATTGTTTCTGCCCGTATTATGGCACTTACTGCAGCCTGTCCTGCGTCATATTTTTTTGTGTATGTTTGTTTCTCCCACACTAGATTGTTCCCAAGGACAGCGAACACATCTATTTTTGTATTTTTCATAGTGACTTACAACAGTAGGTGTTCAATAATGTTCACTAAACATTAGTCAATGAACAGTAAACAAATAATGTTCAAATGCTCAAGAAACGTGTTGAGTGGGGAAAAACATTTTGGGGATAATTGGGGAAGTCTGAATATGGGTATTAGATGATACTATGGAATTATTGTTAACTTTTTAAAATGTGACTATTATGATTCTGTAGGAAAATGTCCTTTTCCTTAGGAAATATCTATTCTTAGCAGTATATACCGATAAAGTATCACAATGTTTGCAATGTTTCAAATGGTTCAGCAAAAAAAGAAAAAATATATACATATACACATATATAGATAAAGCAAATACAGAAAATTGATAAGCATTGAGTTCAGGTAGTAGACATACAGGTGCCCACTGGACTATCCTTTTAACTTTTCTGAATGTTTGAAAGTTTTCATAACAACAGTTTGAAAAAACACTGCAGTGAAATATGTGACATTCACATTAGGCAGGATAAATAAATGATTCTAAAGAGCCTCACCTCAACTCAACTTTTGCTGCCATGTGGGTTATCAAAGAGCTTTTGGTTTTCAGAGCTTTCTGCATTTCACATTTGTGGATAAGGGATACTGGGCCGCTATTAATTTTGTGGTGTTACCACTTTCATTTAGGCCTTTAATTCTTCCAGAATCTACCATTGTATGGGATATTACGTGGTGATCTGGTTTATGTTTTTTCCATCTAGTAAGTCAATTTTCCCAACACTATCTACTGAGCAATCCATCCTTTCCTCATTGATTTGTGGTACCTTTTTTTATAGTATATTAAGTTCTTATATATGGGTCTATTTCTGAGATCTTTATCCTATTCCGTTTTTGTCTATTACCTGTTCTTGCATAGATACCATACTGCTTTTAGTACGATGGCTTGGTAGCTTACAGTATCTGGTGCAAAAGTCCCTTTTTTCCTTACAAAAGTTGGCTTTGTTATTTCAAATGCATTTAAGAATAAAAGTTCTTCCCCCAAAAATCCAGTTATAATTCTGAATGGAACTGCAATTGGGGCAGACTGTTTTCCAAAGACGTTTGCACCAGTACATGTTTCAACCCACATGCTCTTTTTACAATGATATTAACATTCTTCTATTGATATATGGAGTCTATGTTCCCTTCCCTTCTACCTAGAGTGACCTTCACAACCTGCCTGAATCAATAATGTGCAGAGGTGATGCTACGTGACTTCCAAGGCTGCATCCAAAAAGGCTTCCCCCTGGTTCTCTCTTAGGACAAGGGATGTGGGGGCCCTGAGCCAACGTGTAAGAAGTCCAGCTACCCTGAAGGCACCATGCTGGGGAGATCAAGCAGAAAGCTTGCACATAAACAGAGATGCCCACGGATCCCCAGCTGTTCAAGCCCCAACTGCTTGAGTCTTCCCAGACCAGGCACTGGCATGTGAGTGAAAAGCCTTTGCAATGGTCCCATCCACAGCCATCATCTGATTGCAACCTCATGGGAGGCCCAAAAGACAAACATGCTGGGAGAGCTGACTACCAAAAGTTGTGAGAGAGAATGATTATTCTTGTTTTAAGCTATTATGTTTTGGAGTCATTTGTTACTCCATAGTTACTGGAATAGCACTGAGTTTATAAATCAATGTGAAAGGAAGATTATGATCTGTATAATATTAGATCTCATGCAGGAATACAGAATATCTTTCTATTTATTTGACTTTCCCATAGAGGTTCTATATATTCGTGTTTCTGTTAAGTACCAGAAACTTTATGGTTCTTCTGTTATTATTTCTTAAATTTTGAGTTGATTATTGTAGCACAGGGAAATACAATTTAATTTGATAGCTTCATCTTGTATCTGATTATATCATGTGAAAATAAAGTGTTACCTCTTCCCTTCCAACTCCTACATTTAATTTCTTTTTCCTTCCTTAATCTGTTGATCAGGACCCTCCAGTAAATGAAACAAAGTTTCTTCAATTAAATATAATGTTTGCTATAGATTTCTGTTATATAACTTCTGTAAAACTAAGGAAGTTCTTTTATCATTATTTTATTGAGTATTTAAAACATAAAATGCTACTGAATTTATCAATTTATTTTTCTGTATCAACTGAGATCATGTTTTCCCTCCTTTTGTCTATTGATATGACAGGTTTTCTGATGCTGAACTATCCTAGTAATTTGGGGGAAAACAGTACTTGTTTGTACATGTTTCCCAATACACTATTGAATTGGTTAGCTGATAATTTATTTGGGATTTTGTTAACAGAAGTGCAGGCAGCTTTTTCATTTGTGACCAGACATTAGTATCTACAGATCTTTCCTCTGTAGTAAGTTCAGTTTCTTCAAACACAGATCCTTCGAACTCTTGCCTCTGCTCTAGGAGTTCTGGAATTGAACAGGACGGCAAGTTTGGAGCCTCTTGGTACAGTTTGGATCCTCATCCGATCTTCCTGCCTCTGGTTTGGTACCTCACTCCCATCTTCCCTTCCTTGGTGTCTGGCCAAGTCCATAAACCCCGCTCAGTTTCTCTAGAGACGACACCTCCCAACTGTTGCAGAGCTGGGAAAGTAGCGTCACCTGACGGAGGAGATCAGACTTCAGACTTTCACACTCTCCTATTCAGACTTTCACACTATCTCCTTATTTTCAGGTTAATGGAGGTCTGGTGATAATTTGTATAATGTCCATATGATGGACTATTAGACAGCCAAAATAAAAAGGTAAAACTTCTGTATACTAATTTGTCCACAAATTGAATTTAAAAAAAAAAAAAGCAAGTTGCAGAACAATATGTAGAGTGTGATGCCCTTAAAAAAGAAAGAAACCCACAAGCAACTCACACATGCTTGCAGAAGCATAAGCACGGACACATGTCTGCAGACACACCCACGTTTCACAGCGGCTACCTGGTCACCCACAGACCAAGAGACTGTGACGGGAGAAGAGACACAAGCTTTTACTTTCAACACTGTATTATTTGATTTTGTGATAATGAACTCAGATTACTTTCATAATTACAAGAACCAAAGAAGATTTTTTTGTTACGTCCTCCCGCTCCCTAACCCCCACCCCAATTACCCCTGGATCTCAGTGAAAATCATAGTGGTTGAAACTGCTACTTACTAAGAAGGCAAAACCAGCGGTCTGGGCCCAGACGAACGACTCCAGCTGCAAAAACCTGGGGGCGTGGGCACAAGGTTGCTGCTTGGCACAACCAGCTCTGCAACAAGCACGGGCAGGAGCAGCGCAGAGCTTCTCCAGGCTTTCGTATCATTTCTGCTTCCCTCTTGCCCATTTTCAGCCCTGGTTGCCTGCCTTTAGCATGTGTTATACTATAATTACCAAAGCAATGGGATTGGTATAGCTTCTCGCTCCATGAAAGTGCATTCCCTTCTCCCTTATTTGAAGGCACAAGAGCTACTGGGCAAGGGCCACGGCAGCAAGGCCCATCCCTCGCTAAGATAAGGTGAGAAACACCCGTGCCTGCAGGAAGAGCAGCTGCATCATCTGAATTCACTGAACACCACACTCCCGAGTGACCAGCTCCGAGCCCCGCACACCCAGCTGGTTTTCCCAGCGCCTTTCCCAGGGCCTCCGCGGGGCACGGGAAAGGCACATGTGGTGTGAGGGAGGACGCACGGTGAGCCCAGGGCAGGGAGGCGCAGTCGGTCCTTCCAAAGAGCCACTCTGGCTCTCACTGATGCAAGACACGCCAGTGCCAAGCGCTGCAAGAATGGCCAAGAGCAGCGAGGAAAGGGCTCAGGGCTCTTACCACAGCAGCTCTGAACCTGCTCCTCATGCAGGGCTTCCATCCACCCAGGAGGTCGTTGGGGGAGGAGGAGGAAAGGAAAATGAGAGCAGTGGCCCGCATTTCCGGAGCCATGCCTGGCACGGGTACAGGGCGCTTTATTTGCACTACTGCATGTAAGCCCTTGAACCTCTGTGCGGGGCACCATGATTATTCCTACTTTACAGGTGAGGAAATCGAGGCTCAGGGAGATGAAGGTCAGACAGTTTCAAGTGACTGGAGCCGAATCGCAGCCCAGGCAGACTGACCTCAGAACAACATGGAGAACCAGATGGAGAAGTAGGATGGGGAGGGAGGAAGGAATAAAACAAGTCGACCAAAGCTCTGACCGGTTCCTCCTTTCCAATTAAGGACAGAGCAACTGAGTTTTGGTTGAAAATCAGGCCCTTAAGTGGGCTTCCCTGGTGGCGCAGTGGTTGAGAGTCTGCCTGCCGAGGCAGGTGACACGGGTTTGTGCCCCGGTCCGGGAGGATCCCACATGCTGCGGAGCGGCCAAGCCCGTGAGCCATGGCCGCTGAGCCTGCACGTCTGGAGCCTGTGCTCCGCAACGGGAGAGGCCGCAACAGTGAGAGGCCTGCGTACTGCAAAAAAAAAAAAAAATCAGGCCCTTAAGTCAAAGATTAGCCAATGTGAAACTCAAGGTAGGGGAGAAATTGTCAGGAATAATACTCCTATACTGCTTTGGGTATCTATAAGTATAAAGAAAGAACTATAAGGATAATGTTTTAACAAAAATCCTGAGCTGGGAGACAACCTCCACTCCTCCTCTAGTCCACCTGGCAGGAGGCAGACACACACAGGCAGGTCACAGCCACCTTGTTCCCACCTTTACCCTGAGGACAAAAGCCTCAGGTGAATCTTTGGGCCCAAAGTTTCCTCCCCTCATTCTGATAGGAAAGGGTCCCTCCCTAACCAGATGAGCCGAGTGGCAGGGGGACAACCCCACCTCTCTGACAGCTGCAGAACTTCAGGGCTCACAAAGTGACCTCCCAGACTTCATCATCCACTCTCAAAGCCACCAGTGCACTGTCTCCATTCATTTATTAATTCAAACATTTACAAGTATAGATCAAGATCTTTGGGCTGAAATTTAAAACATACACATGAAATGCCACCATATATTTTTTAAAGTAACATAACATGAACACCGATCCAAGGAAAAGATGAACCCAGCAGGGTGGGGGTGGGAGGGGAGTCGGAGATGAAGGGGGATAAGGTAAAAGTAAAACCAAGTAGAGCCTGGCTGTCAACACCCACCCCAATCTAGGCTGGAACGTACCCCTGGCCTCCAGAAATGTGAATACCCTCACCACCGCCAGGCTGGAGACTCCTTCCTGACCTCCCTGCAGGCACTCCTTGTGTATCTCCTGGCTCCAAGTGCCCAGCTTGCAGCCTGTGTGGTGGGAAAGGGACTGAGCAGGAAGCTAAAATATGAGCATTCTCATCAAGGAGTAAATCTTGACTTTTTTTTTTTTTTTTTTTGCGGTAAGCGGGCCTCTCACTGTTGTGGCCTCTCCCGTTGCGGAGCACAGGCTCTGGACGCGCAGGCTCAGCGGCCGCGGCTCACGGGCCCAGCCGCTCCACGGCACGTGGGATCTTCTCGGACCGGGGCACGAACCCACGTCCCCTGCACCTGCAGGCGGACTCTCAACCACTGCGCCACCAGGGAAGCCCTAAATCTTGACATTTCTGAGTCTCTACTTTTTCACCTGTAAAGTGAGGAGACTGGCTTATGCATCAAGATTCCTTCTAATTCTAAGGCTTATGGATTTAAAGTTAGCGATGACTGTGGGTCCCCTTCAGTTCAGGAAGGCCCTTGGTTTCTTCTGCCCCTGAAGGCTACTCCCAGGTAAACTAAAGGAGTTGGGTAGCCCCAGGCCTCACACATGGTAAATATTCTAAAATATTTTCAGAATTGATACCTCTGCTTAAAAAAAAAAAAATTGGAAAAATTGTCCCTATTAGAAAAGGCAAGGAGGTATTTGCTATTCACACGCTGACTGTTAACCTCTCCATGGACCAACATGCATCATCCTTCCCCCAAGCCCCCCTCACGAAGCCTCCATCACCTACAGTCACCTGAAGGAGAGATGGTCTCACAAAGAACTCAGGTGCATGCAGCCAAAGCTGCTATGAAAAGGTAAAGACATAGTCCATATTTGCACTCCTTTTTACTTAGCTCTTTTAATCAACCCTTTCTGATAAATAATTCGTCTCACTTCAGCAACTGTCAATTTTAGTAAAAGGTCAAAGCATTAACCTTGAGCTGCTGTAGGAGGGAACTTCTCCAGAGGCCTTCAGAGAGGCCTAGAGAGGTTCTATGGAGGGAGCAGTATTTCCCACAAGACTAAGAAACGCATATTCCGAAGAGACATGGGGTGTCTGCCTCTGATACCCTAAACTCCCAACTGCTTTCTAATGGAACAACTACAAGGCATTACCTTCTTCTGAGATGCTCTTAAACAAATAAGGTTCTAAGCATGTTATTGTAAATGAGATATAGCAGGTCTGTCAAAGCAGTTTCTTTAAACTGTCTCGATTCTTTTGAAGTCACTGAACAGACATTTGCTTAGATCCTTCTAAGCAGTGTAATAGCAAGAACACTGATACTTTGTCAAGTCAAAAGTATAACCTAATTTTATGTTTCACAGATTAACTTGAGGGAAATACAATACAAACCAGTGTCTTCCACTGTCTCAGCAGCTAGGCTCTTCAGAAGGGGAGCTTCTCACCGTAATACTGAACTTAGGCCAATTTTCATTAAAAGGCCAGGTCAGAAGCCATGACAAAGCTGATTCTTTGAATTAACACTTTAAACCAAGATGATGGCAAGATGATTAATTCTGTTAAGAAAGCTGGTGAAGTGGAAGTTATACTTGGGTACAGGGATCAATTGCAAAGTTCCCATACTTTTCATGTCCTCCTCCTTCGGTCACTTCTGACTAAGGCATCACAAAACTTGCAGCGGGAACACCAGAGTGTCACTGCACGTCTGAATTCACTGTGTCCCCTAAAAGGAGGTCACCCTTGGGCAGCCTTCCTGAGATCTTCTTGCCTCATTTTCTCAGCCTCCTCCTTGTGTAGTTAAGAAACTCCAGCCCCCTCATAGTACAGAGGAGAAATTAAGAGATAATCTCAGAAGTCTTCCCCCAAATCAAGGGTACAGCTGAGACTAATATCCCAGTGTCTGGACTCCTAAACCTCCTTTGAGGCTGGCGTGCTAAGTGTGGATTTCATGGTCCTGGTGCTCAAATGTGTAGACAGAATTTATCCCCCTATTCCTGGCCCAGGTAAGGTTGGATCAGCCTAACTTACCCAGGCTATCTAGTCATATAACCCTGTCCCAACTCTACGTCACTAGATTTTGTAAGTGCAAAGGAGAGATAGGAGAAATAAGGACAGGAGAGACGAAGGAACGTAAACAATATGACTTCCAAGGGTCAGATGAACCAAAGCCAGCCTGAAGGAGAGGGGAGAGCAGTCAAATCTATCAGCCTAAGATCTTTAGTCCATTTTAAAACTGATTTACGGGAACTTCCCTGGTGGCGCAGTGGTTAAGAATCCGCCTGCCAATGCAGGGGATACAGGTTCAAGCCCTCATCTGGGAAGATTCCACATGCCGCGGAGCAATTAAGCCCGTGCGCCACAACTACTGAGCCTGTGCTCTAGAGCCTGCAAACCACAACTACTGAAGCCCACGTGCCTAGAGCCCGTGCTCCACAACAAGAGAAGCCACTGCAATGAGAAGCACATGCACCGCAATGAAGAGTAGCCCCCCGCTCGCTGCAACTAGAGAAAAACCCACTTGCAGCAACGAAGACCCAACACAGCCATAAATAAATAAATAAATAAATAAAATTTAAAAAATGATTTATGGGAATTCCCTGGCGGTCCAGTGGTTAGGACTCCACGCTTCCATTGCAAGGGGGCACGGGTTTGATCCCTGGTGGGAAACTAAGATCCTTCAAGCTGCAAAAACAAAACAAAGAAACTGATTTATGCAACTTCCAGTCATTACAGGGAAAGTAAAAAACTCAAGCTTTGAGCTCCAAATACTTCTCTACTCACATGGAGAACTGAGAGGATCAAATGAGATCTAAGAACAAACTTCAAGAACCAGAGTCTTTTTTTTTTTTTTTTTTTTTTTGCGGTATGCGGGCCTCTCACTGCTGTGGCCTCTTCCGTTGCGGAGCACAGGCTCCGGACACGCAGGCTCAGTGGCCATGGCTCACGGGCCCAGCCGCTCCGCGGCATGTGGGATCTTCCTGGACCGGGGCATGAACCCGTGTCCCCTGCATCGGCAGGCGGATTCTCAACCACTGCGCCACCAGGGAAGCCCTGAACCAGAGTCTTTTGATGGCACAAAAACTGGTTCCTAGGTGATCGAAGCCATTTCACCACAAACAAAATAAAAAGACTCTAGTTTTTTCTGATACCCTCACAGTACCAGAGATTTATATATTATAATTCGTCTTGATTTATTACGCTGTTCCTTTTCAAATCCCACGGATATTTGATGCCAAGTCTGCAACGGGGAAGGTAACCGCCAAGGGTCTGTAATGAGTCTCAGTGTTTAACCTGAAGACAGCTGAGAGCGGGCTCTTCCTGCAGCAGCAGGTCTGGGACATTTTGAGGGCTTCCTTCACAGCTCCTACATGCTACGCAGGCTGGAGATCAAGGCCAGTATCTAATCATTTACATTTAAACGTGAAAAGCCTAGCAGGCAGCAGCCCCTGGGATGCAGCAGCTCAGAACCAGAACAAGGGAAAACCAGTATGGTCGAAAACCTCAACAGAGGTGTGCAGAAAGCCTGGTGCAGCTTCTGGGTGAAGAGACTTGATTTATTTAAAGGAGAAAAGGAAAGGGGACAATTCTCCTGGCTCCAACCAGCCAAAGCTGCACCCAAAGCAAGCGTAAGTCCTACTAGTTACTGCTATCTAACGTCTTACCGGTTATCAAACTCAATCCAAACACTTCTGTCCGAAGCGGCGTGATGAGAGCTGCTGCTTGTTTTGTGCCCAAGTGCAACACGAAGGGCTGGGACCCCCACTGTCCAGGAGGGCTCCAATTCCCCTTCAGGTTGCCCCCAACTTTAACCATTTCTCTCACTCTTCTGCGAGGCCTTTGGCAGCTTTTCTTCCTCAGCCTCTGCTATGGGGAAATAATCCTTGGACTTAACTGCCACTGTGGCGTTATTCTCACAGTGCCCCTTGCTACACTGCTACTGAAAGCCAAAAAAGGAAAAAGCTGCACACCTCTGATGAGAACAGCCCACCTAAACAGGACAGCCCCAGGCTATCATCAGATCTATACACTCCTGCAGGGAAAGAAAAGGGAAGGGGGCAGGTCAAGTATCAGAGTACCTATAGGCCGAGAGAGGCAGAACAAGAGGTTCTTCTCCCCTCAGACCCCACATTGGCTGAGGGGTTTACAGTGGCCTCCACCCCCTCCATACTCAGCTCAGGGCTACAACAGCGCTTCCCAAGACAGACAGACAGCACCAACTCCACCAACTTCCTCGCAAAGCAGCTGTGGATGACCATCCCGAGGCCTGTGGTGATGAATCCTGTCTATAAAGTTTTCATTTTCTCCTGTAAAGTTATTTTCAATCCTACTTCCTAACGCTTTTGACTATGGAACTTGAACTAGAAGAAGGTTCAAAACTGACAGAGACCCAGAGAAAGCAGAGGAAAGAACAGAAGAAACTGGGCCATCCTGCTGCCCTGAACCGGCCAACCTCCCGGCTAAGGGAAGGCTCTTTAGTCTTGGGGCTGAAGGGGCTTGTCTTCCTCAAGCCCCTCTCAATCAAGGACCAAATTAAATCATTTAAAATCATTAAAAACGGACTTCCCTGGTGGTCCAGTGGTTAGGACTCCGTGTTTTCACTGCTGAGGACCCGGGTTCAGTCCCTGCTCGGGGAACTAAGATCCCACAAACTGCGTGGTGCAGCCAAAAAACTAAAAAATAAAATCTGCCCCCACCCAAAAAAAAATCTCCAGGTATTGATCAAACCTGGTGATTCTTGCTGAGCAAACAATAAAACAAAACTCTGTCGCCATCTATATTTGTACTGGAATAACCCACTAAATTTCTCTTTAGATCAAAAATCTGCTTGGCATGAATAAGCACAAAACAGCCTTCGAGTTACACAGGAGTCAGAGGAGCAGGGCAGTGGAGGTGGCTGACAGGGAGGAGGTTTTGCAAAGAGGCCCTGGAGCCATCGGATTCTGAAGGAAGGAAAACCCCAGGAGATTCTAACCAAATCGGAAAGAAAACACAGATCAGGACTCTGTACGGAGAAATGCCATCATGGACAAGGACCCTAAGTCTTGAGTTCCAACAAGCCAAGTACTGAACGGGAAGATGCCACGGGACTGAATAAATGTGACTGGGGGAGAAAAGTTTTCCTGAGACAAGGGAAAAGTTTAAACGAAAGCCAGGGGTCTAACAGGTGGAGCCACGACCGTCCTCCAGCAAGCTTAGTCCACGGGTTCATGAGGGGAGTCTCACCTGCCCTTCAAAGGCCTGAACACTTCACACACTTACTGGGGTGTCACTCCAAGAACCAGAGGCACGCCTGCCGGGAAGTTTTACCTCTGAACGAACGGGAGGACACAAACTGATTCTCAAAGCAGTAAACCAGGAGACACCCTGACGCACTCTCACTTTGTCTAGCTACCGAATGAAGGACGTCTGTGCGCTGCAATCCCGTTGGCTTTCTTTTTCTGACAATAAAATGGCCAGAGCCGGAGAACACTGGGTTTTCTAGTTGCTTCTCAAGGGACTTACCAAAGCGGGACCAGTTGAACTTACTGGTATTAAAAGTCTCTTCCATGAGACAACGTATGTGGCAATTCTCCTCCCACGCACTACTTGTGAACTTCAGTCCCTTTAAGTCTGTACAAGGATACAGCTCCCACTCTTTTTAAAGAGTGCTAATGCCACGTTCATTCTTTAACCAAGAAAGGTAAACACTGACATCAGACAGAACTATATACCTGACTTCAAACCTGTTCCGGCCACGACCACTAGAACTTACGAGCAGTATTGTCATCGAAAATGGTGGAACCCTCAGCCCAGCACCTTATTTCCAGGGTCTCTGACCAGAGCCACCAGATAGACACATGAACTAAACACTACAGCCACTGGGACCTATGGAAGGAGACAAATCCTTTCACAGTCAACTTCCTCAAGCCCTGACCTCTGAAGAGGAAGATTCTAATTCATCTTTACGGATCCTTCTATTTCAAATGTTAAAAAAAAAAAAAAAAAAAAAAAAGACTTCTGAAGTGAAAATGGGGAGGGGGACCTATAGAAATAACCAGCAGCTACTAATAGCTAAAATGGCTGCAGCCTCAAAATTTTCTGAAGCAGCAAATAGTCCTCATTACGTATAAATATAACCTGCCAGCTCAGCAAAGGAATGGATCCAGATTCTAAGCAGCTCCGGGATGGCTTTGGGTCACTGGCTAGCAAATGTCTTCATTGAGAAATACCGGAGCAGAATCAACTACTTGTTTTCCCCAAAGCTTGCGATGCGAATGACACGGTCTCGGTCCTTGAGGGTATGTCCAGTGAGAGGCGAGGCTGACTTGCCCAGGGCAAGCTCAGTTCAGTAGGAAAGGCAATATCACCCCCCTACAGACTATGTGTTTATGCTGTTTCTCTTCTGTAAAATCAAGATCCTTTGTCTCCAAGCTCACCTGAAGCAGTCACGAGGCAACATTCCCGTGCCTGTCTAGCAGAAGTGACTCTCCACAGACCTGGAGGAAGGGGTTTCATTGCTCCAGACGGAGCTGGTGTGTCCCACGATGCCTCTGGCTTTGTGGGCAGAGGAAAAGGCTCTCTCCCAGAGGGGGCAGCTTTGTGCCATCATCAAGCCTGCAGCCTTTCCAAGAAGACCTCACTGTCTGAGGACAGAACAGGACCTGCAGCATGGCAAAGTGCTGGGGACAAGTTCTTCCCAACAAGAGACACCCAGGACCTTAAATCAGGACCCTGGTTCCGCACAAGAAGGGAGAGATTCTAAATCCCATGTCGGGGACTGGGAAAGTGGAGTGAATATGCACAAAGGGAGGGGTGGTACTTAGTTCTAGTTGGCCAGCACTACCACGTTATTCAAACCAGAGAAATAGTTCCTTTAGAAATCACTACAATGGAAGCAAGGGGCAAAACCCAAATGACGTTCCCACACTTCTCAGCTCTCTTCTCCATCAATGCTGCACAGGACAACACCTGGCCCTGCCTGCTGGGAGAGGGAAGCCAGCTCTACAAATGAACAAGGACATCGGCCCACCTGCTCTGCCACTTAGAAAGCCTTCTTTCTGCATTTGCTCTGGGAAGCTGATAAGATCACAATAATAGGTTCATCCAGACACCCTGCTCCTTTTAATTACTGTTCTAAAACAAGAGAGCTACACAGGAGAAACCGACCAGGAAGAGAGACAGGCCCTCTTGTTTGGACTTGACCAGTATGAAAGGCCAGGTGTGAGAGACAAGGAGGGGCTGAGACTGTCCAGCTGATGGGGGCAGTGAAAGCCAGGCACCATCGCCACAGAGCTGGTCTCACACTCCAGAAGAGGCAACGCTCCACGTGAATAGGTGAGGCCAATCCCCCAGTGGAATTAATAGCAGGAGAGGAACCACGGCACAATGCAGCAATGCCATCCCAGGATGGGCATGGAGGAGATGGTCAGGGAGGCACAGAACGCTGCTATTATTGACTGGTAAATTATTAAATCACTTCTTAAAGTAAAAAGCAATGATTCTAGACCCTGAAGTAGACGTGCCTGATTCAGAGATCAGCATAGGGGCTGAAAATCCAGCACAAGACCTGAGAAGCCCACAGTGATCTCCTCTGTGCCTGCTCTACCTGCTGTGCCCTCCCCACGCTTTCTCTCTGCCCAGGATCTTAGACCAGAGACCAAGAGCTAGTGCCTAGCTTATCCCTGAACCCACGGAGGCAGCGAGGCGGCGGCAGAACACCCAGGGAATCAGGAAGCCAAAGGGGGCATCAGCTTCTCCCTGGCAGGCCATGACTGGACTTCCAGAACCAGGACCCCTGAAAGTACACTGCCCCTCACAACAACAGTTGCTGGGTTTTATTTTCCCTCTCCAAACCAGGAACCACATTTCTGGATCAATACAGTTAACAAGGCGCTTCACACTCTGGAAGACAAATTGTACATGAAAACGCTATGCTGTTGAAACACACAGCAGGCCCGATTATTTCCACAGGGCTCTGCCATTTCCACAGGAACCCCAAATCCAGAGGGAACTAAGTAGTCCTGCTGGGAGGAGAGGGGGTAAGAAGTGAACTGTCAACAAGGAGGGAAGAAATGATTTTAAATGGAAGCAAAACCTATGGGTTGAAGGAAGTTAATTCAATGAAAAGAGAAGTTTTGATCTGGCCACCGAAGGGAATGTAACAGAAGAACGTGAGTGAGCTACCATGACAAGCCAAACAAGCCAGTGGATGATGCTACAGCAGAGGCAGCCTACACAGGGAGCCCAGGAACCCAGAGCAATCAGGAAGCCCCTAAAGGATTGTTTCTAAAGTCTAGATTTTCTTGAAAATGTGACATGTCATCCCAATGCACGAAATGAAAAGACATCATCTGAGCGCATGATGAAAACTCTATTTCTGTGAGTCAAGTCTGCTTATTCAATACTTGAGCTGTGTTTTGCAGCACGAGGCACACCTGTGATGGGGATTACAGATGCAAAGAGAGGAAGACCTCTGCGCCCACAAGTAGCCCTTGATGGCTGCAGTTTCATCTCTCCAGCTGGAGTCCTCAAGTTGGAGAATATAATTCTTTTCTGACCCTCTGTTCCCACCTTACGCATATATTTAGATATTTGGTGTTTAACTTTAAGGTTCTAGCCACCCACCCAAACTAACTGAATTTTATAAGGTGAGGTGGGTAGTGAGATAAAAATCCCTGAGATTTCCTCTGGGATCTATGAATAGAGCTTCAGGAAGGCAGTTGGCCTACCTGGGGCAGGACTTTAAGGAAAAGAAAAGTCCGTTTCCTCAGGAGGTTCCTCCCTCACTTCCAGCACAGACGCCTCGTGGAGCCAAGTCACAGGATGTCTAGCCTCTGGAACACACGTGTCATATCCCTGATGGCAGCAAACGAAAATGCTTTTCCCATCTGCGGGCTCAGATTCTCATTTTCACATGGGTCACCAGCTCTATTTTAATTTTAAAAGTTGGTGCCACAATGGAGCAGAATCACAGAGGAGATCATGGAGAGATTAAAACTGCATTTGGTGAAATGCATCGAAACGATAAGATGGGCCGATGGAGGACTGCACAGACGAAGAGTCTGTGATAAAGCAAATACAGGAAAATATTGATTGTAGAGTCTGGGTGGTGGTTATGTGAATGTTCACTGTATAACTCTCTTAATTTCACTGTCTCTGGCGGATCCATCTGCCTGAGGATGGAGGTGGCCTTGCAGGAGCGGGGGCACTCACACTTGTGAGATCAGAAGACCTGGCCTCACCTTAAACATGCTTGCTGGCCTGAAGGTGGCTTGTCAGGTCAGCAAGGGTACTTTACAAAGGCATACATCAGAATCAGCTTCCTCAAAATTAGGGTCCTTTACAAACGACTCATGCTTGGGCCCCACTCTAACTCTCCTGACCCACAAGCTGAGGCTGGCAGGGTAATGTAATTTTTCTATCTCGATGGGGATTTGCAACGTTCTTGCGTATACACTGTCAAAACTCAGTGAATGTATACTTCAAATGTGTGCATTTTACTGTATGCAAATTTTATATCAAGAGAAACTATAAACAAATACTGAACACCAGTTAATTGTATGCATGTTGAAATATTAAGAGGAAAGTACACAGATGTCTGCATTTACTTTGAAATGCATCAAAAAATAAGATTGATGGATAGATAGAAGAGTGGCGAGATGAAAAGAAATATGATGACAAAATAAGTATAGTAAAAAAGATGTATTTGGGGTGGGTAGTGATAGTGGTGGTGTTATGGCTGTGCCAGCAAACAAGTATTTTTTAGAAGTTCCTCAGGTTGGTTAAACAAACTGTGGTCCATCCGAACTGTGGAATACTGCTTAACAAAAAAAAAGCAAAACAAAAAAGGAATGAAATCTTGATATACACAACAACTTGGAAAGGGTGGTCCAGTGGTTGAGACTCTGGGCTCCCAATGCAGGGGGCCCAGGTTCGATCCCTGGTTAGGGAACTAGATCCCACATGCCACAACTAAGAGCCCGCATGCCACAACTAAAGACCCCGCGTGCCGCAACAAAGACCCGGTGCAGCCAAATAAATATTTTTTTTAAGAAAAGAAAAAAGCCAATCCTGAAGGTTATACACCTGTATGATTCAATTTATAGAGCATTAACAAAATGACAAAATTATAGAGATGGAGAATAGATCAGTGGTTGCCAGGGGAATAAAGGGAAGGACTGGGGATCTTGGTGGTGATGGAACATTCTATAGCTTGATTGTGGTGGCTGGTACTCCAACTTACACATGTGATAAAACTACACAAACTACACACACACACACACACACACACGGGTGGATGTCAAGTGGTGAAATCTGAAGGTCTGTGGATCGTCCCAAAGGTACCAATGCCAATGTCCTCGTTTTGATATTGTGCCACAGTTACATAAGATATACCACTGCTAGGGAACTGCATGAAGATACAAGGGACCACTCCATCATGCTTACACCTTCCTGTGAATCTATAATTATTTCAAAATAAAAAGTTAAACAAAAGTTCCTCAGACGATTCCAAACTTCCCTAGTTAAGAACTACTCATTTAGTCTAACCACTTACTGTAGAGAAGAAAAATCAAAAGCCTATAGAGGTCTCTTAATCACAAAAACTTCATCTTCTAATTCTAAAACTAAAGTAAACTTAATCAATTACCAAAAATGTTTATTGATATTTCTGAGCCATTTGTGCCTAAAGACATCATCCCTTCCTTCCTTGGGATAGTAATCTTGGCATTACATGAAGTATTAGGATTGAGATAATCCAAATGGGTAATGTGGGGGAAAAAGAGGTAGGTCAAGTAGACCAAAAGGAGAGGAGAGGGAAAAAAAAAGAGAGAGAGAGAGAGAGAGAGAGATGCTTTCTAAGTGACATTGGAGCAGGTGCAAATTTGCAAACTAAAAATTATAGAGTTTTTAAAAAACTGAGTGTTTCACACCCATCATATCGAAGCCTAGGTTTGTCAAAACAGGGTTCTCTCAGTTTTCAGAGCTTCTAAACCATTATTTGCTAGTAAATTTCATGAGACGCAGAAGGGGACATGCTCTAGACACAGCTGTTTCCATCTGTTGTTGAAAATAAGATCCTGTCTAAAAAAAGAAAATGTTAAAAAGTCATAAATCCTTCAAACTACAACCTCAGCAGAGGAGTGAACCGTGATTCTTTTCATCTTTTAAAATGCAATAACTTTGCTCTAGCTTGATCATATAGAAAAGGAAACCATTCTGACACATTTAAATGCTGATGTGCTGATGCCCTTAAGAACCGGAAGAATAAGCAAAACAGGGCCCTTGGGGCTTCTACAACTTAACAACTTCACCATCCTCCCTGCTGCTTTTCAATACCCCATCCCTTCTCCAACCCCCAATCATTAAGAAAAAAATAACCTGTAAGATCTTTGTAATCAGGATTAATAATGATTTGGGAGCTAAGAATCCGGGACTTGTTAAATCGTGAGAACGATACCAACTTGAGTCACTTGCTGAAAGTTCACAGGAGAGTAAACCGAAGACTTAAAAATTATTTGAAGCGCCAAGTCTCAATTCCCAAAATTAAAACCAGGGGAACTTCCAGTTACAGTAATATGATAGCCTAGAAAACCAGAAAACCCTACTGCTACAACTACCTAATACTATTGGAAAACAAAAGAAAGAACTGGAAATCCCCAAGTGCCAGAAACCAAGAGAACTGAAAAGAGAAAGTGAGGGTTAGGGGGAGGTTGGTCTGCTTGTGCTACAGAGGAAGAAAAGCCTCTCCTGAGCTCTGCAGCTGCAGGCCTGCACCTCCTACTCTGATGATGAGGTTGCAGTCAAAAATTACAAAACACAGAGGGAAACAATCCACCAAGGGCAAGACTCCAAAAACAGTACAGTCTGACAGATCCTACAAATACGTATACAGTAACGTCTACACCTTAACTTTTTTTTTTCCTTCGGCTACGTTGGGTCTTTGTTGCCGCACGCGGGCTTTCTCTAGTTGTGGTGAGCGGGGGCTACTCTTCATTGTGGTGCGCAGGCTTCTCCTTGCGGTGGCTTCTCTTGTTGTGGAGCACGAGCTCTAGGCACGCGGGCTTCAGTAGTTGTGGCACGTGGGCTCTAGAGCGCAGGCTCAGTAGTTGAGGCCCACGGGCTTAGTTGCTCCACAGCATGTGGGATCTTCCCGGACCAGGGACTGAACCCGTGTCCCCTGCACTGGCAGGCGGATTCTTAACCACTGCGCCACTAGGAAAGTCCCTACATCTTAACTTTTAAATTGTTCAGAAAAAATTATACATGAGAGAGATAAGGGAGTGAGAGGGAAAAGAGTTCAAATACGACAAAATGTTAGTTGGCTAAATCTAGGTGAGGGGAATATAGGTATTCGTTGTCCTATTCTTTAAGATTTCTGTAGGATTTAAATCTTTCAAAATAACAAATTGGGGAAAGGAAAAAATATATCTTATACATTTATAAACATAAAACCAATGTCTCTATCAAGACAATTAAATATGGCAATGAATGTGGGGGTTAAAAAAGAATGAAAGAACTGGAGGCACTTAATGAATGATTTAATATGGTTCCAAGCCAAGTAACTTATAGAAAGAAGTAAGTCCCCAGGAGATCATTTGAGGGAGAGTTAGTTCATTTATTTCAGGGGATTTAATTTCCATACTACTTAGAGCAGATAATAGTATGCATTTGTATTGGATCATCTAAGGAAATGTAATTGCCAACCACACCAAAAGATCTAAGAATAATATTTTCACTAGATATTCTACAGCCATGAATCCTGAATACTAAATTAGCAAAAGACTTCTTATGTTAATGTCAAAGTGATTTTTAGAAAGAAAACAATACAAGGGGATAAAAAAATAATTCATCTGTGGATTAAAAGAGCTTGTGGGACAGCAAAGCAGAACCTATGGGAAATTTAAAATGCATATACTAGAACAGGCAAACCTATACAGGAAGTATTGATAGATTGCCTAATTCTGGGAGACTTGGGTTGGGGGAGGGGGGGCGGAGAGAAGATGTGGAGGGTGCAGAGCTTGTTTCTGGGATAAATTGATGGTGATGATGGTTGCACACCCTGAATACACTAAAAAGAATTGTATACTTTAAATGCATGAATTATATGTGAATTGTGTCTCAATAAAGTTGTGGAAAATGCTGGACTTCCCTGGTAGCACAGTGGTTAAGAATCCGCCTGCCAATGCAGGGGACACAGGTTTGAGTCCTGGTCCGGGAAGATCCCACATGCCGCGGAGCAACTAAGCCCATGCACCACAACTACCGAGCTTGTGGTCTAGAGCCTGAAAAGAACTACTACTTCACAACTACTGAAGCCCGCGTGGCTAGAGCCCATGCTCTGCAACAAGAGAAACCACTGCAATGAGAAGCCTGCGCACGCAACAAAGAGTAGCCCCCGCTCGCCGCAACTAGAGAAAGCCCACGCGCAGCACGAAGACCCAACACAGCCAAAAATTTAAAAATTTATATTAAAAAGTTGTGGAAAATGAATATACGAGAAAATGATAATAATGTAAAATCATTATTGAGAGGGTCCAACTCAAAAACCTAGGAAAGAACTACAGAGCAAACCCAAATAGAGGGAAAGGGAGGACAAACTGGCCCAAAACACAGCACCCAGCAGAAAATGACCATGGTGTTTAGGCATCGAAAAGGTTAACGGTGGCAGAGTAACACGGAAGCTAAGCTTCTGAGGACAAGGCCAAACACCGTACCACAAATGGACCAATGAGGAGCATCCCATCTCAGGGACAGTTGAGAAAAATGCCACCATCACACCCCCCATCCCCGATGCCATTTACATGCTAGAATTTGACCCTGTCAGCATGCCGCCTCCATGGCCTCAAGTTAACTGCTCTTTGCAAATTAGCCTTGGGATGGGGCCCAGGTCATCTCTCTGGACCCTGCGGTGAGGAAAGCCAGGCATTTAAGTTTTCTGAGCTCTAACTGATGAAAGCAGGCTCTCATGCAGTTGGAACTCCAACATCCATCCCTGAGGGCAAAGAAGGGTCAGAAAGGACCTTCTCTAACCCAGTGAAAAGCACCTACAAAGCCACAGCAACGATCACTTTCGGTGGTGAAACTTTAAGAATGTTCTCTTTAAAATCCCTCTGCGGTCAGGAACAAATCAAGGATGCCCACCATAACTGCTTCCATTTAGGGGTGTATGAGACAGCTGAGCCAGTGTAGTATTGCAGGCTGAACTGTGTCCCTCCTAATTCCTATGTTGAAGTCTTGACACCCAGTAACCCAGAATGTGACTATTTGGAGATAGGGCAGAAAGGAAGGGAGTAAGGGTAATCAGTGCAGTTAAGGAGGTAATTAAGGTTAAATTAGGTCATTAGGGTGGGCCCTAATCCTATATGACTAGTGTCCTTATAAGAGGTGGAGATTAGGATACACACACAGAGGGAAGACAGCCATCTACAAGCCAAGGAGAGAGGTTCAGAAGAAATCGACCCTGACGACACCTTGATTTTGAATTTCCAGCCTCTAGAACTGGGAGAAAATAAATTTCTGTTGTGTAAGCCGCTCAGTTTGTGGTATCTTGTTATGGCAGTCCTAGCAAACGAACACAACAAGAAAAAGACGCAAAAGATATAAGGACCAGAAAGGAAGAAACGCAAGTGTGATATGATTATCTGCATTAGGAAAGGCAGGAGAATCTAGAAACTGCTAGAACTAATACAAGTTCAGTAAAATTGCCAGACATGAGATCTACACACAAGAAAGTCAACAGGACCCCTCTTAATATGCCAACAACAATTAGAAAACAAACAGGTATGTTCATTAACAGTCCCTCACTGTGCAGACAGATGAAAAAGTTGAGATATATTTGTTCACATATCAAGGGAACACTACAAAGTAATTAAAGTAAATGGCTGGATCTGCACAAATACATCTCAAAAACACAAGTCTGAATTAAAAAAAAAAAGCCAAGTTACAAAGAAACAGATACTTTCTATCTATTCATTTTTAATACACACACAAAATCATGGAGATGCATATAAGTACAGAACAGATAAATCCACAGCAAGGGTGTTTATGTTAAACATTTCATCTTGGTGATAGGAACATAGATGTTTGCCATATTATTTTCTGTACTGTCCTGTATTTTTGAAAGGCTTCATTTTTTTTTGGATAAAAATAAAAACCTCTTGAGGTCCAGAAAAATGCAAACATTAAATTCTAAGGGGCTCATGATGTTTTAAAAAGTCCCACAACACGGTTCTCTACTATCTGTACACACATGCTTTTTCAGGGGACTTTAACCTCACTCCCATACTACTACTACCCCAGCAGGAAGGTAAAACCAGCAAAGAAAGCGATTTAATTTCCAAGACATTTATTTTCAAGTCAGAATAAAAACCAACTTTAGGTAGTGCCCTTTTCTCAGGGCTGTGATCCACTATAATCGGAAAGGTGTCAGGGATAAATATACCACATCCTCCACCTGGGAGTAATCAGGGAGATCATTAAAGAGAAGATTCAGCCTAGTCAAAAGAGCAACGCAGGATTATAGGCACCAGGTGCAATACGGTTCACATTCAAAGTCAAGTTAGGACCACGATAGGGATCCCTTGGATAAAGCCAGTGATTGATAATGTCATGGAATCTTTATTGCTAGGTTAAAAAAGAAATCTTAGATCCAGTAAAAACCTGCACTGGCCCCACCTATGCTTATTAGCAGTAACCTTCCCCACTCATCCATCCCCTCTCTATGCCTAGGATAATGACTCAAGCTTCCACTTCCCAGCCTTTTCCTAAGGGGAAAAAACAGTCAAGAATACCTAATAAAAAACTGTAGTGCAAAGGGCAGGGAGAGTTCATGTGTTTAATTTTAGTCAGTTACCAGGTTTTTCTTGAGCCCTGGCCAGAGTTATTCTGGTTCTGGCATGGGGAATCTATTTTGCATGGGTGTGGGTTAGATTAAAAACAAAGAAATAAACAAAACTCTCACAACAGGCACTCAAAGAACATGTCCCTAACTGAATCCATGAGGTCACCAGACAAGCACTGACCACTGATCCAACCAGGACACCTGCCAGGAGGTCCTGGTAAAGATGAGGGTTTCCCACAACACAGAAAGGGACAGGGGAGGCAGCTAACAGAATCACCGTCTCAAATCCTCTGCCACTGCCTCCTTCAGATGGAAGTATTAAGCAATGTTGGAGAGAAAAAAAAAAAACCCACTTTCAAGAGACCCATGGATGAAAGAGAACCATGTTAAGCTCCCCTGGAAGAATAAAATATTAAATAACAGATGAGGTGCTTAAAATATTATGTTACTCCATTTATAAGTGTGTCACCATTGGTTCATTTGTTATATATACAGACCATTTTTTCCAAGGGAAAGCAGAATGTCCATTAAACAATTTGATCCTTGTAAAATCAATGGCAGCAAAGTGAGTCAACAGGACGAGGACGCCTGTCCTTTACCCAGCAAGGTTAATAGCTAAACCACTGCAAAAGACTTCCAAGGATTAAATTCTGAAAGCGTAAGCTCCATGAGGGCAAGAACCGTGTTTTGTCCATTTCTGCACATCTAGTAGGGCCTAAAATGATACCCTGCATATAGTCAAATGCTCAATAAACATTAGCTGGGTTTAAGCAAATCCAGCCCAAAGAGGCCTAGTGAAAGAGAAGGAAGATAAGAACTACAGTCTGGAAGGCGGCCTGTTCAAAAGAAATACACATTTAAAATGTTAAAAGATGAACAGCCATCCTTTGCAGGCCAGAGATAAAATGTTCCTCTAAGTAAAACTGAGGAAGGGAAGTACCAGAGTTTCCTCTGGCAAGCTTCTGAAAAGATAAAAGAATGTCTGGTTTGAGTGATAATGTGTTACAGGCTTAAGCAAGAACAGGTGAAAAAAATCTGATAAAACCATGAAGCTGCTGGTAACTCAACGAAGAGGGAACCAGCCTTGGCCAGGCTGCTTCACAACTCATGGCTACAAAGGTGGCTTTAAAATATGGAAGGCTCAAAAAGAACAGGGAAGATAAAGGCATTATCCTCAACTCGTTCTTTATTGTACATGGTCTCTTACTCCTATTACGTATTTATGGAGTGCCAACTACTGGTGAGCCATCGAGGTTAAGAGAAACACCCCAGTCATCGCTACTCAGGAGTTGGCCTTGCCTTGTGTTCTCATTAGCTGTTCAACCCGCTATATGCCTAACCTGGAGAGAGGCCGGTACATCAAGTGTCTCTCAGGAACCGTTTATTATAACCTCTCAAAGAGCAGAGTCAGTTTCAGTTGCTCTCTGAGAAGTCACAAAGACTCCTGAATGAAAAACATCAGGATTCAAAAACAGATAACCATTTTGTAGAAATTGACAAGCTGACTGTAAAAATTTAGATGGAAATATAAGGACCTAGTATAGCTAAAAAGATTTTGAAAAAGAACAAATTCGAAGAACATACACTACCAGATTTCAAAACTTAACTATAAAGCTAAGTAACCAAGATAATGATAGTCATATAAATCAATGGAACAGAATTGAGTCCAGAAATAATCCTTTACATTTATGGCCAGTTGACTTTGCCAAGTGAATTCAGTGGGGAGAAAGAATGGTCTTTTCAACAAATGGGGCTAAGACAACTGAATGTACAAGTGGTTCTTTAAAAAAAAAAAAAAGGAGCTGAGACCCTTACCTCATACTATACCCCAATATTAACTTAAAATGGAATAGAAACATATGTAAGAACTAAAACTATAAAACTTCTAGATGAAATCACAGGAGAAAATCTCCGTGATCTTTGGATTAGACAAAGATCTTTTTACATATGACAACAAAAGCATGATCAATAAAAGAAAACTATTGGGGGCTTCCCTGGTGGTGCAGTGGTTGAGAATCTGCCTGCTAATGCAGGGGACACGGGTTCGAGCCCTGGTCTGGGAGGATCCCACATGCCGCGGAGCGGCTAGGCCCGTGAGCCACAACTACTGAGCCTGCGCGTCTGGAGCCTGTGCTCCAAACAAGAGAGGCCACGACAATGAGAGGCCCACGCACCGCGATGAAGAGTGGCCCCTGCTTGCCACAACTAGAGAAAGCCCTCACACAGAAATGAAGACGCAACATAGCAAAAATAAATAAATAAACTCCTACCCCCAACATCTTAAAAAAAAAAAAAAAAGAAAACCATTGATAAACTGGACTCAATCAAAATTTAAAATATTTGCTCCTTAAAAAACACCATATAAGAAAATGAAAAGACAAGCCATATATTGGGAGAAAATATTCTCAAATCACATATCCGGAATACATAGGGAACTTTTAAAACTCAGTAAGACAACAGCCAAGCTGGTAAAAAACAAATGGGCAAAGGTATGAGTAGACATTTCACCAAAAAAGATATATGAATTGCTATTAGGCACACGAGAAGAGGCTCAACATCATTAGTCATTGGGGAAATGCAAATAAAAAACCACAATAAGATACCACTACCCACCTACTAGAATAGCTATAAATTCATAAGACTGACAATACCAAGTGTTTTGAGGATGTGAGAAAATTGGAACCCCTATCCACTGCTGAAATGTACAACCACTTTGGAAAAGTCTGTTTCTTAAAAGGTTAAACAAAGACCTGCCATGTGGAAACACATATCCACATAAAAACTTACACATGAATGTTCACAGCAGCATAATTCATATTTGCCTTAAACTAAAAACAGTCTAATTGTCTACCACCTGGTGAATGGACAGACAAAATGCAGTAAGTTCATACAATGGAAAACTATTTAGCATTAAAAAAGAACAACATGCTCAACATGGAGGAACCTAAAAGAAGGAAGCCAAATGCAAAGACTTCATATTGTATGATTTCATTTATAAGAAATTCCCAGAAAACACAAATCCAGGACAGCAGATCAGTGGGACTGAGCAGGGACTGACTACAAACAGATATAATGTAACTTCTGGGGGGATGGAAGTGTTACAAAATTGGATTTTAGTGATAGTTGTACAACTCTGTAAGTGAAAATCTTTTGGGATACTTTCTAGTAGAAATGGAGTTTTCAGGCAGAGAACTAAGAAAGGGATTTCTCTATAACAGTGCTCTTCCAACTTTAGCAAGTGTAAGAATCACCTGGAAAACCTGTTAAAACCCAGACACCCCAGATATCCTCCCATCCCAGATATGGATTCAGAAGGTCTGGGATGGGGTCCATGACTTTGCATTTCTAAGAAGTTCCCAGAATACTCAGTAAAAATAGATTCCAAAGTCCCACCAGAGATCTATTACACAGCCTCTTCAGGAGAGGAGGGCCTGGGAATCCACACCTCTTACAGGGAGAGTCACCCCCGGTATCCATCCACAGGGGATTGGTCCAGGACACCCTCACCCCCCACCCCTGCAACGGAAACCAAAATCCATGGATGCTCAAGACCCTTACATAAGATGCATAAAACCTACATACATCCTCCCATACGCTTTAAATCATCTCTAGATTACTTACAATACCTAATACAATGTAAACACTATGTAAATATTCAATAGTTACCAGTGAGTGGCAAACTCCAGTTTTGCTTTTTGGAACTTTCTGGAATTTTTTCCATGGCTGAATCCATGCATTGGGGGGCCTGCGGACAGAGAGGGCCAACTGTATAGGGAGAATCCCATGCTGAATCTCATGGTTCAGCACTTCATGAACTACAACACTCTCATATACAATTAATTCCAGTAGTTTCAAGAGTAAAACTTGTGTGTTCCTATTTTGAAAATGATAAAGTAAATGTCCTCTATTTTAAATGGTTCAAAATCAGAAGGGGTTCTGCCTTAGGCCTTTCTAAATAAAGTCATGTGCAGAGAAGTAAATTGTATTTATTCAAGGCATTCTAAATATGCCTCCACATTTAAAAAAAAAATTTCTCCTTTAAAAATGTTTAGGCCACTTTTGAGGCTGAATCTAATTTTAAATCTGTTCAGATGCAAGATCACATGTCTTTCTGAATTCTTAACAGGGATGTGCAATTGTCTGATCCATAGGATCACAATTCTGACTACCACAGAAAACCCTCAGCAGCAGTGGTGCCATTTTTAATGGTTCAACTCAGTAACTACTGGAGTCTAATGCTCTGCTATCACAGAAGACACAGACACAGAAGACCAAGTTCGTACCGGGAATTCACCATACTTTTTAGTATCGTAAAAAACAACAGTACTAAACATCAGCATGTGCGGGAACAGACGGGGGAAATTTTTACAGAGGTAGGACTGTGTTCTAGAAAAAAATGAAACCGCGCTTAAATTATTTTCAATTTCTCTGATCACTTTGGTTCAAAGGAGAGGGAGTGGTCTCGCACATCGTATGCCATGTTGCAGGAGCCAGAAAGAGCCAGGCTGAGTGCTTAGAAGAGCACACACGGGACTTCCCTAAGAGCACCTCACCTCGCCGTTTCTTCAGATTCTGACTGAAATGGCCTGGGGTGGGGCTCAAGCTCTCCAGAGGAAGGATTCAATGATAAATTATATTTCTAAAGACAGTCACAACAATAATGTCCATCCCACAGGCTTCTCTGCAATGGCCCCTCTCCTAGCCCAGATTCCTGTTTAGACCCACAGAATGTGGAGGAAATGACAGCAAGTAACTTCTGAGGCTGGACCCTAAGAGAACATCAGCTCTGCTTTCACTGCTTGGAATGCTTGCTCTTGGAATCCAGCTCCCACTTTACGAAACCCAAGCTAAACAAGTGGCTAGAAAGCTACTTGGAGAGGGAGAGATCCTTGCCTCCTAGCCACGCCCACCAAGGTCCCTGTCGTGTGAGTGAAGCCATCTTAGATGTTCCACCCCCAGTCACCATCAGCTACAATCTCATGAAATGCCCCACCTGTGGCCACACAGAGACGAACCAGCCAGCTGAGCCCTGCCTCAATCCCTGAGACACAGAATTATGAGCAAATATAAAATGGCTGTGTTCTAAAGCCATTACGTTTTGGGGTAGGTTTTGTTACCTAACAATAGAGTATAAAAATAGGTTTCAAGTCTGCTCTCAAACATTTTTCTAGGTAAATGGTGTGCAGACTGTAGTTAACATGAATGGACTTGGTCTCTATACACCTCAGGGGTGGGAGGAGTCTGAAATCTAGCTACCGGGGAAAGAAAATAAGTGTTCATAAGCCAGACCCAATCTGCTTCATAGACTTTTTCACATCTGTCGGCAAAAGATTTTGTTGCTTCCCAAACTGTATATTAAAAAATCAAGTTACATGAATGTTTTATGTTTTTCTAAAGGCCAAATCAGACACAGGACTGCCACTGCACACCAACCTATCAATGTGATTCCACTCATATTAAGAGTTTACTGAAACAGAAGGAACAAAAGACCCTAAAGACATAGCTTTCTACAGTATCATCCAGTCTGCTCTTCCCTCTGTATACCAGCACCCCTGTCAATTTTACAATAGGGAAGAGAATTTAAACCCAATCACATCTAAGATGCGACCCATCACAAAGGCTGCACGAGCACATGCTGAGTCAGGCAGATTCAAATTCTGGCTTTGTTGTTTCCCGTCTATAAGATGGGAAGTTTGGCACTGAATGAGCACTCAAGAAATGTCAAGTTCATGTTTACCTTCTCTCTTCCCTCCCAAATCAATGCAACTGAACCTATAAAGCATTGCATAGCCCAAGGATTTTCTTGAACATCTAAGCAAACACGATAAAGAAACTGAATCACATATGGCTCAGTTCATAGTGCTCAGGGGAATTAAACGTAAGTATCCAGGTACACTGAATAAATCTTACTGATCCAAGTACCATACAGGTATTACTATCCTTTCAAGGGTTTATAATTTCAACATCTGAGAAAGAAAATTAATGAAGTTACTTCCATATTTGTGGACAGGTTGTCCAAAAATTTTTAAATGACAGAGCAGATAACTTAGCTGCCAGAGAACAGGCCATCCTTGTCTAGAGATAGATCCTTAAAAGGAGAAGTGCAGAGATGAACTCTGAGCCTAAAGCAGCTATGCAAGTCTTAATGATCCCAACTCAAAACTGAGAGCTGGCTAGTGAACACTTCAGTGCTGGGAAGTAACAAGTCCTTGAGTTTATGGCTTGAGAGAGAGGAAGGCTTTGGTTGAAACAGGACAAATAGTCTTCATATTCAGAAGGATGCTAACAGGTAGAGGAGCTTAGTTCTGCTAGGATTTAGAAGACCAAAGATTCCCAATATGATCCCTGATTCTTATATGAGGTAGTAAGTTGAATCTTCTCTAACTGGCATCAAATTGATACTGGCAGCCTCCTACTAATTATAGCCCAGTCTTCACCTGTCTCTGTTATACTGAAATTTCCTCACCCTTATAGTCACCTGAACCACAGAACCAGAAAAATAAGACTATATGTGCTTTCAGGTCTCAACTTAATAAGATTTGCTCAAATCTTATAATGTCTGTTCTATGAACTGTGAAATCTCAATTTTATTATTTAGGGACTACTCACTCACCCTCCTCTCAGGTATAGTAGTTGAACTTGAGGCAGCAGTGAAGGACTTAGAAATCTTCTACTGAAGGCAAATAAATGGAAGAATACTGTTGCAAGGTTCTTAGCCTAGCCATGAAGTAGTATAAGACTAACTGAAGATACACTATGGTAAGTTAAAAATGTATAATGTAAAACCTATAGCAACCCCTAAAAAAAAAATAAGCCAAAGAGGTAAAAAGCTAACAAGCTCATAGTGGAGATAAAATGGAATAAATCCTCTTAGTCCAAATGAAGTCAAGCAAAGAGGATAAAAAGAAACAAAGAACAGAGACAGAAAACAAGCAAGACGGTCAACTTAAACCCAATCATACTGGTAACTGCATTAAATGCAAACATTCCAGTTAAAAGGCAAAGAGAGTCTGGATAAAAGCAACACAAAATTGTATGTTTTCTCTAAGAAACCCATTTTAAACAAGAAGATACAGATAGATTAAAAGTAAAAGGATAGAAAAAGATAACCATGTGAACACTAATCAAAAGAAAGCTGGAGTGGCTACAATTATTGCTGGAGATTTTAACACTCGGCCCTCTATCATTGATAAAACAAGCAGACAGAAAATCAGTATAGTTCCAGAAGACCTGAAAAACACCATCAACCAAATTGACCTAACTGACATTGATAGAAGATCTACTCAAGAACAGCAGAAAACACATTCTTTTCAAATGCATGTTGAACGTTCAGCAAACTAAAACATATTGAGCCACAAAACAAATCTCAAAAAAATTTAAGAGGATTCAAGTCATACAAAGTATGTTCTCTGATCACAACAGAATTAAACTAATAACCAATACCAGAAAGTTATCTGGAAAATCCCTGAATATCTGGCAATTAAATATGATACTTCTAATAACCTATAAGTTATAGGGGAAAAAAATCACAAAAAATTAGAAAATATATTGAAATGAATGAAAATAAAAGCACAATATATCAAAATTTACAGGATTCATAATATTTTTAAACAGCTAAATAAAATAGTGGGTTTTTTTGTTTGTTTTCAGCAAAACATTCTCTTATTTTATTTTTATCTCAGCAAATGTTCTCATTTGGCACCTGACCGGCATCAAACCAAAGCCCTTAGGCCAAAAGGTGTGGCCTGAGACCATCTGCAAACTTCCCATGTGTAGGTCTCAATGGCTATGCGCGTCAGAGAACCTGTTCCACTCTCTGGTCCCTTAGGGCGGCCTAAAGGTCTCAGGTGCACTATGCCGGCCACGAGGTAGTGGAAAAGTCGTGACACTGCAATCTGCTGGGATAGGAAGACAAGCAGCGCGTTGAAAGCAAGTTCTTTTCTCAGGCGACAGATATCCAGATAGAGTCCCGATCATGCTTATTCAACATACTCCGGTCTGCCTGGGCTGGAATGAAGAGAGAGCCATCCTCCCCAGTTGCACTGGGGAGGAGACACAAGTGGGCTTACACTTTTTAGAGCTCAAGCATCTAAGGAAGTCTTCTCTGGGTGGATGGGGCAGTAAGCTCTCAGGTCAGCACTGCTGGCCAGGGGAGATCCCGAGTCCAGCTTTGCAGCCTTTGCACAGTGGGTACTTTCCCAGGATCCATGAAGATACTCAGAGCCCATCAGGACATTTTACTTATATGCAGTTTCCAACTGTCAGAGGAGTTCAGGACTGTCTGGCCTTCTCTGGATCCTTCTCAGGATCTCAACTCAAGATTAGCTATTCAAAGCATGAAATAAGAGGGGATACATTTTAAGAATCAAGGCTGCTCTTTTTAGCCCTGCTGAGGGAACAATTTCAGAGATGACTGATAGAGAGAAAGCTGGGCACCCAGCAGGGCACAAGCTGGCTTTCAGACCCAGAATTCTCCTCTGGTGCAGCAGGACCTCAGCCTGGGGTCCCGCATTCTAGCTTATCTTCTGCGAGGCTAGTTGACCCGGCAGGCATGGATCATGAGCAGCTGCAGAAGAATGAAGACCGGAGACGTGATCAGGCCGAACCAGAGCTCCCGAGTTGCCTCCACCAGCTTCTGGCACAACATCTCGAAGACGAACTTCAGTCTATGAACCGTGAGGAACCAGAAAAGGCGGAGCACGGCCAGCCGCTTCTCTCCATCCTGAAAGAGGCGCACGGAGATGATAGTGGTGATGTAGGTGCTGAGCCCGTCAGCGGCTAAGAAGGGCATGAACACGTTCCACCAGGAGAGGCCGGGAGCCAGGCCGTCCACACGCAGGGCCAGCAGCACGGAGAACACCAGCAGGGCCAACAGTGCACGAAGATCTCGAAGGTAGCGAAGCCCAGCCACTGCACCAGCTCACGGAGCAAGAAAAGCATCGCGCCGGTTGAGCGCGGCCGATGGTCCCACCCGTCAGGCTGCGCCGCCACTTCCCAGGGGCCTCGCTGGCGCCTGCCACTGTCGCTGCCGCGGCCAGCGAGAGGCAGAAAGCGGCCCCGCCTGCCCCGGCCCTCGGCCCCAGTATGCAGCCGATCCCCCGGCCCCCGCCCGGTACCCAGCACTGGCCGCCAGCCAACGACCGCCTTGCTCGGATGCCATGCCCCGCCGGGCGCAGCCCAAGGGCCTAAAATAGTGTTTATAGGGGAATTCATGGCTTTAAATGCTTATTTTAGAAAAGAAGAAAGGTCTAAAATCAGTGATTTAAACTTCAAGCTTTAGAAGCTAGGAAAAGAAGAGCAAATTAAACTGAAAGAAGGAAGAAATAAAAAGCAGAAATCAACAAAATAGAAGAGAGAAAAACAATAGATTGAATCAATGAAACCAAAAGCTGGTTCACTGAAACAATTAATAAAATTGATAAATCTCAAGGCAGACTAATCAGAAAAAAGAGAAGACACAAATTTCCAAAGTCAGGAATGAAAGACGGGTCAACATTCTTACAGCCACTAAAAGTATAAAGAAATATGACAAACAACTTTTTGCTGATAAATTCAACAACTTAGATGAAATGGACAAATTACATGAAAAAGACAAACTACTAAAGCTTATTTGATAAGAAACAAATAAACTGAATAGCCCTATACCTGTTAAAGAAATTAAATTTTTAGTTAAACTTTTCTAAAAAGAAAATTCCAGGCCCAGAAGACTTTACTGGTGAATTCTATCAAACATTTAAGAAAAAAAAAAATACTACACAACATCGTCCAGGAAATAGAAAAGAAACACTTCCCAAATCACTGTATGAGGCCAATATTACTGGTACCAAAACAAGACAAAAACATTACTTGAAAAGAAAATTACAAATACTCCTTATAAGCATAAAAGTAAAAATCCTTAGCAAAATTTTAACAAATTGAAATGAATAACATATAAAAAGCATAATATATCATGACCAATTGGATTCTTTTACTCTTAGAAAACAATGTTATCCATCATATTAACAGAATAAAGGAGAAAAATCTTATGATCATCACAACAGATGCAGAACAAGCATTTGACAAAACTCAACAGCCGCTGAAAATAACAACTCTCAGCAAACCAGAAATAGAAGGAAACTTTATGAAACAGCGAGCATCATACTTAATGATGGGAGACTGAATGCTTCCTCCTAAGGCTGGGAACAAGCCAAAGATGCCTGTCTCACTACTTCTATTCAACATTGTACTGTAGATCCTAGCCACTGCAATGAAGTAATAAAGCATACAGATTTGAAAAGAAGTAGTAAAGCTGTCTTGATTCGCAGATTATGTAGTTATGTGTGTAGAAAGTTCTATGGACTACACAAAAGCTACTAGAACCAGCAAGTTAACTTAGCAAGGCCATAAGATACAAAATCAACACACAAAAATCAATCATATTTATATGGCAATAAACTATAGGAAAATGAAGTTTTTTTAAAAAATATTTTCCTTATATATTTATGGCTGTGTTGGGTCTTCGTTGTTGTGCGTGGGCTTTCTCTAGTTGCAACGGGAGAGGGCTGCTCTTCGTTGCAGTGCGTGGGCTTCTCTTGCGGTGGCTTCTCTTGTGGAGCACGGGCTCCAGGCACGTGGGCTTCAGTAGTTGTGGCATGTGGGCTCAGTAGTTGTGGCTCACAGGCTCTAGAGCACAGGCTCAGCGCACAGGCTTACTTGCTCCGCAGCATGTGGGATCTTCCTGAACCAGGGCTCAAACCCGTGTCCCCTGCACTGGCTGGCGGATTCTTGATCACTGCGCCACCAGGGAAGTCCCGGAAAATGAAGTTTTTAAAAGTACCCTCAACAGATATGACACCAAAAGCACAGGCAACAAAAATAAAAACAGATAAATTAGACACATCAAGATTTAAAACCTCTGTGCATCAAAGGACACAACAGAGTGAAATAGCAACCTACGGAATGGGAGAAAATATTTGCAAATCATATATCTAATAGGGGTTAATATCCAGAATATATAAAGAACTTCTACAACTCAACAAAAAACAAATAGCCCAATTTAAAAATAGACAGAAGACTTGAACAGAATTTCTCCAGAGAAGATATACGGATAGTCAACAAGCACATGAAAAGATGCTTAACGTCACTAATCATTAGGGAAATACAAATTAAAACCACAATGACCTATCACCCTACACCTGTTAGGATGTCTATTATCCAAAAGACAAGACATAACAAATGCTAGTAAGGATGTGGATTAAAGAGAAGCCTCGTACATTGTCAGAGGGAATGTAAACTGGTACAGCCACTGTGGAAAACAGTATGGCAGTTTCTCAAAAAATTAAAAATAAAATTACCATATGGTCCAGCAATACCACTTCCTTGTATACATATAAAAGAACTGAAAACAAGGTCTCAAAGAGATATTTGCATATCCGTGTTCACAGCAGCATTATTCACAATAGTCAAAAGATGGGAGCAACGCAAGTGTCCATCGATGAATGAATGGTTAAACAAAATGTGATATGTGTGCAACAATATTAATCAGCCTTAAAACGGAAAGAAACTCTGGCACTTGCTATAAATGGATAAACTCTGAGGATATCAAGCTAAGTGAAAAAAGCCAGGTTACAGAAAGACAAACACCATATGATGTAGCAAAGACAAACACTTACATGAGGTAGCAAGAGTAGTCAAACGTATAGAAACAGAAGTACAGTGGTGGTTTCCAAGGGCTGGGGGAGGGAGAAATGGGGAGTTGTTGTTTAATGCGCACAGAGTTTCTGTTTTTCAAGATGAAAAAGTTCTGGAAATTGGTCACACAACAATAGGAATATACTTACCACTACTGAACTGAACCCTTAAAAGTGGTTAAGATGGTAAATTTTGTTATGTGTATGTTCACCACAGTTAATTTTTAAAAATAATTTTAATGTGAAATTCTTAGAGATAAATGTTTAAAAATGTGTGCAAGACCTTTATTCTAAAACTGTAAAAGATTGCTGAGAGAGATTAAAGATCACTTAAATAAATGTAGAGAAAATCACTTTCATGGATTGGAGGTTGCGATATTAAAATTCATTCATAAATTTCACTCAATCCCAATCAAAATTCCTGTAGGCTTTTTTCCTAGAAACATATAAGCTGATTCTGAAATGTATATGGAAATTCAAAGGATTGAGAATACTCTAAACAATAATTTCAAAGAATAAGGTAGAGGATTTACAATATCAATATTTGATTTCAAGACTTACTATAACACCACAATAATCAAAAGAGTGTGGAATTGGCATAAGGACAGACATATAGAGCAGAACAGAATAGAGTCCAGAAGTAGACCCACAGATATATGGTGAATAGTTTCTCTTCTTTTCCTTATTCCTTTCTTTCTTATTTCAGTAACACTGGTTTATAACATATATAAGTTTCATGTGTACAACTTTATATTTCTACATCTGTATACACTATAGCATGCTCACCACCAAAAATTTAGTTGCCCTCTGTCACCATATAGTTGATCACTTTTACCAATTTTGCCCTTCCCCTCTCCTCTGCCTCTTCTTCTCTGGTAACCACTAATCTGTTCTCTGTATCTATGTGCTGGTCTTCCTTTGGTTTGTTCTTTTTTTTTTAGTTTTTTTTATTTTTTGCGGTACGCAGGCCTCTCACTGTTGTGGTCTCTCTCGCTGCAAAGCACAGGCTCCGGACGCGCAGGCTCAGCGGCCATGGCTCACGGGCCCAGCCGCTCCGCGGCACGTGGGATCTTCCCAGACCAGGGCACGAACCCGTGTCCCCTGCATCGGCAGGTGGACTCTCAACCACTGCGCCACCAGGGAAGCCCCTGGTTTGTTCATTTTGTTTGTTTATTCTTCATATTCTACATATGAGTGAAATCATACAGTATTTGTCTTTCTCTGTCTGACATTTCACTTAGCATAATACTCTCAAGGTCCATCTATATTGTAGCAAATGGCAAGATTTCATCTTGTTTTATGGTTGAGTAGTATTCCATTGTGTATATACCACATCTTCTTTATCTGTAAATAGAGTTTTTACAAAGGTTCCATAATTCAATAGGGGAAAGCATAGTCTTTTCAACATTTGGTGCTGAAACAACTAGGGGGAAAAATGAACTATGAAAGCAAAGACAAGGCTTGTACATCAAAAACTACAAAACAGCTGAAAGAAATCAAGGATTTCTAAATCTAAAAAAATGGAAAGACATCCCATGTTCATACACTAGAAGACTTTAATGTTGTTAAGATGTCAATACTCCCCAAATTGATCTAGAGATTCAATGCAATCCCTATCAAAATCCCAAGTGCCTTTTTCACAGAAATGGATAAACTGATCCTAAAATTCAAAGGAAATTGAAAGCAACCTCAAAAAGCCAAAACAATCTTGAAAAAGAAGAACAAAGTTGAAGGACTCATACTTCCTGACTTCAAAATTAACTACAAAGCTATAGTAATCATAACAGTATTGGCATAAGGATAAACACATAGACCAAAGGAATAGAATTGAGAGTATAGAAGTAAACCCAAATATCTATGGTTGATTGACAAGGGTACCAAGACCACTCAACTGAGAAAGAACAGTGTTTCCAATAAATGATGCTGGAACAACTGGATATCCCCATGCAAAAAAATGAAGATGGACCCCTACCGCACACTACAGACAAAAATTAACTCAAAAGGGATCAAACACATAAAACTCTTAGAAGTAAACCCAGGTGAATCTCTCTGACCTTAAATTAGACAACAATTTCTTAAAAGTACAAGAAACAAATGAAAAAAACAAATTAAGCTTCACCAAAATTTAAAACTTTTGTGCCTCAAAGGACACTATCAAGAAAATGAAAAGCCAACAGAATGGGTAAATTTTGGCAAATCATGTATCTGATAAGGGACTAGGATCCAAAATATATACAGAAAGCTTACAATTCAACAACAAAAAAACAAACAATCCAAATAAAAAATTGTCCAAGGACTTGAATAGACATTTCTCCAAAGAAGATATACAAAGGGGCAACAAATGAGAAAACATGCCTGACATCCTTAGGGAAATGCAAATCAAAACCACAATGCGATACCACTTCACAACCACAAGGATGGCAATTATCAAAGAAACACATAATAACAAGTACTGGAAAGGATGCAGAGAAATCAGAATCCTCATGCACTGTGGGTAGGAATATAATATGGTGGAGTTTCTTTGGAAAATAATCTGGAGTTTCTCAGAAAAGATCAAACATAGTAACCATATGACCCAGCAATTTCAATCCAAGGTATATGCACAGGTGAAATGAAAACATATGTCCACACAAAAACTTGTACTTGAATGTCCTTAGCAACATTGTTTTTAATGCCCCCAAAGTGGAAACAATGCAAATGTAAATCAACAGATGAATGGATAGATAAAATCCATTGGAATATACAATGGAATATCATTCAGCCATAAAAAGGAATGAACTACTGATATATGCTACAATATGAATGAACCTTGAAAACATTATGCTAAGTGAAAGAAATCAGACACAAAAAAACCACATATTGGGCTTCCCTGGTGGCGCAGTGGTTGAGAGTCCGCTTGCCGATGCAAGGGACACGGGTTCGTGCCCCGGTCCGGGAAGATCCCACGTGCCGCGGAGTGGCTGGGCCCGTGAGCCATGGCCGCTGAGCCTGCGCATCCAGAGCCTGTGCTCCGCAACGGGAGAGGCCACAGCGGTGAGAGGCCCGCGTATCGCAAATAAAAAACCAAACAAAAAACAAGAAAACCACATATTACATGGTTCCATTTTTATAAAATGTCCAGGATAGGCAAATATATACAGGTAGAAAGTAGATTAGTAGTTGTCTAGGCCTGGGGTAAGATTGAGAGAAACAGTTACTGCTAATGGTTATGGGGTTTCTTTCTGGGGTAATGAAAATGTTCTAAAATTTACTGTGGTGATAACTGCACAACTCTCTTAATACACTAAAAACCACTGGATTGTACATTTTAAATGGGTGATTGGTATGGCATACGAATTACATCTCAATACAGCAGTTAAATAAAAAAAAAGTCAAGGGAGAAATCGAGCTGGAGAGATGAATTTTGGAGTTATCAGCGTATGTACAGTACTTATAACATTAGCCTCAAAAACTTCTCCAGGGTTGCGCTATACAAAAGAATGAGAAGTGGTCCAAGGACTAAGCCTCTATGTCCTTCAGCATTAGAGGTAGAACGATAAGGAGGAATCAGCAAAGGAGATAACATCAGTGAGAGAGGCAGGAAGAAAACCAGGTAAGCGTGGTATCCCGGAAGCAAGTGAACAAAGTGTTTCAAGGAGACCAACTTGTCAAATGATTCTGGCTTCCCCAAACTGAGAACTGGGAAGGGACTACTGATTTAGCAACATGAAGGTTCTCGGTGACCTCGAGAAGAGCAGTTCTGATAGAAAAGTGAGGGCAAATACTTGATTACAGTGGGATCAAGGAGATTGGAAGGAGAAAAATCAGAGAATCAAGAAAAGAGAATTCTTAAGGAGTCTGCTCAAGAAGGAAGTAGAGAAATGGGTTGGTATCTGGAGGAAAAGTAGAATCAAGAGAATCTATGGTTGCTGTTTTCAAGATGAAAGAAACACCAACAGTTTTATGCTGATAGGAATGTGCCACTAGAGAAGTAACTTTTAAGAGAGAGGGCAGGAAGGCTGGAGCAACACTCTTGACTCAGCAAAGAGGAACGAAACCTAGTGCGCAAGTGGAGGCCTTGGGCTTTGCTGGGAGCATGGACAGCAAAGACCTACTAAATACAGGAAAGGGGAAATAGCACAGAGGCAATTAGGTGCATAGATACGGCGGTGAGCGCCAATAATGTTTTCTCGATTAAACAGGAAGTAAGGTCATCAGCAAAGGCTGAGAAGGGACTTTTGAGAAGAGAGGAGAAGGTCTGGAACAGTCCTCTAGGAGGGCAGGAGAATTAATAAACTGTAGAAATACAGCAGGATTCCCAGGCAGCACTAAGGGTCTCCTTGAGGTTAGTGATCGTGAATCAACAGTGAGGCCAGGGAATTCCCTAGCGGTCCACTGGTTGGGACTCCCCGCTCTCACTGCTGAGGGCCCAGGTTCGATCACGAGTTGTGGACTAGGATCCCACAAGCTGTGCGGCACAGCCAAAAAAAAAAACAACCAGCGAGGCCAGAGAACATGTTCAGAGTTCCCTCCAGCCAAGGAGAACACCCACAGAGCACGCAGAGATTTGGATTCGACCGGAGTTGTGGTTTGGCCAAGCAAGTGTGACAAAGCAAAAGAGGGCAAGGGGACTGATAGTGTACTAGAAGAGGCAGTGATTATAATGACTGACTTGGGACTTAATATTATTTAAGGAGAAGAGTAAGGGCATGAGGGGGTGAGGGATGGAGAAGGAAATAGGATCAATGGACTATAGGACCTGTTGAGAGGACTGATGTTATGACAAAAAGCAGAAAAATGCAGTCACGGGTGGCAACTCTCACAGTTGACATGGTAAAGAAATGTGTTTTATTTCTCCATCATTTTATGAAAACACAAAGAATGCTATAGGCATTGGTAGTACTTGGTAGGAAGCACACAGGGTGGAAAAAGCCTCCCATAATTTAATTTCTGATAGCCAAACTGACTGCAATCTAATGACAATATGAGATACCATGTATTAGAGTCACATCACTTTCTACCTAATTAGGCTTGTTCCCTAACTGCTGGGGCTCAGTTTTCTCATCTGTTAAATGGGGATGATAACCATAACCACTTCCACAGGTTGAGGATTGAAAGAGTTAATATATGAGAAGTTTTTACAACTCTGCCCAGCACTTAGCAAGCAATAAATAAACGTCTGCTATTGCTAATACTGCTATAACATACTACCGTTGAAGACTGTGCATGTTTCTTATTTTTAAAAGCTGCAATAACCAACAAAAACAGACTGTTATAAAAGCAACAGTCTCAGTAGGGAAGAGTTCAAAGACTCAAGTATTAAGCCCGGCTCAGGCTCAAGTCATTACAGAATTCTTCCAAGTACTTTTCCCACTCTGCTCCAAGTTTCTCCACTTTCTGGGGACATGGGAGAAACAACACGTGCCATTCAAAAGGGCTGTGAGCTCACAGGAACTCTACAAACATTAACTTTGCTGTTGGATAATGGGTTCAACTTCATCCGAAACTCAATTTCTAGGTTCTGTGCCAGCTCCTTTACTTCCTGCCCACATGGGTGGCCTTGATAGCCACATGGAATAGCAACATCTTAAAACAAAACAAAAAAAACACACACACACGAAAAAACCACCTTAGGAAAGGGTGCTTTTTCTTATTTAGGAACATTTCACATGTCCATTTAGAAACAGACCAGACTTCTTTTACAGTTCAAATGAGATGCCTGCTTGGTTACTTGTCATTTTCTTACTCCATAGGTCACTGGAGGAGGGAGGAGAGTCAGACATTCGCCTGCCGGTCACCTGACAGAGACTCCTCTGTGGGATGTAATCCCAGACATTGTCCGGGTCCCAGTGGATTGTTACAGGTCCAACCAGCATGCTGCCTGTTTGAAGCACCCCGAGGAAGCAAAAGCACCCATTGAGTGCAGAGCCCTAAGATTAGCTGCCTTGTACAGGCCTGGCTTGAAATGTCTCCACCCCTGCCTCCCACCTGTTGTTTTCTTTTAGGGCGGCTCAGATTGTGGATCCAAGGTAAAATTTTCTTATGCTCTAAGTCTAGCTGTTGGCAGAAGCAATCATCCCATCAGAAGTAAAAATGGGAAGAAGCAGTGAACTCTGGAACGAGTTGGACATACTCAGATCGTCTCAGGATTGAGGCTGAAGGAGAGAAGAACAGGGGCCCTATGAATCCTATTGCCTGGTGTTATATATTTACCAAATATTCTCTGCATTTGGGGCTGAGCTCTGGGCTCTTTCTATTCTATAATTTAATTGCTCTACTGAGAACAAACTAAATTAACAGAAGGGGCTATGTGATCTTTCCCTGCGGCATTCTTATAACAACTTACAGAGAAGTGTGACCAAATGAAAGATATGGTCTCTCTACCAAAGAGGTAAAAGGGTGAAAGCATTTTGGGGGCAAACTTCTTGGGCATCAACCTATTACATCATGAGTTCACCCAAACAGGCACAATGGCTGGGAGGTGGGCGGGGGGGATTTGCTCTGAATAGGTCCCTCCTCACAGGTACAAATTTCTGGAGATAACAACAGAAACAAAAACAAAATAAAATATGCACATGGAATGACATGGAACAATGAAGAAAACATTAAATAAAAGACAGAGGTTGTGAAACGAGATAAGCAGAATGTGATTTCTACTGTTTTAAACATATCTACTAGTCCGCGGGGGCAAAAATCTGGAGAAATACATACCAAAGGAATTATGGGGAATTTTTGCTTTCTATCAATATATCAATGTTTGGAATCTTTACAATGAATATTCTGATTATTTCTGTGATCAGGAAAAAAAAACCAGGAAGAATCCATGCTTCCAGATTTGCTTGAAAAACAAAAAACTGCTAATCTGGAAACCACAAAGGTCTGTTAACTTCTCTATTTCTGCAGAGCATCTATTAGTTCGTCCTTTCCAACTTTTCACCTGCTATAGGACATTTTTCTCTTTCACAGTTTCTTCTTTTTTCTTCTACAAATGCTGCCTCTGAATTCCTTCTAAATCCTTCCCAGTTGTCTTATAAGCCATCTTTTTCTTTTGGATTAATTTCTTCCAGAAAGTCAACTCCAACCTAGCTTTGCCAACCCTACAAATTCCACCAGGATGAACTAATAAGTAATGGATACTTTCTCATAAAAATTACCTTTATCTTCACCTCTAGAATTAACTTCCTTTTTCATGTGTATCTTCAATGAACAACTTTTATTTGGGTACCTACACTATACCATGAGCCATGAATACTCCAGGTAGAATTAGAAAAAAAAAAAAAAAACTTCCTCAACTACCATATTTGGTTCATAATGGTGGTACTCTGCAATCAACGAGAACAATGTCCCTTCTCAGAATAGCAAACTCCAAACCTCAAATCCCTAACAAAGAACAGTAAACAGGTTTAGTCTCGCATGCCAACTTCAGCTAGTTAGTCTGACTTGGGGACCCAAGTACTGTGTTGAGAAGGATTCTGAGTCCGTGTAGAGCTCCATAATAAAGAGTGAAGTACGTTTTTTTTAGCAGTTGTTTCTCACAGGCAAAGAACAAGGTTGGGGTCACTGGCTCTTCCTTCTCTTCACAACCTGTTGGGGCCAGGATGGTATGACCCACATTGTTCTTATTTTTGGTCTATCTTGAGTTCAGTCGCTGTGAAATGTTGCTAAATTTGAAGAAGGTGTGGGTGTGTATATGTTGGGGGAGGGGGGGTTGGAGGAAAAAGGTACCTCTTTTCTTCTCTTGAGAATCTTTAACTGTTCTACTGCAACTCAAAGGAGAATGAGATGGCAATTTAAGGGGGTGGAGAAAGATGATTTCACTACAAGGAATTTCCAACCTGAGTCAAATTTCAAGTAATAAGACCTTGGGCTGGTTATCTCCAGTCACTCATGAACCCATCGTCCCTATTCTCAGTTTAATCACAATTGCATAAAATCAATAGACCCATGCAGTAATTTTTCTCCATGTTCCCCAAAGTTTATTCAACATCAGTTTCATTCACCTCTCTACTTACCCTCTTCCCGTGGTATCAAACTACAGGTAAGACAAGTAGGCTTGGGTTTACCATTTCATCCCGGAAATCATTCTCAGAATGCAATACCCTCTCCGAATTCTTCCCACATATAGACAGTACAGAATGGTGATAACTCTAAAGAAAGCCTTCTAGTTTCTGGTTATCAATAGGTTCACTTGATCTATTTTCTGAAACTACACATTTACCAATTCTCTGTCTACTGTGAGAATACTATGGAAGACTTCAGAACAGCACAGTCCGATAGAACTTTCTGCAATGATGGAAATGTTCTGTATCTGTGCTGTCCAATTACAGAAGTCACTAGCAATTTGTGGCTACTGAGCACTTGAAATATGGCTAGTGTGACTCAAAGGAAGTTTTACATTTTAATTAATTGTAAGTTAAATAACCACAGGTGGCCAGTGGCTACTATACTGCATAGTGCTACTATACAAGACAGAAGAAAGAGAATAAACCCAGGCTCCCTGGAAAATGGAAAGCTCTAAAAGTTTATCCTGGAACTTCCCTCTGCATATCCTGAGTACAGAGGAAGAGTTAAGTCTTCTGTTGCCATAGAAACAGATCCTTGCCACAGCTGTGAGCCCCCAAGAGGTACAGTGCTCAAAGATTTCCCTATATGACTCAGGAGCTGCTCTTCCTCTGGGAATAGAGAACAAAATGACGATGGGCTTACAGCATCCTGCTTCCCTGTTCATAGTGCTTCTTTGCTCCACAGTGTAATGCCAGTGATAGGGCTTTACGGGATTTCTGAGCAGAAAGAGAACAGAAAGCAGCTAGCCAACCGCACTTACTGTCCCAAAGAGAAAAACAAACCATGAAGGTAAGGTGACTTACTCATTTAAAATTCTTTTTACACAATTGAAGGTAAAAAGTAAACAACCCACAAGGAATTTAAAATGTAGTTCAATGAAACATAAAACTCAATGAACAGGTTAAAAAACAGGTGAAGAAAGAATTACTGTACTGAAAGGTAGAGATAGGAAATTACCAAGAGTGCAGCATACAGAAATAAAGAATTAGAAAATATGGAACTGTTTAAGAAACATGAAGGATAGAAAAAAAAGGTCCCATACATGACTTCTAAGATTCCCAAAAGGAAAGATGGGAGAGAATAAAACAAAGGCAAAATTTGAAGGGATACATGGTTGAGAATTTCTCAGATTCTTTGAAAGACATGAACTCTCAGATTCAGGGACAAATAGTAAGCAAGAAAAATAAAAATAAATCAAACCCTGAACACACAACACAACAGTAAATTTGCATAATACCATGAACAAAGCAAAGATTATAGGGACTTCCCTGGTGGTCCAGCAGTTAAGACTCCACACTCCCAACGCAGGGGGCCGCGTTAGATCCCTGGTCAGGGAACTAGATCCTTCATGCCACAACAAAGAGCCTGCATGTCGCAACTAAAGATTCTGCATGCCTCAACTAAAGATCCCACATGCCACAACTAAAGATCCCACAAGCCACAACAAAGATCCCGCACTCAGCAATGAAGATCCCACATGCTGCAACTAAGACCTGGCGCAGCCAAATAAAAAATAAATAATTTTTAAAAAAAAGAAGAACAAAAGATTATAAAGCAGCTAACAGAAAAAAACAAATTAACTGTAAGATCTGAGAATCAGACTTCTTAATTACAGTATCAGATGCCAAAAGATAATGAAATAGAATAACTCTGTCCAACTGCTGAGAAAAAAATAACCGCCAACCCAGATTTTTATACCCAGCTAAATTACCATTCAATAGTTACAGCAAATAAAAACACTTTTTTAATTTGCAAGCAAAAAAAAGTGTTTATGCTTAATAAATTCTCACTGAAAAAAAACTTAACACCTACCTCTGGAAGAAGGAAATTTAACTCAGAAGGATGAAGTATGATGAAAGAAGGAACAGTAGGCAAAGAATTTGCTAAGCAGGTGGGTGACTCCAAACAAGCAGACTTTATCAAATAAGAACAGCAACAACTAATTCTAGAGTACAAAAATGAAGTGGAATTAGAATACTGAATCTTGGACTTCCCTAGTGGTGCAGTGGTTAAGAATCCACCTGCCACTGCAGGGGACATGGGTTTGAACCCTGGTCCAGGAAGATCCCACATGCCACGGAGCAACGAAGCACATGTGCCACAACTACTGAGCTTGTGCTCCAGAGCCCGTGAGCCACAACTACTGAGCCCATGAGCCACAACTACTGAGCCTGCATGCCCTAGAGCCTGCACACCGCAATTAATGAGCCCATGCGCTACAACTATTGAAGCCTGCACGTTCTAGGGCCCACATGCTGCAACTACTGAGCCTGCATGCTGCAACTACTGAAGTCCATGCATCTAGAGCCCACAAGAAGAGAAGCCACTGCAATGAGAAGCCCCCGCTCACCACAACTAGAGAAAGCCCGCGCACAGCAACGAAGACCCAAAGCAGACAAAAAAAAAAAAAAATGAATAGTGAATCTCAACAGTGTGTAAGACAAACTGTGGGTTCTTTTTTATTTGGGAAGAGAGTAGAGATACTGATTTAACATTAGATTTTTTTTTTAAGTATGCAAGCCAAAAATTTAAGAGCAGCCTCTAAAAGAATTGAAAGCTTCCAGATGGTGATAAAGAAAACCCAAGTTACCTAACAGAAGGCAGGAAAGGAGAAAAATGCAAACAAAACATATGGTACATAACACAAAACAACATATTAAATAACAATATATTTAATAAGATATTAAATAATAATATATTTTATACTAATTAGATATTAAGTTAACATATAGTGGTATTCAGAATACTTTTTAAATGGATTTGGGACTTCTCTGGTGGTCTAGTGGGTAAGACTCCACTCTCCCAATGCAGGGGGCCTGGGTTCGATCCCTGGTTGGGGACTAGATCCCGCATGCCGCGGCTAAGAGTTTGCATATCACAACTAAGAGCCCGCATGCCACGACTAAAGATCCCACATGCTGCAACTAAGACCCAGCACAGCCTAAATAAATAAATATTTTTTTTAAAAAATGGATTACACTTGCAAATTAAAAGTCTCAGATTAGGTTGAAGGGGGCTTCCCTGGTGGCACAGTGGTTGAGAGTCCGCCTGCCGATTCAGGGGACACGGGTTCGTGTCCCGGTCTGGGAAGATCCCACATGCCGTGGAGCGGATAGGCTCGTGAGCCATGGCCGCTGAGCCTGCGCGTCCGGAGCCTGTGCTCCGCAACGGGAGAGGCCACAACAGTGAGAGGCCCGCGTACCGCACCAAAAAAAAAAAGTCTCAGATTAGGTTGAAAAAAAACCCAGCTATCTGTCATTTACAGGAGACACATCTAAGACATTAGGAAACAGGGACTGAAAATAAAAGGACAGGAAAAGATACCAGCAAATAGTTACAAAAGGAAAGCTGGCATTAATACCAAAGAAAATAGACCAAAGAAAAAAGTATTACTAGAGATAAAGATGTTCTCTACAAAAGCAATTCTCCAGAAGGACATAAACAATTCTAAACAACTATATACTTGAGAAAAGTTCAAATTACACACAGTAAAATTTGACAAAATTATAAAGTGAAGTTGGCGAAGCCATAGTCAGAGAGAGTTTAACATAGTTCTCTCAGGAACTGGTAAATCAAGAACACCAAAATTTAGTAAGATAAGGAAGATTTGAACAACACAACTGATAAGCTTGCTCTAAGGATATCAGAATCAAATTTCACCCAACAATCAGAACACAATCTTCTCAAGCATGAATGAAATACTTATGAAAACTGACCATGCGGTGTGCCACAAATCAAGCATCAATAAAAACCAATCAGGATTATAGAGGCTGCTGACTATAATGCAATCATGTTAAGAGGCCAACTTAAAATTTTTTGGAAATTTTAAAATATACTTATAAATAACTCACGAATCAAAGAAATACTAAAAAGTAGAAAATACCTAGAAATGAATGATAAAGGAAACACTACAGATCAAAAATCATGGGACCCAGGGACTTCCCTAGTGGTCCAGTGGTTAAGAATCCATCCTGCAATGCAAGGGACACCAGTTCGATCCCTGGCCAGGGAACTAAGATCCAATATGCCACAGGGCAACTAAGCCCACGTGCCACAACTAGAAAGGAGCCCATGTGCCACAACAAAGAGCCTGCACACCGCAATGAAAGATCCTGTGTGCCGCGACTAATCCCCAATGCAGCCAAAAAAAAAATAAATAAATATTTTAAAATATCATGGGACCCAGTTAAAGAAGTGCTTAAAGGAAAAATCTAGAGCCTTAAATGACTATATTAGAAAAGGAGATTAAAAAGTAAATGAGCATAGGGTACACTTAAGAAGTTAGAAAAGCATAAACAGTAAGCCCAATGAAAGTAGAAGAAAAGATAAAATACAGTTAAGAGTATAAAGCAATGAAATGTGGCAGGCAGAGGGGAGGCAATGGACAAAACCAAAAAATGCTCCTTTGAAAATAAAATAATAAAAAATAGGTCTGGCAAGACTTATCAAGAATAAAAAGAAAACATACAAATAATATTAGGAATGAAAAGGGGGACATAATATAGAGATAGAGATAGAGATAGACACAGAGGCTGTCTTGAAATATATGACACAAGTAACACCGAAGAACTTGAATCATTAGATAAAAGCCCACTCAACAAAAAAAGTCCTAGGTCCAGATAGTTTTACAGGAGAATTCTACATGTAAGGTCCACCAAGCATTCAAAATACAGGTATTTCCTTTGCCTTTATCTGTTTCTTCCAGATCCACTTTCCTCTCTGTTAGCCTTCTCTCCAGAAGAATAACAAGTCTGGACATGGTTTCCTTGCCTCCCAAACTTCTGTTGCATTTGGCCAATGGGAATCAAGAAACCTGAGGACAAAATGATAGAGAGACTGGGGGTACTTATTACCTGGTGCTCTCTGCGCTTTGCCGTGGTATGGCAGTGGTTCCTTTCTCCTATGTAAGTCCACAGTTCTGTGGGACACCTCTCCCAGGGTTACAGTTCTCATCATGTTTGGTAATGGCTCCCTCCCCATGCACTTCAGATCTAGGTGTTATAAGAACTTCCCACTGTGGCCAGTCTCCAGATGCTTCACCATCCACTGTTAGTTCCTTTAATCCTGCCCACACCTTTGTAAACTGTCTGTTCAATTAAATTTGAGTGTGCCATCTGTTTGCAGCCAGAACTCTACTACACCTTTATACAAACTCTTTTGAGAAAAAAATGAACATACACTCCTAACTGCCTTATAAAATGTTACATTAATCTTAATAACAAGAAAAAGATAGTATAAAAATTATGAGTGAAATTTTATAACATATGCAGAAATCCCAAGTAGAATATTAACATATTAAATCTAGCAATGTATAAAAATAGAACACATCACAACCAAGTAGGGTTTATTTAAAGAATATAATGATAGTTTAACACTACAAAATCTATTGATACAATTCACCTCGGTAATGAATTAAAGGAGAAGGACGATGTGAATAAATGTAAAGGAAATTTTGATAAAATAACCATTTGTGATATTTAATTTAACAAATTAAGAATAGAAGGAAATAAAGGCTAGCCACCGAAAACATACACAATGCTTCCAATGCAAGAAGCACTTCCTTTAATAGGAGGAAAACAAGGATGCCCATGGTTATAGAGTCAAATAAACTTTTTTCAGAGGAAATTGCCAGCAATCCTAAGGTAAGAAAGAGGAGTGACACACAAGAGAATTAGAAAAGGAGAAACAAAACAGTTATTTACCAACGTGATTCTCTTGGGTTTTCTCTGTAGATGCTTTCCATTAAAACTATTAGACCTATAAGAGTTCAACAAGTCTGCTGAATATACCAGAAACCTGAAATAATTATAAAAAATTTTTAAAATAGTATTTACGGCATAAACCAAAAAACTATAAGGTACCCAGGGGTAAATCTAACAAAAAAGATTCAAGATCTTTAGATAATTACTAAGCTTTACCCAGAGACATTAAATAATAAGAGGTTGCTTTCACTGATCACTTACTATCTGCTGGGCAATGTTTTGAGTGATGTGGATATGCCTATAAGCTCATTTAATTGATACAATAGTACTGCATGATAGATATAATTATTATAAGCCTCACTTAACCTTAACCGCTACCCCACACTGCCTCCTAAGAAGCGGTTTCTCGTGTGCGTAAGTGGTATACTGGTGAGCACAGGTGCCTTCCAAGAAGGGGTGTCTCATTGCTGGCACCTTCTATGCAGGCACCTCTGGCTCAGCCAAGCCAAGCCTCCAGAAGACATTCTCAGGTGATACTGAGGCAGACTTGACCTGAACTACCCAGGCTCCAGCTGTCTGAGACTCTCAATTGAAGGGCAAGAAGCCCTTCTTCCATCGTATGAGATCACAGCACACATGGTGGGAGCAGAGCTTGGGACTTGATCTACTTCAAATCACATAAGGATACAGACCAACTCTGAAGAAAGTAGATCTCCATATTAGGCCTAGCCACCCTTCAGACACCATGTCACTTTAAGTTCTTGTGGCTTTCCCATTCCTAAGAACAGGTCAATGTAGATTCCTCAGACTTGAGATGTTTTATTTATTAAGACTTTAAGCTGCTTTGCAGAGTTAAGAACTTAATGGACATTCAACTATTTGTTTTTTTAGTAACATTTGAAGATTCTGGCTAACAGAAATGCAGTTTTTATTTTGCATTTTTTGCAACTTTTCTGTAAGTCTGAAATTATTTCAAAGTTTTTAAAAATGTAAAAAAATTTTATTCTTACATCTGTAAGTCTGTTCCCATCAGGTTCACGGGTAGACCCAATTTTATAAGATGGTAATTGCTAAACTCAACATAAAACTCCAGTAAATATCCTAACAGTTCTTCCCCCATAGAAGTTGACAAAGCTGATTTTTAAATTTATCTGGAAGCAAAAAGCGCCAAAAATAGCTAAGCAGTTTCTGTTGTTTTATTGTTGTTATCTGTAACATACGGAACTGTTTATTCTGCTGTTTGCAATACAAAGACATGGGGAAATGTTACTGTTTGTGCAACATAGTAGGGGAAAAAATGTGAAACTGTCCATTAGGGTCGGTTTGCCAGATGTCCTCATTAAGAATAACAGCTATAGGGCTTCCCTGGTGGCGCAGTGGTTGATAGTCCGCCTGCCGATGCAGGGGACACGGGTTCGTGCCCCGGTCTGGGAGGATCCCTCGTGCCGCAGAGCGGCTGGGCCTATGAGCCATGGCTGCTGAGCCTGCGCGTCCGGAGCCTGTGCTCCGCAATGGAAGAGGCCACAGCAGTGAGAGGCCTGCGTGCCCGCAAAAAAAAACAAACAAACCAGCTATAAACAGAGCAGTTCCCGGTACTCTGTACTTCATTTTGTTGATTCTATCTGGATTCCCTTATTTTTCCCTAGAAAGCTTTATTTAGACAACACAGCTTTGAAAGAGAATAAATAACAATATGAAAGGATTTGCCCTTCTACACGGCAAGACAAAACTATGGTAATTAAGAAAGTATTAGCACAAGGATAGACAACTTGACCAATGGGACAGAACAAAAAGCCCAGGAACAAATCTATGCCTGGAAGGAAACTTAATATTTTGATAGAGGTATCTTTTTTTTTTTTTTTCCGGTATGCGGGCCTCCCACTGCCATGGCCTCTCCCGTTGCGGAGCACAGGTTCCGGACGCGCAGGCCCAGCGGCCATGGCTCACGGGCCTAGCCGCTCCGCGTCATGTGGGATCCTCCAGGGCCGGAGCACCAACCCACGTCCCCTGCACCGGCAGGCAGGGGGACTCTCAACCACTGCGCCACCAGGGAAGCCCGATAGAGGTATCTTGAAACTTGATAGAGACAGCTTTGCAAATCAGTAGGAAAAGACTTTACCATTCCTCACTTGCTGCTGGGAGAGCTGGTTATTCATATGGAAGAAGGAAAATATATCCTTATCTTACTCCATTCAAACAATTTAATTCTCCATAGATTAAGGACTCAAATATGAAAGGCAAAATTTTAAAACTTTTAGAAGAAAATATAAGACAATAATCTTTACGACCTCAGGGAAAGAAAAATCTTTCTTAGGACACAAAATGCACAAGCCATTAGGGAAAACACTGGAATATTCAATTATATTAAAGGTAAGTTAACCGTAAGAAATCGCAAGGAGAATAAAGAGATAACCCACAAACTGGGATATACAGATGTATATCTGGAAACAAAATGAAATAAAAATACAAATTCATACAAACTAGTAAGAAAAGGATGAACCATCCAATATAAACATGGATAAAAGACATGAACAAGAATGATGATTAAATATACATCAGTATATTAATTATATGTAAATATATATTATATCAAGTATATAAATAACAAAAATCACAACGATATACCATTTCACACTCACCAGAACTTGCCAAAAATTCAAGTATGACAATATCATGTTTTGGCAAGAACATGTAACAAGTGAAAATATGCTATTTGGGGAGTATAAATTGGTACAAGCACATTGGCAACCTACTGGGCAATATTTAATCAAGAGTTGAAGGTATATATATGAGCCTGTGACCCAGCTATCTCAAGACTAAGGATGTACTCTAGAAAAACTCTCATTCAAGTATACAAGGAAACAGCAAAACATTCTCAAAGTAACTGAAAATAACTTTAATATCCACTGATGAGAATGGACTGATAAATGGTGATATCTGTGGTATATTCTTACAATAGAGTAGAGCAGCAAAAATGAATGTGTTATAGCAGCATATAGTACAATGGATTTACAGATCTCAAATCCATTTTGAGTTATATCTATAAACAGAGATATGAAAGGATAGAGACATTATAAAGTTTACATAAGTTAAATACTGTTTTGGATAGAAACAGGCAGTGAAAAGTATGAACACATATAGGATGATCAACAGGAGAGTCAGGGCAGTGGTTACTTTTGGGAAGGGAAGGAGAAAAATAGGAATTGAGAGAGCTCCATACAATTACATCTGCAATGTTCTAGTTATAAGATGTTATGGGAAAACCCGAATGAACTTTTTGGCCAACCCACTATTAATCTGCTTGGCAGGTAAGTACATTATCTCTTTTGCATGCCTGAAATAGTTCATTTTTTGAAAAGATTCCAAGAGACAAGAACTCCTATTCAGAGTCACACCATTATGTGATTTCCTAAAATGTGCAAATGAAACCAAAATTGAAATAGCACAAACCCCTGTGACCCTCCCATCTTACAGTCACAGGACTGAAACTTTATAGAGTTCATCTAATAAATGTGAATCGACAGGAAAAGGAAGGTCAGGATCCAGCTTGGATCCCATGACAAGATGTACCCTGGGGACCCTCAGGGAAAAGAGAGGAAAGTTATTCCTGCTCTTTTATAAAAGTGATAATTTTTTATCACTTTTTTCTTAATTGTTTTGAGCTCCTTATGCAAAAGATACTTTGTAATTATGCCATCAATTAAAAATGTTGAGCCTCCACTATATAACCTAAGAGAAATTTGTCCTCTCAGAACAGAGGTTCCTACTGTTTTTTTCTTGTTTGAAGAAGTTGGTTAAAGTCATCTCTGCAGGATGTATCTATAATCCTAGAGACCTGGATACCTTCAAGGCCCAGAACTCCCCCTCCCAGTTCCATGCTTCTGCCCTTTTCTCTTAGTTATTGCTGGCTCTTAGGCATCAAACGCTGGCTTCCTGTTCCCCTTTATTGAGCTCTGGAGACTTGGAACTGGTAAGAGGCTTTGAAGAAAAGTACAAAGCCAGGAAAACACGGAATGGACACAACTATGACTTTCCAAAGGAAAGCAAATCTCAACAGTTGTAATAACCTTTTAGACTTTCCTCTGTCTGTAGCTTACGTAAGACCTGGCTCAGACATGAGGACCTAAGAAGTACTTAAGTCACTGAAGTTGGAAACAGTGAAAACTCAGTTTCCGGTGGGCAGAGAGGCTGAGGACAGGCTTTTTTTTTGGCTGCATTGGGTCTTCATTGCTGCATGCGGGCTCTCTCTAGTTGCGGTGAGCGGGGGCTACTTTTCGTTGCAGTGTGCAGCCTTCTCACTGCAGTGGATTCTCTTGTTGCAGAGCACGGGCTCCAGGCGGGCGGGTTTCAGTAGTTGTGGCACTCAGGCTCAGGAGCTGTGGCTCACGGGGTTAGTTGCTCTGCAGCATGTGGGATCTTCCCAGGCCAGGGCTCAAACCCGTGTTCCCCTGCATTGGCAGGCAGATAGATTCTTAACCACTGAGCCACCAGGGAAACCCAGGGGACAGGCATTTTGGATGTTGGTATTATAATCCTGGCTTGTTCTAAACTCTAAGTATCTCCAGCATGCCCTTTTCACCATCCTATAAAGACACTGGGTGAACTGTTCACTTTGGGTGTCATTCTAAGTGCTTTATTAGACCTAAATTCTTCAGAGCACAGACTCTGTAGAATCCTCTCTATGTGAGGTAGTCCCACAGTCAGTGCCAAGCACCATGCCACCATTTCACAATATGGAAAAAGGAAGCACACTCGTGGCTCTTATATTCTCATCGTTAGGCCTGCAGCCATCCCTTAATCCAGAAATATGATGTTGTTCTTGTAAATGGCCTTGGGCCCTCTGACCCAGGGCCTCCATTTCATGATCCTTTTACACTACAATAGTGTTTTAATGAACTGACTTTGAATGCTGAAACTCCAGTCTCATTGGTCATGCTACTGCAACAGTTCACTGAGCACAGCCCTCCCTATTCTATTCTGCTGTCCTGCACTTTGAATTCAGGGCTTGCTGTCAGCACGGAAAGCACCAGAGTTCTGATATGGCAGCCTTTGGTTATGTTCAACCGAGGGATTTATCTTCCACAACCTACTCAAAACCCTCCTCCAAAAGCTACCAAAAATTCCCCTGGTGAGAAATGCTATTATGAGAAGGAGCGGCTGCTTTCTGACTCCACTGTTTCATTAAAAAGATTTTTTTTTTTCAAACAAATGTTCAGTAGAAGAATCCAAAGGTTTTCCAAAGTCACAGCAAAAACAGAACAGCTCATAATACTATTTCTCAAAGGTCTGTCACTTCATAGGAGATTCCTATACCTCAAGAGGCTGGAGATGCTTAGATTCACTATCCTTTTACATTGCATTTGGCCTCTGGGCTCAGAGGAGGTAGGAAATGGATGCATTAAACTCAGCCAACAAGACTGGGCTCATCAGATATTAAGATGGAAGGCAGCTAACTTGCAAGCCAGCCCTGGGCATAGGCCTTGGACTTACCAGAGTTCGCCAGGGCTGGCTGCAATGGTTTTGAATGTTTTAGCCATTTCTGACCAGGATTGAGGAAATCTAATAATACGTGTCGTACTTCATAATGCTTATCACAGTAGTGGGCAGTGTTACCACAAAGTTTCTTTGAAAAGCTGACTTAGATGGTGCTGTGCCTCTGGGGGCATTAAAAGTGTGTATGGGGGCTTCAGTGGTTGGGAGTCTGCCTGCCGGTGCAGGGGACATGGGTTTGTGCCCCGGTCCGGGAAGATCCCACATGCCGCGGAGCGGCTGGGCCCGTGAGCCATGGCCACTGGGCCTGCGCGTCCGGAGCTTGTGCTCCGCAACGGGAGAGGCCACAACAGTGAGAGGCCCGCGTACCGCAAAAAAAAAAAAAAGTGTGTATGATCTAAAGAGAAAAGACCAATATTACAGAAAGCTCACTTGTACTTATGGTAGACCAAGTACTTCATTGGTTTAGGCTGGAATCCCAAGGGCTCCCTCAAATCCCTGTAGGATTCCTGGAGTACTTAAGCAGGCATCAAGATAAAAGAGTCTTAATATTTCTTAGTTTTTCTCTAAGGAAAAGCACCTTCTCAGTGCGGGGGGGGCGGGGGGCGTGGTATTTGAGAGGGAAACAAATGAAAAGATCTCCAGAGACTGGAGAAATATGGGCAAAATGACCAAGCTGGCCGGAGTCTTGGAGTCTCAGTCCTGCATTCTCCTCCTACCTCTGTCTCAGATCATCTGGATTGACTCTAGATTTAAGTTTCTCCCACACATAATAAATCAACTTTGACCTTAAAAGATACTGTACAATACAGAGGTGGCTCATTTCAGAACAACTCCTTTTGAAGCATGGCTTATTCAATTACACTTTGTAGAGGGCTGAAAGTACTACCAACGAGCAAGCTGGAGCCATGCTATGCCGAGTCTAATTCACCAAGACCAAAAGGACCACATATGCCGAAATGTAACGAGGGGTTTCTCCAAGATTATCCTTCAGAGAGTAAGGTATCACCTTACAGCCAAAGTTTGCATAAAGTCTTTCAGCATGGAACATTTCCCTACATTCTGTACTTTGGGCAAAAAAATACTCAACTATTCTTCAATATACGCAAATCAATCAACATGATACACCATATTAACAAATTGAAGGAGAAAAACCATATGATCATCTCAATAGATGCAGAGAAAGCTTTTGACAAAATTCAACACCCATTTATGATAAAAACCCTGCAGAAAGTAGGCATAGAGGGAACTTTCCTCAACATAATAAAGGCCATATATGACAAACCCACAGCCAACATCGTCCTCAATGGTGAAAAACTGAAAGCATTTCCACTAAGATCAGGAACAAGACAGGGTTGCCCACTCTCACCACTCTTATTCAACATAGCTTTGGAAGTTTTAGCCACAGCAATCAGAGAAGAAAAGGAAATAAAAGGAATCCAAATTGGAAAAGAAGAAGTAAAGCTGTCACTCTTTGCAGATGACATGATACTATACATAGAGAATCCTAAAGATGCTACCAGAAAACTACTAGAGCTAATCAATGAATTTGGTAAAGTAGCAGGATACAAAATTAATGCACAGAAATCTCTGGCATTCCTATATACTAGGGATGAAAAATCTGAACGTGAAATCAAAAAAACACTCCCATTTACCACTGCAACAAAAAGAATAAAATATCTAGGAATAAACCTACCTAAGGAGACAAAAGACCTGTATGCAGAAAATTATAAGACACTGATGAAAGAAATTAAAGATGATACAAATAGATGGAGAGATATACCATGTTCTTGGATTGGAAGAATCAACATTGTGACAATGACTATACTACCCAAAGCAATCTACAGATTCAATGCAATCCCTATCAAACTACCACTGGTATTTTTCACAGAACTAGATCAAAAAATTGCACAATTTGTATGGAGACACAAAAGACCCCGAATAGCCAAAGCAATCTTGAGAAAGAAAAACGGAGCTGGAAGAATCAGGCTCCCTGACTTCAGACTATACTACAAAGCTACAGTAATCAAGACAGTATGGTACTGGCACAAAAACAGAAATATAGATCAATGGAACACGATAGAAAGCCCAGAGATAAACCCACGCACATACGGTCACCTTATCTTTGATAAAGGAGGCAGGAATGTACAGTGGAGAAAGGACAGCCTCTTCAATAAGTGGTGCTGGGAAAACTGGACAGCTACATGTAAAAGTATGAGATTAGATCACTCCCTAACACCATACACAAAAATAAGCTCAAAATGGATTAAAGACCTAAATGTAAGGCCAGAAACTATCAAACTCTTAGAAGAAAACATAGGCAGGACACTCTATGACATAAATCACAGCAAGGTCCTTTTTGACCCACCTCCTAGAGAAATGGAAATAAATACAAAAATAAACAAATGGGACCTAATGAAACTTAAAAGCTTTTGCGCAACAAAGGAAACCATAAAAAAGACCAAAAGACAACCCTCAGAAAATATTTGCAAATGAAGCAACTGACAAAGGATTAATCTCCAAAATTTATAAGCAGCTCATGCAGCTTAATAACAAAAAAACAAACAACCCAATCCAAAAATGGGCAGAAGACCTAAATAGACATTTCTCCAAAGAAGATATACAGACTGCCAACAAACACATGAAAGAATGCTCAACATCACTAATCATTAGAGAAATGCAAATCAAAACTACAATGAGATATCATCTCACACCAGTAAGAAATGGCCATCATCAAAAAATCTAGAAACAATAAATGCTGGAGAGGGTGTGGAGAAAAGGGAACCCTCTTACACTGTTGGTGGGAATGTAAAGTGATACAGCCACTGTGGAGAACAGTATGGAGGTTCCTTAAAAAACTACAAATAGAACTACCATATGACCCAGCAATCCCACTACTGCGCATATACCCTGAGAAAACCATAATTCAAAAAGAGTCATGTACCAAAATGTTCATTGCAGCTCTATTTACAATAGCCCGGAGATGGAAACAACCTAAGTGTCCATCATCGGATGAATGGATAAAGAAGATGTGGCACATATATACAATGGAATATTACTCAGCCATAAAAAGAAACGAAATTGAGCTATTTGTAATGAGGTGGATAGACCTAGAGTCTGTCAAACAGAGTGAAGTAAGTCAGAAAGAGAGAGACAAATACCGTATGCTAGCACATATATATGGAATTTAAGAAAAAAAATGTCATGAAAAACCTAGGGGTGAAACAGGAATAAAGACACAGACTTACTAGAGAATGGACTTGAGGCTATGGGGAGGGGGAAGGGTAAACTGTGACAAAGCGAGAGAGAGGCATGGACATATATACACTACCAAACGTAAGGTAGATAGCTAGTGGGAAGCAGCCGCATAGCACAGGGAGATCAGCTCGGTGCTTTGTGACCGCCTGGAGGGGTGGGATACGGAGGGTGGGAAGGAGGGAGGGAGACGCAAGCGGGAAGAGATATGGGAACATATGTATATATATAACTGATTCATTTTGTTGTGAAGCTGAAACTAACATACCATTGTAAAGCAATTATACTCCAATAAAGATGTTAAAATGAAAAAAAAATACTCAACTATAACGCAGATTTAATAATTATTCCAGGGGGGAAATGACATTTCAGTCACTACTGCTGCCTATCATAAACAAGGCTTTAAAAATTACTTAAGGGCTTCCCTGGTGGCGCAGTGGTTGAGAGTCCGCCTGCTGATGTAGGGGACGCGGGTTCGTGCCCCGGTCTGGGAAGATCCCACATGCCGCGGAGCGGCTGGGCCCGTGAGCCATGGCCGCTGAGCCTGCGCGTCCGGAGCCTGTGCTCCGCAACCGGAGAGGCCACAACAGTGAGAGGCCCGCCTACTGCAAAAAAAAAAAAAAAAAAAAAAAAAAATTCCTTAAAACAGCACTAAAGTGTCAATGTCGTGGAGCTCAGAGACAAACACAAGACCAAGGAGGAAAACGCTTACATTTCCTTATGTACATTTTGGCCTGGGATAAATTTTAGAGAGATGGGTTTAAAAGGCGGTGGATCAGCCTTCTAGAAAACAGTGTTCAGTGACCAGAAAGAAAAGTGGCTCTAGGGATGACAAAGATACTGAAGTCAAAGATAATGAAAAAACAGTTTTTCTTTTGATATTTTCATTGAGAAGATAATATTGGCACATATGAGGAATTTCTTCTTACCAGGCACTTGACTGGAACCACAAAGAAAAGATCACCTGCCCCAGCCCAGATAGAGGATTTAGTTAACAAGGAATAACGTGAGTGAAAAGTAGAGAGGAGATCATCCGTGTAGCAGCCTCGTGGACAAGCGCCTGAATTTGTTTATTCAACAGAGGAACTGATGAAGAAGGTAAAATCTTCCACAAGCTGCAATATTCAGACTTTCTCTTAAAGGAGGAGGGAAGCAAAAATTCTTAGAAAGAACAAAGTAATGCCAATCACCTTCATAATAAATATACATTCCGAGCACCTAGCACAGGTCCGGGTATACTGGAAGCACTCAATCTCAGTTGAATAAATGAATATCTTAGCTCAACAGATCTACACACACAAAGTCTCATACTTTCAGTCAGCTAAAAAAAAAAAAAAAAAAGGGTATTTTGTCCACTTTAAAGTCTGGATTCATCCTGAGATCTTGTACTTGTCTAGCTGGGGATATAAGAAAGAGGATGTAACTCAGGAAGCCCTTCTGTAGCACAAGGATCGGGGACACTGCCACAACTACCTTCTGTTCGGAGCAACTCAGGACCAAGGCAGATTGGCTCAGGCCTATCTGTAGGAGAAAAATGCTTAGTACCATGTAAAAGAAAACAGCCAAAGAATGAACAATGGTCTTGCTGGGTGGATCTACCCTCTGGGAGCAATAGAAAAGAAGATTTTTATGTATTCTGCCTGGGAAATATCTGACTAGTTTAGTGATACTGAAAGTGATGCTAATGAATGCATGAGAAAAGAATTCAGAGTTCTTTCTCTCTGTTTATGGAGAGAAAAGTTAAATCCGTGGTAGGGGTGCACTTCGGATATAGACGGTACTCTGACTACATTTGTAGAATCATTTGTTACAAATTCAGATTCTACTGAACTCTGGGAGTGGGGTCCTGTCCTCCGCATTGTTAATGAGACCCTAGAGAAGACTGGACAGAGTCAAACTTGAAAACCCTTTGAACCATTCACAGAGATCAGGACAGCTCTTGTCTCCATCTGCCTCCTTCTCCTTACAGATCCGGGAGTGCACCACAAATTCTTGCCATGCCTCCTCTTACTTTACGGGGCACAGCGAATTCCTCCTTCCTCTTTACTCCCAACAGAGGAAGGCTGTACTCTCAATTCCAACAACTCGAGGGAGATCTCAAGGTAAACAGTCTCATCAGCCTACAGAGTACCCCAGCTGCAGCTTTCAGATTAAACCTGGTTCTTTATTTGCTTTGCACTTGAGGGTTGGTCTTCAGGTTATGCACCCCTCATCCATTTAGCCTATCAAAATCAGGAACCCGACTGTTGGTTTCAAGGATAAACCTGTGTTCTTATGAGGAAATAAGATTCAGAGGTGAAAACTGCCAGGCCTGTAAGAAGTCCATTCTCATACTCAAGCCTACACCCACCGTAATCACTAGGAACCATCTGACTGAGACAAGGCCGTGGCAAAGCTTGGAAAAGAAACAAATGGAAATGTGTACACATCCACCATTCTAAAAGATGGGGAATAGCATTTAGGTTTTGGACTAACTTCAAGATTTTGGTACCTCAGCCTCAGTGACCCAGTCATTAAAAACACCCCCTACTTAAGGGTTAGTAAGAGCAAAACCAAGAGCTTAAGTTACCCCCACTTCCCTATGACTTTTTTCCAATTTTGAAACTGTCAAAATTGAAGCTTAGTTTTAAAATTGGGTTTGCTAAAATGTAGGTGCCCAATAAGCTTGGATTGAATGTCACATCTGTCAAATACAAAGCATATTCCTTTCCCCAAAAGGAACTGGAGTTGCATTTCTGGTAAAGAGTGGCTTGGCTCAGAGAGTATTCCTCGTGACCTAGTTGGGGTGTGTCTTTGTTGAATGGCAAAATGTACACATCCCATAAAACACACACTTTAAGAGTGAAACCACTGTTTCTTGCAACACCTTTCAAACCCCAGTGAGGGAGAATTAACTGTGACCTTCAAGAAACAATCTTCTCCTCAAGGGAACTGTTTTTTTCTTTTATAGAAAATAAGCCCTCATGTAATAGCTAAAAAAACTCTGCTTTTTAAAAAGTCTTCCAAGAAAACCCAGTCTTCATTAAGAATAAGACTTTCTGCAGGGCAGGGACCCATCATGCTCTTTGGAGGCCACAGAATGCTTTTCCTTTTCCAGAAACGATGGGAAAGAACCATTACATCTAGCACACCGATAGTGAGGCACAAAGAGGCTTTCTGATCCACTCCGATGGAATTGGCAACTCTCCCTAATTATTTAAGAACAGAGAAAATTAAATCACTTGAGAACCCTAGAGTGGCAGCAAAGTAGAACCCATGAGATATCCTGCTGGCACGTTCAAAGACTTACCAAAAAGTCACCATCTATCAGCCCCTGTTGATGGCTTGGTAACAACAGAGAACAGTTTCGTTTTCTGCACATGCACGTGTACACACGCATCTGGCTGAGAAGTTGGAGGGAGACCTCAATGACCAGCCATTTTATATTAGGGCCCAGGAAACAGGCAACCTCTTCCTTCCAACACGGTGGAGCCTCTATATTTTTTCCCCCACATCTAGAAATCTGTATTCTGAGATAACCAGGACTACAAATGGATGACCAGACCTCCAGAATACCACCCAACCATTAGGAGTTAAACACCTTATAGCAAAACGCATTTTATGTGGAAAAGAAGGGACTCTACTCGGATTCTATAAAGCAGCTCTTCTCAAGTGGCATTCTTATTATGGACGGCCCCCACAATACAGGTCAGATTTCAGTAGAGAACACTAGCTTCCATTTCGGGGAAAGAGTTCACACGATCCTAAATCTCTCTGTCCAGCAACTTCTGAAGAGATGAAAGAAGGCAGAGAACTCTAGAAGTGTCCCTGTAAGAACACCACTTCCCATTTCTATGTTATTTGGCTTTTGTAAACACCATCTCATGAGACCACAACAGCGACCCAGCAAGGTAAGCAGAACAGGTATTATCTCCATCTTACAGGTGGAGAAATGGTGACTCTGAGGCTAAATGACTCACTTGCATAAGGTCACAAGACAGGCAGTTAACTAGCAGCCCAACCGGGGGAGGAGCCTAGCCCTCTGACACGCAAGCAGTGCAATTTCCATGACGCTATCCAGCTTCCTCATGTTTTAGGTTGAGAGGCAGTAGAGGGTAATGGCTAAGAGACCAGGTGGATTCTGATGCTGGCAGAGCTGCATTTCAATCCCAACTCTGCCACCTATTAGCTATCTGGCCTTGTGTAGGTTCCTTAACCTCCCTTTACACCTCAGTTTCTTCACCTGTAAAATGGGAATTAAAACATTTTACCTCCTAGAGTTATAGTGATGATTAAATGAGCCGATGAACATACGGCACTCTAATTCATTCACTCAACAAATATATGTGCCTGGCACATGGAGTGCAGGAGTTACAACAGTGGTCAAGAGGCACAGTCTTCCTCTCATGGAGCTTAAAATTTAGTCAACTTAAAACAGAAAGAGTAAATGGATAAATACAATGTGTTAAGTGCTATTAAGGTAACAGGTGAGTGACTGGAGAGACTGACAGGAGGGAACCAATTTTTAAGAGTGGTCTCTAAGGAGAAATTTAAGTTGAGCCCTAAGGGATCATAAAAGGCTATCCCTGGGCGGAATGGAAGGAAAAGCATTCCAGGCAAAGGAAATAGGGCGTGCAAGGGTCACAGCCCAGAGAAGGCAAATGTGACCATGTGTATCCTCGCAGCATTTGGGCAGCAACTTTTACAGGCTGGCTGTATTTGTATTTTAAATTTTACAGGCTGGCTGTATTTGTATTTAAAAAATAACAAAGACAAGGCTCAAGAGAGGTGAGGTGTCTCGTCCAAGGTCACAGCTTCTCCAAGGAGAAGCTGAGGCCCCAGTATTCTACCTCTTGACATAACATCAGCTCGTGCCTTTTGAGGAAGCCTCTAGCTCACTGAACTTCCCCACTTATTTCACTGACAGCTGTTTTCTGCGCCTATGAAGAGTTCCAAAAGCACCTTGAAAACACAAGCAACGACATCACATCAACTTCCAGGCATCTAGTCAACTGTGCACTGAAATCCTCTTCTACTCGTAAGACACAAGAGTGAAAACTGCTGGGACCTTCCCCAAGGCTCCAAAATTTCTCTTCTTACAGCAACAAACAAGAGAGGAAGGGGATGTCCTGGAAGGAAGAGCCTGTGGCCTGTTGCAGAAGGTGAGATAGAACCACCATTGCAGAAGAGCGGAAATATCAAAGTTCCTCTCAAATGAGCTGCACAGGAAAAACTAATTACTTTATTTGAATAAGACAACAAATCCCTAAGGAGGTGGTTCTCAATCAGGCGATACCCCGCCCCCACCAAGAGCACTTTGAAATTTGTGGGAGTATTGAGTGGGCAGGGCCAGGTATGTTCAATGTCCTGCAATAGGACAGGATGGTCCTATAACAACTATATTACCCAAAATATTAACAGCGCCCCCCCCATTTTAATATTAATCCCTCAAGGGATTAATATGCTCCAACTTTTCCTGTAGTCCCTGGTTCAGTGGCTCTTCCTAACCTCACTACAACTAGATTTTAAAAACTTGAGGTTTTATAGCTGAGGAGTCTGTTTTGGAATCCAATTTTAAGCTCATAGCTCCAGCATGGAACTTGGTAGTGGAATAAGGAAAAAGACATTTCTAGTAAGAGACAGACAAGAAATTTCAGCAAGGGAACTCCTTCTCCAGAGAAACCTCTATAAGATTACATTTTTGCAACACAAAATTTCTACTTGTGCTTTTTGAGAACCTCCTTACAGTACTCTTCAGCTTAAAATCAGACACTAATGACAGTTCTTTTAAAAACTTAACTACAATCATCTCAAAAATACACCTGACTCCTTCTGGATCAAATTTTATAAGAAATATTATTAAGTTCAAGATGTCTAAGGGAGGGAGATGCAAGAGAGAAGAGATATGGGGACATATGTATATGTATAAATGATTCACTTTGTTATAGAGCAGAAACTGACACACCATTGTAAAGCAATTATACTCTAATAAAGATGTTTAAAAAAAAGATGTCTAAAGCTGATCAAATGTCTAAAAGTACCAAAGGTAGTCATGCCTTGCATCTCATTCAGGGCAGAGTTGAATGCATGCAGGTCAGAGAAGCTCCAATGATATCTAGAGGTCTGTTCAGGGATTAAAATTCCATCCTAGCAAAAAAAAAAAAAAAAAAAAAATTCCATCCTAGCAATTGAAAGCCACTTCCAAATGTTACCCTAAATTAGTCACTAATTCTCCCTAAAAATGATTTCACAATTATTTTAAAGAACTGAAAAAAAGATTAAGACTGTTTACAGAAATAGAGATACAAAAAGTCTACCCTATTTCACAATAGCTAGAACAGTGATCCAACAAATAAATCCTCCATAAAGCAATCTTTTTTCTACACAATATCTAAATTTTCTGAAGTCTCCCAAAGGAGTATGAATATGTTAACTTCTTCACTGCAACTTGCCAATTAGCAAATAGCGGCCCCACACCCCTTCTGACCAATTTTCTAGAAGCCTAACCTGGCTTCTCAGGTTAGCTAAGCAGACAGACCTGTTTTCCTCCAGAAGCACCGAGCAGTGCCTTTTCTGCCCTGCCTGTTACAGCCTGGGAAATCCTCCTCCAGCTTTTCGCTGACCTGTCACCAGAAGTTCACAAAATGAATTCATCCAGGTTCTTTGAATCCTCCTTTCCCCCTGACATGTGCCAACAGTCAGGCAATAAAATGCCACCTCTTGGTTAAAAAAAGATGCAGAATACCCAGAAGACCAAGCACTTAGCATGGAGGGGGAGAAAAAAGATGGAGGGATGCAAGAGTCATTGAGCCAAGGCTACTGCATGCAGCACGGGTAACCAGAGCCCTGGTCCTGCAAAGCCTCCCAGGGAGGCTCCCAGCTGGGCCCTCCATCCAGCAGGCCACACCTGTCTATGACAGCAGCCGCTCCACTTTAAACAATTCAAACAGATTTCCAGCAGGGTGGCAAAACTGGGCACCCGTCTCTCCCAGCAAGAGCAAGAGCCCTAATCCAAACACCACTTGGCCCCAATTTTTTCACACCCTTTGTTTAGGAGACACCGCTTGGTCAAATTGGATCCTTCTCTCTCTGTTACCGGTGAGGCAAGCACAATGCAGCAGTTGCAGAAAGAAAGCTTCGAGGCCGACTTGCGATTAGCCAGACAAGACCTGAGGATGGGGATGCCAGTGAATGAGACTTCAATAGGCATCCATAAGTGAACCAACACCTGAAGCCGTAATACGCCCGGCTCCGCAGCCTCTCAGAAAGCCTCTTTTCTAGAGGGTGGGTATCCCATTCATCCCTTGGCTTCGGAAACCAAGGGGAAGGCAGACAGATCCAGGTTGCGCACTCCACCTCCAAATCTTCGCACACGCGCGAAGGTGTGGGGCGCCCCGGCGCGCCCTCGCTTGCACTCCACCCTCTGAGGCCTCCACCAACCGCGGACTCACCACTGTGCGAGCTGAACCACCTGGGTGCGATGTGCAGAGGTAGAGCATCCGCCAGCGAGGCTCGGGAGCCCAGGTACAGCATCCCGTCTCTATGGTGACCGCCGCCCGTCTCCTGGTAACCATTGCCGTGGGCATAGGTGGAGTCGGACGCCGACCCTCCGCCGCCGGGCGCCCTCTCGGAGTCGCCGGTCCCCCGGAGGCGGGGGTGTAGAGGCCAAAGGGCACCCCCCCGGCCGTGCTGGGGTCCATGCCCATGCCCGCCACCGAACTGGACCGAGCGGCTGCGCAGCCCCATGGCCCCGCCGCCCGCCCGGTAGTGCCCGAAGTGGGGCGCCCCTCCCGGCGGGGGCACGGCGCTGTCATCGGTGGAGACCCCCGGGAAAGGGCCCCGGGAGCGGGCCGCCGTGCTCTGCTTGCCCCCCATGCTCGCCCGGGCCCCGGTGGGGCGGGAACCTGGAGGCCGAGACCCTCCCCCACTTCTCAGCAGCGGGGGAGGGTTGGGCGAGCATAAAGGGGGAGGGAGTCAAAAAAGGAGACCGGGAAAGAAAAAAGGAAAAAAAAGAAAAAAAGAAAAGAAAACCCGCGGGCGGAAGAGGCAGGCGAGCGGGGATCCCAAACTAAGAATTTAAAACGATCCAAGCCAAACGCATGTTTCCCCTCAAGGTCCAAAGAGGCGCAGTCCGGCGCGGGCTCGGCGCGCCACAGGCCGCCCCCGGGCCCCCGAAAGCCGGGGGAGCTGCAAGGAAGGAGGGAGGGAGGCGGCGGGGCGAGCGAGCGGGCGGGCGGGCGCAGGAGGCGCCCGAGGAGGCGGCCCGCCCGACAGCAGGAGGCGGAGGAGGGCTGGGGGCGCCGGGTGCGTCCCCCGCCTCAGGACGCCGCGACCATGGACGGCGACCCGGACCCCTCCAGGCCTCGGGCGGGCTGCGGCGCTGGGCAGCCAGGCGGAGCTCGGGAAGCCGCGGTCGCGTGGCGTAGCGCTCTCGCTCCAGCCGCAGCCGCCGCCGCCGCCGCCTGCCCCGCCAGCCGCACCGCCCTGCTCGGTCCCTGGCTGCGCTCGCCGGCGCTCCTCGCCGCCGTGGAGACAATGGAGAGAAGCAGAGCGCAGGCGCCGCCCGCGCACCCCTCCCCCATTCCCCTCCCCCCCCCCCCCCCCCTGCCGGGTTAACCCCCTTCGCGGCCCCTGCAGCGCCGGGCTCTGACGCCCGAGAGGTCCCACCCACCCACCCAGCCCGCCTGGAAACTGAGTGGCCTGAGACATGGGGCGTCAGGAACAGAAGCAAGGCGTCTTTCCAAAAAAAGCCCTCTTTCAGCCCCTGAAAGTAGCTGATGATTCAGAGGGGAACCACCTATAGGGGGGAGGGGCGACCATGGGTTCGAGGGTGGGAAGGAAACGCAGGGAAGAATAAAAATTACTGTAGGCGCCTACCTGGCTTTGAGGGTCACTGGTCAAGCTCCCCTCCCGGCACAAATTTGCCCCCACAGCGCCCTCTGGTGGACGTGCTGTCCGTTCTATCGGAGGTTCCCCATGCTAGAACCCCTAAAGTCAGGAAGCTTAGCATTTGGGGGATTTTTAGTTTTTCGGGGGTACTTTTCACTGGGGCACTTGTGACTCCAGATTTTTCTGACAGTAGATCAGAACTTCCTATTTTGGGCTTAAGCAAATGGGTAGATTTCTTAGCTAAAATGTGATCCTGAAAATCATTAGATGTACGATAAAAAGTGAAAAGATATAGACATAGAAATGGAATAATACAGCTAGAACTAGTGATTTTAGAAACTCCCTAGTCCAAGGCGAGACCCCTGTTTTGTTTACCATCCTGGCATGCACCACAGGGCCTGCGACACAGTAGGTACTCAATAAATATTTGCTGACCAAGTCTGCACTTTGCAATATGTATCTCTCACATATTCACACTCACTGATTCATCGTTCGTTCCTCCATTCATTGGTTCAACAACTATTTTTCAAGTGCTGAGTGCTGGCTATGAGCATCACCCAGTCCCTGGCCTGACTTCGTTGCCCTAAATGTCCTCCAGATACTTCCAAATCAAGGAGCCAAAACAGGGTGTAAAGAAATATTAAAACCAAAAAAAGAAAGGTTGATCTGTCACAGGTATTGATTGTCCCAGTGTGACCAGCTTGGAAAGAAACAGGAGGAAGGCTATGTGCAAGCATGGAGTGCTTTTGAGGGCAGGGAGGCAGTGAGCAAAAAGCCCTGCCGAAGGAAGTTGAGATTTTCTGTATGAGAAATGATGTAGCAAAAACAGAATGTTTTAATACCCAAGAAGTTATCTGTAAGTGCATAAATGGGGAATTTGTATACACCTAGGATCCAAATACATGATCTGAAGAAAAACAAGAAAGTTTAAATTTAACCCAATTTCCTCCCTGAAGAAAGAAGTGGGATATTTCAGTACCATGCAGAAAAGAGGATACTAGATCCCTTGACAGATGTCTATTGGGGAGATAAATATATAATCAATAAGTATTGTAACCATCTAACTAGCGTTTGATTTTCCTATTCATTCAACACTTTTCTTTTAATGTTGAACAAAATATGAATTTCTTTTTTTGCTGCGTGGCACAGCTTGTGGGATCTAGTTCCCCAACCAGGGATCAAACCTGGGCTCCGGCAGTGAAAGCGCGGTGTCCTAACCACTGGACCACCAGGGAATTCCAAACATATGAATTTCTAGTAAGTGCCAGGCACTGCACTAAGTTCTAGGATACGATAGTGAGAAAGACATATAGAGTCTTGTTCTCATAGGGCTTCAGAAGAAACACTAACCTAAATGTCCATCAACTGATGAATGGATAAACCGAATGTGGTATATCCATACGATGGACTGTTATTCAGCCATAAAAAGAATAAAGTGCTGATACATGCTACAACATGAATGAACCTTGAAAACACTAAGTAAAAGGAGCCAATCACAGAAGATCTTATATTGTCTGATTCCACTTATATGAAATGTCTAGAATAGGCAAATCCATTGAGATAGAAAGAAAGCCTGGAGGGAGGTGAGAATGGAGAATGACTGCTACTGGGTTTCTTTTTGGAGTGGTGAAAATGTTCTGGCATTAGATAATGGTGATGGTTGTACAACCTTGTAAATATACCAAAAAAGAAAAAACAACCCACTGAATTATACACTTAAAAGGGTGAATTTGATGGTGTATGAATTACAGTGCAGTAACATATATATATATGTATATATATATATATATATATATATATATGAAGTATCAAAGGAGGCAGTGACAGTACAGTGTGGTAAATAAGCCTAGAACAGGGGCTTCCCTGGTGGTGCAGTGGTTAATAATCCTCCTGCCAATGCAGGGGACATGGGTTCAATCCCTGGTCCGGGAAAGATCCCACATGCCACGGAGCAACTAAGCCCGTATGCTACAACTACTGAGCCTGCGCTGTAGAGCCCACAAGCCACAACTACTGAAGCCCCCTTGCCTAGAGCCTGTGCTCCACAACAAGAGAAGCCACTGCAATGAGAAGCCCGCGCACCGCAACGAAGAGTAGCCCCCACTTGCCACAACTAGAGAAAGCCCACGTGCAGCAACAAAGACCCAACACAGCCAAAAATAAATAAATAAATTTAATTAATTTTTAAAAAGCCTAGAACAGTGCCTGGCAAGTACGTGACACTCAATAAATGTTTGTGAAATGAATGAATGAATGACTAAGTGCTATGAGAGTTCAAGACCATGGTGCTGATGGAAGGAGACAGGCACAGACACAGTGATTCTAAGCCAAGACCTAAAAGATGAGTTGGAGATTAGCCAGGGAAAGCAGGGTGGAGGTGGGGCATTAGCTGTGTTTCAGGAAGAGAAGAATGTTCCAAGCAAAGGGAACAGCACGTTCAAAGGAACTGAAAGACGCAGTAGAGCTGCAAAGAGAGGAAGTGGTCCTCAGAAGCTGACAAGAGGGTCCAGGGAGCCATGGGAAGGAGCATGGACCGTATCCTGAGGGGATGGGGAGCTGTGGAAAGATTTATCAACATCATTATCATTAAAAATAATGATTAATAAGGCCAATGATTAATGAAGATTCCAAATTGGAAAATTAAGAAACTTATCCTCTCCCCAAATAAAGATCTATATTTTTCTTTGCTTACATATTCATAAAGATACTGGATGGAAACATGAAACAACATAGTGTAGTCCCTTGCGGGGCTGGGCAGTAGGAACTGGAGAGCTGGGTGAGAGGATAGATGGGAAATGTTTCATTTCGTTATATACCTTTTTGTATTTTAGTGTTTCAGCCGTGTAAATTTAGATATATATATATAGAGAGAGAGAGAGAAAGAGATAGAGGATATAGAAAGTATATACCACATGCTTTAAGACTTCATCTTCCAATGCAGGGGGTGCAGGTTCGATCCCTGGTCAGGAAGCTAAGATCCCACATGCCTTGCGGTCAAAAAAACAAAATATAAAACAGAAGCAATATTGTAACAAATTCAATAAAGACTTTAAAAATGGTCCACATCAAAAAAAATCTTAAAAAAAAGGATATACCACATGGACACTGAAAAGTCATACAGCTGGAAGGAGCAAAGCTGGACTTCTAAGCTTTACAGTGAACATGCCCATCAAGGAATCTTTGCCTGACAATTTCATTTTCTCTCTATGCTTTCCAACGGGGTGAAGAAAATTAGATCTGCTTAACAGCTCTATTTCTTTTTGTATATTAATAATTTGCCCTTAAGTTGTATATTCCAATCTACTATCATAAGCTAGTCTCTCTCACATCTGGCACCATGTAAGTCCCCCAGACTTACATTCTTCAACGTGATGTTCAAAACCAGGGTTTTGCACCATTGTTATGCACTGACATTGCAAAGGCAAATGGCTTTGGCAATGCTGATTTGTTTTTAAATTGAGGTATAGGGACTTCCCTGGTGGTCCAGTGGTTAGGACTCTGTGCTTCCACCACAGGGGGCCCGGTGTTCTATCCCTGGTCAGGAAACTGGGATCCCGCATGCCATGCAGCATGGCCAAAATAAATAAATAAAGCTATTTTAAAATTGAGGTATAGTTGATTTACAATATTATATGTCAGGTGTATACCATAGTAATTTGCAATTTTTAAAGGTTATACTCCATTTATAGTTATTATAAAATATTGGCTACAGTCAATGCTGATTTTATCAGCTCTTTCTCCTGATTATTCTGGTAGGTGGGTTAGTGATTTATTAACCCTGTTTCACAGCTGAAGGAGAGCCACGAAGCAGTTCGCCCAGGGTAAGTGAGAGCATGAAGATAAAAAATAAAACAGAGGTCCCAAGTCTAGCTGGGGCCATTCTTGCATCTGATATCCTTGCATCAAGAGAGTCCAGAATGCGGACTTCCCTGGTGGTCCGGCAGTTAAAACTCTGACTTCCACTGCAGGGGGCACAGGTTCGATCCCTGGTTGGGGAACCAAGATCCCACATGCTGCGTGGTGTGGCCAAAAAGTAGAAAAAATAAATACATTAAAAAAAAAGAGTATCCAGAATGACTTGCTACTCTCTCCAGACCTGTTAACTTTAAACCAAGAACCCACAGGAGAAACTTGGAACAAAATACGTACAGGACTCTTGATGAAACAAACGATGAAATGAAACAAATCTGAGGCTTCAAGTCTCAGTGGATGCCTGTTGTTATGCCATGAGTCCCTCTTTCTAAGATGTAAAGGACAGAATCAAGCTACTGAATGATTGAACTTTCCCTGCTCTGTATCTTAATATTTTCATTTCAGGGGGAAATTTGTCATATGAATAACTGCACAAGGAGATAACAAGGGCATTGCCTGAGAAAGGCTGCCACTCGAGGTCCCACAGGCCACCTTAATTTAGTGTCATCACATTGCAGAGAGCAGGGGCTTCACCTCTGTAGATCAGGCTCTCAGCTGATCAGGCTCTCACAGCAACGAAGAGTAGCCCCCGCTCGCCGCAACTAGAGAAAGCCCGCGCGCAGCAACAAAGACCCAACACAGCCAAAAATAAATACATTTTTTTTTTTTTTTTTTTGTGGTACACGGGCCTCTCACTGTTGTGGCCTCTCCTGTTGCGGAGCACAGGCTCCGGACGCACAGGCTCAGCGGCCATGGCTCACAGGCCCAGCCGCTCCGCGGCATGTGGGATCTTCCCGGATCGGGGCACGAACCCGTGTCCCCTGCATTGGCAGACGGACTGTCAACCACTGCACCACCAGGGAAGCCCCAATAAATAAATTTTTTAAAAATATGTAAGTCTGGGACTTGAAGTGTTCAGAGAATGGGCGAAATGGCTTGTTAGGGCCTACTCCTGGGAAATAGCCAGGGTGGGGATGGCATGGACGAGTATCTCCAAGTAAGAAATTTTCTCCCAGGCCTCTCATGGCTCTTTAGGTTTTTAATCGTTTTGCTTGAAAAGAGAAAACGTAAATAGAGAAAATCAGGGTAATGATCAACCAAACGCATATAGCAAGGAGCCAGAGCATGTGGGCACATCCACAAATATTTGTTGATTGATGAAAAGAGGGAAATTACTGGTAGAGCTCAGGGCAGGGTTCCAAGATTCCCAGATGTAGAGAGACTGAGGGGTCAGCTAACTCCACATTCTACAGAAGAGGAAACAGCGGACCAGAAAGATAAAGGATCCTGCTCAGACTTGCAAGGCTAGCTGCTGATAAGAGCCAGCCAGAGCCCTGGATTTCTGGGTTGGCCACATACCCTTCCTTCCTGTGGCGTGGCTAGCAAGTGACCTTCTGAAAAGACATTGTTTGGTGATAAGGGCCCTGTGGCCTGGTCAGCAAGTTGAGGTCTGCTTGACAAGGGACACCTCAATGGTCTCCAGTCTCTTACTCAGGACATTCATATGCGGATCTCAGGGGAGCACACTAGTGAAGAAGCAAGCAGAGAGCTCTAGACTTAGCTCTGGAATCCTTACTCTTTCGTGGTGACAGCGTGGGTGGGAGATGGAAAGAAGGGCTGAGGAGGCAGTTAGAAAGGGTCTCATGGTCCCTCCCTCAAAAATTCTACCTTGCCTTTTTCACATTCAAGAAACAAGACACTGGGAGAACAGAGAGAACCAAGGATTTGAAACTCAAAGTACTTTCTGTACCTAATAACCATGACAAGCAGATTTTGAGAACTAGACAAAAATGAACTAAAGAGGTGGGAGTGGGGGAGGGTTGCAGAAATGCTCGGGCAGGGGCAGTCCTACTGGTTTTAGTGGGAAAGGAATTACTGAGCTATATATAGACAGAGAGCTTTGAAATCTCTCTCCCTACCTCTATCTCTATCCAAAATAAAACTTCAAAGCCTAAGCAGGACCCTTCCTAAATAGCCCTTTTCAACTTTTCTAGCTGTACTTTTTGTTACATCCTGTCACCTACCCTAAGTTACAGTTGTACCTGACTATTTGCTAACCACTTATTCAGTGGATATTTATTGAGCACCTACTACATCCTAAGCAACAGGCAAATAAATAAGAATATGATGTGTTAAATGAATTTATTCCTATGTGATGGCATAAGCATACGTAGAAACTATTCTTTATCTTTCCGTCTCTGTGCCCTTGAACGTGGCTTGCAGTTTTTCCCCTTCCTGGCCCTCTGAGCTGAGGCCCTTCTCTCTAGAGCAGTCTTTGGCATTTTTGATGGAGAATTGGGAAGAAACTGGAAGGCAGGAAGAAAAGCCAGTGCAGGAGTGTGGAGGCCAGGGCTGGAGGAAATTTTTAAGGGCTGTGTTCTGTGAGTATAATAACTGATAGGTGAATGAGAAAGAAAGCAAGGGATTTTACGGAGAACTATTGGTGATTCTGTATTTCTTTCTGGGTGTAAAGAACTACAAGTAAAGACCATGAATAGTTTTAGCAATTGCTTTTGGTTTCACAGAGAGCATCCTTTGGATGTAGACAGCACTGTGCAGGCATGATATATGCTTTTCGCATTTAATCATTGGACCAATATTCATGGAGTGCCATGTATGTGCGGTCGCCATGCAGGGCTGAACAAAACAGACCTGGTCCCTCTCCTCTTAAAACTTGAAAATATTCAATAAACAAATATTGAGTTACATATTGTGATGTGTATTTTGAAGGAAAGAAAGAAGCACAGTGTCGTGAGTGTTAACTGGGGAACTGCTTTATGTCTTCGGAACACATCATCCTGCTCTTCACACTTTTTGATGCTGAAGTACTTTTTCTGATAGTGGACTCTATCAAAAATCCTAATAATATACTGAAAAGCTCAAATGTCACGGTCTTCAGGATGCTATGTCATGTCTCCCATTTAAGCTGTTCTCTCCTGGCACGTTGCTTTTATAAAACACAACTCTGCTGAGTGTATACCTGTTGTACAGTGACCAACTGTCTCTGTTTGCCCACATTGAGCAGCTTCCTGGCATGAGTTGGTCACCCTAACCTGTTGACAAGTCTGTCTTCCCCACTATATCCAACACTCCAGGAGGGAAAGGAAGCCTTCTTATCTCTATTCATGCAACAACTTGCATGTAGAAATAGAGTTAATATTAACAACAATAATAATAGCTTACACTTGAGTGTTGACTATATTCCAGGCCCTATGCTTGCTTAACTCCTTGCAACAAGCAAACAAACTTCTTCCTTCTATAGAGAAACTGAGGCTAAGCCAGTTAAGCCCAGGATTTGAGAGGCTGGGGCTGAAAAAGAGAACCTCTTAATCACCACTCCCCGTACTAGCACAGCAGTCCTCCAACTTTTTGATCTCAGGTTCTCTTTACACTCCTAAAAATCATTAATAACCCCCCAAAACTTTTGTGTGGGAGATGTCTAGTACATCAGAAATTAAAACTGAGAACTTAAAAAATATATATTTTATTTAAACATCAATGTGCATTCACATCAATAACATATTTTGTAAGTAAAAAATAACTATTTTCCAAAATAATGGTTTTGTGAGAAGAGTGGCAAATCCCTTTAATGTCTGGCTTAACAGAAACCCCCTGGATTTTCACATCTGCTTCCACGTTCAATCTGTTACAAATATGTATCATGTAGCCTCTGGAAAACTCCACTGTACACTGGTGAAAGAAAATGAAAAAGGCAAATAACTTCTTTGTATGACTATGAAAATTGTTTTGCCTTCGGAGACCCCCTGAGTCCTTGGATACTTTGGCAGGCACCGCTGTACTGTATAAAACAATTCACTCTTTCCAATGCCTTTGTGGCAGGCCTCAGGGGAAGAGGTAACCACTGGTTTGCACTAATGTCGGGCTGTGGTTATATACGGCCTGGGCCTTGCGAAGGACACCAGCGAGGAGACAGAGAGGTGCCTCCCTTCGTCCAAACCTTAACCTGCAAGCTCTTCGCGGATTGCCCACAAGTGGCTAGACCTTGGCCTACAATTCCCGGCAGAGCTCGCGGCAGGGGGCGTGTATTCACAGGCGCGAGGAGCGTGGGTGACTCTAGCCGAGTGACGAAGTAAGGGGGCGTGTCTGTTTTGGGGCAGGCGCGGTGCCACAATTGGGTAATCCGGGAAGAGGGGGCGGAGCCAGTGTTTGGGTCAGCCAATGGTTTGCAGTCAGACGGAAGGGGGGGATGGGGCGTGGCTGGACTGGCTCGGGGCTGCGTGGGGCTCACCGAACCCGGGAACGCGGGTGTCGTTGGTGGGAACGCGTAGTCCTGGGACCGCCGAGTCTGGGCGCGGGAGATGGCGGCGCGATGGAGCAGCGAGAACGTGGTGGTGGAGTTCCGCGACTCCCAGGTGAGCTCGGGGCCTAATGGAGCCTTTTAAGCATGCGCCCTTCCTGGTTCCCCTCCCCCACGCTGCCGGGTCATTCTTGAGGGCGGCGGGGCGACCCCCAGTCCGGGCTGGAGAGATGGGCAAGGGAGTGACCCGGACCTGTCAGACCCAAGCGGGTGAGGGGATCCTTGATGACCGTTGCGGGTGTTTGGGGCTGGCATGGGCGGGGTTTCGGGGTTCCCCTCGTGGATACCGGGAGTGGGGTCTCCCTGGGGACATCGAATTGCAGAGATTGCGCGCTAGTGAGCGCTGAGGGGAGGCTTCCCATGACCACGGTGGTGAGCGAGGGGGTTTAGGTACCCCTGCGCCTAGTGACTTTGGGCAAGTCGCAGAACTTATTTGAGCCTCTCAGATGCATGGACTTAACCCTGCCTCACAGGTCTTTGGAGTGGATTCGATAAAAAAAAAACTGCATGCAAAGTGCCTGTTTCGCGCCTAAGCTTTTAAGTGGTTACTGATGCTAGGATAGTGGAAAATACCGTAGGTGAATAGGAGTATGCACTGCATGTATTGCCTGCGTTCGAATCCCGCCTCAGCTCTTAGCCTGTCATCACCCTCTGCGCATGTTTTCTCACCTGTAAGAGGTGCAAATCGTACCTACCTCATAGGGTTGCTGTGAGAATTTTATGAGGTCATACATTTAGAATGTGTGGCACAGTGCTGGACACATAGTAAGCCCAAAAGAACGCTAGTATTTACTAGGAATTTTTACCATTTTTCTATTTCGTTCCTTCCATATGCCGGGCCTTGTGCTAAGTGATCTACATTTCCTTTTTCTAATTCATGAAAGAACCATGCAAGATAAGTAGATTTTTTTTTTTTTTCCCAGCAGGGAAGCTGATCCCCATTTGGCTGATCCCAAGTGACTTGGCCAAGGCCTCCCATTATGGGGTCGCATTGGGATTTGAACCCAGGCATCTGGCCCCAGGGCCTTGTTGTGCTCATTACACTGCTCTGCTTCAGACTGTATGAGCCTGTCGTACAGTCGTTTTACAATAAATATCATGCCCCCCTTTCCCCAGCACCTAGGACACTGTGTTGGTGATTCTCTTCATGTATCGAACACATAATTTATTGAATACCTTCAGTGTGCCAGACTTCCATTCAGTCATTTTTTCAGTAACGGTTTATTGAGCTTTTGACAGGTGCACACTGTACCAGGCACCGTGTTGGTGCGCGGGTGATTTATACTGAAGGGGAATCTGGATTTACGATAAGGGGGTGATGTGGTTTCTTCTTTCTAAAACCTATCCCTTCTTTTGCCGTAAAGATGCATGAGGGGAGAACTTCACACCAATTTGCTCTATGGCTGCCCTTGATACATAGTGCCCATGGAGAATTTGAGCAACCGCATTTGGGTGAAAGGATCCTAAAGCACTTTGCACTGTCAGCATGGTGTCTCTGGGAGGAAGAAATATGCCAGACTCCCAGGGGAAAAGAACCATATTCCTGTTACCCTTTTTGTTAATTGCTTTCACTGGGGACTAAGAAGAGAATCATGTGTCCTACCTCTGAGCTTGCTAATTTGGAAGCTACTAATCTGCAAACCCTTTAATTTTCACAGAAACCCAGGTAGTCTCACCCCTACTTCTCTACACAGATGTAATTGAAAAGACCTGCAGAGAGGGTGTTGACACATATATTAGGATGCTATGAAGTCGTATCAAATAATTAAACCGAAACAGCAGTTGTCATAGTAAGAGAACAAACTAAATTGGGTAATTTAACTGCCTTGTGGGAGTTTCTGTTTTTCTTTCTGATTTTTCTATTCATTTGGAAGGGTGAGTCTTAGTGTGAATTAGCATGGTTTTGTAGTTGATTTTGGTGATCACTGGGAGGGGTGGGGACTCATTTTATTAACTATTTCATTAATGTAGAAAGAAAAAGTTAAAACTCTTCACACCGCCTTTCTGAAAAGGCAGAACAATAAACTTTTCCAAACAGCCCACCACCTTTTTTTTTTTTTTTGGCTGCATTGGGTCTTCGTTGGTGTGACCCCACCACTTTTAAAAATCATTTAAAAAATTTAAAGCTTTTAGGTTTTTCAGAGAAAAACCCCAGTCTGAAAGGTGAAACTTTTTTACATTTTATATGTGTCATTTACTTTATAAAACAGATGTTACTTTCACCGATTAATAGTGAGGAAGCTGTGCTGCTTGGCATCTACTCTGAAGTGGTCCCTGGAATCGATGAGTGTGAACGCTAAGAAAGCTTAGCGATAGTTTTCTAGAGCAACACCATCCACTAGAACTTTCTGAGATGATGGAAATGTGGCTCTTCAACACTTGAAATGGGGTAGTGTGACTGAAACAGTGTTTTGTTTTGTTTTTTTTTTCTGGTACGTGGGCCTCTCACTGTTGTGGCCTCTCCCGTTGCGGAGCACAGGCTCCAGACGCGCAGGCTTAGCGGCCATGGCTCACGGGCCCAGCCGCTCTGTGGCATGTGGGATCTTCCCGGACCGGGGCACGAACCCGTGTCCCCTGTATCGGCAGGCGGACTCTCAACCACTGCGCCACCAGGGAAGCCTAAGACAGTGTATTTTAATTAATTAAAAAATAAATTTATTGTATTTATTTATTTTTGGTTGCGTTGGGTCTTCGTTGCTGCACACGGGCTTTCTCTAGTGGCGAGCGGGGGCTACTCTTCGTTGCGGTGCTCAGGCTTCTCATTGTGGTGGCTTCTCTTTGTTGCAGAGCATGGGCTTTAGGTGTGCAGGCTTCAGTAGTTGTGGCATGCGGGTTCAGTACTTGTGGCTTGCTGGCTCTAGAGCGCAGGCTCAGTAGTTGTGGTGCACGGGCTTAGTTGCTCAGGGGCATGTGGGATCTTCCTGGACCAGGGCTGGAACCCGTGTCCCCTGCATTGGCAGGTGGATTCTTAACCACTGCGCCACCAGGGACGTGGGATCTTTGTTGAAGCAGGCGGGATCTTTTGTTGCCGTGCGTGGGCTCTTCATTGTGGTGTGCGGGCTCCTCTCTAGTTGTGGCATGCAGGCTCCTCTCTAGTTGTGGCGCGCAGGCTCCTTTCTAGTTGTGGCGTGTGTGTTTTCTCTTTAGTTGTGGTGCGCAGGCTCCAGAGCGCATGGGCTCTGTAGTTTGCAGCACGTGGTCTCTCTAGTTGAGGCTCCCAGGCTCAGTAGTTGTGGCACGCAGGCTTAGTTGCCCCGCGGCATGTGAGATCTTCGCTCCCTGACCAAGGATCGAACGCATGTCCCCTGCGTTGGAGGGTAGATTCTCTACCACTGGACCACCTGGGAAGTCCCAGCACAAGATATCTTAACATTTGTATGTGTCCTTTTCAATTTCTTTCGTTAATGTTTTATAGTTTTCAGTATACATGTCTTTCACCTCCTTGGTTAAATTTATTTCTAGGTTGTAAATGGGATTGTTTGATGCAATTGTAAATGGGATTGTTTTCTTTATATCTTGTCCTGATGATGTATTAGTGTATATTAGTGTATAGAAATGCTACAGATTTTTGTGTATTAATTTTGTATCCCACAACTTTATTTAATTAGTTTATTAGTTCTAACAGGTTTTTGATGGAGTCTTTAGAGTTTTCTGTATTTAATGTCGTGTCTTCTGCAAATGGTGACAGTTTTACTTCTTCCATTCAAATTTTGATACCTTTTATTTCTTTTTCTTGCCTAATTTGCTCTGGCTAGGACTTCCAATACTGTGTTGAATAGATGTGACAAGAGTGGGCATCCTTGTCTTGTTCCTGATCTTAGAAGAAAGGCTTTCAGTTTTTCACTGTTGAGTATGATGTTAGCTGTGGGCTTGTCATATATGGACTTTATTATGTTGAGGTACGTTCCCTCTATATTTACTTTGTTGAGAGTGTTTATCATAAATGGACGTTGAATTTTGTCAAATGCTTTTTCTGCATCTATTGAGATGTTCACATGATTTTTATTCTTCATTTTGTTAACGTGGTGTATCACATTGACTGATTTGTGGTTATTGAATCATCCTTGCATCCAAGGAATAAGTCACACTATGATCCTTTTAATGTCTTGTTGAATTCAGTTTGCTAATATTTTGTTGAGGATTTTTGCATCTGTGTTCATCAGGGATATTGGCCTGTAATTTTCTTTTCTTGTGATGTCCTTATCTGGTTTTGGTATCAGGGTAATACTGACTTCATAAAATGAGTTTGGAAGAGTTCCCTGCTCTTACGGTTTTTGGAAAAGTTTGAGAAGGTTTGGTATTAAGTCTTCTTTGGATGTTTTGTAGAATTCACCAGTGAAGCTCTCTGGTCCTGGACTTTAGTTTGTTAGCAGGTTTTTGATTACTGATTCAGTCTTTTTTTTTTTTTTTTTGCAGTACGTGGGCCTCTCACTGCTGTGGCCTCTCCCGTTGCGGAGCACAGGCTCCGGACGTGCAGGCTCAGCGGCCATGGCTTACGGGCCCAGCCACTTTGCGGCATGTGGGATCTTCCTGGACCGGGGCACAAACTCGTGTCCCCTGCATCAGCAGGTGGACTCCCAGCCACTGCGCCACCAGGGAAGCCCTGATTCAGTCTTTTTAATAGTAATCAGTCTGTTCAGCTTTTCTGTTTCATCATGATTCAATCTTAGTAGATTGTAAGTTTCTAGGAATTTACCCGTTGCTTTTAGGTTGTCCAGTTTGTTGGTATATAATAGTTCATAGTAGTCTCTTATGATGCTTTGTATTTCTGTGGTATCAGTTGTAATATGTCCTCTTTCATTGCTGATTTTATTTCAGCCCTCTCCCGATTTTTCTTGGTGAGGCTAGCCATAAGCTTGTCAATTTTGTTTATCTTTTCAAGGAACCAGCTCTTAGTTTCATTGATCTTCTCTATTGTCTTTTTTTTTTTTTTGGCTGCTCCATGTGGCATGCGGAACTTCCCTGACCAGAGATCGAACCCATGCCCCCTGCATTGAGAGTGTGGAGTCTTAACCACTGGACCGCCAGGGAAGTCCCTGTTATTTTCTTTCATTCTACTAACTTTGGGCTTCTTTTGTTCTTTTTCTAGTTCCTTGAGGTGTAAAGTTAGATTGTTTATTTGAGACTTTTCTTGTTTTTTGAGATAGACATTTATTGCTATGAACTTCCCTCTTAGAACTGCTTTTGCTGCATCCCACAATTTTTTGTTTGTTGTATTTCCATTTTTCTTTGTCTCAAGGTATTTTTAAAATTTCTTTTTATTTCTTCTTTGACCCATTTGTTGTTCAGTAGCATGTTGTTTAATTTCTACATATTTGTGAATTTTCTGCCAGTTTTGTTTGAGTAATTAATTTCTCATTTTATACCATTGTGGTTAGAAAAGACGCTTGATATGATTTCAGTCCTCTTAAATTTATTAAGACTTGTTTTGTGGCCTAACATATGATCTATCCTGGAAAATTTTTCATGCACACTTCAGAAGAATGTGTATTCTGTTGCTTTTTTTTTTTTAATTTTATGTTTGGCTGTGTCTGGTCTTAGGTGTGGCATGCAGGATCTTTTGTTGTGGTGCACGGTCTTCTTCTCTAATTGCAGCACATGGGCTTCTCTCTAGTTGTGGTGCAGAGGCTTAGTTGCCCTGTGGCCTGTAGGATCTTAGTTCCCTGACTAGGGATCAAACCTGCGTCTCCTGCATTGGAAGGCGGATTCTTAACCACTGGACCACCAGGGAAGTCCCTGTTCTGTTGCTTTTGGATGGAATATTTTAGATATAACTGTTATGTCTATCTGACCAAATGTGTTGTTTAAGGCTGATGTTTCCTTATTGACTTTCTATCTGGATGATCCATCCATTGAGGCAAGTTGGGCATTAAAATTCTCTAATATTATATTGTTGTCTGTTTCTTCTCTTAGGCCTGCTAATACGTGCTTTATATATTTAGGGGCTCCTATATTTAGTGCATAAATGTTTATAAACATTATATCCTCTTGTTGGATTAACCCCTTTATCATTATGTAACACCTATCTTTTTTTTGTATTTATTTACTTATTTGTTTATTTATTTTAACATCTTTATTGGAGTATAATTGCTTTACAGTGTTGTGTTAGTTTCTGCTGTATAACCAAGTGAATCAGCTATATGTATACATATATCCCCATATCCCCTCCCTCTTGCATCTTCCTCCCACCCTCCCTAACCCACCCCTCTAGGTGGTCACAAAGCCCCGAGCTGACCTCCCTGTGCCATGCAGTTGCTTCCCACTAGCCATCTATTTTACATTTGGTAGTGTAACACCTGTCTTTGTCTCTGCTAACAGTCTTTGTTTTAACGTCTATTCTGTCTGATAGAAGTATAGCTACTCCAGCTTTCTTCTGGTTTCCATTTGCATAGAATATCTTTTTCCATTCCTTCACTTTCAGTCTGTATGTCCTTCCATCTAGAGCGAGTATCCTGTAGGCAGCATATAGATGGATCCTGCTTTTTTTATCCATTCAGTCACTCTTTGTGTTTTGATTGGAGAATTTAGTCCTTTTACATTTGAAGTAATTATTGATAGGTTTCCCCTGTTAATAACATTTTACACTAGTATGGTACATTTTCTACAGTTAATGAATCAATATTGATATATTAACCAAAATGCATATTTAACTCAGATATCCTTACTTTTTACCTAATGTCTTTTTTCTGTTCTGGGATTCCATCCAGGATACATTATATTTAGTTGTCATGTCTCCTCAGACAGATGTCTCCTCTGCCCCTTGCATTGAGAGCATGGAGTCTAACCACTGGACCACCAGGGAAGTCCCAGATTTTTTTTTTTTTTTTTTGCAGTATGCGGGCCTCTCACTGCTGTGGCCTCTCCCGTTGCGGAGCACAGGCTCCGGACGCGCAGGCTCAGCCGCCATGGCTCACGGGCCTAGCCGCTCCACGGCATGTGGGATCCTCCCGGACCGGGGCACGAACCCATGTCCCCTGCATCGGCAGGCGGACTCTCAACCACTGCGCCACCAGGGAAGCCCTTTTTTTTTTTTTAAAAAAAAACCACTACACTTTCCTTCTTTAAAAAAAAAAAAATTGTTTATTTATTTTGGCTGCGTTGGGTCTTCATTGCTGCGCACAGGCTTTCTCTAGTTGGGGCGAGTGGGGACTACTCTTCATTGCAGTGCGCGGGCTTCTCATTTCTGTGGCTTCTCTTGTTGCGGAGCACAGGCTCTAGGTGCGCGGGTTTCAGTAGTTGTGGCACGTGGGCTTAGTAATTGTGGCTTGCGGGCTCTAGAGCTCAGGCTCAGTAGTTGTGGCGCACGGGCTTAATTGCTCCGCGGCATGTGGGATCTTCTTGGACGGGGGCTCAAACCCGTGTCCCCTACACTGGCAGGCAGATTCTTAACCACTGCGCCACCAAGGAAGCCCAGGAAGAGAGGTCTGAAGTGATCTTTAATGTCATGCTCAGGCTGTGGGGAACCACTAAGGGAGTGTGAGCAAGCAAGCAGCATGGCCAGAGGTATGTCCTGCAACAGCCCTGAGGGTGGAGGGAGCAAGGCTGGTGACAGGCGGGAGGACCGACAAAGGCCTGAGCTGAGGCAGAGACAGGAAGAAATGGATGGATTAGGAACAGACTTTCCTAGCTGTTCCTTCAAGTGTCCAAAGCTAGGAAGAGTCCAGGAGGCAGTCATGTCACGAAGCCAGTGGTTTTAAGGAGGGAGTGATCATGAGTTCTGATGCTGCCACAGGATCAAGTAAAACAGCCAGTAAACAGCCAACAGTGTAGGAGACCAGTGACAACCTGTGCTGGACCATTTTTTATTGTTGTCCACCAGAGAGATGGTAGAAGAGGGTTCTGAATCCAGTCTGACATAAAGCCCATGCACATCCTTTCTGCTGCACCAGATGAACTGTGTTTTATGTCTGCAGAAATGCCATGTAGAAACTTTCTTCCTTTTGATGCAACGCAGTCACCTAGATTAGTGAGAATGTGTATGTACACCAAGGGCCAGAATCTTGGGGCCACCTTAGGATTCTTGCTACCACACACACTCTAGAAAGATGGTACCGTCCCTGGTTGGAGGTACCATCTTGCCCTCTTTCATACCCTTAATGTATACATTACACAGAAGAGTTCTGGAAATGGCATCTCATTTCACTGCCTGCTTTTCCAGCTGGGCTATTCTCTGCTCATGACTCTAGTGGAATGAAGGATGCATAATAATCCCTTTTCAGCCTCCAGTGAAAGCACTCTGGCTTCTTGTCCCTAATGTTACCTGTGACGTGTTTCTTGAGGGTGTACAAGTGAGAAACCCATTAATAAGACCAGCGAGAGTGAGGAAGAGAATTTCCGTTTACCATTTGTGATGTGTGAGTGTAGCAGAATGTACAAAATGCATTCTCTCTTGATAGACTCTTGGAAAGAACTTAGAGCATTTAATAACCGAACAATGGCACAAACTGTTTCAGATAATGCCCTGAGAATACAGCAGGACTTGAACTTGTCCAAATAAGAGAATTTAGGGCTATAACTCCCATGATTAAAATTAGCCTCACGCTCCAGCCTGAATGTAGATTTGTTTGGTTCGGTGTGGTCTTTGGGAAATTGGACATCAGATCCTGAAAAGATGGTGATCCCTAGGAACTGGGAGACCTGGGAAATGGAAGGCAGTAAAAGGTGCTGGAAATCTCAGATTAAATGGGAACTGGGCATCTCAATGACAAGAATGTGACCGTGGATTCAGCAGAGGTGGTGTTTGAATATTACCAATTGCCATTCGGCTTGGAGGAGGAGTCCATGCCCTTTGGGAAGGCATGGATAGTGTGTGTATGTGTGTATATGTGTGTGTATGTGTGTGTGTGCGTGTGTGTGTGTGTGTGAGAGAGAGAGAGAGAGAGAGAGAGAGAAAGATGTCCCAGGTTAGATTGTGTGTAGCCCTGGTCTCAGGGGGAACAGACAACTGCTGCCCTATTGTGGAAGGTGAATGTGAGATTTGAATGAGAATTAGAAGGGGGTTAAGGTATCCACTGTAGAGAACTGCCAGCCGGGGACTGCCTGGGCCATGGGAAGAGGAAGACCCACAGGTGTCTACCTGCCTGTCTTCTCTAACCTGAGCTGGCTTTGCTGGCAGAACTGAATCTGTGTTCTCTCTCACAGGCAACTGCAATGTCTGTGGACTGTCTGGGGCAGCATGCAGTGCTTTCCGGGTAAGTGAGCTTACAGCGTTCGTCTGCCACTATTTCTGGGAACAAATTGCAAATCAAGAGGTTTCTGGGAAATTGGAAAATACTTTCTTATTTAAGGATTACAGTCATAGGGTTTAGTTCTGCTGTCCTAGTGACCTCAGTGGTAGTTGTGGGGATTATTTGCAGTTTATTTTTTTCTCTGCCCTAACAGGTGAGCAGTAAAATTCCTTTGAAATGTTAGTGACTGGTAGCTTGGTCTTGAAATTGCCATTTTCTGTTTAGTGCATGGACTCTTCAGAAGGATGTTGTCTGGTACGGTCTAACAGGTAGCTAGTTCCTAGGATTGAGAGGATCTGGGTTACAGTTTGGCCATTGATTATGAGCCCCTGGACATTTATTCATTTGGCCTCCCTTGACTTTGGTTTTCTCATGAAGCAATTCGATTTCATCATGAAGAAGTTGAACTACATAATTTCTGTAGTGTCTTCTGGTTCAAAATTAAGATTCTGGCAATTAAGGTCCCTGCATTTGCTAATCATCCTAACATTGTACCAGTATGATAACATTTAATGGTCAGAGTCCCTTTCCTTTCATGTTGCTCTAGATTACTACCTCTCAGATTTAGCTATATGTTCATTAACTTAGTTGTTTATGAACCCATTTATAAAATGAAGTGTTTTCTATTCATTATTTTATTTTGAAATCATGTTTTAAATTACTTTTAAATAAAACCATAGCAAACATTAATTCAGAAGGATATACCATGGAAAATAAGTTTCCCTCCTACCTCTGACTCCACTCCCCAGAGACAGTTATTGATACCATTTTCTTGTGTCACCCTGAATGCATAGATAGGAAAAATTGGTATGTCTCTTTTCTGCCCCAGCCAAACTCACTTTTTTAAAAAATAGCTTTATCGAGATATAATTCACATACCATGCAATTCACCCTTTAAAAAAAATTATTTATTTTACTTATTTTTGGCTGCATTGGGTCTTCATTGCTGTGCGTGGGCTTTCCCTAGGTGAGGCAAGCAGGGGCTACTCTTCCTTGGGGTGCGCAGGCTTCTCATTGTCATGGCTTCACTTGTTGCACAGCATGGGTTCTAGAGCGCAGGCTCAGTAGTTGTGGCCCACGGGCTTAGTTGCTTCACAGCATATGGGTCTTAACGGGCCAGCGATCGAACCCGTGTCCCCTGCATTGGCAGGTGGATTCTTAACCACTGCACCACCAGGGAAGCCCCCCACCTCACCTTTTTCCCCACCCTGATCTCACTCACCAGAGGCAACCAGTTAAGACTCTTTAGCTATTTATTTTGGATTGCTTCTATTTTTCCAAGTGGTATACTACATACACTGCTGTATCTTGATTTATCCATCACAGTCAAATTGACTTCTTACAGTAGGTGATGAATATTTAGCACTTTTACTTCGGTTGTGAGTTCCCTTATATATATATACCTGGCCTTCCCCCTCCTTCCAATGTAGTCATGTAACAATTGTTGGGTTAAATCAGTATTTGGGGTTCTTTTTCTCAGAGTTATTGTCAAGAGGTCCTATGCCATTCTGATTCTGGACTCTGTATGTGACCTATTTTTTCTCTTTGGAGAAATCCTATCTTTATCCTTAGTGTTATCTTTACCTCTTGTGTGTGTGAAATTTTCACTGTTACCGCTTTGGTATGTGTCTTTTTTCATTCATTGTGCTGGGCACTTAGAGGGACCCTCCTCCCATTTTTGACATTATTACCTGTTTTATCTAAACAAATTAGAAAAATAACATATACTTGGCATTATGTAGCCATATTAACGACCCATAAAATACTTTCAGGTGCCCTGGAATAACTGTATCTCAAACGTTAGATTTCTCAGTATTGACTGATGTGGATATTGTCATTTGTAGCATTCTAGGAGAACACGGGATTATATAACTGGAAATCATGCAAGTGTTCTTGTTCTGATGTGTTCTTAGACATGCATACGTCCATGTTATTTTTCAACACGATCTTGAAGTTCACCATTTCATTTTCTTATATTGAACTTTAAAATATGTGTAGTAAGGTGTATGCTTAAGTGAACAGCTCAAATAAATTTACAAATATATACACCCATATGGTCACCATTCAGATTAAAATAACAAGTAATTTTTAGCACCTGGGACGGCCCTTTCAGTCTGGAAATCTGTGTCTTTTAGTTTGGAGAAATTTTCCTGCATTATGTCTTTGATAATTTTCCTCATTCTTTGTGGAGCTTCTCTTAATGCATGTTGGATATCCTGTATGGATTCTCTTCTGAACTTTTGGTCTTTTTGTCTTTCTGTTTTGCATTCCGGGAGTTTTCTTCAACTTTAACTTCCAACCCTTCTGTCAGGTTTTAAAATTTCAACTATAATTTTGTTTCCAAGAGCTCTTGTTCTCTGTTCTTTAAATTGTCTTCTTTCATGTCTCTGAGAATATTAATTCTAGGTTTTCTTCTTTCCTCTGTGCCGCCCATTTCCTTTTTTTCCTTTTGGCTGTGTTGGTCTCTGTCTTTCAAGTTTCCTGCTGTGACTGATGCTCATGGACTCTCTGTTAATATTAAAGAGTGAGTGGAATCTCTGTTTACGTGTGCAATGGTGGGATCCTCTGTAGGGAGATCAGGGGGGAACTAGGCCCTTTTGTTGGAGGGTGCCCAGATGTCATCATCTCCAGGGCTTTATTGTTGTTTTTGTTTTGTTCACTTTCGTTCTTTCTTGGGCTGCACACTTCCTCCTGAGAAGAATCCGCTTGTCATTAGTCACCATCTGAAGACTAAAAGCCATGCGTTGTGAGTTCTGAGTAGGGGAAGAGGCCTGAGCATCTCACCCTCCACTTCCTGCCCTGTTTTGAGCACAGCAACTCTCGCTCACCCCCTGCTGTGCCTCTTGTCCCAGGCCCAGGGCTCCTCTGAGGTAGTTTCTCTTCCTCTCCAGCTCCTGCGGGCCTGGATTCCACAGTGTGAACCAGCTCGCTCTGCAGGCACTTGGGTGCTGGTTGTTTTTCCTCTAGATCAGTTACCATTTTTCTGTCGGCTTTCCGTTTCCTCTCTCATTTTCTTTGTGGGTTTCCGTCTTTTATGTTTTCACTCTTATTCTAGTGGGTCTTCAGTGGGGGATGAAGACAAACATGTTATGTCCAATCAGGCATGTTTATCCTGAAGTGCCCACCTTCTGCTGTTCTGCATTTGCCCTGTACTGTCTCTGATTTCCCCTGCTGAAAAACACACCATATATATAGTGCTTGGCCTTTGCCCTGTTTTCATTCTAATGGGAAATGCCGGCCTGCCTGCCATAGGATCAGATGATTCCTTAGGAAGAGGTCAGAGTTTCTAGGTCTTTGTACTATACCAACTTTCTCAGAAGACCCAGAAATTCTCTTAATTTGTGTCTTACCTGTGATTCCTTTCTCTCTTAATCCATCCCTCCTAGGGTTTCTGCTAGAGTTCTACATGCCATTTTAACTTTCTACTCCCTGTCTGTTCTGAGCGGGGACAATTAATCTTTTTCTTCATTATCGAGCCCACCTGTCCTTGCCGACTCCTGGGGGCTTGGAGCGCTCCCCAACAAAGAACCGCTGATGGCTGCTGAAGAGGTTAATACACATACCGAGGATTTTTTTCTTAAAACAGAAGGAAAATAGGTGAACAAAGGACATCACCGTTTTCAGATCCTTTATATTGATTGGCATCTTGAACATTATTGGCACTTATTATTATTTTCATTATTATTATTTTTTGGTTATTGTTTCCCCTTCTGATAGTGTTAATTTAGTTCCCATCACCAAGTAGTCAACTTGCACGGGAATTTGAGATCTTCTCAAATTATTTAGCTAAGTGATAAGCGAGGTGTTTAATTTTACACACGTTTATTGCACGCAAAGCACTGTGCCTAGTGATGAGGGACATACAAAGATATTCAAGACATGCTCCATACCCCAAACACTCAGTTGGTTTGGGACAGGAACCTTTACGTTAGCAGTTCTGCTACAGAGATAAGTGCTGTGCTGTAGTCCAAATGCAGAGTGTGTCATGGGAGTCGTGTGGAAGCAGCTATGATCCTAACTGGGGGATTGGAAAAGCCTGGGAGAGGGCTGGGCTGGAGCTGAATCTGGTGAAGGAGGTCAGACTTCCATGGATATGGGAGGGAGGACCATCTCTAGAGACAGATCTCACAGGGAGTATGGCTCCCGCTTGCCCAGCAGCCACGAGTTACTCTTGTCACTTGTATGCCTTTCGGAGTCGATAAACGTCATGTACATCTGGGGATTTTTTGAGCACTGCTTGCGAACCGTATGTCATTCCAAATGTGCTTTTCTATCTTAGTGCTAATGCTGTTCTGTTTTCATAATGTTGATGTTGTTTTCCTAGCCGCCGATTCCTATACATCGTCAGTCTAGATGCCCCCTTCGAAGGTCACCGAAAAATCTCACGCCAGAGCAAGTGGGACATTGGAGCCGTACAGTGGAATCCTCATGACAGCTTTGCGCACTATTTTGCAGCCTCGGTGAGCTCATTCAAGGAATACAGGAAAAGGCTTTTATTTTTTTATTTTTATAAATTTATTTATTTATTTATGGCTGTGTTGGGTCTTCATTGCTGCATGCGGGCTTTCTCTAGTTGTGGCGAGTGGGAGCCACTCTTTGTTGCGGTGCGCGGGCTTCTCATTGTGGTAACTTGTTGCGGAGCATGGGCTTTAGCTGCATGGGCTTCAGTAGTTGTGGCGCATGGGCTCAGCAGTTGTGGCTTACAAGCTCTAGAGCGCAGGCTCAGTAGTTGTGGTGCACGGGCTTAGTTGCTCCGCGGCATATGGGATCTTGCTGGACCAGGGCTCGAACCCATGTCCCCTGCATTGGCAGGCAGATTCTTAACCACTGCGCCACCAGGGAAGCCTGGAAAAGTCTTTTAAATGTGATCTAGGCTGGTAGGTCTGTGTTCTATGTAGAGAAGAGGACATAATCGTCATTTCTCAGGCGGCAAAGAGGGGTTGCATGGTTCTAAAAGGAAGATGGAGGCAATTACAGATTTAAATGTATATGAAAAGAATTGGGGGTACCATCGGTAATTCTAAGAATTGAATCCAGATTTGGAAAGGGAAACAGGTGGATACCTCTATGTCTGTGTGTGATAAGAACCCGTTTTCTGCATGAATGTAACTAGCCAGTGACTGAAAGAGGTTCTAAGGAAGGACCTGGTGAGCTGGTCTGGGGGGGCGACTGTCATTGCTTTCAGAGGGATCAGAAGATTCCATACACCCTTCCACTCAAAGGAAGGGATTCTTTTTTGATTGAATCCTGTTTATATGTGAATTCTTCCAGGGAAAAGATGCATATGTTTCATTAGGTTTTCCAAGGGGTTCACAATTGAAAAAATATCTGGGCTTAGATCATCTCTGGTATCCCTTGCCTGATTCTTTATCAGTGTTCTGTTCTCCTAGGACAATTAGAGACCTAAACCTCTGGCTCCTTTTGCACTGGGCCGGGAGGGCAGTATTTGAAGGAGCCCTTCTCATCCTCCAGGGAATATGACCATTCGCAGTGCTGTCTGGGTCTGTTCTTGTCGGAATGACAGTCTGTGAGAGGAAAGCATCTCACAAAAGAAAGAAGAGCAATGCTGTCAGCTTTAGAAGGAACAAAAAGCTGCTGTTCCCCGTCATTTCCAAAATAGAATCTGACTGTCTGCCTTGAACCAGGGACAATGACTAAAGTGGACCTGATCCCTGGGACTGTTGACAGGTCAGGCCAGATCATTCTTCGTGGTGGGCGCTGTCCTGTGCTTTGTAGGAAATTGGCAGCATCCCTGGCCCCTCGCCCACTAGATGCCAGTAGCATCCTCCCCCACCCCCATCGTGACAGCCAAAAATGTCTCTAGGCATTGTCAGGTGTCCCCTGGGAAGCAAAATCTCCCCTGATTGGGAAGCACAGATTTAGGCTGACCCTTCAGTACTAGGCCCAAGTGTATTAATACTGCATGTGTTTGAGAGTGGCAAGAAAGAGCCTTATTTATTTATTTTTTTCAGACAATCATTTAAAGTGAACAATTCAGTATCATTTACTACATTCACAGTGTTATGTAACTGCCACCTTTATCTAGTTCCCAAACATTTCCATCACTCCAAAGGAAACCCCCTTACCATTAAGCAGTAATTCCCCCACCCCCAGCCCCTGGCCACCTGCAGTCTGTGTTCCATCTCTGGATTTAGCCATTCTGGATATTTCATATAAATGCGGTCGTACTATACATGACCTTTTGTGTCTGGCTTCTTTATCCACGTCAGAGCATGTATCAGTACTTTACTCCTTTTTATGGCTGAATAATATTCCATCATAGGGATACATCACATTTTGTCTGTTCATCCACTGATGGACATTTGGGCTGGCTGTTATAAATAGTGCCGAGAAGAACATGTACGTGCATGTACTTTTTTTTTAAAAATAAATTTATCTATTTATTTAATTTATTTTGGCTGTGTTGGGTCTTCGTTGCTGCGCGCGGGCTTTCTCCAGTTGCAGCAAGCGGGGGCTACTCTTTGTTGCAGTGTGCGGGCTTCTCGTTGCAGTGGCTTCTCTCGTTGCGGAGCACCGGCTCTAGGTGCGCAGGCTTCAGTAGTTGTGGCTCGCGAGCTGTAGAGCACAGGCTCAGGAGTTGTGGTACACGGGTTTAGTTGCTCCACGGCATGTGGGATCTTCCCGGGCCAGGGCTCGCACCTGTGTCGCCTGAATTGGCAGGCAGATTCTTAACCACTGCGCCACCAGGGAAGCCCTGTACATGTACTTTTTTGGGTACTCATTTTCACTTCTTTTGGGTATATTCCTAGGAGTGATTGAAAGGCTATGTGAAGTCTGTGTTTTACTTTTTGAGGAACCATCAAACTGTTTTCTACAATGCACAAGACCGTTTTGCAGTCCCATCAGCAATGCATCAGCATTGCATAGCAATGCACAATCCAGCCTCACCAAAATTTATTTCCTGTTTTTGTTTTTGTAATTTAAAAATTCTAGCCATCTTAGTGGGTATAAAGTGGTATCTCACTGTGGTTTTGATTTGCATTTCCCTAGTGACTAATGATGTTGAACATCCCTTCACGTGCTGGCTGGCCATTTGTATATCATTTTTTGGAGATATGTTTATTCAAGTCCTTTGCCGATTTTTGAATTGGGTTGTTTGTCTTTTTGCTGTTGAGTTATAAGAGTTCTTTATGTATTCCTGATTACTAGACTCATATCAGGGACATGATTTGCAAATATTTTCTCCAATTCTGTAGATTGTCTTTTTACTTTCTTGATAATGTCTTTTGATACATGAAAGTTTTAATTTTGATGAAGTTCAATTTACTGATTTTTTTTTTCCCTTCATTGCTCTTGGTTGGAAGGCAAGCATTTTCAGTAGAAAGAGCTTTGGAGTTAGGCAAATCTGAGGTCAAGTCCCAGTTTCAACACTCACTGTTTTATCTTGAGCGCCCATCCAACTTTTGGAGCCTCAGTTGCCTCACCTGTGATGTGGGTGATGCCACCCAGTGTGCAGTGTGATGGGAAAGAGCAGAGGGCAGGTTTCTTAAGGTTCCTAGTGCATAAACTGACACTAGCAGACCCTGGAAATGGCTAGGAATGTTATTATAAGATGGGGGGGGCTTCCCTGGTGGCACAGTGGTTGAGAGTCCGCCTGCCGATGCAGGGGACGTGGGTTCGTGCCCTGGTCCGGGAAGATCCCACATGCCGCGGAGCAGCTGGGCCCGTGAGCCATGGCTGCTGAACCTGCGCGTCTGGAGCCTGTGCTCCGCAACGGGAGAGGCTACAACGGTGAGAGGCCCGCGTACCGCAAAAAAAAAGATGAGGGGGTGCTTTTCTTTACACTCCTATTCCCATTGGAAGCTATTTTGAATCCTTACCTTTTGACAGGAACCTTACCTATTTAGAATTGGAAACTGGCATTTCTGCATAAAAATCTCAGAGCTGTATACAACTATCTGTCTCTGAGCTAAAATGAAAATCCATCATATACATATATATATATATATCAGTTCAGAAATTATTAAATAGCCTACTAATAGTATTTAGTCTATTAGTAATCTTTATCCATTTTCAGTGTGTTTCATGAACTCATGATATTTAGGGAGCATTTGCTGGCTTGTTTCTTTAAGAGAAATGTAGTTTGATTGAAGCTTTGTTTTTCTTCCTTTTCCTTATTGTAATTGTGGTTTCTTCTGGCCCATTTTCCGTGTCTTTCTGCTTAACCCTTAAAGAAGTTCATATTTCAAGGAGTCTTCTATAATTTTGCCTTCTAGGACACCCTTTTAGTGGTGATTCTGTTTTCTTTCTCATGCATGTGTTTTTTCAAAGTGTGGTAGGTGGACTCCGGGCATTTGATGGTGGGAAGGGTGAGCTGAGAACATGGAGTGTGACAGCAGCTGGGGAGATGGGTGTGTGACCGTTAGGGCAGGGAGGATATTCCTCTGATGGTTGGGGGCGGCTCCATAACCCATAGCTCACGTGCTTACGAGTGTGTCTGTAGCCTTAGTTCAGCCATAACTGTTCAAGATGGGTTTCCCCTTGTCTCTTTTCAGAGCAACCAACGTGTCGACCTTTATAAGTGGAAAGACGGCAGTGGGGAAGTCAGCACGACCTTACAAGGCCACACTCGTGTCATCAGGTAGGCACAGCCCTCCACTGCTCCCTGGCCTGTCTCACTTTGTCACAGTCCCTCGGGAAGTGAAACAAAGACACCGTCCCCCTCCAGGCTTGACCCTCTGTGTTGCATTGGCCCCAGGTGGCTGCTGCATCCTTAGCAGTCCTGAAGTGATGGTCTTTGCAGCGAGGAACAACCAGTGTTTAGGAGCCAGCATCCCTGTAGCTGTTAACCCCGATCCCAGGAGACACTTAGGTACAGCCTGGTCCAGGATAAAGGGTTAGAGCTGTTTGCTGTAGGAGGGAGATGAACTTACGCCCACAGAATCCCCCAGCTCATGGTCGGCGGTGCCCCGGAGCACAGAGACCTTGGGGGCCAGCCCTTTGCTCTCTGTCCAGCCACAGTGGGGCACCACGTGGAGCTCCTGCATCATAGTCCGTTACCCAGATGCCCAGTTGCTTCCCACTCGTGGCCTTCCAGCTGGCTTCTGGAATGTTCCTGGATCCATCCTTCTGTGGGTGGGGAAAACTTCTTGTGAGAAGTAGCAGCAGGAAGTGTGGGAGTGGTGAAGCTGACGTGGGAGGTGATGGGAAAGGCCAGAACCCCCGGCCTGTGTTAACTGTTTGTGTAGCAAGTGCCTTTCAAGGAGTGAGGACGTGGGTGGGGAGGACCAGAGCCCTGCTTGCCCTCCTTGAAAGCTGTGAGGCAACACGGCAGTTTGCCAGTGCTTTAAAGATGTTGGGTTTACTCAAGGTACCTGTGGTTGAGTCTGATTTAAAAAACGATGTCAACAATTACGTGGGTTTTTTTCTTTGTTTTGTCTTAGTTTGCGTACATGCACATATGTGCGCTTTTGTGTGTGTGTGTCTTTTAAGTTGAAATGCTCCGTTTCTTTTGGTTTGGGGGAGCAGGTGGTAACCAGGGAAGGACCTGAAAGTTTCCTTCAGAGCTTGGTTAAGTCTTCTTTCCCAAAGAACTTTGGAGATTCCCAGCCTAAACCATGTTCAGGGGCCCATTAACAGTGACTTTCTGAAGCCACTAGAAATGAAATCTGCGAATGCTTTGGAAATGGACTCTGAATTTTTTCTCTTCGTTGTTGTCCTGTTTATTCCTTGTGTTTCCAGTGACTTGGACTGGGCAGTGTTTGAGCCAGATCTCCTGGTCACCAGCTCTGTGGACACCTACATCTACATTTGGGATATCAAGTAAGAACCGTTAAGAGGCATAACCACTTGGCTGTGGGATGATCTGGGACCTTTGTTTTAGAGATCGGGTATCTTAATTTGGTTTTCCCTAGATGCAGACCCTGAGACGAGGAGACATTGCAGATACGTTGTTTAGGAGGGGACAGAACTGCTATTGGGGGTGGGAAGAGAGACAGGATCGGGAAGGCCACACAGAGAGGGCACATCATCTACTTGGGTGAACAGGTGGAGCTTGGTCTTACTGGGAACACTAGGGGCTGGTGTACCACTCCCTCCTCAGAGGTGTTCCCCTCCGAGGGCTGAGGAAGCGGGGGCGCCATCCACTGTCAGTCATTGGTTGAAGGTTCTCCCTGGGGGCCTCAGCTCCCTGGCACTTCAGGCCCGTCACAGAGGTTTGCAAAACGGGCTTCAGCAGCCAGGGAAATCCCGTTGTCAGAGAACCACAGGTTCTGGCATTTGGAAGTCAGGCTGGAGTTTCCTGAAGTGGCAGGTGACGGTGGGGGCGTTCTGATGGGTACAGACACACACGTGCTGCGGCGAGCAGTGCTCCAGGACAGCTGCTTTGCTCTTGGTGACGCTTCACTTCCCCTCTGGAAAGGGGGCTGAGAGCCACCTCGTAGAGCAACTCTCCGTGGAGCAGAGTGGAGGAGCGCCCAGCCCAGGGCCTGGCGCGTCCTAAGTTCTTAATAAACATCCATTCCCGTTTCTCTTTGTAAAGCAGATTCCTTTCCCCGTAACCATTAACTAGAGGGCCTGTGGCCTGTGGAGTCCCCAGAAAGGACACCCTCTCCCCAGCCAGGCCACTCTGCTCCCAAATGGCGGTGACTTTGTGATGCTTTACACTGAAAGGTAAACTGTAGGCAGAGGACAAGCCAGATATTGAGGTTTGACTGACCAGACAGACCAGGGAAAGGGATCCTCAGGGAGTAAGGATGCACACAGCTGACTTCACCTGCATCCCATGCAGGTTAGCGCTTCCAAGGTGACAGGTCTAAGGGCAGCGCCAGAGGAGGGAGAAGGAGCAGAAAATCCAGGGGAAGTGGAAGAAAGGGGCTCTTAACGAGCAAACTGCCCCCTGGGAGCTCTGGGGCAAGCATCCCTCATTTACATGAAACAGTTGTTTTCATAATTTAAAGACTGAAAGACACTTGAACTGACTTCCCTTCTCAGGTCTTCTGAACAGTAAGCCAGGGCTGCAGATTTGCCTTGTCTGGCCCTCCTAGCTCTAGGGGGCTGCCCAGTTCTGTCATTTTGACCATTCGTGGTGAACGGTTGAGTCTCCCATTGTATCCAGGAGTAGTTTTAAAAAAAAATAAAATCGTGATAAAAGCCATAAAGCAAAATTTACCATCTTAATCATTTTTAAGAGTGCGGTTCAGTAGCGTTAAGTATATTCACATCGTTGTGCAACAAAGCTCCAGAACTTTTTCATCGTGCAGAACTGAAAATCTGTACCCATTAACCAACTCCCCGTTTCCCCCTCCTTTCAGTCCCTGGCAGCCACCACTCTACTTTCTGTCTCTGTGAATTTGACGACTCTAGGTACCACATGTAAGTGGAATCATACAGTGTTTGTCCTTTTGTGACTGACTTAAGTCACTTAGTATAATATCCTCAGGGTGCATCCATGTTGTAGCTCGTGGCAGTATTGCTTTCCTTTTTAAGGTCTAATAACAATCCATTGTATGTAGGGACAGTAGTGTATTTATCCGTTCATCAGTCGTGGACACTTAGGTTGCTTCTACCTCTTGGCTGTTGGGAACACCCAGAGTAGTTTTCCAGTCCACCTTGGCAGTGCTGTTGGTTCTTGCAGAATTACACCTCCACGACTGTCCCGTTGTTCCACAGGAGAAATGACACCAGGAAGGGGTTCCCTTGGCTCCCTCCACCCCCGCATCAGAGTCACCCAGGCCACGCCAGGTCATGTAATTTGTTCTCTGTGGATACAACTGTATAATTGGAAATTCAGACTTAGCCTCAGCTGAAGAGGCTGAGAAAGTTCATCTCCCTGGAGGGAGACAGGCTTCTCTTTACACTACTTTTTAAGGTCCTCACATTCTCACTGAAGTCTAAGAACCCACTGGAAGGAAAGTGAAGAAATGCGAGCAGCGGGAGAAAGGCACCAGGTGGATGGGGGCAGGTGAACGGGCTTTTGACTTCTGACTCTTATGTTTCAGAGATACACGGAAGCCGACCGTTGCGCTGTCTGCTGTAGGTGAGTGGACGCCCCCCCACCGGCGGCCTGCATTCCCTTCCTTCCACTGCTTCGCTCCCACTGACTCCCCGTCCCCCATGCCCCGGGCTCTGTCCACGGTCGCGTGGACCTATAAGGTCCACGTCACAGGGCCCTTCTGCTCCTCTCAGAAGTTAGAGTCAGGACTGTAGAATGTGGTCAGGAACTTATTTCAAAATTGAAGGGCGGGAGCCACATTGGTTTGTTTTTAAACTTTTTCTTGTGGAAACTTTCAAAAGTGTATAAAACTAGAAGAGGATGAATTGCCTTGTGTTCGTCATCCAGCTTGAACGTTGTCGACAAACAGACAATCTTATTTCCTCTTTCACCCGCTAGCCCACCCACCCCTACCCCTATCCCCTTTGGGATTATTTTGAAGCAAATCCCAGGTGTCATATCATTTCATCAACAAATATTTCAGTAAGTATTTTTAATAAGAGAAGAATCCTTTTAAAAAAAACATAACCACAATACTATTAGCATACCTAAAAATATTAACAGTAGCTCTTTAATGTCATCAAATATTTAAGCAGTATTCAGATTTCCCCAGTAGTCTCAGTAGTTTTGTTTTTTGTTCTCTTTTTACAAATTATTTGAATCAGTCCAAATAAAGTCCGTATTTATAAGTGGTTGATATATTTCTCATCTCTTTCAGTTGGTAGGTTTCTCCTCCCTTCCCTTTTTTGGTTTGTTTGTTTGTTTTTCCTTCCCTGCAGTTTCTTTACTGAAGAAACTGCGGTTTCCGCACAGTCTAGATTATACTGATTGTGTCCCCGTGGTGTCATTTATGGGCATACTGAAACTTTGAAATCACTTTCTGAGCTACCTGTTTTCATCACTCTGTTGGAATTTGACTGTTTTTGCAATTCTGCATTGGGCCTGTTACAGAGTATTCTCACCACTTCCTGAGAGTTGAACTTGGGCATAGAACCGGTGTACCTTGCCCACCATGATGAAGCCCAACCATCAGTATTCTATTTTGGCATCCTTGGTCAAAACAGATCATATTATCTGTCTCTTAAATCCTGCTTTTTTGTATCTTCTTGCGTCATTTGAATTCACATTTGGTGTTTGCTCCAAAATGATCACATGATTCTTCCTTTTATCCCCCTGCACCCCAACACCTTATCATTTGAAGGCATTAAACATCATGACTGTATTAAGCAGTTGGTTGGTTTGTTCTGTGAGGTTAGGGACCACATCTGCCTTGTTCAGGGCTGCAGACCAGGGTCAGCCTAAGCGCCTGTCCTGTGGAGATGCTCTGGGAGTGTTTGTTCTATGGATGTGGAATTCAGGCACCTGTGTCGCTTGTGCTGAGTGCTTAACATTTGTGCTGGTGCCTCCCTCACAACCTGTGCGCACACACTTGTAGGCACTTATGACCTGAGGCATAGAATGGCCCACAGACGTGGTTGCAGAGGACACTGAGCTGAAAGAAACTACTAATGGTCTGTGAATGCCACAGTCATCCATCCCTGACTTTGTTGTTTCTACTTGCAGGCTTCTAAGTTAGATGGCTTATAGAGGACCTCTAAAAAGAAAGATTATTCTAATTGCTTTCTTTTGGGAGTCTTTCTGAAAAAACAGAGGTAGGAGACTTCTTTCTTTTTTGCACCTCAGTGAGGTCTCAGTGGTGGCAGAGCTCTCATTCCCTGAGAGGTGCAGCCTGGGTGCTGTGGCTCCCCAGAGCCTGTGGTCCTCATCTCTCTGTGAGCACATTGTTTATACCTTGGGGTAGGGGGTCAGTAAGAGCATGTCCGTGTGTGCTCCAGAGCGTTCTGTTTCTGAGCGCTCTTATGGTCTGGGAGGTCTCCGTTTGACCCTGGTGTCACAATCCTAGTAAAACACATTGAATTAGGGGGTTCCCAGAATCCTCTGGGAGGCTTCGTGTTCTGATGGACCACCTACTGGGAAAGGCGTATTTTCTTGGAACTTGTTTTTCTTTTCTTTTTCCTTTTCTTCTGGTTTTATTGAGATATAATTGACACACAGCACTGTATAAGTTTGTGTACAGCATAATGATTTGACTTACGTACATGATGACCACAGTAAATTGAGTGAACATCCATCATCTCATTTAGACACAACATTAAAGACATAGAGAAAATTTTTTTTCCTGTGGTGTTGAATTCTTTGGTAACTCTGTCACGTGGAGATGGAGCAGTATTTTTTTTTTTAATAAATTTATTTATTTATTTTTGGCTGCGTTTGGTCTTTGTTGCTGTGCACAGGCTTTCTCTAGTTGCAGTGAGTGGGGGCTACTCTTCGTTGCTGTGTGCAGGCTTCTCATTGCGGTGGCTTTTCTTTGTTGCAGAGTACGGGCTCCAGGCGTGCGGGCTTCAGTAGTTGTGGCTCGCGAGCCCTAGAGTGCAGGCTCAGTAGTTGTGGCACACGGGCCCAGGTGCTCCATGGCACGTGGGATCTTTCCGGACTGGGCCTTGAACCTGTGTCCCCTGCATTGGCAGGCAGATTCTTAACCATTGCGCCACCAGGGACCCTGGAGCAGTCTTTTTTTACACACTTCCTCCTCTAGCTGATATCATTTCTTGCAAAGAAACTGGGTCTCCTAAGTAATAGGAGACCATCCTCCAACTTCAGGGTCTCCATCATTCGTTCTTAGGTGACTTAAGGTGCCCTATGTCTCAAGGAAAAAAAAAACACAACAAAAAAACAAATAAGCAAACAAATACCCTCACCCAAACCAAGCAAGGATAAAGTCTAGGCCTTACTCTATTTCCTGTTAGGTTCTAAGTCCTTGCTTTCTGTCTCATACTCTGCGGATTCTTGCCTCAGGTTGCTCTCCAAAGCCCTGGATCCACTGCAGTATCCCCAAGTAATAAACACCCACCCAAAGGGAGAGGGTGTCAAAGCAGAAATGTCATGTGTTGTCTGAGCAAAGAACAAGAAGAGGTGGAAGGAGAGTCATCATGTGGTTCTGGTTTAACATAATCATCGTGATTATTTTGAGTCAGCTGGAAGTGCTGCTGTGTCCCAATTTTCCACCCGTCTCAGCCCCTTCTGGCATCTTCCAGTATGCCTCCTCTCTTATGTAGCTCTTTTGTCCCCATTGTTGTTACCTCTGTGTTCTGGCAGAGGACTGAGTTCACACGGTGCCAGGAGTGTTCCCTTTCCCTGTCTCCACGCAGGGCCACGTGTAACCGCTCGCTGATGGGGAGATGAGAGTGGGGGTGGGGTGCACATAATTTTCTGAGGGCAGAATTGGGCCACACTGGGGCTTATTCTTCAGCTGAGCCTCATCTGGAGGCTGTGTTTTTCCAAGACACTCCCTCCCCCAGAAACGAAACCAAAAAAACCAGTGTGGGAAGGAGCAGGCTTTGAGCTGAGGCTCTTCTGATTGGGAGTGCAAGCTTGGTGTCCGAGAGGATGAAGGGCCAGGTTGTGTGATGTGTCAGTTACCAGCCAGCAGAGCCGGGCTGAACTGCCGCTCTGTAAGAAACTGTGTTTCCCTGCTGATTCTGCTCGGAGGTAACCTGAAGTTTTTTTTTTTTCTCCTTAGTGAGATTATTTCCTCAATTAGGTGACTCTGATCCTGTTCCCATGTGTTAATTCATTTATTCTTTGGCTTCATTTTCTCCTTAATGATGGAGCTGATGCAGTCATAGAAGCCTGAAGAGTTCTGTTCTTACTCATCCGGAGCTCATTATCCAGCTCCCCTGGATAAGCTCCACTTTGGTACTGAAGGCGTTGAGGGCAACAGCTTTCCTCCCCTGATTTTTCTTTGCAGCGGGTGCCTCACAGGTCAAATGGAATAAAAAAAACGCTAATTGCCTTGCCACCAGTCATGACGGGGATGTACGGATATGGGACAAGCGGGTAAGTAATCTTTTTCCCCTCTGAGAGGATCTGAAGAGGATGCTGTGAATAGCAGGACTTGTTTTGAGAGACCAGGGTACCCTGTGCAGCCTGGTTAATTGCCATGTTAAGATCCTAGTACCAGATGACATTTGCTTCCCGATCAAACTGGTGTTGATGGAAGATAAGGGAGTGAGACATTATGATCAGTGGTTAAGAAAATGAGCTTGGGGAATTCCCTGGCGGTCCAGCAGTTAGGACTCTGAGCTTGCACTGTAGGGGACACAGGTTCAATCCCCGGTCAGGGAACTAAGATCCCGCAAGCTGCGTGCTGCGGCCCAAAAAAAAAAAAAAAAAAAAAAAAAAGAAAATGAACTTGGCCTGACCTAAGCTAGCGTCCCATTTTGCTGCCTCCTGATTATGATATCAGGTCAGCCACAAACTTTTCCAAGCCTCAGTTTCCTTTTCTTCAGAATAAAGATGATAATAGTGTGTGTGTCCCTGAGGGGGTCAAGCCTGGGGGATCAGACACTATTCTAGAATGGTCAGCAGGCTTCATATTCCTGCCCCAGATTGCAAAGTGAAAACTCATTGTTCTAGGACATATACCATCTAGAATTAAATCACAGAGGCAGGATACTTGGTATGCTCAAATCTTCCCTTGGAAGTCTAGCTGTGCCGTCAGCCTCAAATGAGCCTGCAGAGCCTACGTTCTCCCTGCATTAGCTCATGGACCTGAGAGGCATGAAAGAGTTGCAGGGTTCTGGGCTGCTACTGTAATGGCAAGTCTGGAAGTTTGATATGTTGGCATCAGTGAGAACAGTGATGCAGGGAAAGGGCCTCTTCCATGACTAACTGCCAGACGATTGGGTAAGAATGCAGAGAGTGGTCGACTTCTGTAAGATCTAGGGTGTAAATTCTGCTTCCTGCTCTGTGAAACCTGCTTTCGTGGGGAGGACCTACTGTTAGTTTTCCTGGAACTTGTTCAGGAACTGTCCCAACTGGGATGCTGACTGTAAAGTCTCAGCCTTGCTTCCGGCTGCCCTGCTCCCTTCCCCTTCCAGCAGGGAATAAAGTCATACAGTTGGAGAGGAGAGGGAAGTGAAGCAGAGATTGGGAGGCTGCTGGATTGGGTGCCAAGACCTGCTGGGAAAGGGGTGTGCCGGCCGAAGCCCTCGCTTTAGGTGGCTCTTAGGTGACAAGGTGATTTTATAAGGAAAGGATGGATGGTACATCTTCTATATGTTAGTTTTATCTCTGTCCCTTTAGTCCAGTCTGGTAATAGTCATTCTTCATCCATCTTTATTTCTTCAATTGGCAATTGGTTTTATTCATACTTGTCACTGGTATAGCATTTAAATATAGTAAATGGTTTAACTAAAATGTTTGGTTAATTTGTAGTACTTGTGTATTTGCTTTAGACTGTTTTCAGAGCCATAGGCAAAATAAACAATTGGGTATTTAGCCATGAACTTGGTCAGGACATGTTTTCCAAAACAGTAGCTGTGTTCCTTATCTTGTAGAAATATACTGCTGAACTGTTTCTTTCTAGCCTTCTGATTGGTCTACTCATAACCCTGACTTCCCGTAGCGAGCGTTTTATCTATTTTGTTTAAAGAGCTTTAACTTTTTCTTGGCTGTTAATACTTAGGACTTCTGTTCATATGGATTGTAAAGCTTGTTGGTTGTAATTTCACTTCTCTGGCACTTTCTAGTATCAAAGCAGGACTATTGGCAGCAAGCATCACAGGCTTAAAAAAGTATAGTATCAGTGGTAATGTTGGATTTTCACTCAAATTCGTGAATGACTAGTAATACTAATATTTCTAAGTGTTTATTATGCACAGGCATTGTTCTAAGAACTTTATGTGTATTGATTCATTTCTCTTTATAACTAACCTTTAAAGTAGGTTAGTTAAATATTATTACCCCATTCTACAGCTGAGTAAACTGAGGCACAGTTTGTTGCCAGGATTTAAATTCAGGGAGGCTGGTTCTGGAGATTGCACTGTTAACCTAATAGACCAGTGCTGATTACAGAAAGTAATACATGCTCTTTGTTGAAAATATAAAAGAGAAAATAAAAGTCATTCATAGTCCTGCCCCAGAGACAAATGCTAATATTTTGGTGTTTTCTTTTCTTATGCTTTTTTTAAAAACATGGTTTATCATATCATATGCATAGTTATGCATACTTTTTTCATTTAACATTACAACAAATGCATTTCCCCTGTGTTATAAGCTCTTTCTAAGTATAACTTTTTTTTTTTTTTTTTTTTTTTTTTTGCGGTACGCGGGCCTCTCACTGTTGTGGCCTCTCCCGTTGCGGAGCACAGGCTCCGGACGCGCAGGCTCAGCGGCCATGGCTCACGGGTCCAGCCGCTCCGCGGCATGTGGGATCTTCCCGGACCGGGGCACGAACCCGCGTCCCCTGCATCGGCAGGCGGACTCTCAACCACTGCGCCACCAGGGAAGCCCTAAGGATAACTTTTAATGGCTACATCATATTGTATCAGATAGGTGTACAATAATTGGTTCTAACATTTACTTATTCCCCACTTATTATTCATGTTGTTTCTGGTTTCTAGGTGTTCCAAATAACACCAAGATGAACATCTTTGGTACCTAAAGCTTTTTGTGAATTTAGGATATTCCCTTAAGAAAGGAAGAATTTTAAGTCTGTTGATAAAAATTGTCCAGTTTTTTCCCCAAACAGGTTATACTATTTTATATGTATACCACCAGTGACAAATGCAGCCTCACTGCATTGAATGTTATTTCCAAGTATCTTCTAACTTGATTGCTAAAAACAATCTTTTAATGTTTTAATGTATGAATATATTTCTGAGGTTTCCTTCTGAATTTGTTTTATATATGCTTATTAATCATGTATTGTTTTCTTTTGTGATGTGTGTTCATTCTCTTTTTGAGGTCTTAGGGCTTGATCATTTTCAGCTTGGTGGTTTTCCGATATAGAGAACAAACTAGTGGTTACCAGTGGGAGAGGGAAGCGGGGAGGGGCACTATAGGGGTAGGGGATTATGCGGGACAAACTATTATGTACAAAATAAGCAACAATGTTGTGTTACATTGTACAACACGGGAAATAAAGTCAATATGTTATAATAACTATAAATGGAGTATAACCTTTAAAAATTGTGAATCACTATATTGTACACCTGTAACATATAATATTGTACATCAACTATACTTCAATTAGAAAAAAAAAGATTAGTGGTTTTACCCCCAGGATTGGGGTTGGGTCTGTTTAGATGTCACAGCCCCTCTTTGTGGGTGATTGTGAGGAAGGAGAGCAGGAATTGCCGACCATGGTACCAAAGGAGAAAAGCATCCACTACCTTGTGTCCTTCATTAAGGCCGTACCTGGAGCCAGAGCGGAAGTAGATTAGGCTCACAGGCCCGTATGCAGAGAATGCATGAAGGAGAGCTGGAGAAGTCTTCTGTCATTTGTTTTCAACAAAACAAATGGAGGGCTTCCCTGGTGGCGCAGTGGTTGAGAGTCCGCCTGCCGATTCAGGGGACACGGGTTCGTGCCCCGGTCTGGGAAGATCCCACATGCCACGGAGCGGCTGGGCCCGTGAGCCATGGCCGCTGAGCCTGCGCGTCCTGAGCCTGTGCTCCACAACAGGAGAGGCCACAACAGTGAGAGGCCCGCGTACCGCAAAAAAGAAAAGCAACAAAGCGGAGTTTCTTAAGAGTAGAGATGGTCTCTGGGAGTTTTTTTTTTGTTGTTTTGGCTGCGCTGTGCAGCATGCAGGATCTTAGTGTCCCGACCAGGGATCAAACCTGCGCCCCCCTCCAGTGGAAGCGCGGAGCCCTAACCACTGGACCGCCAGGGAATTCCTCTGGGAGTATTTTTGTATTCCCACTCGGCACCCAGCAGACTGTTATATGGTGGACACTATGAGTTCCTTCTGAAGTGACAACTCTCGTTGCTGATCCTGTTGCAGAAACCCAGCACAGCAGTGGAGTATCTCGCAGCCCACCTCTCCAAAATCCACGGCCTGGACTGGCACCCAGACAGCGAGCACATTCTTGCTACCTCCAGTCAAGACAACTCTGTCAAGGTGAGCGGCATCCCCAGGGCAGTTGGGGGAGCGTGTTTGGGAGGCATCAGGGGTGTGTCAGCACTTTCTTCAGGAGAAAATTTGCAGTAGGTTAGCATGGCACGTGTTTCAGGGGTGCATGTGCTTTTTGGGGAGCTGGGCAAGTACACCTGGTTATGTGGTCCAGCGGGAGTGATGTAGTAGCACGTATCTGATATGGCTCCTGGCATTTGTTCAGAGGCTTTTCTTCTTTCCCTTTGTGAAAGGAAGTCAGAGACAAAAACATCTAGAAAGGAAAAGAAGTTTACTTGCCAAGAAGTTGTCAGGAAGTCCCATTTCAGGACTGGCTCATCAAAATAAAAACACAACAGATAAACAAATAAAGGAGAAAAGCCCACATGGTCATTAAAGTTACCAAGTTTACCTTTAGTCTGGGGTGGAAAAAGCAATTTTCTCACGTGATTATCACATCTGCACAAGTTAGGACGTCTTCGATCATCAGCATTTCGCAAGTAGAGATGGAGTTGTTTTATTAGAGATTCTCTGACTTACAGGAGATGCTCAAGGATTTATGTATGTCAGTGACCCTATTATTTTTGGTTTCTTGTTTGTTTATCCTCTCTGACTGTGGGATGTGATATGCACCCTTGTTCAAAAGGATGCAGGGCACAGAGTTAGCCATGCCCCACGGTTCCTGCATATGATCAGGTCTCTGCCTGGAAGGACAGAGATTTGACCACAGAAATTTGCTTAGCAACTTTAGGATTCAGCTTCAGCAATTTAATGCTTTGTTTTATTTACACAGGCATGTACGTCTTTTTGGTATGGTTAGCAGAGCTAGAATCGTACACTCAGGCTTAAAATCTAACTTCTCTCTGGAGGTTTGTAAATCCCCTGGGGTTGTAATTTATTCTTATGTGCCAACAGTGGTTTTTCTGTTTGTTTGGAATTTAAGTGTTTGTCCCCATACCCCTCAGCTTGTTTCCCAACTTCAGGAACCAGAAATCATCCGATTCACCTCCTTCTCTTTCTTTGAGGTCCCCAAGTTTGTCAATATTCACTGACAACTTTACTACCCTTAAGGCTCCAATTCCATAGGTAATAAAGCAGATAACAGGCCAGTTTCCACATGTGAAACACAGTCCTTATTCCTTACTAGTGGGCTTAGCTTATGAATTAAATGAGATTTTTGGCATGGTATTTGATTTATTCCACTATACCCTGGTAGGAAGACAGTTTTTATTGAACATATACAAATAACATAATTGTAAAAAATGAAGCAGTTTAGAGGCACTTATAATAGTCAACCATTGTTTTTAGTAATTGGTTGATAAGGCTCAATGCATGCCATTTTTTCCTACATAATCATTTTCTTTAGTTTATCTGACAATTTATTAGCTTATAATTTGTAACAATAATTTTTATTCTATTTGTCTTTTGTGAATTCTAAGGGGTCTGCTGGAACAAGATACCGTTGAATGAGTTTCGCTTCACATTGTAGATTGTAAACTGTAAAACTGTTGTATTGAGGGTTAGAGCTAGATCAAGAAAGAAAAGGATTTTTCTTCTATGGCCATTAAAAATAGAACATGAACTGTAATGAAATTAGTTCATGTCAGTTTGGATAACCAGTTGTTTTTTTCCTTATCTTGGGGTAAGCAGGCTATTTTACAAAATTGCCATCTTCCAGACTGAGTCCTGGAAATCCAGACCCAGTCCCCTTGTCCATTCTGACATGTTCATGGTATAAGGGGAGCCATATTGAGAAACCTGTACCCAGAGGCTGTTCCCTGTGATGTCAGTCAGGAACCTGGTTCTTGACCGAGGGTCTTCTGACATTTCTTCAGAAAAATTTCTTTTTGATCCCTAGCTTGGAGCAGAGGCCTTTGGCAATAGTAAGAGGAAAGCAGAAGTTACCTATGGATAGGAGGCAGCATGGCTCTGGTTAACTTATCATAATAACCAACTTTATCACATTGAAATAGACCGAAGTCCTCCATTCAACTATAACGTAATCATTTCATAAGACCCCATCAGTGATGGCCTTGAGAATAAGAGCTTTTTATGAACAGTAAGGACTTTTTCCAGGGTCCTCTATTTATCCCATAAATTATCTGACATAACTGTCACCAGTTGATGAGCATATTTAAATCTAGAAGCAAAATCTTTTTTTTAAAGGATTAATTTTATTAGTAGTTATCATGCCGGTCTTTGTAAATGAACATGAATATACTTTTGTCCAACCTGAAAAGTAAACTATTGCTGAAGTACATTCAGAGTAATAATATTTTACTTGTATATAATCAACCCAGGGAGGTTGAACTTCTCTTTTATTTGCTAGTTTTTCGCATAGGGTGGACCTGGTAACAGGAAAGCATTTACAAAGTGTTGGGCTAATTGAAAATATGGAGAATGCCAAGCATACCTAATTATTTCTAGTTTTCCTTCTTTTATAAGTTGAGGGAGCAAGTCATAGTTTACCCCGTGGCCGTCTGGGAAACCCAAAAGCAGTTTAGATGGAAATGGCATCTTAACAATTTTATTATGTTGAATATGGGACTTGAATTCAGCAAAAAAGAATTGTCAGAAGAAACAAGAATTGCCTCATGCTATACCTATATAGTTCCACCCTCCCCAGCCCCTAACTTCTGGCAACCACTGATCTGTTCTCCATCACCGTGGTTTTGTCTTTATGAGAATGTCATTTACATGGAATCGTGCAGAATGTAACTTTTGAGGTTGGCTTCTTTCACTCAGCATAATGCCTTTAAGAGTCCCCCAAGTCGTTTTAAGAGTCAGTAGTTCATATACTTTTTATTGCTGAGTTAGTAATCCACTATATGGATATACTACAATTTATTATCTCTTGACCTGTGGAAGGACATTTGGGCTGTTTCCAGTTTTTGGTAATTGTGAATAGAGCTGCTGTACACATTCGTGTATTGATTTTTTTCTGTGAACAGAACTTTTCAGTTTTCTAGGGCCAACATATAAGAATGGGATTGCTGGGTCACATGGTGGGTTCCTCTCACGTGTTTTTTTTTTTTTTTTTTTTGGTCCGTGCTGTGTGGCATGCAGGATCTTAGTTCCCCAACCAGGGAATGAACCCGTGCCCCCTCCAGTGGACTGCCAGGGGAGTCCCCTCCTGTCACCTGTTTTGTTTTGTTTTGTTTTTTTGTGGTACGCGGGCCTCTCACTGTTGTGGCCTCTCCCGTTACGGAGCACAAGCTCCGGACGCGCAGGCTCAGCGGCCATGGCTCACGGGCCCAGCCGCTCCGCGGCATGTGGGATCTTCCCGGACCGGGGCACGAACCTGTGTCCCCTGCATTGGCAGGCGGACTCTCAACCACTGCCTCACCAGGGAAGCCCCTGACACCTGTTTTTGACAATAGTTCCTTAATACCTGATAGTTCAGAGTTTCAGTCTTGGCCCTCCTGCCTTTGGTGCTCTGCCATTTCCTTCTTTCATGGCAAATGCTTGAGCTCTAAGTGTGTTTGTTTTTCTGTTAAAAGCATAGACGTGTCTAAGGCTCAGTTTTTGTCTGGCTCACCTGTGTGTTCCCTGCACCTTCCGTGTTGGAGTGGGTGGAAGAGTGGACGTGAGTGGTTGGGCCCCAAATAGTCGCAGTCACCTTTTTGCTGCGTAGCCTTGACAAGTTACATTGTTTAGTAATTTAGCTTCCATCCTTGAAAAAGAGATTCATAACACCCACTGTATGATTGTTGTAAGGATTAGATGGGATGAAACTCTTAAAGCTCTAAGCATCTGTCTGAAATGCAGTCAGCGGTCAGTACATTTTTAACTACTAGCAATAGCGGTAGTTAATTTAGTAGTTAAATTACTCTATGTGGTGTGAAGTGATACAGGATGAAAAGTTGTCACTTCTACCTTTCAACTGTGAAGGTAGTTTAATAGGCAGGCTGGCAGTGATCTGCCTCAAGGAGTGATCCTCATGTGTTCACAGAAGTCTTTGTTTCTCCTATAATGTTTCTAAGTGTGAAAGGGGCGTTTCCTGTGTGTCTCTGTTACGGGAGCATGGCCATGGGGGCTGACTCAAATGCGCTTAGAGGACAGAAAGCATGGAGTTTGAAGGCTATGCTTATTTCTTTTCTGTTTTTTAAAAAAAATATTTGTTTATTTATTTGGCTGCATTGGGTCTTAGTTGTGGCACGCGGGATCTTTGTTGAGTCATGGGGATCTTTCATTGTGGTGCATGGGCTTCTGTCTAGTTGTGGCACTTGGGCTCAGTAGTTGTGGTGTGCGGGCTCTCTAGTTGTGGCACACAGGCTTGGTTGCCCCGCAGCATGTGGAATCTTAGTTCTCTGACCAGGGATTGAACCTGCATCCCCTGCATTGGAAGGAGGATTCTTAACCACTGGACCACCAGGGAAGTCCCGGCTATGCTTATTTTGATAGTTGAGTTTTTTTGGGTTTTTTTAATGGCATTTATTTCACAAATTATCCTGCTTTCTTTCTTCCAGTTCTGGGATTACCGCCAGCCTCGGAAATACCTCAATATTCTCCCTTGCCAGGTGCCTGTCTGGAAGGCCAGATACACTGTGAGTGAGATGCCCTACCTCTTGCTCGGAAACATTATCTAGGTGTTTTGGACAGAAGGGGCCAGGGACATTTCCTCTTATTTTTTTGTGAGACAATTTTCTCCTTCTGTCTTGGTTTAGAAGTGGGACAAAGGTGGTAATGACGGCATAAAAGCTGTTATCTATTTAAAAATTTGCCCTTGGGTCGTTGGGTGAGACTCTATACTAGAAGTGTTAGACTAGCTGGGCTGGGGAGCTGGGCAGTGTGAAGGTGGTCAGTAAGGGAGGGGAAGAGGGTAAGCTGGAGGGTTGAGAGGCTGGAGGTCAGTGGATCGTGGTGGAAAGAACTCTGGCTTTAGATTCAGAAGACCTTGGTTTAGGGCTTGGCAATGACATTTAATTTTTTTCTCCAGCTTTACTGAGATGTAATTGACACATAACATGGCATAAGTTCAAGGTATACAACATGTTGATATGTTACACTTACATATTGCCAAACAGTTACCACTGTAGCATTTGTTAACACTTCCATCGTCACATAATTACTATCTCTTTTCTGCAATGAGAACATTTAAGATCTACTCTCTTTTAACTCTCAAGTATATCATATGGTGCTATTAACCATAATCACACGCTGTACAGTAGATCTCCAGAGCTTATTCATCTTATAACCAGAAGTTTGTACCCTTTGACCAGCATCTCCCTGTTTCTCCCACCCCCAACCCCCGGTAACCACCGTTCTACTCTGTTTCTATGAGTTCAGCTTTTTAGATTCCACGTATAATGATATCATACAGTATTTATCTTTGTCTGACTTATTTCACTTGCCACAATGCCCTCAAGGTCCATCCGTATTGTGACAAATGGCAGGGTTTCCTTGTCGCTGAATAATATTCCATTGTATATGTACCACATCTTCTTTATTTATTCATCCATTAACGGACATGTAGGTTGTTTCTGTATCTTGGCTATTGTGAATAATGCTGTAATGAGCCATTTAATACTTGTGTGGCCTTGGGCAAGCCACCTGTGTTTTTTGAGTAATAGTTTCCTCCTATGTCAAACATGAATGATAGTGTTTAATATGCCTTGCTCTTTTTTAAAATTGTGATAAAATTCCTTATTTTTAAGTGTCCAATTCGGTGGCATTTAGTACCTGTACAATATGTTTTCCCTTTGGAAAAAATCATCTATGAAAATGCTGTATAAACCACAAAATGCTACAAGTATAGTGGATAGGCTGTTACCGACATTCCAACTTTGTTGCCAGATGGATAATTGATCAGAGATAATATATTTCCTTCAGTGTCAACTTGAAAGGGAGCACAGGGATGAATGGAGGGATCTTTATGCATTAGGCTGCCACCTGCTGCATCATGGCGTGAAGAAGAGAATTGGGGTATTACTTGGCCTTCGCATCTGGGAGCACTTGGGAGGAAGTCAGGCTTTGCTCTTGTGAATTGAAATACTTCTCTGGATTAATATGTTTGCTTTAAAAAACAAACAGGAAAGCTCAGGAGTGCTGCCAAGAGGGCAGGAGAAAATAAATGTGCTCTTAGGTGGACTTGGCTTAATTCCTTAAAGAACAGAGTCTGCCTGTCAACCAAACGAGCCCCTTAGCTACCTCGCAGATTGGGTGTTTGTAAGTGGAAAGTGTCAGTCCTGAAATTGGAAGGTTTTCCTCTGCAGAGCTGTGGTCTTGGGGGCAGTGGGAAGGTGCTGCTCCACGTGGATGGTGTGCTTCTGGTGCATTTCTACATGGCGGGGTTTGTTTGCTGTCTGGGGTTACCCTCAGTGTGCTTTGCACACTCATTCTGGGGATGTACTCGATAACTCTCAGAGGGAACTCGTGGAGAGGAGCCGGGGTGTTCCCGTGTGCAACCCCTAGAGCCATTTGCTTATTTTACATTAAGAAATGTTCTTCTCCAGGTATTTGGCTTAGCTTTATTTTTTACTTGCTGTGGTCCCTTCCATCAGCAAAGAAAAAAAAAAAGGAAAGCAAATGAAAGGTAGATGTGATGGTCAACTGACGGTATTTGGAAAAATGTTCCCCAGGTGGGTTGGGGCCTCCCATCATCCAGTTTATTTTAATTAGGCGAGAATTCCAACGTGGGTAACTCAAGACTCAGCGGATTCTCCCTGGAACAATGCCTGCTTTTCCCTCTTTTGCCACAGCCTTTCAGCAATGGATTGGTGACCGTGATGGTTCCCCAGCTGCGGAGGGAGAACAGCCTGCTCCTGTGGAATGTCTTTGACTTGAACACGCCAGTCCATACCTTCGTAGGTCATGATGATGTGGTGCTGGAATTCCAGTGGAGGAAACAGAAGGAAGGTGGGTGGGAGGGAGACCGCCAACTGATTTCCTCCTGAGCCCTGCTCACCAACAGCTCCCGTCGGGGTGGGCCCCATGATCAGAGGGGAGGATGCAGGAACAGGGCTGGCTTAGGAGCGGGAGTCAGGGAACCTCCCCCTTTAATCGTAGGTGGGTGATAGCGTGTGTGGCTGTGCTTCTTCCCCCCAGGTCCATCCTCTTGTGTTCTGTGTAGTGTCTCTCCTCTGTAGAAGGGATCTGGAGAGGTTGGTAGCCTTGCTGTTGGATCATTTCTAGAGCTGAAAAACTCAGGGGTCATCGCACGCTCAGAAATCCCTGGCACTTGCTCCTTCCCCCCCGTTTTTGTTTGTTTGTTTTGTTTTGTTTTGGGTGCAACGTGCGGCTTGTGGTATTTTAGTTCCCCCATCAGGGATCAAACCCAGGCCCTTGGCAGTGAGAGCGTGGAGTCCTAACCACTGGATTGCCAAGGAATTCTCCCTTCCCCCTTTATTGATGAGGGAGATGCAAGGTCATCGTCAGTACCACCTACCACGTATTCCCAGTTCTCTTCACAAGCACACAGTGGTATTTCACCTCCCAACCCCTTGAAGATAGGTTTGGCCACGTGACCTGCTTGGATCTTGAAACATGAACGAAAGTGATGCAGTCTCTTTTGGGTTGAAGTGGTAACAGCCAGTGTGCAATTATTTACCCTCTCTGCTTCTTCCGAGGTACCTGGAGAAACTCCATGTGGCGCTGCTCCCACCAGGGTGGGGGTGAGGTGAATGTGTAGAGAGAGCAGGAGAGCCTTGCATTAAGCCCCTGAGATTTGGGGCTGTTTGTTATTGCAGCTTAATCTAGCTAGCCCTCATTCATGCATCATAAGTATAAGGGGGGTTAGGAAGCCCTCAGCCTCACTTTTTCCACCAAAGCACCATGCAAACTTAATTTCAACCTCCCTTGTCTTGAGATCTTATTGCCACACTCTCTAAATGTTTTCCAGACCAGAAGTATATTTCATGGTCTTTTCATATCACAAAAGGAAAACCGGGCAGTGGAGTGGTGTGACTTGTCCAGAGTCCAGGAGAGGTCTCTGGTGGACCTGGGATTAGAGCAGTCATCTTATCCCAGCTCGTTTGTGACCTTCACAAGCCTCTTCTAGGATAGTTTTTTTTGTTTTTTTTAATTTTTATTTATTTAAAAATATTTATTCATTTATTTGGCTGCATTGGGTCTTAGTTGCGGCACGCAGGATGTTTGTTGTGGCATGCAGGATCTTTCACTGTGGCACGTGGGGTCTTCGTTGCAGCACGCGGGCTGCTCTCTAGTTGTGGCTCAGGGACTCTAGAGCGCATGGGTTTAGTTGCCCCACGGCATGTGGGATCTTAGTTCCCCGACCAGGGATTGAACCCACGTCCCCTGCATTGAAAGGCGAATTCTTAACCACTGGACCACCAGGGAAGTCCCTAGGACTGTTTTTGAAAGGAATCTTTTGATCATGCTCTTAATTTTCCCATCTTCATTTCCATCATCTGACTTGCTTCTAGAAACACGAGGCTGCTTGGTCTCTATCCCATCAATTTCCATGCTTGACTTCATCTTTCAACTCTTTGTCCTGCATTTTGCCATTGAAAAGAGATGATAGAGTTTCCCCATGGTCTGGCAGCAAGAGGTTGGCCTGTAGTTTCGGACTGAAATAAAAAGTTTTTAGCAACCCATTTTCAGTTGTCTATGTCACCTGTAAGCTGGCAGGGTGAAAGCTGGCAGGGTGAATTGTATAAATTGGGGCTGTCTAGCCAGTAGTGAAATTTTGAGTACAGGTTATAGGTGTTTAAAATTCCTTTTTATTGTGAGATATATCTACAAAATTGCATAAAACATGTAGAGTTTATAATGTGAAAATCTGTGTGACTACAAGAAAGAAAGCATTGCTAGAACCCGGAAGCTTCCCGATCACAATCCTTTCCCTTTCCTAGAGGTAAACACTATCCTAACATTTACAATAGTGATTTCTGTTTTTATTTTTACAGTTTACCACCCATTTCTGCATCCCTAAAAATAGTTTAGGTTTGTTTGTTTTTGAACCTTTTATAAATGTAGTCATCCTGCATGTATTCCTTTTTTAAAAAAAAATTATTTATTTAGTTGCAGCATGCGGACTCTTAGTTGCAGCATGCACGCGGGATCTAGTTCCCCGACTAGGGATCGAACCTGGGCCCCCTGCATTAGGAGCCCAGAGTCTCACCCACTGGGCCACCAGGGAAGTCCCCATCCTGCATGTATTCTTATATTTTACTTCTTTCTCAACCTAATGGTGTTCCATTTTCTTTTTACTGCCATGTCTTCTTAGTCAGTTTTTACTGGACCACGTCAGGCTTTGATGTTGGTTTTTCACTGTGGTGAAGGAGCTCTCAGAGGTAGGAAGAGAATCAGGATGTTGTGGTCCAAGGAAAAGGATGCTTCGTGAAGGAATCGGAGGTCATTGGTTTTGGGTTTTGCTGAAGGATCTCCATGCAAAGTAAGAGAGAAGCACTTAATTATATAAATAGGTATAAATAGGAAGCCACACGATCATTAAGAGACCAGTTCCAAAAGCTGATTGAGGAGGGAAGCCTGATTGTAAGACAGCGGAAGCAGAGGCAGCACGAACTGGTTTTGTGAGTGAGGTTGCCTTCAGAGGCAAGGAGTAGACTAAATTCCTTGGAGGAAGCTGCTGCCCTCTCTGTTTGAAGGCAAGGAGAAGAGGCAAGAAAGGGAGTAGGTGTAAAAGCAAAGGCCCTTTGAAAATAGGGAATAGGGCCGAAGACCCAAGTAGAGGATTTGGGTTTAGAAAGGAATTAGGCATAACTTTTCTTCAAAGTCAGGGACATGAAAAGAGGCTGGATGTGGAGTCAGAAAATTGTTGCTGGGACTTCCTTGGTGGTCCAGTGGTTAGGACTCTGTGCTTTCACTGCCGAGGGCCCGGGTTCAATCCCTGGTTGGGAAACTAAGATCCTGCAAGCCATGCAGCGATGCCAAAAAAGAAAAAAAGAAAAGAAAATTGTTGTTACGAACATGGGCTAGATGGTGGTTCTCATGACAGGTAGTAGCTCAGAATAGTTGCTGTCTTGATAGTTGTACACAGGGATGTATTAAAACATGGAGGAATGAATGCCTGGTTGAAGGCAGTGACACAGAGAAGGAACTTTGGCCCTCACTCACTCTGTTCTTTGTTGCCTCAGTTTCCCCATCCATAATATGAGGGAATGGATGAAATTATTTCTAGATTCTTTGCTCTCTAAAGATGGCCATAAAGAAGATTCTAGATACTGCAGAATTACCCTGAAATGTTCTGATCTTTCATAAAGCTCTTTCAGAAAGCACCTTGGACCTTTTTATTGATAGGATAATTTCCCTTTGACCAGACCTATCGTGTGAAAATACAATTCAGTCAGTTAAGAACATTAAAGATTGATTATTCCTTTTATAAAGAGATGCATTTCCTTACCAAAAAATTATTTTAAACAGTAAGATGTCACGATGCATTTGAAACAATTCATTTTACAAGCAACCTATTCATCCCCAGCTCCTCTGGAGCACGTAAAAGGAAGAACATTTGTGGAGGTGAAAGTTCAGTGAGACGTTAAATCCCAGCATCACCCTTCGCTTGCTAATTTTTTCACTTCACTTAAGTTTCTGCTCAGGACTTCCCTGCTGGCGCAGTGGTTAAGAATCTGCCTGCCAGTGCATGGGACATGGGTTCGAGTCCTGATCCGGGAAGATCCCACATGCTGTGGAGCAGCTAAGCCCGTGCACCACAACTACTGAGCCTGCGCTCTACAGCCTGCGAGCCACAACTACTGAGCCCGCGTGCCACAACTACTGAAGCCCGCATGCCTAGAGCCCGTGCTCCACAACAAGAGAAGCCACCACAATTAGAAGACCGTGTGTAGCCACGAAGACCCAATGCAGCCAAAGATAAATAAATAAATTTATTAAAAAAGAAGTAAGGGGGCTTCCCTGGTGGCGCAGTGGTTGGGAGTCCGCCTGCCGATGCAGGGGACACGGGTTCGTGCCCCGGTGTGGGAGGATCCCACGTGCCGCGGAGCGGCTGGGCCCGTGGGCCATGGCCGCTGAGCCTGCGCGTCCGGAGCCTGTTGCTCCGCAGCGGGAGAGGCCACGGCAGTGAGAGGCCCGCGTACCGCAAAAAAAAAAAAAAAAAAGAAGTAAGGGCTTCCCTGGTGGCACAGTGGTTGAGAGTCCGCCTGCCGATGCAGGGGACACAGGTTTGTGCCCCGGTCCGGGAAGATCCCACATGCCGCGGAGCGGCTGGGCCCGTGAGCCATGGCCGCTGAGCCTGCGCGTCCGGAGCCTGTGCTCCGCAACGAGAGAGGCCCGCGTACCGCAAAAATAAATAAATAAATAAAAATAAGGTTCTGCTCAAAGGTGACTTCCTCAGGGAAGTCCTGTCTAAAAATAGTTCCCCTGTCAGTCTCTATCCTCTTATTCCATGTTATTTTTTCATAACATTGTCACTACCGGACATGTTATTGTATGTTTGTCTGTTTCCACCATTGGAATGTGAGATCTGTAAAGACAGAGATTCTTTTTTTTTTTTTTTTTTTGCGGTACGCGGGCCTCTCACTGTTGTGGCCTCTCTCGTTGCGGAGCACAGGCTCCGGATGCACAGGCTCAGCAGCCATGGATCACGGGCCCAACCCCTCAGTGGCATGTGGGATCTTCCCGGACCGGGGCACGAACCCGTGTCCCCTGAATCGGCAGGCGGACTCTCAACCACTGCGCCACCAGGGAAGCCCAAGACAGAGATTCTTGTATTCACGTTATAGCCCTAGTGCCTAGAACAGTACCTGGCATATAGGAGATGTTTCATAAATATTTGTTAAATGGATGAATGGATGAATGAATCTCACCCCATCGCAACCTGTAAGAAACTTGATGTTGAATCCAGAAAAACCTCCATGATTCCTATCTGGTGATTTCTAGGGTCCAAGGACTACCAACTGGTTACGTGGTCACGGGATCAGACCTTGAGAATGTGGCGGGTGGATTCCCAGATGCAGAGGGTATGTATTCAGTGATGCTGTGGAGGAATGTTGTCTGGATACACCAGAAACTTAAGATAGAAGATTTGGTAGTTGAAGAAGTTAGAGGATACGTAATGGACATTTTAATACATACTTGCTGGTTGGCCGAGTGGCTTGTGTATGCTACACTGAGGCTTTGAGGTATTCAAGAGCCCACTTCAGTATTCAGCCCTTGAAGGCTTTAAAGCCCCTGAATGTCTTCTTTTCCTCTTGTCCTGGTCTAAGGTAGTGTGGGTTAGCATACTGAGCAAGTGGCTTGGGGGCTTCATTTCATTCTCTTATAAATGGGCTAGAAAATCTGCCCTGGCACTAGGCAGTGTTCGGAGTTCTCCACGTTCATCAACAGCACCTGTTAAGTGAAGCCCTTTCCAGTTTTGGCCCCATAAATTGTATCTGTTCTTATATGAAGCACAGTGGTCCCTGTGTGAACTGCTTTCGTGGCCCTTGCTTTGCTCTGCCCCATCACGGGGTTCTGTCTTCTCATCTGGTGGCTAAATTCCTTGAAGGTGGGATCGCTGTCTCACTTGTATTGCATCCCATACAGCACTCTGTACAGAGTGGATAGAAAATGCCGGGTCAGATTTGCTACACTGCTTAGTACCAAGTCATTCATGAGCAATTTTGGTCAAATACCATCACCTTATTGCCTTTTAAATCTGTTTTCTCCAAAAAGTACCATTTGCTCCAAATGCTTTGAGGTTATGATATTTTTGCTCTTGGGTTGGCTGAATAACTCCATCAAGGCTGGAGTTTAAAAGGTTTTCTGAGATTTGCGTAACCTATGAACAGGATAAAACATTTTCCAGGGTAGACTAATAGAGTCTGTTACCCTGTGTATTTAACCAGGGAGAATTGGTGATGGGCAAACTGATTTTGATTGTATCTGTTTGGGGCTGACATCTCTCTCCTTTGTGATTCCCATTTTTAAGTCAGAACTCAATCAAACACGACAGTCCTTTCCACTGACTTCTCTAGACCTAGATCTATCTCCTCCCCTCTGTTGCAGCTTTGTGCAAATGACATCTTAGATGGTGTTGATGAGTTCATTGAGAGCATTGCTCTTCTGCCGGAACCAGAGAAGACCCTTCACACTCAGGATACAGATCACCAGCACAACTCCAGCCACGGGGAGGAAGAAGGTAATTGGTCACACTGTTTTAGGTGTGGTGCCCCTCTCTGCATCTCCAAGTTGTGGCAAATACCCCAGAACTGCTCTCTGAATCCATTTCAGAAATCTTTTCCAACAAGTTACCCTCTCTCTCCTGCTAGTCTTAAAGGAAGACCCCCCAAGCAGTCTCCTGGAAGAGAAGAAGTCAGAGCAGCTGGGCCTGCCTCAGACTCTGCAGCAGGAGTTCTCCCTGATCAACGTGCAGATCCGCAATGTGAACGTGGAGGTGCTCGGGCTTAGCGAACTGTCTCTCGCTTGCGGTTGGCGGTTGGTGGGTGAGGGGACTATTTCAGCCATGATTTAGGCTAGCAATATAGCTTTGCTGCTGTAACAGGGAAGTGTTCTGTGCTTGCTTTTTTGTTTTCTATGTTATCTAAGGACATAGATATTTTACAAACGCAGATTATTTTCCCTTACCCTATTATATTCTCATAAGATGAACCAAGGGATAAACTGGTGCTCAAATGTCTTAAAATCTCCTTAGATGCTCTAACACCTCATTTACTCTATGTGAAGATGCTCAGCTCCTGGAAAGTTTAGTGTTTTGGTGGGGGTTACTGGCAAAGTTAATGGCAGGGCTGAGTTTGGAAGCCAGCCTCCTGACTCTCCAAGACTCTTAGTACTTTGCTGTACGATCTTGCCTTGTAAGCTGGTCATTTCCTCAGAGATTTAGATGCATGTTAAGAAGGTGACCAAGCCTCTTTGTTCATTTAACACACAGAGAGATTTACTCTTTTCCTTTTGGGCAGGTATTGAAATTCTGTGCTTCAGGGAATTGAGTTTTTCTGTGAAGGAGTTTTAAAACTTGATTAATTTTTCTCTTGCCCAGATTCAATTAACAGTAGGCCTGGATCTGTGCACTTACATAATTGTCTCATTTGGCCTTTAAAACAGCTCTGCAATAAGTGGTTTTATCCCCACTCTACAGATGAGGAAACAGAGACACTACGAAATGAAATAACTTGTCCGAGGTCAGCAGCTATTTGAATCCGAGTCTCCAGATTTCCCATATGTGTGGCTCCCATCCTCCAGCTGCCATCTCTAGTTGGCAGCACAAGAAATCAAAAGAGATAAAGGATTCCTTGATTAATTGGTTATCTATATCAACTCAGTTTATATTCCCTTTGTCCCAGTTGAGAACAGTGTGGATATCCAGTGATCTAATCTAAGAAGGAGATCTTGATTCCTTTCCCAGGACTGCTTTTTAAAAATTACTGAGAGGGACTTCCCTGGTGATCCAGTGGTTAAGACTCTGCACTTCCACTGCAGGGGGCGTGGATTCGATCCCTGGTTGGAGAAGTAAGATCCCATATGCTGCATGGCATGGCCAAATAAAAAAATAAAATAAAATAAAATAAAAATTACTGAGCTATAATTCACATACCACAAAATTCACCCTTTTAAAGTTTACAGGGACTTCCCTGGTGGTCCAGTGGTTGAGACTTCGCCTTCCAATGCAGGGGGTATGGGTTTGATCCTTGGTTGGGGAGCTAAGATGCCACATGCCTTGAGGCCAAAAAACCAAAACATAAAACAGAAGCAATATTGTAACAAATTCAATAAAGACTTTAAAAATGGTCCACATCAAAAAAAAAAATCTTAAAAAAAAATAAAGTGCACAATTTAGTGGTTCTTAGTACATTCACAAAGCCATGCAGCCATCACCAGTGCTACTTCCAGAGCATTTTCATCATCCCCAAAGAAACCTTACATCCCCTAGCAGCCTCTTCCCATTTCCTCTCTCACCAGCCCCTAGCAGCCCCCATCTCCTTTAGAGAGAAGGATTTTCCCAGGAGTACTTTTTTTTTGTTTTGACATCTTTATTGGAGTATAACTGCTTTACATTGTTGTGTTAGTTGCTGCTGTATAACAAAGTGAATCAGCTATACGTATACATATATCCCCATATCCTCTCTCTCTTGCATCTCCCTCCCACCCCCCCATCCCACCCCTCTAGGTGGTCACAAAGCACTGAGCTGATCTCCCTGTGCCATGTGGCTGCTTCCCACTAGCTAGCTATTTTACATTTGGTAGTGTATATATTTCATTGCCACTCTCTCACTTAGTCCCAGCTTACCCTTCCCCCTCCCCATGTCCTCAAGTCCATTCTCTACGTCTGTGTCTTTATTCCTATCCTGCCCCTAGATTATTCATAACCATTTTTTTTTTAGATTCTATATATATGTGTTAGCATACAGTAGCTAACACATGTTAGCATACATTTCTCTTTCTGACTTACTTCACTCTGTATGACAGACTCTAGGTCCATCCACCTCACTACAAATAACTCAGTTTCATTTCTTTTTATGGCTCAGTAATATTCCATTGTATATATGTTCCACATCTTCTTTATCCATTCATCTGTGGATGGACACGTAGGTTGCTTCCATGTCCTGGCTATTGTAAATAGTGCTGCAGTGAACATTGTGGTACGTGTCACTTTTTGAATTATGGTTTTCTTAAGGTACATGCCCAGTAGTGAAATTGCTGGGTCATATGGTAGTTCTATTTTTAGTTTTTTAAGGAACCTCCATACTGTTCTCCATAGTGGCTGTATCAATTTAACATTCCCACCAACAGTGCAAGAGGGTTCCCTTTTCTCCACACCCTCGCCAGCATTTATTGTTTGTAGATTTTTTGATGATGGCCATTCTGACCGGTGTGAGGTGATACCTCATTATAGTTTTGATTTGCATTTCTCTAATGATTAGTGATGTTGAGCATCCTTTCACATGTTTCTTGGCAGTCTGTATATCTTCTTTGGAGAAATGTCTATTTAGGTCTTCTGCCCATTTTTGGATTGGGTTGTTTGTTTTTTTGATATTGAGCTGCATGAGTTGCGTGTATATTTCAGAGATTAATCCTTTGTCAGTTGCTTCGTTTGCAAATATTTTCTCCCATTCTGAGGTTTGTCTTTTAGTCCTGTTATTGGTTTCCTTTGCTGTGCAAAAGCTGTTAAGTTTCATTAGGTCCCATTTGTTTATTTTTGTTTTTATTTCCATTTCTCTAGGAGGTGGGTCAAAAAGGATCTTGCTGTGATTTATGTCATAGAGTGTTCTGCCTATGTTTTCCTCTAAGAGTCTTATAGTGTCTGGCCTTACATTTAGATCTTTAATCCATTTTGAGTTTATTTTTGAGTATGGTGTTAGGGAGTGTTCTAATTTCATTCTTTTACATGTAGCTGTCCAGTTTTCCCAACACCATTTATTGAAGAGGCTGTCTTTTCTCCACTGTATATTCTTGCCTCCTTTATCAAAGATAAGGTGACCATATGTGTGTGGGTTTATCTCTGGGATTTCTGTCCTGTTCATTGATCTATATTTCTGTTTTTGTGCCAGTACCATACTGTCTTGATTACTGTAGCTTCATAGTATAGTCTGAAGTCAGGGAGCCTGATTCCTCCAGCTCCGTTTTTCTTTCTCAAGATTGCTTTGGCTATTCGGGGTCTTTTGGGTTTCCATACAAATTGTGCAATTTTTTGATCTAGTTCTGTGAAAAATACCATTGGTAGTTTGATAGGGATTGCTTTGAATCTGTAGATGGCTCTGGGCAGTATAGTCATTTTCACAATGTTGATTCTTCCAATCCAAGAACATGATATATCTCTCCATCTGTTTGTATCATCTTTAATTTCTTTCATCAGTGTCTTAGTTTTCTGCATACAGGTCTTTTGTCTCCTTAGGTAGGTTTATTCCTAGGTTCCAGGAGTACTTTTAACTTGAGTCAGGTTTTTAACATCTTCCTGCTTTATTTTCCCATCTCAAAATAAATATAACAAGTTTCAGCCTATCTCACAGCTTTGGGATGAAGCTTTTTTAAGCAAAAACACTTTGAATTTATTAAATCGGTGCTAAAATTAAAAATCCGTTTTGAAAATGAGTTGTCCACATCTTCCAAATTCATCTTTGGAGACTCTCTCTCACTCCGTTACCAGGAACCTAGAGCATTCAGTTATCTTATTTAAACCTGTTTGCATCTGAAGACCCTTTGCAGTTCCTCTCCAAAGCAGCTATTGATTTGTCCCCTGCAGATGGACGCAGCAGACAGGAGCTGCACAGTGTCTGTGCACTGCAGCAACCACCGCGTCAAGATGCTGGTGAAGTTCCCTGCACAGTACCCGAACCACGCGGCCCCTTCCTTCCAGTTCATTAACCCCACCACCATCACATCCACTATGAAAGCGAAGCTGCTCAAGGTGGGCATCTGTGTTCACAAGTTCTCCTTGATGTCAGAAGTGGAGAGCACTGCTCATTTGCATCAGTGTCTGAGTCCAGCAGTGAAGTTGAGTGAAAAAACGAGTTGATAAGATTTGGACATCATGTGTCCTTCCACCTAGCAGGGTTAACAGCTGTATTCTTTTTGTGTAGAAAACATTGAGCGCTGATTCTTAATCTCTTTGGGTCAGGGACCGCCCCCTTCTAAAGTCTAATGAAAACCACACACCCTTCCACAGAAAAATTTGCGCAGATATTGCATATAACTTCAGAAATATTGCATATAAATCATAGGCAGTTATGTAATTGCATATAATCTGCTCACAGATCTCATTAAAGCTATGTGTTAATCCCAGGTTAATACAATACAATCTCATTTATTTGGAAACTGTAGGCAAAACGTATTCTGAAGCTAAAAGATACTTTCTAATCAGAAAAAAAGTATGTAAGGTCATTAAAAAAATCTGTTCCGTAAAAGGAGATGTTGTTACTTAGAGTGAGGCTGGCTGGCTGGACAGGTGAGGTGTGATAGGACGGCGGTACCTGAATGGAGGGGTGCAGCCTGGCATCTCGTCTTTACCCTTACAGATTCAGAAACTTGATTTGTCGGTTCATGCAGAGCTAATCAGGTGGAATCTTCATAAAAAAGCCCCGTGAGCTGAGATACGTCTTTTTCGGTCTGAGCAGCATCACATGTGAAATAGCAGAAATATCCTGGCAGCACCAAGTTGACCTGAATGCTATTCATTTTTTCCCTAGTTTGTGTTATATACACTTGATTGTTCTGTCTTCTTGGGGTATGATAGGTAACCAAGAAATTGTTCCAGCTTTGTAAGGGTCTGTGAAATGCTAATAACTCAGATTTTGTGGTACTTGACGTTTTTTCCTTGGAGTCTGAACATTTCGTTGCCTTGTTTGGACATACAAAAAAGATAAATTTTTCTATTGGTATCAAAATGATAGGATAAGCAAGTGTTTTAAAGGTCTAATTTGTGCTGTCCAATAGAAATGTGCTGTCCAATAGAAATGTGATGCAGACTACATGTAATTTTCAATTTTCTAGTAGCCATACTAATAAAAAAAGGTAAATTAATTTCAATAATATTTTAATTTAATCCAGTATGTCCAAAGTATTGTCATATCAACATGTAAGCGGTATAAAAATTATTGCGATAGCTTACATTCTTTCTTTTTTTTCTTTTTGGTACTAAGTCTTCAACTTTTGGTGTGAATTTTGTGCTTACAGTACATCGCAGTCCAGACTAGCCACACTTCATGTGCTTTATAGTCCGGTAATGACTTCCATGTTAGACAGCCCAGGTCCAATTTACAGGCCTACCTTCAGTATGTGTATGTCAGGTTATACCGATAGCATGTGCTTTAAAATGTTAAGCTCCATATATATGTGTATATAAAATATATATATGTTATTAAAGTATAGTTGATTTACAACGTTGTGCCCCAATCTCTGCTGTACATACATACATATACATATGTACATTCTTTTTTTAATATTCTTTTCCATTATGGTTTATCCCAGGAGATTGGATATAGTTCCCTGTGCTATACAGTAGGACCTTGTTGTTTATCCATTCTAAATGAAATAGTTTACATCTACCAACCCCAAGTTCCCAGGCCATCTGTCTCCCTTCCCCCTCATCCTTGGCAACCCCAAGTCTGTTCTCTGTGTCTGTGAGTCTGTTCCTGTTTTGTAGATAGGTTCATTTGTGCCATATTTTAGATTCCACATATAAGTGATATCATATGGTATTTGTCTTTCTCTTTCTGACTTACTTCAATTAGTATGATAATTTCTAGTTGCATCCATGTTGCTGCAAATGGCATTATTTTGTTCTTTTTTTAATGACTGAGTAGTTAGTGTTCCATTGTATATATGTACCACGTCTTCTTTATCAATTTATTTGTCAATGGACATTTAGGTTGTTTCCATGTTTTGGCTATTGTGAATAGTGCTGCTATGAACATAGGGGTGCATGTATCTTTTTGAATTATAGTTTTGTCCAGGTATATTAGGCTTTATATTTTTAAAGGACCCCCCCAAAAAAGGTACATTTTAATTTTCACTAAAGTGAAATCTGTTCCCCCTGGCATGTATGTATCACATGGAACAGTTTTCAGTCCAGACTGGAGGATATTACTCTAAGTGATGCTGAGATTTCTCATGGAGGAGGGTCGGGTCGGGGGAGAGCAAAGGAGTAGAATTCACTATAAAGGAAGAATGGTGGTTCTAATCGTGCTCTCTCAGAGCCAGTGCATGTGCCTGCCATGGCAAAGGAAAGGGCTTCTGGAAGAGGATTCACAAATGAATCTTCTCTCTGAGCCTCTCGGGGAGGGGGAAGGTGGTGTGGTGTGTTGGCAGCCTCAGACACAGCCACGCTTCGGTGCCCCAGCATCGTTGCTGCTTCCGATGCTTCACACAATAAAAAAGAATCAGGAGAAAGAATGTTGCTCTTCTTGACTGCGTTTTGTGCCTTTTCTAGATCCTGAAAGACACTTCCCTGCAAAAAGTGAAACGCAACCAGAGCTGTTTGGAGCCCTGCCTGCGCCAGCTCGTCTCCTGCCTTGAGTCTTTTGTGGTGGGATCCTTGTTACCAACCTATGCTTTGTGGTTTCGTTTCCTTTCCTCCTCCCTAAAATCCTGGGCTCCCTGATCTTGGAATAATGTGTCCTGTTTTGTAATTTGGCTTGAAGACAGATTGTGGGTTTTAGTCTCTTGATTTTAAAATTTCAGAACCAAGAAGACAGCGCTTCCAGCAATCCCTTCGCGCTCCCGAACTCTGTCACGCCACCCCTACCGACATTTGCCCGGGTGACCACCGCCTACGGGTCCTACCAGGATGCCAATATTCCCTTTCCCAGGACCTCAGGGGCCAGATTCTGCGGGGCAGGTTGGTCTCTTTAGGTTCTCTGATTATAGATTTCGAGAGAGAGAAGCTAAGAATGTCTGTATAAAAATTTCCATCAGAAAATGTTTCTTTGTTTTTATTTCCTGAGAACTCAAAAGATTTCTGTCATGGTGTTATCTGAAGCCGCATTGGCATCTGGGGACACACCCTAAGAACGTTCACCAGATTTACAGACTTGACTTGTTTCATTCTGATGAGTGTGAATTTGAGTCTTGACTCAACCTATTGAAAATACACATAGGAAATATAAAGTACCTGTGAAGACTTTTTCCAAACCACATATATCCCATCTCTCCTGAATCCTGGAGATTCTTATCTTTGTTTTTATTAAGTACGGCTGCCATTGTGAGCCTGTGTAGCTTAGGATACTATGTCTTATCCTTCAGGTATATTGAGGTAGACAAAAGATTGACCAGTGCTTTCTTAGGATTTCCCATCACCAGCTCATTGACCTTGATGTGCACGTGTGATGTCTCCTTTGACAGGGTACCTGGTGTATTTCACAAGGCCCATGACGATGCACCGAGCAGTGTCTCCGACTGAGCCTACTCCGAGGTGAGTCTGGGAGATGCAGGTATAAGCTACATTCATGGGACAGAAATAGGCAGACATCTGGGAATTTGTCTTTGGACAATTTGTGTTAGTTATCACTCATTATAAGATTTACTCCCAAAAGATCATGGTTCATTGAATTTCACCCAAGCTGAGATTTCTACTTTAAAGTTACTACTAGGAGTTGCTTGATAAAAACTGTTGTCAAAACAAGGCAAATTCTTTTTTAATGTGCTCTTCCCCATCACTAAAGTATTATCTGAATATTAAATAAAACTAGAATAATAGCAAGAGATAATCTATAGTCCCGTAACACTAATAGGCCACTTCTAACATTACCACACACATGTAATGTATGTGCAGCCATCACTAGAGTCAATTCTAGAACCTTTTCATTATCCCAAAAAGAAACTTTGAATCCCTTAAGGGTCACCCCAGTCCCTAAGTCCCCCATTCCTCCAGCCCTGGGCAAACACTGGTCTGCTTTCTGTCTATAAATTTGCCTGTTCTGGACAGTTCATATAAATGGAATTGTATGTGTGTTCTTTTGTAACTGCCGTCTTTCACTTAGTATATTTTCAAGGATCATACATGTTGTAGCATGTATCAGTACTTCATTTCTTCTTATTGCCAAATAATATTCCATTACATGTATATACCATGTTTTATTTATTCATACATCAGTCATTGGACATTGGGACTGTTTCCACTTTTTGGCCATTATGAATAATGCTGCTATGAACATTCTGTGCAAATTTTGTGTGGATATATATTTTTTCATTTTTCTTGGATATATACCTAGGAACTGAATGACTGGATCATATTGTAAATTTTTTTCTTAATTAATACACTTTATCTTTTAGAGCAAGTTTAGGTTCATAGCAAAATTGAGTGCAGAGTACATATACCCCTGTCCCCACACCTTTACAACCTTCCCCATATTAGTGGTTTTTTAAACTTAAATATTATGCTGTAGACTTCTGGTTCTGCAGTGTGATGACCAGGATAACTTGGAAACCCTCCTGCTACAAACACCTGGTTATACTGTATATGATATAATTAGCATACTTAATAATGAATAGCTAAGCTAACAAGAAAGAAAGGACATTGCACCAAGTTCATGAGCAGGTGCTACGGCTGTCCTGGGAGTTTGCCAGTTTCTGCAGTAACCCAAGCAGATGAGAACTTGGCCCTACAAGAAGTGGGAGTTAAATGCCAGAGAATGCCCTACATTACACTAGATTCCTTATTTGAAAGGTTGGACTAGAAAACAATCACCTACTCTTTTTTTAAAATTTTTTAAATTTTATGTTTTTGGCTGAGTTGGGTCTTTGTTGCTGTATGCAGGCTTTCTCTAGTTGCGGCGAGCGGGGGCTACTCTTCATTGCGGTGCATGGGCTTCTCACTGTGGTGGCTTCTCTTGTTGTGGAGCACGGGCTCTAGGTGCGCAGGCTTCAGTAGTTGTGGCACACGGGCTCAGTAGTTGTGGCACACGGGCTCAGTAGTTGTGGCTTGTGGGCTCCAGAATACAGGCTCAGTAGTTGTGGCGCACGGACTTAGTTGCTCCGCGGCATGTGGGATCTTCCCGGAGCAGGGCTCGAACCTGTGTCCCCTGCATTGGCAGGCAGATTCTTAACCATTGTGCCAACAGGGAAGCCCCCAATCCCCTACTCTTAAAAGGAAACAACAGATATCTGTATCTGGACTTTGGGTCAGTGGGAAAATGTTCCTGTTAGAACATTTTTCACACTAACAGTCTTGTATTGAGGTATAATTTAGGGTACACAAATGTGAAGTCTGTACCTTGATGACCAGCACCCAGATCAGGATACAGAGCCTTGTCCTCGCTCCCAAAAGTTCCCTGGTCCCTTTACCCAGAGGAAATGATTCTTCTGCTTCCATCATTGAAGTTTAGTTTGCCTGTGCTTGAACTTCATCTAAATAGAGCCATCCAGCATGTACTATTTTATGTCTGGCTTATTTTGCTCAACTTAACGTTTTTGAAATTGATCCACGTGGTTGCATGGATCAGTAGTTCCATGGTATGAAAATAATATAATTTGCTTATTCATACTCCTGTTGATGGACATTTGGATTATTTCCAGTTTTTATTTTATTATATGTAGACCTACACATACAAGTCTTTTTTTTTTTAATTTCATACAAGTCTTTTTATGGACATGTGTATTAATTTCTCTACCCAAGGAGTAGAATCCCTGGGTCATAGGATACGTGCGTGTTTAATTTTATTAGAATTGCCAAAAAGTCTGTCCCTGTGGTTATGCCGTGTTATACTCTTCCAGCAACGTTTCAGAGTTCTCGCTGCTCCACATCCTCTCCAAAACTTGGTGTTTTTAGTCTTTTCAGCTTTAGCCGTTGTGGTAGGTGTGTAGTGTTATCTCATTGTGCTTTAATTTGTGCTTCCATGGTGATGACTAATGATGGTGAACAGCTTTTGTGTGCTAATTGACCACTTGGATATCTTCTTTGGTGATTTGCCTGTTCTAGTATTTTGTCCAGTTTTTTTTTAGACTGTGTTTCTTATCATCTATTTGTGGTAGTTCTTTATCAATTCTTATTGCAAACCCTTTGCTGGGTGTATGTATTGATTTTCTCCTAATCTATGGCTTATCTTTGTCCCTCTTTAATGATTTTCAATTTTCAGCAGTTTTTAATTTTGATGCAGTTCAGTTTATCACTTTTTAAGTGTTAGGGTTAGTGCTTCTGTGTCCTGTCTAAAAAAAATTTCTGTCATGAAAATATTCTGTGTTTTCTCTTAAAAATTTATAGATGTAAATTCCTTATCTAAGGTCTGTAATTAATCTCAAAGTAATTTTTGTGAGGTTTTTTTTTTTTCAGTAGAGATATATAGTTGTTATATATATAGCACCATTTATGGAAAAGATTTTGCTCTTGTTGAATTTGCATTGATACCTTTGTTGAAAATCAATTGACCGTATGTTTTGGATCTATTTCTGGCCTCTATTTTTTTCTTTGGTTTATTGGTCTCTCCTTATGCCAACACTACACTGTTAATGTAGGTTTATATAGTAAGTCTTCAAATCTGGTAATGTTAAGTCCTGTAACTTTATTATTCTCATTCAGGATTGTGTTGGCTACTCTAGATCTTTTGCATTTCTGAAAAGATAGAAATCAGCTTACTGGTTCCTACAGAAAATAGCCTGCTCATATTTTGAATGGAGTTGTGTTGATTCTATAGATCAACTTGGAGAAAATTGACACCTTAACAATCTGGAATCTTCTAGTCTATTAACACGGTGTATTTCTCTATTGTTTTGAGTCTTTAATTTCTCTCAGCAATATTTTGTATTTTCCATACACTTTTTTTTTTTAATGTGTTCCTAGGTATTGCATGTGTTTTTTTTTTTTTTTCTTTTTTTTTTTTTGCGGTACGCGGGCCTGTCACTGTTGTGGCCTCTCCCGTTGCGGAACACAGGCTCCGGACTCGCAGGCTCAGCGGCCATGGCTCACGGGCCCAGCCGCTCCGCGGCATGTGGGATCTTCCCAGACCGGGGAACGAACCCGTGTCCCCTGCATCGGCAGGCAGACTCTCAACCACTGCGCCACCAGGGAAGCCCGGTATTGCATGTGTTTTGATGCTATCGTAAATGCAATTCTATTATTTTCCAAATGTTTGTTTTTAATATATAGAAATACAGTAGATTATTGTAGATTGACCTTGTATCTAAATTCACTTATTAGTTTAAGTAATTTATAGACTCCTTTGAATTTTCTTTGTATATAGTCATAGAAACATTCTCCGCTTCTGCAGATAAAGCATTTTTCAGTTCTGAAAGTGACCTTTGATTCCTTTTTGGAGTTTCCATTTTTTCCCCATTTTATCCATCTTTTTCTCCTGATTTCATCAAGCGCTAAGAGTGGCATCACTTAGAACTATGGAAAGATCCAAGCCAGTATGGTTAATTGTGCCTTTTCAACCACAGATCTCTGTCAGCTTTGTCTGCCTATCATACTGGCTTGATTGCGCCCATGAAGATCCGCACAGAGGCCCCTGGGAACCTCCGTTTGTACAGCGGGAGCCCCACGCGCAGTGAGAAGGAGCAGGTCTCCATCAGCTCCTTCTACTACAAGGAGCGGGTAAGCGGCTGATCCACGGCCTTTGATTCTTATCCCTTCCCCAGATTCTTGTCCTTGGCCTCCCTGCCTGCCATGCACAGCAGCCAAATTAGTGATCCCCCTGTGGTCTTTCCCTTTCATACTTAGTGTGTTAGAGAAAGACCGTTGCTTTGTTCCTTTTGGTTGGTTTTTAACTACTGTAAATTATATAGGAGGGGGAGGGGTGGTTGGTTATTATAATCCGTACTCTTCCCTCCCCTTTAACCCTGTCCTGTGATCCCCATACATGAAGTCGATTCCCATCCTCTGAGATAGAATCATGTAGCTTCAGGTCTTCCTGGTTATTCTGATGTTTGTCACCAAATTAAGGGATGCTTCAGAAGGCTTGGGATCCTGATATATTTGGAACTTCATAGTTGTGGGAAGTTTTCAAGTTGACCTCTAAGAGGTTTTATACTTTTACAAAGTCTGCACCGAAGTACCCATTTGAATGGACTGGTTTATACAAAAATCACCTGAAACTGTCCTTCTGTTCCTGGGTTCTTAAGGAACTCATCGTCCCTACAGTAGCTATTAAGCTGTCAGAAGCCTTTGGTGACGACAGTGTAGAGAATATCGGCAGAGCGTGGGAATGATTCTGAGAACTTTCTGTATTATCAGGTTGAGTCTGGCTTAAACTGTCTTTTAACTGACGTGATGTATTAACTGGTTACCACTGAGCTACGCACAAACTCAGCCCTTAGGAATTCTTTGTTGCTCTCTCCCACTAATTGAGAAATGATGGATTGCCTATAATTAAAATTTGGTTTTTTGTTAAAAATTGAGTTATTTAAAATAAAACCCCAATTTCCAGCAGGTGTTGGAGGTGTCTTCACTTTGATTGCAGTGTAGTGTCTAACCTTCCTGGTTTGCATGATGTTGGCTGTCGCTGACTTTGTCAGGTCTTAGGGTTGTATGTGACAAATGAGTGGCAGGAACTGATGCTTGAGGCATGACCAGTCTTGGGCAAAACGTTCAGTCAAATAGGGAAAATGATTTTTTGGTTGCCTTTCTGGCCAGCTCCATAGTCCCTTTCTTTGCATCTCTGACGGAGTTCTCCACCCCACCGCTGCCTCCCCCCACCCCGCCCTGTCCTGCACCTGTCACAGAACTTATTAGAACACTTTTATCTTCCCAAGTCCTTTACATTCAAAAAAAAATTTTTTTTTCTTTTTCTGCAAGCTAGTGGGTAACTGGTGAGAAGCTTTGATAAACTGGTTGGAACTAAGGCATTTTATTATTGATGTAGTAGCTAAACAAACTCAAGGTTGAATAAATGTAGGAATTTTCTTTAGCACCAGGGCCAGGTTGAGGAGACCTGTTAGTCAAAGAGGCAGTTCTGAATTCCCCTTTGCATCATGCCCCGTGCTTCTCGTGCTTGGGTTCAGATTGGGCAGCATAGCTGGGACTTGCACTTTTGACCCTGTGATAGTGTGTAAAGGTCGTGTTTCATCAAAATAACTCCAGTTCCAAGAAGGAGGCTCTCCTAATACAGAAGCATTTGTAAGGCCTACATTTATATTTTTGATGGTCTGGACTCTCTTTTACGACAAACACACTGTAATCGTGAAGAGGGAACAAAGGCACATAGATAATTAGCTCTTATCAGACAGGATATGCTGGGGTGTGGAGGAAGGATTGTGATATTTCACTTTGGGGTGATTCCCAGCGTGCTGCTTCTCCCCAGAAAACAGGCCATTGTAGTCCCCTAGAATGACATAGTAAGTGGTCTCTGAATTGTATTTCAGACAGTGAGCGAATAAAGTGGGGGGAGGTAGTTTTATTATAATTTCATATGAAACTTTTGTATTGATGTATAGCCTATGTGCAGAAAAGTTCACAAATCATAGGTCTATAATTCAGTCAATTAGCAATCACAGGAAATAGACTGTTCCAAGACATAGACTATTCCAAGAACCCTAGAAGCCGTGGGGGAGGGAGGCACATTTTAATGTATGACACATAGTAATTATTAGGTTAAATCATATGAAACTGCTGATGTTTGAGCATTTTTGACCTTAAGAAAAAGTTTCACATGGTTCAGCCTAGTAAGAAGTTAAAATCAGTTATCAATAACTGGTCAGTCAGTTATTTTGTGATGAATCTAAAATAAACTTGTAAACTCTCCTTGAAGCTTGTTCGTGTCCATCCCATTTACATACGGCATGGGGAAGGAATTACAGGAATGAAATATGGCCATCTTATTTTCCTCACAGAGGACGATAACAGTTTTATCCCTCGAGAAGTATTTTCTGATTCTTGGGTGTCTAGTTTCAAATGTCAAATAATATCACTTCTATTACTTTTGTCCTGGAAACGATTCCAGTGTACTAAATTTCTCTGTGCTTAAGTCTTCATTTTCAGCCCAAATTTTATCTCCTGCGTACTTTTATTCTTGTTTAGATCTCTACCCCTGAGAGCTTTAAGAAGAAAGGAAAAGAATACAACTGCATTAAAGTATAACAATGAAAGAATTATAGAGTATTTTGGAGATTGCAGAAATATCTTTCTAGAGCCGTTGGGGACTAATACTCATTTTTCTTGTTTTTGTGTTTTTACCCTGCCCTACTTAGGTCATCTTGTTTTATCACCCAGAGGTTCTCCAGATGGAATTCCAGTGTTTGCTCTTAAAATTTTTTTAAATGTGAGAGATATAAAAATAAATTAATAAAACCATTAAATTTCATATAAGAAGTTAGAAAGCACAGAGAGATGCTAACATTCATTTGGTAACTGGACCTTCTATTAATAGCTGATGAAATATTGTTTATTCTTAGGGTAAATCAGAAGGCCCAGGACTTAAGATAAATATCAGGCATTGCCCTGTAAACATTTAAAAAATTTTGCAGCTTCCCACATTCACTTCAGTTGACATCACTAAAATAGCTTTAATGTGAATAACTGAGGAGGCCTTGAAGTTAATAGAGTAATTTCTGATTTCGCGAAACAGTGTTGTATGCTCCCAGTTTCACACTGATGCTCCCGTGGTTAGCGAGAGCCCTGCGGAGCATCACCCTTCAATTCTCTCAGGCTCTCACTTCCTCCTGGCACCACTCTGAGGATGGTCCTGCAGTCCCAAGGTCAAGACTTCAGTTTCCCTGGCGCCCCCCCAGCCACACACCAAAAACAATTCGGTGTTGAATCTCTTGAGGAACTTCTTCCTTTTTAGGAATGAGAAGCTTCTCGCACATACGTATGCTTTTGAAGAGGAAGCAGAGTTCTCCACCTGTTTCCTTTTTTTTGGCTGCGCTGGCCTGTGTGGGTCTTAGCGCAGCATGTGGGATCCTTGTTCCCGACCAGGGATGGAACCCACATCCCCTGCATTGGAAGCATGGAGTCTTAACCTCTGGACCGCCAGGGAAGTCCCTCCACCTGTTTCTTACGATCTTAATTCTTGTAAGAGAACCACAAATCTCCGTCGTAGTTCCTCTGTCAGAGCTGTGTGGATGTCAGCCTCCTGATACCTTGAAATGTGTTTCGGACTAAAGGACAACGGCATTGAAGCTGTGTATGGAGTGTGATGGGTTGGGAGGGGGGTGAGGGAATCTAAATACTGCTGTGCTGAGTTTCAGATTTTTCAGTCATTCCCATCCCAATTTTCCAGTATATTATGGTACCTTTGAATCCATCAGATGTATGGGAAGCTTTCATTTTATTCTATATTTTTTCCCTTTTAATTTTCTTGGTGTTTTTCTTCCCTCCTCGTGGGTGTAACGTTTTCACGCACAGATGTCTCCTCGCTCTGCCCGGCGACGTTGGTCCATACAAGCAATTAACGACTTCCCGGTACTGTGCGCTGTGCAAATGCTCTCCTTAACTAATCCTGTCTCTGCCCAAAGGCCCAAGAATAAAATGCCACCTGCCTGGCTTTGAGGAACCTGAAATGACAGGCTGGCTGGTTTTCAGGACCAGCATAATCAATTTCTCACTCTTGGGAGTCAGGCACCAAGGACTGCCTCCTGGTTCTATCAGTTTCAAATGGGTGAATACTGATATCGTTAAGGATTGTGAATGGACTTCTTTGAAAATGACGCTGAATGCTGGATTTCTTGGAAAGAACCCCAGTGATAAGCCTTTAGCTCACCTGATTTCACTTGGAGTATTTGTATAATTTCATAGAGCTTTCAAAAGCCTACCTTTGGCATGGCGGGGCAGCAGAGGAAGATATAAGAGGCTTCTACCATTTTGTCTCCGTTTTTATCGTCTTGCTCGAGTTCAAAGAGGGAGGTGCCCACCTGCTTCATTGGCATGACACCGAAGCTAGATTTTAATCCTTTGGGAATTTCCTGGAACAAATTTTTTCCTTGCCATCAGTATTTTGCATTGACAATAAAACCTCTGCAATGGACATCTTCTCTTCCTTTTCTCTTGCTTACTCTCTCCTCTTCTGTCTTCCTCTCCCACCCCCTTTGTGTTTCAGTCGTGCCATGGTGACCTCAGGCTGTGCAAGGCAGCTTTGAGGCTTTTGTGTAAGTTTCATTTGGTGTAAAAAAAAAAAAAAAAAAAAATTAGGGGCATAGTCCTATAGCCTTTTCATATAAAAACCGGTTGAAATCAGGAACCTTGATTAGCAAGTTCCACTGCTGCCCAACAACCTGGGGGTGGAGCTGCCTCCGTGGCCATCTTTCCTCAGAAAGCCTGTCCTACCAACCCAACTGCTGCGTTTCCACGGATTTTTCCCAGAAGTCCCTGCTCCTGCTGCTATTTAAAGAGGAACTCATTTTGACTCACTGCCCACTCTGATGATGATTATGCATTGTCGACGGGGTTGCTGCGAAGCAGTTGGTGGCTTATTCTTGGGCTGTTTTTACATTTAACCCATTTATTGCCATCGATGTTGCCTCCGATTGTAGCAGTAACACTGGTGGTTCAGTCGCAAGCTGGCTATTATTGGTTGTCATTCAGTGCTCTCTGCACCAGTGCCTCCCCGCTCCCCCCGCCCCTCCCTCCCCACCCCGATCCTCCCTGTCCTGTTTCCCGTAATTCCATGAACACCTTCTTGGTCTGTTCAGAGGAGCATCCCAGTCTCATCGTGTGATAACTCGTCTGTCTTGCTTTGTCTCTCCTCCCTCGATCCCTGCTCATGGAATCTGTGGGGAAGGGGTGTTTTCTATCGATGGGGCATTGAGATGACCTAAGAGAAGTGCAGAGTCCTTCACCTCCCAGAGGTACCGATTTTACTGCACAGAAACGTATCCATATTTAAGCCCGTCAGAGTGGGACTGGAGCAATGCAGGAGGTTTTAGGGGGCTTTGGGGGCCCCTGTGCCCTTTTCTTACCTGGAAAGGTCAGCCACACCTCATCCCGGTGTGTCATTGTTGTCGTCACCTGACAGGTGCTCAGACTAGAGAGGTTATTCTAAAATCTCCAGCAAGATACTAAGGCAAAGAAATCTTGGGAAGGTGTGGATGAGGTATGAACCATTTTTGTTGCCAAAACACTAGAGGAAACACTGCATGCTTCTTAGGGAGCACCTGGGTCCTAGGCCCTGACACCTGATTTGAGATCTACCACATCTTTGTTTAGGCAGCCTTGTTGGATTTGAATCCCCAGAATAATTTGCCATGAGACAGGTTTACTGAGTGACCTCCACAGCCTGAAGGGGAGATAGTTCATATTTAAAAGCCATCAACCTCCAAGTTTGAAGAAAAAATGTTTTGTGACCCCCCCCTTAAAGATTTTTTATAATGTTTTATAGTTATTCCTTGCTGGATTAAATGAACAAAAACAGCTGTCCCTTAATTGCTTTCACACTTTGATTCTTGGTGGCAGCTATCATTAGGGTGATCCTGTGTTAGGGAATCTCCTTCTACTGTAGGCTCAAAGGCAGCTTATCAAGGTCCATAAAGCACCACCTGTGCATCAGTACAGATCAAACAGAGAAGCACCTGGAAGCCTGGTGTCTCAAGAAGCTGACAAGGAAGTCCCAGGAAATACAGACAGTGATTTCTGTAATTCTGTGAAGGGTAGTTGCAGAAAGCTGCCCAGACCACTATCTTCACATTTTCATCAAGGACTTATTGATGACTCACACAGGCCCGTTTCTGCCAGTCTCTGTCACCCAAGACTGCAAATGGGAGAAGAGCCCTGAGACGTCTCTTTGGACCCTGAATTTTCTTTTCTCTGAATGTGTCGAATCCTAACAAATCCAAAAAGGAAATTAAACGGCGCGAGGTTCAGGCTCATGAGCCCGGCCTGAAACACAGCACCTTGGCCTGAGCCTGGCGTGTTAAGCCCTGTAGCCACAGGAGCTGCTTGCCTCTGCACGTTGCTCTGGCTCAGCAGTGCTTGGCAGAGGAGTGACTTTAGAAGTGAGTAATTGTAGACAGTGGTGTGTTGGACAGCCCTCACTGGAATCAGATGATCTCCGTATATGCAGAAATGGATCTGTTTTTATGTGGACCAAACTATTTACATATTAACAGGTAGCTTAGTCAGGACTTAAGTTTCCCCCCTTTTTAATCTAAAATCATACCCTTGAAAGCAGGTTAACAAGTATGGACTTAGCAGCCTGAGAACCTGTGTTCAAAGCTCAGCTCTTAGGAGTGTGGCCTTGAGTAAGCTCACATCCTTACTGGTGAAGTCCAGGCCTCTCTCATTTCCCAAATACAGGCTCCTCTCTGGCCATTGTAGGGAAGGCTCTGGGGAAATAAGATAATTGCTTGTGATCTTCTTCTACATCCATTACCCAGGTCCCTCTGCTCAAGTATTTTTGACATTCTGAAAATGATCCTTTTTAGAAATATTTCAAGTCTGCTAGGAAAAACATTCTGACGTGAGCTAGTCTATTTGCAAATGAACCACTTTGGGCACATGGGCCTTAATATTATGCTTTCATTGGGTTTGCTTAAAAAGTCAGGCGATTGTGGATGTTTCCAGTGTGGTCTGAAAGCTGTAGACCCCACCCCTCACGAGGTGTCCATTGGTTTCCACTATTCAGTTAAACGGATCTGTCGTGAATTGCTCATTGTTGAAGGGCTTCTTATTTTCTCTTTGTAATAAGGAGCCAGAGTCAGTGCCTGGAACTGTTTTAGAAGCCTTTCAACAAACCTGGAAGACCCAATTAGATGGATCCTATTTGATTCCAGATGGAATCTTTTGAATGTAGATCTTTTCCTTCTGCCTTTAAAAAAAAAATCCAGTACCCTAAATCTCATTGGAGATGACAAATTATGTGGGGCCTTGTGGGTATGTCATTTCCCGGGATTCTTAAACTTCCAGAAGTCTGGATGAAAGTCACAGTGAAGTGAATTTATGGACTGATGCCCTCCATGTTCTAGTTAACCATGTTGTGCTGTCCCATCACTGCGGGGTCGGTGTATGCGGAGTTACTCTCTGTGAAACCGGTCCTAGCGCTCAGGGCACGTGTGACAGCACAGTCTAATGTCGGTAAACGCTGCCTGGCTCCAGCCCATGCTGACAGGCCGTTTTTCTTGTTAGCACGCTCGCCCCTTACTTGCACCCACATCGCAGTTCTTTAGAAAATAACCAAGGCCAGCAGAGAATTGAAGGGCTACTAGCCCCCAAGAATAGATGCAGTTTCCTCTTGTGTTGCAGAATAATGACTTGTGTATGGATGCATAGTAACTGAACTGCTTCTAAGACCAAATAGGTTAAGGTTCCAAATCGATAGCATATGTATTTACAAACGATGATGAACAATTCAAATACTTTAGCTAAACATCTACATTTACCTGCCATGCACTGAGTCCGGGTGTCCTGGGTTTAGCAGGTTCCATGCCGCTTACTAATCCTATGGGAAGTTACGTGCGTTGGACAACTTTGGGGGTTAGATGGGATGTGAACGGTCAGAAATGCCTGGATATAGACCATGACTGATTTATGGAAGAGTGATTGTATCAAAATCACTGGTGGAAAACGAATTTATCTATGAACCATCTAAATAAGAATATACTCTACATGCCCGAGAGTTTATGGACATTTATAATAATTACAGCTTTTTAAATTGCACTTTTTCAGTTGACACTTTGCAGTCTCACCTTTTCATTGTCCCCTGATTAACCTTGTGAGATTGGAACCACAGAGCTTATCATGAGCCCAGAGTTACCAGTGAGCAAAGAGAGCCTGAATTCACCACGAAAAAGGAATGTGCCTGGGATCGCAGTGAGCCAGGGCATGTGTTAATAAGACCAGTAAGACTTGGTTTTCTGACTCCACATTACAGGGCCCTTTCACTGGTTCCTTTTGCCTCCTTTGTTAATAAATATGTCACTTCCCTCCTGAGATGAATCACTTTGGCGACCCCCTTTCTAACTTCTGGCAATAAAATAAAATAGAATATTGCTCCCTTGGCTGGTCGTCATTTTGAAGATACCAGATGGGGCTACACTCTCATAATTCTCATTTTCCGGGACATCTCTCATTTCCTGGGACATCTCTCATTTCCCACATACAGGCTCCTCTGTAGCCATTTGTAGGGAAGGCTCTGGGGAAATAGGATAATTGCTTATGATCTTCCACATCCATTACCCAGGTCCCTCTGCTCAGGTATTTTTGACATTCTAAATGATCACTTTTAGAGATAATTCAAATCTGCTAGGGAAGACAGGGTAATTTTTCTTGAGCTGCTCAGTTTCTGTGTCTGCCTCCCATAGATGAAAGTTTGCAGATCCCACACTGCTGCGTCTGAATTAAATTTCAACAAATCCAATTTAAATTGTCTGAAAAGGAAAGAAAAAAAAAACTTTAATTAGTTTCAAGCAAGAATTTTGAACCTAGGGCTGAACCCAACCTTAAAAGTTGCTCTTCTCCCACATTTTTGTGGTCTTTACTAACTTATTGCTGTTCTTTCTTTTTTAAATTCTGGCTTCAAGGTGTTTTTGAGCACCTGCAGAATGTATATAGCACTGCAGTAGGTGCTTATTTTCCTCTTAGGATTCTGGGCCATGAGCTCAATGCCCTTTGTCATCCTTTTATTTTCTACAGATGCTGATTCATATAATTGTGGGCATGATGTAATGCAAGGTCTCTGCAAATTACCAATGACCCAACTATGGTGTGCTCTGCAAATGTAGGTTTCCATTCATCGAAGTCCCCATTAGTTATATCTTGTCATTTCCCCCAGAAATCAAGGAGATGGAAAAGTAAGCGTGAGGGATCGGACTCTGGGAATCGACCAATCAAGGCGGCTGGGAAAGTGATCATTCAGGATATTGCCTGCCTTCTTCCTGTTCACAAGTCATTGGGAGAACTATACATGTAAGTTCAGAATTTCAACTATGCCATGCTTCCCACTTAGACATGAATATCAAAGTTGTTTATTTTATCTTATTATATTTTTTGGCCGTGCCTTGCAGGATCTCAGTTCCCTGACGAGGGATTGAACCCAGGCAGTTGAAAGCCTGGAATCCTAATCACTAGGCCACTGGGGAACTCCCTTTTTATTTTAGTTTTTGAGATACTGGAATCCTTTTTAGAAGAGGCCCAGTGCATTAGCTTTCTTCTGCTGCATAGCAAATGACCACAGACCTAGCGTTTAAACAACACACATTTATTATCTCAAAGTTTCTCTGGGTCAGGAGTCTGGGCATGGCTTACCTGGGTCCTTGCTCTGGTCTCCCCAGGCTGAAATTATGAAGTTAGCCGCATGGTGGTCTTAACCAATGCTCAGGGTTCTCTTCCAAACTCATTCAGGTTGTTAGCAGAATTCAGTTCCTTGCAGCCGGAGAACTCAGGGAATTTCGTCTTCTCCAAGACCAGCGGGAGTGTCTCACTGATGCTCCTCTGTCTTTCTAAGGTCTCATCTGATTAGGTCAGGCCCACCCAGGAGAATCTCCCTTTTGACAATTACGGGAGTGATATGTCATCGGTATTGACTGGTCTTGACCCCGTTTAAAGGGAGGGTTTATACAAGGCCTGTACAGCAGGGGCCAGCAATCTTGGGCACAGTCTCAGGATTCTGCCTCCTGTACTTAATACGTAAAACAGTTTAAAAGCAGAGCTACTTTGGTTGAAGGGAGCTGGGAGGTGGGTGACAGGCACACAGAAGCTGCTGACCTGTGGTTCCCCTTCTTCCTGAACTTGAACACATAATAAACAATATTTATTTTGTTGTTTATGTACAACACATTACTCCTTGTTAGAAACTACGGTCAGCATTATACATATCTAAATCAATTTTTATTCAACCCTTAAGCCTGGGGAACTCCCCAGAAAAGCTAGCTGGCCAATTGTTCTTTGAATCTGGCCTCCTCTCCTGACTTGGAAGAGGTAAGCAATTTCACCTTCCCCAGGCCTGAATTCACAGTGTAACATCAGCTGTAGGTAAGCTTTTTCTCCATGTTACGTAGAAAGGGAGCTTAAGGCCAATACGAATAAAACATTTTGAGTGACAACCAAAGAGGCAGTTTTTAGTTTATTTGTTAAACCAGGAGTAATTGATTCAGAAGTCAACTGGAAAGAAACTTTTTAATTCTTCTTAAATTTCAGATTGAATGTGAATGATATTCAAGAAACATGTCAGAAGAATGCCACTTCTGCCTTGCTTGTTGGAAGGAAGGATCTCGTCCAGGTATTTTCCATTCCTTTTGTTGGAGATCTGGATTTTTCTCTTGGAGCAGGTTCCTTTCACTTTATTGTTGTGGTTTAGTGACATTTCAAGGTGTACCTCCTATTTTGTAATTTCTTTCCCATTTTCTTTGCCAAACTGTAGGGCTAGAGCAGCTTTTTAAATCCCTTAGATGTTTTTCTTATTAGTGCTTAGTTGAGGTCCTAAAGCATTTACTAAGTGTCTTTATAACATCCCTTTTCTATTCTAGGGCAGGGTGATTGTTAGTATGTAAATGTGGACGTCTTTATCTTTGCCATTTACACCCTCAGTTCTGTTTTGTTTGTTTTTTACTTTTAAAAATGCTTCATTTCATAAAAGGTTTACCAAGGCATTCCTTAAGATAGAGACACGTTCAGTTTTAAAACAAGGTGTTGTAATATTACAAGAATTAAAATTTCCTTCATCTTTGCAGAAACGCATCAGTGCTTAAGCAAGTTGCTCCTATATTGGTGAGGTTTTTTGTTTTTTAGTTATTTATTTATTTTTGTTTGTTTGGCCGTGCCACGCGTTATAGTCCATAGACCATGCAATTTACACATTTAAGATGTACCATTCAGTGGCTTTTAGTATATTCACAGCATTTTGCAATCATCACCATAAACTATTTTGGAACATTTCCTTTACCCTGTAAAGGCACCCCACACCCCTTACTTGTCACTACTCAAGCCCCTCTTCCCCCATCCAGCCCTCGCCAACCACTAATCTATGTTCTGTCTCTATTGCATCTTTTATTCTTTAGTGTGAGGATTAGATTGAGCAATGGAAACTATGAGCTGCTGTCCTGTCTGCTCAGTTTTTCCTTGTAACCCTCCAAATGACCCAGAGCTAAGGCCTCCCCTTGATTTTTATCTGATTGAAAAATCCCTAAGATTTCCTTTTGTCTCCTAGTAAACACCGTCAAGTCTCTGCTGCAAACCCTTTTAAGTGAAACTTAGAGTCATGGATTTAATCTGTTTCTCTAAGGACCCAGCCACCTAAAATTCTGCAAACACTAAGAAGGCAAAACAGAGTAGTGGAAATAGTGGGGAATTTCTAACAGGAGACGTCAGCCCGACTCTGCTCCGTAGTGGTGTAACACTGGGCCAAGTATTTCCGACTCTCTCAGCCTCTGTATATTGGTCAAATGAGACCCAAGAGAATAATTGCCTCATAGGGTTGATGAGAAGATTGGTTCACGTGCTGAAAAAACATTATCTGAGGAAAAATTACTTCCTAAAGTGTTTTTTTTTTTTTCTTTTAAGTTTTTAGGACTTTTATGGCAGGGTTGATTTGGAAGTTCAGGCTAGTCCGAGTGAAGTGGAAAGACCCTTCCCTGGGGTTCAGACATACCTGGGTTTACATCTGGGCTCTGTCCCTTTCGTGTTGTGTGATCCTAGGCAGCTACCTAATCATTCTGAACTTCAGTTTCCTCAACTATAAAGTAGGAACAGTACTTCTAAGGTCCTTATGAGAACTAAATAAGGTAATATGCATACAGTTTCCATACCTGTATCTGGTAGATGTAAATACCCAGTATGTGGCAAATTATTGCTGCTCTTCTTGCAATTGCAGTCATCACTGTGGTGTGGTCTTCCTTAACGGACCGGAAATGACATCAGTGCAAACGCTTGGAGAATTTGTTGTTGTTGTTCTTTTTGCACATATTGAAGATGATGTGTCTACTGTTCTGCATAAGAGTTACAGGAATAAGCCTGTCACCTATTTCTGTTGAAGGCACTTAGGAAACGTGTATTACAAGTGAGGAAATAATGGGCCCAAGTTGTCGGCCAGGGTAGTAAACATCCTTTCCTATCCCAGAAACCTATGAACTTCTTCCAGCAACCATCCAGGTGGTCGACTGATCATAGAAATGAATATTTTTCTTTTGAACCAATACTCGTGGGGGTTATTTAAGTATACTGGAGCCACACGATTTAATTGATTTTTTAAAAACATATCTGATGTGTTTCTATACCTGTTTTTCAGTATTTTTATTTGCTTATTCTTTCTTTTCTTCTATTTTAAACTCCTTGATTCAAAGTCTGTATCTTCTTCCTTTCGGGTTTTTCTCAGAGTCTAGTAGTGTTTTCCAGTTGGTGGGCATACAGTGATGTATTGCTAGTAAGAAAGATTTCCCAAAAATAATATTCCATTAAAAAATATATATATATATATTTATTTATTTGGCTGCGCCGGGTCTTAGTTGCGGCGTGTGGGATCTTTTAGTAGCAGCATGCGGGCTGCTTAGTTGCAGCATGTGGGCTCTTAGTTGTGGCACACATGTGGGATCTAGTTCCCTGACCAGGGATCGAACCTGGGCCCCCTGCATTAGGAACGCAGAGTCTTAACCGCTGGACCACCAGGAAAGTCCCCAGTATTCCATTTTTAAAGGTATAGAGGGGAGGGGACTCCGTTGATGGTGTAATGTATTTATATTTAGTGTGTGCTAAATCTTGGATCTAATAGACACGTCATGGACATTAGTTTCTGCTTGAGGACTCCAAGCCCCGTGAGGTTTCAAGTTTGGGGATATTCCTCAGATTTGATGTCAACCAAAAGAAAGCCGAGTCTATTTTTTCTTGGCCTATTTTTCTGTAACTTCAGAGAGTATACTGAAACTTTTGTAATGGAAGGTTTTTCATTATTTGGGCAAAGGACAATCTTAAGTGTGATACCGAATGCATTTTTTTCTCCCTGCCAGTTCACTAATGAAGCAGCAGAAAAAGTCACTTGAGTCAGTGGTTAAATAGACCATGCAGGGAAGTTGTTGCATGGTGTCATTCCTCTGTCGTCTGCTTCATAAAAGCTTTTAAGGCTAGTGTTTCTCAAATGTGCACACAAGTCCCCTGAGAATCTTGCTAAAATGCAAATTCTGCTTCAGTAGGTCTGGAGTGGGGTGTCAGACTCTGCGTTTCAGTAAGCTCCCAGCTTTGGCCGCCCCCAGAGTAGCAAGGCTTTAGGCTGTGTGTGGAGGAGGAGGTGGGGTTCTTTCGTGGTTCGCGGTCCTGTGCTCACCAGTCTGAGTGTGGGTATTTCTCTTTGATCCGTGCAGGTTTGGTCGCTGGCTACAGTAGCTACGGATCTTTGCCTTGGTCCGAAGTCTGACCCAGATTTGGAAACACCCTGGGCTCGACATCCATTTGGGCGACAGCTACTGGAGTCCCTGTAGGTTTTGAGAGCTAAAAGTGAGGAAAATGAGTGATGTCGATTTTAGGTCTATAAACACTTTCGGTGTTTTTGTCTAAGAGAAAAGTGCAAAGGCCTGAGGCATGAGAAGAGGAAGTGAGACCTTTCCTTTTAGGGCTGCCATAATTTCTGTACAGAACTCATTTCTTAGAGCAGAAGGAATTATACAGTATTTGTCATTTATAACAAGGATTTGGGACTCATGTGTCCTTGAGAGATTTATGCTTTGGCCCAGAAGTACATCAGTCTGAACACAGGAGTTTGAATTCTTGAGGTAGAAAGTTTCTTGGGTGCTACAGAATCTCGCCCCTGAGAGCAGGTTAGAGAATTGCACGTTGGCCTTCGTGTTTTCCAAAGGCCACGATGCATTCACCCTGTTAGACAGTTTATGAAAACCTTGAGTTTGTGTTTGATTTATTGCACTGAAATATGGCAAACTGGAAATACAGTGTGCAGAATGAGTCACATCCGGGAAGAACCACTTGAGGTTTCAAGACAGGGAGGCCCAGGTCCTGACAGAGAGACGGAAAAGCTCTCCTTCCTTCAGGTGGAGGTTTGCTTTACCTGCTTGCTGAGGCCAGACCTGGGACACGTGCTCACGCTTCAGGTTGCTCATGGTGCTTGTTCTACCCACTTCATATGAGGCTCACGAGATAGTGTGAAAACACCTTAAAACTATTAGACATTGCTTGGTAGGAAAGTATCAAGTCCCTGGGATCTCTACCTCACATTCTATCTAGCACAGTTGTACTGAAAGGAGCAAAGGGGATGTGAGGACCTAAAAGGTAAAACTATCCCCTGTTGTTCTTACTTAATAGCTCAGACTCATAATGCCACCTCCCGAGTCTGTGACCTGCTCCCCATACTGTGGTGGCACCGTGCTCTCTGAGCACCTCCATGTAGCCTTAGGTCATATGAATGGAGGACATAGAACCCGCCCCCCCCCCCCCCCCAGGAAGCAGTGTGATGCCTCCTTGGAGTTGGGGAGGCCGAGAGAGCATGTATGGCCTCACTCAGATGTGAGTTGAGTCTCCTTAATTCTTGAAGAAGCTCCATTCAAGTCTGAGCCCAGGCCTGGATGCCAGCTAGGAGCTTTCAGATTGGTTATATCTAGGTCATGTGTAATACTCAGATACATGTTATTCCAAAACAAATTTAGCCAAACTCAAAGTCGATCATGCCCCCGGATATGCAGAAAGCCCTCGTTCCTGATGGGGGCTTTTGAGGCAGAATCAAGAATTCTCCCTTCCTTTATGGTTTATCACAGGATATAGTTCCCTGTGCTATACAGTAGGACCTTGTGGTTTATCCATTCTATATAAATGATAATGGAAAAGAGTATGAAAAAGAATGTATATATATGTATAACTGAAGAACTTGGCTGTACAGTAGAAATTGACACAACACTGTAAATCAACTATACTTCAATAATATAAATTTAAAAAAAAATTCTGACATCCTACCCCGATGGCGACAACCCGCCGCTGTCGTGACAGTCATCCTTCCCCCTGCCCCCTTTCTCTCCAGGCTGGCTCATTACTGCCGGCTCCGGGACGTGCAGACGTTGGCTATGCTCTGCAGTGTGTTTGAAGCCCAGTCTCGGCCGCAGGGGATACCAAACCCCTTCGGGCCTTTTCCCAGCCGCTCATCTAACCTTGTGGTGTCCCACAGTCGATACGTAAGTTGGGGGTTTCCTGGTGTGAGTTTGACTTTTCCCAGAGGTCGCCATCACGGGGAACGGCACTCTCACACTGCTCCTGTTTGCTCTGCAGCCCAGCTTTACATCCTCTGGTTCCTGCTCGAGTATGTCCGACCCAGGATTCAACACTGGTGGCTGGAACATAGGTTGGTATGGCCTTAGCCCACGCTGGGTTTTTTTGGTTTTTTTTTAAACATCTTTATTGGAGTATAATTGCTTTACAGTGGTTTGTTAGTTTCCACGCTGGGTTTTTATACTCTAAATGTGGTGTGCGATTTAATATTTACTTGATGAATACTCTCCATATTTTTCCTTGTTTCTCATTGCCCCCCCCCCACACACACACACAGAGTGCGCCGCAAAGCTTGCGGGATCTTAGTTCATCTTAGTTCCCCGACCAGGGATTGAACCTGGGCCCGCTGCAGTGGAAGCTTGGAGTCTTAACCACTGGACCGCCAGGGAATTCCCCCTCTTTGCCCTTTTTTTAAAAAATTAATTAATGTATTTATTTATGGCTGCGTTAGGTTTTCGTTGCTGCACGCAGGCTTTCTCTAGTTGCAGCAAGCGGGAGCTACTCTGTTGCGGTGCGCAGGCTTCTCATTGCGGTGGCTTCTCTTGTTGCAGAGCATGGGCTCTAGGTGCACGGGCTTCAGTAGTTGTGGCTCATGGGCTCTAGAGCGCAGGCTCAGTAGTTGTGGCGCACGGGCTTAGTTGCTCGGTGGCATGTGGAATCTTCCCAGACCTGGACTTGGACCCGTGTCCCCTGCATTGGCAGGCGGATTCTTAACCACTGCACCACCAGGGAAGCCCCCCCACTCATTGCCCTTTAAATTATGATGGGGATACTGTAGTCAGCAAGGTCTGGGCTTTTCATGTTTGAACAGGCTGGTTTCTGGTCTCTCTGCCTTGCTGGGTTGCTTTCCATCTTGTAACCTTAAGAAACTGACAGTGGGACTTCCCAGTGTCCCCCCGCAAACGCTAACCCTTATCCTTTCTCCTGCACAAGCCCCTTTCCCGATCATCTGCCACTTCCTGTTACCTCCCTCTCCCCACGTACCTCCTTCAAGGTAGAGAAATAAAGCTGAGCCTGGTTCCAGGTGGCCGTAAAAGTCTGTTTAACGAGGAAGTGTATTTGTGTTTTCTGGATATTTTAAATTTCTTTTTAAAAATGATCTTAGTTTTGTTGATTACAAAAGTACTATTTGCCCAGTGAAGAAAAACAAAACAAAAAGCATTAGTGGAGAAAATAGTAATCATTGATTCCCCCACCTAGAAATAACATCTGTTAACATTCCAGAACATTTTCCTCCAATCTTTGTGTGTGTGGGGGGGGTCATTCTATATTTGTGGGTTTTGTGTTCCATTTTTGATTTTGTCATGAGCATTTTCTCATGTCATTTAAAGAGTTTTTTAAGTAATGCCTGCCTAACAGTCTACATCATCTCTACCATAATTTGCTTAATCATTATGTGTGTACTTAATTATCAAGTTACCTTAATAGTAAACACCTAGACAAAAAGGTAAGGCTAAGAAAGTGTTCTGTTTAGTTCCATTTCTCAGGATCTTCAACTTAGCTTATCTTTCTTCCAGGGAGTAAATTGGACACAAGTGCATTATGAGAGTTTTCAGGTATTTCCCATGCCTTCTCTGATTTTCATCTTCTCTTCCCATTTGATTTTTTTCAGTGGGAAGAGAGACAGAGCACATATCTTCACCCTGGGGAGAGTCCTCACCAGAAGAAATCCGATTTGGGAGTCTGACCTACAGTGATCCTCGTGAGCGAGAGCGTGACCAGCACGATAAAAATAAAAGGTAACGACCTTCGCGGGTGGGAGCTGCAATTTCATGACGCTTAGATTCTCCAAAATCAGGACTCTTAGCACATTATGTGTCATTTGTTATACTAAGTGCTGTTTGGCCTTGAGCTTGTTTCTCTTAAAGGAATTGACCGGAATTTTGAATTTGATCCAGGCTTCTGGACCCCGCCAATACCCAGCAATTTGATGACTTTAAGAAATGCTACGGAGAAATCCTCTACCGCTGGGGTCTGAGGGAGAAACGAGCTGAAGTGCTGAAGTTTGTTTCCTGCCCTCCTGATCCTCACAAAGGAATCGGTGAGTAAGAATTTCTTTCTGTTCCCGTCACTCTCTGAAAAGTCCTATAATTTAATGTGCCCATAACATAATACTTGGAATGAAGTTCCAGCTTCTCATTTATAAGCAGAAATTTCTGAAGCATTTTGAGTCTGTTTCAAGCTTCTGAAAACCCTGGCATTTCATGAGGTGGTTACATTTTTATTGTGACGGAAGAAGTTTTCCATACAATCCTCAGATATTGATTGGAAGAAGGGAGATTTATTCAGTGATTCAACTAATGTTTATCAAATTCCTCTCAGTCACAGTACTAGCACACTCACTCTTTCCCGTGGTGGAACTCACAGACCAGTGGGAGAGAAAAATATAATTACAAATTGTGATCAGTATTATGAGCAAAAAAAAGGGGTGTTGGGGCAGGGAAGCAGCGGGGGAGAATCTTAGAAGACGTGTCGAGCTGTATCGGGAAGGCTATCTGAGGAGCTGAGGTTTGCAGGATGGGGTGGAGCCACACATGCAGCGAGAGAGCAGCACGAAGGGCATCCCATGCAGAGGGAGCAGGTCCGTGGGGGAAATAACTTGTTCTTCTAAACAAGTGGAGGAAGACCAGTGTGGCTAGAGCATAATGAGTGAGAAGAGTGATGTAAAATTAGACTGTAGGATAGTCAGACTTGAGAGTCATGGTAAAGAATTTGGATTATATTCTAAGTCCAATGGTGAACTTCAAAGGACGTCAATAGGTAAGTTATATGACTTCCCTGGTGGTCCAGTGCTTAGGACTCTGTGCTTTCACTGCCATGGGCCCAGGTTCGATCCCTGGTCAGGGAACTAAGATCCCGCAAGCCGTGTGGTGAGGCCAAAAAAAAAAAAAAAAAGTAAGTGATGTGCTCTGGTTTCCATTGGAAGAGGATCCCTTTGGCTGTTATAGGAAAAAGGGTTGGAGGAAGGGTAGAAGCAGAGGTAGGAAGGCCATTTGAAGATTCTTAGAGTAGTCAGAGAGAGATGAACGACCTAGTCTTGGGGTGACATCAGTGAAGGTGGAGAGAGATGAGTGGAGTAAAAATGTATTTTAGAGGTAGACTCAATATGACTTACTGACAAGTTGGGTATGGGCTTGAGGAGAAGAGGCAAAGCTTAGATGATTCCCAAGTTTCCAGCTCAAGCAACTGGGTAGATGGTGGTGCCATATTCTACGATAGAAAAGATTGGAAGAAAATTGAAAACTCAGTTTGGGACAGTTGGAAATGTTGGTGAGGTTCAGACTATAGAAGTCATGCAGGCAGTTGGATATGAGTCTGGAGCTGAAAGGACAGTTCAGGGCTAAAACTAGGAATGTGGGAATCTTCCCCATGTCGGTGGTGTTCAAGCTGTGAGAGTTGAGTGCGTTTACCTGGGAGCTGGGGGGTGGGGTGGAAGAGGATGGGAGGAGCAAATAAGAAAGCCCACTTACTCTGGGCCTTGAGAGAATCCAGGACTTGGGGATTGAGTCTTGGAGGAAGAACCAGAAACAGAGACTTAGAATGAGATATCAGTGAGTTTTGAGGAAAAGCAAGACTGTACTATGAAAGAAGCTAAGAGAAGAGATGTTTTCTAAAGAGTGACATGGGGCTTCCCTGGTGGCGCAGTGGTTGAGAGTCCGCCTGCCAATGCAGGGGACACGGGTTCGTGCCCCGGGTCTGGGAGGATCCCACATGCTGCGGAGCGGCTGGGCCTGTGAGCCATGGCTGCTGAGCCTGCACGTCTGGAGCCTGTGCTCCGCAACGGGAGAGGCCACAACAGTAAGAGGCCCGCGTACCGGTTAAAAAAAAAAAAAAAAAAGAGTAACATGAAAGACAGATACAAGAGTGGACTGAACACACACTGATTTCCTTTCTCTCCCAGATCCTGCCGAAGTGCCTACATAGAGCTTTTCTGTAAAGACACAACCATGCAAGGAGAAGTAATGTTGGCAGTAAAACTTGGGACCTGGTGGGGCAGATAGGTTAGTGATACCTGATCTCACGGGGAGAAAGCTGAACCCTGAACTGGCCGGCAGAAAAACAGCAACGCACATGGCAGAACCCCCAGGTGGCTCAGGAATTAGTGGTACCACGTACCTCTGCAAGTGGCATGAAGATGAGGTCAAAAACAGGAGTATTGTGTCATGGCCTTTCTAGGGTCCCCAGATCCCCACTCCTAGTTTGCAGAGCAGTTATCACCCTTCCTCTCCCCCAGCAGAAAACGGAAGTTCATTCTCCAAAGAAGGTGGACACATTTCCCAATAAAGGGGCCGCCACATAGCTAGCATATGAATGAGGAAAGACCCAGGAATATAGAGAAGATCCTAGAAGCTTCCAGAGAGAAAACAGGTCACATACAAAGGATAGGAATATGGATAGCATCACACTTTTCGGGAGCAATGAACTAGATACTGACAGCAGTGCAGCAGTGCCTTCCCTGTCCTCAAGAAAGTGATCCTCTTAGAGTCTCTTAGAATTCTAACCTAGAATTCTGTACCCAGGTTATCCATCAAGTGTAAAAGTAGGCCTTCAGCCTATCCAAGGAGGAGAAATAGATTCAAGCCAGGAAGCCAGGGTGTTGGGATGATGGTGAAGGGAGATGTACATGACAGACCTGAAGACAGACCAGTCCAGGTTGGAGCTTCAGAGCATTGTCTCCAAGAAGAGAAAACAAAATCTGTGTATTTCAGTATATATAGTGTATTTCAGTATTCAGTGTATTTACAGAAGATTCAGATGTTTGGAGATGAATTATCAATAAGTATGTAACTAAGCAAACAGGAAAAACAAGACTAACTCTAGGAGGAACAAAATGTGCAAGAAAGAAAGGAAGTCATCATGGTACGTGACTTGGCTTGAATAATATTTACCTAGAGAAATAATGTGAAAACAGTACTGATCCAACCAACTGATAATAGAACCACATGAGGAAGATGAGGAACAGGTGGTACATGAGTCTGGTTGGGGAGATTGGGGAATGAAAGAGCTTCCACCAGGGAAGGTCAAGAGACAGTGCTTAAATATGACAATTAAGAAATAGCTTTATGAACATGTTGTGTAGAGATAGGGAGGTAGGAGCAGAAGAAATAGTTAAGAATTTCCTCTAGAGGGTGATGGATGTGGGAGGGGAAGGGAATGCTGCTTTTCATAACACGATACATAGAATAATTTGACCCGTGCGAGTATAGTTTCAATTAAAAAAAAAACCAAACTAATATATAAATACATACATACTAATACATACATTGAATAACAAGGATTATTTTAATATGGATTATCTTTTTTTTTAATTTTTTTTTTTTTTTTAATTTTTGGTTGTGTTGGGTCTTTGTTGCTGTGCACGGGCTTTCTCTAGTTTTGGTGAGCAGGGACTACTCTTCGTTGCGGTGCGCAGGCTTCTCATTGTCGTGTCTTCTCTTGTTGCAGAGCACGGGCTTTAGGTGTGCAGGCTTCAGTAGTTATGGCACGTGGGCTCAGTAGTTGTGGCTCGCGGGCTCTAGAGTGCAAGCTCTGTAGTTGTGGCACACGGGCTTAGTTGCTCCGCGGCATGTGGGATCTTCCCGGGCCATGGCTCAAACCCGTGTCCCCTGCATTGGCAGGAGGATTCTTAACCACTGCGCCACCAGGGAAGCCCCAAATATGGATTATCGTGGTGCGCGTACGTAAAGAAATGCAGACAGAAAATGCTATTTGGGTACATATTTTTCAGAGCATCTACATGCATGAAAGTATATCAGGGAGAGATTAATGATGGCCTGGAGCAATTTGTCTTTTAAAATTAGTTTCCAGGGAAATAAATGAATCACAGAGATATGTAACTGATGTGTCCATCAATCAGTTAGACGTATTGACATCTCCTATTATAAAGGTCGTGCTGGGTTCTGTGGGCTGGACAAAGAACTGTAAGGTGTGGTTTGGGGAGGGGGTCATTCAAGAAGTCTATAATCCAATCAGAGAGATGAAACTGAAGCTCATGAAGACTTAAATGATGTTTGAGAATGAATAGTCTGTCCTAATACCATTACAAACAGTGCTACAAAATTTCAGAAAGAAGGGGGGAGTGTGGATTGTGGAAGAGTCACAGACAAAAACATTAAGTATTTCATCCTTAAAGTTTTTCCTTTGGAAGAGTCAGACTACCCAAATACAGGAAATAGCAGGTATCGAATATGACAAGGTTGCCAAGTTGGTCTCCTCCTGGTGGAAAACCAGCAGTTTCCTCTCACACTTACCACATCTGCAAGGGTCACTCCGTATCAGCAGCAAGATTTGAGGGATGCAGTTGTTTTCATTTAGGGGATTAGATATTTATAGAAAGGACTCCAGGCTTCATTTATTTTGAGGGGATAATGCTAGACAGAGTATTCTTTAAAAAAAAAAAAAGAAAGAAAAAAAAACCCTCCATATGCAAGGTGGTTTTTGTCTTTGTTTTTTCTATTGAGGTATGAGGCGCTAGGTCAGAATGGTGGTAGAGAAGGTGCAGCCCACCCCCAGTTCCTATCTGCCCACCTGAATTTTATTCAGCAACTTTCTGTTTTGGTTTATTAATTTAATGTCTTATTTACTTGGCTGGGTTTACTTACATTTGTGTAATGTGGTGTTAATTAACACACATAACTCTTCTGTGTGATTAACAAACTAGAATTGTATGACACTAAACCTTTGGAGTTAGCTTCCACCTGGAGGTTCCGTAAAGCCTTGGGAATCATAATTTGATCATTCCATGTACCAGCAGTATTTTTATTGTCCTTATTAGTTTGTTAGGAACCAAGAATGATCCATTTCGCCTCTACCAGGTTTCACCTGCAAAGCCTGTACCTGTGATTCTGTGCCTCCTTCCCTGAGATCCCCCAAGTTAATCAGTGTTCCAGGGAAAGACACTTGACAGCTTTGTGGTTTTCATCAGTGTCTTATAGTTTTCCGAGTAAAGGTCTTCTACCTCCTTAGGTAGGTTTATTCCTAGGTATTTTATTCTTTTTGATGTGATGGTAAATGGGATTGTTTCCTTAATTTATCTTCCTGATAGTTCATTGTTAGTGTATAGAAATGCAACAGATTTCTATATATTAATTTTGTATCCTGCAACTTTACTGAATTCATTGATGAGCTCTAGTAGTTTTCTGGTGGTGTCTTTAGGATTTTCTGTGTATGGTATCATGTCATCTGCAAACAGTGACATTTTTGCTTCTTCCTTTCCAATTTGGATTTCTTTTATTTATTTATTTTTCTTGTCTGTTCACTGTGGCTAGGGCTTCCAGTATTATGTTGAATAAAAGTGGCAGGAGTGGTCATCCTTGTCTTGTTCCTGATCTTAGAGGAAATGCTTTCAGCTTTTCGTTGTTGAGTATGATGTTAGCTGTGGGTTTGTCATATAAGACCTTCATTATGTTGAGGTATGTTCCCTCTATGCCCACTTTATGGAGAGTTTTTATCATAAATGGATGCTTAATTTTGTCAAAAGCTTTTTCTGCATCTATTGAGACGATCATATGGTTTTTATTCTTCAATTTGTTAATGTGGTGTATCACACTGATTGATTTGCTGAAAAATCCTTGCATCCGTGGGTTGAATCCACTTGATCAAGGTGTATGATCCTTTTAGTGTATTGTTGGATTCAGTTTGTTAAAATTTTGTTGAGAATTTTTGCATCTGTGTTCATCAGTGATATTGGCCTGTAATTTTCTTTTTTTGTTTGGTATCTTTGTCTGGTTCTGGTATCAGGGTGATGCTGACCTTGTAAATTATGAGTGTTCCTTCCTCTGTGATTTTTTGGAATAGTTTGAGAAGGATAGGTGTTAACCCTTCTCTAAATGTTTGGTAGAATTCACCCATAAAGCCTTCTGGTCCTGGACTCTTGTTTGTTGGGAGTTTTTAAATTACAGATTAAATTTCATTACTGGTAATTGGTCTGTTCATATTTTCTTTTTCTTCCTGGTTCAGTCTTGGGAGGTTGTACATTTCTAAGCGATTTTGAACACATTCCACATCCCTTTGTACCTCCTAAAGTGACAAAAGTTAGCATGTTTACCAGCATCACCCAAAGTGGATGCATACTCTTACCAACTGTTAACTGGTGGTCATGCCATTATGTGCAACAATGAGTGGCAAGAGAGAATATTAAGATTATGCTCAGTGACTTAGTGTTTTTGTATTTTTTCTCTTTGGGAATTTAAATCCATTTAGAAATTGTCTACACCCCTAAAGATTATTTGTTAGTTAAATGAAATATAAGTTCAAGGTCTTAAAGTTAATAAGGATGTTAGAAATTATGTTTAAGTGACACACTAAAAAGAAACATGATTACTAATGATGTATTGAATTTTTCAGCAAGATGACATTTTAATCATTTTACCCAGATAGAAGAGGAGAATAGCTTACCTATACAGTTATCTCAGGTGCCAAAGAACAACCCTTTTAAAAAGATGTGTTATTATCATTCAGTTTACATGAACACACGGTTTTTACATTTTCATAATTTTAAATGTTGAATCTTTTCAAACCAATAAAACCAGTAAAGGAAACTTAAGAAATATTAACTAATCAGTTTTTAATGAGAACACAAAGCAAAGTCTTACATAATATATACAGTTATGCTTTACAGAACTAGAACAAAAAATTCTTTAATTTGTATGGAAACACAAAAGACCCCACATAGCCAAAGCAATCCTGAGAAAGAAAAATGGAGCTGGAGGAATCAGGCTCCCTAACTTCAGACTGTACTACAAAGCTACAGTAATCAAAACAGTGTGGTACTAGTGCAAAAACAGAACTATAGATCAATGGAACAGGATAGAAAGCCCAGAGATAAACCCATGCACCTATGGTCAATTAATCTATGACAGAGGAGGCAAGAATATACAATGGAGAAAAGACAGTCTCTTCAATAACTGGTGCTGGGAAAACTGGACAACTACATGTAAAAGAATGAAATTAGAACACTCTCTAACATCATACTCAAAAATAAACTTATAATGGATCAAAGACCTAAATGTAAGGCCAGACACTATAAAACTCTTAGAGGAAAACATAGGCAGAACACTCTGACATAAATCGCAGCAATATCTTTTTTGATCTGTCTCCTAGAGTAATAAAAATAAAAACAAAAATAAATAAATGGGACCTAATTAAGCTTAAAAGCTTCTGCAGAGCAAAGGAAACCATAAACAAAACAAAAAGACAACCCACAGAACGGGAGAAGATGTTTGCAAATGAAGCAACCAATAAGGAATTAATCTCCAAAATATGCAAACAGCTTATGCAGCTCTGTATCAAAAAAAACCCCAAACAACCCAATCAAAGAATGGGCAGAAGACCTAAATAGACATTTCTCCAAAGAAAACATACAGATGGCCAAAAAGCACATGAAAAGGTGCTCAACATCACTAATTATCAAAGAAATGCATATTAAAACTACAATGAGGTATCACCTCACACCAGTCAGAATGGCCATCATCAAAAAGTCTACAAACAATAAATGCTGGAGGGCGTGTGGAGAAAAGGGAACCCTCCTACACTGTTGGTGGGAATGTAAATTGGTGTAACCACTATAGAGGTTCCTTAGCAAACTAAAAATCTAACAACTATATGATCCAGCAATCCTACCAGGACATATATCCAGAGAAAAACATACTTTGAAAAGACACATTCATCTCTAAGTTCATAGCAGCACTATTCACAATAGCCAAGACATGGAAGCAACTTAAGTGTCCACTGACAGATGAATGGATAAAGAAGATGTGATACGTATATACAATGGAATATTATTCAGCCATAAAATAACAAAATAATGCTATTTGCAGCATCATGGATGAACATAGAGATTATCATACTAAGTGAAGTAAGCCAGAAAGAGAAAGAGAAATATCATATGATATCACTCATGTGGAATCTAATTTTTTTTAAATGATACAAACGAACTTATTTACAAAACAGAAACAGACTTACAGATACTGAAAACAACTTTATGGTTACCAAAGGGGAAACGTGACGGGGGAAGGATAAATCAAGAACTTGGGATTAACAGACACACATTACTGTATATGATAGATAACCAACTAGGACCTACTGTAGAGCACAGGGAACTCTACTCAATATTCTGTGATAACCTATATGAGAAAAGAATCTGAAAATGAATGAATATATATATATATATGTATAACTGAATCACTTTGCTGTATTCTTGAAACTAACACAACATTGTAAATCAACTATACTCCAAGAAATTTTTTTTTAAAAAGTTATGCTTAGAGAAAGAAGACAGCTTTTTTCTGGGGGGGGGCAGGGGGGCTGCGTTGGGTCTTCCTTGCTGTGTGTGGGCTTTCTCTAGTTGCAGTGAGCGGGGTCTACTCTTCATTGCGGTGCATGGGCTTCTCATTGTGGTGGCTTCTCTTGTTGCAGAGCACAGGCTCTAGGTACACAGGCTTCAGTAGTTGCAGCACGTGGGCTCAGTAGTTGCAGCACGCGGGCTTCAGTAGTCGTGGTGCACGGGCTTAGTTGCTCCATGGCATGTGGGATCTTCCTGGACCAGGGCTCGAATCCATGACCTCTGCATGGGCAGGTGGAGTCTTAACCACTGTGCCACCAGGGAAGTCCCAAGACATAGCTATTTTTAACCCAAATTTTCAAACCAGTTTATCTCAGGATTTACTTTAACTAGGAACTACCATAAAATTTTTTCTTTAGTTACCATGTATTTAGAGTCTCTATTTGTCTGTTTTTATAACTACGTGTTGTGGTGAAGCAGAGGAGCTGGCTTTGATAGAAGAAAGAAACCAGGACCCTTCCTCTACAGTAGGAGGTGAAAGAAGAGGGAGATGTGACGAATTGGGGGTGTTGAGATGAAGTGTCCCCCATTGGAAGGCTTCTGTTTTCTTAGGGAAGGGAGGGAAGAGGCCATCGGGTGAGAGAGAGAGAGGCATGTGGGAGGGGTTTAAGAATATGGCAGAGGTGTGAGGTGGGCACCTGGGAGTCGGGAAGGAAGAGCCTGACCACTGCACACAAGCCAGGAGTCTACCTGGAGGTGCGGTCAGTGAGACGAGCATCCTGACGGTGCGCCTTCCCATGGGAACGCTCCTGGGCTGACGCGGAGGAGGCCAGGGATGGGGCTCATCCAGGTGAAGGTTTTGCCAGGTGGTACCATGAGGGAGAGAGGGGCCAAGGAGTTCAGGATATTTGCAAAAAAGTGACTATGGGGCTTCCCTGTGGTGCAGTGGTTGAGAGTCCGCCTGCCGATGCAGGGGACACGGGTTCGCGCCCCGGTCTGGGAAGATCCCACATGCCGCGGAGCCGCTAGGCCCGTGAGCCATGGCCACTGAGCCTGCGCGTCCGGAGCCTGTGCTCCGCAACGGGAGAGGCCACAACAGTGAGAGCCCTGCATACCGCAAAAAAAAAAAAAAAAAAAAAAAAGTGACCATGAAGTGGAACCGTGTAATTCAGGCTGGTCAGAGGGGAAACTACAGCCAGAGAGGGGCTGATCGCGTGGAAGTGCAAGTGGACTTTGGATAGAATGAGAGACGGTGGTGGATTAGAGGTGAGAGGACGGTGACCTGGGAGGCCAGGTGTGCAGAGGGTTAGTGGCGTGGATTTTGAAGATGCCAAGGATTGGGGTGGAGGGAAGATTGAGAACCAAGAGCAGAAGTCTTCAGAGCATGGGGCAGGGGGTGTCCAGAATGTCAGTACATGACAGTAGAGGGAAAGGGGAAAGGCTGGTGAAGCCAGGGAGCAGTAGCCTCGAGAGGAGAGTACGGTCTGGAGGCAGCCATGCGCCACCCTCCCCTCCCACCCCTCCATCTTTAGGATGTAAGACAGAGCCGGCCTTCCCTTCGGAGGAGGCCGAGACACAGCGGGGTTTGGTTAGGGCCAGGTGGTGAGGGGACCGTTCCCAAAAGAGCCTGTAGAGCACGTGGGAAGGTCTGCACTCGATGCAGCACAGCGGAAGGCGGTCTGGGAGGAGGAAGGATCTCCAGGTAGCAGGGGCTGAGCAAGGGAGCTGGGCGGTTAACGTGGGCCGCCTGGCCCCAGGGCTATGGCTGAAGCGGACAGGGACTTCGCGGCAGGCGGGGACCAGCGGAGCAGGGCGGTCCTAACCGCTCTCCCCCATGCTGGGGCAGCCCTGTGGTGGCCTGACTCCGTCCATCTTAGGCTGCTGGGTCGTTGGCAGGCAGGTAGGGAAGAGATTGTAAGACCAATCAGCTCTTGCCTGAGTGTCGACTGATCCTTCAGTGCTTTCAGACAAATGTTTGTTAACTGCCTTCTCTGCATCTGTAGCTGTTGGGGTGGAAGAGGAATGAGATGGAGCCTCGACTGCTGCAGACACTGGGGTTTCCACCCAGGGCCTCGGGGAGCAAGGCGCCTGCTGCACCCTCTGCCCGCACCCTTCCACTGTGGTGATGACAGCAGCTCCTTAGTGAGGTTGTAGAAGAAGGGGTTCTGCCATTAAAAAACAGAAAATTGAACAGCAGGGGTCTAATAGGATCCTACAGAATCCCCCAAATGAGTACCTCGTTATTACAATGCCTGGTTCCCCTTTGCAGAGCTGAACTCACCGTGTCTCTTTTTCGGCCATCTCCGCCCTTCTCCAGAGTTCGGTGTGTACTGCAGCCACTGCCGGAGTGAGGTCAGGGGCACGCAGTGCGCCGTCTGCAAAGGCTTCACGTTCCAGTGCGCCATCTGCCACGTGGCCGTGCGAGGGTCGTCCAACTTCTGCCTGACCTGCGGGCATGGGGGACACACCAGCCACATGATGGAGTGGTTTCGGACCCAGGAGGTGTGTCCTACCGGGTGTGGGTGCCACTGCCTGCTTGAAAGCACTTTCTGAACTGACAGCCCGTGGGAGTTGTGGGAAATCCCAGAGAACCCGTCAATGCCGGTTGACAAGCTCTCTGCCAGGAGAGAGGCTCCAGAACCCACCCCTAACTAGACAGGGATGTGTTCTCCTCAGAGACTGACACGGTGCCAGCTGTTCATGAGCCTTTGCTTTTCTTTTGTTGGCTGTTGGTGGCATGGATGTTGGTGGAGGAGGACACAGGCAGATGGAAGTTTTCTTGGAGAAAAGCACCTGCCTCCAGAGCCGTGTTTACCTTTAAGACGACAGCATCCTTTCTGATGCCATCAGAGAGATCAAGGTTGGTTGCAAAGGATAGTCTCCTGAGCCAAAGGACAGTGGACAAATGGGCCTGTGACATAAGTTTATGCATTTATGACCTGATGGACTGTGGCCTTTTAAAATATACTTAAGTTATAAATATGTAATGTACTTAAGGATCCTTAAGATGTATTTTTCTGTTTGTTTTTTCTCTTCCAGCTATTCTCCCTTGGCTAATAAAATTCTAGTCATCGTTTGAAAAACAAAGAGATGAGGTTGAATGATATTTTAGTGAATCTTCTTTTATTCTGCTTCTAATTGAAATTAACTCTTTGGCGTAGGACCAAAGTCAGCGCTCACATTTCCAAAGGAAATGCTGATTTGCTTTTGTCATCCAGCAGGAGAAAATAGAATTTGACATTTAAGGTTCTTCCCAACCCCAAGAGTTTTTTTTTTAATCATTTCTTTTAACAAAGGAAAATGAAATTACATGGCAGCATTGCTGTGAGAGTCTCCCGTTGCCACTGTGTAGGTTGGCTGGGTTCCCGTAAGTGCCTTCACTCTTCCCTTGGGCTCCTTCATACGCTTTGACCCATGTTTATCTGCATCCACCAATTCTCCAGAATGATTCTCAATGCTTCCCATTTTGTATGTGCCAGGAAAGAGACATCTTTTCAATATTGCTACTGAAATTTATATTTATTTATTTTTAATTTTTATTTTTTTGGCTGCATTGGGTCTTAGTTGCGGCACGAAGGGGTCTTTTGTTGCAGCGTGGGTTTCTCTCTAGTTGTGGCATGCGGGCTTTCTGTCTCTAGGTGTGGCGCGCGGGCTCCAGAGCATGTGGGCTCTGTAGTTGTGGCATGTGGGCTCTCTAGTTGAGGCACACATCCTCAGTAGTTGTGGTGCGCAGGCTTAGTTGCCCCGCAGCATGTGGGATCTCAGCTACCTGACCAGGGATTGAACCCACGTCCCCTGCATTAGAAGGCAGATTCTTTACCGTTGGACCACCAGGGAAGTCCCTATATTTATTTCTTAGAATTTTACAATTCCAAATTGATTAGCTTAAGAAATATAACTCCACGTCTCAGAATGTGAAAGTGTTGTACATCACTGTGGGTTTTCTTGTTTGTTTTTGTTTTGTTCTTGAATTTTCATTCATTTATTTATTTTTTGGCTGCACTGGGTCTTTGTTGCTGCGCAAGGGCTTTCTCTAGTTGTGGCGAGCGAGGGCTACTCTTCGTTGTGGTGCGCGGGCTTCTCATTGTGGTGGCTTCTCTTGTGGAGCACAGGCTCTAGGTGTGTGGGCTTCAGTAGTTGTGGCATGTGGGCTCAGTAGTTGTGATTCACGGGCTCTAGAGCACAGACTCAGTAGTTGTGGTGCACGGGATTAGTTGCTCTGAAGCATGTGGGATCTTCCCGGACCAGGGCTCGGACCTGCATCCCCTGCATTGGCAGGCAGATTCTTAACCGCTGCGCCACTGGGGAAGTCTGCATCGCTGTGTTTTAAACTACAGGTCAGGACCCATTAATAGATTGTGAAATCAATGTAGTGGATAAAAACCAGAATTTTAAAAAATGAAACAGAGTAGAAGAGACGTATCAGAACTTACCAGACATAGGGTAAACATTGTTTTCTGTAACTTGTTTACCAGTGTATACGCACACACCTACATATGCGTATAACAGATCACAGTGTAAATTCCTTGCTTCCTGAGAGTTGTGGTCAAAACGTTTTCAAAGCACTGTTTTGGATGATGCTTATATGAACATCATCCCTGTGTTACTGGGCACAAAACACCATGACATAAGAAAGGCCTGGGTCCTGTGCAGTGAGAGCAGAGGTTTAGCCTTGGGCTATGATCCGAGGTAAGATGCCAGCGTCTTTGCAGAGTGGGCTGAATAACTAGGTGTAGTAGGTACATGGGAGGTGGATAAAGGAGGCGGCCAAAGACATCGGAATTTGTTCACTCTTGTTCACTTGTTTATATTGACACTGCTGTAATGGCACCACGGGATAAGTCGAGAAGTTTTTACAGTAAGTCCCGTATGTACGAACAAGTTCCATTCCGAGAGCGCGTTCGTAAGTCCAATTTGTAAGTCCGACAAAGTTAGCCTAGGTACCCAACTAACACAATTGGCTATATAGTACCGTACTGTAACAGGTTTATAATACTTTTCGCACAAATAATAATAAAAAACAAACACAAAAAATAAAGACAACATTTCTAATCTTACAGTACAGTACCTTGAAAAGTACAGTAGTCCAGTACAACAGCTGGCATACAGGGGCTGGTATCGAGGAAACAGGCAAGAAGAGTTACTGACTGCAGGAGGGAGAGGAGGTGCGAGACGGTAGAGCTGAAGGATCGCCAGCAACAGGAGATAGAGGGCAAGCTGCAGTTTCACTCACGCCTGACGTTGATGGCAAAGGTTCTGGTTCCTTGCTGGACTGAATTCTATCTACTCTCTTGAAAAAACGGGTAGTAGCTCTTTTTTCTCATCATAGATGACACGGAAGCACTGGATTGCATTCTGAATGGCTGCTGCAGCCTTCTTGTACCGTTCTGTGTTCGGGTCCAGTGCCTCCTCAAATAAAGAAAATCCCATTGCCATTTCCTCCGTTGTGAATCTCTTCGGTTCTTCAGTTACTTCTTCCTCTTGTCTCTCTTCGTCCTTTCTCTGGGCCTCCAATTCCATCAGGTCTTCATTAGTCAGCTCCTCGTGTTACCCAGCAACAGCACTCTACAGTAAAGTCCACAAAAGCACAACCACTTGTAGAGGATGCACGCACGTGACAGTGTACGCCGGACACGTGAACTAACTTACTTGATTGGACAGGCACGTCCTCATCTCTGAAAGTTTGCAACTTGAAGGTTTGTACGTAGGGGACTTACTGTACTGAGGATCTGTCACGTTCCTCAATGAAGTCACACCATTTGCAGAGAACAATCTTTTCCTGTTCCCCCAGTGCTTGAGCTCATGTCCTTTGACTCTGTTCCCTTATGGCAGTTATCATTATTTTCCAGTAAGACTTGTGATTGAAAAGCGGTCAAAACTTTCAGGAATAGATAAATGGATGTGAACTCGGCCATTACTTTGAAAATATGCAGCTAATCCTGGGAGACTGGTTATTACCTCCCGAACCAAGTAGCAGAAATCCCCAGCTTTGCCACCAAGGGGGATGCCTGTTAGCGTTTGGGAAGTCCTGTATGGGAAGGCCCATGGATAAATCGTTTAATTTGGACTAACAGAAAAAAAGGTAGGAAAAGCACAGACAGGAGTATCCGGCTTTTCCTTCTATCATAAAAATATTCCTCTTATAGTAACATAACTCTCATAACAATCTCTTAGTACTATCTTTATTTGGCTACGTTCAGCCAAGATACAGTATAAAGGATGCGAAGCGATTAGATAGAAATGATGTCCCTTTTCTCACTGAGATAAGCTTTGCTGTCACGGCTCTGGATTGCCACGCAGGAAAGCACTCTCTCTCACTCTCTGTGCTTTCAGAAGATAGAAAGTATGGCCTCCATAACCTGGCCCTCCCTGCTAGATGCCTCTGTGTCCAAACTGGGAGTAACTCTGGTTTAAAGGCCTGGGGCCAGGCCAGACATTAACTGTCTTCTGCCACTATCTTGATTTAGAGAGAATCGTGGATGAAGAACACCTCCAAAACCGTCTCTGTGTTTTTTCTTCTTTTTCTAATGGAGATCAGAAATGGAAGAAAGGGAGAAAAGATCAACACTGGTATCCAAAATAGGTGGATTTGCTTTCCTGTCAGGAAAATGTCCCACTTTTCCCAGCAAACCTTGCTGGCTTTTAAGAGGCTTGGGCCAACCTGTTTCTTAATCAAACATTTTTCCTTCCATAAACATTTTGGACACAGACGCAACAGAGGTAAAATAGCTGTGCAGTACAAATAGAAGATATACTCTTTCTTGTTTTAGCCACAAAAAGCTTTTATAGAGTTGGAAATCCTGAAATAGAAATGGTCGAAGGAATTCCAGGTGAAATTTTTTCAGAGCCTAGAGCTTTCTGACTTTCTACCTTTTTAAATCTGAGAAACTGTTAACACTAGGTGGCAGCAGAGATCTAGACTTGGTGAATCTGATAGATTCCTAAGACTGAAATGAGGTTGCCGATAAAGATTAAACCAGACTAGTCTATACCTGGTTCTCCAGTTGTGAAAGGAAAGATCTGCTCGATTCATCTAGGTTCATCGGTCCGGTGATTGAACAGATATATGCCATCGGAAAAGGAAAGCTAGTTGAAGTCCTGCCCATCACCTCCTCTCGTATGAAAATTTCTCACACATCATGGCGTTCCCTCTACCTACCTCATTATGTCCTTTCATTCAAAGATCAACTTTGGGTTGGCAAACATTTAATACGTCTCAATACATTAATACTTAAATAACGAATTTTTTTTTAAAGGACAGATTCTGCTTTTCCACCCATCCACTTAACAAGTATCCGTTCGGTTTCAGGCACTGTGCTACCCTTTGTAGAAACATGCTTGTTCATTAGACATGATTCCTTCTGTTTCATGACCTTGCATTTTAGTATGCGCTATGCTTATAACGAAGGTCTTCTGGGTTAGAAATTTGGAGTGGTGGAAATAGGGGCTGTGAATCTCAAGACCTGTGTTCCCACCCCAGCTTTGCTGTGTGACTGTAGTGCAGGCACAGAGCTTCTGTAAATCTCTAATTACTCACCTATTAGGAAAAGGGGCAGAACTATTTCAGGTGTTGCAAATTCCAAAGCTTATGGGGATCAGGCGCGTACCAGAAATACAGGAAGCAAGTGGATGTTATGATTTGTGTTATAAAGACACTTTAAGTGGAATTCTTTAGAAAGACATTTTGCATATGAAGCACATTGGACTGTTTTCTCTTACACAAAGAATTTGTCTTCTCTCCCATTTTTTTTCTTGAAACCCTCAGCCTTCTAGATCTTCCATCTGTCTTCCCGTGTTGGTAGAGTCACAGTGTAAAGCGTTTTAGTTCAGCCACAGCCGACTCTACCACAGCTGGGAATAATCAGTGAAAGAGCAGTAGCTCACAGGATCTAGGAGGGCTGGAAATCAGGCTTGGGGGTCATGCAGCCAAGAGGAGTGTTAAAATACAGGATGCCCCGGTCGATTTGAATTTCACTTGGAACATACAAGTTGTTCATCTGAGGTTCAAATTGAGTGGAGATCTTGTATTTTTTGTTGTTGTTTGGCTGCGTTGGGTCTTCGTTGCTGCGCGGGCTTTCTCTAGTTGCGGTGAGCGGGGGCTACTCTTCTTTGCGGTGCGCGGTCTTCTCGTTGCAGTGGCTTCTCTTGTTGCGGAGCGTGGGCTCTTGGGCGCGCAGGCTTCAGTAGATGTGGTACATGGGCTCAGTAGTTGTGGCTCGCGGGCTGTAGAGCGCAGGCTCAGTATTGTGGCGCATGGGCTTCGTTGCTCCACGACACGTGGGATCTTCCCGGACCAGGGCTTGAACCCATGTTCCCTGCACTGTCAGGTGGATCCTTAACCACTGAGCCACCAGGGGAGTCCCAGATCTTGTATTTTTATTTGCTAAATCTGGCGATCCTCACCAAGGGTCGTGCTTAAATTATACCCTGAGATGATTCCAGCTGCTGGCTCCAGCAGGGCCCCCACTTTGGGCATGGGATGCCACCCCTCCAGGTCTCTGCCAGCTCTGACTCTGAGGTCTCACCCTGAATCTGTTCCTCATGGCTCCTTCTTTGTATCACCTGTCCAAAATGAGGTCTTGAAAGGAAGTCCAATAGCCAATACAACAAAGGAAAGATGCCGCATCTCACGGGTAATCTGGGAAATGCAAGTTAAGATGAAAGATAGCATTGGTGAGGCAGTACGTACAGTGGTAAGAGCCTGGACCCTGTGGCCTGAATGTGTGGATTGCATCTCAGCTTGCCTGTATCCTTGGCACTGTGCCTCACTTTCCTCTTCTGTAAAGTATGAGTAACAGTACTTACCCCAGTGGGGTCATTTTGAACAATATATTTCTGAACTTCCAGGATTGCTTCAGAGTTCATTATGCTCTGGCATAGAGTTCTTTCTGCTCCCTTGGCAGGGTCTCCTAGAGAATGAGGGGTCTCCTAACTGCCTAATAATCAGCCTCGCCACCACAATTTACTTTGGAAACCCTCAGGACTCAATTCGTCATGTCCTGTAACCTTGCTTATGTCAACAGAGAAAGTTAATAAATGTATGTCACTCGGCCAGATGATCAAGGTCAACAGTGACAGTGATTAGTCATGTTGACAGTGTGATACGATAATGTGACGAATAGGGCATTTTGCCTCTATGGTCATCCTCTCCCAAATCCATAAGCCCAGTCTAATCATGAGAAAAACATCAGACTAATCCCAACTGAGGGACATTCTACAAAATACCTGGCCAGGACTCCTCAAAACTATCAAGGTCATCAAACAAGGAAACTGAAAAACTGTCACAGCCCAGAGGAGCCAAAGGAGGCGTGACAACTAAATGTAACGTGGCATTCTGGATGGGACCCTGGAACAGAAAAAGCACATTAGGGAAAAACTAAGGAGATCTGAGTAAAGGATGAACTTTAGTTAATAATAATGTACCAATCAATATTGGTTTATTCATTGTGACAAATGTACCATATTAACATACAGAGTTAATAAATAGGGAAACTGGGTGTGGGGTGTCTGGGAACTGTCTGTAGTATCTTTGCAATTTTTCTGTAAGTCTAAATCTCTTCTAAAATAAAAAGGTTATTTAAATGAATTTCAGTAAGGAATTTTAAATTCCTCTTAGTGACAGTAATAACTTGCTTCCAAAGCTATTCAGAAGAGGTAAGGCAAAGTTTGAAGATGTACTGTACTCCCTTTTCTATTAACATATTCTTAGGACTGCCTGTTTCACATGCACATACAATATTCATTGTCATTATCATGATTTTAAATGACATGTGCTGATATTTCTAAATAACTGAATCAAAATTGTAATCATTCCTGATGTCCCCTTGTTAGTTCCCTCAATTCTTAGCTTGACATTTTAAGATCAAAGAGTAATCAGAAGGGAATTCCCTGGCTGTCCAGTGGTTAAGACTCTGTGCTTTCACTGCTGAGAGCGTGAGTTCAGTCCCTGGTCGGGGAACTAAGGTCCTGCAAGCCATGTGGTGTGGCCAAAAAATAAAATAAAAAATAGACAAATTTTGAAAAAAAGAGTAATCAGAAAGTGACTCCCAAGCACTGCTCAGTATATAATTAATCTTTCCAATTTAGGCTGCAAAGCCAATTAATCACTCTTAGACATAAGGATAAACTTTTGAAATATCAACCATCCCTGTTACTACCTTGATTTATTTAATTGAGTCACCATGTTCAGAAATGGCAGTAACCTTGCACTCATGGTGGACTGGCACACACACAAAAACACGCACAGGAAATGTCATTTTTCCACCCATCAGACTGGCGAAGATAAAAAAGTTGAAGCACAAACGTTGGCTAGTGTGTGGGGAAGCATGCAGCATTGTATACTGCAGGTGGGAGTGGTAATTGGTGCAGCCTTCTTAGAAAACAATTTGTCAATAGCTCTCAAACTGTTCACTACCCAACCCTTAGACTCAGTTTCCTTTTTAGGAATTTATTCCACAGAGGCAGTTACACAAATGCACGAAAACGCTTGTATGAGCATGTTTATTTTCACATTGTTTATTATAGTGGAAAAAATGAGACAACCTAAATGCTCATCAATCGGGGACTGATTAAATAAATTGTGATGTGTTCATACAATGGAATATTATGTCACCATTGGAAAAACATGGATGCAGGGTGTTTGTGCTGCTGTATATATTATTAAGTGAAAGAGCATACTGACAAACTGTATCGAGTATGGTCCTGTTTCTGTTTTTTTAAGTGATATATACATATACATTTATAAAGGCATAGAAAATTTCTCAAAGGATACACTATTAAAACGTAATGTTCTCCGGAGAATAGGGCTGGAGGAGTTTGGGATGGAAAATAATTTTACTTTGTATTTTTAATTTTTTGTACTATTTGTATTTTTTAATATGTTTACTTTGACTTTTTAATGTAACAAAAACAGTAACATATTGTAAGGTTTCCTTGTCAAAAACAACGAGCAACCTTTTTAAATATAAAAAGTTTTTATTGGCAGCTCAAGTGCTTGACTGAGAAGAATTTTGTGTATTCAAGACAGCTGGGAGCAAACCACTCCAGTTCATCAATTTTGTTTTAAAACAGGATAGCTGTATCTCGGGCAAAATGTTTACATGGGTCAGAAAGGCACACACCCAAAGAATAGGTGCTTGTATTGTGAGACTTTGTTGAGCAGGTTTATCACTCAGGTAAATTTATGGGTGTGTTTCACATTTCAGACGTGATGCCAGTTTGGTCTGAGGTATTGGCCTGAAGTAATTACTTGAAGGTTAATATTGATAGCTTAGTTAATAGGTAATGACAACTAAAAATCAGCTTTTAAAAGTCTTTCCCTAAAGAGTTTTGGCATGATGTTGATTACAATCCTTGGAATGATTATGCTGCCAAGAAAACTTGACTCTTCTTCAAACAATAGTCTCAAAAGACAATTATAAAGAGTAAAAGGAAAGAGGGTATTCTATCTCAAACAGGCTTAGCTGAAGTCTGTTCCAAGAAATTTGAATTCAGAAAGTTGGAGTGGGGCTTCCCTGGTGGCGCAGTGGTTAAGAATCTGCTTGCCAACGCAGGGGACATGGGTTTGATCCTGGTCTGGGAAGATCCCGCATGCCGCGGAGCAACTAAGCCCGTGGGCCACAACTATTGAGCCGGCGAGGCACAGCTACCGAAGCCCGCGCTCCTAGAGCCCGCGCTCCGCAACGAGAGAAGCCACTGCAATGAGAAGCCCGCGCACCTAAACAGAGTAGCCCCCGCTCGCCACAAACTAGAGAAAGCCCGCAGTGCAGCAACAAAGACCCAACACAGCCAAAAATAAATAAATAAAATAAAAATTTTTTTTTAATTAAAAAAGTTGGAGCAATGTGGAGCCAGTAATGGTAATATATTAAGTGAAAAAGACATGATAGAAGAACGTATATTTATGTTAGTATTCTAATTGTGGTAAAACAAACCAAAAAATGCACGTATGCACATTTAAAAATCGTGGAATAATAATCCCATTTCCAACTCCAGTCCTTCTGCCTCTGGGCTTCCCGGTGTAGTGAGGACCTTGAGCGCCCCCAGTTGTGGGGTAAGTGCTTGGCAGCAAACTTGGAGCACCCTGCGGTGACCCTGGAGGCTCCCTGGGCCCCGTGAGAGGAGGAGGTCTACACTAGCCTCATAGAGAGGACCTGAGTCCCTGTGGCCCCCGGAAGCCAAGGAGTTTGAACAGGTAAGCTGAGTTGCGGCAGTTACCTGAAAAAATGAGATTAGCGGTGGTTACCGAGAGCAACGGGAAATAGAGTTTGGAAAGGCGACCACTAAATCTACTCACTGTGGGAAGCAGAATCATTGAAGGTTGACCTATGAGTACGTATTTGGGGCAGGATCCATTGTTTTTAAGGTCTTTTTTCTATTTTATGGAGATATAATAGACATATAGCACTGTATATGTTTAAGGTGTACAGAATAAGGATTTGACTTACTAAATCACTAAGTGTTATTATCACAGTAAGTTTAGTGAACATCCTTCATCTCATTTAGATACAAATCAAGAATTGGAAAAAATATTTTTTCTTGTGATGAGAAACTCTTAGGATTTACTCTCTTCACTTTCATACAGCAGTGTTAATTATATTTATCATTGTGTATTACATCCCTGGTACTTATTTATCTTATAACTGGTTTTTATTTTATTTTATTTTTTAATAATATTTTAAAAATATTTATTTATTTAGCTGTGCCAGGTCTTAGTTGTAGCACATGGGATCTTAGTTACGGCATGTGGACTTCTTAGTTGTGGCCATGCCCGTGGATCTGGTTCCCTGACCAGGGATCGAGCCTGGGGCCCCCCGCATTGGGAGTCACGTAGTCCTTTACCCCACTGGATCACCAGGGAAGTCCTTATAACTGGTTTTAAAGTTTAAAGCAAACCTCTGTCAATACCACCCAGCTGAAGATCATCAGAATCACACTTCTGGTGTGAACAAGGTGAGATTTTTGCCTGTTGCAGAGAGGGAGACCACTCGCCCTGGACCCTGGGCATTGCTGCTCTAATGACCTTCTTACAGGGTTGCACTTGTGTTAGGTGATTTGATGTGAGTTCATGGAAGTGGAGGTTGTGCCTCCGGGTTGGATGTTATGTTCCTGTCGGAAGCAAGGATAATTCTGTGAATTAGATACATTAATAAAACGTAATGAGAGAGGGGGAGACCAGAGTGAGGCTACAGCTGTAGTTGGTAAAAGAAGCAGCCATCACTCATATTGGCTGAGAGAGGGGATGGCTGGTATTTTAGGGCTTGGATAGCGTTCAGCTTTTATTTGTGTTCAGACACGGTTCTCAGGTGGTCTTGTTCTCGTCTTGCTCCACATGGTCTCAGAGTGGCCCTGTCCAATGTTGATATGACATTGTCTGTTCACCAGGAGAACAGCAAGACCTCTCTCGGGGGATTCAGACCAACCTTTGGCCGTAAGGAACAGCTTTCCTCTGGTGCACCCACCAATTACAAATAAATTTTGTCAGACTAATACCACTTTCAAAGTAACAAACCAAGTTTATCTACTCAACCAAATCCTTAGCAACTTGGTAGCTTTTCTTATTCTCGAGTCATTTTTTTTTTTAACAAATGGTGTATAAAAGGGCCACAGGTCAAAGTGTTATCCGTCAGTATCTTAATGATCCCTTAACCTTTAATCAAGGGTCCTTTTATCAGTCAGATGACAGCAAGAAAAGAACTCAGGACAAACAAAAACACACTATGAAGCTACGCATTTTCTGTGGTACCTGTATATGCCTGTAAATGCATGGAGAACATTCTGGAAGAACACACGTTAAAACCGATAGCTATGATTACCTTGGAGCAGCAGGGAGACCAAGATTGGCAGTGATGATAAAAGGAACCTAACGTTTTTAAAAAAGAGACTGTTATTTTAGTTTTAGGTTCACAGCAAAGTTGAGTGGGAAGTACAGAAAGTTCCCATCTACCCACTTCCCCACACATACGTAGTCTCCTATGTTACCAACATCCCCCCCCCACCGCGCGCAGAGTGTTACATTTATTACAAATGATGAACCTACACTGATGCATCATCATCACCCAAAGTCCATGGTTTACCTTAGGGTTCACTCTTGGTGCTGTACATTCTGTGGGTTTGGACAAATGTGTAATAACTTGTATCTGTCATTATGGTATCATACATAAGTTACGGTGTCATAACTTAAATATTGTGGGAAGTGGTTTGTAAATATTTGCTAAATTGGTCTTTTTTCTAATGGTCTTTAACCAGGTACGATGTTGCACCAATAGTGCTCTTATTATTTTCAAGGTTTCTCACTAAATTCTAATTTTATGTGGAGGCTTCTGACTTCAGTCGTATTTTCTAGCCATTGTGAAATGAAAGAATGTGGGACATACATTTTTCTGTTTCCATGATGCTTCTTCCACTTAGTTCCCCATCTTTATTTTTTTTCTAGTTCACATATTTTTTTGAATTTTATTTTATTTTTTTATATAGCAGTTTCTTATTAGTTATCTATTTTATACGTATTAGTGTATATATATCAATCCCAATCTCCCAATTCATCCTACCACCCCCAACCCCATTTTTCCCCCTTGGTGTCCATACGTTTGTTCTCTACATCTGTGTATCTATTTCTGCCTTGCAAGCCAGTTCATCTGTACCATTTTTCTAGATTCTGCATATGTGCGTTAATATACGATATTTGTTTTTCTCTTTCTGACTTACTTCACTCTGTATGACAGTCTCTAGGTCCATCCATGTCTCTACAAACGACCCAATTTCGTTCCTTTTTATGTAGTTCCCCATCTTTAAACTGGTCCTTTCTGTGTACATTTCAGTTCCATTCCTGGGAACCCCCAAGGGGAAAAAAATAGCACATTTATTTTCCCTAAAACATAACTTAAATTTATCATTCCTTTCAATTAGTATGAAGGCATGCAAATTTGTTTTGGGTAATAATTAATATTCTATTTAAGTTACATGTTTACCCCTCAGTTTTTCTTAAACAACTCCCTTTAAAAAAAGTTTTTAGGGACTTCCCTGATGGCGCAGTGGTTGGGAGTCCGCCTGCCAATGCAGGGGACATGGGTTCAAGCCCTGGTCCAGGAAGATCCCACATGACACAGAGCAACTAAGCCCGTGTACCACAACTACTGAGCCTGCACTCTAGAGCCCACGAGCCACAACTGCTGAAGCCCGGGTGCCTGGAGCCTGTGCTCCGCAACAAAGACAAGCCACCTCAATGAGAAGCCCGTGCACCGCAACTAGAGAAAACCCATGCACAGCAATGAAGACACAATGCAACCAAAAATAAATAAATAAATATTTTTTAAAAACTTTAAAAAAATTTCAAATATTTACAAAGGTAAAATAGTATAATGAACTCTCACGTATGTCTCACCAGCTTTCACAATTGTCAATACCTGCCTATCCCACTTTTATCTCTATTCCTGACACCCTACCCCTCCCAACTTGCCACGGGATTGTTTTGTAGCCAGTCTCAGACATCATATCATTTCATCAATAACACTTCAATATGTATCTTTAAAAGATAAAAATTCTCTTGTGAAATCCAACCATGCTACTTAAAACTTTTAACACTGATTCCTAAAATATTCAGTTAGTTTTCATATTTCCTAAATTGCGTCTCAAATGTTTATTCCAATCCGGATCCAAAGTCCACACTTTAAATTTATTGCCATGTCTATCAAGTCTCTTTTAATCCAAAGGATCTGTAGGTTGCCTCGCTTTTCATCCTTGCAATTTTTCGGTCAAAGAATAAAATGTTTTTTTCTTCCAGTTAGCAAATAAACTATTGTTTCTGTGCAAATTATTTGTAGAAGGACATGTGTCCTGGAGAGTTTTCTGCATTCTAGATTTGTTGATTGTATTCATTCTATTTCCTGTGAACTGGTAGTTAGATTAGAGTAGGGTTTCCAGATAAAATACAGGACACCCAATTAAATCTGAATTTTGACTAAACAATGAATATTTTTTAGTGTAAGAGTGCTCAGTAGTGCAATATTTGGTCATCTTGTATTTTTATTTGCTAAATTTGACAACCGTAATCTAGAGAGTTATCACATTCAGGCCTGGGTTTTGGGCAAGAATACATTCAATTTAGTGTTGTGTACTTCTATCAGGAGACACGTAAGGTCTGGTTGTTTCTCTTCTTGTGATGTGAAAAATAATGCAAGCGTTCACGTTTTGTCAGCTGGATGCATCCGTTGTTAATACAACCCTTCAGCTTCTTACCTGATGATTTTGGCAGGTGATGATCATTGCCCAGAATCATTGCTTTATTAGAGCTTGCAGAATGATGCTATTCCAGGTGTATCATTCCTTCTGCGTTCATTAGCTAGTATTCTCTATAAAGAACTTTTGTACAGTTTATGTATTGATAGGAAAGTTAAGCTCTTTCCTTAAGTCAGAATTTTGCAAGCACCTAAGAGAGAGCCTTACAAATCTAACAGTGAAATCTTGCTATGGATTTAGATAACTCTTACAAATCCAGTAAATCAAAATATACATTCAGTAAGGGTTAAATTTTTTTTTTTTTTTTGCGGTACGCGGGCCTCTCACCGTTGTGGCCTCTCCCGTTGCGGAGCACAGGCTCCGGATGCGCAGGCTCAGCGGCCATGGCTCACGGGCCCAGCCTCTCTGCGGCATATGGGATCTTCCTGGACCGGGACACGAACCCGTGTCCCCTGCATCGGCAGGCGGACCCTCAACCACTGTGCCACCAGGGAAGCCCAGTAAGGTTAAATTTTAAAAACATTTCTATATGTTAAAAATCAAACATACATTTAGAAAACCAGAATTCTTCAGCATTGAAATGTTGACAGCACAATGAATTAGTTAAATCTTCCTAAGGATTACAATTAAAATTAGATGTTAAATTCTCTAGTATATCAGATTATCTGAAATGTTTCAAACCACTGAAAACTGAATAAAGCCTATAAAAAGAGGCACAATGATTATACAACTTTTCACACCTGGTTTTACACAGTATATATCAAAACTTTATTTCCTCACCATCTATATGTTTATTATTTATGCCTTTTTAGGATTGCAAACTCATCCACTTAGGGGAGCTGAGTAAGCATCGCTAGTTTCCTACCACACCTGAGAGTGTTTCAAGGCAAGATGCCAGAAAGGGCAGACAGAACGTGGGAACTTGGATCCACCAAACCCCATATGGACAAGCCCAGGACTTCCCATGTCTGGCTCTCAAGTCCACATCTTTGAACTGGAGTTAATTATAAATTTTTCAATTCAGAGCATCATACATTCTGGCTGTCTTTCCACCTTCATCCTTACCAATCTTTACTTTTGATGTAGGTAGATGGAATTCGGCACCTCTTCTCGTCCTCCCAACATGAGTTGTAGCCAATCTTCCCGCTGCCTGTTAAGAGCTCACTGGATTCTGCACTCTCTGTTTTGCTTCTGTATCTACCCATCAGCCCCCATTGCACAGTTGTTTGCTGACAAATCAACCTTAGAACTCCAGATGAAATGTGGAACTGTCCCTGTCAAGTTTCTTATTCTTATTGATATTTTTCAGGTAAAGAAATAGCCACTGAGAAATTAAGCAGGTGTTTCTCATGACAAGTTTTCAGCTAAGGAGCCAGGGCTATAATTCAGGAGTACTTTCCCATCATTACTAGTCAGAAGTAGGCACTGTGTGACCTGGATGCTGTCGTTGGGTGTTCGTCTTAATTGTCTCAGGCAGATGTCCTATCTACCTCCCATCTGACCTTTAATTCTTCCTTTTCTTCATATCTAAGGGTAAGAGATCAGTGAAAACAAATGAGCTCGTTTATAAAGATACCATGGTGCAACAACGAATTGATTGTGATATCTGCATATCTTGAACACAAAAATCTCTTTTTAGTCATTATTCACTCAGTTATATAAAATGCTGACATCCACTGACTTGTTGGAGTGGGCTTTGAGGCTTTCAGGTAAAGATATTGTTTAAAGTAAACTGTATTATTCCTTTTACTATTAAGCAATAAATTTCCAATCTAAAGATGGAGATTACTACTGTCTCTCAGCTCACCTAGCCCATTTCTGTTGTTGATTTGTCCTTGTTTTACAGAGTCATTTGCAGTTTCTGTTGCATTTGAAACAATAATCTACTCTGGAAACTCCTAAGTGTAAAAAAAAATTTTATGCACTTGCCTAATTCTATATTAGCTTTAAAAATTCGATATATTTCTTTAAAAGCAGAATGGAAGATAGAATCTACATTATACATTCTAGTTTGGGGCATTTATCATTTTAATAGGGGTGACTGTAAAAAAGGGCTTTAAAATTTTTTTTAATTTATTTTTGGCTACGTTGGGTCTTCGTTGCTGCACACGGGCTTTCTCTAGTTGCGGCAAGCAGGGGCTACTTTTCCTTGCAGTGTGTGGGCTTCTCATGCTGGTGGCTTGCCTTGTTGCAGAGCACGGTCTCTAGGTGAACAGGCTTCAGTAGTTGTGGCATGCAGGCTCAGTAGTTGTGGTGCACAGGCTTAGTTCCTCCACGGCATGTGGAATCTTCCCGGACCAGGGCTTGTACCCATGTCCCCTGCATTGGCAGGTGGATTCTTAACCACTGAGCCACCAAGGAAGTCCAGTGCTTTTGTTTATCTTGCTGATTGTAATAGCTTCCTTTTCCTCATGGACCCTGTTCTTATTTTAAGACTTTGTCATTAGGAGCATTGTGTGATGTTGAGAGTATAGTTGGAAATATCCCAAAGGATTAAAGCAGCCATGTCTTGGCTAGCTCATAGAGCGGAGAGGTCATAAACACCTGATGTCTCTTAGCCTTATCAAGTGATAGTTATGCATCTCGACCCTGGAGAGATTTTGAAAACTCTCAGAGGTTCCCATGGCTGGTTAGCTCTGGCTACTTGAATGCCAAGTTGGGCAACAAGAGCAAACTAATAAAATCTAGACCAGAACTAAAATTCTGTTTTCTATTCATTTGTAAAAGCATTATTGTAGGCAGCTTATGGTGTAAAATCTCACTGTGTTAGTCTGAATTATGGCCCCCTCCCCAAAGATATACACATTCTAATCCCAGGAACTTGTGAATTTGTTATATTACATGGTATCTTAGTCTGTTTGGGCCACTGTAACAAAATTCCATAGACTTGAGTAGCCAATAAACAACAGACATTTATTTCTCACTGGCAGATTCAGTGTCTGGTGAGAACTCACTTCCTGATTCACAGGTGACAGTCTTCTTGCTGTGTCCTCACAGGGCAGAAGGGGTTAGGGAGCTCTCTGGAATCTCTTTTATAAGGGCACTAATCCCATTCATGAGGGCTCCACCTTTATCACCTAATCACCTTGCAAACTCCCATCTCCTAGTACCATCCCACTGGGGATTAGGTTTCAGCCTATGAATTTTGGGGGGACATGGACATTCAGTCTACAGTACATGGTAAAAGAGACTTTGCAGATGTTATTAAATCGAAGATCTTGAGATAGAGAGATTATCCTGGATTAACCAGTTGGGCCCAGTGTAAGCATAAGAGTCCTTAGGGAGGCAGGAGGGTCAGAACAGAGAAGAGATGTGAAGAGGGAATCAGATGTTGAAGTGATGTGCTTTGCAGATGGAGGAAGGGGCCACAAGCCAAGAAACGTGGGCAGCGTCTAGAAGATGGAGAAGGCAAGGAAACAGATTCTCCCCTAGAGTCTGCAGAATAAATACGGCTCTGCCTAAACATTGATTTTTAGCCCCCAAGACCCATTCTTAGACTTCTGACATCCAGAACGGTAAGATAATTAATTTGTTTTACATTAAGGCAAATATATTTTCAAAAAAATAAGTAAAATTACAAGCACTGCTGCAAGTTTTTCCCCTGACCCAGAAAATACAAGGTGAGGTCACTGAAGCAGGGACAAGAGAGCAAAACAGCCCTGAACTCCACAGAAGGTAAATGACCTGTTTGACTGTAGCCTGACCAGCTCTTAGAAGGAGAAATTAATGACCAAGGACGTGTGAAACAAGGAAAAGCTTTCAATAGCTAGAACTGTAGCCAGGATCGCTAGTTGTGCAGATAAGCAGTTGGTATTGATACGGTGAAAGTGACTCTTGCCACCTTCGGAAAATGATGACAGTTATTCAAGGTTTACTTTCTTGGATAGGATAAGCCTTCATAATTCTTTCTCTAAGTCTTTTTAACTCTTTTTAACTTAACAGTACTTTTTTTTTTTTTTTTTGCGGTACGCGGGCCTCTCACTGTTGTGGCCTCTCCCATTGCGGAGCACAGGTTCCGGACGCGCAGACTCAGCAGCCATGGCTCCCAGGCCCAGCTGTTCTGCGGCACGTGGGATCTTCCTGGACCGGGGCACGAGCCCATGTCCCCTGCATCAGCAGGCGGACTCTCAACCACTGTGCCACCAGGGAAGCCCTAACTTTCCAGTACTTTTAAAATCAATACTTTACCTAAATGCAAGAAGGTTTAAATAAATCTATCATGAGAAGCCATAAAATAAATGAAATGATAATTATTGAATGCAATTAAGGACAAATCCTGAACTATTAGTTCCCCACATGGAAGCAAAACACTCCTGTAAGGAGTAATATGGGTCAATCCTGTTAGATTCTGCTAGTTCTAGCTAGAAATCCTTCCAAAAAGAATAATTAAAAAAAAAAAAATAGTCTTGGCTCTGTAGAAAAATACTTTCTTCTTTTAAACTACACAGATTGTCAGGATCTCAGGAAACAAGGCCAGGTTGATCAATGTTTGGGTAGCTAATAAATATCCAGGTTCTAAGTGGGTACATTTATTGAGCATTTATTGTTGATGATTAACAAGATTGTTAATATTATTTTTTTAGTAGATAAATAAATTTATTTACTTATTTATGGCTATGTTGGGTCTTCATTGCTGCGTGCGGGCTTTCTCTAGTTGTGGCAAGCGGGGACTACTCTTCTTTGCAGTTAGCAGGCTTCTCATTGCGGTGGCTTCTCTTGTTGCAGAGCACAGGCTCTAGGTGCACGGGCTCCAGTAGTTGTGGCATGTGGGCTCAGTAGTTGTGGCTCAAGGGCTCTAGAGCATAGGCTCAGTAGTTATGGCACACGGCTTAGCTGCTCCACGGCATGTGGAATCTTCCCGAACCAGGGCTTGAACCTGTGTCCCCTGCATTGGCAGGCGGATTCTTAACCACTTCTCCACCAGGGAAGTCCTTTTAATATTATTAATAATGTAATAACTAATAATAGGTAATTAACAAGGTAATTATTAATATATTATTAATAATGTAAACATTTTTACTAGTAGGAAATTTGTCCTTAACTATATGTCTCCTTTTCTCTGATTTATTCTAAGGGGTAAATATTTGGTTGCTTTATACTCATGGCATGACTTTATCACCAAATTTTGTAAGTGATGTTCAATCTTGTTTAATGGAAGAGTAAACATTAGTGATCTATTTTTCTTTTTTTTCAAATTCTAAAATTGAGATATAATTGACATATAACGTTATATTGGTTTTGGATGTACAACATAATGATTTGATATATGTTTAAATTGTGAAATGATTGCTACAATAAGTTTAGTTAACATCCATCACCTCACATAGTTACCATTTTTTTTCTTGTGATGAGAACTTCTAGATCTACTCTCATAGCAACTTTCAAATGCACAATACAGCGTTGTTAACTATATTCACCATGCTATCCATTACATTCCCAGGACTTATTTATCTTGTAACTGGAAGTTTGTACCTTTTGACCATCTTCAAAAGGTAAAAACTTTTGGGAGTTTGTACTTTTTAACCACCTTCAAAAAGTTAAACTTTGGGGGGCATGGGCGAAATGGGAAGAGGTGTCCAAATGTATTTTTAAAGAGTAATCTAATGATAATGTATAGTCTTTCCATTTTCATTTTAATAGAATATGTAAGGTTATGTGTGGTGACCATAAGAATGGAACTGGGCCCTGGAGGGGATTTTCTGAGCTCTTTTTTTTAAAAAAATAAATTTATTTATTTATTTTTGGCTGCATTGGGTCTTCGTTGCTGCGCACGGGCTTTCTCTAGTTGTGGCGAATGGGGGCTACTCTTCGTTGCGTTGTGCGGGCTCCTCATTAAAGTGGCTTCTCTTGTTGTGGAGCACAGGCTCTAGGCGTGCGGGCTTTGGTAGTTGTGGCTCGCAGACTCAGTAGTTGTGGCTCGCGGGCTCTAGAGCGCAGGCTCAGTAGTTGTGGCGCACGGGCTTAGTTGCTCCACGGCATGCGGGATCTTCCTGGACCGGAGCTTGCACCCGTGTCCCTTGCATTGGCAGACGGATTCTTAACCATTGCGCCACCAGGGAAGCCCCATCTGAGCTCTTAAATGAAGAGTTTCCAGGGGAACAACTGGCTTTTTTAAAAAATTGGAGTATAGTTGATTTACAATGTTGTATTAGGTTCAGGTGTACAGCAAAGTGAATCAGTTATATGTATACATATATCTACTCTTTTTTTTTTTTTTTAGATTCTTTTCCCATATAGGTCATTACAGAGTATTGAGTTGAGTTCCCTGTGCTCTCCAGTAGATCCTTATTAGTTATCTATTTCATATATAATCGTGTGTGCATGTCAATCCCAACCTCCCAATTTATCCTCCCCCACCTTACCCCCTGGTAACCATAAGTTTGTTTTCTACATCTGTGACTCTATTTCTGTTTTATAGATAAGTTCATTTGTACCCTTTTTTTTAAAGATTCCACATATAAGCAGTATCATATGATATTTGTCTTTGTCTGACTTACTTCACTCAAAACTGACTTTTTAAAAAAAATTTTATTATATATGTTACAAATATTTCTTTCATATTTGTTCCTTATATATATTTGTTGTTGTTGTTTATCTTTTGGCTGCACTCCACGGCATGTGGCATCTTAGTTCCCCGACCAGGGGATCGAACCTGTGCCCCCTGCATTGGCAGCTCAGAGTCTTAACCACTGGGCCACCAGGGAAAACTGGCTTTCTGAAGTCAAAAGGGAGAGACCCTGGTGGATGTGTGTATCCCCCCACCCCAGGATCGGTGCCTCCCACCCACCTCTCCCTGTGCTTTCTGCCCCTCCCGTTGTAGCCCCACCCATATTGCAGCTGGCTCTGTCCCTAGAACATAAGCTCCCCCAGGACAAGGGCCATTTTTGCCTGCCTCCACATCTCAGGCCAGGCACAATCCCAGGCATGTGGTAAGTGCTTTAACAAGTACATAGCCTCTTGGAGAACCTTGCCCCAGTGCTACAAGGTTCTCCAGCTACCTAGCTACCTAGCTCGTGCTGTCACTGAGTCTTCAAAAGGCCATGCCACCATTCTGTCAAACCAGTTGCTTCAGGATGGTGGGGACATGATAAGACCAGTAAATTCCGTGCGCATGGGCCCATTGCTGTACTTCTTTTACCGTGAAGTGAGGTTCTTAATCAGAAGCAGTGCTGTGTAGAGTACCATGATGATGGAGAAAACATTCTGTAAGTCCATGGATGGTAGTTTTGGCAGAAGCATTGTGTACAGGGAAGGGAAATCTGTATCCAGAGGAAGTGTCTACAGGCACACCTCGTTTTATTGCACTTCACTTTGTTGTGGTTTGCAAATACAGTGTTTTGACAAATCGAAGCTTGTGGCAGCCCCGTGTCGTCAGATTACGGTTAGTGGGGGTTTTTTTGCAATAAAGTATTTTTAAATTAAGATATGTACTTTTTTAAAAAATGTAATGCTATTGCACACTTAAAAGACTACAATATAGTATGAACGTAACTTTTATTTGCACTGGGAAACCAGAAAGTTCATGTGACTCACTTTATTGTGATATTCACTTTATTTTGGTGGTCTGGAACCAAACCTGCAGTATCTCCGAGGTCTGCCAGTATTGCAATAAAGACAAAATGCTGCCCCTTCCATGATGGAAACAGTCCAATGCAGTCAAGCTGCCATCAGGTGGATGGCTGAGCACCCCAGAGAATGGTTCCGTATCAAGGGCTCGGTGTTGTTCTCTGCTTCTGACCAATTGGACAGTTGGTGGTCATAGCCAGGTCATCCTCAGTGAATGCAAGTCCATATTTCTGAGCCCATGCGTAAAATTCCATCCCCGCCACTATGGCCACTTTGTTCATGAGCCCATTGGGTGATGACAGGAGTGGCTGGGGAAAGAGGCTGATTGGTAACCATGAAAAGGTCATCCCATCCACTTGATTATTAAAATCCTCTTTTGCTGAGTTCACTCTTTGGTGAGAATTCACAGGAGGCAAAAATATCTTCTTCACATTTTTTGCCCATTTGGAGAGGCCTCTCCATATACCTCTTTCCCAAAATTTCTTTGTCCCCAATTTTCCAATCATGTCCCTTCCAAGTCCCTGACCATCCAGCCAAACCATTGGCTACAGCCCATGAATTGGTATAGAATCCCACATATGGCCATTTCTCCTTCCAAGCTAAGCGTACAACCAGGTACACTGCTAGAAGTTCTGACCCCTGGGAGGATTCTCCTTCACCATCATCTTTTAGGGATGTCCCAGAGAGGGGCTCTAGTCCTGCAGCCGTCCACTTGTGGGTGGTACCTACGTATCTACAGAACTGTCTGTAAGCCAGATCTGAGTCATTACTTCCTTTGTCAGTTGATGATAGGGAACTGCCCATGAAGCCATAAGCACAGCCTGGGAGAGGCAAGACAGAGTAGCAGGGGTGGGACCACAGGCATTGGGCCACTTCATCGTGTAACTTACTTGTGCTTTCAGGGCCTGCTTGGGCCAGATCGTGTATATACCAGTTCCATTTGATGATGCACACCCAACATTATGGTTTGGTGGGTCAGATAACACCCAGTTCATGATGGGCAGCTCAGGTCACGTGGTAACTTGGTGGCCCCCATCAAGTGTTCAGTCTCTAGTAAGGCCCAGCAGCAGCCAGGAGCTGTTTTTCTAAAGGAGAGTAGTTATGTGTGGATGATGGCAGGGTCTTGCCCTAAAGGCAATGCTGTGATTCACCCTTTCTCTGCCTTTTTGTTCTATTTGCTAATCATACTGGTAAGGGTGATCTTTTTTTTTTTTTTAAAAGAAGATGTTGGGGGTAGGAGTTTATTAATTAATTTTTACTGTGTTGGGTCTTCTTTTCTGTGCAAGGGCTTTCTCTGGTTGTGGCAAGCAGGGGCCACTCTTCATCGTGGTGCACGGGCCTCTCACTATCGTGGCCTCTCGTTGCGGAGCGCAGGCTCAGTAGTTGTGGCTCACAGGCCTAGTTGCTCTGTGGCATGTGGGATCCTCCCAGACCAGGGCTCGAACCCGTGTCCCCTGCATTAGCAGGCAGATTCTCAACCACTGCGCCACCAGGGAAGCCCAGGGTGATCTTTTGATTACCCTGATTAATCTTTTGATTGAGCGATGTGTTGTTTCAAATGCTAATCTCTTATAGAAGCACTCTTACAAGACACACCCAGAAATAATATTTTACCAGCTCTCTGGGCATCCCTTAGCCAAGTCAAGTTGGCACATGGAATTAACCATCCTGCATGGTAACTATTAGCCACATGTGACTATTTCCATTTAAATTAATTAAAATTTAAAATTCAGTGTCTCATTCACACTAACCATAGTTCAACTGATCACTAACTAGTGGCCACATATTGGACAGATACAGAACATTTCCATCCTTACAGAAAGCTCTAGTGGACAGCACTGCTTTGGAGGATGAAACCAAGAATGGAAAAAACTCTCTGACTTGACAGAGATCAAAGATAAGTCTGTGGAACCATCAAGAGAAACACTCTTCTCTTAAACAACCCCAGAGTATTAGATAATGGCAGGATGATGGATGGAGGGTCAGGGAAGGGTGGTAATGTTTTTGAAACTTCAGCCAGCCTCCTCGGACATCCATATTCAGGTATGTATATGCAATTCCAATTCCTCTGCCAACACAATGATTATTAAAAATCTCCTTCTGCACAGCTTTCTTCTAGTGTGGAGGCCCCAACATTGTTTCTGAAGTTGCTAAACCTTCTGAGAATCTGATGCAACTATTATTCCCTGTCTCCACCCAACCCAGCCCATTTTTCTGTATATGAAATGAGGGACTGGGGAAAAGATTGGAAGATATGTTTGTAATTTATGTTCCTGTTTTAGGCAGAGTCACTTATCTGCTTCCAAAGACAAAATGAAAATGAATCTATTTTCTGGGAAGATGTGAGTAGATAGAGCCCATAAGTTGGAGTTTTGTGTGAGTGAACGATGGGCTTTTTGCCAATTCTGGTAGAGCTCCTATGGCCCTTTCTAGTAATAATCATTGCTAACATTTATTGAAGTGTTACTGTGTACCAGGCACTATGCTAATTGCTTTGCATACTTTATTTAATAGCAGTCCTCTGAAGAGATTACTAATGTTAACTTTTCTTTGCAAGTGAGGAGGCAACCAGAGGTTAAACACCTTTTCAAGGTCACGCAGCTTCCACCTAGCAGAGCCAAGATTTATCCATCTGCCTGCAGAGTTTGTGCTCAGAGCCTGGCACTGTACTTTTTCTTGATCATGTCCCTGGTATTGTGTTTATTATTCTGTGTTGGGTTTCATCTATCTGTTATGTGTCTCTCCTTCAAGACTGAGAGCTTCTTTTTTTTTTTAATTTATTAATTTATTTATTTTTGGCTGCGTTGGGTCTTCGTTGCTGCACACGGGCTTTCTCTAGTTGCGGCGAGCAGGGGCTGCTCTTCATTGTGGTGCGCGGGCTTCTCATTGCTGTGGCTTCTCCTGTTGTGAAGCACGGGATCTAGGCATGCGGGCTTCAGTAGTTGTGGCACACGGGTTCAGTAGTTGTGGCTCGCGGGCTCTAGAGCACAGCTCAGTAGTTGTGGCACACAGGTTTAGTTGCTCCGCGGCATGTGGGATCTTCCCAGACCAGGGCTCGAACCCGTGTACCTGCATTGGCAGGTGGATTCATTTTTTTTTTTTTTTTTTTTTTTTTTTTTTAGCAGGCGGATTCTTAACCACTGCGCCACCAGGGAAGCCCAAGACTGAGAGCTTCTTAAGCAGAAAGTCAGTGCCTTACTTACTCAAGTGTGTAGTTGATTTTGGCGACCACAGCCATTCCTATTTTTGAGCTCTCCCCGCCACCACCACTGGCTTTGTAGAGTTTACCTCCCCTGTGACAGCATCAAAGGATAAGAAGCACTCTTTCCCTGTCGCAGGCCCTTAGGGTATGGACATAGGACCTGGCTTGGCCGATCACTTCTCCCACCTGGGACACAGAATCTTGAACTAGCAACACAAAGAGGATGATACGGTTAGGCCTTGTTCACGGTGATGGTGGTAGCATCCTGACCAAATGGTTTCTGCTAAAAAATGGTGTCTGTCTTTCTGCTTGCTGACCCTCCACTGCTGCCTTATTTCCTGTCCATTTCCCAAACCCAGTTAGTTCTCCTCCCTCCCATCTATTTCTTCCAAATATTCTTTTTGTGTGTGTAGCGTTGGTTTCTGCTGCTTGCAACCAAGAATCATTACTAACACGGTCAGCTTTGTATAACCAAAGGATGAGGGTAATGCTTTAGTAACTGTTTGTTGAGTGAATGAATGAAATCTCTTAAGCTGTCAACATGTCTTATAGAAGGGTGGACTAAAAGGGGGAAATAGGCTATAAGAATATAATATGAATATGCTATAAGAATATAAGTATGTTATAAGAAAGTGAGGTAGGGAGGAATAGTTTTCTGCTTAAATTCTTCTCCTTTTAACTTGCCAGATGTGCTTGCTGTAATGTGGAAGCTCTGACAAAGACAAGACATGGGACAACTGTCATTCTTAAAAATTAAATTTTTAGAAAAGTTTTTTAAAAAATTGTCATTCCAAAAATTTTTTAAGAAAATTAAAACTTTTTAATTTAAAAATTCTTTAAAAAATTCTTTAAAATACAGTTAGAAAAGAAAATCCCTCTGCTTAAATCTGAGGTGCAGGTCTTCAGCCTCCTCTGAAGCTTCCTATAAATTCCACTGTGAGTCTCTTCAACAACTGCTTTTCAAACACATTTCTCCCTGGTGGGAGAATTAAGATCTCGCGTGCCTCGCACCATGGACAAAAGAAAAAAAAACAAAAAACCTCATTAAAGTTTTCTATAGTGATGGCATATTGTCTTGATAATATTTTGGGTATATTGAGTTACATAAAATATATTATTGAAATTAATTTCACCTGGTTCTTCTTATCTTTTTAATGTGCCTACTAGGCAATTTCAGTTTCCATTGGTGGCTTCCACATAATTTCCCGTAAAACTTTATTAGGTTTACACTTAACCAATTTATTGAATATCTACCCTGAACTGGGCCATGCAGAGAGGAATGTGTCAAGTACCACTGGAGTACACAGGGAAGAGAGCCGTGCCCACAGCATTAGGGAGGCCTTCAAGGAGGAGGTGGCATCTGCCCTGGTACTCACTCTCCAGAAATCAGCAAGACGTTCAAGGGTGTGGTCTCGCTGTGGGCTTTGCTCCCTTCGGCATTTTAAGAGCATGGAAGACAGCACCGTACACCTCTACCCTATGAAAACCTGACAGCGACACGTGTCCTGGCTTTCCAGCAAAGGGTCGAATCAAGGTAAGGGATATTCTGATATCTGAACCTTAATCTCAGTATCTGGCCCCATACGCTTAGTATTTATATCATGAAGTGAGCAGTAGACAAACATTGCTGGAAAAGTTGTTTGCCTTTCAAGGACATCTAAATAATGATTTCTAAAATATAGTGCCAAGTAAAGCATACTGTTTTTTTCTGTTTGTTTACAAATTTACTACTGATTTAATATTCAGTTGGGTTTGGGAAGTCATCCTCAGCTGCTACTGTGATAATCTTTGAGTTCTAGGGGACTTTGAAATGACATTGCTAACCAGCCAATTTGCTCTTTGGATTAAGTGTAGCTTCAGCCTGATCCCAGGGGAGCTCTCGGATGTGACATGTATCACTGAGGTTGTCCTTCCACACACAGCCAGAGGCAAGGGAGCAGGGCTGTTGTACTCCCACATAGATTAGTCACTGGCCACAGGCTTCCCTCCAAGGATGGTGCAGAACCTTCCAGGCATCTCCAGACAAAGCCGTGGTGGCCAGCCAAGGGCAGGAGGAGGGTGTAGGGGTGAGCAGTTAGCAGCCAACACCCTGGAGCTGGAGGACAGGTGCATGCCCCAGTGAGGGCATCTGGACGGGACACCAACAGTTCTGTCACAGTCACACTTTGGGAAAAACCATGGCAAGCCTCAGTCCTGCCTATGGTGTCTCCTGCGGCTGCACAAGAATCAGGCTAGTCTTTGGAGCACCTGCTATTACTCGCCTGGCCATTCCTGTTCTGGACTGTCATCACCTCTAAGGTGGAGATACCTTACCAGACGAAGGGGAAATTTCATCTTGCAGTTGCAAGACTATGCAGTCAGGATGAATGGCTCTCATCTGTGTGAGAATTTTTTTAAAAAGGCAAAAGAAGGTGCTTCCCTGGTGGCGCAGTGGTTGAGAGTCCGCCTGCCGATGCAGGGGACACGGGTTCGTGCCCCAGTCTGGGAGGATCCCGCGTGCCGCAGAGCGACTGGGCCCATGAGCCATGGCCACTGAGCCTGTGCGTCCGGAGCCTGTGCTCTGCAACGGGAGAGGCCACAACAGTGAGAGGCCCATGTACCGCAAAAAAAAAAAAAAGACAAAAGAAACCAGTGTTCACTAGCATAAGAAGCTGGCTAAAGTCACCAGGATCAATGTTAGGACCTCCAGTAGATTCAGGGCTTCAGACTCAAAAACCAGTGCTTCACCACTGGTAAGCACAAATATGATCTACTATCTATTTTCTGTGATTTTTGTTTTGTTTTGTTTTACATTCCACATAGAATTGAGATCCTCAGACACCTCTTAAACTCCCGTAGAGCTGTATGTCAATTATATCTCAATAAAATGGAAAAAACAAACCCCCCAAACCCAGTGCTTCAACAGACACTATGCTGTCTTCTAGCAAACCAACCAACCATCTAGCCAACCAGCCAATAAACAAAAAGCCCATCAAAAATTAATAAACAAAAACCCCAGGGTTTGTCCCGCAATGAATGAGGTACGTAGTCAATAACGTGGAAGAAAAAGATATTACCTTCAGATTTTCCTAGTATAAGCAAAATGCTTAGTGTTCAGAAGAGTGCTTGAGGGAATTCCCTGGTGGTGCAGTGATTTAAGAATCTGCCTGCCAATGCAGGGGACACAGGTTCGATCCCTGGTCCGGGAAGATCCCACATGCCGCGGAGCAACTAAGCCCGTCTGCCACGACTACTAAGCCTGCGCTCTAGAGCCCACGAGCCACAACTACTGAAGCCCGCGTGCCTAGAGCCCATGCTCCGCAACAAGAGAAGCCCGCGCATGGCAACAAAGAGTAGCCCCCACTCGACACAACTAGAGAAAGCCCGCATGCAGCAAGGAAGACCCAGTGCAGCCAAAAATAAATAAATTAAAATAAAATAAAATAATTTTTAAAGTACACAGTTTAATGCCTTACAGTATATTCATAAAGTCATGCAACCATCACCACAATCAATTTTAGAACGTTTGTATCATCCCCAAAATGGAACCCTGTACCCCATTGCCAGCACCCCCTGAGTGGGTTGAATTGTGGCCCCCAAAGGTATGAGATTCCATTTGGAATCTCAAAATGGGACGTTTTTTGGAACAAGTGTCTTTGCAGATGTAATTAAAGTAAGGATCATGAGATGAGATCATTCTGGATTAGGGTTTTTTAAACCAATGATGAGTGTCTTTATAAGAGACAGAAAAAGGAGAACATACAGAGACACAGAGAGAAGGCAGTGTGAAGATGCAGGCAGAGGCTGGAGTTACAAAGCCCAAGCCAGGGGCATCAGTGGATCACCAGCCAGCACCAGAAGCCAGGAGAGAGACACGGAAGGGATTCTCCCTCAGACCCTCCAGAGGGAACCAACCCTGCCAACACCTTGGTTTTGGACTTCTGGCCTCCTGAACTGAGAGAGAATACATTTCTGTTGTTTTAAGCTGCTAGGTGGCAATAATTATGGCAGCCCCGGGAAACGAATAGACTTCAACCTCCCCCTCTTCCCCTGGCTTCTGGTAACCACCAGTTTATTTTCTGTCTTTAGAGATTAGCCAATTATTGACATTTCATATACATGTCATGTAGTCTTTTGTGATTGGCTTCTTTCATTTAACATGACGTTTTCAAGGTTTATCCATGTTGTGAGATGTATCTGAATCTCATTTCTTTTTATGGCTGAATAATATTCCATTTTATGGATATACCACATTTTGTTCATCCATTCATCAGTTGATGGACATTTGGGTTTCTGCTTTTTGTTTATTATGAATGATGCTGCTGTGAACATTTATGTGGAAGTTTTTCCGTGGACATATGTTTTTGTTTCTCCTAAGTTTCATATGGAGTCATATGGTGACTCTGTGTTTAACGTTGGGAGGACTGGACTGTCAGACTGTTTTCCAAAGCAAATACACAATTTTACTTTCCCACCAGCAATTCCAACTTCTCCACCTTCTCACCAACATTTGTTATTATCTGTATTTTTTTTAAAGCAGGCATCCTTGTCTTTTTTTTTAAATAAATTTATTTTATTTATTTTATTTTTGGCTGCACTGGGTTTTCGTTGTTGCACACAGGCTTTCTTTAGTTGCAGCGAGGGAAGGCTACCCTTCGTTGCGGTGCATGGGCTTCTCATGGCGGTGGCTTCTCTTGTTGCAGAGCACGGGCTCTATGTGCGTGGGCTTCAGTAGTTGTGGGACGTGGGCTCAGTAGTTGTGGCTCGCAGTCTCTAGAGCGCAAGCTCAGTAGTTGTGGCACACAGGCTTTGTTGCTCTGTGGCAGGTGAGATCTTCCCGGACCAGGGCTCGTACCCATGTGCCCTGCATTGGCAGGTGGATTCTTAACCACTGTGCCACCAGGGAAGCCCTATCTGTATTTTTTTGATTAGACCTGTATCCACACCACAAGTCCCCTTGGCCATACACAGCCTTCTATGTTGACACCACAAGCCCCCTCACGGCTTCGGCTTCCTCACCATGTGTCCCTTTGGGCACACATGGCCTTCCATGTCCATGTAAGTCCCCTGGGCTAACACAGTTTACTGTGTCCACAGCATGGAGACCACGGTCTCAGGTATCCAGAGCCTTCTACGTTGACCTCATGGGTCACCTCAGGTACTAGAATCTCTACCTCCCTGCTAGCATTTGCCTTCCAAACACAGAGCCTTCATGTCCAACACAGAAGTTGCTTCAGGTACACACAGCTAGCTGTGTTCACACAATTCTACTCAGGTACACAAGTCTTCTGTGTCTCCATCACACATCCCCTGGGTTACACACAGCCTTCTTTGCCCAAACCGAAAGTCTCCTGGTTACAGACAGTTTTCTGTGACCACACCACAGGTCTCTTCAGGTACTCAGAGCCTCCTGTATCTACACCACAATTTCAACTGGGTACAACCACCTTGTGTGTTCCCCGGCGTACAAAGAGCCACCTATGTCCGCATCACAAGTCCCCTCAGGTACGCACAGTCTTTTTTCGTCTATACCACGATTTTCCTCAGGGACACACACCACAAGTCCCCTAGGTGCTCACAGCCTTCTATCCACACAGAAAGTCTCCTCAGGGGCACACCGCCTTTTGTGCCCACATCACACGGGGGCACATGTCGACACGTCTACCTCCACACCACCACATGTCATCTTGGAAACAGACAGCTTTCTTTGTATTTCTTTTGCTGTACCACACAGCATGTGGGATCTTAGTTCCCCAACCAGGGGTCAAACCCATGCCCCCTGCAGTGGAAGCACGGAGTCTTAACCACTGGACCACCAGGGAGGTCCCTGGAACAAACCCTTTCTGCTTCCACTCCACATGTTGTCTTGAGCGCACACACCCTCATATGCACAGCATGCATCCTCTCGGGGACACACAGCTTTCTTTGTCCACATCACGAGTTTCCTCTGACACCCACACAGACTCGGGTCCGCAGCAGACATCCCTTCGAGTTCACACAGGCTTTTTTTTTTAACTACTGAGTCTCTGTGCCCTTGGGTTTACGCAGCCTTCTGTGTCCTCTATCCACACCACAAGTCCCCTCAGGGACACACCGTTTCCTGTGTCCACCCCACAAGTTGCATCACATCTACACAGCCTTCCACTCCCCCCCTCCACAGAATTCCCTCAGAGACACACAGACCTCCCTGTCCACATGCTAAGTCCTCTCAGAACACACACTGTTTTCTGTGTCCAGACCCAAGCCACATCTGGCACACACAACCATCTCTGTCCACAACACAAGAGCCCTCCGGTCCTTTCACCACCAATGTCTACACCGCTGTTCCCCTGGGTACACAAGCCTTCTGTGTCCACACTACCAGCTCTCTGGGTACACATCCATATCCACACCACACATCTCCTCGTGTCTATACAGCCTTCTGGAAACACACCACAGGTTTCCTCAGGAACACACAGCATTCTGTGTCCCTACTACTGATCCCCTTGGGCAGGTACACACGTCCATACCACAAGTCCCCTCAAGAACGCAAAGCCTTTCATGTCCACACAGTAAGCTCTCTCAAGTGTGTACATCCACATCACAGCTCCTCTCCCCACACACAGCCCTTTTCCTCCACACAGGCCTTCTCAGACACAGCCGTTTGCCTCTGTACCACAGGGCTCCTCACGGGCACCCAGCTTCCGCTCACATGCACACGTCTTGGATACACCTGTGTCCACACCATGAGTCCCCTTGGAAGCACACAGCCTTCCACGAACACACCACAAATTTCCTCCCATGCTCCCAGCTTCTTGGTCTCAGGCTTTTGCAAGGACTTCCCTAAGCAATTAATCACATAATATTTATAAAACTCAGGATGACTCAAATTCATTGTGCTAGTACACCAGTCGCCACAGGCTGGTATTCTGATCAAGTTTGTTTTTATTTTATTTCTTTCTAGACCTACATCTAAACTGCTGGCTTCTGTGGCTTTTTCATGTCTGGAAACAATTCAACTATTGGTTAAGTTTAAACTGGCTTGTTCAAGCAGGTTTCATATGTGATATTATCATCTTAAGTGGCATTGTATAATCAAATAATTGGGCATTTCAAACTCCTCTTTTCAGTGCGCCTTGGCTTTTTTTTTTTTTAATTAATTAATTTTTTTTTTTTGGCCTCGCTGCATGTGGGATCTTAGTTCCCTGATCGGGGATTGAACCCACGCTCCCTGCATTGGGAACACAGAGTCCCAACCACTGGATCGCCAGGGAAGTACCGAGTGTGCCTTGGCTTCTTATTTGCAGTTTGGAGGTTCAATGGTTAGAAGTTTCAAGGTAGCTTTAGAGGTTGGGTGGGAAAGCCAGCTGCCTCCCTCAGATGCTCTGGAAAGCCTTGAGCTCCCCAAAAGTAGGGCCTTGGGGTCACCACTCATCCATTTGGACCCAACACTCTCCAAGCAGCACACTTCCTCCAATCAGATGGAAGTGGCAGGAAAGGAGCAGGCACCAAGCCCCCTAGAATGAGGATTATGAAGACCCTCACGGATCGGGCACTGGCTCCAGGACTTTTCAGCGTCACCCTGAGGCAGGGATAGGGAAAGTCAAAGAGGAGACTGGTTCCATCTTGCCCCTGCCCTGCTCCTTTTCTCACACTCTGATCTTCCAGCTCTGCCAAGTTCATGTTGATATCATGTTTTCCCCATCACTGTGGACCTGCCAACCCACGTTGTTAATAGAGAATAATTTTCCTCACACCCTCTTAGAGAAAGAAAAAAGAAGATGGACTATGGCAAACTGCTCTCCTAGACGGAGTTTGACTTTGGAACATCTTCAGTTAGGAAAAAAGCCAAATGTTTTCTGTAGTCAAACAATACTCTTCCCAGTTGGCAGTGAAAGCAGGAGAGAGGTGGTCATCCCACGTGGTCCTTGTTTAGAGCGAGCAACAGAGGAGCTGTGACTAGGGGTCAGCAGTCTAGCAAGAAGGGCAAGAGGGATGATGCTTCCACACCCAGACCCTGGGGTTTGAGCTGGTTCTAGCCTTGTCATTTGTGTCCAAGCTTGGACTTGGGTGACTACTGGTCTGGGAACTTCCCCACAGTTACACAGAACAAATCCTCTCTCTAATCTCCAACCAAACTGAATCCATACCCCAAAGCCAGCCTCAGAATAGACTTAGTCTTAGAATATTCTCCATCAGTGATTCTTCCCGATATCCCTTTCCCACCCCCAACCTACTTATTCTGAACCTGACTGGCTTAGGTGTGCTAAAGCAAGTGCTAACAGGATTAAGCAGGTTTCTTTATGGCAAGGTGTCTCAGAACCTTTATTTATTTATTTTTTGCGGTACGCGGGCCTCTCACTGTTGCGGCCTCTCCCATTGCGGAGCACAGGCTCCAGACACGCAGGCTCAGCGGCCATGGCTCACGGGCCCAGCCGCTCTGCGGCATATGGGATCTTCCGGGAGCAGGGCACGAACCCGTGTCCCCTGCATCGGCAGGCGGACTCTCAGCCACTGCGCCACCAGGGAAGCCCCTCAGAACCTTTAATATGCATTTTGGTCCTTTAGGAGGGGAACAGAATTGGCAGAGCTGCTCCCACTTATTTGACCATGAAACTTATTTCTTACAGATCTTTTTATAAGACTTGTGTGGGCAGGACATTATTATTAGATGGGTTTTCCAGAAGCAGGATCTGAAAGGGTGGTTGTTGTGCAAGAGATTTACTGAGAGAAGGGGTTCCAAAGAAACATGTAAGGCGGAGAGGGAAGCAGGATAGGGCAGGGGGTGAGCCAAGGAAAGACATGAGTGTGGATTAAGTGTAGCTTCAGCCTGATCCCAGGGGAGCTCTCGGATGTGACATGTATCACTAAGGTTGTCCTTCCACACACAGCCAGAGGCAAGGGAGCAGGGCTGTTGTACTCCCACATAGACTAGTCACTGACCACAGGCTTCCCTCCAAGGATGGTGCAGAACCTTCCAGGCATCTCCAGACAAAGCCGTGGTGGCCAGCCAAGGGCAGGAGGAGGGTGTAGGGGTGAGCAGTTAGCAGCCAACACCCTGGAGCTGGAGGACAGGTGCATGCCCCAGTGAGGGCATCTGGACGGGACACCAACAGTTCTGTCACAGTCACCCTTTGGGAAAAACCATGGCGAGCCTCAGTCCTGCCTATGGTGTCTCCTGCGGCTGCACAAGAATCAGGCTAGTCTTTGGAGCACCTGCTATGACTCGCCTGGCCATTCCTGTTCTGGACTGTCATCATCTCTAAGGTGGAGATACCTTACCAGACGAAGGGGAAATTTCATCTTGCAGTTGCAAGACTATGCAGTCAGGACGAATGGCTCTCATCTGTGTGAGAATTTTTTTAAAAAGGAAAAAGAATCCGGTGTTCACTAGCATAAGAAGCTGGCTAAAGTCACCAGGGTCAATGTTAGGACCTCCAGTAGATTCAGGGCTTCAGACGCAAAAACCAGTGCTTCACCACTGGTAAGCACAAATATGATCTACTATCTATTTTCTGTGATTTTTGTTTTGTTTTGTTTTACATTCCACATAGAATTGAGATCCTCAGACACCTCTTAAACTCCCGTAGAGCTGTATGTCAATTATATCTCAATAAAATGGAAAAAATAAACCCCCCAAACCCAATGCTTCAACAGACACTAATGCTGTCTTCTAGCAAACCAACCAACCAGCTAGCCAACCAGCTAATAAACAGAAAGCCCACCAAAAATAAATAAACAAAAAACCTAGGGTTTGTCCCGCAATGAATGAGGTACGTAGTCAATGACGTGGAAGAAAAAGATATTACCTTCAGATTTTCCTAGTATAAGCAAAATGCTTAGTGTTCAGAAGAGTGCTTGAAGGACTTCCCTGGTGGCGCAGTGATTAAGAATCCACCTGCCAATGCAGGGGATACGGGTTCGATACCTGGTCTGGGAAGATCCTGCATGCCGTGGAGCAACTAAGCCCGTGTGGCACAACTACTGAGCCTGCGCTCTAGATCCCACGAGCCACAACTACTGAAGCCTGCGTGCCTAGAGCCCGTGCTCCGCAACAAGAGAAGCCACCGCAATGAGAAGCCCACACACCACAACAAAGACCCAACGCAGCCAAAAATAAAATAATTAATTAATTTTAAAAAAAGAGCGCTTGAAATGTGTGCATGCTTGCTTGTGACGAATTTGTATTTATACTTACTGGCATAATTATAAGTAAATATTTATTGGTTTTCTACTGTGTGCTAAGTGCTGGAGATTCAAACTAACATGGGAATCATTCCCTGCCCTCGAGTACTTCCAGTCTAGTTAGGGAGTGAGGGTAATAGTACAGGACACTGTATGGCAAGGGCCATATGAGTGGGACAGACAGTAAAGGAATCAGAGGAGATTCTTTGGAGAGGTGGTCCTTGAATCTAGGGGTCAGGCCTGCCAGGCAGAGAGATAGAGGATCTTTCCGTTTGAAGGAGGGTGAGGTGAGCCTGAGGAAGTGATTAGGGCTCGCATCCCAGCTTGAATTTGGATCGCATCATTTTTGCAAGAGGGAACATCCGACAGTTTCTGAGCAGGGTAATGACATGTACTTAGTTAATTTGCACTTCTTCTGTGGTGTTGAAGATGAATCGGAAGAAGCGGAACTTGAAGGAAAAGAAACTGTTAGGCTATTGCACTAGTCTAAGCATCAGGGGAGCATCTGAATTAGAGAGTGGAGTTCAATTTCAACACATTTATTAAGCACCTACTATGTGTCTGAACCTCTGTGAGGAGCAAAACAGCAATGATGGAGGCAAAGTGGCCCCTGCCCTTGAGTTGCTCACGTCTAGTGGCAATAGAAAAATTAGCATTAAATTTGAAGTTAAACTAGGCTCCCAGCTGTATTCCTCACTAGTTCTATGGTCTCAGGTCTAATCTTCCTCATCTATCAAATGATGAAATTGAACCATATTCCTTCTCTTGGGTCACTTTTAATTCTATCCTTTCTACGATGAAAAGAAAATACAAGGTACAGAAGATGCATTTTAAAGGAGAAGCTTGCGGTATAGGTCTTGGGTGATTCTAAAATTTTGCATGTCAGGGCTAGGTGAGCTGTAGTATCGTGGACAGAAATAAGGCAATCTAGAAGGGGCTACTGACTTAAGAAAAAGCTTTTAAGACCTGAAACCATAGAATTTCTAGAAGAAAGCATAGGCAGTACACTCTTTGACATGGGTCTTAGCAATATTTTTTTGGGGATCTGTGTCCTCAGGCAAGGGAAACAAAAGCAAAATTCAGTAAATGGGACCACATCAAACTAAAAAGCCTTTGCAGAGCAAAGAAAACTATCAACAAAATGAAAAGGCTGCCTACTGAATGGGAAAAGACATCTGCAAACAATATATCTGGTAAGGATTTAAATAGCCAAAATATACAAAGAACTCATACAACTCAACATCAACTAAATAAACAATCTGATTTTTAAAATAAACATTTTTCCAAAGAAGATAATACAGTTGGCCAACAGGCACAGGAAAAGATGCTTAACATCACAAACCATCAGGGAGATGCAAATCAAAACCACAACGAGATACCCCCACACACACCTCTTTGAATGGCTATTATTAAAAAAGACAACAAGTGTTGATAAGGATGTGGAGAAAAGGGAACCTTTGTGCACTGTTGGTGGGAATGTAAATTGGTGCAGCCACTATGGAAAATAGTATGGGGTTCCTCAAAAAATTAAAAATAGAACAACCATGTGATCCACCAATTCCACTTCTGGGGATTTTTCCAAAGAAAACAAAAACACTAATTCAAAAAGATATATGCATCCTTATGTTCATTGCAGCATTGTTTACGTTATTTACAATAGCCAAGGTTTAGAAACAAACTAAGTGCCCATCAATAGATGAACAGATAAAGAAGATGTGGTATATATATACAGTGGAATATTACTCAATCATAAAAAGAATGAAATCTTGCCATTTGTGACAACACGGATGGACCTAGAAGGTATTATGCCAAATGAAATGTCAGACAGAGAAAGACAAACATCATATGAATTCACTTATATGTGGACTCTAAAAAACAAAACAAATGAACAAACACAAACAAAAAAAACAGAAACAGGCTTATAGATACAGAGAACAAACAGGTGGTTGCCTGAGGGAGAGAAGGAGGATGAGTGGAATAGGTGAGGGAGATTAAGAGGTACATATTTTCAGCTACAAAATAAATGAGTCACAGGGATGAAGTGTACAGCATGAGGAATATAGTCAAGAATATTGGAATAACTTTGGTGACAGATGGTAAGTAGACTTGTGATCATCCTGTAATATATAGAATTATTGAATCACTATGTTGTACGCTTGGAACTAACATATTGTTGTAGGTCAATTATACTAAAAAAAAAAAAAGACATGTACAAGAGTGTTCATAGCAACTTTATTCTTAATTGCCCCAAGCTGGAAGCAACTCAAATAGGTATCAATGATAGAAAGAATAAATTAGTGTGGCTTTTTCATATAGTGAAATACTATACAGCCACAAGAATGTACAAATGATTACTACACCTCAAAACATGGGTGAATTTCAGGAACATAATTTGAGTGAAAGAAGGTAGCTACAAAAGAGCACACCCTATATGATTCCATTAATATAAGGATCAAAAGCAGACAAAACTGATGTACAGTTTTTGAAACCAATATGGTGATTTTCTTTGGGGAAGAAAGGAAGTAGTGATGCGAAAAGGGCATGAGGGAGATTTCTGTGGAACTGCTAGTGTCCTATCTTCTGGTAAGTGTGTGTTCATTTTGTGAAAATTCATTGAACTGTACCCTTATGATTTTGTGTACTTTTCTCTATGGATGTCATACTTCAACGAAAAACGCTTTTTTAAAAAAGAAGCCGTTGACAATAGCAAAAACAAAACAAAACCCTATAAGGTATACTTATAAATTAATTTAACATATATATGCAAGTCCTGTATGCAGAAAATTTTAAACTTCATGGAACTATATTACATATGACTGGAATAAGTAGAGATATAGCTCAAGTTCGTAAATATGAAGACTCAGGGCTTCCCTGGTGGCGCAGTGGTTGAGAGTCCGCCTGCCGATGCAGGGAACGCAGGTTCGTTCCCCCGTCTGGGAAGATCCCACATGCCGCGGAGCGGCTGGGCCCGTGAGCCATGGCCACTGAGCCTGCGCGTCCGGAGCCTGCGCTCCGCAACGGGAGAGGCCACAGCTGTGAGAGGCCCGCGTACCGCAAAAAAAAAAAACAAACAAAAAACAAATAAATAGGAAGACTCAGTATTGCAAACATATTAATCCTTTCCAACTTAATCTATAGATTCAATGCAATTCCTTTCATAATCCAAATAGGCTTTTTCATGGACATTAACAAAATGATTCTAAAGTTTATATGAAAAAGGAAAAATCCAAATACAAGCCAAGACACACTAAAGGAGAACAGGGAGTGAGCAGTAGACTTACCAGATATCAAGATTTAATATAAGGCTATTATAATAACAAAGACAATGTGGTATTGACCAAAGGAGAGACAAACCTGATCTTTATAACAGTATAGAAGTTGCCCAAAACTCATAGAACTGTATAGTTGTCTCTCCATATCTATGAGTTCCACATCTGTGGATTCAACCAACTGCAGATCGAAAATATTTGGGGAAAAAAATTCCAGAAAGTTCCAAAAAGCAAAACTTGAATTTGCTATGCATCAGCAGCTATTTACGTAGCATTTACATTGTACTAGTTATTATAAGTACTCTAGAGCTGAGTTAAAGTATACAGGAGGATGTACATAGGTTATATGCAAATACTACACCATTTTATATAAAAGACTTGAGCATCCTTGGATTTTGGTATCTGTGGGGAGAGGGTGGTGGTCCTGGACCAAATCCCCTGTGGATACCAAGGGACAACTATACATTAAAAAGGTCAAATTTTGTATCTCAGTAAAATAACAAAATGGCGTTATCTGTTTGTGTCTATTTCTGGACTCTGTTTTGTTCCATCGATCTATTTGTCGGTTCTTATGAGAGCACTACACTCTTTCAAATATGAAGTTTTAAGTCTTGAAGTTAGGAAGTGTAAGTCTGCAACCTTGTTCTTTCTCAATATTGCTTTGGATATTCTAGGTCCTTTACATTTCCATGTAAATTTTGAAGCAGTTAGTCAATTTTTTTCTTGTCTTTCTTTCTTTTTCTTTTTCTTTTTTTGGTGAGAACATTTAAGTACTACTCTCTTAGCAAATTTCAATTATATAATTGTTTATCAATTTCTTTAAAAAAACCTAGTGTGATTATGATTGGGATTGGATTGAATCTTTAGATCAATTGGAGGATTTGAGATCTTAATATTGAGCCTTCCAATCCATGAACTTGGAACTTATTATATCCATGAACTCCATTTATTTAGATGCTCTTTCATTTCTCTCAGCAGGGTTTTGTAGTTTTCAATTCGTTCACATGATTCATGCTTTTTGACATTATTATAAATGGAATTTAACATTTTTATTTTTCAATTGTTTGCTGATAGTAGTTAACACATAATTGATTTTGTATTTTGACCTTGGATCCTGTGAACTTGCTAAATTCACTTATTAGTCCTGGTTGCTTTGCAAATTAGTTGATGTTTTCTATGTAAACAATCATGTTATCTGCAAATAGAGAGATTTTTAAGCCTTCATCTCTGCTCTTTATACCTTTCATTTCTTTTTTTAAAAAATACAGTGGTGCAGTGGTTAAGAATCCGCCTGCCAATGCAGGGGACACAGGTTTGATCCCTGGTCCAGGAAGATCCCACATGCTGTGGAGCAACTAAGCCCGTGCACCACAACTACTGAGCCCGCACTCTAGAGCCCGTGAGCCACAACTGCTGAGCCCAAGTGCCACAACTACTGAAGCCCGCGCGTCTAGAGCCCGTGCTCCACAACGAAGAGTAGCCCTCGCTCGCCACAACTAGAGAAAGCCCATGCACAGCAACAAAGACCCAACGCAGCCATAAATTAATTAATTAATTAATTTAAAAAAATACATTCTGAGTATTCTGAGTTTTATTATTTGAAATAGAACATTTTTATTGAAGTATAGTTGAAGTACCCATATGTACAAGAATGCTTATAATAGAAAAAAAACCCTCAAATTCGTATCTGCAAGTAAAGGAAAATGGGTAAATAAATTTGTATTGTGGAATATGACACTGCAGTGAAAATTGATGACCTACAGTGACCCTCAAGAACATGGATGAACCCTAAAGCAATATTGAGTAAAACATGAAAGGCTACATAAATCAAAATACAGTGTCATGTGATTTTCATAAAATTCAGAAACAAGGTAATCTAAACAATATATTGTATAAGCATACATATAGATGTGATAAAAATATAAAAAAAATTTTCATGGACATTAACAAAATGATTCATGGACATTAACAAAAGTCAGGACAGTGATTACCTCTTGGGAGGAGGCAGAGAGTTGGAAGTTTTGGAGTGTAGGAGTAGGTGCAATTTTTGTAATGTCCTAGCTCTTGGGTTGGGAGGGAAATTCAGTGAATTAATTATACTATTTTTGCTTTAGAACGTATACATACTCTTTTGTTTGCATTTAAAACACTTTAAAAGTTAAAGAACTTAAAATAGCAGTTATTAGCATACCATACACACTGTTCTTCTTGTTTTCCACTTACAATATCATAGAGATTGTTCCCTATCGGTACGCATAGATCTACCTCATTCTTTCTAACGGTTACATAGTATTCCACTGAATACACCATCATTTATTTAATCAGTCCTCCTTAGTGATGAATATTTGGGTTGTTTCTAGCCTATAAGCAATGTCACAATTAATTAATTATTTTTTGGCCACACCGCGCGGCATGTGGGATCTTAGTTCCCTAACCAGAGATCGAAACTGCACCCCCTGCAGAAGGGCAGAGTCTTAACCACTGGACTGCCAGGGGTGTCCCCGCAATTAATATTATTATGCATACATCTGATGGGGTACAGGGCAGGCCACTCCAAAATATGCCATTTTGGCTTATTGATTATTTTGAATTAAATTTACTTAAGAAACAGCTGGTACAAGAAGGACACTCTGACCCTGCTTTGTCCCCCCTAAAAGCAGGAAATAAGTCTTCCATGTGAAAGGTACCTCCCATGTACCGGAAGGGTAGAGGGCATTCTTATCACTAGAGATAGGGAGTTCAGAGCTGAGATGTCTGTATAAAAAAAAATCTTGTTACTTCTTTACTAATATACTACTCCAAGCCCAAACTCCTTTGTCTTGTCAATTCTTTACAAATTTATTGTTTCTTTGTCCAAAAGGTACGAAAGCTGCCTGCCCTGGTCACTTCTTTGGGTCTCATACCTTTGGGGTCCCCTTACATATGAAATTAAGTTTGTTGTTCTCCTATTAATCTTTTATTTCAGGGAGTGTCTCAGCCAGGAACCTAGAAGGGTAGAAGGAAAATTATTTTTCCTCCCTACACATCTTTATACAGTAATCTGAAAGGTCAAATTTCTAGAAGTGGAATTACTACGGTAAGAAATGTTACAATTCTGAATAGATGACTAAATTACTTGTTTAACTTCAGACAATACGAGTTTAAGGCTATGGTGAAAAATCCAAATGCGGGTGGCCTACAGATATTGTCATCAGGAAGTACCTGAGGACACCCAGGAGTGTTTGAATGCTTTTGCACATGCAAGGTATTTAGAACAGAGTAGGTGTGGAAGTGGAGTGAGAGTGACTGCGTATTCACTGCTTGAGAAAAGCAAAATTAGTGACCTAAGGCCTCCCTCCAAGCCTGTTGGACAGCATTTCCACAGCCGACCCATATACTCAGCCAAACTCTTGCCTACTCCCTGAGGGTGAGCCAGGAAATTCTTGGGAAGGAGAGAAGGAAGGAACAACTCTCCTGGCCTTGGACGTGTCTGTAGTTGGGGTGGCCCCTAGGGCATCTGAGCTAGGCTTTCCCCCACAGCGCTGGCCCAGCATAGAGGCCCAACCCCAGAAGAGCATAAACAGGGGTGACCCTGAAAATACCTTTTGCTGAGAGAGACCAAGGCCAGTTGAATGGGGCAACCTCAGTACCAGGATCCTTTTATTACAAATCATGAGTTTAGGTGAGATCCCCAATTGCTGGGCAGTTAAAGTTGTGTGCAGTTCTCCCCTGTTATAAACAAAACTGGATTGAGCGCACTTGCTCTTCCCTTCCATCCAGCATGACTACCAGGCTTCACTTCTTTAGGTCCCTATTTCCCCTCCTATAATGGCAGTAGGATTCTCTGTTCGTCCCTCAGGATCCTCCCCAGAAGATGAGACTAGAGTGAGGCAACTGAGGCAGCCATTCTGCAGGCAAAAGTTAAGGGTGTGCCAAAAAAACTCAGTAATCAAGATAAAGAATACTTTAGGGAATTCCCTGGCAGTCCAGTGGTTAGGACTCCGAGCTTCCACTGCAGGGGGCAGGGGTTTGATTCCTCCTCCCGGAACTAAGATTCTGTATGCCGCATGGCACAGCCGAAAACAAAAACAAAAACAATAAGTGTATTTTAATGCAGCATTTTAAAAATTCAAAACTAATGCAAACAAAAAAATCCATGATGAACAAAATACCAGAACTTACAGTGTTAAAGACGAGATCCAACCCTTCACTTTCACCAACCTGCCTCACTCCTCTCACTAGTCCTGGTTCCACTAAAACTTTATATACAAAATCAGGTGGCCGGCGCCACTGGCTGTGGTTTGCCAATATTCCTATTTTTAAAAATTCTTTGTTATATATATATTTTTTATTGTGGTAAAATATACATAATATAAAATGTACCGTTTTAACCATTTTAAACTTTACAGTTTAGTGACATTAAGCACATTCGCATTGTTCTGTACACGACATGATTTTTTTTTTAATATTACATTAAAATATTGTATATCGTGATTACTGAGTTTGGGGGCGCCAGAGGCCAGTGTCTCCCTTGCCTTACTCTAGTTCTCACGCTGCCTCCCCCACTCTTCACCCACTCCTGCAGCCTGAGGAAGGAAAACTGCAAGTTTCTCCCATAAGGCAGCAGCAGAAGAGTTATTCCGGTGGCGAACAGGCTATTGAGGACGTCCGTCCACACAGCCGCCGGCAACAAGAAGACTTGCTCCACCTGCATCCTCCCGCCACCTTTGCTCTCTTGCAATGAGACACACTTGGCTGGCGCTCCCTCCACCTGCCCAGAACCACCTGACGGAGGGCGGGCATCCCGTGGCCCGGCCCGCTCGGGTCGGCTGGGCGTCCTGCCGGCCAATGGGGAAGGAGCCCCTCCGGACACAGGCAGCGTCCTTAGGAGCGGCCAATGGGAGCGCGGCATGCAAATGAGCAGGTGCGGCGACGGCTGACCAGTCAAGGCGGCAGCGGCTCAGGGGATGTTAAGAGGCGCGCTGGGCGGTCGCGGAGCAGACGCGCAGGCTTCGAGCTGCGAGCTCCCGTCTCCCGCCATGGCCCCCGCTCCGCCCCCCGCCGCCTCCTTCTCCCTCGCCGAGGTCCAGCGGCGCCTGGCGGACGGCGCCTGCTGGGTCCGCTGCGGGGTCCGCCTCTACGACCTCACCGGCTTCGTGCGGCACCACCCAGGGGGCGAGCAGCTGCTGCGGGCACGGGCTGGTCAGGATGTTAGCGCCGACCTGGACGGGCCACCACACCGGCACTCGGACAACGCGCGCCGCTGGCTCGAGCAGTACTACGTGGGAGACCTGCAAGGAGACCCTCAGGTACAGCCGGGCCCGGGTGTCACACACCCTCTATTCCCCCCACCTTCCCCGCCCCAACTCGCCACTCCCCAGCAGGCCGCGTTCACCTGCCCTCTAGGAGGACCCAAGGTGACAGCCTCCGCCCTCACCTCTCTTCTCTCCAGGTAACAGGTGCCTGCCTACCACCCCCTCCCCCCAACCAGGAGTTTGCCCTTCCTCTCCAGCATTTCCCCTGTCCCTCCTCTATCTGCTACTTCTCCCACCTCATAAGGTGCCAGTCACCCTTCTCAGCTAGTTTGGATTTCCTGGTGCCACCCTAGTCTTGCACAGCGGCTTCTCTGGTTGCGTGGAGAGGTTGGCGCAGTGTCTTGGGTGGCCTATGTCCTCCCACCCCTCAGACCTCCCTTTATTCCTTGTCTTGCGTGCTGGCTTGGGTGTCCAGCAGAGTGACGTGACAGGGGTAAGCCAGTTTTGCTGGGGAGAAGGGAGTAGCACTCTGGGCTGCCTGCTGCTGTGCACCACAGGCTCGTGATTGTATTTAAACCTCTGACTGATCCTGGGGTGGCTTTTGTTATCCCCATTTTAGGATGTGGAAACTGAGGATCCAGGAGGCACTGTGATTTGAGGTCAGTTTGGGATCTGAGGTAATTTGAGCTAGTTAGTGGGAAAGTCAAGTGTGTCTGATTCCAAAATCAATGCTCTCTCCATCCCAAGGATCCTTGGGCCTGGGAGATGATCCTGTCCGTTGGGTTCCAGGTAGGCTTGTGCCAGAGGAAAACCGACTCTTCAGGACTTCCCCAGGCCCAGCTGTAGGACTGGTGACAGCGAGGCCATCATGCTTGGACATAAACCAACAGTTGTTCCCTGCTTCTAGCTCTTGCATTCAAGATGGCACCAGCAAGTGCTTTTAGATCTTTGGATGAAAGGACTTGTCTCTCACTGTTCCAGGTGGCTTTTCACTAGGCCATCTTGCCTAATTCTTTAATCATTTATTCACTCACTCACTTGGTCCCTTAGTGATTGGCAGTACTGAGCTAGGCACTGCGGAGGTATCAATGGACAAAAGCAATACGGTCTTCATGGACCTAACAGGCTAATGAGGTAACATACTAATCGTACAGTAATTCTTCAATTACCTGGTGCTATCAGAGTATGAATCAGGGAGAGCTTTCTGAAGAAAGTGATATTTACCCTGGGAGCTAATCAATGGATAGGGCTTAAGCCAGGTGAAGTGTGGTGAGAAGAACCTTCCAGACAGAGGGAAAAGAATGTGTGAAGGCTCTGAAGGGTAAGGGCTTGGCAGAGTCAAGGGACAGAAATAAAACCAATGTGACCAGAGGCTGTTGGGCAAGGAGAGGGAGTGGAAGGAGGCCGGAGATCAGCCAGGGCCGCTGTGGTCAGGTTTTGGGACTTGATTCTAAGAACAATGGGAAGCCAGGTAATGGATTCAAGCAGGGGTGTGCCATGGTCAGATTTGCATCTTTGGAAGAGCATCCTGGCTGCGATGCCAAGAAGGGGTGGAAGGAGCCCATGTGGGTGTGAGGAGACCAGGTGGGAGGCTACCCCATAGCCCAAGTGAGAGGTAACGGTGACGATGACCAAGGGAAGGGGATGTTAGGTGTCAGGTCATGCTGAAGGGGCAGAAGGTTTAGCCATAGATATAACTGAAGCTGAGTGCAGGAAATGAGAGGTGGGAGCCAGAATACTAGAGACTTCCAGGCCTGTGATGGCTCATGGAAGCCATCCTACATTGTAACTGTGTCCTATAAACAGGAGCCTTAGGGTGTGGCCTCTCCTCTCAGCACCATCTAGAGCACCTCTCCTGGCTAGCTGCCCTAGATGGCTTTACCTCCTAGCTCTGCTAGCTACCCAGCACTATGGTTTGATTTGGCTTTGTTTTGCTTTGCTTTACCTGACCTTCAGAGAATACTGCGTCTAAATTTGTTTCTTACCCCTGCACTCACCTGTTACCCCAAGAGTCCCAGTGTGGCCATGTTTCAGGCATCCTTATATCTGGGCCCCCACCTGAGGATGTGGGAAGAAAACTAAAAATTAACACCACATTTACAAACCCATGGCCCAAACTTGACCAACGGCTGTAGTCACCCAATACTCCAGTTGCTCGTCAGCTTCTGTCTGCTATTCTGGAAACTAGTGTAGGGTTGTCTTTATATTGGGGAAGAGAGGTATTCAGAGGAGAAATCTGGAGAAGATATCTTTTCAGAGAGAAACCATCTTCATAAGGGCTGAACGGAGAGAAGACATATCTGTTCTTCTCTCTGGTTAAGCCCTTCTGGCAACCCCCATGCTGCCTTCTCCACCTCTCCCATCTCCTCCTGCTGGACCAGGGATGCTGACACCTGTTGAGGCTAGAACCCGGCTCCTGTAGTGTGAAGACCAGAAGGGGCGTTGATGGGGAAGGGGAGCGTCATGAACCAGCTCTGTTGTTTGGAGCTCATTTCTGAATGGTGCCCCTCCTTGAAGTCCTTCTTCCCAAGTGTAGTCCTCAGCAGGGAGCCTGCTGGAGCTCTGCCATGAAATTCCAGGGACAAGGCTTAGCCCCACTGGTTTCCCCTTTCCCCCACTTTGCCACACCCCCTCTGTATACACACTTACCCACACATTCACACTCACAGGGAAGCACACACATGAAACAAGTCAAACTTGTTTGAGCCAACATACCGTGGGGATGAGACAAGATCTTTTGTAGCCCTGGACTTGAGGAAGTGAATCAGTGATGACTGAGCAGGGAAGCCAGGCCCTCTTCTCGATTGGGCGCTCAGGGCTCCTCACTCCAAGCTTAGATAAGAGTGGCTCATGTTGTTAGTGGGGCATGAAATCCATTGACTGAGCTGCAACCAGCAATTTTGTGTGTGTGTGTGGTACGTGGGCCTCTCACTGCTGTGGCCTCTCCCGTTGCGGAGCACAGGCTCTGGACGTGCAGGCTCAGCGGCCATGGCTCACGGGCCCAGCCGCCCCGCGGCATGTGGGATCTTCCCGGACTGGGGCACGAACCCGTGTCCCCTGCATCGGCAGGCGGACTCTCAACCACTGCGCCACCAGGGAAGCCCAACCAGCAATTTTTTTAAAGAAATCGGAAAGAAAAGAACTTCGGGTCCAAACCTCCCAAGGCCATAGATACTGCTTCCCAGACTTATCATCCACGAATCACTGTTCCAGTTTTTTTCCAAATTGGCATATGACTTGAACTATTTAATATTTATTTTTAAGTAGACTCGCTTTTTATTTTACCGTTTACTCACCCTAGGCAATATTCCCAGTGAAATCAGGGTTTACCTGCACTTTAAAAATAGAGCTATTAAAATAAACGCTCATCCTCCTATCCCCTAAAATCCTGAGCACCCTCAGTGGAGTAAGTCTCACACTTTTGAAGACACAAGGAGCAGAGCTTCTTAACCCTGGAGTTCTATGGACCACTTTCTGGGATTGATGGAAGAGATGAAATTGTGTGTAAAACATGCGTGGTTGTGCATTTTTCTGGTGACAGAGCTGCAGCTTTCATCACAGTCCAACCAGAATCCTTCCCTCACTCCAGACCTGCCACCAAGAGGAATATAACTGAAAAGGCAGATCATACTCCCCCCATCTTACACACCCAGACCTTGAGGGGGCCTCCTGTGGGCAGACATCTGACCATGCCCCTGGAGAAAAGCCCTCTGTTTGGGGAGACCCTAGAGGAAGGCAAGCCCTGACTCCCCAGCCCCTGCTGTTGGGTTAACCCTAATGTCTGAATGTGTGTCGCATCCTAATCCCACAAGGTGTGTCTGTCTCTGAGTGGCTGAGAAGTCCCCAGATTCTGCCACATGTGGTTCTGCCAGGCTTTGGGGGTCCAGCCATTCAGAACTTTGGAGCTTGAGTATCTAAATGGGGATGGACAATAGGGAGGAGATCTAAGTGCAGGAAGACTCAGGGTCCTCACCCCACCCGGGGCTCCGGAACAGCTTGAGCACAGCCCAGCTTGGAATGCCGGTCTGAGCTGAGAATTCAGATAAAAGCTGATGATTGGGAAACTTGCTAAACTCCCCCTGCCTGCAGAGCGGAGTGGATGTGAGAAATCTGCTAACTGAAGGGGGTCGAGGTCTGCTTAGCCCACAACAAGGCTTCCTAAGTGGGCCTGCCTGGCCAGTCAGCAGCCACCGTCCTTTGCTACCTGCCAGGGACTTGTGAGCCCTGGCCTGCTGTGGTGCCAGGTGAGCCTTACCTGGAGGATGAAGCTAGCGCAAGCTGGGAGAGGGCCAGGGACACAAGTCACTGTGGTTCCATGTGACACAGGGTAAACACAGGCTCCAAGAGTGTCCCCTGGTGTCACCTCAGAATTCAGTGATAGAAGGGGCTTCGAGACCCAAATTAGGGCGAAGGTTGGAAATTAGGACTCTATGGGGGAAATAAAAAGAAATAGGCAGGAATCTCAGAAACACCCGAGGGTAATCATTTCTGGAAATATTCCCAGCAAAGAACCCAAATTGATGCCTGAGCAGCATCCATCATCTTCCCTTTCCTTATTTATTTATCTTAAGACACACAACTCACTGTTGGTCCATATGTCGTCTTCATTCATTTAGACAGACAGGAAATAAGCGCCCTGTTCTCTCTGAAACCCACCACGGCACTGAAAGTACCCTTGCCAGGGCCATCGGGACCTTCACCTGGCTAACCCTGGTGGTCAGTTCTCACCTGGCCCGGCAGCAACTCTCGACATGGCGATCGCTCCCCGCTGCTTGACACGCTGTCCTCAGCTGGTTTCTGGATACCTCACCCCTTTGGTTTTCTATTGCTGCTGTAACAAATTACCACAAACTCAGTGACTTAAAGCGACACACATCTATTCTCTTGTGTTTCTGGAGCGTCCGAAGTCAGAAATGAATTGGCAGGGCAGCCTCCTTCTGGAGGCTCTAGGGGAGGACGTTTCCTCACTTTTTCCAGCTTTTAGAGGCTGCCTGTGTTCCCTGGCTCCTGGCCCCCAGCCAGCAGTCACATTGCTCTGACCTCTGCTCTCCTGTCCTTTCTCGTTCTGGGACTCTGATTCTCCTGCCTCCATCTTTCCCTTATAAGGAACCCTGTGATTACACTGTGCTCCCATTCCCCCCCCCCCCCCGCCCCCACCCCCACACCAGATATCCAGGATCATCTCCTCATCACAAAATCTTTAATCACACCTGCAAAGTCCTCTGTGCCATGTAAATAACATAGTCACGGGTTCCAGGTATTGGGACGTAGATTTTGAAGGGGGTTGCGTTATCCCGCCTACTTCACCCCTTACACCCCTGGTCGTTACGGCTCAGTCTCCACTGCTAGTTTCTCTTGCTCTTCATTTCCCAGAAAAGTCACACAGTGTGTGCTCTGCTGTACAGCTTCTTTCACCCAATACTACGTCTGGGAGATGATCTGTGTTTTTTAGCTGTCTCCATTCCTTGCTGTGTCCTAGAGAATCCAGAGGCTGTAGAGGGGAAAATGGGGGATAACTGGAAAAAGCCAGTGGCTGGGACAGACCCCATGCCAATCCTCATGGGTCTCCTTAGTCCTCCTTCCAGGACGCCTACCCACTACTACCCTACCTTGGCCAGAGCTGCGTTATACTCATTATTGCAGCAGTCTCCTGGGCAGGTCTCTCCCTGCCAACACTTCCTTCGGCCCATTGCGTTGTGAAGCTTTCCAAAGAGCATGTGATTTTGTTACAGCGGGATTCCTAAATCTTCAGTGGCTCCCGATTGCCACATCCTTTAAGTCCATCTCAAACTCTATTTCTTCCACAGAGATTCTCCTTATCTCCCCATCTAGAACTGGGTTTTTCCTTCTCCCAAACTCTCATAGCACTTGGCCTCTCCCTACCTTACAGCATTCAAAATGTTCTTCCTTATTCACTGTGTTTTCACTATGTGTCTTATCTTCTCTACTAAACTGTAAACTCTCCGAAGACTGGAATTGCCTGATTCATCTGGGTTTCCCTAGGAGACAGTAGCACACTGGTGCCTGCCAACAGGAAGTAACAAATGTCTGAATAAATGAATGAATGAACTGCTTGGAAAACTGATATGTGTACCAGATTGAAAAGGAAAGTGGTGATATTAGCGCACACAAGATACTTCAAGTAGTAAGATGTTAAAAAAAAAAAACCAAAACAGAAACAAACCTCTTTCCAGTTTCTTTTTTGTTAGCTAAAAGGGTTGGGAGTTGATGGAAAGGATGGAGGACTGTCAAGTGAGTCACTCATTTCTACCTTTGCCCTCAGTGTTTTGCCACCAGAAAGAATTGGCAAAACGTCTTCCATACCAGGCTACTGAAGTTCATCCCTGCAAGGTTAGAAGTGAAATTAACCATAGAAAATGCCAATTGAGAGCCCTCGTTGCCCTCAGGGCTGTGACCCGTCCCCATGTGTCTATAAGTGTCTGGATGATGTGCATAGGCGGGACCCAGGTTCCTGGGTTTCCAGTTCTGTTTACTGTTTCCTGTGTCTTTTCATGCAAAATTCTCTAAAACGTGTCATCTCCGAATGGTGATTCTCAGTCTTCTCTAATTGCTGCTCATCTAAGATGGGCAGAAGATTCTAACGACCGTTTCCCCACCTGCTCTTGCCCTCTGATGGAAAACAAACTCAGTCATAGTAACAAGACTGGGGAACAACAAAATGGATGCTAGCAACAGCTGTAAAGTTATCACTGAGAAATAGAAACCTCATCCTCAGGATTTGTTGTTATGAAGCATAGCCCTAAGACATAATTATTCAAACGCTTTGTTTTCTGACTTCGATAGTATTTATATTGCAAGGTGTTAAAATAGCAGTACCAGATAAGCAAATTTGAGGGGATGTGTTGAACTACCATGCATACAGAATGTCTTAAGGTCCTGTTAGAGGAAAGCTAGTAGCCAAAAATTCCTTTGATGGAAATACATGTGACTACACACTTAGAGTGAACCATGTAATCTACAACAAACGTGGTTGATAATTACCTAAGTGAATTAGTCATAGTTTCTCCTTTAAAACAAATAGAATTTAAAGGGAGTAGAGTTCTAGTTCTGTACATTCTTCTGTGCCCAGCAGAACATTTTTAACATTGCTTAGCATTGCATGATGCTTGCCTTTCCCACTGGAAAATGGAATTGGAGATTTTAGGGATCTCTAGCAATGGCTAGCTTTGTTTTATAAATCCCAAATGTTAATAGTCCATAATAACCCACTTAGTTGCTAATAAATAGCTCCTAGTCTTATGTAATGATGAATGTCTATGAAACAAGCATCACTTACCCACAAAGATCAAAGAAAGACCTCACATTTTTATTTTTTTATTTTTATTTTTTTCCATTTGTTATCACAGGATCTCACATTTTTAAATCAAGTTAAGGCCCACACTTTGAGACTGGCTGCCATGGAGGAATAAGGAGAAGTTACATTTAGCTGAATAAATACAGCTTCCATGATCCCAAGTTAGGCACCAGGACAGACCAACCCGATTTAGTTGTTGCTTCCCCATGTCCTGGGCAAGACCCTTTGGAGTGCCAGGTGTAAAAGATTATGCAGGCTAGAGACAGGGTGCCATAAGAAAATTCCGTTGTTCTTGAACCTGAGTAGGAAAGTCCTTGACTCCTAGGATTAAAGGTCACTTAAAGTGAATCTACTTTAAATGAAGACCAAAACTTCATAGAAAATGGGCCAAGTGGTTGAGAGAAGGAAACTGATACTCTTTAAAAATGAAACTGAAAAGTTTTTTTTGTTGTTTGCTTTAGTTTATTTCAATCTGACAGCAGGGGAATTCCCTGGCAGTCCAGTGGTTAGGATTCTGTGCTTGCACTGCAAGGGACACGGGTTTGATCCCTTAGTTGGGCAACTAAGATCCTGCAAGCCCTGTGGCACAGCCAAAAAAAAAAATCTGACAGCAAAATTCAGATTGCACTTGGGTGCTGATTCTTAAACTGAGCATGTAATGAATCAAGTAGTGTGGTTTTTCTGACAAAAACGTATGAAAGTACATTGTGACATTCTAAACTTTGCATTGGCTGTTCACTGTGTGATCATAAAGGTCATTTTAGAGACTTCCCTGGTGCTGCAGTGGTTAAGAATCCACCTGCCAATGCAGGGGACACGGGATTGATCCCTGCTCTGGGAAGATCCCACGTGCAGCGGAGCAACTAAGCCCGTGTGCCACAACTACTGAGCCCGTGAGCCACAACTACTGCAGCCCACGTGCCTAGAGCCCACGCTCTGCAACAAGAGAAGCCACCGCAATGCGAAGCCTGCACACCACAACAAGAGAAAGTCCGCGTGCAGCAATGAAGACCCAATGCAGCCAAAATTTTAAAACTTTTAAAAAAAGATCATTTTAGTAAGAGTATTTAAGGGCTAAGGATCTCTTTTGATCCTTTAATAAACAAGTCCTCCTCTTTTGAAGGGCCTCACCCTTTGTTGATTGCCTGTATTTTAGTGTTAAACAGCCTGACTTTGCCAGATCCTTATTTGGCAGTGGAACTGTAACTAAAACAGTTTTCTCTCACTTTCATTGACTTCATGAAATTTTTCAAAGTTTTTGCATTGATTTTGAATTTCCACTTTGCAGTCAGTTTGCATTTTGTTATATTGTATACTGTCAGATGGTAGTAACCCCAGCCATCACTTTGTCCCTCCTTTTCTCTATTGTGATAATTACCCATGAACATAGTTCATACAAAAATTTAAATCATTAAAAGTAATACGCAGGGCTTCCCTGGTGGCGCAGTGGTTGAGAGTCCGCCTGCCGATACAGGGGACACGGGTTCGTGCCCCGGTCCGGGAAGATCCCACATGCCGCGGAGCAGCTGGGCCCGTGAGCCATGGCTGCTGAGCCTGCGTGTCCGGAGCCTGTGCTCCGCAACGGGAGAGGCCACAACAGTGAGAGGCCCGCGTACCGCAAAAAAAAAAAAAAAAAAGTAATGTGCAAAAAAAAATATTGAGTGCACCTCCCAACCTAGTCCCTGTGTAAACACTACCAACAATTTCTTATGCGGCCTCAGAGAAACACATATATTATTCTATTTCCCACATAAAGGAGTTGTATGGTACAGGCTGCTTGGCAACTTGCGGCTTTTTTCACCTAATGACATGTTTTGTACTTCCTTACACATCAGCAATAAAAGTTTTCTTCATTCTTTCTTCCAGTCCAAGAGCATGGGATATCTTTCCATTTCTTTGAGTCCTCTTTGATTTCCTTAATTTAATTAATTTATTTATGTTTCAATTGGGTCTTCACTGCTGCGCTCAGGCTTTCTCTAGTTGCGTCGAGTGGGGGCTACTCTTAGTTGAGGTGCACAGGCTTCTCATTGCAGTGGCTTGTCTCGTGGTGGAGCATGGGCTCTAGGTACACGGGGTCAGTAGTTGTGGCTCGCTGCCTCTAGAGTGCAGGCTCAGTAATTGTGGAGCACGGGCTTAGTTGCTCCGTGGCATGTGGGATCTTCCTGAACCAGAATTGAACCCATATCCCCAGCACTGGCAAGCAGATTCTTAACCACTGTACCACCAGGGAAGTCCCTTGATTTCCTTTATTAATGTTTTAGTTCTCAGCATATAAGTCTTTCACCTCCTTGGTCAGGTTTATTCCTAGGTATATTTTGGGGGTGGGGTGATTTTAAAAGTTATTTTTTTTTTACATTCCCTTTCTGATATTTCATTGTTAATGTAGAAAAATGCAACTGATTTCTGAATATTAATCTTGTTTCCTGCTACTTTGCTGAATTCATTTGTTAGATCTAGTAGTTTTCGTGTGGCGTGCTTAGGGTTTTCTATATATAGTATCATGTCATCTGCATATAATGACAGTTTTACCTCTTCTTTTCCAATTTGGATACCTTTTATTTCTTTTTCTTCTCTGATTGCTGTGGTTGGGACTTTCAATACTATGTTAAATAGAAGTGGTGAGAGTGGGCATCCTTGTCTTGTTCCAGATTTTAGTGGGAAGGTTTTCAGCTTTTCACTGTTGAGTATTATATTGGCTGTGGGTTTGTCATAAATGGCTTTTATTATGTTGAGCTATGTTCCCTCTATACTCAATTTGGTGAGAGTTTTTATCATGAATGGATGTTGAATTTTGTCAAATGCTTTCTCTGCATCTATTGAGATGGTCATGTGGTTTTTGACTTTTCTTTTGTTTATGTGGTGTATTACATTGATTGATATGCATATGTTGAACCATCCTTGTGAACTTGGGATGAATCCCACTTGGTCGTGGTGTATGATCTTTTTTATGTGTTGTTGGATTCGGTTTGCTAATATTTTGTTGAGAATTTTTGCATCTATATTCATCAAAGATATTGGTCTGTAATTTCCTTTTTTGGTGATATCTTTTCTGGTTTTGGTATCAGTGTGATGGTGGCTTAAGAGACTGTCTTTGGGAGTGTTCCCTCGTCTTCAATCTTTTGGAAGAGTTTGAGAAGAATCAGTATAAGTTCTTCTTTGTTTGTTTGGTAGAATTCTCCTGTGAAGCTATCTGGTCCTGGACTTTTTTTGTAGGGAGTTTTTTTTATTACAGATTCTATTTCACATCTAGTGATCGGTCTCTTCAAATTATCTATTTCCTCTTGATTCAGTTTTGGTGGGCTGTATGTTTCTAGAAGGTTGTCCATTTCTTCTAGGTTGTCAACATTCTTTCTGATAGCTATCCCTATTGATGTTTTTCCCTATTATATCAATGCTACAAGAAGCATCCTTACATAATCATTTTGCAGACATATGCAAATAAATTTGTAATATAGAGTCCTAGATGTGAAATTTCTAGATCAAAATGATATCCATTTTGTATTTTGATGGATATTGCCAAACTGCCCTCTAAAAAGGTTGTACCAATTAAAACTCCCTCCAAAAGCATACAAGAATGCCTGTTCCTTCACATCCTCACCAATGCTGTGTACTACCAGTATTTTTAATCTTTGCCAATGGGAGAAAAAATTTGCTCCCTGTTCAAATTATACATTTCTAAATTATTTGCACCTTTTTGGTAAACTGCATGTTCAGGTCCTTTGTCCATCTGTACTGGATAGTTGATCTTTTTCTTATTGATTTATATCATTCTTTATATATAAAGAATATTAGCCTATTTTCCATCATACATAATACTACTTGTCTTCCAGCTTTCATTTGTCTTTTGGCTTGTTTAATTTTTTTCTTTTCTCCATTTAAACCTTTCAGTTTTCCATGTAGTAAAAGCTGTCATCTTATCATTCTTAGAAAGACCACCTCTACTTTATGATTTTATATATAAAAGCATACAAAAAATATTTTGTATCCTTCTCACAGTTTTTATCCTTAATGATTCTGTTGTTGTTTGTTTGTTTTTGCTTAAATGTTTTATCTACCTGGATTTTTTTTTTTTTTGGTGTAAAGAACAAAATAGAGATTATTTTAGGTTTATATTTTTCCAAGTGACCAACTGGTTATCCCAGTAGATTTATGGAATAAGCTATCTTTTCTCACTGATTTAAAACAAAAACCTTTATCACACATCAAACATTCACAGTTATATTTTGGTCTATTCTTGGACTCTATGCTATACTAATGAAATCACTCATTTTCTTATTAGGTTTTAGCCATTCAGATTTTTTTTCCCCTTTCCTCCTTCTGTTAGATTCCATCCTGCTCCCACCTGCTCCACTAGAGAAAGCAAAGGGCGGGATAAGAGCTGAGCATCAATTCTGGACCATGTTGCCAGCCTTGGGGAAATACAGTCAAGTCTGACTTTCAGGGGCTGTGGCTGCCCAGCACGCCCTGACCCCGATGTCGTGTGGCTGGAGCAGGGAGGAAGTGGCTCAGGGAAGCTCAGACAGGCTGCTGCCGCAGTCCGAAAGCCCATGGGAAGGGGGGGTGCACAGTGGGTGTGCAGTGGTTGTGGAATGGTAGTGATTTCAGCAGGGAATGCAAGGATGAGGAGTGGTGTGGAGGGAATGTCTGGAGGCAGCCTTGCTGCTGGAACTCAGCATGGGGGCGGGTCCTGTGTACCTTTCCTGCTTTGTGTCCACAGCTTGTAGTTGGAGGAGGGGCCTACAGGTCAAGTTCTATGTGTGTATGAACAGGGGAGGCTAGGAGAGCCAGGAGGAGCCCTATCAGGGAAACTGGCACCTCTCTTGTAAAGCGCTGTAAATCTAAAACTTCTTGTCCCTCTGGTCAAGGGAACTGAATACTTATCCCTCTCTACCTTCCTTTCATCAAAATCAAATGAGGCCTTACTAAAAATAGATTCCTGGGACTTTCTGGGGCGGTGGAAATGTCCTACATCTTGATGTGGGCATTGGCTGCAAGGAGGCATATAATTGTCAAAACATATCAAACAATACACTTAAGATTGGTAATTTTTCACTATATGAAGTTTATACCTAATTTTTTTAAAGGAGGCAAATAAATTTAACACATATTTAGTGATTGCTTCTAGAGATATGACCTCATGATTGCAAGCGTTAGATGTTGGTATACACCAGCCTTTAAAAATTGCTTTTTTTTTTTTTTTCCAATCATTTTACCATTGAGTAGTATTGTCTGAAGGTCTATCAACTAGAGGTTAGAAATCTTAGCTCAATTAAAAGCATGAAAACTCTGACAGGTTAAAAGGGTTGCCTCTGGTCATTCAGATCTTAATGTCAATCACGTAAATTAGGCTTTTTTCCTGCTAGAACTGGGCAGAATTGGAGCACACTGAGGGAATGCTGGTTTGGATTTTGTGGTGAGGAGATGGCTTTGGAGAAAGGCTCCGGGAAGCAGGGAGGTCCCAGTGTGGTGTTGTTTGGATAATAGGAGCATACTGTGATGTAGGGACGGGGTTTCCAGGAGCCTTGGGGGGAGGGCAGTGAGACTAGCTGGTAGGGAGGTGCAAGGATCAACATTTTACTTAGGACTGTCCACAGGTGACACAACATAGTGAGGCACTTCTTTGTCCTCTGATCTTCCTCCTCTTTCAGACATATACAGAATACTACAGAAGTGGAATCACACAGTGTATACAGGCAGACCTTGTTTTATTGCACTTCACTTTGTTGCACTTCGCAGATTCTGCATTTTTTTTTTTAATTGAAGGTTTGTGGCAACCCTGTGTCAAGCAAGTCTATTGGTGCCGTTTTTCCAACAGAATTTGCTCACTTTGTGTCTCCGTGTCACATTCTGGTAATTCTTACAATATTTCAAACACTCTTACAGCAAAAAGGTAATAACTCACTGTAGACTCAGGTGATGGCTAGCATTTTTTAGCAATAACGTATTTTTTAATTAAGGTATGTACCAAAAGTGCTTTTAAAAAGAAAGAGTAGAATGTGAATGGTAGGATCTAGGTAGTAGGGATACAGGTGTTCACAGTGAGATTCTTTCACCTTGGCTGCATGTTTAAATTATTTCATAATAAAAAGTTGGAAAAATACTGGGTAGTTACATCATGGACATCACTCCCAAATATGTTCTTAAAGGATGAGTGGGAAAATAAAACAAGGTAACAGCACATGAATGGTTACGTGTAACAAGGCGTCACATTTCTAATGAAATTGTATTAGTTTCCTAGAGCAGCTGTAACAAAATACCACAAAGTGGGCACTTAAAATAACAGGAATTTATTCTCACCATTCTAGATGCTAGAAGTCTGAAATCAAGGAGTTGGCAAAGTTGGTTCCTTCTGGAGGCTCTAAGGGAAAATCTGTTCCTTGCCTCTTTCCTAGCTTCTGGTGGAGCTGGCAATGCTTGGTGTTCCTTGGCTTGTGGATACATCACTCCAGTCTCTGCAACCATCTGCACAAAAGCATTCTTCCCTGTGTCTCTGCATCTGTGTCTCCAAATTTCCCCTCTTCTTACTAGGACACCAGTCATATTGGATTCAGAGCCCACCCTAACTCAGTATGACCTCATGATAACATGATCAGTGCAAAGACACTATGTCCAAATAAAGTCACATTCACAAGGTTCTGGGTAGACATGAATTTGGCAGGGGTGGGGTGCAGAGAGATACTATTCCTCCCAATACAGATATCGTTAAACAACTTCTGCCGCTCAGATAACCTAGAAGAAAGTGAATGTGACAGGCACTGGAGAACTGCGTTGTATTTCAGAAAAATGGCTCTAGTAGCAACAGAGATTCTAATACTTTAAGACTTGTGTGAAAAGTTTGATGTTTCACTGGGGGTGAAAAAATAGACATAAAACTAAATTAGAGAATTAATTGCCATAAGGAGATATATATATATATATATATATATATATATATATATATATATCATATTCTTGGGCCATTCCCCAAATCTACAAAATCAGAATCTCTGAAGGCAAGACCCCAGAAATCTGTACTTTTAACAAGCTCTCTGTGTGCCTTAGAAACAACATAAAGTTTGCAACCCACTGTCCTAGAAGGCTAAGGGCAGAGGGAAAATGGAGATAGAAAAGCTGGAGTCGCTGAAAGTGGCTCAGTGGGTAGATCTCTTGGAATTACTGAAGAATCAGCGTCCCCAAGCTCCCAGAGTGGAGCTTAGTGCAGAGCAGTTGTGTGGCGGGCGCTGAATTAGCAGCCCATCCTATTCCCCTCCAGGAGAGAGGAGGCGCCGGGGATCTGCAGCTCTGGGTCTAGCTCTGGGTCTTACTGGCTACGTGACATCGCATGAGTCACTATACCTCTCTTGGCCTTGATTTCCTTATTCCTTGCATCACTACAGGATTTTCTGCGGCTTCAGTGACATCATGTGAGCTCTGTAAGACAGAGCATGTAGATTAAACTGAGATAGATGATTACGAGCCCCTTTAGCCCCAGCTTCTGCTAAGAAAAGGCAGGTTCCTGTTAGGTGGTGAGGGATGGATGCTTTTAAGATCTGAGTTGCTATGTGCTCAGACTCTCTTGGGTGAGGCCACTTACCCCCTGGAGGAGCTGGAGAGTGGTGACATTCAGTCTCTCAGAGTTACCCCTCCCCCCAGCTAGGGCGTGTGGGGTCTGCACCAACCTGCTGTCCTTGTGTCTTCACCTGGACAAGTACGATGTTGGACTGGGGACACGCGCCCTGGTCAGGGACAGTTGGTCTCTGAAACAGAGGCTGGCAACTGTCCCAGTGGTCCCAGGGGCTTGCAGGGCTGCCTCTTTCTCCCCACCATTCCTTCCTCTATTCACCTGCAAACATAGTGGATATAGTCTCATCATGCCCAGACCAAGCTCGATGCTGGGGATAAAAAGACAACTATTCACTGCCCTCATGGGGGGTACCTACCAGTAGACAGAGGGAGATAGATAGGACAATCACAGGTGGTGGCAAGAGCTGTAACAGAATATATTTTAGATAGATAGACAGACAGACAGAAAATGTATTTTAGATCAGGGGGCTGTGACAGAGTGACAGCTGCAGCTTCTGATGGGGATGGTCAGGGAAGGCTTCTCTGGGGAACTGATATATGATGGATGAAAAGGAGCTGTCATAAGAACTGGGTGAAAAAGCATTCTAGGCAGAGGAACAGCAAGCACTAAGGTCCTGGGGTCTGGCAGGATTGGTAACATCAGGCATGCAAAAGGCGGCTCTGCTGTTGCTGGAGTGCTGTGGGCGACGGGGAGTGGGTGTGGGCTGGAGCGGGGAGTCAGCAGGAGCCCTACCTCAGCGGGGCTCACAGGTCATTGTAGGGGGCTTAGATTTTACTCTGAGAACAAGGGGCTGGAGGACTTGAAACGGAACACTGACAAAGTTGGTCTATAGTTTATTAGATCATTCTGGCTGCCATGTGAATGGTAGCTTGAAGGGAGGCAAGAGCGGAAACAGGGAGCTTCCCTGGTGGCACAGTGGGTAAGAATCCGCCTGCCAAGGCAGGGGACACGGGTTCAAGCCCTGGTCCAGGAAGATCTCACATGCCACGGAGCAACTAAGCCCATGCGCCACAACTACTAAGCCTGCGTGCCACAACTACTGAGGCCACATGCCACAACTGCTGAGGCCCACGCACCTAGAGCCTGTGCTCCACAACAACAGAGGCCACCGCGATGAGAGGCCCACACACCACAGTGGAGAGTAGCCCCCGCTTGCCACAGCTAGGGAGAGCCCACGTGCAGCAACAAAGACCCAACACCGCCAAAACTTAATTAATTAACTAATTAATTAATTTAAAAAGAGTGGAAACAGGAAGAGAGCTAAGAGACCATCCCTGTTGTCCAGATGACAAAAAGAGGTGGCCTGGACTGGGAGGCCATTGGGACAGAAAGAAGTAGATAGAAATTGGAAATGTCTTGCTAAGGGATTAAACATTGGGAGTGAGGGAAGAGAGGAGTTGAAAGTGACATCAAGGTTTTGACCTGAGCAATTAGATGGTTTGATTTGTGGAATGATGAATACTGGGTTGGGGGTCCATGGTTTGGGATGGGGCAATTAAAGTTCACTAGGACCCTATTAGGTTTGAGATGCCCAGGAAACACCCAGGTAGAGATTTCAAATAGTAGCTGAATATATGAGCCCAGAGATCTGGTGTCCAATATGGTAGCCACGAGGCACATGTGACAATTTAATTTTAAATTAAATAAATAAAAATTCAGTTCCTCAGTCACACTGGCTAGATTTCAAGCACTCAGTAGACATATGTGGCTAGTGACTACTATATTGGACAGGACAGATCTAGAACATTTCCATCATTGCAGAAAGTTCTCTTGGGCAAAAAAGCATTGGTCTGAGCTATGGCCCAGAGTCACAAGGCATTTCTCTCTAGGATAGTGGCACCCTAATCTGGACACCAGAAAGCTGGTGTCCCTGCATCCTTCTCAAATGGCTCCTTCTTGCTCTCTCTCTACATGATCACACCATATCGTGTATTCAGTGATGTCCCTGACATGTGGCCATGTCAGAGAGGCACTGGCCACCCAGAAGGACAGGTTGCCTTGAGGCTGATCAAGGACGTCATCCCCTGGGGCTGAGCATCATTAGAGTGATGAGTATAAACACCTGAGCATAAAGCGTGGTGTGTAGGCTATTACTCATGAGGAGGTACCAGTTCCAGGGCTCACTGTGTAGACTTGGCTAGTTTGAGAAATGTGCAGTGGATTTGGAAGTTGTCAGGATAAATGAGGGTGGAAAAGAAGACAGGTTTAGAGTTCAACAGTCTTATGTTCTTGAACTCACTGTGTCACTGGAGGGAAGCCAGTCAACCTCTTGAACGTCAACATCCTCAGCTACAAATGGGAGAAGATTCCATGCCTGAGCAAGGGAGAGGGGGCAATTGCTTGAATAAGTAGAAAGAAGTAGTGGGTATAAGACAGGTTGTTTTTTGTTGTTGTTTTTATTGTTTTGTTTACACAACAGGTCAGTGGCTTTTATTGTTTCTGGCAATATAATCATTTGCCCTTTTGTAAACAAAGGCAACAACGGTATTTTTCTTTCTTAAGTTATTAGATTACAAAAGGCACATTTAGGAATCTTGTCTCTGGAATAGAGATATATGAGGTTATTTGTAAATCAATGGTCTTGTTTCTCCTTTAATAAAACAGCAAAATAGTATTTTGAGATTAATCCTTACAGACGGAGTGTTACATCTGAAATTGGTTGTTTTATAGAAGTTGGGTCAGTCAGGAGATAATATATTTTAGATGGCTTAAGTGTGTCTTCCCTGTGGATAGCACATTCTGTAAGCCCACCTGAGGTGCCTTGAGGTCTAAGACTTGAGAGAGCACAGTCTAGAGATGTCCCGTGGAATCTGCAAAAGGCTAAACCTTGAGGAGTTTATTTGCTGCAGTTGCTAAGGTTGCTCATCAGAGTTGAAGCTCTGGTCCCACCCATCCTACCACTGCAGACGAGGCAGGGTTTTGTAAGGCAGGACCAAGGAAGTGAGCCTCAGAGAGCTCCCCTGGTCCCCCGTGACCATGCCCAGGTCAACCTCCCCAGCACAGGCTCCCAGATGGAGTTTTCCCCTCGGGCTGTTCCAAATCCCCGAGTTCGGCTTTCATTGGGAAAAAACTGTGTCCACTTGACTCTTGGTGACTTCCTGGAAATGGTGCCCTCGTCTAAGGTTAGAGGCTAGAGCAGAAGAGATCTGCCTGGATACAGATGTTCCGTGGCAGGATGTGGTAGAGGATCAAGTTAGTAGCCTGAAAACTTGTGGGGTGCTATGGCGAGTTGTAAGTGGTAATTTACTAGTTTCAATCCACTGGCCCCCTTTTCTGATGTCTTGGAATGCCCACCTATGCTGGCTCCTGCTTCTGGTGACAAGGTTTCTGGTGATGTCATCCAAGGGGGCTCATTTCACGAGTAAGAACAATGCTGGGTCCACAGCAAACTGGCATCAAGGACCCAGGAGGCTGGGAATGTCTTGTCCACATCTCCACGTCTTCTGAGAGAGAGGTGTGGGGCACACCTCAGGTACAAGTTTCCTATTCCTACTCATTTTCTCTTTTCCTTGCATCTTCCTACCATGAATACAGGGAGAGTGGCTGGCAGAGCTAGCTGCCTTGCAGTGACTGGGCGAGTGGGATGTGGGTGTGCTTTGGGAGTTCTGTGGCTTGTCATTTGCTAGGCATGGATTTTGTTTTGGTTTGGGTTTTGTGCACATCAGGGGTTTATTTTAAATGTTTTAAGGCTTGGATAGGCCACAGGACTTGGCTGGTCCTGGCTTCTGATTTGGACCTCATCACACAGCAGCTTATTGGAGACAGAAGCAAGCAGGTCCTGCCGCCTTCATTTTCGCCCCATGTTTCTGGCTGCAGAAAACAACCAGCTCCAGGGAGGCTGCTCCCTGGGGGGCCCGGGGGTGGGCTTGTTAACACTGGCTTCTCCCCAAGGAAGCCTCTTGGTGCGGTTACGGTCCTCCTCCTTCCGGGACCTCCCTGGGCCATGTGCAACCCAGGTATCCTGAGACACGTGGGCCTCTGGGCCTCCGTGGGAGGGGAGCAGCTGGACACAGGGCCTGGGGCACCCTCTCATTTCAGAAGAAGGGTTTTCAGGCCGAACCCAGGCCATGGGATAAAAGGCCATCTGTCTGTCCCTCGGTGCCCAGCCCTGGCTTTCCCAAACAACATTCCTTTATGCCGGCTCCCCCGCCTCCTGCAGCCCCCGCCCCGCTGCACACAGCCTCCTTTCACTGCCTCTGCGGTCGGCTTGTTTGTTTGCCATGCAGAGGGCAGGCTTTTTGTTGTTCTCTTTTCTCTCCTCCTCATGCACCATCCAGGCACACCCTCTCTGGGGACGGTCTGGGGCACTAGAGAGGGGCTTGGGGGCTCAAGGCAGGGGCTTGGAGCATCCCAGTGAGTCCTCCCAGAGGGGATAGAAGAGGACACGGGAAGGGCCTCGGCGGGGACAGCCCTGGAAGTGGATTCCTGGCTGGATCTCCCAGCAACTGTTTGCGAGTCCTTGAATCAGTGACTTGGTCCCTCTCTGCCTCCGTTTCCCTCATCCAGGGAACACGTCCTCAGGGAGAATTGTGTTGATCCCGATGAGATGTTGGCCACATGTGCAGGTGGTAATGGCACTCACCGTGGAGGTGGTGCAGCTGTCCCAGAAGCCTTGTGGCCGGGTGAGGGGTGGGGATCACCAAGTAGGCCAAGGTTTGTGCTAAAGGGGGTCGCCGTGCACCAGACCTCCCCCCACCCCAGTTCAGCCTGCCTCCCCAGCACAGTGCTTCCAGGTGCTGGGGAGTGACTTCCCAGGCCCCGAAGAAGGGGAGCAAGGCCACCCCTGGCTGCTAGACAGGGAACGGTGGGCTGGGGAGGTGGGTATAGTAAATCCCCTACATACGAACGAGTTCCGTTCCAAGTGCACGTTCGTAAGTCCAATTTGTTCATGAGTCCAACAAAGTTAGGTAGGTACCCAACTAACACAATTGGCTATATAGTACTGTACTGTAAAAGGTTTATAATACTTTTCAAACAGATAATACATGAAAAACAAACACAAAAAATAAAGACAACATTTCTAATCTTACAGTCCAGTACCTTGAAAAGTACAGTAGTCCAGTACAACAGCTGGCATCCAGGGGCTGGCATCGAGGGAACAGGCAAGAAGAGTTACTGACTACAGGAGGGAGAGGAGGTGGGAGATGGTAGAGCTGAAGGATCGCCAGCAACAGGAGATGGAGGGCAAGCTGCAATTTCACTCACGCCTAATGTTGACGGAACACACGTTTGCATCTTTGAAAGTTCTCAACTTGAAGGTTCGTATGTAGGGGACTTGATGTACTCGAATGCCTACCCCTCCCAGCGCCGTCTGTGTGGGCTGCCACCAAGGGCCTGGCAGGAAGGCTGTGCTGATTGTAAGACCCTGGTTTCTGCCACCTCCTCAGATCTTGTCTCCACATCTCCTTGGACGCCTCCATCATTTGTTCTCATTCCTGGTTGGATTCCTTCTCCTTCTGTGGCCCTGAGGCAAACCCAGGAGAAACTAGTTCAGCTTGGATTCGTTTGCTATCGCTGACATAACCAAGTCCCACACCCTGGGTGGCTTAGGCAACAGAAATTTACGTGTCCCAGTTCTGAAGGCTAGGTGTTCTGAAGTTCTGAAGGAGACTGAGGTGTGGCAGGCTTGGTTCCTAGTGAGAGCTGTGGGAGAGACTCTGTCCCAGGCCTCTCCCTAGCTCCTGGTACTTTGTTGGTAATCTTTGGCAGTTTGGCGCTTGCAGATGCTTCACCCTGATCTCTGCCTCCCTCTTCACACGGTGTCCTCAGTGTGTGTGTCTGTTTCCAAATTTCACCTCTTTATAGGGGCACCAGCCATATTGGATTAGGGCCCACCCTAATCACTTCACTTTAACTAATCACACCTGCAGTGACCCTAGTTCCAAATAAGGTCATGTTCTGATGGACTTGGGGTTAGGACATCAACATAGGAATTTAGAGGTGGGGTGGGCATGCAGAGGATCGAATGAACCCTCCCTGGAGGGAACATCCTTGGTGCACAGCTGCATCTCTGCTGCGATTCCCTCACCCTCACGGATTTGTCTCCCTTCCAGACACCATGAGGGGGAAGAGTGCCGGTAAAACTCCTCATCCACCACCCACTTCTGCTTCCAGACACCCTGCCTCCTCTTGGCTGGCCTAGAGGGAGAAAGAGGCCCCGGTTGCCCTTCGTTGAGCCTTGCTGGGGTTCTGGTCCTCTCAGTGCTGCCCGCCTGTCACCAACCCACTCAGGGCATTGGTACAGCTGGGTGGGTGCACGTGGGCTCCCCGTGGATTCCCCGTTGTGGGAACAGGAGGACAAAACCCTTGCTCTTGCCCGTCCACACCCATCCTTCTCTGAGGCTGTCCCGGGGGCAGGAGGGCTGCAGCTTACCCAGGCTTTTCAAACTGGCGGGCTAAGGGCTGTGTTTGTATTCAGGCAGATTGGTTTGGCCCACATCGTGTGTTTGTTTTAAACATGCATCAGATTTTGAAATCTGGAGATTTCACAGAGAAATCTAGTTTTCCAGTTTTTCTTAGAAGTTGGAAGGTCTGACAACACTGGGCCCCATCCTCACCTGACCTGAACCTCAGTCGGGGCTGCCCCCTTTCAACGGGGTGTGACCCCCTCCAGTTTGCTGCAGGCCCCTCCATTCCCCACAGCCTCCCCCATGCCAAGACCCCACGACAATGACCACAGATTACTGCACGTGTTGCATTTCTTTTTTTCTCTGTACTGCTGTCTCTAGCAAAAGGGCTCCTCATGTTTTTGCTTGTCTTTTGTTTCTTGGTGCCTCGTGTTTTAAGAAAAAGGAGAGTGAGCATCTTTCCTCATAGAAGTAAAGAATATTCCTATGTATTTAGCCAAAAATAAATAAATAAAAATAAAATAAAATAAAAAAGTTCGCAGAGACTTCCCTGGTGGTTCAGTGGTTAAGAATCCACCTGCCAATGCAGGGGACACGGGTTCAATCCTTGGTCCGGGAAGATCCCACATGCCGCAGAGCAACTAAGCCTGTGAGCCACAACTACTGAGCCTGTGAACCACAACTCCTGAAGCCTGTGCACCTAGAGCCTGTGCTCCACAACAAGAGAAGCCACCACAATGAGAAGCCCGCGCACCACAACAGAGAGTAGCTCCCTCTCGCCACAACTAGAGAAAGCCCATGCGCAGCAACGAAGACCCAACACAGCCAAAAATAAATAAATAAAAAAATTTTAAAAAGTTAATTAAAACAAACAAAAAAGAATATTCCTATGTGTTTAGTCCGCAAACGAAATGAGTCTGTATTATGAGCCACACTCTGCCTGCTTCATTCATTGAAGGCACCTGCCCACCTTCTGAGGACAGAGTAAGAACTCGGGGTGCCTTTGCCAGAGAGAAGCACTTCTTGTTCCAAGAGGAAGATCCTCAGGTCACAAAGCAAGTTGATGAGGGAGGCTGGTCTAGAACTTTGTCTCTTCATTAAAGCTGAATCTGCAGGGTCTGGAATAGATGGTCGGACCCGGATTCTTCCCCTGAGGGCTGCCTCCCTGAGAGACAGGCATGTTGGGGGAACTGGCTGGAACCTCAGCAAGCTGGCAGGGGACAACTCCTGGGTCCTCTGTGAGTTCAGGTACGAGGGCATTGAACTCAGCGTGAGAGAGGAGGCGGCGGCCGAGGGAGCCCAGGAGAGGGGGTGGTGGTGTCAGCAGGACCATCTCCATGAGACAAGAGCAGTGGCTTGGGCTGACCTGAGAGGACATCATGATTCATTAGCGGCCGGGAACTGACACCGTACTGGGAGAAAATAGGGCTGGTGCTGCTGTTTCATTGGCTCCTTTCCTTGCAGCCTTGGACTGTGGCTGGGAGGATCTAAGGAGATCAAAATGCCCTCCTCACCTCCTCCCCCATATTGCCCAGCATGTCCAGTGGTTCCCAGCTCAGGGTGGGCAGTGCCTGCCTACCTAGTCTCCTTAGCAGGGCACATTGACCTTCTCCCCTCAAGTAGGCATCCTGCCTGCCTGGGCCCCCAGACCCTAAACAGGCCACCATCTACTCAAATATACCATTCAGCACGTATTCAGGTGCTGACCCCGTGCCAGCTGCCAGGAGCAGAGCAGTGAGCAAAGCATCAGGGTCTCTACCCTCATGGAGGTTGCATTCTGGCTTGGGAGGCAATCACAGGGAAATGCATAGGAAAGCAAGATGCTTTCAGCCCCTGAACTATCGATACTTTGCTAGGCTCACCAGCTTCTCCCAAACAGCTTTGGGCCTGACCATAAATGTGCTTCTAGCCAGGTCTCCTGCCTGCCTTCCCAGGATGGAAAGGTCAGCAGGGCTCAAGAGGAGGGGTGGGTCTTCAGCTCCATTCTTGCTCCCCTGGGACAATCTTGTGTCCCTCAGGTAGACCCTCTAGGAAAGCTGTCATCTGACACAGGTGGGTTGGACGCCGCATGTCAAGCCACATCCATCAACACTTGGGCTGATTATTCTTGTGAAAGCCATTGTGAGTCTGACTACAGAATTACTCACTTCCCTTCCCCAAAGTCTGTAGCTAATGCAATCTGAAGGCAGGACCCAGAACAATTTCCAAAACCTGGAAAAGAGTACATGTATTCTTCACTTGCCGCTGCTTTTTGGTTTTCAAAGGTTTTTGGTTTTCAGGCTTGCTTCCAGGATCAGGAGAGTCTTTTAAATAATGCATTGTGGAAGTTTCCAAGAAACTCTTTTTAAAAAATCTTTTAGAGTCTGAGTTGTACCCTAGTCCCTAGGAATGACATTTACATACTTCTGATTCATAGATGGTGTTTGCCCATGGAATTCAAGGGTGAGCCCGGCTCAACCATAAAATAAACACGAGGCAGGGAAGTCTGGAAACCATGGCTCAGATCAGTGTGTGTGGTGTGGCGGCTCCCAGCAGGACTCGCTTCCTGGAACACCCGCCCTCTGTCCTGGTTCGGATGGGAGCAGCCCCCGAGTGGGAATGGGAGACCTGTTGAAAACTCACAACTAGACCCTAGAAAAAGAGTCAATAAAAGACGCACTAGAGGACACTTCCTTGTACCTGAGGGCATTTCTGCTCCTGGCAGCACCCATGTGCTGCTTGCTCCGGTTCTCCTTGAAATCTCCTCCCGTATTGGAGCTGTGTACAATCTTGTGGTTAATAAACCTGGGCTCCTGCCATGGAGGGCTGTGGTCCTGTTGAGGCCACCCAGAAAGCACCTTGGTTCTATTATCAGTCTGCGATCTATTGGCCAAAAGCCTATCACCCACGACATGACTGCCTGGTGGTTCCAGGACCCTCAAGTTGTGATTAGCTGGGGTGGCAGGAGGACAGGAGGAAACAGCCCCGTCCGTCTTCCTCTCCTTTCCCCACCCTCATGGCAGCGCACGGCCCGTGCCAGCCTTCAGACAGGTGCTGGTGCAGGATTCAAGGGCAGCATCTTGGGAGAGTCCCTGACTGCTTAGGGCTGGGGAAGCAAGCTGGTGAGCCTGGTGCTGGGCAGGAGCCGCTCCCCTTCCTCCTGGCTCTCAGGAAAGAGGCAGAGAGCCACGGGGATCCTCCCTCCATTTCCCTCATTCCACCCGGAATATTTCCAGCTGAATGACAACAACAACAAAAAACCCTTGAAAGTTCTGTTTTCATTTTCAGCCAACCATCTCTCTGTGAAAACTGGATTTTTAGTAATTTGTTAAGAAAACCTGGAACTGGAACAAAGAGAGCATTTGACCTACTTCCTGTTACACAGAGACTAGAGACCCACACCGACCACCATGTACCAAGAAAACCAATGAATGTACAATTATGCTCACAAAACAAAATTTTAGGTTGTAATTTCTTCTGCATTATAAATATTTTTAAATGGAACCTTTTTTTTTTTTAATCCCCCATGTAAATTTTGCAATGCCCTTCCTTGGAAGAAACTGCCTTTTATTCTGCAAGCATGTGTTTCCTACCTATTTCTTTCATTTATGAAATGCTGCTGCTAATTTAAAAAAATTTTTTAATATATGTTTTTTCATGTATTTATTTTAATTTACTCTTTTTTTTTGCTGCATTGGGTCTTTGTTGCTGCGCACGGGCTTTCTCTAGTTGAGGCGAGCAGGGGCTACCCCTTCATTGTGGTGCGTGGGCTTCTCATTGCGGTGGCTTCTCTTATTGCAGTTGCGAGACACGGGCTACAGGCGCGCGGGCTTCAGCAGTTGTGGCGCGTGGGCATCAGTAGCTGTGGCTCACGGGCTCTAGAGCACAGGCTCGGTAGTTGTGTGCACGGGTTTAGTTGCTCTGTGGCACGTGGGATCTCCCCAGACCAGGGCCTCAAAACCTGTGTCCACTGCATTGGCAGGCGGATTCCCAACCACTGCGCCACCAAGGAAGCCCCTTTTTTAATATTTTTATTTGGCAAAATAAGATGCTGGTAATTTCATGTCAGACTACGTACTTTCAGTTTCTGCTCATGCCTATCCTGTGGACTACCCTTGGCCAAAGGGCACTGAGAATATATGGCCCAGATTATTGGACTTTGATCCTTGTGTCTGGGCACCACCCCACCCAGCCCGAGTGGCATTCTAAGATGGTGTGTTCAGTGTCCTGGGCGACCTCTCTCTTCCAAGCAGATGTGCTCACCCCCCATTCTTTATATATTTCCAAGGAGCATGAGCTGGCAGAGTTTTCAGGGCTCCACCCTGAACAACACAGTCAGGATCCCCTGAGGTTCCTGCCACATCTCAGGGGTCTGGAGTGTCAGGGGATCATGGCTATGTTGCAAAGAGCCAACACTGAAACATGATCCACTCGAGAAGTATGAGTGGAGATATAATATTTTCAAGAGCCCACCCTAGGTAACTTGAAGAGAGGAAACAGTAGTTTCCTGGCCTGTTAGAATCTATTGTTTGTCCACCATTGGACAAACAAGATCATGGGCCGAACATGCAAAAAACAATAAGAGGAAGGAAATTGTAAATACCAACTGAGGCAGTGGACACATGGAAAGTGTGACTTTTTTTTAAGTTGGAAAATGAAGAGCTCATTTCTAGCTAGAATGGTTAGGGAAGAAGTACATGGTTGTCAAGAGAATATTCTGGAGCCCAGCTGCGGCTCTACCCCTCATTAGCTGTGGGGCTCCTTCATGCCTCGGCCTTCTCATCCATCAAGTGGGAATAATAACCATGCCTGCTTCATACGGTTGTTATGTGCAGATGAAAGGGCCGGGCACATGGTAGGCCTTCGTGAATATTAACCGTTGTCATCATGCTAGATAGGATGACATATGAGAAGAAAAAACGCGAGGCATGTTTAGAAAATGGCAAGTCGTCCCTACCGGTGAGAGGGAAAAATTAGGCTTAATTCCAAGGCGTGACAGGAGAAGAGCTTGGGAAATACAGGGGAAAGACGTTAAATACAAGGAAGTCAAGGATAAGCCGACCTACAGAGGTGGATAGTGTGTTCCCTCTTAGGAAAGTGGTCAGAGGGTCAGACTATAATGTCAGCTGTTGGAAACGTACTCCCGGAGCAAGGAGCAGGACCAGTGTTAAGAGAGACGTTGCAGAGTCTTCCGAGCTGATGTGTGATTGGCACGTTGCAGATGTTCAAACACCTATGTCTGTGGATGAGTGGGTGACAGCAGTGGGTGTGGATCAGATCCTTGTAGGAGGGAGGAATTAAGGGAAGAGGCAGGGGGACCATAGTGATACTTCACTGAGACCACCAGCCCCTGAAGAGGAGGCGGATGTGGAACCAGGGCTTCCGTCCCCACAAACTCCCCTCGATGATCCCATTTCTTAGGGTTTCTTTGGTTTCCACCGCCTTCTGCCCTCGTGTCCATCACTACTCCGGGCATCCCAGCCTTCATCACAGTGGGTCTGCAGGTCCAGCTCACCTCCTGGGCCACACAAGCTCTCCACACCACACCAGCAGCAGCAGTCCATGAAAAAAGCTTCAGGTGGCTATAAGCTAAGTGAACGAGCCACATAAAATGGAGGTCAAAGTGCCAGTGGGAGCTCAGTTCCCATGGCCTGAAATAGGATGTTCCATGTGAGGGAGGCATGAGCCCTGCTGGGTTCTGGCCTTGTCCCATCACACCCACCTTGGAAGAGGAGCCGGAACCAATCATTATGCTTAGAGACCCTGTTATGTCCTAAGAGGGTCTTGTGGAAAAGCAGATGGCAGTGGTCCTCATGTATGTAGAAGCTGCCAGGCGAAAAAGAGCCTGTACAGTCCTAGAGGGGAAGAGCCAGGAGTGGCCCCTGGAAACTGAGGCAGCCAGCTGAGCAGAAGGGAGACTTTCCTAAGGACTCGAGCTCTCAGAAAACAGCCCAGCCTTAAGTGACCAGAAGCACAGGCTGGATAGATGAGGGCTCTGTGCCCAGTGCTGAAGAGTGATGACCATTTCTTCTGCTTCCAGTTGTTGCTTAGATGCACGTGCCCCAAACAGATCTGTGTCTGCCACTCAGGGATGTCTGAAAAGTGTAGCGCAGACAAAAACATCAAATGCTAATTCGAGTGATAACCCCTTCCCTGCTTGGGATGGGTAGACACCAAGACAAGCCTTCTGTGGAGAGAGATGCATGGAGTTGTGGTGAATGAGAGGGGTTGGAGGTGCAGAGAAGGATTAGATCACCCTACTTAAGAAAGGACTTGGGGTGAACAGGAGAAAAGAACTACCCAGGAGGGAGGGAGAACCAATAGGTCCATGATTGGAGGCGCTCGGAGGTATTTTAAGGGTAGAACAGAATTAGAAGGGACAAGATTCTTATATGACATTTATTTTTGATACTTAGGGAGTTTCCTTGTATGAAATACTATAAAATCTACTCCATCCTCAAGAGGTCATCAGAGATGCTTTTGAGAAGAATTCAGGTATTAGCATGGTGACAAAGACTAAAAATACTGAGATACCCAGACCAAGACAGGACCATGAAAGCCCGCTTTTACTTGGGTTACATATGGGTTTTCCCAGGAACTGACAGCGTCACTGTCACCATCAAGTTCTCTTCATTCATTTGGAAGCAAAAAATGTAAGAATCGTAGCAACAGAAACCCCGACTGGCTGCTCAAACACTCTTCTTGGGTTCTTGCCAATATCCAGGTTCCAAGGGCCCCTTCTCCATGGCCACCACAGCTTCCTTTAGTCACAGGGACTCAGAGGACACCCCCCACCATTGGTAAGCGCTCTCCCTACCTTCCTGGAGGGAAGCCTGCATTTTACCTACGTGCCAGCCTGCCCTCTCCGGCCTCACCCCACGTGACGTCAGGGCCAGCTGGAGCCACGTGATTTTCCCAGTACATTCCATTTCCTTCTGCCTTTGCCTCTTTGCTCCTTCCATTTGACCTTGAGCCCATCTGGGTTCTCCTCTGCCAGTCCCGCCCCACGTGTGGCCACTGACCCACACCTGGGAGTTCCTGGAGGACGGCTCCCTCACGCTCTGCTTCCCTTTCTTTCTTGTGGGCATGTGGACCTAGCTGCCCAGCCTGTGGCCCCCAAGCTCTGTAGAATTACCAGGAAGAGAGGCAGGTGATGTAGTCATTGGGCGTGACCCAGTGAGCCTGCCAGGTCCCCTGGGTGCCACCCTGTGACTCTTTACCTGACACCTGTCAGGGGTCTGGGGAAAGGGTGGCAGGGATCTCCTGGGCCGGGGCATTCCCACTCACTGCTCTCATTTCCCTCCAGTCTCTCTGCCAGCTTCTATCCTCCCCCAGATCTTTTGCCTCTTGTTTTTATGGGTATTCTTTTCTTTTTCAGAGAGAAGAAAAGTGCAAGAGAATAAGACCACCCACATCAGTGTCTACCCTTTTTCAAGTGCACTCGGTGCCTTGATTTCTGCCCACCCTGCCCTGCCACGGTGCTCCCACCACTCCTGACTGCCTCATCGTGGGGCAGTTGGGGGTTCTCTTCTTCGCCCACTGTGGGTAATCCCCTTGTGTCTCCTCTCCCCAGGGCTCCGTGGAGAATGGGGCTGTGACCTCTGCAAGCACTCAGAAGACAGACCCTGCGATGGAGCCGAAGCTCAAAGCAGTGGACTGGGACAAGGTAGTGGGCACAAGACTGGGTGGGGTGGTGGTCGGGGCTCCAGGGCCGGAGGACAGGGTGCGTGGAGCCACAGGCTATGGTTAGTCATGACGTTTGCCCAGGGAAGATGAGGACCGAGGAGCAGGTGCCCACAGCTCACAAGCACGACCTGGGCTGAGTTATGGTGGGTCTGGGGAAACGACACACGAGATCTGTGCAGAGCCAGGCTCCAAAGACCCCCGAGGGAGGTCTCCCACAGGGACCCCTGCAGCTGAGAAGGGCACGATGACAGGGTCAGGAGGCCTAGACACGCCCAGCTTGGCCAGTGCACAAGGCAGAGCTGCCCCAGGTGCCGGCGACCACTCGCAGGAGTGACTGGCACGGGAGCCTGCGGAGGCCGGCCGAGAAAGGGCTGCAGCCTTCTGTAGCATGGTGCTGGGAGACCAGCATCTTGCTGTGACTAGGCACACCCATTTCCTGGCTAGGGAAGTCCTAGAGGAGCTGGGTAGTCACAGGTGGCAGTGGAGTCAAGAGGAGGGAGGGGTAGCATTGCCTGGGGGTTCTGGAGAGAACCAGACCTGGGTGTCATTTCCTTCCAACCTGGGTCATAGGACTTTCTCAATGTCATGTCGCCATTTCCTCCTGTAATAGACATAAGTGTGTATGTCTATAAATGTCCCCAACCTGTGCTGGACACTGGGAACAAGAGACCAACAGGACAGGCCATTGCTTTCAGGGAGCTCACAATCTGGTGCGGAGGGCAGATCTCCCCCCAAACATGTTATTACAACATGGGGAGATGCAAGAACCACACCCAAGAGACACAGGTGACCAGAGGAGGCCCCCACTGATTGTTTGCTGGGCCCCTTTTGCCAGGACTCCTGAGGCCCTGATCCCAGGAACTCAGAGATGGCATCTGTCACGTGGGAATCGCCTCTGCCTCTGGGGAAGCCCATCAGCCCAGGGCTAAGACGCCTTCGGGTGCTTCACTAAAGAGGCCGGGACAAGTTGTCCTGTGCTCCATCCCCTTCAAGCAGGCCTGTGACCGAAAGGGAAATTGAAGGCCATCAAGGGGAAAGGCTTGCATAGGCCACGCCGTATGTTCCCAGAGGGCTCACTGGACCTGGTCTCCTGACCTTGATGCCGGACTCAGCCACGATTGCTCATTGCCCAGGCCAGGGGCACAGGTTGAGGGTCTCAGTACAAATGGCTGACTTCTCTGGAAACTCTGGGGACCTGGGCTTGTTCTGCACGAGGGCAGGATGGAGGGGGAGACAGCCAGCTTGAATGGGACAAGGATCCTGGAAGCTGGTGGAGTCAGGACCTCGACTTGAAAAAGGAGGAGCTGTGGTGGGAGACGAGGAAGGTGTGGGGACGAGGGTAGGACCAGAGAGTGAGCTGCAGCATATCGAGCTCTGAGGCTCAGCGGCCAGTGGACGGTGCTGAAAGGACCACGTGAAGAGGGGTCCTTGGGGCCAGCATCTGTGGGCTTGGTTTAGGGGTTGAAGGTTGGAAAGGAAATACTCTACAGAGAGCTGAGCAGGCCTGGGGTGGGGAGGCAAGAAAGAATTGTCCTAGAAGGGAGGGGACTGTCACCTGAGCCTGGCTGGGGACTGGCAGATCACTGCTCAGGGGAGGGGTCCTCCCAGTTTCCCTGGGCTGCCCTGGCCACAAGGCAGAGGGATCAAGTCCCCCAGGCCTGTTCCGCCATCCACCCCGCCCCTACCCAAGGGGAAGAGAGACCTCCCCTCCCTCTCCTCCCCGGGCCCCGCCCAGGCTCCTCTCCAGCACATCCTGGTCATACCTGACTCACCTTCCCCGCCTCTGTCATTCTCTCTCTCACGCACACTCTCTCTCTCTTCCTCCTCTCCCTCTTCCTTTGTCCCTGGGCTGAGAGAGAGGGGCAAGGCCTGGCCCAAGAGGCGGTGTGGAGACCCACTGGGAGCAATGGGGGGTCAGCTTCATGCCTCCCCCAGGCCCTGAGAAGACCCAGCTCGAGGAACTCACTTCCCAGGGAGAGCGGACAGTGCTTTCCTTGCTTTTTTCTCCTTTTTTATTCATCTACCACGTGGTCAGTCCCAGCCCCTTTGCGGGGAGACGAGAGGCTGGGAGACCCCCCGTCTGTTTCTGACCCAGGCCAGGGTCTGGACCTTGAGGAGCTCTAGAGAAAGGCCAAGAGGCAGCAGCTTTGTCTCAGCTGGGGGTCCGGGGCCTGGGGTGGACTTGCCAAAGGTAACCCTTCATGTTTTGCATTCACGGGAAGCCCCTCTAGGTGCTGCTAAGGAAGGGAGTCTTGGTTACCATGGCCCAGCCTCCCTGGTCCTAGAAGCTGGGGGACAGAGTCAGCCATGCTGGAAAGAGTGAGGGAAACTGGGACGGGGGTGCTGGGGCAGAGAGTGGAGGGCGGAGGGTTCTGAAAAGACAGGAGAAAAGGCCAGGAAGCAAGCCCAGGGGGCCCCGCCCTGCTTAGAGGTGCAGTATCATCTGACTCTCGAGCTCTGCATGGGATTTTATTGGAACAATTTCTGAATCATACCTTGCATCACCTCTTGGGCAGGACCCAAGTTTCCTTGTGGGACAAGAAACCAGGTTGTATCTCCTTACCCCACACTACGCCCTACATGTCTCTCCCTGTTTCCTGGAACCCAGCCAGCTCGGAAGCTACCCCAGTAGAGGTAGACAGAGCGCCCACTGCTCCTGGCAGAATTCTGGGCACACCAGTTCCATTTGTCCCACGACCTCTTTTGCTCCTTCACTGTGTCCTTGGCAGGGCTTCCCATTAGGGGGCCAGGGTCCTGGGAACCAGATTGAACTAGTGTGATTTGAGGGGTTTGCAGAACCCCCTGCCCAGATCCCCCTGGACAGCTAACAGGACAGTTAACGGGAGTTAAAACTGGATTAACTCTGCGTTCATTGAGCTCTTACCCTGTGCCAAACACAGGATAAGAGCTTTAGGCTAAGCACTTTAATGATACTATCTTTTATCAACAACACAAGGCGATAGTGATCCTGATTTAACTAATGAGGAAGTTCTTCAGCCCAAGGTCAAAGTCACTCTGCTGGTTAGCGGAGGGGATCACAGCTGAGCCCCCTGCCCTGCCCCCTCCATGTGTCCTGGAGCCCTTCCACCCTGGTGGCTGGCCAAGAATATGACGTTGAGGCCTGTGACTGGGAGGGGTGTGTGGCAGAAGGCAGGGAGGAGGCCGAGCAGGTACTCAGGGAGGTGTCTTCAAAACTTGGCACCTCCTCTCTGCATCCTGCTTCCCTCAGGCTCCTGGAGGCCGCCAACAGGTGTCACAGAGCAAACTGCAGCTCCCCAACCTCCCTGCGCCTACACACACACACACACCCCTTGGCATCAGGAGCTGCCTGGCAAAGATGTTGATTTTGCCCAGTGAGTTTTACCCTTTCACAACCCTCACATAAGTCACTGAGAACCTGGGCAAGTAACACCTGGATGGGAACCAGTGCCCCTCGGGCAGCCGCCCCTGGGACAGGGCCGACCTCGACACCATGGGTGCTGGCTTCCTCCCCAGGACTCTGCCCCCCAGTCACCTGGGGCCCCCTTGAGCCTCCCTTCTCCCTTTGGCCCGCCCCACAGTAGGGGTATGGAGGGTCTGGCTGCAGAGGGATCCACAGGGGGTCCCCAGGATTGTCCTCCTGGCAAAGAGCCTCTCAAGTTTCCTCCCTGCTCATCCCCTTGCCCGGAGGTCTGGGCCCCTCTTCTAAAGAGCTCAGCTATGCTCAAAAAATACCCCTCGGGGAGACACCAGGCAGGCTGGCTGGGGGGCAGGAGGTGCCACTGGGTGACCACAGGCAGTTGCGGCCTGTTTCTCCATCAAGAAGAAGGAGGAAATTATTCCTGCCCTGTATTGTGTGAGGTATCGGAAAGTGAGCTGCCAGTGAAAGACCACCCCGCCTGGCCTTGGGCCGGGCACCCGGGGCAGGACTGCAGTGGTACTGGCTTTCTGCACAGCATGCCATCCTTCCTCTCTCCCTGGGCCTTGGCCCATTCGACCCCCCCGCTCCCTGTCACTCTCATCCCCTGGACCTTCGCAGCGGGGAGCATGAGGCCACCTCCTCTGGGTACGGGAAGGTTATAGGGCACGGGCAGGGGAGGCAGAACACGCCCCTGTGGACTTGAGCTTGTCCAGCTGGGAGCCCCCAGTTAGACCTCAGGGCATAGGCCTGCATTCACCCCTGCAAGGCCACCAAGAGCCGCTGCACTAGACACCCCTGCTGGATCCCTCACAGACTCTGTGCGAGAGAACCCACTGCCGTGGGGGTCCTGAGCCAGCTGAGAGCGGGCCTCCTGGCCTTGTGGTTAGGACCTCGGGCTTCGGAGCTGGGCGGCTGAGGTGCAGCATATGTAGCTGAGCATCTAGCCTAAGTCTCCTCATCTGTCAAATGAGCTCATCAGAGGCCCCAACTCTTAAAATTCTAGCTTCCAAGAATATTGGACCTGAAGTCTGAGCCCGGGGGCCTGTTACAAGGATACAGAAACAGTGGTTGGAATTCTCGTCCTTCCCTGGGCACCGTCCCCCGCCCCGCCCCCGCTCCTGCTGGTGGGAAGCCCCTCCCCCACCACCCTGGCCCAGAAAGCTGCCCTAGAGCTGTGAGCTCTGGGGTTTGGGTACACATTTCTTTCAACAATCGCCTCAGCTCACAGCTGCGATGGTGGGAGGAGCTGCTGACAGAGAGCAGCTGCCCCCTCTCCCCACATTTGTCCCTCGCTCTGTCTGGGGATGAGCAGATTCCCACTCCTGAGCTGGGGCTGCCCCTGGAAAGAGTTATGTGCCACCTGGCCCCTGTGCTGCCCAGGAGGAGGGGCCTCTGGAGAATGGGTGGGGCGAGAAAAGAGGCCCCCTCCCCACCCTGGCAGCGCCCTTCCACCCACCCTCTGGGCAGCAGGCTGCCCTTTCCCCCCCCCCCACCCCACCCCGCTGGCCCTGCTGCAGCTGCATTCCTGGCATAGCCCGGGGAGACTCCCTCCCCTCCCTCCCGTTAGGGCAGGGACAGAGCTGCATGGGGGAGGGGAATGGGACACCAGGTGCTTGGGCCAAACTCACCCCGACTTACACGACTTACACGTGTGCTCCCTGGGACTTGGCCTGTTGCTCTGGGTCTTTGAGTTCACTCAAGCCCGCCCCCCCCCACCCTCAACAAGTGCACTCAAGAGCAGTTTCTGGACATATCCTTACCCTCATCCATGCAGTCTGGCTTTAGCTGGGTGACCCTGAGTGAATCACTTGCCCTCTCTGAGCATCAGGTTCCACAGCTGTAAAAGGAGGATTTGCTATCGTGAGGGTAGCAACGGAAACCCCCAGATGCCTGGGAACTGGAGGCCTGATCAGTGGGCTGTTCCCCCCTCCTTCCCCCACCCAGCCTCCTTCCGAGGCCCGCAGACCTTTGCTGATGCCTTCCCTGTCTCCCCTGAGCCTTAGGAAGTAGGGGTGGGAGAGGGCCAGAAGCAGGCACCAGCTCTGGAGGAAGAGAGCCGTTTATGTGGGAGGATTAAGGGGCCAAGCGGTCCCGGCCAGGTAGAGTAGGAAGTGAAATTTATCCTGAGCCCCTTCCCACCTCATTGGATCCGAGCCATCATCTCTTGCCATACCCCTTCTCAGCCAGTTGCCATGTTGGAAATGACCAGCAAGCGAGAGGTGTTGAATTAGCACCCACCTGAGACTTTCTCATCAGTGAGCACAACTGGAAGAGAATTGAGAAGAGACACCCTGTGTGTGCATGTACTGTCTGAACCAGGGTGGAGCCCATGGTGAATGTCCCAGCTCCTGGGAGATTGTGTGGAGGATGTTACGAGCTTGGGGGGGGGGCGGGAAGGGAGGCTCCTACTACAGGACCAACCAGCCCTATCTGAAGAGTCACCTGACCCCTCCTGGCCTCAGTGTCCTCCTTCTCAAAGTGGAGAGGAAGTCAGCCAAGCTGCATTTCTACACTTAATGTGGAAGGGTAGCTTTACTGCCCCTGGCGTAGCAGCACTGCCAGCAGGGAGAGTGCAGGTGTCAGCCTTTGAGGACTGAGGGCGATGTTTGCAGACAGGAAAGTGAGCTTCTTGGGATTCCTCCGCCGTGGTCCTTCATCCCCCAGGGTGAAGTGGCCCTTCCTGGGCACCAGTGAGGGCTACCTTGCAGAAATGCACGGGGGGCTAGACACAGAGCCCAGGTTCCAGGCCCTCCAAGGCCAGCCAGCAGGTCAGAGGACCCTTAGGACCAACTCAAGACAGCAAGTCCGCCCTTTGTACAGTGGCCAGTGCCCACTGGTCTAGCCAGGGAGGAACCCAAGTCATGTCCAAAGATCCAGTGGGCAACAGGCCATCAAATGAGAGATGCTTGTGTCTGGGAGGAGAGGCTGGCTCTGTTTCCATCATGCCTGTAAACAAGCAGCTCTCCGGCCATCTGACTCCTGCTTCTCCATACATTCTCTGTCCGTCTGTTCTGTTCCCTTCACAACAGGGTGTTAGATTCAGGCTGGAATCCCTGCTTGGTGCTAGACCTAGACGTTTCCTCCTGGGTCTCAACTGAATCAAGCTTATGAATCCCGTGCTGTTTTCTGTTCGCTTTACAAAATAAGGGCAAAACGGATCAACAGAAAAAAATTTCCCAAACCACTGCTTGGCTGACAGAGAGGCCTGCCTGTTCACATACCTGTGCCGCAGCTGGAAACGTTCCTTGTCTAAGGTAGCTGAGTCTGAATTAAGTGTCATGTGTAACATGCAAAAGTGGAACACGTAAAAACCAGGGCTTTCACTTGAGATAGATGGTGATAAGCTATGGATGCATATTATCATCCTTTGAACAGTAACTAAGAAATATACAAAAAGGCATAGCTAAAATGCCAACAGAGCAGATAATATAGAATAGTTTAAATTCTTGATCAACACAAACAAGTCAAGAAGGGAAGAACAGAGGAGGCAAACAGAAAGCAAATAGCAAGACAACATTAAATGTAAATGGACTGAATACTCCAATTAAAAGGCAGAGCGTGTCTGACTAGATCGAAAAGCAAGACCCAACTATACACTGTCTGCAAGAGATGCACTTTAAATTTAAAGGCGTGTGCAAGGTGAAATTAAAAGGGTGGGGAAAGAAAGACCATGCAAACACCAAGTATAAGGAAGCCTTGCTAAAATCAGACAAAGTGGACTTCAGGACAAGGAGTGTTACCAGGGACTGTTTCCCAATAATAAAGAGGCCAATTCATCAAAAATGTCTTAACTGGACAGCCTTGGGCAAGTTACTCACCTTCAATTTCCTCATCTGCAAACGACAACAATAAAAGTACCCACCTAGTTATGGGTACAGTGAGGATCACAGGATTTAACTCACGTCAGGTGTTTAGAAACATGCTTGGCACATAACCAGTGCTCTGTGACTGTTAGCCCTCATTTCCTGACACCACGTCCCTGTCACCCACAGTGGCCACCAAATGCCCTGCATTGGATGTTCATTGACACCCACTGAGTACCAGACACTGGGCACATGGCGCCCTCTCTCCTATTGTGGGTGGTGGGTCCAGGCACACCCGGCTTTACAGATGAGAGAGCCGAGAGGCTCTGAGAGGTAAAGGCACTTGCCCAGGATCCCACAGCTGATAAAAGGCAGAGTCAGGCTTGGAAGGTGGTCACCTGACTCCAAGGTCATTTTTCTTTACTGATTTTGGTCTAGATTAATCTTCAATACACCGACTCATCAGAAATCTTCAAGGGCTTCCCATTGTCTTCAAGGGCTTCTGCAGCCTCCAAACTTTTTTGACCTTGCATCCCTATTAACTAAAACGTTTTGAGCACATTCTCCATTATATGTCCATTTAAATTATCTACAAATTATTTGTGCGAGCTAATGTACTCTTGTATTATGTACATTAGAAAACATTCAAATATGGTTTATATATGAAAGAAATATATCAAAAAGAGTCTCTAATATTTTCTCCTCACCTCTGGAGATCAGCCTGTGAGTATCCCTGGGGTACACATACATCCCTACCTTGGAGACAGCCAGCCTGGAAGATGAAGTGACAACTCCTGGGCCTGATACTGGGTGTTCTGTCATCTAAAGCCCTCAGAAGATCTCTTTCTACTGCCCCACAGACCAATGTCAAGGAATCAAATGGGCCACAATCATTCTCAACTCCACATCTATGCCCGTACTCTCTCCCCACCTCCTTTCCCTTCTCCCCCTTCCCAAGTATTCCCTATTGTATGAGCTCAACCCAAATCCTAGGTTCTGTGGCAAAGCCCTCCTCTCCTACCCTAGACCCGGGCGTTTGTACCAATCATTCTGCCTCCCAACCTCAGCCTGCCTGTATCACCATTAAGTTTTCTTGCCTGGCATGTCTCACCTTGCTGAGTACTTTATGTGGGTACCATTATTATTACTTCCATTTCATAGCTAGGTAAACTGGGGCTCAGAGAGGTCAAGTAATTTCCCCAAGGTCACACAGTAAGTGATAGAGCCTGTCTCTAGAGTCTGAACTGTGCTTCAGCACTAAGCTATGTGAAGCAAAGATGGTCTCTTATATTGTTGTTTATTCTTCCCAGCAACTAACATAGAAATATAGATATATGTCAAGCAAAGTGCTGAACGAATGATTGTTTGAATGGGTGAATGAATGAATTACACAGGCCACCACTAAGAAGAAAGCCCTTGGACTTCTCTGGTGGGGCAGTGGTTAAGAATCCACCTGCCAGTGCAGGAGACACGGATTCGAGCCCTGGTCCGGGATGATCCCACATGCCACAAAGCAACTGAGCCTGTGCGCCACAACTACTGAGCCTGTGCTCTAGAGCCCGCATGCCACAACTGCTGAGCTCGTGTGCCACAACTACTGAAGCCCACGTGCCTAGAGCCCATGCTCTGCAACAAGAGAAGCCACTGCAATGAGAAGCCCACGCACCACAATGAAGAGTAGCCCCTCCTCGCAGCAACTAGAGAAAGCCTGCACACAGCAACAAAGACCCAATGCAGCCAAAAATAAATAAATAAAAACACATAAATAAATTAAAGAAAAAAAAAGAATCTGCCTGCCAATGCAGGGAACGTTGGTTCGATCTGAGAAGATCCCACATGCCTCGAGGCAACTAAGCCCATGCGCCACCAACTACTGAGTGCACGCTCTAGAGCCTGTGAGCTGCAACCACTGAGCCCACACACCACAACTACTGAAGCCCTCGTGCTCTGGGGCCTGTGTGCTGCAACTACTGAAGCCCACGCCCCTAGAGCCTGTGCTCCACAACAAGAGAAGCCACTGCAATGAGAAGCCCACACACTGCAATGAAGAATAGCTCCCACTCACCGCAACTAAAGAAAAGCCTGTGCACATCAACGAAGACCCAGTGCAGCCACAAAAAAAAAAGAAGAAAGCCCTTGTTGGAAGAGAAAGGGCCTACTTGATTCCTAGTACAGAATGTATTGGCTCCTATACCTAAAGAATCCTGGTTAAGACTTCAAGCTTCATGCATGGCTGAATCTAGGCACTCAGATGTCATCACCAGGATTCAGTGTCTCCAGCTCCGGGCTTGGGCATCCTCTGTGTTGACTTCATCCTCAGGCAGCCTTCACTGGCAACTCCAGGGTCATGCCCTGCCAACCTAGCAATCCCAGCAAGAGGAGAGGGTTGTCCGATGGCTCATTGCACCAGCGTAGGCCATGGGCCTATCCTGGATCCCATTTCTGTGGCCCTCGGGTTGGGATGAACAGTTAGTCCCCAAGCACTGGAGCAGGAGGGTTGGTAGCTCCATACAGACCACATAAGCTGAGGTGGGGCTGGGGAGTAGGATGCTGTAACCAGGAGATGGGAGAACAAATATGCACAGGTGTGAATTTCAAGTGTCCACTTGACTTTATCTCTTGCAGGACCTGGTAGACTGGCAGAAGCCCCTACTGTGGCAGGTAGGCCACTTGGGAGAGAAGTACGATGAGTGGGTCCACCAGCCGGTGACCAGGCCCATCCGCCTCTTCCACTCAGATCTCGTCGAGGCCCTCAGCAAGACTGTCTGGTGAGCCCTGCTCTCGGACCATGGTGGGCTATCCCTCTCTCCTGATGGTGTCAGTCAGATGCAAAGAGGAAGGGTCAAATGGATCCCTCCCTGGAGCCCAGAGCTATACTGTAAGCTCTTGGCAATAGTGGAACATGCCATAGGCATAATCCATTCGTATGCATGATTTTGTCCACTGAGTGACAATCGAACATGTAGCCAGAAACCACTTTGAATGTCACTTCTGTTCTATTCCAGACTCCTGTGAGGGGTTTCTAGCCTTCCCTGACCATGGCAGACTATTTTGCCTGCAATTAGCCCCTCTGCCACAAGAGGTCAGCACCTATCTAGCTGCACTGTTAGCCAGAAGGACTTTTTTTTTTTTTTCCTGCCAGTAATTCATCTCAGAGACTGAGACAGACTCACAGCTTCTCTCTTCTTTTCTCCTCCTCCCCTCCCCATCCCCCACATCAGTGTCCCCTGGACCACAGGTCTCCATATGCTTTGTGCACATGCTTTGGTATCATCTCATCCCCCTCTAGTTGAGAGGTGTGTCTCTAGGGAAGTTGGACCCTCTCGAGCTTCTGTGCATGTATATCTCTCACCCTGACGACCTTCCTGCAGGTACAGTGTCCCTATCATCTGGGTTCCCCTGATGCTGTATCTCAGTTGGTCCTACTACCGAACCCTCGCCCAGGGCAACGTCCGACTCTTCACGTCCTTCACCACAGGTAAATGAAGTCATTTCACCAGGTGGCACAGCAGGGAGCTGAACTTGGAATGGTTCACGAACAGAACACAGATTAGAGCCTGGGAGAGAAGGATCCCAGAGTGTCCTAGAATGTCCCCCAGGGCAAAGGCCCGGCGGCAGAAGCCCTGACTCAGAGTAGCAACCCACTAACCTCTACTGAGCACTTATCACATGCCTGGTGCTTTCCAGGGACCATCTCATTTAACCCTCCCAACAGCCCCACAAGAAAGGTACACCCCTTTAGAGATAAGGAAATGGAACCTCAGGAAGTCAAGTGAGCAATTCAGGGTCACGTGGCTGGGATGTAGATGCTAGGTGCCACCCAGGTGGGCAGGGGACAGAGAGAAGGGCTGACATGGGGTGACTTTCAAAGAGCCTGTGAGGCTGAGTCTCTCAGGGCAGCCACAGGTTTGGGCCTCTTCTGCCAGCCTGCCTCCCAAGTTCATCACCTACCTTTGGTCTCCAGGTAATGTCACCTGCCCAGGTAATCTGTCCGTCCTGGCAGAACCTGTCTTGGGGAAGTGCTTGCCCATGGCAAATGGCTCAGACAGAGGCCGGGTAGGGGGACAGGTGGGAGAGGGGTGCTGGGAATAGCTCAGGTGGGCTTTCCTCTCCTGATCACATGTCATGTTCCCAACTGTGAGCCTCTGAACCCCTGTCGCTGCCAGACAGAGGCTCCTTCTCTCCACACTCCGAGGCTGTCTCCTGCCCGCCTCCCCCAGGAGCAGAAGTTGAGGGCTGAATGGTTTGGATGAGAGGGGCCACAGCCACAGCACCTGGAGCCCCAGTTTTCCCACCTGGTCCAGGATGGGGAGGTGCTGAGCCAGCTGCAGGAAGTTCCCCAGAGCCCAGGCTGCTCCCGGTCCCCCAGGGTTAATGTGTGCACCCCTCGAGCCAAGGTTACCCTTTTCTGCCCACGCTGAATAGCTCAGGCACAGCACAGGGCTTGTTGCTGAGACGTCCTGCTCACTGAATCACCCACTGTCTGCCGGGCGCTCCCCTAACAATCACCAACAGTGGCAGGGCCGCCAGGGCTGGGGCCAGAGGGGGAGTGGGATGCCAGAGCTTTGGCCCAGGTCCCTTTGCAGGATTCCTCCAGAGATGCCACTCGGTACCAGCTCCGGCCTGATGGGCTGACGGGGGTGATGCTGGGGTGAGGGGGCGGGCGGAGACTTGACCTATAGGAGGGGACTTTTCTGCGAGGCAGGGAGGGTGATTCGATGGCTTCATCAGAACCACGGGCCTCTGCAGAGAGCTGAAATGTGCTGTCTAATAAAGGTCTAGTGTAGGGGGTTAATGGGGCTGTGACCATGATGCCAGCGATGGTGGCATGAGAGCCGCACACGCCTCCCTCACCTGCAGCTCATCAGGCAAGGCACAGGCCACAGGCAGAAAAAAATAGAGCCACAAAGCAAGGCGAGTGGAAACTCAGCAGGGTCCCAGCACAGCTGCTGGACAAAGGGTGCACTGGAGTAAATGCAGGAGACTCAGGGTGCCAAGGAACAGTGGAAGCTGCATGGAGACACCAGTGCAAGGCTGAAATTCCTAGGTGCATGTGTGAAAATGCTTTGGAAAGTAGAGGGCTTCTGCACATCCAGGCTGGCCCCCAGCGCAGTTCCTGGAGGCACGTTAGAGTGAGTGCAGAGCAGCGTCCTAGGCAAGGATTCAGGCCTCCATGCAATTGTGGTGGGAGCCCCAGCAAAGGTCAAGACCAAAGTCTGTGGCCAGGGAATGCTTCTGTATGTCCAGTCCCTTCCCTGCTGACAAGAGAGCTACACAGCGAGGAAGGGCTCCTGCACTCTGGGGTGGGGGAGCTGGGAAACTCCTTCTCCCCCAACCAGGGATCCTCCAGAGCCCTGCAAGGAGAACTGAGAAAACACAGCACAAGGAGGACTGTGTGGAACTTAGATGTACTTTGACTCATTATATTTAAAAATTATAGTAGCTTCTTGTTATATATGAGGCATATTATATTATTATGATAAGTATTAATATACAGTATATTATTCTTATATATAAGATATATATTTATCACATAATCAGGTGTTATATTCCCTCTGTCTTAGCAACAGCCCTTCACAAGTGGTAGGATATTTTACTGTTGAGAAAACACGTAGATGGTACAGAGCTGGGATCTGAACCCCGGTCTGCAAATCCAAAGCCCAGGCTCCCTGCACTTCACCAGAGTGTCCTGAAAGACCCCAGAGGTGTCCAGCCTTCCCTCGAAGTGGGACCTGGCCAACCAGAGCAGCCCAGCCAGGGCTGGATGGCTACCGACAGGGAGTGCTGTCAGGCATGTGTCTCATGCCAGATGTGGACACAGCAGGCCCCACTGATGAGCGATGTCAGACCAGCTCAACGCCTGATTTCAGAAAGATTGGCTGGGTCCTTTGGGGATTGAACCTTAGCTGCGTTGTGTTACTTTCCAGGCAAGGTGTGAAAAATCCTTCCTTAGCTTAGAGACTCATTTGGAACCGTCTATCAGAACGGCCCTGGGCCTGATATCTGGTCCACAGAGCAGGAAAGTCACGTCTCCTCCTCACCTTCCTGGGCTCTCTCCTTACTCCCTAGTTCCCTGTGGTCATTCACGCTGGGCACAGTCCTTCAGAAGTGCTTTCTTAAACAGAACCAGAGGCTGCCCCTGTTCTGCCCTTAGAGCAGTACGGGTCAAATCTCATCTTTGTCTAGCCCTCCAGAGAGACTTGGGCTGGCCCATGAATCTCCCACGAGTGTCTGAGCACCTGCTGTGTTAAGCACAGGAGATACAGAACAAAATACCCACTCTGCCCATAAAATGCTCACAACCTGGTGGGGACAAGTGAGTAAAACGGCAGCCATAGCTCAACCTGATGAAGGATGATGTGGCAGGCCTCAAACCCGGCCCAGGTGGGGGCAAAGGGTGTCTGCAGAGGCTTCTCACAGGAGGAGACACGTGGGGTAAGGAGGGGAGGGAGGGAATTCCAGCAAAGGAAAAGATATGTGTGGGTGGGGAACGCGGGCATCTCAGGAGCCACAGGTGGTTCGGTTTGGCCTCCGTACAGGGTGATGGGGCAGTGAGGCAGGGATGTGTTTGGCAGGGCTGGGTCTCAAGGGAGCTCGAGTGCCAGGCTAGGGGTTTGGACTTTACCTAGAGAGAACGAGGCACCACAGGAGGGTTTTAACAGCATGTAGGGGCGGAGAGTTGGAGTAGGAAGCTGATGCAGCCACCAGGTGATGAGGTAGTGGGAGCGTCAGAGCAGTGAACTGACCCAAGAGATTCTTTTTTAAATTGAGGTGAGATACATATAACATAAAATGAACCATTCTGAAGAGAACAATTCAGTGGCATTTAGTACGTTCACAATGTTGTACCACCACCACTTTTGTCTAGTTCCAGAAGGTTTTCATCACCCCAAAAGGAAACCCCACCCGCACAGAAGCTCCCCATTCCCCCCTCGTCCAGCCCCTGGCAACCACCAGTCTACTTCTGTCTCTCTACATTTGCCTATTCTGGACATGCCATATAAATAGACTCCTACAGAATGTGGTCTTTTGTGTCTGGCTTTTTTTTTACTTTGCCAGAAGATATTAAAGAGAGGCAGCTGACAGAGCTTGGTGACAGGTTGGACACGGGAGACAGGAATAAGTTGAGCCTTAGGTAATGTGTGGAAGTCATTAACCCCCGCACTGAGGTGCAGCCTGGGGTGACAGGGTGGGCAGGAAGGAAGAAGAAGATGATTGGCTTCATTTGGAAGCTGCTGACCTTGGAGGCGGGGCTGTGGACAGCTGCATGGAGATGCCCAGTAGCAAGTGGCCGTCCGGGGCTGAGCTGGAGGCATAGATCTGGGGCTTGTCAGCAGGCAGGTGCGGCTGACATCCTAGATCAAACAGAGAGCATATAAGAGGGGAGGGTCAAGGTTTTGACCCTGGGGACAGAGGCAGTTTCCACGATGGAGCCTGACAAAGGGCATCTAGAGAAGAGGAGGAAAGCCAAGTATCCCAGCAGGCAGGGAGTGGAGCTGTGTGTTCAGACCTTGTTGGTTCCAGTTCCTTTGAGGATCTGAAAATTTGTGGACTCAACCCCCAGAAAGATGCACACAGATGCATCGTTTGGGATACCATGTTAGCAGGTTCACTCTGCAATCCGACCAAGGACTCTGGGTATTCATAAACCTCAGGATGGGAACTTACGGGGTTACAGATTCAAAAATAGAGTGGTCGGGCTTCCCTGGTGGCGCAGTGGTTGGGAGTCCGCCTGCCGATGCAGGGGACACAGGTTCGTGCCCCGGTCCGGTAAGATCCCATATGCCGCGGAGCGGCTGGGCCCGTGAGCCATGGCCGCTGAGCCTGCGCGTCCGGAGCCTGTGCTCCGCAACGGGAGAGGCCACAACAGTGAGAGGCCCGCGTACAGCAAAAAAAAAAAAAAAAAAAAAAAAGAGAATGGCTAGCTTTAGAAAACAGTTTGGTAGTTTCCCCAAAAGTTAAACATAGTTGCAGTAGGTGCCAGCAATTCTACTCCTAGGCATGTACCCAAGGCAACTGAAAACATACGTCCACATAGAAAAAATCGCACATGAATGTTCATAGCAGCATTATTCATAATAGCCAAAAAGTAGAAACAACCCAGCTGTCCATCAACTGAGGAGTGGATAAACAAATGTGGTGCATCCATATTAATAAGGAATATTATTCAGCCTTAAAAAGGAATGAAGTTCTGATACACGCTACAACGTGGATGAACCTTGAAAACATTGTAAGTAAAAGAAGCCAGTCACAAAAGACCACATACTGTATGAGTCCATTGATACGAAATATACGGAATAGGCAGATGCAATAGACAGAAAGTAGATTAGGGGATTCCTGGCTCTGGGAAATGTCAGGGGTTGGAGGAAATGAGTAGTGACTGCTAATGGGTAATAGGTTTCTTTCTGGGGTGATAAAAATGTTCTAAAATTGTGGTGATGGTTGTACAACTCTGAGTATACTAAAAACCATTGAATTGTACACTTGAAATGGGTGAATTGTAAGTTATGTGAGTTATATTTCAGTAAAGCTGCTCCTTTTTAAAAGAGACAGCCAGTATAGCCAAAGCAATAGCTTGTGGAGAAAAGAAGTAGAGCTAAGAGGGTGAGCATAGACATGAAGAAAACTGTGACAAGAGCTGAAGTGTTGGTGAAGTCGAAGAATGGATGAAGTAGAGAAAGGAAACGAGAGCCGGAAGGACTGCAGGCTGTCCTCCGAGGGCTGGGCATGGGGAACCTCACACTTCATAATTACATCTCTCCAGTCTTCTGGTCTCTGGGCTAATCATCTTCAGGTTTTTCGCATCTTCCTCATATGCTATGATTTGAAGTATTGTTCATGAACCCATCTCTCCTTGGGTTTTCCTGGCCCTCCTGGCCCCCCAGTCCCTGGCGGTTAACATCTTCCACCAATAGCCCCCCAGCTCTGCTGGCTTCATCAGAATCGCCCCTTCCTCTCCTCCATGCTGCTGGGGCAAGGTCACTTTTTCCTTGTCCGTTCAGTCTTCTATAACAAAACATCACAGACTGGGTGGCTTGTAAACAACAGAAATGAATTCCTCACGATTCTGGAGGCTGGAAGTCCCAGATCAGGGTGTCAGCATGGTCAGGTGAGGGCCCTCTTCTAGGTCAAAGACTCATTGTATCCTCACACGGCAGAAAGGGGAAGAGTTCTCTCGAGCCTCTTTTATGAGGGAATTAGTCCTATTCACCCATGACCTAATCACCTCCCATCACCTTGGGGGTTAGGTTTCAACATATGAATTTGAGGGAACATGTTCCGACCATAGCACCAGGTAAAGGTCCAGTGCTGGCCATAGCTGTTCCTCTTACAGTCGCTTTAAGGAAGATCTCAGATGTCTAGCCAAATCTTACTCCAATACCAAAGCCAGACAAAGACACCACAAGAAAGAAAACTACAAACTAATATCACTGATGAATATAGATGCAACAGTCCTCAACGAAACACTAGAAAACTGAATCCTAGAACATATTAAAGGATTATACACCACCACCAAATAGGATTTATTCCAGAATGCAAGGGTGGTTCAACATCGGAAATCCATGTAATACCCCACATCAACAGTCCTCTGAGAGGACTCCTCCTAAGCTCAGCATAGATCGTCACAGCCTCCTTCCCATTTTGATTCAAAGGCCTCAATAGTGGGGCTGGGCCCCATAGCTGCCAGGCAAAGGGCAGCAGCTCCTAAGGTGATGGGGCCTTGAGACAGGACCTCTGGAGCTACCAGGCACGGCTGTGCCCTGGGGCTGTCTGCCCTGACCTTGCCTCTCTCCTGCCCCTCTGCAGAGTATTCGGTAGCCATGCCTGAGTCCATGTTCCCGGGCCTCTTCATGCTGGGGCTGCTCCTCTGGAGCCTAGTAGAGTACCTCATCCACCGCTTCCTGTTCCACATGAAGCCCCCCAACGACAGCTATTACCTCATCGTGCTGCACTTCATCCTGCACGGCCAGCACCACAAGGTGAGCAGGACAGGCTGTCACCCGGGTCCCACCCATGGGAGCTGCCCATCTTGGTGGGAGTCAGGTTGAGAGCGAGGGGGAATGTGACTGGGTGCGACTGGGTCCTAAGCTGCACCGGGCATGGACAGAGTGAGCATGTGTGTCCAACTTTAGTCCTCACAACAACTTCATTCCTTCATTTATTCATTCGTTCAGTAAATGCTCACTTAAGTGCTCACTATGTGCCGGGCACTGTTCTAGACACCATTGAACAAAACAGTCAAGAATCACTGCCCTTGTGGAGCTTCATTCTGAAGATGGTGCTACAGTTCTCCCCATTCCACAGACTGGCAGACTGAGGCTTGGGGAAATAAAGGAACTAAGGAATTCACCCAAGGTCACACCTGGATGTTGTCCCCTGTGGAATCCAGAGTCTGTGCTGTCAGCCATCCACCCCCCTGGGGCTCCTCAAGGGCAGCATCATGGTCCCAGAAGCTGGGATTGGAAGCCAGGTCTGCCCAGAGGAAGTTGTGTCCCCCTGCTGCTTCTCTGTCCCTGCACCATGCTGTTCTCGGCCTATCCCAGGGTCTCCATCCTCCCCCCTCCCTTCCTTCCTTCTTTGTCCTGGAGCTGGTGTTCTGGCACATGGCCAGCAAGTTCTGCTGCTCCTGGTCAGAGGGGAGGGAGGCCCACATCGGTATATTGCTCTCTGTCGCCTGATTTCTCTCTCTCCTCTTTCAGCCCAGAGAGGGTCTCTCCTCAGAATACTCACACAGTCTCTAAAATCTTACCTGTCTGCCAGGCCCTTGACTTGTGAAGCTCCGGAGCCAAAGACTAGGTTCTTTTGTTGTCTGGTTCACTGTGACAACACCCCCTTGGAAAAAAGAAGGCCACCTGGGGTGGGGGACCTGCCTGTTAACACCTCCAGCATCGTCTACCGTGTGCACCTTCATCACCCTCGGGCCGTGTCCAGGTGCCCCGCCTGGTACTTGGGGTGGGCGGCTGGGCCTCCTCCCCAGCACCGAGCAAATTCCAGAGCCACAGGGGCCTCTTCAGCATAAAGAGGGACTCTGCTCTGCGAGCATCCCGCCCACATCACACCCACCCCTGTTTTCTTGGCCGGTTTTCCAGGTCCCATCCTGGCTTGGAAATTGGGGGTGGGACAGACTCTCCAGGGCTTTTAGGCTTGGTGGCCCACCCTCCCCAAAGCCACCGAGGGTGCCAAGCCTACACCCGCCCTGGACTGTCTGGGCTGCACTGTCCCATCCCCCATGGGAGCACCTCTGGGCCGACATGCTGTGTGTGACCACAGTCAGGCCCTGGGGCCCCGGGCTGCGTCCTGACACATGAGCCCCTCCATCCACAGGCACCCTTCGACGAGTCCCGCCTGGTCTTCCCCCCTGTGCCAGCCTCTCTGGTGATAGCTTTCTTCTACGTGTTCTTACGGCTCATCCTGCCCGAGGCGGTGGGGGGCACCGTGTTTGCAGGTGGCCTCCTGGGCTACGTCATCTACGACATGATCCACTACTATCTGCACTTCGGCTCCCCGCACAAGGGCTCCTACCTGTACAACCTGAAGGCCCACCACGTCAAGCACCACTTTGCACATCAGCAGTCAGGTGAGGACCTGCTGGTGCCTCCCCACTTCCTCGTTTGTTCATTTCTTATTTGACAGCTACCCCTGAGCTTCTAGCCAGGGCCAGGCACGGTTCTGGGGATACACAGTCAGCAAGGCAAGCGTGGAACTCCCATCCTAGTCCCTGGTGCAGGGGGCTGTGCAGAGACAGACAAACAAGGAGACCAGTAAATAGCAAAGACCATTTCAGGCAGTGATAAGTGCCATAAAGAAAATAAAGCAAAGTGATGTTAGAGAAACCATGTCAGCAGGAGAGGGGACCCACACTGTTTAATAAGAATATGAGTCACAGATGGGATTTTACATTTTCTAGTAGCCACATTAACAAGTAAAATTAAACCAATGAAGTTAATTTTAATAATATAGTTTATGAAGCCAAATACAACCAAAATATTATCATTTCAACGTGTGATCAATATAAAAATTGGGAATTCCCTGGAGGCCCAGTGGTTAGGACTCAGAGCTTTCAGCCTGAGGACTCAGCCTGCCGTGGGCCCAGGTTTGATCCCCGGTTGGGGAACTGGGATCCCTCAAGCCGTGCGGCGTGGCCAAAAAAAATAAAATTGTTAATGAGAAATTTTACATTCTTTCCTTCTCTTAAGTCTTCGATATCCGGTGTGTTATCTTGCACTTACAAGCCCGTGGCCATTCAAGGGCTAAGCGTTCATTGGAAATACTTGATCCATATTTAGAGTTTATAAAATTTACAGTCAAAAAAGTAGATTCACATACATGAGTTGCTCCAAACGTGCCTAAAAGTTCTCCAGTAACTGAATCGAGTATAGCTTTTTACATTGAAATGTAAGTTAATTAAAATTAAATGAAACTGGGAATCTAGTCCCTCCATAGCTCAGGCCACATTTCCAGTGCTCAGAAGTCACGTGGGCTAGTGGCTACCCTGCTGGACAACAGAATGCTAGCTAAAGTGGTCCAGGAAGGTGTCACTGCAGAGACGTCATTAGAGCTGAGACCTGAATTAGGAGAAGCCAGCATCCAACGTCTGGAGAAAGAGCCTCCCAGGAGCAACAGGTGCGAAGCCTTGAAGCAGGAATGAACTTGGCATCTTCAAAGAGAAGGAGGCGGCTGGAGTGTGAGGCAGAGAGAGGAAGAGGCAGGCAGCAGCCAGGCTCTCCCAGGAAGCCAGGCCAGATAAGAAATTTGGGGTTATTCCAACGGTATCCTTGGGAGTCTAGAAACACTGGTACCCTGCTCTTGACTCCTGCCAGAATGGCCCTGAGAGTTGGAAAGGCCATCGGGGACTGATGTTGAAATCTTCCCCACGTGCTAGCCCCAGCTAGGCTCCCTTTCAAGCAGATTGACTCCTTCAAGAATGCCTCATCTTCTCCCCATTTGTCTCCCTCTCTAGGATTTGGCATCAGCACTAAATTTTGGGATCACTTTTTCCACACCCTTATTCTGGAAGAACCCCACCCGAAGATACAGTGACAACTCCCAGCCCTGTTGTCCTGCCCTCAGCCCCGCTGTGGCCCCTACCCCAGTCCACCCCCATCCAGACCCTGCAAAGAAGGTTTGCTTGACCAGGCAGTGCGGGCTTTGTCCGGTCCTTGGGCTTGGTGGAGGGTGCTGGGGAAACCCTGAAGCCCGAGGCTAACCCTGAGACTGCCCTCCTGACCCAGCACAGGAGGGTCACGTCCACTTGGTGGCCCAGTGGCCCTCAGGGACTAGCCCTCTCCTGGAGCATCCCAGCCTCTTCACTCACACCCCCGCCCAGTGCCTTAGCCCACAGGACTGCTTCAGGACCCAGCCAGTGGGGACTTTCTTAGGGGAGTGAAGGCAACTGACCCCTGGGACCAGCTGGTGTCCCACCTGTGTCTTAGCACCCTGGAGCTGCCAGTGTTGACAGTGAAGAGCGGGGTCTGCAGGGCCATGGCCCTCGTCTTCCCCACCTTCTGTTGCCAGGGAGTGTGTGGTGGCTCAGGCTGTTCTCCTGAGGACTGGAGGATGCAGAGGTGGATGGAGCACTGTCTGAAGAGGAGAAAGCAGGAAGCCTCCTACAGGCCATCCCCAATCCTGGGGCAGCACCTTTGTCCCCTGCCAATGACAAATGCCAGCTGCATCACCAGGTGCCTCAGGCTTTGACACATCCAGCACCCACACGCCTGGCCCTCACCTGTCTGTGCAGGTGGGCCGAGAGTAGCTGTTGCGGGTCTCAAGGCTGGAGGGAGCCCACGCCCCTTTCTTTAGGAAGCACCAGCTGCTCTAGCCATCTCTCTGCCTCCGGAATCACAAAGCTTTTCCCCAAGGGAGGCTAAAGAGACCTCTCCATGGATGGGAGCCCCATCCTGTCCCCAGCCATTGTCGACCTCCACCTGGCGTAAGTGGGCCCCTGCCCGCCTCACTCAGGACCCTTCCAGCCAGTGCCTCCTTAAGCTGAGAAGAAGCCTTGATGCGGTGCCTTATCTCCCAGCCCCTTCCACCCCAGCGGACGAGGTTCCCACCCTTTCTTCCTCATAACCAAAACCCTCGCTGCTCATAAGAGGGTCTTATTTATAAACTATATAAATACCCTTAGTCGGGCCCCAGACCAAGTAGCTGCTCAGATTGCCCTTTCTAATCCTACATGTCGAGCTTATGTAAAAACGTTTTTGTCTTATTTTTGTTCCCTTCTTACCCACAAACCGTTACTACTTGAAACTTTTTAAAAACTCGATGTGTGGGGCTTCCCTGGTGGCGCAGTGGTTGAGAATCTGCCTGCCAATGCAGGGGACACGGGTTCGAGCCCTGGTCTGGGAAGATCCCACATGCCACGGAGCAACTGCGCCCGTGAGCCACAACTACTGAGCCTGTGTGTCTGGAGCCTGTGCTCCGCAACAAGAGAGGCCACGACAGTGAGAGGCCCGTGCACGGCGATGAAGAGTGGCCCCCGCTCGCCGCAACTAGAGAAAGCCCTCGCACAGAAACGAAGACCCTACACAGCCAAAAATATAAATAAATAAATGAATTAATTTAAAAAAAAAAAAAAAAAAAAAAAAAAAAAAAAAAAAAAAAAAACTCGATGTGTGTAAAGGCTAAAGGGAAGCAGTTTGACCGATCCTGTGATTTGTACTGTTTACTGCGGGGTTATTTAAAGATTTTGGAATAAATATACAAACTACCGTTGTGAAGTAAAGGTGTAAATAAATTGTATATTTTGAAAAATAAACACATTGGAAAAGAAACCAAAAAAGATGAGGTGTTACTTGCTGATGGCGACTCACCAGACTTTGTCGAGGCCAGGGAGGCACAGAAGGGTTTGGGGAGTGTGGCTGGTTGAGCAGGAAGGAGTATTTATTCGATCGCTGACCAGGTTGTGTAGACTTGCTGGGGTATAGTGATGATAAAAATCAGACCAACCCCTATCTTTTTATTCGATTTTATTACTGTTTGGTTTTTTTTTTTGGCCACTGCCTCGGGGCTTGCGGGATCTTAGTTCCCTGACCAGGGATCAAACCCACGCCATTCACAGTGAAATCGCGAGGCCCTAACCACTGGACTACCAGGGAATTCCCTCGTTACTGTTTTTAAATTCTCTGCAGACAGCATCTCTCCCTCACTGCTTATACCTGGAGGTGGGCATAAGGGGGCGTCACTCCCACGAACTGCCTTGGTACACAACAGGGGAGGTGTTTCTTTTGGAATTTATCAGACCACAGCTAAGACTCTAGTTGACTTTTCTAAGGCTCCAGCAACAAATGCCCAATGTAGGAACTAGAACTTCAGGCCAGCTCAGTCTGGGTGAAACAGTTTCCCAGGATATCTTCCCAAGCCACCACATCAGAACCACCTATGGAACTTATCAAACCACAGATCCAAGTCCTCAACACTCAGAGTCTCATTCAGTAGGTGCGGCAGAGGTGGGCTCTGCATTCGCCTGCACAAGGATGCAGAGGCAAAAATGAAAGCGGAGGCAAGCTGATGTTGGCGAGACTGTGGCCACATGGAGGGGCCCCTGCTCCTGCTGCCTCTCCCTGCTCGAGAGACCAGCTCCCAGCCTAAAGGTTAGGGTGACCTGTCTGAGCCAATCCTCCCTCAAGCTCCTGGAATCAGGCCATCAAAGCAGCAGAAATCCAACCTCCATTCCCTAGATGCTGTTGGGAATCCAACCATGGAGCATCACTCCCCAGGGGAAGGAAGAAACAAAAAGCAGGAATAAAGGAAGAGATCAACTAGTTGTAAATATGCGAGTCCACCGGAGACAGGCCTAAGATGAGCAAGTTTGAGCAAAAAATTAATTGGAAAAAAAATTCTTTAAAAAGATTAAAACAGGGCTTCCCTGGTGGCGCAGTGGTTGAGCGTCCGCCTGCCGATGCAGGGGACACGGGTTCGTACCCCGGTCCGGGAAGATCCCACATGCTGTGGAGTGGCTGGGCCCGTGAGCCATGGCCACTGAGCCTGCGCGTCTGGAGCCTGTGCTCCGCAATGGGAGAGGCCACAACAGTGAGAGGCCCGCGTACCGCAAAAAAAAAAAAGATTAAAACAGAGCTAGTAAGAAGTGCCAAAATCTATGTGAGTTTGTAACATGGTAATGAGAAGATTTAGGGGGAAAAAAGAAAACAAAAAACAAGCCAATCTATTAATGAAAAGGTCCACTCAGTGAATATTGGACAGACTCCCCCAGAGATTCCTGCTGTGCTGGCTAGAACTTTCCAGGGGGTTAGGAATTTCCACAAGGCCTTGGAAGGGAGAGAATGAGCCCCATCCTACAGAAGAGAACAATATAGAAAGTGCCCTTAACCTCAAGCCAGTTGGCACTCACAGTGCAGTCCCTTCTGGAGTCAGAGAATTTTATCTTCAAGTGCAAGAGACCCAAGGAGGAGTCAAAGATTAGATGCTAAAGCCAGCAAGGGACATTATCAAGATGCCAGCGCATCTAGCATGATGGGAAAGCCTGAAACTTGGAGAACGTGATTATTTCTGTAGTGGGAGAAGACAGAAAAATCATCAAGCAAGTTTAATGTTTACATGGGCGAAGGGCCATTTAAATTCTGATCAGTGTAAAGTAAATACGCAGGTTGACTGACTCTCAATGACCCTAGCAACTTACCTGATTCTCTAGTAACAACCCAGCTGCCCTAGCAGTGGACAGGGCCATAGCCATTATCTTTATTTCTGGCCTCGCTCTACCTCCAGACACGCTGTCTTTGGGCGTTTCTCGGCCGACCTGAAGAACCACCCTCTTAACTTGACTCCGTTCCACTCCTGCATTGGCTCTAGCCTCCCATCTCTGTCTTTGAACTTTGTACTGTTTCTAATTGTGCTCAGCGCAAAGCCTAACTTGTAACAGGCCCCAATAAGTGTTAGTCTTGTCTCTGTCAGATCTCTGGCAGGTTACATTGTTTGGGCTTTGGTTTTCCACCGGTTCCCTGGCCTCTGCTGCCCTCTGGTGACAGCATGCGGCTCTGCCCCCTTATGACTGGAAATTAGATGTCTGTGATTGTAAAATTCCATCACTTTTCCACCTTACCTGTTCTCTTAACTTACTGTTTTGTCTCATCTACTGTTTTTGAGAGGAAGATGGAACTATACATATGAACTTTCCAGTTCTAACTTTCTATAAAGATATGATGGTTGCAAAAACAGATGGAGATTTCTTTACAATGAGGTAATAACGGCACAATGAACTGTTACCTATTAAGGTTGCTACAGGGTGAATGTGAAATTTGGAAAATGCCAAGAGTCTCATCTGCACTCCATCCCAGACACCTTATTAGCTTATAGTGGGGGAGGTGGAAGAAGGAGCGATAAGAAAAAGAAGAAAAAATATCATTTTGACAAAAGCATAAAGGTAGGGGGCTGTCTTCATTTAGGTTCCCTAAAAAGCAAACCTTAAAACAAGAGCATTCATGCATGTAGTTTATTTGGGAGGCAATTGCAGAAATAAAGAGTGAGAAATTGGGAAAGATTAGACAGTGGGGGAGCCAAATAAGAATGAGTATTTGAAGTTCTCATATGGATTCCACAGGGGCATCTTGAGAAGCAGACAGAATACCTGCCAGAATTGTCCACCTAAAGGACAAGAGGCTGGAACATTTACCCACAGCTTCCTCTCCTATTGGTTGAGCATTGGTGTCAACACCCTTCTCACTGGTGTGCTGTCCCAGCATGCAACGCAACCAGATTCCTTGGCTTTGACAAAGGTCCTGGAACAAAAGCAGAAAGACAGATGTATGCAATTGAAGTGGGATGCAGTCAGTACAAGCTGAGTGTGAGCTTGCTAGGAACTATCCACCAGAACTGTGGCTGAGTTCCCACAGAACCTTCCACCACAACTGAGGTTAAGACCAGAGGTGGACTGAAGGGATATGACAAGGATCCCAGACATGTCTGCTACAGACCCCAAAAGGCTAGATCCGCAGTGGAAGAGCGAACCAGAAGTAAAACCACCTTCCCAGGGCACTGCAAGTAAAATTACCTGCGTGGAGTGGAGAAAAAGCTCTTTTGAGAATATAGAACCCCAAGCATAGCCCTCACGGTGGTCTGAAGCGTGGATTCACATAAACTGTGTGGTTTGAAACACCTCAAGTCAAAATTTTAGTGTAAAATATCCCTGACAGGTGGAGTCACAAGGCTCTCAGGAGAAGCACTTATAAATTTTGGTGGAAAAATATGTAGCTTCAATCCAGGCCTCAAAAAATTCCCACAGATAAAATTCCAAGGACTATAAGCTCACAATAAAAACAAAACAAAACACACAGGGAAAGAAGGCACCATGAGTAAACGCTGATAGAAACAACATGCAACAAATACACCGACAAAGACATCAGACATAGGAATTATGAGATGGGCTAGATACTTGCCATTTACTCTCCAGATTCACTCTCCCCTTCTTTCCCATCCCTCTCAGTACCCTGTGAGGCTGATCTGTGTGAACTGCATCAGTGTGTTCTTTTGCATATTGACTGCCAGTTCTGCAAATACAGGCACTGGCAAGAGACTGGCGGTCCAGGTGTTTATACCTGGAACTCTTTAATTTACTTCAGCAATGGTTTGTAGTTTTCAGTGTACAGGTCTTTTCACCTACTTGGTTATATTTATTCCCAAATATTTTATTCTTTTGGCTGCTATTGTAATTGGAATTGTTTTCATAATTTCCTTTGTTGTATTTTTCATTGCTGGTGTATAGACACACATCTGATTTTTGTGTTAATCTTACATCCTGCAACTCTGCTGGATTCCTTCATTAGCTCTAGTAAAATTTTTATTGGATACTTGGTTTTCTACATACAAGCTTATGTCATCAGTGAACAGAGATGTTTTTACTTCTCATTATCCAATTTGAACGCCTTAAGTTTTTTTTCTTGACTAATTGTTCTGTCTAGAACTTCCAGTACAATGTTGAACAGCACTGATGAACATAAGCATCCTTCTCTTATTCCTGATCTTAAGGAGAAAGCATTCAGTCTTTCACCATTAGATATGATGTTAGCTGTGGGTTTTTCATAAATGTCCTTTATCAAAGGGAAGTTCCCTTCTATTCCTGGTTTGCTGTTTTCATCATGAAATGGTGTTGAATTTTGTCAAAATTTGTTCCTGCATCAATTGAGATGATCATGTGGGTTTTTTTCCTTTGTTTTATTAATATGGTGTATTATATTGATTTCATATGTTGAACCACACTTTCATTTCTAGGATAAATCTCATTTGGTCATAAAAAGGCGTACAATCCACTACTGTGTTTTAGGATTCAGTTTTTTAGTATTTAGTTGTGGAGTTTTTCATCTATATTCATCAATGGTATTTGTTTGTAGTTTTCTTTCTTGTGGTATCAGGGTAATGCTGGCCTCATAAAATGGGTTAGGAAGTGTTCTCTCCATTTATCTTTTTGAAACAGTTTGAGAAGGATTAGTGTTAATTCATTTTCAAATACTTTGTAGAATTCACCAGTGAAATCATCTGGCCCGACCTTTTATTTTGGGGGGAGGGTTTTGATTACTGAGTCAGTCTCTTTACTTGTTATAAGTCTGTTCAAATTTTTCTATTTCTTCTTGAATCACTTAGGTTATTTGTGTGCGTCTCATCTAGGTTATCTAATTGGTTGGTGTACAATTGTTCATATATTCTCTTACAGTCCTTTTATTTCTTTTTTATTATTATGGAAAGAACACTTAACATGAGGTCTACACTCTTGACAATTTTTAAAGTGTACAATATATTATTGTTGACTGTAGGTACAATGTTGTACAGCAGTTCTCTGGAGCTTACTCATCTTTCTTGACCGACACTTGATGCTCAATGACTAGTAACTCCCCATTTCCCCCTCCCACAGCCTCTGGGAACCACCATGCCTCTTTTTGATTCTATGAATTTGATGTTTTAGATACCTCTTATAAGCTGAGTCATGCTGTATTTGTCTTTCTGTGATCAGCTTATTTCATTTAGTATAATGTCCTCGAGGTTCATCCATGTTGTTACATATTGCAGAATTTCCTTCTTTTTTAAGGCTGAATTCTATTCCATTGTAGGTATATACCACATTTACTTTATCCATTCATTTGTTAATGGACATTTAGGTTGTTTTCACTTCTTGGCTATTGTGAATAGTATTGCAATGAACATAGATGTGCTATTTCTTTGAAATCCTGATTTCAACTATTTTGGTTAAATACCCAAAAGTGGGATTGCTGGAGCATATGGTAGTTCTACTTTTAACTTTTTGAGAAACCTCCGTACTGATTTCCATAATGACTGCACCATTTTCCCTCCAACAGTGTGCAAGGGTTTCAGTTTCTCTACATCCTTACCAACACTTGTTGTCTTCTTCTTTTTTATAATAGCCATCTTGATAGGTGTGAGATGATATTTCATTGTGGTTTTGATTTGCATTTCCCTAATGATTAGTAACGTTGAGCATTTTTTCACATGCAAGTGGGCCATTTGTAAGTCTTCTTTGGAGAAATGTCTGTTCAAGTCCTTAGCCCATTTTTTCCCATCAGGTTATTCATTTTTTTATCATTGAGTTGTAGGAGTTCTTTATATATTTTGGAGATTAACCCCTTATCAAATATATGGTTTGAAAATATTTTCTACCATTCCATAGGTTGCTTTTCCACTCTTGTTTCTTTTGCTGTGTAGAAGCTTTTTGGTTTAATATAATTTTACTTATTTTTGTTACCTGTGCTCTTGGTGTTATATCCATGAAATCATTGCTGGGGTCAATGTCACAAAGCTTTTCCCCTATGTCTTCTTCTAAAAGTTTTACAGTTTCAGGTGTCATGTGTAAGTCTTTAATCCATTTTGAGTTGGTTTTTGTGAGTGATATAAAATAAGGGTTCAATTTAATTTTTTGGCATGTGGATATGGTTTTCCCAGCACTAATTGTTGAACAGACTATCCTTGTCCCATTGTGTATTCTTGGCACCCTTGTCAAAGATCAGTTGATCGTATATATGTGGATTTATTTCTGGGTTCTCTATTCTGTTCCATTGGTCTATATGTCAGCTGTTATGCCAGTACCATAATGTTTTGATTACTGTAGCTTTGTAATATATTTTGAAATAAGAAAATGTGATTCTTCCAGTTTCGTTCTTCTTTCCCAAGAATGATTTGGGGGCTTCCCTGGTGGCACAGTGGTTAAGAATATGCCTGCCAATGCAGGGGACACCACAGGTTCATGCCCAGGAAGATCCTATGTGCCGCGGAGCAACTAAGCCCATGTGCCACAACTGCTGAGCCTGCGCTCTAGAGCCCACGAGCCACAACTACTGAATCCCATGCACCTAGAGCCCATGCTCTGCAAAAAGAGAAGCCACTGCAATGAGAAGCCAGTGCACCACAATGAAGAGTAGCCCCCACGCACCACAACTAGAGAAAGCCTGCATGCAGCAATTAAGACCCAATGCAGCCAAAAATAAATAAATTTTAAAAAGAATGATTTGGCTATTTATGATCTTTTGTGTTTCCATATTAATTTAATTTAATTTAATGCTGCATGAGAGATCTTAGTTCCCCAACCAGGGATTGAACCTGCACCTCTTGCAGTGGAAGCATGGAGTCTTAACCATTGGACCACCAGGGAAGTCCCTCCATACTAATTTTAGAATTGTTTTTCTATTTCTCTATAAAGTGACATTGGGAGTTTGATAGGGATTGCATTGAATCTGTAGACTGCATTGGGTAGATGCTCATTTTAACAATATTAAGTCTTCCAATACATGAACACTGGTCTTTACATTTATTTGTATATTGTTTAATTTCCTTCATCAGTGTTTTGTAGTTTTCAGTGTACAAGTCTTTTACCTCCCTAGTTGATTTATTATTCCTAAGTATTTTATTCTTTTTGGTGCTATTGAAGATGGCATTGTTTTCCTAATTTCATTTTCAGATAACTTGTTGTTAGTGTATAGAAACACAACTGATTTTTTACGTTGATTTTGTATCCTGCAACTTCACTGAATTCATTTATTAGTTCTAACAGTTTTGTGGGCTTTTTAAATGGCGTCTTTAGAGTTTTCTATAGATAAGACCATGTAATCTGCAAACAGGTACAACTTTACTTCTTTCTTTCCTATTTTGATGTCTTTTCTTTCTTTTTCTTGCCTAATTGCTCTGGCTAGGACTTCTATTATTATATTGAATAGAACTGGTGAGAGTCAACATCCTTGCCTTGTTCCTGATCTTGGAGGAAAAGCATTCAGTTTTTCACCACTGAGAATGATGTTAGCTGTGAGCTTGTAATATATGGCCTTAGTGATGTTGAGATAATTTCCTCCTATTTCTAATTTGTTGAGAGTCTTTAATCATTAAAGAGTTTTGAATTTTGTGAAATACTTTTTCTGCACCTATTGAGATGATCATATGTTTTTATCCTTTATTCTGTTACTGTGGTGTATCACATTAATTGATTTTCATATGTTGAACCATTCTTGCATCCTAGGAATAAATCCCACTTGGTCATGGTGTATGATCCTTTTAATGTGTTGATGGATTTGGTTTGCTAGTATTTTGTTGAGGATTGTTGTATCTATATTCAGCAGGAGTATTGGCCTGTACTTTTCTTATATCTTTGTCTGGCTTTGATATCAGGGTAATGCTGAGCTTATAAAATGAGCTTCGAAGTGTTCTCTCCTCTTTAATTTTTTGCAAGAGTTTAACAAGGATTGGTACTAATTCATTTTTAAATGTTTCGTACAATTCACTAGTGAAGCCATCTGGCCCTGGGCTTTTCTTTGTTGGGAGGTTTTTGGTTACTGATTCAGTCTCCATTACTAATTATAGGTCTGTTCAGACTTTCTATTTCTTCATGATTTAATCCTGGTAGGCTGTATGTTTCTAGGAATTTATCTGTTTCTTCTAGGTTACCCAGTTTGTTGGCATATAATTGTTCATCACAATCTCTCTCTCTCTTTTTTTTTTTTTTGCTCATGCTGCAGGGCTTTGTGGGATATTAGTTCCCCAACCAGGGATCAAACCCGGGCCCCTGGCACTGAAGACCTGGAATCCCAATCCCTGGACCTCCAGGGAATTACAGTCACTTTTGATCCTTTTTATTTCTGTGACATCAGTTGTAATGTCTTTTATTTGTGACTCTTTTTATTTGAATTTTCTCTCTTTTTTTCTTAGTGAAGCTAAGGGTTTGTAGAGTTTATCTTTAAAAAAATAAACTGTTTCACTGATTTTTTTCTATTATTTTTCTGTTTTCTATTTCATTTATTTCTGCTCTAATATTTATTTCCTTCCTTCTGTTAACCTTGGGCTTAGTTTGTTCTTCTTTTTCTAGTTCCTTGAAGTGTAAAGTTTGGTTGTTTATTTGAGATCTTTCTTCTTTTTTATGTAGGTATTTATTGCTGTGAACATCCCTCTCAGTACTGCTTTTGTTGCATCCCCTAAGTTTTGGTATGTTGTGTTTCATTTGTTTCAAGGTACTTTCTAATTTTCTTTTGATTTCTTTTTTGACAGGATAGTTGCTCAAGAGTTGTTTAATTTCTACATATTTATGAATTTTCCAGTTTTCCTTCTATTGATTTCTAGTTTCATTCCACTGTGGTCAGAAAAAATACTTGGTATGATTTCAATCTTCTTCAATTTGTTAAGACTTCTTGTGACCTAACTTCTGATCTATTCAAAGCAGAAGCTGCCTCTTGCTCCAGAGCTTCTTGCTCCAGACCTCCCCATGGAATCTGGCTGAAGCTAGTCTGCACTGAGACCGCATCCTTGCTTAGCTATTTTCTCCCCCTGCCCTATCCTACCCTCTATCCTGAGAGCCTTCCTTCAATAAATCACAATGTACCTGATTCTCTTTTTTGGACTCTGCTACTAGGGAACCTGAGCTAAGAAGAAAACTGATAATGCAGTAGGTGGAGAAAATAGCAGGAGAATATAAATGAATAAACACCCCAGACGTCCTCTACCCAGGTCTTCCCTATCCAAAAAGTCTTCTCATACAATCCAATTCTGTCCTTTTAGAGGAAACAGCCTGATGAGTTAATGAATGTCATTCCTCAGACTTCCCAGCTGGGGACACAGCTAACTGTAATAAAACATGACTTGCACCAAAAGAGAAAGTTCTGCAGTGACCTTAGAGGAGGAAGTTGATTTCTGCCGAACTCCCCACCCCAGCTTAAGTGTGTCTCTTCCTTCACTCCCTTCCCGCAACCCCAACATTTTCAAGCACCGAGAAGCAGACACAAGCACCTTCTCTCTAGCTCTGTTTTTTGCTCATCTAATCTTTCCCATACTGTGTCCTGGTTATAATAGTTTCCTGGGACCTTATTCTTTTCTGAATCTCTGGCCCCAGGAGTACTCTGTAAATAATTACTGAGAAATTTGGGGAAGGTCGAGGAGTGTGGAAAGGGCAAGGGGAGAATACCAGGAGGAAGGAATGATCCTTCGCTCTGAGCCAGATGGAAAGAGGTTCTAGGGAACCAATGCACCCTGAGCCTGGGGTTTGGCTACAAGAGCCCTGTGAAAGCTCCGAGAAGGCGGGCCAGACTTCCCTGTCCGACACCCAGTCCTTTAGCCGGCTCAGGGCAAAAACAGCCACCGATAAAGCTGATTCGGGGACACGTGGAGGGGCCGGGCTCAGGGGCCGTGAGCCGAACGTCGCTTGACTTCGAAGGGACACATCCGGCCGGTGGCAGCCGGCGTCGGGTGAGTCCCGCTCCGCCCGCGGAGCGCAGGGCGCGCGGCACGGGCACCGAGGGCAGGAGGCGCGGGGACTCGGCACTTCCCCCAGGGTCTCGCGTTCGCAGACTTCTCGCCCGGGAGGAAGGCAGTCGTCCGAGAAGAGAAGCCGAGGTGTCTGCCTGGAACTGTGCACAGGACCAACTGGATGCCCTCAGGAGGGACAAGGGTGAGTCTGGCAGTCGTCCCGGGGCGCGCGCGGTCCCCGGAGGCGGCGGGGCTGAAGGGCGCAACCAGATTCCTGAGCAGTGAGGGGAGAGCCGCAGTGGGAGGTGGGGGTGACCCACGGTCCCATTTCCTGCAACTCAGGACCGAGTTGGTTTTCTTTCCTCGGCTCTGAGGGTGGAGCCGCCCGCTCGTGTCTCCGACCGCTTCCAGCTAAAGAAGGCGCGGCAAAGGGGTGGGCTCCGGGTGGAGGTCGTTGTGGAAGGGCCTCGGGAACCCAGCTCAGCAGAATTGACCAAGCAGCCCAGACAGACAACTCCAGACAGTGCGACATTGCCAAGGGAGATGATTCCAGATCTTGATCATTAATGCCCTCTTCCTTTTCTGGGGGCCCATTTTAGACACAAGGAGAGTAACCTTATGTAAAATGGCTCATCAGGAAAGGTTGCTTGATGGCATTTTTCGGAGGGGAGGAGGAAATGGCATTAGAGTTCTCAAAGGATTTATATTGTTACTGCCGTTTTAAGATTTTTCACTTTTAAAATTAGTGACTTTTACCCCTCATTGTTTTTCTGCAAGTAACATATCCTTATCAAGGTTGTTAGCAGTTTTACATATTACAAATAGCACCTCAGTGTACATCCTTAGTATCCAACTATCTGTACACATATGAGCTTTTCCACAGCACAAGTTCCTAGAAATTCACATTGTTGAATCAAAGTATATATGTATTTATATTCCCTTTCATCCTTTTGGTATCTTTTTCCTATACTTAATAAGCCCTAAACAATTTTAGTAATTATAAAATTAATAAGCCCTAAACAATTTTAGTAATTATAATTTTAATATTTTATAGGTAAGTCCCTTTTTATTACAAAAATCCTTGTTATTGCTACTAATTTCCTCTTTCAAATGAACTTGAGGATCATTTACTTTCAGTACCAAAACGTGCCATTGCGAGTTTTATTGGAGCTGCGTTAAATTGGATTTACCTTTGGAAAGGATTGCCAGGTTTGTCATTTTTAATCTTCCCAGCTAGAAAAATAACAGTTCTTTCCATTTCGTTTTTTGGTTTTTATTGTGGCCACGCCTGGAGGCATTCGAGACCTTAGTCCCCCAACCAGGGATGGAACCCGAGCTCCCTGCAGTGGAAGCACGGAGTCTTAACCACGTCTCTGCCAGGGAAGTCCCTCTCCATTTCTTGAAGCTTTGTTTTCTGTGGTTTTCCTCATACCACGTTATCACTTTTCCTGCGAAATGTATTGTTTTAAATTATTGCTTTGATGAGTGGGGTATTTTTTCCGATTATCTTTTGATTAGTTGTTTCTGAGATATGGCTTTTTTGATGAGGCTGGCAATAAGATAACTGAAGCTTGGAGCTATGAAGCTGAAATCCTCAAGGTTCCTTGAGCAACATTTTCACGTCTGCCTTTGTCTCCGGTGGACCAGAGAAAGGTATATAGTTCATTGCCCTCAGGAGTCCCAAGAAATGGCCTTGAAGCTCTCTGCTTAGCAACTGTGAATAGCTGGGCAGCCTGAGACCCATTGAGTCTTTTTAGGCATGCCCTAATACCTGTTACTTCTCTTGTTAGATCAGTATAACTCTAAGACAACAACAAAAATGTATCAATTAGTTGCTTATTTGGTTTGGCTTCTGCTAGTTTCTTACTCATACTTTTAAACCAGATTTGGGCTCCAGACCAATTACCTTCTTGGAATAGAACTGTTGAGATTAACTTTGTTTAAAAGTATTTTAGAGAGACTTCCCTGTCAGTCCATTAGTTAAGACTCTGCTCTTCCACTGCGGGGGAACTAAGATCTTGCCTGCCAAAATAAAAGTCCTTTGGCAACCGTTTCTGTGGACTTGTACTTATTTAAATGCAACCTTTCCCTACCTCAGGATCTTCACCTATACAATGCAGATAACCACAGTGAGCTTGTGGTTCCAAAGCACTTAGCCTGTAGTAATCATCGCTATTATCATCATTCATTACTGAACACAGTTGCCTTTGGTTGCAAGTACAGCAAACACGATTCAAAGGAGCTTAAACAATAAGGAAAATTATTGGTTCATGAAACCTGTAATTGAGGAATGAGGTACACTTCAGGGTCAGTTCAAACCACCAGTGGCTCAATGTTGTCACCGAGGACTCATTCTTTTCTTTCCGTTCTGCCATCTGTAGGTTAGCCTCATTCCACAGCTTTAGAATCAGGGCTCCATGCTTTCTCACTCCTATTCAGAGAGAGGTTGAGAGTTAGAAGCTGACTTACTGGGCTGGCTTAGGGGAGCCAGGAAGTTCCCCAGCAAACGTACCCCTCAAAGTAGCCCAGGTGCCCAGTTTTGAACAAATCACTGTGATAAGCTACTAGGAATTGTCTGATGACTTAGATCAACGTTTCTCAACCCCTGCACTATTGACATTTGGGGCTGAATCATTCTTTGTTGGCGGGGCGGGGTGGGAAGCATCCTATGCATCGTAGCACCTTGACCTCTACCTGCTAGATGTCAATGACACCCATCCCCTAGCCGTGGCAACCAAAAATGTCTCCAGACGTTGCCAAAAGTCCCAGCAGGGAGTGGGGGGGGCGTGTGCAAAGTCACCTTCAGTTTAGAACCACTGGCTTAGATACAAGTCTCACCCTTAGAACCAGGGGTGGGGCCAGCTCCCCACAAACTGATTGCTGAATGGAGGAGGAGCAGATAGTCACAGAAAATTTGGGCAACAATAGGAAGCAGAGAAATGGATGCTGTATAGGCAACACAGATGTCTACCTCAACTCCTCTGGGCCTGAAAAGTCTCTTAATCTTTAGTGCAAATGCCTCTGAGGGGTCAGCACTTACAACATGAAGGCTTATTGATGCATCGGCCAATGGGGAGGCTGGAACAAATTTACAGAGTGCTAAAAACACAGTAGAGAGGGATGGAGGTGAGGACCAGGGAGGCAGGGCTGCTCAAGCACTGGGAAAAGAGACAGAAAAGAAAATTTGAGACTGCAGAAGCCAACTTCTATTACAGTCCTGAATATCCTCAGCCGGCTGTGGCCAAGGTAGTAAACTGAGGCTTCATGGCAATATCCAGTTGACAAACGTATTTTATTTGATCCACACAGTGTTGGACTGCACAGTTTTTAAAACATTTTTTGACTTGGTTGCAATATTTTAAATTGAGAGATTTAACATAAAAATCTAAATTTCTGATTGCTCTTTAAAAACTAGATCTTCCACCACTGGGCCCTTTATCCTTGAACAGTTGGTGACTTACTAGGTAATCCTTGCCTTATTTGGAAAGGGCCTGAGCTTTTCAACCTACTATCCTATAGTCACCCCTATACTTTGGCAGGATATATTTGTTAGAATAGGCTAAATTTATTTAATAAATAGACCCCAAAATATAATGGTTCAAATGCAATAGAAATTTAGTCCATGGCAGATATTCCAGGTTTATGAGCAGCTCTCCTCCAAGCGATGATTCTGGGATCCAGGTTCTCCCTTCTTGGGCTCTACCACACCTAGGGCTACATCATCCTGTGTAACCAGCTGACAGTGTGTGAAGGAGACAAACCTGACTCAGCCCAAAGTAACACTTATGGTACTCACACCCCATTGGTGAGAACTAGTCACATGGCCACATCAAGGTGCAAGGAAGGCTGGGAGATGTAGTCCTAGCTGGGCCAACACTTTCCAGCTAAAACTGGAAGATTTTGGTGGACAGCAAGCCATCTCTACCTTACATGAAGTTTATGGGGAGACCTCTACAGCCATTTAAATCACAGACACCCTTAGCCCAGTAGTAAATATGCAGGAGATTCCTGAGACTTAAACAAATTCCATCTGTTTCTTCCAGAAATGGATCAATTGAGGCAGATCATCTCCTTAGTCCAGCTTATCTACAACCAGTGTGAAGAGATGAAATACTGCCAGAAACAGTGCTGACATCTAAGGAGCCATGTCCATGGCCTGCTGCAGCCTCTGCAAATGCTCCAGGCCCAAGGAGAGAGGAACCTGCCCACCGAGATAACCACTGCCCTGAAACGTTTCCAGGCTGCCCTAGAGGAAGCTAAGGAGTGGATAGATAAGTTCAGCAATAAATCCAGAAGTTTCTAACAGTAGGGCATGACAGAATACTGTTCACTGGAGTGAACAAGAGGCTGAGAGATGTCTGGGAGGAGTTCTCACCACTGCTTCAGGTGGATCAACAGATGCATATTTCAAGCATCAGCCCAGGAGCATTCTGGCAACAGGAAGATCAGTAGGACGCAGAGGAAGACAGGAAGGTTATCCAAGGACTGAGAAGTGGTAAGGAGTTTTTTTAGATGGGGGGACTCCAAATGGGGGTATATTAGTCTCATTTTTGTTTACCAAAAAATCAGGAAGGCTGAAGAGGTTTTAGTAGGTGTCTATTCATGTAACTCAGAACTCCGGACATCCCTGGGTACAGACATGGTGGGGGCTGGTGAGATTTGAGTGTGCCACCAGTGGCGGGGTGGGGGTGGTACGGATGAGTCATGTTTCCCTTTCCATTCTCTTTGATGTCAATCCTCCCAGCCTTAGTTTTTCCAGGACGTTCCATTAATATGTAAATTATCCAGGAAGAAAAATTCACTAATTATCTAAACAAACAGGAATTGAGTACCATGTGCCAGGCACTGTTCTAAGTGCTGGAGATTCAACACAGAGCAAAATACACAAGATCTTTGCCTTCACGGAACATAAGTCTGCAGATAGAGGGCTAAGTAAATTATTTTATCTAAAGGCAATAAAAATCGTACACATGGTAATGAGATGGAAAGTGACAGTGGGTGCAGTGAGAGTGGTCAGGGTGACATTTGAATGGACACCTTGAATAATCAAAAGGAGTGAGTCATGTGAAGTTGAGGGAGAGGCGCATTCCAGGCCGGGAAGACAATGAATGCAAAAGCCCTGAGGTGGGAATAAATATGGCCTGTGCAAGGAACAGCCAGAAGCCAGCATGGCTTTAGTGTGGTAGGTGAAGGAGAGATACCAGATGAAAGTGGGGAGGTAGGCCAGAAGATACAGGAGCAAGGTCATGCAGGTCCTGGTAGACCTGATAAGAATTTTAGATTTGGGCTTCCCTGGTGGCGCAGTGGTTGAGAGTCCGCCTGCCGATTCAGGGGACGTGGGTTTGTGCCTTGGTCCGGGAAGATCCCGCATGCCGCGGAGCGGCTGGGCCCGTGAGCCATGGCCGCTGAGCCTGCGCGTCCAGAGCCTGTGATCCGCAATGGGAGAGGCCACAACAGTGAGAGGCACACGTACAGCAAAAAATAAAAAATAAATAAATAAATAAAAAATAAAATAAAATAAAAAAGGACACTTTCTATTACTACCATAACTTGAAGACGAGAATCACTTATCACAAATAGGTGACCACAAATAAAACCAAAACAATGTTATTAAATTCTGGCTGCATGATGCCTCCTGCCCAAAGGCCTGCAATTCAGACCGGTATTCTCTTTGTGCAGAGGAGATGTCAGCAGATTTAGGGAGGTATTAAAGACATCCAACACCAAACTGAGACTTTCTTCTTGGCGTAATCAGAAAGACTGGAATTAAAAGAAGAATAATTTTCTCACTATGTCATCTTGCATACCACTTATCCATACTTTTGGAAATACTGCCTTAGATCTTTCTTGGAAATCATAAAGTTTATTCCTCCTCAACTCCCTACACTAGTGAGTTTTATGAGAAGTCATTTTGGACTGTAGGAGACACTGTTAGCGCCTATCCAGATGTCCTCTGATCCTTTTCACCTGCTCTGCACACTCATCCCTCCCCCCCCCCCCCCCACTCAGCATACTTTGCTGCTAACAGCTCATGGCCGCCATCTGCAGAGGAATATCCATGGGCACTGGAGCCCCTTGGCCCTGAGAGCTGAAAGTGCCCGGGAGCTTTATAACCACCTGTCCCTGTCCCTGTTCCTCTCCCCCAACCCCACCCAGTCCACAGTCATTGAACAACAGGTGTGAGTACAAAAGTCCAGCTCCTTTGCTTCGTGCAGAACAAACCCTGAGGGGTAGTTATCCTCTAGAAGTCCCCGTGGGGTCAGGCTGAGCCTGGAACTTCACCTGAAGTCACACCCTTGCTTGATTTCTTCTCCTTCTCTGTCCTGCTTCCTCTACTCCCTCACCTGGTTTCTCCTGGGAATACCTTCTTAATCAATCACTTGTACCCAAATCTGTGGCTCATGATCTGCTTCTGGGAGAAGCCAACCTAAGGCCAACTCTGTGATAACACCCCAAACTGGGAGGCAGAGGCTCCATTAATCCAAAACACTTAACACTTACTAAGTTGGTGGGAACCCCAGCTTCACATTCTGTTTCAACCAGAAGGGTCCTAGGTAGGGTCCAACCATCCAGCCATGCCTCTGAGCCCTTTGCTTTGCTCAGTGCTTCCCAGGCAGAGCACCACAGAGGCGTACAGCTCACAATTGTCAAATCTCACCTCTGCATCCCGGTTTTCCCACCTACCCGTGGATAGCAAAGTCTGTGCAAAGGTCACTAATGTCCCCTGCCTTTGGTCGTGTCAGGCTGCACCATTTGGAAACACCTGCAGAACTCCACAGAAACATCAGCAGCACGAGCTTCCTGGTGACTAAAGACTGCAACGTGAAGGTGAGTATGGCCTTCCAGGGGCCCTTTGAGTTCGACCTGTGTGACTGTTTGGTGCTGGGAGAGGGATGCACATTTCCCAGAGGCCTGTGCCTGCTCGTTTCTCTGCCTTCAACTGAGTTCAACTCTTCCCCTGCCCGGACAGCTTCCCGTGTGCCCACCACAGGACAGACTCAGTCCTGCCTGCTCTTCTGATGCCCGTCGTCCACCGCTGCCCAGGCACTCAGCAGGGATGGGCTAAGAGCCATTTCCCCTTAGATGCCTGGACACCACTTCTGTGTCCCTGAAACACCCATGAGGGGATCTTCTTAAGCCCAGGTAGGCATTCAGACTCACAGGCCAGCCATAGCCCACACTTGGCACCTGGAGGCAATTAGAAGGGTAGCACGCAACACAGCTTGCCAGCAGGGTAGCATCAAATTCTTCTCTCCAGCCGGAGATGCCACACCTGTCCCCACAATCCTCCAGGAGATATTCTCCTCATCCTAGGTGTGACAGAAAGAGGCTCCCCTCGGGTGGGTGTGGGGCCATCCAGGCTTAGAAGCCTCACGACTCACAGGAGTCAATATTCTTTCTTTTTCTTAGACTATTTATTTATTTATTTATTTATTTTCTTTACTTTTTTGGGTGCGTCGGGTCTTAGTTGTGGCACACGGGATCTTCGTTGAGGCATGCAGGATCTTGCGCTGTGGCACGCAGGCTCTTCCTTGTGGCGCATAGGCTTCTCTCTAGTTGCGGTGTTTGGGCTCTCTAGTTGTGGCACATGGGCTTTCTAGTTGAGGTGCAAAGGCTCAGTAGTTGTGGTGTGCCAGCTTAGTTACCCCAGGGCATGTGGGATCTTAGTTCCCCGACCAGGGATTGAACCCACGTCCCCTGCATTGGAAGGCGGATTCTTTACCACTGGACCACCAGGGAAGTCCCCCAATAGCTCTTTATAGTCCCCATCCCCCCGACCTCTCATCCATAAACAAGTTACTAATCACCCATCATTTTTAAATCAGCAGCAATATTACTTAGGAGCATAGGTAACAGTCAGCTTTTGTCAGTTTCCCAGGCGAATAGAGCTAAAAGGTCCACTGAAATTCAGATTCTCCTATGGAAGAGAAAAGGGTTCTGTTAACTCGATGTCCACTGTTCCCAAGTGCTAAAAGAATATTTTCTCTGTCATCCACAGATAGCTTTCTCTGAATAACAGAAGATGGGTCTTTTCTGCCTTTCAGATGTCTTTCCCCGTAGCTGGTGTAATATAAGTGTTCACAAAGCACGGTCCTTCTCACACCTGACTGTAACATGTGCTGTTCAGCCTTTCACCCCTGGTGGCTAGCGTGGAGCCAGATGTCAGAGGATGTCAGTGCTCACTGAACATGTGAATGAAAGGGGGAGGAGCCACCTAAGTGTCTAATCCTTTTCCTGACCTTGACCCTAGTTTTGGATCCCTGGCTGCGTTTAGGGCTGGCAGCCCTCTGCACACGGATGGTGCTGATGACAGATGTGCATGGACCAAGGAGAACGCACACTCCCGTGACTTGTGCTGTGGCTTCTTTAAGAGCATGGCATTGACCGTGCAGGGTCAGTGGGGTAACAGGCTGCCTATAGGTTCAGATACAACAGAGAGGATACCCATGTGTCGGTTTTTTGTGTGTTTTTTTGGTCTGCTTCCGAGAGAAAATGAGCCATCGGTGACTCCAGGCACCCCGTCCACACTCACTCAGTGGAGCTGAGTCGTCAACTGAGAAAGCCCTGTATCTAACATAGTAACACTAGAACAACAACATACCAAGTCTTACAGGTGCTTTATAACCATCACCTCAAGTAATCCTCATGCCCCGTTTTACAGAGAAGAAACCTCTTTGTGTTTCTCTTGGTCGTTACACCATAATAAATTGAACCCAGGATGCCAGCCAGGAGAGTAGCCACAGAGCCAGAAGACACCACTGGAAATACATCCCAAAGGAAAAAAACCATCCCCTGAAAATCATGTGTAGCACCAACCCCTTCCCTCTATCCCCCACCTGAGATGGTGCTGTTTATTTCTGTCTCTGAGTCATTATCTAGCTTGCAGGATTTGAGTTGAGCAAAACACAGATTTCCATCAGCTGACCAACTAAAGGGAAAGAAGCAGAGAGAGCCAATTCTGCCGCATACATCTCACCTCAGAGACTGGAAAATGTGTATAATAAATATGACATAAAAGCTGAAATATACAAGTATGTATATGTTCTTGTGCAGATTCTAACTCAGATGAACGGGACAAGAAAGTCCAAGTCAAATGCCATTAGGGAGGAGCACCTTAACTCTGTTGAATGGAATTGGGTGGTAATCAGAAAATTCACTGTGAGGACTTCCCTTGTGGTCCAGTGGTTAAGACTCTGCGCTTTCACTGCCGTGGCCCAGGTTCAATCCCTGATTGGGGAACTGAGATCCCACAAGCTGCTCAGCACAGCCAAAAAGAAAATCCACTGTGTTTTCTGGAAATGGCTAGAGGGGCATGGGAAGAGGGAAACTTGTTACGGTTGTTCAGTTTCTTGGTTCTCTTTTAGCTTTGGAATCGTCCTCTGGTAAATCGCCACTGGGAAAAGCCCATTTGAAGGTAACCAGTGTGAAAGTTGGCTCAGATGGTGCTGGGATTGGGTCGCCTTCCAAGAGACTAGAGATTCCCATCAGTGCTGTCCCGGGTGCTTTGTTCTTCAATGTGGGCATTGCCTGCGCTTGTCATTGGGGTCATTGGAAGCTCCTGTTTCTTCAGTTCTCAAAGTCCTTGCTTCCATTGCCAGCCATCAGCATCCAGAGAAATGTGTGTGTGCCAGAGCAATGTTTAAGCCTCCCATCCTATCATTTCCATGCCAGGCTGTGATTCCAAGATCTACCAGCTGGTGGCTGTGGACCGGCACCAGGAGCCAGTGCATAAAGATTGCCCTTCACAGTTGCAGGAGATCATTGATGATTGCTGTGCATATGAGCCCTCCAGGAGGCCCTGTGTTAAAGGTAGGGCTTTTTCTGGTCTAAAGAGCATGGGCCACATGTGTTACTTAACATTTGTGAAAGATTTTCCTTATGTATCACAACCAGGGGTTGTTTTGCCCTTTGGGGGACATTTGGCAATGTCTAAAGACATTTTTGGCTGTCACAACTCAGGGGAGGTGGGGTGGGGTGGACATGCCATTGGCATCTAGTGGATAGAAGCTTCTCAACATCCTACAAGGCACAGGACAGCCCCCTACAACAAAGATTATCCGGCCCAGATATCAAGAGCACAGGAGTTCAGAAACCCAACCCTAAGGGCATTGTTTAGTCTAAAGTTGGGTTGCGAAGGCAGATTACTCCAGCCTATATTCTTTCTCTCCCTTCCTTCTCTTTTATCAACATCCTGCGGGGGGGGCGGGTAATTTCCTCTACTCAGACTTTTTTTTTTTTGCGGCATGCAGGCCTCTCACTGTTGTGGCCTCTCCCGTTGCGGAGCACAGGCTCCGGACGCGCAGGCTCAGTGGCCATGGCTCACGGGCCCAGCCGCTCCGCGGCATGTGGGATCTTCCCGGACCGGGACACGAACCCACGTCCCCTGCATCGGCAGGCAGACTCTCAACCACTGTGCCACCAGGGAAGCCCTCTACTCAGATTTTTATTTCACCAGGTTATCAGCTGCTCCTCCGTTTCTTTACACCATCTCCCTCCCTGGGAATGTCTCCCTCTCCCACTCTAGATCCAAATTTCTCAGACTTTCCACAAAGCTCCAGACACAAGAGAACATGATTCACAGGCAGTATCCCCGGATTGGGGAAGTGTTTCCACTGAAGTTGCTACAGAGTTCAAAGATACAAAATAATGTTTTTCTTATCTTTATTGTGATATGTATCACAGTACAGCAGTGTATAGAATATATATGTGCAATTTTTTTTAAGTCAGAGGAAAAGAACATCACATATCCACCCCTGGTTAAAGACTAGAACATTGCCACAAACTCAGAAACCACGTATGAGTCCCTTGCTTTCACATTCCTCTCCTGGAGTAGGACAGTGGCTACTCCAATATTTGTTGATCGAATGAACCAGAAAATGAATGAATGAAGGTACTGCTAATGGTAGAGGGAAATTCATGGCTTTCCCCAGAGCCTGGGGATGAGGCTTACCACAAGTGTAAACTTTCTTTGGCATATTTTAACCTTGACAGTTCTTTCAAATTTTTCATTTAAATTATACGTTCAGGTCCATAAAAGTAGTTACTATCATGTAGTTTAGGGGAACCCATTAGTTATGTCTTTTGGTGGAGAAAAAAAAAGACATCCATCTAAACAACTCTTCTATGAAGTGGCGCTTAGTGCATTTTTTTTTCAGTCTTTTTACAAATGGGCCAACGGGGGGTTGGTGTTTAAGTAATCACCCATAAAGTTGTAAATGGGAATTTCACCCCTAAAATGAAATACAGCCAATACCTTTCTCCTCTAACTATATAAAACTTTTGGAAGTTGGAGACAAGACTATAACCTTCTGGCTTGTGTGTTTATTCTTTCTCTTCTAATTAGTAAACATGGCCATTAGGTGGATCATGAATGAATATACTCTCAGAACCTTTTAGAAACATTCTGTATATTTTTCACTAAGCAGCCCTCTGTGTTGTCCGGATTTTTTTTTGCCATGTGATATTACCTATTAATTTTTTTTAATTTTCAAAGAATCACTCAGTGTTTGATGATGTGCCTATGTATTCATGGACAAGGAAAGCAATTCAAGATATATTTTGAGATTAAAACACAATTCCATCTATACCTAAATATACACATTTAGATAGATGACGATTTTAAACAAAGTAACTAATGACTTCTCTGGAGACGATTTTTCTTTTTTGCTTCTATGTCTTGTCTAAATTTTCTGCATTGGACATGCAGTTACTTATATAACAGTGAGAATCACTCAAAATGTTTTTCATTCTATGCCATAATATATGTATTTGTTTACAAAATAACATTCCTTTTCCTCATATTAACCTTGCTATAGCTCAGTAGAAGCTCCCTTAGGGGCAGGAAAAGGAAAAAAATTGCTAATGTTCACTTTAGTGACAGGTTTGGAGGAGGAGAATATTGAAAAGTCAATTACTTGGATAATCCAAGGCTTTCAGTTGTTTACACTCTCCTCTGCTACTAGTTCCACTCAGAATTGGAAGCTGAGCAAATGAAATTCGGCAGTGTGCAGTCTGTGCCTGAGGTTTAGATTCTTAGGTCTTCCTCCTAAAGGTGAGATTTCGTCTTTCAGGGAAATGCTTGAAAAATGTTTGCTGTCAAGTGATGTGACGGTAGTTTAGTAGCAGGCAATTTGTTGCAATGGTTTGGGATTGAAGAGACCGCGTAGGTAAGTTCTTTTGCATGAGCTCTTCAACCCACTGGAGGATATACAATATATGAACAGGATTGTCCCACTCCTCTTTACCGGCTCCGGGATACTGCGGGCAACATTTTGAAATTATTGGATTAGCTACCAGCCTTTGGATAAAGACATCTCCTTCACCAAAGACTTAGGGAGAAACAGCATGAGGCACAGTTTTAATATTTTCATCTTTCCAAAATGGACCAAGAAATCTTTCTCTCCGCTTCCTCTCGTCACAAAACTCAAATAAAGACCGGTAAAACCCTGCTTCCGCTTTTCTCTTTGGGCGAGAGTTGACGGACGTAGGTTCCTACCAATTGTACGAGGCCTCCTCGAGCGTGGTCCCGCCTAGTCCGTTTACGAAGGATCAGCCAATGAGAGCACCGCTGTTTCAGCCAGTGGCGACCAAAGAAAGAAGAAGAGAGGGTATTGGCCGCCGACTGGGACTGCTGCCCAATAGGAGCAGGCCGAGGCCGCAACACAGGCTGGCGGATTGAGCTGCTCCGGAAGTGGTTGTTGGCGCCAGTCCGGCGAGACTTCTTCAAAGGAGACTGCAACTGCTCCGGGGGTCTCGCGAGTCTGAACGCGTCCTTCCGGCTTCAGGTGAGATGGGCGCTTACTTTTTCCCAGACCTTGGGCGTCTGGCTCCGGGGTGACTTCCTGGGCTGGGTCCATGGACGCCGGGCCCCGGGACGCCCCAAGATGGGCTGCGGGCCGGCCTGGAACCCGGCTGTCTGAGGAGGTTCGGCCGCTCCGGAAGGCCCCAACTGTCGGGGCTGAGTCTCCCGAATCCCCGCTCTTTTGGGGTTGCCGGTGAGGGTGGGGGCGGGGAAGGCAGGAACATCGGGGATCCCGGAAGGAGCCGACTTGGCCGCGGGGCCGGAATCACAGGTCCCGGTTTGCTCTCCAGGCAGCCGAGCCTCAGACTCATCATCTGCAAATAACTGCCGTCCCGTGGAGCGCCCTCTACTTGCATCACTTTCAAGTTGAACGAAAGACCTATTCTGTCCAACTTTATCTCACAGCAATACTGTGACGTAAACACTTTTATTATCCCCATTTTACAGAGGAGCAAGTAGAATAGGGAACCTCCTAAGGTCCCAGAGGTAGGATGTGACAGAGCAGGGATTTGAACCCAGGTCGGCCCGACTCTCCGCCGGCGCCTCTTATTCTTTTAACTGGGAGCCATCATCCCGACTGGAGCGGACATTGGTTGAAATCTGAGTGACAAAGCTTGGGAAGATTACGGGAGGTCTAGGACCAGGCTGCTCACGGCCTGGGGCCGGGGGGTGGGGGTGGGGGCGGGGGCAGGCGACGCACCGCTGCTCAGCCCCAGGCCTGGAGGGATTTGTGTTTCCCCACGTTGATTGGGAAGCTTTGCTCCAGTATGGCGCTGGTTAGAGAACTTTCTGCCGGGATGAACATGTTCTATATCTCTCCTATCTCTGTGTCAATATCGGGTGCTAATATGTTCTTAGTTGTTGGGGGATTTTTGGTTGGTTTTGTGTTTTTAGGTTGATGGTGTGTAATTCAGTAGATATTTAGCATCTGCTCTGTACTTCTTGCTGTGTAGGATACACCGATGAATCAGGTTTGGATTCGGCTCTGGGCCTTTCACGTCTCATCAGAAGTGGTTGTTCTCTAATCAGATCTGGCATATGATGGGAAGAAATTTCACTTTTTAATATTTAACCATACTGAGAAGTGCACAGAATAATTTTTAAAAGACCTGTGCATTCACCACACAGATGTAACAAATCTTGGCTTTGACTTTTTGATAGAATTCTTTTTTTTTTTTTTCTTAAAAAAAAAAAATTCTGTATTCAAAGCCTCATGTGTACCTCTGCACCCTTCCTCTCATGAATTTGGTATTTTTCATGACTGGGCTTGTTTTATACTATCTTATATCTATAAATCCATATAGTAGTGTGGTTTTGCATATTTTATAAGTGTCCTAAAATTGGAATTAATAATGGAGGTTGTTCTGTAACTGATAAAATTTTTGAGGAAATTTACCGTGTTGGGGTTCTTAGAAGAGAGTGTATGGTTACATCTTGACCAGAGGTTTTGCTTCACTTTCTTCTCCATTTTGAGTTCTCTCATTCTTGTACTTCAGTTAATCAAGTATTCTAGCTTGAGCTTTTAATATTATTATTATGTTTTAACTGTCTTTTGTTTTCTGAAAGAGTTACTCAGGTTTATCTTCCAGTCCTTCTATTAAAGCATTTATTTTGGCTGTAAATTTTCTTTTTTAAGAGCTCTTTCTTGTTTTCTGATTTGATCCTTTTTTCCTTGGCATTCTTTTAAGTTTGGATTTGTTTATTTATTTACTTATTTCTGTTTCTTGCATTGTATTCCTTTCTTTTCTCCGAGTTTCTTCTCTTTGTCTGCTTTGGTCTCTTTCTCTCATGTTGGAGGCTTTTCTTGAATGTCAGTTGTTCTTTGGCTATTTGGTCATTTTGAGGAGAGACCCCCAGAAAACTGAGTGGAAGCTCTTTATGAATGACTGAACCTTACCAACCAATGGACTTTTACTGTTAGATGTATGGGCAGAGATCCAGCCATTTTCTTGAGAGTCAGAGCTGTCAGTATTTATAGATCTTTCCTCTTGAGTTGGTTTTCTCTAGGCAACAATCCTGTAATTTCCTGCCTTGAGGCATAGAGAATGTATGTAAACCAGAATATTGCGTTCTGGATTTGTGCAGCTGGGGAGAAGGGTTGAAGTGTCTCACACTTGTGAAAGTTTGTAGACTTTCACTTAACTCTTTGTTTTCACTGCTGGTCTTAAGTCTGTCTGGTTCAAACCTCCAGTTGTCTGCAGCACAGGGGGAGGGGTTTTTTGATTGTTTGCCTGAGGGACAGAGTAACTACTTTCACAGGCTCTCCATCTCCGTCTTTCAATGCTGTCTTCTTTGGTACGTGGTTTTTACAGTCCCCTCAGTGGAAATTAGCTTGCTTCTCAACAGCACACAGTCCTACCAGTTATCAGTCCGAAAAACTGATTTGTGTGTCTCATACTCTCTTTGCCTTGTACTTGTGGATCCACTGCTTTCAGTAGTTCAGTCCTCTTATTTTATCGATCGATTTATTTATTTATTTATTTATGGCTGCGTTGAGTCTTCATTCCTGTGTGCGGGCTTTTGTCTAGCTGCAGCGAGCGGGGTCTACTCTTGGTTGCGGTGTGCGGGCTTCTCATCATGGTGGCTTCTCTTGTTGCAGAGCACAGGCTCTAGGCACGCAAGCTTCAGTAGTTGCGGCGTGTGAGCCCTAGAGTGCATGGGCTTCAGTAGTTGCAGCACACAGGCTTCAGTACTTGTGGCTTGCGGCCTCTAGAGCACAGAGTCAGTAGTTGTGGCACATGGGCTTATTTGCTCTGCAGCATGTGGGATCTTCCTGGACCAGGGATCGAACCTGTGTCTCCTGCGTTAGCAGGCGTATTCTTAACCACTGTGCCACCAGGAAAGTCCCTAGATCTATTTTAAAGGTTAGTGCTGTGATCACATGACTTCATGTTTTCAAAGGGCAAACAGGAAAACTGGTTATAAGTACCTATTATGGAAAAAAAAAGTCGAACAAAATCATCTCTTTAAGTTTCTCAGTTTTGCCAAGAATGATCTTAAACAGAAATATTAAAGAACAGATATGATTAGATAAAACATGTCTTATAGCTGATATATTTTACTAATACTTACAAATATTGTTTCTTCAGTGATGGCTCATGAAGCAATGAAATATGATCTTCAGGTGCAGTTAGATCATGGTGCTGCACAACAGCCTGCTCCTCCTGAAGTGGTCAGCGGCCAAGGGGGACCAGCCCTGCTCCAGCCTCCTCATACTGAGGTGGTCAGCAGCCAGGAAGGACCACCCCTGTTTGAGCCTGCACCTGCTGCAGTGGTCAGCAGCCAAGGGGGACCAGCCCTGCTCCAGCCCCCTCCTGATGAAGTGGTCAGCAGCCAAGAGGGACTGCCTCTGCTTCAGGCTGCTCCACAGGTATCCATTGATATGACGGAGGAGCTCTCAGGAGAAGAGACTGTGGAGAACATCAATCCAGGAGTTTCAGAGGAGAGTAGGCAGGAATCTGGTGCTAACCACACTGCCCAAGTGTCTTCATTGGATTCAGTGAACAACTTCATCAGTGGGCTGCAGAGACTTCATGGCATGCTGGAATTCCTGAGGCCAACTTCGGACCACAGGGTGGGGCCAGTGAGAGCTAGGAGGAGGAGTTCTGCTTCACAGAGGGCAAGAGCTGGAGGGTCTCACAGGACAAACAGTGCCAGGTAAATATATGTATAAACAGTAGGATTAGTGCCAGATTGGGAATTATGAACCTTTAGGCCCTGATCGTAGCCCCAGTGCTGCCAAGAATTGGCGTTGTGACTTGGCAAGTCAGGTGACCTTTCTGAACCCCCGTTACCTCATAAGTCAGATGAAAATAAAAGTGCTTGCCTAATTTACTTCACGAAGTAATGGAGGGGACAAGTTACACTGATATGTTTTGAAAACTCTGTGGTAGTTTGTTGACAGCGGTTTCTGTAGAGGCTGGCTTTTCTTCAGATCATTTGTCTCTTGTACATCAAAAAAATATTTAACTTGCAAGGCCACTCCACTCGCCCATGTTTCATTGTTCTCTACTTAGTGGTGCAGTAGATTTTGGAAGATGGGCAGGCTGGATTTAGAGAAGCCTTGTGAAAAGTAGAGTGTGAATTAATTTAGAGCTTATCTGACTAAGTGAGAAACATTCTAGCCCTCCACACCTGATAATGTGTTGTAGAGTTTAAAATAATTTTCTTCCATAGGTTTTGGTTTGAATTTGCCTCTTGAAGGGCTTAGCTGTCAAGTCTTGACAGAGTTATTATGAAGAACAACAATTACCTATGCCTTACCTGTTTTTTCACTTCCTCCAGCTTTTTTGAAATACTTTGTTTCACATTTGGGCTTCTAAGTATCTTCATAATGTTGAGATTGAATTCAACCTTTTCATTTTAAATACGAAGGAAACTTGGACCCTGAGAGAGTGGTTTGTTCAGGGTCTCATAGCGACAGCACTGAGGAGGTTAGAGCTGGTGTTGGAACCTGAATCTGACTGTTGTCAACAAAAACAGATAGAGGAAGCTTCAGTCAGACCCATTTGTTTTCTAACACTGAAAATAATGAGGTGACAATAAAAAGTGGTAGCTGGGCCATCTAATACCTATGTTTTACAAATGAGGAAGATGATGGGGTGATTTGTGATTTGACTGGGATAACTGGAACTGGACTGTGCCTTCTGATTCTGGATTTCAGCATCCTTTTCCATGGATCCTGCTGATTACTGTATCAGGGCCTGCTATTACTATGGCTTCAGTCTCTGTAATGCCTGGTCACTGCTGGATGTGATCCATCAAGGGTGAGAGGTGCCTAGTTCTGTGTTGACAAGAGTTGCAAATGTATGCTACTCTGTTATTTTAAGATGCCGTTTACTCGGATTTTGAAAACAAAGTAGGATTTCATACATTTGTGTCATAGGTGAAGGTACCCTGTAGTGCAATTTGGGGTCCCTGTTGAAGTAAGGGGACTGAGAGTTGAGAGCGGTGTCCCCAAGAACTGTCAAGAGGCCTCTTGCAGTAGTCCTCACGCTTGGTTGTTCATCCACTCACGAGCAGGCGGGGGTGGAGATTGCTCTTGGTCGGGGACTTTTGTGTTAACCAGTTCACAGGAGAGTGACACTTATAAACCAGATGCCAATTTACAGAGAAAATTAGAAACACCACAGAGACCAAATTCTCTTGTTGGCATGGTCAGCATGATTCACCTAGGGGATGCTGCCACACAGAAGCCAGACTCTAATCAGAAAATAGCTTGATGTGTGTAGAATCTCTGCTCAGGGACTGAGCTTCAGAATTTAGATGTTAAATGATGTCAGTTAAGCTATTTGACTGACGGTCATATGTTTGTCTCAACAAAGAGAATAAAGCTTAAAGGCAAAGAATTATGCAGTTCAGTGGAGAGAACATGGATTCTGGAGCCAGATAAATGTGGCGTTAAAATTTTTTCCTTTAAATTGTGTTGTAAACAAATTCCACACTAAATTCACATAAAAGTCTGAGCTTTTCCAGGACTCATTGCTTATACCTTCTGAATTTCTTGAGGTGGATTTCTCATTATGGTGTTTGACATTACTCACCCGACAGACCATTCCTGGGCCAGGTGCTGAGAGCCTGGGCCAAGGTGAGCAGCTTTTGCCTCAGACTCCACCAAGAAGCCAAAATTGGGGAAACCTGCATAGTGGAATATTTTTCCCAACTACTTCTCAGCCAAGGTCACAAACTCCTTTCCTGTTTCTTTGTTTGAGGCTGCTTGATTCTGACAGCCAGCATCATCACTTATTCATCAAATATTTGTAACACTCCACTATGTGAGAGACTGAACTTTTGCTTGAAGATACGTTGGTGAACAGGACAGATCAGGGTACTGTTTCTCTTGGAGCTTATAGAATCTAGGACTATAGAGGGTAAGCAAGGGACAAGAACTTACTATACTGTTATTTAATTCAGAGATGATAAGTGTAGGAAAAAAGGAGAATTTCTTGGGTTCTAAGACTGTACTCCTAGCACTGCCTCCCAGTTGCTCTTCATAGTTCCTCTTTTATATGTCCCCACCTGACTTTGGAAATGCCTATTTTGCTATGTAAAAGCAATATTAATGAGTGATTTTTTTTTTTTTTTTAATGAGTGATTTTTAAAAAAAATAGTCAATCACTTAATTTTTTACTGGTTTCTATGCAGAATGCTATTGATATGCACGTAATAGCCTAACTTTATTATGTATTTCATTTGGTTAAAATGTTCTTAGGAAATACTGTTCTTATATTCTTATTCTCATGAGTAGCTATAGCTGCTGTTCATGCACAGTTCCTAAAATAAGTTTGTAAACTTGGTTAGCATTTTTTTTTGAAAAGGAAACCTGAGTGACATCAGTGAAAACGGCAGAGTAAGGACCTCAGAAAATTCTCTCCATAAAGTCATTGAAACAGGGCTTCCCTGGTGGCACAGTGGTTGGGAGTCTGCCTGCCAATGCAGGGGACATGGATTCGAGCCCTGGTCTGGGAAGATACCACATGCCATGGAGCAACTAAGCCCGTGTGCCACAGCTACTGAGCCTGCACGTCTGGAGCCTGTGCTCCGCAACGGGAGAGGCCGCGACAGTGAGAGGCCCGCGCACCGCGATGAGGAGTGGCCCCCGCTCGCCGCAACTGGAGAAAGCCCTCGCACAGAAACGAAGACCCAACACAGCCATAAATAAATAAATTTATTTTGTAAAAAAATAATTGAAACAACTGGCAAAATTTATCAAAACCAACTTTTCAGTACTCTGGAAATTAACCAAATACTTGTAGCAATTCAGTGAGTGATTCTCAAACCAGCTGAATCTCAGTAAGAACTGTGAGCTTTGTGGCATTCCCTATTCCCATCCCCTTCTTCAGGTTCATAGTAGTCTTTTTTTTTTTTTTTAATATTTATTTATTTATTTGGCTGTGTTGGGTCTTAGTTGCAGCATGTGGGATCTTTCATTGTGGCACGCGGGCTTCGTTGCCCCACGGCATGTGGGATCTTAGTTCCCCTACCAGGGATCGAACCCATGCTCCCTGCATTAGAAGGCTGATTCTTAACCACTACGATGGAGGGATTTACTATGAAGTCCCTCCATAGTAGTCTTGAAAACTAAATGCCTGCAATCACAGTGAAAAGGCAGTAGTCTGGAAGCAACTAGAGAGAGTAGAATGGAATTAGAGGTCCTTCAAAGGCTCATCCCCAGAGAATTCTCTTTCTTTGACCTGTTTGTTGGTTTCCTGGAAGATCCCACTTGAAAGGCAATCCCTGGCTTGTCCAGTTCGAAAATTCTAAAGCCTTTTCCCCAGGGTCTGCCTGTGGCAGTGGATGACCATTGGGCCAAACATTAGACTAACCAAAAAGCTTAAAAGGAAAAGGTGGAGAATGAGATCTTCCTATGGGGTTTTGAAAAGTTCTGACATATTCCTGGGAATCTAGAAGACCACATACATGCCCAGGGCTGTGTGCAGCTGGGCCCACAATCAGGAAAGACCTAAGAAGGCACTAAGCTCTCAACTCTGGCTGACTTTGAGGCTCTGCATAAGCAGGAAATGAAGGCTGAGGCAGAGTTGTCACCTGCCTGGCTGATTATTGATGATGTGTCCCAACACACACATCAAGTCTCTCAGCAAAGACTGGGAGGTGTACTGATTCCAAGTGTTTAAGGAAATCTCTATCTAGTCATAATGAACTGAACACTAAGCTAACCAAACAGAAACTTCAGTGGCCACACACAATGAAGAATGCAAACTTTATAGAATTAACTTCAGAAAAGTCACTAAACCAATAGTAGCAACTATAAGAAATAGCAACAACAACATACCCTGGGAATGGGTGAAATCTCATTTCCAGAGTTACCACATTATATTATTTGAAACGTCCAGTTTTCAAGAAAAAATAAGATATGTAAAGAAAGTATAACCAAAACACAGGAAGAAAAAATAGAAGCTGTACATGAAGAAGCCAAGATGTTGGACTTACTAGACCAACTTTAAATCTGCTATTTAAATATATTCAAAGAACTAAAACAAAGTATAAAACAACAAAATAGACAATATCAATAAAGAGACAAGTTATAAAAATGTACAAAATAGAAATACTGGAGTTGACACAGTAAATGGGAAAAAATCACTAGAGAGCTCAACAGCAGGTTTGAGCAGGCAAAAGAGAGAACTTTCGTCCTTTGACATTTTTGACTTGAAAAGTGGCTCAGAATAAGAGATGAGACAATGATGACCATAGCCAGGCTTCATACCTTCAAAAGACCTTGGTCTTAGTAGCTGCAGAAGCAGAATCCCATGAGGCCATATTTGATCAATAGGGCCCTTTTAGGGCTTCCCTGGTAGCGCAGTGGTTGAGAGTCCGCCTGCTGATGCAGGGGACGCGGGTTCGTGCCCCGGTCCGGGAGGATCCCATATGCCGCGGATCGGCTGGGCTGCTGGGCCTGTGCGTCCGGAGCCTGTGCTCTGCAACGGGAGAGGCCATGGCAGTGAGAGGCACGCGTACCGCAAAAAAAAAAAAAAAAAAAAAAAATAGGGCCCTTTTTCATCTTGCCCACTCTCTTTTCAACCCCCTAATATCAGCAGACAAATTGCTGAGTCAGCCCTCCCTCCCTTCCTCCCTCCCTCCCTCCCTTCCTTTCTTTATATTAATGAGTCATGTCTTTAAAAGGTATTGACAAAAGAAATGCCAGTAAAGTAGGATTAGCTTTTAGCAGAGGGGTCAGGCTTCAGTGTGGGCCAATGGAATACTTGAGTGGAAAGAGCATGTCTCGTCCAGTCAGCACCTGCCTGAATCTCTATTCCTACTTCAGCGTTCAAAGGCAGCACTTAATGGCCTGATGATGCATTAAAATGACTAGGATTTACCTCCAAATCACTGTGGATTATTCTTGTGATGATGGTACATTGTACAAGAATTCTGTTGTCTTTCTGCATATATAGGTTGAGATCACCGCTGGATGCTTACTTTCAAGTGAGCAGGACGCAGCCTCATTCGCCAGCCACCTCTTATGGTTCAGAGACTAGGAATCCTGTCTCTGAAGACTTGCAGGTATCAGGTAGTTCTGACAGTGACAGCTCCACAGAGTATGAAGAGGGAGTTGTCCAGGCAGAGGAGCCTGGAGCTGTTGTTTTAGAAGGTGAGTGTTTTATCCAGATTTGATCCACAAGGTCAACATCTGGAAAGCTTAGACTCCAGAAGGCTAGAAACTCTAGACCTGTGTTTTGATACTTTGCCTTTTCACCCCAAATATCATAGATTAATGCTTTATAGTACAGAGCTTTCACTGGCCATAACTATATAGAGAGGATTTGATCTGGCTTGCAATTTAATGTGACTTGTGACCCATTGAGTTGGTCACTTTATAATGGCATTTTACATTCCCTTTCATTTTCTTAGACATTTGAGAAGGAAATAGATTATTTAAAAGAAAAGCTTTGTAAATTCAGCACCCTGTCTAGTCTGGTACTTTTTAAGTCCTAGTGTAATGTTACGTGTTGTGCAAGTGGAACGTTATTTAACAGTAGATGCGCAGAGACCCTTTAAGCATATGCTTGTATTAAAAAACTCTCTGGGGACTTCCCTGGTGGCACAGTGAATAAGAATCCGCCTGCCAACGCAGGGGACACAGATTCGATCCCTGGTCTGGGAGGATCCCACGTACTGCGGAGCAACTAAGCCCATGAGCCACAACTACTGAAGCCCACACGCCTAGAGCCCATGCTCAGCAACAAGAAAAGCCACCACAAGGAGAAGCCTGCGCACCACAATGAAGAGTAGCCCCCGGTCGCCACATCTAGAGAAAGCCTGTGCGCAGCAACAAAGACCCAATGCACCCAAAAATAAATAAAATTAAATCTTTACCCAGAAAAAAAAAAAACCAAAAAACCTATCTGATACCCTACACTGTGGTCTTCTCACACTAAAGGGGACCAAGGCTTGGAGAAATGGCTTTCCAGGTCTGTGATAGGAAATATACAAGATGGGCCTAGGGCATTTTATTGTGCTGGAAAGCAAGGAAGCTGTCTGAGTCTTACACATTTACATCAGTAGGCACAGGTGCAACCTTGAGAGAGATCTTACTGGCCTAAGTTGGGACAGTTTGAGCATTAAAAAGAATAATGAATGTATTCTTAGATTATAGATTGAAATACATTAAATCTGTGTGAATCTATAAATTCATAATTGTGCACTTTTTAAAAAAAAAAAAAACCTTACTTATCACCATAATAAGTTATTAGAGCTCTAACTCATTGCTCCGAAAACTGTTGAATAGAGGATTAAGCATTTATCCTGCCTTTCCTATATGAACTGTATCCAGAAAACCAAATAGTTGATGGAGAAGGTCTTTTAAGTGTTTGTTTTTTGTTTTTGTTTTTGTTTTGTGGTACGCGGGCCTCTCACTGTTGTGGCCTCTCCTGTTGCGGAGCACAGGCTCCGGACGCGCAGGCTCAGCGGCCATGGCTCACGGGCCCAGCCGCTCCACGGCATGTGGGATCTTCCTGGACCGGGACACGAACCTGTGTCCCCTGCATTGGCAGGCGGACTCTCAACCACTGCGCCACCAGGGAAGCCCTGTTTGTTTGTTTTTAAGACTTTTTTTTTTTAGAGTAGTTTATGGTTCACAACAAAACTGAAAGGAAGGTAGAGAGATCTCCCATATGCACCTGCCCCCCTCCCTCCCCCACGCATACATGCACTGCCTCTCCATTATTGGCATCATTCACCAGAATGGTGCGTTAGTTACACACTGTAATCACTCGAAGTCTTTGGTTTACCTTGCGGTTTACTGTTGGTGTTGCACATTCTATAAGTTTGGACAAATGTATAATGACATACATCCATCATTATAATATCATATACAGTATTTTCAGTGCCCTAAAGATTCTCTGTGCTCTGCCTATTCTTCCCTTCCACCCACCCTCTAAGGAGGTTTTTTTTAATAGAAAAATTCCAACTAGTAATTGTAGCATGAATGATAGGGGGGAAAATTATCATTTTGTGACTCCTAATGCATTGACGTATCTAGTCAAAGATCATCAGTGACTCTTCAAACCATTAGATTGGAAGGTTGGTGGGAGTCTTTTTAATAGAGGGACCAGGCTGACACCACCTGAACCCACTGATCAATCTTAGCATTTCAGAAAGTGAAACCACCAGATTTTATGTGCCTCTTGATGTGCTGCAATCAGAAATGTCCAGGGCTTCCCTGGTGGCGCAGTGGTTTAACAATCCATCTGCCAATGCAGGGGACACGGGTTCAATCCTTGGTCCGGGAAGATTCCACATGCCGTGGAGCAACTAGGCCCGTGAGCCACAGCTACTGAGCCTGCGCGTCTGGAGCCTGTGCCCCGCAACAAGAGAGGCGACGATAGTGAAAGGCCCGCGCACCGTGATGAAGAGTGACCCTCACACCACGATGAAGAGTGGCCCCCACTTGCCGCAGCTAGAGAAAGCTCTTGCACGAAACGAAGACCCAACACAGCCAAAAAAAAAAAAAAAAGACATCATTAAAAGAGTGAGATGGCAACCCACTGACTAGAGAAAACATTCATAATACATATATCCAGAAAAGGGCTTACATCTAGAATGCATAAATAACTTCTACAACCTTATAGAAAAATGGGCCAAAGATTTGCAAAGGTACTTCCAAAGCAAGATAGCTAAATGGCCAATAAATATATACAGAGATTTGATTAGTCATCAGGGAAATACAGATTAAAACCACAGTGTGGTAACTGATATGCACCCACCGCAACAGCTAAAATTTAAAAGACTGACAATATCAAGTATTGGGAAGGATATAAAGCAACCAGACCTCTCATACAGTACTGGTGGGAGTGTAAATTTTTTTTTTTTAATGCTGCTTGTAAGAGGGTCACTTTATTTATTTTTTTATTGAAACATAGTTGATTTACAATGTTGTGTTAGTTTCTGCTGTACAGCAAAGAGATTCAGTTATATATATTCTTTTTTTATATATTCTTTTCCATTATGGTTTATCATAGGATTTTTATTTATTTATTTATTTTTGTCTGCGTTGGGTCTTTGTTGCTGTGCGTGGGCTTTCTCTAGTTGCAGTGCCTGGGCTTCTCATTGCAGTGGCTTCTCATTGCTGAGAATGGGCTCTAGGCATGCGGGCTTCAGTAGTTGTGGCACGTGGGCTTAGTTGCTCCGTGGTATGTGGGATCCTTCCAGACCAGGGATTGAATCCATGTCCCCTGCATTGGTAGGCAGATCCTTAACCACTGCACCACCAGGGAGGTCCCTCTTCTGCCCTTTTTTTTTTTTTTTTTTTTTTGCATTTTTGAGTGTTTTATTTATATCAAATTGGATAAAATGTGTGTATTTCTCAGACAGAAAAGACATGTCGAGGTAGAAATGTACCTTTCAACTATTCGTGGGTACACAAGTACACTGGGGAGATTGTAAAAGTGCAGATTGTGATTCAGTAGGTCCGGTAGGCCTGAGTTCTATTTTTTTTGGTGGGGGGGGGTGTTGAGTAATTTTTATTTAAAATTTTTATTTCCTTGTATCTTTTTTTTTTTTACTTCTTTATTAGAGTATAATTGCTTTACAATGATGTGTTAGTTTCTGCTTTATAACAAAATGAATCGGTTATACATATGTTCCCATATCTCTTCCCTCTTGTGTCTCCCTCCCTCCCACCCTCCCTATCCCACCCCTTCAGGCGGTCACAAAGCACCGAGCTGATCTCCCTGTGCTATGCGGCTGCTTCCCACTAGCTATCTACCTTACATTTGGTAGTGTATATATGTCCATGCCTCTCTCTTGCTTTGTCACAGCTTACCCTTCCCCCCCCCATATCCTCAAGTCCATTCTCTAGTAGGTCTGTGTCTTTATTCCTGTCTTACCCCTAGGTTCTTCATGACATTTTTTTTCCCCTTAAATTCCATATATATGTGTTAGCATACGGTATTTGTCTTTCTCTTTCTGACTTACTCTGCCCATTTTTTGATTGGGTTGTTTTTTTTTTGTTGAGTTGTACGAGCTGTTTGTATATTTTGGAAATTAAGCCCATGTCGGTCGCATCTTTTGCAGATGTTTTCTCCCATTCTGTAGGTTGTCTTTTCATTTTGCTTATGGTTTCCTTTGCTGTACAAAAGCTTGTAAGTTTGATTGGGTCCCATTTATTTAGTTTTGTTTTTATTTCTATTGCTTTGGGAGACTGACCTAAGAAAACATTGGTATGATTTGTTTTGCCTATGATCTCTTCTTAGGAGTTTTGTGGTGTCATGTTTTATGTTTAAGTCTTTGAGCCATTTTGAATTTATTTTAGTGTATGGTGAGAGGGTGTGTTCTAACTTCATTTATTTACATATGGCTGTCCAATTTTCCCAACACCACTTGCTAAGGAGACTGTCTTTTTCCCATTGTATACTCTTGCCTCCTTTGTTGAAGATTAATTGACTGTAGGTGTGTGGGTTTATTTCTGGGCTCTATTTTCTGTTCCATTGATCCATATGTCTGTTTTTGTGCCAGTACCATGCTGTTTTGATTACTGTAGCTTTGTGGTATTGTCTGAAGTCTGGGAGGGTTATGCCTCCTGCTTCATTCTTTTTCTTCAGGATTGCTTTGGCAATTCTGTGTCTTTTATGGTTCCATATAAATTTTAGGATTATTTGTTCTAGTGCTGTGAAAAATGTCATGGGTAATTTGATAGGGATTGCATTAAATCTGTAGGCTGCTTTGGGTAGTATGGCCATTTTAGCAGTATTAATTCTTCCAGTCCAAGAGCATGGGATATCTTTCCATTTCTTTGAATCATCTTCAGTTTCCTTTATTAATGTTTTATAGTTCTCAGTGAATAAGTCTTTCTCCTCCTTAGTCAGGTTTATTTCTAAATATTTTATTTTGGGGGGTGTGATTTTTTTTTCTTTCTTCTTTTTGGCCGCACAGCATGCGGGATCTTAGTTCCCCGACCAGGGATTGAACTCATGCCCCATGCAGTGGAAGTGCGGAGTCTTAACCATTGGACTGCCAGGGAAGTCCCTTGCGGGTGTGATTTTTAAAAGGTATTGTATTTTTACATCCCCTTTCTGATACTTCATTGTTAGGGTAAAATGCAACTGATTTCTGTATGTTAATCTTGTATCCTGCTACCTTGCTGAATTCCTTTATCAGTTCTAGTAGTTTTTGTGTGGAGTCCTTAAGATTTTATATATATAGTACCATATTATGTGCATATAATGACAGTTTTACCTCTTCCCTTCCAATTTGGATACCTTTTATTTCTTTTTCTTGTCTGATTGCTGTGGCTAGGACTTCCAGTACTATGTTGAATAGAAGTGGTGAAAGTGGGCATCCTTGTCTTGTTCCAGATTTTAGCAGGAAGGCTTTCAGCTTTTCTCCATTGAGTATTATATTGTCTGTGAGTTTGTCATAAACAGACATGTTTATGACAAAAAACATGTTCTTGTTCTTTGAGGAAGGCATGTATTGCTTGAACTTCTCTGTAAGAACTGCTTTTGCTGCATCCCATAGATTTTGTATGGTTGTGTTTTCATTGTCATTTGTCTCAAGGTATTTTTTAATTTCCTGTTTGATTTCATCATTGACCCATTGGTTTTTTAGTAGCATGTTGTTTAGTTTCCATGTAATCGTTTTTTTCTCATTTCTTTTTCTGTGGTTGATTTCTAGTTTCATGCTGTCGTGGTCACAAAAGATGCTTGAGATAATTTCTAAAAATATCAATTAAATCTAAAAGTTCTGTTGTATCATTTAGGATCTCTGTTTGCTGTATTGATTTTCAGTCTAGAAGATCTGTCCATTGATGTGAGTGGGGTGTTAAAGTCTCCTACTATTACTGTATTCCTGTCAGTCTTTCCCTTTATGTCTGTTAATTGTGTTTTATGTATTTTGATGCTTCTATATTAGGTGCATATACGTTGATGGGTTAAAATCCTCTTCTTGTGTTGATCCTTTTATCATTATATAGTGTCCTTTATCTTTCCTTATGGCCTTTTTCTTAAAGTCTATTTTGTCTGATATGAGTATTGCAACCCCCACTTTCTAATCATTTCCGTTAGCACCATATATCTTTTTCCATCCCCTCACTTTCAATCTGTATGTGTGCTTTGCCCTAAAGTGGGTCTCTTATAGGCAGCATATTGTAGGCTTTTGTTGTTTTTATCCAGTCTGCCACTCTGTGTCTTTTGATTGGAGCATTTAGTCCATTGACATTTAAAGTAATTTTTTTTTTAAAGAAATGTACAATTTATTTGTTTGTTTATTTATTTATTTATTTTGTGGTACACGGGCCTCTCACTGCTGTGGCCTCGCCCGTTGCAGAGCACAGGCTCCGACGCGCAGGCCCAGCGGCCATGGCTCATGGGCCCAGCCGCTCCACGGCATGTGGGATCCTCCCGGACCGGGGCACAAACCTGTGTCCACTGCATCGGCAGGCAGACCCTCAAGCACTGCGCCACCAAGGAAGCCCCCTATTTACAGTTTCTTTATTATTTTCTCAATTTTTTTAATTAAAAAAATTTATCTTTATTATTACTATTATATTTTTGGCTGTGTTGGGTCTTCATTGCTATGCACGGGCTTCCTCTAGTTGCAGCAAGTGGGGGCTACTCTTTGTTGCCGTGCACAGGCTTCTCCTTGCAGTGGCTTCTCTTGTGGAGCATGGACTCTAGATGCGCAGGCTTCAGTAGTTGCAGCACATGTGCTCAGTAGTTGTGGCACATGGGCTTAGTTGCTCTGTGGCATGTGGGAGCTTCCTAGACCAGGGATCAAACCCATTTCCCCTGTGTTGGCAAGCGGATTCTTAACTACTGCACCACCAGGGGAGTCCTTAAGGTAATTATTGATAGATACGTATTTATTGCCATTTTAAACCTTGTTTTCCCATTGATTTTATATTTCTTCTTTTTCCCTTTTTTTCTTTTTGTTTTTCCTTTTGTGGTTTGATTCTTCTTATTATTAGTTTTTATTGGAGTATAGCTGATTTACAATGTTGTGTTAGTTTCTGCTGTACAGCAAAGTCAATCAGTTATACATATACATATATCCACTCTTTTTTAGATTCTGTTCCCATGTAGGTCATTACAGAGTATTGAGTAGAGTACCCTGTGCTATGCAGTAGGTTCTTATTAGTTATCTATTTTATATATAGTAGTGTGTATTTGTCAATCCCAGTCTCCTAATTTATCCCTTCCCCCGATTATCTTTTGTATTATACTTATGTTCTCTTCTTTTTGGTTTTTGTGTATGTTTTTAATTTGTGGTTACCCTGTTTTTCAAGTGTAGTAACCCTTTCCTATATCTGCTTGCCTTAGACTGGTAGTCATATGGGCTCAAATACATTTAAGGAAATTTTTTTTTTAATCTACATTTTCTTACTCTCCTCCTCCACATTTTATGATTTTGATGTCCTCTTTTACATCAAAATGTAAATTGGTACAAACATTTTGCTAGTATTGTTATACATTCACTATATATATATATATATATATATATATATATATATATATATATAGAACCAGTGGGCTCAACAATTTCACTTTTAGGTATATAGCCAAGGAAGTGAGTATATGTGTTCATGAATGACATGTATAAGAATGTAATAACACTGTTTGTAATAGGAAAAAACTGAAAACTATCCACAAACCCATTTGCAGTAGAATGGATAAATAAATGTTATACTTTTACGCAGTAAAACACAGAAGTAAAAATGAACTACAACTCCACACATTAGTATGGAAAAATCTTGCAAAGAATGTCAAACAGAAGTAGCAGAAAGTGGGTAACTCAGATGCCATTTATATACAAAAACAGGCAAAACCAGTCGATGGTGTTAAAATTTAGTAAAGTAGTTACTTTGGGGGGGCAAGGTCACCTCCCTGCCTGTCACCCAAGATAAAAGGAGGACATAAGGGCATAAGGGCCACTCTTAGGGTTGTTGGTGATGTTCTGGTTTATAGTTCAGTTTGTGAAAATTCACTAAAAATATTTATGGTACACTTTTCTGTATGCATATTACATTTCAATAAAAGGTTTTTTTTAAAGAGCCAATTTGAAGGGATTCTTTCTGGCTTACGATGGAACAATTTGAGCCTCAAAAAGAAAAATAACTAAAAATTAAGATTACTATCTTGACCATTAATGGAAGCTGTGAAAGGTTGTTGAGGAACCAGATAGTCTGGTCAGACTGACATCACCTGAACCCAGTATAAGCCTCCTGGTGTACTGCTATCAGAAGCACAAAACCTAAGTTTCTTGCTGCCCTTCCTCTTTCCAAAAAACAGAATTGAATCTACAAAATCATCTAGGTCTAACGGCCAGTTTATAGGAAAGGCAGGCAGTGAAGCAGTAAGTAAGAAATACCACAGGAAGCAATCAGCCAAATCCAGGATGTAGGACATTTCGTAAGACAAATGACCAAATCTCCCTCAACAAATCAGTGACAAGGAGGGGATAGAAGTAAGTGAAGGAGAATTGTTATAAATGAAAAAGACTTAAGAGACATAACAATCCAAGCTCACTGTTTGAAGACCTTGTTTGTATCCTGATTGGAATAAATCTATTTGTAAAGAGCAACTTTAAAGCAATTGGGAGGGACTTCCCTGGTGGTCCAGTGGTTAAGACTCTACGCAGGGCATGCGTTTGTTCCGTGGTTGGGGAAGATCCTGCATATCTCACTATGTGGCCACAAAACAACAACTGGGAAATTTTGAGTACAAACTAGGTGTCTGGGATGGTATTGAAGGATTATTGTTAACTTGTTAGATATGGTATTGTTAATTTTGTTAGGTATAGTGTTTATGTAAAAAAAAAAGTCCTTATCAGTGAGTGCTACAAAAGTTTTTACAAGTGAAACCACATTTTAGCGTTTGTTATTAGGAAAGAAAATAATGGGAATGGGGGCTTATTTGGAACAAGATTGGAAAAATATTATTTTTGAAATTGGGTGATGGGTACTTGTGGGTTAGTTTACTATTCTGTATACATTTAAAAATGAATTCATTGGGACTTCCTTGGCAGTCCAGTGGTGGGGACTCCATGCTTCCACTGCAGGAGGCTTGGGTTCAGTCCGCAGTCAGGAAACTAAGATCCCACATGCTGCACAGCCAAAAAAAAAAGGATTCATTGATGCTACTTGGGGAAATTGTCATTCCTTTTACATCAATAGTATCAATTAGAAATGGAAAGCTGTGGTGAGTCAGGCTCTCCTGCTAGCCTCATACCTGACTTATATCTTCTTTTATATATTACCTATCCCATCATTTCTGGAAACGACTTGGCAGAGCAACTAGGAGGTAACGACTTGGCAGAGCAACTAGGAGGTAACGACTTGGCAGAGCAACTCGGAGATATCTCAACAGAGCAAGAAGTTACATGTATTGGTGGAGGAGAGACTCTCCCCAAACAGGTAATATGAACATCCTTTTAAATGAGAGGTTTCTATTTACATTTAAAAAGGCAGGTGCAGATTAAAGTGGAAAACCCACAGACTTTGTAGGCAGGGGGTCCAGGTGTAGATCCTATACAAGTTACTCATTGTGTGGCTGCCTCCCCTTAGGTTTAAAAACATGGAGTAGGGGAAGATGTGAGGAGAACTTGTCCTGTCCACCTAACAGGGTTAAGTATCAGTTTAAGTAGAAGATATGAATGCAGTTTATGAACTGTCTGGCAGAAAGATTGCTATGAGATAAACAGTTTTTATTTTTAAAAATTACAGATATCACTGTCCTCAATATGAGACTTATTTATACCAACTGTGGACCCTGCCAGTTCCAAAACATCATTGATTCAGTTTTTGCAAGTTTCTATTTTTATTCATTCTCTCTAGAAAAGTTACTCTCATATAAATTTACTTATGTGTATAAATGTTTTTTCTTTATTTATTGAAATATAGTTGATGTAAAGTATTATGTTAGTTTCAAGTGTACTGCAAAGTGACTTGACATTTGCATACATTATGAAGTGATCACCACAATAAGTTTAGTAACCATCTATCCCCATACAAAGTTATTACAATATTATTGGCCACATTTTTCATGCTATGTATTACATCCCCATGGTTTATTATTTTATAACTGGAGGTTAGTGCCTCTTAATCCCGTTCACCTATTTTGCCATACCCCACTCCCCTTCCCTCTGGCACTCACCCATTTGTTCTCTGTGTCTCTTAGTCTGGGTTTTTTTGTTTTGTTTTATTTTTCAGATTCCACATGTAAGTGAGATTATATGCTATTTGTCCACACTCCATACTGTTTCCTATAGTGGGTGCACCAATTTACATTCCCACCAACAGTGCATGAGTGTTCCCTTTTCTCCACATCCTCGCTAATGCTTGTTATTTGTTGTCTTTTTGATGATAGCCATTCTGACAGGTATAAGGTGGTATCTCTTTGTGGTTTTAATTTGCATTTCCCTGATAATTAGTCATGCTGAGCATCTTTTCTTTTTATGTGTCTGTTGGCTGTTTCTTTGGGAAAATGTCTGTTCGTGTCTTTTGCCCTTTTTTTTTTTTTTTTTTTTTTTTGTGGTATGTGGGCCTCTAACTGTTATGGCCTCTCCCATTGTGGAGCACAGGCTCCGGACGCGCAGGCCCAGGGGCCATGGCTCACAGCCCCAGCTGCTCCGCGGCATGTGGAATCTTCCCGGACCGGGGCATGAACCCGTGTCCCCTGCATTGGCAGGTGGATTCTCAACCACTGTGCCACCAGGGAAGCCCCTTTTGCCCATTTTTAATCAGGTTGTTTTTTGCTGTTGAGTTGTATGAGCTCTTTGTTTATTTTGGATATTATCAGATATATCTTTTGTTAATATCTTCTCCAATTCGGTAGGCTGCCTGTTCATTTTGTTGATAGTTTCCTTTGCTGTGCAAAAGCTTTAGTTTGATGTAGTCCTGTTTGTTTATTTTCACTTGCTTCCCTTGCCTGAGGAGACATATTCAAAAAAAATACTGCTAGGACTGATGTCAAAGAGCCTATTGCCTATGTTTTCTTCTAGAATTTTTATGTTTCAGGTCTTATATTTAAATCTTCAGTCCATTTTGAGTTTACTTTTGTATATGATGTGAGAAAGTAGTCCAGTTTGATTTTTTTGCATGTAGCTGTCCAGATTTCCCAACACCATTTATTGAAGAGGCTGTCTTTTCCCCATTGTCTATTCTTGCCTCTTTTATCGTAAGTTAATTGCCCATATAAGTGTGGCTTTATTTCTGGGCTCTCTGTTCTGTTCCATTGATCTATATATCTGCTTATGTGATAGTACCATACTGTTTTGATTACTGTAGTTTTGTAGTATAGTTTGAAATCAGGGAGTGTAATGTTTCCAACTTTGTTCTTCTTTCTTGAGATTGCTTTGGCTATTTGGAGTTTTATGTTTCCATACAAAGTTTAGAATTGTTTATTCTAGTTCTGTGAAAAATGTTATTCATATTTTGAGAGGGATTGCATTGAATCTATAGATTGCCTGGCGGGGGTATGATTATTTTAACAGTGTTAATTTTTCCAATCCATGAGCATAGTATATCTTTCCATTTGTTTGTGTTGTCTTCAGTTTCTTTCATCAGTGTCTTATAGTTTTCAGAGTACAGGTCTTTTACCTCTTCAGTTAGATTTATTTCTAGGTATTTTGTTCTTTTTGATGTAGTTCACAAATGGGATTATTTTCTTAATTTCTCTTTCTGATAGTTCATTTTTAGTGTGTAGAAATGCAACAGATTTCTGTAGATGAATTTTGTATCCTTCAATTTTACTGAATTCATTTAAATGTTCTATTTTAAAATTCACACAAGAGGGATTATATAATATCCCGTTCTGGGACTGGTTCCTTTTCCCCCAACTTACTGCATTTTGGAGAGCCTTTTAGTGTCAGTACATAAAATTGAATCTCGTTCTTATTGGTAGTAATAGCTGCACAGTGTTTTTACATAGGAATACATTTTTAGTTAACTCTTCCCTTGCCATGTACACTATGGTTGTTCCCTTTTTCTTTATTTCTTTGTTGTTGCTGTTGCTTCCTAATAAGATCATGCTGCACTGAGCATCTTTGTACTATTGTCTTGGCAAATATTTGTGATTATCTTCATGGGATATATTTCTAACAGAAAGATTGCTATATCAAAGGAAAGATGTATATATTTTTAGTTTTGATAGATAATGCCAAGTTGCTCTCAGGAAAATTTGTGCCAGTTTTACTTGCAGCAACAGTATGTAAGCATGCCCATTTCTCCCTCACCCTCAGTGCTTGGTGTCATCAGACTTCAATTTATGCCATCTAATAGATGAAAAAGTAAAAATGTGGTCTCTTACTTGAATTTTCATTTCTTTAATTATAAGTGAACACTTACCAACCATTTGTATTTTTGTGTGAGTTGTTTATACCCTTTCTTTTTTTCCTGGTATTTTTTTTTCTTTATTCACATGAGCCAGGTATTTTATAGCTACTTGAATTGATTATGGACCTAATTTCCAATGTATAACAAATTTAATATTCCCTGTTGTTATTTAACTGGGTCACTTCTACGTTTGTTTTGTTTTAATATCTTCGTAAATATAGCTCCTTTTTGTCATTTGAATGAAAGAAAATCAAGAATTTTATAAGCTCAAAGGGTAATAATATTTTCATGGCTTATATTACCTTTGACCAGATTGCATTCTGGAAAGAATGGGAAGTGATTCATGGGTGTTGGGGTTTTTCTTTGGCATTTTCAATTGTGTTTGTATCATTTTTGTGTGACTTTTTGTTAATTTGATAGAGCTTCACATCTTCTTCAAGACTGATTTTGCATTTTCTCTAATTTGAATGTATTCTGGTTTCCATCTAGCAGTCTCCCCAGAAGTCTAATCCTCTTCTAGCTTCTGCTTCTGTGGATGAGGAAGAAGTGGACACTTGCACAATATGTTTGGAACAGTGGACCAATGCTGGGGATCACCGGCTCTCGGCATTGCGCTGTGGGCACCTCTTTGGGTATAAGTGCATTTCTAAGTGGCTCAAAGGACAGGCACGAAAATGTCCTCAGGTAAAGACCATAGTTAAGAACTGTGCATGTGCACAGTCAACATGTTAAGTCAGGAGGATTCCTAGAACCACACTTATTGTGTCCCATTGGGCTCCTTAGTGCAACAAGAAAGCCAAGCACAGTGACATCGTTGTCCTTTATGCCCGAACCCTGAGAGCTTTGGACACTAGTGAACAGGAGCTCACAAAAAGGTAGGTGGCAAGAGTCTGCCTAGCTGGAATATTCCCTTTTGGTTCTTTGTATGCACTTCTGAAAAGGTATGAGTCACTCTTAGTGTGGTTCTGAGGCTTTCCTTGGGCTGTGACTGGGGATCTCTGGGGATCATTGGCAATCTGTCTAACACTGTGATTTATGATACATGTCTGACCATCTGAAGCATGGTTTGCTCTCCATATAGCATTAAAAATGATGATCTGGGGCTTCCCTGGTGGCACAGTGGTTAGAAACCCGCCTGCCAGTGCGGGGGACACGGGTTCGAGCCCTGGTCCGGGAAGATCCCACATGCCATGGAGCAACTGGGCCCATGAGCCACAACTACTGAGCCTGCGCTCTAGAGCCCGCGAGCCACAACTACTGAAGCCCACGTGCCTAGAGCCCATGTTCTGCAACAGGAGAAGCCACCGCAATGAGAGGCCCACGTGCAGCAAGGAAGAGTAGCCCCTGCTCACCGCAGCTAGAGAAAGCCCACGCACAGCAACCAACCCAATGCAACCGAAAATAAATAATGAATGAATTAAAAAAATTAAAAAGTCATAGAGAAACCTTTAGCCATACAGTAATACCTCACACCTAGGCTGGGAAGCAGACCCAATCAGAAAGGTAGCCTGGATTTTTTGTAGCCTGTCCAGATTCTTCCCTAGGGGTTACATTTACTGCCTGCCTCTGCTGCTAAATACTGTGAACACTGAATCAGGGAATCCTCTGTCTTACTCTTTGTAGCCAATTCATGGCCATCTAGAACACACTCCCAAGTCTCAATCTCCTTGTCACTAGAATAGACTTAATGATACTTTTTAAAAACTGAGAATTTTTGTTTCTTGTGTCCCTAAGCCCTCCTGCAACAGTACTCTGCAAAGAAGTCTCACAAATGAGACTTTGCACTTGTCGTACAATGCAAGAAATTATCAAGATTTTGGAAGCCCATGAACAAATGCTAATAACACTACTTATAAAATATGCTCTAAGAACATTAAAGATTAAAAATACCTGCACTGGACTTCCCTAGCGGTCCTGTGGTTAACACTGCACGCTTCCACTGCAAGGGGCACAGGTTCGATTCCTGGTCAGGGAACTAAGATCCCACATGCCTCGCAGCACAGCCAAAAAAAATAAGAAGAACCTGCACTGAGAGAGTACAGGGATGTGGGTTTGCTCATGTATTACTGGTAAAAATGTACACAGGCACAAACATTTAGAGAGGCCTTTGGCACTATGCTTCAGAAGTCTAAAAGTAATTCTGCTTCAGGCATTTTTTCTAAAGAAATGATTAAGGATATGTGCAGAGATGTACTTAGTAAGACTTGATTTTTGCTTAATACTCTGAGGCACATATCCTAGTTGATATATGTAGCTCTAGTTGATTCATTTTAATTTCTATATAATATTCTATTTCTCTAATTAGAGTTTACTTACATGTATTTCGTATTGGTGGACAGTTAGGTCGTTTCCAGTTTTTGTTAATATAAGCCATGCTGCAGAGAGATAGGTGAGTTTCTTTAGGTCTAGAAGTGGATTTGCTTTATCATAGGGTACATGTAATTTCAACTTTACTAGATATTGTCAAATTGCTCTTCCAAGAGGCTATTCCAGTATATACCAGCAGCAGTGTAAGAGATTTCTCATTTTTTTCATACCCTCACCTACTTTATATTATCAGACTTAATTTTTGCCAGTTTCATGGAGTGAAGTAGTATTTACTTTAATTTGCTTTTCCTCAATTGCGGTTGAACCTACTTTTCTATACATTGTGCTCAAATATTTTGCTCATTTATACTGAACAAAATATATTGTCTCTTACTAATTTATAGTTCTTTGTTTTCCTTATACCAACGCTTTGTTGGTTGTATACCTTGCAAATGTCATCTTCTAGTTTATAGTTTGTCTCTTTAACTTGTCTATTGTATCTTTTGTTGAACACAAGTTTTTAATTTTAGTGTAGTCATTTATCAGTCTCTCGTTTTGTGTGTTTTTGTCCCTACTACATTACAATCATGGAGATATAATATCTTCTTTTAAATGTCTTTTTTTTTTTTTTTAATAAATTTTTTCTTTTTGCTGCATTGGGTCTTTGTTGCTGCGTGTGGGCTTTCTCTAGTTGTGGCACGCGAGGGCTACTCTTCGTTCCGGTGCGCGGGCTTCTCATTGTGGCGCCTTCTCTTGTTGAGGAGCATGGGCTCTAGTTGAACGGGCTCAGTAGTTGTGGCGCATGGGCTTAGTTGCTCTGTGGCATGTGGGATCTTCCTGGACCAGGGCTTGAACCCGTGTCCCCTGCACTGGCAGGCAGATTCTTAACCACTGTGCCACCAGGGAAGCCCCTTTTAAATGTCTTTAAAAGTTTTAGTTTTTACACTAGTTTTTAGTCTGCCTAAAATCTAGTTTTATGGATGGCCACAATTGTATTAATTGTTAAAATTAATAATTTAAAAACTAATAAATAATTTTAAATTAATAAATAAAAATTTATATAGAAATATTCTTTCTATATAAATTTCCATTGCTACCTCTATCCTAAACTTAGTTTCTATATTATGAATGGACTACTCTGTTGTTCTGGGGTCTGTTTGTTAATTCTTGCACCAGTACTTCAATTTAGTCTTTCCAGCTGTGAACATTATATAATATCCTTTCACTTATTCCCTGTTTCATTTGTGTCTTTTATAACTGTGTTTTGCTTCTTAAAGGCCTTAACTTTATTCCTAGGTTGCTGTTGTTAGACTGCTATTTCGAATGAATTTTTTTCTGTTATATTTACTAGTCAGTTATCTGGTATATGGGGAATTCTGTTGATCTAATTTTCTTGATCTTGACTACAGCAGCCTTGCTGAACTCTAATAGTTTGTGGGTTCTCTTGAATTATAAGAGCCACTTTATCCCTTCCTTTCTAATTTTCATCTTTTTTTCTCTCCTATCTCATTGGAGTGGAAATTTCTTTTTTTGCATTTCATATTTTGAAACATTCAGAGTTATGATTTTTATTCCTGGTGAATGTGTCCTTTCATTACACATTGTTCCTCTTTATGCCTATTCATCCTTTTTAATTCTAATCATTCTTTTTTTAACATTTGCCGAGTGTATACTTTCTATCTTTTTAACTTAAGCCTCTTTTTAAATTTTATTTATTTATTTATTTATGGCTGCATTGGGTCTTCATTGCTGCACGCGGGCTTTCTCTAGTGGGGGCTACTCTTTGTTGTGGTGTGCGGGCTTCTCACTGTGGTGGCTTCTCTTGTTGTGGAGCACGGGCTCCAGGCACGCGGGCTTCAGTAGTTGTGGCATGCGGGCTCTAGAGTGCAGGCTCAGTAGTTGTGGCACATGGGCTTAGTTGCTCCGTGGCATGTGGGATCTTCCCAGACCAGGGCTCGAACCCGTGTCCCCTGCACTGGCAGACAGATTCCTAACCACTGTGCCACCAGGGAAGTCCAGCCTCTTTTTATAGTGTTCTTTAATTTGAATATCTGATGAACAACCAGTCCCTTATTTTCTTTTCATCCAGTAGATAACCTTGGTCTTTTAACAGGTCATTTTTACTCTTTTATAATTTGGCTCTAACTCAAGCAGTGAGCTTGGCTGTAATCCCTCATTTTGCATTTTAGGTCCCCATTCCCTAGTAAGAGCCAGATTCCTGGTCATCACTGCCTACTTCAACACTGAGACCCACCCCAGTAGGCTCATGAGTTCAGCCCTGCATGCTACTTTCCTGTAGTGTTTCTGGGCTTGAGAGATTTTTCACCCGTTATATTTTATTCACTATCGTGACATATTTACAGCAAAGTGTATATCATAGCATGAATTTACTATGTCATCTTGATGAGAAGTCTTCTGTAGCCTTTCTAATCTCCACCTGTTGCCGGCTTTCCCCCTCTAGTTCCTTAGAAGAGGAGCAGATGCTAAGGAAGAAGGCTGAGTTAGAATCGGCACAGTGCCGGCTCCAGCTTCAAGTCCTCACTGAGGAATGCACTAAGCTTCACAGTCATGTTCAGGTAAGTTTGCCTTCTCTAATCCAAAGAACTTTTGGAGTAGGAATTAAGAAGGCATCTAAATATTATTTAGTTTCATCTCAGATACGAATAGGATTTACCAGGTTTTTCAGGAAGCAAACATGATCAGCTCTTTGTTTCTGATTAGGGCTTATATACATGCTTTATGATGAATTCTACTGCAGTGTGAATTCTTAAAAAATTGAACAGCCACCTGATAATCAAAACTTGTTTAAGTCGTTTCACTTCCTTGAATCTACCAATTAAATGAGAATTTCAGACAAAATGACCATTAAGGACTTTCAGTGCTTTATGATTCCATGCTCTCCCTATTTCAATTGCTTGTTGAAATATTGTGAAAACTGCAGCAGTTCTTTAGGATTCATGTTAACATTTTCTCGTAAAGGATAAGAAATATCCTTGTATTAGATCAAGGAATTGTGTATGAGGGGAATACCAAACGAAAAAGCTTCACATTTACAAAATCTTTTTCGTTTTAGGACTTGAAAAAACTTATCGTGCAGCATCAGGGTCAGATTTCACAGCTGACTGGGAGTTCCCGAGCACGTTTCCTAAGCAGCCTGTCCTCCAGCCAGAGCCAACACAAGTACCATTTCCAGAAGACATTCACAGTGTCTCAAACAGGAAACTGCCGAGTCATGACATACTGTGATGCTCTGAGCTGCCTGGTAGTATCACAGCCTTCTCCTCAGGCCTCCTTCCTTCCAGGTGAACAGTCCAGAACCTCAGGTGGTTTTTTTTTGGTTTTGTTTTGTTTTGTTTTAAGGAACATTTATTTATTTATTTTTTGGCTGCGTTGGGTCTTCGTCGCTGCACGTGGGCTTTCTCTAGTTGTGGCGAGAGGGGGTTACTCTTCATCATGGTGCATGGGCTTAAGAGATGCAGTGGCTTCTCTTGCTGCAGAGCACGGGCTCTAGGCACGCAGGCTTCAGTACTTGTAGCTTGTGGGCTCTAGAGTGCAGGCTCAGTAGTTGTGGCACACAGGCTTAGTTGCTCCACGGCATGTGGGATCTTCACGGACCAGGGTTCAAACCCGTGTTGCCTGCGTTGGCAGGCGGATTCTTAACCACTGCACCACCAGGGAAGTCCCCAGAACCTGTTTTTATGTTCATTTTTGGACTCTATTTCTCTCCTCCCTTCTTGAAGAATCCAGGACTCACTAGTAGGTGAACACTGTCCACAGCCCACCAAATCACTTTTTCCTAGTCACTTTCCTGTTAATACAGATACTTTAGGGTACTGCAAAGATGTCTGTACTGTCTATTGACGTCATTCTGTAAATTTGTTCACCAAAAGGGTAGAGATACTGAACCATGGTAAAGTGAGAGAAGATGTACTTTGAAGTGTGGGTTGTCCAAGGATAAGAACATCATTCGTGTATGTCCCACTAAAGTACAGGTTCATTTTAGGCTAGAAATATTTGAAAAAACACTACCCCAAGCTCTAATTCAAGTTAAAACAAGATTTAATGCTTATTTTCAGTAGTGTTCAAATGGACAAATTCCAAATAAAAGAATTTGGGAACATTATTATTTTATTAATATTATACTGCTTTTCTCTTTTTTGTGTGCTTTTCAAGCTTAATTTTAGGTTGTCTTAATGTTGAAAACCAAATCTCACATGCCCAGTGTTGTAGATGTTTTTCCTGCTGTCTTCAGCATATGATTTCTGTCAACTGTCAGGTCCCTTTGCTTCAGCCTGATTTCCTGTCCCCCAACTTAGAAGTTACATTCAAATGCTTCAAAACTATGTCCCCCACACTTAGGTATATATAGGATTGGTGGTGGAATCCCTAGATTATCTTATATTTCTCTATTCACTAATATTACCTATGAGTTGAGAGGCTATCAGGAGGCTCCAATTGAGGGGAAAGTAAAAGGATTGTTTATAATGTTCCTATATCCCATTCAAGATTTTAATAAAATGATTTATCATCATATAAAACCTTCCCCATTAATTGGAAAAATACTTATTTCTTCCAGTTGTTACCCCAAATTGGGTGTGATCTGTTCCTTTATTTCTTAATGTGTCTATTCCATACTGCAAGCTAGCTCTTCCTGATAGACTGATGATGCTGATTTCCTCTTGTTTCCTTTAATGATTAACTAGGCAAATACTCATGTTCCCTTGTCGATTTAAAGCCTGTAGTTTCTGTGTTTGTTTCTCTGGCTCTCCTAATTCTGTTTCAGGAGAAAACACAGTAAACTTTCTCTCACTTTTTCCCCTAGTGAAGCAGAAGTGTGATCTTGAATCTAGGATTTGACAAATTTTGTTTGTGTATAACTCAGGTAAAATAGATTCTTGGTAAAAATAAATGTATTATCATAACCTTGTAAGAGAACAGAGTAACAAATAAATTTAAAAGGACAAGTTTTTGGCTTTCTTTTCCTCTCTTGGAATGATATACATTGATTAGCATACTTGATGTCATCTGTTTTCATTCTGTTTCAGAAAAATGTAACATATCTTGACCACCTGACACAGAAATTACTTATTTCCATTCTTTATTGTTCACTATCTGTTCTACATCTTGAGTATCTGTGGCTCAGGTGGAATAGTGTCTTTCTCTCTCTCTCCCCCAACAGCTTTATTATTAAAGTATAATTGATGTGCAATAAACTGCACATACTTAACGTGGTGTACCATTTGGTGAGTGTTGATATATGTATACACTCCTGAAACCATCGCCACAGTCAAGATAATGAACATAGCTATCACCCTGAAAGTTTGCTCAAGCCCTTTTGTAATCCATCATCCACCTGTCCCTCCCTCCTCTCCCCATCCCCAGGCAACCACGTTCTGTCATGATAGATCAGTTCATATTTTCTAGAATTGTACATAAATGGAACCATACAGTGTTACTCTTTTTTTTTTTTTTTTTTTTTTTTTTTTTTTTTTATGCGTTACGCGGGCCTCTCACTGCTGTGGCCTCTCCCGTTGCGGAGGACAGGCTCCGGACGCGCAGGCTCAGCGGCCATGGCCCACGGGCCCAGCCGCTCCGCGGCATGTGGGATCCTCCCAGACCGGGGCACGAACCCGCGTCCCCCGCATCGGCAGGCGGACTCTCAACCACTGCGCCACCAGGGAAGCCCTGTTACTCTTTTTTTGTCTGGCTTTTTTCAACATAACTTTTTTTTTTTTTTTTTTTTTTTTTCAACATAACTTTTTAAAGATTATCCATATTATTGTGTCTATCAGTAGTTCCATTTCTTTTTATTGTTGGGTAGTATTCCATTGTATGTATATACAGTGGTTTATCATTCACTTATTGATAGATATTTGAGATGGAATGTATTTTTAAAATAAATTACAACCCCAGGGACTTTTTATTTTCTTTGTTCAACTAGCTTTTTCCCAGAGACATGCCAAGAAAGGTGAAGAAAGGACCTACTTGAAATGGTAGTTTGCTTTGCCCTAAATTGACTTTCAGTGATCTGTTTCACTCTCTCGTATCTTTGGCAGGCTTTGGTGTTAAGATGTTGAGTACTGCCAACATGAAAAGCAGTCAGTATATTCCCGTGCATGGCAAACAGATACGTGGACTGGCTTTCAGCAGTCGATCCAAAGGCTTACTTCTCTCTGCTTCCCTAGACAACACAATTAAACTGACCAGGTGAGTGCTTTGTGGGGAAGATGGGCCCTGGGTTGCCTAGGGTTGAATAGTGTGGAAATTAGTTATCTGTGTTATGATGACCTTGGCTTTTGTGGGGGTGGGATGGGAGATGTCTAAGGCATTGTCTTCTCAGATCCAGCTTCATTGAATTTAAAATGTATTGCTTTAAAAAGTGGACACAGCTGGTGACAAAACAGAACGTGTGGTGTTCCATCTCTTTAAAATTATATATGTTACAAAATATATCTTAAGTCACACAGATGAGAGTAGCACCCTAGAGTTGGTAGAATGACAATATGGAGGGAGCCTTGGTACTGACACCGTGGAGTCACCATACTAGCTTGGGACTGCTTATTCCTTGTCTGTTCCCGGATCGTTGTGCCTAACAGAAATGCCTACCAGGAACTCATTGTCCTGGGTGCCATGATGACTGCTCTCATCAGTAACTACATTTTATTAGTAGTCAGTTACTACATTTTATCTTTCACATGCTCTGCAAGTACCCTGAACCAGATCTGAGTGTGCTCCATGCCTTTATCTTTTAGAAAGTAGTTCTAACCCACGCACCTATGGCCACCTAATCTATGACAAAGGAGGCAAGAATATAGAATGGAGAAAAGACAGCCTCTTCAATAAGTGTTGCTGGGAAGACTGGACAGCTACATGTAAAAGAATGAAATTAGAACACTCCCTAACACCATACACAAAAATAAACTCAAAATGGATTAAAGACTTAAATTTAAGGCCAGACACTTTAAAACTCTTAGAGGAAAACATAGGCAGAGGACTACCCTGGGGGTGCATAAGAATCTGCCTGCCAACGCAGGGGATACGGGTTCGAGCCGTGGTCCAGGAAAATCCTACATGCCATGGAGCAACTAAGCCCGTGCGCCACAACTAATGAGGCTGCGCTCTAGAGCCCGCAAGCCACGTCTACTGAGCCCGCATGCCATGACTACTGAGCCAGCACACCTGGAGCCTGTGCTCCACAACAAGAAAAGCCACCGCAATGAGAAGCCTGCACACCGCGACTAAAGAAAGCCCATGCAGCAACAAACCCCAATGCAGCCAAAAAGAAATATGTAAATAAATAAACTTATTTTTTTTAAAAAAACAAAAACATAGGCAGAACACTCTTTGACATAAATCACAGCAAGATCTTTTTTTTTTTTTCTTGGCGGTACGCGGGCCTCTCACTGTTGTGGCCTCTCCCGTTGTGGAGCGCAGACTCAGCGGCCATGGCTACGGGCCTAGCCGCTCTGCGGCATGTGGGATCTTCCCGGACCAGGGCACGAACCTGTGTCCCCTTCAGCAGCAGGCGGTCTCTCAACCACTGCGCCACCAGGGAAGCCCGCAAGATCTTTTTTGACCCACCGCCTAGAGTAATGAGAATAAAAACAAACAAAAGGGACCTAATTAAACTTAAAAGCTTTTGTACAGCAAAGGAAACTATAAACAAGACAAAAAGACAACCGTCAGAATGGGAGAAAATATTTGCAAATGAAGCAGCTGACAAAGGATTAATCTCCAAAATACACAAACAGCTCATGCAGCTCAATGTCAAAAACACAAATAACCCAGTCAAAAAATGAGCGGAAGACCTAAGTAGACATTTCTCCAAAGCAGACATACAGATAGATGGCCAACCATGAAAAGATAATCAACATAACTAATTATTAGAGAAATGCAAATCAAAACTATAATGAGGTATCACCTCACACTGGTCAGAATGGCCATCATCAAAAAATCTACAAACAGTAAATGCTGGAGAGGGTGTGGAGAAAAGGAAACCCTCCTGCACTGTTGGTGGGAATGTAAATTGATACAGCCACTATGGAGAACAGTATGGAGGTTCCTTAAAACACTAAACATAGAACTACCATACGATCCAGCAATCCCACTACTGGGCATACACCCAGAGGAAACCATAATTCAAAAAGACACATGCTGCAGACTTCTCTGGTGGCGCAGTGGTTAAGAATCTGCCTGCCAATGCAGGGGACACGGGTTCAAGCCCTAGTCCAGGAAGATCCCACATGCCACGGAGCAACTAAGCCCATGTTGCGTGACTACTGAGCCTGCGCTCTAGAGCCCGCGAGCCACAACTACTGAGCCCATGTGCCACAACTACTGAAGCCTACACGCCTAGAGCCTGTGCTCCACAACAAGAGAAGCCACTGCAATGAGAAGCCAGTGCACCGCAACAAAGAGTAGCCCCCGCTCAGTGCAACTAGAGAAAGCCCGCGCACAGCAGCGAAGACCCAATGCAGCCAATAAATAAATTAATTAATTAAAAAAAAAGAAAGACACATGCGCTCCAGTGTTCATTGCAGCTCTATTTACAGTAGCCAGGACACGGAAGCAACCTAAATGTTCATCACCAGAGGAATGGATAAAGAAGATGTGGTACGTATATACAATGGAATATTACTCAGCCATAAAAAGAAACGAAATTGGGTCATTTGTAGAGACGTGGATGGACCTAGAGACTGTCATGCAGAGTGAAGTAAGTCAGAAAGAGAACAACAAATATATTAACACATATATGTGGAATCTAGAAAAATGGTATAGATGATCTTATTTGCAAAGCAGGAATAGAGACACAGACATAGAGAACAAATGTATGGATACCAAGGGGGAAAAGAAGGGGGTGGGAGGAATTGGGAGATTAGGATTGACATATATACACTATTGCTATTATGTATAAAATAGGTAACTAGTGAGAACCTACTCTATAGCACAAGGAACTCTATTCAGTGCTCTCTGGTGACCTAAATGGGAAGGAAATCCAAAAAAGAAGGTATCTATGTATACATATAGCTGATTCCTTTTGCTGTACAGTAGAAACTAACACAAGATTGTAAAGCAACTATACTCCAGTGAAAATTAATTTTAAAAAAAAAGTAGTTCTGATTAGATGTCTCTTCGTTGGCTTCTTATTGAATTTCTGCAGCTAAATCTGAGGGACATCATGATGCCTGCTCCAGGCCTGATATACCTTTTGACTTTTCAAGAATGCTTCAGCTTAATTTTACCCCCAAAATCAACGTACCATTATGTTTTATGTGTATCTATATGCTATGACTTAGTTTAGTAGTGTTGAAAAATGGGAGAAAGAAAGGTTAAATAGCAAAGTGTTATTAATGACTACCTCTGGATGATTGGATTATAATTTATTTTTATTTTTCTTATATGTATTTTCTAATTTTTCAACATTAAATATTGATTACCTGTGTAATAGGTAGCTATGGAGAAGGTAATAGGGGTAGAGTAGGGAATGTACTGTCTGTCTGTCCCTTTAACTTATTCTTTTACTTCCTTACAGCTCAGGAGGAAAACCTGTATCCCCCAAAACAAATATTTTGGCATTAAAAGGAGTTATCTGGGCAGTCCCTAGGGGAAATTGGGAATCCAGATAGTTTTGGTGTGTGGTTATGTTCTTAAAGGATCATCATTAAAATGATCATCTTTACATCTTTCTTCTGTATTTGATTTTTGTAATGCATAGTTGTAAAAGTCTTTTTTAACTCCACAGCCTGGAGACAAATACTGTGGTCCAGACTTATAATACTGGACGTCCTGTCTGGAGCTGCTGCTGGTGTCTTGATGAAAACAATTACATGTATGCTGGATTGGTCAACGGTTCAATTCTGTTGTATGACCTTCGAAACACAAGCTCTCATATCCAGGAGTTAGCACCTCAGAAAGCTAGGTAGGGAGCCACCTGTAGGTAACAGCTTTCTCTTAGACTGTTATTGTATTAATCCTGTCTTTTGAGAGTGTTTCACAGTTGATCAGAATTCCTAACAGAGGGCAGTTCTCTGAGTCCACTGATCTATTCTCACTTCAGAATCAGTAACATCCTTAGAGTTTGTGTTCATGATAGTTCATATGGTAGAAAGTTCTGGTACCAAATATAACCAGATTCACCCAACATGCCAAAATGAAATCAGATCTGTGTTCAGAACCCAGCTCCACCATTTATGAGCTGTGTGACCTTGGTCACATTTCTTGGCCTGTTATGAGCTTCATCTGTGAAATATGGTTAACACAGTTTTGGTTTAATAGACACATGTCTAACACACAGGAAGAGATCAGTAAAGAGCAGCCCAATAAAAAGTGATTTAAAACTTCCCTAATCCACAGCTGAACTATATTACTATGATTTATCCATTTATAATCCAGTTATAGAGTTGGGAGGTTTGTGAAGTTGGCCCCGGTTCTGAGGATGGGTAGCCACCAGCACCACTTTGGCTCTTCAGAGTGTACTAAAAGGGGGGTAGAGCAATCTAAACATAAAGATATCACTATAGTAATAATTGTTTACTGAAACCTAGCCTCAACACTGTAGGGTTTTCTTTTCACTTGGGTTGAGTGGAATCGTTCTTCAGTGATGTGGTTCATGGGCCTGAAGGTGACTGATGTAAGTTTATACAAATACGAACTCCAGGCAAACAAGGTGACTGCCATCGATGTAGAGGATCCACGTAGAGTAGACAATAAAATACAGCAAATAGCAAGGGAAGAATATGTATTCGTTTTGTTTCAGTTTGCTTAGGTTAACTTCATTATGACAAGGAAATGAAACAAAGCAGGCAGTGTGATCACTTTGGCAGCTTCGGCAGAAACGAGTTCATAGGAACATAGTCTGTAGGCTAATATTTCTGAGAGAACTCTTGGCATGCAGGCTGGGTCATATGATTGCAGAAAGACATTTAGAAAATCTCTAAAGAAACAATCCTGTCTCTGAATTAAAATGTAGTTGCTTTAGGCTGTTTTGTTTGTTTGTTTTTTGGCCGTGCCACACAGCTTGTAGGATCTTAGTTCCCTGACCAGTGGTTGAACCTGGGCCCACAGCAGTGAAAGCACAGATTCCTAACCACTGGACCACCAGGGAATTCCCTAGGCTGGATTTTAATTGAGGGGGTCTGTTGACTACAGCTTGGAAACTTTAGTTTATTAGATGTATAAGCTGAATTTCCTTCCTGACTTTTCTTGTGTATGTGGCTAACCCCATTTCCAGAAGCTTCACACCAATCAGATCTTGTGTTTGTAACCTTGTACTTTTAAATTTCCTAGTCCATTTTTTTTCCTGTTGCTTTTAGAGCATGTGGTGTCTCCTCTGAAACTGAATGTGGAATATTATATGTATGCTCTTTTGTTTCTGCAGAGTGGGTTGGTAGTTTTATCAGCTATCAGAGGATAGTGACCCTCAGAAGTTTTTTAACCTTTTCTATAGAGTTAGGAAAGTCCTCAAGGGCTCCTGGTAGTGGGGTCTGGAGCAATCCAAGTATTGGAAGGTGAGGCATGATTTCCTTTCTTTCCCTTCAGATGCCCGCTGGTATCCCTGTCATACATACCCAGAGCTGCCTCGGCTGCATTTCCATATGGTGGGCTGTTGGCTGGAAGCTTGGAGAATGCTTCCTTTTGGGAGCTGAAAATGGGCTTTACTCATTGGCCTCATGTGCTGCCCATGGAGCCTGGGGGCTGCATAGACTTTCAGACAGAGAGCAGCAGCCGGCACTGTCTTGTGACCTACAGGCCTGGTGAGTGTTGTCCGCATGTCCTCGTGGGACCTGTGGTTTGTTTGGGAGCAGATCGGTAGAGGGGAGAAAAGGAGAGCTTGTCCTAGCCTTCAGGTGGTACTGGTAAGCCCTTCACAGACTAATAGCTCTTGCTACTACAGTGAGGACAGTGGCCCCGAGTTCTTCCATAGAGCCTGCCTCCCTTTTCCTCACTTGTGTGAACTGGGACATATTTGGCCAGGTACTCCTTGGAAGTGAATTAGCCACTTTAGGAGCCCCTGTGACTTAAGGCAGTAGTGGAATGAGGAGACCTGCTCTTGAAGCCACTGAGCTACCCTTAGATCAGTTTCATGTTTTCTACTTGCCCCTCATTTCACTTAAAAGAAAGGCCCAGATAAGGGGAGTCATGTAGAGAGCCCAGACTCTAGGCTATTAGCTGTTCTTCCTTATTTGGGGCCAACAAACATAAGTGAAGAGTAGACGGACAACTGTAGTGGCCCGAGCCAGCCTAACTTCTCATGCCCTCCAGAACCAGGACTGCAACCCCCGACTAGCAACTATGCTAAAATTCACAGGTTTTTCCTAGCTGAAAGGTATGGATCTAAATTCCTGATGAGCTATATTGATGGTCAGGCAGATGTTTTGTAAGAGATAGTCATTAAAGTGCCCATACTTCTGCTAGTTGTGGATTGACCTAAGCATTTTAAGTTTTGTTTGAGCTGAGAAGCTTCTTCAGCAGACTCTTCTTTCCCTTTTGGTTTTAGCCATCTAGGTCCTCTATCTCCAAGGATTTGCTATGACTTTAGAAAGCTTCGGGATCCCATTTTGTTCTCTAGCTTTTGTTTGCCTCCCAGCAGAACCACTTGTATATGTTTCCCCTTCTGTAATAATATGCTTTCACTTTATATGTACAGTTCCGGGGATTAATGGGGTCCTGACTGGGGGAAGGAAAAAACCTTGTAGTCAGAACCCTTAAGGAAGACAAAAACCCAAACAGAGGTCTGGCCGGTTACAGTGATTTTCGTAAAAAGGCTAGCTCATTCTCAGAATTGTATCCCTCGTATACAAAAACCTATTGTAGATAACTTGCTTCATCCTAGCCTAGGGTTCTGAATTTCATTTGTGATGTATTATTTTGTTCTTGTTATGTTTGCTCTGTAGCTATTCATGATGGTTTGATAAAATTGTGCCCTTTCCACGCAACTAACTGGTAACCAAGTTCATGTACTTGGTTAATTTCTTTGGACCATCCCCATGGATCAATACTGATTTCTCTGTCTCATAGATAAAAATCACAGCACGTTACGAAGTGTACTCATGGAGATGTCCTATAAGCTGGATAATGCTGGAGAGCCAATCTGTTCCTGCAATTCTGTACAAACATTCCGTGGGGGACCCACTTGCAAACTACTGACCAAAAGTGCCATTTTCCAAAATCCAGAGAATGATGGCAGCATCCTGGTGTGTACTGGGGATGAAATGTCAAATTCTGCCCTGGTGAGTAGTCTGTCAGTTTTTTATTTATACTGATGTATATAAAGCAAAGAGCCAAAGTTCTCCATAATTGCATGTATCTTCATACGTGTATGTGTGTGGTTGCTTAGTTTATTTTTTACACAAGTCACACTTTATTGATACATACTACTCTATAGTTTGCTCTTTCCCATTTAAATTCCTGTTTTGGATATCTTTCCATACCAATATCTTTAGGTTGACCAGATATCTTTCCATACCAGTATCTTTAGATTGACCTCACTCTTTTTCTGTGAGCTGTAGTGTCTCATGGGCCGTATTGTGAACCTTTTAAAAAAAAGCGCTACTGAAACCTCTATAAAATAATCGATCAGGCATCAGCTTCATCAATTCAGGATGAATTTACAGTGGAGGGATCAGCCTGCCACCACCTGAATACCTTGATCCACCTTTGCATCACTGTAAATGGGTTAACCAGAAATAATTTGCCTCTTGATGTTAGGCAAAATGAAGCACACGATGCCTTCTGTGTGTTGTCCTTGAACCCATAGAGCAGCACTGTCCGATTATGTCACACGGGCCATGTGAACACTTGAAAGTAGTTAATGTGAATGAAGAACTTAATTGTAAAATTTTCATGTAATTTAATTTAAATGTAAAGAGCCTTATGTGGCATACCGTATAACACAGGAAACTCTGCTTAATGCACTGTGGTGACCTAGATGGGAAGGAAATCCAAAAAAGAGGGGATATATGTATATGTATAGCTGATTCATTTTGCTGTACAGTAGAAACTAAAGCAGATGTCTTTTTTTTTTCCCTTTGGCTGCGTTGGGTCTTCGTTGCTGCACATGGGCTTTTTTCTCTAGTTGTGGCAAGTGGGTGCTACTCTTCATTGCAGTGCACAGGCTTCTCATTGCAGTGGCTTCTCTTGTTGTGAAGCATGGGCTCTAGGCGCACGGGCTCAGTAGTTGTGGCTCACGGGCTCTAGAGCGCAGACTCAGTAGTTGTGGTACACGGGCTTAGGTGCTCAGCAGCATGTGGGATCTTCCCAGACCAGGGCTCGAACCTGTGTCCCCTGCATTGGCAGGCAGATTCTTAACCACTGCGCCACCAGGGAAGTCCCAAGAAAATGTCTTTTTTTTAGAGATGTATACTTATGTATATAAGGGTAAAATGACATGATGTCAGCAAAGAAAAAAATAAAATCAATAAAGCATGTATGGTAAAAGCTTAGTAATCTGGGTGATGTATGGCTCGTTGTACTATTGTACTTTTTACTACTTTAATTTTTTTTTCCACAATAAAACATTTTTTTGAAGGAGAAGAAAGCACCAGTTAGAATATAGGGTTCCATGCGGGCAGAGACAGGGACTTTTTGTCTTGTTGACCCTTCTTTCCCTAAAAGAGTTCTTGGCACATAGATTGAAGGGGTGAATACTAGGCTTGGTTTTCAGATCCACTCACAGGTAGACTAATTGCTGATTTTAGTAGGTGAGGCCATACGTGACCTATGTCAGGTGTGTTGGCTTTGTGCAACCTTGTGAAGGTTAGGGACAGTCTGTTTTGCTCCCTCCAGTGCTTTCAAAGTTGTGTGATGATAAAGAATGCAAATCCCTAGCTGAATTGAAGGGATCTAGCTCACCTTTATCTCTGCTTTTCTTTTTTAGCTGTGGGATGCTGGCAGTGGCTCGTTGCTGCAGGAACTGCAGGCTAATCAGCCTGTCTTGGACATCTGCCCATTTCAGGTGAACCATAACAGCTACTTGGCTACCTTAACGGAGAAGATGGTCCACATCCATAGGTGGGAGTGACCATGGTCTTGAAACTTGTCGGACATGCTTCTGGTTAATGTTAAATGTTGTTTGTTAGCACCTGGCAGCCCTGAGCAAGATCTGTGCTTATTGTCTGTGGCCTAGAACTTTTGGGATTGTGGCAGTGTCCATCAAAAGAGTCAGTGACTGGTACTTCATCACATTATACATTTCTTGGGGGTAAAAGCCTTCATGAATCTTCGTTGAGAATCAATATTTTTGATCGAATTTACTGCTGAACCTCGGAGAGTATCCTCCCAGAAGTCATTTAGGATATGTGTGTGCACCAAGCATTTCCAGGGGATGTGACATCCCACCAGAGTGGTCTTGTCACTTGAGCTATATGACTTGGGAATGCGTATGTTCCTGAAGGGACTAACCATCTTCCTGATGCTGCTTGGATGCAGCCTGGATGCAAAAGAATCTTTCGTTGAACACAAGAGGGCACTGTAGAATCTTCCAAAGGATTTGATTTATTTCTGACCTTGCGGGCTGATAACCTTTTAGTAACTTGGTCTCACCCCTACAGAAGTGTGTGGTAGAGCACATCTGGTCTGCTTTGTGGCAGGAACAGTAATGTTCAGGTGTGCAGTGCTGGGATATTGGTAAACCCAGTGATGGTGGTGGCTGATGAGCTGTAGACCCTTCCCTAATGCCGAGTGTATGGAGTTCATCACATTGTGGGAGTCAAGAAAAGACCAGTTGTTTGAGCAGTGAGGAAGACTCACTTTTTTTTCTAGCCAGCTTAGGATCTCAGGATTGGTTTTATATAAGCCAGTGCTTTGAAGGCCACTCTTTGTCCCTCTCACTAGGAAAAGATGCGCCATGTGTCAGAGCTCTTACTTGAGTCTCCTAGTATGAGAGATCAGGAGCAAGGGGCTAATAACCAAGAGAGGCTTACAAAAGAGAAGCTACTCAGACTGCTGTTGAAAGCCAAAAAAGGACTTGTCGTTTCCATTTTGAAAGAGTTTCTCGATGAATAAAGTCAACCCCTTGGAGTGAGGAGCCATTCTTGAGCGTGTTTAGAATTCCCAGGTTAAATCCTTCCCCCAGGTGAAACTGATGTTTGATTCCAAGTTCCTCTGATTTGCCTCCCTTCCTAACTTTAAAAAAAAGTGTTGTTAGTAAAACAGTTATTCTCAGGAAGATAATAGTGGTTGGAGGCCTATGTGGTTTGCAGGGAGATGCCCACCAGCTTTCATTTCAGCCCTGGATTGTCCAACTTTGGGAGATGCACTTTTCTCCAATAGAGGGCTCACTTTATATCTGTTTGCTTTGCTAAAGGCTACTCTTCTAAACTATTGTCCACAACAGAACATGTCTCAAGGTGTGTGCTCCTTGTTCTTGGGAGCAGGATGGCTAACAGTGTTATTTTCTTAAATAACTGTAGAAATTTTATCATTTTTATTTTAAAACAGTTCTGACGGTCAACTCCTGAACTGTTTCCAGCATTTCTTACCAGCAAGGGGTTACTGCAGTAGATTTCCCCAGAGTTCCACATTCTAGTTGTGCTTTTAAAGAGTGGCCTCCTATTTAAGGACATTTTTCAAAAAGCCAGTTTCCAGAGCCTGGGAAAGAGCCCCCTTTTCTAGAGGAGGTGTTTCTTTTGATATGTTGATGACTAAGAATGACTGCCCAGGCCTAGAGCTTCAGTGGCAGAAAAGGATTTGAATTAAAAAGCAGAGCTTGGGCTTCCCTGGTGGCGCAGTGGTTGAGAGTCTGCCTGCCGATGCAGGGGACACAGGTTCGTGCCCCGGTCTGGGAGGATCCCACATGCCGCGGAGGGGCTGGGCCCGTGAGCCATGACCGCTGAGCCTGCGCGTCCAGAGCCTGTGCTCCGCAACGGGAGAGGCCACAACAGTGAGAGGCCCACGTACCGCAAAAAAAAAAAAAAAAAAAGCAGAGCTCATCTGGTTTCAGCTGATGATAACAGAGAGGATGCAAGTGGTCAGGCCCTGGCTGCCTTTGTCTTTGGCAGAGGCAGAACCCAGGGCAGGGTTAGGATTTGACTAGTGTTGAAGTACACTCAGCTGATGCTGATTAATCCCCCCAAGTGTAGGAACCAAGGGACTTGTATTACTAGGGAAGTTGGAAGAATCTCATGTCTTACCAATCCTTGCATTCCTCTAGTAAATTTAGATGTTTTAGAAGCAAATTCTTGGGACTGTGACTGATTTCTCCAAAGGAAAAAAACTTTGCCCCTGCCCCCGCTCACCTCTGCCTGGCAGGAGAGATTACCTCTGTAGACCCAGACTCTGCCCCACCATGTTCCCTTACCCTGACTCTAAGGTTGTTTTCCCATTTAAGGGTTTGGAGTTAAGCAGACTCAAAAATATTTTCTCGTTTTATATATCCTTGTACCTGCTTTGAAAACCGGACAGTGGGATCTCTTCATGTTCTGTGTTTTATGTTTTAATGTTAGTATGAAAATAAAGCATTTACCATGTGTACCTACTCCTGATGTCTTTTGTCTTTTTTTTTTTTTTGGCTGTGTTGGGTCTTAGTTGCAGCACGTGGGATCTTCCTTGCCATGCACAGGCTTCTCTCTAGTTGTGGAGTGTAGGCTTCTCTTTAGTTGTGGCATGCGGGCTTTCTAATTGTGGCACTTGGGCTCCAATGGTAGCCCTAGAGTTGGCCATGACCCCAGTTCCTCTCATGAAGGTGGTATCCTGATGAGGTAGAGTGACAGTACTTAACATCACTAGGCAAACAATATGCGCCTTCCCTCACCTGAGTCACTTGCTGCCTGAGTCAAGGAAAGGAAACAAATACATTAGCAGATGCTAACATTTGCTTCTCTGATTAAGACCCCTCCCTCTTCCCCCCCCCAAAAAAGAGACGTGAAGTTCCTTTAGGAACCATAGTTTGTACAGCTTGGCAAATTGTTGTAAGGGAGGTAGAACACCCACACTCCAGAATACTGGGTTCTTCTCTCTGGGTCTTACAACCCTAGACAATCTAGGGTTCTCACCCTAGACAATCACTGAGATTTCTGTGACAAACAAGTTCAGATCCCTTAGCTGGATAATTTGGAGTGCCTGGAAGTATGTTACTCCATTTTTCATTCCTTTACTCTTTTTTTTTTTTTTCTGCGGTACGCAGGCCTCTCACTGTTCTGGCCTCTCCCGTTGCGGAGCGCAGGCTCAACGGCCATGGCTCACGGGCCTAGCCACTCCGCGGCATGGGGGATCTTCCCGGACCAGGGCACGAACCCGTGTCCCCTGCATCGGCAGGTGGACTCTCAAACCACTGCGCCACCAGGGAAGCCCCGTCCCTTTACTCTTGTTGGTATTAAGCAACTGCTGTCATTCCAGCTCAGTAGTCATACTGTTTTGTTTTGTTTCTAAAAATTAAAAAATAATCAGAATAGTTCATTTTAGATTTATAATAACAACCTACATTTACTGAGTATGTACCTAATGCTGTGGTATACCTTTTATATGAAAGGAACTCTCAGAGAAGTGAAAGAATTTGCCCAGGTGTGGTGGCCATGAACATGAGCCTTTCAGATCTCCGACCAAGGAGGGCATAATTGACTGCTGTTCCAGCTGCTGAGCTCTGAAATCCACTACTGCATCACAGCAAGGCCACACTTTCCAAGGGTTGCTCCCAGCCAGTGACTGAGGATGGCAGGGATACTAAGGCAGGCCCATTTCTGGGAGACGCTGAATGCCTGACAGGCAACTTTAGCTTGAGGACTCTCCAGTGTTGTTGGCTAAACTTTCTTAGGCTTGAACTTCAGTCTAAGTTGTTTCCACCTAACCATCCTTGCTTCCTCCCTCTCTATCTCTGCTTCACACGGGTGAGATCTGTGTATTTGCTCTAATTGCCTCATCTATGTGGAATCATGCAGTATTTGTCTTGTTGTGACTGGCTTATTTCACTTAGCATAATGTCTTCGAAGTTCACCCATGTTGTAGCATGTATCAGAATTTCGTTTTTAAGACAATGATGTTCCATTGCATGCATAGACCACATTTTGCTTATCCACTCATCTGTCGGTGGACACTTGAGTTGTTTCCACATTTTAGCTATTATGAACAATGTTGCTATGAACATGGGTGTACAAATATCTCTTTGAGACCCTGCTTTCAATTCTTCTGGGTATATACCCAGAAGTGGAATTGTTGAATCGTATGGTAATTCTCTTCTTAATTATTTGAGGAACTGCCATACTGTTTTTCCACAGCAGCTGTGCCATTTTACATTCCCACTAACAGTGCATAAGAGTTTCAGTTTCTCCACATCCTCTTCAACTCTTGTTACTTTCTGTTTTTTCTTTTTGGGGGGGGTTGTTTGTTTGTTTGACAGTAGCCATCTGAATGGTGTGAGGTGGCATCTTATTGTAGTTTTGATTTGTATTTACCTAATGATTAGTGATGTTGAGCATCTTTTCATGTGCTTATTGGCTATTTGTATACCTTCTTTAGAGAATATTCAAATCCCTTGCCCACTTTCATTTATTTATTTTTTAAAATTTATTTATTTTGGGCTGTGTTGGGTCTTCGTTGCTGTGTGTGGGCTTTCTCTAGTTGTGGTGAGCGAGGGCTACTCTTTGTTGTGATGTGTGGGCTTCTCATTGCAGTGGCTTCTCTTGTTGCAGAGCACGGGCTCTAGGTACGTGGGCTTCAGTAGTTGTGGCACGTGGGCTCAGTAGTTGTGGCTCATGGGCTCTAGAGAACAGGCTCAGTAGTTGTGGCGCACGGGCTTAGTTGCTCCACGGCATGTGGGATCTTCTTGGACCAGGGCTCAACCCCATGTCCCCTGCATTGGCAGGCAGATTCTTAACCACTGTGCCACCAGGGAAACCCCCCTTGCCCACTCTTAAATTGGGTTGTTTGGTTATTTGTTGATGCCTAATCCCATTTTGTTTTCTACTTCCTGGTAGACCTAGATAACACGGGTATGCCAGGAGTGTTCCGGGAAATTTGGTAAGATGGGGATGATTGAGGCCCAAGAATAATAAAGACCAGGTGGCAATGCTTAACTTCCAGAAGCCAGGAGACCACAATTCCATTATTACCAGCAAGATTGAAGAGCTGACTAAGGGGTCTTGACCCGCAGGGAGTTGGGGAGAGAGTTAATAAAAGACAGCATCCCTAGGGGCAAAATAGACACAGCCAATGAGGGTGCTTTTTTTTTTTTTTGCAGTATGCAGGCCTCTCACTGTTGTGGCCTCTCCCACTGCGGAGCACAGGCTCCGGACGCACAGGCTCAGCGGCCATGGCTCACGGGCCTAGCCGCTCCGCGGCATGTGGGATCTTCCCGGACCAGGGCACGAACCCGTGTCGCCTGCATCGGCAGGCGGACTCTCAACCACTGCACCACCAGGGAAGCCCAGTGAGGGTGCTTTTTAACATCTATAAACAAAAAATTCCATAAGAAAGGAGGGACAGGAGGCTAAAGGTGGTCATCCCCAAAGGTCATGCTCCTTTGCTCAGTTTCTAGACCTGAGCCAATTTTCAGATCCAGAGCCCATTGATGAATAAGTAGTTGGGAGCCTAGGAATAAAGACTCTACAACACCATGCCAAACATATGGTTCCTTCAGTCTTTCCCCACAGAGACTCAATGGCCATTTACTTGGGTGACTATACACTGACAAAAGAGAAATAACCAACTATTTGAGGACTATTGGACATTTGGTCCAAGTTGCCATTGATAGACTAAAAGCATCATCATAGGTCCCTGGCCCCTGGTGACCTGGTACTATAAATGGAGTCCTGGCTAGATTATGGCTCACAGTGGCCCCACTGGTTATGTGGACCCATCCAGGGATCATTTCCCCAGTCCCCAAGTATATAACTGGAAATTATCTAGAATAATCTAGACCTAGAAACACTAGATCATTGTGAAAATGATCTGGAAACATGTGGTGTCTCTGGCCTGTGGGGTAAGAATTACCATTACAGGGACTTCCCTGGTAGCGCAGTGGTTAAGAATCCGCCTGCCAATGCAGGGGACATGGGTTTGATACCTGGTCTGGGAAGATCCCACGTGCCACGGAGCAGCTAAGCCCGTGCACCACAACTGCTGAGCCTGTGCTCTGGAGCCCGCGAGCCACAACTACTGAGCCCAGGCGCCACAACTCCTGAGCCCGTGCGCCTAGAGCCTGTGCTCCACAACAAGAGAAGCCACTGCAATGAGAAGCCTGCACACCGCAACAGAGTAGCCCCCGCTCGTTGCAACTAAAGAAAGCCTGTGCACAGCAATGAAGACCCAACACAGCCAAAAATAAATTAATTAATTTAAAAAAAATACCATTACAGGAAAGGCCAAATGTAAACCTTGGAAACTGCTCTGCAATCACTGGCCAGGATAATAAATTAAAAGCAATGTTGGGGATTCCCCAGCAGTCCAGTGGTTAGGACTCAGTACTTTCACTGCCATGGTCTGGGTTCAGTCCCTGATCAGGGAACTAAGATCCTGCAAAACGCGTGGCGTGACCAAAAAAAAACAAAAAAAAAGCAGTGTCTTACTGGGGGATGGAGGATGGTGGAGATTAGTGCCCCATTAAAACCTACAGGATGCAAGTATGACCCTGAAAGACAGTGGAGAGTGAAAAATATTCCAGTGGGTGGAGCTGCAAGCTGTGCCCTAATCTTTCCACTTTGTATGGAAGAAGTGGTTTAAGGTGAGAATATAAACAGATTCCTGGGCAGGGTCCAGCAGCCTGGTCTGGGATAGTGGCATGTGGTTGGACTATATGGAGAAGGCACAATGTGTAAAGACTTCTTATTACAGGATAATGCACACCAGAACCTCTACCATGGAAGAGGCATTGAACAACCAAGTAGGCAAAATGACTCAACCAATGGACAGCCATCCTTCAGCCACTGTAGACCTGATATGTTGGGCCCACGAATGGAGTGGCCGCGGTGGCAGAGATGGAGGCTACATATGGGCCCAAAGTCTGTCTGGGAGAATGGACTGCCACTTACCAAGGCTGCCTCTTAATGTCCAACCTGTCAGCAACAGAGACCAACACTGAGTCTCTGATATGCCCTTTTCCTAGAGAAGATCAAGTAGCTACTTTGTGGCAAGTCAGATACAATGGGCCTCTTCCTCTTGAAAAGGCCAGCAGTTCTCCCTTATAGGGATAGATACCTATTCTGCGTGTGGATTTAACTTTCTTGCTCTCAGGGCCTCTGCCAGCAGAATGCCAGATTGAGGCACAGATTGCTACACAACATAGCATCTGACCCAGGGGACCCACTGTACAGTGAAGGAATTGCAGAAGTGGATCCATGACCATGGGATCTGTTGGTCTTGTCATATACTATCCCATCCAGAAACAGCCAGCTAATAGCATACTGATAATGACCTTCTAAAGACATAGCTGAAGCACTAGCTAAGAAGCAACACTCTGAGAGAATAGGGTGTCATTCTTCAGGATGCAGTGTTAAGAGACCTCTATTGGTGCTGTTTCCCCAGTAGGCAGCATACATGGGTCCAGGAACCAACATGAGGAAACAGGAGTGGCTCCATTTACTGTCACTCCCAATGACCTGGGTGATTTTGTACTTCCCATCCCAGCAACCTGGGCTCCACATCATTGAAGGTCCTGGGTTCCTACAGGGGTGCACTTTGCCAGAGGACACAGCAAGGGTCCCACCGAACTATAAATTATGGCTGCTACCAGAGCACTTTGGGACCTTGTGCCCAGGGACCAATAGGTGAGAAGAGGAATCACCATATTGGCAGTGGTAACTAACCCTGATCAACAGGAGGAAGTAGGGCTGCTTGTACATAATGGGAGCAAAGAGAAATATCCAAGTGGTCCACTTGGATGCCTTCTGGTGCTCCGTTGCCTCTCTCTAACTGTGGACAGACATGCAACAATACCACACCAGGATGAAAAGGTTATTATGCCCACTACCAACACCACCCCTAAAATGAAGGCTTGGGTCACATCACCAGGTAAGCCACCAAGACTTCTGAGGTGCTAGCTGAGGGTAAAGGAAATTCAGAATGGAGGAAAAAGAGGATGAGTACCACTTGCAGCCCTGAGATCACCAGCAATGATGGACATTAGTTTATCTCACTAACCTCCCTCTTCTGAGTTTTTCCCTCTGAAAAAGAGATCCATGGAAACTATAGAGTAGCTGTTCATCAAATTTGTGTAGAGAAATAAATCTATGAGGCACAAGGGATGGAATATGATGGTCATGAAAATTTGCCTCTCATATGTCCAATTATGGGGACTGTAATTGGCCAGCTGCTGTGCTCTGAAATCCATCGCTGGGTTCATTCTGAGGCCACGCTCCCCAAGGGTTCTTCCAGCCAGTGACTGAGCATGGCAAGAGATGCTAAAGCAGGCCCATTCCTGTGAGGCTTTAATCCTAATAAGTTTCTTCCACAGCGAATCCTGTCTGGAGATTGCTTCTCACAGAACCCAGAATAACCCACCAGGAGGCAAATGGTGAATTAGATAAACCCAGACAGTCCAGGCTGTTTCTTCTAACTACAGTGCTATCCCCAAGGCAGGAAGAACATAGGAGGTGCTCAGAAAAGAACGGCTGAATTATAAATGAATAAATCTAAAAATGGCATGTTGAAAAGGGGTTAATTTTCCTAGGAAGGCTTCAAAAATACTGAGACTTTTGAGCTGAGCATGAAAGGAGAAGAAAAAAAAATTTAGGAAGAAAGTGTTAGAACTTCATGGGTCAATGTCACATCTACATGATCTTGAAATTTTGGATATGGCAAAGGTCAGGAGGTGCTTGAGGAAAGAGACCACTGATGCAGTCCTGCACTAGAGCAATAGTTGCCAGGGACCAGTGCTGCCTTAGTTGTTAGGAAAGCATATTCCTGGATTCCATAACCAGAAACATTTAAAAATTGCTCCAGGTGATTCAGCTGCACAGTCAAGTTTGGGAAAGCATTCCTGTATTTTGGAAGCTGCCATAGTCCTCAAATGGGGAAGATGGTAAGAAGTCAGGGGAGGAAAGTGCTCTGCCCCATCACTTCTTTTCACCTTGCTTGCCCAAACAATGAGAAGAACAATTAGAGGGCTTCAGGGAAGTCACTTCAGCCACTCAGCGGTGGAAGGAGAAGCTTGGCCAGCTCAGTAAGCCTTCATTGATTGCCCTCTATGTGCCCAACATCATACTGAGCACTGAGGGTACTTGTGAGGTGGTTAAAGACTCTATTAGCTCTTGCTTGGCGATTAAACCACACCCCAGCTGATACCTCTCCAACAGCTTCCCAATGCACTTAGATTTAAGTAGACTTAAACCTAGTGCAGTTGTTTTCTGTTTATCCTACGTGTTCTTTGTTACTTTATTCCCACCTTTTTGCCTTCTTTTGGATTAATCAAATGCTTTACACTTACACATTCTTGTAGTATTCTTTTTTTTTTTTTCTTGTAGTATTCTTTTAGTGTTTATCCTAGACTCCAGGGCCTAGCAGTTACAATCTGCATCCTTCTTTATATGCTATGGGAGTCATATATTTCACTGTTACATATGTTAAAAATCTCTCATTATCGTTGTTTAAAACAATATTAATTGTCCACATATTTACCCTTTCAGTGCTCTTTATTCCTTCCTGCAGTCCTATGCTTCCATCTGGGATCATTTTCCTTCAGCCTAGAGTAGTGCAGACCATCTAGCAATGAATTACCTCACTCTCTCAGCTTTAGTTTGTCTGCAAATGCCTTTTTTAACTATTTAATTTATTTATTTAAATTTATTTATTTGTTTATTTATCTTTGGCTGCATTGGGTCTTCGCTGCTGCACGTGGGCTTTCTCTAGTTGTGGTGAGCGGGGGCTACTCTTCGCCGCAGTGTGCAGGCTTCTCATGGCAGTGCCTTCTCTTGTCGCAGAGCACAGGCTCTAGGCGCGCGGGCTTCAGTAGTTGTGGCATGCGGGCTCAGTAGTTGTGGTTCGCGGGCTCTAGAGCACAGGCTCAGTAGTTGTGGCACACAGGCTTAGTTGCTCCACGGCATGTGGGATCTTCCCAGACCAGAGCTTGAACCCATGCCCCTGCACTGGCAGGCAGATTCTTAACCACTGTGCCACCAGAGAAGTCCCTGCAAATGTCTTTATTTCACCTTTTTTGAATGGATCTAATTACATTTTTTAAAACTTATTGAAGGGCTTCCCTGGTGGCGCAATGGTTGAGAGTCCGCCTGCCGATGCAGGGGACATGGGTTCGTGCCCCGGTCCAGGAAGATCCCACATGCCGTGGAGCGGCTGGGCCCGTGAGCCATGGCTGCTGAGCCTGCGCGTCCGGAGCCTGTGCTCTGCAACGGGAGAGGCCACAACAGTGACAGGCCCGCGTACCGCAAAAAAAAAAAAAAAAACAAAAAAAAACTTATTGAGATCAAATTCATGTAACATAAACTCCACTATTTTAACAATTTTAAGTGCACAGTTCAGTGGTTTTTAGTATAATCACAATGTTTTGATTGTGATTATCTAACTCATCACCATTATCTGATTCCAGAATATTTCCATCATTCCCAAAGAAATCCCATACTTCTCAGCTCTCCCCTCCTCCCATCTCCTGGAAACCATTAATCTACTTCTGTTTCTATGGATTTGCCTTTTCTGGATATTTCATATGAATGTAATCCTACAACTGGTGGCTTTTTGTCTCTGGTTTCTTTCACTTAGTATTATGTTTTCAAGGTTCATCCATGTTGTAGCGTGTATCAGTACTTCATTACTTTTTTTTTCTTTTTTGGCCGTGCCGCGCAGCATGTGGGATCTTAGTTCCCCAACCAGGGATGGAACCTGTGCCCCCTGCAGTGGAAGCACAGAGTCTTTAACCACTGGACCACCAGGGAAGTCCCTAGTACTTCATTTTTTTTTTTTTCCTAGTACTTCATTTTTGAAGTACAATTTCCCTGGGTGTAGAATTCTAGGTTAGCAACATTGTTTTTTCTTTTGGTATTTAAATTATGTCATTCTACTGTTTTCTGGCTTTCATAGTTTCTTAATGAAAAATCAGATATGCCTGTTATTGGTCCTTTGAAGATAATGCATCTTTGTCTGCTTTTAAGATTTTCTCTTTCTCTCTTTGATTGTCACCAGTTTTACAATGACATGCCAAGGCTGTCTATGAACAAGGACGTGGGCTCTCACTGGACACTGAATCTGCCAGCACCTTGATCTTGGCCTTCCCAGCCTCTAGAACTATGAGAAATAAATTTCCATTGTTTATAAGCTATCCCATCTATGGTATTCTGTTTTGGGTTTTTATTTTATTTTATTTTATTTTATTTTTTGGCCGTACCACCTGGCTTGCGGGATCTTAGTTCCCCAACCAGGGATTGAACCCGTGCCCCCTGCAGTGGAAGCATGAAGTCCTAACCACTGGACCGCCAGGGAATTCCCTATAGTATTCTGTTAAAGCAACCCACACAGACTAAGATATCCAGACTGCTATTTATGTTATCTAATGAATTTTAGTTCAGTTCTAGAATGTCCATTTGATTATTTGTATAGAATTCAATTTTCTGTTGAAATTCTCTATTTTCACCTATTTTATCTATCTTTTATTTTCTATAGCATACTAGTCACAGTTATTTTAAAGTCCCCATCTGATGAGTCCAATATCTGAATCATATGGAGTTTTTGCTGACTTTTTGTTTTTGGTTATTTAGTTTAGCTTAGTTCAGCTTTGTTTTGTTTTTAGCATGCCTCATAATGTTTGATTCAAAGCTGGACCATGCAGATTAAAAATTATAGAAGCTCTGGATGGTATTAATCTTTCTCCAAAAAGGTTAATTTTTCTTCTTATAGACAGAGTACTGGAGGGTCACCTTGACCCCACTGAGGCATGTTTTAAGCTTTATTAGGGTTGGCCCATTGTAGTTTTATCTTGTCTTCTAGGGCAAGGTCCTTACCCCTGGGGTGTTGTCCTTCCTCCTGCAATATGGCCTTTGTTCCTAGGGTGCAACACTTCTGAGGCCTCAGTTAAAAGCCAGGGGTGTTTACCAAGGCCTCTACACCTCAGCAGGGTCCAAGCTCCAAGCTGAAATCTCTCTCAATTTATTGCTCTCTCAGCTATTGTTTTCTTCAGGATTTGTTGGAGTCTGACTCTGCATGCACAGCTTAGGAGTCAGTCAGCCACTTGAGAGAAATTTGTTCACAGATTTTTTGCTTTTTCTCGGTGGTTTCCTTCTCTCCAGTATTTTGACCCTTAAGTCCCAGGCACTTAGAGGATTCTGAAATCCTACCTGTATATTTTCAGCCCAATAAGATTACTGCTTTCTGCAAGGGCTCAGTTCTTCTTGGCCACAATTTGGACAGTCCCCTCAGAAAAAAATCTGGGCTGGATCTTCCCTGTGTACTTCTCTTTTCTCAAAGACTGTAGCCCCCCATTTCCTCACTGTATTAGTTACTTTCTAACCCCTCAAAAGATATTTTATATATTTTATCTAGTTTTTATGGTTTTATTTCAGCGTAAATACAAATTTGTATTTGTACTCGTATTTGGGATCAGAATCCTCCCCAGTTTCATGTATATATAGGGCCTGCAGGGCCTTATATGATCTGGCCCTTGATGGGTTCTCTGACTCCTTCTTCTATTCCCCTCTTTCCTCATTTCAATGCAGCCACATAGGCCTTCATTCTGAATGCTTATTCCCTTGTCTTGAAATTGCACTTGTCATTAACCTTTGCTTTTGGAACTCTTTCATTATGGTCTAAATGTTTTTGTCCCCCCTAAATTCATATGTTAAAATCCTAATGCCCACTGTGATGGTATTAGGAGATGAGGCCTTTGGAGGTGCTTAGATCATGAGAGTAGAACCCTCATGAATGAGATTAGTGTTCTTATAAAAGAGATCCCACAAAGCTCCCAGCTCCTTCCGCCCTGTGAGGACAGAGTTAGAAGTTGGCTGTCTGCAACCCATAAGAGGGCCTTTGCCAAAACCTGACCATGCTAGCACCCTGATCTTGGACTTCTAGCCTCCAGAACTGTGAGAAATAAGTTTCTGTTGTTTATAAGCCACCCAGTGTGTGCTATTTTGTTATAGAAGTCTGAACAGACTAAGTATATTTAGATCTGCCCCTCCCTTTTTTTTTTTTTTTTTACAAATTTATGCCAATTCACTCTTAACTCAATGATCACTCTCTGCCTTTATATAAAATCTCCTTCCCACCCAAGTCATCCCATTTATCTTTTCTTTCTTTCTTTATTTTAAAAAATATTTATTTATTTATTTGGCTGTGCCGGGTCTTAGTTGTGGCATGTGGGATCTTCGTTGCAGCATGTGAGATCTTTAGTTGCAGCATGCAAACTCTTAGTTGTGGCATGTGGGATCTAGTTCCCTAACCAGGGATCAAACCCGGGCCCTCTGCATTGGGAGTGCAGAGTCCTAGCCACTGGACCACCAGCAAAGTCCCTGTCTTATTTTCTTCATAGTACTTATACTATCTGAAATTATCTTGCGCTTTATTCACTATCTTATTGTTTATCTCTCATATAAGCCAGTTCTTGAGCAATGCGTGACATATTAAAAAAAATGCTCAACACACATCTATTGGATGAGTTACGGAAGTGAGGATCAAGAAACAAAGGGTACAGTAAAGGGTAAAATGAATTCCTAGTTTGTGATAGAGACAGTATGTTTTTATTGAAAAGTCAGAGTCCAGGCGACCCAGGTCAGGTCAACCCTCTTCTCACTGGCCTGTGGGTTTGTGCTTTCTGTAAAGTCTGACTTCCCTGACACAGCCTGAGCTGGCCAGGTTCCCAGATTTCTCTCAGTTTCTTGCTTGTTGGTCACTGTGATTTCAAGATAGGCACATATACTCGTCCCTATCTCCAGAGGCAGTCTGTGGCCGGGTCTAGGGTTTCCTCACTGCAGGCTGTGAGATGGGTAACTGCTGGCTTCTCTTAGCGGATTGTCAATTTCTGGCCTTAAACTGGCTTAAAAAATAAACTCCCACTTGTTGTCTGCACACATGGAGACCCATCATTGAAAATTAATGACCCGTATCTAGTGGTTAGGACTCTGTGCTTTCACTGCCGAGGGCCTGGGTTCAATCCCTAGTCGAAGAACTAAGATCACACAAGCTACATGCCATGGCCAAAAAAAATCAATTAATTAAACAATTAAAAAAATTAATGACCCTAAGTGACTTTTCAAGAACTTCAGGTCTGAGATTTACCTATGCCACATATCTGTTAAGGAACATGTACATTTATCTGTTCTACCCTGGGCTGTCTTGGTCAATGCTCAAGGTTGGCAGCAGCCTTAGCACCACATTATGGCAGTAACAGGAGTGAGTTTTGGTAGAGATGTCAACATGTCCTCATTCCTAGAGATAGAGGCCTGTGTCAGCCACAGTGGGCAGTCTGTACCCCTAAAATATTCTCAGTCTCAGGGGTTCCTTATGAGGCTCATGAGCCCCCACCCGACCTCTCAGGTTCTAGTTATGTCTGGTCTTCACTGCCCATTTGTGGGTCAGGAGAGCAGAAGCTGCATTTTTGAACACGGATGACCAGTGGGGATCACATGTCCCAAGCTGCCCTCACTCCCCAACATGGTATACTGGCAGAGTGGGATAAAAGTGCACCACGCCAAGTGAGAGGCCAGGGGTTCTGGTCCCAGGCTGGCAAAGTTCATCCTGGGCAGGACATTTAACCCTGCTGTGCAGAACTGTTACCATCTCTGCCATTCTTCAGGTGAGTGAGAACCCAACTCAGGCCTGATGCATGGCTCAGATGACACAATAGATGCGAAGATGCTTTAGGAAGATAACATCTCTCCTATGGAAAAGGAGGGGACACTGGTGTTAAGTGAAACAACCATCCCTGCCTATAGTGCTTGCTGAAGATGCTGCATGCATGTCAGCAAGACAGTTATGAGGCACAGACTTAACCTGAGGCCTCAAAGACATGTTTTGTTATTTTCTTTCCCTCCTTGAAACATGAGTTTAAATTCTGGCTTAAAATCTGGCTCACATGCAAAGGGCTTCCCGGTTTATTCATAATACTGGCTATAACTTTTTGAATTCCCTATTGTGGGCCAGGCACTTTATTATTTCTAATCTTCACAATTATACATTAGAGCTCCTCCTTTTCTTTCTCAGACGAGAAAAATGAGGGTCAGAGACGTTAAAGGACTTGCCTAGTCTGCCGAAGAGCAAGGATTATAACAGGCTCTTTTCTTATTCTGGAACCAGTGCTCCTAACCCTGATTCAACGCTGCCTCCTTTTCTGGGTAAGAGAGGCTTTGGGGGCCGGTGGAAGGAAGCAAGGAGAAATGCAAGAAGAGGTTCTTAGATGCCGGAATACACCTGATCGTGTGAAGTTCACCTCTACACATAAAGTTTTTTTTTCAAGTCATTGAACGGATGACATACTCTACCGGCCATCTTGGTTGTGGCGAACCCAATCCTTTTTTTATTTTTCTGTGACGACAACCAAGGGAATTAGGCAAATCTGCCCTACCCAGATATCTTAAAGAGCACCAGGAACGCCCCCGGCAAAGAGCGCAGCTTTCCCGCCCGCCGAGGTCCGGGGCGTGGGCCATTCAGAGCTCGGCCACTCCCGGGCTTCGCTCCCAGCTGGCGGGTCTGCGCCGGCAGGAGAAGGGATCGGATGGACCCCGCCGGGCCCCGCCCGACTCCCCGCCCCCTCATTTAAATACGCCGCGCCGGCGGGTGCGTCGAGCTCGCCGCGGACTCAAGATGGCGGCGTGTGGACGTGTACGGAGGATGTTCCGCTTGTCGGCGGCGCTGCAGCTACTGCTGCTCGCGGCGGCCGGGGCCGACAAACTCCAGGGCCAGGGAGGCCACAGCCCAGGCCAGGGCCCGGGGGCCAACCTTCTGCCCCTCGGAGGGCAACCTGGAGGCGGCGCTCTAGGGGGTCAGCTCCAGCTGCCTCAGTCATCTCAGTTCCAGCAGCAGCAGCAGCAGCAACAGCCACCTCAGCAGCCGCAGCCGCCTTTCCCGGCGGGTGGGTCTCCGGCCCGGCGGGGCGGATCAGGGCCTGGCGGGGCTGGCGGGGGCTGGAAGCTGGCGGAGGAAGAGTCCTGCAGGGAGGACGTGACCCGTGTGTGTCCCAAGCATACCTGGAGCAACAACCTGGCGGTGCTGGAGTGCTTGCAGGACGTGAGGGAGGTGAGGAGGCAGGACGGGGCCGGGAGGTCCAGGCCTGCTACGGGCCCGAGGGTGTCGCCGGCCTTGGAAGCCGCTGACGACGGTCTGCTGCTTCTCTCGCTTCCTTTGAGCTGCGCTCGCTCCTTCCCTCTCTGCCCCTCGCTCCCCGGCGCGTTCCAAGAAGGGGACCCCACCCCCACCTTTCATTACCTCTGGGTGCGGGGGTCTGGGACGCAGACCCCAGCTCCCGGCTGCAGTCGGCGAAGGCCCAGAGCGTGTTTATATTTGCTCCGGTCTTTTGTGTGATGCTCTAAGCGCGGTGGCTCCTCGGTGAAAACCTGTTTAGGATTTTGCCATCCGTTTCGACTTGGATAATTTGTAGCAACCCTTTTAAACATGAAAAATGGTTGGCGTACTTCAGCTGTTAAAGAATGCCCTGCTGTTTATTGGCAGTAGATAATGTTTGTTTAGGTAACTGTTTCTATTCTGATATGTATTGTAGACAGCAACCGAATTTACTGTCTTTACCCTATTCTTTTGTAATTCAAAAATTCCTACTATTTACCAGCTGCTGAAAGTAATATATGCTTTTTTTTTTCCTTCTTCTTCTTCTTCATTTCTTTTGGTCAATTTGTAATGAATCTCAAGTGTAAGCTGTTACTCCAAGTGATTTAGAGTCCCAGAGCTTGAAAAGTTGGGGCAGTATTTGAAGATGGATTGTGGGGTCTTTGCCTTTCTGACGTCTGAATATGATTTTAACAGTACCTTTTAATGCAGTCTAGGTTTGATGTTGTTTGATGTGATTCAGTTAAGTAACAGAGAATTTCTTCTCTGGATTTAATGCTGCAGACGTAAGTGCATTTTTGACAGTTACCAAAGTTTGGGAGCAAATCTGGTAGGGATACTTTTTTTGTAAGGTTTAGGTGTATAGAATTAGGCCCAAAGGCTGACAGGTAGAATGAAGCCACCGCTGGATACAATTTTATTTGGGAAGTTGTTAAGAGAATTTTCTAAGGTGTTCATGGTCATAGGAAAACCACTGGCTTGTTGAAAAATGCTAGTCTTGGCAGTTTTTTTCGCCCTTATCCACCTGTGATATTTGCTCTGGTATGCCACGCAGAGTAATTCACAGGAGGAAAAGATATACATGCTCAGGAGACAGCGAGAAGGGAAATTTCTAGAGCCACCAGAAATGTGGGGCCTTAGATGACTTATCTACAATTTGAAAACTAGGAAGATAATCCCTTGTTATTCTTTATTCTGCAACTACTCTTCTAGTCGATAACAGCTATGATTCTTAATTCTGTCAAGCTTCCTGAAATTTTCTATTGGGCCTTCGAGGATATATAATAGATGCTGTTCTCTCAAACTAGGATCCTAATATTGAAGACCAAACATTTGGTTAAGCAGTTTGTGGTAGAAACAGGATGTTATTAGGGAAAGTGGCAAAAAGTGGCCCATTCAAGGAATACATGTCTCCTTACGTGCATTAGGGACATTTGGAAACAGTCACTCACAGGAGCAGTCTTCCTTTGTCATGCATGTAGAAGTGTGTAGCAGCATATATAATCTGTAAATAACTTAGCTTTGACCACTTTTGGAGTCTTTTTAATTTGGTAGGTACTATCTTTCTTGCGTTAGTTAGTGTAAAGATCCTGGCCTGAAAATGTAGTCCCTGCTCCACCTTTGACTGTAAGATTCTCAGCAAGGGTATTCTTTTGGTAACTACATTTTTCTTCCTTTATAGGGACTTAAACTCTTTGAAGGTAGTTACTAGGTCCTGTATTTCCTATGTAACTTTTCAGAGTACCTAATTCAGTGCTGAGACTCAGTGAATAGTGTTGACTGATTGAAGGTGAGTAAGCTAGTGGAGCCCGTTTTATGCTCTAGAGAAAGAAAAGGTGTCATGTAAATTGGAAGAGGTGGTTTGTGGGGGGGCAGGGGTTTCCAAATTTCCAATTTAATTAATTTTCCTCCAATTTTATATACATAAAAGTTGAAAGAATAGTATCATGAACAGCTGTGTATATTCTTTAGGAGTTGGAGCTATTTTTAAACTACTTTTTTTCCTTTAAAGACAGCAGAAAGAAATTTTATTCCACTTAGAGAATTAGTTAAATCTCAATTATGTGTTTGAAAGAGCATAACGATTAAAAAAGTAAACTAGCTAGGCACATTTGAAGTGAAAGTGTGGAATATGTTTTGTATGTGCTTTTTGGTAAGTAGGACAGTTTGATAGGAAAGTAGACATTTGTGCTTCTTATCCCTTTGGATACATATTTGGGGAAGATTGTTCTCTGTGCTCTTGCTATTAGAATTATGAAAAGACAAAGCATGTGAATATTTAAATGGTAGTATAGTAAACCACATTTTTATTTTGAAACAACGTGGGTAAGTTAAGTCTTAAGTTCAGATATTTTAAGGTTCTCTTTAGTGTTCAAAGTTATGTACTAATTCACTTAGAGAATCTATTTGAAGGTATTTATACTTACCTTTAAATAATTTCAGCGGATACTTTCCGTTTGTCTAATGCATCATATGCCACCAAATTAAAATTTTATGTGTGAACTATATTAAAACTGCACATAGACTAAGATTAGTTCACAGCTTTTTCTCCTTTTGGCCACTATTTTAAGGTTATATGTTGTGGGGGATTCTTTTTTTAACCCTGTCAGCTGAGTCATACTTTTTAAAAGGTGAAGTATACCCAGCGGGTCCCCTGTTACATAGTGGGTATATTAGCAATAACGATGGATAGTAGTCCTGGCTACGTGTGTGTGTATGTATATGTAGTTAGTAGTAGTTCTAGTCATAAGAATATATAGCTAGAAGGTATAAGGCTAAAAAGGAAAAATACATCCTGGGCTGTTCTACCAGGTGGAGGAGAAGTAATACCAAAAGTATTACTGTCTAGTATTTGATAAAGAGATAAGACATGCTTTATGTTGAGAGTAATTTTAAAATAGTTTATATATTTTTGGCTGAAATGACCAACAGTATCTTTTTCTTTTTTTTTTAAAATAGATTTATTTATTTATTTTTGGCTGTGTTGGGTGTTCGTTGCTGCGTGCAGGCTTTCTCTAGTTGCGGCGAGCGGGGGCTACTCTTCATTGCGGTGCACGGACATTCCATTGTGGTGGCTTATGTTGTTGCAGAGCACGGGCTTTAGGCGCGTGGTCTTCAGTAGTTGTGGCGCACATGCTCAGTAGTTGTGGCGCACAGGCTTCGTTGCTCTGCGGCATGTGGGATCTTCCTGGACGAGGGCTCAAACCTGTGTCCCCTGCATTGGCAGGCAGATTCTTAACCACTGTGCCACCAGGGAAGTCCCGACCAATAGTATCTTGTGTTTAGAAGTTTCAGATGGAGATGTTGGTTCTTTAGAAGTTTATTAGTGATGTGCATAGTTTTTCTTAGGCTGTTTTTTTTTTTGTTTGATTTAAAAAAAGAAACAAAAAACTTTCTAATATGGAAAATTTCAAACATAAACACAAATAGAATGGTATGATGACTCCCCACATACGCATCACACAGCTTCAGCTATCCTCACTTTTTTTTTTTTAATCACAGGGGTTGGGAGAATGGATATTTTAAAGCAAGTTCCAAACACTGTCATTTCTGTTATAAACACTTCAATGTGAGTCTCTGATAAGGACTTAAAAAAAAAAACCAGAATCTAATTGTTATTTTTTAGTATTTGAAAGCATTGTGAGTATTTTTTCTGAATTTCTTGGTACCTTGTCTTGATATATCAGTTTCAGGTTATAAATTTGTGACCACTATCTCTAAACTATGCACAGAGTGAATGCTTTGTAAATATTTATTTAAGATGGACTATTTTACATATTGAACAGGAATTAATATTTCAACATTGCAAACTGTAAACTTACTTTCAAACCCATAGGTGAACATTTTCTTATTCTATTCTTAGCCTTTCTCTTAACTGTACGTATCCTAAGATAGTATGCCATAATGTCTGTATTATCTCATTTATCCTGTGAGGTGGATAGTGTTATTATCTTAGTTGAGAAACAGGCTCAGAGAGATGAACTAATTTATCCAGTGTTATATCCTAAGTTGTAGGGGTGGTATTCAGCAAGTTCTCTTTGACTTCAAAGATTGTATTCTTTCTAATTTGCCATGGATGGTTGCAGCTATGGAAATTAGTATGTGGCTGTTGAGAACACCAGGGGTTCATAAGTGCACACAAAAGGAGAAGAGTCACCTGGAATTAGAATCTTCCTTTCTTCACTACCAAGAACAACTGGGTAGGAGCAGCATCTTTGCATTGGAGTATTGTCGATTTCTCAGGTGGACAGACTGGCATTATTAGACAAAGCTAATTTAATTACTAGTCTGAGTCCGTTACAAGTAGAGTTTCTGCTTCATGAAAAGATTTTCAGATCCCATTTCACCTTAAGCAGAATTTGTACTGGTATAATGGAAGAATTTAGATATATTCCCCTACTATTTGTATTGAATGAATGGAACACCACAAAGAGTAAACTAGGACTAGAGCTGGCACTGCCATTAACTAATTCTATGACTGTGAGCAAGTCAGTTTACCACTCGAGTCTCAGTTTCCTCATGTGTTAAATGAGAGGCTTGGGAAAGAGTACAATTTACAATTTCTAAGATTCCTATTATTTAACCTTTATGAGTTGTTCCCTGTGTATATTCTCTGTATGTATGTATTTTATAGTTTCTAGGACTTATATATGTGACATCTCCTGGTTCCTTATTCATTCACAGGTGAAATAGTGAAATGAATAATGCAAACAGCAGTTAATCCAAACATCGTTTGGCTTTAGGATACATTATGATTGTTTTGTTTGAGCCAATATGGAATTTCCTCCTATGCTGACTCTCAGTGGTTGGAAGCAGTCTAACCACATAATCAAGGCATTTTTTTTTTGCGGTTCGCGGGCCTCTCATTGCTGTGGCCTCTCCCGTTGCGGAGCACAGGCTCCAGACACGCAGGCTCAGCGGCCATGGCTCACGAGCCCAGCCGCCTCGCGGCTTGTGGGATCTTCCCGGACCGGGGCACGAACCCGTGTCCCCTGCATCCGTAGGCGGACTCTCAACCACTGCGCCACCAGGGAAGCCCCTCAAGGCATTATTGATCCCCTATTATGCACTTATCATTGTGGAAGAACACTAGTACTTTAAGACACTACCATTGCTTACAGTTGGTTTGATAAATGGGATTGTGATCAAGAAACAGTTATATAAGAGAGTGTTCATCACTTGGTGTCACACAGACAAGTAAATTCTTTAGGGCAATGAAAAGAGCACAAAATTAGGATTTAGACTTGGATGGAACTCTGCTCTGCTACTCTTGGCTTAAAAATCTTACCACTTTTTTTTACACTTAAGTAGGGACAGTTTAGCCCTGTTGTAAGTGAAGATATACATGAGTTCTTGAGTTTGATGTGCTAGTTATATTTTTCTTTTTTATGTTAAACAAAATATGTTACCATTAAAGTAGGCAGTACTAACATACCACCAGGAATCATCTTGCTTATCACCTATGGTACATGCTTTGGAAAATTCTAAGACTGAATTATCGCTTAAGATCCTTCCAGCTCTGGTACTTTGTGATCCTGTCATCTGTAGAAATACAAAACATTGCAAGGGAATCATAAGCACAAGTGAAAAGGGAAGATGCTTTGAGAAATTAAGGGGGCTGTACTGACTGTACTGAAGTAGAGAGTTTGAGAATTTTTTCAGAGTCCAGATTATAAAGGGTCTTGCATACACCACTGTCTTGTTCTCCAAGTAAAGCCCAGAAATGGGATGTGTTTTTATCCCTGAGATAAAAATATTCCCACAGATAAGTGAGTTACCTGTAAAATAGCACTGTCACTTATGGAAGGAACTTTTTAAGAAGCTTCTTGATAAGACTGCTTTACAGTATATAGTTGCTGAATTATTTCATTGCTCTTTTGGAAGAAAATAAAATACTCGATCAGTCCAAGAGATAAGATGATACATTTCTCCTAATGTATTCAAAACAAATTTCATCAGCAACAATCCTCCCAAAAAACTTCTCCTGCTTATATGAGAAATGTATGTGGTATTTTAAAAAGAAGCAGTTAAAATGGCTTGTAGGATGTCATGCAAATTAATTTTTCTTCCTTCAGCAAACATTTATTGAATAAGTACTGTGTACAAGACACTGTGCTTAGTGTTAAAGGTTACAAATATTGATTATAGCTAGCATTTATCGAGGGCTTTTTGTGTGCCCTGCCCTAAGGGGCCAGATGTTCTCTAGGTGTTATATCTCATTTAATCCTATGAGAGATATATCATTAGTATTATTTTAATTATTACTATTTTTTAAATGAGCGAACTCCCTCAGGGCCAGTAAGTAGTGGAATTGATATTTGAAAGCAAGTCTGTCCAACTGTAAAATGGCTCTTTCCCCCTCCGCCTATGCCTGTGGTAGTCACCAGCTATATATGTTGCTACTGAGCAGTTGAAATGAGTAGTCTGAGTTGAGATGTGCTGTAAGTGCAAAATGCACACTTGATTTTAAAGACTTAGAACACACAGGAAGGTAAACTATCTCAATTTTTTTGGAGGGGGTAGGGGTGCGCTGCACAGCTTGCAGGATCCTAGTTCCCCCACCAGCAATCGAAACGAGGACCTCAACAGTGAAAGCACAGAGTCCCAACCACTGTACTGCCAGGGAATTCCCGTCTCAGTTTTTATATTGATTACATGTTTGAATGATAATATTTTGGATATGTTGGGTTAAAAACATTATTAAAGCCAGTTTTACTTTTTATTTTTTAATGTGACTACTAGAAGACATAAAATAATATATGTGGCTTCCATTATATTTCTGTTGGACAGCACTGATCTGGAAGAAGAAAAAGGTATCTTTATTAAAACTATAATACAAGTTATAAAGTAGTAAGTACCTTAAGAGAAGGATAAATTAAATGCTATGCGCATACGGTACAGGAAATGGTTGGGAGAATCAGAAAAAAACTCTTCACTGCTTTTCAGTCTTAAATTGATGTTCATATCATGAAATTCTTAATTTAGCCACCTTAAAATGCCTGGTTAATAGATGGATGTCATTTTCCTCATGCCGACTTTATAAGTTGTAAAGGGGTACAGTAGCTCCTTCAGATTAAGAGGAGCTGAACTCATAAAACTGGAAGCCAGCAAGTGACTCATCTTTATTTGATTGAGTTAGATATATTTAAAACTTAAGAAAGAACGTCAAGTGATGGCCCTCAGAACTGTGCCAGTACTAACCCTTGTATCTGCATTAAAATAGAGTGTGGAGGAACAAGAGTGTGGACTGGAATCTAAAAACAATGAATTAAGAGAAACAGACATTTATTTTCATTCTGTTTTAATAATTTTACTGAAATTAGAATATTATGTTAGATCGACTGCGTGGTGTTTACAGTACCTATAAATTCTCCTATTGAAGCCTTGAATAACATTATAACTCTATACTGGGGGAATCATAGTGAAGATGGGTACTTGGTTGAATTCCTGGATCTGTATCCTTGTAGAACAGAACAAAGAACAAACTCTTAAAACATTTTTGTGTTCCTTAAAAAAAAAAAAAACAAATGTGATGTATAGTTAAAATCACAAGGAAGATAAACAGTGAAGTGAAATGATATGTGAGAGAAACTAACCAGGAGAATGTGCGTATGTTATAAATCAATTCAAATGCAGAGTTGCCAAAAAAAAAAAAAAAATGAAAGAAAAAAATCATGTTTAAAGAAAATGCTCTGATGTCTAGGAAGGTTTCAGTTGTAATTTAAGTTAACATAGAAAGACAGACTGCAAGTCACTTAACAGAATTCCCAAAGTTCCTATGCTGGCCAAATCAGCTCCGTAATGTGATAAACATAAAGTGAACAAAAACTTCAAGGAGGGAGAAGGGAATGCAATGGAGAGTTTTAATCATGCACAAAGCCTGCCATTTGTTAATTAATGCCATCTACTGCGCATACTTGTTGCACATGAAATAATCAGCAGAGATAAGGTCCTATAGTCATGTGGAGCTCATCATAGGAGGAGCAGTGTGGTGAGTGGTAAAGAGTGGGCTCTGGAACTGCAGTCCTGGATTCAAATCCTAGCTCACTTACCACTTACTGTGACCTTGGACAGATTTATCTCTTCAGCCTTCACTTTCCTTATGTGTAAAATTGATGTATGAAACCACTCCCACAGGGTTATGAAGAGGATGAAAATAATTTAAATATATAGAGCATCCATCAAATTGCAGTTGCCCATCAGTGGTCTTTCTGCCCTTTGTTGTTGCAGATGACGTCCTTCAAGATTGGCTTTATGTTCACTGTCTTAAGAGAAATCTGAAGTAAATTGTAATGTGCCACACCTTTTATTATAATCCTTCCAAGGCTTCTTCAAGAAAGCTGTAGTTGAACTTGAAGAGTAGTAAGGTCAAAAACTTTTTATAGGACTTCCCTCGTGGCGCAGTGGTTAAGAATCCGCCTGCCAGTGCAGGGGACACAGGTTCGAGCCCTGGTCCGGAAAGATCCCACATGTTGCGGAGCAACTAAGCCCATGCACCACAACTACTGGGCCTGTGCTCTAGAGCCTGCGAGCCACAACTGCTGAGTCCAAGTGCCACAACTACTGAAGTTCGTGTGCCTAGAGCCCGTGCTCTGCAACAAGAGAAGCCACCCAGTGAGAAGCCCAGGAACTGCAACGAAGAGTAGCCCCCGCTCACCACAACTAGAGAAAAGCCCGCGCGCAGCAACAAAGACCCAAGGCAGCCAAAAATAAAAATTTATTAAAAAACAAATAATAAAGGTAGTATTTAAAAAAAAACAAAAAAACTTTTTATAGAGTCTTTACCAGGTATTTAAAATGTGTACACTTTGAGGTTGTGGAGTGCAAAGGACTGAATTCTCTGGGTAAAGGAACTCAGTTCTACCAAATGTTCTTCATTCTCTTGGCCTAAATGATGCCTAAATTTGGAATATACTGCCTATCAGACAAAGGAAATCTCTGTTCTTTGATATAAGAGGGAAAAAATTAGCTCTTCTATTTCTGAAGACTGTGTTGCTTATAACATTCTCCCTCTGTAGAATGGAATGACTTTTATCAGCTGAGAAACAGAAGGCATTGATTGTTATCTTTTTGCCCTTTGTAAAACCAGATAGATATAAAAATCACTTAAATTTTCCTGAAAGTTGTCAACTTTTCAGAGGGAAAGTAATGTGTAAGGACTTTTATGTTGCTACGGTGGGAACATTTTCTGGCCTATGAAACAGTCTATATTGAGGTATAAATACATAATCATACATTAAGGACAGCACAAAATATTCTCAGTATGTAAGCCTTCTTTCTGAGGTAATTAGGTAGTAGAGTTAGTTTTGAATAGTTTTGAAATAGGCAAAATTCCACAATCTCGGGACTTCCCTGGGGTCCAGTGGTTAAGACTTCGCGCTCCCAATGCAGGGGGCACGGGTTCAATCCCTGGTCGAACTAAGATCCCACATGCCACATGGTGTAGCAAAAAAAAATCCACGATCTCTTATTCAAACTCTGATTTGCTAGGTTAGGACCTGACTGACGTGTGTATAGATAAAAGCTTTTAGCGTGTAGAGTTGTTGGTTTTCTTTTAAATCATTATAAGAAGTTTCAAGAATTTATACGATTGTGTATTGATTTTCAACTTGAAAGTATCATCTGAAACAGGAGAAATTAGAGCAGTGAAAGGGGAAGATGAGATTGGTATGGTTCCCTTCCTCTTTTGGAAACAAATTCACATTCTTTAGTCCATGGTCTCAGGCTGCTTCTCCATTCTCCAGCTCTGCTTCCCACTAGCTCCCTACATGATATCCTACTGATCACTACCTTTCCCCCAAGTTGTTTAATGGTATTGGCTTCCAGAGAGTGCCAGTTACAGCTGTTGAGTTTTTATGTAAATATTTTGTTGGCAAAGATTTTATATTCAGTGATTTGAGAAGTTTCTGCCCCAGACTGTTGCTCATTACCTTTCCCTTTGCACAGTCCACTGCCCCTGCCAGTTCTCCTTTAAGCATTGTTTTCTGGCTTGTTTTTACTAGCAGACGGAACCATAAGAATTACTAATGTTTGATCATATTTGATTTATAAAAAGCAGTTTCATATGGTTCAGTCTGTTGTTCATCTTGCTCAGATTTTGAGTAAGCAGTATATGCTTCTGTAGCAATATCATTGTTTCCTTTTGTATCATCTTAAACTCTAGAGACAGGAGAAATTTAGTCATTTTAGTGTAGGGCTTTCACCTTGGGAGTCTTCCTGAAATTTTTTTCCCAGCTTCTCATTTGACTTATCTGCCCCTAGGACCAAAAGAAGAGAACCATTGTAGATTGTTTTATATTTTTACTCATTCATTTGTGAAATATTTACTGAGCACTCACTGTAGGGGTTAATTAATAAGCAAGATGATTATTTGGCATTAAAAGAAGGTGACATGAGAGTTTTGTTTCTTAAAAAATAATGTATTCTGAAAAACTTTTCTTACCTCTCTTACAATAGGGGAAATGTGGAACCAGGTATAAATGTCAGGGAAGAACTCACCAAATATACTTGCTTTTTAAAACTTGAGTATTGACCTAACAACCTTCTCCCTAAATATTTAGTTACTCTGAGTTAAGTTGCTAGCTAACATTTAGTTTATGGAACCCTTTAAATCTCATTTGCAGTTCTTGATAATGGTATGTGGTAGATAGGACAGATATCAGCCGTATTTTACAGACAGAAAAACCACAAGAATCAGGTGGATTGTGATTTGTCCAAGTCTTGTAAGTATTAAGAAACAGAGCTTAGACGCCAACTCAAGCCTTTTTAAATTTAAAGCCTCTGTTTTTCCGTGTTACCACATTGCTTCTCTGATAATTTTCACATTTACATAAATGATATATTTTCATATTTTAAAATGTATTTTTATAGCCCATTTTTATTTAAATCTGCCAACAAATATTTGAACACATACTGTGTGCCCCTGTTTCTTAAAATAATTTTTCTGTTCTCCTCTCCTGGGCGCTAATCTTACACAGGTTAAATTGCTTGCTATCGTCTCACAATCGTGAGGCTCTTTTCTTCACCCTCCTCTCCCCCCCAGCAGTGGGGTTGGGTTTTTTTTTTCCCCTCTGTTTCATTTTGGATTATTACTATTGCTGTATTTTTAGGTTCATAGGTCTTTTCTTCTGTGGTTTCCAGTCTGCTGTTAGTGCCATCTGTCCAGTATATCTTTTGTTTTAGATACTCTATTTTTCATCTGTAGAAGTTTGATTTGGATCTTACATACATACTCCATTTCTCTCTTCGTTATGTTCATATTTTCCTTTACAACCTTGAATGCATTTGTAATAGCTGTTTTAAAAAGGTCCTCATCTGCTAATTCCATCATCTGTCATTTCTTGGTCTTTTTCCACTGATTAATTTTTCTTCTGGTGGTCACATTCCTACTTCTTTTTTTTTTTTTTTTTTTTTCACATTCCTACTTCTTTGCATGTGTGGTGATTTTTTTAATTGGGTGTTGGTCATTGTGCATTTTACATCTTTGCTGAATTTGGTCGAATTCCCTTAAAGAGTGTTAGATTTTGTCTGGCACACAGGTTACATGGAGATCAGTTTGATCCTTTTGAGGCTTGCTTTTAAACTTTGTTAGGGCAAGTCCAGAGCAGCCTTTAGTCTATGTCTACTTTAATTCTACTGCTGAGATGTGACTCTTCTGGGACTCTACCCAATGTCCCAAGTTATGTGAGGTCTCTCCTTCCTGGTTGGTGGGAATGAACTACTCCCTGCCTTGTCAGCTTCAAGAATCATTTGGCGTATTTCCTTTTCAGTGTTTCGTTTCCCACTGCATACACATAGGATAGGACTTGACTCAGGGCGATCCCTCTGAAGATCTCCTGTGTTCTTTGTACAGCTCTCCTTTCCATTACTCTCTCTGTCTTGCAAATTCTGGCCACCTTGGATCCCCTGAACTTTGATTTCTCTCCTCTACTCAGCAAGTACACTAGAGTCTGTTTGGGTTCCTCCTCCCTGTGCTGCAGCCTAGAAACCACCTCCTGGCAGTAAGATGGGGTGATCATCAGGCTCACATTGTTTCACTTCTCTCAGGGATCATAGGCTTATGCTGCCTGTTGTCCAGTGACTGAAAATTATTTCATATATTTTGTCTGGTTGTTAATTACTACGGGGGCAATTTCTGTGGTAATTAATCCTTTGTGAGCAGAAGTAGAAATCACCATCCCTTGAAGTTTAACTTCTGACCTATCAAATGGAAATGAATAGAAGAATTTGTTAGAAAAGGAGATTAAGCATTATTTATTAAAATTGTAAATGTATATATCTGTCTTTTGCGGTAACAATCCTACTTCTGAAAATTTATACATAACAGTATGATCAGTGTGTAGGAGGTATTTAATTGAAGTTTTTTTTTTTTTTTTTTGGTAATAGCAAACAATTGGAAGCAACCTAACGCCCTTCAATAAGGAAGTGATTAAATAAATTTATTGTGCATCAATACAGTGAACTATTGTATTACTGTGGAAAAGAAACTCTTTATGTCAGGTATGGAAAGAGCTCCAAGATCTGTGACTAAATTAAGAAAGTAAAGTTACCACTTTGTATAGTATACTACCTTTTTTACAATCAAAGGGGAAAAATAAGAATAGTATTTATTAATATTTGCTTGTATTTGCATTAGAATACTCCAGAAGGGTACAGAAGAAATTAAGGCTAATGGAGGATAAAAATGGGTGGGAAACTTTCCACTCTATTCTTAATATTTTTGATTTTTTTTCTTTTTGGCTGCACCGTGCGGCTTGTGGGATCGTAGTTCCCCAACCAGGGATTGAACCCAGGCCCACGGCAGTGGAAGTGCCGAGTCCTAACCACTGACCACCAGGGAATTCCCTATATTTTTGATTTTTTAAAAAAATATTTGAGCTGTATGTATGTGTTACCCGTTTAACTTTTTTTTTTTTTAATTAAGATAAAGACCTTTTTTTTCCCATTGCTCATGTTGACTAAACTATCTTAGTATGAGAGTTCCACAGGTATAATTTCATTTTGTGCCAAGGTCAGCTTGTTTGTAACTGGGCTGAGCCAAGCCTTTCACGAACTCAGAAGATAAAAGATTTCCTTAATGTATTATTCAGGGCAAAACTAACTGCCATACCAAACCCAAAACTACCAGTGGCTTAGCGCAAGAGAATTTGTGAAAGACTGTCAGCCATCTGGTGATCGGGAGACCCTGGTTCCTCCCAGCTTGTAGTCTTATTTCCTAGGGCTTTAGAGTCTTCCGCTTTCAGGCAGACAAGAGAATTAGAAACCCTGCCTGCTGCTTTTTTTTTTTTTTTTAAGTCCTTATTACCCTTCCTTCCATATAATTCACATACCATAAAATTCAACCACAAGTACTTTTTTTTTAATATTTTTGGCTGCGTTGGGTCTTCGATGGTGCACGTGAGCTTTCTCTAGTTGTGGCGAGCGGGGGCTACTCTTCACTGCGGTGCTCAGGCTTTTCATTTCTCATTGCGGTGGCTTCTCTTGTAGTGGAGCACGGGCTCTAGGCATGTGGGCTTCAGTAGTTGTGGCTCATGGGCTTAGCTGCTTCGCGGCATGTGGGATCTTCCTGGACCAGGGCTCGAACCCGTGTTCCCTGCATTGGCAGGCGGATTCTTAACTACTGCACCAGCAGGGAAGTCCCCCAACCACAAGTTCTTAAAAGCCCTGGCCTCGAGGTGATCAACTCTTTTGTTCACATTCCACAGGTGAGAACTCTTCACATGCAGCACCTAGATACACAGGGGACTGGGTAATGCACTTCTAGTGACAGCTCCCCACTATGAAAAGGGGAGCACAAAATGCTAGCAAGACAACTAACAAGTTGTATCACAGTTATCTGGGCAAGTCAGGTCAAGTTCATGTGCCAGCCTTTTATTTGTCATATCAAGCAGTTATGTTCCTTCCCATTTTCTCTAGGAAGATGACAGTTGTTTATAAGCAATCAGATTTTTCTTTGCTCTAAATGTGTGGAAATACTTCCATGTGATCAGTTTTCAGTGTTATGATCTCTTTGATTTAAAGTATGGAAGCAGTTTCAGCCTTGTGTAGTGATCTCAGTTCCAGTTTTATACTTGCTAAGGGTCAAGACCTTGTGTCCTATGCCTGGCATTAAGCCCCAAGCCCTAGGTTAATGGAACAGTCCCCCTTCTTCCTTCCTCTGCTTCTGGTGCCATGGCTTTTAATCCTCCCTCCCTCCTTTTCCTGGCACCTAGGGGATTCCTCTTTCTCCTGAATTCATCTATGCCTTTGAAAGAACTTCATGTTTATTGTTGAAGACTTTTCAATTTCTGAACATATATATTGCTAGAACCTGAAGTTCTTGAGTTCTGTGGCAGCTCATTCTTTGGATAAGTGACTTTGTTCGAAAGAGATGAGGAAGTAGATTAACATTTATTGGGCAACTGCTATGTGCTTGTATACATAGTCTTATTTAATCACCACTGTTACTCTAAGAGGTAGATTTAGTTTTAGCCCTCATTTTATTATGGAAAATTTCAAAGATACAGAACAGTTTTAAAAAATCATACATTGATCACCCATATACCCGACCACTAAAATTTTACCATTAACAATTTGCTCTACTTGCTTTATCACATAAATAACGTTTTAAACATTTACTGTAAGCTATATGAAAAAATTGTATTCCAAGTCAGTTTTAGTTCATAGCTTTTCTTGGGCTTAATAAAAACAAAACACTCTCCTACTGCCAGAACTTTAAAAAAAAAAGAAAGAAAAGAGAAATTATATCTTAGTCAAAAACAACTGCATTTATTTTGTGTTAGTCTTTTTTTTTCCTCCTCAAGGTGGTTGGGAAAACCAGTGTCTTTTTCTGAAGCAGGTCTGCTCATTCTGCTATGATGAGCCAAAATCCTTAGACTTTGCTTTTTTCCTCAGTTTCTGAAGATGTTTATTTTCACGGTCATCTTTTTCTAGATCTGGCCTTTCCATTATTATAAGTTTATGTAACCTAAAAGGAATTCCAGATGATTCAAGATATACCAAGCTTGGGAAATTGAGCTGTCTCCTCAATGGCTGACCCTGCAACATGGCATGGCATTTCAAACTGATACATGTTGGAACTTTTGCTGAGTTTAACGATGCCATGCAATGGTGATTTATAGATTATATTGAGATAATAATAGGTTCATTTTTTAGATTAATTAGAACGTAGCAAGTAGAGTGTAGCAAAAGCGCAGAGTATTTGTTCCTCTGAGCTAGTATCCTCCATCATCCAAAATAGTTGTTTAATAATTTAGTTATAATAATAACCTGTGTAGGATGTTGTCAACCTTTTGATGTGTATGTTTAGTGTGCTTTTTAAAAAATTCCATTATTTTTCTCCACTGGATGATTTAGAGCTCAGTCTTTTGTGATAATAAATCACTTCCATTGACATGCTAAAGTCTGGACATAGGTTTATTCTTGCTGTGTGCAGTGACTATATTTCCTGGATTCAGAAGATGGCTGTCAGCTGGAGCTTTCTAAGAGTCAATTTAATATGATTGGCTATATGTTAAAATGTTGTTGGTATTTGTAATGACTGCTTTTTGCCAAGAGGTCATTTAAGTTTGTTTTTTTTTTTGGCTGTGTTGGGTCTGTTGCGCGCGGGCTTTCTCTAGTTGCGGTGAGCGGGAGACACTCTTTGTTGCAGTGCGCGGGCTTCTCATTGTGATGGCTTCTCTTGTTGTGGAGCACGGGCTCTAGGGTGCACGGGCTTCTATAGTTGTGGCTTGCAGACCCTAGAGCGCAGGCTCAGTAGTTGTGGCGCACGGGCCCAGTTGCTCTGCGGCATGTGGGATCCTCCCAGACCAGGGCTCGAACCCATGTCCCCTGTGTTGGCAGGCAGATTCTTAACCACTGTGCCACCAAGGAAGCCCCATGCTTTTTCTTTTCTTTTTTTTTAATATTTTAAGAATAGTTTAAAAATAATTAGCAATTTGTCACTCCATAAGGCTAGACATACTAAATAAATTTGTTTTAAACTGTTATGATCACCTTTAAAAAACAAAGTATTTTGAAATTGTTGTCACAAGGCATTAATTAGCATATGTAGGAATTATAAGATAAAGTGTGAAATTAAGGACAAGCAATACTTTTTTTAAAAAATTTTTTTGGAATATACTTGATTTACAGAATGGGTTCATTTCAGGTGTACAGCAAAGTGAATCAGTTACATATATCCACCTTTTTTTTTTTAAGATTCTTTTCCCATACAGGCCATTACAGAGTATTGAGTAGAGTACCACAGGTTCTTATTAGTTATCTGTTTTCTGTATAGTAATGTGTATATGTGAATCCCAATCTCCCAGTTTGTCCCTCCCTCCTGAAAATGTTTATTATTAAAGACCTAATGAGAGATCATTATAATGGGATTAGCAAACAGATCTGCTTATTTCTGTGACATAAATTGTTAAATTAGGACTGATAACATTATATCAGGGCATCTTAGAATTTCAGGAATTTCATACAATTTTGGAACACTTCTGTTAATATATTCCTATATAAATATAAGGTTAAAAGATTGTTTTTCTTTTTTTTAATTTTTAAAAATTTATTAAAAAAGTAAAACATAATGGTACAAAAAGGTTGAAAGTAAAAGAATTGGAAAAGATATACTGTGCAAATATAAACCAAAAAGAAATTATATAATAACAGATATAGTAGACTTGAAAGCAAAAGCATTACTAGAAATAAACAAGGGCACTTCATATCAACAAGTCCAATTTACCAGGAAGTTTTAAATTTGTATGTACTTAACTTCAACTTATATAGAGCAACAGAGCTACAAGGAAAAAATAGCGAAATTCACTATCATAATAGGAGATTTAACATACTGCTGTCATTCACTGATAGAGGATACTGCTTTCAGAACCAGGAGACACCCACCCCAAAAAATTAGTAAGGATATAAGAAACTTAAATAACATGAGCAGCAAATTTGATTCAACAAGCAGATATATAGTCATTATACTCCAAAACTTTAAATTACAAATTATTTTCAAGCACACTTGGAACATTTTTAAAACTGACCATATTGTGCTATAAGGCAAATTTTAACAAATTTCAAAGTTTTAAAATTATACAAAGTGTGTTTCTTGACTTGTAGTTAAGCTACAAATCAGTAACAAAAAAGTAACTAGAAGTTATAAAATACACTACTTCTAAGTAACCCCCCAAAAAACAAATCACAATTGGAGTTAGGAAATAATTTGAACTGAATGATAATAAAAATATTACATACCAAAACTTGGATGTGACTAAAGCTGTGCTTACAGGAATATGTATAAGGACAAGCAATTCTCAAAATTATCCTTTCAGTTAGAAATGAAGTCTTTAGAGAGACTTCCCTGGTGGTCCAGTGGGTAAGACTCTGCGCTCCCAGTGCAGGGGGCTTGGGTTCGACCCCTGGTTGGGAAACTAGATCCCGCATGCTGCAACTAAGACCCAGTGCAACCAAAAATAAATAGATAAATATTAAAAAAAAAAAAAAGAAAAGAAAGAAAGAAATGAAGTCTTTAGATTTTTTTTTTTTTTTTTTTTTTTTTTTTTGCGGTACGCGGGCCTCTCACTGTTGTGGCCTCTCCCGTTGCGGAGCACAGGCTCCGGACGCGCAGGCTCAGCAGCCATGGCTCACGGGCCCAGATGCTCCGCGGCATGTGGGATCTTCCCGGACCGGGGCACGAACCCATGTCCCCTGCATCGGCAGGCGGACTCTCAACCACTGCGCCATCAGGGAAGCCCAGAAATGAAGTCTTTAGAGTGTTTAATTTTCATCTATCACCATCATTGTTATATAGTCCTTGTAATGAATTTGATTCTGGATCAATTGCAGCAGACATTTCTTCCATTTCCTCCTGAGAAAAAGGCTGACCTTCTTCAGTCATATAGTTAATCAGTTCTTCCTTAGAAAGAAACCCATGTTTAGCTGGATCTAATACCTCAAAAGCTTGAAGAAGTAGATCTTTGGGAATTGGTCTGTATCTTCTTTCCAGTAGTACTTCAGTCATCAGGAAGAAATTTTTCAAATTCAGTGTATCCAGTGGATTCTTCTTCCTCTACGTCTGCAATCAGATCATGTAGCTCTCCTTCACTAGGGCAGCATCCTAGTGACCTGATAATTGTTCTGATCTCTCTGTGCCTTCCTTGTCTCTGTCGTCCACCATCTTGTTCTGTCTATGCTTTTTCTAATTCAGAGGTACTCTAACTTTAATAATACAGTTTTTCAGTTCAGGAAGTTCTTTGTATTGAAGCATGCATAAAACTCTGCAGACATGGGATTAAATCACTTAGAAGTGTTATATGTGTTTTGAAAATAAAGAATCTTTTGAAAGCTTGTTAATATTTTGTTCTGTGTGGCTCTTACTATAAATGATATGAATAATCTGTCTTATACTTACCTTTAGAAAACCCAGTTTAAATGATTGGACTTAAATAAGAAAAACTAAGCCACTTGATTGTATTACATACTATTAAATTTCATTAGTATCATAGCATGATAACACATTATAGTTGAATTTTTTTCTTATTTTTAGGTATATATTTTGTAAATTCTATTTTGTACAGAAACTATCCCTTGAAAAAGAAACTTGAAGTTTCTTAATGGGCTATATTTTTTTAACAGATTTTTTTCCTAATGTTGAACCAGAGTTCATCTGTTATTTTAGATAGCTAAATTAATTTGCCATAATTTTATTTAGAATTTTGAATCTGTGAGCATTGGAATTTAAGGACAAATTTATAAAATGCAGCTGTCTGAAACTCTACTTGATAACAGTGTTATAAATAATAATATTAATCATACTTGTAAGAAACACCCTAAGAGATAGTTTGTAAATGTTTTGTCAGCAAAACTTGGTTACTTAATGTTAGGCCTTTGTGATGCAATTAATAGTAACATTTTCAAGGTAATAATGCTGGTGGAGGTCTGCAAGGAACTTAAAATAAAGGAGAGTCAAAGAGAAGAATTAGTCATTGTTTTTCAATGCCACGGCCAATGGGAGAACTGCCCTGAGCAGCTGACATTAGTTGTTCTTGGCAAATTGAGCTCTTTAGTGAAATGTCTGCATTAGCTTAGATTTGTTTTTGAGGGAAATGGGAAGTCACTGAATATTATTGGGTAGGAGAATGGCATGGCAAATTAGTTAGGGAAATTATTATTATTATTTTTGGGGGGGAAATTATTTTTGTAGCAGTGTGGATTGAAGTAAGGAAGATCTGAAGGAACTCACTGAATAAGCTGCTTTTGTAATTAAACTGTGGACCACAGTGGACTAGTAGCAATGGAGATGGCAATGGGATTGAAGGGAGCCTCATTACTTAGGAAAACTTGAGTGCTTTTGTTCATTCATTTGCCAGATTTTGGATAACTGTTATTTACTACATGTCTGAAACTTAATGGTAGGTATTGGGAATATGGAGATTATCATACCACTCATCTCCTACTCCTAAAAGGCATGATCCTTGTTCTCATGGGGCTTTCCATCTAGTGGAGGAGATAGCCATTAAAGAATCGCAAAATAAAAAAAAAAAAAAAAAAAAGAATCGCAAAATAAATGGAAAATTATAGCTACAATAAATGCTTTGAAAGAGATCTATGTGGACATTTGGCTAATCAGAGAGTCAGGAAATATTTTCCTGAGAAGACGTTGGCTGAGCTGAAGGAACAGTAGAATTTAACCAAGTGAAGAGAGGTTAAAGTTTATCTGTTAGGCTCCCTCCAAAAATATATAGTTCTTAGCTTGTGTTGAATTTGAAGTGACAGACAGGCATATCAAGCAATTTCCAGTAAGAGGGTGTAAATTTGGAACTAGATCTTGAACTGAATCTAAATTTTAGTCATTCAGCTTAAAAGGCTGTAGTTGGAGGTATGAAAATGGTTGAGCCCTCTTAAAGAATGTATAAATAGAAGAGTATGATTCCAAGGACTGAGCCCTGGGGAATGCTCACAATTGAAGGTTGGAAAGAAGCTTGTTGAGGGAATTACAGGGAATAGAAGGAATGGTTGAGACTTAAAAGAAGATTTAGAAGAGTTTTTAATTGTGGAGGCCAAGGAGGAAAATTTTAGTTGTGGGAACCAAGGAAAGGGACATTTGAAAGGAGGTAGTAGTAATCACTAGGGTAAATAACACAGTTAAGATTAATGACTGAGAAAAGAGCATGGGTTTTTGTAAAACAGAGATAGAACAGGTTCTGTAGAACCCAGATTTGGACTATTTGAAACTATATTAGTCTATTTCAGAAGTGTGATAGTGACAAGAGGTGAGAATATGTGGAAGGGAGGCCATCTCAGTTAAAGATTTTTCAAGATTAAGGAAATTCATTTTAGTTTAAAGGCAGAGAGAAAGGAACAAGTAGAAGGTAAAAGATAGGAGATGCTGGTGAGTAAGAAGGTAAATATAAATGCTCATAAAGAAAGAAAGGAGGAGGAGATTCAAATCAGTTTGGTGTCAGAAAACATGATTTGTAATTTTTTTGGGAGAACTTAAAGACTATAGCCCTTTGGAATTTCACAGACCTTACCAGTTCTCAAGAGAGTTGCTATCTTAGGTTTAACTTACAACCCACAGAGTAAAGATTATTCTGCTTTTCTTCTTTTTTTTCCTTCCTCAGAACTGTTTCATTCTTAAGTTAAATTTCAGTGAAAGTAAATAGATGTTTATCCCTATTGTTCAAAGTAATTGTGTAGTCATTTACTAAATTGTCACCATGTTGTTTAGTATTGCAAGGTAGTTTGGGGGTGGAGCCAAACACTTGGAGCTTTGTGCCCCACAAATAATATTTAGTAAGCCTGGTTGCCTATAAGAAAGTAGACAAAACAATGGTTTAAATGCCATTCTGGAATAGATGCAGAACAGTTGGGAAAAGCAACATAGTAACTTCTGTAAAGAAGAATTACAGCTTTAGGAATGCAAAATGTGAGGACTGCAAGAGTGAACCTTCTCTCTCCAGCTAGAAGTTTTTCAATACGTCATAAAATGCCTAAACTTTATCATTGTGTCACCTGATTTTGTGTCTGACTAGTAGCACCTGGCCTCTTAGGCTCTGGGTGTATGTGCATGCTCACAGCAACACAACTGTTGTATTCCCACTTCCTAGCCGAGTGCATCTTATATGCTCAATAAATCCTGAATGAAAAAAGAAAGTAACTTTTTATTGGCTATGAGTAATTAAATACTTAAATTATTTTAAGTTTCTCTGCCACTAATGCAAACAAGGAGTGTCTGGGTTTTGTATAGTTTGTTTTCTTTTTTAAAAAAAATATTTATTTATTTTGGCTCTGCCGGGTCTTAGGTGTGGGATCTTTTAGTTGCGGCATGCAGACTCTTAGTTGTGGCATGCATGTGGGAGCTAGTTCCCCCACCAGAGAGCAAACCCGGGCCCCCTGCATTGGAAGCACAGAGTCTTACCCACTGGACCACCAGGGAAGTCCCATGTATAGTTTGTTTTCATACTTGGAATCTACCCAACTGCTTGTTTTATTATCGTACCAGCAACATACAAGTTCAAAAAGAACTCAAAACTGTGTCATCCATTTTTTTTATTGTGGTAAAATATACGTAACATAGAATTTACCATTATTAAACATTTTTTAGGTCTACAGTTCAAAATGAATTAAGTATATTCACATTGTTGTGAAACCATCACCACCATCCATCTCTAGAACTTTTCATCATCCCAACTGAAACCATAGCCATTAAACAATAACTACCCATCCTCCCTCTCCCTAGCCCCTGGTAATCACCATTCTGTTTTCTGTCTGTGAATCTGACTACTCTAGTACCTCATATAATAGTGGAATTGTACAATATTTGTCCTTTTGTGTCTGGCTTATTTCACTTAGTGTCTTCAAGTTTCATCCATGTTGTAGCATGTGTCAGAACCTCCTTCCTTTTTTTTTTTTTAAAGTTTTATTTTTTTTTATATTTATTTTTGGCTGTGTTGCGTCTTTGTTTCTGTGCGAGGGCTTTCTCTAGTTGCAGCAAGCGGGGGCCACTCACTATCGCGGCCTCTCTTGTTGCGGAGCACAGGTACCAGATGCGCAGGCTCAGTAGTTGTGGCTCACAGGCCCAGCCGCTCCACAGCATGTGGGATCCTCCTGGACCAGGGCTTGAACCCGCGTCCCCTGCATTGGCAGGCAGATTCTCAACCACTGCGCCACCAGGGAAGCCCCTCCTTCCTTTTTAAAGCTGAATAATATTCTGTTGTATGTGTAGACTACATTTTATTTATCCATTCAGCCATCAAGCAACTTGGGTTGCTTGCACCTTTCAGCTGTTGTGAATAATGCTGCTATGAACATGGGTATACAAATATCTGAGACCTTGCTTTCAATTCTTTTGGATATACATACACTTAGAAGTATCAATAGAATTGCTGGATAATATCATAATTGTTTTTAATTTTTTGAATGTATGACCATACTGTTTTCTGCAGTGGTTGCACCATTTTACATTCCCACCAGCAGTGCACAAAGTTCCAGTTTCTTCACATCCTCTCCAACACTTGTTACTTTTAAGTTTTTAAAAATTAAATTAAATTAATTAATTAATTTATTTTTGGCCATGCCCTGCAGCTTGCGGGATCTTAGTTCCCCAACCACGGATTGAACCTGGGCCATGGCAGTGAAAGCACTGAGTCCTAACCACTGGACTGCCAGCGAATTCCCTATTTTTTAATTTTTTAAATAATATTCTAATGGATGTGAAGTGATATCTCATTGTGGTTTTGATTTACATTTCCCTGATTATTACTGATTTGAGCATCTTCATGTGCTTATTCGCCATTTGTATGCCTTCTTTGGAGGAAAGTCTATTCAAGTCCTTTGCCTAGTTTTTAGTCGGGTTACTTCTTGTTGTTGTTGAGTTGTAGGAGTTCTTTTTTTTTTTTTTTTTTTTTTTTTTTTTGTGGTACGCAGGCCTCTCACTGTTGTGGCCTCTCCCGCTGCGGAGCACAGGCTCCAGCCGTGCAGGCTCAGCGGCCATGGCTCATGGGCCCAGCTGCTCCGCGGCATGTGGGATCTTCCCGGACCAGAGCACGAACCCGTGTCCCCTGCATCGGCAGGCGGACTCTCAACCACTGCGCCACCAGGGAAGCCCTGTAGGAGTTCTTTATGTATTCTCAATATTAAACTCTTATCAGGTAAATCATTTACAGATATTTTCTCCTATCCCATGGGTTGCCTTTTCACTGTCGATTGTGTCCTTTGATGCACAGAAGTTTTTTATTTTGATGTAGTCCAGTTTATCTGTTTCTTTTGCCATCATATCCAAGAAATCATTGCCAAATTCTATGTCATGAAGTTTTCCCCTTACGCTTTAAGAATTTTATAGTTTTAGCTCTTACATTTAGGTCTCATCCATTTTGAGTTAATTCTGTACATGCTGTAGGGTAAGGATCCAACTTTAGTCTTTTGCGTGAGGATGTTAAATTTTTCCAACACCATTTGTTGAAAAGACTGTCCTTTCCCCATTGAATGGTCTTGGTACCCTTGTTGAAAGTCATTTGACTATATATGCTAAAGTTTATTTCTGTCCACACTGGAGCAGTTGTCAGTAACAGTTTAAGTGTTGCTGGCTCCAGTAGTGGGCTGCTTCTGGGCTTCAGCTTCCAGTAAACTGTGATTCCCTGTATTCACCTGTCTACGGTTTTGGGGCAACAGTTTGCCGAGTGACTTCAGGTCTGATGGATTTCAGAAGAGTTGTTGATTTTCAATTTGTTCAGCTTTTTTCTCATTGTGAGGATGGGAGTGATGATTTCCAAGCTCTTTACATGTCGGACCAGAGACTAGAAGTTTTCCTGGCTCATCTTGTACTTTTCCAGTCCCAGACCTGGAATCAACCACTTCTCTAAGGAACTCTGTTTCCTTTTAATGGAGAGTGGTCTTTAGAAGCCAAGGTCTGGGTGCTAGATGTGCTTATTGCTACTCATGTGTCATTGCTTCAGCAGACAGAGCTAGAAAATGTATAGTGTCCTTGCATCTGCATACATGCATTAATATAGACACATGCACACACGTGCACATATGTGTATATACACAGACATCTATTCATATCTGTGTGTATATATATAGACAAACATGTTAAAAGCTGATTTTTATTCATATTGATGCCTCCAATACCACAAGGTTCATTCTAGCTTTCTCCCTTTCCATGTTTATAATTCCCTTCCATGACGGTGAAAAACTTGGTTCTTACTATCCACAAATTATTTATTTGATTGCTGAATCATATAATACACTTAAAATAGTTTCAGAATGCTAAACTATGTCACTGTGAGAAAGCAAACCTCCTAACTAGGGTTAAGTATTTGTTTATAGCTCTTTTTGTCATTGCACTGAGGATATAAAGTCAAAATACTGTCTTTATAAGCCACTGGTGAGTCTCCCTCTTCCTTCCCCTCTCTCCCCTATGGTTATGGTATTCATTAGAAATACAGTTAGGTTCGTTTGTTTTTCTTTGAATTGCATTTTTGCCTTCCCTCATTATTATTTTTAAAATTTTGGGGACTTCCCTGGTGGTCCGATGGGTAAGACTCCGTGCTCCCAATGCAGGGGGCCCGGGTTTGATCGCTGGTCGGGGAACTAGATCCCAAGTGCATGCCGCAACTAAGAGTTGCATGTTGCAACTAAGAGATCCTGCATGCTGCAACTAATACCCGGCACAGCCATAAATAAATAAATAAATGAATGAATGAATAAATAAATATTTTTAAAAAGTAAATAAAATTTTGAGTCACTAAAAATAACATGGTTCCAGAATTGCCTCCCTGCTACACCTTTTACCCCATTCCCATCCTTCCACCCTTTTTTTTCCCATTTGCAGGGTAGCCAGTCTCAGTTTTTAGTTTATACTTTTTCTTTAGGTACAATGAGCAGATACTATATGTATATTTTTTTCTTTCCCCTTCTTTCTTACCCAGAAGATAGCATACTTGATACTCCTTTGTACTTTGCTTTTTTTCATTTAACCTTATGTTTTGGAAATCACTTTATATCAATTCATAGAGATCTTCCTTAGTTTATTCAGCCACTGTCCTGTGCATGAGTGTTTATTTTCTGTATTTTGTGGTTATGAGCAATGCTGCAGTGAATAGCCTTGCTTTTATGTAGTTTCATATTGTAGATAATATTCCTGGAAGTGCAATTTTGTTGGCTTTTGTTATTGCACCAACAGCATATCAGTTCAAAAGCAAACAAAAAATTTTTGAAGTGTTTTACATTTTATTGTTCACAAGCATTAGTTGATATTTTCAAAAACCTCTTAATAAAGGACTCCCCAGGTACTGCTACTGGGTGATGTAACCAGACAGAAAAATCCCACCTAACTGAATTGCTCTCAAAGTGAACGTGGTAAAGTGGAACGGGAAGCATCTCCTTATCTCAGGTTGGTTAACTGCTCACTTCTAAGTCACAAAACATTGTATATATTTCATAATTATTTTTCTTAATTAGTAATTCTTAGTTGGAATTTTTGGGAAAAGATTATATCGTGTACATCTCTGCAAATAATGTGAAGTACAAGCCTGTCACTCGTTAGGAAAAAAAGCTAAACATATATTAACAATACTTATAGTTTTTTGGTTTTTTTTTTTTTTTTTTGCGGTACGCGGGCCTCTCACTGCTGTGGGCTCTCCACGCGGGCCTCTCACTGCTGTGGGCTCTCCCGTTGTGGAGCACAGGCTCCAGACGCGCAGGCTCAGTGGCCATGGCTCACAGGCCCAGCCGCTCCGCGGCATGTGGGATCTTCCCGGACTGGGGCACGCACCCGTGTCCCCTGCATTGGCAGGCAGACTCTCAACCACTGCGCCACCAGGGAAGCCCAACAATACTTATAATTTTAAAAAATGGGGCCTGATTAAAAAACAAAAACTTCGTTGTATTTATTATTAGTGTGGTTTTGCTTCTTAAGTACTTCCTATGATGAACTGTTGCTTTTCTCTTACCCAACCCTTGGATATCCCATTTTCCTGATAGGCCCAGAAAAGCCTAACTGGTATTTGTTCTTAACCCCACTTAGAGCAACATTTTCAATTTAGTTTTTTGATTTAGCATCTTTAAAATGTGATAGCCTTTAGGATTTAGATACATGTTTTGGACAGTGGTGCAGCATGAGATTCAACTATTCTGGAAAAGTTTTGCTAATATCCTTAAATGACGATCTCTTGAGTTTTTAAAACAGTTTATGCATTTAATATCTCAAATCCTGGTACAGTATTGCTATTCAGCATTCCTGGGGCAGCCTTGAACCCTCTGATTCTGGATTCCAACTCATTTATGTGGATTATTAAGAACTGGCTCTTAATAAATGTAGAACTTTCAGTACACATCTACCTGTTTTCAGCTAGTTAAAGATTACTGAAATGCCATCTTAGGCCATGTTATCTTGGAAAAACATTGTTTCAAAGGTCTTTTCTTAAATCTTGTTTCAGCTGGTTGATTCAAGATAACCTATATACAAATGGTATTTTGGGGGAATTAAAACAAAACAAAACCAGCATCACTAGACCAGATAACTTTCTTTGTGTACTGAAGCACAGCAGAGTAGAATTAGGAGTACATCTTAAGAAAATTCTCCCATATTCGCATAGATTCCATATGTCCTGGCAGGCATATGGATTTTGTTTCTTCCCCTCCGTTTTTTATTCAGTAGTGCATATATAGTTTTAATACATAAAAATTAAAGTCAGAGCACAACCAGGTATATAATGGAAAAGTGTAATATTCTATTTTAGCTTTCCCTACTTTCAACTCTTAGTTCTTTATTTTTTTTATTTTTATTTTTTTTTTGCGGTACGCGGGCCTCTCACTGCTGTGGCCTCTCCCGTTGCAGAGCACAGGCTCCGGACGCGCAGGCTCAGCGGCCATGGCTCACGGGCCCAGCCACCCCGTGGCATGCGGGACTCTCCCGGACAGGGGCACGAACCCGCGTCGCCTGCATCGGCAGGCGGACTCTAAACCACTGCGCCACCGGGGAAGCCCTCTTTATTTATTTATTTATTTTTGCGATACGCGGGCCTCTTACTGTTGTGGCTTCTCCCGTTGCGGAGCACAGGCTCCGGATGCGCAGGCTCAGCGGCCATGGCTCACAGGCCTAGTTGCTCCGTGGCATGTGGGATCCTCCCAGCCCGGGGCACAAACCCGTGTCCCCTGCATCGGCAGGCGGACTCTCAACCAGTGTGCCACCAGGGAAGCCCCAGTTCTTTATTTTTGTATTTATCTAATTTTTAAGTAGAATACTTACATTGTTCTCTTTTTTTATTAGACATTATCTATTGATTTCTTACAAACTATCTACATTTTGTCCTTATAAAACACACAAAACAGTATTTACTCTGAAATTGAACTTTGTAGAGCAAGAAATCCTACAAAGCTAAGGGATAAAATAGACTGTGCCGCACCACAGACAGGATTCATGCAAGTCACTGGCTTTAGAATGTGGCATTAATTGGCCAAGTTCTACAGAAAGCTTTGACCTACTCTAATGAGATCAATTTTGGTCCATTTCATTCTTGTCTCAGTCTCATTTATCAGTCATGAGTAATCAGCATACTCATATACTAAACAGTTTCTTAAAAAAGAGATCAAATTCATTGCTACTTAGGTCTGATTAGTTAAAAAAAATAAAAGCAAACAAATGAAAAAACCTACAAAAATCCACAAAGTTGTGTCTTACTCATTTTTTTAGTTTTAACAGAATGGGAAGCAAGTCTAAGTCATTGCTGTAAGAATGTTTCAATGGGAAGTCAGAATACTTCAATTATCGATCACCCCTTTGTGTTTTATGATTTTCATTTTTATATTTCTGTTATAGATTACAGTCTTCTAGCTATGTTTCTTTTGCATTTCTGGATCCACAGTCATGATCCATATTAACTCTGCAGAGTTCTTTCGTTAGAAAACATTTCTAGAGTCTACTTTTTGGTGATGATTTCCTTTGTGATTCAAATAATATCAAAATAGATTTACTTAGAACTTGTATGAATCTGGGGGGTTTTTTATTTTATTTTTTAATATTTATTTTTTTTTTTTAATTTTTGGCTGCCTGGGGTCTTTGTTGCTGAACGCGGGCTATTCTTCGTTGCGGTTCCCGGGCTTCTCATTGCGGTGGCTTCTCTTGTTGCAGAGCACGGGCCCTAGGCGCGCGGGCTTCAGTAGTTGTGGCACTCGGGCTCAGTAGTTGTGGCGCACGGGCTTAGTTGCTCCGCGGCATGTGGGATCTTCCTGGACCAGGGCTCGAACCCGTGACCCCTGCACTGGCAGGCGGATTCTTAACCACTGCGCCACCAGTGAAGTCCCTGAATCTGGTTTTTAAATTTGGAAAAGTTTTACTCTCCATGGGAACAGCTAAGGGTATATGTCTGGTTAATTTGAGACCCTCCTGAATTGGCATTCAGTTTTTAAGTTTCTCTTAATAACTACTGAAAACGCCATTTATATAAAACTCAGCAGTAAATTTATTTTCTCTTCTATAAACAGGTACATACTAGGCAGCACAAATAAAAAAACTCTTGCCTTGGCTTGGCTTTTCGCTAGTCCTAGAGACTTACTTCTTCTTGATGGTTATCAGAGCCTGGATAGGCTTTGCTATTAGCAAAAGTGAATAGGATAATCCTTTAAAAGTTATTTTTTGTGTATTTATATTTGAAGCCTAGGTTTTTGGAGGGTGGGGTCCCATGTATAAAGTATGAAAGGAGTCATTAGAAATTTGCCCTCAATAACATCTTGACGTCTATTTTTCTAAATCAGAATTGGTACATGATTTCTTCCAAGAAATAAAAATGAAATATTTCTTCAGGTACTCATTCAGGATCATGAGTAAACAGAATGTTGTCAGTTATATTTTAAAGTGAAAAGAATAAAAAATAAACTTTATCTTCAGTAAGCTTCATTGTTTTTTGGCTTAGCAGTTCTTGTTAAAGCATTACTAAATAGCTATTAAATTGAAATCTAGAATAGATCTGTTCTCTAATTTCTTCACAACCTTGTTTTATCAAGCAATCCTCTATGCCCATTTGTATCTTAGACTAGAAATTGGCAAACTACAGTCCATGGGCCAAATCCAGACCACAACCTGCTTTTTGTATGTCTCTGGAGGTAAGAGTTGTTTTTACAGTTTTTAAAAGGTTAAAAGAAGATACCACAAGATTGTAGAGATTGTTTGTAGCCCACAAAGCCTAAAATAATTGCTCTATGTCCCTTTACAGAACAAATTTGTTTTAGACTATAATATATAATGTATGTGCAACTCTTTATTTTTATTTATTTATTTTGTGCAACTCTTCTTCTTTTTTTTTTTTTTTTTTGGTACACGGGCCTGTCACTGCCGTGGCCTCTCCCGTTGCGGAGCACAGGCTCCGGATGCGCAGGCTCAGCGGCCATGGCTCATAGGCCTAGCCGCTCCACGGCATGTGTGATCTTCCTGGACTGGGGCACGAACTCATGTCCCCTGCATCGGCAGGTGGACTCTCAACCACTGCGCCACCAGGGAAGGCTGTGCAACTCTTTTTAAATGGTTTATAATCCATCTGAATTACCATCACCTTCAGTAAGAAAAATGTCTTGCTGTGTATCATTACATATCCTTCATTTTTATAGGAATTCACCAAATTTGTTAGTTTTTATAATTGATATGGACTTAAAAATTTTTTTTATTTTTTGATTGAAGTATAGTTGATTTACAATGCTGTGTTAATTACTACTGTACAGTAAAGTGATTCAGTTTTATATATATATATACACACACACACATTCTTTTTTTTTTTTTTTTCTTTGACCACACCATGCAGCTTGTGGGATCTTAGTTCCCCGACCAGGGATTGAACCTGCGCCCTTGGCAGTGACAGCCCAGAGTCCTAACCACTGGACCGCCAGGGAATTCCCAACATTCTTTTTTAATATTCTGTTCCATTATAGTTTATCATAGGATATATAGTTCTCTGTGCTATACAGTAGGACCTTGTTTATCCATTCTATATACAATAGCTTACATCTGCTCACCCCAACCTCCCAATCCATCCCTCCCACAACACCCTCCCTCTTGGCAACCACCAATCTGTTCTCTATGTCCGTGATTCTACTTCTGTTTCATAGATAGGTTCATTTGTGTCATATTTTAGATTCCACATATAAGTGAAATCATATGATATTTGTCTTTCTCTTTCTGACTTCACTTAGTGTGATAGTCTCTAGTTGCATCTGGTGTGGACTTCTATTAATCAGAATCTGTATACATGACACTGTGGGCTTTAATTAAACTAGCTTGGGGTTTGAGACAGAAAGACAGCACCCCGCAGGTACTTGTGCTTACTTTTGTGCTTGCTCTTCAGTGCGTGCATTTTTGTGATGCTGCTTTAGGAATGGTAATGAATTTGAATATTGCCATTTCTTCATAGATGCAACATTTTCTCATTGATACATTTGCCTACTGCATAGAGTGTGTTATTTTTTTGAGGCTGTATTTTGTGGTACGCAGGCCTCTCACTGTTGTGGCCTCTCCCATTGCAGAGCACAGGCTCCGGACGCGCAGGCTCAGCGGCCATGGCTCACGGGCCCAGCTGCTCCGCGGCATGTGGGATCCTCCCGGACCGGGGCACGAACCCGCGTCCCCTTTATCGGCAGGCAGACTCTGAACCACTGCACCACCAGGGAAGCCCCGAGGCTATATTTTGATGTTAAATTGGGTGGTGTGGTTGGTTTGGCTGAGAGTTTTTAAAATAAATTTATTTATTTTATTTATTTTTGGCTGTGTTGGGTCTTCTTTGTGGTGTGCAGGATTCTCTTTGTGGTGGCTTCTCTTGTTGTGGAGCATGGGCTCTAGGCACGTGGGCTTCGGTAGTTGTGGCATATGGGCTCAGTAGTTGTGGCTCATGGACTCTAGAATGCAGGCTCAGTAGTTGTGGCACACAGGCTTAGTTGCTCCGCGGCATGTGGGATCTTCCCAGACCAGGGCTCGAACCCGTGTCCCCTGCATTGGCAGGAGGATTCTTAACCACTGCGCCACCAGGGAAGCCCCACCTTAACATTTTGGAAATCAGGATGTATCTTAAATTTTATGACATAATTACAATTGGCAGTTCCCCCCCCCCCCCGGTGCATAAAATAATGGCTCATCTTAAAATCAATAAGGCATGGTTCATATATTCTACTCACTTATATTAACTGTTACGTGCATTGTTTTCTTGTTCCTTATATAAATTTTTAATGGGTTTTTTTAAAATTATTTATTTATTTATTTATTTAGGCCGTGCTGGGTCTTAGTTGCAGCACATGGGATCTTCCTTGCAGCACGTGGGATGGTTTTTTTTTGTTGCGGCATGCGGACTTCTTAGTTGCTGCGTGTGGGCTTCTTAGTTGCAGCATACATGCAGGATCTAGTTCCCTAACCAGGGATGGAACTTGGGCCCCCCTGCATTGGGAGTGTGGTTAGAGTCTTACCCACTGGACCACCAGGGAAGTCCCTCTTTTTCCTTATATTGATTCCACCCCTTTTTACTTACTTGGATATTGCAGCCAAAATTCATTATTTTGGAAATCTTTAATCATTAAAGGATTTTGTTTGGGGATTTATTTTAATTCTGAGATTTGTAATTTGAATTAGATAATAAGCATCATCATCCATATCTGGTCAACAGAGCATTTAGGAAAATCAACAGTTAGCATAGTGTTTTGAGTAGCACAATATCCTGATCTGTTACTGTTAGTTAACAGATGGCCTGCAGCCTTGTCTTTTGTGTTAGTTACTATTTTGCTGAATATACTGTAGAAGAACATTAACCAGAAAACCAGTTTAGCTTTAGCCTTACCTGCAATTTTCTTGGGTGTTTGCAACTGAAACGCCCTGTGAATTTATAGTAGTATCCTGTTGATGGGAAATAATTAGAAATTATATAATAATTGTTTTTTAGGCCTTTAGTATCTCTGAAAGTAAGCCACTTTGTATTACGGAGACAATACATTTTTTAAAGCTTATTTTAATGCAGAATCACAAGTCAGTAACTTCAAAAAAGGCAAGGCAAATAAAAGCGGGAGGAAGGTGGGCACTGATGCCAACATTAAATATACAGGTGTATTTAAGTCAGTGATTCTAAACTCTAGTTGTACCTCGGGCGATTTTTAAAATATCAGTACCCAGAGGTCTCAGGTAAATTAAATTATAATGCCTGGAATTGGTTGCTGGCATTGAATTTAAAAAATATTAAGATACTATTATTATTGTGTTACAAAGGCAATATTTTTGTAGATTTACCCATTAGTTAGTACTTTCTTTGCTCCTCATACCTTTTTGCTTCTCTAAGCTTCCATCTAGGACCACTTTCCTTCTGCCTACAATACATTTTTTAGAATATCTTTTAGTGAGGGTCTCCTGCTGGCCAGCTGTCAGGTTTTGTTTGTCTGGAAATGTCTTTATTCTACCTTACTTTTAAAGGATATTTTTTGCTGGGTCTAGGTATCAGTTATCTATTTCTGACTAACAAACCATCCCAAACTTAATGACTCAAAAACAACAACTATTTCCTCATGAATCTGTGGGTCAGCAGTTTGATCAGGGCTCAAGGGGATGGCTTGTCTCTGATCTACCTGGTGTCTCATTCATCTACTTGTAGTCACTTGTCACGTCAGCTGGGAGCTGGACAGTCCAGATGACCTCATTTATATGTCTGGTGGTTTGGTAAGGTGAGAAAGGAACTGGGCAACATATCTCTCATATCTCTCAGCTGGCTAGGCTAAATGCCTTCATGTGGTAGCTGGGTTCATAAAGCAATATAGGGACTTCCCTGGTGGCGCAGTGGTTAAGAATCTGCCTGCCAACGCAGGGGACACGGGTTCAAGCCCTGGGCCAGGAAGATCCCACATGCTGTGGAGCAACTAAGCCTGTGCGCCACAACTACTGAGCCTGCACTCTAAGCCCACAAGCCATAACTACTGAGCCCAAATGCCGCAACTACTGAAGCCCGTGCGCCTAGAGCCCATGCTCTGCAACAGGAGAAGCCACCGCAATGAGAAGCCCACACACTGCAACAAAGAGCGTCCCCTGCTCGCCACAACTAGAGAAAGCCCACGTGCAGTAACTAAGACCCAGTGCAGCCAAAAATAAATAAATAAATTTATTTTAAAAAAAGCAATGGCAAGATCCAATGCACAAGTACTTTTCAAGCTTCTTGAAAAGTGTCTCATTGACCAGAGCAAGTCAGATGGCCAAGCCCACATTCCAAAGGGTGGAGAAATTAGATTCCATCTCTTTATGGGTAGAGGGACAATGTCACATTCAAAGGGATGTGCATTAAGGAATGGGAGGGATTTGTGGCCTTAAAAAATCAATAACAGGGGCTTCCCTGGTGGCGCAGTGGTTGAGAGTCCGCCTGCCGATGCATGGGACACGTGAGAGGCCCGCGTACCGAAAAAAAAAAAATCAATAACAGTGTAGAATTTTAGGTTGGAGTATTTTTCAGCACATTTTCTTTCCACTGTCTTTTGGCTTTCACTGTCACTGTTAAGCAGTTAGTCAGTTCCTATGGCTTCTTTTCAGATTTTCTGTCTGTGTTCTCTTGACCACTATGATTTGTCTTGGTGTAACTTTCCTTTTATTTCTCGACTTGAGCTTTATTGAGTTTCTTTTGATTCGGTGTCTTTCATTCTTTATGCAAAATTCTCAGCCATTATCTGCCTCTGCCCCACTCTTTCTCTTCTTCTTGAACTTCAGTTAAGTTAGATTTCTTGCTATTTTTTCATATTTATTTATTTTTTACTATAAAGGTTTTATTATGCACAGAGAGGGGAGGGGGCTTAGTCCTTGGCAGCTGGTTTCCTCTTGGCAACCAGGACATCACTCAGGTTCTCTTGCCTCTTGGCATGGCTGTGTGTCCCCACTCTTTTCTTGATGAACTTGAGGGCCTGTGTGTCCTTGGAGAACCTGAGCATGTCCCAAATGCTCTGCCTTTATGAGGCAAAGCCTCATACTTGTCAGATCATGTCCCTTAGGGACTTGGTGTGCTTGGTGAGGCGTCCATGGCAGTGGCTGTGCCTCAGCTTGCTCATGTTCTTGGTCACTTTGTGGCCCTTGTTGAGGCCCATGGCCATGGGGTAGTACAGAGCTGTGGCTTTGTTCCTTAATGGCTTCAGAGGCAGAGTCTTCATATTTATTAACTTTTCGTCTTCATGCTACATTCTGGATAATTTCTGTTGACTTACCTTTCAGTGTACTAATTTTCTCTACAGTTATACTGGAGAGCTGCTTAACTCTTCTACTTTTGTAAAAAATTAAATTTACCATAGTTCATCATTTTTTCCTTTTAAAAAAATTAAGGTATAATTTACATGTCGTAAAATTTGCTTTCTTTTTTTTTTTGGTTTGCAATCTACAGGGTTTTTTTTCTATTTATATTGTACTTTTATTATTTATTTATTTATTTATTTGGTTGTATTTATTTGGTTGTGTTGCAGCAGGCGAGCTCCTTAGTTGCGGCTCGCAGGCTCCTTAGTTGCAGCAGGTGGGCTCCTTAGTTGTGGCATGTGAGCTCCTTAGTTGTGGCACGTGAGCTCCTTAGTTGTGGCAGGTGGGCTCCTTAGTTGCGGCAAGTGGGCCCCTTAGTTGCAGCTTGCAGCTCCTTAGTTGCGGCATATGAGCTTCTTAGTTGTGGCATGCGAACTCTTAGTTGCGGCATGCATGTGGGATCTAGTTCTCTGACCAGGAATTGAACCCGGGCTCCCTGCATTGGGAGCGCTGAGTCTTAACCTAACTACTGTACCACCAGGGACGTCCCTGCAATCTACAAGATTTAATATTCATTCCTTTTATCTGGTGCTTTTGCCAATAGCACACTCTTAATTACTGTTGCTCTACTGTAAGTCTTAAAATGAGGTAGTATTCCAACTTTCTTTTACAAATTGTTAGGGTCTTCTATTTACAATCTGCTTTTTTTTTTTTTGCGGTACGCAGGCCTCTCACCGCTGTGGCCTCTCCTGTCGTGGAGCACAAGCTCCGGACACGCAGGCTCAGAGGCCATGGCTCACAGGCCCAGCCACTACACGGCATGTGGGATCTTCCCAGACCGGGGCACGAACCCGTGTCCCCTGCATCGGCAGGCGGACTCTCAACCACTGAGCCACCAGGGAAGCCCTCTCTGTCTCTTTTAAAGAAAGGCAAGTCCCAGAGGCCAGTGCTCATGTTCCATAACCCAAATTGTAGATCCCAGCTGTTAGTCCTCAGCAATAACTTTGAGAACTTCATAGTAAAGTTTTGGTGTTTTTCTGATTTAAAGTTTTCAACCTCTATGCAATCATATTTCCCTATTTTAAATATAATTTTAAACCTTTTCTAGTCAGAAATGTTGTGAGCATTCTATAAAAGCAAAAAAAAGTAAATGACATTTGGGTAACTTACACTTTATTTTCTCAACAAAAATGTGTCCCCTTTGTAACCCCCCCCACACACACTTTTTTGCCACTGTTACCATTTTTTATTTCATATGTTAAATAGTTGGAAAAGCTATACCACATTATCTCCAGCTCATAGGTCAAGAGACAAGATTGGATCCCTGTGGAATAGGTTATGTCATTTTAGTCACGATGTTCTCCTATAAAAAATTCAAAACACCAGATTTGAAGAGACCATTGAGGAGTCTGAAAGATTTCCTTAGATTATTTTCCTGGGCAAGGACATTTTCCTTTTCTTAGCTTCTTAGTTAGTTGTAGTTAGTTTTGCAGCACCTTAAACATTTTCTCCTGACGTTTACACTCTTCCTGTATTATAAATACTTTTCATCCACACCTCAGCAATATGTGTTGTTTAAAATAATTAACATTTAAATATTTCTATTGTTTCTTTAATTTTCTGCAAGCTGTTTTTATTTTCCTAGCATGGAGACTAAACTACGGTAAAGAAAAATTTTGTTGTATCTTCTACTTCCCCAACAGTTATTTATTATGTACTCTCTACATTCTAGGTACAAATCAGGGATACTCTGTCTCTCTGGAAATTTCTGTCTCATACAATATGACTGTATGATAGATGAAAGGCAGATTGGAACAGAACAAGGCATGGAGGCCACAAAAAAAAAAAAAGAGACCTGCTCAGAGATTGTCGTCTAGAAAATTAGGATTTGGATTAAAGCAATGACAGAAAGAAAGGAGATTGACTAAATCTAATACTGAAAAAAGATGACTAAGGAGAGCTTGTTAAAGGACCAAGATAGGGGACTTGCAGGAGAAAAAGGAATCAAAAGTAAACCCAAAGTTCCATTGGGTATGTGGGCATTGCTTACTGGGGGAATGATGATGCCATGGTAGAAAAAGAATTAAAAATAATTTATGTAGATACTTCCTCTTCCAAGAGGTAGAGCTTAACTCCCCATTCCCCTCGAGTATGGGCTGGACTCAGTGAATTGCTTCCAAAGAGTAGAATGTGGAAAGGTAGAAGGGAGTCATTTTATAGTGGAGAAACCTGGCAAACACTCCCTTGGCCGGGTGATCAAAGTTGGCATCATCAGTATGTATGCCCTTGATATGATGTGTTGAGAATGGCGGTTCTTCCCCAAAACCTATATCCTATGAGAAAAACATCACACTAACTGAAGTTGAAGGACATTCTACAAAATACCTGACCAGGCTTCCTCGAAAACTGTCAGGTCATTAGAAACACTGAAGCTAAGGAGATCAGACTAAATCCTGGATGGGAAAAATGTTTGACCAAATATCTGGGCACCTGTTGGCCCAGTCAAGTTGACACATAATATTGTGTCACTGTCCAAAACTAAGAGAGGATGGAGGGTTAAAGAAGATAAAGGGTTAAGGAGGAGAGAGTTGTTCTTTAAACATCGAAAACAACAGAAAGCCAAAAAATGGGATAGAGAAGATGGCTCTTAATGATAAAAATCACATGAAGCAGGAAATCAGGAAATGTGGTCTGACTCATTTAAAAAGTGAAAGGAAGATGCACAGTCAGTGACAGAATGGATAATAGAAGTAAGTTAAATTTTCATTTTACAGTTGACCTTTGAACGTACGTATTTGAACTGCACAGGTCCACTCATACGCAGATTTTTTTTCAGTAAATAAATACTACAGTACTACATGATCAGAAGTTGGTTGAATACGCAGATGTGGAACCACAGATACAGAGGGCCAACTCTAAAGTTATCCTCGGATTATTGACTGTGAGGAAGGTCTGCACCCTTAACTCCCCCTAGTTGTTCAAGAGTCAACTGTATTTTATCTGCCCCTCTCTCTTGGGATATCCCTTTTCTTCTAACTACTCCAGTCCTAAAGTAGGGCCAAAGTAACTAACTTTGGGGGGAAAAACAAGTGTTCCCCCCCACCCCCCTGGCCCAAGAAAGAAAGCAGATTCTTCACATCCACTAAAAATGTCTTGAGGTTCTCAAGTACTCAAATTTATGAATGTGTATCCATGGATACAAGGATAAAAGTCATATAGGTTAAAGCTAAACTTACATGTTATAAAGCAGGTGCTTGGCGAGTTAACAAATATTATAAAATCCTAACTTACTCTTAACCTTTTAGGTACAGTCTTCAGTAATATAGTTCAAACATTTATGCACACTCTTTCTTTTTTCTTTTTTTTTGCTGCACGCGGGCCTCTCACTGTTGTGGCCTCTCCCGTTGCGGAGCACAGGCTCAGCGGCCATGGCTCACGGGCGCAGCTGCTCCGCGGCATGTGGGGTCTTCCCTGACCGGGGTACGAACCCGTGTCCCCTGCATTGACAGGCGGACTCTCAACCACTGCGCCACCAGGGAAACCCCACACTCTTTCATTTTATTATTCATCCTTTATAATTGAATTCATGGAAGACTGGCTTTAGGCCAGAAAGCAGTAAATTAAATTTGAAATGCTTCTTTCTGCTAGTATTTAGCACTTGCATTTTTCTTCCCGTTTTTTTCCCTCTAAGCCCAGTAAAATATCCTAATAATTTCACAATGATACGGCCTAAGAGGTGATACTGCCAAAGGTGAAATATTGCTGGGCAAGTAGTACCTCCACTCAGTAGCTTAAAAATTTGCCAGCTGTAAACACAATATTTAAAATCAACATTTAAAATTCTCCTAGGTATGTAAGTATATAATGTATGAAAATCAGATTATGAAAGTTGAGGACCATCTGTAAATAAAAATGCAAATATTTTGAATTCTTAATTACCCAGAGTTTCATTGTTTTACTACTTTCTTTAGTGTGTGTCTAACATTTTAAAATGTTCTCCTGGGCTTTGATCTAGCAGTGTCTGCAAATTGTGTTTACCATCACTGAATCACATGCTCTTCGAGTAGCCTATACTCCGTTGCTTCTTAGACCCTAATAGAGCTTCCTGCCTATTTTAGTACCTAAAACTCTCTATGATTAAAATTTCTCTCAGTTGAGATTCTTACTGCTCGATTTCATCTAACTTACTATAAAATAAAATGGATAACTATCCAGTGAATAAAGATCCCTAAAAATAAAATGAAACTCACAACTCAAATATTATATAGTTATAGAAAAGTTTGTGATGTTTGAGATAAGAATTTACAAAGCTATTAAATCAGAGACCCTGGGTTCCTTCTAGTTTTGCTAAATATGCCAATTTTATGGGGGAGAAATTGGTCAGTAGGAAAAGCAGAGACTCACCCTACTGATTCAGGTGTGGAGGGTAAATCTTCCTCCTACTAAATAAAGTACTTCACTGTTCTGAACAGTGACAATCTGAATACATTTTCTTTATGAGAACGTGATTAAGTTAATTAAAGACAGATTATTAGGGTTGTTCTTACAAGTTGTTCCTATCTGCCTACATAATGTAAACAACCTACATACAGTTAGACTGTTAGTTTTAGCTCTGTTTTTACCCCTTGGCTCCAGACTTTAGGTTATTTTCCATATAACCTGCCTTACAGGGTGCTCCATACAAAAGTTGGTTAAATAGGGGCTTCCCTGGTGGCGCAGTAGTTGAGAGTCCGCCTGCTGATGCAGGGGACACGGGTTCATGCCCCGGTCCGGGAAGATCCCACATGCCGCGGAGTGGCTGGGCCCGTGAGCCATGGCCGCTGAGCCTGCGCGTCCGGAGCCTGTGGTCCGCAACGGGAGAGGCCATAACGGTGAGAGGCCCGCGTACCGCAAAAAAAAAAAAAAAAAAAAAAATTGGCTAAGTAACGTGCTTGAGTTAGCCTCAAACAAAAACATACGTTTTGTGGAGAGAAGTCCATTTCTCCTAGTAAAAAAACTTTAAACTTTCTAGTAAAAGAACTTATGGTATTTAAAACGAAGGTTTATAATGTGATAAAAATATTCAATATTGTTGACCGTTTCCATCATCTTGCTTTTCTCCTATAGGACCGTTTCACTTTCTTGTAGTAAAAGCAAAAGGGTATTTGTGTGTGTGTGTGTGTGTGTGTGTGTGTGTGTGTGTGTGTGTGTGTGATTTAGGAATTTAGAGTTAACTCACCAGCTTATAGTTGTCCCTGTATGAATTAGTGACTGTTTTTCCACAGAAATTGTTTCTATCCTAGGCTAATTGTTTCTGAGCCATTGCTCAACCTGTTTTCAGAATGGGAGCACATTTTATTAATAATTAGCTCAAGAAAAACATAATTAATAAAGTTAATCTGTTGCTAAGTAAAACCATATGAAATTCCAAAGCAAAATACAAATATGAGTTTATGTGTTCCAAAGCGAGTTCCTTAGCGTAAGTAAGTGATAGAAAGCCCAGGCATGATCCTAGTTCTTGCTGTACAAAAAGGAGCTAGCAGGAGACTTTCCTCTTTGCCATCTTCTGCAGTATGTGAATTAAGAATACTAAGAATCTGGTTAACACACATTAACAGTTATCTTGATGTTATGCATGGTTATTTTATACAGAAATGTAAAAATAGTGGAAATCAGTCTTTGAAGAATAGAATCACATTTTAAATGTATTGATGGAGTTAGTGATTTAAAGGAAATTTGTGCTAAGTTTTAAGTTTTTTGTTTTTGTTCTGTATGGCAAGTCCCTTCACAACATGAATAACTGACCTATTTTATGTTTCGTTGTCTGAAACAAAGCCACTAAACAAGACAAGATTCTGATTTGGAATTTGGTGACCTGATTCAGTTTTCAGAGAAGGAAAAATTGTAATTTGTGAACTTTTAAACTACCACAGTGATCATTTGATCAGTATGTGAGAATAGTCCATTTAGTTAATATCTCCAAGCACAGCTATAACTGTTTTTTAAATTATTTTTTTTCCATTTTACCACAAAATCCTATAAAATAAACTGAAGGAAATTACATCTTTTTGTATTAGCATCTCATCTTTATTGGGGTATCTGTCAGTAGGTCCACTGTTAAGCAGAGAGCTAATTAAAGTGACAAAGCAATGATGTCGTTGAATTTGCAAGTTGAGGAAATGAATATTAATAAGATCCATCCCATTAGAAAATAATTTTATTCATGCACTTTGCCAAAGTTATTGGGTATAACAGTTCTTTCCCTGACTAGTCATTTTCATCCTGATTTAATGATGTCCTATCTGACTTTTCAGTGACCAACTGATATTTAGCAGTAATATATTCAGAAGAGTGTAGGAATCTCAACCCATTTATTGAAAAAATTCTGTCAAATATTTTCAAACAAAGTAGGGTTTAAATAAGTAGTACTGAGGAATTGTACAAATTGGTTTTTATTCCCCAGGACTGTTTTTGTGAACATAGTAATTCCCAAGTATCTCTTTAAAGATCATTTTGTGTTGTACCTGGTTCTTAAAGACTTATGTTACTGAGGTTTAGCATGGTTGTAAAGTATGTTGTTGCCATGGTTAAGAATGTTGGATGCATATGCTTTGGGTTGAAGGGTTTTTTTGGTTTGTTTTTTGTTTTTGCTGTGCCATGCCGCTTGCGGGATCTTCGTTCCCTGGGATCGAACCTGGGCCCACAGCTGTGAAAGTGCGGAGTTCTAACCATCAGGGAGTTCCCATGGTTGAGGATTTTTAATAATCCCATGAGAAATCTAGATGGATAATTTGTATCTTTGTATATGTGAGTCCTGCTATTATCAGATGGCTACTTCTATAAAAGAGCTGTTTATTATACCAAATTATGGAATTTGGATATACAGTGAAAACTCAGCTTTTAACAGCTACAAGAAGACCAAAATAATGGCAAAGTGTAATAGGAACTAGAATGGAAACTGCTATGGAATCCATATTTTAAAGAATGTTCCAAGGGATTCCTTGGCCGTCCAGTGGTTAGGACTCCATGCTTCTACACTGGGCCAAAAAAAAAAAAAAGAATGTTCCAGAAAATTGCCATTTGTCTAACTAACACTGTTAAGCTAGAATCTGTCAAAACAATCAAATTTTGAGCAAAGATAAAACAAGGTCCTGTGACTCAACCATGGACTTAAGTACAAATGAAGAGGGAAGATTTCTCTTAAGAAAGGGAGAATGGAGAACTCTCCCTGAATCTTTGCCGCACCCGACTCTTCTGAGGTGTGGCTGAAGCGACACTGTAAAGGCATACCCCACGGGAAACTGCTCACATTCTTCTGGCCCTTGTGCTCGAAGTGACCCGGCCTAGTTTTGATTTTTTTTTTTTTTTTTTTTTTTTTTTGCGGTACGCGGGCCTCTCACTGTTGTGGCCTCTCCGGTTGCGGAGCACAGGCTCCGGACGCGCAGGCTCAGAGGCCATGGCTCTCGGGCCCAGCCGCTCCGCGGCATGTGGGATGTTCCCGGACCGGGGCACGAACACGTGTCCCCTGCATCGGCAGGCGGACTCTCAACCACTGCGCCACCAGGGGAGCCCCTTGATATTTTTTTAAAGGCAGTTGTAGAGGAGACTGAGCGGTCCACCTCATGCACACCACCGCTGCACTTCCACACTGGTGAATTAGCAGTGTATTTACAAGAAACCAGGTTTCCCTCCTCGTTTTTTTTTTTTTTTTCCCACACACACACACACACTGTATTTTATTTTTACAAGAGATAAATAAACTGACACCAAGCATTGTAACTGGACGACCACAACAAAAGCAACAATGATTGCAGTTACCAAACACGAAACACACTCATACTATGTCATGATATTGACATTCAATCCAGTAATCCTCCACTGTAACAGCTCCTTTACTTTGCAGTGAAAATTGGTTTGTATATTTTTTGCCTTGAGTCCTTGTGGGATTTTTTTTTTATTCAAGCAGAAAGTCACAAAAATTATAATCATCCTCATCAGTTCACTCAGTCCCATGTAATTAATTTGTTTTTCACCTCCTCATTTTTTAAGAGTGGTATAATAAAATATATATTTGATCTTTGTCTCCAGTTCCTGGCACAGAGCTCCGAAAACCCTTGGAATTTCCTGAGTAATAGGATTTGTTACTTCATAACACGCCCCTTTCTTTACACTTGAGTTTATGCTAATGAAGTGATTTATGACGGGGCCCCAGGATAGCCTGAGAATGGGCCGGTCATCAGGAGTGATTAGAAGGTTAGAACGTTCAGTCCCACCCACCGGCCTCCAAGGATGGGGTGGGATGGCTCTCTGGAGACTGAGCGTTATAAAAACTCAAACTAGAAGACCTGGGGAGCTTCTGTGTTGGTGAATAGATCAAGGTGCCAGGAGGTGACATGCCCTGTGTGGGCCTGAAGCTCTGTGGTGCCTTCCCTCACTTTGCCCTAGGCATCTCTTCCATTTGACTGTTCCTGAGTTGTATCTTTTATAATAAACTGGTAAATGTAAGTAAAATGTTTTCCTAAGTTCTGTGATTTGGTCTAGAGAGTTATTAAACTTGAGGAGGGGGTCGTGGGGACCCTCAAACTTGTAGCCAAGTCAGAAGAATTACAAGTGTCCTTGGGACCTGAGATTCACGACTGGCATCTGAAGTAAGGGCAGTCTTGTGAAACCGAGCCCTCAATTTGTGGGGTCTGCCCTAACTCTGGGTAGTTAGTGTGACGATGAAAATTAATCAGTAGTTAGTATATGAAAGTAGTGGAAAATTTTATTTGAGCCAAATTTGAGGATTATAACTTGGGAAGAGCATCTCAGAAAGCTCCCAGAACTGTTCCTCCCATTGGGAGTCAAAACACAGTTACATAAGTTTTTTTAGACAGAGGGCTGTACATTAAATGACGTATTATTGACAGTTTACACAATCCAGATCTAAGCATGGCCCTTACAAGATCAAGAAGGAATGTTATCTTTTAAGGAGTTGTTGATTTTAGGAGAATGTTGCTCTTTGCTTCACTTGAGCAGGTATTTCTTCTGATGGGGGAGGTTTGGTTGATGCATAAAGCAGATACACAGTAGGTGGGGAGAGAGGAGGCCAGAGGGCAGAAAAAATTTTTTATGTTTAAATTTTTCTTGTCTTGCCATAGAATATGAATTTTATTTCACAGTGTCAGAACTAAATTGACACCCAGTTAACATGAGAATCTGAGAGCTGGTATCACAAAGAGTAAGCTCTGCTTGGGACTTCCCTGGTGGTCCACCTTCCAATGCAGGGGACACAGGTTCGATCCCTGGTCAGGGAACTAAGATCCCAGATGCCGCGGGGAAACTAAGTTCGTGTGCTGCGACAAAGACTCAGCGTAGCCAAAAAAAAAGCATAAGTTCTGCTTTGTTTTGTTTTGTTTTGTTTTTTAAATTAATTAATTATTTTTTGGGGGGGCTGTGTTTTGTCTTCTTTTCTGTGCGAGGGCTTTCTCTAGTTGCGGCAAGCGGGGGCCACTCTTCATCATGGCGCGCGGGCCTCTCACTATCGTGGCCTCTCTTGTTGCGGAGCACAGGCTCCAGACGCGCAGGCTCAGTAGTTGTGGCTCACGGGCCTAGTTGCTCCGCGGCATGTGGAATCTTCCCACACCAGGGCTCGAACCCGTGTACCCTGCATTGGCAGGCAGATTCTCAACCACTGCGCCACCAGGGAAGCCCTCTGCTTTGTTTTTATGTGCTTAGTAGATATTAACATTTGCATTAAAAAATACATAAGAATAAATTTGCTGAAAGAAAGTGTCAACTGAAGAAAAATGCACAACCTAAAAATTGCAAGTTATGTTTTACTTCGGGACCTTGCTGAGGACTATAGCCCAGGAGACAGCCTCTCAGATAGCTCTGAGGAACTGTTCCAAAGAGGTAAGGGAAGAGCTAGGATATATAGGAATTTTTGCTGAAAAAGAATCATGTAGTTGAACATCAAAAGATTACTGCCAATCACAAAAAAATACCCAGACATTTCAAGTTAATGATTTTATTGCTTTTCTGTGTATGGGAAGAAGCTAGAGTCTGGGCTTATTGAAATTATTTCTTAGATACGCATCTTAACTATTTAGGGCCAGTATCCTGTTTCTTCTCCATCCTGAATTCCCCTTATAGCACACTATGGCACTGTGGCGGGGCGGGGGCTGCAGTGGCTGGTGGCTTGGTGGTGGCCACATTTGCTGTTTACTGGAATGAGGGGCAACATTGTTTGTTTACTAGAATGGCAGGCAACATCCTTTGTCCACAAAAGTAAAGATCCAACTTAACAGAAAGAGATAATATTCTTCCTAGATTTGGAAGACCTGCAGATCTGTTCAACGCAATCGCAGTCAAAATCCCAGCAGGCTTTTTTGGGGGGCTAGGTAATAGAAACTGACAAGCTGAGTCTTGCATTTATATAGAAATGCAAGTGAGCTTGAATAGCTAAACAGCTGAAAAAGAATAAAATTGGATGACTTGCATTACTTGTATTTCAGCACTTATAAAGATTTACTATAAAGTAATCAAGACAGTATGGTAGGGCTTCCCTTGTGGCGCAGTGGTTAAGAATCCGCCTGCCAATGCAGCAGACACGGGTTTGAGCCCTGGTCCAGGAAGATCCCACATGACACGGAGCAACTAAGCCCGTTTGCCACAACTACTGAGCCCATGCACCTAGAGCCCATGCTCTGCAACAAGAGAAGCCACCGCAATGAGAAACCCGCGCACCGCAATGAAGAGTAGCTGCTGCTCACCACAACTAGAGAAAGCCCACATACAGCAACGAAGACCCAACACAGCCAAAATATATATATTAAAAAAAAGACAGTATGGTATTGTCAGAAAGATAAACTTATAAACCTGGGGTTGACAAAATGGCTGTGTGTTTTGTAAGTAAAATTTCAGTGAAACAAAGCTAAACCTATTTGTTTACGTATTCCCTAGGGCTGCTTTTTTTTTTTTTTTTTTTTTTTTTGCGGTACGTGGGCCTCTCACTGCTGTGGCCTCTCCCGTTGCAGAGCACAGGCTCCGGACGCACAGGCTCAGCGGCCACGGCTCATGGGCCCAGCCGCTCCACAGCATGTGGGATCTTCCCAGACCGGGGCACGAACCCGTGTCCCCTGCATCGGCAGGCGGACTCCCAACCACTGCGCCACCAGGGAAGCCCCCTAGGGCTGCTTTTGATCTACAGTTACCAAATTGAGTATAACAGAGACTATATATGGCCCCCAAGCCTAAAATACTGTCTATTCAGTGGTTCAGAATCGAAAGTTGATAAATAGGTCCACATATGCCTGATTGTTACCTGAAAACTGATTTCACCTCTTGGTGGGTGTTGAGCCAAAAGATACAACCAAGCCAAAGACTGGGAGAAGGAAGGATTTGTTACTTGCAGCAAGTAAGGAGGAGAACACGGGAGATCTTTCCCAAAGCAGTGTCTCCCTGAACAGCAAAACTGGGGAAGTTTTAAGCTAAGGGTACATGCATATTCATGAAGGGGCTTGAACAGAGGAGAATTCAGCATAGAACTGAGGCAGAGGTTGAGTCCAAGCTTTAGTTGATTAAAGTCATGAGGGTCAGAAAAGGTCACCATTATAATTCCTTAGATTCTGGCCAGTCTGGGGTTTTTAGCATGTAGTTGCCATTCTCCACCTGGATGGGGCCTTAGTTCCTGTTGAACAGCGCAAAGATATGTATCAGATTGTCATTTATATCCCTTGAGAAGGAAGTAGGACTCTGTTTTATTGCTGAACTACTGTTTCTTTCTTTTTTTTAATATTTATTTATTTGGTTGTGCCGGGTCTTAGTCGTGGCAGGTAGGCTCCTTAGTTGTGGCTCGTGGGCTTCTTAGTTGCTGCACGCAGGCTCCTTATTTGTGGCATGCAAACTCTTAGTTTCGGTATGCATGTGGGATCTAGTTCCCTGTCGAGGGATGGAGCCCAGGCCCCCTGCATTGGGAGTGCGCAGTCTTAACCACTACGCCACCAAGGAAGTCCCTGAATTATTGTTTCTTGACTGCTTTTCCTCTGTTCCTGCATTCCTTTGTTCACTTAGGATCATTAATTGCTGAGACCTGTTAAGGGCAAGCATTGTGGCCTGGCTTAGATTACAAAATGGCTTAGGCCTAAAATGCCTTCTTTTATGTCAAAAAAGGCTGTATCTGCTTCTTTTCCTCCGGGGATCCTATACCCCATCTGCCTACATGATCAAATGATTTTCAACAAAGATGCCAATCAAAAAGGAAAGGATAGTTGTTCAAGCACAATTTGTTTAGGACTCTGTTGTGTTTATATGGGAAGAAAATTAACTTCAGCCTTACATCACACCTTCACAAAAAATAACTTGAAATGGATCATAGATATAAATTTAAAAGCTTTTTAAACAAACTTCGACTGAGTAAAAATGTAAAGATCTTACTGGCCTTATTCAGTGATTAATGAATAGGACAGCATCCCATCTAGCAACTAGAAAGGAGCTCGGAAGAGCTATACAAAATGAGTGGCTTTTATAGGTGAAAGGGGACAGAAAAAGGAAATTTCTAGCAAAGAGTGTGTTGTTTCAGGCAAGGTCACCTTCCTTTGGGGGACAGAAGGGGTCTCAGGCAGATTACCTCACTAGTGCTCACCAGTAATTAACCAGATTGACTGGTTAAAGGTTACATTCCTGGTAAAGACTGAAACTGCAGTTAGGTTAGGTATTGTCTTGATTTGCTGATGTGGGGCCATTTTGGGCCTGCTCTCTCTTTTTTTTTCACAAGCTAAAAATAAAAATTCTAGAAAAGATACAGAATATTCATCAACTCAGAGTAGGCAAAGATTTCTTAAGACATAAAAGCACTAACTATAAAAAGAAAAAATGGATAAATTTGATTACATAAAAATTAAAATTTCTGCACTTTAAAAAGCACTATCGGGACTCCCCTGGTGGTGCAGTGGTTACCTGCCAATGAAGGGGACACGGGTTTGAGCCCTGGTCCGGGAAGATCCCACATGCCGCGGAGCAACTAAGCCCGTGTGCCACAACTACTGAGCCTGCACTCTAGAGCCTGTGAGACACAGCTGCTGAGCCTGTGTGCTGCAACTGCTGAAGCCCACGCGCCTAGAGCCCATACTCTGCAACAAGAGAAGCCACTGCAATGAGAAGCCCACACATCGTGATGAAGAGTAGCCCCTGCTTGCCGCAACTAGAGAAAGCCTGCACGCAGCAACAAAGACCCAACACAGCCAAAAATAAATAAAATTGAAAAAAATAAAAAGCACTATCAGAAAACGAAATGGCAACCACAGACTAGGAGAAAATATTTGTAAAACATATATCCATCATATGATGTGTCTAGAGTAAATCAAGTCTTAAAATTCAATAATAATAAACTCAATTTTTAAAAATAAAAAGATTTGAACAATGCTTTACAAAAAAATGATATTAGGGCTTCCCTGGTGGCGCAGTGGTTGGGAGTCCGCCTGCCGAGGCAGGGGACACGGGTTCGTGCCCCGGTCTGGGAGGATCCCACATGCCGCGGAGTGGCTGGGCCCGTGAGCCATGGCCGCTGAGCCTGCGCGTCTGGAGCCTGTGCTCCGCAACGGGAGAGGCCACAACAGTGAGAGGCCCGTGTACCGCAAAAAAAAAAAAAAAAAAAAAAAAAAAAAAATGATATTAGTGGCCACTTACCACTTGGAAAAACTCTGTATATCATTAGTCATCAAGGAAATGCAAATTAAAAACATGAGGTACCACTTACTATCCACTAGAATGGCTAAAATTAAAAACATGAGCAATTGTTGGCAAAGAGGTGGAGCAACTAGAACTCTCATGCATTGCTAGTGGGTGGGTTGTAAATTGGTGTAACCACTTTGGAAAACTGAATTAAAAAAAATTTTTTTTATTGAGGTACAGTTGATTTACAATATTATATTAGTTTCAGGTGTACAACATACTGATTCACAATTTATATAGATTATATTCCATTTAAAATTATTATAAAATATTGGCTATATCCCCTGAGCTGTACAATATATCCTTGTAGCTTATTTATTTTATACATAGTAGCGAATTTTCTTATATTTCAACATGCACTTAACATATGATCCAGAAATTCCAGCCTTAGATATTTACCCAAAGTATACCTTGAAGTTTTTTTAAAAAAATAATTTTATTGAAAAATAATAAATAGGGAATTCCTTGGCAGTCCAGTGGTTAGGACTCTGCACTTTCACTGCCGTCAGCCTGGGTTCAATCTCTGGTCGGGGAACTAAGATCCTGCAGGCCACATGGCACAGCCAAAAAAATAAAAAATAAAGAAAAAGAAAAATAATAAACAGCATCTCTTTTGCAAAAGTAATTTGATCACGTCTATCCCCTGATTAAACTCTTTTAACACTTTCTCACTGCATTTCAAGTAAAATCCAAATTCTTTCCTGACTTCTTTTTGAATGTATTTTCTGCCACTTTACTTTTCACTAGGCTTTGTCCATACCTGCACTCTTTAGTTGCTAAAACATGCCAGACTCTTTCCAATATGATGTTCCTTCTGCCTAGAATACTCTCCATCCACCCCCACTTTCCCCACCCACTTGTTCATAGCTACATCCTCTCCGTTTAGATCTAGGCTTAAATGACATCTCCACAGAGAAACTTTTCCTGCCCTCCTTACCTAAAGTAAAAATTTCCACTGTTACTCTTTATTCCCCAGTTTCTTTCACGACAAAATTAGCCATTATTTTAGTTGTCTGCCTATTTTTTCATTGTTTATCGCATCCTCTCACATGAAAGCTCCACAAGGTAATGCCCTTGTCTGTCTTGTACAACACTGTGTCTCCATCACCTACCTCAGAGTCACCTGGGCTTTGTGAAGGAGTGAACATTGTTCCCTAAGCCTGAAATCTATCTTCCTTCTCATCTATTGTAACTCCCCGCTCATCTTTCAAGGCCCAGCTCAAATGACAACTATTCTTCAAAGTCTTCTTCCACTCTTTGTTTAATTCCTTAGTGTATAAGTTAGTGTTTGTACTACACTAAAATGTTTTCAAAACTGGTGAAGGGGGACTTCCCTGGTGGTGCAGTGGTTAAGACTCAGTGCTCCCAATGCTGGGGTCCTGGGTTCGATCCCTGGTCAGGGAAGTAGATCCCACATGCATGCCACGACTTAAGAGTTCTCATGCCACAACTAAGGAGCCCGCCTGCTGCAACTAAGGAGCTGGCGAGCCGCAACTAAGGAGACTGCCTGCCACAACTAGGACCTGGCACAACCAAATGAATGAATGAATGAATGAGGAAATAAATATTAAGAAAAAAAAAAACCTGGTAAAGGAACTTAGAACCAAAGCAGAGGTTGAACACTGGCTTAAGCAAAAGGACCTATAACTTAACGGAGTTCATATCTTCCAAGTCAAGACATTTGAAAGAAAAAACGGTGATCTTTGGTGGAAAATATAGTCTATTTTCCACTCCTCCAAACTAGGTCATGGCAGTGTCTTAAGCTATACACACTTGAAACTTCTTTGGTTAAAACTTAACTCCTCAGGAGGATAGGTATAGGAATGGTAAGAAAAGAAAAACTGGAAAGGTGTTTGCCATTTTCTTTTAGTTGTAATTAACTTCCTGTTCTAGGCTAGCTTCTGTTGTGCCTCCTTGGAGGAATGGGTAGAATTTTTAAGAGCCTGCAGGTGAAAAAAAGTAGTTTTAAAAAGATGCCTTCCCCTTCTTCCTCCTCCTTTATCTCCCCAATAATTCTCCTGGCACATGATTTACCTCATTCATTTGAAATTAGCTGTTTAACATCATTATAGCCTTTGCCATGACACCTAAAGGTGCGCCCCCCTGCCCCTGAACACACACACGTGCACACAAATCAACGGACACTTTAAAGTTAGATTTTCTTTTATTAAAAAAAAAAAAGGTATAGCATTTGAAGGGATAAGAAGATACAATTCTGTAAAACCCTAAAAGCATTTCTCGGATAATCCTGTCATAGTCCTCTGATTAATTTATGACTTCTAGGCATTAATATTCTCAGGAAGTTACAACAGCCAGCATGACAGAATAAACCAAAGTTGCTAAATTGCCTTTCAGCAGTGTGATCTGTATTTGGCATACTCTGTCTTTCTCAGATCGAGAGTCCAAGTACTGTTACTTCAGTGGTTCTTAAACTCCAGCATGCATCAGATCACTTCGAAGCCTGGTTACAACATAGATTCAGTAGGTCCAAGAATTTGCAGATGCTGATATTGATGCACTTTGAGAATCACAGTAGCTTATATGAATATTCCTACATATTTGGGTTGCCCAGACAAAAGCTCTCTTTAGGTGAATGTTATTTGAGTTTACGATTCACCTTAATCTAGATAATTTGTGTTTATTGTTGTTCAAGGAATTGAATGGGCAGGAAAATGAAGTTCTCATAATTTTAGATTTAACCTAGTCCTTAAAATTTTTCTTGCCTTATATAAAGCAGTTCATAAAACCTATCTTGTCATCTCAGGCCAAACTAGAAGCTATTTTTATTACGTATAATTAACCTAATTCTCAGAAAAGGAGCAGGTGTGGGGGAATGGCCAGCATTGAAACAAGCGTGGAAGCTCTCAAAAATTGCTTTTCTGAAATTAATGTTACCAGCCTCAATATAGCATTTGAAGTTGTTGTTTTTAGAATGTTGGACCTAGTTACTCAGATCTAGGACTGAGTTTGTAAGGGTTAAATAGTTTGTCTGTGGATTCAACATGAATATTTCCAAGGTTGTCCTAACTCCAAACGTTAGATCAGCTTATTTGAGAAGTTGGAGGTGTGTTACTGTGCAGAAACTTGTAGAAGTAGTTAGAGAGAAATATAGAATCCATCCCATTGGTGAACCGTCTTTCAGCTTCTCACATCTACTGCCCGTGTTTGATGTTATCACAGCATAGTATTCCAGAAGCTGTTTCTATACATAGCATCTTTATGTTTATAGTATAACTATGGAGAAGTTTTGTTTAAATCTTTAAAAAAATTTTTTTCAAAGAATTGTTGCCAAGCTTATTCCCCATCTTTTGACTTTTGTTTGAATCTTTGTCTTATTTCAAAGGCTGAGAGCTGTTACCCAATTGAGCCTTGAATTATGAGAGTCCAATATTTTTGAAATCGTAAAATTAAAAAATCTTTTTTAATTAAAAGATTCTTATGTTTTAAATTTTGGAGTTATCACGTCTTACGGACCAAAATAGCACATTCAGTTTTTGGCAGCTTCTGTCCTGCCCATGCCAATAAAAGCAGCACCATATGGTGTGACTGCTGTCCCACTAGGAAACCCACACCCTGTGGAGACGTTGCCTGCCATGAAGCAGAGCCGCTGCTCCCCATATGCTTATCTTTTTAAGCCAACATATTGACCAAGATATATTAAGATTCCAGGACATCCTATCAGTTGAGTCCTGTAGCCCTCTTTCCTACCAGCTTTAACATTTGACCACATTATGAAAATACATACTCAAAACTTTATGGAATCTCTTACCCAGCCTCAGAAAGAAGCTTTTGAATGACTACTGCAAGAAATGAAAATATGTATGTTTTAGAATACAGTCAGTAAGTGTTTCATTGCTCCTTAACTGCTAGTACCCCTCCACAGCTATCTCCTCTCTCGCTCACCCCCCTCCCCTGACCAAACACCCAGAAGGAAAAGGGTTTGCAAATATTAATCTTAGGTGTTGGTGTAAGTGTAGGAAGATGGGCTGAAAGTTGTAGTTCTCTGTGATGGAAAGAGTTTAGAATGTGTAAGAAAGAGGGAATAATTGCTGCTCTACTCACTTCTGTGTATTCTGTCCTTTGTTGGATAGGTGTGCAGTGTTTTCCAAATAACCACCCTTTGCTGCCTGTTCTTTGTCTCTTTTATGCTGGAGCAGCCATTTAGTTATGGCTGGAGCAGCCATTTAGTTATGGCTGGAGCAGCCATTTAGTTCATTGTAACCTTCATCCAAGCACTTCTCTACCTTATAAAATTACTATTAAGGCTTTCCAGTATAAAATTATCTAATTCTGAAAATAAAGGCACACAGCTAAGTTTTGTTCATCATATAGATTATGTCTGTAGTTTTTAATAACTTTATTTAGTTATTCTTGAAACGTTATTGAGCATTTACTGTGTTAATTGTATTGGGCAATGTGTATATGGAATAGATAAAATTCCACCCTCCAGAAACATATAAGCAGGTTATAATACAGTATAATGCTTTACTGAAAAGATATACAGTATACTATGGTTGTATCTTGAGGCAGCTCCTGAAATTAAAATTTCTAAAGACTCAAAGGAAAATATAAAACTTTGGTGTTACAGCAAAGTGCTTATAAATGTTATTGCCTGGTCTGTCAAAAAAGTGCTTAAAGCTCAGAGAAATTTATAAGGCTGGTTCAAGCTAAGCGACAAATAACTGAAAAATTAAATATCTTTAAATAATTTATGTTACAGTATTTCTAAAATTTGAACATCTAATAGTCATGTGCGATTTTTCAAAGTTAAAATTTTGGGAAATTATATTTTTAATTTGAATATGGTGAAGTGTTTTGTTACTAACGTATATGCCTTATATTTAAATTTCTAGAATAAGAATCTACAGATATTTTACATTTTGAGGTGTTACTAGATAGGAACGTGGTTTAAATCAGTGTTTTTCAGCAGGAATACTTTCGGCATTTTGGAGGAATCATTTCTCCTTGTGTAGTACTGTCCTATACATTGAAGGACATTTAGTATACTCAGCCTCTTTTTATATTTTTTATATTCATATAAAAAGTTGAATGCCTTCTTACAACTGTTTGACCCAATAACATTGAGGCTGCTTTTATTACGTATAAATGAAGACCAGTATGTATTTCTGATTTACTGTTTTTAAAAGCAGTAAATGATAGTTAAAACATTGCCCTCTAAATGCTAGTGTTTCTCCCCCTTCCAAGTTGGTGTGATAAAGAAAAATATCCCTTCACATTTCCAAATGTACCCCGTTGGGAGTTGACCATCTCCTTATTACATAATACTTTCGCTTTCTGTACATGTGTACAAAATTTTACTTTCTGAACTTAAGAGATTTGCCCTGAACTTTAATAAATAAGGCATCTCTCTTTTAAAAATTAGAATGCATGCTTAGATATGTATGGGAGGGGTTTCCAGCTGGCTTGGTGCAGGAGCGTATAATTTTGTTTACTGTAAATCTCAGCAAACATTTTCTCACACTAGGGACAGCAGCCACTTCACAATGTGGAAGATGCAATACTCAACCTGATCTTTTTTTTAACAGCTTTATTGAAGTGTATTTTACATATCACAGAATCCACCAATTTCAAGTTTACATTGATTTTTAGCAACTTTACAGAATGGTGTAATCATCACCATAAATCAGTTTTACAACATTTTTATCACCCCAGAAATATGTCTCGTGCCCATTTATAGTTAATCCCCATTTATTCCTTTACCTAGACTCTACTAATCTACTTTTATATAAATGGAATCATCAACATGTGACCATTCCCTTCTTAAAACATTTCTCTGTGGCTTCCCTATCGGACTGTTGTTTTTCACTCACCTCCTCAGTTAAGGGCTTGAATGTTCTATCAAGGGTTCTGTTCTCTCTCAGCCTAGGTGATTTCATTCTGACCTAAATGTGATGATTACCATATCTCTGTCACTAACCTAAATCTCTTTCCTGAGCTCCAGACACATATTGCCAACTACACTTTCAGGGTATGTCCACAGGCACCTCAGTCTCAACATCTCTGAAACTGAGCTCAATACCCGCTAATACAAGCCTAATGGGCCTGAATTTCACTTTTCAGGGAAGGTACCACCTTCCACTTTGTTCCCCAACTTGTAAAGTAGGGCAGCCATCATCCTTCATTCTTCTTTCCCTCACTTCCACATCCAATAAGTTACCAGCTCTGAAATTACCCTTTAAATACCATATACACTGAATACAGTCAACCTGAATTTAGGTAGTATAAGTATGCCATGTGGTTTGGGTCAAGAATCTGTAGAGATTCTAAGCAAGATCAGGCCTTAACAGGAAGTGTAGTAAATTTTCACCCATTTTAAGTTTTGAGATTCACAAGAATAAACTCAGCACACTTAGTAACAAGGTATCTTTAAGAAGTTTCAGAATTCTTTAATTTTATTATAATTTTATTTTTCTTTTTTTAAGTTTTTTTATAAAAGTTACACATAATTTAAAGAATCAACGGATTCTACAGTGTTTCTTTTTTTTTTCCTAAATAAATTTATTTATTTATTTTTGGCTGCCTTGGGTCTTTATTGCTATGCACGGACTTTCTCTAGTTGCTGCGAGTGGGGGCTACTCTTCATTGCGGTCCATGGGCTTCTCATTGCGGTTGGCTTCTCTTGTTGTGGAGCATGGGCTTCAGTAGTTGTGGATCGCAGGCTCTAGAGTGCACGCTCAGTAGTAGTGGTGCAAGGGCTTAGTTGCTCTGCGGCGTCTGGGATCTTCCCTGACCAGGGATCGAACCCGTGTCCCCTGCATTGGCAGGCGGATTCTTAACCCCTGCACCACCGGGGATGTCCCCCCTTTTTTAGGGGGGGGAAATTATTTATTTATGCTGCACCCAGTCTTAGTTGTGGCACATGGGATCTTCCTTGCCGCGTGTGGGCTTTTCGTTGCTACATGTGGGCTCCTTAGTTGCAGCATGTGGGCTCCTTAGTTGCAGCATGCAGGCTCCTTAGTTGCAGCATGTAGGATCTTTAGTTGTGGCACATGGGATCTTTAGTTGCAGCATGTGAGATCTAGTTCCCTGACCAGGGATCAAACCCAGGCCCACTGCATTGGAGGTGGAGTCTTAGCCACTGGACCACCAGGGAAGTCCCTACAATGTTTCTTAAGGCATGTAGCAATCTGTATTTCCCCTTATAATTTTTTTTTATTAAGGCTAAAACAGAGATTCTTTTGGCTTTTACCTCCCCACTCCCAGATACTCTAAGTAAAGTTTTCCATTTTCTGTAGAACAGAATAATAATTTACAGTTTTCTCACAAAACAAAATTGGTACTCGCATAACAAATTGAATGTCTATTTGCAGTGGTTTGACACAATTAGGTAGAGGCAGTTTCCTGTTCAGTAAGTAAATAAAAGAGTAATGTTTTATAACTTTACAAAAGAGTAAAGTTCCTTTCTATTTTATTTAGCAGCAAATTTTAGTTGGATAAAGAGCATTTTAAATTTTATATAAAATATTTGTTGACTTAGATTTTCAGGGTCCTCATCACAAAGACTGAGTGGACTTTGTGAAGAACATAGTGGGACATGGGATAGAATTAGAAATGAATTGTTAGACTTCAGTAGAAGCTAGCAAGAATGTCTTTTCTAAGCAGCTGTTAAGAAGCTAAGGAAAGGGGTTTTTCTTTCCATATAGGAGATGGCTTTCCCATTACTTCCTCTTCCCTTTTGAATTATTTTTGTTTGTTGTCCTAGGGAGATAATCATTTTTTGCTCTTAGTTCTGTCTCTCTATCTCTCCTCCAGATCTCATCCATTGGTGTTTATTCATATGAAATTTTTTCCTTAGTCATTTCTAAAAGCTTTACCTGAAGGATGTGCGGTTTCCCCTGAGGGAATTGGATTTAAATGAATAAGGGTGATGAATTCCTTTACAGGTGCGCAGAGGAACTCCAGAAATGTAATTCTTGATTATCCTTTCCTTCTCCATCCTAGTACTATTCCATCAAGAATCCAAAATAGTGGATTTAGTTTTCTGAGAATAGTGCTCTTTGACATCCTTATTTAATAATTTCTTGTCCTGTCCAGCTTAAATTCATTGCATAGTTTTGGTCTTAATTTGGGGATATCTTAGGGAATTGATGTTAAAATAAAAGGCCTGAAAAATAGACCAAAAAGGAAGAAGTTTAGGAGAAGCTGTTTATTTCATTGTGAGCCCAGTGATTGACAGCCTGCCTTTGGAAGCTTAGAGATCAAATAGAATTTCTGTCAACCAAGTAACAAATATTTGCAGAATGCCAGTGTGTGCCTAGTATTGTGTAGCACAGGATGTAATTACTGCCTTCCAGGAACTTCCTTAAATATAAGTTATCTTAAGAAGAAAATTTTTGCCAGAGACTTGTGGGGGTTTGTGGTCAACCAAGAATTTATTTTATTAGGATTTTAATATTTTTAGGAATATTTTCAGGATAGATATAACTTGGAGCCAAAAATTATGTTTCATTGCTTGCTCTGTGATGTCATAGTTGCACCAAGTAAGAATTAGAACATAGATTTGAAATTCTTACTCAATTTCAGATTGAATAAAGGTATCCTGCAGCAGATATTTTTAGAATGGAGGATCAACTGAAGGGCCCAGGTTCTCATGCAGAAACTGATGTTGGGATATTGACTTTAAAACTTTGAATTTTTCACTCTGAATTATTTTTCTGTTCTGAAATGCAAGTTTAAGCTGTCATCAGTGGATTAAATCAATTTTTATATATATAATAAGAATACAACTTCTGATGTCAGAGACAACTTAAATGATCCCTCTATTAATAGGAAGTGGATATTTTTCACAGATGTTAACTATTGAGTTGGTGATTATACTATCAGAATTGTCAGATGGCTTTAGATGGGTATGGCTCTAATTTTTATGGGAGAAAGGTTTGAAAAAATGTGTTTTTCTCTTTTCACCGTACTTAAAATTTAAAGCATTGTAACGGCAGAGGATGGGATTAATGATTAGCTCCTCCCAAGTCATAGTATGATTTAACTGGTAGAATAGGGATAGGAATTAACAATTTCATAGTCTTAGTCAGTTGCTTTCCTCACCATACAAAAAGAAAGCTAAATGTGAAAAAACTGTTTTGAATTTTGTCATTAATGGAAACTGTAGCCTTAAGCCAATACACAGATATAAGACACTTTTGTTGTGTCTGATCTATTTTGGTGGCAATTAATTATGTAAGTTAGATCTACTTAATCTTAAATTCTAAGGCAAAAGTGATCAGTCATCTTTGGAAAAAGGATCTGCTATTCATTATTTCTATTTTTTTTCCTGAGATTTTTAGAGAGGGTGTATAATTATATTAAATAAGCTATTGGTGGAACAGGGAAAAGGTTGCAGAGATAACTTACATTTTTAGGAATTTTTTTGTTACTTTTTTAAAAACTTTATTTATTTATTCATTCATTCATTCATTCATTTATTTATTTATTTATGGCTGTGTTGGGTCTTAGTTCTGCCCGCAGGCTTTCTCTAGTTGCGGCGAGTTAGGGCTACTCTTCATTGCGGTGCGCGGTCTTCTCATTGTGGTGGCTTCTCTTGTTGTGGAGCATGTGCTCTAGGCATGCGGGCTTCAGTAGTTGGGGCACGTGGGCTCCAGTAGTTGGGGCTCACAGGCTTAGTTGCTCTGCGGCATGTGGGATTTTCCCGAACCAGGGCCCAAACCTGTGTCCCCTGCTTTGGCAGGTGGATTCTCAACCACTGCGCCACCTGGGAAGCCCTTCGTTACTGGTTTTTTTTTTTTTTTGCGGTACGCGGGCCTCTTACTGTTGTGGCTTCTCCCGTTGCGGAGCACAGGCTCCGGATGCGCAGGCCCAGCGGCCATGGCTCACGGGCCTAGACGCTCCGCGGCATGTGGGATCTTCCTGGACCGGGGCATGCACCCGTGTCCCCTGCATCGGCAGGCAGACTCTCAGCCACTGCGCCACCAGGGAAGCCCTGTTACTGTTTTTAATTGAGGTACTACCACCTCCAAGGGGCCCAGGGAGCAAAATAAAACCAGAAAAACTTAGGAATTTTTTTTTATTGACCTGTAGTTGATTTACAATTTTGTGTTAATTTCTGCTGTACAGCAAAGTGATTGAGTTATACACACACACACACACACACACGCACACACACATTCTTTTTTATATTCTTTTCCATTATGGTTTATCACAGGATATTGAATATAGTTCCCTGTGCTATACAGTAGTACTTTGTTTATCCATTCTATATATAATAGTTTGCATCTGCTAACCGCAAACCCCCAATCCATCCCTCCCCCACCCCACTCCCCCTTAGCAACCACAAGTCTGTTCTCTATGTCCGTGAGTCTGTTTCTATTTTTTAGATAAGTTCATTTGTGTCATATTTTAGATTCCACATATAAGTGATATTATATGGTATTTGTCTTTCTCTTTCTGCTTACTTCACTTAGTATGATAATCTCTAGGTCCATCCATGTTGCTGCAAATGGCATTATTTCATTCTTTTTTATGGCTGAGTAGTAGTCCATTGTATTACGTACCACATCTCCTTTGTCAGTTCATCTGTTGATGGACATTTAGGTTGTTTCCATGTTTTGGTTATTGTGAATAGTGCTGCTATGAACATAGCGGTGCATGTATCTTTTCAAATTATATTTTTGTCTGGATATATGGCCAGGAGTGGGATTGCTGGATCATATGGCAACTCTGTTTTTAGTTTTTTGAGGGACTTCCATACTGTTTTCCATAGTGGCTACTCCAACTTACATTCCCACCAACAGTGTAGGAGGGTTCTCTTTTCTCCACAGCCTTTCCAGCATTTGTTATTTGTAGACTTTTTAATAATGGCCTTTTTTTTTTTTTTTTTGGTGGTACACGGGCCTCTCACTGTTGTGGCCTCTCCCGTTGCAGAGCACAGGCTCCGGACGTGCAGGCTCAGCGGCCATGGCTCAGGGGCCCAGCCGCTCCGCGGCATGTGGGATCTTCCCAGACCAGGGCACAAACCCGTGTCCCCTGCATTGGCAGGCGGACTCTCAACCACTGCGCCACCAGGGAAGCCCAATAATGGCCATTTTGATCAGTGTGAGGTGGTACCTCACTGTAGTTTTGATTTGCATTTCACTAATAATTAGTGATGTTGAGCATCTTTTCATGTGCCTATTGGCCATCTCTATGTCTTCCTTGGAAAAATGTCTGTTTCGGTCTTCTGCCCATTATTCGATTGGGTTGTTTTTTTTTGTATTGAGTTGTATGAGCTGTCAGAAAAACTTAGGAATTTTTAGTGCCACCAAAATGAACTTATAAGAGACTCTTTTAAACCAGGGAACTCGATTTCCAATTCCTATGCACTGTTTCTTTGTTTCGGAAGCAGGAACAATTTAGTAACCAGTCTAATAAATTACTTGGTAAGTCATGGATGTTGAGATCATTTATTCAGTGTCAAGCCTTTTGGAAAGGGAATATTAATACCTTCACTTATCTTTCTTTTCAAACTTCATTAACTGGCTGTTAGACCAAAACTATCCCATATTATTTTGTGTTTTAAAATGTGTATTTGGTATTCACAATGTACTATGATGTAAAATAAACTCTTCTATACCTGAAAAAAGAAATGTGTATTTGGTAATTTTGAGATGAAGTTTAAAAATTAAAATTCTGGCTAAAGGTTTTTAGTAAGTTACTTAATTAGATGATACTAAGATATCTCGTATGAATTATGTCCTAAATTTTTCTTTTAAAATCTGTCATGAATCACATATTGGCTTATATATATGCTTCTGAATTCTTTATGTTAATGGTATAACTAGCCACCAACATTCATAATGTTGTAAGATTCTTAACCAGACAGATGACTCAGAGTAGACATAAAGGTGTGTACAGTACAGCTTACAATTGAAGTGTGTATTTAATTTAAAAAAAAATTTTTTTTTAAGTCTTTATTGAATTTGTTACAATACTGCTTCTGTTTTATGTTTTGGGTTTTTTGGCCGCAAGGCACGTGGGATCTTAGCTCCCCAACCAGGGACCGAACCCACACTCCCTGCATTGGAAGGCGAAGTCTTAACCACTGGACAGCCAGGGAAGTCCCCGAGTGTGTATTTTAAATAAGTCCTAGAATGTTGCATTTTATGGATTTTATTTAGTCCGTATTACAGAGAGAAGTCTCAGGTAAATGCTTGAATCTTTTCTTCTTGCATACTGAGGTGAAAATAAGGATCATAGAGAGTCTAGGTAAAAGGTTAAAAATATTCCTTGGCACCAAAAGCAAGAGAGAAAGCAATCCAAAATTGACTTTCTACTGTTCCCCTCTCCCCAGTCTTTTTTTTTCTTTCTTCTGAAGCTGAAACAAAAATATGTTTGGGGTTATTAGATATTAAGTCCTGCTTCTGAATAGGTATAGTTATGCCCTGCCTAATGCAGAGAGATTTTCCCCATTCGAGTTCTGTGATGTGGATTATTTAGTAAGATTTCAGTTGGGAAAATGCTTGTGTGCTTTCTGTGGCTCACTTATGTTACTTGTTCTGTCCTCTTTCTGTAGTCCATGAGGCATTTCATTTGTATCACATGTCAGAATTTAAAATATTATGTTTGAAATAGTGAACTTTCCTCCAGTCATAGATCCTTATCTTCTATATTTCTGGTGTAGACTAAAGATTCAGAGACCCTAAATCAAAGGCTTCTATTTTAGACATTAGATTTCCCAGTACTCTTCTGAAGAATAATAACTGTGATGATCAGAATTTTAAAGATACTGTTGTAAGGTCTGAGTGTATTTGAAAGAATTATGGTAGTGTAACCCTAGACCACTTTTGCACTGCTTTGTACGATCTGTTCGCAGGTGGCTGTCAGGTGATCTAAAGTAACAAACCCAGACAGATGCATGGCATTGACTGAATTGTCAAAGACATCAGTCTTGCTTATTAAAATTGACAGTTGGTGACAAGCAGCATTCACTTTCACAAAATGAATCAACTGGAGTTTGATGTGATGAGAGAAGTGCATTGATTGCCAGCAGTGGGCTAGAAACATTTACCAAGTAAAATTTAGAAAAGCGATTTTAGATGACTAAGAACCTTGGTTTGTTTGCATATTTAAAGATACTTGCATCTAAACAGTTGGACTTAAATACAACCAAATACAGAGGTTGTTTGGATCCTTAAAACAGTTGAGTGAACAAAATCAAAACTATTTAACTTCTGATGTTTACTTAGAAACAAAAACCTAAATGAAGTTCAAAACAGATATCTAACCTGGATTTGTGTATGGATATTAGATTGAGAGATTAGAGTGAGGAGCAAGACAAATTCCACACACATTTGTGCTGAGCAAACTTGGTGAAGTGATTTACAGACTGTTCTTTCCATTAGGATAAGATTTTTCTACCTTAATTTCCTAAATTAATGTATTCCTTTAGTCTAGTTTATCCTAATGTAATTGAACTACGTAAACTGAAGTTGCCTTCCTACGGCTAAGAATCTATGTATCTTAGATTTAAAAAGAAAACCTCTGTTTTTTTTCCTTATTTTTGAAATTGGTTTATTTTGGGGTTGGGGCAGTACAAAATTAACTCTTCTAGAAGTATACTATAATAATAATAAATGTTATTATTTTTATAGATAATATTTATTGTATATTTACAATGAGCGCTGTGCTAGGTGCTTTATGTGTTTTGCTCTACTTATCGCTACATGTGTAATAAATACTCTTACTATCCTCATTTATAGGTAAGGAAATTTAGGCTTACAAAAGTTAAATAATTTGTCCAGGGTTACACAGCTAGTACCTGGAAGAGCCCAAATTGATCTGATCCCAGGTATGTCTCTCCAAAGTCTATGCTGCATAGCCAGTTCTACAGACTATACAGTAATGAGTGCTCCACAATACCTGGAAGTGTCCTTTGTTTCCATTATTGGAAGTAAATATTTTTTTACTGGAGAAGTAATGCATATTTAAACCACTGACAAACTTACAGTGTTTTAAAACAATAATTCTAAAAGGGGGCTTCCCTGGTGGCGCAGTGGTTGAGAGGCTGCCTGGCGATGCAGGGGACACGGGTTCATGCCTCGGTCCAGGAAGATCCCACATGCCGCGGAGCGGCTGGGCCCGTGAGCCATGGCCGCTGAGCCTGCGCGTCCGGAGCCTGTGCTCCGTAACGGGAGAGGCCACAACAGTGAGGCCCGCGTACGGCAAAAAATAATAATAATAAAAATAATAATTCTAAAAGGATCTGTGATTGTTCTGCCTATCTCCTTTCACCTCTCCCAGTTATTTCTATAACAGTATTTCTCCTTCCTCAAAAAGGTAAATTATCTGTTTTTCTTTTTGGCGGTACGCGGGCCTCTCACTGTTGTGGCCTCTCCCATTGCGGAGCACAGGCTCCGGATGCGCAGGCTCAGTGGCCATGGCTCACGGGCCCAGCCACTCCGCGGCATGTGGGATCTTCCCGGACCGGGGCACGAACCCGTGTCCCCTGCATCGGCAGGCGGACTCTCAACCACTGCGCCACCAGGGAAGCCCTAATTATCTGTTTTTATAGAATCATATTAGATAGCCAATTGGAGTCAAACTGTCTTGCTTTTTATTCAGTTTCCTACCTATTGTAACTGAAGTGTGGGGAATTATTATATATTCAGGTCATATAGTGATCATTGGCTCAACTGAACTTACCAGCAAAAGGATCCTCCTGGTTTTTTGTTCTTTGCACTTTCGTTTCAAATCAATTTTATAATAGAAAATTACCACTTTAAAAGGCAAAGATGTGATTTAGAGATTATGGATAATTCTTACTAAATATTGCATCTTTATTAATGTTTATATTAATTTATCAATATTTCCCAGAGTAAGTGTTTAATTCTATCATTTCAGCCTTTATAGTTTGATATAATGGTAATTATTAACATACAATTAATGTACCTTTGTTCTACCGAATATAGAATGATATTATCTAAGCAAGAAGAAATATGGAAAACTTTTGAAGATTTCTCTAGATTTTTTTTTTTATTCTCTAGATTTTATGTACATTACTGATGTTGTTAACCCCAGAAGATTGTTTTTAAAATATATCAATTAAGTTTTTCCCTGTTCAGCCCTAAATGCCTTTGAACTGGATGTTGAAGGATCTATTGGCATAGAACCTGATGAACTCCTCCAAATTTCACCAATTTGTTAATAAAGCAAAGCTGAATTTATTAGAACTTACTACAGTAAAGGAGAATACCACTTTGACAGGAAGAAGTAAAAAAATGAGATATTTAAATGGCTTTGACGTCAAGTGGCTTTAATGGGATTTTTGTTTTTTGGCCGTGCTGAGCGGCTTGTAGGATCTCAGTTTGTTGCAACACACAGGCTCAGTATTTGCGGCATGCGGGCTTAGTTGCCCCGCAGCATGTGGGATCTTAGTTCCCCGACCAGGGATTGAACCCATGTCCCCTGCATTGGAAGGGGGACATTGAATTCTTAACCACTGGACTACCAGGGAAGTCCCTGTTCAATAGTGATTTCTTTTGCCCTTTCAGTTTCTCCATGTGACTCCCTTTTGAGAGGAGACTATTTATGTGATAACTCTTTGCTGTTCCTCTACCACTTTTCAAGCCCATTTAAGCATCCACTGGTGTTAAGGTATCAGGTACTCTTCTTCCCCCATTCCAACTTACCATACTCAACTGTTCTTTTTTTGGCTGCATTGGGTCTTCGTTGCTGCACGCAGGCTTTCTCTAGTTGTGGCGAGCAGGGGCTACTCTTCGTTGCTGTGCGCGGGCTTCTTACTGCGGTGGCTTCTCTCGTTGCAGAGCACGGGCTCTAGGCGCACAGGCTTCAGTAGTTGTGGCATGCAGCCTCAGTAGTTGTGGCTCACGGACTCTAGAGTTCAGGCTCAGTTGTTGTGGCACACCCGCTTAGTTGCTCCACGGCATGTGGGATCTTCCTAGACCATGGCTTGAACCCGTGTCCCTTGCATTGGCAGGCGGATTCTTAACCACTGCGCCACCAGGGAAGACCTACTCAAATGTTCTTCATTGGGACTTCCCTGGTGGTCAAGACTTCGTGCTCCCGATGCAGGGGGCCCGGGTTCAATCCCTGGTCGGGGAACTAGATCCCACATGCATGCTGCAACTAAGAGTCCATATACCACAACTATGAAGTCCGCATGCTGCAACTAAAGATCCCTCACGCTGCAATGAAGATCCTGCATGCCGCAACTAAGACCCGGTACAGCCTAAATAAATAAATAAATAAGTAAAATATTATTATTTTTTAAAAGTTCTTCATCTCTCTCATCTAACTGAATTTTTATCTCCTGTGCATTCCTGCTTCAAAACTTGCATATCCTTCAGAATTATGCAATGTAGTTGCAGACTTAATTCAGATAGAAGGCCAGTCCCTGAATCACAGCTGTTCTCTTAAGCAGCACCAATCATCTGAAATGGGTTATACAGAAAGGGTTCTGTACAGTCTGGCAATTCAGCCCTATTGGCTTCTTCTCATCAGGCCAGTAAAAGTAAACAGTGCACTCACCACTAGTCAGTATGGAAGAAATGTGGTATTTTTAGACTTGGGTATGGAGCATGAGAAATTATATTTAATTTCACGACTTTTTTTGCATCCTGTAATCTTATATCCATTTTTTGGTTTTATCTTTTCACAATTATTGAAGTAGCATAGTTGGATTGGAGGTAATGAGCTACATTGATAGAATCATTCCAGATTTACTGGGTATAAACATTAATAGTATTGTCAGATGTCTGGAAATTTTGTCTCTATTTTAGTCTCCTTTCCCACTTTGCATTTGGCTGTAGTAGCCACTGTTTTGACACATTTGTACCTATATTCAGCTGTTCCAAATCATCTGAGATGGCAAATAAAGAGTATAAGAGGTACCGTATTAAAATTGACATTCTGTTCCTTTTCTTTCCCTTCTAGTTTTATTGAGATATAATTGACATACAGCATTGTGTAAGTTTAAGGTATACAGCATAATGATTTGATTTACATACATCATGAAGTGATTATCACAAAAGTTTAGTGAATATCTATCATCTCTTAGAAGTACAAAATTAAATAAATAGAAAAATTTTTTTTCTTGTGATGATAATCTTAGGATTTACTCTCAACAACTTTCATGTATAACATAGAGCAGCGTTAATTATATTTATCATGTTGTACATTACATCCCTAGTACTTATTTATTTTATAACTGAAAGTTTGTACTTTTTGATTGCCTTTGTCCAATTCCTCTTACCCTCCCCACCCCCTGCCCTTCTTCTCTGGTAACCACAAATCTGATGTCTTGGGCTTCCCTGGTGGCGCAGTGGTTGAGAGTCCGCCTGCTGATGCAGGGGACACGGGTTCGTGCCCCGGTCCGGGAAGATCCCACATGCCGCGGAGCGGCTGGGCCCGTGAGCCATGGCCACTGAGCCTGCGCATCCGGAGCCTGTGCTCCGTAACGGGAGAGGCCACAACAGTGAGAGGCCCGTGTACTGCACAAAAAAAAAAAAAAAAAAAAAAAAAAACTGATGTCTTTTTCTATGAGTTTGTTTGTTTATTTGTTTGTTCTTGAAATATAATTGACCTACAACACTATGTTAGCTCCTGTTATACAACATAGTGATTCATTGTTTCTCCCCATTCCAAAATGATCACCATGATAAGTCCAGTTGCATATGTCACCATACAGAGATATTATGTGGTTAGTGACTATATCCCCCACACTGTACATTTCATACCCATGACATTTATTTTGCAATTGGAAGTTTATACCTCTTAATACCCCTCTCCTATTTCTTACTTCCCCCTACCCTCCTTCTCCCTGGCAGACATCTGTTTCTTCTCTGTATCTGTAACTCTGTTTATGTTTTGTTATGTTTGTTCATTTGTGTTTTTTTTTTAGAATCCACATATAAGTGATATCATACAGTGTTTGTCTCTCTCTGTCTGATTTATTTCACTTAGCATAATACCCTCTGGGTTCATCCATGTTGTTGCAAATGACAAGATTTCATTCTTTTTTATGTCTGAGTAATATTCCATTGTGTGTGTGTGTGTGTGTGTGTGTGTGTGTGTGTGTGTGTGTGTGTGTGTGTACCATATCTTCTTTATCCATTCGTCTGTTGATGGGCACTTAGGCTGCTTCCATATATTTGTTATTGTAAATAATGCTGCTGCAGTGAGCATAGGGGTGCTTATATCTTTTCAAATTAGTGTTTTTGTTTTCCTCAGGTAAATACCCAGGAGGAGAATTGCTGAATCGTATGGTAGTTCTATTTGTAAATTTTTGAAGAATCTCTGTACTGTTTCCATAGCTGTTGCATCAGTTTACAATTCCACCAACAGTATATGAGGATGACATTCTTCTCATAATTCCTATAATGCTCTTCAGAGAATTTTGTTTTCATCTCTCATTTTAAAACTCCCATGTAACAGTTGACCACACTGGGAAAACTAGGCCAAAAATTGTTAATGTGCTTTTCTTAGAGTAGAACTACCAATGTAGGACTTTTTTTTTTAATACACATTTATTCTTTCATTCATTCATTCATTCATTTTATTTTTGTCTGTGCTGGGTCTTCGTTGCTGTGCGCAGCCTTTCTCTAGTTGCGGCAAGCAGGGGCTGCTCTTCGTTGTGGTGCGCAGGCTTCTCATTGCGGTGGCTTCTCTTGTTGTGGAGCGTGGGCTCTAGGCGTGCAGGCTTCAGTAGTTGCAGCACACAGTCTCAGTAGTTGCGGCCCGTGGGCTCTAGGGCACGTGGGCTTCAGTAGTTGTGGCTTGCCGGCTCTAGAGCGCAGGCTCAGTAGTTGTGTCGCATGGGCTTAGTTGCTCTGTGGCATGTGGGATCTTCCTGAACCAGGGCTCGAACCCATGTCCCCTGCATTGGCAGCAGATTCTTAACCACTGCCCCACCAGGGAAGTCCCCTGTAGGACTCTTAAAAGGGCCAGATTTCCACTTGCCATGTCCCAGAAGATGTTGATATTCCATATTTCCTCCCCACCACTACCCTCTTTGGAATAGACAGTGGAAGAGAAAAAAAGAGAAAAATACGGACTGAGGAGGGTATATCATTAAATTTCCTCGGTGCCCCAACCATGAATATGTATTCCAGATATTTTCAAAGGTGTCTATGTTTATGTCTTAAAATGGAATTATCTTTGATTTTTCTTCTTTTTTCTTCTTTTTTGCATGTGGTACATAATTCAAAAAATGCAAAAGGGTATATAGTGAAAGTCAGTATTTTTATGTGTCCTTTCAGAGATAGTATATACAAGTACAATCAAATATGTATGTCATTTATTTTGAATTCTTATTCTTCTGCATGAATTATGGACTACTAGAAAGCAGTAATGTTGCTTTTGATGTTTATTTGATTAGATTATGTGCAGAGACTGAAGGGCCAGTATTATCTTATATTTGAAAGGCCCTGTATAATTTTCAAAGGCCTTTTAAATAATTCTACTCTGAACAGCCCTGTGAAGTACGTAAAGCAGGATTTATCTGTTTTGTAGACATGAAATTTGAAGCCTGAAGAATTATGTGACTTGATCAAGGCTTGTTATGCAATCAATATACAATGGAACTGGAATCAGAACTTAAGGTTTTTGGCTCCTAATCCAGAATTCTTTCTACCATGTTTCCTCTCAAACACGATGAAATGAGGGGATCTACTATATGGTGTCTGTTTTTATGAGGTATGAAAAATACTGTGAGTAGCTATTTCAGAAGAATTTTGGTGCTATATTTTTGTAGTGTTGGCATAGTAGTAGTAGTCATTGCAGCCTCACAGTTCAGAGGAAGTATGTCCTTTTTGATGAATTGTCTGCAAAATAGTTTATAAATATTAGGCGCTTTAGACTGAATGATAATGCTCTAGGTGCCACTCTTGTAACATGGGCACCAAAACTGACTTTATCCAGGAAACTGGGCAATGAAAAACAAGGTCTTTTATCTCTTTACATCGGTGTGCCCATCATGGCTGGAAGCCACGTTGATAGACCTGTCCAAGATTCTTTCCCTTGAAGGTTAAAGGGGAATCTGGCCAAGCATTTGATAGAATGCCTGACTCTTTTTTCTTCCCCACCCTCCCCAAATTAGGACTAAATTGGATTCTGAATTTCTAAGTTGTCTCCTAGGGAGAAAAAAAAGAGTTGGTAGGAGGTAACGTTTTTCTCTTTGCTGATAGTAGGCTCTCATGAGGATGATTTAGTTCGAGAAAAACTCATTCATTCACGATGGTGAAGTGAGGCAGAGTCCTTGCAAGGCCATAATTGGATTTTAAAGCACTTGTCATTACAAAACCATCCCTGTATTTCTTCAACGTTAGGCAGTCCCAAATGGAAGGTTGATGAAAACGTTGAATGAGCTCTGTATGTGAAAGAAATATCTCTAAACATTCTTTTGAGGATGACCTGTCTCCTACAGTTTATAGGTACCTTTATTTCTGATTCATAATAGAAAAATGGGGGGGGGATGGGGAAAAACTTCACAATATTTATTTATATTTTTTTATTTTTTGTGGTACGCGGGCCTCTCACCGCTTGTGGCCTCTCCCGTTGCGGAGCACAGGCTCCGGACTCGCAGGCTCCGGACGCGCAGGCTCAGCGGCCATGGCTCACGGGCCCAGCCGCTCCGCGGCACATGGAATCTTCCTGGTCCGGGGCACAAACCCGTGTCCCCTGCATCGGCAGGCGGACTCTCAACCACTGCGCCACCGGGGAGGCCCACAATATTTCTTATAGTACAGAAAATTACTTGGATTTGTAATTTACTTTTTTTTTTTTTTTTTTTTTTTGCGGTACGCGGGCCTCTCACTGTTGTGGCCTCTCACAGGCTCTGGACACTCAGGCTCAGCGGCCATGGCTCACGGGCCTAGCCGCTTTGCGGCATGTGGGATCTTCCCGGACCGGGGCACGAACCCGTGTCCCCTGCATTGGCAGGCGGACTCAACCACTGCGCCACCAGGGAAGCCCTGTAATTTACATTTCTTAATAAACTTTAAGATTTGTAAAATGATAATCCAATGTGTATCCTTTGGGCCATAATGTAATGATGCAGTTTTTGTTCAGTAACTAGATTACTATATCCTTATTTGTCATTACCTGCTCTGGGCACAGAAGATGATAAATTTTATTAATTTTGAGTGTTTCCATTTGGTCATTTGAACAAGTTTTAGTGTTTTCTTAGGCAAAAATAAGATGTAATTTGACTTCTCAAAGTGAATTTTGGGGCATAGCATCTTCATGGATATGGATCATTCAGTCAATGAGTCAAGAGTTGCTCGGTCTTGGTGTGTGAGCTGCTAAGTCCAGTAATTAGCCAGGTTGTTGTGCTTTCATATTTTTAAAATAGAGCTAAAACCTCATTGAAGGTGAATGAATTAGTACTTGACAAAGCTGCAAGTCTTGCCAGTATTTTTCATCTATGAGTAAGTGTGTTACCTGAACCAGAGCAGAACCGTTTGCTAATTCCTACTATAATATAGATATAGATATAGATATGGATATATATATATATATATATATATAACTAGAATTAAAGGCCATTGAGGATATTTTTCATTTTAAAGGTATAAGACAAGTAAGTCTTGACCTCATCATAGTCCTCTGACTGTCCAAGAACCAGGGTTAAATGGGCCCTAATTTGTGTGTGGGGGGTCTTGCCTATTTATCTTTTATCCCTTTAAATTGTATCATGTTCCTATAGAAGTAACATTGAGTAACATTCTTGGTGTTGAGTTTTTGGGCTGTTTCTCTGAACTACACCTAAAGTAGTGCCCTGATCAGTTGTCTGCTCCAACACCTCCGACCTGGGGAGGAATATGATGATGGTGAGAAGCCCCTTGATGTCTGTTACTCTTCGTGTTGCCAGATGGTCCTGGTACTGGACTGTCAGAGAAATTACCCATGAGTCCCCAGGATTGGTCTATGTAATTGATGCTGCCAAACACAGTCACAAATTTTGTAACACAAGTTGAAGATACTATGTATCTTTGGAGGCCTGAAGGTGTGGAAGGACAGCACAGGAAGAAGTGTACGAAGTGTAGACTGCCACTCTTCTGCCAGTCCCAGCTGAAGAATGCTCCCATGACCTCCATTGTGGATGGAGCAGTAGTCAAGTTTGGCCAGGGTTTTGGGAAAATGAAATACATACCCAGAAACAAGAGCCTCCTAAGAAGGTGATAATGACCAAATGGACTAAAGACATGGGCACGTTCAGCTCTGTCACTGTGTCTGCTATTGATGAAGAGGAAGAGAAGACTGAGGCTAGGGAAGTTGCTGACTTGTGTGCACAGAATGCCAAAGTGATTGAAAAACAGTTGGAACGCAAAGTCCTGAGCAACAGGCAGTTGCAAGAGCTAGCTGAACTAGAAGCCAAGAAAGCAAACATGAAAGGGACTTTGACTAACTATCAGTTCAAATGATCAGGACCTTTCTCTGAACCCAGCTGGAAGCAAACATTTAGATCAAGAGGAAAAAGAGCTTTTCTTAGACTACACGGACTGGTTCCTACCTTTATGCCCCAGCAGAAGGCTTTATGTTGTTTCCCTTTGATTCTCCTAGATTCAGTGAGGTCTGTGAGTCCATATGATCTGCTTTCTAGAAATGGATTTTTCTGAATCTTTCTGTATATAGGTCTTCTGTACTATTTTTTGCCCCTATGATGTACACTTCTTGAGCTGTGTAAAAACTATGAATAGGGGCTTCCCTGGTGGCACAGTGGTTGAGAGTCCGCCTGCCAATGCAGGAGACACGGGTTCATGCCCAGGTCTGGGAGGATCCCACATGCCGCGGAGCGGCTAGGCCCATGAGCCATGGCCGCTGAGCCTGCGTGTCCAGAGCCTGTGCTCCGCAACGGGAGAGGCCCCAACAGTGAGAGGCCCGCATACCGCCAAAAAAAAAAAAACTATGAATAGGTCAGTGCTTGAGTGTCTCCAGTTTCTAAAGTAGCTGTTCTTATTCCTTCTTCAAAGTTAATAAAATGTTTAAAGATTATTAAAAAGTAATTATACATTATTTACCTGTTGTTAACCCCACCACCCATTGGGGGAGCACAGAGGTAAATAACAGTAAATTGAAGCACCACTCTCTGCACTGAGTTTACCATAACATATTAATATGGACGATGGCAAACCACTGTTAGACCAATGTTGGGATTTTATTAAAATTTTGTAGTTATCTCACTGTGTATTAGAGGATGCCAAATATGTAAGCCTAGGAATGGTCACCACAGAGTTCCTCACTTTCTTGCTCAGGTCTCTGCCCTCTGTACAGAATATACCTTTCAAACTCCTCCACACCTAGTGTTCACAGCCCCCCTCTCATCTGCCTCAACCTAGACACAGTATTACATCACCAAATCACAACCTCCTTTTAAGGCTGAACTCAATTGTTCCCTCTTCCATTAGGCGCTCTCTGATTCTATCATCCTAACTCATGAGGGGTGGTGGTACTTCTTTCGTTCTTTAAGATATCAGCTCCTTCAACTCCACATTCAACTTTGTGTGATCGTTAGGTACAGACTCATGTTTTACCTCCTCTACCACAGTAATTTACTTGAGAGCCAGCATCTGTAACTCTGTTTCATACCTTTACTTTTTATTTCGCACTGAACCTGTACGTAAATCCTTTCTGAAAAGATGGATGAATGTTAAAGAATCATACAAAAGCAAAACTCTTTAGTGAATCAGAGCACAGTTGGAGGTCATGAAGCTTATGTTTATCACTGTTCTTTTGGAAAAACAGTACTTAGCAGCTATCCTGGGTACAAATAAAAATTAATTATGGGGGACTTCCCTAGTGGTGCAGTGGTTAAGTATCCACCTGCCAGTGTAGGGGACATGGATTCAAGGCCTGGTCTGGGAAGATCCCACATGCTGCGGAGCAACTAAGCCCGTGCACCACAACTACTGAGCCTATGCTCTAGAGCCCATGAGCCACAGCTACTGAAGCCTGCGCGCCTACAGCCCATGCTCCACAACAAGAGAAGCCACCGCAATAAGCCTCTGCACCGGAATGAAGAGTAGCCCCCGCTTGCCGCAACTAGAGAAAGCCCGCACGCAGCAATGAAGACCCAATGCAGCCAAAAATAAATAAATAAATAAATTTATTAAAAAATTAATTCTGACTCAGCCAGAATAAGGCACTAAAGGAACTTAGTTATGAATCTGACTGAGGGTTAATATTCAGTTTACACTTGCTCAGGGGAAGTTTACCCAGACTAAATGACTGAGTTTGTCTAATCATTACCAACTATATTATTTTCAGTGTGCTTTTTTGGTGGGCAAGAGTGAAGTGGTTTGGGCCAAGTTAATAAATGAATTGCTTATATGATTGGAAGTTTACGGGGTTTTTAATGTATAAACTCCCAGAAGAAGAATTTACTTACTACTGTAGCAGAATGTTTCTAATCAGAAGGAGGCATCGCGCTGTTGCTCAGCCTTCAGATTTTTGCAAGGCCGTGAAATGAAAGCACCAATGCTACTGATTTCTTGTTTTGTTTTGTTTTTTTGTTTTCTCTTAGTGATTAATAAACAGAGTCTCTTGCCACTTAATTTAGTATCAGGTGTGATCTGGTGGGTAGTTCAACTTCAGTGGATGTGACTATAGAATGTTTCATATTTTAGACACAGTCTAATTCCCAAGATTTCTGTTTCAGAAACTGGGACAACTTCCAAGTTAGTTTTGTGAATCCTTTAATTTCTCCTGCCAGACTCATTAACTCAGCCTGTTCGCCTTTGGGGAAATCGTAGTTCCAGACTTCTACTCTTTGTAAAAATCATCCTCTTAAGTGAGTATGATGGTTGAATTAATTGAGAGCATTGAGACTCAAGCTTTTCAGCAGTATATTCTGAAACCTGTTTGTTGTGACTTTGACCAACAGAGAATGATTAAGATGAAGTAGTAGGAAACCATAATCATAATACAAAAATTACCTGCATTAAAAGGTGTGGAATTCAACAAATACTCTATTTTTGTGTTCCACATCTCAGCTTTTATAGACTCAGAAAGCTGGAAAGAATCTCGACCATCTTAGACCCGTGTTTTTTTTTTTTTAAACCATAGTGTGCATTTATTTTAAAAAATCCAAATATAAGTGGACCCATATAGTTCAAACCCATGTTGTTCAAGGGTCAACTGTACTTCAGTGCATTGTTGGCTTTGATTATTATTCTGAAGACTGCCATAGTATTGTCTTGAAGGTTGTCCAGTGTTCTTTTGTTTTTAACTTTTTATTTTATATTGGAGTATAGTTGATTAACAATGTTATGTTAGTTTTAGGTGTACAGCAAAGTGATTCAGTTATACATATACACGTATCTGTGCTTTTTCAAAGTCTTTTCCCATTTATGTTGTTACGTAATATTGAGCAGAGTTCCCTGTGCTATACAAGAGGTCCTTGTTAGTTATCCATTTTTTTATTTTTATTTTTACTTATTTATTTATGTATTTATTTATGGCTGGGATGGGTCTTTGTTGCTGCATGCGGGCTTTCTCTAGTTGCAGCGAGCGGGGGCTACTCTTCCTTGTGTGCGGGCTTCTCATTGCGGTGGTTTCTCTTGTTGTGGAGCACGGGCTCTAGGTGTCCGGGCTTCGGTAGTTGTAGCACACGGGCTTCAGTAGTTGTTGCTTGCGGGTTCTAGAACACAGGCTCAGGAGTTGTGGCGCACGGGCTTGGTTGCTCTGTGACATGTGGGATCTTCCTGGACCAGGACTCGAACCTGTGTCCCCTGCATTAGCAGGTGGATTGTTAACCACTGCACCACCAGGGAAATCCCTGGTTACCCATTTTAAATATAGCAGTGTGTACATGTCAATCCCAAACTCCCTAACTATCCCTCTCCCTATCCCCCCCAGTAACCATAAATTTGTTCTCTAAGTTTGTGAGTCTGTATCTGTTTTGTATCTCTGTTTTGCGTCTTTTTTTTAGATTCTGCATATAAGCAATATCATGCTATATCTGTCTTTCTGACTTGCTTATGGATCTTTTTGAGATTATGATGACAGCTGTGGATTCTCAGGAAAATATACTTGTACACAGAAGTTTGTATTCAGTTTCAGGACAGTCTCACTCCTAAGTCTGTCATGGATCCTAGGTGGTGAAATCCCTGTTATAGTCCAAAGCCTGTCCTTGGGGGGCTAGAGAAGTGACCCATCTAAAATCACAGAGCTTCTAGGGACTTCTCTGGTGGTCCAGTGGTAAAGAATCCACCTTCCAATGCAGGGGATGCGGGTTCAATCCCTGGTCAAGGAACTAAAATCCCACATACCATGGGGCAACTAAGCCTGTGCGCCGCAACTACTGAGCCTGCGTGCCTCAACTAGACAGCCCACGTGCCGCAAACTACAGAATCCACGCACCCTGGAGCCTGTGCGCCACAACTAGAGAGAGAAAACCCTCAAGCCACGACTAGGGAGAAGCCCATGTGCCGCAACTAAGACCCGACACAGCCAAAAAAAATAAAGGAGAAAATAAATAAATAAAATAATAAATAAATATTAAAAATAAATAAATAAAATCACAGAGCTTCTATAGCTAAATACTTCTGCTAGTCTATTGTTCTTTCTCCACAGTTCTATCCCTTAAAGCACATACTGAGTTTACAGAACTAGAGGAAGGGCTTAGGGGTATTAAGCCTTAAAATCAACTGTTTCAACTTAATTTAACCAGTTAGGAGATTAAAGTACAATAATACCCCAAACATTTAAGTCATTGATTTAGAAAAGCCAAATGAACTAAGCAAAGTTTTTTTTATAATCTGTTGTGGTTATTCAAAGAGCTAATCCAGGGCTTCCCTGGTGGCGCAGTGGTTGAGAGTCCGCCTGCCGATGCAGGGGACACGGGTTCGTGCCCCGGTCTGGGAAGATCCCACATGCCGCGGAGCGTCTGGGCCCGTGAGCCATGGCCGCTGAGCCTGTGCGTCCAGAGCCTGTGCTCCACAACGGGAGAGGCCACAGCAGTGAGAGGCCCGCGTATGCAAAAAATAAAAAAAATAAAAAAAAAGAGCTAATCCAGATCCCTAGTTGATCTAATTACCAGTTTCTTACCCAAGCTGCGGGCATCTGAATTCATTAAACAAATCAGTCTAGAGCACTAGTTCTGTTTATTCATCCTGTCTACCTTTCTTTGGTTTTTGGGGGGTTGGTTGCTTTGTTTGTTTGTTTATTTTTAACATGTATATTGGAGTATAATTGCTTTACAGTGTGGGTTAGTTTCTGCTGTGTAACAATCAGCTATATGTATGCATATATCCCCATATCCCCTCCATCTTGCATCTCCCTCCCACCCTCCCTATCGCACCCTCCCTATCCCACCCCTCTAGGTGGTCACAAAGCCCTGTGCTATGCGGCTCCTTCCCACTAGCTCTCTATTTTACATTCGGTAGTGTATATATGTCATTGCTACTCATCCCAGCTTACACTTCCCCCTCCCTGTGTCCTCAAGTCCAGTCTCTATGTCTGTGTCTTTGTTACTGTCCTGTCCCTAGGTTCGTCAGAACCAGTTTTTTTTTTGAGATTCCATAAATATGTGTTAGCAACGGTATTTGTTTTTCTTTCTGACTTACTTCACTCTGTATGACAGACTCTAGGTTCATCCACCTCACTACAAATAACTCAATTTTGTTTCTTTTTATGGCTGAGTAATATTCCATTGTATATATGTGCCACATCTTCTTTATCCATTCATCTGTCAGTGGACACTTAGGTTGCTTCCATGTCTTGGCTATTGTAAATAGTGCTGCAGTGAACATTGAGGTACATGATTCTTTTTGAATTATGGTTTTCTCAGGGTATATGCCCAGTAGTGGGATTGCTGAGTCATATGGTAGTTCTAGTTTTAGTTTTTTAAGGAACCTCCATACTGTTTTCCATAGTGGCTGTATCAATTTACATTCCCACCAACAGTGCAAGAGGGTTCCCTTTTCTCCACACCCTCTCCAGCATTTATTGTTTGTAGATTTTTTGATGATGGCCATTCTGACTGGTGTGAGGTGATACCTCATTGTACTTTTGATTTGCATTTCTGTAATAATTAGTGATATTGAGCATCTTTTTCTGTGTTTTTTGGCCATCTATCTGTATGTTTTCTTTGGAGAAATGTCTATTTCGAGTCTTCTGCCCATTTTTGGATTGGGTTGTTTGTTTTTTTGATATTGAGCCGCATGAGCTGCTTGTATATTTTGGAGATTAATCCTTTGTCAGTTGCTTCATTTGCAAATATTTTCTCCCATTCTGAGGGTTGTCTTTTCATCTTTTTTTATGGTTTCCTTTGCTGTGCAAAAGCTTTTAAGTTTCATTAGGTCCCATTTGTTTATTTTTGTTTTTATTTCCATTTCTTTAGGAGATTAGTCAAAAAGGATCTTGTTGTGATTTATGTCATAGAGTGTTCTGCCTAAGTTTTCTTCTAAGAGTTTTATAGTGTCTGGCCTTACATTTAGGTCTTTAATCTATTTTGAGTTTCTTTTTGTGTATGGTGTTAAGAAGTGTTCTAATTTCATTCTTTTACATGTAGCTGTCCAGTTTTCCCACAACCACTTATTGAAGAGGCTGTCTTTTCTCCATTGTATACTCTTGCCTTCTTTATCAAAGATAAGGTGACTATATGTGTATGGGTTTATCTCTGGGCTTTCTATCCTGTTCCATTGATCTATATTTCTGTTTTTGTGCCAGTACCACATTGTCTTGATTACTGTAGCTTTGTAGTATAGTCTGAAGTCAGGGAGCCTGATTCCTCCAGCTCCATTTTTCTTTCTCAAGATTGCTTTGGCTGTTCGGGGTCTTTTGTGTTTCCATACAAATTGTGCAATTTTTTGTTCTAGGTCTGTGAAAAATGCCATTGGTAGTTTGATAGGGATTGCATTGAATCTGTAGATTGCTTTGGGCAGTATAGTCATTTTCAAAATGTTGATTCTTCCAGTCCAAGAACATGATATATCTCTCTATCTGTGTGTATCATCTTTAATTTCTTTCATCAGTGTCTTATAGTTTTCTTCATACAGGTCTTTTGTCTCCTTAGGTAGGTTTATTCCTAGGTATTTTATTCTTTTTGTTGCAATGGTAAATGGGAGTGTTTCCTTAATTTCTCTTTCAGATTTTTCATCATTAGTGTATAGGAATGCAAGCGATTTCTGTGCATTAATTTTGTATCCTGCTACTTTACTGAATTCATTAATTAGCTCTAGAAGTTTTCTGATAGAGTCTTTAGGATTCTCTATGTATAGTATCATGTCATCTGCAAACAGAGACAGCTTTACTTCTTCTTTTCTGATTTAGGTTCCTTTTATTTCTTTTTCTTCTCTGATTGCTGTGGCTAAAACTTCCAAAACTATGTTGAATAATAGTGGTGAGAGTGGGCAACCTTGTCTTGTTCCTGATCTTAGTGGAAATGATTTCAGTTTTTCACCATTAAAAACGATGTTGGCTGTGGGTTTGTCATATATGGCGTTTATTATGTTGAGGTAAGTTCCCTCTATGCCTACTTTCTGGAGGGTTTTTATCATAAATGGGTGTTGAATTTTGTCAAAAGCTTTTTCTGCATCTATTGAGATGATCATGTGGTTTTTCTCCTTCAGTTTGTTAATATGGTGTATCACATTGATTGATTTGCGTATATTGAAGAATCCTTGCATTCCTGGGATAAACCCCACTTGATCATGGTGTGTGATCCTTTTTTATTTTTAAGTTTTTTTTAAATTTTTTTTTTTATATTTTATTTATTTATTTTTGTCTGTGTTGGGTCTTTGTTGCTGTGCACAGGCTCTCTCTAGTTGCTGTGAGCGGGGGCTACTCTTTGTTGCAGTGCATGTGCCTCTCACTACAGTGGCTTTTCCTGTTGCAGAGCATGGGCTCCAGGTGTGCGGGCCTCAGCAGCCGTGGCACATGGTCTCAGCACTTGTGGCTCGTGGGCTCCAGAGTGCAAACCCAGTAGTTGTGGCACATGGGCCAGTTGCTTCATGGCATGTGGGATCCTCCCGAGCCAGGGATTGAACCCGTGTCCCCTGCATTGGCGGGCAGATTCCTAACCATTGAGCCACCAGGGAAGTCCCTGTATGATCCTTTTAATGTGCTGTTGGATTCTGTTTGCTAGTATTTTGTTGAGGATTTTTGCATCTATGTTTATCAGAGATATTGGCCTGTAGTTTTCTTTTTTTGTGACATCTTTGGTTTTGGTATCAGGGTGATGGTGGCCTCATAGAATGAGTTTGTGAGTGTTCCTCCCTCTGCTATATTTTGGAAGAGTTTGAGAAGGATAGGTGTTAACTCTTCTCTATATGTTTGATAGAATTTGCCTGTGAAGCCATCTGGCCCTGGGCTTTTGCTTGTTGGAAGATTTTTAATCACAGTCTCAGTTTCACTGCTTGTGATTGGTCTGTTTATATTTTCTGTTTCTTCCTGCTTCAGTGTCGGAAGGTTGTGCTTTTCTAAGAATTTGTCCATTTCTTCCAGGTTGTCCATTTTATTGGCATATAGTTGCTTGTAGTAATCTCTCAGGATCCTTTGTATTTCTACAGTGTCAGTTGTTACTTCTCCTTTTTCATTTCTAATTCTGTTGATTTGAGTCTTCCTTTTTTCTTGAAGAGTCTGGCTAATGGTTTATCAATTTTGTTTATCTTCTCAAAGGACCAGGTTTTAGTTTCATTGATCTTTGCTGTTGTTTCCTTTTATTTCTGAACTGATCTTTATGATTTCTTTCCTTCTGCTAACTTTGGGGGTTTTTTTGTTGTTGTTCTTTCTCTAATTGCTTTAGGTGTAAGGTTGGGTTGTTTATTTGAGATTCTTCTTGTTTCTTGAGGTAGGATTGTATTGCTATAAACTTCGCTCTTAGAAGTGCTTTTGCTGCATCCCATAGGTTTTGAGTCGTCGTGTTTTCATTGTCATTTGTTTCTAGGTATTTTTTGATTTCCTCTTTGGTTTCTTCAGTGATCTCTTGGTTATTAAGTAGTGTATTCTTTAGCCTCCATGTGTTTGTATTTTTTACAGTTTTTTCCTGTAATTCATGTCTAGTCTCATAGCTTTGTGGTCAGAAGAGATACTTGATACGATTTCAATTTTCTTAAATTTACCAAGGCTTGATTTGTGACCCAAGATACGGTCTATCCTGGAGAATGTTCCATGAGCACTTGAGAAGAAAGTGTATTCTGTTGTTTTTGGATGGAATGTACTATAAATATCAATTAAGTCCATCTTGTTTAATATGTCATTTAAAGCTTGTGTTTCCTTATTTATTTTCATTTTGGATTATCTGTCCATTGGTGAAAGTGGGGTGTCCCCACTTAAAGTCCCCTACTATTATTTTCTTACTGTCCATTTCCCCTTTTATGGCTGTTATTAGCATTTGCCTTACGTATTGAGGTGCTCCTGTGTTGGCTGCATAAATATTTACAGTTGTTATATCTTCTTGTTGGATTGATCCCTTGATCATTATGTAGTGTCCTTTTTTGTCTCTTGTAACAGTCTTTATTTTAAAGTCTATTTTGTCAGATATGAGAATTGCTACTCCAGCTTTCTTTTGATTTCCATTTGCATGGAATCTTTTTCCATCCCCTCACTTTCAGTCTGTATGTGTCCCTAGGTCTGAAGTGGTGTCTTGTAGACAGCATATGTATGGGTCTTTTTTTTTTATCCATTCAGCCAGTCTGAGTCTTTTGGTTGGAGCATTTAATCCGTTTACATTTAAGGTAATTATTAATATGTATGTTCCTATTACCATTTTCTTAATTGTTTTGGGTTTGTTATTGTAGGTCTTTTCATTCTCTTGTGTTTCCTGCCTAGAGAAGTTCCTTTAGCATTTGTTGTAAAGCTGGTTTGGTGGTGCTGAATTCTCTTAGCTTTTGCTTGTCTGTAAAGGTTTTAATTTCTCTGTCAAATCTGAATGAGATCCTTGCTGGGTAGAGTAATCATGGTTGTAGGTTTTTCCCATTCATCACTTTAAATATGTCCTGCCACTCCCTTCTGGCTTGCAGAGTTTCTTCTAAAAAAATCAGCTGTTAACCTTATGGGGATTCCCTTGTATGTTATTTGTTGCTTTTCCCTTGCTGCTTTTAATATTTTTTCTTTGTATTTAATTTTTACATAAGTTTATCTTATTTATTTATTTTTGGCTGCGTTGGGTCTTCATTGCTGCACACGGGCTTTCTCTAGTTGCGGTGAGCGGGAGCTACTCTTCGTTGCAGTGCGCAGCCTTCTCATTGTAGTGGCCTCTCTTGCTGCCGAGCTCGGGCTCTAGGCACGCGGGCTTCAGTAGTTGTGGCCTGTGGGCTCTAGAGCGCAGGCTCGGTAGTTGTGGCGTATGGGCTTAGTTGCTCCGCGTCATGTGGGATCTTCCCAGACCAGGGCTTGAACCCGTGTCCCCTGCATTGGCAGGCAGATTCTTAACCACTGAGCCACCAGGGAAGCCTGTTGTATTTAATTTTTGATAGTTTGATTAATATGTATCTCTGTGTGTTTCTCTTTCGGTTTATCCTGTATGGTAGTCCCTGTGCTTCCTGGACTTGATTCACTATTTCCTTTCCCATGTTAAGGAAGTTTTCAGCTATAATCTCTTCAAATATTTTCTCAGACCCTTTCTTTTTCTTGTCTTCTCCTGGGACCCCTATAATTTGAATGTTGGTGCGTTTAATGTTGTCCCAGAGGTCTCTGAGACTGTCCTCAATTCTTTTCATTCTTTTTTCTTTTTTCTGCTCCCTGGCAGTTATTTCCACCATTTTATCTTCCAGCTCACTTATCCGTTCTTCTGCCTCAGTTATTCTGCTATTGATTCCTTCTAGAGTATTTTTGATTTCAGTAACTGTTGTTCATCACTGTTTGTTTGCTCTTTAGTTCTTCTAGATCCTTGTTAAATTTTTCTTGTATTTTCTCCATTCTGTTTCCAAGATTTTGGATCATCTTTACTATCATTACTCTGCATTCTTTTTCAGGTAGGTTACCTAGTTCATCTTCATTTATTTGGTCTTGTAGGTTTTTACCTTGCTCCTTCATCTGTAACATATTTTTTTGTCATTTCTTTTTTTTTTTTTTTTTGATGGGTGGTACTGTAGTCCTGTCTTACTGGTTGTTTGGCCTGAGACATCTAGCACTCCAGTTTGCAGGCAGTTAGATAGAGCTGGATCTTGGTGCTGAGATGAGGACCTCCGGGAGGCCTCACTCCAGTTGATATTCCCTGGGGTCTGAGGTTCTCTATTAGTCCAGTGGTTTGGACTCGGAGCTCCTACCACAGGAGCTCATACACGACCTCCAGTCTGGGGACCAAGATCCTGCAAGTTTCGTGGCGTGGTGAAATAAAAACGAAGAAAGAAAGAAAAAAAAGAGCTGTACAATATCAAAGAATAAGAAACAAAATAAAATTAGAAGGATAAAAAATATATTAGGAAAAATAAAACTATAATTGAAACAACTGCAGTAAGGTAAAATAAAACCACAGCAGAAAAAAGAAAAGAAAGAGGGGGGAGGGCAACAAGCCAAAAGGAGAGATCACTAACAAAGTATAAAAAATAAAATAAAATTAGAAAAATAAAAGATTTATTAGGAAAAATAAAAATATAAAAGAATCAACAACAATGAATCAACAAGGTAAAACAGAACCCCAATCTAAAAGAGGAAAAAATAAAAGGAAAAAGAAAAAGGCCTTGGCTATGGGGGTGGAGTTTAGGAGCAGGTGGAACTTAGGCAGGGGTGGGGTTTTGGGTGGGGTGGGGCCTAGGCAGGTGTGTGGGGGGGTGATGTTTGAGAGTGGAGTGGGGCCTAGGCGGGCACGTTGCAGCGTGGGGTGGGGCCTCTGCTTAGGACCTGGGGAAGGGGAGAGGCAGCACATCCAAAGGAGGGCCTCTGGAGTGTGGGGTTCCGGAGTTTGGAGGTAGGGCCCTGATTGAGGGTGTGTGGGTGGGGTTTAGGCCCAGCTCATTGGACAGGGTCTCCCAGTGTAGAGGTGGGGCCCTGGGTGGGGGTGTAGGGGCGGGGCTTGGGCTCTGTGCACAAGAGGGAGGCTCCGAGGACAGAGGGCTAGGCCCGGGAGCCCAACAGTCTTCCCGGTGCCTAAGTGGACAGGGGACGCACTGGCCACGTTCCCTTCTGTTCCTCTGCGCCCCTCTCCCACCTTCTCTCCCAGGTTCTCGCCCCCTAACGGGGGTGGGTACCACTTGGTGTAGGAGCTCCTCACCTCCCCTAGCCGCTCCTCAGGGGTGCCGGTCCTGGAGGTACAGCCTTTACTTTTACTCTGTCTTGCCTTCCTCCTACTCCCTCAGGACCTGCACAGCTGGAGGGGGCCTCTGTGGGCAGAGGATCAGGCCTGGGTCTTCAGCAGTCTCCCAGGGGCCCACGTGGGCATGGTAAACCTGGCCATGCTCCCTTTTGATCCTCTGCCGTCCCAGTGGTTCCCCAATTTCCCCTTTCGGGCGTGGGGTACCTTCCCCTCCCACAGCCACCCCTCAGGGGCGCCAGTCCCATCCCGCCTCCACTTCTCCTCCCCCTTCACTACCTCCACACCCCACGTCCTACCCAGTCACTAGGGGTTCCTCCCATCCCCTTAGGTGTCCATGGTCCCCCACCAGTGCCTGGTAGGTGCCCTAGTTGTGAGGAGACGCGAATTCTGTGTCCTCCTAGTACGCCATTCTTGATTTTGCCCCTGGTTTTTTTTTTTGGTTTTTTTTGCGGTACGCGGGCCTCTCACTGCTTTGGCCTCCCCCATTGCGGAGCACAGGCTCCGGACGCGCAGGCCCAGCAGCCATGGCCCACGGGCCCAGCCACTCCGCGGCACGTGGGATCCTCCCAGACCGGGGCACGAACCCACAGCCCCTGCATCGGCAGGCGGACTCTGAACCACTGGGCCACCAGGGAAGCCCCCATCAGATTCTTTATTGGAGTCAGGCAGGTGTCTCCAAGTACTCAGGACTTGTCTCTCCTACAGTGCTGTTGCTGCATCATTCATTCAACATTAACTGAGTTCCTTCTCTGTTTTAGTCACTGCTGTGTTTGGTTGGGGGGATGCTTCACATTTTCTTCTTTTGCTCTTTCCTTTATTCATAATCATTTCTTTTTTGATATTAATATATGTAACTTCAGCAGTCTCTTTTCCAAAATTTGATCATTAATTTAACAGAAAGTTATTTGTGGGGCTTTTCATAAATTTTTCTCCTCCCAGTTTTCTGTTGTTAAGAGGACAATTATTTTAATTCCAAAGAGGGAACACTTGATGTAAGAGTCTTTTCAAAGTCCAGATTTCTATCTCCAGAGTAATAGAGAGCAGCTAATAATGTGGCAAAGCTTAGCTTCTAATTTACTGCTTCCACAGCTAGGAACCTTCACTTTGCCTCTGATTTGAAGGGGTAGGGATGGGTATAGGACTCCTAAACTGGTGAGAGGAAAGGTTTCAACTCTCAGTTTTCTATCTTGATCATGTTCTTATCATTTGAAAAAATTACTGAGCATACTCTAGTAGATATATATTCATAAAATATTAATTATTCTAACATATATTATAAAAACATTAAAGTATAAATTAAAGCATGAGCTTTTCAAAAAAGAGAGGTCCATTATTTTCTTCCTGAGCACCAGGGGATCATCTAACTTGCATCCCCTTTGTAAATCATTCTTCTCTCTAAACCTTCAGGCCTAGTTCAAGTCCCTGCTCTTGCTTACTTGCTTGATTTCACCATTTTATTTCTATAACTGGATTGTAAACTACCTGAGCTTAGGGACAATTTGTGTCTTACCTTTCTTCTGTATCCCACAGCAATGCGTAGCACAGTTTTGGGTACTTCATAATTATTCAGTTTTTACTTGTTGATTGATTTCTTAGGATCATTTCAGAGTATTATTTCACTGATTGTTAATAAAAGGAAAAAATTCTCAGCCTTTTTTCACCTTAGTAATTCTGGTGTTAGTCCTCATACTATTCTTATTCTAAGATTAAAGATCATCAAGCCTATCTGCATTTACAGATTTGCAGAAATAGATAACGTCTGATGAAGTGACTTGATTGGGACCTCATGGCCATGGTGTAGGCTCAGAACCAGACCTGTGTCAGCACCCATGTTTGTTTTTGTTCCTTGAAATTTCTGTCTTTTAGTTTCTTATCAAATGGCTGAGTGCCAAACCATAGCATTTTCTCTTTATACTTTCTCTAAAGTTAGTTTGTGCTGGCATTATTCATGTTCCCACTGTTTGGGTATACTACTTTATATTTTATATTCTGCAAGTCTCTTTTCTGTTCCTCTGAACCACTACTTTGTCCTTTGATTCTAAAGGCGCTTTTAAATTTATAAGAGTAATTATTCATAATTACACTTAGAAATTCTTTATAGCTGTTCAGTTCAGTGAATCTCAGTGGCTTAACATCATAACCTTGTTTTCATGGCACTGCTATATTGTCTTCTCTTTGTGGGTAGAAAAACTAAATCTAGAAAGAAAAAAATAAGCCAGTTTATTGTCAATTGCAAATTGATACAGTGAGAGAGGTGAAAACCAAACACTGACCTCCACATTTGCAGTTCACTTATGTCTCTGTGGACTGTGTCATTCCTTCATAGAAGGTGTAGTATTCTGTACTTACTAATATAATTCACTAAATTAAACCATTGCAGTTACCAATTACAACTTAAAGGTTTTGAGATTTTTCTTATTTCATTTGCCTGATGGGCTTATTAGTCATTTTTTTCTTCATTACAAACACCCTCAAAATTTCAAGGGCTTATAATGACAAATATTTATTCTTCTTGCTCATGGCTGTGCAGGTCAGTTGGGGTGGCTGTGCCCTGGGCTACGGGTTAGGTTTAGGTCTGCTCCACGTGTCTCTCCTTTTCCTTGTACTAGCAGCTCTCTGTACGTGTTGTTCGCATCGGGAATGTCAGGAGTGCGAGAGTACAAGCCAAACCACCCAAGCACATTTAAAGCCTCTTCTCATATTATGCCTGCTAAAATCCCATTGGCCAAAGCAAGTCAGTGGCCTAACCTAACATCAGTGGAGCAGGGTATATACTCATTCCACAGCAGGAGGCTATGCAGAGTTACAGAGCAAAGGATCTGGATATCAAATCCTATTAAAGAAAAGTAGAAAACTGGGGGAAATAATCCATTCTATCACTGTAGGAAAGTAAGACATTAAAACAATCATTAATTTGCTGATGTAAGTCCTATGGACTGTAAATATGGCAATGCTTTTTTTCCATGGGTAACTTAAATCTTCTTTGACTACTTTACTTTGAAGATTCTCCAATGCTCTGAATTTCTTTCAAGAATGCCCCTTTAATCCAAAGTTATCATTTAATAGAAATGAACACAAGTAGAGATGCTAATGGTATTAAATTGCCGTCTGTGCTTTGAGAAAGAGCTAGAATTACTGATTGATTGGAAAAAATTGAAAGGATAGATTAAAAGGGGATAAGGTAGAAAACTGCCTGTACAAAATAAAGTATTCTTGCAAATAAACTGTTAAGGGCTATAAGTTAAGCACTTGGAATTTCAGTGAAGGGAACAGAGTTAAGCTAGATTAACTCATAGTATGGAGGCTGACTTCTAAGATTTAGAAAGACACCTCAGGGGCTTCCCTGGTGGCGCAGTGGTTGAGAGTCCGCGTGCCGATGCAGGGGACACGGGTTCATGACCCGGGCCGGGAGGATTCTACATGCCACGGAGCGGCTGGGCCCGTGAGCCATGGCCGCTGAGCCTAGCCTACGCGTCCGGAGCCTGTACTCCACGATGGGAGAGGCCACAACAGTGAGAGGCCTGCGTACCGCAAAGAAAAAAAAAAAAAAAGCAGTAGAAAGACACCTCAGAAAGACATTAAAATATCTATTCTTACTTAGACAAGGAAGGAGAAAGTTCAGAAGTGGTGTGTTATAATCTCACGATTGCCTAGCAATCTAATTAAAGTCAATTTTAATATAATATTTTATAAGTAAGTACAAAAATGAGTTTGTACATTAGAATTAATGCCTGCTAAATAATGTAGTGGAGGGCTTCCCTGGTGGCGCAGTGGTTGAGAGTCCGCCTGCCGATGCAGGGGACGCGGGTTTGTGCCCCGGTCCAGGAAGATCCCACATGCCGCGGAGCGGCTGGGCCCGTGAGCCGTGGCCGCTGAGCCTGCGCGTCCGGAGCCTGTGCTCCGCAAGGGGAGAGGCCACAACAGTGAGAGGCCCGCGTATGGCAAAAAACTAAAAAAATTAAATAATGTAGTGGAATGAATAGTTCCCTAGAAACCTTTTTCTTCCTAAAGTGATGCTAGGTGTGTCTGCTTAATTTGTTAATATTTACTGTTTTCTGTATTGCCTTATTTCTATCCTTGAATAGGGAGAATCTTTTTATTTTGAAAGTGGCATCTTTTACAGCCTATGTCAGGAATATTTCATAGAGGGGACACAATTTACTTTGTTTGAGCAGGTTGGAGTACTATGGAATCTCAAAGGAAATAGTGCTTTATTATGGCGTGCATTATGACAATTGTATCTCCTTTAATGGTATGAACAAGGAAATTAAAGGAGACGTGTATGGCAAAGGTATTCAATATAAGGCCTAACCTAGTCTACTTTTTTGTCACAGAATTGAAAGTTCATTTTATCTCTGTTATATGTACCTGGCTTTATGAGCAAATGTATTCATGGGAATATATAAATAATTTCTGTTTTTTTAAACTTTGTATTTTTAATCATAGACCTGCAAGATTATAGACTCATAAGAAGTTACAAACATAGACGTAGAGGTCCCATGTACCCACCACCTCACTTCCCCTAATGGTGACATGTGAGACTAATTTTTAAATCATTGTCAGACCTTTTTTGCCCTCTTTAATAAGCCTTCTTTTTTCCAGATATCTAACTTTCTTTAAAGCGAGGGCACCTGTATTGTGCCTGATCCTCTTCAGCTTTCAGAATTATGAAGTATTATGTAAGGATCCTTCTGTCACTCTTGCTTTATGTCTTTAGTACCTCCTTCTCCATTTTCCCAATTTCCAGATCGTACCATTGATTGGGAAGGGACTATGTCTCATCCTTTTCTGGTATATTTCTCCTCAGCAATCTAAAAGATGTATAAGCCCCATTTTACTCCTCATATTGAAGTATTATATTCAGTTGAATATTCAGATTTCTTGTTTTGAGTTTATTTTGGTGGTGTTTGAAAACTTGAGAGGATATTTTTTTTAACATCATCTCTTCTTTTTTTTCCTTTTAGCCTGAAAATGAAATTTCTTCAGACTGCAATCATGTAAGTATGGATTTTCCATAATTCACCTTACGTGCTTTATATATATGATGATAGATATTGGGATGCTTTTCCTGTTGTTCTGGGAAGCATAATGTTTTCTTAAATTCACTTAATCTTAACAAGAGGGTGATTAACCTCATTTATGGTAAATCTATACCTACTCCTCTATTGTCGAAATCAGTAGGCTCTGCCAAATAATATTAATATACTTAAGTTTAAATTTTTCTTCAGTTACAGCTACCATATGAAATTGTTTCTTTGCATGTCAGGCTTATAATTGTAGAGTTTTGTATTTTAAAGTTGTTTCATTTAGTCATCATACAGTCATCTACTGTGTGCCAAACACTGTGGTAGAAACAAAGACACACAAATAAGCACCTTGAAGATAGAGACATATATTAGAGTTAGCAGATAAGAACTCCAGAGATAACTACGATTAATACATTCAATGTCATATATATGTGTCATATATATATTTGTAATACATTCAGTGTCTATATATCTCCCCATATTACATACAGTCTGACATTAAAAGGAGAGTGACGTGAAATCAAATCTGTGCAAAAAGTATCAGGTGCTTCGGCAGAAACTTGTAAGAGTACAATGGGGACACAAGAGTGACTTTTGCCCAGGTGGGTTGATGTCAGGAAACACTTAATAGTGGAGATGATACTTGAGCTGTGTCTCAAAAGAGGAGTAGTTATATATCTGAAATCACTCTGTGTCCACATTATTTGATAGTTTGAATGGGAGACTGCAAGAATAGAGAAGCAGGTTGGCTGCCTAAGTTGACTACTTATTCTAAGGAAGGTCTAGATAGGTCAGAGATTTAAAGTAAAAATAAAACCACAAGAGTAGTAGAAGAAAACATGAACAGAGGGTAGGGTTTTTAAAACATGATACAACCTCAAAAAATATTTAAAGAAAAAAAAAGATTTATAAATCTGATTGCATTAAAACCTCAGAAAAGGGGACTTCCCTGGTGGTAAAGACTTCACCTTCCAATGCAGGGGGTGCAGGTTCAATCCCTGGTTGGGAGCTAAGATCCCACATGCCTCGTGGCCAAAAAACCAAAGCATAAAACAGAGCAATATTGTAACAAATTCAATAACAACTTTAAAAATGGTCCACATCAAAGAAAAAAAAAATCTTTAAAAAAAAAACTCAAAAAAGAGATTTGAGGGTTTTTTCCTCAAAAATATTACGTAAATTATGAAAAAATATTTGCAGTGCAAATGAAAAAGACTACATTCTTTAACAGAAAGTGCTGTTAATAAACATAGAAAACAGACATAAATAGACTATTCACAGGGAAAGAAGAAGATGTCCAGTAAACAACAAAAATTTCAGTTCTTTCATAGTTTAAAGTGTGAAAATTAAAAGAAAAATGAGTACACTGTTTTTATCCATCTGATTAACAAATATTAAAAATTTGATAAATATACAGTATTGACAAGCATATGGAGATTTAAGCATTCTCTAGCCCACCAGTCAATGGCTACCCATTGGCCAAATCCAGACCACTGCCTGTTTTTATGCATAAAGTTTTATTGGAACACAGCCACACTCATTCAGTTACATACTGTAGCTGCTTTCCATGTTATAATGGCAAGGTTGAGTAGTTACAACAGTGACTATAGTTTCCTGAAAACCTAAAATATTTACTTTCTGGCCCTTGCGGGAAAAGTTTGCTAAACTCTGCTCTAGCCTATGGATAGGAATATAAATAAGAAAAACTTCTTTATAAAGCAGGCAACTTAAAATGATATTTGTTATGGCATTATTATGGCATTATTTATTAAGCAAAAGATTAGGAAAATATCCTCAAAAATCTATTAATAGACTGAATCTGACAGAGAGGAAGCCCAGAAAGAAGCTCCAGAGGGGTGGAGAAAGAAGCTGATCTCCAAAGGATATTACACCGCTGAAAATGGGGACAAATAGTATACAGAAAACGGAAAGGTTGATGTCCTAATAAAGAGAGATTAGGGCACAGACACAGGAGAAGATGGACATCTACAAGTCAAGATGAGAGCCCTCAGAAGAAATTGGTACTACTGACACCTTGATCTCAGACTTCTACCCTCCAGATTTGTGAGCAAATAAATTTTTGTTGTTTAAGCCACCCAGTTTATGGTATTTTGTTACAGCAGCCCTACCAAACTAATACACTTGGGTTGGGATGGAATGCATTATAATTTTTCCCATTAAAGTTTTTATTTTATTTTTATAAATTTATTTATTTATTTATTTTTGACTGTGTTGGGTCTTCATTGCTGCGCGTGGGCTTTCTGTAGTTGCAGCAAGCAGGAGCTACTCTTCGTTGCGGCACACGGGTTTCTCATTGCTGTGGCTTCTCTCGTTGTGGAACATGGGCTCTAGGTGTGTGGACTTCAGTAGTTGTGGCACACGGGCTGTAGAGTGCAGGCTCAGTAGTTGTGGCATACAGGCTTAGTTGGTCCACGGCATGTGGAATCTTCCCGGACCAGAGCTCAAACCCGTGTCCCCTGCATTGGCAGGCAGATTCTTAACCACTCTGCCACCAGGGAAGCCCTAAAGTGAATTTAAAAGTAAAACTATTGGGCTTCCCTGGTGGCGCAGTGGTTGAGAGTCTGCCTGCCGATGCAGGGGACACGGGTTCGTGCCCCAGTCCGGGAAGAGGCACAACAGTGAGAGGCCCGCGTACCACAAAAAAAAAAAAAAAAAAGTAAAACTATTTAAAATAGCATATAAAGCATCAAATACATAAGAATAAATCTAACAAAAGTATGTAAGACATCTCTACAGATAACTGTAAAATATTATTCAGAGAAATTTGAACACCTAAATAAATGAAGAGATATATTAATATATACTATGCTAGTGAGTTGGAAAACTCAATATTATAAAGACGTCAGCTCTTACCAAATTACAGATTCTGTACGGTCCCATTTTTGTTGTTTCAAAAAATAGTAAGCTGATTCTTAAATTTACATGGGAACACAGTTTTGACCAATAATAGCCAAAAGTCTTGAAAACAACCAAGCAGAGAGAATTTCACCACCTGATTGAAGACTTAAAGTAGCAATAATTAAGGCAGTGTGGCAGAGGCACAGGGGTCAACAAGTAGACCAGTGAAACAGAATGAGTCCAGAAACAGACTCATATATAGATAGACACTCGAATAAAAAAATCTAAATCCTTACTGCACACCATTCACAGAAATCTATTCTAGATGCATTATAGATCTAAAGGTGAAAAGTATAATAATAAAACTTCTAGAAGATAACATAAGAGACTATGTGGGATAAGCAAAGATTTAATAAATGGGAAACAAAAAGCAGTAAGCAAAAGCAAAAGATTGATAAATCAGATTATATTAAAGTTTGTTTCATTAAATATAGTATTAAGAGTGTGAAAAGGCAAGCCATAGAGAAGGAAAAAATATTTTAATCCTTATGTGACAGTATGTGCAGAATATATGAAGAATTCATACAAAGCAATAAAGAAAAGACAGCAGGGCTTCCCTGGTGGCGCAGTGGTTAAGAATTCGCCTGCCAGCGCAGGGGGACACGGGTTCTAGCCCTGGTCCGGGAAGATCCCGCATGCTGCAGAACAGCGGGGCCTGTGTGCCACAACTGCTGAGCCTGCTTTCTAGAGCCCGTGAGCCACAACTACTGAGCCTGCGCGTCTGGAGCCCGTGCTCCATGGCAGGAGGGACCACCGCGGTGAGAGGCCTGCACACCCCAGTGAGGAGTGGCCCCTGCTCGCCACAACTGGAGAAGGCCTGCATGCAATAATGAAGACCCAACGCAGCCAAAAATACAAGATAATAAATAAAATGAATATTAAAAAGTCTTAACTATTAAAAAAAAGAAAAGAATCCCCCTGCCAATGCAGGGGACACGGGTTTGAGCCCTGGTCTGGGAAGATCCCACATGCTGTGGAGCAACTGAGCCCGTGCGCCACAACCACTGAGCCTGTGCTCTAGAGCCTGCGAGCCACAACTACTGAAGTCCGCGCACCTAGAGCCCGTGCTCTGCAACAAGAGAAGCCACTGCCATGAGAAGACCGCACACCGCAACAAAGAGTAGCCTCTGCTCACCGCAACTAGAGAAAGCCCGTGCGCAACAACAAAGACCCAACGCAGCCAAAAATAAAATAGATAAAATAAATTTTAAAAAAAAGAAAGAAAGAAAAGACAACAGAATAGAAAAATGGAGAAGATAAATTTAATCAAGGAGGTGAAAGACGACCTGTATATTGAAAACTACAAGACATTACTGAAAGAAATTGAAGAAGACATAAATAAATGAAAAGATATTCCATGCTCATGGGTTGGTGGAATTAGTATTGTTAAAATGTTCATACTACTCAAAGCAATATACAGATTCTGTGCAATTCCTATCAAAATTCCAATGACATTTTTCACAGAAATAGAACAAACAATCCTAAAATTTGTTTGGAACCATAAAAGACCCCAGATAGCCAAAGCAGTCGTGAGAAAGAAGAAAGAAGCTGAAAGCATCACACGCCCTGATTTCAAACTATATTACAAAGCTATAGTAATTAAAACAATATGGTATTGGCATAAAAATAGACACATAGATCAGTGGAACAGAATATAGATCCCAGAAATAAACCCATGCATATATGTCAGTTAGTTTACAACAAAGGAGCCAAGAATATGTAGTGGGGAAAAGAACAGTCTCTTCAGTAAACGGTATTGAGAAAAGTGGACCACTGCCTTACACCAGACACAGAAATTAACTCAAGACCTGAGACCATAAAACTCTTAGGAAAAAAAAGGCGGTAAGCTCTTTCATAGGTCTTGGTGATGGTTTTTGAATGTGACACCAAAAGCAAAAATAAGGCGAGGCTATATCAGACTAAAAAGCTTCTGCACAGCAAAGGAAACCACCAAGAAAATTAAAAGGCAGCCTACTGAATGGGAGAAAATATTTGCAAATCAAATATCAGATAAGGGGCTAACATCCAAAATGTATAAAGAACTCATACAACTCATACAAACAAACAAAAAAACCCAATTAAAGAATGAACAGAAGATCTGTATAAACACTTTTCCAAAAAAGACATACAGATGACCAATAGGTACATGAAAAGATAATCATCAGAGAAACCAAATCACGAGATGTCACCACAAACCCGTTAGAATGGCTGTCATCAAAAGGACTAGAAATAACAAGTATTGGTGAGGAGGTGGAGAAAAGGGAACCTTTGTGTACTATTGGTGGGAATGCAAATTGATACAGCCACTGCAGTGTGGAGGTTCCTCAAAAAGTTAAAAATAGAACTACCATATGATCCACTTCTGGGTATTTATCTGAAGGTAATGAAAACACTAACTCAGAAAGATATGTGCACCCTCATGTTCATTGCAGCATTATTTACAATAGCCAAGATATGGAAACAATATAAGTGTTAAATGGTTAAGAAAATGTGTGTATACATATACATACATACACACACACACACAATGGAATATTATTCAGCCGTAAAAGGAAGGAAATCTTGCCACTTGAAACAACATGTATGGACCTCGAGGGCATTATGCTATTGAAATAAGTCAGACAAAGACATATACTATACGATCTTTTATGTGGAATCTTAAAAACAAAACAAAAAAAAACAACACCAAGCTCATAGATACAGAGAACAGATTGGTGGCTGCCAGAGGTGGGAGAAATGGGTGAGCTGGTTTTTGATGTTGTTGTTTTAGTTTAAATAAATTGAACTTTTTAAAAATAGAAATTGTTCCTTAAGATACAATATAACTACTGGATGGACAAATTTAGGATAAGCCCTTAATTAAAAACAAAAAGAAAGAAAAGAAAAATGGGTAAAATACTTGAACATCCATATCTTAAAGGTGATACTTGAATGATCTACAAATAAATGGAAAGGTGCTCATCCTCATTAATAATCAGGGAAATGGAAATTAAAACCTGAGTGAGATACTAGTATCTACATTCACCATTAGAATTGCTAAAATTCAAAAGACCGACAGTGTTAATACCAAGCATTACTGTGAATATAAAATAAGGGAGCTTTCGTGATCGTTTCGGCAGCACATATACTAGAATAACGGAGTTTTCAAATACTGATAGTGATAACGTAAATTAGTGTAACTACTTTGAAAGCTGTTGGGTATTACTTAGTAAAGCGGAACTTAGGCATAGTATATAATACAGCCTTTTCACTTCCAGGTACTTACCCCACAGAAATGCTTATGTATCTGTCTATACATGTAAGGAACATTTATAGCATCTCATAATAGCCCTGTGAGTAAACAGTTAACAAAACCTTTCTTTCCCCTTCAGGAGAATTTCAGTCCTGTTAACTATGTAGCTCAGTTCCTTGGTGACCTAATAAGGGTAAAATACCAACTAAGGTTCAAGGCAGTATTACTTAAGATAAAAATGACCCTGATTGGTAAATTCTATATGGATTGGGGAGAACTATAAATGAATTATAAATACTCATTGGGGGTGCCATACTATAGGTTTCCCTGAATGTGGTGACTCTTGTACCTGGGTGTGTGTGTTCCTTGCAGGGATCCTGGAAACTATGCCCAGAGGGCTGTTTCAACAGATAATGGCTCGCATGGGGCTTGAGGTTTCTAAGCCAAAACTACCTCTTCCAGTGCCTGTTGGGAGTGTTGTCTTCTCACACCTGAGCTGTCATTTGGAGAGAAGATACCGCCAGATGGCTACATAGACTGTTGCCATGACTCCCATTGGAGAGGAACAATTGATGCTGCCCTGCTGACTGACAGTTTGTGGTTCCTGTCTTTTATCCAGCACAGACCTTTCCACAAACTCCAGACTCCAAGTGCTGATTTCACGTTTCTACGCTGTCTCACAGTCATTTCTAGAACTGAACTCTTGATTTTCTACCTCTAAACCTCTCTTGTTACAGTCTTCCCAATCTCAGTTCTTCCCATTGCTCAAATCAAAAACCTTGAGTCCTCTTGTCCTCTTATATCCCACATTCAGTCTGTTAGCAGCCTTGCTGTCTGGCTGCTCCTTTTGAAATGTGTCCTGAATCTGACCATTTTCACTGGTACCCCCTGGTTCAAGCCATTGTCAGTTCTCTTTTGTGCTTCTTTAATAGCCTCCTAAGTAGTCTCCCTTCTTCTGCCCTTGTCCCTCTACAGTCTGTACTCCATGCTACAGCCTGAATGATTCCTCTAACAGTCAGGTCATATTTCGTCTCTGCCCAAAACCCCAGAAGCTTTTTTCTCACTTATTAAAACTCCCAGGTCCTTAACAGTGGCCTACAACACATGCAGAGAGTAGAGACCTGCTCCTTGGCCTCTTCTACCACTGTCCGCCTTGATAACTCTACTTAGGCCACAAGCAGCCTCCTCGCTATCCCTCAGATATTCACAGAATGTGCCTGACTTAGGTCTTTTGCATTTGCTGTTCATCATGGAACAGTCACCTTTTCAGGATGTTCATTTTCCTTGTCCCCCTCTATTAAAGCACCCCTCACCCGTCACTTCAGTTCTTTTATACTAGCTTAATTTTCTTTATAGCATTCAATACCTGATCTATTTATTTGATCATTTGCATATTATCTTTCTCTCCTTCATACAGTGTAAACTACTTGAGGGCAGGGATTTTGCCCTTCTTTGCTCACATCTGTCTTGAGTGGTGCCTGGTATATATTAGCCATGCCAAAAAAAAAGAAAAAACTTGAATGAATAATATGAGAAAATTTCCAAGAACTGAAGGATGAGTTTCTAGATTAAAAGTGCCCATGAGTGCCTCACACCATGGATGGAAAGATACCCCAAACCAATTTTAGGGTTCTGAAAAGAACCCTGGGAGTAAATAAAAGATCTCAAAAGCTTTCAGAGACAAAAATAATAATTAAAGTACTGGGAGTTTGAGTAATATGATACTTCTCATTAGCATTACTGGAAACTAGAAGAGAGTAGACCAGTGCCTTTAAAATTCTGAGGAAAAATTATATTTAGTCAAGATAATACAAAATAGACATTTCATACATAAAATTTTTCAAGACATTTACTACCCATACATGTTTTCTCATAAAGCTACTAGAGGATGTGCTTCACCAAAATGAGGGAATACAGCAAGACAAAGAAAACTAAAGAATCCAGTAATTAGTGCATCAGCCTAAGAAAAAGCAAAGGAATTCCAAGGATGATGGTGAAGGATGACACCTGTGCAGAGGCTTAGATGGCAACCAGTCCTGACTGAAGCAGGAAGACAGAAGACTCCAAGAGGAATGTCTCACCTGAGAGATCACTTGAAGCATTTGAACATTTTGAGAGATTTGCTTTTCCAGTGAAGAGATGGGGGATTAATTAGTAATGGGTATATCGAAAATAGGCTTATGAAATAAATGACTGTTAACTACATGACAAACTAAAAATTGAAAGAAATATAATATTCTATATGGCTCATTATATATAGTATTTTTACATAATAACGTAAATACTGAGTAATGGCATTATGATTTAACTATATTGGGAGGATTGGGATCAGGAAGAGGGTGTAAGAGTTCATTCCTTACCTTCTATAGTATAAAGCTATTATACAGTATCTAAAACTAACAGGTCAGGAAGTAGCAATTTAATAGCTTAAAAGTATGGAGGTAATTACCATAAGAAAAAGCTAAAAGAATTGTCTCTGGGTAATGAGTAGGACTTTAGAAAGGGACTTTGTGGGGACTGCTTGTTTGTTTAGATTGACTACCTTTGACTATTTAACTAAACACACAGCTTTGATTTTAAAAATTTTAAGGATGAATGGAAGAGTAAGTAGATTAAATAAACTTAGACTATACTTTAAAGGAGCTTGACTGTGAAGGAAGAATTTTCCTTCATTCCAACTCATAAGTCAGACAGAGAAAGACAAATATCATATGATATTGCTTATATGTGGAGTCTTAAAAAAAAAGGGTACAAATGAACTTACCTACAAGAAACAAATAGAGTTACAGATGTAGAAAACAAACCTCTGGTTACCAGGGGGTAAGGCAGGGGAGAGGGATAAATTGGAATATTGGGATTGACATATACACACTACTATATATAAAATAGATAACTAATAAGGACCTACTGTATAGCACTGGGAACTCTACTCAATTCTCTGTAATGGCCTATATGGGAAAAGAATCTAAAAAAGAGTAGATATATGTATATGTATAACAGATTCACTTTGCTCTGCACCTGAAACTAACACAATACTGTAAGTTAACTATACTCCAATAAAAATTAAAATTAAAAAAAAGAATTTTCCTTCACTCCCCACACCCAAATCTTGTCATTATTCTAAATAAATATCTCAAATATATCCCATCTTCTCCCATCCAAAAACTCTTGCCTTTTAACTGGCCTACTAACCCCCTCAGTGTAGCCCTTCTCTATACAACCAGAGTTCATCTTTTGAGTTCTCTGATTAAAATTATCCATTAGCCTCTCATTTCCTTTAAGGTAAAATCCAGATTCTTTAATATCAGCTACAATAGTGTGATCTAACACCCCTTCTCCCCTGATCTTTCATACCCTCAACTCCAGCCATTCTGAACTGTGGGATTCCCAGAAGTTATCATTATTCTTTCTGTCCTTTCTACCCTTGCAGTCCTAGAACCCCAGTCTTCCTCAGTTCATCTGACAAAATTCCTTCTTACTCCTGGCCCATTATAGCTTGACCACTACCAGCCTCACCTATCCCTCCTCCACAATCACTGTGATATGTTCTTTCCTTGTATTCCCATAATATCTTCTGCATGCTTCTGTTACCACATTTATCACACTGTGTTTTTATTGCTTATTTTCTTCCCAATCGAACTCTTCCATCTTTTGTTTCCTGTGGTTGAGCTTCTTGAGTACTAAGACAGTGGCTTTTTAAATTTTTTTTTACTTCCACCTGTCTCAACTTTGTCGCCTAACACAATACTCAGATTATAGTAGTTACTCAGTACATATTTGGGGGAGGGAGTTGGGTGTGTAGATGGATTCAAAGATGAGACTCTTAAATTTAAGGAAATTGAAGCTGAAATACATCATGCTAACCAATAGTATTTATTGTCAAATTGCAGTTATTTTTCTTAGTTGATTATAGCCACTCAGAGGAAAGGACACTTATCAAATATGGTGTAAATAGTCACCTCTCAGTAATCAAGTGTAATGTGTGTTTACCTGTTTTCTAGAGGAAAATGTACTTGTGGCAACCTATGTTGAATTCCCTTTTTACCTATATTCCTGAAAGAGAATAGTAAAGCATTAATAAGTCATATTAAAAGTGAAAGACCAGAAAGTAGATTAATGGTTATAAAGGATGGGAGTAGGGAGGATGGCGAGTGATAGAACAGGCATGGGGTTTCTGCTGGGGTGATGAGAATGTTCTTGAATTAGAAAGTGGTGATGGTTATGCACCCTTGTGAATACAGTTGACCCTCGAATGACACAGGTTTGAACTGCACGGGTCCACTTATACACAGGTTTTTTTTCAGGAGTAAATACTGCAGTACTGCAGGAATCTGAGCATGGGGAACTGTGGATGCAGAGGGCCCCCTATAAATTATACTCAGATTTTCAACTTCACAGAGGGTTGGTGCCCCTAATGTGGCCGTTGTTCAAATGTCAACCATATATTAAAAAAACACTGAATTGTACACTTTAAAATCGTGAATTTTATGGTATGTGAATTATAACTGAAAAAGTGAAAAAAAGACAAGAGGTAGAATATTTAGCATTAGACAATAGTATCATACTTATCTGGGAGGAGTCCTGTTTGTAAGGAAATTTACACCTATTATCAGAACAAATAAGGTTCCAAATTAAAAGTTAAAGACATTCAAAAGATCTAAATGATTATCTGAATGGTTTTTGTCAGAAAATCTGTTTCTAGCCCAATCATAGGACATCTGAGTTTGCATTAGATAAAGTAAGGAAATACTCTGTGGTTTGTATTTTTTTTTTTTGACATTTGTTGCTGTTCACTCCAACTCTAAGTACCAAACAACTTTTTTCTTTCTTGCATTTTCCCTTTTTTTCTTTCTTTCTCTTTCTTTCTTTTTCTTTTTTTCTGTTTTTTTTTTACATGGAAGAAATGCCATTGGGTCACCTGCAAGTCACTCAATAAGGAGGACATTTTTAATCTGTCTTTGGTTTGATGTACATATATAATCAGAATGTGTTGCCTTAATTTTAAAATATAACATTTAATTACCATGTAGTACTGACTTAGATAGATGGTAATAGATAGATAAATAGTAAAATATATTTGTCCAGTTCTAACCACATCTTTTGAATCATGGGATCTACTTCTGAGGAGCCAGGAGGCCTAACGTGCCTTCAGTTAGAACTAAGCTTCTCCTATATCTATTCTCAGTTTGGCCTTATATGTCCTATTGGTTGAACTTATCATGGTATAGATTTGTTATTTTGTTGATCCATTCAACAAATATTTATCAATGCCTATGTGTTGCATGCACTCTTCTAGGCACTGGGCATATAGTAGTAAACAAGGCAAAAGTCCCATCCTCTTAAAACTTTCATTATAGATAGTAGCCAGATTCTTAACCCTTTTTCTGAAAACTCACTTATTGATGATAGTTGGGCGATTAGAGTTTTTTTACTGCTTTTCTTTGTTTTTTGGTTTTGAGGAGGGAGGAGAAGAAATCCTACTCATCTTTTATATTTTATTTCTTCACAAAATCTTCCTCAGCACTCTGATGTGGAATTTACTGCCTGTTTTTGTGTTGTTTCCTAATGCACTTTATATTAGCTTCTGTTCTGCTTCTAAAAAGCAAATCCGGTCATGTCACTCCCTTATTTCCCTTTTAGTGACTCCCCATTACTCTTGGGTTAAAGTTCAGACATGACTTACAAGGGCTTTATGATCTGGTCCTGGCCTGTGTCTCCAGAGTCAATCCTCCATTGGACTTTCAGTTCGTCTAACATGCCCTGCTTCCCATTCCAATGAGCTTCCACACATGCTGCTTTATTTACTTAAAACAGTCTTCTTACCCTTTTTAATATGGCTAACTGCTACTAATTTTTCAGATTTCATCGTAGATAGCACTTTCTCTGGTAAACCTTCCCTGACCAAACCCCCTACTGCAGTGTGGGGTACTCCTCCCCTGTACTGCTGTGGCACCTTGTGAGGCCATTAACCAAATACACATTACCTGCTATTACCATAGCCACCACCGGACAGTGTTTGTCTTTCTCCTCCTGTTTTAACTCCCAGTTCCTAACACAGTATGTGCTCAAACATTTGCTTCTGTTTCCTGTAATAACCTATGAAGCCCTTGAGATTAGACTGTGTGTGGTACATCATAAGAAGTGCTAAGCAGATGTTTGAATGAATCAGTGAATGAGTGATTGTATTCTTTAGTCTTGGAGTGCAGCCATCTGAAAGAAAAGCTTGTGAACTGCCCCTCCACCCCCCAAACCTCTTCATGTTCTACGTCATACAAAGCCCCTGCTCTGTCTCTCCATCCGAGCAGAGTTTAAGAGCTCATTTTTGCTACTTTTCAGGAATTGAATCATGTATTGAAATTTTTAAACTGAAGCTGCAAAAATAAAGTAATATTCAGCCCTCACCCATGAATAGTAATGGATTTAGAGGTTTCATAGCTTAAGACATGTTAAAACAGTTGTGTAAAATAGACCTTATCGTGTATATGTCAAGTTGAGGGTTTTAGAGGAATAAAGAAAGATGTGTCAGGAGACTAGACTCTGGACAACACTCCTTCATAAAAATGATGTGTGAAAAGCACTGTTGATTGTGAAATCTGCAACTAAACCTACCAATTCTTGAGCTTCTGGGTTAGACTTTTTGATTTAAGAATTTTGCATATACAACCTATTTATATTTTCTCTGAAACCCTTATCAGGAATTTTTAATTATTTTAATTCTTTTCCTGACTTAAAAAAAAATTTGTCCTTAAGTAAAAAGAGAAAAATGTATGTCCGAATGGTAGTGTTTTATTTTGTCTGCACATTTTTTCCTTTTATCTGTAAATACAGTGACATTTTATCTTTTTGTTTGTTAACTGAAGTGTGAATATGTTTTATCTGACTCTGTATAATGGAATTTTATCATTTGTAGTAACCATTGATGTTAAATTTCATACTATTCTAACTGGAGTTTTTTTGGCTTCTTTGTTTTGTTTTTCTCTTATACCTAGTTGTTATGGAATTATAAGCTGAACCTAACTACAGATCCCAAATTTGAATCTGTGGCCAGAGAGGTTTGCAAGTCTACCATATCAGAGGTAGGTTGTGAAAGAAAGAATTTTGTGCATATTTAATGACTTAGAAGCAAAAATTACATCTGTTGACCAGACCAGTCATTAAGGGAGGAATGACTGATTCAGTTACTTTACTTTTCTTGGAATTAACATATGTCTTGGCTCAGAGATAGGCTAAAGGAGTGTAATTAGACTTCTTTTTCTTAACATTCACCTACGATTACAGTAAGATACTGTTGATTCAGACAAGTTGGAAATCAGGCTCTTTTTGTCCCCAAATGGAGAATACAATCACTTCTGTCATCAGTCAGTGCTCTCACACATTGTACAATCTGCTTATGACTGAGGCGTATCAGAATGGTTTCCCCAGGAGGCTGATAAACATTCCTAAGTGTTTTGGCTATGCACTTGGACCAGTTGAACCACAGGGCATATGCTTCAAATAATAGGAGTTAGCATTAAAAAGGTTTGTAAAAAGATTGTATATATTGTTATAAATGGATATTGAGTATAAAAACAAAAATAGTTACTAAAAATGTATAACATTATATGGATGCTAATTGGTGATATTTTTCAATCATTTCTCTTGGCTCAGTGTAAATATCAAATAATATTAGTGAAAATTGTGGTATTGAAATTTTTATTTTAATTTATTTTATTTTTTAGAATTAGTGATAGAAATTCCATGAAGCTGGGGATTTCTTCATACTGAAAGAATCACAAAGAAAATAGTTGCTATTTTTTTACCTCAAAGTTAATAATCACAGATCTTGCATCATATAGATTTGTCCCCAAACTACCCTATTGATGACTTAATTCAGGACCATTTTCTCCTGAGGTCTTAAGGAAGACTACTCCAACCAGATAAGTCCTCAGCTTGTGTTCCTAACTTTCGTCATTATGGGATCTTGTGGAACCTGTTTTCTTCCTCAAACTTTCTACTACTGAATCAGATATGATTTATTCTTTTAAAGCAGTGACCTTTCTTCATATGCGTTGGGGCTTCAGAATAGAATAGCTTATTTTAAAACATTGATCTTCAGCTCCTAGGTTCAGTATTATGCACCTCAAACTCCCTATGTGACCCGTGTACGTACCAGTTTGAGTGCCATGTGGAAATTTAGCTCATAGATTATGCAGATTCGTCAGAATAATCTCCCCCTTTGCTGGTTTTATCCATCTATATTTATAAAATGAAACCGGCTTCCTTGTAATGTACATGTTATGTTATGGCCCTCTTGTAACCTTTTGGGGTGTTGTGGTTTTATAAAAGATTAATGTAACAGGGACACTTCTCCCTCCCTAGAGGGAGATTATACTGGAGTCAAGGAAACTAAATATCAGGAAGAACATAGTTGCCAACAAAACATTTTATTCTACATCTCCCTCTTATCTTCTTTCTTAATTTTGGAATCCTTCCAAGGAGGAAAACAACATCATAAGAATACTGAAGACTGCCAACCAAACTTTTTATTTACTCTCCATGATTAAGTCAAATATTGCCTGCTTTTCTCCTGCCTCATGTCAAAAATAGAGTGACTATAGCATTTTTTAATGGCACCTTAAGAATCTGCTCCCCAGCCACTTCAGAGTTTACTCCCATTCATAAATATGTTGACGATTTAATGCTGTTTTTTGCTGTTAATCTTAGAAATTTCTTTTATTAGACTTTTATTAGACTTCTCTCCAATAGAGTGGTTGAAGAAAAGCATACACTTTTAATTCAGACACTACATCTGGTTGTAATTGGTGGTGAACAAATAGGTGTTTCAGTAAAATCTCAGGTGATTGAAGCTAAATATACATTTAATTTCTTATTGAGGCTCCAATTCAAAATGTCTCTTGGTCTTTCTTCAGAGTTTTAAACCATTGATTGCCCAGTATTAGAGCCTATACGAATACTTCTACTTCATTGTTTTAAAACCCAGGTGTCTGCCACTAGTCCTGTATTTTTCATGCAGGGTTTTTCCAGTGGTTGAATTACAAATGCTGAGATTTTCAAGCAGCTATTTCTCCTTTTACTTTTGAAACTTACCTCTGTTTTGCTTTAAAAAAATCACAAACAAACAAACAAAAAACCCTTTTCTTGGAAATACATTCACGGCCCTCTCTTTAGGCATCACCCCAAAAAAAGAGCTCAATGTTAAGCTGAAAACATTGCATTCAGCTTGTTGACTGTTGAAGATCTCTGCTGCCTCTTAAAGCCAGTGTGAGGCTATTTAAATTTCCAGGTTTGCTTCTTCAAAAGTAAACACGATTTCCTCTCTTGAACTGAGTCTTTGACTTGCTCTGGATTTAATCCTGGGATTAGACATGAAGAGACCCATCGGCCCATAGGACAATTAGTATGTGGTATATCCTTCACCTAGCACCTTTTGGAAAAGGAGATTGTATTTATCTTATCAAGTGTACATGGTTACCATAGGTGGTGTAATAGTAGAGAATGGTCTCTATTGGTTTCAAAAAAACCAGTAAAATATTCCCTTCTCATTTTTTTTTTCCTTCTCATTTATATTGGAAACAGACATTTACATTTGGCTCCTTCCTCTTGTCAAAACTGCCTTTTTTTTTAATTGCTCCAAATGCAACAGGCTTTTTCTAAACAACCTTCTCTGCTTTATAATTCAAGCTTAAAACCCTGTAAGTAGATTTCACTTTTTTATGCCTGAATTTCAACATTTTGGGGCTATTTTCCTTCATTAGCGCTTGTGATTTTGTGTACTTTGCAGGAACACTACCCATGTGGAGTCACGCTGTGCTTGATCCACTAGATCATATGTCTAAACCACCCAAATTAGACTTGCAATGGCCTTCCCCTTCCCAAACTTCTTGCCAGACTGCACTGAACATCATTTTTTTAAAATAAATTTATTTATTTATTATTTATTTTTGGCTGCATTGGGTCTTTGTTGCTACGTGTGGGCTTTCTCTAGTTGCGGCAAGTGGGAGCTACTCTTTGTTGCAGTGCGCGGGCTTCTCACTGCAGTGGCTTCTCTTGTTGCGGAGCACGAGCTCTAGGTGCGTGGGCTTCAGTAGTTGTGGTTTGCGGGCTCTGGAGCGCGGGCTCAGTAGTTGTGGCAAACGGGCTTAGTTGCTCCGCAGCATGTGGGATCTTCCCGGACCAGGGCTGGAACGCGTGTTCCCTGCATTGGCAAGCAGATTCTTAACCACTGCGCCACCAGGGAAGTCCCTAAACATCATATTTAAACATATTTCTGTTCTAGACCACAGTGTTGAAGCTGGGATTCTACTAGGTTCAAAAACATATGTCCAAATCCATAGTTAATTCAGAACACATTAATGTCATGTCAAGAGGTAATAGTACGCCTTCCTCCCTCCCTCCCCTTGGTCATTAGGTTTACCTAACATTAGTAGTTTGCTGTGTAGCTTGGCTTGGGATATGCAACTAGACTTTAGTTCTGCACCTGTTTTTCAGACCTATTCCTTAGACTAATCTTCTCACTGTCCATTGTGTTCTTTGCATGGATAAAGGGACTTCTCAGTAGAATCATTATAAAAAGAGCTGTAAAAAGCTCTTTTCAATAAATACATTTTAATCAACTTTCTCAACAAAGCTGAAAATTTTTAAAAAGCTCTTTTTACTCCATTTAAACATGACTTCTACCTAAGCATTTGTATATGTATGTATTTTCTTGCAAAGCATATTAATCAGGTATTTCCTAGAAGGTGCAACGATCTGAGTAGGCATGGCACACGATTTTCTTTAAAACACAAGCATTTCTAAGTGTTTTCCTTTTTCTTCCCCGGAAGAAGAAACAAGAAAATGTCATTCTCTCTTTTGTAAAAGTTGTTTGGTAAGAGAATAGAATACTTGTGTAAAACAGCCACTTTCCTTTGAGCAGATCAAAGAGTGTGCTGATGAACCAGTTGGAAAAGGTTACTTGGTTTCCTGCTTGGTGGATCACCGAGGCAACATCACTGAGTACCAGTGTCACCAATACATCACCAAGATGACAGCCATCATTTTCAGTGATTACCGTCTGATCTGTGGCTTCATGGATGACTGTAAAAATGACATCAACATTCTGAAATGTGGGAGCATTCGGCTTGGAGAAAAGGTATCTACCACACTGCCTTCACCAAAGGGGTCTTACAGACTCGATGGATGAAAAGCTTTGTATGACTGGCATGGAAAAATTTAGGGCTAGAGGTAGACTTAAAGCTGAGGCCCAGACAGCCCCAATATCTAAGGCTAGTTGGCCTGTGGGTACACTTCATCTGTTTATAACAAAATGTTTCGATACTGTATGGGGGAGTAGAGGAATTAATATCTGCTAAGATTAGTGTTAGCTTCAAAATGCAAAACCAGCTGCTGGTTACCTATAAAGTTCCTCTAGAAAAGTATTCAGTAGTCCTGTGGGAAAAGTAGTTGGATTAGGAGGGACTCAAGTTCTCTAACCTTTCTTTGCATATACCTCACTGTTGCCATAAAAAAAATTACTTAGTAAGCACACCAGTATAAAAGAAGATAATGTATTTAAAAATTAGAAAATTTAAAAATATGGAAGGTACTTTTAGTTTCTCAGAAGAAAGCTACTCTGTAAATGTGATATATGTTATGTTCATCTCAGGAGAACTAGTTTCAGTAAAGACAGGAAAGAAAATAACTACCTAGGTTCTTCTTCCTTAATTATATCTGATCTTATTTTTGTCCTTATTAGTCTGTTGTCCAGAGGGTCACAATGGAGGTTCAGCCAGGTTAATGCTGAATTTGTTTGCTTAGCAAAAATGAAAGAACTCCTGAAAAGTAGCAGATGCCGGTGGGAGAGGCAGTCTGAGACCTGTGTATGGCATCAGCTGTTAATTGCTGCTGCTCATTTATCTGCTGTTCAGGAAGTACGAGAGAAAGCAAAATCCATTTGTGCCTTTGCCCTCTGTTCAGAGCACTGTGACTTGCAGGCTTCCATCCCTGACTGGGGGGCATGGTGTTAGAATTCTGGAACTGCACACACCAGTTCAAATGAAGGTTTGAGCGCTGGTTATTGTCTGGCTGTCACCAAATACCCTTTGCTTCATACCAGCACAGGGCTCGCCCTTTCACAGGGAACCTCTGAGTCGGTCTTGAGAGCACTGTGAACTGGCATTTAGCTTTCAGGCAGCTAATGAAAGGCCAGTTTTAATCAAGAAGGGTGATTCTTCACTTTCCCAGCACACTGCAGAAATGGAACAAAAGCATTTAAGTCACCCTGATAGTTCAGGAAGCGCCTCTGACTTTATTTAGGGTGTTGAGGGTTATATCCAGTTCCAAACCTCGATCTTAAAAATCTTCATATAAGTGTAACAGACACACTTTTCAGGAATCAGTGATGACACATTTTCATTTTTGTGGTTAGTGATCCATGCTGTAGAGCAGACCATTACAATTCACCTCTCTTTGTAGTAGTTCTTCCCTATTGCCCACCAAGATAATTGCTGGTTAGCTTCCCACTAGCAATCTGAATTGTCAGTGCAAAACCTGCTTTCAGCTGCGTGTACAAGTTACTAAGTCTGCACTGACTTGAACCATGGTAGAATATAACAGTGCCAGAGCCCAAAGATGTGGCAGTGAGGATTGATTTTTCAGCTTAGTTAAAATAACAAAAAATGTTTCCATGGACCATCCAAATGCACATTTCTGTCATTTTCATCTTTGGCTCTACCTGCCAGTTAGATGAATTTCTTTTTACTCCAGACCCCCACCCTAGCACCCTAGAATGACTCATGCCTGCACTTCTGAAAAAGCATGTTCCTTTCTATGTAATCCACCCTATTGCCACAGCCAAGTTTTAAAATGATAGCAGTCTGTCCTCAGCCCTTCTTTGCCTTTTTCTAACTATAGTTTACTTCTCTGAAGCCAAATTATTTAGTTTTGAAAATTATCCTGAAAATTTATAAAGTCAGCTTCTGACCATAGAAGAGAACACACTCATCAGTTTTAAATTTGTTGCCCTGAAGCTTGCAAACTCCTCTGTGACTAGCTTTGAACTCACCTCCAAAGGCCAGAGGAGAGGGGTCATGGTTAATCTTGTTTATACCCTGCCTCTGTATGAACATATAAATGTCATAATTTCAAAACTATAATGATTTTTTCAGAATGTTAATATATGTAAATTTTTAGAACAAAGACTATATATTTAATAAAACCTTTAGAATTTTCTAAACAAATATTTTTAAAATGAAAAGGCAGATCTCCAAAAGTAAATGTAAATAATTTATATCATTTGAAGAGAAAGTAGAATGTGGCATCCAGTACAGGAACTTAATTGCAGACAAGTGCCCCATATTATTATTCCTTTTATACTTTTCACACACTAGTTTTATCATTTTATCCTTTTCTGCTTTTAACCAACTACTTTGAATAGTTCAGACATTCTTTTTCTCTCTTTACCTATAGAGGTAGATCACAGAAGACATTACAGATGTTGAAATGGAGAATGGTTAATAGCAGAGATGAAAACTGAGTTCTTGCCCACCTTTTTGTGATTAGTGTTATCCTTCTCTGGTCTTTAAAAAAATTTTTTCATAAGGCAAGGTGTATGGAGAAGAAAAAATATTACCTATTGAACTGCTAAAAACTGATCGGGACCCTAGTAATAGTTTGTTTGTTTGTTTGTTTTTTGCAGTACGCGGGCCTCTCACTGTTGTGGCCTCTCCCGTTACGGAGCACAGGCTCCGGGTGCGCAGGCTCAGCGGCCATGGCTCACGGGCCCAGCCGCTCTGCGGCATGTGGGATCTTCCCGGACCGGGGCACGAACCCGTGTCCCCTGCATCGGCTGGTGGACTCTCAACCACTGCGCCACCAGGGAAGCCCAGTAGTAGTTTTAAGACAGACATTTGTCTCACCACAATAAGAATTTTAAAAATTCATTTTACGTCCATTTACAGTATCATTTGTTATTCATATGTCAAGCCTGCATATTAATAACTTTTTAAAACCTAACCCTAAGTAATTTCATTTTCTTGTAGGTAATGTGCTGCTGTACAGTTCCTTGCTTTCATTCATATTCAGTAATAACCCTACAGTCTTCTTTGCCAAATATTTGCATACATTTCAGTTGTATAACTCAAATGGGCTGAACTGAAAAGCTCAGAGACTCTGGGAAACTGAGAAGAATTCCTGAAATATCTTTATTAGAAAAAATTATCTAAAGTTATGATGAATGAAAATATCTAATGGAGGTGATGTTATGGCACAATACTAATATGTGGTGCTACAATTGCTATAATTAAAATTACATCTCACATTCCTTAGAGGATCTCAAACCGTGGTGCTGGTGCATTTAAACAGTTGTAAACCCTAAGTATACAGGGAAACACTTAGACTCATTACAGGGAAATCATTTCTTTACCCTATGATGTCAGAACTAAAGGGTAAGTCTAAATCGTGAGTTGACTATCATGCTGTTATTTTCAACCTCTTTTATATGATTACAACCTAATTGCTAGCAACCTCTCAGTAAGTTATTATGAGCTACTAAAATTTGGTATAGGACATTATTTCATTAACACAAAATCATGTTTATAATAATCTCTTGTAAACTGTAAGTGACTGATATGTTTCCAAATCTTTGTTATCACAGGTTTGTTTTTCCTTTGGGAAGTGGAAATGGGTAGGGCTCTTCTAAGTGAGCCAAAGTCAGACACATTTTAGTGTCACTCATAAATTAGGAAGAAAAAATAAGCCTTACTCTGAATTTCTGGGGTTGTGTCCACTTTTCTCTCTGTCCTTATCTTTTTGTCACTTGTCCTTCAGAGTTTTTTCTCCCTTCAGAATTACTCTCTAAAAAAACTTTTTGCTCATCTCCCGTTTCTAAGCATTGGATGGAATCATAAAGCTAGTGAGAAAGTTTGAGGTACAGATAGAAAATAGGAAGGCGCGAGAATCTGCTAGTATAGTGTGCTTCCTGATCTTTTTTGGATCAGAAAACCTTTTGAAATTTAATGAAAGCTATGAACTCTCCTCAGGAAAAATATACAAAACCCACATACAAATTGTAGGAGTTTCATAGCACTCCAAGATCTAAAAAAATAAATGGCGGACTGTTAGCTAGGTGCCTTATGTTCTGCAACTTGGACGAGTTGATAAACTCCTCTAGGCCTCTGTTTACTCAACCGCACAACAGGTATCACAGCTCGTAGCCCCTTGTCACAGGTATATTAGGAGAAAACATGAAAGTTTTCATGAAAATACTTGGAAATAAATGTGCTGTGGAACAAACCCTATTACAACAAAATGGAAAAAAACTATATACATTTTTTGTTGAATTGAAATTTTAGTAAAATAGATGTTTCCCTACCTAGTTTTAGGAGTCTTATATACAGATGATTTCATAACCATGGTATTTTACTATAATGAGATTTTATATGCGTGCGTGTGTGCGTGTGTGCGTGTGTGTGTGTGTGTGTGTGTGTGTGTGTGTGTGTGTGTGTCAGTAAAATGATAACACTAAATTTTCTGCTGCTTTGGTTTGGTATATTTATGGATATACCTCTCAAGTTTTTGAAGCATATCTTCCGAGTATAGAAAATTAGGACTCTTGAATAGAAAGTGTTTAGGGGAAATTTTTCATATTTTGAACGATTGAGTGCTTGTGGTTGCTGTGGGGTAGATGCAATGTACAATTAAAGATAATTGGATGGTTTTAGGAAAGCTCTCAAAAGCAGTTTGTATAAATGGTGGTAATCTTGTTAAATCATATTAAGATAAATCCAGAACATCAAAGTGAACATTACACTAAAGATTGGGGTCTTTGCGGACAGTATAAAATAGAAAAAAGAGAAAGGGGGTCTCTATAACATATTTTCTCAGTGAATTTTGAGGTTTGTTGTTATTTTTTAAACTTGACTAAAGCACTATTATTTGAGAAATACCTAGCCCTTAGAGGTAAATGAACAGATATTTCTGCAGTGTTCTATCAGTATTGACAATGAACTGTGATCACTACATTGGGCTGATGTAATTTCTTTAAAATTTTCTGACATTTTAAACTCTGAAAAGTCAGGTTCTTGTTTCTAGTGCAAACTAAACTGACTTAAATTTCCCAGGATCTGTATTTTCATTTATAGCTTGCAACTATTACATTCTTACCAAAGATTATCGAGGGCATTTTCTGTAACTTTCACAATGTGGTTGGTTCTTACCCTGTTTCTCAATAGAACATTGATAAACAATTGTGTGTTGAGTTGGTCTTTTTGGTTTTTTGTTTTTAACCAAATGATGTTTATTTGATGCTCATGGTGGTGAGAGTTTTTAAATGTTAGTATCCTTGCTGTTTTAGGATGCACATTCACAGGGTGAGGTGGTATCATGCTTGGAGAAAGGCCTGGTGAAGGAAGCAGAAGAAAGAGATCCTAAGATTCAAGTCTCTGAACTCTGCAAGAAAGCCATTCTCCGGGTGGCTGAGCTGTCCTCAGATGACTTTCACTTAGACCGGCATTTATATTTTGCCTGCCGAGATGATCGGGAACGTTTTTGTGAAAATGTGAGTCAGCTCAGAAACTGTTCTTCTTTGCTTCCTTTTCTTCCTAAATATTTTTTTATACTCGATTCCAAAATTAAACCAACACAAGCTGTCACATGTAGAAAGGTCACTGAAATGGAAGGTGGAGTTGGTCCCAGGATAACAGAAAGTTATCTGGGTACTGGATACGGCTGCTCAGCCTTGAGGTAACATCTAGTTAACACTTGGCTTCGAACAGTCTCCATACGTTGTTTTTTCTACTCTATCTCACTTCTCAATTTCAGTTCTTGGAAGTCTGTTTTATATATAGGAATCCTATCTTACCAGGGAATCCCATTCACATATATTCCGTGGCTAAAAATTGGCCATATTACGTATTTATATTTAACTACTTTTGGCTAAGACGAAGGAAGCAACAGGTGGCTAACTTTTAAAACCAAATCTTTGGTTACTACCTGCATACCCTATAGAAGAACTTTCCAACCCTTTAGGCAGAAATAATCTCCATCTTTACCGCAAAGGACTGAGCGTGACTTGTGTACACTCCCACTCTGCCTGCTGTTTTGAATTAATAGCTTTAACTATCAGAACCACTGATCAGAGCCAATGCTAGAGTTTTATTGACTCTAGCATAAAGTTGTAAGAAGAGAGACTCATTGACGCTTCTCTTGGTTTCCTAATTAACAGTATGTCTGGGAACACATGACAGTGTATTCAAATACCATGGGAAATTTTTTTTCATCTTTACTGCAATCATTACTTTCTTTCAAAGGCTACTAAATTTTATAAATGGCTGAGCCATGTGTTCAAAGGTAGTCATCATTATAATAATTTAACAGAAAGTTCTTTATAAGATTGTGGATATTGCCCAGCGTAACTACTTAGCTAGTGATGATGATGACGTTATATTCCATCTTACAGACACAAGCTGGTGAAGGCAGAGTATATAAGTGCCTCTTTAACCATAAATTTGAAGAATCCATGAGTGAAAAAGTAAGTATTACTTTGAAACAAACCAGCATTTTATTCATTTTCTTAAAAGCTTTCTCAAATCCTCTCAAACAATATTCTTATAAACTCATACCAAAATATAAAATACTGATACAGCTTGTCCTTTTCAGGGGTAAGATACTTGGCTTTTAGTAAGAAACCAAAGCATATTTCACCTAAACCAAAAAAATTAAGCTTCTCGTGATATCTGGACTTTGGGACACCAATGGGGAATCAATTTGGGGAGTAAAATCAGAGAATTTTATGTCAGAATCACACTGAAGCCATCCCTATGTACTCAAGAAGTTTAGACTAACCAAACCAATATGCTTCATAGATAATTAGCAATTTAATTTTTCAGCAACTGTGTCATTAAGCTTTCTCATTACTGTTAGTTCTTTGTCCCTGGATGAATGCAAGAATCTTTCATGACTTTTGAAAGTCATTATTTTTGGCTTTGCTATCCTGTCACTTACTTTCCTGTGCAGCTGAAGAAACGTTTTTCATTTCACTTCCTTATATCATTTAGTATTGAATAATTATATTTAAAAAGTATAGTAGAATGGAGCTTCCAGAGTGTTATGTCAGTTGCCACTTTCATTCTGGTGAAATTTACTTTAGGGATATTGTTGAAGAGGAAAAGAATACTTTGTCAAGTTCATGTATTAGAATCTACCAAATATTTATGTGTTTTGGACAGTTGCTATTGTTGCAGCAATCAGCAATTCACCATAGAATTCCAGGCTTTCCTGCTCATATACCCCTACTTCTTGCTACACTAGTTCAGCACACTTGTGCTCAATTTTAACCAAACCTAAACGGAGACATTTTGGTAACTACTGCAGTTGTTTACTGTACTTGGCCATGAGCCTCTGCTTGTCTTAGAGGTACATGTGAACGGCTCAGCCTCCTGAGCGGTCTCACAGCTCCCTTGGTGCCCTCTTTTCTCAGTGTCGAGAAGCACTAACAACCCGCCAAAAGCTGATTGCCCAGGATTATAAAGTCAGTTATTCATTGGCCAAATCCTGTAAGAGTGACTTGAAGAAATACCGGTGCAACGTGGAAAACCTTCCTCGGTCCCGGGAAGCCAGGCTCTCCTACCTTCTGATGTGTCTGGAGTCAGCTGTGCATAGAGGTAAGAGTTAATTTCTTTTTATCCTTTTCGCTCCTTTTTGGATCGTCTCCTGCTATGTGGGCTCTTTTGAGTACACTTGTACCTTGTGACTCAGGAGCCTTTCTTTGTAAGCAAAACTCTAGGCTGAAGGCTTGGTATCCCTAAGTCTTATTGAAGCCCCTTCTTCTTAACTCAACAGCCCTAAATTTTGTTTTTCTTTACATCCCAGCCTTTTTTAAGTAAGGTATATTTCTCAAATCCAATTTAAAATTTTTAAAATGCATGTCACACAGCAATTTTAGGAGAGTCAGGGAAGCGTAATGATTTAGCATATGAGCTTTGGGTCAGAGAGACGTGACTTCAAATGATGGCTCTGTCAGCATACTAACTGCCTGGGGACCATTATTTATGTTTCTTAATCTCTCCAAACCTCATTTTTCTTATCTATAAAACAAAAATATATTACCTGTGTTGAGGAGTTCTTGTGAGGATCGAATGAGGTTTTTTTGGCATAGCACGTAACATACAGTAAGTGACAAGTACTGTTATTATTCTAACAGTGTTGATATAAAGAAATTAAGCAGTGAAAGAAGGAAGGATTACCTTATAAGGTCAGACTCAGGGTCTGTTCAGTCCAAAAGTCAATCCCTGATAAAGGAACTAAGAAGGATGTATAAAAGGTCAGAGTCATTCAGAAAGAACATTTCTTAACATGGACTATAGGATGTAAAAATGAAATTTCTAGCTGTCCAATGAATGATGCTAGGACAATTGACTAGTGATTAAAAAGTTAAGTGGAAAAAGATCAGTTGTTAAATAAAACTCAGAACTTTTTGTTGAATTTTTTTCTCATATGTGGGTAGTGAAAGACTCCTAAGCTTAAAAGCAATGGAATAGCAACCAGAGACCATGCATGTTTGGTATTCATGCAAACGAAGGACATTTTGGAGGAAATTGGAGAATTTTGATTATGGTCTGGGTGTTTGATGAAATTTTCTTGAAATGTAAAGGTGGAGATTGTTGACTACTAAAAGCATATTATAAAGCAGAATGCAAAACATCTAATTTTGGTATTTAAAAAATAGAGAGTTAATCTCCTTAAACTGCAAATTAACAGGAAACACAAAAAGACTCAGCAAATAAATGGTCAAAGGATATGAACAGGTAATTCATAGAAGTTATACAGATTTTTAATACTAAAAAGTCTGACCATGTGAGTGTTAGTAGGATGTGAAAGAACTGGAACTACAGTATTGATGGGAATTTTAAATTTCTACTTCGGAAAATAGTTGGCCAGTTTCTTAAGAAGTTCTGCATACATCTAACTTATGACCCAGCCGTGTAAATCCTAGGTTACCCAAGATATATGAAAGAATATATCCATATAAACTCTTGTGTATGAATGCTCATAACAGCATATTTGTAATAGCCCCAAACTGGAAATAACCCAAATGTTCATCAGCAGTTTAAGGGATAGACGAATTGTAGTATAGCCACATAATGGAATCATATTATTTCAGTAAAAGCAGCGCACTGTTGATTTGTGGCTGAATCTCAAAAACTCTGAAAGAAGTCAGACAAAAAAAAAAGAGTCCATAGCATATCATTCCATTTATATGAACTTTATCTATATGAACTTCTGAAAACTGCAAACTAGTAAAATAATGTGTAGTCACAGAAAGCAGATCATTGGTTGACTGGGCATGGGGTAGGTGGGTAGAGAGGAAAGGAAAGGAGGGATTCTAAACGAACATGTGGAAGCTTTTGGAGTTGATGGTTATATGTTCGATATCTTGATTGTGGTGATGGTTTCATTGATGCGTACATATGTCAGACTTATCCAATTGTATGTTTTAAAAGCGTAGTTTATTATATGTCAGTTATACCTCAGCAAAGCTGGGGTTTTTTTTGTTAAATTTCATAAGTTTTCCCAGATGGCATTGACAGCTCAAAGAAGAGTTGGGGAGCTGTAGTGAGTATTTGAAGTGAAGATTTTTCCACACGCTTAAAGGGTGTAAGCCAGTAGGGATTTTCCTGGCTTTGATTTTTACCCCAGTAGTTATCTTATTGATAAGACTTCTGTTGGCAAAACATATGCATTACTAGTTCAGTAGTATAAAATTCTGTATAAGGCAGAACCCTGACAGGGTAAACCCTAGTCTTTGGAGTATTAAACTCATTTTAGGCTGATAAAGCTTTTGCTAAGTTCTCTGCTTTTCAGTCTAGATAATAGTATGACTGGTGTATTCTAGGGAAAAACTTGTACTTTTAATATGTGGTAATATCTGATCCTGTAGCTCACCGTCCATAATGCTGTGACTTAAATCCTAACAGGGCGGCAAGTGAGCAGTGAGTGCCAGGGCGAGATGTTAGATTACCGCCGCATGCTGATGGAAGACTTTTCTTTGAGCCCTGAAATCATCCTGAGCTGTCGCGGGGAGATTGAACACCACTGTTCTGGATTGCATCGAAAAGGGCGAACCCTGCATTGTCTGATGAAAGTAGTTCGGGGGGAGAAAGGGAACCTTGGAATGAACTGCCAGCAAGCGGTAAGGACAGATTTTCCGCTGCCGTTGTTAATGTTACAGTTTATCAGCCGAGGACCTCTTCCTGACACTGTCCCAGCTCATTTATCTGGATCATTTGTGACATCACAGTGAACCTTAGGCATTAAGAACTAGACACAAAACACTGTTTCTTCAGGCATATCAGAGTAAAAACGTGGAATTTGCTGCAGAGCAGAAGTTTGAGCTCATAATAAATAAAAAGAGCTATACAGTAAACTTAAAGAAATAGATTAAATGCATTGTTTACTGGAGTGTTTAAAGAAGAGATATCTGGCTAGATTGTGTTTACTAAGGCAAACCGGGTTCTGGTAAATCAGAAAAGGTCTTCCAGCAAAAGAGAATGTGCCTCTCCCACCACTTTTGATTGAGTTGAGGCTGAAAGAGAGCTGAAATGAATTGAAACTTTCTAAGATTCTCTTCGTGTTACTGATATGCAGCATGGCATGAATTCCTGGCCTGAAGGATCAAGAAAGCATGTCGTTTTCAAAATCCCACCATCTTTTCTTGTTCAACAAGGGCAGCTGTGCATGGGAGGGTCTGTCTTTCTCTACCGCCAAACTCTACAGTCAGTTCTGTAAAGATAGTTGGAAAAAATTAGTGTGCTTTGCTTGAGAAGATAAAGTTGTTCTTGATTCAAGGTTCATAAACAGTTGAGTAACTATAGATCAGGTACATAATATAATTTATTAATATAATTTTGTTAAATAATATATAGATACAGTGCATCTGTTTCATTACCATTATCCATGTTTATTGCTTTTTACCGAATAAGAGTCTTTGAGCAATTTACAATACGAAATGTAACAGTGGCACCCTGTACAATGAATTCTGTGGTTTCCTATACCTTCCTTTAGGAAGCACAGAAGATAGAGTTTAGCCTTATACTCTAAATTAGAAGGTTGAGATTCTCTCCTAAGTGAAACTTCAGAAAACTGCAATTCATTAGTCTCTTATTTTTGTTGTTGGCATTTTTTATTAAAAACAGAATATTAATTGAATTTGATTTTCCTACTAATCAGGTAAAATCATAATTTTACAGTCTGAAACACAAAATTTCCATAGAATTTTGACGTGGAGTAAAATTTCATCTTAGCTTCTATTACTCACCCTGACCCAGAGTGGACAGTAACTTACACATCCCATAGTGGGGAAAATAGATAAATGTCGCCTCTTATCCAGAATACCAAGCCTAGCTAGAAGGAAGGCTTCTGGATGTAGTTCCTCAGAAGCAGTCTTTGCTGGTGATTGTCCTCGGAAACTTCTGTGACAATGTGTGTGCCTGGGCCCCAGACCAAGAACAAATCAAGACATTTCATCCCTAATGCAGCATGCAAAGGGGAGGGTGGTGGTCAGGACTAAACTTATATTTTTACTGAGGCTACACTTTGTACTAAGGTGTACAGAAAAAAGAAATTAGTTTGATTTTATTTGGAAGCATCTAGTTTACCTCCAGGGCTTTTTGAAATTTAGCTTGTTGAGAGAGAAATAAATAGCACCCACCTCATGCTTTGTGCCCAAAAGGAAAGTGCTTCCAAACCTAGAGGTTAGCCTCAAAAGGTAAAATACGTAGTTTTGTCCACATTAAGTTTGGCTAAGTGGGCAAGAAACACTTCATTTTGTTTTTTATGGACCTGTGGTCTTTAGCCTTTGCTCACAAAAATTGAAGATAGGTGATCCAAAGGGAGAAAGTTTTCCTTAGTCATCTACTCATTATCCATCCTCAGTCACATGGAGGAATGTTTTGTAATAATTTGCTTTTCAAAGTTTCTTTCCTTGATACAGTAGACTTCCATATTGGTCTGTGGTTGACCATTAATTTTCCCTTGTTCTCTGCTTGGTGGTGCTTTGATTTAGTGATCTCTCAATAAATAGTAAAGCGAATAAATAGTGAAGCATAGGAATAATTATTATCTTAATGAGTATATACTCTTCCAGATACACTGTGATCATGAACTTAAATTCTTTTCAGTTATGGCTGAACAAATCTGGGCCCAGTCTCTCCTAGGCTGAGGAGACTGCCGTCTATTCTCTAGACTAATTTTTTGGAAGCATTTTCTCACGTTTTCCTAAGCAATCGGGGCAGGAATAGATGTATCATCATGTAATATTTCATGTACGTAGTGTTTATTTCCCACACTGCTGTCACTGGATTCCAGAGTAGCAGTGATCCCTTGAGCCTTTGACCTCCTAGAGTCTGTAGGGCATTCACTGTCTTCTTTTAGAACCTGCAGTCTGGTACATGCACGGAGAATTCTCAAAGTTTGCCTGTCAATCATGGACATTTAACTAAGTTCTTAGAGAAACTTCCAGACTCCCATGATGCTTATAATGTCCCTCAGAAAAAGAAGTAAATATTTTGGTCTTTGTCAGCAAATTAAAATTGGTAGTCATTTGACAGTAGTAGTAATCTTCCTACTAACTAACCACTGCATTTTGAAACTTCTCCAAATTGCACCAAGAATTGGTATAAATAAGTTCCATCCCAGAATATTAGATATCTTCATACTCTCTCATCTTGATTGTTGACTTCTTTTAGGAGAGACAAATTGGGTTTTTCTTTTGATCTTTGTTCTCTGATCAAGTATGCGATGGGGTCACTGCTTTCATATGAGCCTCTATAGGATTGTAGGTCAAATGTATGAGGATCAGAGAAGGCTCCTACAGAGGCTAAATCAATGACACAAAAAGGGCTCCAATTCTTTAACTTGGAACAAAAGGAACCCCAACCAGAAGGACCGTAGTGTTCAGATTTGCTTTGTGTTATTTAAGATTCCCACCCCAAACACCATCTGCTACCCATCTGTAGTAAATGATCTTTTACATCTGTAAAATGCTTTGCAGCTTACACAACCTTCTATATATTATTCTTCCTTATAATTCTTTGCAGTTAAAGAAACTGGAACTTAGAGGTTAATCAACTTGCCTTTGTTCCCAAAGCTAGTATCTGGCAGAGACAGAACTATTAATAGAACTCAGGTTTTCTCATCCTTAATTTAGAGCTTTTTCATCTGTGCCCCGACTGCTTTCTCCTCAGACAGGAAAAAAGAATCTGAGGCACATCTTATCATGCTTTCACTTCATTCTATGACAGAGTGTGGACCAAGCAAAAGTAAATGTTAAAGAATATATCCTCATTTTCAACTGCATAATGACAAGTATTTTTCTGTATTACTTGTAATGAACAAGCTCTGGTTCATCTCTTGGTTATATAAAAAATAGTTGAGGAAAAATAGGAAATTATAAGTAATATTCTTGTTTTTTGTAATTGGTATTTCTTGCAACTGAAATCTCACATCTCTTTTTAATAAAGCAGAGTATACTTGTTTTATGCCATTGTCTTTGCAGCAAAATTCAAATTCTAGATTTTTAAGACCAAATTAGATCTCTAACTGGAAATGTCTTCTGTTTACTCTTCTCCACTCAACTCTGCCTTGGCACTGAGTGTCAGATTTAGTAATTTGATTAACAGATGTGAGGAAAGAGGCAGCTTTTATATTGTAAGGTCCTCTTGTTTTGCACACATCCAGGGATGGTTCAGACAGGTAGGCAAGCTATACCTACAATGAGTTAAACAGAAAAACTTGCAAAGTAGAAGAACTAGTTGGAAAGTATTTGACAAGAGCTGTTGAGCTTGGCCAGTGACAATTGTAGTACCTTGTTAAGAGTACATTGTGATATACCAGACTGAGAACTGATTGAAGACATGACGTTGCCCATCCTAGATGTATAAGTGACTTTCTTTCTTCCTTCTTAATTTTTCTTAATCCAGCTTCAAACACTGATTCAGGAGACTGACCCTGGTGCAGATTACCGCATTGATAGAGCTTTGAATGAAGCTTGTGAATCTGTAATACAGACAGCCTGCAAACACATAAGATCCGGAGACCCAATGTAGGTTATCTTATTTGTGGTATTGTATTGTATTTGGCAGTGCAGCATGGGGAATATATCCCCAAATGACTTTCAGATGGTTTAGCAACTTAACTGAAATTTTGTTAAGCAGGAACACATACCAGCTTTTGTTAAAACTAGTATTGAGGGGCTTCCCTGGTGGCGCAGTGGTTGAGAGTCTGCCTGCCAATGCAGGGGACACTTGTTCGTGCCCCGGTCCGGGAGGATCCCACATACCGCGGAGCGGCTGGGCCCGTGAGCCATGGCTGCTGGGCCTGCGCGTCCGGAGCCTGTGCTCCGCAGTGGGAGGGGCCTGCGTACCGCAAAAAAAAAAAAAAAACTAGTATTGGGATTGAGACTTGGGCTCTGCCTCATCCATGATGTAGAGAACCTAGACCCAGCATTGTGATGATGTTTGTTGACAGTGACTGAGCATATACAGTCCTAGACATTAGGTCACTGAATAATCCTACTTAATGTTCAAATAAAAATCAGAGAGAAAAACTCACAGGATTAAATGCTTTGGCTCTATACTTTTCATCCTGTGTGTATATTGTCTCATATGCATTAGCAACTTGATAATTATTAGAGAGTAATTAATTATAATTGAAATAAAACACAAAATGTGGTTGGAGGGGGTAATCATGGACAAAATGAACTCTGAAGTTATATCCAAGATCTAGGAAAGCTGTAAAATGCTGTAATAAAGCATTTGAGTCTCATGTATTGGGGTTTTTCCATATGATGTGCAAACAGCTCTTAAAACCAGGTTGCAAGTAAGAACAGGTTTTCCATTCTGCAAAAATCTTTATAGCCTGCAGCCGGCCGTACCCAACTGTGTGAAACAAATGCAGTCCATGTTTCTCATCATTCTCCTGTGCATATACTCCAGATGTTCATGCTGTGGTAGGAGGTTAAAAAAAAGGTCTTCTTCCTTGAAGCTCTTTGTATGGTTGGTGGAGGTAGACAAACACTCTTAAGACTGATTAAGACTATTTACCAATATGAAAATAGCTGTGTCAACTATTAAGGGGGCAGGGGAGAGGGAGGAAGGAGGGAACTGCTACAGATGAAAATAGATTTGAGATACTGTCAATTAAATGCAGGTTGTGGACCTTTTCTGGGTCCTGATTTGAACAAATGTGAAAAGCCATGAGATAATTGGAAAAATTTGAAAGCTGACAGGATATTTCATGATATTAAGGATTTTTAGATTTACTTCTTTGGTGGATAATGGTATTATGTTTTCATATTATAGAGAAACATGCTAAAGTATAATATTTACAAATGAAATGATAGGGTATCTGGGATTTATTTCAAAATATTAGCAGGGAGGGTATAGGGTTAAAACAAACTTGGCCATAGGTTGATAAAGCTATGGGAAGGGAAGATGGATATTATATGATTCTCTACTTTTGTATGGTTGGAAGTTTCTCATAATAAACAGTTAAATATAAAGCAGCTGCACACAGCTCTTGTGTAAGCTGAGTCCTAAGTGCTAAGTGGTTCTAAAGTTGATAGAAGGCATAAGCACTGTTAGGTTGAGTTAATTTGAGTGATTCTCAGGAAAGTAAGTCCCTGATTGCCCTAGGAAAATAGCTAAATGGCTTTTTCTACAGACAAAGCAATACTGGTGTGAGAGTTCTGAATCCATTGTCAGAACTTTCTCTAGTTACAATTTCACCCTGTTTTATGCCAGGATCCTCTCGTGCCTGATGGAACATTTATACACAGAAAAAATGGTGGAAGACTGTGAACACCGTCTCTTAGAGCTGCAATATTTCATCTCCCGTGATTGGAAGTGAGTATTTTGTTTTGTTTGGTTTGGGGGTTGTTTTGGCCATGCGGCATGTGAGATCCTAGTTCCCTGACCAGGGATCGAACCTGTGCCCCCTGCATTGGAAGCGCAGAGTCTTAAGCACTGGAAGTGAGTATTTTGAAGCCATAGAAGGTAAGCCTCAGCCTGTTCTCCTGTGTAGTCACTATCCCTTGTATTTTTAAAAAATAATCAGTAGTAATTTGTTTTTGTTAAGTTGTGGGATAGCTGACACTCTAATCTCCAGAAAAATCTCTTTCTTGCTTTCAGAACAGTATGTAAAAGCAGAGACAGCCCCTGCAGGTCTATTCCCAAGTGTCCCCATTAAACTACTACATTGAAAGTCAGGGTCCAGTGTTTCTGATACCACAAACATCTATCTAGAAAGAACTTGGGCAGCGGTGGGACAGCAGAAGCATCTTCAGATATGTCTCTTATAGTGATTTTTATTTTTATTGATTTGTCCTGGGTATGGGAGTTTGCTTTATTTCTTTTACTATTCAAAGTTATTGAATTTATTCTGTCTTAAGAAGCTCTTCTCGGTAAATGACAACTTGATTCTCTTCTCATCCTGTTAGCCAGAAAAAAGGGAGGAGGTAGATGAAATAGAAGTATATCTCTTATAGTCAGAATAACTGTTATGGGCTGCAATCCCTCCCTCTTTCCATGTCTTATTTTCTCTTCCCACCTCCAGACCAGGCTGTTCCTCCTGCCTCCCAAGTTCAGCTGCTTCCTGATTGTTTTAAGCCACTGTACTTTGGTCATTAATTATTTTTCTGGTGATTAATATATGTTTTACCCCCATACTTTACTGGAAAAAGATTACTTGAAGACTCAGTGTGTCTATTTCTGTTTCCTCAAGTTAACTCTTGAAAGGACTTCAGAAACTTGGGTGGGAATTTCCCTGTGCTTACTCTAGCTATCTAAACCGAAATAACAGAGTGTTTACTGAGTTTATGACCTTAAAAAAGTATGTTTTTTCCTCTTCTGTAATTCCTTCATCCATGATCAAAGGATGCTTTCCAGTCTTTAAAGCTACTTAAATATTAGCCTTTTTCCTCCCATTAAGTAGCCCTCCCCCAAGGTTGATAGTATAATATAGACAGAATGAAGTATCCATTGGTCTGATTTGGAGAGGCAGCAGGCTCATCACCTAATCCACTGTCTCCAGAGTCAAAGTTAAATGTCAAGTTTTTTTAATTGATAAGCATGTTCAGGTAAACTAAAAATATAACTGCCTTATCTTGCCTGGGAAAAAGAACTGGAACACTTTTACTAGAAAAGAACTTGAGGAGGAGACTGTTTATGTTGTCCTTTCCTGATCTTAATGAACCTAGTATATCAGATAAGATTGACTTTTACTCACAGAAAAAGTACTGAGTAAAAGTTGTGAATTGCCTGGTGATTGCTACAACCCTTGTCTCATTTCAGCTAGGGCATGTTAATGCTGAGTCTATTGTAATGTTGTGTGCCTTACATTGCGAAGATACCATCTTTTTTTTTTTTTTGCACTATGCGGGCCTCTCACTGTTGTGGCCTCTCCCGTTGCGGAACACAGGCTCCAGACGCGCAGGCTCAGCGGCCATGGCTCACGGGCCCAGCCGCTCCGCGGCATGTGGGATCTTCCCGGACCGGGGCACGAACCCGTGTCCCCTGTGTCGGCAGGCGGACTCTCAACCACTGCGCCACCAGGGAAGCCCACGAAGATACCATCTTTGAGGCAGAACTTAAATCTTCCATATTAAGGATTAACAAACTTCTACAGATTAACCACTGTGTGTTCATGAGGAACAAAATTCAGGAATGTACTTGTGCTCACCTGCCGTCTCCATTACCCTAGAAGTGATTGTCAATGGGTACACAAACAAGCACCTTGCAGAAACCCTTAGCATGTCTCGGGAGGAAAGGTATAGTAAGAGTGGTTATCTCTTAACTCTTAACCTTATAGGCTGGACCCTGTCTTATACCGCAAATGCCAGGGAGATGCATCTCGTCTTTGCCACACCCACGGTTGGAATGAAACCAGTGAACTTATGCCTCCTGGAGCTGTGTTCTCATGCTTATACCGACATGCCTACCGCACTGAGGAACAGGGCAGGAGGGTATGCGCTCAATATTGACTTCATTTCTTCCTGTCGTCATTTAATTCATTTGCTGTAAATTGCTGTGAGTCCTATCATCCTAGAAAACCTTTGTTAGTATATCTGGCGAGGAGGGGTTGCTGCACTACTAGAAGCTTCTCAGTGAGTGTACATAGAATTGTTCTGCCAGCTTCCTTCCGTCTGATTTTATGTTTTTAACAAAATGAGGGGACATTTCCAGTTTTTCTTAAAATTACCAAAATCTAAATCACAAGTAGACAAATGCCGCTACCCTAACTGTAGTTAGCGTTAAAGATCCATTAGAAGCTCTTAGCCAAGGTGTAAATGGTTTTTAGGCTTCTGCCCTTGGCAGCAGAGCCCATAGTGCGTGTATTGGTGAGGCCCCTCAGACAGCACACTCATTAGAGCTACACCCTCCACGCCCCACTCTCTTGGTATTTGTCTGCTCTGAGTACTGCCTCTTGTTGGGATGTTCGTGTCTTGCTTGGCTCTCAGGTGACCATTTGTTGCCTTCTGGTCCCGTACTGACATGCTATTTGCTCTCCAGGGTGGCCTTTTTAAGCCTTCTGAGATACTCTATTGCATTTCAGCCCTGCATTTGTTACAGAAAATATAGATGGTATTATTTCACAGGCATGTTTGCAAATACCCCTTCTGAGCTTAATGCAAAAGTCTGACTGTTTAGGATTCAGAATGAGGAGACTCAGACAGAAAGAAATGTCATACTTTAGGTACTGCAGTATTAACCCAGTTTTTATATGCTACATAAGAAAATGTGGAAATTTGTTGTTACTTTTTTCTTCGTATAATGAGCCTGTCATTGATCACAGGAGCTCCTAAATCCTAGCGTCTTGGTAGTCACTATAGTAGGAGGCTCCTTGTCTTTGTAAATAAAGAAAGAGTTGGAATCTGGTATGCTGTCCTTTTAAAAAATAGGCTTTTGAAAAATCGAGATTAAAGTCACATAACATAAAGTTAATCATTTAGAAGGAAAAATTCAGTGGCATTTAGTACATTCACAAAGTTGTGCAACCCACCACCTCTGTCTACTTCCAAAATATTTCCACGTCTCCGAAAGGAAACTCCTATGCCAATTAAGCAGTTACTCTCTATCCCCACCGTACCTCCCTCCAGATGTGTTGGCTCTTTTAGGAGAAGAGGCTGACTGTACCTGTCAGTGACAGCTTTCTCACAACTCTCCCCAAAATATTAGTTTTAATATGTTTGACCCTCTGCTTAATTCTCATTAACTTATCTAGAAGAGTCGGGTTCTGACCTGAAGTAACTCTCACCTGCTTGTTCCGAGTTTAGGTAAATTTGAACTCAGTTCTCCTCACCCAAGTGTTTATTCTCTCTTGAATCAGACCCAGTATTCCACTCTACATTCATAGAGTAGTGGCAAATTAATTTTCCTGAACAAAAAACTCTCTACCTCATCTGAACAAATTCAGTTCATTTTTTAATTGAAGTATAGTTGACTTACAATATTATGTTAGTTTCAGGTGTACAGCATAGTGATTCAGTCCTAATTCACTTTTATCAGGATACTCTGAGAAAAGAATATTGTTTCATACAGTATATTAGAAAATGCCTAATGTATTTATAATCGCATTCCTAGAGATAAAGGTGTTTAGAAGCCTCATAGAACATTTAATTTTTATTCTGGAAGAGATTCGAGGTTTAAAGTTTGGTTCAAATAACTGTAAAGTTATTTGTTATTTTCCTGACAATGGATTTGTTCTATCTGGTGTCTTTTGGTCTTGGTACCTTTGAAGTATTTTGCTTATTATTTCTCATGTAGCTCTCACGGGAATGCCGAGCTGAAGTCCAGAGGATCCTACACCAGCGTGCCATGGACGTTAAGCTGGATCCTGCCCTTCAGGATAAGTGCCTGATTGATCTGGGGAAATGGTGCAGTGAAAAAACGGAGACTGGACAGGTAGGTGACAAAGCTACCTATTTATGGTGTAGTAATAATAATAATGTTCATGATTAACATTTTATGTCGACTACAAACACCGTAAAATCCATCTCCATCAGCTTCACAGGTGTGTGATTTGTTATATTAGTCACTGTTCTTCCTATAAGAAATCCTGAGGAAAATGTTCTCTTTGGTCTCTATAACTGTACTTTTCCTAAGCAGTTAGTTTGTTTGAATGTTATGGTTATTATGGTTTGTAATTGATTGTTTTCCCTCTTTGTGCTGCCTCTTAAAAAGCCTCGAGCCAAAGATATGGCGTGCCTCTAGCAGGTGTATTAGATTTTGTGGTAGGCGTTTTGTGTACTAACTACTGGCTTCATTCCACTTTCCTTAACATATTTTCTTTTTCTTTTCTCTTTTTCACTCATTTTTAATTGATTTTATCTTGCCCTTCTTTTTTTTCTTTTCTCATTTTTGTAAGCTACATTAGGTCCTTTTGAGGGAAGGCAGAGTATAAATATATACATCGATACGCAAATACTGATATGCAAGAATAGTATGCTTGCCCTACGACAGTCCTAGAAGAGATGTAGAAATTGAATTATCTTTTCCATTTAGTAATTGATACACTTGAGGCTCAGAGAAATGAAGGGTATTGACTTAACTTACCTAGAGCTCAGGTCTAATCCTAGCCAGGCATTTGTTCCATTTTATTATAACCTCTCCGTACAGGAAAGTGTAGAAAAGGAGCAGCCCCAAGAATTAATGTGCATGCTATAAATGGTTTCTTAGGATTTTGTGCCTAGTTAAAAAAAAAAAAAAAAGATATGTTGTTTCATTCTAGCAAATTAGGGTGGGAAGGTATCTTGTCTTGTAGATCAAGGCAGAGGAACCATGCAGTGAGGAATAGCTACTTATTTAAAGCCCCATTAATAGGCATGAACGGTTCCATTTGTACCACTCCAAAACACCCTCTGGGATTAAACTAATGAAAGTCACATGTGCAGGAACTGGACATTTTTTAAAAGCAACATGATGCCTACTTAGATCTGTTGGGCCCGGGAATATCATTTTCAGCAGTCTGTTTCCTGGGCCTGCTACAGTTCTGTCGAGTTTATTGTTAGGAAATGGCATATAGTTTAGCTTGCTGTTGCCTCTGTCTAATGAAACAAGGGATATAGTCATATGGAATCCCATGAAACAGTTTCCTTTCATATGCCCTGTAAAGTAACAGTGAGAAAGCTGCACTACATTACAGCCCATCCCTGTGAAGCTAAACTTAGGAAAGGAGTCCATGAGTGGAATTTTTCCCTTAGCTATTTATCTCCTCCCAAAAGTTGTATGCATTTTCCTTTAGGGTCCCCCCACTCCAACTCCCTCTCTGGCTCTTGTATAATTCCCACAATCCTTCTCCTCGCTTCCCATTCTAATTCTGAAACAGAGATTCTTGCAGAATAGTCAGTAAGTTAAACTTGATCCTTTAACAGAGCCCTTTGCTGAGAAATAGCTGTTCATGTTCTTTGGGAAAGTAAGCTAATGTAAAACTTAAAACCTCTCAGTCTCTAAAAGGAATAGCAACAGACTGATGTTACAAGGTAACTCCAGCTCAGTTTCCAAAGCCCAGGTAAGATAGCTTTTAGATACTCAAACCCTAGTGTGCTCACTTGTTTTGCAGTTACCCTCAGAGGATCCTTTTATGTGGGTTAGGGTTAGAATCCCAGATTTGATTTGCAGGAGCTATCAGCTCTCTACTGTGTTTCAGACCCTGAAACTGGGTCCCAACTTACTTGCCCACGAAGAGTCGTAGAATGTGCCGTGTCTTTCACTGTGAATATTTTGTCCAATGATAATTATCAAAATGCAGATTAGCAGGGTGTTTGACAGAATGGAGTAAAGGCCTGATAAGATTTTTAGACTCTGAGGACACCTGAACATTGATTCTTGTTGGACTTATCAGTTTGGCCTTCTGGAGGATTTGCATGGCTGTTGTACCCCCTTGACCCTCTTAAGCACCCTGATACATCAAATAATTATCTTTTCAAAAATCCCAGTTTGGGGACTCAAATAAAGCTCTAGCATTCTGTTCAGTGAAGTTGTTTAAAAGAAAAAAAAAGGAAGACCACTGAAAAGGAAGTGGACACTGGTGTCTCATCTACCCTTGACTATTTATATAACTGACAGATGCTAAGAGAGTGCCTTTTCATTTGCAGGAGCTTGAATGCCTCCAGGATCATCTTGATGACTTGGCTGTAGAGTGCAGAGATATAGTCGGCAACCTCACCGAGTTAGAATCCGAGGTAAGCAGTTTGCAGCTCATGGAAGGAGAGTGCCCTGTCAGCAGCCTTTCTTTTCTTCTTAGTCTTTTGTTTCGAGACTCTTGAGAGTTCAGATTCCCTGTAGAATAAAAGAAACCTTGTCAGATTCTTTGTTTGCTTTTTAAAGATGAATATCATCATGCTTCTTGAACCCCTTTCCTCATTTCTGTAGCTAAACACTGCATTTAGCCCTTTGGTTTTCTTCATAAATTAGAATTATCACAGTGACAAGACCAATCTTTTTTCCCCCTTTAAGAAAAGATAACAGCTATACTTCAAATCCCTTAATCACATTCAAGAATAGTCCAAGCATTCCTATTCTGTCATCCTTAGCTCTTTCAATTAGGTCATTTGGTAATGTCTTTTTGTTTTGTTTTTTTAACTTATTTATTTATTTATTTTTGGCTGCATTGGGTCTTCTTTGCTGCGTGTGGGCTTTCTCTAGTTGAGGCAAGCAGGGGCTACTCTTGGTTGTGTTGCGCAGGCTTCACATTGTGGTGGCTTCTCTTGTTGTGGAGCATGGGCTTTAGGCGTGCGGGCTCAGTAGTTGTGGCTCATGGGCTTAGTTGCTCCGCGGCATGTGGGATCTTCCCCAACCATGGATCGAACCCGTGTTCCCCCCCATTGGCAGGCGGATTCTTAACCACTGTGCCACCAGGGAAGTCCCCATTTGGTAATGTTTGTGTGTCCACTGAAATAAAATAAAAGCCTGGGATTTGCAGTTAAACATGGAAGGTTGAATATTATTCCATGTTTATCCCTGTTCCATCCTAAAACTCACTAAAGTACAAAAAATGAGATTAAAAAGAAACCTCATAAGCATAGGCATACTATTTGAAATACAGAGAGTATTGGGGGGGTGGCAGTTAAAATGTGAAAATTGTCTTGTAGGGCCAGAAATCAGGGAAACGGAATAGCTATTTTTTTTTTTATGTAAGCCTTTTAGAACTATTGAAGTTGTCAAAATTGGCAATACATAAAATTACATTTCTTAGGGTCTTTATTTTCTTCCTGTTTTTCAAAAATGCCTTGCCTTCTTTCATCTTGTGTCATCTCCTGTCTCATTCTCATTGTCCTTGTGGGCTGATGAGGATGTTCAACTCTTTTTTTTTTTTTTTTTTTTTTTTGTGGTGCGCGGGCCTCTCACTGTTGTGGCCTCTCCCGCCGCGGAGCACAGACTCCGGACGCGCAGGCCCAGCGGCCATGGCTCACAGGCCCAGCCGCTCCGTGGCATGTGGGATCTTCCTGGACCGGGGCACAAACCCGTGTCCCCCGTATCGGCAGGTGGACTCTCAACCACTGCGCCACCAGGGAAGCCCCTGGGGTGTGTAACTCTTTAAAGGAAGATGTTATTTCAGCAGCTAATGCTGCACAGCAGTTACTCTGCTTGAAGGCAGTTAGCGTGTGTTCCCGAGAGGTAGTCGTTTGTCATCTGGTTCGAGGACAGAATGATAGATGTCAGTTACTCCTGTTTTCATTTTGAACTGCTTAGCTTTGGAGAAAAATTCCAAAGGCTTTACATACTCTAATTTTATTTTTTATTTTATTTTATTTTTTATTGGGGTAGAGTTGTTTATACTCTAATATTATTTTTAAATATTTTTTTCTCCCCACAGTTCTTACTTCTGTCTTCTCTCTTGCTCAAGCACGAGGGGAATCTGCCTCTAGAAAACTTGCCTTTCAAAGTATAATGAAGGAGCGTTAGAGGAGTAGCGTAGAACTGCTGTTCTGTCTGTGCTGGGGCTATCTAACCGAAATACTGGAATAGTTTCCAAATGTACATATTGGACTATTTACGCATCAGATGATACTGATTCAGAGAAAGAAACTGCTCCTCCCCCACCCCTGGCTCTTTCTAAAGCAGAATTACTGATATTTTAGCTGGAGAGGGTGTGGAGACAAGGGAACCTTTTTGCACTGTTGGTGGGAATGTAAATTGATACAGCCACTATGGAGGTTCCTTAAAAAACTAAAAATAGAACTACCATACGACCCAGCAATCCCGCTACTGGGCATATACCCTGAGAAAACCATAATTCAAAAAGAGTCATGTACCAAAATGTTCATTGCAGCTCTATTTACAATAGCCAGGACATGGAAGCAACCTAAGTGTCCATCAACAGATGAATGGATAAAGAAGATGTGGCACATATATACAATGGAATATTACTCAGCCATAAAAAGAAATGAAATTGAGTTATTTGTAGTGAGGTGGATGGACCTAGAGTCTGTCCTACAGAGTGAAGTAAGTCAGAAAGAGAAAAACAAATACCGTATGCTAACACATATATATAGAATCTAAGGAAAAAACAAAAAAGGTCATGAAGAACCTAGGGGCAAGGCGGGAATAAAGACACAGACCTACTAGAGAATGGACTTGAGGATGTGGGGAGGGGGATCGGTAAGCTGTGATAAAGTGAGAGAGTGGCATGGACATATATACACTACCAAATGTAAAATAGATAGCTAGTGGGAAGCAGCTGCATAGCACAGGGAGATCAGCTCAGTGCTTTGTGACCACCTAGAGGGGTGGGATAGGGAGGGTGGGAGGGAGGGAGACGCAAGAGGGAAGAGATATGGGAACATATGTATATGTATAACTGATAAACTTTGTTATGAAGCAGAAACTAACACACCATTGTAAAGCAATTATACTCCAGTAAAGATGTTAAAAAAAAAGAATTACTGATATTTTAATCTTCTGCAGGATATTCAAATAGAAGCCTTGCTGATGAGAGCCTGCGAGCCCATAATTCAGAACTTTTGCCACGTAAGTGATGTCTAGAGGAACAAGGGTTAGAAACAGAACCAGTTTCACTGGGGCTCTGGCCCCCACGTGTATTGAACTCATCTCTGTCTTCAGCTCACATTGCTCCTAAGTGATAACCAACTTTCACCCGTTAAAGTTGAAAATGTAAACATCAAGAGGGGCCACCGTCCTGGAAAACTATTTGCTTACCCCTCGTAGGTAACCAGATCGTTGGTTAACAGCACTTGCTGAGATGCCCTTTGCAAGGAAAGAGGGGAGGGGGAAGCCCCATTTGTAGGGCTGAATTGCTTCTGATACATACAGCCGGGATTTGTTAACAATAATGTGGCTTCCCCTTCCAGCTCTCTCCTTGTACCTGATGTTGAGGGAATTCCGTTACTTTATTACTTTCAGTCACTTACTGAACTACCTAAATTGTGGGAGTGAAGCACACCCAGTAACCCTAAGGATCTGACAATCAGCAGACAGTGTTAGATGTTATCCCTAAAGCCAGCTGCCGGCATCATGTAAGGAAAAGTGTTAAGAGACCTGCATAGTACATGTTCTTGTTGGAGCTTCACGCAGGGAGGGCAACTTGCTGCGTAAATTTTATTCCCCTGAGTGTTGATCCTTTGTAATGTCTCAGACTTATTTTGATATAATTTGTGATGTGTCTTATTTGTAAAGGCTCTAGAATCAATCTCGTTTGCAGTTTTTGTATGGGCTGGGGTGCAGGCTTTGTTCATTAATAGTTACAAATGAAGGGTAAATGTGCACTACCTTCCCCAGGATGTAGCAGATAACCAGATAGACTCTGGAGACTTGATGGAGTGTCTCATACAGAACAAACACCAGAAAGATATGAATGAGAAGTGCGCCATTGGAGTCACCCACTTCCAGCTGGTCAGTAACACCTGGCACATCCTTCTTGTCTTGACTGCTTGGATGGTTACTGAATCCCTTCCTCTTTCAGAACATCAGAGCACCTCTTCTGTGAAAAATCATTTTTTCCAAATATCTGTTCAGTGCAGCAGCCCAAATGTGTATCAGTACACTAGAATCTAAGCTTTTTTTTCTTTTAAATCATACTACCCAGGTCTGGCATTTGAATAAGAAGGTTAAACCATAGTCTTCGTAGTTACCACATGTCTAAAGGAAGTATTTCTGATAAAGCAAGCACTTCCTTCCTAGAAGGGTGAAATCCAGTCATCTATGTAAAATTGACCTCTTCTTGGGGCACCTAGCCTCCCTGACTGCCATCCCCAAATGGTACTGAGGGCCTCTGGACTGTGGGCACTGGAAGACAGGGGAGAACAGACAAACCCTGCCCTTGTTGACTTGTTTACATTCTTGTGAAAGAAAGATGCAAAAGTACATTTACAAATAAATATATAGTTTCAGGTGAGCCTGTGAGGAAAAATAAAGCAGTGTAAGGCCTGCAGGGTGATGGAGAAAAGGGACTTGAGAAGGAGGTATTTGAATAGAAGCGTCAAGAAAAGTGAGGGAGCAAACCATGGGAAGATCTGGGGGAAGAGTCACAGCCTGTGTGTGACTGGAAGCTGGTGTGCGCGGAGCAAAAGATGCCGTGGGCAGCTTAGCAGGTCATGAAGTCTGAAGAGACAGAGTTGTGCAGGCCTGAAAAGCTAGCCGCTGCAAACGGTATATGAATACACTTACACCCAGCGCTGCTGCTGAGACCTCGTCACAGAGCTTCTGATTTTCTTTTCCATCATCTTTTTTAGGTGCAGATGAAGGATTTTCGGTTCTCTTACAAGTTTAAAATGGCCTGCAAGGAGGACGTGTTGAAACTTTGTCCCAACATAAAGAAGAAGTATGTAGCTTTTAATTGATTCATTCTGCTTCCCTAAAGTCCCTCTTAGCTACTGAATGAGTATCCAAGATATCAGGTGGCCTGCTGCCCTCTGACAGGATTAGCCCTGCAGGCCTCCTACACCTCCTTTGGTAGTATGGCCAAACACTTGGATTGTCTAGACATATCCTCTTTATAGCAGCCTGGAGCCACACCTGGTGGTGGTAGTTCTGATATGGAGAGCCTGTGTCCTAAAGGAGCATTTTTAATTTTTCTAGGTTCAGGCTATCTAACTGATGAAGTACATACAGATTGTGTACTTAGAGGAGCACGTTGCAGTGTGAATAAGATGTTAACCCATTTCCTCCGAACGTCATTCCATTGTGTCGTCTCTTCAGGGAAGCAGCAGAGGCTTTCACTGAGTTAGAGATGTAGTAAAGAAACAAAAACTGTATTCATTTAAGAATTAGGCGTTAATAAGGAGAGTGATGAGCTTTTATAGCATGGCTGCCCAGATTCTTCCATGCTGCTCTTTGCAAAGGTGCATTTCTAGAACACAGTTCCCCTCATAGAAACCAAGTTCCCGTGTTTGCTTAGATTTCTGTACTTTTCAGGAATGATTTTCTCAGTATATCAAAGACACTGTCCAGAGATAAGAGTAGAGTAGCATTCCTCTCTGGTCACATGTTTTCATCAAAACAAGTGTTAAACTGTCCTTGCACACATGTTCCCTCTCTGGCCTCCCCACCAGCCAGGAATGTTGTCAGCATTTGAGCTGTGGCCCAACTTTTATGACATATACAGACAAATTGCTGCTTTTAGCTCTCTGAAAACACAGTGAGACTTACAGGAAAGGCATTCAAAAACGCGGTAAAGGGGTTCCTGGGTTCTGGGGGGATGGTGTGGCCCCTGCCCCAGCCCATTTCTCGGCCATCTGCCTTTGTGTGGCTCCAGCCAGTCTCAGGCCTCTTCTTTCCTTGGCAGGGTGGACGTGGTGATCTGCCTAAGCACCACCGTGCGCAACGACACTCTCCAGGAAGCCAAGGAACAGAGGGTGTCCTTGAAGTGCCGCAAGCAGCTGCGGGTGGAGGAGCTGGAGATGGTAACACTGCAGAGCACAACCTCTGGTCCAGAAACCACAGGGCAGGGCTTAGAGAGTTAGGTGAAGGGTGAGGGCAAACTGAAAGATTTCAGCCACAAGCATGATGGTTAAGACTTGGAGCTGCGTGCTAAAATTTTACCATAGGACAGCTTCTTGTTTCCCATTTTTTCAATGTTAAAGTATTTTTTACCACACATAACTGGAAGTCTAGCTGTAAGACAGGCTGTAAGCATGTGATGTAGTCATTGCATCAATAATGTCCTCAAGGATCGAGGGTCTCTCCCTCTCCAGTCTGCTGCCTTGGACACCAGCTTCATTGTTAAGGCTGATTTCCCTCATGGCCGCACAATGGCTGCCTGCAGCACCTGGGCCACCTGTTGCAATATTCATCTCCAGCGGGAAAATAGAAACAAGAGAAAACTGCCCCCAGCCCGAAATAAAGGTCCTTCTCCTCAATTTGATTGTGTCAGTTTGAGATCTGTGCCCCATCCCCCATCAGGGGATGCACTCACTGATGAGCTTACTGATAATCAAGGGGAGGTGGATGCTGGGAAGCCACCCACAGTGTGCACTATGAGAGGACACTACTTTTCACTTTACTTTTGAGGATAAGCCTAAGCCACATAAGGCAGCTAAAAATATATTTTAATATGTTTTGTACACCAGAAACTAGTAATGGACACCAGGTATTATTAATATCCCCAAAGTTGCAGTACGAGATTTTCACATACAGAGGTAGTGATTCTGTGGTAATTATGTTTAAGTGGAACTGGCCTAAACATACTTCTATAATAGGAACTTTGGGTCCTCAGATTTGAACCTGGCTCTTTCAGTAAAATAATAATAATAATAAAAGTAGAGTCCAACATCTGTATAATGGTTTTAGCTTTCAAAGTGGTTTCCACATCATACTATCTTATTTCATCACACAGCAGTCCTGTGAAGGGGTCAGAGTAGATGGTAGCATTTCATTTTGCAAACAAAGGCCAAGGCCTTGTAGCTAGGTAGTGGCAGAACTGAAACTCAATCCTACTTCTCCGTTTACTGCAGTGACCACACTGCTGCCACTTAGCTGTGTAGAACTTATGGCCACCAGACAAGATCCAATCAACAAATAAATATGTAGAACATTTGATCTCTCCAGCTTAGAGTAAGCTCACTTTTCCATGCCGGTTCCCCCTCATACAGACAGAGGACATCCGTCTGGAACCAGATCTGTATGAAGCCTGCAAGAGTGACATCAAGAACCACTGTTCCACTGTGCAATATGGCAATGCTCAGGTAACTTTTTGTTTTTATTTTTTAATTGTAAAGGTAACATGAAGGTACCTTTTTAATAATTAATTCTGTGCTGGTGAGATAGGCCCCATCACATCCTGTCCAGCCTGATCATCCCTTCTTAAGCTACGCCAGGCTGCTTTTCCCAAACAGACTGCTTTTGCTCACCTTCATTCCTCTTTGTCACCTATTCATTCTCTTCCCTCTTTCAAGTTACCTTTTCCTCCCCCACCTTGTCTGCCTAGTAAACTCCTAATTATCCTTCAAATGCCTCCTCCTCTCTATAGCTTTCCCAACACTCTGCACCTCCAAAATTAATTATTCCCTCATATGATCCCATTGCACAGAAGTTGTTAACTAGAGGTCACATAAGAACCATCATGAGAGGTTTTCTTTCCCTAATTCACAGAACAGGGCCCTACCCAGAATCATCAGGAATGAAATGCAATCAAGTGGTTTTTTGTTTTTGTTTTTAATGTTCTTACATTGACTCATCTACCTCTTCTAGTTCAGGGCATTGCCAGGTACTTTAGCCTTTGAGATAATGGCTTCATTGTCTTCTAGTATCTGCTGTTGGTGATGCAAAGTCTGATGTCAGTCTGATTCTCATTTCTGTGTAGTTAATCTACTTCTGAGTTTTCTCTTTATCTTTAATGATCTGTAATTTCACTGTGATATAATTAGATATGGTTTTTGTTTTCATTATCCTGGTTAGCTCATTCAGTCTCAGAATTCATGTCTTACTTCAGTTCTAGGAAATTCTCAAACCTTTCAAATACTGCCTTCCTTTTCCTTCCTTCTGGAACTCCTGTTAGACATTTGGAGCATCTGAATCTGTCCTCCATGTCTCTCAATTTTTCTTTTATGCTTTTCATTTCTTCATCTCTCTGTACTACACTGAGGTAATTTTTCAGTTCTGTTTCCCAGCTTCATAATTTATCCTTTAGCATGTTCCATCCTGCTCTTTAGATAGACTACCAGTTGGGTTTTATTTTTCATTTCTTTTTTTTTCTCATATAGTGTATGTATTTTATTAGAGAGCATTCGCAATTCCTTCCACCCATCCCTTGTGACATTGCTATTATTCATTTTTTATGCATATGCTATGATCACCCAGTACATTGTTATTAGGCAGTTATCAGGTCAATTAAGAATAAGAAAAATAAATCTTTTTTTTCACTTTTTTCCTTCTCTAACGCTCTTCCTTGCTTTATGTAGATCCAAGGTTTTGACCTATATATTTTCCTGTCTGCCCAAAGAACTTTTTTAACATTTTTTTTACAAAGTGCATGTATGGGCAATGAATTCCCTGTTTTTGTTTGTGTGAGAAAGTCTATCTTCTCTTCATTTTTTTTTTTTTTTTGCTGTACACGGGCCTCTCACTGTTGTGGCCTGTCCCGTTGCGGAGCACAGGCTCCAGATGCGCAGGCTCGGCGACCATGGCTCACAGGCCTAGCCGCTCTGCGGCATGTGGGATCTTCCTGGACCAGGGCATGAACCCGTGTCCCCTGCATCGGCAGGCAGACTCTCAACCACTGCGCCACCAGGGAAGCCCCTCTTCTCTTCATTTCTGAACAGTTTTGCTGGATATAGAATTCTAGGTTGCTGGATATAGAATTCTGGGTTGCTGGATTTTTTTTTTCTTTCAGTACTTTAAATATTTCGCTTCACACTGTTTTCTGCATAGTTTCTGATGAGAGGTCCACTGTAATTCTTGCATCTGTATATGAGTTTCATAGAGCTGCCAAATTACCACAAACTGGGTGCCTTAAAACAAATTTATTATTTCACAGTTCTGGAGGCCTGAAGTCTGAAATCAAGGTGTTGGCAAGACTGCTTTCTTTCCTAAGGCTCTAGGGCGGAATGCTTCCTTCCTTTTTCCATCTTCTGGTGGTTCCAGTCCTTGACTTGGGGATGCATGATTCCAGTCTCTGCCTCCATCTTGTCATGACCTTCTCCTCTGTGTCTCTCCTTTGTGTATTATGTATATTTTCTTATTCTTATAAACTTATAAAGACATTTACATTAGATTTAGGGCCCATCCAGATAACTCAGGATGATCTCATTTTGAGATTCCTCACTTAATTACTTTTGCAAAGAATTTTTGTCCCAAATATTCACATTCACAACTACAGGTTTAGGACTTATACATATCTTTTGGGGAACCAAAATTCAGTCTACTAAAATCTCTTTCTCTATAGATAAGGTGTTTTTCCCCTCATATTATCATTTATTTAGGTTTTCTTATTGGTTTATATCTGCAATGATTTTTAGTTTCTGGTGTACAGTTTTTCTACATCTTTTGTCAGATTTATCCCTATGTACTTTATGTTTTCTGATGCTATTTTATCTTGTAGTTGATTTCTAATCTCACAGTGTTGTGGTCGGAAAAGATGCTTGATATGATTTCAGTTTTCTTAAATTTACTGAGGCTTGCTTTATGGCCCAGTATGTGGTCTATCCTGAAGAATGTTCCATGTGCACTTGAAAAGAATGTGCATTCTGCTCCTTTTGTATGGAATGCTCTATAAATAAAAGTTAAGTCCATCTCGTCTGATGTGTCATTTAAGGCCTATGTTTCCTTATTGATTTTCTGTCTGTCCATTGACGTTAAGTGCAGTGTTAAAGTCCCCCACTATTATTGTGTTACTGATGATTTGTTCTTTTAAGGCTGTTAGCATTTGCCTTATAGATTGAGGTACTCCTATGTTGGGTGCATATATATTTACAATTGTTATATCTTCTTGTAGTGACTCCTTGATCATCACGTAGTGTCCTTCTTTGTCTCTTGTAATAGTCTTTAAAGTCTATTTTGTCTCATATGAGTATTGCTACTCCAGCTTTCTTTTGATTTCCATTTGCATGGAGTACCATTTTCCATACCCTCACTTTCAGTCTGTTTGTGTCCCTAGATCTGAAGTGGGTCTCTTATAGATGGCATATATATGGGTCTTGTTTTTGTATCCATTCAGCCAGTCTATGTCTTTTGGTTGGAGCATTTAATCCATTTACATTTAAGGTAATTACCTATATGTATGTTCTTATTGCCATTTTGTTAATTGTTTTGGATTAGTTTTTGTAGGTCTTTTTGCTTCCCTTTCTCTTTTGTTCTCTTCTTGTGATTTGATGACTGTCTTTAGTGTTGTGTTTGGATTCCTTTTTCTTCTTTGTGTGTATATCTATTGTAGATTTTTGGTTAGTGGTTATCATGAGGTTTTGATATAGCAGTCTGTATATATACACAAGATTGTTTTAAGTTGCTGGTCTCTTTTTTTTTTTTTGTGGTACGCGGGCCTCTCACTATTGTGGCCTCTCCCAATGCGGAGCACAGGCTCCAGGGGCCCAGCCGCTCCGCGGCATGTGGGATCTTCCCGGAGCGGGGCACAAACCCGTGTCCCCTGCATCGGCAGGCGGACTCTCAACCACTGCGCCACCAGGGAAGCCCTAAGTTGCTGGTCTCTTAATTTCCAATGCATTTCCAATATCCTGCATTTGTACTCTCCTCTTCTCATGACTGCTGGTTTTGATACCATATTTGTGGATGATTTCCTACCTTTACTCTATGTTTGCCTTTCCTGGTGAGCTTTCCCATTCATATTTTCCTTGTTTCTAGTTGTGGCCTTTTCTTTTCTGTCTAGAGAAGTTCCTTTAGCATTTGTTGTAAAACTGGTTTGGTGGTGAATTCTCTTAACTTTTGCTTATCCGGAAAGCTTTTGATTTCTCCATCAAATCTGAACGAGAGCCTTGTTGGGTAGAGTATTCTTGGTTGTGTGTTTTTCCTTTTCATCACTTTAAATATATCATGCCAGTCTCTTCTGGCCTGCAGAGTTTCTGCTGAAAAATCAGCTGATAACCTTATGGGAATTCCCTTGTATGTTATTTGTTGCTTTTAATATTTCCTGCTTGTCTTTAATTTTTGTCAGTTTGATTAATATGTGTCTCAGTGTGTTCCTACTTGGGTTTATCCTGCCTGGAATTCTCTGCATTTCTTGGACTTGGGTGACTGTTTCCTTTCCCATGTTAGGGAAGTTTTCAGCTATCATCTCTTCAAATATTTTCTCAGGCCCTTTCTCTCTTCTTCTTCTGGGACCCCTATAATGCAAATGTTGTTACATTTAACATTGTCCCAGAGGTCTCTTAAACTCTCCTCACTTCTTTTCATTCTTTTTTATTTTTTTAATTCTGTTCTGCAGCAGTGATTTCCACCATTCTGTCTTCCAGCTCACTTATCTGTTCTTCTGCCTCGTTTATTCTGCTATCGATTCCTTCTGGTGTATTTTCATTCCAGTTATTATATTGTTCGTCTCTGCTTGTTTCTTCTTTATATCTTCTAGCTCTTTGTTAAACATTTCTTGTATCTCCTCAGTCTGTAACTCCATTGTTTTTCCAAGATCTTGGATCATCTTTGCTATCATTACTCTGAATGTTCTTTTCAGGTAGATTGCCTAGCTCCACGTTACTTAGTTGTTCTTCTGGGGTCTTATCTTTTTTCCTTCGTCTGGAACATATTCCTCTGCCATCTCATTTTGTCAGACTTTCTGTGTTTGTGGTCCCACTGGCTTCAGGATTGTAGTTCCTCTTGCTTCTGGCTTCTGCCTCCTGGTGGGTGAGGCTGGTCTAAGAGGCTTGTGCAGGTTTCCTGGTGAGCAGGGCCGTGTCAGTGGGGTGTGTTTAGAGGTGGCTGTGGGCTCAGGAAGACTTTAAGCAGCCTGTCTGTTGATGGGTGGGGCTGCGTTCCTGCCCCATTGGTTGTTTGGCCTGAGGTGTCCCAGCACTGGAGCCTAAGGGCTGTTGGGTGGGGGCCATGTCTTGGTGTCAAAATGGTGGCCTCCGGGACAGCTCACGCCAATGAGTACTCCTCAGTACCTCTGCCACCAATGTCCTTGTCCCTGTAGTGAGCCACAGCTACCCCCTGCCTCTCTAGGAGACCCTCCAAGTCCAGCAATGAAGTCACTGCTTTTCCCCCTGGGTCCTAGTACACACAAGACCTTGTGTGAGCCCTCCAAGAGTGGAGTTTCTGTTTCCCCCAGTCCTGTGGCGTTCCTGGAATCAAGCCCTGCTGGCCTTCAAAGCCAAATGCTCTGCGTGCTCCTCCTCCTGATGCCAGACCCCCAGTCTGGGGAGCCTGAGGTGGGGCTCAGAACTCTCACTCCTATGGGAGAACCTCTGCGATACACTTACTTTCCAGTTTGTGGGTCGCCCACCCAGTGGGTATAGGATTTGATTGTATCATTAATGCGCCCCTCCTACCATCTCACTGTGGCCTGTCTTTTTGGTAGGTTCCAGTCTTTTTTGATGGTTGTTCAGCAGTTAGTTGTGATTTTGGTGTTTTTGCGAGTGGAGGTGAGCTCAGGTCCTACTACTCCACCGTCTTGTCCCCTTCACTTATTTTTCATTTGTAACATCTCTAATTGGTTCTTCTCATAACTACCTGTTCTTGATTCTTATTTACTGTTTTCTTCTCTGTTGTTCTGAAGATATTCAATATACGTTTGATTGCTCTGTTGCCTTTCCCCCTCGGTTCTGAGGCCTTGATTTATTTTGTTTATCATCTTTCTTACAGTATTAGTGTCCCTTAACTGCAGTTGACCCTTGAACAGCATGGGGTTAGGAGTGCTGCACGTCCACATAGTTAAAAACCTGTGTATAGTGTCAGCCCTCCATATATGTTGGGCCCTCCCTATCTAAGTTCCACATCCACAGATTCAACCAGTCACAGATCATGTAGTACTGTAGTGTTTACTATTGAAAAAATTCTCATATAAGTGGACCTGCGTAGTTCAAACCCTTGTCATTGAAGGGTCAACTGTATTTGGTGATTCTTGGTTGTGCCTTGAGGATTTCATAGAAGTCTCATGACTACATGCTACAGCCCTAGCTACTGCAGCTTCCCATCTGCTTTCTTTCTTTATCTTTTTTTTATAGTAGCTAAAAGTTTGTTGTAGGGAAGGGGAGGTTTTAGGATACACCTAATTCACTCTCTTAAAATCTATCCCATGGCACTTTATTCTTTTATGTTAAGTCACTCATCTTTTTTATTGTAGTTGTTTGTTTATATAACTTTGCCCTGTGAGACTGTATAGTCTTCAAAGGTAAGGATTGAGTCTCATTCATAGCTGGCATCTAATGCTCTGTTCTCTTGTGGTAAATGGTGAGTTGAACTGAACTTCCTGGCTTGTGCTTGCTGTCGAGTCAGGGTTATTGCTCCAGGGAAAGGCAGAGAGCCTGATGTATGCTCCAAAAGGGATCTTGACAAGGAATAGCCCTGGAAGGAAGAAGAAACCAGGAATCTTGAGAGGGTTTCCTTCCCCTTAGACTCCAGTACAACCTGCTCTTTATCCATAATTTTTATACATTTGGTTTGCTATTAGCCCTGGGGTTGTAAATCTATAAATATAATTCTCCTTTGTGAGGAAATCCTGATTCCTATTACCTAGGAATTAGAAATGAAAGGTACCTGTATAGAAAAGTGAGGAACGTACTAAGAACTTAATGCTTCAGTCAGAGAACATGGATTATCAATACCTGATCCACCTCTTAACTTGCCCGTAACTGTTATGCCCTAGATTATTGAATGTCTGAAAGAAAACAAGAAGCAGCTGAGCACCCGTTGCCACCAGAAAGTCTTTAAGCTGCAGGAGACAGAGATGATGGACCCAGAACTAGACTATACACTCATGAGAGTCTGCAAGCAGATGATAAAGGTAAGGGACCCAAAACCAAGGGTTGAGCACAGGGTAAGTCAACGTAACAAAAACACAAACTTCTTTAAATTTCAGAGAAAATTCATATAATCTCTCAATGTCAACCTGCTTTATACAGCTACGGCTGTGGTTCTCGAAGTCTGGTCCCTAGACCTGCAGCGTCAGCACCACCTGGGAACTTACAAAGTCTCAGGCCCCACCCAGAATCTCTGAGTCAAGCTCTGGGAGTGGCGCCCTCTGTTTCACAAGCCCCCGGGGGTTCCAATGAAGCTAAAGTTTCAGAACCACTAAGCTAAGGTAGCTAACCTCACTTTGACCTCAGGAAGAAGTAAATAGATGTCCATTAAATATGTGATTGGTTTTGAGCGCGGTTGGTGGTAGGTATACTGAGGAAGCCACCATCAAATGTCCTGATCATCCATCTATCCCATCAAAGGCTTTTTTGTTCTACAGGTTGTTTTGCTTCATTTACTTCTCCAATAAATGCCCCCTGCAGCAGGGCTGACTGGAGAACCTGGATGTCAGTTCCTTTATTTGTCCACACGTACAGAGAGATTAAACTTAAAGTGCTAACCCCTTATTTCAGCTTCCCTTTAAAATAAAATGGATACTCCTCATCCTATCAATAACTCCAAAGAGAACTGTGAAAGTTAGAAGTCTCTTTAGCTGGGTCTGGAAGAGTTGAGTCCTCTGTAAAAGTGGAAATGTCAGGCTCTGACTTGAGGGAGGTTTGTAAGATTTTGATGACTTCTATAAAAATCAGTCAGCAATCCATGTCCCCCATATTAGAGATACAGTGGACTATAATTAATAGGACTGTGGACTAGCAGATAGAGATGGAGTTTATCACTAGTCCAAAATGAATCTCTGACTTCAAGGACACTAACAAGTGTACAGGGGCTGGCTCTGCAGGATTTGGTAGAGTTATAGCCCTCTGGTTAAAGGGTGAGCCAGATAGGTCCTTCCCCCACATCCCTGTTCACACTGTTGCTGGTAATTCCTAAATTTCCCATTGGATTGGGTAGATGTGCTTGAGGCTTACGTGGTCACCTGGTACAATTTACGTTTCATGCATAAACAGTATGTAAGCTTATGAGAGGCCGTGTAATGTAGCATAGCCATGTAAGTCGGGGAATGCATCCTATCCAAATAGGAAACAGGTAGTAGAAAGAAATGTGAGAAATATAGTAGAGAATAGATAAAGTGGAACTTGAGGCTGGGTGATTAATTCAGGCTTACCATTTCTCGTCCCCAAGTGATGCCTTTAGGGTTCTGTCATAAGCTCCCCAAAAGATGTAAGAGTGATAAATATGGTGTTAATTGCCATATTTGGGTAACTACTTCTATAAAACTTTGTTTCTCTGCAGAGATTCTGTCCAGAAGCGGATTCCAAAACGATGTTGCAATGCTTGAAGCAAAATAAGAACAGTGAACTGATGGATCCCAAATGCAAACAGATGATAACCAAGCGCCAGATCACCCAGAACACTGGTAACATTTTGGCGTGGCTTTCCTGGTCCTGCTGGGTATGGCTTGAAAGGAATTGAGTGGGCATATACTTGCCTAATTAAACTAAAGGTGCTTTGTTGCTCCTGAATGTTAAGGAAAGAGTCTGGATGTGATGAGCAAAGTGACGTACTTCTTCCTTGAAGGGCTTCTAGAAGAACAGAATGAAAGTCATGGGGAAGAGGAGGCTGAAAACATAGGAAACTTGCCTTTGAAGGGTGTACAAAACGAATTAGGGGTAAAATTCGTTGAAAAGTCTAGAAATTTAGTAAAACTTCACGCATGTGGCAGGAGAATATATGGGTAATCTGTTTTAGAACAGAGAAATTTAAGCTCTGAGTTGCAAGACCTTGTAACTTAGTGGTCAAGTTGAGTTGGGTATTCTGTTCTCAGAATTTTCAAAAATATGTATCATAGGGAAGGTTGCTGATGTCTGCTAGCTTTTTGTGAGGACTGCTTAGAATGTTGGCCCCAATAGATCCTGCAGAGCTGCTGCGGAGTACATTTCCTGGGGGTCTCCACGTCTGCTCTTCCACCACAGTATATTGTTGATTTAAAACAGTGTGTTGGGGGAGTTCCCTGGTGGCCTAGTTAGGATTCTGGGCTTTCACTGCCATGGCCCAGGTTCAATCCCACAAGCCGCAGGACATGGCCAAAAATAAAATAAAATAGAACAGTGTAGTGAGAGCTCAGTAAACATTTACCGCATAAACAAATCAGTGGTTTATTAGTGGTCATTGACATAATATGCCCCCTTTGGATAAGTGGATCTCAAAACATTTGTGAATCCTGGTGGAGTGTTTTATCATGTGCTTATTACTTTCTGCTCTAGATTACCGCTTAAACCCTGTGCTAAGGAAAGCCTGTAAAGCTGACATTCCTAAATTCTGTCATGGTATCCTGACTAAGGCCAAGGATGATTCGGAGTTAGAAGGTCAAGTCATCTCTTGCCTCAAGTTGAGATATGCTGACCAGGTAAACTGCCCTGGGCTTTCCACAGAGGTGTACTTATGGAACCTCCACTAGTCCTGGCAGTTTTTTCTTTGGAGGTCCATAGCTTGCTGCTACTTTCCCCAAGACCTTTTTGCACACCTTCCCCAAGCCAGGGCCCAGATAAAAAGCTGACGTGTTCTAATAGGCTAACATACTCTCCCTTGTCACATGTAGCGCCTCTCTTCAGACTGTGAAGACCAGATCCGGATTATTATCCAGGAGTCTGCTCTAGATTACCGACTCGATCCTCAGCTCCAGCTACACTGCTCGGATGAGGTAGGATTTGGGGACAAAACTGGTTGTAAACAGAGCTGGTCAGAGAAGTTTTTACTGGAGAAAAGTTCTTTACTCTGTTTCCCTTCAGCCCTGAATCCAGGGCTCTTCTAGGCTCTCCACTGTCTGAGTTCCTGGTTCTGTGTAACACTGAATTTGGTTTGTCCTTAGTCCTATCACTATTCAGTTTTGATTCCATATTTCTCTATTGAACAGCGTTTTTTTTTTTATTATATCTGTCTACATCTAGTTTGTTCTTCCCTCTCCTTATTCTGATGTTCAACGCAGAATACTCCCAACACTTGCCAGAAGGATAAAAGTGCTCCTGTAATGCCTCTAACGAAGTGCCAGTTCTTGGATATTACTTGACTTTCTAGCTAGAAAAGGTCATGTAGTGAACCTTGTTCAACATATGTCCATTTTATGGGAACATAGCTAAAGATATTTCAAAAAAGCTTACTCACAAAGCTGTCCAAAGAAGGTTAAATTTTTAACTGTGCTGCAGGCTATGTGTCAGGACCCCTTTGTGTGTGTGTGTGTGTGTGTGTGTGTGTGTGTGTGTGTGTGTGTGTGTGTGTTTCCAAGTTGTGTAGCTGGGTTGACTCTGAACCTCTGTCAATGTCAAGCATTTGCTTTTAGGATTTTACTTGGCTGTATGACCTTCCTCTTGAGGAATCAGAGAGTAGCCTTCTTTGTGACCAGCCCTGGGACAGTCTGACTCAGGTCTTGGGGTTGACAGCATGAAGATACATGTATTGACTCTTTTTCAATACTGTGCCAGTCCTTGTGAAGGAGAACAGAGCCTGGCATCCCATATGGGAGGGAGGGGAGTGAAATCCACCAGGAATCCATTTGAGAAGAGCCCCGGGCACATGTGTGGGAGGATCTCCAATCGACATGCTTCAGAGACCAAGGCGTCTCGTGAGAGTAGGGGTTCCCTTGTTTTTTGTGTGTGTCCTGAACAGATTGCCAGTCTATGTGCCGAAGAAGCAGCAGCCCAGGAGCAGACAGGTCAAGTAGAGGAGTGCCTCAAAGTGAACCTGCTCAAAATCAAAACAGAAATGTGTAAAAAGGTAACTACCATCAGTCACCATTTTCTCTCACTTGCTTTTCTCTGCTCTTCTTCCTCTTAAAGCTATAGTCTGTACATCTTACTGATCAAATCTAAACCTTCCTTCCCAGAATTCTATCTTGTTCCCTCTTACCAAACTAATTTGCCTTTTGACCGTTAATTGTCTGTAACTTAAATAGTCTTTCACATGTACTAATTACTCGAGAATATGTCTCATCCCCATGACTAGACCATTGTTTAAGGTTATTGTTTAAGTGCTATGCCAAAGTAAAATGTCAATTCCAATATATCAGTAAGCGTACTGCATTTGTAAAAGTCAATGAAACTACAAATTCAGTTCATTTCAGAAACATCACATAAAAACAAATTTATCAAAATATGATAGCTGGACTTCTCTGGTGAGGCAGTGGTTAAGAATCCTCCTGCCAGTGCAGGGGACACAGGTTCGAGCCCTGGTCTGGGAAGATCCCACATGCTGTGGAGCAACTAAGCCTGTGTGCCACAACTACTGAGCCTGCGCTCTAGAGCCTGTGAGCCACAACTACTGAGCCTGCCCTCTAGAGCCCACAAGCCACAACTGCTGAGCCTGTGTGCCACAACTACTGAAGCCCACGCGCCTAGAGCCCATGCTCTACAACGAGAGAAGCCACCACAATGAGAGGCCCACACACCGCAACAAAGAGTAGCCCCCACTCACCACAACTAGAGAAAGCCCACGTGCGGCAACAAAGACCCAACGCAGCCAAAAATAAATTAATTAATTAAAAAAAAAGATAGCTAAACATGCATTATCTTACAAAATTGAAAGTGAAATAATGTATTTGATCTTTTTTAAAAAACTTAATCTCTTTTTGGAAAAGTGTTTCAATGATATTACTGAGTCACTGTGAATATTGTGTGCAGATATTTTCATCTGCTAAAAATGTTTCTAATTCCACATGGTCTGAGGAGTGGCAGAAGTTGGCTAAAGGCTAAATCCAGATATTTTCCTTTGAATACTTTTTCATCAAATTATACCATTTAACTTCAAGGAGGACTTTTTGAACAACATTTCAGGTTTTTTTTTGTTTTTGTTTGTTTGTTTTATTGTTTTACAGTCTGTGAAGCACAAAGTAATTTTTACTTAAGAAAGCAATTTTTGACTGTTTTTACCTGCTATAATTTCGTCATGTATAAATGGAGAGTCTGCAGAGTTGATTTCAGTTCTATCATGTTTATATTCCTGTTGTTCAGAACATCTTTAAGCTCAAATAAGAATTATTCTTGCAGTAGAAGTTATGCTCTGTCAGTTCTTTCTTTCCTTTTGAGGATAATGGAAGTAAAATGAAACATTTTGCAAATGCACCTTTCTGTTTGGGAATTTTAATATAGCTTATTACTCTGATTTTCAATTTTCACATTTTCAGACATATAAAGTAACAAAATAACTGCATTAAATCAATATAAACACTAACACTTAGTATTTAATAATATAGCATACCAGAGTGCCCAAAACCCAATTCTGATCTTAAACTTGCCTCGCTTTGCTTATTAGCAAACAGCTCTGCATACACTAGGTCCCCAAATTGTATTTACTGAATTAAATTGGATGCTAACCGTCTGCGTTCTTTGCATCATCACCACATTGCCACGTATCTCAGAGTAGCCTCTATTGGCTTAATCGTCCCTCCTTGACTTTTTTGTTTGTATGTAAAGTATTTACAGACAACAGATCTGATGTATTTCCTCTATAAAAGCTCTCTCTATGATCTTCCCTTCTTAGGAAGTGTTAAACATGCTGAAGGAAAGCAAAGCAGACATCTTTGTGGACCCAGTTCTTCATACAGCTTGTGCCCTGGACATTAAACACCACTGTGCAGCCATCACCCCCGGCCGAGGGCGTCGTAAGTCACGGTGTTCACTCTGACCCTGTCTGAACTATCTTGGGAGGAGCAAAGACTCCCTCTGAGACATCAGTTCCAGCTACTCTGTTCTGTAGCTGCAGCTCAACCGTAGACAGCATCCACTGGGGGCCTGGTTGATGCCTTTGTGGCAAAGTGAGTTTAGGAGTAATCCTGCTGCAGGTTTGAACTGATAGAGCCATGACCCGAGGTAAAGATTTGATGATAAGAGGAAGTTGAGTTATTTATCAGGGAGACAAAAGTTAAGCTATCATCATGGCCCTCTTCCCTGCCTTGTCCAACCTTGAACAGCTTCATCAGCTTCCCCGGTGGCCACAGTGGGCTCAGCAGACAGGTTCTGTGTGAGGCGGAACCTGGGCAGGTATATGGTTGTTTCTGAGCCATGTGTGTCCAATGAATAAAATGAGAGAGGTTTTAAGAGAGACTCTGGACAGCCAACCTTAAATATTCTTCTCCATGGTAGATCTTGGGTTAAGTGTCCTTGAAGGGATTTAACTTTGTATAGCCTCCAGATCTGAATTCTCTGGTGCTTAGGTACCCTTCTCCCCATCCTTACCGAAATTTCTGTTCTGTACAGCTTCAGACGCTTCTTATCCCTTTCCGTTGCACAGAAATGTCCTGCCTTATGGAGGCCCTGGAGGATAAGCGGGTGAGGTTACAACCTGAGTGCAAAAAACGCCTCAATGACCGGATTGAAATGTGGAGTTACGCAGCAAAGGTAATGACCGCGAGAATCACCTGATGTGGCGTCTCCTCTGTCAGTTTCCCAGGTCTCTTTGAGATACTTCACTGGCCTCCTTGTCCTTGTTGTGAGACTGGCAGTAGGTTTATTTGAAAAAATCTCTCAGTGCACCATAAGACGCCTGGGCTCTGTGAGCCTGGAGCCATCATCTCCAGATAGCACAGCAGAGACATTAATTAGTCCCTTCTTTCGTCACTGGTTTCCGCCTTTGAGCTGCCAAGCGTTGCTTCACAGTGACTCCGCTGCTAGTTATTTGTTGGCAGATGTTGGTGCTTAAATCAGATTAATCTGGAGCCTCCTTGCTCTGTGCTGAGTACATGGAGGAGCATAGAAGCAGCCCAGACCTCTCTGGGCTGGACCCTTTTCAGCACCCAGGCTAAGTTGAGACTCAACAGAACAGGTCCATGTGCACCTGGGGAGCCTTTTGGTCCTGATTCTGCTATAGTAGCCTACCATAGAGGCCCACTGGAGAAAGCACTGAGGAGAACTGAGGACTCTGAGTGTCCACGACTGGGGGAGTGATTAAGTATATTCAGTCAGCATAAGTCATGTTTGCAAGTTGTTTTTGGGGGGGGGATGCTGATGGTATGATGGTGAGTGAAAACAAGTCACGACAGAGAATCAGCACCCGACAGAATCTCAGCTTTTCTCTTTGTTTTTAAAAAGACAGCAACATGAAGAAAATAAATCAAAATATGTAAGAACCTGTGACCTTGTGCAAGTCACTTGACCACTTCCCACCCCTTGGGCCTCCAGGTCTTCATCTGTAATGTGGGAGTAGTAAAATGTACGTCCCAGGACTAATGTGAGGACTAAACGATTGAAACACGCTGAGCCCTTTGCCAGCACACCATCGGGTCCTCAGTGTGTGAGCTGTTACTGCATGGGCGGCAGTGATCACTGTGATGAATTGTAGGATCGGGAAAAACAGTTGTAGCTCGGTGTTTGATTTTCTTGCCCGTTGCCCTCCTCTCTCCCCAAAAGAAATGACCTAAGTTACAGTAGCAGTCCAGGGGGGCAAGTTAGAGCAAGCGTTGTCCCAGCCCACTTCTCTCCGAGGATGATGCCCCTGTGTGTTTTCCAGGTGGCCCCAGCGGATGGCTTCTCTGACCTCGCCATGCAGGTGATGACATCCCCTTCAAAGAACTACATTCTCTCTGTGATCAGTGGGAGCATCTGCATACTGTTCCTGATTGGCCTGATGTGTGGACGTATCACCAAACGAGTGACACGAGAGCTCAAGGACAGGTAGAGCCACCTTGAGCACCAGAGGAACTACCTGTCCAGTGCCCAGTTTGTACAGCCCTCCTGTATAGCGTACCCACTCACCTCGTCCTTCTGCGAGGTGACACCAACACCCATGTTAGAGCAGCAGCAGGTATCCACCGCATTGTCCCGTCTCAGACTTCACCCATGTCCACGGTATCCTCCTCCTCGACCATTTGTGCAGCAGCTGGCCGCTTTGGGTATTGCCTTTGTTGGCAAACCCGGGTTTACCTGCCCATAGACAAGTCTCTCATACCGATGGAACTACCAGTACTTCCAGAACCAACTCACCTGACCTGCAACTCAAATGATTTTTTTTTTTAAAAACACCAAAAAAAAAAAAAAAAAAAAATTTTTAAAGAAAAAAATGTATATAGTAACACATCTCCTCCAGGCTTGATTTGAGCAATGGGGTTATTTCTTCTGTGTGACAGTGTAAAATGAAGGCAGGACTTTAGAGGGGAAACACACCACCCAATATGCTATAACTGGGATGTCTTGCTTACTTCTCAGCAGCACCTTTGGCCCACGTCAGGGCCATGGACTTCACCGAGTAGTGGGAAACGACTAACCAGCCCGCTTTGGGTCTTGTTTTCTTCTGCTGAAACAGTGATGCCTTCCAGTTCCTACCCTAGTAGAGCCACTGCTGGTCAGGACCCCACAGCCGTGGGTGTTTGTGTGATCTCCTCAGCTCAGTGGAGTAGAGTATGAGCTTCCCTAGGCCGAGGGCAGGTGGGTTGGAGAGGGGATCAGAAGTGTGTGCAGCTGATCAGTCCACTGAGCTGCACGGAGAGGCTGGACCCTGAGGCCCAAGGCAGAGCGCCCCAGTGACCTTCCTCCTCCAGGGCAGTGCAGGACTCAAGCCGCGTTCGGATTGATCCTGCTGGGGTGGCAGTTCCTCCAGAAGCCCTCCGCTTCACCGGGAGGCCGTGACTCTGGGGGCCGGGGCTCAGGGCAGGAAGGAGGAGTGGGGGATTGTTTGACTTTGCTTTACTTCCCAGGTGAGACAATGGCTTATAAAGACTTAGCCTGGTCTCAGGGTGTGACTGGCAGTCCAACCTGACCTTTCTGCAGGTTCAAGGCCACCTTCCCAGACAAGCTCCTTTAGGCCTCTGCGTGGAGAGGGTGTGGAAAATTACTACATTAAAAGATGGAGGCGTTCCTCCGTTTTTTCTTTCTGTCCGTTTGCTGCATACACCCACTACAGTCGGCACTGGCTCAGTGTGCTTCGATGATTCATCAGTGTTTCCTGAATCTGAGCTTTATGGAAGCAATATTCCTGACCATCCCTCGTCCCTCCAGTGTAGAGATGACAGGCTTGGAGTATAAAGAGGGAGGAGTGCAGGCATCACAGTTCAACCTGGTGCACCTGGACTTGAGCTTGGGGCATGGAATCCAGTGGCTGCACAAGAGGGCGGCGTGTACAGTAGAAGATATATTTATATAATATATATTTTATTAACCTGTTAGACTCCACAAAGTATTATAAATCACGTGCCTAAAACTGTCCACGTAGACCATGCTCCATCCCTTGCCCTGCGCCTCTTTGCCGCTGTGCACACGTGCTGAGGGACCTCCCCACATCTGTCTTCCCTGGAATGTGTTCAGTACAAAGTGGGTCAGTTTGTGGCTCGGTTGATCCAAATGACTCCTTGTCTAACCTGACTGACATATATTTGAATACTGTGGTTTTCTTCTTTTTCTTTCTTTTTCCTTTTTACTACCCTTCCTGGAGGCAGTGGGTTCTAGAAGCTGCATATCCCCCCTGCCTAGGGTACTCCAAGTCATGAAGGGGAGCTTCCAAGCTGCTTGGTCCCCCAAGTCCTGCTCTTAGGGTCTTCCTGATTCTTAGCAACTGTCCTGGGGTTCTTCAGCCTCATAAAACTTGAAACTCTTGGAGTCCGAGCAGCGCCCCCTCCTACCACCACTTTTGGACTGAACTGAGCTGATCTAGATAGTCCACCTCCAGGGGCTCCCCCCTGGGTGGTGGGGTCTGGGATCGAGGACCGGGGATATATCTGTACACAGGCCCCCACTGACGTGTCTGATGTGGTTTACAGGATAGAATGACTGTTCCCTGTTTGATGAGCGTGGGAGTACCATTCTCCATCTCTGCAGTCTCCCTCCCAGTGTATGTAAAACATCTCCATAGTTTAATGTGTCTAGATACTTTTGTTCTTTCTGAACTGAGAGATGATCTCAGTTGTCTGCAGCAGATCTGGAAGTTTGAAAAGGAGTTTGATTCTTGAAACATTTGTCATCTTTAGGAATGATCCGGACAGATAGAAGGGATAACTCGGCCGGTATCTTTGATTGCTCGTTGTCAGAAAACATTTCACCATCCGACTTGGAATAGTTTCAGTGACTGGTCTTTAGAATAGTTTCATATGACTGAGCAGTTTCCTGCATCCAAGAGGCCCAGCACCATCTGGGATATAGCCCAGCTATATCCATTTCTGTACCTCATTGGTGTAACAAAACAGGTTCTGGGACACCTCTGGTTACTGGGCTCATAGGTCACTCTTGGGTAAATCGGCTAGTCAAGAATTAGTCAAGAAGAAACCATGGCCCTAGTGGAGCTGATGACAGACCTGTGTCCTTTTTCTCTTCTGATGTCTAGCCCATGAACAATAACATAAGCAGCAGGTAGGGTTTTTGTCCAAGGCCAAGTTTCCAAGCACTTGCTGAAGATTACAGTAGCCAGAGAACTCATCAGGCCTTGTCAGCTCACACCAGTGTCTCAGAGACTCAGACTTGGTGTCTCTACAACACCCCAGAGGTGCCAGGAGGTCAGTCTCTGGGCTGGAGGCCCTGCAGTGCAGGAGATCAGAAATCTGAGCAGAACGTCAAGAACAAGGCTGTCTTCTCCCTGCATCGGAGTTTCTCACACAGAAGGGTGGCTGTGGGAGTGAGACCTTGACCCTGGTGCATCCCTGGCCTTTCTCTGCTATTGTTGCTGTCCCAAGAGAAGTCTGCTAGCAAGATGCTCTGAGGTGGGAGCCATCGCTCGGGCTTGGGTTCACTCCAGCAGGAAAGCCTTCCTTCTTAGCGTTCCCTAAAATTCTGGTACCACTACCAGGCCCAGTGCTATGGATCCCATCAGCTTGTTCTGAGCCAGTGCATCCTTAGAAGCGAGGGGAATTCTAATACTGAGTGAGCAGGTGTTGACTTGTATTCATTGCAGGCCTTTAACTGTCTCACATCCTGCACGTATTCTTCTTGGGGACACTGGGAAGGAGGGAGATTCTGCTTTCCTAGGTGTGACAGGAAATTACCATCAGATTTCATTTCTTCCTGTTTCCTGAGGTCAAGTAACAAGAGAAGCCAGTAGTAAAGAGTCGTAGGATCGTTTACGTTTTATCAGACAGAGTGCTGACCTCCCTCCACCTTCCCAAAGGAAGATTCACTCTCCTATATGAGCCTGACTTCTGTGCCACCTCCAGGCTTGTAGTACCACTTCTATCCTAAAGAACCCCACTAGTGTGAGTCACCCAGAGAGGGGTAGGTTGCTTTGTGGGACCTCCTTACCTGGTCTCAAGTTCCTCTGAGAAAAGGCCTCCCCATCCCATTTCTTCCCCTCCCCCACCAAAAAGTAAACGTTTTCTGCATATAACTTACTCCAAGCAAGTAGATACAGAGAAGGAACCTGGAGTAGGGACCCTTAGAAGCCAGCCAACACAGCCTGACACATTCAAACTAAATTTGGGCCGTAGAACAAAAAGAAGAATATGGCTTTTTGGATCATGTGCATTTTGGTATGTTTACTTACATTTCTGATTCTTAGGAAATTTGAAAAACCTCGAAGACTCCTTTTATTTATTCTCACCATTTGGACAGCACCTAAGTAATTTTATAAAATGCAGCATTCCAGTGCCCTGAGTTTCCCCCAGGCCTTTAGGGATACTCCACTCCTAAGTCCCCTCTTCCGCACTGGTCTTCAATTCCCAAAGGGCCTGGGGCCAGAGCTGATGTTCTGGTCTCCGTCTCTCTCTCACGTGTCTTGGTTGGTCATCTCTCCCACTACACTCCTCTTGGTCCTCCTCTCCCGTAGGACCAGGGTCACATGTCAGGGCAATCAAATTTGAAGCCGAATCCCCCTTCCTGCCCAGACCCCAGACAAAAGATCAGTCATTAGCAAACCAAGACTGACTCTTCAGAGTGACAGGTTCATCCAGGCCATCTAGTGAGATCACTGTGGAGACCCAGGGACTGTTTGTCTTCTGGAGCACAAAGGTGGGACTGTCTGCTCGGGCTGGTAGTGACAGGATCCTGATGGTGGCTTCCTCTCCTTCTCCCTTCCCAAGAGCTGCCACAACGCACAGGTAGGGGTGTTGGCATACATGCAGTGGAGGAATCTCCTTGGGCAAGGAGAAAATTCAGATAGTGCCTCTATATTCTGTTTCGCCTTCCCCCCAACGTAGAATTGACAGCTGGACCCCAGAGCCCAGCAGGCCCTGTACCACACACGCTAGATGGTTTGAACAGGTCCCCTGTCAGACTGAGGGGCACTAGAGTGAGTGACCGACGGGAGGGGCTGGCAGCCCGAGGCTTCCTGAGCGGCTTCTCCCAACACCATGTTCCCAGGTCAATCGAAGCAGGAAAACAGACTGTACAGCAAATGCTGTGTGAGATCTTAGGCCTTTAACTTTTTTTTTTAAGAAGGAAAAAAAGAAAAGTAAAACTAACAAGCCTCTTTTGTAAATGGTTTTCCTTTCTATGTATAAAATCCTGGAAGTTTCTTGTTTTTACATGTTCATGCTGTGTAATTTTGAGATGTTACTGAGATTCTGAACATAATGTGCATTTTTTTCTGTACAGATGAAATGGGAGAATTTAATAAAGAGTTTGCAGGTTTTTACTTGTTAAATTTTCTCTGTGGTGACTGGGAGGACTCTCCTCCAGCCACATGCTCTGCTGGAAGAAGTCTCCGGAGCTGTGAGTACTGACTGTAAGCTTGCCACTGACGCTCAGGAACTTACTGTTAGAATGTCCGTGTTCTTGGCTAATTAGGTCAAACAGAGTAGGACCATAGGCCTTTACAGGAGAGCTGGAAGCCAGATCTGGGGTTTTCTGACTCTCAAGCTCATGTGTCCAGACTTGTTCATTCTACTGATGTGTTTAAGCCATGTGATGAGGCTCCTTCCTGGAGGGGACACATACCTGGAACTTCTCCTTACAGATGTGACACATGGATGGCACCTGGTCTCTGATGGCCTCCTTCCCATTCAGGCCCAGACCTAGGCCACATTTATATTCTGAGCCCTGCTATGTCTGCATTTAGTCAGTGCTTGCCTCCCCCTTCCAGCAACCCACCCCTGAGGTCAGTGACCTCATGACACCCTTCCCGAACCTTGTCTTCTACCTCCTCTACTCTCAGCAAAGCCAATGTGCATCCGGCTGTTAAAAAGTAACAGCTTAGGGCTTCCCTGGTGGCGCAGTGGTTGAGAGTCCGCCTGCCGATGCAGGGGACACGGGTTCGTGCCCCGGTCTGGGAGGATCCCACATGCCGCGGAGCGGCTGGGCCCGTGAGCCATGGCCGCTGAGCCTGCGCGTCCGGAGCCTGTCCTCCGCAACGGGAGAGGCCACAACAGTGAGAGGCCCGCGTAACGCATAAAAAAAAAAAAAAAAAAAAGTAACAGCTTAAGGAACTGCATAGTAGCAAGGATTTCTTTAAGTAGTAATGGCTGTACTAATATTCAAGTAATGAAATGGGATGTTCAGTGAGAAAGGAGGGATAACCTGGAACCCAGGGTTTCTTCTCAGAACTCCTCAAATCCATTTTCAGCAACTGTCACTTAGGAGATAGTAGGCCTATGTGTACAGTGGACATGGGAGAAGGTGAAGAGTAGAAGAAGAAAGGAGGGAGCGGTTGAGGGGCATTTTGAGTCCCAATGTGAATATTCCTTTATCTAGGAGGCTCAGGGCAGCCGTCAGCCCTGAATGCATGCCCTGGAGAGGCTACCCTGCTTTGGTGTAAGTGTAGGACATGAGCTGTGGGTTCAGGCTCCTCGTCACCTGTATCTCTACAAGGGAGAAGTGGCCCCCCGGCCAAGCTGCCCTCAGCCCCCCGAGGGGACACCGCAGCAGTGAATGGCTCACCTGTTGCCTGGCTGACACCTTAGCAGTCTCTGAATGAATTGCCCCACTCCCAAATTCTGTGTGTGATTTTTCTGGTAAAAGATCCTTGGCCAACTTCAATCCTCAGAGGCGTTTGGCCTCTGTTTTCCAAAGGGACTAAGAACAAAAGAGTTTTAGCCGAAAAGGGGAGAAGCTTAGACTGTCCAAGTCTCTCACTTAGATGAAAAAGTGAGGTGCAGGAACTTCCCTGATGGTGCAGTGGTTAAGAATCTGCCTGCCAATGCAGGGAACTACGGGTTCGAGCCCTGGTCCAGGAAGATCCCACATGCCGCGGAGCAACTAAGCCCGTGCACCACAACTACTGGGCCTGTGCCCTAGAGCCCATGAGCCACAACTACTGAGCTCATGTGCTGCAACTACTGAAGCCCATGGTCCTAGAGCCCATGCTCCGCAACAAGAGAAGCCACCGCAATGAGAGAAGCCTGTGCACCACAACGAAGAGTAGCCCCAACTCACCGCAACTAGAGAAAACCTGCGTGCAGCAATGAAGACCCAACGCAGCCAAAAATAAAAAAAAAAAAGGGCTTCCCTGGTGGCTCAGTGGTTGAGAGTCTGCCTGCCGATGCAGGGGACACGGGTTTGTACCCCTGTCCGGGAAGATCCCACATGCCGCAGAGCGGCTGGACCCATGAGCCATGGCCGCTGAGCCTGCGCGTCCGGAGCCTGTGCTCCACAACGGGAGAGGAGGCCACAACAGTGAGAGGCCCGCGTACCGCAAAAAAAAAAAAGAAGAAAAAGTGAGGTGCAGAGGCGGGGAGGGACTTGTTTTCACATACAGCTGATTAGCTGCAAAACGAGAGTGTTTGCCCTTGCCATATGCTTTTTCTCTGACTAGCCAGATTGGCTTTGGGACCTGTGTGACCAAACTGAAACTCCAGCCCTCATCCAGCTCTGGGCAGAGGCTACTGACCTGACCCCAGAGCCTGCAGACCCTGGACAAGGCCTCCCTTGGGAGCTCTTGACCTTGGTCCTGGGTTCCCACCTCCCCTGCTAAAAACAATAACCCTCAGCACAGCAGTGTCTTCTCAAATTACTTGTTATCTACAGAGAGAAAATAGTAATTTACAGTGGAGAAAACACAGCTAAACCATGTGATCCACGTTAACATCAAGAGGAGCAGAATGAACAGACATCACATGCCTCCTGATATAATGTACTGAGGACACAACATCCTTTCGTCTCCCTGTCAAAAGAGCAGAGCCTGAATCCAATCATAATGAAACATCGGACAAACCCAAACTGAGCAACATTCTACAAAATAACTGCCCTGCACTCAACACTTATCAATCATGAAAGATAACAACTAAGGAATTGTTCCAGATTAAAGGTGGCTGAAGAAGGACATAATAACTAAATTCAGTGTGTGATCTGGACCAGAAAAAAAATGTTTTGTTACCTAACACACATCTGAGGTAACCTTTTTAGAGAATTGGATCACTTGGTTTTTAAGGCTGCCTCTCCACTACGGAGACCAGGGGGCCAACAGCAGTTCTTACTTTGTAATAATTTGATGCAACCAATAAAGAAGCCTTGAACATGAAAAAAAAAAAAACACTTTTTTTGACCATTGTATTGTGTTACACTAAGACTGATGGCTGACTTCGAATCAGAAATGATGGAAGTCAGAAGACAGTGAAAAGACATATTTAAAGTCCTGGGGTGATAAAAAATGCCAATGTAGAATTTTTTTTACCTAATGAACATAACCCTTAAAATAAAGATGTTCTCAGATAAAAGCTTAGAGAATTTGTCACTGTGAGACGTGCACAAAAGGAATCCGAAAGGAAAATCTTCAAGCAGAAGAGAATGATCCTAGATGGAAACACGGAAATGCATGAAGGAGGAGCACTAGAAAAGGTAAATATGTGCTTAAATATTAGCAAAAAGTTAAATTAAAATATATATGAATTTTAGGGAAATTTAAGATTAAAGATAAATTTTAATTTTTTTTTGATATGTAAGAAGTGGATTTATTTAGAGAGAAACACACTCCACAGACAGAGTGTGGGCCATCTCAGAAGGTGAGAAAGGCCTAAATTTTTTAAATTAAAAAATATATAAATATTGTACAAAGCAATAGAAATGTCTTTAACATATATGTTGACTTAAAATGTCTTAAAAAAAAAAAACACAGGGGTTCCCTGGTGGTGCAGTGGTTGAGAGTCCGCCTGCCGTTGCAGGGGACACGGGTTCGTGCCCCGGTCCAGGAGGATCCCATATGCCATGGAGCGGCTGGGCCCGTGAGCCATGGCCGCTGAGCCTGCGCGTCCGGAGGCTGTGCTCCGCAACGGGAGAGGCCACAACAGTGAGAGGCCTGCGTACCGGAAAAAAAAAAAAAAAAAAAAAACCCACAAACATTGGTAGGAGGCAAGTGAAGTTGAAGTGCTCTAAAGTTCTAACCTTACTGGAGAAGTGATCAAAGTAATGTATTAGACTATTAAGTCAAATGCTTTGGTGTGGTGGGGGTGTAAATTAGGAGTTTGGGGTTAAAATATACACACTATATAGAATAACCAACAAGAACCTATTGTATAGCACATGGAAGTATACTCAATATCTTGAAATAACCTATAATGGAGAAGAATCATATATATCATGGAAACTGAAATGCAGACTACAGTGAGATCAGCTGCACACACACCTGAATGGTTAAAATGAAAAGACAATGTTTCGTTTTGGCAAAGATGTGAAACCACTGGAATCCTCGTACAAATGTATTTTATCTGTTTTTGTTCATATTCCAAAATCAGAAGGAAATATTTGAAATCATTAATAGTAGCAGAGTGTGGGTTTACGATTATGGGAGGTCTATTTAACTTTTAATATTTCTCCTCTTGTTTTAATTGTATTTTTCATGCTTTAATCAGACAAAAATGTTCAAGTTTCACATTTTGAAAAGAACAAGCCCCTTCCGCACCACACACGAACACCAAGGCCCGGGACCTAAGGACATCTCACCTTCATCTCTCCCGGCCTTCCAGCCACCCTCATCCCTGATGCCGCTGGCTCAGAACCTCGTTAGTCCTCCCCACCCTCCTCTCCCCACCCCCTCCGTCACCCCTCCAGGGCCCTCCGTCTTAGTCCTTGGCCTCTCTCTCCCTCACCCTCTCTCCCATCAGGGTCAGGGTCCGTCTTTGCTGAGGGCGACTCAGTTTCCCCCCGTCTCAGTTCCCGAAGGAGAACGAGGAACAGACCCCGCCCCCTGCCCCTTCGTAGCCAGGCTCCACCAGCACGCGCCCTCTGTCTCTGGTCCTGTAGATTCCTCTCCCACCCAGCCTCCCTCCACCGAAGCCTGCGGAGCCCAGGTCTGTTTCACCTGCCGCCTGGGTGGCGCCCAGCCTCCCTGCTGCTCCCGCTGCCCCCTCTCCTGCTCCAGCCCATCCTCCACCAGAACACCACCACGTGCGCCAGGCCCACCCGCCCAGACCTGCAGTGGTTCCTGTGCCTGCTGGCCACCGCCCCTCCCCAGGTCGGCTCCCCAACCTGCTAGCTGTGTGACTGTGGATAACCCCGTCTCACCTATGCAGTGGGGGGTGTAGGACCTACATCACAGACTTGTCAGAAAGGTTAAAGGAGAGAACGTCTAGTGCGAGGTGGCTGTCTTATCAGTGTGGCCCACTTCTGCCATTTCTGTTAAGCTTCAGTGGACAGCATTGCAACAAGGTGTCCCCCACTGCCCCCCCCCCCGGAGTACTGCCTCTCTGTGCCTGGTGCTGTTCCTCCACCCTTCAACTGCCCTTCCAGGCCTCCCCCAGCCCGTCCATCCAGGTCCAGCCCTGGTAACCTCTCCCCTGCCCGCTGCGCCCCCATCCCTCAGGCCTGTGTTCTTCATGGTGGGTGGCAGTGAGGGGCCCACAGGGTTGTGCACCAGGATTCTGCCCTCCAGCCCATGGCCTCTGATACCCTCCCCAACCTAGGAGGCCCCTTCTTTATTGGCTCCTAAACCAGGATTTGTCTCTTGGGCAACCTCCCGACCCACCCACCCCCCATTAAAAAGGAGAAAGAGGCTAAGGATCTGGGGGTGGGGGGCTGGGAAACAAGGACCTCGCCTGAGGCAGAGAAGAGCAGCCAAAGCCCCAGGGTCCAGCCAAGCCGGGAGACTGTGGCTCTTCTCAGAAGCTTTCCTTGGGTTACCATCTCCATATCTGCCCGGGGACAGAAGGCGCAGCGCTTCTCGAACTGAGCCCTCCTTGTCGGGGGCTTGGTATCTTCTTCCTCCCTAGGTAGGGAGGGTAGGGGACAGACACAGGTGCCTCTCAGTTCAGCAGCCGTGCCCCAGCCTCTGCCCACAGAGCCACCTCCTCACTGCCTCTCCGTGTCGCTCTCTAAAGGGCGCCTCTGCTTCCTGATGGGTCCGAAGAAGTGGGCAGCACTTTCTCTTACAGCTCAGTGGTAAAAGCCCCAAGGTTCGGTCATCAGAGACCTGAGACACCCTTTCCTCCCAGGGACCAAGACCTCATGGCTCTGTGATAACAAGATCATCATCATAGAAGATAATTGGCCACCTCATCTCCGCCTTGGGTTGGGTTGTTGGGAGGACTCAAGGACAGTGCCTTGCCTGTTGGAAATACTTGGTGAGCGAGGTAGGTTTGTGTTTTCCAAGATGGCCACCACAGCCTATCACCTCCCATGTGCCTTCTTTTTTTTTCTTTTCTTTTAATTTTTATTGGAGTATGCTTGATTTACAATGTTGTATTAGTTTCAGGTGTACAGCAAAGTGAATCAGTTATACATACATCCGCTCTTTTTTTAGATTCTTCTCCCATATAGGCCATTACAGAGTATTGAATAGAGTTCCCTGTGCTATACAGTAGGTCCTTATTAGTTATCTATTTTATATATAGTAGTACGTGTATGTCAATCCCAATCTCCCAATTTATCCCTCCCCCCTTAACCCCTGGTAGCCATAAGTTTGTTTTCTATGTCTGTGACTCTATTTCTGTTTTGAAAATAAGTTCATTTGCACCCTTTTTTTTAGACTCCACACATAAGCAATATCACATGATATTTGTCTTTCTGTGTCTGACTTACTTCACTCAGTATGAAAATCTCTAGGTCTATCCATGTTGCAGCAAATGGCATTATTTTGTTCTTTTTTGTGGCTGAGTAATATGCCATTGTATATACATACCACAGCTTCTTTATCCATTCCTCTGTTGTTGGACATTTAGGTTGTTTCCATGTCTTGGCTATTGTAAATAGTGCTGCAATGAACACTGAGGGCATTTATCTTTTCAAATTATAGTTTTCTCTGTGTATATGCCTAGGAGTGGGATTGCTGGGTCATATTGTAGCTCTATTTTTAGTTTTTTTTAGGAACCTCCATACTGTTCTCCACAGTGACTGTACCAATTTACATTCCCACCAGCAGTATAGGAGGGTTCCCTTTTCTCCACACCCTCTCCAGCATTTATTGTTTGTAGATTTTTTTGACGATGGCCATTCTGACCGGTGTGAGGTGATACCTCATCGTAGTTTTGATTTGCAGTTCTCTAGTAATTAGTGATGCTGAGCCTCTCTTCATGTGCTTTTCGGCCATCTGTGTGTCTTCTTTGGAGAAATGTCTATTTAGATCTTCCACCCATTTTTTGCTTGGGTTGTTTGTTTTTTGATATTGAGCTGCATGAGCTGCACATGCCCTTCTTTCTTTTTCCAACCTAATATTTTTTATTTTTAAAATTGGCCCACGGTAAACTGCGCATATCTAAAGTGTACAATTTGGTACAATCTAACATGTATACACCTGTGAAACCGTCACCACTATCAGGGTACTGAGCATATCCATCAACCCTAAGTTTTCTCATGCCCCTTTGTCATCCCTCCCTCTACCCCACCCCTAGCATCTCCATGCAACCACTGGTGTGCTTTCTTGTCACTACAGGTTAATTGCATTTGCATTTTCTAGACTTTTATATAAATTGAATAATACTGTGCATACACTTTTTTTGTCTGGCTTCTTCCACTCAGCATAATAATTTTGAGAGCCACCCATGTTGTTGCATGGATCAACAGTGAATTCATTTTTTTTTAATTCAAAAATTTTTTTTAATTAAAATTTTTTTTTAAATTTTTTGGCTGCATTGAGTCTTCATTGCTGTGCTCGGGCTTTCTGTGGTTGCAGCGAGTGGGGGCTACCCTTCCTTGCAGTGAGTGGGCTTCTCACCGTGGTGGCTTCTCTTGTTGCGACTCTAGGCACACGGGCTTCAGTAGTTGTGGCACATGGGCTCAGTAGTTGTGGCACACGGGCTTAGTTGCTCTGTGGCATGTGGGATCTTCCTGGACCAGGGATCGAACCCGTGCCCCTGCACTGGCAGGTGGATTCTTAACCACCACGCCACCAGGGAAGTCCGACAGTGAATTCATTTTTATTGCTGAATTGTATTTCTCTGTATAGCTATATCATAATTTACTTATCCATTCGCCTATTGATGGACATTTGGGTTGTTTCTCATTTTCGTTTACTTCAGATAAAGCTGCTATGAACATTCATGTGTAAATCTTTGTACAGACGTCCGCTTTCATTGCTCTCAGGTAAATAGCTTGGAATTGCGTGGCTGGGTCATATGGTAAGTATATGTTTAACTTCCAAAGAAACTGCCAAGGATTTTCCAAAGCAGTTGTATGAGAGCATCCTTGACAACCCTGGGTATGGCAGGTCATTTTTATTTAAACATTCTACTAGGTGTGTAGTGGTATCTCATTGTGGTTTTAATTTGCATTCCCCAATGACTAATGATGTTACCTGGGGTCACCAAGCTGGGAAGAAGCCGAGCATCGGCAGGGAGAAGCCCACATGTAGGTGTGCTGCTGACGACCAGCCTCAGCTTGCAAGTGAGCAAACCCTCAGATGATCCCAGCTTCCAGCCTTCCAGCCACCCCTGCTGGTGCCACATGGGGCAGAAACAAGCTGACCCCACTAAGCCCTGCCCCAGCTGCAGATTCGTTGGCAAAGTAGATGATGGGTGTCATAAGCCTCTCTGTTTGGGGTGGCGTATGCAGCGGTGGCTAACTGAAACAGTGAGTCTGATAGCTGTGATGTGTTATTACTACTGACCTAGTTCTTTCCCTCCACATGTGGTTTATATTTGTCTTCTCAATAAACCCTCAGTTCCTAGCAGACAGACATCCTTTCTTTCATTTCTGGAATGCCAGCCCCAGAACCTTGCTCCTGACTGTCCTGCCCCCTTCTCCCTGCGACTCCCTCCTCCAGTCCTACCACATTCTCTCGTCTGTTACATCAGCTCCCTCTGACCCTTTGCCTTCTCTTAGCCACCTCCCCAGGGGACAGAGTAGAGTGTTGAAGAGCTTAGGCTCTCCTGTTGGACTGCCTGGATTTGAATCCTGTCTCTGCTCCTTCTTTTCTAAGCTGTAAGAAATTGACCAAATTCTTTAACCTCTCTGAGCCTCAATTTTACCTTCTATAAAATGAAAACAGTAGCACCTACCGCAGAGGGTGGTGATGAGGCTTCAATGAGATGATGCATGTAAAGAACTTAGGGGGGCTTCCCTGGTGGCGCAGTGGTTGAGAGTCCGCCTGCCGATGCAGGGGACATGGGTTCGTGCCCCAGTCTGGGAGGATCCCACATGCCGCGGAGCGGCTGGGCCCGTGAGCCATGGCCGCTGAGCCTGCGTGTCCGGAGCCTGTGCTCCGCAAGGGGAGAGGCCACAACAGTGAGAGGCCCGGGTACTGCAAAAACAAACAAACAAACAAACAAACAAAAACAAAACAAAACAAAACAAAAGAACTTAGACTTGGCCTGGTGCCACTACTGTTATTTTCACTATGGTGTTGTCTGATGCCTGTATGGATATAAAAACACCCTCTCTCATTCTCTCTCAGGGAGCTTGTCTGCCCAGCTCCTGATGGAAAGGTGTCTGAGTGGGAAGAGCTAACATCTGTTGTCCTAGGAGAGTTACAAACATGAAATAACTTGCATTCTTTTTTCTTTTTTATAAATTTATTTATTTATTTTTGGCTGTATTGGGTCTTTGTTGCTGCGTGCAGGCTTTCTTTAGTTGCGGCGAGCGGGGGCTACTCTGTTGCAGTGTGTGGGCTTCAGTAGTTATGGCACACGGGCTCAGTAATTGTGGCTCACGGGCTCTAGAGCACAGGCTCAGTAGTTGTGGTGCACGGGCTTAGTTGCTTCTCAGCATGTGGGATCTTCCTGGACCAGGGCTTGAGCCCATGTCCCCTGCATTGGCAGGCGGATTCTTAACCACTGAACCACAAGGGAAGTCCCTCACTTGCGTTTCTAAATCCTGGCTTCTCTCCTTACAGGTCTTATATTTCCAGGCAAAATATTCCCTCCTTCTGAGCCTACTTCCCGCACCCAGAACAGGGGTAATGCTGTCTGCCAAACAGGGGTGAATGCAGGGACGTTACAATGCACTGTCCTGACACAAAGTGAGCCCCTGATGAGTGGTAGCTTTTAACACGAATAACATTCACTCTGTAATGCGGCAGGTGATAGTTACTGAGGAAAGAGAACAAGGATGGGGGAAGATTTTTCAATGGATATTGTTTGGAGCTTTAAAATATTTATATTATCTATGTTGTTTTAAAATTAAATATAGATTTTAAGAAATGAATAAAATTGATAGATTATGAACAAATAAAATTTAAAATATACTATGTTCCAGATAACTATTTTTGCCCTATTTTATAGATGGAGAAACTGAGTCTCAGAGTGGAATAACTTGCCCAGGATCCAGCAGCCAGCCAGAGCCGGAGCCGGGATTAGAACCCAGGTCTGCCTGACTCCAGTGCCCGGGGCCTTTCCCTGCGCTTGGTCTCTGGTTTCTGGGTAAGCACCATGGGGTGGTCAGGCGGCCTAATGGATGGGAGTAGCTTCCTGAAATCAGCTTCCCAGTGAGAAGCTGGTCCATCCCCATGCCTCCTTAGACTCGTGAAGACGGGGTGTCTCCTCTGGAAATCTTCCGGCTGGGTGTCGGGGCCTCCTGACCCTCCCACATTTGCTCCAGCGGGCAGGTCTCCACATCTCGGATGGCAGCTGTGTCTAGGACTGAGCAGGTTCCTTCAGAGGTGCAGACCCCTCACTCCCAGTTCCGCTAACTCATGGTCTCACGTGGGGAGCGGTCCCATTCCCATGGGGTGGGGGGCAGTTTGGGAGGGCTTTGGCACCTCCATAATTCCCATCAACTCCTTCTGGCAAAATAATGAAACAGTTTCAAGGCAAGTCCTTATATCCCTTCTCGATGCCCCTCATTAATTAATTAATTTATTTTTGCTGGGTTGGGTCTTCGTTTCTGTGCGAGGGCTTTCTTTAGTCGTGGCAAGCGGGGGGCCACTCTTCATCACGGTGCGCAGGCCTCTCACTATCGCGGCCTTTCTTGCTGCGGAGCACAGGCTCCAGACGCGCAGGCTCAGTAGGTGTGGCTCACGGGCCCAGCCGCTCCGCGGCATGTGGGATCCTCCCGGACCGGGGCACGAACCCGTGTCCCCTGCATCGGCAGGCGGACTCTCAACCACTGCGCCACCAGGGAAGCCCGCCCCTCATTAATTATTATGCAGACATTCCATAGGTGACCAGTGGCTGCTCTCAGACTGCTTCCTGACTGTGGCTGTGCCACAGGCTTCCTCCTTCTGGCCCAACAGAAATTCAGCCCAAATGTTACAGGGAGCAACGAAAGTCTAGAAAAGTACACAGCTGTGGGGCAGGGGAGGGCCGGTGTCACGGGGCCTGGCCCCATCATTTTGCACTTGAGGAACGTGGGTGGGGAGTGGGGCACTGACACATGTCGAGTCAGCCGTGGCACGGGCTCTCCAGGCCTTCTGAGTGCCCACCGATGCCCTTCTCCCTAAAGATCTTCCTGAGCACCGGCCCTTTGCAGGGAGTTAGAGGACAAACAACAAACAAAACAAAATCATTGCCTTTGAGCACTTATGAATGTCCCTGCTGGACAGGAGAAGATAGATTGAGGGGCGGAGCCCTGGATTCATGTCAAAACAATCGGGGAACCAAAGGCCATCCGGTAACAAAGTCCTGCAGCTCTCACAGAGTACCATGGTCGCAGGCTCTGCAGATGTATCCTGGGCACCTGCCCCGCAAAAGACCACACCTGATATCCACAGAACACAATTCACCGGCTCCCCTGGGGGCAGAGACTGGCATCCAATGTGCTTTTTTTTTTTTTTTTTTTTTTTTTTTTTTTGCGGTATGCGGGCCTCTCACTGTTGTGGCCTCTCCAGTTGCGGAGCACAGGCTCTGGATGCGCAGGCTCAGCGGCCATGGCTCACGGGCCCAGCCGCTCCGCGGCATGTGGGATCTTCCCGGACCAGGGCACGAACCCGTGTCCCCTGCATCAGCAGGCGGACTCTCAACCACTGAGCCACCAGGGAAGCCCTCCAATGTGCTTTTAAAACAGCTTTATTGAGATTTAACTCACATACCATTCAATTAACCCATTTTAGGTGTAGAAGTCAATGGTATTTAGTACATTCACAGTGTTGTGTAACTATCGCCACAATAAATTTTAGAACATTTACATCACCCCAAAAAGAAACCCCATACCTGTCAGCAGTCACCCCTATTTCTCCCCAGCTTCGCATCCCAGCCTGTCGCAGCCATAAATCTACTTTCTGTCTTTATAGATTTGCCTATTCTGGCCATTGTCTACAAATGGAATCATATAATATGTGGCCTTTCTGTCTGGCTTCTGTCACTTAGCTTAATGTTTTCAAAGTTCATCCATGTTGCAGCTGTACCCACACTTCATTCTTTTTATTGTTGGATAATATTCCATTGTATGGATATACTTTATTTATCCACTCATCTGTGGATGGGCATCTCGGCTGTTTCCACTTTTTGGCTATTCTGAATAATGCCGCTATGAACATTCATGTGCAAATTTTTGGCACCGAATTTTCAAAACATATTTACAGCAGCCCAGTTATCTAATAGGAACCACTGCCTCAGTTGCTGTTCCTTTAAGGGAAAGTGGCAAATCCCATCCAGAAGCAGCCTGACGTGAGGGGCCCCTCTAGGTGCTCCTCTAAGCAGCGAAGAGAGTGCTGGGAAGGGGGCAGCTGAGGGCTAACAGTGGCGAATTTTCTATAGCTCTCACTCTGCCATGGAGAAAAAGGAAAACTAAAAATAGTTTGTAGGTGGATCCCAATGTTGGTTTGAACTTCAAAGAGCCTCCATCAATAATTGTCTCCTAGTTGCACAGTCAAGGTGTCGAAATGGTTGGGCCTCTCTTATTAGCTGCTTCCTAGAGAGTATTCAGCTATCCTTTTTTTAATTCAGTGTGTTTCACTCAACTCTAGTTGCAACTTGAGGAAAGAAAACACATGTGAAGTCTCCTAACAGAAGAACAAATCACTGAGCAGAAATCAGCCAGCAGGCAGATGTCTTGGGGTTTATAGGATGAAGAGGCAACTCGAGAATCTGCTGGGCATTGGTGAGCAGGTGGAGTGAGGGAGGGAAAGAGTTCTGGGGATGTTTGATTCTTCCTCAAAGGTTGGGTATTGTCATTCAGCCATTCCTGGTAAGAGACACTGCCGGAAAGAGCTAAGGAAAGAATCCCCCTCTAATTCTGACGTAGGAGCTTCTCAGGTGGGGCACCCAGTTATCTGGTGAAGGCAGGTGTCTTCAAAGTGGAGGCAAAACAAGTTTTGCTCAGTTAAACACCATTAACATAACTCTGCAAGTGTCCCAGCGGGTTCACAGGAACAGCCCTGAAATGGCTCAGTTACACTTTTGAAGGGAAAAGATTCTGAGAAGTGACCAACATTAGTTGTGAACAAGCACCACACAGGCCCCCGGAAAAGCTGGAAAGCACAGAGGCCAAGTCAGCCAAGATCACCGGAGGCCAGGGTAGAGCTGCTCACAGGTCATCCACACCCATGCATCCTTGGGCCTGGAAAGAGCTCACTCAGCTCAGACAAGCCCACTGGATTCCCAGGCTGCCTCCTGAGTGAGTGAGTCTCCACCAAGCCCAAGTAGCTCGTAAACAAGTCATAATGAGCGCAAAGCATCAGCCGCAGGGGCACCTGGGGACTCCCGCCCAGCTCCCGCCACAGGCATCAGGCTCACAGGCCTGGGCACAGGTCTCTGCTCTTCAGCTGCGTGTCACCAGCCTCCGTGGTCATTCAGTTTGGCTCATCACCCACACCTCCCACAGTCTGGAGCCTCAGGTGCCAGGCCGTGCAGCTCACTTTGCAAGAATAATAATAAAAGTAGCTGTTGTGCAAAAATTTTCACAAATTTTGGGCCAAGTATTTTATATGCATTATTTGAGTCTGCAAAAACAAAAACCCAAACGTATCATTGCCCGTTTTACAAGCAAGTAATCGGAGGCTGTGATGATTAATTTTATGTATCAACCTGGCTAGGATATGGCGACCAGTTGTTTGGTCAGGCACCAGTCTAGATATTGTTGTAAAGGTATTTTCTGGATGTGAATAACAGTAAAATCAGTAGGCTTTCAGGAGAGCAGATTACCCTCCATAATGTGGGTGGGCCTCATCTGTTCAGTTGAAGGTCTTAAGAGAAAAGACAGAGACCCTGTGGAGGAAGAAGGAACTGGGCCTCCACACTGCCTACGAACTCGAGACCCCCAACATCAGCTGTTCCCTGGGTCTCCAGCCTGCCCGCCTGCCCTGTGCATTTCAGACCTGCCAGCCCCACAATCCCATGAGTCACTTCGACATAAATCTCTCCCTCTCTATATATATACATCCTATTGGTTCTTTCCCTTTATATATAGTCTCTATTGGTGATTACTACAGAGGCCCAGGAAAGGTAACCACCTCCCAGGGTCATACACTAAGGAAGAGGCAGTGCTGGCCAGCTCCAAAGTTGTGCTCTTAACCAAACACACAACAACCCTTTCAGCCTGGACTCTGAGAGGCTCCAGTCAGCTGATGCCCCAGATCCAAGTGTCTGAGGGTCCCTAACTCTACAGAACATCTCATGGGAAGGACAGCTAAGGGATGGGCACACACCTCTCTTTGGGAGGCTGCACCAAAAGAGCTGCTCCTCAGTGGCTCCTGTGTCACAGGGACCACGCTGGGTTATCACCCCTCGGGGGAGATTTTATTAGTCTGACTTGGGTTTCTAACTAATCTCCACGTGGTGCCCTCCAGATGAGGGGCTGTGTGAACCAAGAACACAGCATTTCATAGGCCGCAGCACCACCTACTGCTGGTTTATATGAACAAGGAGAGTGACTGAATCACGCTGATCTGAGGCCACTCCAGCATTAGCCCCATTTTACGGACTGGCAAACAGAGGTTCTTTAAGAACCAGCTCAAGTCCTGCCTCATCCACAAAGCTTTACACAACTACCATTTCTCCTCCAGACTTTTCAAGAGTTGGCACCCAGGGGATTCCAGATACAAGAGGACTTCGGAAAGCTCTTTAGAAGGACGGACATGTCTCTCAGCCTTGCTGATTCCAGTTCCTGTGGAGGATATGGGTTTAGATTCCCCAGGTGATTCTAATGCACCACCACTGTCTCTACCACATGTCTTAGCACTGACTTGAATAGTTCACTACTTCATAAATACTTAGATCTGAGGCCTGGTTTTCATTATCTGCAACTTGAGAACGTGCTTCTCTAGGCCTCACTTTCCTCACAGGTCAAGCAGGGATACTCTGCTCTAATTCACACAGTTGTGGTGAAGTTTCAACAAGGCAAGGCAGTTAGGGCACAGGAGCCACTTATAAAATTACTCTGTCTTACAGGGACTCTGTGAAATAGCACCCTGCACCCTGCACAGCACTGAGTCCATAGCAGGTGTTTTACTGCAAAACTGCACCATGATTTGTGGGTACAGGTTGGTGTGGTGAGCACACTGGCTGCTTCTCTCAGACAATGAGCTTGTCTTCCCACAGGTGTGAACAGGAATGGGCACAGCCCTGGTTTCCACACAGATATGGGCTCACAGGTACATGGAGGATACGCCCTGTGCCAGGTGCTTACCATGGAGTCCATGTAAGGCTGGATGTCAAGTCCAGTGACAGCGATAGTAACTTCAGGGGGAGGAATGGGGTTTCTCCCCCAGCCATGCCCCTACTGCATGGAGAGTAACATTTGTAAATGTTTGTGTCTTCATTATGTCAGTTCTCAAATTCTCTTTTACACTTCGGTAACAGGACAATGGTTTTTTTTGGTTTTTGGTTTTTTTTAGTATGTTGGGGATAGGAGTTTATTCATTTATTTATTTATTTTTGCTGTATTGGGTCTTTGTTTCTGTGCGAGGGCCTTCACTTGGGGCAAGTGGGGGCCACTCTTCATCGCGGTGCACGGGCCTCTCACTATCACGGCCTCTCTTGTTGCGGAGCACAGGCTCCAGATGCGCAGGCTCAGCAGTCGTGGCGCATGGGCCCAGTTGCTCCGCGGCATGTGGGATCCTCCCAGACCAGGGCTCGAACCGTGTCTCCTGCATTAGCAGGCAGATTCTCAACCACTGCGCCTCCAGGGAAGCCCAGGACAATGAGTTTTTCTGCAATGTTTATTCCATCGTCTAACACAATGCCCGGCCACAAGAGGCCATCCATTAAACAAAATTGGCTTGTGTGGTGAGATGGGCTTGAATCCAAAGAATGGGAACTGGTGAGTGTGGCCCCAGATGGAGCATAACCTGTGCCCATTTGATTATCATCCATTCGAAGACATATTTACTGGACAATGTGCCAAACACAGTTCCAAGTGCTGAGAACACAGTCGTGCATGAGATTTAGGCTCTGTTGTCAGAGGGCAAAGCTTGCAACTAGTGGGAAAGGCAGTCAACACTGATCTAATTTAGCGACAAGTTCTATAACGGAAAGAAAACAGGGTGATGTGATAGTAAGCGGGGTGATGGAGTGGATGGGGGGCTTCTGAGAGGATGGAGTGAATGATTCCTCTTCCTCTGGTTCAGACTAGCAGGGAAGGTGCAAAGAGTAAGATCCAGCCCAGAGCTCAGGTCTTCTTATCCTGCCTCTGAGGTTGGGCCAGGCCAGAAGACTGGATTTCAGATCTGCACTTTGGTAAGGTAACAGGACAACCATTTTATGTGCAATGTTTATCCTTAGTGATGGTAAATACATATGCCTGGTAGCTACAGATATAGAACATTTCCCAAGCAGACATGGCAAGAGTAGTGAAACGTCTGTTCATTCATTTACAAACCTAGTGACATGAAAAGAAAATCTTCATTGAAATCCGGCTTGATAGAAACTGTGCACAATGTTAATACCACATTCGCAGAGGGCAGAAATGCTCGGTCACCCTGTGTGCCTGTCATCACCAGGGCTCATGAGAAACATCCCATTTACTGAAGTGCCTCAGGGAATTCCCTGGCGGTCCAGAGGTTAGGACTCCGGCTTCCACTGCCGAGGGCCTGGGTTCAATCCCTGGTGGGGAACTAAGGTCCTGCAAAACATGAGGCACGGCCAAAAAAAAAAATATTATAATAATAATAACGTGCCTCAAACGCCCTCAGGACCACATGCTGATGCAACACAGGGACAGAAAAGGCTGAGCTGAGCTGGACATTTACAAATGCAAAGAATAAGTTGTAGCCTTTACAATAATTATAGTGGCGTTTATCATACATCCCAAGTGTTGACCAGAGAGCAGAGCGTTAGCTGTGCTGTTAGAAAACCCTTCACTGAAATGAGCTGCAGTTTTTTTTTTTTTTTTTTTTCAGTATGCGGGCCTCTCACTGTTGCGGCCTCTCCCGCTGCGGAGCGCAGGCTCCGGACGCACAGGCTCATCGACCATGGCTCACGGACCCAGCCGCTCCCAGGCATGCGGGATCCTCCCGGACCGGGGCACGAACCCGCGTCCCCTACATCGGCAGGCGGACTCTCAACCACTGCGCCACCAGGGAAGCCCTGAGCTGCAGTTTTGACCCCACACCCTCTTGTTCTGGGAAAAGAGAAGCTGTGTAGAGTGAATGGTTACCCTCAGACAGAAATTAAGGTACTTTTTCTTCCTCCTTCACGTCTCCACCCACCATGTGACACTCTGCAGTATGAGGCATTAGAATATAGCTTGGAAGAAAGAGGTCCCCCAAGCTTCAGTTCTTGGTGTGCAAAGCAAATCCTGGCATTGTAACATTTGAAACAGGCGCTAAAAGTATCCTCCCCACCTCTTGTAATTCCTGTCCTTGAGAGAATGAAAAACGAGAAGGCAGAAGGTTTGCAAAGGATAAAACATGCACCTAGGGGCTTCCCTGGTGGCGCAGTGGTTGAGAGTCCGCCTGCCGATGCAGGGGACACGGGTTCGTGCTCCGGTCCGGGAAGATCCCACATGCCACGGAGCGGCTGGGCCCGTGAGTCATGGCCGCTGAGTCTGCGCGTCCGGAGCCTGTGCTCCACAACGGGAAAGGTCACAACAGTGAGAGGCCCGCATACCGCAAAAAAAAAAAAAAAAAATAGATGCACCTAAATATCAGGAGAAACATGGCCCATGAAGAAATGTGTAATTCTGCAAGGGCTGCATACACTCTTCTCAGAGGATTCAAGAATCACACAAGAAATAACTCTGGTCTTTAATAGAAAAAGAGAAGTCAAGATCATAAAAACACTCAATCCTCTTGAAAAATAGTGCATCAGTGGTTATGAGAGCCTACAAAGCACAAGACAACATTGACAATGAAAGGAGCCTTAGGACTTAGCATTTTAAAGTGGAGGCCAGGGGCTTCCCTGGTGGCGCAGTGGTTAAGAATGCGCCTGCCAATGCAGGGGACACGGGTTCAAGCCCTGGTCTGGGAAGATCCCACATGCCACGGAGCAACTAAGCCCGTGTGCCACAACTACTGAACCCACGTGCCACAATTACTGAAGCCCACGCACCTAGAGCCCGTGCTCTGCGACAAGAGAAGCCACTGCAATGAGAAGCCCGCGCACCGCAATGAAGAGTAGCCCCCACTCTCTGCAACTAGAGAAAAGCCCGAGCACAGCAACGAAGACCAACGCAGCCAAAATAAATAAGTAACTTTATTTAAAAATAATAATAAATAAATAAAATAAAGTGGAGGCCAGAAATGGCAATGGGGGAGGGAAGCAGGGAGAAATCTAAACAGCTTGTTCAGTACTTACTGCATGAAAACAATGTAATTAACAGGTTAAATATCACTATTCTGTCCACCATTTCCTATACACAACTAGATTTCTCCCATTTTCACATGCCTGGGAGATGGCTCATCAAAAATATTTGTGACGGGACCCCTGGTGGCACAGTGGTTGAGAACCCGCCTGCCAATACAGGGGACACGGGTTTGATCCCTGGTCTGGGAAGATCCCACATGCTGCGGAGCAACTAAGCCCATGTGCCACAACTACTGAGCCTGAGCTCTAGAGCCCGCGTGCCACAACTACTGAAATCCGTGCACCTAGAGCCTGTGCTCTGCAACAAGAGAAGCCGCCGCGATGAGAAGCCCGTGCACTGCAACGAAGAGTAGCCCCCGCTCGTTGCAACTAGAGAGAAGCCCACGTGCAGCAACGAAGACCCAATGCAGCCTAAATAAATAAATTTTAAAAAATATTTTTTTAAAAATGTGACTATTTTCCCTCGAAATTGCCACATCCAGGTATCAGAAAGACTTCCCCAAGAATATACCTTATATCTGTTAGTCTATTTCCTCTTCTTTTTTGGGGCAGCTGGTGACCCTAAGCTTTAAGCCCAGAGCTAAAATATTAACGTATGTAGCTAGCATGGAGGCCCAGAATGCCTTGAACTTTCATGTAACAGAGTAGCAAAAGACAGTGTCTGTTCTCAGGAAACCAGACCTCATATGGGCTGTCCTGTGTGAGTTAACTGGCAAGTGAGAACATACAAGGCTGTGGGCTAGCGTGGTGACACAGAGGTCCCTGGAACTTTACTGCCACTCCTTAATAGCAGAAGCCCTTTCTTTCTTGTGCACTGCTGAAACCCGTCACCCAGCAGGACGCCCAGCCACAAGAGGCCATCCGTTAAACAAAATTGGCTTGTGTGGTGAGATGGGCTTGAATCCAAAGAATGGGAACTAGCGAGTTGGCCCAACACGCTGGGGAGGCTGTACCATTAGATCACTGTCCATTCAAAGAATGTGTACTTTGTGCCATGCGCTGTTCTAAGTACTGAGAACATAGCCCTGCACGAGATTTAGGTTCTGTCGTCAGAGGGCAGAGCTTGCAACTAGTGGGAAAGGCAATCAACAAACACTGATCTACTTCAGTGACAAGTTCTATAAAGGAAAGAAAACAGGGCGATGTGATAGTAAGCAAGGTGACGGGGAGCTTCTCAGAGGATGTAGTGAATGATTCCTCTTCCTCTGGTCCAGACAAGCAGAGAAGGCGCAAAGAGTAAGATCCGGCCCAGAGCTGAGGTATTCTTATCTTGCCTCCGAGGTCTGGCCGGGCCAGCAGACAGGATTTCCCATCTGCTCTGCTAGCGATTCGCCCAAGAAGACCCGGGCGACTTACAAAAAACGAAGCGTCTGTCCAAGAATCTTCTTTACGCCCTGGACTAGAGTGTCTTTGGGCAGCGGACGACGTGGGACAAGAACTGGGGAACTCGCCTCAAGGGAAGAAAGAACCCCCGCTCTCTCCCCACACTGCAGCGGGGTTGCCACCAACTCGACCGGCAGGACTGCACCTGCAGAAATAGCAGGGTCCGAGGCTAGAGTCCTAAAGCGAGCCTCAAACAGCAGACCCACAGCTCACCGCCATCTTGGCGGAGGCGGCCCCCATTTAGGGGACGGGCCTCCCGAGACCCAAACAAGCCCCACGTGTCAGGGGCGGAGCCCTGCCACCTAACGTCACGGTGCGCGTGCGCGAGTCAGGTCACGTGCCGGCGTACCCTTGCTAGGCACCGTAAAGCGCGGAAGGTCGCCGTATCAAGCTTCGCCGGAACTTTTTCCTCCCTCCTGTTCCGCCCCCTTCCCTATCCGTGTACCACCTTCCGGCCCCCAACCCCGGCAACGGTTGTGGCTGCTGCCCAGTTTCAGCCGGAGTGTTGCTGAGCGCGGAGCCCGAGGGCGCCCGTGAGGTAAGGAGAAGCTGCGGAGCCGCTCTGGCGTCCCCGTCCACGCGGACCTTGGCGGCCCGGGACCCCCAGCGCCCCCCCTTTCCGCTGTGGTCTCGGTCAGGGGGCTTCCGGCGTCCCTCGTTTCCCGTCGGTTCTGCCTGGTCCTCGGAAGGCGCGTCCCGGCGCCGGGACTCCGCCCGCCGGGGCCGACAGCGCGTCGCCCGGTCTCCCTCAGCCTCTCTGCGGCGGTGGCGTCTAGCGGACCCGTGCCCGGCTGCCCGGGGCCAGCGCACCGGCTCTGGCAGGCAGCCGCAGCCCAGCCCGAATGCCCAGGGCGGCCGGGGTAACCTCGCTCCTGAGGCCCGCCTCGGGCAGGCAGCCCCCACCCCCACCCCCCAGCGTGGGTCGGGCTTGCCCAGGTGGGTCGTCTCTGCAGGCGGAATTGTTTTCCCGCGTGGCAACGTGCGGTCCGCTTGTGCTTAACTAACTAGTAAAAGTGCTGCAGAGTCAGCGGTGAGGTTAGGTGGAAACGTCCAGGCCGGGGCGGTGAGCTCTCTTCCCAACGTTTGACCCTTTGGGCCTGATGTGTATGACACCGAGATTTGATTCTGGCATCTTCACGTCCGTTTCGCCCGTGCTGCGGGGCGGCGAGGTAGCCGGGCTGAAGGGGACACGTTCCTAGGGCTAGAGATTTGTGTTAAGTTCTCAAACTTGGCTGATCACCTGGTGCACTTGTTGAAAAAGACAGCACCCTGGACCGCAGGATCAGCATCTCCAGAGAGGGAGCCTGTGAGTGAGTGAGTGAGTGTGTGTGTTTTAAAACACGTGTCCCAGGTGGCTCTCATTTGGAGGCAGGTGTGGGAAATGCTGTGTTAATCCGTCTCCTCATCCAGTCTCCCTTGTGACCAGCAGCCAATTTGTACAAGGTGTTGTGAGCATGCAGAGGAACAGCTCAGAAGGAGTTGGAGCTGTCCTCTTGCTCTCGTCGGTGTAAGCAGATCTGAGCATAACCAGCGTCAGTATTGAGATTGTTTAGCAGGAATTCTTCTCCTTAGCAGAAATTAAACACGTAATTTACTTTCAACCAGGTGTGTGTTTTACTTTGTTGTCTTTGACATCTTCCGTTTCTTCTCTACAGGCTTTATCTCCTTTGCTCTCAAGTTTTATTTTGCTTTAGCTGCCAAACCTACTGGAATAGACTGTGATGCCTTCTGTACCTTCATTGTTTGCATCCACTGTAAGTCCTTCTTTTTTTATCCTCACCACTTCACTGACTCTTGAAGGTCATGATGAGCACAAGGTCAAAAATCCTTTTCTTGGTTCTTATCACCCTGGCCTTTTAGTATTATTTCTTCCATCTTGAAACTCATCTGTTGTTACGTTTTTGGGGTTTTTTTATTATTTATTTTTGGCTGCGTTGGGTCTTCGTTGCTGCGCGCGGGCTTTCTCTAGTTGTAGTGAGCGGGGGCTAGTCTTCGTTGCGGTGCGTGGACTTCCGTAGTTCTGGCTCACAGGCCCTAGAGCACAGGCTCAGTAGTTGTGGCATACGGGCTTAGCTGCTCTGTGGCATGTGGAATCTTCCCAGACCAGGGCTCAAACCTGTGTCCCCTGCATTGGCAGGCAGATTCTTAACCAGTGTGCCACCAGGGAAGTCCCTGTTGTTATGTTTTTAATGCTACCTTTGCAATTCCTTTTTTCTATTCGGGGAAGTGCCTTGTGGTTCTGGCCTCTCAGCTACCCTCTTTTAATCATCTAATGCTAACTTACAGGTAGCAAGAAGTAATGATTCAATGGCAGACTCTAATGCTGAACTGGCGGGCTTTGAATTGAGGCTCTGCCACTCACCAGTATTGTAGAATCTTGGATCAGTCACTTCACGTCTCTGTGCCTCCTTTACCTCAAGTGTAGAATAAAAATTGTAACATCTTCTAGATTTGTGAGGGTTAAATTAGTTGTATACATAAAGCAGTGCCTGGCACATCATAACTACCTATAAGAATATAACCTTTTTAAAAAAATTATATCAGGTTATTTAGAGATCTCCTCACATCTGGGGGCCTAGCCTTGAGATCTGAGTCATCACTGAATTTTTTCCCCATCTCCTTTGTCCTCTGTTCTCATTTAATTGTCAGGTTGTATTTCCAAGGTGCCTACTGTGACAACCCTGATCAAGTTATAAGTGGTCCCTGCTCTCAGAGAGCTCCATTATCCCAGGGGGATAAAGGCTACCACTTTCCAAGTGCTTCTGAGGCGCCACTTGCCATGTTCTTGCATTTCTGCTTTAGTCTTGGCAGCAGCCACGTGAGGCAGGTATTCCTAGCCCGTGTAACGGACGAGCAGCCTGAACCACAGAGATTGAACAACTTGCTCAAAGTCATACAGCTAATGAGTGGTGGGGGAGATTATCAGACCCAGATCTGTCTGCTTCTGAAGTCGGCTTCCTCCTCACGCAGCTTGCTGTTTTGCTTCCCTGATTGGCAGACAGACCGTTACAGAGTGTGGTTGGCTCTGAGCTGGGGCTTGTGCAGGGTGTTTGGGGAAATACAGAACAGTTACCTGAGTGTTGGGGGGAGAGTGGGAACAAACAAGGTGTCAAACAGGCTGAGAGCTGCGGGGATTATCTTTATTTGGGGGGATGGGTGGCAGGAACTATGCCACTGAGAAGGAAAGGTCTGCACAAATCCCAAAGGTGGAAGAGAAAGTTCATGCCTGACACGTATGAGGAATTAAAGTAGTTTAGGTTTGATGCGAGTGTGAGAGGAGAGAGAGAAGAGAAATTAGATCAGAGATAAGAAGTGAGCAGGGTCTTGCACTTCCAATTAAGGAATTTGACTTTTTCTGAGGGCGCCAGATAGTCATTGAGGGGTTTGAGCAGGGGCACGAAATAGGATCTTCATTTCAGAGATGTGCTCAGGCCTCTGTGTGAAGGCTGTGGGGCGTGGGGAGAATGGTGTGCAGATTAGAGGCGGGAAGCCCAGTTGGGAACCTTCTGCAGTAAACAGAGAGGATGGCGGGCTGTGCTCAGTTCAGGGCAGTGGAGATGGAGAGTAGATCCACTGGAGGGAGATTTAGGATGTAGGGTTGTTGGTTAGGCCTTGATGATTGACTGGAGAGAGGAGATGAGAGAAAGGGAGGAATGTGGGATGACACCCAGGATTCTAGTGTGTGGTGTTCCTGGGGGACACAGGAAGTGAAGCAGAGTTGGAGATTGGGGAAGATGGCTTTACCTTTTGGATGTGCTCAGTTTGACCTGTGGGAGTCCAAGTGGAGGTGGCCCTTTTTCCACTAGACGTGCGGGTCTAAGGCTCAGGAGTGCTATGGGTTAGGCCATCAGTCATGGCAGGAAAGGGAATCACCCTGAACAGTGGTGGATGGGGAAGCGAAGCTGGCCTCCGGGAGCCCTGGGGGACGTCAACACAGAGGGAAGGGCAGAGGAGAGAGGCCAGTGATCAGGGCAGAAGGTGCCACAGAAAACAAGGAAAAAGTGTGGATAGGAGGGAGTGAGATGGTGCCCAGAAAGTGCCCTTGGAAAGGAGCAACATTTGCGTTCCTGGTGAGAGGAGTGCAGTGGCCTGGTGGGGCAGAAGCCCGACCACTTTTGGTTCAGAAGAGAGTAGGACAGGAAATAAAAAAGACAGGTTGTGAAATACATGTTAGGAAATTTTTGCTTAAAAAGTCCACAGGCCAACTATGCCACCACCTAGGTAATAAAAGAAGAACTTAAGGGCTTCCCTGGTGGCGCAGTGGTTGAGAGTCCGCCTTCCGATGCAGGGGATGTGGGTTTGTGTCCCGGTCCGGGAAGATCTCACATGCCGCAGAGCGGCTGGGCCCGTGAGCCATGGCCGCTGAGCCTTCGCGTCCAGAGCCTGTTCTCCGCAACGGGGAGGCCACAACAGTGAGAGGCCCGCATACCGCAAAAAAAAAAAAAAAAAAAAGGACTTAAGACAAAGGTGGTGGCAAACATCAGGGCAGCTCATTGCTGCAATAATAACATTCTGGGAAAATATAATTGATACTGGTATTGGTGACCTTTGAGTGGAGGGAAATCTTCCTTCTGTTTTTGATTTTTCGCAAAGACCATCATTTTATAATTTAGAATTTAAAAAATTAAAAATTGCTAATTGAGTGTTTTGGAGCTTTGCTTTATTTCTGAAATCGCCTGGGCGGGGGGAGGGGGTACTTGAGCACATCTAAATGCCGAGGAGAAGGAGGTAAATGTGAGGGTATGTGAAAGAGGGAGGACAGCTGATGGAGCTCGGTTCAGGGGAAGGGGGCAGGAAGGGGGATCCAGACCGTTGTAAGGGATTAATTTCTGACCCTGTGAAGGAAGGCAGGGATGGTTTGCTGATGCAGGGAGGTATACAGGTGGCGTTTTGGGGGACAGGATGAGACAGGTTATCTGCTTCGATGAAGGAAGAGAGGAGGTGGTGTTAAAGGTTGGGAGAAGAGCCATGTTATGGGTTCAGAACCCGGATGTAGAGAGAGCTGTGCCTGTGGCTTAATAGGAAGTAGCCCGGAGCTAAGTAGGGGTGCCTGCTAACTTAAGGCACGAAGGAACAGGGTCTTTCCCAAGTGTGACTGAGTGGTAATGGTTCACAAGCAAGGAGGATGCCGACTGTGCCTCTTGATGGTGAGGTCAGTGGAACAGGGCTGGCTGTGTGACAGTGACAGTTCCCTCAGGAGAGGTGCATTTCCATTAAGACAGAGGGTGGAGAGAACATTCGTGAAGGGGTGGGTGCGTCACTTTGGTAAGGGTGTTCTAGAGCGCCCATAGAGGTTTTAGGGGAGGAAAACAGACGGTTTGGAACTGGGGAGAGAAATTGGTCATGTGGAGATGAGCTTACAGCAAGACTAGCTGTGTGGAGAAGCTTCCATCTTGAGACAGAGTTTGACAGGGACATGAGGCGTGGTGGGACCTCAAGGTGGCCAGAAAAGTTAGTCCCTAGTTGGTTGGGATTTCTTTTGGGATGCAGTCTGTGCCTGCCCTCGTCACAGATCTGAGAGTCCTCTGACAGATGGGTGTTGATGTGTGGCCTTAGGTGATTCAGGCTGATGGTGGAGCGTGCTGGGTCCTGAGGCTGCTGGTGGACGTGCTGTTGGTGACTTGCTAGCCACGTCCTGCCCTCATGTCTGCTTGTCGTCCCCACTCTGGTCTTCAGGCCTCATCTTCCTGTACGTCTGTGACTGCATAGTCTGCGAACAGGTCTTTCTTCAGTTTCTTGAAACTTGAACAGTCCCGTTTTGCTGTTAGATTAATTTTGTTAAAACCCTGCCTTTGTCATATTCAGCCTGTGGTACTGGACCAAGTATCAGAGGCTTCCATGGTCTGGCTTCACCGTACTTCAGTTTCTGCTATTACCCAGGGTTCATAGAAGCTGCGGCCTCTGAGCCACGTCCTTCGCTGTCATCCACCAGTGGGTTCTTGGACTCTTTAATCAGTAGAAATTGAGGCAAGGCTCTATCGGGACTCGAGGGAGCAAAAGCAAGCAGCAGGTTCCCTTGCTCACTCCCCCGGGGTGGGGGCAGATCGGTGGGTGGGGCCAGGGGGTGGCTTGGGTGGCCTGCCCCCCCCCCCCCCGTGGTGGTGCTGTGTGCAGGGATCATGCCAGGAGCCTGCTTTTGCTTCTGGCCCCTCAGAAATGGCAGGTGGGTTTTGGCCTTTTTGTATCTTTGTTCTTTTTGCCCCCATTGCCCTGCATGCAGTTATTTTTAGTCCCTTACTGTTTCTCTGTGTTTTTTTGCTCCAGGAGATGTTTGTCTTGGTGCAGGCACTGCAACGAAGGGTCCCAGGTCCCAGCCTGTCTCACAGGCAGTTAGGGTCAGGCTTGTTCTGCAGCTTGATGGTGTGTGCTTCCCGTCTCTGTCCTGATTTTGCCCCTCCCAGGCTCAGCTTAGGTCTTACTCTGTACACGATCCTCATCCCCGTGCACCTGGCCTCCACACTTTTCCTTGTCTAACGTAGGATATTTAGTCTTGTAGAAATGTCTTGGTTACAGCCTGTGACTGGTGTGTAAGTGATCAGCCTGACAGGACTCAGCATCCTCTGCTCTCAGGAGCTCACACCTGGTACCTTCAGCTCCCCCATCGCCGTGGAAGCACGAGGCGAGCTGTCCTTCCTGCAGCTTTGAATCCCGTCTCTCTCTCTCCTTCTCCTGGGCCTCATCCTTTGTTCTTGCCTCTCCTTTCTCTGCCGTCTCTTCCCTTTTTACTGGCTCATCTCCCCAGCAGTGAAACATGCTTAATAGCTCCCGGCCCTAAACACGGACCACCTTGCTCGGCTCCGAGTTCCTCTGCTCCCCTCAAAGCCCGGGGTAGCGGTGGCCTCACTCCCTCATCTCGCTTACTCTTTAGTTTGCTCTAATCTCTGTTCTATCCCTGCCATTCCCCTGAGAATGTTCTTTTTGAGGACACCTGGGGCTCTGTGCTGTCACATCTGGTGGACACGTGGCCGTCTTGCTCCCCCCTCAGCACCCTCTGTAGTTACCGCTTCTTCACACACGTTCCTCTGTTGGCTTCTGTGCCCTCTGCCTGGTTTTCTTTCTACCTCACTGGCCACTCCTTCTCTATCTCTTTAGCCACTTTTCTTTTTCAGGATGCTCTGTGCATCTACAGCGTTCAGTCCTGTTTGTAGTCCTTTCCTTCTCTTCCTTGTGTGTAAATGCTGGGAGGCTTGGGGGTCTTGTTCCTCCAGATGCTAGGGCTTCAAATATTGTACATATGCTAATGACTCCCGGACCACAACCCCAGGTTTCAGGCTTGGGAACCCAGCTGCTGCTCCCTGTTTTCACGTGCTGCCTGCTGGGTCTCTGGCTGTTGACATCTAAGACTGGGACCTTTCACTGTTCACACGCATGCACACCCTCACAGCCTCCCTCCCTATGTCTGATCCATCTCACATAGTCCGTGGCCCCAGTTGCTTACCCCACAAACTTACCCATCATCCTTATTTCTCCGTTTTTCCCGTTTTAACTTCCAGTTTGTTGGCAAGTAAGTTCTGTGTTTTCTACTTCCCAAACAGTCCAGTCATTTCTCTGACTCGGCTGCCACCATCCACGTCTGAGCCACCACGGTGTCCCCCCTGGAGAACTGCCATAGCTTCCTGACTCACCCCTGCTTTCCCTGTCCTTCTGGGAGCCTTCCATGGAGCCAGCCTGATCTTGGAAAAACAGGCCAGATTATGTCATTCCCCTGTTTTAGTGTTTTCCTTTGCATGTAGAATAAATCCCACTCCTTGTGGTGGCATCCAAGAGCTATGTACGATTGGTCTCTGCCACCTCCAGCTCGATCTCAGGTCACCTTCTCTCCCTCACGTGCTGTGGACACACTGGCCTCTTTTCTGTGCTTGGACTCCTCAAGCTCTCTCACTTCAGGGCCTTTGCACATACTGGTTCTTCTGTCCGAACACTCTCACATAGCGGGTTCTTTTTCATCCATCAGGTCTTTTCAAATGTCACCTTCTTTCTGACCATGATATGTTGGTGTGCCCCTAGTGACTCCGTCGTACTAGCTTTGTTACTTGTTTTATTTGTATATTGGCTGCTTGTCTCTCTGTCTCAAATGTAAGTTGTGTAAAGGCAGGGACCTCCTCATTTGTCGTCATTGCTGTATCTATACCTAGCAAAGTGTCTGGAACTCAGTTCTCAGACATTTGCTGAATGTACAATTATTGTTCTGTGTTTCAACACTTTCTCGTTAATCTTATGCTCTTGGTTTTCTCTGTCTAGTTTGAATTCTTGGGATCCGCTTCTTGCTGAGTGAGAGCACGTCTCCCAGTTGCTGACAGACGTGATGCTTTACCAGTTGCTATCGGTGGTCCGAAGACCAAGAAGCAGCCGAGGATGGCAGAAGTGGTCCTCAGCCAGAGGCGGTGCGTCAGCTGCCAAAGCGCATTCTGTGGCCCTGCCTGCCCAGGCACAGGTGGTCATCTGTGGTGGTGGAATCATGGGCACATCTGTGGCCTATCATCTCTCCAAGATGGGGTGGAAGGATATCGTCCTTTTGGAGCAGGGCAGGTAGGGATCAAGCTGGACATGGCTTGGGGCTGTGCTGCACTGATTATATGGGCTTCCCTCATCCCTCTCATTTCAGTAATACTGACTCAGCAATAGCTAATGTAAGTGTCACTAAGTAGCATAAGTAGAATTACAGAAAAGTGAAATCTTTGGTACTTTGTTTTGCGATGCCTAATACTCCTGTTTTCTGGTTTTCAGAGAGATGGCAGATTGGGACATAACAAGTAGCTAAAAGATGTGTTTATTTCCGGTTCAAAGCACATCTTATCATCTTGCTCTCTTTGTTGTAATAATACAGCAATAAATCCTGCGACTCAGGTGCTTCCTCTTTGAGCCAAAATGAAATTGGCTACATTATTTCTTATTTCTATTCCTTTTCAGTTGATTAACTTACTTTAGAACAGTTTAGATTTATAGAACAATTGGAACAATAGTGCAGAGTTACCATATACCTTGCATCCAGGTTTACCTACTATTAACATCTTACATTAGGATTAATGTTTCAATTAATGATGCAATTGTGATACATTATTTTAAACTAACATTGCTGCTTTATTCGAATTTATTCACTTTTCACCTAGTGTCCTTTTTCTGTTCCATGCTGTTTATGTTCTGTTGCCTACCGCAAATTGGACAACATTTTAAAAATTTAAAGTGTGGTTATTTCTGAATAGGTGATACATTTACATAGTTCAAACTTGAAAATGTGTAAAAGAGTGTACAGGGGAAAGTCTCCTGCTCGCTGACCTCTAGCTACAAGTTTCCCTCACTGGAAGCCAGTTAAGTTCCTTAGGTACCATTTCAGATACTCTTCTCCATGTATAATCAGATATGTATTGGTAGGTATGTATGTGGGTATATGCATATTCATTTATTTTTTTTCCCTTTTTCATATGAGTAGCAGCATACCTTAAACAGTGTTCCTCACCTGGCTTTTTTCATTAGGGTTGTTCTATTAGGATTGGTGCATAAAAGTGTTCATTTATTTTTTATGGTCGTAAAGTATTCTGTTGTATAGGTGAACTCCAAAATTTTAAATCATTCTCATGTTGATGGACATTGCGGCTGTTTCCATCTTTGGATGTTACAACAGTGGTATAATGAGGAACCTTGAACTTGTTGTATTCACAGATATATGCGTCTACCTAATAGCATTTGCATCTATCCTGCAGGCTGGCTGCTGGCTCTACGAGGTTCTGTGCTGGCATCCTAAGCACCGCCAGGCACTTGACCATTGAGCAAAAGATGGCAGCCTACTCAAACAGACTCTACCGTCAGTTAGAGCAGGAGACAGGGATCCATACAGGTAAGCAGGTAGTCTAGACTCTTTTACTCAGTACTGTATTCGGTCCTATACCAAGTCAGCTTGTGATTTGGTAATTCAGACTTGAGTTTTAATACAGGTTTTGCCACTTGTCAGGGTATGACCTTGGGCAAGTCACTTAGCTTGTTGAGCTGTCTTCACTTTCCTTATCTGTAAATCGAGGGCCTTCAGTCAGTATCCTAGCTCCTTTTCAGATTCTATAATTCTTATGAAATGGAAGTTTTCCTGGGCCATTTCCTCTGTATTTCACTCATTGAAGTCTAGTAAGTGGCAGCACTTGGCTCCTGAATAAAGAGGAGGAGAAACAACTCAACTCTAGGTGCTTGGTAGTTAAATCATAGTCTGACCCACTGCACTTCAAAAATTGATGTTAAGGATATTTCTACCTAGAAAGCATAAACATGTATTTCTCCTTACCTGTGTAACCAAGGGCGTAAGGACACAGAATTGTAAGTTAAATAATACTGGAGTAAGTAGGAACTGTCCCAAGAAGAGGGAGACAAAGCCACGTTACGGTTCCATATGGTAACAAGGTAGAAAGAAAGTCCAGCGCTTTGTTATAAGGTGATGGATTAGCCAGAAGCCCAGAGTCAAACCCAGTCTCGTGGCTGATTAAGCAGTTTGGTGACCACAGTATAATCATGAGAGGGTAGTGAGGCCCAGTGACGAAATTCAGGACAATGCCTATATGAGGCAGACCTTGCATAATTCAGATCACAGATACTTCAAGATTAATACTGACAAAAAATGGTAGCTTTTCTTTTTGCCAACTGAAGTGTAACCTTACTTGTACATTGTAACTTAAGACTGATTTTCTAATAACTTGAATATGATAGACATGGACCTAACTGGATTTCAGTCCTTTTTGGTTGGATTTAATTTAATGACAACAAGGTACTTGAATCAGATACTAACCAGTATTTGAGTCAGAAGAGGGTCCACATAATGAGCCCAGAAATGGAACTGCTGAGTCCTGGTCCTTTGGTTCAGTTACTCGTGCTTTGTTGAGCCTTGCATGGCTCAGCTGGTTAGTTTCCAGAGGAATCAGGGCTGCAGGCTTCTTTTCTGTAAGGTAAGTTAGTCTAGCTTTTGTTCAAGGTCACTGGCTGGAATCCTTTATTGGGCCTGATCGCTCTTTGATGTCTGTGGGGCAGTGAGGAAGTCAGGCAACAGAGAGTAAGGGCATCCCCCTCAATCTGTCACCCCCATTGTAGTTCACCAGTGATGCAGTGAAAGGTGATGTAGGGACTTCCCTGCTGGAGAATTCTGTTGTCCAGCAGAATGTACAGGTGTGCATTCCAATGACTGCTGTCATTCAGTGGACTGCTTTGAGATATTAAATAGCTGACATGTGTACAACATAGATTTGATGATAACATATAATAAGCTAATCCTCTGAAAATAGTTCATTCATGTGAGGTGTATGTTAACTGCTTTCTACTCTGAATTACTGGGTCACTCCAAGGGTCCTCATTATGCAGATACTAGTTTCTGCAGTGCTGCTTTTGCACATGATGTAATTTTTGTCAAGTGATTGAACATGATCATCTAAAAGTTTTAATAATCTTTGAAAGTATTCCACGTATTATTTGATCTTATAATAAGGAAGGATCATTCCTTTTTTAAAATTTATTTTACTTATTTATTTTTGGCTTCATTGGGTCTTCGTTGCTGCACGTGGGCTTTCTCTAGTTGCAGCAAGCAGGGGCTACTCTTCGTCGCGGTGCACGGGCTTCTCATTATGGTGGCTTCTCTTGTTGCAGAGCACGGGCTCTAGGTGCGCGGGCTTCAGTAGTTGTGGCACGGGGACTCAGTAGTTGTGGCTCGCAGGCTCTAGAGCACAGGCTCGGTAGTTGTGGCACACGGGCTTAGTTGCTCCGTGGCATGTGGGATCTTCCCAGACCAGGGCTTGAACCCATGTCCCCTGCATTGGCAGGCGGATTCTTAACCACTGCACCACCAGGGAAGCCCAGATTATTCTTTTACAGATGAAAAACCTAGATGCAGATAGATTAAACCATTAATTTACTAAGTTGGTGCCAAATCAATTTTTAAAAATTACTTTGTGGGTTAGAAGGAACTTTTAAAAAGTTTTAAACATATGTAATTTATATGCTCATTATAATAAGTGTGAACAATACAGAAATCTGAAAATAAAAAGTGATCCTCCCCGCTGAATACCCACCAGAAGGTTACTAGTCTGTGGTTAGTTTGTATGTATATACAGGTCTACTTTTTTTTTTAACCCAAATGAGATTGTATTAAGCGTATTATGTACTTTGTTTTTTCCACTTAAGAACATCTTGTACAAAAATATACGTGCATGAGATTGGTAAAATAAAATGGAACATCCCCACAAAGGATTATTAGGTAGATGTAAAAAGGAGGAAGATGTCTGTGAATTGCTATGGAGTGATCTCTGTGATAATTGTTAAATGAGAAAAACAAGGTGTTAAAAAGTATATAAAATGTGATACTTTAGTGTGAGAAGAAGTAAGAAAATATGCAAATGTATACTTAATTTTGCAAAGAAAGAAACATAGAAAGGATAAACCGGAAAGTACTGAGGTTGGTTACCTCCCAGGGTAGGTGGGAAACAGGGTGCAGGGTGGGGGCCTGGGGGGTAGTGGTATTTCTGGCCTGACTTTGTATAGTTCTGACTTTTAGAACAATGTAAACATTTTGCATATTCAAATATAGAATAAAACCATCAGGAAAAGGGCGAAACGTTCAGTGGAACACTGTCCGAAATAATCTAGTTGCATTTCATATGAATAACAACTTTACTGTAGGGGGAAACAAGAACAAACCCAGGGATTTCTGATCACAGTATTTAGACTCCACCTTCAGTCAAGACAAAAGGAAATGTGAACAAACATTGACCCCTAATTAGCAAGTTTATTTTTCACAGTGCTATGGACAGTTCTGCTTTCTGTGTACCCCAGGATTGAGCAAAGGAGTAAATATATTGAGGATAAATTTACCACTTATAAAATCAGGCTCTGAAATTTCAGTTTTCCGAACTTGGCAATCTTGTCATGTCTGCGAAGGGCATATTTATCTGATGATTTCAGAAGTAACAATAAAATATTTAAATTATTTTTAAATAATGACTGTATTTCCTTTTTAAAAAGACACTTGATGCGAGTTTTTCTTCATAAAAGCTAAGACTCATTGCATTCTGGGAGGATTGTCATTGACTATGGTGTAATAGTGGTCGTATCCAGTACATTGATTGCAAACAACAGGAATTGACCATGGCTAACTTGGGCAAAAGGAGTTTGTTGGAAGGCCACTGGGGCCTGTAGAGTTGGCAGGAGGCTGCCAGCTGGAGGCAGGGTGGAGGCCAGGTTGTAGGGACCCAACAGCAGCCAGTCCCTCAGCTGGTACAGGAATCATGTGGCCAGGACGCTGCTGCTCCTGAGATGAGGGGCGTCCAGCCATTCCCCTCCTTGCTCAAGACTCAGTATTCCAGGAGGATCAGATTGGCTGAGCTTAGGTCACAGGCCTGCTGGCTGTACTGAGGTGGAAGATTGCTGAGTGGCCTTCACCAAGGGTTACTCTCCCACCAACAATAGGCGGAGAAAGGGTCTAATTATAATTACATAAAGGAGTGAAGAACTGATGGGTCACAGTTACTTCTTGCCCCCCTCCAAAAAAACCAAAGGTTTGTTCAGCAATGGTGTCCTTCATTTCTAGCGTAAGAGTGATTTTATGTACATTAGACTCATTTGATCCTCACAAAACTGTGAGCTGAGAATGATTGGGAGGTGGCAGCCCAGGACTCATCACAGGTCTTCCACTTTACAGTCTAGTGGGCTTGCTACTCCGCCCCCCTGCATTTGGCCTGCTCTGTCTCAGTTTGGGCTGTTTTTTCTTCCAGGTTACATAAGGACAGGCTCGATCTTTCTGGCCCAAACTCAGGACCGGCTGATCTCCCTGAAGCGCATCACTTCAAGGCTGAAGTACGTATGAGGCTAGAAGCCTGTCCTGACTTTACTGTCACCTGACCTCTGCCGGAGGGCAGTGAATGTCATTGTCCCCCTGTGTTCTGTGGCAGTGTTATAGGCATCCCCTCCGAGATCATCTCCCCCAAGAAAGTGGCTGAACTTCACCCTCTCCTCAATGTGCACGACCTGGTGGGGGCCATGCATGTCCCCGAGGATGCAGTGGTGTCCTCCGCTGATGTGGCTCTTGCCCTGGCAAGTGCTGCCTCCCAAAATGGTAAGCACGTTTTGGGGTTAGGAAGGAAGAGGTCATCTAAGAAAGCATCTCTGAGTAGGGCAGGAACACCAACCAACTTCCATATTGGGACACTGGCTCCTGGCTCCTAGAATTTTTGTCTTAATATAGTATCTGTTAATAAATATTTTTCTTCAGGGCCACATTTTTCTTATTAAGTTCCAAGGATCTGCTTTTAGTCCTGCTTAAAGCACTTCAGATTTAAGGGCATTTTCTCCCCCACAGGACTTGAGAAGCTCTAAGGTTGAAACACACCTTGGGGATTTAATCCACAGCTTGGATCATATCCTGACGTTGGAATGAATGGGGGGAAGACTGATCAGTGTCTGTGGTGTTATATACTTTGGATGAACTGATTCATGATGTATGTAGATTAGGATTTAAGGATGCCCAATGGCACTTTTTCTCTCCTACCCCTTTTATGATCCCTGGAATTTTTTTGGCCATGCTGCTTGGCATGTGGGACCTTATGTCCCTGACCAGGGATCGAACCTGTGCCCCCTGCAGTGGAAGCGCAGAGCCCTAAACACTGGACCGCTAGGGAATTCCCATGATTCCTGGAATTTGATTACATACTAAAGTCAGTTTTTTCAGTTGGCCTGGTATTTTCAGTCTCGGGAAAGGTCCATTTACACAGTCTCAGGATGTGGTTCCAGGAGTTTTTTGGTTTTTAAATTAAAGGCCAGCATCGACCTGGCCTCTTCCGTGTTTGCTGCACATGCCTAATTCCGAAACATCAGGTGATGATGCCCCAACTCTTTGTTTACGTTGGAACAGGTGTTCAGATCTATGACCGGACAAGTATTCTTCATGTTATGGTGAGGAAAGGTCAAGTCACCGGTGTGGAGACTGATAAAGGACAGATCCAGTGTCACTATTTTGTCAACTGTGCGGGTCAGGTAGGTTAGCGACAGTACTGGGTCACTGCTTTTCTTATTTAACTTTTGTCTCCAGGATTTTTGGAGGGGGGGGCGGTACAGATGTACAGTTAATATTGTGGTGGACTAAGCAGATGTCAGGGACCACACTGTTTCTTGTTTGGACAGGAAAACTCAGAATCTCTCACTCCAAATCGGAAGCCTGTTCTCACTCCTCAAATAGAAGCCTGGGTGACCTTTTCCTTCCTCCCCCCTGGCTAATTGGCACTGTCCTGGTCAGGAAGGCCAGGAGAGTTGGGCATTGACAGAAATCAGTCCTTGGCGTCGGGTCTGTCTGTGGTGTTTCATTTCATCCTACCACCCAGCAGCTGAGTATTAGGCTGTTTTATTGTGTCAGGAGCGTGGATTCAGTTTCCAGGACACTAAACTGCTGCTGCTTTGAAGGCAGATTGGTCCCTTGCCTCCCACTCCACAGTCTTAAGGGGACCTAGGAGTACTTGCTGCCATGTGCAGTTCTTTATGATTGGTATTTGGGGTTTGTGGTTGAGGCCAGGCGTTTTGTTAGGAGGGCCTCACTTGCTCCCCACGAGCTCCTTTCACGAGCTGGTAAATCTGTCTTCCTCTGCTCGAAAAGCAGACTTTGTGGTGTAAAGGGCATAGTGTTGCTCCCCGTCCAATAACTGAACTAAAGCAGGCTGGAACTTGGCTTCCCACAGCTGATGTGGAGGCAAGAGCGCACAGAAGCCACTTGAAATTAAACTCTTTTCAAGAGGCTGCACTTGCTCATTTGTCTTTCTGTTCCTCTTCCACCCACAAATCAATCTGTCCGTTTGTAGTGGGCATACGAGCTGGGTCTGTCCAACGAGGAGCCGGTTAGTATCCCGTTACATGCCTGCGAACACTTCTACCTTCTGACTCGCCCCTGGGAGACCCCTCTGCAGAGCAACACACCAAGTGAGGACTTGCACTTTGTTTTTAATCTTGTTTCCTTGCCCCTGTTCTGTCCTCTGCAAAGGAAGGCTTTCTGCTAAGGACAGACTGCGCCCGGAAGAGTCTTTTCTTTTTGTTTCTTTTCTGGAGCATGGTACAGGGAGGTGGACCCCATTGTAACTTGACTTTAATAACTCTTTATGAAAGGATGGCCAAAGTGGGCATTGCACTTAAGCCGTTTTGTTTGTTTGCAAGCTAACGGGTAGTCTCAAACAGGTCTAAACTGAGGGTGTTTGGAATGTAACCTAGAGTTCTTGACTTAATGCTACACGTTGTGGAGATGTCACAGGTGAGCTATAAACTCGGGCTGTTCAGAGACTCCCAGCGCTGTAGGGAGGGGTTGATACCACTTGGAGGCCTTCATCCCTGGAGTGGGCTCCACAGTCCCCCCTTCTCTCTGGCTTTCACATGGCACAGTGGCAGTTAAGCAGTTTGATTCTGAGAACTAGTCAAAGCTTCTAGATAAGTGATCTGGTTAGGGATAATCTGAGAAACAGTCTCCACTGTAAATCTGAGAGGGAGGATCCTCCCCCATGACCGGGAACAGTATTTTAAAGCTAATGAATGCCTGTGTTCACTGAATGCTGTTTGGTTAATAAGTCCAATTTTGGGCGTTTTTGTTTTGCTGCTTTTTCTGTCCATTTAGACAGCTGGCTTGTCGCTCAACCCTGTCTTCTCCTCTACCCCCTACCCCCTTGTCATTTCTCTTCCTCAGCTATTGTGGATGCCGATGGAAGAATTTATATTCGGAACTGGCAGGGTGGCATCCTGTCTGGGGGCTTTGAGAAGAACCCAAAGCCAATTTTCACTGAGGGCAAGAACCAGCTGGAGATTCAGAATCTACAGGAAGACTGGGATCACTTTGGTGTGTGAACTAGATTCTAACAAGATTGCCTTATATTTGTCTAAGATGTTACACTTTAAAGCCTTTTCAGGAACACAGGCATACCTCATTTTATTGTGCTTCGCACATGCTGAGTTTTTTCTTGGTTTCGTTTTTCGGTTTTTTTTTTTTTTTTTGAAGTATAGTTGATTTAGTGTCATGTCAAACTCTGCTGTCTGATACTGAGTTTTTTATAGATTGAAGTTTGTGTTGAACAAGTCTGTTGGGACTATTTTCCAACAGCATTTTCTCACTTTGTGTCTCTGGCACATTTTGGTAATTCTAACACTATTTCAAGCTTTTTAATTGTTATGGTTGTTACGGGGATCTGTGATCAGTGCTTTTTGTTGTTACTGTTGCAAAAGATATGATTTGCTGAAGGCTGATGATGATTAGCATATTTTAGCAGTAAAGGTTTTTTTTGGTTTGTTTTTTACTTTTCTTAGAAGTTTTTAATAATACACTGAAGTCTAAGTAGAAAATTTTTTTAAATGATCTTTTTCTGAGGTACAAATGATGTACAGTATACAAGTTTCATGCATACAAACGATATAGTGATTCACAATTTTTAAAGGTTATGTTCCACTAATAGTCATTATAAAATATTGACTACGTTCTGTGTTGTACAGTACATCCTTGTAGCTTATTTTTTTTATACATAGTAGTTTGTACTTCTCGACTCCCTGCCCCTATCTTGTCCCTCCCCTTTTCCTTCTCCCCAACAATAACCACTAGTTTGTTCTCTGCATCTGTGAGTCTGTTTCTTTTTTGTTTACATTCACTAGTTTTTCTTTTTTTGAGTCCAAATATAAGTAATAACATACAGTGTTTGTCTTTCTCTGACTCATTTCACTAAGCATAATACCCTTCAAGTCCATCTATGTTATTGCAAATGGCAAAAGTTTTTTTAAGAGCTGAGTAGTATTCCATTGTGTGTGTGTGTGTGTGTGTATACACACACATCTTCTTTAGCCATCTGTTGATGAACACTTAGGTTGCTTGCATATCTAGCCAAGTAGTTTTTAATTTACATTGTTTTTGGTTATGTACATTGTTTTTTAGACATAATGCTATTGTACATAGAGTACACTATAGTATAGTGTGAACAAAATTTTTATATGTACTGAGAAACCAAAAAATTCACATGACTCACTATATTGCGATATTCACTTTATTGCAGTGGTCTAGAACTGAACCGAGATATACCCGTAGTTCCTTATTTGATCTTTGTAACAACCTCTTTTGGTGGTTACAGAGGGTAGTCTACAGAGTTTGTCTAATCTAAGGATACGGTTATTGGTGAGCAGATTCAGGGACCTAAAATTAAAATCTTGGTTTAAGGGACTTTTGGCTTATCACTTATTCGCCTAAAATCATTGCTGAAATTTTAGGCTGGGAGGAAACCTTCTTTTGATAGGACTTCATTTAAAATTGAAGAGAATTTTAAGAAGCAAAACAGTTTCATTAATATGTTCTTTTACTCAATTTTTAAATAATTTTAATTTAATTTATCGAATAGGTAATACAGTCACATGGTTCCCAATTCAAAGGTCTGTAGTGAAGAATGTCCTTCCTTCCACTTGGACTTAAAATATTTTTTCTTTAAATTTAGGAAATTTCAAACTTTTAAAAGTGAAGAGAATAATATAAAGAAATCCCATGTACCTACCAGCCAGCTTCAGTCTGGCTTCATCTTTACCACAGTCCCCCTGGATCATTCCCTGACGATGGACTTACCTTAAAACAGGTTGAGGATCTGTCTTTTGCAGCTGTTCCAACTTAGGAAAACATTGCCTTTTATTGCACATCTCTTTGGGGGTCATTTAAGAGCTTTTCCATGAGTCCTGATCCCTTTGAGATTCTATAGCCAGATGTAGTATTTACTCTTCCATAGCTCCTTTCCCTCTAAAGAGTATCTTTTTTCTCCGTCTTTATGCCAAGAGCTCTGTAGGAATGTCCCATACTTCCCCAAGGCTTCTGCTTCTGATAGATGGCCCAGTTGGCTCATCTTAGAAAACCTCCACAAGACATTTTTTTGGGTCTGTTTTCGTTGCTCAGAGCCCCTGTTGAGTTCCCTGCTGCGTAGGATGCCAGAACTGGAGACTATGGAGATCATGAAGTTGGTGAATTGCCCCGAGACCTTCACCCCGGACATGAGGTGCATCATGGGCGAGTCACCTTCAGTGCGGGGCTACTTCGTCCTGGCAGGAATGAACTCTGCTGGCCTTTCGTTTGGTGGAGGAGCTGGAAGGTAAGTCTTTTGCACTCAGGTTCGGCTTGCGAGGCTTCTTCCTTTCTGGAATTACTTCTTGTTCATAGGGTTTGTGATATACCTAATCCAGTATGTTGATAATAAGAGGAAGACACATGTCATGAGAGAGTTGTCCCCTTGAAAGTGTTTGCCATGGGAGGCTCTCCCCGTGTTCCAGACATGTCATTGTACAGAATGTTTTTGGAACTCCTCTTTTGGAGTTAGCCTTGGAGCCAGTGGGATGTTCTTCTGTACTACTTCAGTCATAACAAATGTTGGTCCTTTGAATATGTATTTGAGTTTGGAAATAGCCAAGTGTGGTGAGTGAAGTAAAAGATCATGCTGATCACACGGGTTTTTATTTTCAAATTTGGTACTTATAAAAATTAAGCGAGGGGGCTTCCCTGGTGGCACAGTGGTTGGGAGTCCGCCTGCAGATGCAGGGGACATGGGTTCGTGCCCCTGTCTGGGAAGATTCCACATGCCACGGAGCGGCTAGGCCCGTGAGCCATGGCCGCTGAGCCTGCGCGTCCAGTCCGGGAAGATGCCACATGCCGCGGAGCAACTAAGCCCATGCGCCACAACTACTGAGCCTGCACTCTAGAGCCCACGTGCCACAACTACTGAGCCCACGTGCCACAACTACTGAAGCCTGCATGCCTAGAGCCTGTGCTCTGCAATGAGAAGCATGTGCACCACAACAAAGAGTAGCCCCCGCTCACCGCAACTAGAGAAAAGCCTGCACGCAGCAACGAAGACCCAATGCAGCCAAAAATAAATAAATTAAAAATTAAGCTGGTGTTGAAAGGACAAATACTGTATAATTCCACCCATATGAATACTTACAGTAGTCTAATTCATAGAGATAGATGTAGAATGGTGCTTGCCAGGGGTAGGGTAAGGAGGGAGTAGGGAGGGGCTGCTTAGTGCATATAGAGTTTGTTTGATGAAAAGAATTCTGGACGTGGATGGTGGTGAGAGTTACAGATAACGTGCAAGTGCTTAATACCACTGAAGTATACACTTGTAAATGGTTAAGATGGTAAATTTTACGTTGTGTGTTTTTTACCACAATTTAAAAACATTTTTTAATTGACCGGTGTTCTTGAGTGAATTATAGAATGGCTCTGAAGACAGTTATGGAGTAGAAGTTACCAAAAATGTTTGGAGCAAAGGCGATATGGCCAGATAACTGTATAACCTCCTGAGGTGACTTTTTACAGGAAAAAACAAACAAAAAGAAAACCCATTGGATGTATGGAGTACATTTGTATGGAATGTGGCTTATCTCTATACTTTCTAGGGAATCTTATCATTAGAGCTCATATCCTCATAGCGGTCTTGTGAGAGCAGTAGATGGATACAATTTGTTTCTTCCAGAAGTTAAGGAAATTGCCCAGAATTGCTCAACCACTCTTGACAAGATAGAGTCTTTCGATTCTGTTGGTGCTTGCTTCCTAGTACAGCGCTGAGAGTACCATGGTGCTGAGAGGCCCAGCAACTTCCCCCATCTACACAGGTACCTCGCTGAGTGGATGGTGCATGGCTATCCCTCAGAAAGTGTCTGGGAACTGGACCTGAAGCGTTTTGGAGCCCTCCAGAGCAGCCGAACCTTCCTGCGCCACCGTGTCATGGAAGTCATGCGTAAGTGAAGCTTTATCCCCGTTGCCCATCGTTGCAGGCATCTGACTGGTTCTGTCATCCAGAGGGGCAGATTCTTCCTTGGTTCTTTAGTAATTGCTTCAAGTTGGGCGTCTGAGTTTGGCTGTTTCAGGCCTGTGTTGGGGGCATTATGCCCACGTGACATTTATGGAACATTTTCTTTATTGTATCTTAGTTACCTCGGGGACCAGGAAAGTGGACTAGGACGTACAGGTGGTGATTCCTGTCAGACTCCTGGCAGCAGCTTCTTGAACATTCCCAGCATTGCCTCCTTTCCACTTTGCTGTGTCAGAATGAATGCTCTCACTCCCCACTTGGTCTTTGAGATCATGGTTTGCTTTCCAAGGCAGAGAATTTGCCAAGTTAGTCTCAAAGCTTCAGGCTCCTTTGAGTGACTCTCCTCATTAACCCATCCTATGCTAGCAAGATAGGAAACCATTTCTCATGTAAATACCAAACATACATTCCTGCTCTTTCTCCTTGTTTTTGCTTCTCTCTGACTTTGAAGGACGCTTTTAACTTGTTACTACTTTGTCTTAGCTTTATTTTCCAGTGTGCCCTTTAGAGATAGCTTTTGAATCAGGAATTGAACCAAATCAGATTGTAATTTCATTTTTGTATACTGAGGAACTGTTTTCAGACTTGACCAAATATATCTGTTTGGGGAATAGTTATCCTCAGGACTAAGATTCTGCATTGGCTGTGACCAGCATTCTTGTTTAAGGACGGACTGCTGGTTTAGTAGCTGGAGGTTCCATTAGCAATGAGGCCTTTGGATGACCTGTCACACCTGTGTGCTCACTTTTGGTCTGGGGCAGAGAATTCACATCCATGGGAGTTAAAGGACCTGGAAGCAGTATGTGTAACTGCTAAGGTTATTTAGTGAATATTTTGGTTACAGTGTTGAACTGTTAAGAGTCTAGGTTTCTACATCCATCGTTACTTTGGAAGCCGTGCAGATTGTAAATGAGCTGGAGCTGCTTCTTGATGATACAGTACTTTTGGTGGCCGCCTCTGATTCTCATGAGATGGAAGTTGCAGGCATGATAGAAAACGGGGAAAGGGAAAGTAGAACCTAAAGCCCAGAGGAGACTGTCACAGTATAAGGATGCCAGCTTGGTTTCCTTCTCTGTGATCTCCCAGTCTCCCCCGACGCTGACGTACCTCTTGTTGGGCCTGGTGTGAAGTCCGGTCTTCTCTCTGCAAGAGACTAGAGATCACACTCTTTCTGGATATTTTACGTATTCACTGTTGCAGACTGGACATTAGGAGAAATGAATTCTGACCCTCCCTTTGTTATGTAAATCATGTCACTGGGACAATACTTTGCAACCTGTCGGATTTCAGAACCACCAAATCAAGGTATGCTGTGTGCCCTTTTGCTTCAGAAATGGCTAAATATTAGGAAAAGTGTGTAACAGGTCTGAGGCTCCAACAACACAGGCACTGGAAAGAATCAGGTGCCATTTTTTCACACTTTGTAACCACCTGTGTCCCGTGTAGACATAACCTTCATCTCTGCTGGGAGCTTAACAAGGTTTAGAACTCTGACCTTTCTGCCATTGTTTCTACCTACTAATTTGGAACAGTAATTATAAACAAAGATCTAGAGTTGTTATGTGACTCACAGCTATATAAGTCTGTGGAGGGGTGTTACCAGCTCTTGCAATGTGATCCTTTCTTCTGGAACATTCGTGTCACACTGGGTACTGTTTGGCAAATCAGGCTACAGCAGCCTGAAAGCATGCTTTTTTGAATAGGAGCAACTCCAGAGGCCCATGGATATTGGTGCTCAGCTCTGTGCCTTGGGCTTTCATAGACTGCTCTTCTCTCTCCTAGCTCTTCTGTACGATCTGAAGGTTCCCCGCTGGGACTTCCAGACAGGAAGGCAGTTACGCACATCTCCTCTGTATGACCGGCTGGATGTACAAGGAGCCAGGTGGATGGAGAAACATGGATTTGAGAGGCCAAAGTACTTTGTGCCACCAGACAAGGGTAAGAAGGCACGTTCTCATTTTTGTTTTTTGGGGTTTTTTTGTCTTAAGAATAGTAAACCTTGTTTTTAAACGTGCATAGCTAGTTTGTCTTCCTAGGAGAATAAATAATAAAAACCTGTTATACTCTACTGATCTATCAAGGAGACTCACCAGTACAAGTCCCCTCCTTTTCTGTCTTCCTTTGGTTTTCTCTGTCCTGTAGACCTGTTGGCCTTGGAGCAGAGCAAGACTTTTTACAAGCCAGACTGGTTTGAGATTGTGGAGTCCGAAGTCAAGTGCTGTAAGGAGGCCGTGTGTGTCATTGACATGTCCTCTTTCACAAAGTTTGAAATAACAGTAAGTATTTGGGAACCAAAAGAACAGATTTGGAAACTTGTGTATTTATTGAATGCCTCTTGTTTTTCATCTGTCACTTCAAAGCAGACTAAGAACTCTGATATATTTTAGTGTTTCACCTGTATTATAACATTTTCTGGAATTTTTAGCGCTTTGTTTCTGGTTCTTCATCTGCTTGCAGAGGCTCATTTGACACTAGACTCAATAGCTAGCTTTCTCTGGAGCTCGTTGCAGTGGAGCAAATCTGCAAATACTGTTGCACGAGTACGGCTAATTGAGTTTTCTCCGCAAGTGACTTTGCCTGTCAGGCCGCATTACCGGCCAGAGGTGCTCATGTTTGTTCTCTCTGCTTCGTTCCCTAACCCTACAGTCCACCGGGGATCAGGCATTAGAAATTCTCCAATACCTCTTCTCCAATGACCTTGACGTGCCCGTGGGCCACATCGTGCATACCGGCATGCTCAACGAGGGCGGAGGGTACGAAAATGACTGCAGCATAGCACGGCTGAGCAAGCGAAGGTGAGCCGGCTGCCACTCTGCTCCCTCCGCCTAATGGCTGTGGCGGAGCCGAGCACTCAGCTCACCTCTCCAGGAAACTGTAATAACACTGAGGACAATAAAACATTTCAAAGTCATGGCCAGTTCATTAGCAGCCCAGCACACACACACACACACAAAGCACCAGGAGGAAAAAAAAAAAAAAAAAAGAAACCTACCAGATTATGTAAAACTTGGTGTGGAAAAATTACTCTATTGAGGAAAAATGCCTTATCTTATGTTAGTAGGTCTGTATAATTTCTTGGCACTAGCAGAAAGCCAGAATCTTCTGTTTTGTCATTATGTGGTATATCCTAGAAGTATGTGCAGTTGGCCTTCCCTGAAAGCTAAGAGATCATTCACCAGTGTTCTGTTCGTTGCTTTGAAACTAGCTGAGAACTTACTGCTTCCTGATCATTCTCCTGCTGCCTGGTTTTGATTACTTTTGGGTCTCACTTTCAGTTTCTTCATGATTTCTCCAACCGACCAACAGGTCCACTGTTGGGCCTGGCTTAAGAAATACATGCCAGAAGACAGCAACCTGATTCTGGAGGACGTCACCTGGAAATACACTGGTAAGGGGGCCCTCTGCAGTCAGCTGAGCGAGGAAAAGCCAGCTGATCGAAGTTGATCCAGATCTGTCTTCTCCATTTGCCTTCTCTATATCTGATATTCAAAAATGAGTGTCAGAATTAGAATCTTGGAAGAGGCTCCTGGTCATAGAAAATTGATCTCTAATGCTTCCCCATGTTTTTATAAGTGAAGTGTGAATGAGTTAGTGCTTCAGTTTCTTTGTGTTTTGTTTACTGCTGTGTCCCCTACAACCAGCATATCAGAGTGCAAATATTTGTTGAATGAATGAGTGACTCATTATTAAAGTATTTTTATATTTATTACCTAAGTATTATTTTCTTCAAAATTTCCCCTTAGTTTTTATTTTTTCTTTAATGAGTAAATACTTTTTAAGGATAGATAACTTAATTTCCATATTATCTCTTCCTCAGCAGTCTTCTCAGGGAGCAACCCCTCCTCTTCTGCCACCTGATTCCAGCTTTAACCCCTCCCTACCCTCAATGGACCCCTGCCCCTCGCCTCCACCAGGCCCTCATCCTCAGTTCATCATGGTAGCAAATATGATTACTTTCTCGCTACCAGATTCGAAAACTATAGAAGCTTATTGAAGCAAGCCTATTTTCTAGTCCATTTAAGGGTATTTGATGTGTAATTAGCTTAGGTGCTGTCGTAAATGTGACAGAATCCAGGCTGGGTGGGCAGCTCTCCTCAGGGCTCTCCTGGTACTGATTTGGGTTTGGGGCTTTTTCCATCATGTAGCCACACTGGGAAGAGGAGGGGAATGGGAATTGTTTTTGTTTTGTCTTGGTTTTAAATATTTATTTATTTATTTGGCTGTGCTGGGTCTTAGTTGAGGCATGCAGGATTTTCATTGCGGCACATGGGATCTTTAGTTGCGGCATGTGGACTTCTTGGTTGCGGCATCTGGGATCTAGTTCTCTGACCAGGGATCGAACCCGGGCCCCCTGCATTGGGAGCATGGAGTCTTAGCCACTGGACTATCAGGGAAGTCCCAGGGAACAGGAATTGTGCAGGGGGTGGTTTGGCCAGCCCTGGGAGTGGGCTCCTATCCCCTGGCCTCATGATCCCAATCTAGTTGGAAAGGAGGCTGTGGAGTTTTGTCTTCCTTTGTTCAGGAAGAGGCAACACACTAGCCGGGCTGTCAGATGCCAGGAGTCAGTAGCAGCATTAAGCAGCCCTGTCAGGAGAAGTGTATTTGCCAGAATCAAGGTCCACCCTAGGATTGCCTAAGCAAATGGACATTTTCATGGTCTTGCCACCCACACCTGGCCATAGGTGAGCAAGTCCAGAGCAGACCTTTCCCATTGGTTCAGCTATTCACCTGGAGCGGCCAGACATCTCTTGTTCTTTTCCGTTTAGCCCTCAATCTGATTGGTCCTCGAGCTGTGGATGTGCTGTCTGAGTTGTCCTATGCCCCTATGACTCCAGACCATTTCCCAAGTCTGTTTTGCAAGGTGGGTACTAGTAAAGTTGTAGTTTTTAAATAAGCAGGGAATATTTCTTTTACAGAGATGGCAATTACATGTTCTCACTATGGTGTTAATACCCACAGAACGTGTTCTGACTTTCATTAAGCAAACAGAATGACTGAGTAAATCCATTTCTTTCTTTCTCAGTCTTCATGTTCTTCTTGTTTAATAAGCATTGATATCTTCGAAGACCTCGTCTCTGTGAGTGTCGGTTCTGTGTGTGTATTGACTCTGTAGAGGTGGACTAAATTTTTAAGTTAGAGTGTTATGATGCGGACGCCGAAAAATGCCAGTCAAGGTCAGGCCCCTTCTCTCCATGCAGTGCTTCCTCTTTTCCATACACAAAGTAACTTCTGTGTATGTGGCACCTTCAGGTAAGAAATGGTTTAGGTGAATCCCTAAACAACTTACTTCATTTTCTTTCTTTCTTATAAATTTTCTTTCTTATACTTGGCAACTAGAGCTGAGTGAAACAAATTGTAACTGAACAAAAGGAATGATAACACACTCTCTGGGAAGTGGTTGATTAGAGAGGTCCAGACAGACGTGTTTTGGCAGCCTGTAACAAGCAGCTTCGGGACAGTTACTGATGGGATGCTCTTTGAAGTTCAAACCGAAGTTAGGATCCACCTCTTAAGTGATTTTACAGCTCTTTTTCTCCATGGCACAGTTAAAGCAACAGGAAACTCTGTTAACTGGCAGCAGACCCCGTCACAGTACATTCTTTGCTCCTTGAAGAAGTAACCACGTGCGTGCGCCTACGGCGTACTGTGCTGCTATGCCTGCTCCTCGTGGAAACAGTCTGCTTTAGGGCCGTCTGGGGCTTACCACTTCCCATTGCAGGAACGGTGATTGAGTCAGGGGCCCCTTTTGGGTAACTGAGCTGCTGGAAACACGTTCTGAACATGAGAAGCCCAGTCTCTTCCCCCAGGGTAGCAGGTGAACGGTGTTCTTTGGTCATCCGGCATCATCTTCTGTGGGGCAGGTACCCAGGACTTGTCTGCCAGGTCCGCCAGAGAACACATTTGCCTGGTCTTCATTGCTCCCGGCGTCTCTGACTAAAACAAATCTTTAGCACGACTTTGCAAAAAGAAGTATTTCATGCTTTTCAAAGACTTTGCCTCCACTTCCCTCCACTGGCTTGGCTGGCACTCCTGAACTGGGGCTGTTCATGAGAAGAGCATTGGAAAGGCTGTGCTCTGTTCCTAATGACCCCGATGCCTGGAAACAGACTGTCTTGAGGAAGAAATTTTCATTCACATGTATCTCCATTAGGGTCCAGCACAGGGTACAGAGCTAATGAGAGGGGTTGCCTCAGGCGTTCATTCCTCTAACAAACATGGAGGGGCCCACTTCCCCTAACGAGTTTCCACGATGACCTTCTCCCTTTGTTTCCGCAGGAGATGAGTGTGGGCTACGCAAATGGGATCCGGGTGATGAGCATGACTCACACGGGAGAGCCAGGATTCATGCTTTACATTCCTATAGAGGTGAGAGCCACGAGAGGATGGGTGCTGGCAGGGTTAGAGCGCCATGTCTGACCGGGCCTTGGTCACTGAGGTAGGCTGCGTTAAAGAGATTTTAACGTTTTTAGCTAAGTTATGTACTTTTTTTGTGTAGGTAATATCTTTACATGGTCTAAAACTAAAAACCTCTAAAAAGTATTCAGTGCCACCTGACCAGTTCCCACCAGCCACCACCAGTGATATTGTTAGTTTATATCATGTCAGAGATTTTTGTGCATATGGAAGCAAGTTCAAAGACATATTCATAACCCTCTCTTTTAGAAACACAAATGGAGGCTTACTGCTGTTCTTCATCTTGATTTTTTTTACTTAGCAATTTAGAGATTTTTCCCTGCCAGTACCTAAAGAGAAAGAGCTTCCTTTTTCTTTTTTCTTTATTTTGTAATGAAAATGATATAGTATGCCATTATATAGTTGAATCACAATTTATATAACCAGTCTGGTACTAATAGACATTTATAGGGTTTCTAGTCCTTTGCTGTTATAAAAACTTCTGCAGTGTACAAGAGTGTCTTTTTCTTTATTGCTTGTACCAGGACACAGAATTGTCAGACTTTGGGCTGATGGGTGCAGTTCCAGGCAAGAGATCAAGCTACTTGTCAAAACCCCTCTCACACCGAGTAAAAGCCCATCTGCAGGGCGCACACAGCTCTGCCGACCTTCCTCCACACTGCTGCTCCTCATCTCACCCTATCTTCTTGCCTCTCCTTGCTGGATATGTTTCTGCCTCAGGGCCTTTCCACTTGCCCTTCCCCTTTCTTTGGCATATCCCTCCCCCCTGTAGAGCCTCCCAAGCTCACAGCGACACATGCTTCAGGTCTTATTCACACCTCACCTTTTTTTCTTTTTAATTAAAAAAAAAAAAAAAAACTTTTTGGCCACGCCGCATGGCCTGCGGGATCCTACCTAGTTCCCCAACCAGGGATTGAACCCACGTCCCCTGCAGTGGAAGCACAGAGTCTTAACCACTGGACCACCAGGGAGGTCCCCACACCTCACCATTTTTTTTTTTTTTTTTTTTTTGTTTATTATTTTTGGTTGCGTTGGGTCTTCATTGCTGCCCGTGGGCTTTCTCTGGTTTCGGCGAGCGGGGGCTACTCCTCATTGTGGTGCGCAGGCTTCTCATTGTGGTGGCTTCTCTTGTTGCAGAGCACGGGCTCTAGGCGTGCAGGCTTCAGTAGTTGTGGCTCACGGGTTCTAGAGTGACGGGCTCTAGACTGCAGGCTTAATAGTTGTGGTGCACGGCCTTAGTTGCTCCACAGCACGTGGGATCTTCCTGGACCAGGGCTCGAACCCATGTCCCCTGCATTGGCAGGCGGATTCTTAACCACTGCGCCACCAGGCAAGTCCCACCTCACCTTCTTGAAGAGACCATTTAAAGTTGCAGTCTCTGGCCCCCTCCTCCCTAGCCTCCTTCCCTGTTTTATTTTTCTCAAGAGTGCTTACCACTGTCTCATAGAATATATATTTTCTTTATCTCGTTCATCACATTACCCGTTTAAATGTAGGTTTGCTAAAGGCAGGGATATTTGTTTAACTTCTATATCCCCAGCAGTTAGAGAAACACTTGGCACATAGTAAACGCTTAATAAATGCTGCATGAATGAATGTCCTGGCAGTATCTTTTGTCCATTTTTGTATTGAATTATTGGTCTTTTCCCCCAATTTCTAGGCATTCTCTGAATCAGCCAGCCAGTCCTTACTATTAAGTTGTAAATTTTTTTTCCGGTTTATCATTTGTCTTGATTTGGTTTTTTTTTTGCCACATAGAAGGGTTTTTTTAATATATGTATTTTTTGGCTGTGTTGGGTGTTGCTGGGCACAGGCTTTCTCTATTTGTGGTGAGCGGGGGCTACTCTTCATTGCGGTGCGCGGGCTTCTCATTGTGGTGGCTTCTCTTGTGAAGCACGGGCTCTAGGCACGTAGGCTTCAGTAATTGTGGCATGTGGGCTCAGTAGTTGTGGCTCGCGGGCTCTACAGCATAGGCTCAGTAGTTGTGGCACACGGTCTTAGTTGCTCTGTGGCATGTGGGATCTTCCCGGACCAGGGATGGAACCCATGTCCCCTGGCAGGTGAATTCTTAACCACTCTGCCACCAGGGAAGTCCCAGAAGGGTTTTCTAAATTTTACTTTTTATTATGGAAATGTTTCATACGTTGCAAAAAATTTTTTTTGCAGGTGAATTGATGAATCTTTTGTGGCTTCTAGAGTGTAATACGTAGAAGGGGCTTCTCCACTCCAGAGTTAAAAATTTTTTCCACTTCTGATGCTTTTATAGTTTGTGTTGTTGCTATTTATGGGTTTGTGTGTTTTGTTTTTTCATATTTAAATGCTCCAACCTTTTGCACTGTCTCTTGGTACTTTATGAGCTATGGATCAAACTATTTTTTCTAACGTGGATGACCAGTTGATGTGAGATTCTACCTTTACCACATACTAAGTTTCTATATATATTTAGATTTATTTCTGGACTTTTATTCTATTTGTATATCCAGTATCACATTGTTTTAATTACTGAGTCTTTATTGTATATTTTAATACTTGGTAATGCTTATCCTCCCTCATAGCTTGGAAAACTGGAAAAGACGAATTCCTGTTTCCTTATTTTCCCTTATAATCTTTTTTTTTTACATCTTTATTGGAGTATAATTGCTTTACAATGGTGTGTTAGTTTCTGCTTTATAACAAAGCGAATCAGTTATACATATACATATGTTCCCGTATCTCCTCCCTCTTGCGTCTTCCTCCCTCTCTCCCACCCTCCCTGTCCCACCCGTCTAGGTGGTCACAAAGCACCGAGCTGATCTCCTTATAAACTTTTATAATCATCTAGTTAAAACAGAAACACCCTGAGTTGTTGGATTGTTACGTTTGTAAATTAGGAAGAATTGACATTCTTATATGTGTTGAATCTTACAATCAAAATATACCTTTCTTTATGTGGGGTTTTTTTTTTTTGGTGACCTTCAGAGGTATTTTGAAGTTTTCTTCATGTAGATGGTATACATTTCTTAAATTTATATGAATATTTTGGTGGTGTTGCTGTTGTGAATGGGAAGGGTGTCTTTATTCTGGTGTCTTCTGATTTATGAAAGCTTTTTTCCCTGTATATTAATGCTTTAACCTGTTTCCCTCCTAAACTATCTTACTGTTTATAGCTGTATTTTAGTTGATTTCTGGAATTTCCAGGGTTCAGTCTTACCATACACACAAACAATAAGTTTTTGTTTCTTAACAATTTTTATTCCTGCATTTTCTTTCCCTTGTCCAGTTGTGACAAGTAGCAGTGATCTTCAGCCTCGTCATGTTCTTGACATAGTCATACTACTCATGGTGTTAGGTTTCCTTTTAATTATTAAATGAAGCACGGATTTACCAGCCCATGAAATTTTATCTGCTTTTCCACACTCAAAAGTATTATAACAATATTAAGGTGAAGGGATTATTCACGATTTGAGAAGAGTTAATATGCATGTAGCTGATATGTTTTGCCTGTACTGAAGTGCCATATGGTCATTCAGGTGTTACCACCTGCTCCTGGGTCATTAATCAGCCAAGCCCATCAGGAGGGAGAAGCCCTGTTTTCTACCCAATTTTCCTGGGCTGGTCCCATTTTTATGGTTTTCTGTGAGTCCAAGAGGTAATTTGTGCACTGCTTGGGTTCTTTTCAAGCTGGCTTTTGTCCTCAAGAAGCTTATACTTGTCTCTGAGGAGCTGCCTTCCAAAGCATGGTGGCAGATAGCAGATTGGTTTGTTCACACTCAATCCCTGGCATCTAGTGAGAAAATGAGTAAGTAGTGGGGACCCACTTTTCGCTTTGCTCTTCTCTAGCCCAAGACTACTCACCTGCTTTAAACCTTTGTCTTCTTAATTCAAGTACAGAGCATTCAGCTTGAGACACTGAACCCGCCCGAGATACAGCTCATTCTTACTCTCGTTTCCCAGCCAGTCTCCAATGGTCTCCTCCACCCGCCTTTGCTATTTGCAGTGTTTCACTTACACACATACCACAGGCTGTGTTGTACCCAATAGCTCAGACTCCCTTTTCCACATCTAAAGTTGCCTTGATCACAGCAGTCTGCTTAGTCAATGCCTATTCGGCTGCAGTAGTGCAGTTTATAGAGCAACATACATTGCCAGGATAAAGAATTGCGATACCAATGAAGCAGATTTTTGTTTTTGACTTTTCCCCCCCGTTTTATTGAGATATAATTTACATACATCATTGTATAAGATTAAGGTGGACGGGATAATGGATTGACTTACATAGACTGTGAAGTGATTACCAGTGTTTAGTTACTAGCATCCATCATCTCATATAGACACAATACAAAGAAAAAAATTTTTTTTTCCTTGTGATGAGAAGAACTCTCAGGATTTACTCGTAATTTTCATGTTATCACACAGCAGTGTCACCTAGTCATCATGTTGTGCATTATATATCCCTAGTACTTACCTTATAACTGGAAGTTTGTACCTTTTGACCACCTTCCTCCAATCCCCACCTGTAACCACAAATTGATCTCTTGGTCTATGAGTTTAGGTGCTATTTTGGTTTTGTTGTTTAATAGTTGTTTTTTTAAGGTCCCACATATAAGTGAGATTATACAGTATCTGTCTTCCTCATTCCTCTGTCTTGTTTTCTGTTTTACTTTTACAGTTTTTAAAGTAAACAGTGTCGTTTGTTGTTGGGCTTTAGACTTAACAGAGTATTTGAGTATTTGCTTTTTGTTCATTTAAGTTATGTGATACTTAAACGTGTCTGGAACCAAGAACAAAACAACATGAGAGACTGGATATTGTGGGACACAGGTAGGAGAGCTCTGATTTTTGGGGTCCTCTGTGACTCACTCTAGGTCTCTTAAGATATGCCATAATCCGTGTGACAAATCAGAGTTGTGCGTGCATGTCTAGAGTTATGTGTAACACCAGTTTCACAGCATAGGCCATTGCATAAGGGAAGGACCAAGTTCAGGGAACTGGCGCAAAAAAACAAAGCCAAAGCCAGTGGAGGATGCATGGCTGTTGGAGAGGCAGTTACGAGACTGGTCGTTTACTGAGTGGTAAGAGAGCTTCTGTGAGTTATTATTTAATAAGTGCTATATATATATACTGAGATCCTAGACATTTTAGAGAAGTAAAAAGATAAAGGTGCTGCTTTCGTGGAGCTTAAGCCTGGGCTGCAGCACTTTGGTTCCTGAGGATTGTAGACAACCTTCTCCCTTGTCCAGGTAACAGTGTCAGCCGTCAGGCACTGCCAGACAGATTCCATGTTTAATTCTGAAGGTCTGCTGGTTACTGACCTTTTGTCTCTCCCTCTAGTACGCCCTGCACGTATACAACGAAGTGATGAGTGTTGGACAGAAATACGGAATCCGGAATGCTGGGTATTATGCTCTTCGTAGTCTCCGAATTGAAAAGTTTTTTGCCTTCTGGGGTCAGGATTTAAACACCCTCACCACACCCCTGGAATGCGGACGAGAGTCTCGGGTGAAGTTAGACAAGGTATTGTACCTGTGCACACCCCACTCTGCCCTCAGCCTCCTGAGCAGGGAGCCTGCGTGAGGACAGGGAGAGCTGAGTGCTTTCTGGGCAGTTTTTCTGAGTTGATTGTGGTAATTCATTAATATGCCCCATGTACAACATTCAACTGCCTAATTTTTTCGTAATCACCATTCAAGAGGATGAAAAGGCTCTTTCCCACCTCTGAGCCCACCCAGTCCCACTGCCAGCTTGACCAGAAGCAGCAGGGTTCTGCCTCTCCTTGTAGATAGCTTCCATGCAGTGCAAAACAGATGAGTAATTTCCCCTTACCACGTTCTTAACCTTGGTGGTTGGATACTGTATACTTGGTATTGCACCCTGCCTTTTTCACTTAAAATATCTTAGCAGTCATTCCCTATCAGTATAGTAGATCTCTGATGTTCTTTTTGAGCAATTAGGTAACTATTTTTCTCTGATATAAAAGTAAAGAATACTCGATTTGGAAAATAGGGAAAAACATAAAGAATATTTTTTCAGTGACACGCATTGTTAAGAGTTTATTTTATCCTGCTCTTTTTTGGACATATGCATATGTAAATATTTATGCATAGAATACGGATATATATGCATGGACTGCTGGTTGAGATTATATAAAAACATTGTTTTTCTAAAATAATTCTAGCAAGCATTTTCAAGTGTTGATTTTTCTTCCTATTTTTGTTCTGTGTGGTCTTGTGATTGAAATGTGTTTATAAAATAGAAAGAAAAGAGAGTGATGCGTACCTGTGTTGTTACAAGAATTCTCTGCAGGTGTCTTTCATACTGTGAATGCAGTTTTCCGCATGGGGGAAGCACACGTTCCCCAGAGCTAGCGGGGAGTGGGCAGCCCACTGCAGCGACACCGGGTCCCGAGCGGTGATGCTGTCTCTGTGCTCTTTCCTAGGGGATGGATTTCATTGGGCGAGATGCCCTGCTGCAGCAGAAGCAGAACGGGGTGTACAAACGCCTCACTATGTTCATCCTGGACGACCACGACACAGACCTGGACCTCTGGCCTTGGTGGGGGGAGCCCATTTACCGAAACGGGCAGTACGTGGGCAAGACCACCAGCAGCGCGTATGGTTACACCCTAGAGCGCCACGTGTGCCTGGGCTTTGTGCACAATTTTTCCGAGGACACCGGAGAAGAGCAGGTGGTGACAGCAGATTTCATCAACCGGGGAGAATATGAGATTGACATTGCAGGACACCGGTTCCAGGCCAAGGCCAAGCTCTACCCGGTCACCTCCCTCTTCACTCATAAGCGCCGAAAGGATGACGTGGAGCTCAGTGACTTGCACGGGAAGTAATGCCAGGCAGTCCCCCCACCTTCTAGTCATCTTAGGAGCTCCTCTTCCTGATCCCATCCCTCTTCTTGATTTAACCTTTGCCTCTCACCTCTTTATCTTCCTTGTCTTATCTCCTTAATTTTAAGCGTTAAAACTTTTCCTTTGCACCCTCTCTTGTCCCTCCATCTTCTCCTCCCTCCTTCTGCAGTTTCCCATCTCCTGATACTCACTCTGGGCTGGTCATCCCTCCCCCATCTCAGGTTCCTGTGGGGACAGGAAGGCAGGACAGAAGCAGACTCCACTTGTGGAAGTGGGTTACAGTGACAGCCTCACTTAATGCTGGGTCTTGAAGCAAGGGAGGCTTGTGGTGTGCAGGCCTCAGGGTAAGAGTCCCTGTCTGTGGGGCTAAGTTTTCTCGAGTAACCTGTGAATTCTGGCTAGCTGCTGTCTGTGTGATACAGCCGTGTGGAATAGCTTACGCCTTTTAGCCAGGCAGGTCCTTCTCCCATCCCTTTGTGCTGTGGGTCGGCACCCTGATACCTCTAGCAGGAGGATGACCATCTACCTTGCTGATGAGAGGCATCATGTGGGCGTTACCTGGGGTTTAGCACAGATTAGTTAACCATCCTGGGCCTCCCTGCTGACCCAGTTATCAGACTGTTGGGCTAGGGCCACCTGCCTATAATTTTCTTCATCTCTTGCTAATCTCTATTATGAGGAGGGTTGTGGTTTATTTAACGGACTAAACAAATAAGCCAGAGTGTTTGAAAGGGAAAGCCCATGTTGCCTTTAGTGTTGCTTTTCCTAGCTGAAAGGGTGTGACCTCAAACTAAGCTCCAGCGATGCTGAGTTTTGTATGAAACAGTGCTGCTTTTCTTTCAGCTACTCACAGTTCAGTCACCCCACCTTGATGTTCCTCTTCTCCAAGCGCATGTGACTTTCAGTTCAGCCTCATGTGTCCCTTCCACAGGAGGCCCACTGGCTCAGTGCATGCTCTCTCCCTTAGGACGGGGGAGGCAGGACAAGCATCCTGGCTGAGTAACTAAACCTTGTGGCCACACTGAGTTGAAGAGAGCTACTGGGACCCAGGGTTGCTTCCCCCGCACAAAAGACACAGATCCACACAGAGATGACCACTTGGGTCCCTTGAGAGTTCCCAGTGTGGAGAGCGTATGTTACCTGAGCCCAAGGTCTGCTTTCCGTCTTCTCTTTCCAGACATCTCTCCACATTTTCTGGAATAGAAGGTAACTTGGGGTAAGAGCGCCCTGTGCACTTCTAAGCAGTGTCTCTATTTTGTAAGGGTGGAACTTGGATCGCACAGACTGTGGTATCCATCCCCACACTTAATTTCCCCTTGCAAACAAATGGCTGCTAGAGATTTTAATTAACCATAGCCTTTGTTATCTTGGTATCTTGGATGCATTAGTTCTGATAGGTCTGTAAGTATATTAGAGACAACCCTTTCATTTTATTAGAGCAGCTTACAATTCTCAGGTGTCTGCCTGTTCTGGCATTTCTCTGGGATTTCTGTTTACCCACTTGATCACTGACTTTAGTGTCCACCTTCTTATGAGGTCTTCATTGATTTAATGAGGGAGTATGTGATTAGAATCTGTCGGGGGGCCTTGGTATTTTGGTGCAAACGTGAATTTAACTAGCTGAGAGATGCTGCTTCTAGGCAAAGAGGAGAGGTGCTGCCCAGCTGGAGAGCAGTGAACAGCAGCTGTGAAACTTGGGAGAGCAGGAAACTGGCACTGGACAATGCAGGTGTTACCAGCAGGGAGCCGACTGACCCAAGAAGATGGAAACAGATGTAGAACTAAAGGTATCCCATGCACACCACTGCAAAGTCGTCTTTATAAATGGAAAGTTATTTGGGATTGAATCCAAAAGAAAATCTAGATTTATGCATAAATCACATCTTGTCCATAAATAGGGGTCACACTTCTAAGACTGACAAGATGTTAAGATTCTGGGGGGAAATCACTTGTTATTGAGTACCCTGAAACTTACTATTTATCTTCCAGCACTTTACAATTCATCTTTCAAGTCTCCTTTGGTTCATTCAAATATAGCAATATGAATCTGGTAGGTTTCTCCATTTGGTCCTAAAGGGAAGGGGGTGACTCTTTCCTGCCTCAAGCATAGTTGACAATCAAAACATCTTCATTTCTGTGTCATCCGCGATGGGCACTGGGACCGCATGTGTTTGCTTTCTGTGACAACTCACCTCTCCCTGGAGGTTGGAGGGATTGTTCAAGGAGTAGCTGGACTCGTTTTAGGTGGTTGGTACTTTATTCTTCTCTCTGAAATGATGTTATCACCACTTGTGCTGTCTTGGGAGAGAGGCTCCACAATCTTCTCAGCATATGCAATTGAAGAATCATTTTGAACCTAGAAACACAAAGTGTGTTGGCTTCAAACAGATAGATGGAGAATCAAGGTTGCAAGTCTCCTGTGAGCCTTCTCCTCTCTTGAGATAAGCCCCTACCTACTTGTGCCACATGTAAATCCCATGGTCATGTGACTGACATTGAAGATTTCTTGTCTGTGATAAAAGCTCTAATTCAGAAAGTTTTTAGAGCAAAAAGGGACAGACAGGACAGACAAGACCTACCTGCTTGGATAGCACAGTGTGATGTCCTTTAACTTGTGTTTTGGTCACGTAGCACTGCATGGGCAGGACAAGCTCCAGGAGAGAAAACTGAACAGTTCCCACTACATTCTCGTGCTTTTTTCTGAGAAGTCCCTGTACCCCCAAATGCAAGAGATGTCATTTAGCCCAGTGATTAACCCCAGTCTCACTTTGGCCCCAAAGTTCCCATTTCTGCACCAAGTCACTTGTTTGATTCTCATCAGGAGGTGTGCTGTCCCTGGATTCTACCTCCTTGTACAGACCAAGAGTTTTAGCTGTATCTCTTCTTTCCTAGGCTGTTGTTTCCAAGAAAGTAACTCAACGTGAAAAATAACTCTTCCGCTTTCTCCTTTATCCTGCCTTTGCATGCATTTGCGACATTAACCCCTCCCCACTGCCACCATGTATGTGGCAGGAATGATAGGAGCTTCCTAAAGTGATTTTGCTTCACTGGAGGGATATGACCCCTCCGCCTTTATTTCTGCCTCTAAAACAACTGCATTGGCTGGCTTTCAGGCATTACAAGTTCCTTTTTATATCTTTGTTGCCTCTTGGCCAGTGTAGGCAGCAAGGATCTAAGTATCTTTAGTATCTAAGATAGAGATTTGGTCAACAGTGCTCAATCCTGAAGTATAACCTACTGTGTTCATTTTCTTTCTGTACACACCCCCCCATCCCTCACAAACTTTGATATAAGCACAGCATTTTATCAACAGGAGGTAGAGAAGTTTCTCACGAGTAAGGAATTTTCATCTGGCACATGTCATGTGCAGGCACATGGACTCAGGAGCAGCACAGTTGAGTGGAAGAGACGGCAGATGAAATAACAGGCAGTAGCCACATCCTGCAGTGAGTCGTGAGGGAGCTAGGGAGCCACGTATCAGAGCCGCTCCCCACACCCACCGCCACTACCCTCCACTTTAAGGTGCTCCGTTAGTTATAAGGCTCCTTCATTGTCATCATGGGGCTGGCATATGCAGTCCCTTACCATGACAAATACACTATTTTTCAAGAGGACTGAGTATTTTTGTACGTCTTTGCCTTCTCTTTTATCCATTAAACACCAGAGTTCCTTGTGTATGATTCGTGACTTCTCTGAGCAGAACCCTTGGGGAATTACACATTTCTTCATGGGCCATTTTTCTCATGATATTTAGATACACCTATTTTCATCCTTTGCAGACTTTCTGCCTTCTCATTTTTCTGTCTCTCAAGGACAGAAATTGTAAGAAGTGGAGAGGATATGGATACTTTTAGCATCTGTTTCTATGGATCTATGCCAGGATTTCCTTTGCACACCAAGAACTGGAGCTTGGGGCACTTCTTTCCTCCAAGCCAGGTTCTCGTGCCTTACACTCCAGAGTGTCACATGGTGGGTGGAGACGAAAAAAAGTACCTTCAACAGATGGGTGTAGGGTCGAAAGCTTCTGCAGCTCGTTTCAGTGAAGGGTCTTCCAGCAGCACAGCTAACACTTTACTCTCTGGTCAACTCTTGGGATGTAAGAAAATGCCATTGTAATTACTGTAAAGACTACAACTCGTTCTTCGCATTTGTAAACGTGCAGTTCAACTCAGCCCTTTTCTATCCCATGTGTAGCATCAGCATGTGGTCCTGAAGACGTGCGAGGCACTTTAGTAAATGGGATGTTTCTCACGAGCCCTGGTGATGACAGGCACACAGGGTGACAGAGCATTTCTGCCCTCTGCGAATGGGGTATTAACGTTGTGCACTGTATTTCTATCAAGTCAGATTTCAATTTTATTTTACGTTACTAAGTTTGTAAATGAATAAACGGACATTTTCACTACTCTTGCTGTGTCTGCCTGAGAAATGTCCTGCATCTGTGGTAACCAGATATGTTTTTGCCATCACTAAGAATAAACGTTGTACATAAAACCATTTGTACCTGTTCCCAAAGTGTACAAGAGAATTTGAAAACAGGTAAATAAGATCCCTTCCCTCCATGCAATGGGGGGCATGGCTGTGGGGGAAAAGCCCCATTCCTCCTCCTGAAGTCCCTATCACTGTCACTGGACTTGACATCCTGCCTTACACTTGACTTAGTAAGAACCTGGTACTTGACTCATCACTCAAGTATTGGGTTGGCCAAAAAGTTCATTCGGGTCTTTCTGTAAGATGTTATGTAACATGAGCCCATGTCTGTGTGGAAAACGAGCTGTGTGTGTATTTTTGCTTACAGCAGTAGAAGAGAAAAACAGAGAAGCAGCCAGTGATCCTTTACTATACTTAGCTTCCATCCAGAAATTTAGTCACTGGACTTCTATTCTCTTTACCCAACTGTTCTGTGAGTCACCACATCTGGGAATCCACAGGTAGGCTAACATGTCTAACAAAAATTTCATCATCGTATCGTCCAAACCTGCTCTTTCTATTTCCAGTTTCATGAATGAGCAACATTTGTTATGACTGAAGTAGTACAGAAGAACATCCCACTGGCTCCAAGGCTAACTCCAAAAGAGGAGTTCCAAAAACATTCTGTACAATGACGTGTCTGGAACACGGGGAGAGCCTCCCATGGCAAATACTTTCAAGGGGACAACTCTCTCATGACATGTGTCTTCCTCTTATTTGAACATACTGGATTAGGTATATCACAAACCCTATGAACCAGAAGTAATTCCAGAAAGGAAGAAGCCTCGCAAGCCAAACCTGAGTGCGAAAGACTTACCTTCCAGCTCCTCCACCAAACGAAAGGCCAGCAGAGTTCATTCCCGCCAGGACGAAGTAGCCCCGCACTGAAGGGGACTCGCCCATGATGCACCTCATGTCCGGGGTGAAGGTCTCGGGGCAATTCACCAACTTCATGATCTCCATAGTCTGCAGTTCTGGCATCCTACGCAGCAGGGAACTCAACAGGGGCTCTGAGCAACGAAAACAGACCCAAAAAAATGTCTTGTGGAGGTTTTCTAAGATGAGCCAACTGGGCCATCTATCAGAAGCAGAAGCCTTGGGGAAGTAGTTCTTGGCATAAAGACGGAGAAAAAAGACACTCTTTAGGAAGGAAAGGAGCTCTGGAAAAGCAAATAAAAAAAGTGATCAGTGGTAGTAAAAGAGCTCTTAAATGGCCCCCAAAGAGATTTGCAGCAATTTCAACTTAGGAAATCCTTGCCATTTACTGCATAAGACACAGTCTCAGCTTGTTTTAAAATAAGGCCAACATCAGGGAATAATCCAGTGGAACAGTGGCAATAGATGAAGCCAGACTGAAGCTGGCTGGTGGGTACATGGGTTCTTTATACATTCTCTCCACTTTTAAAAGATTGAAATTTCCCAGAAATTAACTCCAAGTAGAAAGAGGAAAACTCTTCATTATAGACCCTTTCATATATTTTGAATTTGGAATGTGACTGTCTTAACTATTCAATAAATAAAATTATGTTAAAATTGAATAAAAGACTGTATTAACACAATTCTGCTTTCTAAAAAATGTCTTCAGGACTTCCCTGGTGGCGCAGTGGTTAAGAATCTGCCTACCAATGCAGGGGACACGGGTTTGAGCCCTGGTCTGGGAAGATCCATATGCCGCAGAGCAATTAAGCCCCTGCACCACAACTACTGAGCCCGCCTGCCACAACTACTGAAGCCTGTGCACCTAAGAGCCCGTGCTCCGCAACGAGAGAAGCCATTGCAATGAGAAGCCCGCGCACCACAACAGAGTAGCTAGCCCCTGCTCGCCGCAACTTAGAGAAAGTCCGTGCGCAGCAACGAAGACCCAATGCAGCTAAAAATAAACAAAAAAAACTCCTTAAAAAATAAACAAGTAAAACAATAAAAGGACCTATGGGAGACCTTTTCTTACTACTGACATTCTACTGGATGAAGAAGTGAACCAGGCCCTGAGACACATTATTAATCTAGGACAAGTTCAAAAGACAATCCTGAACTATACCCACAAGGCACTGCAAGCTCCCACTAAAAATACAGAGGAAGGAGCTGTTCCTTCACAGATCCCAGGGACCAAGTTCTTCTTAAAACCTGGAAAGGGGTCCCCCGAAGACCAACTATTGCCAAAATGGAAGGGCCCCTATAAAGTAATCTGAACCACTCCCACTGCTGTCAAAGTGCAAGGGATATCTAGTTGGGTACATGTTTCCAGACTAAAGCTTTTACCTCCAGAAACCCCGCAGGTTACAACAGAAGAGCAGTACACCTGTAAGCCAGTGGAAGGTCTGAGATACCTATTCAAAAGACAGGCACCATCGACAGATAAGTAAAATGATGTAGTGGGTTGGACTCCTGTTTGCCATTCTTGCTACTGTACTCAGCGGATCATACGTGAACATCTTGTTAGAAATGTTGTAGAGCTTTATATGCTTAATCATCAACATAATAGTCTGCTGTCCCCTGTTTAAGTACTAACAACAGTTATGTCCTCCAAGGGCTATCCGGTCTTAACAACTGTGAGACAGACATTCAGGTCTGCACCGCTGGAAGGGTTTGTTTTCCTCTGCGGACACCCAAACCATCATATGTTACGGAATTATCGACAGACCCTGTCTTTTCCAACCAAGCCATAGCATATAAATGCACTGACAATGTTCACTTCATAGGAGAGTGTGCTATAAGGACTACAGGGTTAAGAGGGATTTTTATCTGTAACAGAACCAGTCAGGCTCACCACCAAACCCAGAAAGCAGTAGGAATGATCTTTTTTCTCTATATATGTTTGTTTATTTGGCTACGTGGAGTCTTAGTTGTGGTACACAGGATCTTTAGTTGCGAAACGCAGGATCTTTTAGTTGCAGCATGCATGTGGGATCTAGTTCCCTGACCAGGGATCGAACCCAGGCCCCCTGCATTGGAAGCACAGAGTCTTAACCACTGGACCACCAGGGAAGTCCCCTAGGAATGATCTTTGCAAGGGCAGAGCTGGCCACAGGACTGGCAGCTCCATGGGGAGGCTTTACCTATCGTGAAGCAACACTGAGATCAGACAGCTTGGTTATATGATGGAACAGACAAGACAAGCCTTAATGGGACTTAAGACCTCTCGTTTCTTTGGCGAATTTAGTTCTTGACAGTCATCTAGCTCTTGATAACCTTCTGGAAGAACAAGGTGGAGTCTGTGCGATAATACTTCCTACTGCACCTGAATTAGTGTGATAGGACAGGTGGAAGTTAACATTAAGGAAATATATGCCCAGGCAGACTGGCTTCATAATTTTAGAAGCAGCAATATCGCCTCCACTGCCTGGTCAACAGTTAAGGAAGCCCTCCTAAAGTTACCCTGGTTCCTTCCCTTTCTAGGCCCTTTAGTGGCTACTGGTGTTCTTCTCCTTTTTGGCCCTTGTTTGTTTAGCCTTCTGGGCAAGTTTGTGTTTTCTAGGCTCTAAGAGTTTCAAGTAAGACTCATGATGGCTCAAGGAATTCAACCCGTTCCAGCAGAGGGTGGCCCAGGTCCCTACAGGTCCTTGGAACAGTCAGAGAGGGACTTCTACACCTCTAGGGTAAACTAGGGTCTGCAGCCCCTGTCTGGCACGAAGAAGTTCCAGAAGATGAGACACTTGGCCCTTTACCCCTTAAGAATAAAAGGTGTAGAATCCCTCAGGGGATAATGAGACAGACTAGGACCTGGGACCCTTTGCTGCAGTGCTTACACCTGAACAAATGAAATACAAACAAAATACAAAGAAACTATAAGGGACTAAAAATAACTATATACATGCATGCACAGCTGGGGGAAATTATAGACGATACAAAAAGACCAAAAAAAAAGCCAACTGCCACTTCTGAAGAGCTGGGAGCAAATGCAGGGGTCAGGAGCAAAAGCAGGGTCCTGTGCATGCCCCCTGCACTCACCACCACCAGAGTGGGGGGGCAGACCACCCAAGCCACCCCTCTGGCCTGACTCCTGGACCCGCCCCTGCCCTCACCGCACATAAGGAACCAGCTCGCTGCCGGCCTCGGAGCAATCAAGGGAAACTGTTACTTGTTTTCACTCCCGCCTGCTGCAGCAGGAGCCCAATAAAGCCCTGCCTGAACTTTCTGTCTGGCCTCTTATCAATTTCTATTGATTAAGGAGGCCAAGATCCCTGGTTGGTAACACTTCACAAATGTTCTCTCCACCCTCTGTCTTAATGGAAATGCACCTCTCTTGAGGGAACTGTCGCTGTCACACAGCCAGCCCTGTTCCACTGACCTCACCATCAAGAGGCACAGTCGGCATCCTCCTTGCTTGTGAACCATTACCACTCAGTCACACTTGGGAAAGACCCTGTTCCTTTGTGCCTTAAGTTAGCAGGCACCCCTACTTAGCTCCGGGCTACTTCCTATTAAGCCACAGGCACAGCTCTCTCTACATCCGGGTTCTGAACCCATAACATGGCTTTTCTCCCAACCTTTAACACCACCTCCTCTCTTCCTTCATCGAAGCAGATAACCTGTCTCATCTTGTTCCCCAAAACGCCACCTGTATACCTCCCTGCATCAGCAAACCATCCCTGCCTTCCTTCACAGGGTCAGAAATTAATCCCTTACAACGGTCTGGATCCCCCTTCCTGCCCCCTTCCCCTGAACCGAGCTCCATCAGCTGTCCTCCCTCTTTCACATACCCTCACATTTACCTCCTTCTCCTCGGCATTTAGATGTGCTCAAGTACCCCCTCCCCCCGCCCAGGCGATTTCAGAAATAAAGCAAAGCTCCAAAACACTCAATTAGCAATTTTTAATTTTTTAAATTCTAAATTATAAAATGATGGTCTTTGCGAAAAATCAAAAACAGAAGGAAGATTTCCCTCCACTCAAAGGTCACCAATACCAGTATCAATTATATTTTCCCAGAATGTTATTATTGCAGCAATGAGCTGCCCTGATGTTTGCCACCACCTTTGTCTTAAGTCCTTTTTTTTTTTTGCGGTATGCGGGCCTCTCACTGTTGTGGCCTCCCCGTTGCGGAGAACAGGCTCTGGACGCGAAGGCTCAGCGGCCATGGCTCACGGGCCCAGCCGCTCTGCGGCATGTGAGATCTTCCCGGACCGGGACACAAACCCACATCCCCTGCATCGGAAGGCGGACTCTCAACCACTGCGCCACCAGGGAAGCCCTTAAGTTCTTCTTTTATTACCTAGGTGGTGGCATAGTTGGCCTGTGGACTTTTTAAGCAAAAATTTCCTAACATGTATTTCACAACCCGTCTTTTTTATTTCCCGTCCTACTCTCTTCTGAACCAAAAGTGGTCGGGCTTCTGCCCCACCAGGCCACTGCACTCCTCTCACCAGGAACGCAAATGTTGCTCCTTTCCAAGGGCACTTTCTGGGCACCATCTCACTCCCTCCTATCCACACACTCTTTCCTTGTTTTCTGTGGCACCTTCTGCCCTGATCACTGGCCTCTCTCCTCTGCCCTTCCCTCTGTGTTGACGTCCCCCAGGGCTCCCGGAGGCCAGCTTCGCTTCCCCATCCACCACTGTTCAGGGTGATTCCCTTTCCTGCCATGACTGATGGCCTAACCCATAGCACTCCTGAGCCTTAGACCCGCACGTCTAGTGGAAGAAGGGCCACCTCCACTTGGACTCCCACAGGTCAAACTGAGCACATCCAAAAGGTAAAGCCATCTTCCCCAATCTCCAACTCTGCTCCACTTCCTGTGTCCCCCAGGAACACCATACACTAGAATTCTGGGTGTCATCCCACATTCCTCCATTTCTCTCATCTCCTCTCTCCAATCATCAAGGCCTAACCAACAACCCTACATCCTAAATCTCCCTCCAGTGGATCTACTCTCCATCTCCACTGCCCTGAACTGAGCACAGCCCGCCATCCTCTCTGTTTACTGCAGAAGGTTCCCAACTGGGCTTCCCGCCTCTAATCTGCACACCATTCTCCCCACGCCCCACAGCCTTCACATAGAGGCCTGAGCACATCTCTGAAATGAAGATTCTAGGGACCTCCCTGGTGGCGCAGTGGATAAGACTCCACGCTTCCACTACAGGGGGCGCAGGTTCGATCCCTGATCAGGGAACTAAGATCCCACATGCCGAGGACGCATCCAAAAAAAAAACACCAAAAAACAAACAAAAAAACAGGATAGGAAACAATGGCATCAGAGTCTATTCCAGTAGGTTTGGCAGCGATAGCAAAGGAGTGAGATCAGAGGAGATAAAGCCTGTAGAGAAGAAACGGAAGATGTCAAAGACAACAAAGTAAAACACACACCTGGCTGAAGGTAAATTACGAGTTTAATTTCTGCTAAGGAGAAGAATTCCTGCTAAACAATCTCAATACTGACGCTGGTTATGCTCAGATCTGCTTACACCGACGAGAGCAAGAGGACAGCTCCAACTCCTTCTGAGCTGTTCCTCTGCATGCTCACAACACCTTGTACAAATTGGCTGCTGGTCACAAGGGAGACTGGATGAGGAGACGGATTAACACAGCATTTCCCACACCTGCCTCCAAATGAGAGCCACCTGGGACACGTGTTTTAAAACACACACACTCACTCACTCACTCACAGGCTCCCTCTCTGGAGATGCTGATCCTGCGGTCCAGGGTGCTGTCTTTTTCAACAAGTGCACCAGGTGATCAGCCAAGTTTGAGAACTTAACACAAATCTCTAGCCCTAGGAACGTGTCCCCTTCAGCCCGGCTACCTCGCCGCCCCGCAGCACGGGCGAAACGGACGTGAAGATGCCAGAATCAAATCTCGGTGTCATACACATCAGGCCCAAAGGGTCAAACGTTGGGAAGAGAGCTCACCGCCCCGGCCTGGACGTTTCCACCTAACCTCACCGCTGACTCTGCAGCACTTTTACTAGTTAGTTAAGCACAAGCGGACCGCACGTTGCCACGCGGGAAAACAATTCCGCCTGCAGAGACGACCCACCTGGGCAAGCCCGACCCACGCTGGGGGGTGGGGGTGGGGGCTGCCTGCCCGAGGCGGGCCTCAGGAGCGAGGTTACCCCGGCCGCCCTGGGCATTCGGGCTGGGCTGCGGGTGCCTGCCAGAGCCGGTGCGCTGGCCCCGGGCAGCCGGGCACGGGTCCGCTAGACGCCACCGCCGCAGAGAGGCTGAGGGAGACCGGGCGACGCGCTGTCGGCCCCGGCGGGCGGAGTCCCGGCGCCGGGACGCGCCTTCCGAGGACCAGGCAGAACCGACGGGAAACGAGGGACGCCGGAAGCCCCCTGACCGAGACCACAGCGGAAAGGGGGGGCGCTGGGGGTCCCGGGCCGCCAAGGTCCGCGTGGACGGGGACGCCAGAGCGGCTCCGCAGCTTCTCCTTACCTCACGGGCGCCCTCGGGCTCCGCGCTCAGCAACACCCCGCCTGAAGCGGGGCAGCAGCCACAACCGTTGCCGGGGTTCCCGGGGGCCGGAAGGTGGGACAGGGACAGAGACAGGGAAGGGGTCGGGACAGGAGGGAGGAAAAAGTTCCCGTGACGCGAGAAGCCAGCTAGGGTTTGCCGGCTCTAGTCCTCCTTCCACCCGACGTGCGCCGTGACGTCAGGGTGGGGCTCCGCCCCTGACACGTGGGGCCTGTTTGGGTCTCGCGAGGCCCCGCCCCTGGGTGTGTGTAGCGCGGAACCACCTCTGTCAAGATGGCGGCGAGCTGCAGGCCTGGTGTTTGAGGGCCGCTTTAGGACTCTAGCCTCGGGCCCTGTTAAATTGTCCAGGTACAGCCGGGATCGCCATGATGGCGGCAGCCCCGCTGCAGTGTGGGGAGGGCGGGGGTTCTCTCTTCCTTCTATGCGAGTCCCCAGGCCTGTCCACCGCCCAAAGACACTAGTCAGGGAGTAAAGAAGATTCTTGGACTGACTTTGTTTTTTGGAAGTCGCCCGGGTCTTCTTGGGCGAATCGCTAGCAGAGCAGATCGGAAATCCTGTCTGCTGGCCCGGCCAGACCTCGGAGGCAGGATAAGAAGACCTGAGCTCCGGGCCGGACCTTACTCTTTGTGCCTTCTCTGCGTGTCTGGACCAGAGGAAGAGGAATCATTCACTCCGTCTTCAGAGAAGCTCCCCATCACCTTGATTACTATCACATCGCCCTGTTTTCTTTCCGTTATAAAACTTGGCACTGAAGTAGATCGGTGTTTGTTGACTGCCTTTCCCACTAGTTGCAAGCTCTGCCCTGTGACGACAGAACCTAAATCTCGTGCAGGGCTATGTTCTTAGCACTTAGAACAGAGCATGGCACAAAGTACATATTCTTTGAATGGACAGCGATCTAATGGTACAGCCTCCCCTGCGTGTTGGGCCAACTCGCTAGTTCCCATTCTTTGGATTCAAGGCCATCTCACCACACAAGCCGATTTCGTTCAATGGATGGCCTCTTGTGGCGGGGCATCCTGCTGGGTGATGGGATAAACATTGCACATAAAACCATTGTCCTGTTACCGAAGTGTAAAAGAGAATTTGAGAACTGACATAGCGACGACACAAACGTTTACAAATGTTACTCTCCATGCAGTGGGGGCATGGCTGGGGGAGAAACCCCATTCCTCCCCCTGAAGTTACTATCGCTGTCGCTGGACTTGACATCCAGCCTTACACTGACTCCGTGGTAAGAACCTGGCACAGGGCGTATCCCCCACATACCTGTGAGCCCATGTCTGTGTGGAAACCAGGGCTGTGCCTACACTCTTGTTCGCACCTGTGGGGAAAATGCTCACTGTCTGAGAAGCAGCCAGTGCGCTCACCACACCAACCTGCACCCACAAATCATGGTGCAGTTTTGCAGTAAAACACCTGCTGTGGACTCAGTGCGGTGTAGGGTGCAGGGTGCTATTTCAGAGTCCCTATAAGACAGAGTAGTTTTATAAGTGGCTCCTGTGCCCTAACTGCCTTGCCTTGTTGAAACTTCACCACAACTGTGTGAATCAGAGCAGAGTATCCCTGCTTGACCTGTGAGGAAAGTGAGGCCTAGAGAAGCACGTTCTCAAGTTGCAGATAATGAAAACCAGGCCTCAGATCTAAGTATTTATGAAGTAGTGAACTATTCAAGTCAGTGCTAAGAAATGTGGTAGAGACAGTGGTGGTGCATTAGAATCACCTGGGGAATCTAAACCCATATCCTCCACAGGAACTGGAATCAGCAAGGCTGAGAGACACATCTGTTCTTCTAAATAGCTTTCCAGGAACTCCCCTTGTATCCGGAATCCACTGGGTGCCAACTCTTGAAGAGTATGGAGGAGAAGTAGTAGTTGTGTAAAGCTTTGTGGATGAGGCAGGACTTGAGCTGGTTCTTAAAGAACCTCTGTTTGCCAAACTGTAAAATGGGGCTAATGCTGGAGTGGTCTCAGATCAGCATGATTCAGTCACTCTCTTTGTTCATAAAAACCAGCAGTAGGCGGCGCTGTGGCTTATGAAATGGGGTTTCCTGGGTTCAGAAAGCCCCTCATATGGAGGACACACTGTGGCGATTAGTTAGAAACCCAAGTCAGACTAATATCTCCCCGGAGAGATGATAACTGATAACCCAGCGTGGTCCCTGTGACACAGGAGCGAATGAGGCTCCTTTGGTGTAGCCTCCCAAAGAAGGGTGTGCCCATCCCTCCGCTCTCTTTCCCATGAGAGGCTCTGTAGAGTTAGGGACACTCAGACACTTGGATCTGCAGCATCATTTGACTGGAGACTCTCAAGAGTCCAAGCTGAAAGGGTTGTTGTGGTGGTTGGTTAAGAGTACAACTTTAGAGCTGGCCAGCACTGCCTCTTCCTTAGTGTATGACCCAGGTAGCCACCCAGGGAGGTGGTTACCTTTCCTGGACCTCTGTAGCAGTCACCAACAGAGACTAAATCTAAAGAGAAAGAGTAATTTTTAAATTGATTTAAATCAATTTTCAAATTGATTATGATAGGGCTTCCCTGGTAGTGGAGTGGTAGGAATCCACCTGCCAATGCAGGGGACACGGGTTCGAACCCTGGTCCAGGAAGATGCCACACGCTGCGAAGCAACTAAGCCCGTGCGCCACAACTACTGAGCCTGCGCTCTAGAGCCCATGAGCCACAACTACTTAGCCCACGTGCCTAGGGCCCGTGCTCCGCAACAAGTGAAGCCACCGCAATGAGAAGCCCACGAGCCACAATGAAGAGTAGCCCCTGCTCGCCGCAACTAGAGAAAGCCCACGCACAGCAGCGAAGACCTAATGCAGCCAAAAATAAATAAATAAAATTAATTTTTAAAAATTGATTATGATAGTAACCAGTTAATACTTTCACTTGGGCAAAATGTCTCACAAGGATGGTTCAACATACACAAATCAATCAATGCGATACACCACATCAACAAAAGAAAGGACAAAAGCCATATGATCTCAATGGATGCAGAAAAAGCATTTGATAAAATTCAATATCCATTCATGATAAAAACTCTCACTACTTCTATCAAATATAGTATTGGAAGTCCTAGCCATAGCAATCAGACAAGTAAAAGAAATAAAAGGTATCCAAGTTGGAAGAGGTAAAACTGTCATGATATGCAGATGACACGATGCTATACATAGAAAACCCTAAAGGCTCCAAACAAAAACTACTAGAACTGATAAACGAGCTCAGCAAGGTAGAAGGATACAAGATTAAAATACAGAAACCTGTCGCATTTCTTTACATTAATAATGAAATATGAGAAAAGGAAAGTAAAAAAGGAAAATCCCTTTTAAAATTGCATCAAGGGAATTCCCTGGCAATCCAGTGGTTAGGACTCTGCACTTTCACTGCTGAGGGCCCAGGTTCGATCCTTGGTAGGGGAACTAGGATCTCACAAGCAATGCAGCACAGATAAAGATAAAATAAAATAAATTTAAAAATAAATAAAATTGCATCAGAAAAATAAAAATACTTAGGAATAAACCTGAACGAGGAAGTGAAAGACTTATGTGCTGAAAACTATAAAAATATTGATAGGGGCTTCCCTGGTGGCACAGTGGTTGACAGTCCGCCTGCCAATGCAGGGGACATGGGTTCGTGCCCCGGTCTGGGAAGATCCCACATGCCGCGGAGCGGCTGGGCCCGTGAGCCATGGTCTCTGAGCCTGCGCGTCCGGAGCCTGTGCTCCGCAACGGGAGAGGCCACAACAGTGAGAGGCCCGTGTACCACAAAAAAAAAAAAAAAAAAAAAAAAATTGATGAAACTGAAGATGATTTAAAGAAATGGAAAGATAGCCCATGCTCTTGGATGGAAAGAATTAATATTATTAAAATGGCATACTACCCAAAGCAATCTACAGATTTAATGCAATCCCTATTAAATTACCCATGACATTTTTCACAGAACTAGAACAAATAATCCTAAAATTTACATGGAAACATAAAAGACCCAGAATTGCCAAAGCAATTGAGGAAAAAGAACAAAGAAGGAGGCATAACCCTCCCAGACTTCAGACAATACTACAAAGCTACAGCAATTAAAACAGCATAGTATTGGCACAAAAACAGACATATGGATCAATGGAACAGAATAGAGAGCCCAGAAATAAATCCACACACCTACAGTCAATTAATCTTTGACAAAGGAGGCAAGAATATACAATGGAGAATAGACAGTCTCTTCAGCAAGTGGTGCTAGGAAAGCTGGACAGCCACATGTAAATCAATGAAGTTAGAACACTCCCTCACACCATACACAAAAATAAACTCAAAATGGCTTAAAGACTTAAACATAAGACATGGCACTGTAAAACTCCTAGAAGACCACATAGGCAAGATATTCTCTGACATAATCGTAGCAATGTTTTTTAGGTCAGTATCGCAAGGCAACAGAAATAAAAGCAAAACTAAACAAATGGGACCTAATCAAACTTATAAACTTTTGCACAGCAAAGGAAACCATAAACAAAATGAAAAGACAACCTACAGACTGGGAGAAAACATTTGCAAACAATGCAACCCACAGAGCTTAATTTCCAAAATATACAAACAGCTCATACAATTCAATAACAAAAAGACAAACAAAAAATGGGCAGAAGACCTAAATAAACATTTCTTCAAAGAAGATATCCAGATGGCCAATAGGCACAAGAAAAGATGCTCAACATTGCTAATTATTAGAGAAAAGCAAATCAAAACTACAGTGAGGGGCTTCCCTGGTGGCGCAGTGGTTGAGAGTCTGCCTGCCGATGCAGGGGACACGGGTTCGTGCCCCGGTCCGGGAAGATCCCACATGCCGTGGAGCGGCTGGGCCCGTGAGCCATGGCCACTGAGCCTGAGCGTCCGGAGCCTGTGCTCCGCAACGGGAGAGGCCACAACAGTGAGAGGCCCGTTTACCGCAAAAAACAAAACAAAACAAAACAAAAAACAAAACAAAAAAAACTACAGTGAGGTATCATCTCACACCAGTCAGAATGGCCATCATCAAAAAGTCTACAAATGATAAATGTTGAAAAGGGTGTGGAGAAAAGGGACCTTCCTACACTGTTGGTGGAAATGTAAATTGGTGCAGCCACTATGGAAAACAGTATGGTGGTTCCTCAGAAAAATAGAGTTGCCATATGATCCCACAATCCCATTCCTGGGCATATATCGAGACAAAACTCGAATTCTAAAAGATACATGCACCCCAACATTCACAGCAGCACTATTTACAATAGCTAAGACATGGAAGTAACCTAAATGTCCATTGACAGATGAATGGATAAAGATGTGGTGTATGTATATACAATGGAATACTACTCAGCCATAAAAAAGATTGAAATAATGCCATTTGCAGCAACATGGATGGACCTAGAGATTATCATACTAAGTGAAGTAAGTCAGAAAGAGAAAGACAAATACCATATGATATCACTTACATGTGGAATCTAAAATATGACACAAATGAACTTATTTATGAAATAGAAACAGATTCACAAACATAGAGAACAGACTTGTGTTGCCAAGGGGGAGGTGGGGTGAGGGAGGGAAGGATTGGAAGTTTGGTATTAGCAGATGCAAACTATTATATGTAGAATGGATAAACAACAAGGTCCTACTGTATAACACAGGGAACTATATTCAATATCCTGTAATAAACCATAATGGAAAAGAAAAACAAAAAACTGGGACTTCCCTGGTGGCACAGTGGTTAAGAATCCGCCTGACAATGCAGGGGACACGGGTTTGAGCCCTTGTCCGGGAAGATCCCACATGCCGTGGAGCAACTAAGCCGGTGCACCACAACTACTGAGCCTGCGCTCTAGAGCCTGCTAGCCACAACTACTGAGCCCGCACGCCACAACTACTGAAGCCTGCATGCCTAGAGCCCATGCTCTGTGACGAGAAGCCACTGCAATGAGAAGCCCATGCACCGCAACGAAGAGTAGCCCCCGCTCACCGCAACTACAGAAAGCCTGCATGCAGCAATGAAGACTCAACGCAGCCAAAAATAAAAAAAAACACAAAATAAATAAACTTATTAAAAAAAAACGCTATGTATTTGAAAAAGTTTTACTGCCAAGGAATATCACCTTGGACAAACATTGGCAGTAACTGTTTGAGCTTGAAACCAACTTGGGCCCCCAATCTTCTCTGGGATCAAAGCAGGATAAGAAAACTGCTTAGCCCTCAGAGATGTGGCCTATTCAGATGTGGCCAAGGAGGAAAAGGAAGGGGGTAGAATGAAGAGCCCAGAGGACAGAGTAAGGAGCTACAGAAAACAATGTGCTAGGGGCCTGCTCCCCAAAGCCAGAATGAAAATCTAATCATAGAATATTTTCCACCTGGAGAATAGAGGGCTCTTGTAACATTTGCATCCCAAGATTTCAGAATTACTCTGAAACAAAGAGTGCTGTGTGCGTCCCATCTTCTCCTTTTCCCAATGGGAATGTTGACTGTGGTGATTCTGTCCTGTTTGCTGGATGGCAGAGGAAGAAAGGCAGAACAGGGCAGAAGACATGTCTTGTTAATTAACAGGTCTTTCACTTAAGTGGAATGGATGCATAAGTTGCAGTATATTCACAGCAATGGAAAAGAACTACTGCCAAACCTAACTACATGGGTAAGTCTCGTGGACATAATATTGTTATGTCTAACAAAACCCCAAAGAATACATGCTGATATAAGTTTATTTACCTGAAATTTCAAAAATAGTCAAAAAGGGCTTCCCTGGTGGCACAGTGGTTAAGAATCCGCCTGCCAATGCAGGGTTCACGGGTTCGAGCCCTGGTCTGGGAAGATTCCACATGCCGCGGGGCAGCTAAGCCCGTGCGCCACAACTACTGAGCCTGCACTCTAGAGCCCACAAGCCACAACTACTGAGCCCGCATGCCACAATTACTGAAGCCCAGGTGCCTAGAGCCCGTGCTCCGCAACAAGAGAAGCCACCATAGTAAGAAGCCTGCACACAGCAACGAAGACCAACACAGCCAAAAATAAAGTAAATAATTAAAAAAAATTTTTTAATAGGCAAAAAGACAGAGAGAACAAGTAGGATGTGTATATATGTAGAGGGAGAGATTTATCTCGAAGTGACTCATGGGATTGTGGGGCTGGCAGGTCTGAAATGCACAGGGCAGGCGGGCAGGCTGGAGACCCAGGGAACAGCTGATGTTGGGGGTCTTGAGTTCGTAGGCAGTGTGGAGGCCCAATTCCTTCTTCCTCCACAGGGTCTCTGTCTTTTCTCTTAAGACCTTCAACTGAACGGATGAGGCCCCCCCACATTATGGAGGGTAATCTGCTTTCCTGAAAGCCTACTGATTTTACTGTTATTCACATCCAGAAAATACCTTTACAACAATATCTAGACTGGTGCTTGACCAAACAACTGGTCACCATATCCTAGCCAGGTTGATACATAAAATTAATCATCACAGCCTCCGATTACTTGCTTGTAAAACGGGCAATGATACGTTTGGGTTTTTGTTTTTGCAGACTCAAATAATGCGTATAAAATACTTGGCCCAAAATTTGTGAAAAATTTTACACAACAGCTACTTTTATTATTATTCTTGCAAAGTGAGCTGCACGGCCTGGCACCTGAGGCTCCAGACTGTGGGAGGTGTGGGTGATGAGCCAAACTGAATGATCACGGAGGCTGGTGACACGCAGCTGAAGAGCAGAGACCTGTGCCCAGGCCTGTGAGCCTGACGCCTGTGGCGGGAGCTGGGCGGGAGTCCCCAGGTGCCCCTGCGGCTGATGCTTTGTGCTCATTATGACTTGTTTACGAGCTACTTGGGCTTGGTGGAGACTCACTCACTCAGGAGGCAGCCTGGGAATCCAGTGGGCTTGTCTGAGCTGAGTGAGCTCTTTCCAGGCCCAGGGATGCATGTGTGTGGATGACCTGTGAGCAGCTCTACTCTGGCCTCCGGTGATCTTGGCTGACTTGGCCTCTGTGCTTTCCAGCTTTCCCAGGGGCCTGAGTAGCGCTGGACGTTTGTGCTTCATTCCCACTTGGACCAGCTGGCCCCCCTCTGCTGGCTACACCTCCTCCCCTGGGTGACCAGTTTGGACACCCAACCTCTGTTCCTACAGGCTCTAGGTTGGAACATCACAGCAGCCTCCCAGGAAACTTGTGTCCTGTCTCTCAGCCCCTTGCCACAAGCCCCTGCCAGCCTTGCTCCTTGAGGAGCAAAGACAGCCAGGACCCTTGGCCACAGAGGAGAGTGTGGATTCAGAGGAGCCTGGCCAGAGTCTCACCCAAGCAGAAGGCCCCCACTCGTGACTCAGTCCCCTTATCCTGGCAGCTTTTTAAACCGAAGCTCAGCAGAATCACAGGAGGAAGACACACCAGTGGCAACAAGCACGGAGGACTTGGGCCTGAAAAAGCAGGATCCCACTCTCCCCTCCACTCGCGCTCAGTGCCAGAGCTCTGGGCCTACAACACGCTTGCTTGTTCTGGGCTCCACCTTTCCTCCTCCAAATGCTTTCTAAATGTCTGGTCCACATACCCTTCTCATTAAAGGTTAGGCACAGACTCTCTCCATATGACCTGGAGACACACCCCATCCCACATGTAAAATTCTCTTTGCCTAGCCAGGCCATGCTTTCCTCCTCCAGGCAGCCCTCCAGGATCTCCACCTGCAGATGCCCAGCCAGTCAGGAGCTAAGAATAACAGAGAACAAGAGAGGCAGATGGGGATGCCACCTCCAGGCTCCTGCAACCTCTAAGCCCCACTACACCACCTGAGGCAGGGGCAGGTTCTGGAGCCTCGAGAGGGCTCGGGGCCAGTCCAGCACGCTCAGCAGCCAGGAACCCTCCACGGAGGAGCAGTTCTGACCTCAGGGAACCAGCCTTGGGTAAGTCTGGTCTCCAGCTCAACCATGCAACCCAACCAGGTGAAGGTCTTGGGCTGCTGACTCACATAGGACCTGCTTATTATTTTCCTTATGACTTAAGTATCAGCTTTTTATGACTGATTTTTAAGTTTAATTTTGACTTTCATCAAAGTAATACCAACACAAATTTTAAGTCAAGTAATACTACAAGTGATTCTCAATCCCGAGGGGTAATCGTCTGACTCTTACAGGTCTTTCTTCTGGTGATTAACTCTTTTTTTCTTAATTCATGCTTATCCTGCTATTTTATTGGTTTTCCAGTTTTCAGATATTCTCTGCTGACTTGGAAGATGATTTAGCTCCCACGCTGTATACACACACTCGTTCCTTCCACTTGCCACCAATTTTGTAAGCTCTGTTTTTATTTTCCTTTTGGATTAAATCCATATTATTTACATTTTTTGTCTTTATAAAAATTATTCTCAGCTGAGCCATACAAACTCATTTCCTTTTTTGCATTTTATTTATTTTTTTTTTTGCGGTACGCGGGCCTCTCACTGCTGTGGCCTCTGCCACAGAGCACAGGCTCTGGACGCACAGGCCCAGTGGCCATGGCTCACGGGCCCAGCCGCTCCACAGCATGTGGGATCCTCCTGGACCAGGGCACGAACCCATGTCCCCTGCATCGGCAGGCGGACTCCCAACCACTGCGCCACCAGGGAAGCCTGCATTTTATTTTTAAAGATTTCAAATGTACTGTAAAGTTAAAAGCATTTTACAGTGAATATCAAAATACTTAATGCTAGATTCTACCATTTTTCTAAACATCCTTTATCAGATCTTTATTCATCTATTCATCCCGATATCAATTCACTAATTTAACCTGGTTTTGGTGCATTTCAAAGTAAATTGTGGACATTAGTCCACTTCACCCTACATACTTTTCTTGTAAAATCTTTGTCTGGTTTTCGTATCAGTGTAAGGCTGGACTCATAAAACGATTTGGTAAGTGTTTCCTACTGTTTGTTTGCTTTTTAAACAGCTTTATTAGGATATAATTTATCTTCTGTGAAATTCACCCACTGTATATGTACATTTGAATGACTTTTTGTCAATTTACACATCTGTACAACCTTCACCACAATCCAGGTTTAGAATACTTTTATCATCCCCAAAAGTTCTGTCATAAATATTTATAGTCAGTCTCTACTCCCATCTTCATCCCCAGACAATCACTGACCTTTCTCCGCTAGAGATGTCCCTTTCTAGAAATTTCCTATAAATGGACTCATACAATATATCATCTTTTGTGTCTGACTTCATTCACTTAGCTAAAGGCATTTGAAGTTCCTCTATGTTGTGGCATGTGTCAAAATTTGTTCCTTTATATGATAATTATATGTCAATAAAGCTGGGGGGAAAGTTTGTTCCCTTTTATTGATGAATGATATTCTATTATATAGATATACCACAGTTTATCAGTTCACCTTTTTGATGGAAATCTGGGTTTTTCCAGCTTTGAGCTATTAGGAATGATGCTATGATCATTTGTGTATACGTCTTTGTGTGGACATGTGTGTCTATTTCTCTTGGGCAGATAACTAGAAGTGGAATTTCTGGGTTTGGGGATAAGTATATATTTAACTTTTTAAGAAACTGCCGAACTGTTTTCCAAAGGGCTGTAAAATTTACACTGCCCCTAGCAATACATGCAGGTTCCAATTCGACCACATCTCATTAAAACTTGGTATCATCAGTCTTTTGGACTGTAGTCAATCTACTGGATATGTGGTGGTACCTCACTGTGGTTTTAATTTTCATTTCCTTAGTGACTAATGATGTTTAGCATCTTTTCATGTGCTTGGTCTCTATTCATATATCTTTTTTGTGAAATGTCTATTAAAATCTTTACCCAATTTTTAATTGGTTGTTTGTCTTCTCATTGTTTAACTATGAGAGTTCTTTGTGTACTGCATATAAATCCTTTATCAGACATATGATTTGTAAATATTCTCTCTCTGTGGCTTGTCTTTTCATTTTCATAATGGTGACTTCTCAAAGCCAAAAGTTTTAAATTTTTATGAAATCCATTTCATCAATTTTTCATTTTATGAATTGTGTTTTGGGTATTATAACTAAGAATTCTTTGCCTAACCCAAGGTCACAAAGATTTTCTCCAATTTTTTCTCTAGATGTTTTATAGTTCTAGCTCTTATACTCAGGTCTATGATCCACTTGAAATTCATTTTGTGTATGATGTGAAGTAGCTGTGTAATCTCATGATTTAGCATATCCAACTGTCCCAGCACCACTTGTTAAAAAGATCATCCTTTCCCCCACTGAATTGTCTTGGCATCTTTGTCAAAAATCAATTAACCATAGGAGAAAATATATATTTGCAAATGAAGCAACCAACAAGGAATTAATCTCCAAATATATACAAATGCATAGATACAAAATATACAAACATGCAGCTCTATGTCAAAAAACAAACAACCCAATCAAAAAATGGGCAGAAGATCTAAATAGATATTTCTCCAAAGAAGACATACAGATGGCCAAAAAGCACATGAGGAGATGCTCAGCATCGCTAATTATCAGAGAAATGCAAATCAAAACTACAATGAGGTATCACCTCAGACCGGTCAGAATGGCCATCATCAAAAAATCTACAAACAATAAATGCTGGAGAAGGTGTGGAGAAAAGGGAACCCTTCTACACTGTTGGTGGGAAAGTAAATTGATACAGCCACTATGGAGAACAGTCTGGAGGTTTCTTAAAAAGCTAAAAATAGAACTACCATATGATCCAGCAATCCTACTCCTGGGCACATATCCAGAGAAAACCATAATTCAAAAAGAGTCATGTACCACAATGGTCATTGCAGCACTATTTACAGTAGCCAGGACATGGAAGCAACCTAAGTGTCCATCGACAGATGAATGGATAAAAAAGATGTATATATATTCCATTGGCATCCATTGGCATATATTTCATGGTATATATATTCCATTGTGTGTGTGTGTGTGTGTATATATATATATATATAAAGAACAAAAGATAACAAAATAATGCCATTTGCAGCAACATGGATGGACCTAGAGATACCATACTAAGTGAAGTAAGTCAGACAGAGATAAATATCATATGATATCACTCATATATGGGATCTAATTTTTAAAAAATGATACAAATGAACTTATTTACAAAACAGAAACAGACTTACGATATCGAAACAAACTTATGGTTACCAAAGATGAAATGTTGGGGGTTGCATAAATCAGGAGCTTGGGATTAACATGCACACACTACTATTTATAAGACAGATAACCAACAAGGACCTATAATATAGCACAGGGAACTCTATTCAATATTCTGTGATAACCTATATGAGAAAAGAATATGAAAAAGAATGGATATATGTATATGTGTAACCAAATAACTTAGCTGTATACCTGAAATTAACACAATATTATAAATCAACTATACTCCAACAAAAATTTAAAAAAAACAATTAACCATAAATTTAACTATTTCTGGAGTGTCCATTCTCTTCCCTTGATCTATATATCTATCTTTAATCCGTACCACATAGTTGTGTTTATTATAGTTTCATAGCAAGTTTTGAAATCAGGTAGTACAAGTTCTCCCATCTTTTACTTTTTCAGATTTGTTTTGGTTATTCCAATTCCTTTGCCTTTCCACATACATTTTAGGATCCAGTTCTCTCTTTAAAAAAAAAAAAAAAAGGCGGGCTTCCCTGGTGGTGCAGTGGTTAAGAATCCACCTGCCAATGCAGGATGGGTTCGAGCCCTGGTCCGGGAAAATCCCACATGCTGCGGAGCAACTAAGCCCGTGAGCCACAACTACTGAAGCCCGCATGCCTAGAGCCCGTGCTCCATAACAAGAGAAGCCACTGCAATGAGAAGCCCACTCACCGCAACAAAGAGTAGCCCCAGCTCACCGCAATTAGAGAAAGCCCACGTGCAGCAATGAAGACCCAACGCAAAAATAAATAAATATTTTTTTTAAAAAAAAGGTTGTGGTATTTTGATAGGAATTGCATTGAATCAGTAGATGAATCTGGGAATAACTGGGATCTTAACAATATTGAGTCTTCTAATCCATAAATATGAAATGTCTCTCTACCTATTTAGATATTTTTCCATTTCTCTCAGCAATGTTTTATAGTCTTATGCACTTAGGTCTTGTGCTTTTTTATGCCATTGTGAAAGGAAATATTTCTCAATTTCATTTTTGGATTGTTTATTGCTAGTTTACACAAACACACTTGATTTTTATATATTTATTTTGTATCCTGAGACCTTTGTTCTAGTAGGTTTTTTTTTTTTAAACATTGCTTAGGATTTTCTAAATACAGGATCATATCATTTGCAAATAAAGACTGTTTTACTTCCTCCTTTCCAATCTAGATGACTTTAATTTGTTTTTCTTGCCTTATTGCACTAATTGCACATTCAGCAGTACAGTGTTGAACGGAAGTGGTGAGAGTAGACATCCTTGCCTTGTTTCCGATCTTAGTGGGGAAAGCATTTAGTCTTTCACCACTAAGTACAATGTTAGCTGTAGGGTTTCCATAGGGGCTGTATGAGTTTGCTAGGTTGCCATAACAAGGTACCACAGACTGAGTGGCTTAAATGACAGAAATTTATTTACTCACATTCTGGAGGCTAGAAAGCCAAGATCAAGGTGTCAAGAGGGTTGGTTTATTTTGAGGGTCTCTCCTAGGCTTACAGATGGCCATCTTCTGTGTCTTTACATGGTCTTCCCTCTGTGTGTATGTGTATCCTAACCTCCTCTTCTTATAAGAGCACGAGTCTGTGTCCAGGACTTCCCTGGTGGAGCAGTGGTTAAGAATCCGCCTGCCAACGCAGGGGTCATGGGTTCGATCCTTGGTCCAGGAAGATCCCACATGCCGCAGAGCAACTAAGCCCGCGTGCCACAACTACTGAAGCCCACGTGCCACAGCTACTGAAGCGCACACACCTAGAGCCCGTGCTCTGCAACAAGAGAAGCCCCCACTCCCCCCAACTAGAGAAAGCCCGTGCTCAGCAACAAAGACCCAATGCAGCAAAAAAAAACCAGAAAAAAAAAACAAAAACAAAAAAACTATGTCCAAATGTAGTTACATTCTGAGGTACTGGGATTAGTATTTCAACATACGAATTTGGGGGGATGCAGATTGTATTAGTCCATAACAGGGACCCTTTAACAGGATGAGGAATTTCCTTTCTATTCCCGGTTTGTTGAGAATCATCACATGAAATAGGTTTGGGATTTTATCAAATGCTCTTTCTGTGTCTCTGAGAGGATCATATGGGTTTTGTCCTTTGTTCTAATAATACAGTGCATTACATTGACTTTTACATGTTAAACCAACCTTGCATTCCTAGAATAAATCCTACCTGGTCATGGTGTTAATCATTTTTTATGGTGCTAGATTCGTTTTTATAATATTTCATTGAGGATTTCTTTAAATTCATTTTTTGCTTATTTGTTTAAATATTTATTTTTGGCTGCATCGGGTCTTAGTTGCAGCACACGTGATCTTTTGTAGTGGTGCACAGGCTTCTCTCTAGTTGTGGCATGCGGGCTCAGTAGTTGCAGCATGCAGGCTTAGTTGCCCTGCGGCACGTGGGATCTTAGCTCCCCGACCAGGGATCGAACCCACGTCCCTTGCATTGGAAGGTGGATTCTTAACCACTGAACCACCAGGGAAGTCCCTCATTGAGGATTTTTGTGTCTGTATTCATGAGTGATACTGATCTATAGTTTTCTTTTCTCGAGATATATTTGTCTGGCTTTGGTAGCAGGATAATACTGATCTTGTAAGATGAGTTGGAAAATCCTCCTCCTCTTCTGCTTTCTGAAAATGTTTATGTATATTTGGTATTACTTCTCCCTTAAATATTGACAGAATTCACCAGTGAAGCCATTTGCACTTAAGCTTTTCTTTGTGGGAAGTCTTTTTCATTAAGTTTCTTTTGTTGTGATAGATCTACTTAGATTTTCTATTTCTTCTTCTTTTTTTTTTTAGATTTTCTATTTCTTCTTGAGTCACTTTTGGTAATTTGTCTTTCTAGGAATTTGTCCATTGTTCTTATGTTGTCCATTTTGTTGACATAAAGTTGCTGTTAATATTCCCTTACAACCCTTCTGATTTCTGTAGGATCAGTTGTGATGATGTCCCCTCTTTCCTTCAGGATTTGGGTAATTTTGTCTTTTCTTTCTTTTATACATGTTTATTAAATGGAAATTTTAAATTGTACAATCATGTTTATAGCAACTTTATTCATAATAAACAAAAGCTTAAAACAAGCCAAATAACCATCTGTAGGAGAATGAAAATACAATGAAACACTACCATCAATTAGAGCAACAACAATGACAAAAGCAAAAACAACCTACTAATACTAAACAACAACATGGATGAATCTCACAGACATTTCATGGAGCAAAGGAGACCAGGCCTCAAAGCGTGTATATTCTATGAGTCTGTTTCTATGAAATTCAGAACAAATAAAATTAACCTATGGTGATAGAAATCAGAATAGAAGTTGCTTATTGGGGAAATTTGTCTTGCAAGAAATTGGATGCCCATTCTCAAACCCCACTACAACCACTCAGCAGGTTCCTGTAAAAAGTTTGGACCCAGGAGGAAATATTACATACACCAAAGTGCAATGCCCTAGCTAGGGAGTCCAGCGAGATTGTCATCCCTGCTTTACACCATTGGACACCGAGACCCAGGGTGGAAGTGACAATCCCAGGGTCACAGAGAGCACCTCAGACAGAAGCTAGGCCCTCAGATGTCTGGTCTGGTATTTTCTCTGCTCAGCTTCTCCTCTTCTGGCTCCTGAAAGCCGGGCTCGCCCCGGCCTCCTCTTACGGTGAGCCAGGGCCGCTCAAAAGTTGTTCCACCCCAGGCCCCAAAATATATTTTCCTCCCACCTGTGTCATGTGCCCAGCATTGTACTACAGGAAAACTAGCCACATTTATCTTCAAAGCCCAGGAGCAGGAATTGGGTCTTTTGTTACCTGGTGCAGAGCAGGGCTGTGGGAATTGAATTCAAAGAGCCGTGATGTGAACTAAAGCAGATCTGCACTAGGGTCTGGGAATGAATGTGAAGACAGAGCCCCCGGATTAGCTGGGATGCACCATGTGCCTGCTGGGTGACCTGGGGCAAGTCCCTCAGGCACGCTGAGCCCAGCTTCCGCATCTAAAACATGGGCTCCTCATCTTCTATTGCCCCGGGTTGTTGCAACAATTAAGTGAATTCACATATTCGAAGCTGCTTTGTAAACGCTATAGAAAAATATGCATTTTATTAAGCACTGCTGGGACCCAGACAGGGTGAATTTGAGGTTGTCTGGTCATCCCTTTGAGGGAGAAGAAACTCCTCAGGCCCTGGGTATTACAGGGGGATCCCCAACTCCAGACTGGCTTAGGGGTCCTTGTGCCTGGCCCTGTCTCCACTCCCCAACATCCACAAAGGTATCCACATTCCATCCGTGTTTCCCCCTCAAAAGCCAAGCCCACTCGCCTCTCAGCAGAGCTTCCAAGGAACTGACACCTGGTTCTGAGAGAGTGCTGGCCCAGGGGTCAGGGGTCACTCAAACTCCAGAAGGAAGAAGTACCTGGCTTTCAGGGCTGTCCTTTGGGATGGCTGAATAACCTTTGATCTGCCCTGAGGGGAATGTGGGCATTTGGCTGTGGCCTGCAGGACAAATTTTATTTTCTAGGAAATGTGGGCCATGGTGCAGATCTTCTTCAGCTTATTCCAGTGGGACTGTGCTGGCTGCAGCCAGGTCCCGGAGCATCATGGCAACTGGCTGCCCTCCTGCCTGTTTGTCTGGAGGCCGACTTGTTCCCAGCAGGACTCCAGTCAGCCAAGGGCATCACGTGCTCTCTTCCCACTTTTGCCCTCTCCTGGCCTGCAGTCACGTGGGTGGGCCTGGGGGGGCAGCAGGGCTGGGACCCAGCCCCGCACACAACCCAGACAGACTGTCCTAAGGCACCCATTTCCTCCCCCTGGGGCAGCCCCTGCCCACTCCCCTACAAACCCACCGCCCCAGTGCCCCCACCCACCGGTGGCACTTGACTGGTGTGCGGTTACCATCCGCCTATGTTTAATTCATGGCTGGGGGTTGGGACGGGGCTTCCCAAGAAAGGAAAGAACTCCCCTGGGGTCTTGCCCAGTTCTTGCCCGCCCGCAGGGCACATGGCCGCAGCCTCCCTGGGCCTGGGGCTGGGAGGAGAAGCTGCCAATGGGCCTGGAGGACACTGTTCCAGCGTGGGCACAGCCATTATTCTTTAATCTGCAGCCCTGGAATGTCTGCGGGCCAATCAGCAGGGTCTCCGAGGGCTCCCCGAGGGCTCCGATAATCCTGCAATGATTAGCAGGGGCCACGGGGTCGCTGCGAACCACTCGGTGGGTTGGTCGGTTGGCTGTTGGCGGGCGGGCGGGTGGGCTGACCAGGCCAGCAGCCGGAGGAGGGAGGGAGGGAGGGAGTCCGGGGACTGGAGCTGTCTGTCTCCTTTCATGCCAGCGCCAAGGAAGGGAGGCTGTTTGGACTCACCGATTACTCACCAGCCTCCCCCTTTTGTCTGCCAGCCCAGCCTGACTCTTAGAGATTGTGAATAGCTCCATCCAGTCTGGGAAGCGAGCTGGACAGCTGAGCCGGGCAAAGCCCAGAGAACCCAGCAGGCCCATGTTGAGGCTGGAGCCCTCCCCTGGGCTGGGGGGCCACCGGCCTGGCCTCCTGCCCGTACTCCTGGCTCTCCTTGGCATGACCTGGGCAGAGATGCGCCCACTCCAGCTACAGGAGAAGCAGGTTCCAGTGCCTGGAGGTAAGGGGCCACGGGGTGAGGAAAAAGTGGAGGAGCTATGAGCTCTGCAGAGGGTCCCAGGGGGCTTCCGGAAGCCAGTTCCCAGGCCTGAGCCCTGGGCAGGCTGGTGTGATTTAAAGAGCCACCCTCGAACAGTCCAGGGGCTGGAGATGGATGGAGGAGGCTGGGACTGGGGCAGAAGGATGAAGGGGAGTGGGCCCAGGCTTGGGGGTGAAGGAAGAACACTGGGAGCCTGCAGCAGGGACCCCAGAAGAGACTCAGTGGCTGAGAGGAGCCCCAGCCAGAGGGCCCGCTGTGAGCCCAGGGCTGGACCCCTCTTCACACCTAGCCCCCAGGCCCCCAGTCCCTTCTATCACCCCACCCCCAGCTCTCAGCCTAAGGCTCCTTTACGCCTACACCTGTCTCTCTGTCTCAGCCCCACTGCTTTCTCCACATCTCCCTATGCCCCCATGCCTCTGCCCCGGGTCCTCCCATACACACCCACCATTGTCCTGTCCCATCACTTGTTCCATAAGTGCAGGGTTGCATTTTCGTCTTGCCGTGGTGACGCCCGCCCCATCGCCAGGGGCCGGGCCCAGGTCCCACTGCTCAGGTGGCCTGACCGTGTCTCCCGCCCCAGCCCTGAGCAAGAAGGAGAGCTTCCTGCTCCTCTCCCTGCACAACCGCCTGCGCAGCCGGGTCCACCCCCCTGCAGCCAACATGCAGAGAATGGTGAGTACCCCCAACCCGGGCTGGCCAAGGGGGCACCTGGAGGGGCAACCCTGAAGAGGACTGAGGAGGCCATGCCAGTGCCAGGTGCCCTTTCACCTGGCAGAGTGGGGCAGTGGCCAGCCAACTTCCCGCTCTGGGACCACGCCTGGTTGCCGGGGGGCGTGGGGCGGGGGGGGAGGGGGGCCGTTGCTTCCCCCTCCCCCAGAAAGGCAGCCCTTGGGTTTTTCCTTGCATCCCTTCCCGTTGCCCCGGAGACCAGAAGACATGGAAAGAACTGGGGTCCCCTCCTCCAAGAAACAGGAGCATCACAAAAGAGTCCCAGCAGGACTGGAGGCTAGTCAGGGAGGGAGAAGCACCCTGCTGGGGGTGGGAGGGGTGAGGCTTGTGTGTGACCAGACCCACTGCTTCTTCAGCAGTTCTTCTAGGCGACTAGGAGGGGCCCCTCCCCAATTCCCAGCCCATTCACTGGGGGCCAGGGAGCGGGGTATAGGGTTTCCCACCACTCCCTCGGGGCTTCAGGGTTGAAGGTGTCATCCTGGGGCCCAGAAACACTGCCCCGTAGTATGGGACCCCAGCTGCGCCCTCCCATGGTAACAGTCGAGGGAGTGAGGGAGGGGCAGTGTGGGGCAGGCAGGGTTCCCCATGACTGCTTCCCATAAACTCCTCTGAGGCTGGCGCAGCAGTGGCGACCTTGAGAGCTCCAGGGTCAGGTTCCCAGGAGGTGGGGGTGGGGTGGGCAGGAGGGGGGTCGCCTCTCCCCCTTTCCCTGCTCGCGGCGTTCTGCCCCTCCTCAGGCCCAGGTCCTGGCTCTCATCCCCACACTCCCAGCCCTAGTGCCCGGTGTGAGGCTGCTCCGGTCAGCTTCTACACTTCCCATGGCCCTGTTGCCAAAGTCTTAGAAAACAGCATTTCATAAAAAATGCAACTGGAGCCCCACCACTCAGCCTCTGTCACACCCACAGCTCTGGCCCTGGGCACCCCAGTGGAGGCTGAGGCCCTTGGGGGTGGTCCGGGCTGCTGAGGCACCCCACGCAGTCCCCACTGCTCCCAGCTCCAGTCCCCGTCAGCAGTAAAATCACAACCACCATCTGCCCGGGCTGCTGCAGGTCAGGCCCTAAATGCAGCACTTTTCTCTCTGCATCCATTTAATCTTCACACAATCTTACCCTATGGGTACCTTATTATCTGTTTGTTTTGTTTTTTGGCCACACGGCATGCCTTGCAGCATCTCAGTTCCCCGGCCAGGGACTGAACCTGGGCCATGGCAATGAAAGCCCAGAATCCTAACCACTAGGTCACCAGGGAACATCCACCTTATTATTCCATTTTACAGAAGCTATTATTCCATTTTACAGAAGCGTATGTTGAGTCTCATGGAGATTAGGAGACTGTTGGAGGTCACAGAGCTGGAATGAGGTGGCTGGGCTGGACCAGGGCATGACGATCGGGTGACACATGTCATCCTGGTTGCTAAGCCCCCCGTTTCAGAGGACGGGGAGCTGTTGGATGGGGGTAGGGAAAAGGGCAGCTGGTATGTGGTGGGAAGAGCAGATTAGGCCCACTCCAGAGAACTCTGCTTGCTGACACCAAAGCGCTGAGGCCCTGGAGACCTTTTACACCCTCTCTGGTCCTGACTCCCAGCTGGTGCCCCTGTGTACTCCAAAACCAGATTTTGGGAATAAGACACAGCGGTATGGCTGCTGCGACTTTTTGCATCACAGAAGGGAAGCCAAGATGGAGCCTTTCTGACAATGGCCAGGGTCAGTTTTACCTAACACGGAACCAGTTTCAAAGGCTTGGGCACTATCCAGGGCTCCCATTACCAGACGGGAAAAATTACGACAGAGGCCCATCCTATCATGTGGGCTGGCACCTCGCGCCCAGGAACACCCATCCCCCTTAGTGGGCGGGGCCTGAGGGTACACGCCGCTGGAGTCAGAAGGACTGAAGCTGTCAGTCCAGGGTGGAGCCGGGCTCTGGGTGGGGGGTCCAGACAGGGCAGGTGCTTTTCCAACACCACCTTGGAGCGCCCCTTGCAGGTCCTGTCTGACCTTCCCTGGCCCCAGTGAAGGCGGTGAAAGCAGCTCAGAGCACTCAAGCCGCCAAGCAGGACCCCTGTTTGGGCTGGGGTCTCTTCCCTGCAGGACCAGCACCTCTGGATGTCCTGGTGGGGGGGCTGGATCACTAAGGCCTGGCCCAGGGGCCCCTGCTGATGTTGCTGTTTGCGCTCCTTTCCCTCAGGACTGGAGCGAGAGCCTGGCCCAACAGGCCCAGACCAGGGCAGCCCTCTGTGGCGCCCCAGCCCCAAGCTCAGCCTCTGTCCCCCGGGCTACCCCGCAAGTGGGCTGGAATGTGCAGCTGCTGCCCGTGAGCTCGGCGTCCTTCATCCACGTGGTGGGCCTGTGGTTCTCAGAGGGGCAGCAGTACAGCCAGGCAGCGGCGGAGTGTGCCCCCAATGCCACCTGCACCCACTACACTCAGGTGAGGCCCGGGTACTGGCTCTGAGGCCCCTGCCCTGCTGGGATGGTTCAGAGGTCTGCAGTTTGTCCTAAAATTGGTGGTTGCTTTTCCTCCCATTTGTTTAGTTTTACTTTTCTCAGCTTTAAATATGAAATATTTCAAAGCTAAATCAAATAACGGACTCCTTCTTATCCACTACCTAGCATTAGAAAATGTTAACTATATTTGTTTCTCATCTCTTAAAAAAACAAAACTAAGCGTAAGCCCTCCTTCTGCCCTTTCCTCTGTCCCTCCCCAGAGGTAAACTTGCTGAAGTCCAGGTGAAACACCCCATGTTTCCTTTTCTTCCCCCTCAACAAAATTTGTTGAATGTCTTCTCTGTAACTGGCATCGTTTATGTACTAGGATCCAGCACTGGAAAACACAGGCAAAATCCCAAGCATGTTTTTCTCTCTTTTTTTTTTTATGGTTACTTTTATGTGTCAACTTGCAGGGTAGTGGGTTGTTATTGTTGTTGTTTTGCATGACATTTTTTTTGACATTAACATTTTTTATATTAATTAATTAATTTTTTTTTTGGCTGCGTTGGGTCCTCGTTGCTACGTGCCGGCTTTCTCTAGCTGCAGTGAGCGAGGGCTGCTCTTCGTTGAGTTGCGCGGGCTTCTCATTGCGGTGGCTTCTGTTGTTACGGAGCACGGGCTCTAGGAGCGTGGGCTTCAGTAGTTGCGGTGCATGGGTTTATTTGCTCCGCGGCATGTGGGATCCTCCCAGACTAGGGATCAAACCCATGTCCCCTGCATTGGTAGGCAGATTCTTAACCACTGCACCGCCAGGGAATTCCTTTTCTTTTCTTTTTTTGGGGGAGGGGGGGCCGAGGGTAATTCCCCGACCATGTATGGAACCAGGGCCCCAGCAGTGAAAGCACCAAGTCCTAACCACTGGTCCCTCAGGGAATTTCCCCAAGCATGTTTTAATACCTTTACTACACGTGGAAGGGTTTTGATACCTTTTCTACTTGTGCAAGTGGGTTGTGTGTTATTAAATCCTACCTAAGTGCTCTCTCTGTATGTCTCCTTTTGCAATTTGTGTTTATCACTTCAGACCACATTTGTAAGATTTGTTTCCATTGATCTGAGCATGCATGTGTGATTCACTATGAATAAACTGCAATTTACAGGCATCTGGGTTACTTCCACCTTTTTTTTTTTTTTACTATCCCAAGTCATACCGAAATGCATAAATCCTAGTTCCGGTCCGCTTGTACATATGTGTCCAGACTTTTTCTAGGACACACTTGGAAGGGGAATGGCTGGGTCGAGGGAGCACGCACCTACAACCTTAGTAGCTATTGCCAAAGTGATGTCGCCAACTCTACTCCTGCCCACAAACCAGTTCTCACTCCCCATTCTTACTCTATTCATTAAGGAGTATTGTCAGCTCCTTCATTTTTGCCAACTCAAGGCTGTGAAATGCTACCTCATTCTGTTTTTAATTTGCATTTCCCTGATTACATGTGGGACTGAGCCTCTTTTCTGTTCTTTTCATCACCTTTTAATTTCATCTTTCCCTTATTAATTTGTAAGCATCTTTGCTATATGCTTTGTAATTTTTGTTGGTCATATTGGTTGCAGATACTTTTTTTCTAATATATGGCTTGTATTTTCTCTTTGTTTGTTATCTTTTATAAGATAAATCTTTCAGAAGATTTTAATATTAATGTAATCAATTTTCTCTTGTTTTTCATTATAGTTCATCCATTTGTTGTATCATGTTTAAGAAATAAATCCTTTTCAACTCTGACATCAGCTAGATATTCTTCCTGTATTTTCTTCCAAAGTTCAAATGTTTTCCTTTTTTTCATATTGAAGTCATTAAGCCATCTAGTGATATAGGATTTAATTTTATCTTTTTTTAAAGGAATTTTGCCTTTTTTAAAAATTTTATTTATTTATTTATTTATGGCTGTGTTGGCTCTTCGTTTCTGTGCGAGGGCTTTCTCTAGTTGCGGCAAGTGGGGGCCACTCCTCAACGCGGTGCGCAGGCCTCTCACTGTCGTGGCCTCTCTTGTTGCAGAGCACAGGCTCCAGATGCGCAGGCTCAGTAACTGTGGCTCACGGGGCTAGTTGCTCCGCGGCATGTGGGATCCTCCCAGACCAGGGCTCGAAACCGTGTCCCCTGCATTGGCAGGCAGACTCTCAACCACTGCGCCACCAGGGAATCCCAATTTTCTCTTTTTTTTTTACTTCTTGTATTAAGCACTGAATCTTTCCCCCACAGACTCTAATGCCACCTCAGCCATATACCAAGCTCACATATCCACATGGGTCTGTTGCTGAGTTCTCTCTTCTATTTTGTTGCTTTTTTTGTTTACTCCTGCATATATGTGCTTTAATTATTATGGCTTTATAAAAAGTTGTGACAGGAAAATCCCCCATGTTATTATTATCATTCAAAAATTTCTTGGCTATTCTTGATTCTTTCTCCTGATTCTTTCATATGAATTTAATAAGTAGCCTTTATCAGGTTATAGACAGGCCTAGCTGCTCCGCGGCACGTGGGATCTTCCTAGACCGGGGCACAAACCCGTGTCCCCTGCATCAGCAGGCGGACTCTCAACCACTGCGCCACCAGGGAAGCCCCAGACATTTCTTTCTAATCTAAGTTTGTTAAGAATTTTTAAAGTCATGAAAAGGTTTTGTGTTTTATCAAATGCCTTTTGTGCATCTATTGAAATAATTATAAGGTTTTTCCTTAACAGTGATGAAATACATGAATAATTTTTTTGTGTGTGTACAAAGCTGTTACATGACACTACATCTTCCTGGTCATGTATTTTATTATAGAAAATTTCAAATATATACAAAGCAGTCAGAGTGATATAATGAACCCCCATCTACCTATCATCCAGCTTCAACAATTATCAGCTCACGGTTTCATGACTCATATTTATTTATTTATATTGAAGTACAGTTGTACAGTACTATATAAACTGTACAGGTACAGCTGTACAGGTACTTATATACCTGTATAAGCTACAGTACACAGTATAGTGATTCACAAATTTTAAAGGTTATACCCCATTTATAGTTATTATAAAATACTGGCCTTGGGCTTCCCTGGTGGCGCAGTGGTTGAGAGTCCGCCTGCCGATGCAGGGGACACGGGTTCGTGCCCCGGTCCAGGAAGATCCCACATGCCATGGAGGGGCTGGGCCCGTGAGCCATGGCCGCTGAGCCTGCGCGTCCAGAGCCTGTGCTCCGTAATGGGAGAGGCCACAACAGTGAGAGGCCCGTGTACAGCCAAAAAAAAAAAAAAAAAATACCGGCCATATTCCCCATGTTGTACAATGTATCCTTGTAGTTTATTTTATACCTAATAGTTTGTAGCTCTTACTCCCCTACCCTTATACTGCCCTCCCCGCTTCCCTCTCCCCACTGGTAATCACTAGTTTGTTCTCTATATCTGGGAGCCTGCTTCTTTTTTTTGTTATATTCACTAGTTTGTTGTATTTTTTAGATTTCACATATAAGTGAGATCATACAGTATTTGTCTTTCTCTGTCTGACTTATTTCACTTAGCATAATACCCTCCAAGTCCATCCTTGTTGCTGCAAATGGCAAAATTTCATTCTGTTTTATGGCTGAGTAGTATTCCATTGTATATATGATGTGATGCGAAATAAAGCGATGTAGGGTGTGTGTGTGTGTTGTTGTTTTTAATTAATTGCTATATTTGGCTTCCTAAATACTATTTGATAGTGAAATTGACCTCTGATTTTCTTTTCTCATTCTGCCCTCACCTGGTTTATATTAACCTCATAGAATGAGTTGGAGGTTTTGCCTCATTTTGTGTTTCCTGGAATAGGTTCTATAATATTTGCTGTAACTGTCCTGTAAAACTATTTGGGCCTTTTTCTATTTTTTGATTGTTTTGTGTGCATGTGTATGTATCCATGGATTTTTAATTACTGATTCAACTTTTAGAAATGGTCGTAGATCATTTCAGATTTTCTATTTCTTCTTGAGACAGTTTTGCCAAGTTCTATTTTCTAGGAAACTATCCATTTTATATTTTCCAGTTTGTTGGTGCTGTCATTTAAGAGATTTTAAACTAGAATTAAACAGATTTTTTAAATGTTTCCTGTGTCTGCAGCTATGTCCTTTTAAAATTCTCTATTGTATTTATTTGTGCCTTCTCTCTTTTGTTCTTTACCAGTCTTCCCAGAGGTTTGACTATTCTAACGAATCAGCTTTTTGTTTGTTTTCCTTCTCTCTTTTTTCCACCCATCCACAACCTTATCCTTCTTTTTATTAATTTCTGCTCTTTTAAAAAAAAATAAATTTATTTATTTATTTTTGTCTGTGTTGGGTCCTTGTTGCTGTGCGTGGGCTTCCTCTAGTTGAGGAGAGTGGGGGCTACTCTTCGTTGCAGTGTGTGGGCTTCTCATTGCAGTGGCTTCTCTTGTTGCGGAGCACAGGCTCTAGGCGCACGGGCTTCCGTAGTTGTGGCACGCGGGCTCAGTAGTTGTGGCTCGCAGGCTCTAGGGCACAGGCTCAGTAGTTGTGGCACATGGGCTTAGCTGCTCCGCAGCATGTGGGATCTTCCCGTAGCAGGGATCGAACCCATGTCCCCTGCATTGACAGGCGGATTTTTAACCATTGCGCCACCAGGGAAGTCCTTCTGCCCTTGTTTTTATTATTTTCTTTCATCTACTTTCTTAACTCATTAATTTTAACTCCTTTTTCTTTTCTGGTATATGTCTTTTAAAGCTATCAATTTCCCTCTAAACTCTGTTAGCTACATCCCATAAGTTTTGGAATTTAGTGATTTCATTGTCACTTAGGTCTATGAGTTTCCTATTTTCCATTATGATGCTGTCTTTGATTTTGAAGTGTATATTTAAATTTCCAAACTATGTTTTCTCCTTTACTTACTTCTAAATTATTTCCTTGGGAATTCCCTGGTGGTCCAGTGGTTAGGACTTCATGCCTTCACTGCCGGGGCCTGGGTTCAGTCCGTGGTCAGGGAACTAATATCCCATAAGCCACGCAGCCAAAAAAAAATTTTTTTTAATTCAATTAATAATAATAGTAAATTATTTCCTTTACATTCTATTGCATTGAATTCATAGAATGTGTCCTGTAGGATGTTGGTTATTGAGTATTTATTGAATCTTGCTTTGTGGCTTACTGAGGGGTCAGTGTCTGCAAAAGTTCCACACACTCCTAAAAAGAATGCATATTCCCTAACTGTTGGATACATAGGTATGACTACATGTGCATTTCTCCCTGCCTCATGCTGGTCATGTTTAGTGGCTACCAGAGTTTGCTTGGCTATTCCTGTGTATTGACCATTTGTGCTATTTCCAAGTTGTCACTGATTCTAAATCTAAGTTTTGAATACTATTAAAGACCTGTATCTGTTAGCTGTTGCTGCATGACGCACTACTCCCAAATATAGCATCTTACGATTCTGCAGCTTGGCAGTTTGGGTTGGGCTCAGCTGACAGTTTCTTCTGGTCTTCGCTGGGCCCACTCCTGCAACTGCAGTCAGCTGCTGTGTTGGCTGGGAGCTGGCTGTCTAGAGTGGCCTCAACTGGTTCATCTCTGCCCTATAAGGTTCTTCAACCTCCAGCAGCCTTGTTCACGTGGTGGCTGAGCATGAGAGTTCTATGAGAATGAGTGGAAATTGTAGGGTCTCCTGAGGCCTAGGTTTAAAATGGGTCAATATCATTTCTCCTGCATCCTGTTGGCCAACAGAAGCCACAGGGCCAGCCAGATTCAAGGTGTGGGAAAGAGATTCCTCCTGTTGATGCAAAGAACTGCAAAGCCACATTTTATATTAGAGGGGGCTGTAGGGAGAAGTGAAGCATTGTGGCCATTTTTTCAGTCATCACAAGGCCTTTGATGTCCAAGTCTCTTTTCCCACTCTCCTCCACTATCCACAATCTCCCTTCCCTTCAGGTATCTGCTGACCCTCACCTCCCGACCCAGAAGGCCTTTCTAGACTATTCCCACCCATCCTTATATCCCTGCCCAGCACAGCTACTGCTCCTGGGGTCCCCAGGGAGGTGACAAAACTGTTTAACTGCTTGGCCTGGGGCAAGAGCTGTGTCTACCCTTCCCAGGGGAGCATCATCTAGGCTGTTGGTCCCAAGACTAGGAGTGGAGGCGGCCCATGAGAGGGTTTCTGAGCCACTGTGTCTCCTGCAGCTCGTGTGGGCCACCTCGAGCCAGCTGGGTTGTGGGCGGCATCCCTGCTCTGGGGCCCAGGCTGAGATGGAAGCCTTTGTCTGTGCCTACTCTCCCGGGTAAGCCTCCTCCATGGCAGCTGCCCTGCCATCCCCTGCTGGGCTGCGGGGTAGGGGATGCTGTCACCCAGGGTGAGACACTCACCCACCCACCCACAGGCCTTTACCCCTTGGTCTGCACCCCTGCTGGGAGAGGGAAGAAGGAGGAAAGGGAGAGGGTGCAGAAGTGGGCAGCACCCAATATTCTGGCCACGCAGAATGTGGCTTCTTCTCAGACGCCCCTTCCTGGAGGCACCACCCAGCGTTCAGGGCATCTGCCCAGTATTAGTTTGGAGGTCATCTTTTCTTTCCTAGGAAATCTCCCTGTCTCTCCCAGCTCCCTGCCTTCCTGGCTGGGCCGGAAGGAGCTGAAGGGGCTGGTGGGGCAGGCAGCAAGGCCCAAGGCCAGTTCCTTCTAGCCTCTGCTGCTTGCTCTCACAGAGGCAACTGGGAGGTCAACGGGAAGACCATCGTCCCCTACAAGAAGGGCGCCTGGTGTTCGCTCTGCACAGCCAGCGTCTCGGGCTGCTTCAAAGCCTGGGACCACGCAGGGGGGCTGTGTGGTAAGTGCCCCACCCTTCCTGCCTCTGGCTGGGGTGGCTTGATCTGGTGATCCTGGGGGAGGCGGGCAGCATCCTGAGGGACTGTCCCAGAAGCCCTGGTCCTCAGCACTCGGGGAGGCACCTGCCTGGCCTGCCGGGGAGAGGCGCCCTCACAGCATTTCCTTCTCATCCGACCAGAGGTCCCCAGGAACCCATGTCGCATGAGCTGCCGGAACCACGGACATCTCAACCTCAGCACCTGCCACTGCCACTGTCCCCCGGGTTACACAGGCAGATACTGCCAAGGTGAGGGGCGCCTGGAGTTCTGGACTGTGACCCCCCGGGGGACCCAGGGAGCGATCCTCACACAGCCTGTCCTCATCCAATAGCATTCACTGAGCACCGACGGTCTGCCAGACCCTGCGCTGTGCAGGGAATTCAAAGTGAAATCAGATTGGCCCCTCAGGCCCTGGGATGGTGGGAGGAGGACAGTATTAGGATCCAGAAGTGGATTCCTTTCCCACTGTCCCCCACCCCCCAGCTCTGTGACCATGAGCAGGTCCACTCCCAAACCCCGATTTGCTTCTCTCTACAAGATCAAACCAAAGATGCCAAATGTGGCAGCGGTTGGGAGCCCCGATGGTTTCCATCTCTAGGGGGCAGGGGTTGTTCTTGCTGTGGTTGGCCATTCTGCGCACATCCGTGGCCTGTGAGGGGCAGCCTGGGGCCCAGGGGCTGCCAGCTGAGTGCCGTCCCCTCCCTGCCCCATCCTGGCAGTGCGGTGCAGCGTGCAGTGCGTGCACGGCCGGTTCCGGGAAGAGGAGTGCTCCTGCGTCTGTGATGTTGGCTATGGGGGAGCCCAGTGTGCCAGTGAGTCCTGCCGCAAAGCCCCCCAACAAGACGAGCCCCTCCCAGGACCCCCTCAGCTGGTGCTGGGTCTGGTTCGGACCAGCTCACATGAGCCCATCGTACGCACCTCTCCCCCATTCCCCGATCAGTGACGTCACAGTGGTAGCTTGAACTTGGCCATGGTGGGGGTCTTTACACCACCACAGAAATGGCAATGCTAAAATCATAGACTTTTTTTTTTTGAGGGAGAGCTGGTTGTTACACATTTACCAGCACACCACTGACCCCAACCCCCTCTCCTGCTTGGTGGCCAGAGGAAGGGGTACCTTGAGCTTAACATCCTGGCAGGACCGGAAGGGTAATGATTCTGAGGTGCCCACACACAAAATCAGGCTTCCCTCCTCCCAGCCAAGGTGCACTTTCCCTTCCACACCTGTGACCTGAGGATCGATGGAGACTGCTTCATGGTGTCTTCAGAGGCAGACACCTATTACGGAGCCAAGATGAAATGCCAGGTAATGGTTGGCCCCTGCCTTCCCAGGGACCATCCCCCTGGGTTCTTAACAGAGGGACCCTGGGCTAAGAGATGAATTCCTTTGACTTCTCCTGACTCTCATCTTTAGTATAAAGCAGGGGTTACAACTCAGAGGCCCATGGAAGCCAGGAGGTCACTTAATGAGCTGAGGGACCCAGGGACAAGGCCCCACTCAACCCCCATCTAAGGGGCCATCTTGACTCAGCTCGAGCTGCTGGCTGCCGGGCAGGAATGCAAGTTCAGGGGGGCCAGGACCTGGAATTTCTCAAGAGAACCAGAAATGCAGATTTTCACTGAGTTCTCAATTTATTAATGTTGGCAACCAATCCAAATGTATTAAAGACACTGAGCAGGTGAAACAAAACCCTTCCAAGTGTGGGACCCTGACAGAGGAGCCGTGGGCAGAGAGGAGAAGGTGAACTCTGCTCTAAGAGGCAGGAGGCTTTGGGGGGCTGATGACAGCCCGGCCAGCACACAGATTGGACATCCATGGCCACGATGGGTGGCAGGATGGAAAGGAAGGGCTGGCCTGAGCTCTGGGGCCAGAATGACCCGGAGCGGGGGTTACAGGGAAAGGGCGGGGTGCTAGCCCAGATTGAGAGCCAGAAAGTGCAGGACATCCTCGCCTTCTACCTGGGCCGCCTGGAGACCACCAACGAGGTGACCAACAATGACTTTGAGACCAGGAACTTCTGGATCGGTGAGTGCCTGGCTGACTGGTGGAGCGGGGAGGGATGCAGTGCGTGTGGGGCTGGGATGCCTCACACTGCTTCAGGAATCTGGGCCGTGGAAACCCAGAGCACCTACCAGCGGGCAGTAAGGGTGTGGTGAGGGCTCGGGGCCCAGAATGGGGCCAGTAGTCAAGCTGGTGACTCCCTTCCCTGCAGAGAGAGCCGAAGGGAGGGAGAGCCACCAGAGGAGCTGGAAGTGCTGGGAAGGGGGCTTAAGGGCCGGGGGTCGACAGGCATTGGGCAGCAGGCTCTGGGCTCAGGCCCTCATCGCAGGGAGCCTGGGCTGCCAGCGGGGCCCAGGGATCTCGGGTGTGAGGCCAGCCTTGGCTGCTGTGGCTCAGGGCTCACCTACAAGACCGCTAAGGACTCCTTCCGCTGGACCACCGGGGAGCACCAGTCCTTCACCAGTTTCGCCTTTGGGCAGCCTGACAACCAGGGGTGAGTCCGGGGTGCCCTCCCTCCCCTGTGCCCACCTTCTCACCTGGGCCTGCTTGCTCAGCCTTCAGACACCCCTGAACAACCTCCACCCTGCCTGCTGCTTGGCTGAGCGCCCTGAGGGTCTGGACCTTACCTGGTGCCCAGGTGCCAGGAAGTCTGGGCACAGCTGGGTGTGGGCCCAGTGCTCAGATGAGGTACATCCCTGACCTCCAGGGGCTCAAATAGAAGAGAGGGAACCCAAGAAGGCTTAATCCATCCATAGTCCCCATCATCCCTCCAGCTGTCTCTCCGTCTCTCTATTATCTATCCATCCCTCCCCCCTCACCGTGCCCCCTCTGCCTGTATCAATACACTGATTCTGCCCTCCTTAGCTGGTCACCCACCTGCATCCACTCCTGCACACATCTGCCCACTGGCCCGCCTGCACTGAGGCCCAGCCCTGGTCTTCAAAGCCCAGGAATGCCCAGGGCAGGGGGGGAGGTGGTCAGGCTGTGTGGCCACCAAGGCTCCAGATACCCTGCCCAGTTCTCCTTTGACCTCCTTGATGGCAGCCATGCCCAGGCCACTGGCCCATCCCTAGAGGAAGCCAGCTTTGTGGGCCCCCAGGCATACCTTCTCCTGCTGGGAGGAAAGATGTGGGCCTGTGTGTTCCAACCCCACTACCCCCACCTGCAGTGGCCGGCATGGCTGAGGGCTGCAGCGGTGGGTGGAGCTGTCCCCACTGTACCCCGAGAAGAGAGGAGCTGCAGTGCTCTGAAGTGCAGGCATGGGCTTGGGGATGGCTCCCAGAAGCCCCATATGTGGGAGGGGGCACCCAAGAGGCACCTCCCTAGGTGCAGGTGGCCCACTGTGGGGGAGGATTTAATTAACTCATAATTTCATTCCTCCACCCTGAGCACTCGACAATCTTGGCAGGTTTGGCAACTGTGTGGAACTGCAGGCATCGGCCGCCTTCAATTGGAACGACCAGCGCTGTAAAACCCGAAACCGTTACATCTGCCAGTTTGGTGAGGGCCTTCCCACGGCTCCCCTCCTCTGGTCCCTGTCCCCTGGGGATATCCAGATGAACAGTCTAGAGTGTCTGAGCACACAGGGCCATGAGGACATCCTGCTCAGGGCCTCATTGGACCTGTAGGCCCCTGAAGCACAGAGAGGGAGATTGGCCTGGGCTCAGCCACGCAGGGGCAAGACCAGAACTACAGCCTGGCTGGGGATTTCACCAAGGTCCCTTTCCTCCTGTCACTAAAGCTGCCACATGGGAACCCATCGGGTTCTTCAGCGTTCCCTGATTCCCTAGAGCACAGTGAACTATGGTGGGGACAGAGGTGAGACCTAGCCCAGAATCAGCCCCCAGCAGCACCTGCTAGAAGGATCTGGAGCTGCAAGTGGGATCATGGCTATTTCTGGACCTAGTGTAGCAGGGTCCCCATCCCAGGACCGCCTGGGCTATCACTGACCCTTGTTCTGTTCTCTTCCTTTCCAGCTCAGGAGCACATTTCCCGGTGGGACCCAGGGCCCTGAGGCTCACCCATGCCTCTCCCCTGCCAGCACCTGGATGCATAGCCCTACCTGACCTTCTGCCCACCTGTTTAGAACAAGGGTTGGGCTAGGACTGCAGGCCCAACAGCCAAAGAGGCCTCAGACCTTGCTGGAAGTGGGGCAGGGGGTACAAGTGAGGCCGATGGAGAGCCTGGTATAGGAGGAGGGGAGCCTGGGGTCCCCCAGCCTGCTTTTGAGTGGGAAGATGGGTCTTAATTAGGCACTGAAACAGGAGTCCGGGGCAGTGGTCAGAAGAGACCACTCTCCTCCATCTGGGCTGGACCCTCTGGGGCAGACAGAGGTTCCTTGCTGCCCAGGATGCACCCCACAAAGGATTAAACTAAGTTATGGATCAGCTGGACTTGTGAATGCTCATTGTGAAGGGGAATTCAGACAACCCAGAATGATCCCAGGAAGACTGGTTTCCTCCCAGCCACCTCAGTCCCATCCCTGCTCGCCCACATGACCCAGGCCACCCTCTGGAGGTTTTCAGACTCTTAGTCCTGAATAATGCACAGATTTAGAAGCCTTGTTTGTCTGCATCCTTAATTTCCAGCTCCTCTCACCACTGCCTCTGTCAGCTTTGTGTTTCTGTTCACACCTCCTCCTTTATTAATTATGCTTGCTTCTACTTGTCTCTTCTTTCTTTGTGATAATCTGAACTGGGGTCTGTTATAGCCCCATCTCCTCCCTCTCCCTATAGTGGTGAGAGGGTGAGTCCAGGCAGGTGCAAGACTGGGAGGTGCTACCATTAGCGTCCAGAATGCACACTGTTATGTGCGAACATCGAGTTGCTTTGCTGGTTGGAAGTATCAGTATAAGTGTGGCCTGGGCCCATGGCACCGGGAGAAGCAGATCAGTCACGGTTCTTGGTTGCAGCCAATAGAAACATAGAAACAGCCCTGGCTAGTCATGGCAGAAAAGGAATTTATCAAAAGGGCAATGATTTTTAAATGGGCAAAGGACTTGAATAGACAGTTCTCCAAAGAAGATATACAAATGGCCAATAAGCACATGAAAAGATGTTCAACATCACTAGTCATTAGGAAATCCAAATAGAAACCACAGTGAGACACCACTTCACACCCATTAGGATGGCTGTTAGCAACGAAACAGACAATAACAAGTGTTGATGAGGGTGGGGACCCATTGGAACCCTCATACATTGCTGGGGAATGTAAAACGGTGCAGCCATGGTGAAAAATCGTTTGGCGATTGTTCAAAAAGTTAAACAGGACTTCCCTGGTGGCACAGTGGTTAAGAATCCACCTGCCAATGCAGGGGATGCAGGTTCGAACCCTTGTCTGGGAAGATCCCACATGCCGTGGAGCAACTAAGCCTGTGCACCACAACTACTGAGCTTGCGCTCTAGGGCCCGCCAGCCACAACTACTGAAGCCCGCGCACCTAGAGCCTGTGCTCCACAACAAGAGAAGCCAGCGCAATGAGAAGCCCACGCACTGCAACAAAGAGTAACCCCTGCTCACCACAACTAGAGAAAGCCTGCACGCAGCAACGAGGACCCAACGCAGCCAAAAATAAATTAATTAATTTAAAAAAACTAAACACAACTACCATCTGACCCAACAATTCCACTCCTAGGTATGTACCCAAGAGAAACGAAAACAAGTGCTCAAATAAATCCTTAAAACACAAAGTTCATAGCAGCATTATTCACAATAGCCAATAGCCAAGAGGTAGAAACAACCCAAAAGTCCATCAATGGATGAGTAGCTAACAAATCGTGGTGTATACATGCAATGCAATATTAAATCAACCATTAAAAGGGATGAAGTACTGATACATGCTACCAGGTGGACGAACCTTGAAAACATTTTAAGTGAAAGAAGCTAGTCACAAAAGGTCACATACTGCATGATTCCACTTATCTGAACTACTCAGAAAAGGTAAATCCATAGATGCAGAGACGGGTGGTTGCCAAGGGAAACAGGAAAATGAGGGTATGGGTTTTATTTTGAAATGATAAAAATGTTTTGGAATTTAGATAGAGGTGGTGGTTGTACAACACTGTAAATGTATTAAACGCCACTGAATTGGTTAATTTTGCGTTATGTAAATTTCACTTTTTTTTTTTTTTTTAAGTATAATGGCTGGTCACAGGATCCTAGGGAGAGTGAGAGAGACACACTGGGGCCTCTGTAGCCCAGAAATAGTGCTCCAAATTCTGCTGCAAAGCCCATCTGGGTAGACTCCCATGTCACTGCTGCCAGGCACAGGAAATGCAGAGCCTGCTCTGACAGCAGCGACACAGGAGCCACCTTTATGGCAACTAAGGTTGGCAATCCAATGCCCTTCTGAGCCTCTAACACCCCAGACGCCAGATTCCCATTCAGCTGCAGCCTCTCCCATCAGCACTCCTGGCGCTACAGTGCTTCCCTCACCAATATATTTCTCAGTGCCTCGGCAAAGGACGCGCTTGGGGCCGTCCCAGGGTTCCTAGTTTGGGGTGTCAGTGAGCAGGTCCTACCTGAAAAGTCCATTCCAACATTCTCATCTGGAGGTGAGGTAGCCGAACGCCGCGGTTCTCCATGTTGGTCCACGGGCCAGCAGCATCGATATCACCTGGGAACTTGTTAGACGAGCAGATTTTCAGCTGCCCCAAACCTAATCTGAGTTTTAACAAGATCTCCAGCCACTTCAGATGCAGGCTCAGGTGTGTGAACCACTGGCAGAAGCAGAGTTCGGGTCTAGAGTCAGGCTACCTGAATTGGAGGACAGGCTCTGACACTTACTAACTGTGTGACTTTGGTCAAGTTATTAACACCTAGGTGGACCCACTGTTCCAGTTTGCCTGGAGCTGTCCTGGTTTTAGCACTCAAAGTCCCACATGCTGGGAAACCTCTCCATCCTAGACACACCAGGACAGCTGGTCACCCTAAAACATCTCTCTGTCTCATGATCCTCTTCTGTAAAATGAAGATAATAAAATGAGAGTAAACACTGATGAATATCAGCTGGGCTGAGCCAGCGTCCTCATTTCTCAATTCCTCCATCAACATTAGACTATCTAAACTTCATTTGTTAACTCAGTAAATTTGTTAAATAAATGAAGTGCTTAAAACTGTCCCTGGCAGGATAGTAAATGCTCAGTAAGTTTTAGCTATTCTTTTTTTTTTTTTTTTTTTTTTTTTGCGTTACGCGGGTCTCACTGTTGTGGCCTTTCCTGTTGCGGAGCACAGGCTCCGGACGCGCAGGCTCAGTGGCCATGGCTCACGGGCCCAGCCGCTCCGCGGCATGTGGGATCTTCCCGGACGGGGGCACGAACCCGTGTCCCCTGCATAGGCAGGCGGACTCTCAACCACTGCGCCACCAGGGAAGCCCAGTTCTTATTCATATTATTATTATTATCTATTAGCTTTTAGCTAATATTTTTCGGCCACAATTGAGTCCAGGGTTTAAGCAAACATCAGAGCAAACAATTGGAACCATCCCAGCCACTCAAGGTAGCCCCACAGAATCCTAAATATCGGTATGTTCAACCAGACTTCCCTGGTGGTCCAGTGGTTTAGACTCCGTGCTTCCAGTGCAGGGGGCCTGGGTTCAATTCCTGGTCAGGGAACTAGAGCCCACATGCCACAGCTAAAGATCCCACGTGCCACAACTAAGAACCGGCACAGCCAAATTAAAAAAAAAAAAAAAAATTCAACCCCATTTAACATTTTCTTCCTTCCCCACTCTCTACCCTCAGAATCCATTCCCAGATCATTTTGCAGGTTTTGTCAATATAAATTAGCAAAATCTCATGGTTCTTCTGGTGTTTCAATATCTTCCTCCCAGATTTGAAGTCATCAGCCCCCTGGGGTCTGCTGCGATATGACTTGTTATTTAAGTCTGGAGAAAATGAGGGGTGATGGGGTAGGACACACAAGGGGTCTCCTTCAGGGCAAGGTCATTACAGAGTATATTTTTTAAGGAAATGCTATCTGCTGGCCTGGTTGCACATGTGCCATGGAGTGGGGGAACCCAGGCTGAGCAAGGCCCTGCCACCAACAGCACATGGCTTCCCAGCTCACCCAGGGCACTGGCATTCAGGTGGCCAACTTGGGAAGCAGGAGGGCTGATGGCCACTTGGAGGATGCTATGGATCAGGCATGAAAGCAGTGCACATCCCGCCCTCCCATTGCCACTGGCCACACCTCAGCCATGCAGCACACTAACTGCGAGGGAGGGTGGGCAACTCCACCTAGATGTGCACCCAGGAGGAAAGGGATCTGGGTTTGGCAAAGAGCTAGTGAATTTCTGCTACCAGTACCTTCAGAATGACTAAGAAGAGTCCCTTTGGCTGGCAAGGGAACCTCTGTAGCAGTGGGGGTCCTGAGTCTTCCACACCTTCCCGCAAAGCCCTCCACTCTCTCTGCTCCCCACTCTCCACTCTTTCCCAACTAGAGACCCAGAGAGGGTGTGAAGCCCCCTCATGGTGTCATTTTATAACCACTGATTAAGCCTTAAGTTTGGGTTGTAACTCTCTCAGCCTTGCAGCCACAAGATATAAAAATTCCCTGATTTTCTAACCATGTCTTGAGCCGCAAATTTGGACTTTGATCTTGTCTTTCCTTTATGCTGTTGGTGCTGTTAGCACACAGCCTGCCTAACAGCCCTTGACTTCAGGGTAATCTTTATATTCTTCTATGGCAAGAGCCACCAGGTCCCGAAAGCCTTGCCCTTGATGGGCGCTTTGTTCTGAGGACCACAGGATTAACTGTCTCGCCATGGCATGCTGTGGGCTACTGGTATCCTGTCCCTGAATACGAGCTGGATTTTCACTGTCCTCTGGCCACTTGCCAGGCTTCCATCACCCCCATTTCCTACGGGGCTTCTTGTTCCATCCACCTCTAGTCCTGTTTTTGTATCCATCAAGGTTCTTAACTGTAAGCAACAGAGTCTGGTGACTCCAAGCAGTAAAGGAACTTGTCCAAGTTACTGGTTAGCTCCCAGGAGTTCTGGAAGGTCGGAGGATCAGATCTGGAAGAGACCCTACTGCCTCTGCTGGGCACAGATGCCACAACGGGCATCACCAACGAGGGATGGAGGTGCCATCACCTTTGAAAGCCGGATATAGCTGCTGCCACTGCCGCCATCAATTGCTGAGATGAGCTTCTCCCACCGGCAGCTTTACCTTGAAGTTGGGCACGTAGCTCTAATTGGAGGAGCCACGTCATGTGCCCAGGACCTTGCTTCAAGGGAGGTTGGGAAAAGGAGGCAGAAAGGAGCATTTTCAGCTTCTTTCAGGGAGGCAGCCTCTGTCTTCAAGCTGGGGGATACCTCTAACACAGGAATGGGACTCCGATGTGGGATGGCCAAGAGAATGACTCAGGTCCACTGCAAGAAGCCACTTGGTACACCTGGGCCCCTGGGCCCCTGGCCTGCAGCACTGGCCCTGTCGTCCCATGCTCTAACCAGGGGCCTCGCCAGCCTTTGGAGTCTGTGCAGGGTAAGGTGGGTAATGGAACATCCCCATACAAAGGCAGTGTGGCCTGGAGGTCCTGACAGAATCAGGCTATGCTTGTAGCCGAGCCTGTGTCTTTCAGTAAGTCCTCTAACTTCTTGGAACACGTAGTGATTGCCAGGCAGGCGACTGAGATCTCATCACTCCTCTCAAGTGGCTCTCCATGTGACCCTGGGCACATTCGGTAGCCTTTCTATAAGATGGGGAGCAGCTACCCTGCAAGGTTGTTGTGAGGATTAAATGACACGATGGATGTAAGTTTGTAGCACAATGCATGGCAAATAGCTGGAATTCAATCACTGTTAGCTGCCGACTGCAATTTTAATACTGGGGATGATACAATTACCCTTTTCTTTCTTTCTGGGAGCTCTTTGCAAATAAGTGAACTATTTTGTATCCATCTCATGAATTCAGGGTAGACGTGTCTGGGAGTCAACTCAGGGAACTCTGGGGACCAGTTGTTCAATATGTCCAGCCCCTTCTGCTCCTCTCCTTTTTCCTTATTCTTGTCCTTCCGTCAGCTTGGCCTCTCTGTTTCAGCCTTCTGTCTTCCCACCGGACTGCCAACCTCCCCATCCTTGCATCATTTGCTGTCACTCATTATGACTCCCATTCATTAACTGTCCTACCCATGTTCTGTTCAGTCAAGCACTCACAACCTGGGGGAATACAGGAGGGTGTCCCTTAGGAAATCTGTCTGGGAATCTTTGTGAGAGGTGAAGATGGAGCAAAGACCTCCACCCCATTTCCTGATTCTGGGTCCCTATGATGGTTAATTTTTTGTGTCAACTTAATTGGGCCATGGGGTACCCAGACACTTGGTCAAATATTATACTGGGTGAGTCTGTGAGGGTGTTTTTGGATGAGATTAATATTTGAATCAGTGGACTGATAAGTTTCCTCCTTTTGTAATAGATTGAGTGATGCGGACAAGAGCATTTGGTCTTTCCAAGAAGAAGAGGGAGAGGATAAGGGAAGAAGTAACAGCAGGAAAGAGTATACAGTCCTGTTCTGGTCATCTTGGGAAAGCTGTCTCCTTCAGCTGCTGTCTGCTTCAATTCCTGGTGAAATTTGATTCAGAGGTCTCCAGTGCTTGATTATATCAGACTGGATGTCAGTTGGAGCCTTCTTTAACTGTGAGATGTACACCCAAGGCTTGAGTCTCAAGTTTGGCTGCCATCTGGGTAATGAGGAGGACCTGGTATAGTCCCTTCCAAGGACATTTAAGGGCAGTCTTTGTTCTTACTGATTTCAAATCAGAAGGATGGGAGAAAATTGGAAACAGTTTGGAGATTTATAGTCAGATATTTGAGGAAACTAGAAGAGTTTAGAATCCAGTTCAGCTTACAGCTGTATAAAAAAACCTTGAAACTTTATCATTAACAGGACAAGAATCTAATATCTACAAAGTTGCAAACACAATTTCTCTCTCAATAATTATTACCCTTTTTATCAAAGATAATCATAGTAAAACTAATTTGTTTGTAGTAAATTTGGCTTGATTATTTACAAAAATACAGCAAGAATAGTGCTTTTTTTTTTTGGCCATGCAGCTTGAGGGATCTTAGTTCCCCAACCAGGGATTGAACCCGGGCCACTGGCAGTGAAAGCACAGAGTCCTAACCACTGGACTGCCAGGAAATTCCCTCATATAAGCCCTTTTTAAGATTACTTTGCTGGGGGCTTCCCTGGTGGCGCAGTGGTTGAGTCCACCTGCCGATGCAGGGGACACGGGTTCGTGCCCCAGTCCAGGAAGATCCCACGTGCCGTGGAGCGGCTAGGCCCGTGAGCCATGGCCGCTAAGCCTGTGCGTCCGGAGCCTGTGCTCCGCAACGGGAGAGACCACAACAGTGAGAGGCCCGCGTACCGCAAAAAAAATTAAAAATAAAATAAAATATGACACAAATGAACTTATTTACGAAAGAGAAACAGACTCACAGACATAGAAAACAAACTTACGTTTACCAAAGGGAAAGGGGGAAGGGATAAGTTAGGAGTATGGAATTAGCGGATACACACTACCATATATAAAATAGAGAAACAAAAAGGATTTACTGTATAGCACAAGAAACTATATTCAATATCTTGTAATAACATATAATGGAAAAAAACCCAAAAAAGAATACGTATATATATAAAAAAAGAACCACTTTGCTGTACACCTGCAACTAACACAATATTGTAAATCAACTATACTTGAAGTAAAAAAAAAAGAAATGGGGGATGTGTATATCAACTATACTTCAATTAAAAAATAGAATAGAAAAAGAGAAATGGGGTATGTTCTTTTAAATAAGGATTGCTACTTGGCTGTAAATTTGAAAAGACAAGGCAACAAAGTATGAGCCTATCAACAAGTGATTATAGCCTGGCACTGAGAAGTTATCACTGAGTGTGTCCAGGGCAGAAAGGGTGGTTGTTCTTGTATTGGCCTTTTCAGCTGGCTGTAAGACCCTTTTGTTGCTCCATTTACTGTGGTATAAGAGCAGTTGCTTTCAAATGTGTTGGATCATTCCACAATAAGAAATATTATGGCCCAGCATATACTTACGTATATAAAAACATATAAGTAACTGAAATAAAAGTTAAATAAACTGTATTTCCTATTTTCAGTGTATGTCATGCATGCACTCTATTTTGCATTTTATGAAACTATTCTCTTCTATTTATATATAGATAATAAACAAATCTATAATAAATTTATCTATAAATTATAGATAAAATTGAAGATATATATTATTAATTTATCTACGTAGGTACAGAAAATATGTATATGTTCTATTTAATTAAACATTAATCAAATTCACCAATGGTCTGTGATCACAATTTGAAAAACAAGAAGTTACAATAAGCACTGGGGCTTCCCTGGTGGCACAGCGGTTAAGAATCTACCTGCCAATGCAGGGGACACTGGTTCGAGCCCTGGTCCAGGAAGATCCCACATGCCACAGAGCAACTAAGCCCACGAGCCACAACTACTGAGCCCGCATGCTGCAACTACTGAAGCCCGCGCACCTAGAGCCCGTGCTCTGCAACAAGAGAAGCCATCTCAATGAGAAGCCCGTGAACCACAACGAAGAGTAGCACCCGCTTGTTGCAACTAAAGAAAGCCCATGAACAGCAACGAAGACCCAATGCATCCAATAAATAAATAAATAAATAAAATAGATTTCTTAAAAAACAAACAAAAAAATACTAGGAATCACACGTTTTCCCCACTTTGAACAGGAAGGGCGACTTACCAGAAAGCTTCATGAAAACAGATTCCAGTAAAGCTGGAAAGTTCAAAATGCAAAGAGAGTAGAGCTTGGATTCAGGAAAAAACTTAGCTTCAAACTCCAGGGTTGACAAGAAAGCAGTGAGCTCAATGAACTCCATGGGTACCAACACCTGCTTGCTCACCAGCCTCCAGGTCGTTAGAGGGCATCTCTGGATCCCACTTCTGACACCATGCAATGTCAACCTTTAAAATAAAACATCCAGTTATTTTACTGGCAAAATAGGTTTACTCAGAAATAACAGAGAATTGCAATTTGGGACAAGCATGTTATGATGTATCATAGGCAAGCCTGGAGAACAAAGGAGAGGCACTTGCTTTTATTAAGTTTTAGGGGGAAATTGGGGAGAGCTGTTTTGAACAAAACTTCACTGGAAAAGAACAAGCAGTCAAGGCTGTGGCAGTTTCTCATTGGCTGCAAGTGGTGGTAAGAGAGCTGTTGCTGGGGCAGGGAGGAAATTTCCTTCTTTTTTTTTTTTAAAGCAGGAGAGGGAATTCGCTGGCAGTCCAGTGGTTAGGACTCCGTGCTTTCACTGCTGAGGGCCTGTATTTAATCCCTAAGATCCCACAAGCCGGACTTCCCTGGTGGTTAGGACTCCATGCTCCCAATGCAGGGGGCCCGGGTTCGATCCCTGGTCAGGGAACTAGATCCTGCATGCCGCATGAGGCAATGAAGATCCTGTGTGCCACAACTAAGACCAGGTGCAGCCAAATAAATATATATATATATATATATTTAAATTTATTTATTTTATTTTTGGCTGCTTTGGGTCTTTGTTGCTGCACATGGGCTTTTTCTAGTTGTGGCGAGCAGGGGCTACTCTTCGTTGGTGTGTGGGCTTCTCATCGTGGTGGCTTCTCTTGTTGCAGAGCACAGGTTCTAGGCACACGGGCTTGAGTAGTTGTGGCATGCAGGCTCAGTGGTTGTGTCTCGCGGGCTCTAGAGTGCAGGATCAGTAGTTGTGGTGCACGGGCTTAGTTGCTCTGCGGCATGTGGGATCTTCCTGGACCAGGGCTCAAGCCTGTGTCCCCTGCATTGGCAGGTGGATTCTTAACCACTGCGCCACCAGGGAAGTCCTAAATAAATATTTTTTTTAAAAAAAAAGGCAGAAGATAAAATCCCCATGTGATTAATGTCCTCCTCCATCAAAATAATTCTTATCTTCCCTCTTCCTGCTGGTTATACAGACTGCAATGAATGGTACATGTGTGCGAGTTCCCTCTTCAGAGCTTCCCAAGTCCATTTTAAATGAGATTTTCTTTATATATTTTCATGGTGCTCATGCACTGTTGCCCTACACAGTGGACATGGGTGTGTTTTTCTGTCCTCTCCTGACATTGCAAATACAAAAGTCAAAGAAACAGACATAGAAAGCCAGACAACATGGAAGTACAGCTGTTTTCTTGGTGCATGGATATCTGTTTAATGTGTTCTTGAGTGGATAACTGGATAAGGCAGGATCATGAATGGAAGAGAAGGGCTGAGGGTGTGGGTACAGAATTGCCAGCTTCCTCCCAAATGAACACTTGATCTGGATTGTCAATGCCTCAGGGACATCGTTGCTGGTCTCCTTGTTCCTCACCATGAGCAAGCAGATGCTGGATAACTGCTCTTGGTGATTGTGTTGCAGGAAGTCTTGTGAACAGGAAAAGGAGAAGGCTCGCATTTGTTGCTGTCTTGGCAGTTAAAAGTGGGCCATGGATGATGATCCATTCAGGAAGAAAGCGGGTGGGCTCAGGGAGGGAACTCGAGGTCACAGGTGAAACTCTGGGGTCTGATCCAAACCCAGAAGCAAAAGCTGGAATTTATTTAATGGAGTTCCATTCATTTATTCAGCAGATAGCAACTGAGCACCTACTAAGTGGCCAGGCCCCAAGTGAGCTGCGGGAATACGGCAAGAAGCAGATTCTCCTCTGTCTCCCACGAGCATAGAGCTACGTGCTCAAGTGGTGAACACTGAAGGAGCCCAGAAAGGAGACAGTCTGCCCGTGACTGGTGCACAGACGGCTGCCTTGCTTGACTTCTCAGTCCTCCTCTAAATCGAGTTCAGCTAACTCTTGACTCCCTTGCCACCAAGAGAGGGCAGCGGGGTGTCCCCACCCCAGACCAGGCAGGCTGCTTGCTTTGTTTCTCAGAGCCACCCTGGCTGTTTCAGACGCAGCCAGCCCAGGAGCTTAGACCGGAGGCAGCTGTGGGGCGTGGGTCTGGCAGCAGGCAGGCCTGTGGGCGGGCAGACAGGCAGCAGGAGAACACTCAAGAATTAACCCAACCAGGGACGGGTGTCTCCTCAGAGGATCACAGACATCCCCTCTCCTGCCCTTTGACGGTACCATCCCCAACTTCCAAGGCCTGGGTGATGGGGTTGATTCCCGTGGTAATTTGGGGGAAACAGTAGAGCAGCCTCCCCATCCTCGAGGGTTTTTCGTTTTGAAGTTAGCCAAAGGGACTGTTTGTCTCAGAACCACGGTCCCCTGAGGATGGAGATGAGCCCTCTGGAGCTGGAGCCCAGCTCTGAATAGGTGGGCCCAGGGTCTGGAGGCCAGGTTGGGCTGCCCACTGACTGGGGACGGGCGCTCCACTGCACTGCCTCTCAGGGGGCACTGCCCACCGCCTCAGAGCGGAGGAGCAGGGAAGGGCCAGCCAGGAGGCAAGCGGGGCCTATGTGCACTTGGCCCCATTTTCCTGCACCCCTCCCTCTCTCTCTCCTCCTCTGTCCCACTCTTTGGCTCTCTTTTCAGATTGAGACATGGCTCGGGAGCCCAAGCCCGGCCCTTCCCGGCCAGGCCAGAAGAGGCCATGGGGCAGAGCCATCTCCTGGTGAGTCTGCCTGGGGTTGCCTACCGGGGAGGGAGTCTGATCAGCTTGTCTGGGGCTCTGGGCTCCCCTGAGACAGAATGAGAACCCCAGGAGGCTTGCTCAGTGTGTTGCCCACCCAGCCGGCCAGGCTGCTCGTCTTACTCTCTGTGGTACCAGAGGAGGTCCGGTCTCCCTTGGCCACAGGTTTTGTCTGTAAACTGGGGGTGTGTATGGAGGGGGGTCAACCCAGCTCATTCCAAGGCCCCTTCTAGCTGACACAACCCAGCCACCCTCCTGCTGGTGATGCCCTCTCCTCTCGCCTGGACCCGGGGGCGTGAGTCCTCCAAGGGGAACCTCACCTGTGGGGTGCTCGGGGGCTTTTTCTGGGTATACATGTTTGGGAAGTAGACAATGGGAACCCTTCTGGATGAAATCTTCCCTCTAACTTGGAAAGCTTCAAGGAATTTTAAAGAAACCTTTAAACATGTTTAGAAAGGAGCTCACCAACTTCTGCCAGCCAACGTGCCATTTTCACAGGCGTAAACAGTGTGTGTGAACCGGTGGCCCCTTAGTCCCCTCAGCTGGGAGCCTGTGATGTCTGTGATCAGCTCCTGGCCTGTCTGTGGGCATTTGAGTGGTTTCTGTCTTGCCAGTGGGGGAGGCAGGGAGGCAGTGGGTCAGGTGGTTGCTGTTAGGTACAGCACTGTGTAAACAGCCTGCTGCCAAAGGTTCTGATTTCTTTGGGGTTTTTGTTTGTGGGGGTTTTTTATAATTTTTTTTATACTTAATTTACTTTTCTTATTTATTTACTTATTTTTGGCCCTGTTGGGTCTTCGTTGCTGCGTGCAGGCTTTCTATAGTTGCGGCGAGCTGGGGCTGCTCTTCACTGCAGTGTGCGGGCTTCTCACTGCAGTGGCTTGTCTTGTTGCAGACCATGGGCTCTAGGCGAGCAGGCTTCAGTAGTTGTGGCACATGGGCTCAGTAGTTGTGGCTCACGGGCTTAGTTGCTTCCACGGCATATGGGATCTTCCTGGACCAGGGCTCGAACCTGTGTCCACTGCATTGGCAGGCGGATTCTTAACCACTGGAACACCAGGGAAGTCCGGTTCTGGTTTCTTTTGGGTCTCATCTCCTCAGAAGTGCGATGGCAGGAATGGGTAGGGGCTACTCTGAGAAGCCTCTGCACCTCCAGGCTGACCTCGAGAGTCATTAGGCCAAATCTCTCCCTGCCTGCGGCAGCCAGGCCTACATCATCTTTGCCAGCATGGACTGCTTTTTCACTGTGTTGCTTTGGGCTGATGAGTAGATGTGTACTCGTAATTTTTTAAGCTTGCGTTTCCTCAGTGATGCTGAACTGCATATGCGGTGTGTTGGTTTGCCTCAAGTCTTGTGCGTGAGACTCTCATCTGGGAGTTGATATGGTTTGGTAAATATCCGTCTGATGGGAGGTAAGTGGTTTCTTCCCATAGTTCTCTGCTGTGCTTTTTCACATGGCCGCTTTGAGGCTGGGTTAACCCTTTCTCAGTTCTTCAGTTCCAGTTGCCTTCTCCAGATTTCATGTCGCCCCACCCCCTTGCCTAGCAGGCTCGGACCCAGTCCTGTAGGTGCAGGTGGGAGAACAGGGAAGCAGTGGGGAGTGATGCCAGCTGTCCTGCAGGAGCTCAGATTCCGTTCGGAGGGGTGCCTGGCATTCAAGGCCTGGGGCAGGGGTGGTTTCCTTAAGACCCATGTGTCCCTAGGGGACTCCAGGGGGGAGAATGAAACCCTTCTCTGGGGACTAGGGCGGCATGTCTGGAGCAGCAGGCTGTTGCTGTGGCTCTGGCCCCTTTGGATAGTCACCCAGAGGGGTGGTTCGGGATGAGCTTCTGGTGGCCCCTGAGCTGTTGGATGACTTCTCTATGAGAACTGGTCAAGTCCAGGCCTTGTGTCTTGGGTCTCAAAATGGCACTTGTCAACCTGGAGGGAAAGGTTTGTGGTGGAAGGATTGCCCCAGGTGCCCTGCCCCCCACCTCCCCCCACTTGGCCCCTGACGACACTGAGGGAGGTGGCTTGACCTCTGCCCACAGAGTCATACTGATGGTGCATTTTACTTCTCTTACTGTGGGAAGTCCCAGCTTGCTCTGTAACCATTAGCCCAGACCAGAGGACAGATGTGACTGCAGACCCTGTGTGACCAGGCCACTGCCCCTTAGGAAGAGAGAATCAGGGCCACACGCCCAGGGCACAGGCCTCAGCCCTGGCTGATGACTGGGGGCAGGGGCAGAGCAGGGATGACCCCAGACCGGGAGGGATCCTCTACCTACAGCAAGCTGGAGCAGCGAATACTGCCTAACCTCTAACCCGCAAACTCACCCTGCCTTTGTCTCAACTCCGGTAGCTCCCAAGTCTGTGCTCGGCAGTCAGTGAATTACCATTCCTTTACCATTAATTTTTAGGTACTCTAAAAAGTCATTTTAGGAAAAAAAGTGAGGAAGAGGTGTTTAAAGAAAAGTGTGCTTCTTGCATTGGCTGGGAATTGAACCCTGGCCTCCCACGTGGCAGGCAAGAATTCTACCACTGAATCACCAATGCTGTTGTAGAATAGGGTTCATCGAGGTAGCTCAGGTGGTCGGCTACTGGTCCCTCCCCATCTCCCTCCCCTCCCCTCCCCTCCCCTCCAGCTGTCTGACCTCTGCTGAGGTTTCAACCCAGTCATGGAGAGGGGGCCCCCATGGCCAACCCAAGGCGGGCCGGACAAGCGAGAATTTTCCCGGAGTGGTCATGCTCAGCTGAGACTCGTACTCAGCTGAGACTCGTAACCTGGAGCTCTGTCCTGGCCCCCAGCTGTCCCAGCTTGGTCGTTGCCGACCCTCAGGGGGCTGCCTGTTTCCTGCTCCGTGCCCCGGACCCCGACCCCGACCCCAGAGCGCCGAAGGGATGGGTACCTGCCCTCCCGCGCTCCACTGGCTCGCTTTCCTTTCTTCAAGGATGGGCCTCCCACCGCCGGAATCAACATCCCAGCGGCTCCTGGGCCGCCCACCAGACTTCCTGAGGCCAGAAAGCGGGGATGGGGTGGCCGGAAATCTCATCCACAGGCTTGGGGACCTCACGGCATGAAGGGGAAGGGGCCCCCTAATGTTCCCTATTCCGCTCCGGTGGCTTCCATAGGCCTTGCCCCTCATCAGCTGGGCCTGAGCTGGTGGTGTGGGCGCACAGTCCCAGAAAGTTATTTCAGAAACTTTACTGCCCCCAGCTTGCAGGCCCTCTCCTCCCCCTCAACTCCTCACTTGCCTTAACTGAAGCCTCAGGCTGCACCCGAACTGCCTGCAGCTGTATCCCCACAGGATCTTCCTGCCCAAGCCGGACCCAGCTGTCCCTCTGCACCCATTTTCCCTTCCCTCCTAGGCACCAGTTCCCTGGAGGTGCATGGTGCATGAGAGCAGGCGTGAGGCCAGGCAGTGACAGCCTGGGACCTTCCAGACTCAGCCTCTCTCCCAGGGCCTGGAGCGAAGGGAAGGTGGCCTGGGCATGGCCCTTAACCCCCCACTGTCTGGCCCTGCCAGTGCTGAGCCCTGCATCCTGGCGATTCCCACGCAAGGATTAAAAGCTCTCTCTGTGGCTTTGAGCCCTGACTTAATTCTTCCCTTTCATCCTTTGCCAGACGAAGAACCAGAATAAGATCAGCAGTGCCTGGGTCAGGCAGAGGAGGCTTTGGACAGCCCAGACCTGGCGGGCCAGAAGCCTGTGGGCAATCGCCCCCTCCTGCCACCTGGAGGCACCCGGAACGTGCCCCTAACAGAGGCCAGCTATGGGGAAGCTGGTTTGCTGTGGTCTCCCAAAGTGACCTTGGTCAAGTCCCTAGGGGCTCTTATGGTGAAGAACCCTGGGATTCTAAGGAAAAGCTGCATACATCAGTTTCTCCAAATTAAACTGGAGTCCAGGCAAGGATTCTGGCCCTGGACAATGACCCTTTCCTCATTTATCTCTATTTCAACAGCAACTATGACCTGGATTACAAGCTGTACAGGGAAGATTTCCCCTACAGGTAGGTGGGTCCTGCCCCCTCAGTCCTCTGGGCAAGCAGGTGGGGCTAGTTGGCCTGACTCCCCCTCCATCCTGTCCATAGGGTGTATGAATACCAGAGGATCCCTCCACTAATCAACCGTGTGCCTATCAAGATCCGGAGGACCCATATGGGCATGGGGGTCAAGAGCAACTTCAGTCCCCACAAGGCTCCCAGGAACAGTCAGCTGACCCCCAAGATAAAGCGTGAGTGAGGGAGCACAGCCCTCAGCTGCAGGGCTAGGGGAGAACTGGGAGGCCCTTAGCAGTGAGGGTGGGTTCAGGAGTCCTCGCAGCACTGCCCTCTGCCTCCTGAACCTGATTGATACCAACTCTGGGCCCTCTCCCAGCAGTCCAGACTGAGGAGCTGCACTCCATCAGGGGAGAGCTGAGCCAGATCAAAGCCCAGGTGGACCGCCTGTTGGACAGTGTGGAGCGCATGGACCAGCAGAGGGACCAGCTTTCAGGTCAGGTCCCCCCAGGTGTGGGCCCAGGCCACACCCTTAGCAGGCTCCAGGTTTTCCCACTCCTGAAGGTACCAGGGGGTCCTGCCTCCAGCTTTCCCTGGGTGCAGGGCTCCTCCTCACCCTCCCTGGAGTTCACTTCCCCCTACTCCCTCTGGGTGTCTCTGTGGCTTGAGGACCTTTTTGGCTTCTAGATTGTTCTATGACCCCCATCCACTCAGCAGCTGTCTGGAGCCAGAGCAGTGTCCCAGCCCATCCCCATCTTGTCCTCTCGAGCCCTAGATTCCCTAGATCAGTGCTGGGCATCAAGTGGCATCTTTGGGGTTAGCTGGGGCCTTCAAATCTAGCCACTGACCAGTGACTCTCCCTGTGCAGGGACAGAGGACTGTGAACAGAACAGGGGCTCTGGAAGTAAAGGCTCCTCGTGCAGAACCACTGATCCCCGGCAGGAGCCCAGGGGCCACAGGGCCCATCCAGAGGCAGACAGCTTCCAGAACACAGACCTGGAGGAGGCAGTGAGTGGCCTGGCACCTCCCCCCATTCTCACCCTCCTTGTGGCCTCTCTGTGAGCAAAGGAGGGACTTGGGTTTGCGTGGGAGACCACAATGATGGTTGCGGGGAGGCATCTGACTTCCATCACAGCCAATGCCCAGGAGAAGATGGGGCCCTGCCCTGTTTTTTCTCCCCTCCTGATTTGGGCTTGGTCAGCTCAAATGGACCAGGGGCTACAGCTGGGCAGCTGAGCCAGTTCTGGGCTGAAATACCATCTCCTCCTGGAAGGTGGGTGGGGAGGGGGCTTTGAGTATTGCACAGGGAATATCACAGATGTGCACCCATAGCCCCAGATCCCTTGCCCAAAACCATGTGGTAAGCCTGGCCCTGCCCACCTGCTATCCCAGAGTCTTTGGGCTGTCTTGCATTGTACCATACTCCCCAGGAAAGCTGGAGCACACTGACCTTCCTGGACTGAGAATATCCAAACCTGGATCTGATAACAGCCTTTTGTGCAGCTTCAAAGGGCCCAAATGTTCCCTGCCCTACCATTTCCTCCTCTCCTATTGGTGGTCCCTGAGATGGGCCAAGCCCCTACTGTTGCTAGGGCCATCTCAGCAAGGCTGGGGCTGCTGGGGGGCTAGTAGTGAGGAGCTTCCTCTCCTCCACTTGCCTAGCTCTGGCCTGTGGGCTCCAGGGGACACTTACTGCTGCCCAAGACTGTATCACATCTAGGAAAAGACTGGGGTAGGTGCAGAAAATGCCTTCTTCTGTCTGGTGGTCCTGGGTCCGTTCCCAAGTCTCAGGAAGAATCTACAGTAGCACTGAGATGTCAAAGCTGCCAAGAAAGGGAGGTGGGGGTGAGAGACTGGGAGTTGTTAGCAGATGGCCCTCCCTTTCCCAGCCATTCCACACCTCTCAGCCCTTGGGGCTAGAGTCCTGCTTCTGCTTCTCCTACAGGTGAAGAATCATGCAGACCAGGAAGACAGCCAGTAGAAGGTTGTAACCCCTCCAGGCTCATCAGCTCCAGGCACCTTCCCTAGTGGTTCCTTTCCTTGCCTTGAGTGATTTTCCAAAGGCCTCTCAGTGGCACCCATGCAACCCATTCTGGAGCAAGGGCAACAGAAATGGAGGCACGGCTCAGCCAGACCAGCCAGGAAGCCTCCCCCCAAGTATTGGCTTTAGCTTTGGTCATGTTTCCAGATGACAGTCTGGGGACTGGCAGGGAAGGGAAGAGGCTGCAACTGCCCAGCACCAGCTCACCATTCTTAGAAAGCTGAGGCCCACTCGTCGAAGGGGCAGCTGGACGGGGCCCACCTGGGAGCACCATCAGCCCTCTCTGACTGCAGGTACTGTTCCAGCAGCTCTTCTCCCTCTCAAAGCCCCCAGTCCTGTCTGGGTGTCAATAGGGGTATCCTTTTTGTGTCGTTTCTATCTTGTTTCTTGCTGATGTGATACCATGTATTTCAGATCTGCTTTGGAAATATGTATTATGTCACTGGGGGGAAATAAAATTTATATTTTTTTCCTCTTGATCAGAGGTTCTCGGTGTGGTCTCCAAGCCTTATTCTGGCCCTTTGGCTGTCCCAGGCCAACCCTTCCTAGAGAAGCTGAGCAGGCCCGAGACACACAAGCTCAGAAGCTCACACCAAGCCAGGGCAGAAAGGGCACCAAGCTGCCCCGCTTTTCTCCAAACCAAACCTGAGCACAAACCTGCAGGGCTCAGGAGCCACAAAGGGAACATCTTACCCTTGTGGTCAGGCCAGCTCTGCCCTACAAAATGGCCAGACTCCATCTCCAACATCCAGAAACTCTCACTCCTGGCAATTCAAGTGCCCTCTCCCAGGAGCCAACACTAGATGAGGGACACCAGGATACATATAATGCTGTCCCAAGCCTTTGACACCACGAGTCCAAGAACACACTACCCAGCTCGGAAGAGCCTTGCTCTCTTAAATCCTGTATCAAGAACAACAGAATTTTTCAGATATAAAAGAATTTTTGTTTTAGCTCAGATATTAAGTGGGAAAGCACAGGCCCCTTGTCCATTCTCTCAAAAGCAGCCCAATAATATAGGAGGGGGTCACTGGCTGGCCTGCATAGGGTCCATCCCTTACGAGACACTAGCTCCAGGTTCCACTTTCCAGGTAAGTCCAGCTGAAGTCCTTTCCAACTTGGGGGGGGTCAAGCTGCATTCGCAGGTTTCTTCACCTGAGTCGTGGCTGGGAGCCAACTCAATTAGAAAAGTTCCTTTAACGGAACAGTTTTTTAAAGTAACATCCCAACACAGCTGTCCAGTGCATCAGTAACGGAACAGTTTTTTAAAATAACACCCCAACACAGCTGTCCAGTGCATCAGTTCTGAGCACGCCTCCCCAGATCCTCTCCCGTGCTCCGAGTTCTCAGCTTGGCGCACGCAGTCTGCAAGCCGACGGCGCGGGTCCTTTCGGGGACAGCGGCAGCTGTCCTCGGCGTCCGTCCTTGCTCAAGGTTCTGCTTCAGGGCGGCGTGGCGGCGCCCCTCCGGCGGGCGGCCCGTACTAAGCACTGCTGCAAAACGGGGTAGAGGCGCTGGCAGCCCTCGAGACCCAGGCGCACGGCCTCCGCCCAGCTCTCGGTCGGGCCGCCCTCCCCGCTGCCCAGCAGCCCGGCCACCTGGTTGAGCACCGGCATAAGCGCCACGGTGAGGCCGGCGGCGGCGCGTTCCTCCTCTAGCAGCGTGGGGTCCAGCAGCCAGGTGGGCTCGGGCCCCGGCGCGCGGCTTAAGCCGCAGCCCACCACCAGGTCGTACATCTCGATGCCCGCGTCGGCCAGGGCGATCGCGGCAGCCGTGAGCGCGGCGGCCAGTGCCGAGCCGCCGTCCTCGAGCAGCAGCGCCGACACCTCGAGCTGCGCGCGCGGGTAGCGGCCCAGGCGCACGGCCGGCTCGAGCGCCTCCTGCAGCGCCAGCGCCAGCTCACGCTCCTCGCTGCCACCCGGGGGAGCGCGGCGCCGGCGGCCCGAGAAGGGCGCGCGGCGGAAGTCGCAGAGCAGGCGGCCCCGCAGCGCGGCCGGGGTCTCGCCGCCCGCTCCGGCCGGGCCGCCACCGCGCTCACCGCCCTCTACCTGGCGTGGGCCGGACACTGCGCACAGCACCTTGGTGCCTCCCGCCTCCAGGTAGGCCGAGCCCTTGGCCTGGCTCAACAGCCCGGCGCGCGCGTACACAGGCCGGAGCCGCGTCGGGTCGCGAGCGGCCGGCACCTCGTCCTCGTCGGTCGCGTACAACTGCGGCGGCTGCGACTCCCCGGGCCCGCGGATGCGGCGGTTGTCCCCAGGCATGGCTGCATCTGGCACACGAGTCCCCTTCACCCGTCGGCCAGGCCTCGCGCGCCGGCTCTTCCGCCCGCTCAAAGCCGCGCGCTCGCGCTAGGGCTGTCGGGATAGCGGCAGGCCGCCCCGCACCGCCCCCTGCCGCCCCGGAGGGAGAACGGCGAGCGCTGCAGAGTCCTGGGGCCGCCGCAAGGACGCCCAAGGCTCGGTGGATGGGTGGACGGATGTACCGGGCAGGCCTGCAGAAGTGGGACCTAGGCCGGCTCGGCTGACCTCTAGCCTTTGCGCTCAGGGCGTAGGGCTTCTTCCTTTCACTTGTGAAGCTGTAATTATTTTAATTTTGCACTTACGTGTGTGACTTTTATCCATGTTCCCCACTGCCTTGCCCAAGAGGGCAGTGACCTTCTGTCTTGGTCACTCCTGTACTGTTAGTGCCCTGGCTGGCATAAACGCTTGTCGAGTGAATGAATGGAACTATGTCTCTCCTGCTCCGGATTGTGTGGGCTCTTTGTATCCCTAACACTCCTCACCTGGCATGCACATATTGCAGCCAAGGGCCTCAGCCCTGTCTGCTTTTCATACTTCTCACCCCCAGGCCTTGTGACTGCTAGCCTCTGCTTCTTCTCTCAGCATAGACCTGCTTTTCCTCCTCCCTCAAAGTCAGCAGGCCTGAGAATGACCCAGGGCCCCAGAGCCAGCCTGCTGTACTCAGGGGACATGAAATCAGCCAGAGCGGGCACAACCAAGTACTGTACACTACTGTTACCAAACCCAACTGTCTTCACACTTGGGTGAATGGATGCAGAACCATGTCAGAGTCTCCACCCTCACCGTCCAAGTGAGGTCCTGGAACCAGGAATGACGTGGCAGTCAAAGGAGTGGGGGGAGGCAACTGATGTACCCTAAACACCTCCTATACCAAAGAATGCCTCTGACCTCACACCCAACCTGCACATCAAGTGAGGAAAAGGGATATGGGCCTAAGAAATGAAGATATTCTCCTACAAGAAATGAAGAATATCTCCTACAAGATATTCTCTATTCTGTGGGCCACCTCCACAGATGTCGAGGAAAATCCAGCAGCCATTATTCCCGAACTTCAGGGGTCTGGGGCTAGACTCGGCAAGGACTGTGACCAGAAGCCAGCTGGAGCCACAGCGTTTATTCTACAGACACCCAGGGAGCCACGGGCTGTCACACTGGGGGCACCCGTGGGGTGGGGGGTGGGGGAGAGAGGGGAGAAGGAGATAAGAAATCACACGGCATTATCGAGTATTGCACATGGTCCTTTTATTCTCTGCAGCAAAAACAATTCCTCCCTGCAGGCCCAGAGCCTTGGGTCTGCAGAGAACTCTACAGACACAATCCTGGGGTAGTGGTTCTAGACAGATGGCGCTGATGTGCTCAGGGCAGAAGCGTAATGTGGGAATTGAGTCACAGGCTGGCTCCCAGGCTAAGTTCCAGTTACTGCTGGGTTAGGAGGACAGATGTGGCTGTTTAAAGGTCCCAAGATTAGAATGTCCTTGTGGGGGATGGAGCGCTCCTGGCTGGACGGATCCATCTGGGTGCGGGGGAGATGCCTCCTCGTGGAAGCCTCCCTTCCCCCTCAGTTCTTCACATCTCCCAGGTGGAGCTGGGCAAAGGTGGCGGCCAGCTGCAGCGCCTCCTGCAGGCAGCCCACGTTCTTGCCTGTGGCCTGAGCGGACACATCTTTGCCACCACCTTTGCCATCCATCAGACCTGACACCTGTTGCACCCACTCACTGGCTTTCAGGCCCCGGTTGGCTGCATTCTAGAAGACAGGAAGGAGAAGTGGGGGTCAGGACAGAGGACAGGATTGAGGGAGACAAGGAGAGGGGTGGGATGGAAAAAGGACGGGGGAGCCTGACACTCAATCCTGCCCTGGGTGATGCATGCTGCCAAAGCTAAGAGAGATCCTATAGTGGGTACGACAGCCAGGGCAAGGCATACCAAGTAGCAAAGCCATCACGGTTAAACATATCCACCAGGGAGGGGAGAGCCTGAGGGGAAGGGGCGGTGGGGAGGTGACAAACAGTTGAGCAGGAAAACGGCCACTTCTAACAGGGGTTGCACAAACACACATGGGTCTTGGCAAACAGGTGTAAGAAGAACCAAGCTCCCTGAGAAAAGCTATGGCCACTGGCACAAAGCTGCTGTGAGCAAGACTGCAGGGCACTCTGACCTGGGGGACTTGACACAAGCATGTGATCTTGCCAGCCTCATTATCCACTGTGAAGAGCATGGCAGACGTCTCAGGGGAATGCGTCTTGAAGAGCTTCAAGGCTTCGTTCAGGGCCTGTGGGGAGAATCTGGCTTCAGGCCATGGCCCTGGGGAAGGGGGCCACGCTCTCCACAAGTGCAGCGGGTCTGCAGAGCTCAGTTCTCAGAGAGCTCCCACCCCCTACCCCCTTCTAAGAGCAGGTGCTGGTCCCGGGAGCCTGGATGGAGGACTAAGCACAGGGCCTCGCCCACGCTCTGGCTTGGAGCTTCGCCTTCCGCCTCGAGGAGCCACAGCTCTTCAGCCACCAGCTCTCTTCATGGCTCAGCCCAACCTCAGTCCCAGAGAGTGGGCCGTCAGGCAACTACTCTGCTCAGAGCCACAAGGCTCCCACTTCAGCCACCAGAAGGCTGAGACCCCGAGAGGAGGAGACAAGCAGCAGACAGGCACAGGGTGGTGCCATGGAGCCCCAACCCTGGCTTGCCTTGGCCGAGGCGCCGCTCTCCATCTCCAGGATGACAAGGGGCTGGTTGGGGCTGCTGTCAATGAGCTGCTTTGTCTTCTCCAGCACCTGCAAGGAAGGGAGTCCAGAGGAGAGGCCTCAGGTCAAAGGCTCAGACTCCGAAACACAGAGAGAAGTCTGCACAGCCTTTGCTGGGGAAATCCTCCCGGCTCCTGCACTGCCAGGACTCACCCGCTTCTGGACATCTGCTTTGTTAGCCCGGTCTAGGTCATCCATGATTTTCTTCAGGGATTTGAGATTCTCCCGGAATTCATCCTTCTGCCACTGAGGGATGACTGCGGTGGCCAGAGCCTGGAACCAGAACAGGAACTCCACTGGGAGCTGGGCCACGAGGAGCGAGGATGTGAGCCCACCCCACCCTTCTGGCTTCTGACACCAGAGTCCCCCAACCAGTGTCCAGAAGGAGAGAGAACACAAGAACAAAAAGAATCCACTGGCCTTGAGACGAGTCACTTTATGAGCAACTGCATGAGTTGTAAGGAGCAGGGCTGGAGAGAAAGGGGCAGAATAAAGAGAGCTGGGACCCCATTAGACCTGGTCCCCCCACTGCAGTGAACACAGCCCATGATGGGCTAATGGGAAGCCACCGAATGTTAACAAACACCAGGAGACCCGGAGACAGTGGGCTCCCACAGTGCCTCTCCCACCCCCCTCAACACCGGTGCCCACTAGTGCTCAGAAGGGGCTGCCCTGCCATCGGCAACGGGGGCAGCAGCCGGTTCCAGGGGTCCGGAGGCCAGGATCCGGGAAGCCCCCTTGGCAAGGTTGCCGGACATCCGAAGTCAGTCCAAAGGCCCACTGCACCGAGAAGGCCCACTGCACCGAGAACCAGGACCTGAGGAGGGAGGCCGCCCCTACCTCACCGAGGTCCGCGATCTCCCTTTGCACGTCCTTATTTGGAGCAGTCTGGGCCTTCACTTTGGCCTCCGCGACACAGAGAGATTTCTTCAAGCTCTCCGCTTTCCTGAGCGCCTGGGAGGAGACAATCAGAGTTGTAAACTGTGGGTCAGGCGACTTTCAGCTTCACGACTCTGTGAACGGTGGCAGACACCGATGGCAGGCTATGGAACAACACACCCCCAGAACACCAGAACTTTCTCTTCCTTCAGGAGCAAGTGTTTGCAGCCTCATGCCCCAGAAAGGAGCACCCTCCTCACACACCTGGCCAGCAGAACTCAGGTTCAGGGGGTGACAGAGAACTCATGAGCCAGGAGCCCTTCCCACCTATGAAATCATCACTCCTCAAGCCTCGGCACACGTCAGGCGTGAGCTACAGTCCCCACCCCCAGAGCAACTGTCCCCATACTCCATGCATCTCAAACTGGGTACATACCCCAAGGGAGATGTGGCTAAGTGCTGGGGGCACAGAAGCCACAGCAAAACTATGGCCTACCCTCCTAGACACAGACATCTTATGGCAGAATCTACCTGTATTTTAAAAGATTAAATGTAAGATAGCTAGAACGTTTCGTGCGGTGCTGGCTTTCTTCCGCTAGGCGGGGTAATGGGAGGACACTCTGGAGGGAGTGCTGTACCTCCGATTCTGACCGCAGCGGCCACGTGACCATCGGCACTGTGGATCCACAGACTGGGCACCGCTTGCCTTGTTCAAGTAAGCCACAAACCAGCCTGACCTGCTCACCTTCTGGGCTTCGGCACCTGTGACAGCAACAATCCTCCGGATGCCCTTGGCAATAGCTTCTTCACTCACAATCACAAAAGCTCCTGCGTGACTCGAATTCTGCAGATGCCTGAATGGCAGAAGGCAAAGTTCATGGTCTTCACAGCACCCAGGAGCCCTTGGCTGGCAGGCAGGAGCCCTAAGTGGTAGTCGCTCCCAGGGAAGCTCCCTCAAGGGGATGATGAGCAAAGGCCCTTTGTGTTTATTTCAGAACGCAGCTGTGGCCTGGAAGGGGCAGGCAGTCAGGGAAGGCCTGGCTGGGCCGACACTGAGCGAGGCGCCACGTTCCTGTGCCTCAGCTTCCTCATGCGTGAAATGTGGGTAGTTGTCCCTCACCACACTGCTGCCGTCTGTCCCTGCTCAACAGCCTGAGAGTATCGGTGGATTCCCTCTCAAATCTTACCACAGCACCTCAGACAACCCCAGGGGCTCAGAGAACCTCAAACGCTCATTTACTCTCAGCCACTCCGCAAAGATGATGTAAAGTCTCCGAAAGCTGTTTCCAGTGCTCTAGAGAGTGTCATGGAGAGAGGTATTAAAGCAGATGTGGGACTCATTTGAAGGCCCAATTCTACTGGACAGAGGGAGGCCTGGAAAGTGATCTCCCAGATCCCTACCCCATCCTCCATGCACCCACCTGCTCTCTGCCTGCCTGAGGCTCACAGGAGGCCCTGGATGGGCTCTATCATGGCCTTAAGAATGTTTTTTTCCCCCTGATTTCTTGGCAGGCAGGAACTTCCCAGGCCACCAGACGGTCCCAGAAAGACCCCAAGGGCTATGGAGGACTCCAAGTTGGCAGAAACATGTGGCTGCCCACAGCCAAACTGAGCCGGGTCTACCGTGGGGCCTGACTCAGGGGCTCTGAGACGATGAGGTTAATTCCACAGATGCTGCTCAAGCCTGCAAAGGGAACTATGTGAGGCCCTGGGAATGAAAAGGGGCTAGGACCAGGTCAGAACCTCCAGGGCTCTGTGGAATCATGAATTCCCAGGCCTTCTGTCATCATCCATCCAGGGAACAAGAGCAAGCAGCTGTAAGTGTTAGGATGACATTTTTCACCTTCCCTCCTTGGAAGAACGTTTCATCACACACCCAGTAAATGTCAACGTCAGACACGGAGGGGTCTGATGGGAGCACGCAGATGCTCACTCCTGGGAATGCTGTTTGGCAACTGCATTTCTGAGGACTCTGTTTCATCCTTAGACAAGTGAGAGCTGGTCTAGCCTATTACCCATACCTTCCGAGGGTAACACAAATTAACGAAAAGCAGGTCCACCCACTGCTCCCCCTGAGGTACTCACGTTCCCCCACAGAACTCAACAGAAGTGAGCGAGCCAGCAGGACCGGAGGGGTCATCCAACAGCTCAGACACCGGGACCCCAATAGAGACGACTCGCACAGGGTCAGGATAGGTCTCATCAAACACAGCCCGCAGGCCCTGGATGGCTTTAGCTGCTGCCAGAGGACAATCCTGGGTGTAGACGGGCTGCCACGGAAAGAAGATAGGAAAAAAAGCTGGGAAAAGATCTTCTCTGAAGGTGCAGTAGGAAGCAGCAGGGAGAGTGCAGTCTTGCAGGCAGGGCTCTGGGTTTCTGATCTCAGTTCTGCCCACCACGTGCCCTGAGCCTCCCAAAATAAAGCCCCATGTGTAAAGTCAAGGGGCGCAAAATAGGAATTTCCAACTATTTTGTTAAACTGTGAACCAAATCTTAAATGGATGTGCTATATGTAAAACAGATTTAACTAAAAGAGCTCTGGTTGTCCTAAAGAAGGGGCGGACCAAAGACCTCCCTGAGGTCCCCCACTGAACACCAGCACTGCCCCCTACCCAGCACAGTTAAGAATCACTGCTTTGAACACATGTGTTCACCGGACAGACTATGGCTCGACAGAGTGAGAGCATCTGGGCGGGGGCAGCTCCATACATAGAAAGCGATGGTACAGGAAGGAGTGGAGTTCATGACCCAAGAGCTCGCATGTAACGCAACCCACCTTGGCTGCTTCAATCATCTCGTTTGCAATCTCCTCGGCCTTCTTGATCTGTTGGGTGGACATGGCTCCCTTGGCGGTGAAGTCAAACCGAAGGCGGTCAGGAGCAACCAGGGAGCCTCTCTGGTCAGCCTCCCCAAGCACGGAACGCAGGGCGAAGTTCAGGATGTGGGTGGCTGTGTGGTTGCTCATGACAGGCCTCCGTCGGGGCTATAAAGGGCAGAGCAGGCTGGTGGAGAGGTCTGCAGCGGACTGCTGCTCGGCCCCCAGCACCTGCTCTCCTCTTCTTCCCAAGTACTAGAGTTTTTAGCTGGACCCGTGGCTGCCCAGAATAAAGCCTACAGCTTCCCATGCCGCTAACTGTGGCCATGTAACTAAATTCTGGTCAGTGGGCTGTGAGCAGAAGTGATGTGTACCCTTAAAGGGACACACCCTCCCCTTCCTCTTTCTAGAACAGGAGTTGGCAAGTTATGGCCTGTGGGCCGAACCCGTCCTGCAATCCATTTTTATATCTAGGTTTATTGGAACATAGCCACACCTGTGTGTTTACGTATTGCCTACGGTGCTTTTGTGCCACAACCGCAGAGTCGAGTAGCTGTGATGGAGACAGTATGGTTCAGAAAACCAAAAATATTTACTATCTGGCACTTCACAAAAAAAGTCCACCAACGCCTGGCCTAGAAAATGGATCTCATAGCTACCTTCTTGGACCATGAAAGCAAGGGCAACACCCCAGGAATGATGGTGGAACAAAAGCAAGGAAGAGCAAGGCCCTGTGACTTTGTGGGGAGGGCCTCTGCATCAGCTCAGACTTTCAGGTGACAAACACACTTCCGTCTTGCTTTATGCTACTATTATTTTGGAGCTCTGGCACGTGCAGCAGAACCTATTTCTTAACACAGGATCCTTGGCTCCTGAAGAAGTATTTGAGGTTAAGCTGGAGAAAGGCAATCCGTGAAAATGAAGCTACAGGATCTCAACTGAAATCACTGTGGTCTAACTTGGGAACAGATTTAACTCTCAGTGACATCCCTCAGAATTTACTTCTGCACCTTACACGCAATCATCTACTTATAATTTCACTTAGGAGGGACAGTAATGATGGACCAATTTAAAGCCAGAGGAGGAGATGAATTCCTTTCACAACCTGCATCAAATCACTATGATGTACACTTTAAAACAACTCTTGTAATTCTACATGCCAGGTATGCCTCGATAAAGCTGACATTTTTTTTAAAAGGGGAAGGAAAGATGATTACTAACCAGCCTAAAGCAACTCAAACTCACCTCATCAATAAACAGCCGGACCTGATCCCCCACTTTCAGGCTGCCATAGATTGTTCCTACATGCAGGACGTACCCTCCTCGGACCTGAGCGTTCTTCACCGTAAACTCAGTTTTCTAAGAGGAGTCAAGGAGGAGACCAATACATAAATAAATCCAAATACGTATGTGTGTGTATATATATAAATGGACATAAATATGAATTCTCCCTTTATGTACTATACACACATACCATTAATACCATTATATATACACACATACATATATATATGGATCACTATATAAATATTTATCATTACAAACACACAACACTTTAAATATGTAATACATGTGTATATATACATAGAGACAGACACACACACACACTCTCCATTAAGGAGCATCTTAGAGAATTAAAGCCAGTGTAAGGAAGCTCAAGCCCGAGACTAGGTAACTCATCCAAGACCACAGAGACAGCAGTGGCTGAGCTACAGGCCACATCTTCTACAAGGATGTCTGCCCTCCAGAGAGCTATCTCTCCTTATTTACAAGGAAAGCCTGGAGGAACCAGGGATCAACCTAAGCAGCCTGGCTGCAAGGATCCTGCTACAAGGGGACCTAACGGTGATGAAAGCAACACAGTACAAGAAGCAGCTCCCTCGGCTTCAGAAACACTGACCACAGAACACGACCCAAAGATCGGTGGTGTCTGCGCCTCAGAGCTGGGAGCACCAAGAAGCCAGAGCAGCTGCCCGGCGCCCAGGCCCGGCCCTTTGCTGGGCCCCCGCTCCCCACTGATGAAGAAGAACTGTTGGCTCACGTCTTCGCTGCTGTCATCGACCTTCACCAGGTAGCCTTCGTCGTAGATCTGCCCTCCTTGCTCGGCATAGAAACAGGTCTTGTCCAGCACCACTCCACACTCCTGGCCCGTGGACACTTCCTCCACAAACATCTTGTCCCTGCGCAGAGCCATCACTGTAGCCACCGCACTCTCAAACACTGCATACAAGGGGAAAACACGGTTGATGACTTCATTCACACATTCTTAGCTGGCTTTTATCGGATTCTATTTCTCAAACTCTCCTTAGGTCCTAATTGTCCAATTTCATGTTGGAAGAAGCCTATTAGACTCCACAAAAGGGCTTAACATGCTGGTTTTCTACTGGAGAATATAATACTCAGTAGGGGTGACCAACTGTCCCGGTTTGCTTGGGACCAGGGGATTTCCCAAGGTGTGAGGAAAACACTGGGACAATTTCAGTGTCAACACTGGGACAATTCTGGAAAAATGGGACAGATGGTCACCCTAACTGTGAGCTACTGAACAGAAACCTGATGAATCTGATTAGTAGGTATTTAAGAGTAGTAATAAATTCCCTACTCCAAGGTCAATTCATAAGGAATGTATTCCTTTTGTGGGCTTCCTTACATAGATTTAGGTATCTCTGCTGGAGCAAAAAAAACCAAAAACATGTAGCACCAGTATATTTCTTTTGAGTTGTCTTAACTTTAGAATGCTACTATCCCGATGCAAAATTCAACAGCCAGAGTGAATTTTATAAATCAATGTCATTTTCCTTATTTCCTGCAAGATGTTGCAATTAGGGAAAACTGGGTATAAGTACAAGGAATCTCCTGGTAAATTCCTTTTACAACTTCCTGTGAATCTATAATTATTCCAAAATAAATAGAAAGTCAATCACTAAGGGTCTCTCTGAGTATAAAATTACACAGCATGACTACACAGCACTGCAGGCAAGGCTACCATGGATATCCTGGGTTCCTAATCTTGAGACTCATTGCCTGAAAACCACCCCAGATGAGCACACTAACATACCGTAGCTCCCACTGGAGTCCGAATGGTAATTATACTTTGGGGAATCATCTGTTGCCTCTAGACCCTTTTCCCGGAGCTCTTCAATAGCATAAATGTCCAGCATAATGAGGTCTTCCCCACCAGCTCCCTTGCCCTGTGATTTTAGCTGCCGGTAAGAGAAATAAGCATAAGTTACCTTAATATCAAAGAAAAAGAAATCTGAAGGACTTGAAATTGCTAAACTATGCCCAATGTAAAGCTCTAGAACAGAGTTTTTTGATCTCAGCACTACTGACATTTGGGGCCAGGTAACTCTTGTTCTGGGAGGCTGTCCCCTGAAGGAGGTTGAGCAGCATTCCTGGCCTCTATCCACCACAGGCCAGTAGCATCCATCCCCAGTTGTGAAAACCAAAAACCACCTTCATACGCTACTGCCAAATATCCCCTGGGGAAAGGGGGGCAAACCGACCCCACTTGAGACTCACTGGTCTTGGGAAAAACAGAATTTCAAAGACTTTAATGGAAGGAAACTCTTTCTTGCCTTGCAGCCAAGTCCTGCCTTGATTGAGGCTGAGTTTCTTGCTCACTCCCCAAATGCTTTACCTGAGCCAGCTTCCTCTCCTCTTCAAAGCCATCCATATCTACCACCAGGCCCTTCTCTTCAGCAATCAGTCCAGTAAGATCCACTGGAAACCCATAGGTGTCATAGAGGAGCCAAGCAGTGTCCCCTACACAGCACAAAGGAATCACATAAGAATGACAGGGATGGCCCCCCTTCCTTTCCATCCCAACCCCTTCCCAGGAGGGCACTGGCAGTGACAGGAGGGATTAAAGAGCCAGGCAAGTTAGTAATGGTTCTGTGTATTTGCCAGAAAATCCATCAAATCTTTTGCAGTCAACCTGGGGGAAGCACAAGAGGTCCCTGGAAAAGTTGTTTCTTAATCTGAACACAAGTGTGTTCAATTTGTGGAAATTCATCAGGCTTTCACCTTGCACATTATATTATACTTCCATAAAAAGTAAAAACATCTGGAATTAATTTTCCTGTCCGGTAAAAAATTAAAGTTGTAAAACACTATATACTACTCGTTCCCATTTTTTGTTTGCACACGCACACACACCCCTATATGCGTTTGTATGCAAATACAGAAAAGTCCTGAATAGTTATACAACAAACTCCAAAGAGTTGTGACTTCTGAGAAATGAGTTTGGGAAAGAGGATTTTCACTTTTTACTTCTGTACTGTTTGAATACTTTGCCACAATAATGTTACTTCTATAATCTTACTATAAACCCCATTTTACACCAAAAGTGGTCTAACCAAGCTATGCTCAGCCTTTGGAGACACAGGAGTCCACTGTCAGTTTGTGAGAAAGGGCTTGCCTCTTCCAGAAAGATGAACCAGCCTATTGAAGAAAGGAACAAACCGGTCCTTACCGGGAATGGTTTTGCTGTCTCCCAGGCTCTGAATTTTCCTGTCCAGGATGCGACGCCCTCTGCTGAGCGTCTTGAGAAATTGCACTTCTTCTTCATTAATGATGTCCTTCACCATATCTGGGTCCTTCTTTAGCTCAGGAAATGCATCTCCCTGGTAAACGGGAGACACAGATCTGAGCCCAATGAAGGCAGGGACTATACTATGACTCCTCTAAAAATTCTCATTAACAGTGTGATATCTCCCCCTCTACACCTTTTAAGGTATGTGCTTCAGTACAGAAGAGGTGAACAGAAAATAGACCTACCAGGGACTGCACAACAACATCTGCTAATGTAGCAAAGAAACCCCTGCTGGCGTTGAGTTTCTCATGGGAGTATCGAACAGCCCGGCGGAGAATCCGTCTCAACACATACCTATAAGAGGCAGAACCCAGTTTCCTGCTAGACAACATTCCCAGCCGAGCGTTTGGTAGTGGGTCCTTTGGAATTCTACCCAAGCAACATGATCAATTTTTTGTCTTTCTCTTTCAGATTCTTTCTTTTATCCTAAGCCTGCTTTTTCTTTTCTTTTCTTTTTTTTTTTTCATTCCCCCAAAGTCATTAACAGCATAAAACTCAGTAATATATCCACAAAGATGCATCAAGGATAACCTGGGGTAACCTTGGTTTATTTTCTAAGCTTTTTCTGCTGAACCAGAGATGAAGGCAAGAGGTACAGACCAGACGGCCAACTTGATGCCCACAATCCAATTCCGGGTCCTGGCTGTCAGTAATGAAGTTGCCTGGGGTTCATCAGTATCTCCCCTGCCCCTGCCAGTATCTTATCAGACAACCCTAAATACAATCCTTATCATCTTGTACTTGGCAGCAGAAATTTAATACAGTGAACTCTTCAAAGTGAGCTGAGACTCCCTTTATCCCTAAAAAATATAAAAGGATCTCTCCAACTACCTAGAAGACAAACAATAATGAAGTACGGTGTTAAGTTCCACAGAGAGCCATAAAACTCAACAGCGTCAGTCCTAACCCTGCCCCACGTGTAACACGCTTACCCCCGCCCCGTGTTGTCAGGTCGGCCACCATCAGCCAGGGCCACGGTGATGGTCCGAGCGTGGTCGGCCAGCACCCGGTAGGCCATGTCGATCCCATCAGCATCATCAGCACCAACCTTCCCAGTGTACGGCCGAGCACCTGTGCCCTACAGATAAAAACCAGGAGGCAGCTCGTCAGGAAGCAGCCCTTCTAGTGTTGCCTTCCCAGTGTATGGCCGAGCACCTGTGCCCTACAGATAAAAACCAGGAGGCAGCTCGTCAGGAAGCAGCCCTTCTAGTGTTGCCTCATCCTAGGAGGTTCAGAGAGGACTGACGGGGCATAAATCGAAAGGATGACCTCTTGCCAGATCCTATAACCCCAAAAAAGGTAACAGGAGCAAGAGTGAAGAGCCTCCAGCTAGGCCCCTGCACACAATAAAATACAGTGCCTTGTGCTTAGACCCCTGTGTTATTAACAGTGAAGTTGGTAGATGGTCACAGGTACCCTCACCCGGCAAAGCATATGATTGTTTTATCTTTGACAGTACTAAGGGTCCAGCCTGGAAACCTCCACAGAAGTCTGCAATAGGACCAGTACCTTCTGAATGGCTTCAAAGTAGGGGACAAAAAGGTCAGTGTCATAGTTGGACATTTTATTCTGCAGCACAGACACTAGTCGCTCCAGGCCCATCCCTGTGTCAATGCTTTTCTTGGGAAGAGGCTTCAGAATGCCATCGGTTTCCCTGCAAGATCCAGAGAAAGAAGAGGATGAAACACGGACTCAGGCTGCCACCTCTCCCTGCTGGGCAGAACTCACTTTGCAGTTTGCAGGCTGTGACTATTAGCCATTTGCCTCTGCCTGTTTTGGTGGGAGATGGGGAGTGAAGGGAGAATGCGAAGAAATACTCTGGGGTTCATTAAAGAGTGAGGCAAGCTTCAAGGAAATGAGCTTTAAAACAGCCGTTCAAATTACAGCAAAAATGACATTATAGGAATAGCCCTTAAGCAGGTAGTATGTGGAATAAAACTAGTTTATAAAAGAATAGGCCCAGCCCTGTCCCAGAGATCAGAGGGAAAACCTGAGAAATAAAATTGAACAAATGTCCACAAGATCCCATGATGCCTTTAGCACTGCTCCACTGGCCCCAAAGACAAGGATGAGAAGACAGCCATGCGCTGAGTTCCTCTCACTCTACGCAGCTTGAGGAAAGGTGCTGCTCTTAGCAGGAACAGATCAGGACCCCAAGACCACCTGTTATACTGGATGAACACGAGGTTCCAGATCTCCAGCACATTGGGGTCATCCTGGTTGACGAGGTGCGCCGCATCCCGACCACCAATCCGGTCATAGTGGATCTCACTGCAGGGACCACAAGGGCCCGTGTCACCCATCTCCCAGAAGTTATCCTTCATGTTGCCTGGGAGGATTTTGCTGTCATCCAGCCTGCAGAGAGCGGGAAGATAAGCCCATCTATAGCTAGTGACAGGATTCTGCACAGACTTGCATCCACCAAAAAAGGAGATCCTTATGCATTTCTAGAAAGAAGGCTCACTCTTTGGCAATTACTAGAGCTGAGTCTGCATTCAAATCCTGATAAAGAAGCAGAACGTGATTCTTTTCAAGAGTGACTACAACAGAATACAAAATGCACATGTGCTGTGATCATAAATAAATAAAAACATGCAAAGATATACATAAAGCCTAGACAGGAACACATAAAAATGAAAACGTTTATACTGAATATGACCAGAATTTACCTATCTGTCTGTCTGTCTGTCTATCTATCGGCTGCCCGGCTTGTGGGATCTTAGTTCCCTGATCAGGGATGGAACCCGTGTCCCATGCAGTGGAAGACAGCCAGGAATTCCCGACCAGAATTTAAACAAATTTCTTTGCACGTTTCTTTGCAAATGTTCCTTCATTTTTATAAATGAAAACAATTATATTATGACAGCATAAGTGTTGAAAAAAAGCAGCTGATCATTTAAAGTCACCTCTCTATGCCCCAATTTAGTCATCTGTCTTTTACCTTAAAATGATACTAAAAAGAATTGAAGGTTAAAACATTTCCAAAATATTGACTCTGCTGAGAGTTGCTAGGTAACAGAGCACTCAAAAAAGATTATGCTTGCTTGAAAACAAAGTACAGATATATACAAGCCAAGTAAAACAGGATTCAGAAAGTCAAGATTAGTATTTTAAGTTTCACATGTGTTACTACTCAAAACATCCAAGTACATTTAGACTATAGAGTCTAACCAAAGAGGGATTTCAGACCAAGTACAAGGGGAAGCTGGATTGAAATAATATACCCTGAGTAAAAGTAATTTTAAAAAAAATTAAAAATAAATAAGTAGCAGTGCTTAAATATATAAAAAGCTACACACTAAACGACAAGAGAGTTTAAGTAAAAAGAATAGGAAAATGAGACAAGGACATCATGGGCATTCTTGTTATCTACAGGGGAACATCACTCCACAATCAGATTCCTCTTGATACAGAGCTTCATAAATTCTATTATGTTCTAAGCCCAGAACACATATTGCTCATCTATCATGTTACCTTTTATGCTATGTGATTTTATATTAGAATTATATTACATTAAAAAAAAACAACCCACGGGGCCTCCCTGGTGGTGCAGTGGTTGAGAGTCCGCCTGCCGATGCAGGGGACACGGGTTCGTGCCCTGGTCCGGGAAGATCCCACATGCCACGGAGTGGCTGGGCCCCTGAGCCATGGCCGCTGAACCTGCGTGTCCAGAGCCTGTGCTCCTCAACGGGAGAGGCCACAACGGTGAGAGGCCCGCGTACCGCAAAACAAACAAACAAACAAAAAAACCACGAGACTCTTTACATTGGCTTTCAACGACAGAATGATCAAGTAAACCTACTAAGAAGCAAAGGATGCACCAAAGGATAATTACTCCCAGCCACCTCCACCTCCACATACACACCCCAAAATAGGAAATGGCAATGCACCCCAAGTCCTAAGACCCCACTCTGGCACTGAGTGTAGGAACCATTTTATTCCTCCGTACTCATACTCTCCACATGCGAGCTACATTCTTACCCCAAGTTGTGCCAGATCTGTTTGCACTCCAGGTCTGGTTCTAAGCCGGCTGCTTCATCCCCCCCAAAGTAAGTAACGTAGAGTCTTTCAACTGGAATGCCAAACTCTTGGGTGAGAAGTTCTAGAGCCATCTTACATGCCAATTCCTACAAAACGATCAAAAAGATGTAGAATATGACCAAACCAGAATCTATTTAATATAAGTAGGAGAGGTCCAATAGAGTATCTTCACCATAAACAGTCAAATTTATACAAGAAATCCACATGTAAACTGAAATCACAAAATTACAGGTACTGCTTCCAAGAAGTCTTAGAATTGATAAATGTCCTTCACTTCTGAATCTCCTAGATGATATTTTGTATCATGAAACCATCCAAGTTAGAACCCATTTCCCTCAGTAGAAATGACTGTTTTGCTCAAAATTCCTTTGATCTTTACTCAGAGATCTCCTCTTTGAACTTACCTTGAAGTAATCTCCAAAAGACCAGGAGCCCAACATCTCAAAGAAGGTGTGATGATAGACATCCTTGCCCACATCGTCCAGGTCATTGTGTTTGCCCCCAGCCCGGATGCATTTCTGGGTATTGGCAGCTCTGCTCAGCTTTGCCATAGGGTGAGATGGGTCAACAGTATTCAGAAAGATGGGTTTGAACTAAAAAAGAAAGGGAACATTTCAACTTTTAAAGAGCTGCAGATATATCAGGTGGTTACAGGCTGGCAGGAAGAGAACACACATAGACTATTCATTTCCGGATTTGATTAGCCTGCAATACAGACACTTATCAGAGGCAGGTGGCCCTGTGGGCTGCAGCAGAGGCAGCCTGTCTTGGAGCAGCTCCTCCCTGGTCCTAGTTCTCCAACGGTCTCCACCACTGCCAGTAACACCAACTGCACAAAGGAAAGCCCTGCCAGATCTGGCGTCACAGTCAAGGTTGATGCAGTGAAACCTGTGTTTCCTCTCAAGTCTCTGCAGTTAGGGCTTATACCATCTTTCTGGAAGAACATATTCTAAAACCAATGTGCTGGCTTGGTAGTAAAGGTGATAAGGAAGAAAAAATTTTGAGACCTGTTCAGGGAGTAAAATTAGCACCATTTGGTCACACTAAGTCACACTAGCTCCATAATCACACATGGCTGGTGTGTGATTAGATACAGAATTACCATCATTGCAGAAAGCACATTGCACAGTCCTGCGCTAGACCGTAAACTCCTTAAAAGCAGAAACTATCTTACTTAGCTATTATCTAGCACCTAGAAAAGTACCTGAAAAGAATAGATGCTCAATAAATACTAATTCAAAATGTAAAAACAAACAAAGCAAAACAAACAAAAAAAACACAAGGTATTTCTGATTAAGAGGCATACAGCACATAAGCAAATGACTGCCTGGGTTCAAATCCATGCTCCAGCATTTACCAGCTTTGTGAGCTTGGGCAGTTTACTTGAGCCTTCAGTGCCTCAGTAGGATGGCAGAGAATGAGGATTAAATGAGTTAATATACATAAGACACAGAGCAATGCCTGTCGTATAGGAGGTGCTACATGCAGGCTACTAGTTACTGTTATTCAGAGAATGTTTACAAACCTTGGACTCCATGGTCCTTCTGCCAAGTACATTCAGTTCATGTGGGAGAAGACAAAGCTTAGGTATGGCTGAGTAGAATAAAACTGTTCCAGTATTCCAGAAAACGCACCACCTTGAAAGAGTCCACCTAAAATTAGTGCCCTCAATTCCAGGTGTATGCATGGGACTCACACAACTGAAAACACTTTTATAATTTCATGGTTCATGTAATACAGGTGGAAAATGTTCCCAGTGCCTCTAGTTTTCCATGCCAGAGAAGAGACCTGAGAGAACAGAAAATGTCAACTTATCCCACAATGAGGGGCATCCTAAGGGCTGGTGGGTCCACCGGGCTAAGCAGTCACCCAGAGAACCTCCAAAGGAAAGTCCTGAGGGCCCCATCTAACCTGAATCCACTTCCAGCCAATTAAATAGTTTTCAATGTCACAGGTATAGTGAAAAACTCCTTTTAAACACCTTTATAAACTTGTGATGCTCTCATTACTTCACAAGAAAATGCTTGTCTCCAAAAATAAAACTTTTAAATATCTTTTATAGTTCAATTGCCCCAAACACAAATCCTACTAATAAAGTTTCGTCAGCAGTAGATCCGAATTGGCATTCGTGGCAGTAGCTTCAAGAAAGAAGTTTAAAAAAAGAAAAAAAGTCAATAAGACTGTGCATGGGACTTCCCTGGTGGCACAGTGGTTGAGAATCCGCCTGCCAATGCAGGGGACACAGGTTCGAGCCCTGGTGCAGGAAGATCCCACATGCTGCAGAGCAACTAAGTCCATGTGCCACAACTACTGAGCCTGCGCTCTAGAGCCCGTGAGCCACAACTATTGAAGCCCACGTGCCACAACTACTGAAGTCACACGCCTAGAGCCCGTGCTCCGCAACAAGAGAAGCCACCGCAATGAGAAGCCCGTGCTCGCCACAACTAGAGAAAGCCCGTGTGCAGCAACGAAGACCCAACGCAGCCAAAAATAAATACATTAATTAATTAATTAAAGAAAAAAATAAGACTGTGCATGGCCTAAAATGGGAATGAAAGCAAAGCCTTTAAAGAATCCTGAAGAGGGGCTTCCCTGGTGGCGCTGTGGTTAAGAATCCGCCTGCCAATGCAGGGGACACAGGTTCGAACCCTGGTCTGGGAAGATCCCACATGCCGCGGAGCAACTAAGCCTGTGAGCCACAACTACTGAGCCTGTGCGTCTGGAGCCTGTGCTCCGCAACAAGAGAGGCTGCGATAGTGAGAGGCCCGCGCACCGCGATGAAGAGTGGTCCCCGCTTGCCACAACTAGAGAAAGCCCTCGCACAGAAACGAAGACCCAACACAGCCAAAAATAAATAAATTAATTAAAAAATAATAAAATAAAAGCTCCTTTAAAAAAAAAGAATCCTGAAGAACTGACATTTTATAAAGAAAAAAACAAGGACAATGAAAAGATGAAGGACAACCACAACAGCTGAGTTAACAAGTCTCTTCAGGGCTCAGCAAGATTAACCCAGCCTCTGATTTTAATAAAGCACAGCTATTTCCATAGGAGAAAAAAAAAAAGGCAAAACTTTACAGACTAGATGTAGGCTGTATTTTTCTTGAGAGGCATACAAGTTTAATCCATGAGTATCGGGGTCTCTCATCATAATTAAAAATAATGATAGTTAATATTCAAGTACCTACTTCAAATACTGTGCTAAACATTTTAAATGCATTATTTTATTTACTCCTCACTACAACCTAAAGGCAGGCACTATCATTATTCCTCATTTCACAGACAAAGAAACAGAGGTTCAACGACATAAAGTAGATTCTGCAAGATCACACAGGAAGGACAGAACTGGGATTCTGACTGACTCCAGGACGGCTTTGCTGCCTCTGTGGACAAAAAAGCCAAGGGGAAGGGAAAACACCCTTACCTGGTTCATGCCTGCATTGGCAAAGAGCAAAGTGGGATCATCCAAAGGGATGGTGGCAGATGAGTGAACATAGGTGTGTTCATTTCTCTTGAAGAAATCTATAAAACGCTGCCGGATTTCACTTGCTGTTAGGGTTGAGTCCATCTCGAAAATAACCCTACGGAACTAACCAAAGGAAAAATGAAAGAAAATTAGGGGAATTGAAACTAAGATAAGTAAACATTACACAAGACTCCTAGCTTCTCAGGCCATGTCAAAGCAGGACACGGGTAAGCTGTTTGATCCTAAAACCTCTATGTTGTAATGTCCAAGGCTAAAATCATCATCGAAGCAAAACTTGCTGCAGTAGCAGACAGGAACCCCACATGCTCTTCCTTCCCGGGCCAACCTCAATCTGTTCAATACACCAACACATTAAGCGGACGAGGTGGTTTCTTCATGCATTCATTCACTGCAAAAATGTACGGAGCGTCTGCTGTTCCAAGCCCTAGGTCAGGAATTAAGAAATGGGAATAGGGCTTCCCTGGTGGCGCAGTGGGTGAGAGTCCGCCTGCCAATGCAGGAGACACTGGTTCGAGCCCTGGTCCGGGAGGATCCCCCATGCCGCGGAGCAGCTGAGCCCATGTGCTACAACTACTGAAGCCCGTGCGCCTAGAGCCCGTGCTCTGCAACAAGAGAAGCCACCGCAGTGAGAAGCCAGCACACTGCAACAAAGACACAGCACAGCCAAAAATAAATAAATTAATTAAAAAAGAAAAAAAAAGAAATGGGAATAAAACCTCACAGTTCAGTCTAGCAGAGGAGCCCCCTGGAGATGAGGGAGGCTCAGGAGACCCAGGTTCCAGTCCTAGCTCCAAGTCCTTAAGGGAATTACTTCACCAAAAAAAGGGGGCCATAATAGATGAACTCTAATGGCCCTTCCAGCTCTGTCTTAACCCACATGCCTAGAACATGCAAAGTTCCACTATCCCCCAAAGCCAGGGCCTCTAGGTTTGGCGTGACCATCTAGGGGAGGCAACAGTGGACCTGGGCATGGGCCCATCTGTACAAGGAACTGCCCTGGAAGTAGCAGGAATGTACCTGCCTCCACTTAGCTCCTCCAGAAACCAACTGCTAAACTGCTGCCTTCCCAGCTATTTGACTGCTAGGGAGTGAGGACATTGCAGCCACACTGAGGAAGTAGAGCTCAAGAGCCAGTGAAAGAGAGAGGGAATCAGAAGAGAGGGAAATTAGGAGTAAAACAGCTTTACAGTTTCAAAGCTCTTTCACATATACTACACGGCTTCTCTGACAGGCAGGTTAGAGAGAAGTGACAGGCCTTGGTAGAGGGTACTAATCACTGGCATGGAGCTGTAGTGCCATGTAGCACTGGGTGTCTAGAAAAATAGGAACCATCTCATTCACAACATTATCTAAAAGTCTCCAGAATTCTAGACCTAGCTCTAACCTTTAAAAAGTCACTTTGAGGACTTCCGTGGCGGCGCAGAGGTTAAGAATCCGCCTGCCAAAGCAGGGGACACGGGTTCGAGCCCTGGTCCGGGAGGATGCCACATGCTGCCGAGCAACTAAGCCCATGTACCACAACTGCTGAGCCTGCGCTCTAGAGCCCACGAGCCACAACTACTGAAGCCTGTGAGCCTAGAGCCCATGCTCTGCAGCGGGAGGGGCCACCGCGATGAGAGGTCCGCGCACCGCAACGGAGAGTAGCGCCCGCTCGCCTCAACTAGAGAGAGCTGGCACGCGGCAATGAAGACTCAACGCAGCCAAAAATAAAAATAAACAAATAAATAAATAAATTTATTTTTAAAAACAGTCACTTTGGGACTTCCCTGGTGGTCCAGTGGTTAAGACTCCGTGCTTCCAATGTGGGGGTCGTGGGTTCGATCCCTGGTTGGGGAACTAAGATCCCACATGCCTCACAGCATGGCCAAAATAAACAATTAAATAAAAAGGCACTTTGTCCTAAATTTGCTTCCTTTTTTGTAAAAAAGTAAGATCTACTCTGCCTACGCCACCTGGGGTGTAAGGCCAAAAGCCATCCTGTATCTGGAAGCAACCTGTAACCTGGAACAAATTGGATACTACTACTTTGCATCACTTAGCTCAAAGTTTTCTTCCTTCCTAGGAGAAAGATACAAAGAAAGATGTACACAAGGAACATGATGAGACTGTGACTCTTAGATTTATGTTTAATCACAATTTCAATTGATTTATTCACAACTCAATCAACTCATTACTCAAACAAAAAGCCCTTTGGGCAAAAAGATGGTGAAACACTGGCAGACAGAGCCAAGGAGCTGACTAAAATCCCCACAGCTGAGGATTTTCTGTTCACGCTAAGGAGTCAAGGCTACGGTTTCTATCTTCCTCGACCCTTCTCATCATGGCTCTCAATGAATATTAATCATGGGGGCAACAATGAACATATGGTGCTAATTCTGACTGAGCAGCGACATCACAGCTGTTTCAGAATGTTCATTGCTCCTCCTCTAAATGTGTTACCTGAGGAAAATAAGCAGTTCCATTCCAAAAGACACATGAATTTTCCATCTTTGTTTATTCATTCAATGTACTGAATACATACTGTATGCTGGGAACCAAGACGAAAGAGAGTCCATGCCCTTAATAGGGAGATAGTCACAGAAATAACTGCAGTATGATGTAAAAGGATCCAATATATTGCTGTTAGGCCCTATGGACGCTGGGACTATTAAAGGCTGTGTCACCTTCACCACTCATTCATTTATTCAATATAAATACACAGGAAGGCTATATTGGATACAGAGGTAGCACCAAGGAGGTCGGATTCCATTTCCCAGCAGGAACTGTAAAGGTCTTAAGTACATTAAATCTCACTGGCCTTTGGGTTTAAGGCTCCAGCCACTGGACCTTTCAACATGCTCTTCACTTGCCAGGTAAGCTGACTACCCTATTCTTTTTGCCTTTTCCTAGTTTATTTCTCATTGTTGGCATCTCAATTTCAAAGAGACTTATTTTAGGGAGCCTTCTCCTTCTTAATCAGATTCTTCCTATTTTAGTCTCATAGCCCCAGGTGTCTCCCGTCATAATTTGCACATGCATTTGACAGCTGGAGGTCCATCTCCCCAACAGGTTGTAAGTTCCAGCCCAGTGAGAATCATGACTGGTGGTTTTTGCTCACCATTACGGGTATGTCCTCAGCATCCAGCACAGTGGTTGCTAAGTATTTCATGGTATAATTAATAACCCTTTAGTAGCGAACTGCGAATGAACTTAAAGCACACTGGAAACGCAGACCCTGAAAAAGTAATAGCTAAACGTGATGGAGCACGGAAATTGCTTCTAGGTAGGCTCGGACTACTATCAGTTATTAACTAATTTTAAGAATTTAGGGAACGGCTCACAGCCTGATTCCACCCGTCTTAACCACTCTACCCGCCCGCAACCCCGCCCGCCCCTAGGGGATTTAACCAGGGAAGATAAAACCTCAGCTTTGGGCGGATGGTCAGCGACAACAGTGATCCTTCCAAGGTCTCGGTCCTCAGCAAGGCCACCCGAGGCCACTCCACCCCCAGCGCTCCATGGGTCTGACAAAAGGCCACTCTCCAGCTGCCGTGTCGCCAAGCGGCTGCCTCAACCCCGGCTGCAGCCCGCGCCCCATTCCAGAGGACTCACAAGGCCTGGCCCAGGGTCCAAACGCCAAGCACAGCCGCTATCGCGGCGCCGTAGAACTCTCTCAAAGGTCAATCTGCTTCTCCTGAGGGTCGCAGTTCCTAACTCCTCCCTCAAAGCCCAGCGCCCGGAGCCACGGTTACCTGTTCCCGCAGACACGCAGAGGTACCAGCGCCAAACCACTGCCCTTGGCAGCACGCACCGCCCCGTCCAACCAGAGCGAGCGGATGGAAAGTGCCCCACCGCGCCTTACCTTTCCGAGAAATTATTGGTTATCCGACATGCCAGTCAACTGGAGCACGAATCAGCTTATTAGTTGGTTTCTGGGAAGGCGGCTCTAAATCGGCTGATGCAATGGCAGGGAAAGAAGGGACTGGGGCACGTCACGTGGCAAATAAGGATGTGGACTTCTGGGGACCGACATTTTAGTATCCATACTCTAAATCCTAGTCGTTGACATGATTAATAAGGGGGAAATGGTGACGTGTGTTTGGTAGAGGTCACAGCTCTTAGTATATAGTTATGTTCGTTTTAGTTGCAGAATGGTATGCAGACCTCAGATTCTGATACGTTGTGCTCATGGATACACTTGTCCTTTAGCCCTTGTTGGATTTGGTGTGGAAAAAATAACATACTCTATGAGAGACAATTAAATTGGCATTTGGTCCTCGATTTGCCTTTGAAAAGTAATAGTTAATGTTTATATGTGAGGCATTATTAAACATTTCCTACATGATTTCGTTTAGTTTTTAAACTGTGTATGAGGCAGGCCAACTGGCATACCTTTTACAGATGAGGTAACTGCCTTGCCTAAGTACACACTGAAAAGTAAGTTAAAGAACCAAGATTCAAACCCGTTTCTGTTCAACTCCAAAGCCCATGACCTAAACCTCTCCACTATTAACCTACATCATCTTGTATATCTAAATACAAGGGTATAAAATTGTGCTACTGGTCATAACTGGGTTAAAGATATGGTTACGGAACACAAGTTCATATGCCCGATGTACAGTGAGGCCAAACAACCCAAAAAGTGGGAATTTGGAGCAGAGAAAGGTTTATTGCAGGGATAAGCAAGGAGAACGGGTGGCTGGTACTCAAAAACCCCAAACTCCCTGATGATTTGGGTGGGGGAGGGTTATGGTAAAATTTAGGGTGAGAGCTGCAGGGTGTGTGACTTTCTTCTGATTGGTTGGTGGTAAGGTAACAGGGTGGTGCTCCAGGAATCTTGCGCTCAGCCTGAAGTTACCATCCTCCACCTGAGTGGGGGGCCTTAGTTCCTGCAGAAGAACTTAAAAGATATTATATGTATATTCCTTGAGGAGGAACCAGGACCCTACCCCAAGGCTGCACTATTGTTTCTTGACTGCTCTTCCCTTGTTTCTGCATTCCCTCTCTTCCCTGATTAGCAACTGTCTGAATCTGCCCTTTGGAACTCTGGTAAGGTCAGGGAGGCTGAATAAAACCTATTTCCTAGAAAGGCTTTTGTGCTCAGGACGGCCCCACAGGGTCCTGCTTGGTTTCAATACTTCAGAAAAATTTTACTCTTTTCATGTAAAAGAGCATGCTACACAAATAGAAGGTCAAGCTCAAAAGCTAGCAAGAACTCACTTAATTTCCCAGTTCACAGCAAAGCATTAATAATCATCATCACACCTAATGTTTGTTGAGCACTTAGTATGCAGCAGACACTGATCCTCACAACCACCTTACAAGTTACTTTTATTACCTGCTATTAACAGCTGAGGAAACTTAGGCACCCAGAGGTTAAGACAGCTAAGGTCAAAACCAAGAGAGACAACTGTTCTGATCCAAAATGGCCCAAAATAGATCTTCCCTGGTGGCGCAGTGGTTAAGAATCCGCCTGCCAACGCAGGGGACATGGGTTCGAGTCCTGGTCTGGGAAGATCCCACATGCCGCGGAGCAACTAAGCCCATGCGCCACAACTACTGAGCCTGTGCTCTAGAGCCCGTGAGCCACAACTACTGACCCCGTGTGCCACAACTACTGAAGCCCACGCGCCTAGCGCCCGTGCTTCGCAACAAGAGAAGCCACCGCAATGAGACGCCTATGCACGACAATGAAGAGTACCCCTCGATCTCTGCAACTAGAGAAAGCCACGCAGCAACAAAGACCCAATGCAACCAAAAATAAATTAATTAAAAGAAAAAAAGATATTTAACAAAATGGCCCCAAATAGCATATTTAGTCACAACAACCTGAGAAATGGGTCAGACTTTTGTACCCGCACATTTAAAATGGAGAGCCAAAATTGTACAAACTGTACTTTCAAAATAAAGTAATATTGGTTGTAGCCTTAATAACTTAGCTATGTCGCCATAGTTGTTGCTGTTAATATAGCACTTTCACTAACAAAAGAATTGAAGGTAGATTAAAAAATGTTTTTTATTCCCCAGTGATTGGTTCAGTACACATGAAGAGAAACTGTTGAAGCCCAAAAGTCACATTCTTCTAAAAATGAATTTTCTACATGAATTATTCAGATAATTACCCAGTTCTCTATGATACTGTTACCGAGTCCAAGCTCCCTCTGCTTGCCACACAACAGGCCAGTAAATCAGAGACAAAGTGTTGAGGTAAGGAATACAAGTTTATCCAGGAAGCCAGAAGACCGGGAAGATGGCAGACTAAAGTCTCAAAATAACCACTTATTGGGGTGTGGATGCCAGTTTCTTTTATAGTAGAGAGGGGGAGGAGATGAAGAAGTAAAGTAAAAAGACCGGAAAATTTGCAAATATTCTCTGTAATGGCCAACCTCAGGGCTGTGTTAATTTCTTATTTCTTGCAGCCATCCACAGGTGGACAGGGTCGGGATATTTCCCTGAACAAAGGCGCTTTGGTTTAACATTCAGGGGCAGGGTTCCCTGAGGCAGGCCACTATGTATAGACGGTATCCTTTTAGTGAACAAAGCAGCGGAAAGCAAAGGTTAAAGTAAAAGAAACAGATCCAACATGTAGTCAGATTTGGCTCTTCCCTGTTACAATATTTTTCCCTGGCAGATAGTGTCAACTATATAATAGCAGGAAAACTATCTTAATGCAACATGCAAATTGTCTATTTTAGGAAACTACTAACTTATTCTGGGCTAATTGCTTAGGACTGTAGGTAACAGTGAGTGCTATACACATGGCTTGCTCTGCAGTAGAATACTGGTTGAAACTTACCTGGGGGCATGAGGAAGATAGCAGGGGCTCAAGATAGTACAGCTAAAATACTTAGTTTTGGAAGGATGTAGTCTAATTCTTCCATGGCACCTAAGCTACTTTTATCATCTATAAAATGAACTTTGAATGTTCATCTATTTGCTATTAGGTCAAATGGGGGCGACTGAAGAGTTTTCAGACCATGAAGTACCATAGGAGTCACCTAGTGATTTCGGATGCATGCAGCAGTAAGTAGTAGCTTGCAGCAATTAACAGCGAGTGGTAGCTGGAAGCAAGATCTTAGTTCCCGGACCGGGACTCCTAACCACTAGACCACAGGGGCCAGCGGCTAGGGCTTGGATCCCTAGTTCTTGCCTGCCTTGTCAAGAATGAATTCAGGCGAGGAGGCAGAAGGTAAAGAGAAAAGGAAAAAGTTTATTGGAAAAGCAAAGTACATGCAGAAAGACACATGGGCGAACTCAGAGAAAGAGCTGCACCTTTGGGAAATTCTTAAATTCTTTATAAAGGGGCAGTTTTCCGGGTCTTTGTCTTCCTTCCGGCCAATCATCTTGTTTTGTTCTCCCCTGGCTAATTTGTCTCAGGACCCTCCCCTTAGGTGCGGATGCACCTCTCAGTCAAGATGGATCCCGACAGCTGTCTGGGAGAAGCAAGTCACCATGGCCTGGAGTTGTCCCCTGACTTTTGACCCCCAAGGAGCCTTTCTGCCCATGTATAGTGTCTCCCTGCCCCTTCCAAGGGGAAGCGGAGATCCCTTGGTCCTTTACTGAAACAAGGTTTTGCCCCTCTTTGCTCTTGCCATGACTGTTATCTTAAGGCATCCACAAGAGACAAAGCTTGGCTATTCACCCTGTCCCTGTCATTGCTTCTATTTCAGAGCGAGCAGGAGACTGATTGTAAATGCCTAACCTGCAGCCCACCTATCTCCTGTCTCAGGAAATGCAAACAGGAGGCTAGTTGTAAGTATCCAGCCTGACCCACTTTTTTCTGTCTCATGAAACGTAAACGGGAGGCCAGTTGTAAATGTCTAACCTGGGGCCCATCTATCTACTGCCTCACTAGGATCTTAAAATGCAGATCCCAATTTAGTAGGTCTGGAGCGAAGCCTGAGATTCTGAATTTCTAATAAGCTCCCACGTGTTATCTGTGCTATTACTGGGGGATCACACTTGGAGTAGCAGTGGACTAAACTAGAGAATGAGCTTCTTCACCTATTTGTTCAGAGGCAAAGATTAAAAAGTTTGATCTGGGGTTCCCTGGTGGCGCAGTGGTTGAGAGTCCGCCTGCCGATGCAGGGGACACGGGTTCGTGCCCCGGTCCGGGAAGATCCCACATGCCGCGGAGCGGCTAGGCCCGTGAGCCATGGCCGCTGAGCCTGCGCGTCCGGAGCCTGCGCGTCCAGAGCCTGCGCTCCGCAACGGGAGAGGCCACAACAGTGAGAGGCCCAAGTACCACAAAAAAAAAAAAAAAAAAAAGTTTGATCTACAGGGACTTCCTTGGCAGAACAGTGGTTAAGACTGCACTTCCACTGAAGGGAGAACGGGTTCAGGGAACTAAGATCCCATATGTTGCAGAGCCTGGCCAAAAAAAAAGAAAAAAAAAGATTAAAAATAAATTTAAAATAGGAACTTGCCTGGTGATCCAATGGTTAAGTCTCCGCGCTTCCAGTGCAGGGGGGTAGGGGTTCGATCCCTGGTCGAACTGGGATCCCACTTGCAGTGCAGCCAAAAAATAAAATTAAAATAAATAAAATTAAATTAAATATTCATTAAAATATAAATTAAAAATAAAAATGTTTGATCTGGGGGTCAGGGAGGGGGGATGTGCATTCCTCATCTATTTATTCACCCAGTGAGTGTCTATTATGCTAGACCCTAGAGATCAAGATTAAGGAGAGCACTGCTCTGTCCTTACGGAGTTTCCAACCTAAGGCGGGAGCCTGACATTCAGCAAAAAACAACTCGGTTTAAAAAACTCAAGGCTGGGGGAGGGGGGAAAAAAAAGCTCAATACCCAAAGGCTACCCCTTTTGAAACTTAGACCTAGCCTTTTGCACCCAGGTACTTTGGTGCGCATGCGCCAGGCTTGCCGTTCCCCTTCTCTGATTGGCTGGCGGGACTGGCTTCTAGGCCTCAGCCAATGAGGCTCGGGCTGTGAGCGGCCGTTGGCGGTGGTAACCGCAATGCTGAGGGGCGATGGCTGGGGCTGCTAGCCCGTTCCGAGGTCGCGCCGTAGGGCGCTTTCCGCTCGCCCTGCCTGTGGGCGACGTGAGTATCTCTGAGGGTAGAAACAAGACCTTTTTCTACATGTTCAGGGTTCTTCCCCGCCCCCACCCCGGGCTGGGACGGGAGGGAGGGACAGGAATAATAATAACAGCGTTTATTTAATCAAGCCTTCGCCAAGGGCCAGGCCCTGGGCCGATGGCCCTTAACCTTGTGATGTCGTTGAATCCTCGAACCGTGAGATGAGTGCTTACCAGGATTTCAGAGGAGACGGGCTGCCTAAGGTCACGTGGGAGTAAATGCAGGAGGCTGAATTCAAATCCAGGTGCTCTTATACTTGATTCCTCTCTCCACGCCCCACTTTGGGAACCAGTTTCCTTCTTACCAGGAGTCTCACATTGTGCAGGTGTTGGGGGTGGACACAGAAAAGTCTAGAATCCTGGGGCTTATTTTTAAGTTTTTTTTTCTTTTTAAATAGGAAAAGCTATACATACTAAAAGCATTTATGGGAAAGATAAGCACTAAAATTCAGGAGAGCTTCTGTCTCTTGGGATGGCAATGCAGGGGCTTCATTTGAATCTTAATTGTTTTATTTCTTAAGCCGTGAGGTGGGAATCTAGGTGTCTGTTATAGTATTCCCTTTCCTGTTTGTCTGAAATACAATTTTAAAAGGAAAACACGCACATGGAAAAATTTTCAAAGGATTAGCTGTACACAATGAAAAGGAAGTCTCCCACCCCAGACTTCTAGAGCCCCTCACTAGAAGCAGCCACCGATACCAGTTTTGTGGGTATCTTATACATTTTCTGTAGTATGTACAAGCATATATGTGAGTTTGTTTTGTTTGCACAAGTGGATCCTATTGTATACAGTTCTGTACTTTTAATGGCTTATTTTTAACCTCATTAAACATAAAAGTTCCTTAACGTCTTTTAGCCCTGTGATCAATATAATTTGGCAAGACATTCCCAGGGTTGCTTCTCACATGAGGAGATGTAGGTCATGGCCTGCCATAATGCATATTTACCTTTTTCTTCTTGCACATCCTCACCTGTAGGGTCCAAAAAAATCTCCCCCAAATTAACCCTGTAAAGAGTGCGGGAGAAAAAGAATCATGGCAAGAAGAGGATTGCAGGAACTGCTTTACCCTTTCCCAAACAATTTTAACTTATAGCCTACAAGTAAAATTTCCCATAGACCCCACTGTTAACTTGAAATTAATTTGTTGTAGTGGATTACTGGCAAAGTGAAAGAAGTGGGGATTCATTTCTCACTCAGGTTGCAGGGAAGTGCCCAGCTTCTTTCTAGTGAAGTAGCAAGGAGAGAGAAGCTTGTTTGATCCCAGTTAAGGGAAAGTGTCACACTTAGTCCTTATTTTACCTCTTCTAAAAGCCATGTATACACACACACACACACACACACACACACACATATTTTTAATTCTCCCAGTCACAGAACCCTTACATAAGAGAGCTGGGATTCTAGCCAGGCAAGGCTAACTCTAAATATTACACCAGAGTGGGGCGATCCCTCGAGTGAACTCATTTGCTCATAAGCTGCTCTGCACGGCCCTTTTCATGGACCTCCTATCAACTTCATCCCTGGTTCTTGTCATCATCCCAGAAACTGTGTTTGGTTCCACAAACCTGCTTTTTGTCTGATTTTCTACCTGGAACACATTTCCCTAGCACCCACTCTGAGTATTTTTCAAGGTCAAATTCCTGTAAGTGATGTTGGCACATAGTCTGTGGGACAAATTTTTAACCAAACGGTGTTTGAGAGGGCTGATTCCCAACACCCTATCCAACACCTGGACATTTAAAATTACCAACCTGAAAAGCGAAGTTAAAAATCTCTTTCAAATTCATCTTGCTCACTATCCGTAACGGTTTTGTGTATTGGTATATTCAATCTATATGAGCATCTTCTATGCTACCGTGCTGAGAGAGAATGTGGCATCTCTCCCAGCACGGTGGCGAGCAAAACATGGTTTTGCTCTTTGGTTGGACAGCCGGTTGACCTTAGGCACTTTAAGATACTACCTTAGTCTGTGGTTCTGGACGTTCGATAAGAAACCAAGAGCAATGAAGAAGTGGGGGCCTGAAGGCGACAAAAGCGCCAGTCCAAAGCGGGTGAGGGGCGGTCGGTCCGGCGCGGATTCTGACGTCACTGCGGCGCGCCGCTTCCGATCCCCAGCGCCTGAGCGAAAGAATTCCCCCCTCTTTGGGGCGGGAGTCTATCCAGATCGCGGGTCGCGCCGCGCCAGCCGGCTAGTTTGCCGGCACCTGCGTCCCAGACGTGCCTGCGACCATGGCCACCGACTCGTGGGCCCTGGCGGTGGACGAGCAGGAAGCGGCAGCCGAGTCGGTGAGTTGGCTTCAGCCGTAAAAGGGTCAGGGGGACGATTTGGCCGGGATCAGATGCCTGGGAAAAGACACTCCCTAGGTTGGTCTGGGCCGGGATGGGGTGCGCGTAGGGATGGAGCCTGGACCCTGAGCTGGCTTTGTTTACCCACCCGCCAGCCCCCGACAGATTACGTAAGCGCAGGTGAGCGCTCCCATAGCTAAAGAGCCCAGGCGCCCGCCTGTCTTCCTGGAGTCAGGACCCTGAATTGTAATAATCACCCATGTAGGTGTCATTTTCCACCTTCCGATTCTGAGCTGCTTGGGCTCAGGAACCATGGCTTATTCATATTTGTGTGCTTCCTCAGCTTGCTCAGTGATGATGAATGATTGACTCTGTAGGCTTGGCAGTCAGTAAATCCTCTCCTGATCCGCTTAACTTTGTTCTGGGCCTGACACACAGTAAGCAAGATATGGGTTAAACGTTACTATGTGGAATTCATTTTTCCCGCCTAAACACTCGAGTTCTCATAGTGCTTTGAACCCGCTTTGTTGGTACTTATTTCTGTTAATTTCTCGAGAACAAGGACTTGGTCTTATTTTTTATAACTGATAAAAATGTTTCATATGCACATAGATAAAGAGTCAAATAGTTTCATAAAGTGGTTCCCACCAGTTTCTTCCTCCCTAAAGAAAACTGTTATTTCTCTTGACCTTGATTTACGATACTGACCTCCTTGTTCCCTGAATAACATGCTTGCTTTGCTACTTGTTGAATTTTCCGGTTTAGGTGTTTATTGATTTTGACACTTTACTCCATCCTCCTTTCCCCACCACAAAAGCACACCTTCCCATTCCCCATCTTTCCATTATATTGTGATTTTAGTTAGATCAGTATTCTGTGCTTATATTATTAGTAACTCAGGAATACCTTTATTTCCTATACAACTTTTCCCTTGGAATTTGTAACTGCCGTTTTTTTTGTTTATCGCCAATTCAACCCCAGCCTCTTTGCTAATTGTCTAAGTTTATCTCAGGATGTTCCCACACATCAAGTGATCAGTCAATTCCATTTCTGAGTTCCCCTGCGATGCAGGGGATATGGGTTCGTGCCCCGGTCCGGGAAGATCCCACATGCCGCGGAGCGGCTGGGCCCGTGAGCCATGGCCGCTGAGCCTGCGCGTTCGGAGCGTGTGCTCCGCAACAGGAGAGGTCACAACAGTGAGAGGCCCGCGTACCGCAAAAAACAAACAAACAAAATAACTGTACTAGTTGCCCCAGTTCATTTCGGGGGCTGGAGGGGAACAGGGCAAATTTCCCTTTGCCCTCAATCTGGGGACTTCCTCTTCTTCTCTTGTATTGCATCCCTTCCTTTCTGTATCCCCTCTCTTCATCTTTCACGATTTGGTGGAGCCATTTATCGGCTTTCTGAAGGTGTATGGGAAGTAAATTTTTTAAGATACTGCCTTTCCGAAATTAGCTTATTTTGCCCTATCATTTGAACAATAGTATTGCTGGGTGTAGAACTATTAGTTGGAAATTATTTTTCTGCCAAATTTTAAAGACATTGTTGTATTGCCTTCTAGATTTCTGTATTTGTTGTTGAGATGTCTGAGACCATTCTGATTCCCGATGTGACCTCTTTTTCCCTTTCTAAGTTTGAAGACTCTTCTGTTTGTCTCCAGTATTCAGAAAATTCATGATGATGTTTCTTGATATGGGTCTATTTTCATTCATTTTACTAGGCACTGGGTGGGAACTTCAATCTGGAAAACTCTTGTCCTTGTGTTATGGGAAATTTTCTTGAAAAATTTCATTGTTGATTTCTTCCCCTTGGTTTTTCTTCATTTCCTCTTTCCAGACTCTTATCAGTTGAATGTTGGATCTCTTGGACTGCCTTTTAATTTTTTTAAGTCAAGTTTGTTGTGATATAGTTTATATAAAGTAAAATTCACCCTTGTTAGTGCTACAGTTCTGTGAATTTTGACAGAGACATACAGTTGTGTAGCTACCATCACAATCAATATATAGAACGTTTCTACAACTCCAAAAAGTTCCCTCAAACTTTTTGCATTCACTTCCTTCTCCCCACCCATCTCTGGCAGCTGCTGATTTGTTTGTGTCATTTTAGTTCCACCTTTTCCAAAATGTGGTATAAATGGAATTATATAATATGTAGCCTTTTGAAAAATCTGGCTTTCACTTAACATAATGCGTTTGGGATTCAACCGTGTTGTTGCGTGGATCCGTAGTTTGTTCTTTTTTATTGCTGGGTAGTATGCCATGCATGGGTGTACCACAGCTTGCTTAGTCTTCTGTTGATGAACATTTGTGTATTTTCTAGTTTTTGGCATTTATGAATAAAGCTATTATATACATTAGGATACAGGTTTTTGTATGGACTTATGTTTGCATTTTTCTTGGGTAAATACCTAATAGTGAGATTTGCTGGGTTATATGTTAAGTGTACGTTTAACTTTATAAGTTACAAACCAAACTGTTTTCCAAAGTGGCTGTACCATTTTGTAATACCACCAGCAATGGCTAAGAGGTCTAGTTGCTCCACATCCTCACCAGCACAGCATGGCCAGTTTTTTCCCTCCATTCTAATAGGTGTATAGTATGTCACTGAGGTTTTGTTTTTGTTTTTTTGGTGTTTTTTTTTGTGGTACGCGGGTCTCTCACTGTTGTGGCCTCTCCCGTTGCGGAGCACAGGCTCCAGACGCACAGGCCCAGCGGCCATGGCTCAGGGGCCCAGCCGCTCTGCGGCACGTGGGATCTTCCCGGACCGGGGCACGAAGCCGTGTCCCCTGCATCGGCAGGCAGACTCTCAACCACTGAGCCACCAGGGGAGCCCGTCACTGAGGTTTTAATTTACATTTCCCTAATGACTAATGATGTTGAGAGTCTTTTCATGTGCTTATTTGCCACCTGTATAACTTATTTGAAGTGGCTTTTCAAATCTTTTGCCCAGTTAAAAATTTTGATTGTTTTCTTATTATTGAGTTAGGAGAATTCTTTATGTATTCTGGATACAAGTCCTTTATCAAATATGTCATTTGCATAAATATTCTCCCTGGTTGGAGCTTGCCTTTTAATTTTCTTAACAGTACTTTTTTGAAGAGGAGACATTTTCAATTTTGGCTAATTCTAATTTGTCAACTTTTTCATGATTAGTCCTTTTTGTGTTCTCTCTAAGAAATATACCTTACCCAAGGCCTCAAAGCTTTTCACCTGTATTTTCATCTAGAAGATTTATGGCTTTAAATGTCACATTTATGTCTGTGATCCATTTTGAGTTAATTTTTTTATGTAATAGGAAGATTAGATCAACATTACCACAGTCAATTTTAAAACATTTTCATCACCTCAGAGAGAAACCTGTACCTGTCAGCAGTCGCCCCTATTTCTCTTCAACCTCCCAGCCCAGCCCCTTGTAACCACTAATCTATTTTCTGTCCCCTTAGATATGCCTATTCAGGACATTCCCTATAAATGGAATCATATAACATGTGCTCTTTGGTGGCTGGCTTCTTTCACTTAGCATGTTTTCATGGTTCATCCATGTGGTGACACGTTATCAGTACTTCATTCACTTTTATTGCCAAATGATATTCTATTGTATAGATACCACATTTTATTTATCTATTCATTGATGTCCATTGATGGGCATTTGAATTGTTTCTGCTTTTTGACTATTATGAATAATGTTGCTGTGATCATTCATATGTACTTGATCATGTACAAGTTTTTGTGTGGACATTTTCAGTTCTCTTGGGTATCTATCTAAAAGTGGTATCACTGGATTATATAGTAACTCTGTGTTTAACTTTTGAGGAACTGCCATACTGTTTTCCAAAGTGACTGCATCATTGTATCATCTTTAAGTTTATTATTATTTTTTTGAGATTAGTATCATCTATGAGAGGCACTGTTGTGTAAAAGTTAAGACCTAAGACCTTGTAGCCAGACAGACTTGGATTTGTATTCTGGGCCCAACACTTATAACCTTGGGCAAATTGCTTAACTTCTCTGTTCCTCAATTTCCACATCTATTAAATGGGGATAATCATAGTACCTACCTCACTGATTTATGGACATGCCTGAAATAAGTGCTATATAAGTGATTGTTATTATTATAGTTATTGTTATCTGTAATTCATTTTCTTTGCAGGAATCTTGAATTACTTATCCATATTGTACAGATTAGTTGAACCTGGATAAGTTTTGTGAATTTACTTAATCATGCACAGGTAAATTATAATAGATCCCAATATTCTAAAACTGAACAAATGAGTAAAGACAGCTCTTTCCTTCTGCCTTGTGGAACTCCCACTGAGGATCTCCACAGGAATTGTGTGATGTAGGTGACTCTGACATGTGCAGTGCAAGGTTACTGTGTTTTAAATATTCATCAAGCTCCATTTCTTATTCATTTTAGAAAAGAAAATATTAAATCCTATTTATGTTTATTTCCTCATTCCCCTGTGGTTCCTCTTTGTTCCTCTTGTTCCTTAGGAAATTTCAATTTAGAGAAGGGCAAAGGGAGTAGGAAACTCTAATGAGTAAGACTCTTAAGTCTCCTACTTCACCATTGTGCCTAAGGCATTCCTTATTCAGTATAACTGAATAACCATTTAATCTTCCTTCTTCTGTCTCAAGAATCCTTTCTCAAGTAGCTTTTGAATAAAATGCAGTGTGTAACTGTATAGATTCCAATTATTTTAACACATCTTAAAAGCTAAAATATTAACTAAAGGCCTTGAAAAAATGTAGATATTATAAGGTGGATGTTTTGGCTTTTTTGCCTTTTGGTTAATTTTTTGGATTGCAAAATAGTTTTGAATGAAGTTGCAAGAGAAATTGGTTTCTCCTTTTTGGTCCAAGTAAATGGAGCAAAGGAAGGAATCGGAACTAACTGGACTTTCAACGTAAGTTTCAGCGTTCAGTTCACTGACACTGCAGTAGGTGATGTGAACTTCACTGTCCTGGTGCTTTTGCTGTTTAGGCTTTGAGATCCTTACAGCAAAGTGAGGGCTGAGTATGTTTTCAGAATCTGCTGGAACCTCTCCAGAATTCTGATACATTGTAATCAAAACAACATTTCTTGGTTTCATTTACATTGTTGCTATCAACTTTTTCTGTACATTGCATTTTATTTTAACTGTTTATTTACTCTGTTAGCTTCAATTTTAACAATATACCAACAAAAGAATAGGTTGTCCTTTTATCACTGATTATTACAGTAAAGGATATTTCTAACTCACTTATACCTCAACCCTGTCATTTATTTTAGGTAGCAGTTATCACCCTAGGAGTGAGTACTATTAACCCTGCTCTTGTAAATATTGCCAGTAAGTCAGTCTGTCTGTCTCTGTTTTTAACAGCCTTGAATATTAGGCTTAAACCATGTTCATTGGCAGGATGTGGAAGAGGAGTGCTTTAGTGAAGACTAGAATATATTGAACGCCTACTATATATCATAACATGGTGCAGGTTGCCTCATTCATTATCTGTTAGTGTGCTCTCTGTCCTTCAGAATTAATGAAGGATTTTTACTGCTTCATAGTGATTTCCTTTTTTTTTTTTTTTTGCCAATTCCCTGTCTTGCCAGTCTCTCCAGTGTGTTCCCCCGCCCCCTGCTTCCTCCTCCATCCACCCCAACAGCGAGGTAGACAGACACCAGAAACTCCCTTTTCAGTTTCCATCAATAGAAGTGAGGTTCCTCCATTCCCAGCTAACTATACATTAAAACAGTTTTTTCATTCCTCCCTCCACTTTCCCCCTTCTTGGACTTAGAGGAAGAGCAGAAATGAACCTCAAGACATAGAAAACCTGTGCAAGTGGTGCTTTAAGCAATAGCCATTTGATTGTGGTGGTGATTTTCATTCTTTTTCCCTTCTCTACATGATGTCTTAAGCCCCACTTAATATTTTATGATTAGAGCACCTGCTTTGGCTAGATCCAAAGGTCAACTAAAAATAAAAATATCCCCTGTCTTTAAGTTCTGTTCTTTTCTTTCTTTTTTTTTTTTTTGGCTTTATTGAGGTATAATTGACAAATTTTCATACTAATAGGGGAGATAAGTCCTTCCAGGATATCCCTAACTTACAGTGTTTGATCAAAGTCCTAATAAATCTTTCTTTCATATGTCTTTACTTTATCCCTTCCTTTCTATTCCCACTTCATCCTGCTGGGTATTTTGATTACATAGTGCCATGATGCTCTAGGCTGTTCCCAATTTTAAATACCAGACATCTAGCACAAGGCAACCCGAATGTGAGGATGCATACTGGCGTGCTGTGGCCCTGTTACTCCAACATAGCCTGCAGCGTGACTGATTTCCACCCACAGATGCTTTTCATTGCAGTCTTCCCGCCTCAGTGTTCTCTGAAGAATGACTGCATTTTCCAGTATGTCTCTAAATTTCCTCTTGTTTGAAAAATGAGAGTGACAACTTAAATGGTATTCTGTTGAGAGATTGAGAGAATCCGTGTAATCTGGGCATTAAGCAAACTCACAAATTATTATAATTCTTTCTAAGGATTGTAGTTAGGAAGTGTGGATTTTGAGCTGTTGTGTAACCAGTTTTTTTCCACTGGTTTTGTGGGCTATTTTGTTTATTCTCACTCTAACATTTAGTAAACAAAAGGAGCCCAGCAGAACAACCTAATGAATATGTCCTAACGAATAGGTCATGAGAGTGGTTCATTTCTTCCCAGCTTCACTGGGGGAGGCACTATTGATGCAAAATCTTTTAAGTGATTTTCCTGACACTTTCCCCCCCATGTTCTCCATTTAGTTCAGCAACTTGCATCTTAAGGAAGAGAAAATCAAACCAGATGCCAATGGTGAGTAACTAAATGCTAGTTTGAAAACAAAAATAATTTCCTTTAGTATTAATGTTTTAACATAACAACTGTCTGGAAAAAAATTATATGTGTACCAGACAGGGCGCCGGCAGATAGTGGCAGTCATTTGATTTGGGAATCAACAAACGGGATTGTTTGCTGTTCTGCTTCATATAAGCATGAGGATGCCTAATTAGCTTATAAATTATAAAGTGTATTACTAACCATGAAAATATACTGCCAATGATTATTTTTTAAAATATTCCTCAATTTGAGATGAGATAGACAAAGTATGAACAACCTGAGGGTTAACCTATTGTAATTATTCTGAAATCGTATCTACCAAAAACCTAAGATGTCCATTGAATTTTTGTTGATGTATTTAACATTGTAGGGGAGAAATTGTAACACCTCACTCTGAATTATTTTTCTGTATGTTTTTACAGAACTACAACATTGAATATATGTTTCTATTAATCAACAATTTATATACAAAGAGTCTTAATGGCACTATGGTGTTTGTATATTGACGAAATATGATTTGCATAGGTATAGATATTCCTCTGTTGAGCATCAAGGTGGTTTTGGTCATTGCTGTAACCATCCTTCTGTAACATGAGAGAAATATTGATGCTGTGAGGGATTAATATTAGTTTGTTTTTTTTTTTTTTTTTTTTTTTTAATATTAGTTTTTGAGGTAAAGTGAGAGAACTTGGAAAGAACTGAAATATAAGCAACAGTTTTCATACCTTTGTTTATATAGGAACAATAAAATGTTTTTATCTGTGGCTTGGTTTCCTCATTTATTTTTTTGCTCCCCAGGCCTTTACATTTCTAGTGTCTCATAGAATTTGAATTGTCTCAGCTGTTGGGTATGGGATGTGATTTTGAATGACGGCCGCTTTGTGTCTGATAAAGGTGCTGTGGTCAAGACCAATGCTAATGCAGAGAAGGCAGATGAAGAAGAGAAAGGTAACTTAGCCTAGAGTTACATATACATGAAGTTCTACAGTCTAAGAGAATGGAATGTTACGAGGTTTCATTTTTACACCTTACTTGGCTGGGCTTTAATGGGAGTCACAGTGCTAATAAAAGTTCAACATAGTCATTGGTAAAGGGATTCTAATTCTTTACATTTTAGAGAAATTTTACTTTGAACAACTGATAAACTTCAGCAGCAGCAGGAAATATTCCCTGAATGATTATCTTGTATTGGTCTTTATAAAAGAAATTTTAACTTGCGTCACCATTTCCTAATAAAATTATATATATTTGTTGGTATTTTGACACATTTAATGAACAGCTTATCCAACATCAAGATACAGACTTTGTTAATTTGGTTTTTTTTCCGTTGTTGTGATGTGCTTTTTAAGCTCATAATTTTATTTTATTATTTTATTTATTTATTTTTGGCTACATCGGGTCTTTGTTGCTGTGCGTGGGCTTTCTCTAGTTGCAGCGAGTGGGGGCTACTCTTCGCTGTGGTGCGCGGGCTTCTCGTTGTGGTGGCTTCTCGTCGCAGAGCATGGGCTCTAGGCACGCAAGCTTCAGTAGTTGTGGCACGTGGGCTCAGTAGTTGTGGCGCACGGGCTTAGTTGCTCCACAGCATGTGGGATCTTCCCTGACCAAGGATCGAACCTGTGTCCCCTGCATTGGCAGGCGGATGCTTAACCACTGCGCCACCAGGGAAGTCCCTTAAGCTCATAATTTTAAATTTATATTGAGTGTAAATTGGGGAGTAAATATTTGGGTTTGGATAGGAGAAATCAGTAACCTCAAGAAAGGATAGTTGTTAGGAATAGAGTTCTGGAGAAGAATATGAGGCCCCAACAGATGATACGAGTATCATAATTTTTCCCTTTAATAAAACTATTTTAAATGCATTTATAAATCAAAACTAAGCTATACCTTGAATTAGGAGCCCCAGTACAAATGCATGTTATTGCTTAAAATACCAATGGCAGCTGAATTCAGATGAGATCATCACGCTGGATTTCATGGACTTTTTAAAATCTTCACAGTCTTTTTTTCCTGACAGAGGACAGAGCCGCCCAGTCCTTACTCAACAAGCTGATCAGAAGCAACCTTGTCGATAACACCAACCAAGTGGAAGTCCTGCAGCGGGATCCAAACTCCCCGCTCTACTCAGTGAAGTCCTTCGAGGAGCTTCGGCTGTGAGTATCTACTTTCTGTCTCTCCCCTTTGTGTTTAGATAGAAATCCTAGGCCTGTTACAAGTGTTTTTTCATCACTACAGAACATTTTTAGTTAACACAAGTTTAATAAAAGAATTTAGCTGCTTTGGGCTAGTAAGTAAAATTTCTAGGTAATTTGTAAAAGCTTTAGCTGCACTCATACATTGTGTCCAGTTCACAATTCTAGTACTGTTAGCTAGATATGTGGCTTCTTTCCTTAACGAAAGAGACTGTGACTTTCATCTTTAACTGTTTTTCTAGGAAACCACAGCTTCTCCAGGGAGTCTACGCCATGGGCTTCAACCGTCCATCGAAGATACAGGAGAACGCATTGCCTTTAATGCTTGCTGAGCCGTACGTGTCCTAATGCAACTCTATCCCATTTTTAACCTCCCATGTTTTTTTTTAACTTTTATTATTTTAAAAATCTATACTAGTAATACATGCTCATTTTAGAAAAGTTAGAAAACAGTGAAAAATAAGAAAAAAGAAATAATTTGTAATCTCCCTCTCCCCTACACTATTAATATTTGGAGTAGAGACTTCTAGATGTTTTTCTGTGTAAACTTGCATATGTATACTTTTTTCTTAAAGGAACCATATAAAATGTTTAAATGTTTTTTTGATACGATAATTACATAATAATATTTCTATGTTGGTAAATACATTTATTTCATTTATATACACCATGATTTCATTATATGGATAAGTAAAATATATGTGTCAAATGTAGAAGACAAAAACCAAACAGGGTTCTAGGAGACCAGAATAGTACAATTGCTAAGGTCATTTTCTGGTGCAGTGCTTCTTACTCTTTCACAGGTGTTTGAATCTCACAGGAATTTATTAAAATGCAGATTCTGATTTCAGTAAGTCTGAGGTGGGGACTGAGGTTCACCATTTCTAATAAGCTTCCCAGTGTTGCTCGTGCTGCTGGTGTCAGACCACATTTTGAGCAACAAGGTTCTAGAGCATGAGGAACTTTTTATAAAAACTGATCCCTACATCACATATGATTACCTAAATTTGTACTGCATATAATCCTAAATCCCCCTTTCCCTATTTGTCTGAAAATAGATACTTTAGGTCTGTATTTTCTCAAAGTTTTTTTTTGTTCTGTGTCATAATGTATTTTTCAAGATGGATAATGTCTTTTGAGCATACTTAAAAATGAATAAATTGAATGTTTATTAGATTGTTTCACATTTGCCACTTGTATTTATGGATCTTGATGCTTTCATAGATGCTCAGTGTTAGATTGTCAATGTTAGAAGAGATCTGAGAGAATTTTCTAGTACTTTTTCTTCACTAACATATTTATTGAGGGCTTGGTTTGTAACAGATACTATTCTAGGCACTTGGATACATTAGTGAACAAAGCAGACCAAAATCCTTGCTCACAAGGAGCTTACATTCTAGTTTGGAGTATAGATGATATATTTTTATTAAAAATAAATCAAATATATAGTCTGTTAAAAGGTGATAGATTGTAAATATAATTAATGCCCCTGAATTGTACACTTAAAAATGGCAAATTTTATATTATCTAATTTACCACAATTAAAAAAAATCATTAATGTAATATACCAAAAAGCATTGACTTGTATACTTTAAATGGATGAATTATATGGTATATGAATTATATCTCAATAAAGTTCTTTTTTAAAAAGGTGATAAGTGCTAAGGAGAAAAATAGAGCATGATGGGGGGATTGGGAATACCAAGGACCTGACTGCAGTTTTACTCTCAACGTTTTGTTATGGGAAAGTTGAAAGGATTTTATAGTGAATACCTATATATACCCACCTCCTAGATTCTTTCAGTGACATTTTACTGTGACTATTTACTATGCCTTATCATGTATCCATCTACCAGTACATCTTTTTTAAGGCTTTTCAAAGTAGGTTGCAATTTTAAATCAAGTAGTTAGGGTAGAATCTCATTAAATAGGTGATATCTGAGCAAAGACTTGAAGGAGAGGAGAGAGTTGGCATGTTATCATCTGGGGACAGTAGTACCAGGCACTGTATAGCCGGTGCAGAAGCCCTCAGACAAGAGCAGGGCTGGCATGTTTCCAGAGCAGCCCCAGGGCCATTGTGGTGGAGTGGAGTGAGGAAGGGGGAGGGCAGTGGTGAGGTGGTAGAACAGAGAGCTAGTGGGGAGCCACATCAGGTGCGACCTTGTACGGCATTAGAAGAATTTTAACTTTTGCTGTGAATGAAATCTGGAGTGATTGGAAGGTTTTTGAGCAGAAGAGTGACATGAGCTGACTCACATTTTAAAAGAATCACTCACTGCTATGTCAAGAATAGATAAAAGATTAAGGAAGGACTACTTCAAATCAAAAGCATAAAATCTTCTATTTGTGAAGCTAGCGTATGTAATTTTACTACAGAATCCAAGGCCTCCTTCTGTAAATTAAGTTGGAATATTCATTCTTTAATTAAGCTTTATGCTTCATTTTTATTCACTGAAAGAATACATGAGATTTATACTCCTAAACAGTTTGTTTTCTTGTGCAGCCCACAGAACTTAATAGCCCAGTCTCAGTCTGGTACTGGTAAAACAGCTGCCTTTGTGTTGGCCATGCTCAGCCAAGTAGAACCTGCAAACAGATACCCCCAGGTAAGGGCTTGGTGAATTTGGGTTTTCTAACTCATAGCTGGAAGGGAAATGCCATTTGATGGACTAAAAGCTGAGCTTTGTATTACTTTTCACATAAACTAGAACCCCGTAAGTTGAGCACAAACAGCATGGTTGATCTTCCAGTAATAACAAAAATCCTGTTCCTCTTTTGATGATTTGCCAGTCCTAGGATACTGCTGATAGGCTTGGCTTCTTTAGTTGCAAGAAAAACCTCCTTAATCTACAACTATCATCCATTAGGAACTTCTGAGAACCTTCTGAGTAAGAGAAAAGGAAGCTTATCTCCAATTGGAATTTCAGGTCCCTACTCACATGGGGCTTTTGGTACTCCAGTGGCCAATAGCTGTTCTCAAGTGTCTTTACCGAGCCAGAGTTCTGACCCCTGAGAATTACAGCTTATGACTCTGCAGCTTAAAGAGTCAAATGATGGGCACTTTATATATTCTTTGCTTCAGCCTCAGCTGGAGGAATCATTAAGTTCTAATGGTAATTCCCTGTTGCTTAAAAGTGACTGTCAGAATTCTCTCTCTGCATTCTTTCCCTACCAGTGTCTGTGCCTCTCCCCAACTTACGAGCTCGCTCTTCAAACGGGAAAAGTGATTGAGCAGATGGGCAAATTTTACCCTGAACTGAAGCTAGCTTATGCTGTTCGTGGCAATAAATGTGAGTATGAATATGTGATCCTTGTTAATTAAGCTAATTACTTTTTATTTTGAAAAATTTCAAAATGTATGCAGTTGAAATAATACAATGAACACATGTGCCTTCCACCTAGATTCGAAAAGTAAACATTTTGCCTTATTTGCTTTATCTGTATATGTGTCCGTATTTTTTTTTTTTTTTTTTGCTGAATCATTTGAAAGTAAATTGTAGACACTGTGGCTTTTTATTCCTAAGTACTTCAGTGTGCACTTCATAGTAAGAACATTCTGCAGCATATCCACAATACCCTTATCACAACCAAGAAAATAACACATTTTTAATAACATCTAGTCCATTTCATTTCCCCCAATTGTCCCAGAAGTGTTTCTTTATGTCTTTTTTGTTGAACCAAGACCGAGTCAGTGTATATGCATTGCATTTGGTTGTTATATCTCTTTCTTTCAGTCTAGAATAGTCGCCTCACATTCCCTCCACTATGTTACATTTGACTTTTTGAGCAGACCAATTACTTAAAAAATAGCCTGATTTTTTTCTTCATTGGAAGAGCAAAAGTGTTCTAGAATGTTCAGGGCAATTAACCCTGGGAGATGCTTTTATTATTCTTTTTTCTTTATCCATTCTTTCTACTTTTGCTTGTTTTACAACAAACTACAATATTTAAGTAATTATAAATTCGTTGGAATCTTGGTTGAGTCCTCTGGATCTTTAACACAAACCTGTGACTTGATGACTGGCAGAAGTCCACTTGCTGTACATGTCCTAACGCCAACTTAAGTCACTTCTTTTTTTTTTAAATTTGTTTATTTATTTATTTGTTTTTGGCTGCATTGGGTCTTTGTTGCTGCGCACAGGCTTTCTCTAGTTGCAGCGAGCAGCGGCTACTCTTTGTTGCAGTGTGTGGGCTTCTCATTGCAGTGGCTTCTATTGTTGCGGAGCACAGGCTATAGGCACGGGGGCTTCAGTAGTTGTGGCTCGTGGGCTCTAGAGCACAGGCTCAGTAGTTGTGGTGCACGGGCTTAGTTGCTCCGTGGCATGTGGGATCTTCCCAGACCAGGGCTCAAACCCATGTCCCCTGCATTTGCAGGAAGACTCTTAACCACTGCGCCACCAGGGAAGTCCTCTTATGTCAGTTCTGAAGAGAAAAGTAAATACGACAATAAAACTTAGTGGAAAATCTAAGTCTAGATTAGATGTCTTAAGACATCTAAAATATTGCAGTTTGTATCTGAGTTAGAATGACAGAGGATTCTGAGTATTTGTTTGTGGAGGGCAGTAATTGGTTTGTTAACTGAAGTAAAGAGGAGCATTTGTTAGCTTTAAATTGACTCAACATTCGTGTTAAAGCAAAATTTTCTCTGTGACTTTTTAAAAAATATTTATTTGGTTGCACTGGATCTTAGTTACGGCTCACAGCCTCCTTAGTTGTGGCACATGGAATCCTTAGTTGTGGCATGTGAACTCTTAGTTGCGGCATGCATGTGGGATATAGTTTCCTGACCAGGGATTGAACCTGGGTCCCCTGCATTGGGTGCATGGAGTCTTAACCACTGCACCATCAGGGAAGTCCCTTGGCTCTGACTTCTATGGGAGCTTGTATGTATTTGGTTAAGGTTATATTGTAATTAAAGGACTAAAAATTGAATCAGTAAGTACCATCTAACCCAAAATGAGCCAAATTCTCAATTTCAGGCTGCACAGGGCCAAGAATGTGCCATGCTGTGCCAGGCCTAGTCTGGGGAAGCACTCTAAGAGAGGCAGTTTGTTTCTTGGAAAAGACAAAACCTTTCATAATGAATCTTATTTACTGACCTGGGAAAGGGGCACGTAAAGGCAACTGACTCATTTGACATAGATGCTGGGAGAACTGAGAGGCAGAGTATACTGGAGTGAGAGCTTTGAAAAAGTCTACTTGTGAAGAAATGCAAACGCAGGCAAGGGAGAATGATGTTGACAGAGAAGACATAAAGATAAGAAATCCTTGAGAGAGGACTGATGATTATAGAGAATGTAAAAGAATACCATTTTCATCTCATTGTTTATACTCTTACCAAATCTTTTCAGCATTACTGTTTTGTGTATGTATGTCCATTAAATACTGTAGTGCTATCCTAATCTTTCCTTAAAATATGAATGCAAACATCAAAAGAATTGCTTTAAAATACATCGTAGCTTTAAAATTGCTCAGAGAGTAGAGCTGGCTTTGCCATGGAAGTACCCACAGAACACATCTTGTTTCCACAGTGGAAAGAGGTCAGAAGATCAGTGAGCACATTGTCATTGGCACCCCTGGGACCGTTCTGGACTGGTGCTCCAAGCTCAAGTTCATTGACCCCAAGAAGATCAAGGTGTTTGTTCTGGATGAGGCTGACGTGATGATAGCTACTCAGGGCCACCAAGATCAGAGCATCCGCATCCAGAGGTAGGAACTCATGAGCCAGGAGGAGCTTCTCGGCCTCCTGATCTGCAGCATCATCTCCTTTTACTTCACCCTCCTCTTCTTGCCCCTGCCAGGTTCTTTAGTCTGCAGCTTTCAGAGGCACTTGTTTGGTGGGCCATTTCCATGTCACACTGACCATACCCCCAGCCTGGGTTGAGGAAGGAGACTTAGGGACTCTACCACCAGCCGTCCCTGCTCCACGTCTGCTCCTCCCTCCTCCCTGTAGTGCTCCTCCCTGCTTTGCCACCTTCCTGGGGACGCAGGTCATCCAAGCCTGGGGAGGCTGTGCTTCTGTTCCTTCCAGTGAAACACTCGGTCGGGGTCATGTCGAACACCTGGGCCTTCCCTTGCAGGATGCTTCCCAGGAACTGCCAGATGCTGCTTTTCTCTGCCACCTTCGAAGACTCTGTCTGGAAATTTGCCCAGAAAGTGGTCCCAGAACCAAACATCATCAAACTGAAGCGCGAGGAGGAGACGCTGGACACCATCAAGCAGTATTATGTCCTGTGCAATAGCAGAGATGAGAAGTTCCAGGCTTTGTGTAATATCTACGGGGCCATCACCATTGCTCAAGCCATGATCTTCTGCCATGTGAGTAGCAGCGGCAGCAGGAGGAGGCCTGAGGGGGAGGAGCTCCACTGGAGGGTGTGGCCCTGCGCCCTCCCTCTCAGCCAGCTCCACTTCGTGCTGGGGGACCAGGTTCCTTCCCTGTGGCTGGAAAGGAAATGAGTCACCTCCATCTGCCCCAGGACATATTCTCGCAGGTTGTAATGAGTTGTAAGGGGAAGACTGAAGATCTAAACCTTCTTTGGTCCCACTTCTTAGAGATAACTTGGGAAAAAGACCTCCAAATAACATCCAGGAAAATAATTTTAAAGTTTTAATAATATAGAGTATTTAGGAATGAAGACCTTTGGCTCGAACTAGTCTTTATAGATAAACACTAAGATCATTGAAGGAATTTATCCCAAAAAAATCACATGGCTAAAAAATATTCAGAAACTTTAAGCCTAACTTGCTGACTGAACTCAGTAGAGCCTTCATATATATTAATGGCAACAAGCCACTTTTCTGCAGGTGTCTTCATTTGTTTTTTTACAGGTATCTTCCCTTAAAACAATTCTTTTCACTCCAGACCCGCAAAACAGCTAGTTGGCTGGCAGCAGAGCTCTCAAAAGAAGGCCACCAGGTGGCTCTGCTAAGTGGTGAAATGGTGGTGGAGCAGAGGGCTGCAGTGATTGAGCGCTTCCGAGAGGGCAAAGAGAAGGTTCTGGTCACCACCAACGTGTGTGCCCGCGGTGAGCAGAGATTGTGTCCTGGTCTGCAGGCTCGGGGTAGCGGGAGAGCTCCTCGTCTGCGGGACACTCCGGTGGTTTGCGGGAGATCCTGTTTTCTAGAAGAGCCTGTTTGTATTCCCTCAGCAGAGGAGAACTTTCACAGAAGCCAGGAGTCCTGACTTGGTGGCTTAGAACGGCACCTGCTCTTCTTGGGGCCCCCAGTGAGGCTTTAGCTGCTTCTCCAGATACTGGTATCCAGCAGAAGCTCTCTGGAGCCTGATGGCTGATTTCATAATTTAGTCAGCACCTGCCACAGTTCTGTTTTCTCCCTCTGGGTTCTGCTACCTGCCCCTTTGTCTGAATCCCAGAGCTGGTCCATCCCAGACTGTTCCTTCCACCTGAGGTTGGTGTGTGTAGGCCTGACTGTGGACGACAGTGATTTCTGTCTCCCATCCTTACTCCTGTCCAACTCTCCTTCATGCAGGTATCGATGTGGAACAGGTGTCTGTCGTCATCAACTTTGACCTTCCCGTGGACAAGGATGGGAACCCGGACAACGAGACCTACCTGCACCGGATCGGGCGCACCGGCCGCTTTGGCAAGAGGGGCTTGGCCGTGAACATGGTGGACAGCAAGCACAGCATGAACATCCTGAACAGAATCCAGGAGCATTTCAGTGAGTCCCTGGGAGTGTCCCCTGCTGGGCCCTTACCTTACAGGGGCAAGTCCAGGGCGGGAGGGGAGGGTAACAGGTAGGTTTTCCTGTGGCCCCGAGAGAGGCCTTTGTCTCTGTCCCATTCCCCTCCTTCCCTACAATGTGGAAGTTCTCAAAGAGCACACCTGGAGAGCTCAGGGCTCAGGGACTTGAATGACAGTCCCCCCGGCCAGGCTGAGGGGCCTGGGGCTCTGGCTGTGCTGTCTGTGTCCCTTGCTCAGTCACTGGAAGCCTTTGGGGTTCAGTGAAGGATCTCTGTGGCCAGAGGCACAGCACGTTCCTAGGTAGCAGAGACCTGTGTTTCCTCCCTCCCTGCTGTGCTGTCCCTTCCCTGAGTGTGTGTCTCTGTAACCCCATGTTTGTCTCTCTTTGAATTCTCTTTTCTTTCCCCCAGATAAGAAAATAGAAAGACTGGACACAGATGACTTGGACGAGATTGAGAAAATAGCCAACTGAGAAGCTGCTGCAGTCACTGGTGCCACCCTTGGTGCTCCCCCTGCACGGGACACTAGTGCTTTCACTGCACAGGCCTCAACAGTCAACACAAAGATGAAGGCACGAGTAGAGAGAAACTACCTACCTCATTTTAAATTACGTTTGGACTTGACAAAAATTGTACAAGTGATGGGGGAAGGTAGAAAAAAACTGTTTACACAACTTTTGAAGATTAGGCATGAATACATAGAAATTTACCTTTTGGAAATTCCGTCTTTTTTTTGGCCAGCGTTTTCCCACATCATTACGCTAACCTAGATGTTGTGGCTGATCACTTGCTCAGGAGCCTTTGTGGCAGCCCCGGCCTGTTCTCTGCTTAGAATTGTTCAGGCCAGCCTCCAGCCCTTGTGAAAGTGACAGAGTAGAGGTGAAGAGGGAACACAGAGAGAGACCGAGTAGCCTAGGTGTGTAAGCCAGTCATCGTGTTTGGAGTGTGGCATGAAACAGCAGAGGAGACCTGCGAGCTGCTGCTTTGGATTTGGGTTGGGACAGCTCGTCTGAGTGTTGTCGGTCCCCGCTGTCCTGATGGCCAGAGCAGGAAGATTTGCTAAGCATGGACCACAGTGCCAACCTGGGATCTCTGGTGTACACAAGTCTGTGTTGCAGACCATGACTTGTTCTTCTCAGCGGGTGCAATCTGTGCAGAATGCACATCTGATAACTGTGCTTGTGCTTGAGCAAGTCCTGTGGAGACGTCATCATGGAGAATTAGTGGTGGTCCTGGCTTGCCACAAAACCTGATCTTGTGGGCACTTGCAGCATCTTCTTTACATCCCTAACATCACCTTGACCATTTAGTAGCCCTAAGCAAATAAAAGGTGCTCTGAGGTTTGGATCCTCAGTGAAAATTGTGGTTTCAAGTTGCTGGTGGCCAGTCTCAGGGCTCCAGAAGCGATCAGCAGTAGTCAGAAGTCCTTGCTTTGCCTCCAGGTCACAGAAGGCAAGTTTTTTTTATCAGAGCTGGGGAATGATTTCAGAATTTAGGCATCTTGATTATAAAGGGATTCTGAATATCTGCGTTCACAGTGCTTGGAATACAAACAGTTGCAACTAAGGGACAAGGTGGACTGCAGCCATTCATCTGTCCAAGGCAAGAGTAACTGCCAAGGCCTTTGCTCCACCCTTACTTGGCATCTTTGTGCAGAGCAGTCAGAGCAAATAATAGTAATGGACACTTCCTCATACCTGGCCAAAGCTGTTGGTACCCACAGAGTGACAGAGCAAAGATGAGATGAAACTGAGTTACAAGAGCAATATGAAACCCCAGCTGAGAGTCCTCTTCAGCTCTTTGACTTCGATACGGAAGGGCCACTTTATCTAGGACCAGGCCTGAAAGAGGGATTTTCTGTGATGAGAACTATTCTAATCCCAGACCTTCCTTGCAGGCATTTCTGTGTTTTAGGGCCAGATTTGTCTCCTGGGAAGGGAAGGGGCCAATGTCAGCCTCCCAGGTGGTTTCCCTAATCTGACGTTACAGATGCTACAGAGAGAACCGCAGACCGTCAGTCCTGCCACATTCCCCTGGGGGCACTTGACTGTGTTGAGTCTTGTTTGTACTTTTGGCCAACTCTGACCCACCTAGGGAGTCTTGTAAGAAGGGAAGAAATTTTATGCCCCCTCCAACCCCCCCAAAGTCCTGTGGACCAACCCTGGAATAACTTAAAACAAAGGCAATAATTAAAGGAGTGTGGACTCCTGAGGCTGCAGGCTGAGTACATCCCACCTTCTCACAACATGTATAACCTATCTACTGAGTAGCCCTAAGTCTAAGCAGGAAAATGGGAAGCGATGTGCTTCAGACTCTTCAATAGTAGGAATAAATGGGTATCTGGTAGAAATCTAGATTAACAGTTCCTTATCTGGGGCTAGACCCCTAAGAACTCACTGGATGGGTTTTATGAAGTTTATGAAGTTTATGCAGTGTTTTGAGTTTAAATGTATTTTCCTGGGGAGAAACTCCCAAACGAGTATGTCTTTTTAAAAGGTAAGAAAGACTCACTGTATGGATGGCTCTGGAAAGTCCCCCCAGTGTCACTGCAGCCCATGTTCATTCCTGCCAGTGCTTAGCCTCTAGGGCGTAATGGTCCATAGCTGCTTCTGTGACCTTGTGCCATTTTGAGACATCAGTGATGTAAAAATGTATGGAGCCCTTGAGCTTCAGTCCCCAGAGTTTCTTCTGCTGATTTTAGTAAGTTCCTATGTATGGAATGATAAACTGTGCCCTACAAAAAGAAACTTGCTTGAGAAAAGGAGATTTGGGCCCAGTGGAAAATTCTGGATATGTTCATTATCCATAAACAATGGATTTTATTGTTTTTTTGGAGTGTTCATTGGCTGTATGCATAAGAACTAATCAGTCATTAATGTATTCTTTATTGATGTTTAACTGAATTATGACATGTTCATGTTACTAAGACATCATTTCTGAGTATAAGAAGAAAACACGTTTTGGTTGCTGGTATTAGTGAAGATTTATGTATTATTCCATAGACTAGTCATCACCTGATACTACTATTCCATTTCAGAGTTGACATTGCTTCAACATAAGCAGTTGGGATGTCACCATAGGCCAAGGGCCCTACTCAGTTGCTAGAGGGCTCCTTACATTCCTGTTTTTCCTGCTGGTAAACCAGAGTATGCTGGCTAACTAATCAGAAAGAAGGTAGATGCCTGCATTACAAAGGCCTTACATTCGATTTTCTAGTCCTAGGAAAGGAATACAAATAGGGCTTGGAAACATGTCTTCTCCCTTTTTTGTTCCCATCTTGTTTATTATTTAAGGTGAAGGTTGTTTCATTCACAGTGTCTGGTATTCAGAAGGTAAGGATTTCTGAGGTTAGAGAAGATTTCATGAAGGGGTTGAGTTTGCTTATGAGAGAAAAGTGGGATTCCAAGTGACAAGAAGAGTGGCCTAGGCAGATGAGGCCCTATTAAGACCAAAGCAACTTCACTAGGATTAATGCAGTACACTGGAAGGGTAGTGAAGGGAGCAGCCTTGCCACATGGGCAGAAAAAAGTCTTGTTAGGTAGAAAATGAGATTTGATTATTTGAACAGTATTTGGATTTAGTAGTGAATTGTCATAGATTCTTGGATCACAGGAAGTGATGAAATGGGGTTTTGGGAAAAATGGTCTAGCAGAGATATACAGGATATACTGGAGCTGGAAAAGGCTGGCATCTGAGAAACCAGTTAGAAGATTATTACATCAGTCCCATCACACAGTAAGTGCCAGGATGTCACTGGTTGTATTGAGAACACAAAAGAAGAAATGGGGAATTCCCTGGCAGTCCAGTGGTTAAGACTTGACGCTCCTGCTGCAGCGGGCGTGGGTTCAATCCCTGGTCAGGGAACTAAGATCCCACATGCCAGGTGGCATGGCCAAAAAAAGAAGAAGAAATGGACTGGAGGGGTGCTGCAGAGGAGGAATGGTAGACTTATACCTGCTTACTGTTGTTATTCCAAAAAGAATCTGTGGCTCTTAAAATTTAGACACACTATACACAAATAATTCTGGGGAGAAATCCAAAGGGAAGGTTTGGAAAGAACAAATGACATCAGGGTTGAGTCATGAATGAATGACTCATGAATGATGTCAGGCCTGTCACCTTTGCAAGAAGGGACTGGCCCTTCTTCACCAACACCCCTAACCTATTGTAAATTTCAGAGGCCCTCTTCAGGTTTCTCTTGATCCTGAACATAGAAAACAGGTTCTTAGGAACCCCCTGCAGTTTTATCTGACTTTGCTTTTCTGCTTGAGAATAAATGTTCTTTATTCTGTTGTCTGACTCAGGTTGCAGCATCTTCCAAAAATGACACAGTGGAGGTGAGGGAACCTGTAGGGCTGATGCTAGGAGGCTCCAGTACCCTGCTTTCCTTCTTTCCTAATCCTGAGTCTGGAACAGGGCTTTCCCGGAAGAGCTTCATCCACCTAGTGGGAAGTTAAGAGGGCAGGTGGGGATCTGCTTGGAGGATATTTGTCACACTCCTACCTTCTGTCCTCTCTTTCTCGAGCCCCTGTTGTTGGATGCTTCTGCTTTGGCTTAGAAACTGTTCTGGCATTATTATTCAGCAGAGCAAGGGGCTTCTCCTTAGTAGTCCTAATTGTAAAATGGGGAATAGGAGTAGGTGGAGAAAAAATATTAGGTGAAGCCTGAGAGTGGTCGCTGTCCGGGATGTCAGCTGCTCAGGTGAGACACTTATAGTCTCTGCTTTCTCCATACCTCATAGGCAGAGGTGCTTGCGTGGCAGATCTTCCTTTTTTTTTTTTTCCAGATATTTCTTTTATGCAGGACTACAGCTAGCTACTTCCAGAGGAAGCAGGGTTGGGGAGGGGGGCTGTTTAAATGGAACTCTCCTGGAAGTACTAGTACACATTTTTTTTTTTTTTTTTTTTTTAAATATTTTTATTTATTTATTTATGGCTGTGTTGGGTCTTCGTTTCTGTGTGAGGGCTTTCTCTAGTTGTGGCAAGCGGGGGCCACTCTTCATCGCGGTGCGCGGGCCTCTCACTGTCGCGGCCTCTCTTGCTGCGGAGCACAGGCTCCAGACGCGCAGGCTCAGTAATTGTGGCTCACAGGTCCAGTTGCTCTGCGGCATGTGGGATCTTCCCAGACCAGGGCTCGAACCCGTGTCCCCTGCATTGGCAGGCAGATTCTCAACCACTGCGCCACCAGGGAAGCCCAGTACACATTTTTTGAGTCTTTACAACTGTTATATTCTCATCCCTAGGCTTCCAGCAATTGGAATTCCAGAATTGGAATTCTGCAATTAGAGAAATGCCAAATAGTCTTAAGTTAGCTTAGACCCTGGTCTAGATCACCACTGTCATCTGTTCTACCACACTGGCTTCCTAACAGGTGCTCCTGCCTCTACTTGGGTTTTCCTCTAGTTCATTTGTCACACAGCAGCTAGTGTGATCTTTGTAACATTTGAGTCTGATTTTCCCACTCTCCTGCTTAAGCCCCCCATTACTTTCCATTTTCCTTAAGTGCAAACCGTGTAACATGTTGTGTATATACATCTGACACATCTATGTAGTAGGCATTCCAGATAAGGCACCTCAAGTCTCTAGCCTCACTTGCTTTACTTCCCCCCCTTGTACTCTGCTCCAATTCCACCCTTGCCAAAATTTGCTTTTGTGCTAGGCCACGCCGCGGAGAGGTTGGTGATCCTGTGCATTTCCCTCTCCAGTTTCTCATTTTGAGATCGTTATTTCCTCCCCCAGCCACCCCACTTTGAAGCAGGACCAAAAATTCAAAGAAACTGCCAGGACGTATGGATGAGGTTAAGAATATTTCACCTCCAGGATTCTAGCTAAGATGGGCATGAGGAAAGAGAAGGTAACTCAAAACGGGAGTCCTCAGAGGCTGCAGGTGGTCAGGGAGCAGAGCAGAAGTTCAGAGGATACTTTCTTCACGCCACCCCAGGGCATCACCTGTGGCCAACCTCCTGTTCAACAGTCCTTGTCTCAAGTCCCCCCTCTCAGCAGAGCACCAGAGATTTCGGTACTCCGTGTGGGGAGAGGAGCCTGGAGGCGGAACCTCTCCCCTCTGCCAAGTGGGCCCCAAACAACCAGTGACCGGGTGCATCAACTGCCGCGGTCAATCCTCTACTTGGAACTCTTCTCCCAGTTCTTCCTCCTGTCTCACTCCTAGTCCTTCCTTTTTCAATGGTAAAACCCACTTCTTCAGGAACGTGTGCCTCAGTCCCCTGTCATCAGCTCCAGGGTGCCCTGTACAGGTGCCTGTACTTCCCTTATTATTATTTATTTTTTTGGCCACACTTTACAGCACGTGGGATCTTAGTTCCTCGATCAGGGATCAAACCCGTGCCCCCTGCACTGGAAGCACGGGAGTCTTAACCACTGGACCACAAGGGGAGTCCCCACTTCCCTTATTGACATTACGGCGTCAGGTGACTTTCAAAGGGTCTACACAGATAGCTTATTTACTCCTGACAACAAATGTGTTATGCTTCCCATTCTACAGATGAGGACAGAGGCACAGAGAGGGTAAGTCATGTGTCCCACTACATACAGGTCAGAAGTAGCAAGGCAGGCTACACGCCTGGGCAGTCTGGCTCCAGGACCCACCTTCTTAACTGCTAGGCTGTATTTGCCTCATATACAAATATGTGTATGTTTGGAACTGCTTGTTTAGCGTCTGTCTTCCCTGAAGTGAAGTCCAGTAAGGGTAGGAGGTGTGTAATCAGTCATCACTGAATTCCTAGCTGTCAGCAGGCGTGTTGCCGCTTTGTTAATGTGTGTTAACAGTGGAGTATGTTTTACAAATTTTCTGTAAAAATTATCCCCAATCACTTTTTCATACAATTTTTACAAATTGATCTTTATAAATTAGTCATTAGAATTTTGCGGGCCAAATACAAACTTGGCCTGGCTCCTGCCACTATTGCTAAATTATTTTCTGAATCTTACGGCATTCCTCTTCCCCTTCCCGTCACTTCCGGTACACAGAGGCATCACGAGGGAGAAAGAGCAGTCATTCCAGAGCAGAGCCGCCATCCTATCGTGCCCACCCCCACCGCAAGCGTAAGCAGTGCGAGTGCCCGCACGCCTCGGCTCAGAACACATGATGGCGCCACAGAATCAGGCACGATCGTGAGATGTTCTTTGCCGACCCTTAATTGACTTACTGATACGTTCACTCCCTAATTCAACAGTTGGTTATTGTGTCTCTGCTATGTGCGAAATGCTCGGGATCAAGAGGTAAGGTCCCTGCCAACGGGACATACAATTCACTGATATAGACGAAATCATGTGACCCAGCAGTTCCAAACTAGGCGCAGTGCAAGCTCACCCAGTCAGCATCTAAGCCGGGATTCGGGCCCAAAGGCCCAGTTAGAAAGTGCCCGGGGCAGGGCTATTGCCCACCTCTGATTGGCTGGAGCGCCCGGCCTCGGCCAATCGGATACCGTCACGGCTCGAAACTTGAGTAAAGAGGTCCCAAGAAAGCCTGCCCCTCACTCCGCCCTTGGTTTTGGGTTTTGTCGCCGAGTTTTCTGGAATTCGGTTGCCCAGATTTGCCACTTATTAAGCCATATGGTCTTGGAAAGTCAACTTCTCTGAACGTCAATTTCCTTATTTGTAAAATGGAGAAAACAGGATTGTTGTGAGAATTCAAGTAAATCATGTAGGATGCATTTTTTAAATGTTAGCTCTTGTTGTCATCTGCCCAGTTTAACTGAATACGACTCGGGATAGGCTGTCTAGTTCGCAGCTTCATGAGAACGTGCCCTTCTTGTTGGTCTCGGATCTGAAGAGGAATGGGATTCTCAGTGGCTACCAGCGGGATGCTGTCCTTTAGGGATAAAAACCTCAGCTGACCAGGGTACTGGCAGGCTTGGCAGAGGGTTCCCTGTTGCCCAGAGCTGCTCCAAACAGGCTGGCTGGTTTCACTGTCCCAGCTGGAGCCTCAGCCTGCACCTCCCTGAGAACACTCACCTGGATTAAACAAATGCCAATCACCCTTCCAGTAGAGGTGCAGGCAGTGAAATAAATTTAAAATTTTGTTTAGTAAGCACCCTAAAATCAAATGCAAGGAAAAATCCTATCCTCAGTTCCCCCAGAGACCACGTTTATCTCTAGGAATTGTTTCAGTGGAAGCAATGTAGGAATCACCCTCTCAGTGCTAGAGCAGCTGCACTTCGTAATGAAACAGCAGTGGAAAGAGGGTAGTGGGCACGCAGACTTCAATATTTGTTCTAAGCAAGATCCTCTGCCTCCATAATAACTTTAAATTGAGTCTTGATATTGCTGCTTTTGACTGTCACGAAAAGTTTTGCTGTGTTTGAAATAAAAAAGAGTAAGAGGGATAGTTGCCTCAAGATCTAGATTTTTTTTTTTTTAAGTGATTGTTATAATAGTAAGACAGAAGGAGCATTTTCCCCTTAGATAACCAACTAGCAGTCTCCCTCAGTGTTGCTGCCTTACGTGGAATTAGACTGTGGCGCTGTCTCCTAATAAACAATGTAGTCTCTAAGCAGTAACTCCATTGGTGATGTGCTGGAAATTAGACTAGTCACTTGGGAAGACAATATGGCGTTTGGCATTCTTACTTCTGTAAGCATAATGTGTGCATGCCCTCTGTTTTGATCAGTAGTTAAGAACTGAGGAAACATTCTTACCCTCCCCCCACTTTTTTAAGTAAAAATAAATTTATTACTACCTCTATTTTTTACACTTTTTCTCATTACATTGCTTTATTTTTAACTGACATTATACATAGATGTGCAATGCATAAATATCAGGTGTATAAATCTGAGTTTTGGCAATTGTACACACATGTGTAACCATCATTCCAATTAAGATACAGAACATTATACAAAGAAAACAGAACATTTTCATTGTTATCGAATGGGGGTCCTGCTGCCTGCTGCTTACAAAATCAATACTAACAAATGGTAAAAAGGAAAAGTGCCTTTAATCAGAATGCCAGCAATCTGGGGAGATGGTGGACTCAACGTACCCCAAAAACCACCTCCAAAGATTCTGCTCATGAAACTTTTAAAGGGAAGGAGGGAAGTAATCTCAGTTAATCATTGAGATGGGTCGTCGCCATCCCCCACTGTGTGCAGGCTCCTCAGCTTCTTGTGATCTTCCTCTAGATGTGATCGTGTTCACACAGTTTGGTCACAGAGTTTATTTGGGAGATTACTGAAGGGGAAGCTAGGGAAGAGATCTGGTCATCTGTTAATCACTTATTCTTCTTTTCTACTTCTTTGATCTGTGGAAAGGACCAACAAGTTAAGCAAGGTTTTGTGTGACTAAAAGATTTGAAAGGTGTGCTTGGGCCGTTGATGAGTAGAGCATGGGGGTGCTGGGTTTAAAAGTTAGTTACTATACAGCTTTACTAAAGTGACAAGAAAAGGGGCTTCCTGCTGAGGGCGGTCTCCTGCAAAGAGCTGCTTACACTGACTCTCATACAAATGGATTATACAGTATGCATCTTTTGTGTCTGGCATTTTCCTTCAACATAATGTCTGTAAGATTCATCTACTTCATCATGTGTATCAGTAGTTCGTTCCTTTTTATTGCTGAGAAGTATTCCATTTAATAAATATACCAAAATTTATTTATCCATTCTCCTGTTATTTATTTATTTTTGGCTGTGTTGGGTCTTCGTTGCTGCCTGCGGGCTTTCTCTAGCTGCGGCGAGCGGGGGCTACTCTTCATTGCGGTGCACAGGCTTCTCATTGCGGTGGCTTCTCTTGTTGCGGAGCACGGGCTCTAGGCGCGCGGGCTTCAGTAGTTGTGGCTCGTGGGCTCTAGAGCGCAGGATCGGTAGTTGTGGTGCACGGACTTAGTTGCTCCGCAGCATGTGGGATCTTCCCGGACCAGGGCTCGAACCCGTGTCCCCTGCGTTGGCAGGCGGATTCTTAACCACTGCACCACCAGGGAAGGGAAGCCCCTATCCATTCTCCTGTTGATGAACATTTGTATTGTTTCCAGTTTAGGACTATTATGAGTAAATCTGCTGTGAACATTTGTGTACAAGTCTTTATGTTTCATTTCTCTTGGATAGTAACTAGGAGTAGAACTGCTGGATCACAGGGTAAGTATAGGTTTAACTTCTTGAGAAACTGCAGAACAGTTATACAAAACCATTGTACCATTTTACCTTCTCTCCAAAGGTTTAAGAGAGTTCCAGTTGCTCCTGACAGTTTCCTTGCTTGACCAACATTTAGTCAGGCTCCTGAAACTTCTCCTAGGACCATCTGTGCACTTGTAAAATCTAGTTTTAACAAGAACCGCCCACCCTTGATATCTGATCGCCCTCAATATCTGGTCAGGTTCTTCATCCACCACCATCTCCCAGGTGTCATCTGATCATCCTGGCCTGTCTTCAGCAAGAATCCTGTTACATCAGTTTAACAAAAACTCTCCTTACCCCTGATGTTTCCTCTTAGTAATTTTCCATCCACTCCCCTGTTTCTTGGCTATAAATTCCCACTTGCACATGCTGTATTTGGAATTGAGCCAAATTTTTCTCCTCTGGTGCAAAATCCCATTGCAGTCATCCTTAAACTTATGGCGATGGTCCTAAGTAAAGTTTGCATTATCATCTTTAACAAGTACCTTTGATTTTTTTTTTTTTTAACATTCCACAACCTTACCAACACGTGGTGGGTCAATCTTTAATTTCAGCCATTCTATCCAGTGTGCAGTGGTATCTCACTGTGTCCTTGATTTGCATTTCCTTAATAATTAATGATTTTTAATGAGCTCTTTTTCTTGTGCTTACTGACAATTTATCCTTTTTTAAAAAATATTTATTTACTTATTTATTTTAGCTGCACCAGGTTTTAGTTGTGGCACGTGGGATCTTTGTTGCAGCATGCAGGATCTTTTTTTTTTTTTTTTTTTTTTCAGTTGCGGCATGCGTGTGGGATCTAGTTCCCCGACCAGGGATCAAACCCTGGCCCCCTGCATTAGGAGCTCAGAGTCTTAGCCACTGGACCAGCAGGGAAGTCCCTCATTCATACATTTTGACATAAATGTTGCAATGATTAGAAATGTGTCCTAGAGTAACACATTCTGAACTAAAATCTTCGTTAGTCTATTCAGCCATGCATTAAAAAATATTTATTGGGTGTCTACCATGTGCCATGCACTTTTCTAGGTTCTTCAATCAACTGTGATTAAGACAGATAAGATCTTTGCTCTTGTTTGAAGAGTTAATATTTTAGTGGGGAGAGACAAAAAGTAAACTGGAAGCAAACAAGTAAGATAATTTTTGACAGGGTGGGAATGCTCACTTAAGTGTTATCAATTAATAATAAAACATGGAAAAAACCTATATCCCTAACGGGCGGGGAGAAAGGGGACTTAGGTAATTTACGTGATATGAGACTGACGGACTACAATGACATTAAATCGACAAATGACTTTAAAAAATACTTAGCCGTATAAAAAGTCAAATTTAAAATTGTATGTGTACTTTGTTTAGGACTATGTAAAACACCTGTGCTACGATGCATATGTACAGAAATTAGAAGGACCCAGAAGGTAAAGAAAACGCTGGGGGCTTTTTTGGTTTTGTTTTTTGTGGTGGAATTATGGGGGTTTAGGGCGTTTGGTTTCGCTTTCTTTTTTGCTGTCTTACACGTTATCTCGTTCGTTAACAGCAGAAACTGGCATCATATAGTTTTCTCCTAGGACTTTGCTTTGCGCAAGGCTTTACAGCTCAGAGACTTAACACATTTATTATGAGACGTGGCAGACGTAAAAATAAAATTTAGGTTACTTCAGAGTGATGTAAGGCAAAGAAGTGAGGTCTACGAGTTTCACCCCATAGAACTTACGGATTTCCAGGCACGATGAGGTGGCTCCCGGGGAAGTCCGCAGAAAAAGCGGGTATCGGCACGACGAGAGGAAGCGGGGCACGACGAATGGAAGCGAAGCCCGATGTTAGGTCCTGCGTGGCGCCGCGCCGACGGTGACGTCTCGCCCCGGACGGAAACTGACGTCACCTTCGCGCATCGCCGCTTCCGGTCCGAGTGAGTGTGGTTCTTGCGCCTGCAGAGTTCAGGGCTGGTGCTGCTGTGTGTGCGGTTGTGTTTTTCGCCAGTCGGCCTTCCTCCTCCGGGACCATGGCCACCGATTCGTGGGCCCTGGCAGTGGACAAGCAGGAAGCGGCTGTCAAGTCGGTCAGTGGCTTCAGATCCAGGCGGGGCGAGCGTACTGGAGGGCCCAAGCCGACCCTGCGTGGAGTCCAGGGAGCTCCCTGGGTTGGGCAGGCCGTGGCCCACACACCCCTAAAGGTTTGCTGGGAGGAATCTCTTAGCCTTGATTTGCGGCTAAGGCAGAAGAGACCAGTATGGAGCCTTTTCCTTTGATCTGGGCCAGTTAAAGACTTTTATCCTGTGGCAAATCTGTCCCTGCTATGTATGCTGTCTTTTCTGCACTGCACCTCCTCAGTGGGGATTGTAAGAAAAGGCGCAATGCTGATTCTCTTTTTCATCTGGTTTCTGAGTGATTGTCTGCTACTCTTATTTTACCGTTTTTTAGATGCGTGCTTAACATGGTTGGCGGTTTGTAGCAATTTGCAGAATAACAGATTCAGGTTTATATTTAGTGTTTCAATCTACCGCAAACGGGCGGAGGCACTACAAACTGTTTCATCTGTGTTTAAAGAGACATTTAATTTCATATACTGGTTCTTTGATTAATGAAGATCCATTCAGTGGGAAGTTAACTATAGTGTAAACTGTGACTCCCCGTTCTTATCTCTAAGTTACCTTTGTTTGGTGGTAATGGACCATTGATTTTAAGAATATAGGGTTTTTTTGTAGTCAGAAGTCTTTCCCCCCACCCCCCTTCAGTGCGGCATGAGGAATCTTAGTTCCCCTACTAGGGATCGAACCTGTGCCCCCTGCAGTGGAAGCGTGGAGTCTTAACCACTGGACCGCGAGGGAAGTCCCATGTAGTCTGACGTCTTATGTAACCTTTTTTTTTTTTTCTTATGTAACCTTTTAATGCCTAAATTACATTTCTTCTCCGGTCACCCTTTATTGCCTTGGGAGGATTGTCAGTTTCTCAGCAGATTGTTGAAATGGGCTAAATCCAGGGAAGTTTAGGAAGAAGCTTTACAATCTAGTTAGGAAGCCTAGAAGGTGGGAGGTGCTGTGAAAATGGTAAGAATAAAGTGAGAAATGAACTTTGAATGGGGAGAGGATGTTTATGAGTAGGAAAGTCAGGGAAATTCCTCGTGAAGAAGTTTATATTTGTGCTGGATATTAGAAAATAATCATTTAAGATAGAGATGAAGGTGAACGGCATTTTAGAATAGAATGCACAGAAGTGCTGGACTTGCCTAGAGAACAGGAATCAGAACTCATTTTTGCTGCAGCTTAAGGTTATCGGGTTGTAGTAGGAGCAGTACTGAAAATATCGTAGGAGTGTACTTTGGCCCTTAACAAAGAACTTGAAGATGAAAGGCTTTATTTGGCTTGTTTGGGGGTTTTTAAGAAGGATACTGACAAGATTAGGTCTGAGAGCTAGCAAGATTTATTGGACTGCAGAGAACAGAATATATTAGGAGTGATGTCTAAAGGAAAGGAGATCAATGTGGAAGTTACTCTCATAGCCCAGAGATAGGGGGCCTATGTTGAATGATGAAAGTAAAGATGAGGGGATGGATTCAAGAGATAATTGTGGAGGTGTGAAGATTTACAAAAGAGAAGAGAAGGGAGATAAAGGCAAAGATTACTGTTTTCAACCTGGATCCCACAAGGTGATATTAATATAGTGCTCATAACAGGATTAGGGGAGTGGGAGGAACAGCAGATTTGATACGTAGGGTGATGAGTTCATGTTTGGCTGTTCTGAATTTGAGGTAAGGAGGACAACTTGGTAAGTACCTGTGTTGGGAATCACCGAGAGGTGTCCAGGTTCAATGATTTCGTGGGAGAACTCATAGGACTCAGCATATGATTGTACTCACAGCTGTGATTTATTACAATGGAAAGCAAAATTAGCAAAAGGAAAAGGCCCGTGTTGCAAAGTCCAGAGGAAACCAGGCACAAGCTTTTAAGAACCTTCTCCCAGAGGAGTCACAAGCTCCACTTAATTCCTGCTTAATTCCTCTAGCCACAGACTGTAACAACACATATGAAGTGTTGTCAGAGAAGCTCGTTGGAGACTCAGTGCTCAGGGTTTTTATTGGGGTCTATCACATCGTCATTCTTTGCCTAGCAGGTACCAAAATTCCAGACCCCTGGAAGGAAACCAGGTGTTATCATAAACCACATGTTTTTAGAAAGATAGTTAGTGAACCCCTCAGCGGTTCTGGGAATGGTGGGAACTCTCTCCAAATCCAAGTTTCCAGGTGTCAGCCAGGGGCCAACTTTGCAAGCTGGCTTTCCTAAGGATAGCAGTCAGACCTGCTGTGTTAACTCTTTTCTGTACAGTGCCCATCAAGCATTTGGAAGTGCGGCACTGGAGTTCAGGAGGAATCAGGTCAGAAGTATAAAATTGACAGCCACAAATAAATCAAAAAGTATTATAAAGGATATGATTCTGTACTCTAGAATTTAAATCTAGTATTTAGCATCAGATATTCCCTAAAAGACAGTTACTGAGAATTGGTTTCAAATCTTTTTTAACCTACAACCCTAATCTAGCTGTGTTCTTATGAATAACACAAATATAGACCTAAAGATACTTGGTATCTGGTTTCAACCACTCTGCTTATTGGGTGGCTGATATAAGTAAATGTTTTAAAATGTTGCTTCCTGGGAATTCCCTGGCGGTCCAGTGGTTGGGACTCCGCACTTCAGCTGCAGGGGGCACAGGTTTGATCCCTGGTTGGGGAACTAAGATCCCACATGCCGTGCAGCGCGGCCAAAAAAATAAAATAAAAATTAAAAATAAGTAAATAAACATTGCTTTCTAACAGCTGGGTAAGTCCCTCCCCCCTTTTTTGTTTTACCATTTAGACTTGTGTACACGAGCTTAATAAATGTAGTTAACCATTGAACAACTTGGGGGTTATGAGCCCCCAACCCTCCCTGCAGTTGAAAATCCCCAAATAACTAACATTGTCCATCCGTATATGTGGTTCCACATCTCTGGATTCAACCAACCATGGGTTGAGTAATACTGTAGCATTTATCCTTGAATAAGTGAACCCTTGAAGTTCAAACCTGTGTTTAACTGTCAGTTGTGTAATTCATGGTATTTGGTTATCAGGTGTCTCTACTCTTAAGTGTTTCCTTTTATTCCCATTCAGATGAGTAATTTGCAGATCAAGGAAGAGAAAGTCAAACCAGATACCAATGGTGAGTCACTAGTAACTATAAGCTACATGTGCACTTCTGCTTTGCACTCATAGGTGCGATGTGGAAAGGAGCTTTCATTTAGCACGTTTGGCAAATGTCAGCGCTGGATTTGAGAACCAGTAAATTCGGTTTCATTAATGATGGAGATAGATTAGTTTTCCACATTTTAGCTTCTGAGTGTTTTAAAGTTTTCTTCATATAAGTCTCACATATTTTTTGTTAATTTTATTTCTAGGTGCAATATTTTACCTTTTTAGTTGCTATTTTAAAGAGGATCTTTTCAATAATATCTCTATTTATAAAAGCTACTGTTTTCTATTTATTTATTTTGTACCTAGCTCTTTTATTTTTTACTGAGATATCTTATTTTGTAGTCATTTTTAAGTTGATTCTCTTAGTCCTGCAAGTTTAAAATCTTTTTTTTTTTTTTGCGGTACGCGGGCCTCTCACTGCTGTGGCCTCTCCCGTTGCGGAGCGCAGGCTCCGGACGCGCAGGCTCAGCGGCCATGGCTCATGGGCCCAGCCGCTCCGCGGCATGTGGGATCTTCCCAGACTGGGGCATGAACCTGTGTCCCCTGCATCGGCAGGCGGACTCTCAACCACTGCGCCACCAGAGAAGCCCCTACAATCTTTTGTAATCTAAAAAATGTGATCGTTTTACCTCTTTTAATTTTTAATACCTTTATTTTCTTTCTCATGTCTAATTGTGTCTGCTAACATAATGCTATATTTTAAATATAGTTATAATAATGCTATATTTTAAATAAGTAAGTCAGAGGTGACATATCTGATCACTCTGAAGTCAGCCAGCATTTCTAGAAATTTGAAATTTTCTTATGCACTAAACTTCCTAGGAATAAAAATCCATTAAACGTATAGAAATGCCAACTATTTAAATTTTGATCACTTAAATAAGGTTTGATATTTATATTGTCCCACCTTTTGAGTGGATTTTTTTAAAAATAAATTTATTTATTTATATATATATTTGGCTGTGTTGGGTCTTGGTTGCTGTGCATGGCCTTTCTCTAGTTGCAGCAAGTGGGGGCTACTGTTCATTGCATTGTGTGTGCTTCTCATTGTGGTGGCTCATCTTGTGCAGCACAGGCTCTAGGCGCGTGGGCTTCAATAGTTGTGGCTCGTAGGCTGTAGAGCGCAGGCTCAGTAGTTGTGGCGCACCGCTTTAATTGCTTCGCCACATGTGTGATCTTCCTGGACCGGGGCTTGAACCCGTGTCCCCTGCATTGGCAGGCAGATTTTTAACCACTGCACCACCAGGGAGGTCCCCTTTTGAGTAGATTTGATACTTGCCTTTCTGATTATGATAACTCTTTTCTTGTGTAGGTGTTATCAAAACTAATGCCACTGCAGAGAAAACAGATGAAGAAGAGAAAGGTAACTAATCTTTGAAACCCTGTAGCAAGAGACATAGTATCACCTAGGACGTGCCTCTCTGGAGCCAGAGGCATTCTGAGTTATAAGATCAAGGAGATGAGGGGAATCAGCCAAGGAAATTGAAAACAGTGAGATAGAAGGAGAACCAAAAGAGAGTGGTATCCCGGAAACCAAAAGAAAGAAGTGTTTCAAAAGTAGGGAGTCATATATAGGTAATAAGTTGGTTAAGAGAACTAAAAATTGTTCAGTTGATTTAGAGTGTAGAGTCATTGGTGAGCTTGACAAGGGCTGTTGAGGTCAGGTGGGGAGGTTAAATTAAAAAAACCTCTTCAGTGAAGAGAAAGTGAAGACATGAGTATAGACAGCCCTGTCAGGGAATGTTCCATAAAAGGGAGCAGAGAACTGGGACAGTAACTGGATGGGGATGTGGGATAAAGGAGGAAGCGCATTTATGATGAGAGGTGTTACAACCTGTGTACATGCTGGTGGGAATGATCCATTAGAGGGAGAAACTGATCATGCAAGAGAGAAGGTCACTGCTGGGAGAAATATCCTTGTCTGAAAGACGGAATGGGACCCATTGTATAAGTAGAGGGGCTAGCCTCAGGAGCATGGCGGTCCATCCACAGTTACAGCAGGGAAGGTGGAAAGGACGCTCACAAACGCAAGTGGGTGTGTGGGTTGTCACGGCAGCGCTTGGAGGTGCTTCTGATTACGTTCACTTCTCAGGGAAGTGAGTAGCAGAGTCATTAGATGAGTGAGAATGTGGAGAGGTTAGAAGTTGAAGAGAGAAGAAGAGTGAATAAGTGGCGTATAGAAACATAGAGTCTTGCTGGGCAGCTCAGCCCACTTGAGTCTAGCAGTCAGGAGTTTAAAGTGAGACCTTTTGGTGTGATTATGTTTTTCTCCTACCTTGCTGGGCCATTCAGGTGTGGGTGCAGACATGGTGAGAGAGGTTTCACAAGGGTGGGGTTTGCCCACTGAGTATGAGGAAGATCTACTGGTTGTTTCCTACAGAGGACAGAGCCGCCCAGTCCTTACTCAACAAGCTGATCAGAAGCAACCTTGTCGATAACACCAACCAAGTGGAAGTCCTGCAGCGAGATCCAAACTCCCCACTCTACTCGGTGAAGTCCTTCGAGGAGCTTCGGCTGTGAGTATCCGTTCCTTTGAACAACTGTTCCCTGCTAGTCCCTCCTTTATAAGACTTAGCATATCAGGGATCTTGTGGGAATTTTACTTTCTACTTTTATTTTTTTTAAATCTTAGTATATTTACTTTCTTTGACTAGTTAATAATTCACATGATTCAAAAGTTTAAAAGTATGGAAAAGTGATGGTCTCCCTCCACCCTTGTCTCTTGGCTACCCAGTTCTTCTCTTTAGGGATTTTTAAATGCCACAAATTTATTCATCATAGCTGAAAGTCTGTTTTCTTTTATGCTCTTAGAACTTTCAATAAAATATTGGCTGACAGGTGATTTCTGGATGTCAGGAACATTTCTTATTAGGTAAGCCCTTTTGTTAGACTATAGGGTTTACAGTGTTAAGAACAGTTTATCTGCTTTTATAAAATCTGTCCAAGAAGCCTGTGCAGGATTCCCAGTAACTGCAGTGGAAATCAGCCTTCAGTGTTGCAGAATTTTTTTAAAAATCCAGAACCCAGAATTAAGCCTTACGTGTGCACATTTCTGCACTGTGGTGAGAATGACTTCTAACATGTCCTTGTTTTAAAGGCAGAGAATTATGTAATGTTATGCCAAGTTTTTCGTTTCCTTCAGTAAGTTAGTAAAGAGGTATTTAGGGTTGTTGGTTTATGTACATGACACTGTGCTGGGTGTTATGAGTAACACAAGACATAGCTACCCTTCTTGCTGCCTGCCAGGACTCAAATCATAGACAGAAAATAGCTAGTGAATAAGAAAGTGGTGGAATGAATAGATTCTTTGCCTTTGTTCAGCAAAATCTATCGTATGCCCACTGTAGGCAAATAGGGGCCACATTTCTGCCAACTATTGCCACCATTTGAGAGTAAGAGACACTTTAAATAAGAGAGCTAACTAGAACCAAATCAAGTTGTTAATGCAGCAATAGCTAAGAGCAAGGTTTTTAAAGTGTGGCCTTTTTTTTTGAATATTTTCAGGACATTATACTTTTCTATGTGTATTTTCTCTGTCAAAGGCTTTTTTCAGCAAATCTGTCATCTCTGCTTCCATTCATAAATTCTGTCCGAGCAGCTAGATGTGCTCTGACAGCTTGCTTTTCCAAGTATCAGTGGTCTTTTTAAGTTCCTTTCATTTAAAGGACTGGAGTTCTCAGGTCAACCAGTGATGAACTGTCCTCTTTGAAAAGGCAAGTTCTTTCCGATTTAATTGTTAGTAGCCAAAGGAAACAAAGAATAAAACCTAGGTCACCTAATATACTTAGTCTATTTTTTACTGAAAAGATCTGCAAAATAAAAGAAAAATAATGAGCCACTGAAAGTTCTTGGATCACTTGAGTCCTCTTTCAGCAGTGACTTTGTTTCCTTGGCAACCAAATCAGAATCTGCTAAACTTCACAACCTTTTCTTCCAAATGGATGTTACTGTTCAAAGTTCTTTGTGTCTGAGAACCACCATATGCCAGAAGGATTGCCTTTTAGAGAGCCTGTTAAACTCTAAGGAAGGCTTAGAGAACACTCTTGAGTTGGTTGGACTTTACTTTAAAAACAATGTGGTGGGATTTTTGTTAAACACCCTGTCAATTTAGAGGTAGCAGAGAGCTTATTATAAATGTACTACAAAAGCAGCTTTATTTGATATTTGTTGTGTGGCTACTTATGTAAGAAGTTGGTGCTTTTCTAGTTTTGATTTTGACTAGACAAAATAAGTAAATCTAATCACTCGTAAAGTTCAGTATGATAACTGAACTCCCTTTACCTATTTACTAGAAACTGGCTGAATCAATTTTCTTACCTCTCAATTGTCCCGAGTTCTTGCACAGCTGGCTTTGGAAGGCCCATGGAACACAAAATGACTGTGGTTCAGTGGAGCATCTGCACTGAGAAATGAAAACTGAAATGTCATTCCCTAAAGGGACTTCTGTATCTTAGCAGCATAGTAAGCAGTGTTTATTTTTAGATATGTCTTTTATAATTTATTTTATACTATGAATTAATAAGTACCATTCTTCCAGTATCCTGGGAATGTTTGTCATCCAAGGCCAACCAAATTTGTGGGTCTCCTGAAAGATGAATTTCTCCAAGAAAGGAAACTAGCCCGGATTTTATAAATGGCATAGTAGTTTCAGATTAAGATTTAGTAGGGAAAGATTTTGGTTTTGTTTTGTTTTAGTTAGTATTTTTTAAGGCATAGGAAAATATGTCTGACAGGAAGTATCATTCTTTGCTAGATATAGGGAAAAATAAAATTCTAGGCTTTTAAAACAATTTCAACAACTAGGAATCCATCTTTCTCTCCCTGGCCTCCTAGGAAACCACAGCTTCTGCAGGGAGTCTATGCCATGGGGTTCAATCGACCATCCAAGATACAAGAGAATGCGTTACCCATGATGCTTGCTGAGCCGTAAGTATATGGACCCTGGCACACCTCTTCAGAACTGGGTTAAACGTCTTCCACCAAGAGCTGTAGTGTTCCTGAGCACAAGATGGGCCGTTGAGAGCAACGTGCTTCTTCAGGGGAACAGCTTAGACAGGTGCAGAGAGAGTCAGATGCAATTCAATACAGTTTCTGCCTTTTCCACTTAATAAAAACTGATAGAAAAAGTTAGTGCTGTTATTCTATGCAGTTTTAAAAACTGTTTTGTTGTTGTCGTTGCTATCGTTTTTTAATAATTTAAAATTTTTTGAGACCTGCGAAAAATACCAGGAGCAATACCAGGAACATCTCCGTAACCCCATCCTGCCAAGAAATAAAGCTGCCATTAATGTAGTCGGCAGTTGTAGCCCCCATGTAACTCCCTCCATTCACAGCCCCCTCCCCTCCCCTCCCTTCCCTTCCCCCTCCCCTCCCCTCCCCTCCCTTCCCCCTCCCCTCCCCCCCTTCCCCCTCCCCTCCCCTCCCCTCCCTTCCTCCTCCCCTCCCCTCCCCTCCTTTCCTCCTCCCCTCCCCTCCCCTCCTTTCCCCCTCCCCTCCCCTCCCCTCCCCTCCCCTCCCCTCCCCTCCCCTCCCCCTCCCCCTCCCCTCCCCTCCCCTCCCCTCCCCCTCCCCTCCCCCTCCCCTCCCCTCCCCTCCCCTCCCTTCCCCTCCCCTCCCCTCCCTTCCCCTCCCCTCCCCTCCCCTCCCCTCCCCCTCCCCTCCCCTCCCCTCCCCTCCCCTCCCCTCCCCTCCCCTCCCTCTCCCCCTCCCAAGTGAGCATCACTGATGTGGGTCATTATTCTCTCGTTTCTTTTTTTTTGTCTTTTCTTTCTTTTTTATTTTGCGGTACGCGGGCCTCTCACTGTTGTGGCCTCTCCTGTTGCGGAGCACAGGCTCCGGACGCACAGGCTCAGCGGCCATGGCTCACGGTCCTAACCACTCTGCGGCATGTGGGATCTTCCCGGACCGGGGCATGAACCTGCACCCCTGCATAGGCGGGTGGACTCTCAACCACTGCGCCACCAGGGAAGCCTTCTCTCATGTTTTTTTATCCTTTTACTACATAGTTTGCTTTCATTGTTTGGTTTTTTTTGGCCACGCTGCGTGGCTTGTGGGATCTTAGTTCCCTGACCAGGGATTGAACCCGGCCCCGGCCCTCGGTAGTGAAAGCGCCGAGTCCTAACCACTGGACTGGAATTCCAAGTTTGCATATTTTTAAACGTTACATAAATGGTATCATACTTAGGTAGCAACTTTTTTCATTCAACTGTATTATTTGTTTGTTTGTTTGTTTATATTTTGGCTGCACTACACAGCATGTGGGATTTTAGTTCCCCGACCAGGGATCAAACCTGTGCCCCCTGCAGTGGAAGCTCGGAGTCTTAACCACTGGACCACCAGAGCAGTCCCTCTTTTTTAATGATAAAAATGCCACCTAGGACTTCCCTGGTGGCTTAGTGGTTAAGAATCCGCCTGCCAATGCAGGGGACATGGGTTCGAGCCCTGGTCTGGGAAGATCCCACATGCCGTGGAGCAACTAAGCCCATGCGCCACAACTACTGAGCCTGCGCTCTAGAGCCCATGAGCCACAACTACTGAGTCCGCGTGCCACGACTACTGAAGCCCACACGCCTAGATCCCGTGCTGTGCAACAAGAGACGCCACTGCAATGAGAAGCCCACGCACTACAACAAAGAGTAGCCCCTGCTCACCACAACTAGAGAAAGCCCACACGCAGCAACAAAGACCCAACGCAACCAAAAATAAATAAATTAAAAAAAAAAAATGCCACCTATTCCCATGACATTGGGTTACCTGAAGTGAAATGTGAAAGTTCCTTCTAAAGCATCTGACTTGTTCTCTTAAATTTTCCATAAAGATGAGAAAAGGGAGCACATAGTAGGAGCCAAGTCCTGAAGACACATTATGGCTCAGGGATTTGTCTGGGCACAGATGTTTCTCTGCAGTCTTAATTTCCATAGGCCCCTTGGGGTATAAAACTGGGGCACTCTAGCTGTGCTAGAGTCTAGAATGAGGATTTCTTAGTGTGAGCCCATCTAAAATAATCATTTCACTTAATATTTAAGTAGTTTTTTTTAACATCATATAAAAAGTTTATCATTGTACTCAGTGCAGAAAACCTGGATAATAGAAGCATGAAGGGGGAAAATCCCTATTCCTACCACCCAGAAAGAACATTTGGACACTTGGTTGTTTTTTGTTTTGTTTTTAATAAATTTGTTTATTTATTTTTGGCTGTATTGGGTCTTCGTTGCTGTGCACAGGCTTTCTCTAGTTGCAGCGAGCGGGGGCTACTCTTTGTTGTGGTGCACAGCCTTCTCATTGCCGTGGCTTCTCTTGTTGCGGAGCACAGGCTCTAGAACGCAGGCTCAGTAGTTGTGGCACACTGGCTTAATTGCTCCGCGGCATGTGGGATCTTCCCAGACCAGGACTCGAACCGGTGTCCCCTGCATTGGCAGGCGGATTCTTAACCACTACGCCACCAGGGAAGTCCCGACACTTGATTGTTATTAACCAATATTATTTTCATCTCTGTTCTTCCTTCATCCAGCCCACAGAACCTGATTGCCCAGTCTCAGTCTGGTACTGGTAAAACAGCTGCCTTCGTCCTGGCCATGCTCAGCCGAGTGGAACCAGCAGAGAGATACCCCCAGGTGAGGGGGTGGAATCCTGGGGGCCCTGGCTTGCTCGTCCTGGGAATGGCTGCGCCATCTGGGGGGTTTGTCTAACGAGGGTGCCCCTGGTACAGTCTGAATGCGTCTGATGCCTCAGACTGTTGCTCAGGCAAAGCCCAATGGTGCACCAGGCCCTTACCTGGGTAGAATTGATTCGGAAGCAGCAGCCTTAAACAGTGGCTTCTGAAGGCATCTGCCAAGTCAGGGCTCCCTATTGAAGGCTTCTGTCTACAGCTGAAATGTGGGCCTGGCTGACAAGGATGTGGTTTCCTACACTGTTCAAGTGGTAATGACATCAGTGTACTTGTTGCTTTAGAGCCTGTTGTCCGTTACTACAAGGCTCTCCTAAACTGATCTGTGATCTGCCCGTTAGTGTCTGTGCCTCTCCCCAACATATGAGCTGGCGCTTCAGACAGGAAAAGTGATTGAGCAGATGGGCAGATTTCATCCGGAACTAAAGCTTGCTTATGCTGTTCGAGGCAATAAATGTGAGTATAAAGGGGCAAGACCTAGGCCGTGAGTTGGGGCGGGTGGTTGGGTATATGAATTTTGAAGATGAGGTGATAAGATTCAACTTTCTAGTTCAGTCTGACCTTGGAGCCCAGTGTTGCCTTTAGCAAATCTACTTAAATACTTGCTGATTTGTTAAAAATTCTTCCACTCCTAAAGTAAGATTTTTAGTTGTTAAAAAAAAAATCCCTGCATGAGTCATGGGGTTCTTCCAGTGTGGAGTATTTCACTGAGGAGCCAGGGTTTGAATTCAGTACCCAGAGTTCTGGAAGCTGCTTACGAGGGAGGGATGAGCACTGAAGATGGTAGGTTGGGTCAGTTCCCTTTCTTTAAAAGCAAAGCACACCTTTAGTAAGAGTAATCTAAGAGCACGTACAGTTCACTTGCTCTTACCAAATCAGAAATCCTTCCACCAATTCTTTTTTCATGTGTTCTGGAGACTGTAGAAAATATGGGTTAAGATGGGAGGAGGGGCAGGTAGAAAATGGGTAATGGAGAAGTTATCAGAATATATAAAACTACAAATCAATTAGAAAAAAGTAAGCATTCTAATAGGAAAATGGACAAGAGAGGCCCAGTTGAACAGACGCTTCACAAAGGAAGGAATTCAGATGGCCAGTAAACGTGAAAAGATGATAGGCTTCATTAGTCATCAGGGAAACGTCAACTGAAACCACTGTATGCCTCTCAGATGGTAGAAATGAGGAAGTCTGGCAAAGCAAGTGTTGACCAAGATGGAGAAGAACTGGAAGGCTCACGTGCTCCAGTGGGGAGTATACATTGGCACACTGACATCCAGAAGCAGTTGGCATTACCTAGAAAAATGGAAGAGAGACATCCCTTCAACCCAGCAGTTTATAATCGCCTAGAGCAGCGGTTCTTAAACTTTTTGCTCTCTTATACTCTTAAACATTATTGAGGACCACAAGTACTTACTTTGGAAGAATATGAAGAAAATCTAGCCTTTCTTATAATTTTAGATATTGTTTTTTTGGATGCCATACCAAAACTTATTAACAAGTGGTAATTACTTAAAAGTTAGTTGCCATGTGATATCTGAAATATTAATGAATTCTTCGTACTGTTACATTAAAATTCCTTGGTCTCCCTTGCACTTTGAATGCATCTTTTGCCCAACTGTGGTTTTCTAACATCATATCTTGGTCATTTGGAAAATACTGTTTTATTGAGTTATGCTGATCTTCCAAATGTTAACATATTTCATAATATAAAATTTTAAATAGCATTTAAAATGCAATAATATCACCGCCAACCAACTCAGAGGAGTTTATACATGGAGAAACTCTCAAACCTACAGCAGCACATAGAAGTGTTCTAAAATTCTAATTTTCCCTTAAGCTGAAACGTTATCATGACAACAAATAACAGTCGTTTTCATTTAAGTGATAGGCTCTCTGTTCATTTTCAAGAAAGTGTATATCAAATTCCCTACTTGATTTTCTTTCTTCTTTTTTTTTTTTTGGCCGCACTGTGCGGCTTGTGGGACTTTAGTTCCCCGACCAGAGGTCAAATTTGGGCCCTCGGCAGTGAGAGCACGGAGTCCTAACCAGTGGACCGCCAGGGAATTCCCCCTGTTTGATTTTCTGTAGTTTGTCTGTCATTCAACAAACAAAAACGGCTAGTACAGTTACCATACAAATAATCACACAAGGGCTTTTCCTGGAGGAAACCATCATGTTTCAGCATGCAGAAAGAGTACTTTAACCAGAAATTATTAGTATTTTTGTGTGTGTTTGATGTCTTACACTGATAGGTGCAGCTAAGTTTAGTGTACCAGAATCTTGAGACAACATGGATCTTCTCTAGATTGTTTTATAATAACAGGGGACTTCACTGTGTGAAGGATTAGTATATTAACTATTTAAGGTATCATTTTTTTTTAAGTTCAGTTTAGACTGATGGGCAGTGGACAGTGAGAACCACAAGGTATTGAAGAGTTCATTTAAAACTTTTCCAGTGGAGTTAATGAATTCCTGACTGAAGTCCCTTTCTCCTCGAACTTTAAATTTTGTTTTGAAAATAGGTGACATTCACATGTTTCAAAATTGAAAAGGATATATGGTAGAAACTTTTCTTTTCCCATACCCTTCAAACACCTGGTTCTGCCTGCCTAAAGGCACCCAGTACTAACCCGTTCCTCACATGTCCTACCAGAGACAGTCTGTGTGGCTACAGGCAAGTGATAATGTGATAACGTGTAGGGACTTCCCTGACAGTCCAGTGGTTAAGACTCAGCGCTTCCGTTGCAGGGGGCACGGGTTTGATCCCTGGTCGGGGAACTAAGATCCTGCATCCCTCATGGCTCGGCAATAGAGATAGATGAGATAGATAGATAGAACACTCACACACGAACGTACATATATTACATGTATTCTTTTTTGCCCCTATTGGTATACAAATTGCTCTGCAACCTCTTTTTCACATTTAACAATGTATTTTGGAGATTGTTCCACATCAATTCCTAAACAGTTTTATACTTTTGTTGGTGTCATCCATTCGGTGCGTCATATTTTGCTTAGTTATGTTTTAATGAATGCATATCCTTGCATATATGTTATTTCACACATATTCATGTACATACAGGATGGATTCGTAATAGTGGAAGCACTGGTCAAAGGCTACATGCATTAGTAATTTTGATAGATGGTTATATCAGTTTCAACTCCCACCAGCTATAGTTTGAGAGTAATGTGTTTTTTTCAATCAAAGAGAATTTGTATTTAGGAAAACTGTCTACACAATTAGAATATCTAACAAAGCAAAAAATCACTGGGCCAGGATGCTAGGACTCAAAACTACCAATTTATAAGGAAATCAATGAACCATGAGTGAAGGGATGGTATAAAAAGAATAAGTGTTATGCTAAAGAGAAAGAATTGGGTGATGGGGAATTACAGGAGAAAGTAGAAAAAGGGAAACTAACACTCATGGACGGTTGACTGTGTAGGATTTAATCCTGACCACAGTGCAGTGAGATGGGTGTCATTATGCCCATTTTATAGTAGAAGAACACAAAACTTTTGGGTAACACCCCTGTGGTTTGAAATCTGAAATTAACTTGTTCTAGCTCTGGAAGGATGGGCAAGGAGGCTTTCATTTTGAAAGCGGGTTTAGTCATGGAAGTACCCACAGAACACATCTTGTCTCCACAGTGGAAAGAGGTCAGAAGATCACTGAGCACATTGTCATTGGCACCCCTGGGACCGTTCTGGACTGGTGCTCCAAGCTCAAGTTCATTGACCCCAAGAAGATCAAGGTGTTTGTTCTGGATGAGGCTGACGTGATGATAGCTACTCAGGGCCACCAAGATCAGAGCATCCGCATCCAGAGGTAGGAACTCATGAGCCAGGAGGAGCTTCTCGGCCTCCTGATCTGCAGCATCATCTCCTTTTACTTCACCCTCCTCTTCTTGCCCCTGCCAGGTTCTTTACTCTGCAGCTTTCAGAGGCACTTGTTTGGTGGGCCATTTCCATGTCACACTGACCATACCCCCAGCCTGGGTTGAGGAAGGAGACTTAGGGACTCTACCACCAGCCGTCCCTGCTCCACGTCTGCTCCTCCCTCCTCCCTGCAGTGCTCCTCCCTGCTTTGCCACCTTCCTGGGGACGCAGGTCATCCAAGCCTGGGGAGGCTGTGCTTCTGTTCCTTCCAGTGAAACGCTCGGTCGGGGTCATGTCGAACACCTGGGCCTTCCCTTGCAGGATGCTTCCCAGGAACTGCCAGATGCTGCTTTTCTCTGCCACCTTCGAAGACTCTGTCTGGAAATTTGCCCAGAAAGTGGTCCCAGACCCAAACATCATCAAACTGAAGCGCGAGGAGGAGACGCTGGACACCATCAAGCAGTATTATGTCCTGTGCAATAGCAGAGATGAGAAGTTCCAGGCTTTGTGTAATATCTACGGGGCCATCACCATTGCTCAAGCCATGATCTTCTGCCATGTGAGTAGCAGCGGCAGCAGGAGGAGGCCTGCGGGGGAGGAGCTCCACTGGAGGGTGTGGCCCTGCGCCCTCCCTCTCAGCCAGCTCCACTTCGTGCTGGGGGACCAGGTTCTTTCCCTGTGGCTGGAAAGGAAGTGGTTTGTGAAGATGTAAGAAACAATTTCTTCTTAGTATCCTGAGGCATATATATAGTCTAAGCATAGAGTCTCCTGAACTTTATATCATTTGTAGGTGATACATTAGAAAACCCAAGTAAATCAACTGATATTTGGAGGAAAAATAAGAAACTAAACAGGACGGTTGGTTAGAAAATTACTAGAAAATAAGTAGTTTACCAGTGTCAAACACAAACACTTAGAAAATGGAAGGATAGACCCCAGAAAATGGAAGGATAGACCCCATTTATTATTTATTTATTTATATATATATATATATATATATTTTTTTTTTTTTTTTGCGGTACGTGGGCCTCTCACTGTTGTGGCCTCTCCCATTGCGGAGCACAGGCTCCGGACGCGCAGGCTCAGCGGCCATGGCTCACGGGCCCAGCTGCTCCGCGGCATGTGGGATCTTCCTGGACCAGGGAACGAACCTGTGTCCCCTGTATCGGCAGGCGGACTCTCAACCACTGCGCCACCAGGGAAGCCCAGACCCCATTTATAATAGGCAAAATAATGTTTCAGGAATAGTTAAGATCGCTGAAGAAAACATCAAAATTCTGTTAAGTGATGTAAGAATAAGAGAACTCTTACTCTATTAGTGGGATACTTGTAGATTAAAAAAAATTTTTTTTTACAGTGGCATTGTTTTCCCAAACTCAAATTGAAACTTTCAAACCTACAGAAAAGATGAAAAAAAATACAAAATGAGCACTTTCATGCCCTTCACCTATTGTCAACATTTGCTTTATCCATAAGCTTTTGTGCGGGGGATATCTGTACTTTTCCCTAAATTTTTTTTTTTTTTTTTTTGGCTGCGTTGGGTCTTCGTTGCTGCACGCTGGCTTTCTCTAGTTGTGGCAACTGGGGGTACTCTTCATTTTGGTGTGCGGGCTTCTTATTGCAGTGGCTTCTCTTGTTGTGGAGCACAGGCTCTTGGTGCATGGGCTCAGTAGTTGCGGCACGTGGGCTCACTAGTTGTGGCACGTGGGCTCTAGAGCGCAGGCTTAGTAGTTGTGGCACATGGGCTTAGTTGCTCTGCAGCATGTGGGATCTTCCTGGACCAGGGCTCGAACCCATGTCCCCTGCATTGGCAGGCAGATTCTGTTTTTTTATTTAATAAAATACTTTCAGTCATTTTGCTTTGGGATATATATCTAATGCCATATATGGTAGAAAACTGCAGTACAGATCCTTTTGATTCACTGTTTTATTCCAGACATAATGTAACTCAGTATATTTAGAAAGTACGTGTGTATATAAATACTTATTATAAAAAAAAACCTTTTGTAAGCATGTTATTCCTCTACTGAAATGTAACTTGATAGAAGCCATGCCACCTTACATTATTAAATTATCAGGTGATTTGCACCATATAGCACTAATGATTTCCCATCAAAGAAATTACTTATTTCTCATTTTGTGAAAGTATCCATTAATAAAGCACCTGACAGTTTTAAACAGTAAGAATTAGAAATTCAATATAAACAAATCTTGCCTAATGTAATTATTTTAAATTTGTTGTGTCCCTTTCTAGGGTAAGGGTTTTTGCTCATTTTATTATTATTATTTTTTCAACATGTTTATTGGAGTATAATTGCTTTACAATGGTGTGTTAGTTTCTGGCAGGTGGATTCTTAACCACTGCGCCACCAGGGAAGTCCCTTGCTGAATCATTTTAAAGTCAGTTGTAGATATCAGGACATTTCCCACCTAAATGCTTCCTAAGGATGAGACGTGCTCCTGCACGAGCACAGGACCATTGTCACACCTTTCACAGTGATGCAGCGAGTGTCCTCTCTGTAGTCCATCATATGCCACTTTCCCCATGTGTACCAAAATGGCCTTTATTGCTTTTGGCTGCTGCTGTTAAACCTAAGAGCCAATCAGAGAATGTCTGTTGCATTTAGTCTCTCTTGAGACTCCCTTAGTCTATAACAGTTTCTCCACCTTTCATGACATGGACATCTTGAAGAGTCCAGGCTAGGGACTTCCCTGGCAGTCCAGTGGTTGAGACTTCGCCTTCCAGTGTAGGGGGTGCCGGTTCAATCCCTGGTCAGGGAGCTGGGATCCGACATGCCTTGGGTCCAAGGGGCCAGGGCATGGAACAGAAGCAATGTTGTAACGGGTTCAATCGAGACTTTGGAAATGGTCCACATCAAAAAATCTTAAAAATAAAAAAATTTTTAAAAAAGAGTTCAGACTAGTAAGTAGTCTTTAGAATGTCTCTGATTTCCCCCCTCCTTGTGATTATATTAAGGTTAAATATTTTTCTAAGATTAGCACCCAGGTGACATGGTTACTTCTTTATACCACATCACGTTAACAATTTTAAGACACATAATGCTTAACTGCTAAGTTTTAGTAGTCTTCCAGATCAAAAATATTCTCTTAAGGTACTTATATTTCTTAAATGTTTTCTTCCTTCCAGACCCGCAAAACAGCTAGTTGGCTGGCAGCAGAGCTCTCAAAAGAAGGCCACCAGGTGGCTCTGCTGAGTGGTGAAATGGTGGTGGAGCAGAGGGCTGCAGTGATTGAGCGCTTCCGAGAGGGCAAAGAGAAGGTTCTGGTCACCACCAACGTGTGTGCCCGCGGTGAGCAGAGATTGTGTTCTGGTCTGCAGGCTTGGGGTAGCGGGAGAGATCCTCGTCTGCGGGACACTCCGGTGGTTTGCGGGAGATCCTGTTTTCTAGAAGAGCCTGTTTGTATTCCCTCAGCAGAGGAGAACTTTCACAGAAGCCAGAGTCCTGACTTGGTGGCTTAGAACGGCACCTGCTCTTCTTGGGGCCCCCAGTGAGGCTTTAGCTGCTTCTCCAGATACTGGTATCCAGCAGAGGCTCTCTGGAGCCTGATGGCTGATTTCATAATTTAGTCAGCACCTGCCACAGTTCTGTTTTCTCCCTCTGGGTTCTGCTACCTGCCCCTTTGTCTGAATCCCAGAGCTGGTCCATCCCAGACTGTTCCTTCCACCTGAGGTTGGTGTGTGTAGGCCTGACTGTGGACGACAGTGATTTCTGTCTCCCATCCTTACTCCTGTCCAACTCTCCTTCATGCAGGTATCGATGTGGAACAGGTGTCTGTCGTCATCAACTTTGACCTTCCTGTGGACAAGGATGGGAACCCGGACAACGAGACCTACCTGCACCGGATCGGGCGCACCGGCCGCTTTGGCAAGAGGGGCCTGGCCGTGAACATGGTGGACAGCAAGCATAGCATGAACATCCTGAACAGAATCCAGGAGCATTTCAGTGAGTCCCTGGGAGTGTCCCCTGCTGGGCCCTTACCTTACAGGGGCAAGTCCAGGGCGGGAGGGGAGGGTAACAGGTAGGTTTTCCTGTGGCCCCGAGAGAGGCCTTTGTCTCTGTCCCATTCCCCTCCTTCCCTACAATGTGGAAGTTCTCAAAGAGCACACCTGGAGAGCTCAGGGCTCAGGGACTTGAATGACAGTCCCCCCGGCCAGGCTGAGGGGCCTGGGGCTCTGGCTGTGCTGTCTGTGTCCCTTGCTCAGTCACTGGAAGCCTTTGGGGTTCAGTGAAGGATCTCTGTGGCCAGAGGCACAGCACGTTCCTAGGTAGCAGAGACCTGTGTTTCCTCCCTCCCTGCTGTGCTGTCCCTTGCCTGAGTGTGTGTCTCTGTAACCCCATGTTTGTCTCTCTTTGAATTCTTTTCTTTCCCCCAGATAAGAAAATAGAAAGACTGGACACAGATGACTTGGACGAGATTGAGAAAATAGCCAACTGAGAAGCTGCTGCAGTCACTGGTGCCACCCTTGGTGCTCCCCCTGCACGGGACACTAGTGCTTTCACTGCACAGGCCTCAACAGTCAACACAAAGATGAAGGCACGAGTAGAGAGAAACTACCTACCTCATTTGAAATTACGTTTGGACTTGACAAAAATTGTGCAAATGATGGGGGAAGGTAGAAGAAAAAATTTGCATTTTGGAAAATTTAGTCCTTTTCCTCCCATCCCTTTTCAAAGCCACGGTTTCCTCCGTCTTTATAATAACGTGCTTACTATTGGTAATCGCTGGCCCCAGGATCCCCTGCCTGTTTTCTGGCTAGGGGTGTTGAGACCAGCCTCTAGCCACTGAAGAAACGATAGAGGTATAGGCAGAGGACAGGAAAGGCCTGGGCAACTCAGCCGTGTGAGCTCCTGTGCGTGGGTGGAGCGTGCGGGCCGCAGCAGAGAGGCCTGAGAGCAGCACCCCCATCCCTGACTGGAACTTGTCATGAATGTCTCTTGCCCTTGGCCACCTTCCTTCTCCTCAAATCCAGATGTCCCAGCTGATCCCTTTTACCTCTGTTTTCTGTGCAGAGTGTATCCTTCTCTCTCCCTGTGTGAGCATCTTGGCTACTTTGTAAACCTCAGATTTGGGGAGAACCACGGAAGTCAGTGAATCTTCAGAGGGAATGCTCTGGCAAGAGTGGATGATCTAGGGCTGGCTTCTCCTCCCACAGTTGTTCTGTCTGCTCAGGTACCTGGTGTCACAGCAGCCAGGGGACACCGGGTGGTTTTCTGACACACGCCTGGCCAAGTGAGTTGATTCTCACCCATGGATGTCACACTGTGCCTGGAGTCGAGCAGCAGAGTTTGGAAAGGAAGTTATGACCAAGTGAAAACTCTGATTATGCTGTTCATCCGTAACGTAGATGAACTTTAATTCATACATTGTCTGTATGAATAAGGATGGATAAATTAGAGCTATACCCATCATTCATTATGTTAAGAAATTTAAAAATAATTATGAAATGCTTTACTAATCATGATTTGTTTTTACTTGTATTTTTCTGCTTATTAGACTAATATATGCTCATTTAAAAATGTGTGTGTGTATATATATATAAAGTATAAGTGCGCATCCCCACCCCTCTGGGATCACCATTGCTAGCAGCTTGGTGAACATTCAGTATATTGCCTTCTGTTTGCATATATCAACCCACTTTTCTCTTACAAAAATGTGAACATTCTACTCACGCTGTTGTGTGACCTGCCTTTTCACTTACCCGTGTATCTTGGACATGTGACAGGGATGTGCCTCACTCTCAACAAGCATCATTCCAGCGTGTAGCTGCCCCAGCATTACATCATGGCTCCTAGTGATAGGCACATGGGGGCTTCCACTGTGTTGCTGCCCACGGTGAAAATACCAGTCCCGCTCCTCTCTGAGCCCAGCTGAGACTCACTCAGGATGTATACCTGGAAGTAGAGTTGTTGGGTCAGAGTGGGGACCCTTAACATTTTAACACATTGTTAATATAGCCTGCCGAAAAGTTTTTACCAATTTATGTTATTGCAGTGATAACAAAGATACCTATTATGTGCTTACCAACTCCCTCTATTATCAATTTTTAAAACTGCCAGTCTGAGTAGTAAAAATAGATTATATAACTGCTTCGTTTTTTTAAATTTAGTGATGTTTGGCAAATTTTCAGTTTATTGGTATTTGACTTTTCTGTTTTGGTGTGTTGCCCATTCCTATCTCACCATTTTGCTACTGGCTTGTTAGTCTTCATTGAATTTTAGCCACATTTCTATTTTAGGGAAATTAGACTGTCTTGAGTGGTGGATGTTTTCCTTTTTGTTTGTCTTTACAAAATCATTTTTTCTTAATACTGCACAAAAGTTTAATATTAGTCAGAATGGCCATCATTAAAAAGTCTATAAACAATAAATGTTAGGGCTTCCCTGCTGACACAGTGGTTGAGAGTCCGCCTGCCGATGCAGGGGACACGGGTTCGTGCCCCTGTCTGGGAAGATCCCACATGCCGTGGAGCGGCTGGGCCCGTGAGCCATGGCTGCTGAGCCTGTGCGTCTGGAGCCTGTGGTCTGCAACGGGAGAGGCCACAGCAGTGAGAGGCCCGCGTACCGAAAAAAAAACCAAAAAACCAATAAATGCTGGAGAGGGTGTGGAGAAAAGGGAACCCTCTTGCACTGTTGGTGGGAATGTAAACTGATACAGCCACTATGGAGAACAGTATGGAGGTTCCTTAAAAAAACTAAAAAAAAGAACTACCATACGACCCAGCAATCGCATTATTGGGCATATGCCCGGAGAAAACCATAATTCAGAAAGAGACATGTACCACAATGTTCACTGCAGCACTATTTACAATAGGCAGGACACGAAAGCAACCTAAGTGTCCATCGACAGATGAATGGATAAAGAAGATGTGGCACATATATACAATGGAATATTACTCAGCCATAAAAAGAAACGAAATTGAGTTATTTGCAGTGAGGTGGATGGACCTAGAGTCTGTCATACTGAGTGAAGTCAGAAAGAGAAAAACAAATACCGTATGCTAACACATATATATGGAATCTAAACAAAACAAAATTGATTCTGAAGAACCTAGGGGCAGGCCAGGAATAAAGACACAGACGTAGAGAATGGACTTGAGGACACGGGGAGGGAGAAGGGTAAGCTGGGACGAAATGAGAGAGTGGCATGGACATACATACATTACCAAATGTAAAACAGCTAGTGGGAAGCAGCCGCATAGCTCAGGGAGATCAGCTCGATGCTATGTGACCACCTAGAGGAGTGGGATAGGGAGGGTGGGAGGGAGATGCAAGAGGGAGGAGATATGGGGATATATGCATATGTATAGCTGATTCACTTTGTTATACAGCAGAAACTAACCATTGTAAAGCAATTATACTCCAATAAAGATGTTAAACAAAAACAAAAAATTTAATATTGCTCAGACTTCATTATTAAGAAATCTGGATTTCATGTCATGGCTAGAAAACCTTTCCTCATCTCAGTATTATAAATTATTATTATTATTAATTTTTATTTATTTATATATTTTTTTGCGGTACGCGGGCCTCTCACTGCTGTGGCCTCTCCCGCCGCGGAGCACAGGCTCCGGACGCGCAGGCCCAGCAGCCATGACTCATGGGCCCAGCCGCTCCGCGGCATGTGGGATCTTCCTAGACCGGGGCACGAACCCGTGTCCCCTGCATCGGCAGGCGGACTCTCAACCACTGCGCCACCAGGGAGGCCCAGTATTATAAATTATTTACTCATGTTTTTGTAGGTTTTGAAGTGTCGTTTTGCCTGCCTGATTTGCTGTGAGCGATTACGGGCAGTTACCTCCAGGTGAGTGGGTGTGTGGGCTGGAGCCGAGACTGAGCGACAGGGTCCAGCTGGGATCACGTGTGACAGAAAGTGAGACTGAGTGTCCTGGGGATGCAGCAGCTACGGTGACTGCAGGTGTGTCAGGGGCGCATGCAAGCCACTGGTGCGGGAAGGGGTTCTGAGAAGAAAAGTGGGAGCGAGAAGTGGAGCAAGTTTCCAGAAAGGCCGGGGACAAGGCGAGGTGGGGTAGAGAGGAAGCAGTGCTCAGGGTGCTCGGAAGGGAGACAGGCAAAGAGGGAGAGGAGGTCGTGTGCAGTGCCAGCATTCCAGATAAGTGACACCCGCTTTGACCCCAAAACACAACAGTGATACAGAAAAGGTAAAACTAGAAAACAAAACACCGCCTGACCCGAAAAACGAGATGAATACTTCTATGGACCAGTAATGGGGAAACATGCAAAGCTGCGAGCAGGGCTGAAGCCAAATCTTGCTGGGCTCCCATCCGGGGACCGAGCAGCTGCAGGCTGTTAGGTCCCGCTCAGCAGAGGGGCCGGGAAGCGAAGCGCTGCACACAAGACCAGAACTCAAGGCAGCCTCGCCGCTTGGAGGGCGTTGGATTGGAGCTTCGCCTGCACGCCAGCTGGACAGAGACTTTCATCAAGACGCAGGCCCAGAAAGGAGACAGGAGGATGCGGATCCCCGCTGCAACCGGTAAGCCACACCATCCTGTCAACTGCCTGCCTGGTCTGATATCCTCTGATCTCACTGAATCAGCGCATCTGGCTCTAGAATAAGGGCGAGAGGGGCGGGGAGCTGGATGGAGCCAATTGCTAAATCCACCTGTGGGGCTTCCCTGGTGGCGCGGTGGTTAAGAATACGCCTGCCAATGCAGGGTATACGGGTTCGAGCCCTGGTTCGGGAGGATCCCACATACCGCGGAGCAACTAAGCCCGTGACCGAGCCTGTGGTCTAGAGCCCGCGAGCCACAACTACTGATCCTGCGCGCCTAGAGCCCGTGTTCTGCAACAAGAGAAGCCACCGCAATGAGAAACCTGCTCACCGCAACCGAGAGTAGCACCCCCCTGGCTGCAACTAGAGAAAGCCCGCACGCAGCAACGAAGACCCAATGCAGCCAAAAATAAATAAAAAATTTTAAAAAAGCAAACCCACCTGTGGATTGTGGGGAGAGAAGAAATTGAATGCAAAGAAAGACGCAAACAATAGAGGGAAGGTTGGGAGGGGCAAGATAGGGGTATGGGATTAAGAGATACAAACTACTAAGTATAACATAAATAAGCAGCCAGGATATATCGTACAGCACAGGGAAATACAGCCATTATTTTTTAATAACTTTAAATGGAGCATGATCTATAAAAACAATGAATCACTGTGTTGTACACCTGAAACTAATATTGTAAATCAACTATACTTCAAAAAAAAAAGGTACCAAATTCACCCCAGATAAAATTTATTTTATGGAATGGCCTCATAAAAGGCTTACAGTGTGTTTGGATGCTCAAAGAGAAAGTGAAATGATTACATTTCACTGAAAAGAGCAAGAAACTATGAAGTAAATTTGGACAAGAGCAGTGGTGTGCTGAAACTCACACAAGCTGGCTGGTAAATCACTGGCAGATTGAAACTGGCTGTGCTGGGAATATTTATACCACAGAAATCAGCAACACTATAAATCAGGGGTTTTAGTTTGTTTTCAGAGGCAGTTTACCAGCATACCATTGGTAGATTAGAAATTTTAGAAATGAGAAAGTCATTGAAATAAACTCAGTAAATGGGAATCCTAGATTTTAAATCCTAATTATACTCTCATTTTAAGGACAAAAATAACACAACCGAATTTCAGTAGAGAAAGAGAAAGCGAAATGATTACATTTACAGTAAAACTATTTCTTGCTCCCATAAGCTCTAAACTGGATGTTCCTGATTGGTTGGCTCTTCTGGACACTTTCCCCTGACTCTTTCCATTGAAAAGAGTGGGTTTTTTTTTTTTTTTTTAACAGAATTGATTTTTTTAGAACAGTTTTAAGTGTATAGAAAGAAAAGGCAAAGTTACCTCATAGCAAAAGAAGGATTGAACTCAGATCCTTCTGAATGCAGAAACCATATGTTCTTTCTACTTCACCAAGCCTTCTCCCTGGAGAGAAGCCATGTTGCCAGAAAGAGCCTGTATTATTCTCAGCAGAAACAGTTGTTAGATGAAAGGTGTTGTTTCTATATTCTCGGGGAGCAGGCTGGTCCTGATACCCACAGTTCGGCAAGTGTAAGGGGAGGGGCCATCTTGCATTTTTGTGCGTTAGTTGTCACACAGACAAACTCACCGCAGAAGCTGTGATTTTTCTGGAAGGGTAGTGAGAAGGAGCATTGATTCCTAATTCACTCAGCAAGGAATAATTTGATTTTTTAAAGGGTTTCAGGATTTCACCCTTCCCCTCACCAAGCCAGGAATGTTTTCCTACTTTGCCAAATATGTAACAGGCAGCAGTTCCTCGCCTGCTGAATGGCAGCCCTCAGCCGTTCACTCCTCTGATGGGTAAAATATTTAATCGCTTCCTGCCCTTCCTCTAGCATCCAGCCAGAGTGCCAGCCAAGTGTGTATCCACCACCCCTTGTCAGGCCATAAATCGTAATGTTTCTCTCCACAGAGCCCTCTGTGTTCAGACTGTATTACTGCTCACTCAAACATGGTGCCTCTCCCAGAGGAACACACATCCCTGCTAGACTGAGGCATGGACATGGGACTTCTTTGACATCAAGGAAATGTGAACTTCTTGACAGAAGCATTCAGAGCCAGCCTGTGGCTCACCAGACACTCTTTTCCTGGCCCTGAAACAACAGATCCACCACAGACGGCACTCCTTTCTGTCTGGGTCCCTGAGTGACCATGATGAGCACAGCCCGTGATGGAAAAGTGGCTTGAGTGAGAAACAAACTTTGTTGTTTTAAGCCACTGCGAGTTTGAAGGGTGTTTGTTACTGTAGCACAACCCAGCTTATCCTGACCACCCTCCCTGCCTTGGAACGGCTAGTTCCCTGTCCAGTCACCCTAAGGTCAATCCAGATCATAGATATGCTCCATCTAGGTACACAAAATTCCCAAGCAGCTTCTTGATCCACTTAATACAGAGGAGAGAAAAATTTCCAATTCCCAATTATTTGAAAAGCCTCCATCATGACAGAGAGGGGTTAAATAAACAACCACAAGAAATCAGCTCTGTGGAGACAGACGAAAACAGACGAAGAAAAAGGTGTCTGCTAGTATGTGATTAGACACCACACTTACCTAATTTTCCTTTCCAAGAGCTCACTGAATTTATCGGGAAGGAAAGAAAAAGGTATAAACTCACATGGACAAATAAAATGGAAGCAGTTACATTGGAAGAGGGAATTTAACAAAATGTTTGGAACACACAGAAAAATGAATGAAAAAGCTCCAATTTTTAGTAATACAGGGAACTATATAGAGCATGAAAAAAATTCCAATCCAAAAACCAGCTACAAAGCTGATAATATTCTGTTTGAATATATCAAAGAACTACTACTTTTAGGGTTTTATTTTTAACATTTAGCTCTGATTCACTTGGCATTTTGGTGAATGGTTTAGGCTATGGATCTAATTTTATCTTTTTCCAGATGGTTATCTAGTTATCCCAATAAGATTTATTTAAATATCCATCTTTTCCTAAGTGATTTGAGAGGCCATCTCTATTATAAACCAAATTTCCATGTGGACTTGGGTCTAGGTAATCAGACTAATGAAAGAGAATTGAGTATCCAGAAATACTCAAGTGAATATGGAATGTCAGGGCGGTGGTCACCTTCAGGGGAAGGAAGGGAGCTGTGCTTGGCAAGGAAGATGGAACAGGGAGGCCTCTGGGGTGCTTGCACAACCCGAGTGGTGGCTACATGAGTGTTCATCTTAAAATAATTCATTAAGGAACCGCCATACTGTTTTTCATAGTAGCTGCATCAATTTCAATTTCCCCCAACAGGGCACAAGGGTTCCCTTTGTTCCACATCTTCACCAGCGCTTGTTATCTCTTGTCGTTCTGATAACAGCTGCTCTAACAGGAGTGTGGTGATATCTCATTATGGCTTTGATTTGCATTTCCCTGATGATTACTGATGTTGCATATCTTTTCATGTACCTGTTTTTTTTTTTTTTTTTTTTTTGCGGTACACAGGCCTCTCACTGTTGTGGCCTCTCCCGTTGTGGAGCACAGGCTCCGGACGCGCAGGCTCAGCGGCCATGGCTCACGGGCCCAGCCGCTCCGCGGCACGTGGGATCCTCCCAGACCGGGGCATGAACCCGAGTCCCCTGCATCGGCAGGCGGACTCTCAACCACTGCGCCACCAGGGAAGCCCTCATGTACCTGTTGACCATCTGTATATCTTCATTGGAGAAATGTCTATTCATATCTGCCCATTTTTTAATCAGATTGGGGTTTTTGCTATTGAGTTATGTGAGTTCTTTATATATTTTGGTTTCAGGTTTTACGTTTAAGTCTAATCCATTTGGAGTTAATTTTTTTGAGTGGTGTGAGATAGGGGTCCAATTTCATTCTTTTGCATGTGCATACAGAACTACCATATGATCCAACAATTCCACTTCTGGGTACACATCCAAAAGAATAAAATCACTGTCTTGAAGAGACATCTGCACCCCCATGTTCACTGCAGCATTATTTACAATAGCCAAGACATGGAAATAATCTAAATGTCCATCAACAGATAAATGAATAAAGAAAATGTCATGCATATATACACAATGGAATATTATTCAGCCATAAAAAAGGAAATCCTGCCTTTTGCAACAACATGGATGGACATTGAGGGCATTATGCTAACTGAAATAAGTCAGATGGAGAAAGACAAATACTGTATGGTCTCACTTTTACATGGAACCTAAAAAAACTAAATTCACAGAAACAGAGAGCAGACTGGTGCTTGCCAGGGTGGGGGAACGGGTTAAGGTGGTCCAAAGGTATAAACTTCTAGTTACAAGATAAATAAGCTCTGGGGATGTAATGTACAGCGTGGTAATTATAGTTAACAATATTTTACTGTATGTTTGAAAGTTGCTAAGAAAGTAGATTTTGAAAGTTCTCATCACACACACAAATATTTTAACTATATGATGTGATGTGTTAACTAATCTTATTGTGGTAATCATTTTGCAATATACACACACATAAAATCACTATACCTTACATACATATATAACTTGCTATGTCAAGTGTATCTCAATAAAGCTGGAAAAATAAAATTCTAGCTTTTCCAGTTCTTCCATATAACATGTTCAATTACCTCTTTTTTCTTCAGTCCATTTTGATATCCAAATGGCAGTGGAAATTGCTTTTCCTTTACCACAGGAATTATATAATTCTATCTATTTATAATCTATAATCTATATGTATTATATAGTATTCCATCTTTGCTTTATGAAATAAATGTCCATTATGGAGCTTTTAAAAAATAATAATTCATGAAGCTATATATTTTTGTACATTTATTCTTATGCTCTTTTCTGTTTATGTATTATATCCCACAACAAAAATAGTTTTAAAAAATTAATTTAAAAATGTATTAGTCAGGGGCTTCCCTGGTGGCACAGTGGTTGAGAGTCCGCCTGCCGATGCATGGGACACGGGTTCGTGCCCCGGTCCGGGAGGATCCCGCATGCCGCGGAGCTGCTGGGCCCATGAGCCATGGCCGCTGGGCCTGCGCGTCCGGAGCCTGTGCTCCGCAACGGGAGAGGCCACGGAAGTGAGAGGCCCGCGTACCACAAAACAAAACAAAACAAACAAACAAAAAATGTATTAGTTGGGGGGCTTCCCTGGTGGCGCAGTGGTTGAGAATCCACCTGCCAGTGCAGGGGACACAGGTTCAATACCTGGTCCGGGAAGATCCCACATGCCGTGGAGCAACTAAGCCCGTGCGCTACAACTACTGAGCCTGTGCTCTAGAGCCCGTGAGCCACAACTACTGAGCCTGCGAGCCGCAACTACTGAAGCCCGCACGCCAAGAGCCCATGCTCCGCAATGAGAAGCCACCGCAATGAGAAGCCCACGCACTGCAATGAAGAGTTGCCCCCACTCACAGCAACTAGAGAGAAACCGTGCGCAGCAGCGAAGACCCAACACAGCCAAAAATAAATAAATAAATTTATATTAAAAAAATGTATTAATCGGGACTTCCCTGGTGGCTCAGTGGTTAAGAATCCACCTGCCAATGCAGGGTACACGGGTTTGATCCCTGGTCCGGGAAGATTCCACATGTGGTGGACCAACTAAGCCCGTGCGTCACAACTACTAAGCCTGTGTTCTAGAGCCCGTGAGCCACAACTACTGAGCCTGCACTCTAGAGCCCGCATGCTGCAACTACTGAGCCCACATGTCGCAACTACTGAAGCCCACACGCTCTAGAGCCCATGCTCTGCAACAAGAAGCCACTGCAATGAGAAGGCTGTGCACTGCAACGAAGAGTAGCGCCCACTTGCCACAACTAGAGAAAGCCCGCGCGCAGCAACGAAGACCCAATGCAGCCAAAAAACAAAAATTTTAAAAATCCGTCATTTCAAAACAATGTCTTTTAAAAAAAAAAAGTATTAGTCATGTACCCCTATGCTTCAGAGCAGCACTATTTACAATAGCCAAGACCTGGAAACAACCTAAATATCCATCGACAGACGAATGGATAAAGATGATGTGGTACATATATACAGTGGAATATTACTTAGCCATGCAAAAGAATGAAATAATGCCATTTGCAGCAACATGGATGCAACTAGAGATTATCATATTAAGTGAAGTAAATCAGAAAGAGCAAGACATATACTGTATGGTATCACTTATATGTGGAATCTACAATGTGACACAAATGAACATATCTACGAAACAGAAACAGACTCATAGACGTAGAGAACAGACTTGTGGTTGCCAAGGAGGAGGTGGGGTGGGAGAAAGGACGGATTGGGAGTTTGGGATTAGCAGATACAAACTATTATATGTATAGAATGGATAAACAACAAGGTCCTACTGTATAGTACAGGGACTATATTCAATATCCTGTGATAAATCGTAATGGAAAAGAATACGAACAAGAATATATAGGTAGGGCTTCCCTGGTGGCGCAGTGGTTGAGAAGCCACCTGCCAATACGGGGACACAGGTTTGAGCCCTGGTCTGGGAAGATCCCACATGCCGCGGAGCAACTAAGCCCGTGTGCCACAACTACTGAGCCCACATGCCTAGAGCCCACGCTCCGCAACAAGAAGCCCGCACACCGCAATGAAGAGTAGCCCTCGCTCACTGCAACTAGAGAAAGCCCACGCACAGCAACAAAGACCCAAAAGCAGCCAAAAAAGAAAAAATTTAATTAAAAAAAGAATATATATGTATAACTGAATCACTTTGCTGTATAGCAGAAATTAACACAATATAGTAAATCAACTATACTTCAATAAAATTTTTTTTTAATGTAGTAGTGATTGGGGCACCATCTTTAAAGAATTCTGGTGGCTGTTATGTGAGGGTCAGAAAAGAATGGATCTCAGCCTGACAAAGACGAGCAAGCCGTGCCTCCCTACGTGACACAAGGAGGCACATTTACCACAACAACCCCGTTTGTCAATTAGAGTTCTGACCTATTGTAGGGCGCGGCCGGATAGCCATTACGCATGCACTAAGTATGCCGCTAGGGCGTATGCACCTAATATGCTAATTAGGTTTTGAAGCAGTGGCCTATCCAAAGTCCGGCTTGCGAAATGCGATAACCATACGGACGAATCAGGGACTTACACGAGTCCTTAAGCCCTTATATAAGCAGACAGGCTCGAGTGTACGGGGTCTTCCTTCCATCCGCCCAAAACCAAGCTGTACTCCAATAAAGTGTGATGCGAGAAGAATCTAGCGTGTGGTGATTCGTCATTCTGCTGGTCAGAAGCAGCTCGCCGCAAGTGGTGCCAAAACCCGGGAACCTGCGCGCCCCGCATGGAGGACCGATTCAGAACTCGACACACGGAGTGAACCGCCGTTAAGTAGTCCAGTTTAGGTATGTTTTTGCTGAAATAGAGCCCAAGATTTTTATTTTCGCTTTCGTTCTCTTCGTAGCTGTCGCACTTTTTGTCTGCGTGTGGCTACGGTGCCATCAGCCCGACCGAGTGTGTCTCCCCTGGCCATTAGATAGGTCAGAGATCTTCCCGCTTTAGCAAGTTGTTCATATATGAGAGTGAACTATGGGGAATAGTTCATCCGCGGAACCAACCGTTGGATTCCATGAGCCCATCCAAGCCCTTCTGAACGATTGAGGACTTAAGATTTCACATAAAACTATTAGTAAACTGTTGCAGGATATTGATGGTGCCGCCCCATGGTTTGCGGTGTCTGGAAGCCTGACTGTTCCATCTTGGGAAAAACTGGGGAAGGACTTGGCTGATCGTCACAAAATGGGGGAGCTCTCTCGAGGCACGTTTCCGTTATGGAGAATGATACATTCGTGCTTAAGAGAAGGGAAATGCGAAGATATTGTACAGATGGGCCGTAAAGCTCTTAGCATACATCAAGATAGTGCGTCAGAAAGTGAAAATATAGGGACTACGGTAGATAGGCCTAAGAATCCTAGGAAAAAGAGAGAAAAACAAATAGAAAAATCGGATGCAACGCCAGGATTGTATCCACTTTTAGATGAATTTAAAGCGCTTTATTTGTCTCAAGATGAGTTGAATCCCAAGGAGGAGGCGGATCTGGAAGAAGCAGCTGCCGAATATGAAAGAGGACGATATGGCAGTTCCCCATGTGCTCGTCCGCCATTTTGTGCCTCTGCGGGTGCTCGTCCGCCATTTTGTGCTTCTGCTAAATCAAAAGCTTTAACATGTACTCAGACTTCCGCTTTTATTGCTAGCGCCCCCCCTGGCGCTGCAGTTCGGGAACCGCCAAAGTGTACATTCATACCCAGAGAAGTCTGGTCTCAGGATCAAGATCCGATTTGGGTCCCGACAAGGTTAACAAGAGTCGTGGAAGATAATCCCAAGAACGATGTGGAGCGCTCAAGGAGTGACACTGGGCTGGATACTGTTGATGAGCTTCCCCCTGCTCAAGGCGGAGATCAAGACGTTTTGGGGAATTAGCCGAACCTGGCCAGTCCCCATCCCCGTTCATTCTCAAAGTACCATTCTCCCAGTATTGTATTCCACTAGCTGTGAGATGAATACGGCTTGTGCTAGGCCACTAAGCACAGATTGGATGCTCTGAATAAGAGCAAGCAGATTGGAGAATTCCTAAAGGGAAATTGGTCCCGCGAGGCGGAGAAGATGATATTTAAGCAGAAGTTGAATATCCTGCAGCTGAATGCAACCAGAGTGGATCCAGTGACTCTTGGAGAATTTACCGCATGGCTAGCTAGAGCATTTTCCTTTTTTAAGGAATGGGTGGGTGTGGGACTGTTCGCAGCCTGCTGTTTGTTTGGGATAGTGTTGTGTCTCTGGTTGGTCTGTCGTATTCGCATTTGAACCCGGCGAGATAGGATAATGCTCACTCAGGCGCTTGTGGCCATCAGTGAAGGCGAGTCCCCCGCAGCCTGGCTCTCCACCCTAAAAAACATATGATCGCCCTTGCACAGAGGGGCCTTGCCGCCATTGCACCTCTATAGGGGATCGGCCCTAGGGGCTGCCTCTGCACGGAGAGGTCTCGTTACCATTGCACCTCCATGAGGAGCCCATGCCACGTGAAGACAGCCCTTGCACCCTGCAGTTCGATTGCGAGCATTGCACGCAGGAGGGTGTCTGCGAATGCAAGCGGAAACTACCGGTACACCGTGTACATACCCCGGTATGAGCACTGGTACAGGTCAATGTCCGCTGCAATGGTCGAAAAGAAAAAAGGGGGAGATGTAGGGCGCGGCCGGATAGCCATTACGCATGCACTAAGTATGCCGCTAGGGCGTATGCACCTAATATGCTAATTAGGTTTTGAAGCAGTGGCCTATCCAAAGTCCGGCTTGCGAAATGCGATAACCATACGGACGAATCAGGGACTTACACGAGTCCTTAAGCCCTTATATAAGCAGACAGGCTCGAGCGTACGGGGTCTTCCTTCCATCCGCCCGAAACCAAGCTGTACTCCAATAAAGTGTGATGCGAGAAGAATCTAGCGTGTGGTGATTTGTCATTCTGCTGGTCAGAAGCGGCTCGCCGCAACCTATAAGCATTTGGGACAACAGTTAATTGACCATTAAGGTCCCCAGAAGTAAAACAGATGCTGGGCAGCCCTCTAAGGTACTGCTTGATGTGTATGGGAAGGAACATTCTAGGAGTGCCAAGAAGAAACCTGAGTCACAATGATGGGAATTTTTGGCTTCTTACCCAGTTCCCAGACCTAATCAGGTCACACACCTGGAGCCTTTTTCAAGGCGATCTCAGGGTCCTTTGAGGAACTATTCTCTGATGTAGCAGGTATGTCGTGTGGCTCTTCCCCCAAGCTTTTCCCGAGGAACCTATTTCCTGGAGTGACAGTGCACTGGGGAAAGGGAAATACCCAGACCATCAGGAGTTATCAGACACTGGCTCTGAGACCCAAACGCCAATGCAGCCCACCTTATTATGAGAGTTGGAGCTTACTATGGCTAATGATAGATGGAGCTCTGGTCCAAGTCCATTTAATGGTGGGTCCAATGAGACCACAGACCCATTTTAAGGTAATTTCCTTAGTTCCAAAAGGAAAGAGAGATATTTACTACCTGGCAAAATCACCATATTGGCAACCAGACCCGTGGAGGGAAGGTGATTATGATGGGATAGGCCTAATAGAAGTCCCTGGAACTATCTCCAACATGGTTAGTCAAACTCAATACCACATTCCAGCAGGATTTGCAGAGATTGGTGCTGCCATCCAAATTGAGTTATGGAAGGGTGGGTGACTTCTTCCTCGTTTCATTCACTCACCATCTGAATCATGGAGAATGATAGTAGTTTATTGCAAAGGTAAACAAGTGGCAATGCTAACCTGTGGTTCCAGATGTGGTATCTTTGCTGAATCAAAACAACACAGTCCTTGGCCAACATTAAAAAAAAAAAAAGACACATGATTTGGTGAGACTCCTGATTCTGGAGGTAACAGGTACAACATCTGGAGTGCTGGTCCCACAAAGTGTGGTGACCCACAACCCATAAGACTGGGGCCCAGATAAGAAACAATTCTCGGAAGCCCAGGCTATGTGTACGTCATCCGGACGCTGGACCTTATCACTCAGCCAACCAAATGCTATTGGAGAGTGTCTGTGGCAAAGAGAGATGTCATATGGAGCCTATGGCAACTCGAAATAAGAGAATTACAGCCCAGAGTCCTAGGGTTTTAGAAAAAGACCTATGCCCTCCTCCACCAAAAAGTATTCTCCATTTGAAAAGCAACTCTAGGCTTGCTCTTGAGCATTGACAGAAACTGGATTGCAGGACACCAAGTGACTACAGACTCTAAGACAGTTCCATCGTTGAGGCTCACATTATCTGATCCACCAGACTATAAAATTGTACATTCAGTGGCATTCCATTGCATGATGGAGGTAGGCTTGAGTGGGTCCAGACAGCCCAGTTAACAGCACAGGCAGTTACCGCAGACCCCTGTGGCACCAGCTCCTATCATTGTGCCAATTCCCTGCCAACCCACACCTATGGCATCATGGGAAGTTCCACAGAACCTGGAAAAGGAGGGGGGAAAAGCCCCATCCTGGTGCCTGCTGGATCTGCATGCTGTGCTGGCGCCTTGCAGTGGACAGTGTCTGCCCTACTGATCGACTCAGGGGCCCTGAAGGACAGTGGTGAAGGCCACCCTCCCAGAAGGCATAGCTGGCAGTTGGGGGTTGGGAAGCCTCACGTATAAGGAAAGGGTGGGAGTCGTGCCCTCCCCTCTTCACATCCACCCACAACAGTCTTAGCCATTACGTGGTCACAACTTCCCACTGACAGATACACCTTCTTTTCACCAGCAAACACATTTCAGAACAAACAAACGACTATACAGTTTCTTTGCTCTTTTTAATTCAGAGAAAAAGGGAAGAAAATAAAACAACATTTGTTTAAATAATTGTTGTAGAAAAGATCTGGGCCGGATGCTGGGACCTACCTCTTCCAGAATGGGGATTTATTAATGTTTTAAACAAAACAAAATCCAAACAAAAGAAGAAAAAGGAACAGAAAAGAAATAAATTATTCTGCTCAATACTGTTTGGCATATTGCATTGTTTTTTCATCTTTTAAACACTCAAAAGAGCCGCTTCAGGAAGCACTGAGATGAGACTGGCAAGAATAACTGGTACCTTGACTCTCTAAAATGACAACAGGAGGTGGTGAGAGAGGCGTTCCACTAAAGGCTCCCCTAACCCACCCACATTCTTTACTCCTCCTACTTCTGGAACTGGGAAGGGACAGACTCAAGCTAAGTTCTCAATATATTAACTTTTAGGGGTGCCCACTGCCCTGCCCTAACCCTCTAATACACTCCCCTGCTGGCTACTGTTCCCCCAGCCAGCTGCAGGAACTACACCAATGGCCAGGAGGCTGCCGGGTGGTATCAACTCACCAAGAAAAAAGGGTGGTTTTTGTGTTCATCACTGTTGGGAAGAGGGATCCTTTTAGTGGTTTGGAAGCTTCACAGAAGCCTTCACGCCTCCTACACTTCCCCAACCTTGAAAGGTGAGAACACCCTCAGCAGCTTCCTCTAGGGACTTAAGCTGGGTTCAGTCATGCAAGTAGCGTCCAGCTGTAACCTCTGGTTGTTAGCTTCGCAGCCCTTCTAGAGCTGGAAATGGATAGTGGGTTAGAGGGAAAAGGCAGCAGGTGAGCAAGGGGTAAGGGATGTGTGGGCAGGGGAGGAGGCATGCAGGGGGCAAGTCTACTCCTCCCCAGCTATTTGCATGGCCAGCTTACTATTTGCAAAGAATCTGTTGGTCAGCCACCCCTAGTAACTTCAGGTTAGCTAAATCATGAGCCCAAAGCATCTCCAGCCTTCTTTCCCACGTGTTGCTCCCTTTCCCTAGAGCCAGACAAAGGGGGAAGGGCGGGGAGCAGCAGTGCCCCAATCACAGGGCAAGTTTTGATTTTTTTTTTTTCCCAGAGCAACAAGTAGGCTGGGGAGGAGGCCCAGGGCCTAGGGAGAGACACTTAAAAAAGGTTGTGGGCGAACAACAGGGGCAGAGGGTACACGTGAGTGTACCTTACATCTGATGTGACGGGGCTTCCTTGTTTCCTGCCCTACTCTTTCACCTGTGTTCCAGTTAAGCCCTAGGTGAATTCCGCCCCCAACAAGACGTGAAAACAATTCTAGTTTTCTGGTGAGACACTAAATGCCATGGTCAGAAAGGCCATTCCATAGGGTGGCCAAAGGCGGGAGGGGAGGAGGCAGGTGGAGGGGACCCCCGTACCCTCTGGATTCTCACTGCATTTCTTTGGTGGGTTTGCACTCACCCATCTGCGCCTGACCGATAAAGGAAACGTGAGGTCTAGTTCTCTCGGAGGTCCAGAGCGGTTTGGGAGGGCTCTAACTTTTTCCCTGGGGAAAAACGCGCTCCTTGGAAACCACCTGACCACCCGCCGACCTCCCAAAAGCCTCCGCGAACGCCCCATCGCCAGGAGGGACCACCGGGAAGGGGAGGCCGGGCCGCTACTGTCCCGCACCTTCCCACCGTTTCCTCCCCCACGCCCCCTGCGGGGTCAGGCCGGCCGGCGACTGAGCCGCCTCCGCCCAAGCCTGAAGAAAGTACTTCTCGGGGCCGGAACAAACTTCTTCTCCTTTGAAAGCGTGAAATATCGATAAAATCCTACCCAAAAGCATACGTGAGTGGGGATTGATCGGCCGCCGGCCCGCCTCCGAAGGCCATTGATTGGAGGAGACGGGCCCCAGCGCCGGAAGTTCTCCTTGAGTCGCATGATTGGCTGTGAGAAACAGAGGCTCCGGCCGTCGGCAGCGCTGATTGATGCTAGGCCCAGCCAGCGCCCAGAGTCTCGTGATTGGCGGAGGATAGCCGGCGCTCGCTAGACTGAAGCATGATTGGTCCAGACTGCGGCGGCGTCACTCCCGATTGCCTGCTGACGCCCAATAGAGCGCCGCGCCCGCGCTTAGGCCACCACCCCCGGGCTGACCCTGAGTCCCGGCTGGAGCGCTTGCCGGCGCTTCGCGGTAGGGCCGGAAGAGTCACGGCTGAGTCGGGCTCAGTTCCCTCGGTAGACCTCGATCTTGCTGGCCTTGGCCAGCATGTCGATGATGTGGGCCTCGAAGTCGGCGTCATGCACGCCCGTCTTCCGGAACTCGCCCGCGTACCGGTTATTCTCCCAGTAGTGGTGCCAGTTGCCCCGGCTGTCGGCCCCGAACCCGTACACGTTCACCTGCGGGGGAGGGCGGCGCGGGTCACCCCAAGTCGGGGACCAGGGAGCAGAGGGCGCGGAAGAGCCTCGGGTCGTGGTGCGGAAGGAGAGGGGAGCCGCGACGAGCCGACCCCAGCCAGAGGCCGGCAGCTCATCAATTTACAGCGCGCAGTTAGACCGGGGACACCCAGCCCTGACGCTAAGGACACAGTCCCAGAGGGAGACGGCTGCTCCCTTCCGGTTCTCCTTCCAACCACCCTCTGATTACATCAAGAACACCTCAGTTTGGGGCTAGTCTGTGACAGCTCTCCAACCCTTGCTAAATTTTTTTTTTTTAATGGAGTACTTTTATTGAAAGCTGGTCAAGTACCCAGTACCATACACTGAAGAGTTTACTGGCAAAAGTGGGTGTGCTGGGCATGAGCACTACCGTGTATGGCACAGTAGCTCCCCCTGCTAGAGAGATGGGCTCCTTGAATGACTAACCTCCATTTTTAACACAGAGTAGGCCTGGGGCCCACAGCTGTGGGAGACACCATCCTGCTGAAACTTAACTACTTAACTACGTCATTTCCATTCCATTTACGTTTATGCTTATTGTTTATGGCAAGTAATATCAATTATGGTAGTAGTATTCAATTTCCTTTTTAAATAAATTTAACGTTTCAATGAAATGATTTCAGATTTGGTAAAATCATGAAAGTAGTTAAGTCTGGGAAATGCAGATCTATACCTTACAACCTAGAAATTGGGGGAATGAAAGCCACTTTGTTTCTTCCTGCAAAAACACATTCCTCTTGAGGCACTGCTAAGCCCCAACAAGGGTGGACTCCCTCTTGTCTATGGGTCCCGCTATTTTATCAACTACCCACCTCATCACACACATGCAGAGCAAAGAAGAGTACCAGCATCCCCGTGGAAGGGTACCGCCCATGATGCTCTGTCCACCTGTCGTGGATGTACTTGAAGAAGGCTGGGTTGTAGATCTGGACCTGGGAGGAGAAGGTGTAATGAGCACGTGAGGGCTTCTGGGGGCCTGGAGGCTCAGGCCAGGCTCTGAGCAGCTTCTGCCAGTTCCTCCATGCTTGCCAGTGGACCTGTTCATCAGGGTTCTCTGGTTCCTGCAGCCTCTGTGTGGGGTCAGGCATACCAGCAGATGGGCACTCTGAAGCTTCTAGAAGGGTCTGGGGGGTATCTGAACCACAAGACCAGGCACAGCACAAGTCAGGTCTGCACTGTTTCCTCTGGGGTGGGGATGAAGAAGGGGGAGGAGGAAACTTACCTTTTCTTTGTCCACTCGAAGGAAGGACTTCACTGGGGCATAGGTGCTGAAAGCAGAAAGAAAAATAACACTGAGGTGGCTCCATGGACCCAGGGATGCCTTTTCTCCCACTGAGGCCCAAGTGATGCCAGCCTCACGACAGGCTCCCCTGCTTCCAGACTGCTGTCCCATAGCACATCACTGCAGTTCCTTGCTCAGAAACCTTCAGTGGCTCCCTATGTCCTTCAAGATGAAATAAGGATGTTTTAGACAAGCACTGGGGCCTTCCATAACCCAGCCCCAACTTTTCTTCCCACAAGGCTCTGCTGTGATCATCTCACACCCACCATGTTTGTGCTCTTACCTCTGCCCACAATAGCCCTCTTGCTACTCTCCTCATATTTGGCACAAATCCCTCCTTCCCTATTAGTCAGCCATGGTGCCTGTAACCTACACTCCCATTTCTGAGTATTCATGGGACTTAAACTCTACAGCACTTATTTTAGCCCTTATGACTCCCAAACGTAAGATATAGTCAGAAAACTGTAACTTATACTTCCGTGTTAAAAAAATACATGGTGACAACAGGCAAAAGGTGGCAACAATCCAACTGTCCATTGACAGATGAATGGATAAACAAATCTAGTATATCCATACACTAGAATACTATGCAGCCTTTAAAAGGGATGAAATCCTGACACAGGCGACAACGTGAATGAACCCTGAAAACATTATGCTACTGAAATAAGCCAGACGCAAAAGGACAAACACTGTATGATTCCACTTGTATGAAGTACCTAGAATAGTCAAATCATAGAAACAGAAAGAAGAGTGGTTATCAGAGGCTGGCGGGAGGGGGGAATGGGGAGTTACTGTTTAGTGGGTACAGAGTTTTCATTTGAGATGATGAAAAAGTTCTGGAGATGGGCTGTGGTAAGGTTTGCACAGCCATGTGAATATACTTAATGCTAATGAACTGTGTGGTTAAAATAGTATATTTTGTTACACGCATACATTTTTACACACACACACAAACCTTGTTGAGACAGAGGGTAGATTAGTGGTTGCCTAGGGCTGGGGGGGAGGAGGGGTGGAGGGAGTGGGGGAGATGGCCAAGGGGTACAGGAATATCTTCAGGTTATCTTCATCTTTAGAACATGCATGTATTCTAAAATTAATTGTGGTGATGGTTACACAACTCTGTAGACATACTAAAAGCCCCTGAACTGTACATTTTCAGTGTGTGAATTGTATGGTATGTGAATTATATCTCAATAAAGCTGTTAAAAAAAAAACTACTTGGTGAATTGAATTTCCTGAGGTTCCCAGCTGTGACTGGGCAAGTGCCTCCAAAGAAAGTTCTCAGAAGGCAGAGCTCCCACAGTAGGAGCTACCTCCTAGAAAGGAGACCTGGAAAGTGTCCTTCTCCACCTTTCTACCACCAGTGTGCTGGCTGCCACCATGCAGGGAGTGACCCAAGAGAAGCTGTGGCCTCAGCTAACCACCGTTTTGGGCCCTCCCTACCACTGCTTCTCTCCTCACCTGCCCCTCTTGGCCAAAATATTCAATTAAAGGAATTCTAAGATCCGTTCCCTGGACAACTCCTCCCAAGGTGGGCCTGTCACCCATATCCCACTTCCAGCCAGCAGAGGAGCTCACAATCGGATCTGCCCCGTGGACAGGGCGCTGGCAATCCACAGCAGGTCCAGGGCTTTGAAGGGCACCAGCACGAAGCTGACGTTGGCGGGCAGGTTCTTGGCACTCTCGGGGTACATGAAATGGTGGGTGGTTCGGCTGCCGACATCCTGCTCAAAGCCCACGGTTGGCGCCTGATTCATCCTGCAGGGACAAGAGGGTGGCGTGAGAAGACACCACTGTGGAAACTGGTACAAGAGTTTTAGAGGACAGTTTGTTGCTGGCCATCAAACATGTAAATAGGTGTGCACTTATCCAGCAATTCCATTCTTAAAATTTATCCTATAAAAATGGTTGCATAAGTGTGCAAAGGATATCCACTGCAGTATTATTTACAATAGTGAAAAGGAAAACCAATCAAACAATAGAGAACTGGTTAATACATTTTGGTACATTCATGTAACAGGATAGCATGTAGTCATCAGAATGAACAAAGTAGATTTACATGTGCTGGTAAGAAATACGTCCAAGAGCTATTGAGTTTAAAAAACCAAGTGGCATGAGGAACCTCACTTCTTTCCTTTTAACACATATCTTTTGAATACCTGTGCAGTCAGAGGAAATTACAACACAGAAAAGGAAAACTGAAAATTAGATAGTGTGATTCCATTTTTTGTGAAAGAAAAAAAAAAAGGATAGAAGGAGGGGGGAGAGAGAGAGAGAAGGGAAGGAAGAAAGGAAGCAATGAAGTAAGGAGGGAAGGGAGGAAGAATAAAAACTAACTTTTGTATAAGAATAGAAAAAAATCTGGAAGAGTATTAAAATTTTAACAATGGTTACTCTTAGGGAATGGGATAATTCACTTTTTTTAAAAAAATATGTTTTATTTTTAGCTGCATTGGTCTTTGTTGCTGCGTGCAGGCTTTCTCTAGTTGCGGTGAGCGGGGGCTACTCTTTGCTGCGGTGCGCTGGCTTCTCACTGCGGTGGCTTCTCTTGTTGTGGAGCACGGGCTCTAGGTGCGTGGGCTTCAGCAGTTGTGGCACGTGGGCTCAGTAGTTGTGGCTCGTGGGCTCTAGAGCACAGGCTCAGTAGTTGTGGCTCACGGGCTTAGTTGCTCCGTGGCATGTGGGATCTTCCCAGACTAGGGCTCGAACCCGTGTCCCCTGCATGGGCAGGCGGATTCTTAACAACTGTGCCACCAGGGCAGTCCTGGATAATTCACTTTTTAGTGTGTACATTTCTGGGGGTTTTTTTCCCAATAACAAGCACCTATTACTTTTTTTTTTTTTTTTTTTTTTTGCGGTACGCGGGTCTCTCACTGTTGTGGCCTCTCCCGTTGCAGACCACAGGCTCTGGACACGCAGGCCCAGTGGCCATGGCTCACGGGCCCAGCCGTTCCGCGGCATGTGGGATCTTCCCGGACCGAGGCACGAACCTGTGTCCCCTGCATCGGCAGGTGGACTCTCAACCACTGCGCCACCAGGGAAACCCCACATATTACTTTTATAATTTTTTTTTTTTAAAAAAAAGAAAAGACAGCCTGTCACCGCTTACAGCTCACCTGGCTGTTCTGTCCTCTTTCCTAGAAGACATGGAACCAAGACAAGAAGCTGAAGCACCCCTTTGGCCCCTGGGCAGATGGCTCAATTCTGCCCGTCCCAGCCACCCTGTCCCTGCGCTTTAAGTTCTTGTCTCCCTTTCTACTCCAAGGCCAAGAGGGATGCCCGCATTCTGACAGAGCCCACTCTCAGCTGTCCCGGGCTGACGTGCAATGTGGGGCTGTCTCTCCTCTGCTGTCTTAGAAGAACCTGGAACCCCAGAGCAATCTCCCCCCTGCCCATCCCCCAGGCTGTGACACACAACTTCTAACTCCTTTCAAGTGGTGCAAAACACAGGATCAAAGCTCCCTTTTTTTGGTGAGCATCTTAAAAACAAGTGATCCAGCTTTAAACACAAACCTGTTGGCCTTTTCTGTTGTGACGCATTGTGAGAATATTCCTATCTTGTGTGGATCACAATTCAGAATCATACCACCTAGGTGTGTGACTGTAACCTTGGCCTCCACTGGGGACACAGGGATCTGGGAGAGAGGGAGCAAAGTCTCCTCCACATGCTCTCCCAGCTTTTTTACGCCCGTTCGAACGTTCCCTGTCCATAGAGTGGCCAGCACCCCCTAGCTGGGCCCTGTGTCACAGGGGTTCCCCTACTGGCTCCCTCCTGCCCATCTCCTATTGATGGCATGATGTGGTGACAGTGTGTCCGGGATGCCTGCCCCTCCCCCCCCTCCCCCCCACTGGTCGCTGTGCTGTACCTCATGCCTCTCTGGTTCCCTTCCCTTGAGGGACTGGAGGGTACTTTGGGCTGGGAAACCAGGAGTGGCCTGATTTGGAACTAGAGAGTGAGTCTGTGTTCTCAGCCACTTCAGTTCCAGTCTGCTTCAAGCAGAAGCCTAGAATCTTTCCTACAGCACCAACTGTGCTCTGGCCCCCGAACAGGGATTAAGATCCTGCCTCTCTTCTCCCAAATCCATTTTTTTAGAACTGCCAGTCTGCCTACCATCTGGGTACCCCTCTGATGTCTTGGTCTTTAGGGTTCAGAAATACTGTCTCCTAGAGGGGATGAGAAGTATTTTTCCCATTCATTAATAACAGTTTGCTGGGACTGCTACAGCTCCACACACAGTATTGGTCCTATTGTCATCAAAGCCACAGTCTGGATCTGCCTCTGCCATGACAGCCCTGGGGTCTGTGAGGAACAGAGCAGGAACAGAGCAGTTGGAGAGGAAGCCTTAATGGGGATGGTGTTTCTCAGATGGTGGCTGTGGATGCCTGGATTTGGCCTAGCATCCCCCTCTCCTCCCACCCCCCAACCATTCTCAACATGAGAAAGGTTCTGCAAGGAATGTTAAAAGCCTCAGAGACATATTGCTGCCTTGGTGTTGCTATGGAGACAGCAACAGTTTCTAAGACAAAGCCCTTCCCCCCGCCTCCTGGGAAACCTGGTCTTTCTGCAGTGCTCATCCTAAGAGATGCTTAGTGAAAACTGGGCATTTTCAGTATCTTTACTCTTAGGGCTCTTCCTCCACCAAGGAGTGGGATGGAAGGATCCCTACTGTGGCATTTCCTGCTGCAAGTCTAGGGAGATAAGTCTGAAAACATGTAAGTTCAGAGGCAGAATGAGCAGCTCATGTCCGGGTGACAAATCTACCTCTAGTCCCTGCTCATGCTCGGGCTCCCTGCTCCTGTCTTCGTCTGGAATGAGTGCCCTCCCAGCCCTTCTCTGTTCCTCAACGCTGGGCACAGACGTCTGTAGAATGAATGAGCCCCTGCACAATCGAAATGCTATGAGGTAAAGGTTAAGGGATGGGAGCCCAAAGCAGGCACCGACGGCTCATTTTTCTGCCCAGGATGTCCCTCCTCTGCGAGTCTGCCAGAGGCATCACCTGTGGCTATTAAGCAAGACACTATTTTGGGGCCCACACTCCTGGCCCAACTGCTAAAATGGACCAGACAGGTAGGTGAAAGGGCCTCTGGGGGGAGTTTTCACAAGACATCAGCCAGGAGCCTAGTTTCAGCTCTTTGCAGAGGCACGCAGAGTTGGAAGCTGAGCGCGGGCCTCAAGCAAATTTCAGAGTGACAGTTCTGCCTCCTAATCCACCCCGACAAACACAAGCGAGAGACTTGAGCCTCCGTCACAGCACCCCCAGCAGCTGGCCGCTCCTACGCGGCCGCACAAGGCCAAGGAGGCCAGGGCCCCCTCCTGGAGGCCGGTCCTGGGTCCAGCTTTGAGCTCCCTGGGACTTACCTCATGATGAAGTTGTGCCCGTCCACATCCGGCCCGTAGCCAGAGCCCCGCAGGTTGCCCGAGTTCCCCACCACAGCACAGCGCCGGCACTGGCGGGGGTCCCGGAAACGGTAGGGGTTCTCGCCTGGTACTATCTGGAACAGCTTCTCCAGCACCTCGTTGGTGTTGTGTGACTTGAACTGAGGCTGCAACATCTGGGGAGGGGAGGGGAGCGGAGGGGAGAAAGCAGGAGGGGTGTGATGGGGAGGGGACTCCCGCCTGCTCCCTCCCTGCCCTCACCCTCCAGTGTCCAACCGGCGCAGGCCTCCTCCCCGGGCTGTCAGGGGGCGGAAATCCTCCCTGAGCAGTAAGGACCTTGTTCAACAATAGCGGAGTCTCCCTACTGAGACCAGACCAGGGAGGGCCCTGCTTTCAGGAGTAGCTCTGCGGTACTGGTTGGGCTCGGGGGATCAAGGTGCTATTCAACACCTTCTCCAGGGGTCTGCAGGCCTGTGCCGCGAAGCAGAGAGGCCCCTGCTCTGCTGTCCTCTCGGGGCAGCTCTTAGTCTCATAGTCATTTTGAGGTGCAGTTAATGTGGAAAGCCCCGGGGAGCTTCAGGGGCTTATTCCCAAGCAGCCTGCAGGGGGCGCCCCTGGGACTCAGCCTGAAACTCCAGGCAAGATCCACAGGATATCCGGAGCCCTGAGCCCTGGGGAAAAGGCAAAGAGGTACAGATATTCTTTCAAAGTCAGAACAGCTGGAATGAAACCGGTCCCCTGCACCTCCCACCACCAGTGATGCAAGAGACCATGAAATGAGGCCAGGGCAGCACTTAAACGCCTATAGTGCCAGGCAGGTAACGTGCAGGAGTGAAGAGGCAGGTGGGGCCTACAGCCAACAGGAGCTCCCATCGAAAAGGGGTGGCTCCAACCAATTGTCACCTTGTGGGATTGTCAGCCCAGAAGGACCAGATTTTCTGGTTTCTCAAGAGAAGCTGAAAAAACAGAGGTCCTAAATGATGGTAACTCATGCAAATAGTTTAAGAACACTGAGTGAGCTGGATTCGGCCCCTGGGCCACCATCTGTAAGGGCTTTAAAATGCTCTATGGTCCTAGCGGCAACGCTGCAGGTTTGTGGCTAAGCAGGAGCTGCTCAGGGGACAGAATGCATGGAGGGGATGGGTGGGCCTGCTTCTCTGCCTCTTCTCTGAGCATAGGAAGGGCCCCTGAGCACAAGAACATGAACTCAGTGTGGAGAAGCAGCTTAGCCCTGAGACAAGAATTTCTAAGTTCACAGCAAAAGAGGGTGGCTGTGGGGAGCAGCAGAGAGGTGGCTTCCGGGGCTTAAACAGCCCTGAGTTCCACCCCCGTGACAGGGGGCCTGGCCTGCCTCTCGGTCCACCCCTGCCCAGAGGCCTGTTCTGGCTCTTCGTGGCCACCACTGAGACCTATGACCGAGGCAAGCTCAGGGCACTCTCTGAACCTCTATCTTCCCTGTAAAATGAAGGGTGTGACTATGAGCAACGGGCAGGACCCTTCAAGGGCTCCAGGCTGTCATGCGAAGGGCGTGTGTGGCTCCTGGTGACTCCTGCTCTGTAGACTCCCCATCCTTAGGGACTCTGAGAGTCCGGGCTGGGAAGCAGGATCTCTGAGCTGCTCTGAGAAGCCTGATTGCAGGAGCTCATCCTCACAGCTGTCCTAACTGTGAGAAAAAGGGAGAGTCATCACCCTCCCCCTTTGCCAGCTGGGGAAACCAGGGACCATGAGCTGCCTCCCAAGTCCCCCAGCAGGAAATGCCTGCAGCCTGCAGGTCCCCCCCGGGTCAAGTACTGACGCTGCTCCACCTCTGACATGTGTGGCAACCAGATGGCCCCGGCAAAGCCTAGGGAGTGACGCTCCAGAGATGACAGGGACAAGGTGAAAGGAGCTAAAGCAGCAGCAAGGTGACAGGATCCGGAAGAATGGGGAGGCTTGGGTACACCTGTCCCCCCATCCCCTCCCCTTCACCTCCCTTAGCCCCCAGAGGAGTTGCTGATGCTTTCCTATCCCAACCCAGAAGAAAGGCTTTTCCAGCAATTGGAAGGAACCAAGTGAGTGGCGTGGTGTTTCAAATTATTTTGAGCAAACATCTACAAATTAGGATACTGCCTGCATAGCAACAATCACTGGAGCTGAGCCGCTGCCTCCTTTATAAAGGGCAGGCCTTCTTCCTGTTGCCATGCTCACTTCTCACCATCTTCTCCCTGGGGAACCTGTTTCTCCTGTCTATTTCACCTCCCTGGCCCAGCAAGGCATCTCTGGTCTATGTTTGGCCTCTCCAGGCACTAGAAAATATTAGTTCTCTTTCTTTCCAGGCCAAAGCTCGCTCCCCCTTCACAATCTGTGATCCTAGGAGCTGGCTCTGGTCCAGTGAACCTCACACTTTGTCAAGGCTCTGGGGGCCAGAAGACAGACAGCCCCAATCCAAGAGGGGGCTCTAAGGGTGACTCCCAAATGGGGGGACAGATCCCCGGAGAGGAGGCAGCAAAGGGGAGGCAGGAAGGGCCACAGCTTTCTCACCATCCACCACCGCTGGACCTCTGGGGGCAGGTCCATGTTCTCTCGGGTCCAGACCGGGGAAATGTTGCTGTTGAAGTGGCTATCAAACCACTCAGAGGCGCCGGCGTCGCCCATGCAGCGGCGACAGGCACAGCTCTTGCCGGCGGGCCCCTCCTTGCTGAGGCGCTGAAGGCCGGTGTAGCCGGGCACCAGCTTCACCCGGTGGGTCCCGTCCAGGGCGCCCGAGTCCAGGTAGGGCAGGGTGGCCATGCTGTGGTGGGAGTAGGTGAACAGCAGTGACATGATGAACACCAGCAGGAAGGCCACGGAGAGGAACCACACCCGCAGGGAGCACTTCATGGTTCGGCGCCCCGGGGAGCTGGGGCCTCAGCCCGGCAGTCAGGCAGGTGTCACCGTGGCCACTCCTTTCCCAGCCCGCTGATGGGCCAGCCACAGCGTAGCCTGCTTGTTCTGGCACCACGCGCAAAGGGCATATGGGCAAGTGCCAGAGAGGGGACAGGGGCAGGTCCCACACCACGCCCTCCCTCAGGGTCAGGAGAAAGCACGTCGGCAACAGTGGCTCCCCTGTCCCTGAGCCGCCTGGCCCTGCTTATGGCTTCATTGGGTCTCTCCGTCACTAGCTGGGCCACAGAGGCTCTGCTTCTCCCAGAGCCTTGGCAAGGGGGAGGTCAGTCCATCCCAGCCCTCTAGTCCCTTGGGGTTGCTGGCTGCCAGCTGTGGGAGTCCCCCTCTTTGGCGGCTTGAAACGATCCAGTCTGGAGCATTCGGGGTCCTTGTGGCTCATGAGCAGATGCCGAGGTGGCCCCTCGTCCCCTGCAGCAGGGAAGCCCTTGAACCCCAACCATAGCAGAGAGCACGTGGGCTTCAGGCAGCCTGAATTTCATTTAAGAGTCTTCCCTCTCTCAGTTGGCCCTCAGGGCCCAACGCCTCTGCCAGGGGAGGAGAGGGAACCAAGCCCCAATCCAGAGAGAAGAAACCCACGAAGCTCCGTGGGTTCCAGAAAACTCTTCAGAGACCAAGATCCTCCTGGCGTTAGGTTCTGCCCTTCTACTTCCCATCCGAGGCGCCAGCCCCTTGCCCCGACGGTCGCAGCCCCAACGCAGTTGTGTAGGGGTGGTCAAACTCCAGCTCCTGCTCTGAGGTCTTCTGGGGCCTGGGAACAGCCGCTTCTCAGCAGGGTGTTGCTTCGAACGCCATCAGGGTCAGCTGAGCAAGTGTGAGCCGAGCTCCAGGCCAGGGCCCAGGCCTCCGTCTTGGTGCTGCTGGCCCAGGCTTGGAGGCTGCTCTGCCCATCTCCGCTCCCCTGAGGCCTCTGTCCTGCCTTGAGCTAGCAGTAATCCCCTGGCAGGTTCCCCTCACTCGTCAGGCGCCAGGCTGCCGCAGCATGACTCTGAAATTGCAGAAAGGAAAAATAATGTGCAGACAGATCGCACATGCACACGTGCTCTCCCCCAGCCCTGCCCCCAAGTCCCAGAGGGGACAGAGCTGGCAGTAGAGGAGATGCCCACTTAACTGAAGGGTGGACAAGAGAAAGGGCTCTTCCCTCTAACTGCAGACAGAATCACTCTGCTCTCCTTAACTCGGGCCTCTAAAGACCAGGTTAGCCAGCCACCCTCAGACTCATTAGCCAGAAGGTAAACAAGGACAGAAAGTGATTTCCCTAGAGCCACAGGGCAAGTCACTGGAAAAGCCAGGTTTAGGAAGTTCCTATTCCAGCGATATGAGGTTAATTTCAGGAAACTTAAGAGAAAATGGCCCAGAGAAAAGATGGTAGGGGACTGCAGATATGAGCCCCTGCCCAGGTGTTCTCTACCCCTGAGAAGAGGTAGAGAAGCCCCCCCAAAGTGAGGGGGGCGGTTGACCTGAGCCCTGGGATTTGCCCTCTCCCCTCTGTAGTGTGGGCTACAGATGAAGCATTCTTGGGTTAGCTGCGTGATTCATTAACAATCCTTCCAGCTCTGGTGTCAGGGAGAGAACCTGACCGTGTCAGGACGCTCAGCACCACCACCACTCAGCCCTCTGGACAGTTGCCTTCCTCTGCAGGTTACCAAATAAATGCCATGGGCTACTGACAGCCTGAGCCCCTGTGCTGCCCTGGGCAAGAGCAGGGAGAAGAGGCAGCAGGGTGCTGTGGGGATCCACCCTAAGGAAAGGAGCCTGAATCCGTGCCACGTGCTAGGGAGCCAGGGTGAGAGTCAGGGACAAAGCTGAGAGTGGAGCCCCCGGGCCCTGGCTCCATGTCACGGGGAGCACTTAATCCTAGAGGCCTGCGTGACCCCACCAGCTCCTGTCCAATTCCAGCCAGCCCTGGCTCTGACCCGGCCCCTGGGCCTCACAGCTGCGCTCGGAAAGCTCCAGCTCCAGCCAGCTCCTCCAGCAACTCTGGCTGCTGCCACCAGCTGCACAGTAGGCATCTCAGGCTCTATGTTCAAGAACCTCTGCCGCCCCCTCCGTTTATGGCAGCTCCAATTTCTGGGGCCAAGCCAAACCACAAAGCCATCAGGGAACAGAACTAACACGTTCCAATAAGGAGACATTATTCTGGGTGGGGAAACAATGCTCACAGACGTGAAGGAACTTGCCTAGTCGAAACCTCCTGAGTGTAGCTGAGATTTGAGTCCAGGTCTATCCAGTTCCAAAGCCTGTGACTGGCCAGGGCGTAGAAAGAAGCCCATGGGTTCCTTCAACTACCCAGAGGCTCCAGGGTAAGAGGCAAAGAGACACAGAAGCCGGCTTCCCAGGGTCAAGAGTGAAGCTTCGTCCACAGGCCTCACCGGGGCTCCCAGCTCTAACCCACAGACCCGGTGGCACTGGTCCAGCGTGCTCCTTCCAAAGGTTCTACTGCACCCTTTGGCATGCCGGACTCCATGCACAGCCTTTGGTGGCGCTGTCTGTAAATAGAAGCCAGGTCACTGTCTCTTCTAGGCCTCTCTTTGCTCATATCCATGACCAACATCTAAGGAAAAGAACTCCGTTTTGCAGGGTCTTGCTCCCAGCATCCTGTGACCTGAGGAGAGCCAGCCATGAGGCAAGCGGCCCAGGAGGTGGTGACTTTCCAGGCTGAGCAAGGGATGCTGCAAGGAGCCTGGCTGGGGAGACCTGGTTTCTGGTGCGTGGCCCACTGTGGCCCCCAAAGGCGGACTTGGGCAGAAACCGGCACAGGAGGCTCTGAAGGAAACATCTCTCACGTTGGGGAAGACTGTAACTCCTTGCAGTCTCAACAAAGGGGGCATCTGACGTAACCGGCTGCCTTGTCAGGGGAGGAAAAGCCCCAGTTTCGTCACTGTGTTTGGGAAGAGCAGAGAAGGTCTTCCCAAACAAGGGTCACCGGCAAAAGCCTTTGCTCTGGAAATCCCAAGGCTGGGCTGCTTCTGGGAACGTGTGCTGAGGGCACAGGGCAGAACGCAGCAAGAACGGTCAGAGGCCCCAGACATGCACCCCGAATCCCAGAAGTCACCTGGTTAAGAGCTTTTATGCACGTCATTTGCTCTGGGGTACTCCCTGTGCCCTCCAGTTGCCAATGCCTAATTCTCATTTCTCCTTTTCACAGCTGCTCTGATCTTTCACTTTAAGCCCATGCAAACCCCAATGTAAAAGAGTCGGGGGAAGGGCACACATTTGGGCATCAGCTCCCACCTCTGGTGCCCACAGAGGGAAGCAGGCCAGTCTTCCAGGGCCACCTGGCTGGTGCTGGCTTACTTATTCATTCGACAGATACTTAATGGGCCGGCGCAGGGCTGGGGGTGCTAGTGTGGGACAGTAAACACGCGTCCTGTCCTAATGGAGCTTCTGGTCTAGCGGCAAATACAAAGGCAAGGCACAGGGGATTACAAAGTGCCATGACAGGGAAGTTACAGGGTGCTGTGAGAGGGAACAGAGTACACAAGGAGGAAACAGACTGACCTGTGAAAAACACGGCAAGAGGGGCTTCCCTGGTGGCGCAGTGGTTAAGAATCCGCCTGCCCGTGCAGGGGACACGGGTTCGAGCCCTGGTCCGGGAAGATCACACATGCTGCGAAGCAACTAAGCCCGTGCGCCGCAACTACTGAGCCTGTGTTCTAGAGCCCGCGAGCCACAACTACTGAAGCCTGCACGCTTAGAGCCCATGCTCCGCAACAAGAGAAGCCACTGCAATGAGAAGCCTGCACGCCGCAACAAAGAGTAGCTCCCGCTCGCTGCAACTAGAGAAAGCCCGCACGCAGCAATGAAGACCCAACACAGCCAAAATTAATTAATTAATTAAAAAAAAAAAAAAAAAGCATGGCAAGAAGGCCAGCAAAACTGGGGAGGGTGTCGGAGAGGTAGGCACAAGGGGCCCGGACACAGAGGCCTTTGAAGGGATTAGGATTTATTATTAATCTGATGGGAGGGTTTTGGGGAGGGATGTGTCATGACCTGATTTATATTTTAAAATGGACCCTTGGAGCAAATTTTTTAAAACTAACAGTACTAAGAGTTTAGAGAGGATGCAGAGTATCAAGAACACTCACTCACCATTGGTGAGAAAATAAATTGGTACAATGCTTGGGAGGCTAATTTGGCATTACTTTAAAAATATGGACATAAGTATATCCCAGCAGTATTTCTTTTTAAAGAAAAATTTAAAAACATCTTTCTCACAGAAAAAGATGGAACACTGGGGACACAATGAGAGATTAGAAAGTTCCCCCATTTGTCCTGAGCTAATTTATTTTGTGATGTCCCATGTGAGAAGACATCCTCAGAAAATGTAGTCCTCCTAGTTTGGGTGGGAATGAATGGTTTCTCACCCAAAGGTTGAATATTTAGAATTAATGAATTATAAAGCTGGTGAGTTCAGCCTGCTTCTCCTATTAAGCAGATTTAAAGCTTAAGTTGAACCCTGACAACTAGTTGAATACATTGTTTCATTTTCCCCCAAAATCGTGCTGCTACTTGGGACAACCTGTTTTTCTCATTGAGGTTTAATTCACATATAATAGGATGCAGAAGTCTTTCAATGTAGAGCGTGATGCATGTTTACTCACGTGTGTAAGCACCCAGTATAAAATACAGAGCATTTCCACCACCACCCCACAACCCCGGAAGTTCCCTTGTGCTCCTTCCCGGTCATCGTTCACTGCTATACTACTTTGCTGAGTCCGGTCACCATAGATTAGGTTTACTTGTTCTTGAACTTCATATAAACACTCCTGCCTGGCTGGCTTCTTTTGCTCAGCACAATGTTTTGGAGATTCGTCCATGCTGTGTGTATCAGTAGTTTATTCTTTTCCACGTTTGGACAGTTGAGTTGTTTTTAGTTTTTGGTTGTTATGAATAAAACTGCCCTGACTTTTCTGTACAACTCACCTTGTGGACACATACTCTCATTTCTCTGGGGTAAATACCTGGGAGTGGAATTACAGGACCATAGGGTACATACACCAGTATGTTTAACTTTACCAGAAATTATCCAATAGTTGTCCAAAGTGGCTGTAGCATTTTATGTTTCCACCAGTAACATAGGAGAGTGCCATTTGTTCCATGTCCTGGATATCTGCTATCTTTTTAATTTTAGGCATCCCGGTGGGTATGTAGTAAACTCTAGTATTTCTACAAGTAGATACACGTGAACACGTGTACCAAGAGACATATGAGAATGCTCAAGGCAGCACCGGGTAATAGCTGAAAACTGCAAACAACTCAAATGTCCATCAGAATAGGATGGATAAATTGTGGTCCATTCACGTAATACAGTAAAAATGAATGAACTCCAGTTTCATACATAAACAGGAATGAATATGACCAAAAAACTATATGTTGAACAAAAAGAATAAGTCAGGGGTGAATACTTACAGTATGAGTTCATGAAAAGTTCACAAGTATGCAAAGCTAAGCAAGAAATTGTTTTAAGGCCTCTATACACATAGATGATAAAACAACAGATAAAATCAGGGAAACACTGTAAAATCCAGGAAATTCCCCTGGATGGGAAGAAGGTAGATGAGACAAGAAGAAGGGTCTATAGGAGCTTCAGAAGTACTGGGGAATGTATTACTCTTTAATCCAGATAGTAGAAACAGAGTATTTAGAATTTTTATTCTTTAAGGAATTTTTTTTTTTTTTTTGCGGTACGCAGGCCTCTCACTGTTGTGGCCTCTCCCATTGCGGAGCACAGGCTCCGGACGCGCAGGCTCAGTGGCCATGGCTCACGGGCCCAGCCGCCCCGCGGCATGTGGGATCTTCCCGGACCGGGGCACAAACCCGTGTCCCCTGCATCGGCAGGTGGACTCTCAACCACTGTGCCACCAGTGAGGCCCAGTCTTTAAGGAATTTATATGATATATACTATTCTGAATGTGTGATGTATTTCATTATAAATTCTAATTTTTTTTTTTTAGGTTAAAACATTTTTTGCTAAGGGACTACTCTGGCTGCTGTGTAACACTAGCAGGGGACCACAGAGAAGCTACTTCAATATCGCAGGCAGTGGAGGTGGTGAGAAGCAGCTGCATGTATTCTGAAGGGTTTAACTGATGGGTGAGATGGAGGGTGGTAGGTAGGAGAGGAAGACTGAACCCGGGGCACAGGGTCTGGTGGCCCAAGCAACCTGGTGTGTGTGTGTGGGGTGCCATTCTTTCATACAGAAAAGTCAGGAGAGAAATGGGTTTGGGTAAGAAAAAAAAAAAACAAGAGTTCTGTTTACAACAGGTTAAATTTGAGATGCCCTTTAAATGTCCAGGTGGAAATGGCAATAGGCAGCAGGACACAGATGTCTGAAGCTCATGGATGAGGTCAGAGCTGGAGGGATACATCTGAGAGTCATCAGAGCACAGTTCATTCTTAAAACTACAGGACCAGAAGAAATTATTGACGGAAGGCCTGGCATAGATAAGAGAAGGCTGTCAGCAGTAACCTTCACAATGGCTGATCCAGAGGTTTGGAGGGGGTGAACACCTGACTGGATGAGAAGTGGCCAACAGGCAGGTGAAAAGGTGCTCAGCACCATGAGTTATCAGGGAAATACATATCAAAACCACAATCAGACACCACATCCTGCTCACTAGGATGGCTATAATCAAAAAGACAGATAATAAAAATTATTAGTGAAGATATGGAGAAACTGTAACTCTCATACATTGCTGGTGAGAATGTGAAATGGTGCAGCTACTTTGGAAAACAGTCTGGCAGTTAAAAGGTTAAACAAAGAGTTACCGTATGACTCAGCAATTCTAATCCTAGGTCTATACCCAAGAGAAAGGAAAATATATATCACATAAAAACACGTACACAAACGATTATAGGAGCATTATTCATATCAGCTCCAAAGTGGAAAGAACTCAAAGTTCCATCAACTGATGAATAAACAAAATGTCAAATATCCATACAATGGAATCTAGAGCCCGCGAGCCACAACTACTGAGGCCATGTGCCGCAACTACTGAAGCCCACAAGCCTAGAGCCCGTGCTCTGCAACGAGAAGCCACCACAATGAGAAGCCTGTGCATCGCAAGGAACAGCAGCCCCCGCTCGCCGCAACTATAGAAAGCCACAACTAGAGAAAGCACAGCAACAAAGACCCAACGCAGCCAAAATAAATAAATAGATAAATAAAAAAGAAACAGCAGCAGAGTTCCTAAGCAGCAAGAACGGGGCAGAGGGTGGGGGGAGCCAGTGCCCGCATGGAAAGGGTTGACCTGCCTAGCAGAAGGTGAAGCAGAGAATGGGCACAGGCACAGGGAGGGATGCATCTTTATTGCTGGGGTTGGAGATTTACAGAGATCAGATGTGAAACAGTCCTCTAAGAGAGAAGGAGAGTAAGGAGGTAAATTTAGTGGGAGGCAAGGCAATACTAGAGTCTTCTGAGAGGTTTGTGGTTACAAATTTAGCAAATTTGGTGAGACCACTTAACGATAAATACTCCCTGAATGGCTGGCCGAGCTCAAAATGCTGAGGCTGAACAGAGGAACTGGAGAGCAGAATCCAGAAGGTCAGGGGCAGCCTTGGAGAACGGATGGTCTTCCCTAGAGCCTTCTACCAATCAGGGGATGCATGCTTGAATAACTGTGCTAATACAAGGAAACAAGGGAAACCGAAGGAGGCCCTGGCCAGCCTGCAGGTGGAAGAAAGGAAAAGCAGGCGTATGGGATTGAGCAGCAAAGCTTGCCCCAAAGGAGAATGGACGGAACCGGGTTTTGGAGGCTAGCATGGTTTTAGAACCAGTCTCTGGTCAGTTCCCAGGAGACAACCCATCAAATTAACCTAATGAGGCACAGGATACAGCACAGCCTCAGACCAGCGCAGCTGAACACAATCTTCTTGGCAGGCAGAGAAAAGAAACGTCAAAATAAAGAGCAGAGGATGGGGGGAGGGAGACTGCTTGAATCTGGAGGGGGTGGAGAGAAAGAAAAAAATCCCAGCCCAAGACGCTGATAAGCACCCTCTTTCCTCCCACTGACACAAAGCCTAAGGACGTGTCCCAGAGCCTCAATGTAAAGGCATCAAACCACAGATTAGTACTCACATTGCATGGTGTTTTATGAGTTTCTAAGCATTTGCAGGCATAGCCTCTCATCTGGTATTCACAAAAGTCCCAAGACAGCTGAAACAGGTCAGCCAGGCGATAAGTGACAGAGCTTTAATATCATTCCAGGTCTGATGGCTCCAAGGCCAGTGCTCCTTCCAAAAGCTCCCACTGCCTTCCAGAGAGGCTTTTCCCACTAACTGGGGCACAACCATCAAAGGGTTCCCTGTGTCCCAGAACCTTGCCAACCTAGTAACCCAGCAAACTCCCTGCTTGCTGGTGTGGCAACAGCCGACACCAGAAGACGCCCTGGGGTGTCAGTCATTATCTGGAAGAAGAGACCTGACAGCCCCTCCCTCACACTCAACTGAAGCCCAGAGAGGCACATGCTTGATGTGTCTGAGAACTGGTTGCTTCACCTCTGCATGCTTGGCTGACTGAAGTCATCACATTGCAAAATGCTGGCACCACCCTCCGGCACACACCCCTCAGTTATCCTACTGACTCAGGCCTCCTCGCTCCCCAGTTACAACCCCTCTGGCAGTGTCTTCCTGCAGGACACCTCACTTTGCCTTGATGTCGAGTCCGAAATCTCAGCTCCAGAACTTCTGACGCTGTCCTGAGTTGGCAGCCAGGAAACCAGAAAGCAAGAGCTAACATTTCTTCCAGCCTATGATCATCACTCTGGCTAACTTTCAAATAAGTCCCAGCGAAATAAACCATCAGTCTTCATCGCAAGCGGATCGATGTTGCACCCTAAGAAACAGGCTCTAAGGGGAGGAATGCTGGGCTCTAAGGCACGGGGAGAGGGTGGGGCAGCTGGGATGTGGGGTCCCAGCTCTGTACCACACCTGCCCCTTAAAGGAGTCCCAGTGTGATTTGTTGATGTTGGGCGCAGGGGAGGAGTCCAGGAATTTGTTATATATATCTACAGTAGGCAGGGGGCGATCCAGAAAACAATACCGACCGTCTCAGTAGCAAGGCAAAGCCAGACAGAAACTGTTGAGAAGAGGCAGGGAGATGGGGCGAGGAATAAATAGAAAGTTATTTAAAGAACAGAACCGGGCTTCCCTGGCGGCGCGGTGGTTGGGAGTCCGCCTGCCGATGCTGGGGACACTGGTTCGTGCCCCGGTCCGGGAGGGTCCCGCATGCCGCAGAGCGGCTGGGCTCGTGGGCCGTGGCCGCTGAGCCTGCGCGTCCGGAGCCTGTGCTCCGCAGCGGGACAGGCCACGGCTGTGAGAGGCCCGCGTACCGCAAAAAAAGAAAAAAAAAAAGAAAAAAGAACAGAACCACCTGTATGATGAAGGCCAGGGCGGTTCCTGTTAAGCCCCTGTGTCCACTGACCAGTCTCTCCAGGCTCCAGACCACTTCTTATTTGCATTTTATCCAGTCTGGTAGTTTTTTTTCTCTTTAACACATGAGTATAACCCTTTACCCTTAGGTATTTGGACTCATGTTACTACCTTTGTTTTCTCTTCACTAGTTTTCCTTTAGTTCTTTTTTCTTTTCCTGACTTGTTGGACTGACACACTACCCCTACTCCCACCACTTTTTTCCCTCCTGGCTTGGAAATTATATTCCTCTTCTTTTAGTGGTTATCTTAAATTGTTAGCATATATACATTGTCCTAATGAGGTCTACCGTTTTCAGCAGTACTATTCTGTTTAACAAGGCAGAAACTTGATGTGATTTAACAATGAAATTCCCTTCCTTACTTTACCTTATTCTTCCTTGATAATGTGGTGAACAATTTTAGTTTTCCTTTTGTAAAATTAAAAAACAAACTAGACACTGGATTTCTGTTTGTGTGTTTTGCTATCTGTGGCAGACACTGTTGGTTGCCTACCAGCAGCCACTCCCCCTTCTTTCCTGCCAACAGAATCCTGATTTTGCTCAGGTAGCAAAGAACCCAGTCCCAGGAGATGAGGCAAGCCTGGTCAAAGCCAACCACAGTAAGCCTGTTCCCTTTTACCAGGAATTGGTGTAAGAACGAACCAGCTCGGGCCAATGAGACATAAGGAGATGTCTGCTGGGGGCTTCTTGGACAGATTCTCCTTCCCAAAAAAGAGGCACATTAGAAAGCTTCCTTTCTCTTAGCATCTCCCTGCCTTCCTGCTTGGGAAGCTATAGGGTGATGATATGTTACCTAGAGCAGCAGCAGCCATCTCACAACCATGAGAAGAAAGATCTTATACCCTTAAGATGGCACAGCAGAACAATGGAATGATCCAGGGTTCTTCATGTCAATATTAGACCACTGCCCCAACCCTGGCACTCCCTACCTCCACACTTCTCATTATAAGCTAATTAAATATTTTCTAGAGTTTAAGTCACTTTGAGTGACTTAAGCATCCAGATATACTGTCTATAGTTAAATTTACCAACATACTATTTCAATTTCTGCACTCAATGCTGGTGCTAGCAACCTCCTCCTTCCCCCGAGATTTCTTCTTACTGAAGTATACCTTTAGTAGTTCTTTTAGCCAGGATCTATAGATAAAACTGTCTTAGCATATCCAAAAATATCTTTATTTCACCTCATTCTTGAATGATAACTGGATATAGAATTCTAGTTTCCCTAAGATAGTCCTCTATCATCTCTGGCATCTAATGTTGATGAAATGTTGTCTGTCGGTCTCACTGTTGTTTCTCTGAATTCTGTTATTTCTCTGGTAGTTTTAAATATTTTCCCTTTATTCTTTTCTTTTATTTTGGCTGCGCCACGTGGCATATAGGATCTTAGTTCCCTGACCAGGGATCAAACCCGTGCCCCCTCTAGTGGAAGCACAGAGTCCTAACCACTGGACCACCAGGGAATTCCCATATTTTCCCTTTATTCTTATCTGCAGTTTCACTATATCTAGTTATTTATTTTGTTTGGTATTCGTGCTGTTTCTTCAATTCTGGAATTCTCAGCCATTATCACTTCAAATATTTTTTTGCCATTTCCTTGACTCATATCTGGAATTCCTACTAGACTTGTGCTAAAGCCTGTCACATGTCCTCCATGTCTGTGCTGCATTCTAGATTAATTCCTCAGCATTAGCTTCCAATTCGTGAGTTCTATATGTCCAGGCTACAGCTATCCATTGTTTCAAATTCTAATTACACTATTTTTTGCTGCTAGAATTTTTAATTTAAAATTTTCATATTCACATATTCTTGTTTCTTTTACAACTTCCCTTTCTTTCCTTTAATGAATCTCCTGTTTCCCTAATCTCTTTGAGGATCCTTAACCTATTTCTATTAAAGATATTTTCTGATTACTCTGTTATTTTCATTTCTTCTGGGGTAACTTTTTCTTTGCTTTTGTTCTTTCTTCATATTAGTTTTCCTTACATGTTTCTGAATATATAAGCTCATCCCTCCCCTATCTGGGGGTTTTCACCTTTGCCTCCCCAGGTCCTTTGGGTCTCCTGGTCTAGAATTATATCTTGTAGTACCAGCTCAGCTTAGGTCCAGGCTCTAATGTTCTGTCCCCCTAGGTAAGCATCTTCATGATAAGCCATAGCCCCAGGAAATGGGTGAGAGCAACTGTTTTCCCAGCCCCTGGGTTCGAGCAGTAGACCAGCTCTAATTCCATGCTTTGTGTTGAGCACTCCATAGCTCTGTTACCCCAGATTTCTAGCCACTTCTTCTTGCATCCAGTCTCAGAGACCAGCAGGCCTGCAGCTTCTGCCCTGCTCTCCCCTGTGTGTTCTTGCTCTATTTCTCATCACAGGGATGTTTATCATTTTGTGTGGGCAGGGAGGGGGAGTACATGACTATGTTTTCAGCATTTTTTCTTTTATTTATTTATTTATTTTTTAGACGTTGGGGCAAGCGGGAGCCACTCTTCATCGCAGTGCGCGGGCCTCTCACTATCACGGCCTCTCTTGTTGCGGAGCACAGGCTCCAGACGCGCAGCCTCAGTAGTTGTGGCTCACGGGCCTAGTTGCTCCGCGGCATGTGGGATCCTCCCAGACCAGGGCTCGAACCCGTGTCCCTTGCATTAGCAGGCAGATTCTCAACCACTGCGCCACCAGGGAAGCCCCATTTTGTCTTTTTATGTATTACTGCCATGTGTTTAGAGTATAAATTTACAGTGCCATCTTGACTGGATGAGTTGGATTAAACTATTTATACCAAGGAACTGGGAATCGCTGCCAATACCAGTCTCCTGAGAAGGTATATCAAACCATCTCTAACGAGATTCACAGAACTCCAGCCAATACACTGAGCGAAGCCGACTGAGCCTGGGGTAAGCTGATCAAAAGTTCCAATTAAAACTGCTCTCCCATCCCCACCCCATCTTCATTCCAGTCCACCATGGGATGGAGGCAGGGGTGGGCAGACATGCAAATAGGATCTTTCAGATGTGGTCTGACCAGGTCTTCACTGAGGAAGGCCAGCCCTGCCTTCAGCCCCTCTTCCACACCACTTGAGCATTTCCCAGTGTTGCACCTGGCTGGGGAAACATGCATACTGGCCACATGGACACTCTTGATAAAAGGTCCATCCGACTCTCTTCAAGTCCCCAGCCCACCTGCAGCAGGCCCAGCCTTTAGTTTCAATTACATCAGAACAGCAGTGAACTCAGGAGCCACATTCGAGTCCAGGCTATCACCAGGCAGCTAGCCACTTTTTCTTTCCAGGCCAAGGTTCTTGGACCATCAGAGGAAGGCTATCCCACCTCCAGCCTCTTCCTCTCTGATTATCTCCTACTTGTTCCTGCTGACCACCACTTTGACTTCCAAGCCATCACAATCAGCTTTCTTGGCTCAGACCCTTCCTTGCTTGTTTCTTTCAGCTGCTAATAGATTCTGAAGGTTTGGCCCTCAGCCCTTTTTCTCCTTTGCCTCTCTATGGTGCCCCATCCCCCTCCAAATCAAGAGCCTGCCCTTCTACCCTAGATTCTAGATTATATTCTCCATTGCCTCTTTAGCCATGTGGCATTTCGGACTTAACAAACTCATCAGCTTCCTGCGTTCAAAAGCTTATGAGATGGAGATGCAGCTCTCTCAGTCCTGGGGCCAAGGTCAGGCTCCTTCACACAGCATCCAGAGATCCCCAAACCGGGCCACCCTCCGAAGCCTCATCTCTCACCGTGTCCTACCCTCCAGGGGTTATGAGCTAATTTGGACCACAGGCCAAATCTGGCCCATATTTATTAATATCCTACACGAAACTTAAAAAGACACAGACATGTTTATCTCCTTCACTTAAGCTCTAAGTGTACAGACACCATGTTATTTAATTCACTATCTAGCATTGGCCTTCATATAGCAGGCATCAAAAAATACTTGTCCATGGCGGGGAGGGATAATTTAGGAGGTTGGGATTAACATATACACACTACTATATATAAAACAGATAATCAACAAGGACCTACTGTATAGCACAGGGAACTCTACTCAATACTACGTGATAATATGGGAAAAGAATCTGAAAAAGAATAGATACCTGTATATGTATAACTGAATCACTTTGCTCTATACCTGAAACTAACACAGCACTGTAAATCAACTACATTCCAATATAAAATAAAAATGAAAAAAAATTTTGTCCAACTGAATATCACCTCTCTACATAACCCCAGGGTTATAAGAAGCAGAAGAGGGGAGTTCCCTGGTGGTCCACTGGTTAGGATTCGGAGCTTTCACTGCCGTGGCCTGGGCTCAATCCCTGGTTGGGGAACTGAGATCCCTCAAGCCGCACGGCATGGCCAGAATAAAAAATACATATAAATTTTAAAAAGTAAACAATAATAAAAAATAAGCAGAAGAAATAAATGGTAATGAAAAAATGTTTTGAAGCCACTTTCATAAATCACTGTATAAATATGCAGATGGAAGTGATCATTATAACCAGCCCCCACTCTTTCAGCTTTGACGTTCTAGAAGTGAAAGCTTTCTCTAACTTCTCGTGGACCACCAAGACACACGAGGCCTCAGGTACAAACCAGGTTTCACAAATCGGAGGCAATGAGAAGAGTGAGTGTGTAAAAGCTAGAGAAGCTGCCGGGACGGTGGGAACAATTGAAGTGGACTGCTCTTAAGCTTCTGTCAGCAGAGACACACCAGGGCTGCTAGGGACAGTACTCTCTCTGGTGGCTCCCCTAAGCACCGCAGGCTGCTGGCTAAGTCCTCCTTAGCTAGGACTTGTCAGATCTCACAACCATCCACCACAGCTCAAAGTCCCTTTCCAGTCAAGCCTCCCAAAATGAAGAAGGCACCTAGAAACACTTGGCTTCACATTTTGGCTTTGCCGCTTGTCAGCTATCAACCATTTAGCCCCCCTGATCTGTAAAATGGGAGTACCATCTACTTTGGAGGGTTTCTGGAAGGACAAGAGCCAGAAAGCTCCCAGCCTCAGTGCCTGTGCTCCTGGGGTGGGCAGGTGGAGGGCCACGGTTTGGTTAGTCCAAGACCCAGCCTGGCCAGCTTTCTGGGCTACAGGCCCGTGACCCCGAGTAGGCAACACAGGTTCCTCAGCACCCTCAGCCCCACTCCAGCCCCGGATTCCCCAGGCCAGCACCGCCAGGGTCTTGCTCCAGAGCTTCCTTCCCTGCCTAACCACAGGCACTGCCTGCCCACCCCATCGACCCCCCACTGTGGCAGCTTCCAGGGAGGTGGAGTGGGCAGCGTAGACCTGAAGTCTCAGAGCCTGCTCTGCCCCAATGACCCCCACCCCCAGGCTGCACAGCGAGCAATGCTGTGTCCATCCTGTGGCAGAGCTTGTGGGTCACGGAGCCTGTCTCACGTGTTCCCTGGCTTCATCACACTACACAGAACAGAGGCCTGTCCTGAGCTGGTTCTAAACAGCTCACTGAGGTCCATCCCATACTTGGCCACCTCTGTGGCTCTCTAGACACAAGTTGGCAGCAAGATTCTAGAAGAGACACACAGCATCTCACACGCATTTCATTCTACAGATAACGCACCCGGGAGAACTTTTCAACCGAGATTTTTAAAAGCCTTAGTCTTTGGTGTCTTTTTTTAAGTTTTCAAACTCTAAGTATTGGGCTTTGTATTTTGACGAAAACTCAGAATAGTGGCATTTGGGGCCTGTGACCAGTAATCAGACCAAACTTGTAACCGACCATGGATCTGAATAAACCTGTTCTTGGTCCTGAAAAAAAAAAAAAAGATTCTAGAAGAGACAAAGTTTATAACGGGGTTCCTCTACAGGGCTGAAAGCCTCTGACATTAAGAGAAGCAGGAGATGGACCTCTCTGGCAGTCCAGGGCTTAAGATTCCGAGCTCGAGCCCAAAAAAAAGAGGGAGAGAGAGAGGCCGGAGACAGGTGAAAGACCCTGAAGGTAGGAGACTGGGAAAGAAATCTAAGCTTCTTTGAGGACTTCTGGAGGAAGCAGGGAGCAGGATGAATTAAATGGTGGCCTAGGGCAAGTCAGAGAGGAGTCTGGAGAAGCTGAGGTCTAGACCTTATTGCCCAACTCTCCCTTCCAAGGCAATTAAACTTGACTAGCCCACCCACACCCAGGGTCAGGAGACCATGATGCTTACAGTCTGCTCTGATTTCCTCTAAAGATAAAGTTCAAAGCGTGGGAGGCTTGGCTATTCTTCATGGTTTAAGATTCAGATCTCAGTCACAACAGAGATGTAATGAAGAACCACAGAAAAGCTGCCGGGCCCTCCTTTTCCTTCTGCACCTTGTCAGGATGCCTAGGGGATGCTTCGAATCTTAAGAGAAAAGCAAAGAGAAAAGCAAAGGATGTGTTCATTCAGCAAATATTTATCGCACAGGGGAGTGGCAGACAGCATGGGAAGAGCCCCAGGCCTCTCCCTCCTTGTATAGCCGCATCACTGACCCCTTAGCAAAGCTCTTCTCTCTCCAGCCTTGCAGTTCCTGCTCTGTCGAGGAGCAGAGCAATGGGACTCCTCTGTTTTGAGGACGCCCCACCAGCCCCTCTAGTCTGTCCGCCACCCAGGGCTCCTTGGTTTTGCCGGCCAGGCTTCCCCTAGGAGAGCTGCCCTTCCAGGGGTATGCCAAGGGCAGCTGACTCCAGAGACCAGCAACCCAGGTCCCAGCTGTCAGCCTCTCCCTCTAAAGAGGAGGGAGCTGGTGACAGCATATCCCAGAGGCCTTCAGAGGGGCATAACCAGAGCAATACCCACCAGCTAGAACACGGGTGGAGGGCAGAGCCGAGGGCTTCAAGAAGGACAAGGTGAGTCAATCCTCAACTTACAGACCCCTTGGGGAGAAGGATCATGCTTCCTGTCCAAGTCACGCTTATCAATGGGAGTCCTCCTTCCTCAGATACACGGGTTACTCCAATCCTCCGCAATGTTGGCTCCCCCAAATGCACACACACTCTACCCTGGGGTGGGAGGACTAGTGTAGGTTTGATAGATAGAAGGTTTAAAAGAGAGTCTCATTGCATTCCATCGTCCCTGCCAGAAATGGGTGAAAAGAAAGGAGTAAATGGTTTCTCCGGGTAACCTTCAACCCCCTTCTCCCCAACCCACACACCCACGTGGCAGGGGACAAGCCTGTGAAAACCTGTTCCATACACCCAGACAGCTTCCTGGAATACTCCCAGGCAAGGGTATGCAGACTGAGAAGGAAGCTCCAGGGGCTGGGGGCAAAGGGCAAATGTTCTCCTAAAAGAGCAGATTCATACACATGGCAGAGAGAGGCAGGGCATTCCCTTTCTAACTCCCAACCAGCCCTCTTAGACAGCAACCCCAAGAAATCCTGAATCTGATAACTCTCGCCCTCACCACTGGGGAAGCGGCAGGACTGGTGCTTCTGTTTCCCACCACTGGCCTGGCTCGCCCCTTCCCCAGCCTGCACTGCACTGTGGCATGGGGCTCTGGACAGGGTCCTCCTCCCTATTCTGTAAGCATTGGAAGGTTGGCCACCTGAAGAGAGCTGATGGGGAAGGGCTGAGCTAGGGTCTACACAAGTCCTGCCAGGACACACCTAGGGAAGGGAGAAGCTGTGCTTCTAGAATCTTCCAGGCCACAGTCTCTGTGGCTCACAACTCCAGCCAGGCCTTGGCCCAGGCCCAGAGTTGAAGGATTCAACTTAAAACTCTGGCATCTATCCCCATATCCTCTGTGCGATGGGGGGATGGGGCAGAGAATGCCGGGGAAGAGGTCATAACCTAAGTGGCCAGCACTGTGACCCTGCAGGAAAGGGGCCCGGGAAGCAGGGTGACTGATGCTTCGCTGGAAAGGAGGGCTGCAGGACCGGTGTCTGTGTAGTCATTGTATGTGCATGACCCAGTAGGACTCCAGGCCCTCAGCAACCTGGGGGCAAACACCAGCCCTTCCTGGGGGGCATACTGGGAGGGACCTGGCCCAAAGCTCTGATACACAGGGCAAGCTCTGGCCCCTGACAAGGCTGGCAGAGCTCCTGGGATGTGAAGGTCCAGAAACAGTGCTTCTGGGAGCACAGCAGCCCCCTTTCTGGGGTTCTTCCGTCCCCCAACCCACGGCGGAAGTCAGGGGCGCACACTCACTCCACTAGGGCCAGCGTTACACTTGAAGGTGCAAGTGAGAACAGGGCTCTGTGCCCTCAGTGCCAGGACTGTGCAAACCTCTTCCCCTGGGCTGGTATAACCTATGGCTGGAACTCTTCAATCCTCATGGCCCAGCCAAGCCACCCAGGTGGGAAGTCTGTCAGAGCCTCTGGGACCAGGCAATATCATGAAGGTGACAGTCCAGGCTGCAGGCACGGAGGCCTACTTTGTCTGCGGTGAATTTCTCTAAAGGGCTCCAACCTCGGCAGGGTAGCAACAGTGGGCTGTTAACTGTCGGCAGACAACCTCCCTTACTCTATCCACCCTGCCCCCACATTTCCTTATCAGGCGGCGGTACTTCTGATTTTTTTGCTGCTTCGTCTGAACACTGGTTATGAAATGGGAGCACCTTGCGTGCCAGCAGGCAGCCGTTTGGGGCGTGGACACCATCCTGGGCACCACTTACATGCCAGGCAGGATGCAGAAGTGGGGCTGCAGGCTGGAAACTCCACTTTGTGGTCAGGTGCTTATCTCCTTCTTTCATCAAGATTAGATGACTTCAAAGTGTTCTTTTTACTTTTTTTTTTTTTTTAAACCAGAACACTCTTTTCCCCCAACCCACCCGAAAACTTCCATCAACCAGGCCAACTTATCAGTTTCTATTCTTGTGGCCCAGTGGGAAGAGGGAGGCTGGTGGTGAGACTTGTATAATTCCTGCCAAGATCAGATGCTGGAGAACCACCAACCCTTTACGGCAGCTTGTGGGCTAAGCTGGGGCCTGAGTGCTGTGTCAAGAGATGGGGCGGGCTTCCCTGGTGGTGCAGTGGTTGAGAGTCCGCCTGCCGATGCAGGGGACATGGGTTCGTGCCCCAGTCTGGAAAGATCTCACATGCCACGGAGCGGCTGGGCCCGTGAGCCACGGCCGCTGAGCCTGCGCATCCGGTGCCTGTGCTCCACAACGGGAGAGACCACAACAGTGAGAGGCCTGCGTACCGCAAAAAAAAAAAAAAAGAGAGATGGGGCCCTGTTACAAGGCTTACTTAGGATAAATAAGGTGACACTGTTATAGGTACAGTCATGTAGGTGCCAATTCCCTGGGGGACCTCGGGAAGGAGCTACATTCCCTCACAGCCAATCAGCCCTGAGTAGAGAGGAGGTGGCCCACCTGCCCTAAAGAGGACTCATGACAGGATGGGTCCCAGAGGTCCTTAGGGAGACAGGTCAGCGCTAGGAGACCAGAGACTCTGGCAGAAAGGCATACAGAGGTGCGCTGGCCCTAGGGGTGGGTATCTCCAGTGGGGAGAGTACCCCAAAAATCCTGGAAACAAACCAGTAACCTGTCCTCTGTGAGCCAGACTGTTTTTACTCTTCATACACCCTATCTTTAGCTTTCCTTTGTTCTCCTTTTATACTTAGTAATGTCTTTCGTCTTGGGGAAAGGTCAGACTGTGGCAGCTATGCTAATGAAAACACAAAGGAGGTGTTTGCATCCATGCCTGGACCAGGAGATTAAAGGGAGCAATGTCCCCTCTCTCCCTCGGGAGTGGAGGTGGAGAGAAGCCCAGAGGTGGGCCCTTTGCTCAGCCTGTGTCCTCTGGAGTCATCTTTCCCACAGAAACCTTGGGAATTGCAGTTAGAGGCCCTGAGCTAGTGCCCAGCCTGGTGCCACAGGGCAACTGCCAGCACCAATCCCGCAGGAAGCACCCCCGCCCTGTGCCCCCGCGAATCCCTGTGTCACTAATATTCAGCTCCAGGAGGCAGAGGGCAGGTGGCTGGTAAACTGTAGAGGTCAGTGCACACCTGCTTTCATTCACCCCTTGCTCTGGCTAAGCCGTCTTCCTCGTCACTGAGGAGCTGATAATATGCTGTGACTGACTCAGGCAGGACCCCTGGGAGGAAAGAACATCCCCAAGGTTGCTAGGCAGGTCATCTGCTTTCCCTTCAGGAAAGTGGCAATATCAGCTGCTATGAGTAGAGCAAAGGCAGCCTTCCCCTTGCCCTGCCTCTGCCCCTCGCCCCTGGGTGAGGGGAGCCAGGGTGGGAGAGCAAGGAGCCCTCCCCAGTCCCATCCTCAAAGAGCGATTCATCCTCCTGGACCTGGCCTACATTATATGTTCCCTGCTAAGATAATATCTGTCATGACATCTATTATTGTTGTCAACTTTGGGGGAACATGGAGGGGAGGAATACACCAACTGGGGTCCATCACCATGGTCCCCAGGGAGCGGTATCTTTTGGCTAACTTTATTATATATCCTGGGGTTACAAGGGGATGGCCAACACGATGGTGCTTATTTGGGGCTTGGGCTGTACAGGGTGACCTGGGGGCCACCAAGAGGTGGGGCCCAGGGCCTCCTTTCAAGCCCCTTGCCTGGTGAGACTGGGGCAGCCCCACCTCAACACGTGTCTTATGAGTTAACATTTTACAGTGAACTCTGGACTAAACCCAGATGACCTCAATTCCAGGACTGGCTTTGCTATTCGACAGCTGCATGTCTGGGCAAATCTTACCGCTCTGGGCCTCAGGTCCTCCATCTGTAAAATGGGCATGATGATGCCTGCTGCCCTGCTTACCTCACAGTCCCCATCAAGATGAAATAAGCAATGACTATAAGCTTCAAGGCACTATGTACCCGAGGTACCAGTGAATTTCAGCCTCACCGAGAAGAGGGAGTCGGGGACAAGAGTAGGCACTGTGGCTAAGCCTGAGGGAACAGGAGACCGGACCCAAGCTGGCCAATCTCTGGGAACATGAACCCAGACAGAAACAGGTGGACCAGGGAGCCTGCGGGAGCCAAGCATGCAGGGCAGACACAGCGCTCTAGTCAGTCTGGGTTGGCAAACAGTTCAGGAGAGAAGACTGGTTGTCAACACGCATATGAAGGGCAGGAGGAAAGATGCATGAGGAGATGGTCAGAATGAAAAAGGAATTCAGTCCCAAACTCAGAAGAGCCCCGCCTTGCTCACTGAGCACCTTGGGGCTGGGGAGAAGCACCCCCAAGCTCCCAGGACCTCCAGCATCTTATTAACATACATGTCACACTCAGGGGACAGCCTTCCCTTTCTGACCAGGGGCCCCAGGGGAGTGACCCACTCTGGGCAAGACACCTGTGTCAGACTGAACTTGAGGTCTCCTCCTGCTAAGGTGAGGCTCGAAGCCCCAAGCACTTTTTTTTTTTTTTTTTTGCTGCACCGCCCAGCTTGCAGGATCTTAGTTCCCCAACCAGGGACTGAACCCAGGCCCTTGGCAGTGAAAGCGCGGAGCCCTAACCACTGGACCGCCAGGAAATTCCCTCAGAGCTCTTTCTACAACACCCCATTCTTGGCTCTGCCAAGCTGAGTCAAACATCTGTACCCTTTACAAATTGGAGGTGATGCGCGAACTGAAGCCAAAATTGTGCTATTCATCTCTCTGTACCTGAAACTGGCACCACCATCCTGGGCATTCTCTTCCAAGGGAGAAGACACAGGGGCACAACCCTCCCCAGCAGGAAATACAACGTAATCCAGAAAGCACAGCAGCCCTAGAGTTACATTCTTATCTAGGCCCCAGCAGGAAACTGCACAGAGGAGGGTGAGCATCTAGGAAGTTGAGATGACAGGGGAGACGGGGAGGGGATGGAGGCAGCACCAGGGCAGAAGCGGGCAGACTTGGGCCAATGCCTCCTCTGTTTACTGGGACCTGGTTGAACACACACTGAGTGAATGTCTCCCTCATCTCAGACAGATGGCCCCGGGCCACCACGAGGAAGGGGCTATTTTCCATAACCTGCCTGTGTCTATTCTTTGTCTTGCAGTCCAGGGGATCAATGACTTTGTGGATGGGCAACCGGGGTATGGCGGCTCCTCCCTAAAAGACACCACTTACTACTGGAAAGAGCCTCAGCCTGCAAGTCAGATGACCTGGGTTCTGGACTCAGTTCTTCTACCTACTGGTTTGAGGAGATCAGGCATATTTCTCAACCCCACTTCCTGAAATGTAAATGGAATGACTCAATGATTCTAAGTCCCATTCTACATGCTAGCATTCAGTTTTTAACAAGGTAAATGAATACATGGCAATAAATCCTTATAAGTTTGTCTACAGTGGTGATTCTGACATGCACACCTAGCTCTGCCTACTGCCTCAATACACGAAGTCTTTAGAATGCATGACAACCCCATTTTCCTTTGGGAAGTCATCTCTCCCCAAATTTCCATCCCTGTGCCTGGCCAATCAGAGCACCAAATGCAGCCAGCCATGTACTTGATCCAAGGTTGGGCAAGGACCCTGATTCCAAGTGAACCCAGGACTGCTGACAGGTACAGTCAGCCTGCACTGCTGACAGGCACCTTCTACCACATGGGAACTGAGAATGCTGTCACTATGGAGAAGGGTGGGGTGAGATGGAGTTGTTTGAGTCCCTCATCTTCCCTGTATGTGGCCAGCCATTCCCTCAGGTATGAGTCAACGGATTCCCTTTTATAAAAGCACTTTGAGTTGGATTCTTGGCTGTTGTAATTGAAGAAGTCCAACTGATACAATCTTGCACACATGTACAACCATTTTCCATTTCATTTAAAGGAATTTTAAAAAGCCACTACAGTATCGCTTGCCATCTGGTGCAGAAGGGTTGCCCTGAACCTGGCCCTAAAACCCTGTCCTTGATAGGTCAACCCAACTCAGAGGCCCATGGGCCCACAGGAACAGAAGTGATTCTGGGATTCCCATCAGTGGCTCATTCCTGGCCAGGACCCACACTCTTCTCCAGCCACGGACACTGCCCAGATGTACAGATGGTGAGAGAGCCACTGACATGCATGGCCTTTCTGGGTGGCCTGGGTGGGGTCAGGAATGCCCATAGCCAGAGTCCCCTCGCCACAAGCAAGACTGGAGGGCCCTGGCTGGGCCCTGAACCGGCTGAAGTGGTCAGGGAAAGAAAAGATGACCCTGGACATGGAACGCAACAGGAAGTCAGGACCCTAGGTTCCATTCCTTATCTGGCAATGGATTTTGGGAGGAACCCTTTCCAAACCGGTTTCTCAACCTGTTAAGAGTCATGTCTGGCTTTTCAAATGATGTCAGACACTCCCCTGAACTCCAGACACATCTATCCCACTCATTTCTGGAAGCCGCCCCTTTGATGACATACCTTAGAGGCACCCAAAATTACCTCAGACTCACCCTGCTCCAAATCAAACTCACGCACGCTCTAAGCCCCCCAAACTGGACTCCCTTCTGTATTCCCAGTGTCTGGAAAGGGACATCATCCAGCCAACCCTGAAACCTGGGAGTCATCTATGTCCCTTCCTTCAACCTCCTGCAGCCAACCTCTTATAAAGTCCACCTGTTTACCACCTAAATCTCTCAGCTTTCTACCTTCCTCCACGTCTGCCACCATCACTCTATCCAAAGAACTGTCACCCTCCACCAATAGTAGCCCCTTAACTGCTAAAGCCCCAGATCTACTCAACGGACCCCCCTCTAATTCATTCTCCAGAGAAAGGTCAAAGTTATCTTTCCAAATGCAAGTTCCATCAGATCCCCATTTCCACTCCTCCCAGCAAAACACCCAGCCCTCCCAAAGCTCTGGGACAAAGGTGGGACTCCGTTAAGACCCCATGGTCCCAGGTCTGGCTGGCTGAGTGGCAGGTTAACCCTGAGACCAAAATGGACCAGGCAGGTCTGGGAGTCATTGCTCAGCCCAGAGCCCTGGCCGCACCCTGGAGTACATCCCACTCCCAGGTCAGGCTCAGAACAGCTCAGTCTTGCCAGGACTGACCCTCCCCCAGTACAGACTTCATCTAACCACAGATGGGAATGGGAGCTAGAGGCCACGCAGGGGAAGCCCAGCTGGGCTGAAGCCAGGGGCTGTGTATATCAGAAAGGAGAGAATATAGAGCAGGGCCACAATAGCCTGTCAGTATCTGTGGCGCAGGCTGAGAGAAGGCAGCTGTCGGGAGGATAAAACTCAAGAAGCCTATCTCTTCCCTCTTATCAGACTGACCCTTGGCAGCCTCACAGCCTGTGGAGAACAAACAGTCATTAACAACCCATCCCATACTTCCAGCACAATCGTGTACAACCAGCCCAGCCCTGGGAAAACCCAGGCCTTCCCCCCTGCCAGGGTGGTTCTTGGGGCCCATCTCTTGGCCAGACCTCTCCATCCTGCTTCTCCTTCTTGAGCAATGAAATGTTATGCTCTGCTCAAACTGGTCTCCTCGGGGCCAGTGGTCCCTGCCCATTCATTTCAGGCCTTTGCATCATGTTATGTGTGGCCTTTGCCTCACCATCTTCCTTCTCTCCTCTACTAAGAAACTCTACCCAGCCCCCTTCCAGGCATGTTCTCAACTCCTTGCAGACCCGCCAGAAGTCTGTGCTACCGAACTGGCGTCTCCCATGATCAGCCTGTCACCCAATCTCCCATGCTGGCTTTGGGGAAAAAATCTTGCTAGAGCAGAGTTAGGGTATAAGGAGGTGAGGGGACTGGGAGCAGAAAGAAACAGGAAGCCTATAAACAGTCACCCCAAAGGCTAACCAGTATAGGCCAGTATAGGAAGGGAAGAATGCAATGAGAGACCAGTTGGGTTTTTCTGCCTGAACCCAGGACAGAGGCAGAGCGAGGGTTGGGAGGTGGGGATGAGGACAACGAGAGGCACGGGGACAGCTCCCTTGGCTGCAGGAGCCCAGGTTCTCCAGAGAGATGCCGGAGCAGGCTGGCTGCTGTTCAGTACATCCAAGCGGGTTAGCAGAAAGGTCAAACCGATTCCCATGGACGTCTGGACTGCATGGCGGTATCCTGGGCCTCAGCACCATCTCCTCACTCAGGATATGGCATTCCTCTGTCAGGTCTACCAGACGATTTGAGAGCAAATCCCTGAACAGGTCTTTAAATTCTTTATTTACAGATGAGGACTCTGGGGCCCAGAGAGAGGCAGAGACTTGCCCTGGGTCACACAGCACCAAATCCCTGCAGGTAAGTAAGACAGTGAGAATCCTGTATACACCCAGCCAGACTGGGCCCTGGACTATGAAAATCACCGGGGGCCCCCTGACCAAACAAACTGCTTCCTCTCTGGAAGAGCCAAATAGCCCTGCCCTGAGGCTCTCATTCAGGCCAGGCCCCACCCTGGCCACAGTGGCAGACAACAGATGGTCTGCTGGCTCCTCTTCCTGTTTTGCACAGGATGAATGGCAGGGTAGGCCCACAGATCCAGGATGGGCAGGAACTGCTGGGATAGTGGGTGGGCAGCATAGGTGGAAGAAGACACCTTGTGAAATAGCCCAACCAGGTGTAAAGAGGGGTGAAGTATCTTCTGTGTTAATCACAGGAAATGCCACTTGAGAGATCTGAACTCACATTCATCCGCTGCTGCTCTAGGGTCCAGCATGAATTGCTTTTCAGGCACTGAGGAAATCCCTTCATTCATCAGCTGCCACTGCGGCCTTGGGCTGGACCTCCCTGACATAAGCTGCTTACCCTGCTCCCATTGCATAGCATCTTCCTCTCTAAGGAAGTGCCAACACTGGCTCCCCTACACTGGAAGAGCCTGAACGGGGTTCCCATGCCTCTCCAAACCCCCTTCGGGCTTTCCCATCTCCCTCTACCCGTGGTACCTGGGGTCTCCTCCTGAGCCATGCTGGAGGCCCCAGGGATCAGCCAGAAGCTACAGAGGTGTGGGTTCAGGGAAATACAAAGCCCTCTGGGACAGGATGGAACAGAGAGAAGGCCAAACCCTGGAAACTCCCTTGTGGCCGCCTCGGACTCAGATGGTTCCCTAGAAAACCCAAGAGACAGGAACTGGGAGCTCAGGGGCTCTCGGCCCTCCCCTGCCTTCCCGCACAGCCTCAGTCCCGCCGGCTGCTGTCTGTTCCACTTGCTCGGCCAGAGGACTCAGCACCGGGCCAGAGACTTTTGTTTCCTCCTGACTCTGGTTCCAGTTTACCATCAGTATCAAATGAGGTATTTTGTTTTCAACTGAACTTGGGAGAGAATGAGGGTTGCAGAGCACTCCACTGACAGGTCAGGGGAGAGTCCCTTGCAAACCCAAAGGGACCCTCCCCACCAGGAAGGAAGGAGGTGGTAACTCTGCATGGTGACAGATGTTAACTAATTTGTAGACATTTCAGTGTATACAAATATGGAATCGTTATGTTGTATACTGGAAACTGACATAAGGTTATATGTCAATTACATTTCGATTTAAAAAAAAAAGGAAGGAAGGAGTGGGAGTGAAGCAGGGTGGAGCTGTGGGAGGTGACATGAGTGGGGAGGGGCAATCCCCACTCGCGAGCCCTCAGTTCCCTCACTTGTACCTCTTCCTACAATCCACCTCTCAACCTCCCCTCTCACTACCCACTCCAGCCCCTCTGAATTCCCTGCAGCCACACTAACAACTTGTTGATTCTTCCTCACCAGAACGGTTCCCTCTAGACCAATTAGCTATTCGCATTTGTTGCTGATTTTCTTCCTCAGAAGGCTTCAGACCTGCTCAAGCTGGGAGGCTGTTGCCTGCCTGCTGTGCTAGGACTTTACAGCGGAAGGGTGGAGAGAAAGGGTGAGGGCTGCTCTCTGGGGTCCCTGGGTCATGCCCCAACACCTCAGGGTCTCCTGCCCTCCCTCGAGCACAGGATGGGCCTCATGCCCCGACTGCACAGAAGCAGGGCTGCTTTCTGTGTCCCTCCGGTATGTTTCCCTCCCTGATCCTAGAGAGGAAGAGAAGGAGAAAAAAGGAAAAAGGATGCTAATGGGCAAAGGTGATAAACTAGCAAGAGATGAGAAACAGAGGCCTACAGGACAGAGAACAATGCCCCTCCAGGGAGGAGATCCCTGCGCTGCCGGCTCCCCTCCCACGTCAGCAGCCGGTGGGGTGATGTCAGTCAACCTCTTTCCCTCTCTGGACTTCCTCATTTGCAGAGTCACATCCCCTTGAAGGAAGAAGCCATTTGAGGATGTTTTTCAACAACTGATAGCAGAACTGTTTGTTTCATTTTAATGTTATTATTATTCACAAATACAAATGTTATTATTTCACAAATACAAATTTAGCACGGACATCAAAATAAAGAAAAGTTACATTTTTCTCTAGATTTCTCTTGCCCCTGGTTCACCTTCCTGTCCATGGTGGAATGCACTGCATTCATAGGTGACAAAATATCACATATATTTGAATGCTAACAGCTCTAACTGAGGGGAACAGTCCTCTTCACCCAGGAAGATGACCTTCTCTCTGAGAATCTGTGGAGATAAGTACTCTTCAGTACTGCCCCTCCTGCCCCACCCCAGAGAGGACCCTGTCCCCTCCCTCCCGTTCCTGTAGGAGGAAACTTGCCCAGTTCTCAGCTAGAAAGTTGGGGTGGCCCAAAGCCCAGCTTATGCCCTGGGGCCTTAGGAGAGATCTGCAATGGCAACATGAAAGCGTGATTGACAATATGCTGTATAATGATTTATGAATAAGCACCAAGAAGTGCTCTAGAATGGCTGCTTAAGGAAACACACAGGCGTCCCTGGTGAGCCCGGCCTAACTGGAGGAAAAGCCTGTTGTCCCCAGGCAGGCAAAGTTCAGACCCTCTCCCTGCAAAATGTCATTTGGAGATGTTTGCCCTAATAGTTAGTGAGGACTTGTTAACAACCATTCTGAGCACAGAGGGAGGAAAATCTAAAACCTAAGTCCCCAGAGAGCTGGGCCAGGTCCTTTAGTTGGTAAGGGCTCAGGTATTGGGAACACGTGGTGAGGGAATTTGGGGCATGGGAACTGAGAGTGGGGAAGGGGAAGGAGGAGGAAGAAGGCCACGCAGGTGGAAGTGCGGAGACAGAAGAGATGTAGGCATGTTGAGCGTGGACAACAAAGCCCCAGCTGCTTTCAGGATGTACTGGGCCCCTGAAGCTTTGGGGCCCGACCTCCTCAGGGCTGAGGCCCCAAACCTCAGGCAGCATGGAGCCAGGAGTAACGAGCTCACCAGGGTTTCGTGTGTGCTGTGAGCATCCTGCGTGCAGCTCCTCCAAAGCAAAGGCACATCATCTCCTGCAAACTCTTTCTCCTCCTGACTGCCCCACTTCAGCTAAAGGAACCAACCTCATCACCCAAACAATGAAGTGTCAAACCCTAGCCAATCAAGTGTCTGTTCCAGAAAATATCTACTTTCACAATTCTAGAATCAGTCCCTTCTTTTCCATTTCTACTGCCAAGTTCCAGCCTTCATTACATCTCACCTGCACCCTATCTAGTTTTCCGTTTCCTCCCTCCCTTCTTTTCTTGTCCCCTTATGACCCAGCTATACCCTGCTGCCAGCCTGCCCTCTGCCTGCTCAGAAACCTTTCAGAACCAAGCCCTCCCTTTGCCGTCTGCCGATTCGAGTGCTCATTGAGCACCTTGCTGGACTGATCTCTTGAAGTGTCCACTGCCACTTCTTTTGGGGACTTCAGCTTTTGGATACAGTCTGGGGGGACTGCCTACCATGCCACCAGCCCTTCCCTGGCCAGGGAAGAAGCATGACCCAGCCTGGGCCAAAGAGACATATCCTCCCTGGGATATGACTCCCAAGCTGTGGTGACAAAATTACAGAGCACAGCTGGAACAGATTTATCCTGGCGACAGAGGTACCCTGAAGAGGCTGGACTTTGGCTCCTGCCTTACCTACTCCAAGACCCTGGAGGAGACTTGGGTCCTGAGTCATCCCTCAGATTCTAGGAGTTCCCATAGCCCTCCAATGAAGTCCTTTCCTGCTAAAATCAGCCAAGCTGTTGCTTGTAACCAAACAGGATCTTCTCACTGCTTTTTGAAATACCTCTCCTATGCTCCAACCAAAAGGGAAAACTCCCTATAAGTGCCATGATGGCCTCTCTCTGCACCTGTTGGCCTGCACACTCTCCAGCCTGTAGGCACTGCTGCAACTCTACCTGCCCCTTCAGGGCCCAACCCAAAGGCCTCTTCTGAACCCTCTACGTGGATGACTTCCGCCTCCTTTAAACCCACAAGCCACTGGCTGCCCCTTCTGCCTTCCACTGTGGACACTAGTGTACTTGTCTTATCCCTCTCCCAGCGGACAGTGACTTGGTCATTCTCTCCTCCACAACACCCGGCATAGTTCCAGGCTCAGTAAAATTCACCAGGCTCTGGGGGCAGACAACCCGGACGACAATTACAGGTTTTCCGGGCAAGACAGGCAGTGAGTGACAGAAAGCACCAGGGTGTGCTGTCAGTAAGGCCTGAGTCTGACTTCCGTATCCTCCACTTACCAGCTGTCTGAGCTTGGGCAAGTCTCATAAGTTCCGCAAGGCTCAGTGCTTCATCTATGAAAGAGTGACAATAATGCCGACTCCACAACACTGCTGTGAGGATATAACAAGCTGACATGTGAGGGCATCTAACCTGGTGACTGGTGAGGAATAAGCACGCAGGGAACAGCAGTCGTTATTCCAGCTATTCATAGCGACTGGTTTAGCAGATGCTCCATCAGAGGGTTGGAATCAGGAGCCCTGGGCCTGCTGTGTGACCCACAGTGCATCTCTCTGTTTCTCAGTAACCCCACCTGCGTCTACATCTGCCTTATCAACCTCCTAAAGAACAACAGGTGGAAAATGCTTGGCAAAGTAAAAGCACAATGCAAGGGGTTCCTCCTGTTTTTCTAAATTTCAGAGATTCCCAGGCATCCTGTCAAGTGTGCAGCATGGCCAGCACCCCAGCCCGCTTGTTCTGAGGGACAGGGCAGATGAGTGCCCGGTTTGGCGTCTGCTACTCCATGTCCACGCAGCCACCTCTTTTCCAAAGCCCTGGGGCCTAAATGTCCTGCTTTTGTGGGGCCTTCTTTCAAATAGCCATAGGGCAGTGTCTGCTATGTAGTTACAGGGGGACTGGGAGCTCAGGCCCCACAAGTCACCCCTACCATCAACCTAGCCAACACTGGGCAGCATGAGAATGGAAGGAAAAGGCTAATCCAGGGCAGCTGCCAGGACAAGCCTGAGTGGGGAAGCAAGGTAGGAGGAAATTTCTCTTAAGACTTTACATCTGGGGACTTCCCTCGTGGCACAGTGGTTAAGAACCCGCCTGCCAGTGCAAGGGACACGGGTGCAAGCCCTGGTCCGGGAAGATCCCACATGCCGCGGGGCAACTAAGCCCGTGCACCACAACTACTGAGCCTGCGCTCTAGACCCTGCGAGCCACAACTACTGAAGCCCGTACGCCACAACTACTGAAGCCGGCGCGCCTAGACCCCGTGCTCTGCAACAAGAGAAGCCCGCGCACTGCAACGAAGAGTTGCCCCTGCTCGCCTCAACTAGAGAAAGCCCGCATGCAGCAACGAAGACCCAACGCAGCCAAATAAATAAATAAATAAATTTAAAAAAAGAAAAAAAACAAGACTTTACATCTGCCTGGATGAATCACCCAAGCAACCGTCATGGCCCCAAACCAGTGGTTCTCAAGTGTTAGGCCAAGAAACTGGGCAGAAATCAAATCAAATCCTAGCCCCCACCCAGACTGCCTGAACCAGAAAACTCTGGGAGTGGGGCCCAGCCAGCTGTGCTTTAAACAGCTCTCCAGGGGGATTCTGATGTCTAATCAAGTATGAGAGATCCTGCCCTTTAACTGCAAGACTCTCCACTTTAACTCAAATTACTGAACACCTACTATGTGCCAAGGACCAAGCCGGTGGTGATATTTCATAAATGAGGACACGTCTGAAGAACTTCCATAGTTTAATGGTGGTCAAAATCAAGTACACAAATACACAAGGCAGGATGGGGTATAGAACAAAGCAACGGAATCAGCTTCCCATCCCTCTTGCCAGACTCCACCCCTCAGATCTTCTCTTGCCATGACCGGAGGAAAAAGATAACTCCAGTCCTGGGAAACCGGTCCCCCCATGCTTCTATTTCGGACTCCTCAAAATTGCAGTTAGTTTTTTGAAGAAGAGTGATCCTCACCCTGAGGCATGTTTCAGGTCCAGAGGTTTGGCTCATGGGGAAATAGCCCACGAGGCCACACCTAGTGGTTCTTAGCAACTTGGAAATTGGCACTACCTAGGGTTTGGGCTCAGAAAGTTCCTAGAGAGCTGTGAGCATGCCACAGCACATCACAACACCGCATTCCCATGCAGGGTCACTCCCTCAGGTCCCTGGCAAGCTCGCACGTGAGTGCAGATGCAGACATAAACACGCACACAGACAGTTGGCCCCCTGGCCTCCCTTCCTCCATTCTCAAGTTACAAGGTTAAAGGCGTCCTATTCACAGCCAAGGGGGAGGCATGAGAGAGGGGTGCTGAAGCAGAGAACCATCTGGTTCAGATCAAGACTGCTCATTCAGGATCTCAGCGGAACTCCCAGAGCCTGCCTTCCTGATGGCTCATAGATTTCCCTCCCTCCCCCAACTCCCCACTGGGAAACTGAAGACTGGGCTAGGAAGGGGTGACCCATAGGCAAAAGTGCCGAAGGAAGACAAAATACTGAATTATACACGCAAGTCTGTGCCACCTCTCTGAGCCCTGGCTTCTTCTTTCTTTCAAATCCTGAACACCACGACTAAACTTGAGATCACCACCTACAGTCACTGCATCTTCCTCCACAAAGAGCTCAGGGCACCTATCAGGCATCCTTCCCTGAACCGGCAAGCCCCTCCAAAGTTAGCAGCAGAAGCAAGATGAGGCTGAGGGGTGTGGTCTCCCAGACTCCTCTAACACGGCCATCTCCACCAATGTAGGAGGTTCCCTCCATCTCAGGGGGACGCTGGAGTCCATCAGGCCTAGTAAGAGGAAGGGATGACCAACCAGCTTCCAGACAACTGTCCCAAAGACAAGATGGGAGTGTGCGTTACTGGCTAGGATTGACTCACCCAGGGACCCCAGAGTGTCCTGAACCTCCCTCGGCAGCTTTGGTTGAAAGAGGCTGCCACTCCCTTTCCACCACCAAGCCCCTCTCTCTCCCCTTTCCCCCCAACACCACCTTAGACTCTGTTCTGCAGTGCTTTATAAATGGGAGATGGATGCAGTTGGCAAGAAATAAAAATCAAAAGGCTAACTTGAGTAAACGAGCAATAGGTGGGTGACCCTACAGGCAGAGTAGGCCAGAAGTGAAATACAGGAAGGAGGAGGGGGAAACAGAAGTGGGAGAAAGCCAAAGGGGAGACTAAAGTGAGCTCAGCCCAGAGCTGCAGCAGGGAGCTGGAAAGTTTGGTTCCGTCACCTAGGAACGACTGGAGGGAGGAAATGACTCTTCCATGCCAAGACATGGGCTCAGACCAGCCCCACAGGACTGGGGCATGGACTTGGCCAAGTTCCTGGTTTATGCCAAGCCTCAGTTTCTCCAAAGTGGGAAGGAGGTCAAGCAGTTAGGTCTCATCAGAGAGAACTGGGCCACTGTGGGTGGCTTGGGGGCAGTGCCAGGTAGGGGAAAGAGGAAAGAGGTGCTGATGGTGCAGAGGCATCCTTCGGCCAACAGAAGCGGGGCAGGGGTCTCTCAGTAGTGCACAGGCCAGGAGCACGCGCAGGGGTTGGCGGCGCGAGCTAGGCAGTGGACTGAAGTCGGGACTGGGGCACGGAGCGCTTCCCAGGGCTGGGGCTGGGGCTGGAGGCTGCCACCAAGGAGTGGAACAGCCACGCGTGGGAGCGGCTGGAGGTGCAGAAGCAGAAGGCGGGGAAAGGGGATTGAGGCCAATGTAAGCGGACCCCCGCCCCCACGGGGGAGCCCAGCGCCCCGACCCAGGGGAAGTTGCCGGGGTGGACCGGGCGGGTGTGGGCCGCTGGCAGAGCTAGCTGCCCGCGCAGAGCGGGTTCGGGGCAGAGAGGGGCCCGGGGCGCCCCACATCCCGCCCGCCCTCATCCCGCCCGCGCACCTCAGTCAGCGCTGAGCGCCGCGCGGGCCATACTCGCCGCTCCTGCTGCCGCCTCCGCCAGTGCAGAGAAAGCCGCCGCCGCCGCCAGCGTCTGGACCCGTTATCTCCGCGGCTCCCCAGTCCTCCCGCAGCGGGCCAGTCCCGCCCTTGCCCGCCGTGCCCTCCCCAAGCGAGCAGCCGAGCAGCAGCAGCAGCAGCAGCCGCCGCCGCCGCCGCCGCCGCCGCCGCCGCCGCCGCCGCCGCCGCCTCAGCCCGGCCCCTCCCCCCACCCCAGCCCGGCTGGAAGGGAAGGGTGGGGGCAGGGGGGCAACTGCCCCCTCCCCATTCACATCCTCCTGGTCTGTCCCCTCCCACCTCCTCCTGCACGCCCCTGGGCATGCTGGGATATGGAGTCCAGCCTGCGCCAGGCCGCTAGGAGTGTCCGGCATCCAGAACTACTACTCCCAGAAGATAGCGCGTGAGCCTTAGGGCCTCTGGGCTTTGTAGTTTCGCCAAGGCTCAGGGATTCTACCGAGCAAGAGGGGAGAGGGGGATGGGAGATCTCCACTCCCAGAAGGCCGGGCTCGCGATGGTGGAAATAGGATTCGGGGTCTGCGATGCCCCGGACCCGGGTTGAATACCTGGATCTCAAGGGAGACGCAAAGTAGCCGAGGATGCCTCTCAGACACGGCTGTGTTCAGCTGCAGCTGAGCGGGACTAGAGAGGAAGCCTCCGACCCGAGAACCGCGCCCCGGGTACCATTTCCATTTGCGCTCGCAAAGAGCCTTGACCTGAGGCTAGCTTGGCTTCGTGCCCGGGCTCCGCAAGCTGGAGCTGCGGTCGAGCCGCTGCGCACAGGCGGGAGAAGAGAGAACACCAGGAGCCACGTGGGCGTGTGGTTTTCCTGACTTGGGAAAAAGGGGCCGCGTGTGTGTGGGTTTCCTGGAGCGCTCACCCCCTGGGGCACCTTCTCATTCCAGTCTCACTCTCTGGTTGGGGCCCTTATCTCCCAACTGTTTAGGGCAAAGCGCACACATTTTAAATATTTTTCCATGTCTTCTCTTAGCACGTTTTTCCATGTCTTCTCTTAGCTTCCCCCAATTTCCAAACCTACCTCAATCTTTTTTCTTTTTCTTTTTTTTTTTTTTTTTGCCATACGCGGGCCTCTCACTGTTGTGGCCTCTCCCATTGCGGAGCACAGGCTCCGGACACACAGGCTCAGTGGCCATGGCTCACGGGCCCAGCCGCTCCGCGGCATGTGGGATCTTCCCGGACCGGGTCATGAACCCGTGTCCCCTGCATTGGCAGGCGGACTCTCAACCACTGCGCCACCAGGGAAGCCCTCCTACCTCAATCTTAGTGAAGCTCCAGGTTGCCCTCCAAGTTTCATCCCCTCTGGCAGAGGGGAGGCCTGTAAACCAGTGGTTCTTTAACTGGCGTCTATCAGATTCTCCTGGAGAGTTTGTTCAAACACAGCTGACCCATACGCTCAGTTGCTGTTTCTTTAACCCCAGGGTGGACCTGAGAGTTTGCGTTTCTAAAAAGTTCCCAGGCGATGCTGGTTTGGGGAACCACTTTGAGAACTGCTGCTATTGGCGTTTGTTGGCTAGAGTTCTGGCATTGTCCTTCAAGGATGGGCCGGCTGTGGAATAATATTAGCCTCTGAGAAACCAGGCTATAGAAAGAGGGGTCTCAGGCTAGTTTACCACAGAAATGCTCTTTTTAATTTTTTTTTTCTTTTTAATTTAAATAAGTAAATCAGTTCATGCAGTAAAAGGAAAATACTACATGGGCCTGAAAGGTGTTCCAGACCTTAGCCCTTAGCATTCTCTCCAAAGCTGGGAAAGTTTTCTGTTTCAAAGAGGGACAGGTGAGGTATACCTGGTGCTACTCCCCAAGCTCTGGGTGCAAGCCAGGGGTTGAAATCTCAAACCTATAGGATAGGGTCAGCTCAGTGGTATCCTCTGCTTCTGGGTGTATGATGACCTATAACAGGCTGGAGGATTGAGAGGTGGGGAGGTGGATTCCTGACTTGTCAGGTAGCAGAGAGTGACTCTCACACCTACCCAGGTAGATCCTACTTACCACATGATTTTCTGGGAGCTACAAACCTCAGAAGGGGGAACTTGGTGACCTTCACCCTCAGGCACGATCTCAGATTCTTTCAGCTGTGAGATGACAAATGTTCTCTGCTCCACCAAACTCTAGCCAGGCTCCTCTGGGCCCTCTTCTCCAATAGGTCTCAACCTTGGCCTATAAAAACTACACTCTTGGGACTTCCCTGGTGGTCCAGTGGTTAAGACTCCGAGCTTCTACTGCAGGGGGCATGGGTTAAATCCCTGTTGGGGAAATAAGATCCTGCATGACGCGAGGGGCAGCCAAAAAAAAAAAAACAAAAAACAACGCACAAACAAAACCTACACTCTCAACACAAATAATTTTATCCACCCTCCTCCGCCCACATTAAAAGACTTAAACCCAATAACATAGTTTCTAACACCTCAAGGCCACATCCCTAGAATGACCCTAACCCCCTTTAAACTGCCTGCCAGAGAAAGCTCCAGAATTTACTGTTTGTTCAAGACAACACTTGTAATAAGCTCCCCACCACCACCCCTTTCTTAGAGCCTATACTAAAAAGGGCTTACAACTGTGACTTCTTCCTGGCCCTTTCAGGTGTATATCAGATGTATATGTATTATGTGTCTTTCTCAAGGACCTGAAAGCCATTCCCTTGAAATGTAATCATTGGGACAGATAGGGCCTCTGTCTCCCAGGCTCTGTGGGTGGGTGGAGTCCTGACTTCAATTATTGCCAGCTAACAAATACAGCTGGCCTAATCAGCGTTTACACTGACCAACCCTGACTCAACGGAGCCCCTGCTCGCCTCCCTCCATACTCCCTCATTCTCCCTTTAAAAGGCCCAGTCACCTCTGTGCAAATTGAAGTTGCAATATACTATTGCGATAGTATATTGGTTAAAATCTGTCCTTACTACTTTAACTAGTGCCTGGCTTTGTTTATCTTTGACAAAGTGGGTATGCGCTATGAGTTCTTGGGCCCCAGGCTCTAGCCTTCCTCCCATCCACCAAGGGCCAAAGGGCAAGTTATTGCTAGGTCCTTGGGCAAGTAGCCAAGAGGCCACCAGAGGCATTGGGCCCTAACTAATGTTGACCCTTGACTGCTTTCCTGTTTTTTTTTTTTTGGGTGTGTGTGTGCGCGCGTGTGTGTGTGTGTGTGTGTGTGTGTGTGTCCCTGTCACAGATCGTAGAGGGGCTAAGTAATCCACAGGCAACCCCATGCTCTGCCCCTAAAACCAGCTGCCAGGCGGCTTTGCCTCTGTACCGGAGTCACATGCAATGGCAACATTCCCTCACAGGCAGAAGGTAATTAGCCTTTTTGAATTTACATCCGTCTCCCAAAGCTCTGTTAGCAGATTACCCAGGCAGAATTAAGATGTCCTTTCATGGGCAAGACAGACAGACCCTCTCTAATCCCTCAACTCCAACAGGAAGCCCCATCATCACCCTGACTACCTCCCAGTTAGATGTCAAATCGGTTTTTACCCATTTTCCCTTGCCGGTTGTGTTTTCCTATCCTCTCCACCCATCCAAATTCTGCCTGACTCTCCAAAGTCTACCTTGAGTTTTCCTTCTTCCACAAGGTTCTTCCCAACTGCCTCAGCCGCACAGCCACCAGTGAACATCACCCCTCGGGTAGCACTTGAATTTGCCTCATTCTCTTAAAAGCCTACCTTTGCTGGTGAGCATCCAGAGCAAGGAAAGCAGTGGAACAGGAAGTGAACATGGTGGGTGTGAGCACCGGGCTTTGGAGGCAGACAGCTACTAAGTAGCAAGGTGCAAAGTGGAGCTGGCTCCCTCCCTGCCTGGCTTTCTGTTTGACCCATTTGGCAACTCCCACCCTAATGGCCTGTGTGATCCAGAGCAAGGTACACAGTTCTGTGTTGTATTAGTTTCAACTGTACAGCAAAGTGATTCTGTTATGGATATATATTTATTCTTTTTCAGATTCTTTTCCATTACAGGTTATTACAAGATATTGAGTATAGTTCCCTGTGTTACATAGTAGGTCCTTGTTGTTTACCTATTTTATATACAGTAGTGTGTATATGTTGATCCCAAACTCCTAAGTTATAATTTATAAAACGGCTTTTAAAAGTTTAGTCAGATCTCTACCTCATACCTAGCTAAAAACCAAAACCACAACAAGGGCTTCCCTGGTGGTGCAGTGGTTAAGAATCTGCTTGCCAATTCAGGGGACACGGGTTCGAGCCCTGGTCCACGAAGATGCCACATGCCGTGGAGCAACTAAGCCCATGTGCCACAACTACAGCCCGCGAGCCACAACCACTGAGGCCTGAGCGCCTAAAGCCCATGCTCCGCAACAAGAGAAGCCTCACAATGAGAAGCCCGCACATGGCAACGAAGAGTAGCCCCTGCTCACCACAACTCGAGAAAGCCTGTATGCAGCAACGAAGACCCAACACAGCCAAAAATAAATAAATAAATAAGTTTATTTTTAAAAAAAAACAACACAACAAAAACCAAGTCAATAGGAAAATGGACGAAAAGTTTGCAATTTATATCAGGGTAAAAGGCTAATACAAAGTGCTCTGTAAATCAGTAAGAAGATGACCAAGGAACAGGAAATGTGAAAAGAATATAAACGGACAGTTCACAGAGAAGGAAACACAAATGGCTGTGACATGAAAAGATGCAAAGCTTCACTCTTTTTTATGTTTTGTTGTTGTTGTTTTTGGCCACACCTCGTGGCATGCGAGATCTTAGTTTCCCTGGTACCTGTGCCCCCTACAGTGGAAGTGCATAGTCTTGACCACTGGACCGCTTCACTCTTTTTTAAAAAATTGTGCTAAAATACACATAAAACTTACCATCTTAACCATTTTTTTTTTTTTTTTTTTTTTTTGCGGTACGCGGGCCTCTCACCGCTGTGGCCTCTCCTGTTGTGGAGCACAGGCTCCAGACGTGCAGGCTCAGCGGCCATGGCTCACGGGCCCAGCCGCCCCGCGGCATGTGGGATCCTCCCGGACCAGGGCACAAACCTGTGTCCCCTGCATCAGCAGGCGGACTCTCAACCACTGCGCCCCAGGGAAGCCCCATCTTAACCATTTTTAAGTGTACAGTTCCGTGACACTAAGTACATTCACATTGTTGTACAACAAACACTACCATTTATCTTCAGAAGTTTTTGGTTTTCCCAAACTGAAACTATGTGCCATTAAAGGATAACTCCCCACATTTTCCTCTCCTCCCAGCCTCTGACAACCAGCAGTCTAGTTTCTGTCTCTATGAATTTGACTATCAAGGCATGTAAGTATGAAGACAATATTTGTCCTTTTGTGTCTGGCTTATTTCACTTAGCATAATGTTCTCAGTGTTCATCCATGTTGTGGCATGTGTCAGGATTTCCTTCTTTTTTTAGGCTGAATAATATTCTATTGTATGTATATACCACGTTTTATCCATTCATCCATTGATGGACACTTGGGTTGCTTCCATCTTTTGGCTATTGTGAACAATGATGCTATGAACATGGGTTTACAAATATCTCTTTGAGTTCCTGTTTTCAATTCTTTTGGATATACTCCAAAAGTGAAATTCCTGGATCATATGATAATTCTGTCTTTAATTTTTTTGAGGAGCCACCTTAATGTTTTCCACAGCGGCTGTACCATTTTACATTCCCACCAACAGTACACAAGTGTTCCAATTTCTCCACATTCTAACTAACACTTATTTTCTCAGAGCTTCACTCTTAATAAAAGAAATGCAAATTAAAACCACACTGAGATATCATTTTTCACCTATCAGATTGGCAAAGATCAAAAAGCTTGATAGCTATCTTGGCAAGCGTGTGGGGAACAAGGATTCTCCAGCCACTGCCAATGTGGCTGGAAATCCATACAGCCTCTACGAAAAGAGACTTGGTAATATCTTCAAAGTGCACATGCACACACAATTTGACCTAGTAAGTTCTAGGAAGATATCCTATTCGTACATGTTCTTAGTTACATATAGAGATGGATATCTGTTATAGCGTTGTAAGAGCAAAGATTAAAAATGATCTAAATGTTGATGATCCAGATTAAAGATTAAATGAATGGAACTGGGGAAGTTTCAACTGATGGTGTCTTTTGTTATCATTACTTCACTAGATAACAGACTATTGGAGAGCAGAGGACCGGCTTTTGTAGGTCCAAACAGACCTTCCAGAAATGTTGATTAAATTAATTATTTCTTAGCCTCTGGCAGAACTAAATTGGCAGATAGCTCAGGGAGGTAAAGTGCTTGGTCCACGGTCTTCCATAGAATGTGTACTACCTATTCCTATGTGTGTACTACCTATTCCTATGTGTGTGCCTATGTGGAAAGCCCACTGGCTGGCACTGTGAAAATTACTGATATAGAAGACTTAGACCCTATCTTCTTGGAGCTTGAAACCTAGTAAAGCACTGTGACAGACTTTAAAAGTGTTAAACTTTTTTTTACAGTCCTTTCAATTATATCAATGGAGACCATTGGTCTGGTGTATAAAGTAAGTCCCAGCTCAGAGAAACAGTTTCTCCAAAGTTATACAAAAAGGCAGAAGAAGAGTGCTGATTAAAACAGAAGTCATAGGACTTCCCTGGTGGTCCAGTGGTTAAGATTCCACGCTTCCACTGCAGGAGGCTCGGGTTCATTCCCTGGTTGGGGAGCTAAGATCCTGCATGCCCTGCGGCTTGACCAAAACCAAAAGTCATCCCCCCAAAACAAACAAACAAAAACCCCAAACAAACAAAAACATTTCCACCAACATTCCATGTGCTGGGTCAGCCTTCTACATCATAGGTCCTGTGAGATGCTCTCAAAAAAGGATTCCCTAACCTGTTTGTGAAATGCTTTATAGGTTAGCCTAGAGGTTCCCCATGCATATAGGTATTTTTTTCCTTAGCTGTGTCCACTGAGAAGGCCTGAGAACAGTGACACCCCATTAGCAACAAGCACACTGAGCTTGTCCTGATTGTTTTTTTAAATTGAGGTGAAATTCACATAACATAAAATTAACCATTTTAAAGCATACAATTCAGCGTATTTAGTACATTCACAATGTTTTGTAACCAGTACCTCTATCTAGTTCCAAAACATTTTTATCATCCCAAGAGAAAACTCTACCCCTTAAGCGATCACCCCCCATTCTTCCCACCAGTCCCTGGCAACCATTAATCTGTTTTCTGTCTCTATGGATTTAACTATTCCGGACATTTCATATAAACGGAATCATACAATATGTAGTTATTTGTGTTTGAGTTCTTTCATTTTACATAATGTTTTCAAAACTCATCCGTGTTGCAGTATGTATTAGTATTTCATTCTTTTTATGGCTGAATAATATTCCATTGTTTTTGTTGATCCAGTATATTGGTTTAAAAGTTGTGGGAAGAAAATAAACCTTTCTACCTTTGTTTAATGGATCTGTACCTCCTTTACAGCAACACTTGTTAACATCCTATAGCAGCACCTTTTGAAAAATACTGCATAAGATATTCGGCAAAGGCAAATCAGGCATTGGAGAAGATGGGCCACTTAATTATAAAGTACACTTATTAGCTCTCCAGAAAGGGTTAACTATTTGGTAATCCTATCAGGTCTGGGTTTTAGTTATTTAAAAACCATACCAGGGGACTTCCCTGGTGGTGCAGTGGTTAAGGATCTGCCTAACAATGCAGGGGCCACGGGTTCGTGCCCTGGTCCGGGAAGATCCCACATGCCGCGGAGCAACTAAGCCCGTGCGCCACAACTACTGAGCCTGTGCTCTAGAGCCTGCAAACCACAACTACTGAGCCCACGTGCTGCCACTACTGAAGCCCGTGCGCCTAGAGCCCGTGCTCCGCAACAAGAGAAGCCACGGCAATGAGAAGCCCGTGCACCACGACAAAGAGCAGCCCCCGCTCGGCGCAACAAGAGAAAGCCCGCGCACAGCAATGACCCAACAAGCCAAAATAAATAAATTAATAAATTTATAAAACCATACCAGGGACTTCCCTGGCGGTCCAGTGGTTAGGACTCTGCACTTCCACTGCAGGGGGCACAGGTTCGATCCCTGTGGGATCCCTAAGATCCTGCAAGCTGTGTGGTACGGCAAAAAATAAAAGCAAACAAACAGGGCTTCCCTGGTGGCGCAGTGGTTGAGAGTCCACCTGCTGATGCAGGGGATACGGGTTCGTGTCCCGGTCTGGGAAGATCCCGCATGCTGCGGGGCGGCTGGGCCCGTGAGCCATGGCCGCTGAGCCTGCGCGTCCGGAGCCTGTGCTCCACAACGGGAGGGGCCACAACAGTGAGGGGCCAGCGTACCGGAAAAAAAAAAAAAAAAAGCAAACAAACAAAAACATATCAGCTGCTTCAATTTCTCCTTGGAAGACCCAGTAGGAGAATTTAATATCCTCTCCCCGTTTTCTTCATCCAGTTCCCATCTCTTTGCCAGTCCCTTGGCAGTAAATACTCTTGGTTATATACCTTTACAGGGATGGTTGCACCCATTCCCCTGCTGTTGTGAGCGCTGGCTGCTAATGTCTCATAGATGCACCCTTCTCTGAAGAACTGGTATCAGTCCCTGTGAGCTGCTTTGCCTGGAGATGCCCTCCTTTCCCTACCTCTCCCTGGCCTGCCTACAGCCCACGAATGACTGATGTGGGGTAAAAAGTCCAGCTCCCTTGCTTCTAAGAGGGATAAACCTTGTGATGTATTTTATACTCCAGAGCTCCCCAGAGGATCAGACTGAGGCTAGACTTAGCTGAACCGACATCTTTGCTTGGCTTCTTCCCCTGCCCTATCCTGCCTCCCTCACTGCCCTAAGAGATCATTTGCACAAGAATCCCTTTCTCAGGCTCTGAGAACTCAACCTAAGGCATCTAGGGAACTCAACCTAAGATATCCCTGTGGGTAGTCCTGGCTCCCAGAGGGATTTCCTGCTACCAGCAGCCTCATATCTCATGCAGGGTCCTGCAGATTGTACCTCCTCCAAGAAGCCTTCCAGACTTGCACCCTTACATTTTGGCAGAATGATTGTTTAATAAGGAAGTTGGATGCCTACTCTGTGCCAGACCCTTTAAATGCATTGGCTCATTTAATTCTCCCAACAACCTGGTTAGGCAAATACTGTTGTATTCTTGCTGAGGAAGAAAGCTGAGCTCAAAGAATTTGAGTGGCTTGCTCACAGTCAGAAAGTGATGAGAACTGGGGAGGAGTTGTCTGATTCCAAACCCTGTATTTAACTACTAGAATCTACTCTATATTATAGCATCAGAATGTTTTTTCATGGCTCTGTCTACCCCAGACCATGGGATGGAGAGCTACATGCTTTTGTGTCTGCTGCTGAGGGCTTTATCTCATTAAAAAGCCTTCTGGGGCTTCCCTGGTGGCACAGTGGTTGAGAGTCTGCCCGCCGATGCAGGGGTCATGGGTTCGTGCCCCGGTCCGGGAAGGCCCCACATGCCGCAGAGCGGCTGGGCCCGTGAGCCATGGCCACTGAGCCTGCGCATCCGGAGCCTGTGCTCCGCAACGGGAGAGGCCACAACAGTGAGAGGCCCGTGTACCGCAAAAAAAAAAAAAAAAAAAAAAAAAAGCCTTCTGTGAGTATCTTTGCTAGTGGCCTTGGAGCCACTCCCTACGTGGCCAGCATGCCCGCCCTAGGAGGCCCTTGGCCTCTGAGCTCCTCGGAGCTGTTTTCCTTGAGTCCCCGCCACGCTGCGGCTGCAGGCATCCCTGTCTTCCACTCCACTGCAGAGCGGGGATCTGCGTTGCTGAGAACAGCAGCAATGGGAGGCAGCTCATCTCTTCCCTGGAGGCCTGCTGGGTTCACAGTAGAAGAGAGCAGGTGCTGAAGTGGGAGAAGGAGGATGAGACCTGGGCCAAGTGAAGAGGGGGGATGACTCTAGTGGGAGAAGACTGAGAGGAGAGAGATTTGGCGGAGGAGGCGGGGTAGTAGGAGCTGAGTAGGGGACTGCTCTTTATTCATTCCTTCATTCAACAAATTGTTGGGAATTCCCTGGTGGGAGAGTGGTTAGGACTCCACGCTTTCACTGCCGAGAACCCAAGGTCCGGGGTTGATCCGTGGCTGGGGAACTAGGATCCCGCAAGCCATGTGGTGCGGCCAAAAAACCCCAGAAAAACAAACAATACAAACCCAAATTGTTTTAACCACCTACAATGTCCTAGGCACGTTCTAGTGACTGAGGATACAATAGTGAACAAACCATTGATCCAGCTTTAAGGAGTCCGCATGGGAGTAACAACAGTCATCATAATAATGGTTAATATTTTTGGAGAATTTACTATGGAGTCAAGAATGTATTTATCTTATCCTCATAAGAATCTTAGGCATTTGACACTACTATTACCGCATTTTACAGATAAAGACAAGGAGGCAGAATAGCCAAGGGACTGGCCAAGGTTACACAGAGTTACAGCAGAATCCCTCATCTTCTCTGAGACTGACCGCTTGGGCCTCGCAGGCTCCCTATTAAGGACACTAGATTTGGCAAGTATATTCTCATAGGAAAAATTCAAACAATACAAATAAAGCTCAAGTTCTCCCTGCCTATCCCCATCCCTGGCAGTCTCCACCTCAGAGGGTGCTCCTTCCAGTCCGGTTCCTATCCACATGTACTATATGTCCGCATACATTATTTTTGACATGAGTAGATTCCCGTACATAATGTTCTTTAACAAAGTGTCTTGAACACTTTTCCCTATTGAACATGTAGATCTAGCTCATTATTTCTAACTGCTGCATAGTATTCCATTGCATGGATGTGCCTAGTTTATTTTCCCAGTACCCGGGAGAGAGAGTTTACAGTTTTCCGCTCTTACGAACAATGCTGCCATTCATAACTTTTCCAAAAAAGCCACAGATCTTTTTCCCACTACAGAGTTGAAAAGTTTCTACCGGAAGGACCCACATAATGAACCCGCCAAAGCATGGCCAATTGCCAATCCAACTGTAGTCGCTTACGCTCGAACACCTGTGGGGTTTTTTCCTCAGGGTTTGATTTGTGTCTCTTCGGGGAAACGCGGCGGCACCACGCCCCCCGCCAGGGGGTTAAACAAACGAACAAAACACAAACCTGGAACCCCGAGTCTCAGAAAACGAGTTTTGTCTTTACAACGCACTGGTTCCTCTGGGAGTTGTAGTTTTGCTGCCCAGCGGAGCCGCCTTCTCCCCTCACCTCACTTCTCGAAGGGAAGAATCACTGCCCTTTAGGAAAGCGCTGCCCTGACCATCTCCGCTGGCTCAGGCGATAGCTCCGAGCTGGGCTTTTGGGGAGGACAAGCCTGGGCGAGCGGAGGACTGAAACTACATTTACCAGGGTGCGCCGCGAAGGCACGCACAGCCCCGCGTTAAAGATCCTGCTGTGCCGAGAGCCGGCGGAGACACGTATATCAGACCGCGCGGATACCGGTACGGTACCCCCAGTGTTCTGCGGCGTTTCTCCGCCTCCCTCCCACACTCTTGGACCCGCAAGACTGAGCCGGGCCACTGGCTGCCTGGTTCCTGATAGGGAAGAGCGTCGGGGAACTCTGCAGCAGCCTCCGGGCGCCCACTTGCTCCAAGGGGCGTCTGCGGGTCCTTCAACCCGTTGGCCTGGGTCTTTCTACAGGAGCTCCGGGACTTGGGGACGCCCGGGACAGGGACCATAGGCAGGTGGGCCTCTGGATGCTGGCGCTGGTGATTTTTCCTTTGAGGTCGCTTTTCCTGCCTCCGTTTGCCCCATCGGGGCTCGTCATTATCCACAAATCTCAATTATATGACGTTTGTGTAATTTGCAATGTAATTTTACTCCCACTCACCTTCCTTCTGCCTTTTTTCGCTTCCCAGAAGATAAATCAGATTCCTCCGTGGGGCTACTCTTTCCCCTTAAAATGCAAAATCCCTGCCCCACTTCTCTTCAAAAAGCAAATATGAAGAGGCCTTACTATTTTATTCTGTCCCTGGCTTCCCTTCCCCATCCTAATTTTAGGCAGCGTGTGGCCGAGGACATTAAGAACTATTTCAACTTGGCCTCAGTAGATGAAGTTCTGTTGGAAATGTGCAGAATATTGGATAGAGGCCTGTATTATCTAAGATTTCTGTACAAATGTCAGGTATGACAGAGGTTAAAGACTCCAGGAGAGATGTCTTGTTTCTACAGGGTGGGTAAGAACAAGAATCTTGGAGTTGGATACACCTGACCTGCCTGTAAAAGCTGTCTATGTCCTTGGGCAGGCTATTTCATCTCTTTATGCTACAATTTCCTTAAATATAACGTAGATGTGGTAAAATTCAATTCATAGGGCTGTTGAGTGGGTCACCTGAGCTGATACTTCAGCGTGTCTCTGGCGTGGTGCCTGAAGAAGACACTCCCTATGCCACCAGTACTGTTCCACCTTTTGTGTTCTCATAATACCCTTTAGTCTTATCAGGCAAGGCATGCTACTTAGCCTTGGTTCATTTTCCCAGGCCTTCCCTGATTTTTTTCTTCTACAGGGGCATCTTTGACCCAGAGAATATATCAGAGCCTTCGCTCCAACCCGCTTCAGGGTCAAGTTGAACTCTCCTGTTGCTTTTCCTCACTGGAGAGAACTACCATTCATTGAGCTCCTGCTGTGTGCCACATATTTTTATGTTTCATTTAATGCAACCATCCTAGGAGGTTGCTATCTTGGCCCCAGTTTTCAATTAAGGAACTGAGGCTCAGAGAGGTTAAGTAACCTGCTCAAGATCACACAGGAAGAGGGAGAGTTGGGGACAGCCTCTGGGGGTTGATTCGCAGCCCAGGACTATTCCTCTGCTCCAGTTTCTAGTAGAGTACAGTCCAGATCATGCCGTCCTCCCTCCTCTGCCTGCGACCTGTCATCTGCTCATGACTCTCAGTCACTATGCCAAGACCGGGCTCAGACCTTTGGACTCTCCTTGGGGCATTTCTTCATTGCTCTCTTTTAGAACGTTTGCTTGGGATCAAACATCATTATCACCATCACCTAAATAAGAATCTGAGACACCCAGGTCCCAGTCACGGATGCAGCATCAACTAGCATTTGTAAAGTGGACAGAATACTTACCTGGCAGTGGTGTTGTGAAGATGAAAAATCATAGTGCCTTAACTATGGGTCAGAATGGGTGGATGAGCTCACTTCTAGTGGCTGTTATCATTAATGCCATCCCCATTTCATTGTCACATTGTATTGGGCACTTTACATATATTTAGTACGTCTGTTCTTTTTTCCATCCTAAAAAGTAGATTCAGTGTAGGGGTTAAGAGAATGGACTCTGGAAAAAAGGTGTCTGGGTTCAAATTTGGCTCTACCACTTGCTAGCTCTGTGACCTTGGTCAAGTCACTTAATCTCTCTGTGCCTCAGTTTCTTCATCTTTAAGGATAAAGAAAGTACTTCCCAGACTTTAATTTAGAGGTTCTTACAGTAATTTTTCCTTTGGCAGTCCCAAGAGGAAGATGATATACTCCCATGATGGTTTAGCTCCTCAGAGAAGCAGAGAACAAGATGGGATTAGACTTGCAAGAGATTTATTGGGGGAGGGAAGAAGGGGAGGGAGCTGGAGGAAGCAGAGAGAGCTGTCAGTTTTCAGTTCTGCTTCCTGTGACAGCACCGGAAGGAAGAAAGGAGGGATGGGTAGAAAGCTCTCAGACTGCAGTGCGGTTGTAAGACAGTTTCTGTTGGGTTGATGGGGAGTTCTGGAGCCAAGAGTGCCTGTCAGAGGATCCCCATCTTGTAGGAGTGGGTCTGTCTTCTTCATGTCATTGGTTGGTGGGAAGCATGGTCTCTGTGTGAACAAGATGGGGGCATCTGTCCGTTACACTCCCTACCACAGGAGGCCAGAGAGGGTTAGGGGTGCCGAAGATCACACAGGGAGTTGGTGGCCAGTCTGGAATCCCCAGACACCCCCTTTACTGAGAAGGCCAGATGGGTAACCTGGGGAATGCCTTTGACCTCAGATGCCTGGCCAAGATCTCTAGCTCAGGTTTCCCCTCTGGATTTCCCTCCTGAGCTGAACAGGGAAAGAGCAATTTTTGTTAGCGGTGGAAGCTTTCCCTGAAAGCTCGTGGGAGTATGAGCGTTGCTCAGTGGCAGTGTCTGTCAGCCTGAACCCTGGGCTCGGTGGCAGCAGAGTCTGGCATAGGAAGGAACCATTACTGAGGTTCAGGTTTCCTGTTGGCTCCAGCTGGGGTGACACTGAGCTTTGGGGGCTGGAGGGAAGAGGTGGGGGTGGGCTGCTGCATGGGACAGCAACTGGGACCCTGCCAGAGGTAGATGCCAGCGCACTCCTAGGGACTCGTCCACAGAGGTCTTGGGGAGGCCAGGGTCTCTACAGTCAGATTGGTTTCTTATCCGGTAGGAAAGGAGTGTTGGGGGAGAGGAGTGGGTGAAGCCATAGCTTTGGCTTCACCTTCCCCTCACTTGCTCAGAGTGCCCTGGAGGAAGATGGCTGACAGGTGGGGTTGCAGCCCCCTTCTGGCTTGGAGCCTCTGGGAGGGGAGGTCCCCTCTGAGGTCCCTGTAGTGGGTGCTGTTAGCATGCTGTGCTTGAACAAACTGGTACACCTCTCCCAGAGCTTCCCTCTTTTCCGGGGAATTGCCCTCAGCCTCAGGAGCCTAGAAGTTAGAGCCTCCCTCCCTGCAGCTCAGTGCCAATGGTTGGATGATGAGGGGCCTGCGGTACAGAAAGGGCAGCCCCTTGTTTTAAGGTGGGATCCCCTGTCAACCCCACCCCGCTCCCCTTACTTCCTCTCCTGAGGAAATGTCATGCACCCAGATTGATGAAGTCAAAGATACACTCATCACGTGACCCAGCAATCCCACACCTAGGTGTCCGCCTGGAGAGATGAAGTCTTATGTTCACGCTAAATCTGCACATGAATGTTTATAGCAGCTCTATTCATGATTACCAAAACCTGGAAGCAGCCCAGGTGTCCTTTAGTGGGTGGGTGGAGAAACAGACTGTGCGATGTCTATACAATGGAATACTGCTTGGCAAAAAAAGAGAAAGAACTATGGATATGCATAGCCAACTTGGATGAATCTCAGAGGCGTTATGTTGAGTGAAAGAAGCCAATCTCAAAAGATTACATTCCAACTATAGCTTTGGAGAACAGATGGCTGGTTGTCAGGGGTGAGGGATGGAGGAGGGTGTGACTGTAAAGGGTTAGCATGTGGGAGCTTTTTAAGATGCAGATGGTGGTAGTAACCACAAGAATCTATACATGTATTAAAATTCATAAAACTACTTACAACCAAAGAAATCAATTTTAGGGTATGATAATTTTTAAAAAATTCACATATACCTGTATCTCTGCCCTGGAAGCCCCTCAACTTTGGCCAGAATGGAGCAGCCGAAGGGGGTTGATTGGACGGTCATCATCCTGACATGCCAGTACAAGGACAGCGTCGAGGTCTTCCAGAGAGGTAGTTGACTTCCCTCTCCACTCTGCCCCTAATGTGGAACCCTCTCCCCTTTCCTTGTCACATACCCCTACAGCCCCAGGAGCTGGGCAGACCCGGGTTCCAACCCAGATTCTGCTTCTTCCTAGCCGCGTGACCTCCGACATAGGTCACTTCACTGAGACTCGGTTTTCTCATCTGTGCAGTGGGAGTAATTGTACTTACCTCACTGAGTTGGGAAAAGATCTGATGAGCTACTAGATGAAAAGCTGCTAAGTCAAAGAAGATTAAATAATGGCTGTCAGGAGGTTTGCTTGAGGTGCTTGGGACCAGGGTGGAGAGGCTGGGGGACAGGTCCCAGTCATGTTCTGACTGCAGAGCTGGAGATACGGCAGAAGCGAGAGCAGATCCCCGCCAGGACGCTGCTGTTGGCCGTGGAAGACCCTGAGGTTCATGTGGGCAGTGGAGGAGCCACCCTCAACGCCCTCCTGGTGGCTGCTGAGCACCTGAGTGCCCGTGCGGGCTTCACTGTGAGTGCTGCTCAAGTGCCCCCTTGGGTACAGCGGGGATGGGGGCTTCAAACAGAGCCTTTCCAAGGTCCCCAGCTCTTCGGGCTCCATTTTTCTGCCCAGTTCTGGTTTGGCATCAGTTTTTGCATCTGTAGATTGAGCAGACTCGTCCAGGTGAGGGCAGAAGGCAGGGGCAGCCTTTGTAGTGGTTTTAGAAAGTCAGAGCCAGTATCTAGGAGTTAGGCTTTCTGGCTTCCCTTGAGAAATCTCATCTTGCTACCCTGGACTCTCCTTCCCACATAGCAGTGGTTTGCTGGAACTGAGGTGCAGTGGCCCCCGGTGCGTAGAGCTTGGGCCCACGTCCCACACACACCCAGCCACTTCACGAGATCACCTTGCCTGCATGGCACCCTGGCACAGGCAGTGAGGGTGGTCACAGGCATGGACACGCTCTGGCAGTGGGGGTGGCACCCGCAGGGGAGGGAACCACTGTGTGGTTGCCATGAAGCTGACTTACTGCGAGTCACCCGCCAGCCAGCCCCACGTTGTCGCCTGCAGCCTTCCCTAAAAACAGGGGACAGGGGAGTGGCCCAACTGGAAGGCTGCTGTGCTTCCTTATCCAGGAGTGGCCAGGGCTGCCTCGTGCCTGCCTGTGGCCATTGGTCTTGACCTTGCTGGTTGTTCCTTTGGTTCTTTTTTTTTTTTAATTAATTAATTTTATTTATTTATTTTTGGCTGCGTCGGGTCTTCGTTGCCGCGCACGGGCTTTCTCTAGTTGCGGTGAGCGGGGGCTACTCTTCGTTGCAGTGTGCGTGCTTCTCATTGCAGTGGCTTCTCTTGTTGCAGAGCACGGGCTCTAGGCGCGTGGGCTTCAATAGTTGTGACGCACGGGCTCAGTAGTTGTGGTGCACGGGCTTAGTTGCTCCGTGGCATGTGGGATCTTCCCAGACCAGCGATCGAACCCGTGTCCCCCTTCATTGGCAGGCAGATTCTTAACCACTGCACCACCAGGGAAGTCCCCCCTTTGGTTCTTGTGTGGACTTGTGCTGGGGTCTCTCCCTGCACAAGAGGGTGCCATCCGCCCAGACCTCTGTGAACAGTGCTCTTCCACTTTTGATAGGTGGTCACATCAGATGTTCTGCACTCGGCCTGGATCCTCATCCTGCACATGGTCAGTAGAATGCTGGGCAGGGGCCATGCAGAAGGATGGTCAATCCTCGGGGTTGGATGGGACTTTAGGGGTCTTCTGCCTTTGTGTGCCAGTGTGCATTGTGCAAATCCTGAAGAATCAGAAATACAATTAATCCAGGTGTCCAAAATAGGGAACTGGTTAAATATAAACAGCATATCCTCCTAGTGGAGTATTAGACAATGATTGAAATGTCCATTTAACTCTCTGCACCGACCTGTGCATTGACCAGCTCTGTGACCTGGGACAAGTCACTTGACTGTTTCTAGGCCTCAGTTTCCTCATCAGTAAAATGAGGATGGCAGCAGTTCCTACTTCCTGTGGATGTGCTGAGATGACCCATCAAATGCTGAAATTGGGGCCTGGCCTGGCTCACTGTGAGCATCGGTGAATATATTTTCATCGTTCAGTGAAAAAGGCCAGCCGCACAAGTTTGTATAGAATGATCTCAGCCTTTTTAATTGAAAGTTTGATTGAGATCATTGTAGATCCACATTTAAGAAATAATCCAGAGGGAAGCCTCTGTAAACTTTGCCCAGATCTCGCCAATGGTCATATTTTCCAAAACTATAGTATAATTACAGGCAGGATATTGACATTGATATGGTTCCCAATCTTTCTCCAGTTTGACTTGTACTCGTGTGTGTGTGTGTGTGTGTGTGTGTGTGAAGTTCTGTTGTCTCCGTCTTTTTCATTTTTGTAAAAAAAGAAAAAAATAGTATGCATATGAGGTATATGAAAGGGCATAACCTCAAAATAAGGGCAACGGTTATTATCCCTGAGGGATTGTTTTTCTTTCTGTGTATCTGCATTTGCTAATTTTTTACCATAATCATGTAATTTAAACAAATCACATGAGAACACACTCTGTAAAAGTCCTCTAGCTTGATGGCTTTCTGCCCAGGCTCTCTGCCTCAAGCTCTTCTGCCTGTCCCTGCTCCCGCCCCAGGGCCGAGACTTCCCCTTCGATGACTGTGGCCGGGCCTTCACCTGCCTCCCTGTGGAGAACCCCCAGGCCCCTGTGGAGGCCGTGGTCTGCAACTTGGACTGCTTGCTGGACATCATGAGCCATCGGGTGAGACAGGCAGCTGCCATGGGGCCTTCCTGCTGAGCCACCAGCCATAGTCTGTGCTGGCTCAGACAGGGGATGCCAGGAACAATGGCTTCGGGTGCCTGGAGTTAGTTAGAGCTTCAGGATGTTAGCGTTGGCCACACTGCGGGGAGGTATGGCCTCAGGAAGTAGGCGGGAGGGCTGGCATAAGCACCATGGATATAGGAAGGCCCCTGTTACCTCAGCAGCCTGAGTCTCCCTGGAACAGGCCGAGGCTGTGCTGTGTGGGAGCAGAGGAAGGGCTGGGCCCAGCCACCAGCTTCATTCTCTCTCCCCACAGCTGGGCCCAGGCTCCCCGCCAGGCGTGTGGGTTTGCAGCACCGACATGCTGCTGTCTGTTCCTCCAAACCCAGGTGAGCCTGAGAAGGCTTCGGACTGCCTTCCCTAGCCACAGCCAACGTGGCTCTGCCTCTCCTCACCCACCCCGTCTCTGGGCCTGGCCTGGAGGCAGGGCTTCCCCTGCTGGGCCAGTCTGCCTGTCCGTAGAGTGGAGATACCCAGCCCTGCCCCCTTTGCCCCAAAGGGCTCTGTGGACAAACTTTGGGGGTGAGGTGTTGTCATTCTCCCAGAGGAATGTCCGTTTGGCTTTGGAAACCATATTTTCTTTAGAGGTGCCTGGATGCCCCTGCCCTCCTCCTGGAAGGGATTCCCCCGTTCCTTGGGTTGGGGTCCCTGGAGAGCCTCCTGACTCCCCCACCTGCAGGGATCAGCTGGGACGGCTTCCGGGGAGCCAGAGTGATCGCCCTTCCGGGGAGCACGGCCTATGCCCGGAACCATGGTGTTTACCTCATGGACTCCCAGGTAGTGCCCCTGGGGCAGCAGCGTGGGCAGCTGAGCCATCTTGGGATGGCCTCCTGGTCCTGTGCTCTGGGCAGCCTCGTCCTGGACTTTCTGGCATGGTCTGGATCTGGAGGAGTTTCGCCCCATGGCAGCAGCTCACTTAGTCTTTCACCAAACATGAATTGCCCCTGATCCTGTGCCAGGCTCTGTGCCCAGGCTTGGGGCTGTGGAGACATTTGAAGCCTGCCCTCTGCTGTCAGGGTGGGGGAGGTCTCAGGCCTTTGTATCCCCAGGAGTATGCTGGGGCCTGTCAGACTTGCATCCTGGGTTTACATCTGGAGAACATCCTTGCGTGCCCTCTTTCGTAATCCTCTGTTGCTCCCTTCCCTAACTCTGTTTTCTGCTCCCACGTAGGGCTTCGTTTTGGACATTTATTACCAAGGCACCGAGGCAGAGATACAACGATGTGCCAGGCCTGATGGGCGGGTGCCACTGGTATGGCTGCCAGGGCAGAGCCCCACTCCTTCTGGGGAAGGCTAGAACCAGAATCTGAGGAAGATCTGGAACTGGTATTCAGGGGAGCAGGTGAAGCCAAAATCTGAGGAGGGGGCAGCCTTGGAATTCAGGGTCTTGTCCCAAATGAGAAAGGCTGGAACCAGACTCAGGGGATCCTTCTAGAATGAAGGACAAAGGTACGAGTGGTGGATAAGAGCCTGGGACTAGACTATAGGGAAGATGGAGAACTGGGTTTGGGAGGAGACCTAAAAATTGAGGGGGTCCTAGAAGTTGCCTGCTGAGGGGCCCTTGGTGGAGCTGCCTCCAGTAAGCCTGGAGTCGCGGTGCTGGAGTGGCCCAGAAGATGAATGATCCTGTCCGGTGTGGCAGTCAGCCTTGCTTGGCCCATCTGCACATGGCCCTCCCCAACTCAGGCACAAGGCTGGCCTCAGGGTCTCCCACCTGACCCCTGTGGGGCCCCTCCAGGTTTCTGGGCTTGTCTTCTTCTCTGTGGAAACTGCTGAGCACCTCCTGGCCACCCATGTGAGCCCGCCTCTGGACGCCTGCACCTACATGGGCTTGGACTCCGGAGCCCGGCCTGTCCAGGTGACTGGGATTGGGGACTGGCAGGTCCTGGCCTGGGCATGAGGCACTGACACTGGCAGCCTGGCTGTGTGACCCCAGGCCAGTCCTTTCCCCTCTCTATGTCAGCGTCTCTAGAGATGGAACCACCCAGCTCAGCCTAGGAACCCACTGATAGCAGTGCTTCCCACCCTTGTCCCAGCTGTCTCTATTTTTTGACATCCTGCTCTGCATGGCCCGGAACGTGAGAAGGGAGGACTTCCTGGTGGGGCAGCCCCCAGAGATGGGGCAAGGTGATGCAGACATCGCAGGTTATCGGCATGGAGCCCGGGCTGAGCTGTGGAGGGAGCTTCGGGATCAGCCCCTCACAGTGGGTGGGTACTGCCTCTTGGCTCTCCGGGGTGGGGAGGCCATGGGAGTGAAGGCCCCCAGAATGAGGCTCCCACCCCGCCTGCCTGGCCCCCAGGCTGCTGGACCAGGCAGGGCTAGTGAGTGCATGGACTGGACAGTTACCCTCTCCCAGTTCCGAGTCCCCTGCTGAGGTAACTCTCCTCTTCTTCCTTTGTCTCATTCCTGGGCTCCAGTCCAGGTCTTTCTACTTTCTAGCTGTGTGACTTTGGGCAGGTTGCTGAGCCTCTCTGGATCTCGGCTTCCCCATTGGCACAGTGGGCTCATTTCCATGCTTGCCCTCCCAGGCCCTGATGAAGATGTGTCTTCTGGTGGGAGGCCCAGCCTGGTGTCAGAGCTGCAACGTGCAGGGTGTTGGAGTCAGTACTTGTATCTTTACAGCATATGTCCCTGACGGCAGCTACAACTACATGACCAACTCAGCCAGTGAGTTCCTGCACAGTCTCACATTCCCGGGGAATCCTGGGGCCCAGGTCGTGCACTCCCAGGTGGAGGTAAGACCTGCCTGGAGGTAAGGCCAGCAGAGGGGCCTACGGGGTACCTGAAGACAGGTAGGAATGGGGGGGATGCAGGGAGGGGAGGGAATAGCTCACTCTTGGGACAGATTATCTATGCATGTAGGTGTTATTATCCCCATTTTGCACGTGAGTCACTGGAGGCTCAGAGAGGTTAAGTTACTTGCCTAAGACCACAGAGCCAGTAAGTGGCCAAGTCAGGATTCTACATCCAAGTCTGAGTGAGCAGCTAGAGAAGATTCCCCCCCACACACCCTTTCTGAAGGGTCTGCTTGGGGATTCAGGCAAATTCATGGTGATGGGGCAGGTAGAGTTCAGAGGTGGCCCTCAGGGTGGCAGGGGTAGGGGTAGCTGGACAGGTGGGAGAGGTTTTCTGGGGGAGCTCTCATTTGGTGGGACCTCCACTACTGGGTGCAGATTTGCTTTGGAGGAGAAGGCGGGGAGAGCGTGCCCCTGGGGGAGCAGCAGAAATCAAGATGGGATGGGAGTCAGCCTGAGGCTGTGGCCAGGGAGATATCGAGAGGGATCTGGCTGGCCGACAGGCGCAGGGAGCAGCAGGAATTCTGGCCCTGGCTGTGGAGGAGAATTGGGGCAGCCCCCGCCCCAGGCCCTCACAGCTTTCTCCCTGGCTTCACAGGAGCGGCAGCTACTGGGGGCCGGGAGCTCTGTGGTCAGCTGCCTGCTGGAGGGCCCCGTCCAGCTGGGTCCTGGGAGTGTCCTGCAGCACTGCCACCTGCGGGTGAGGCCTGAGAGGGCAGGCAGAGGGAGGGCAAGGGTACGGAAGCCAGGGTCCTGTATGTTTTGTGGGCATGCTTGGGGTTCCCCTGCCCACGCAGGACGCCTGCCCGCTCCCCTGCCAGGGCCCCATTCACATCGGCACCGGCTGCTTCGTGAGTGGCCTGGACGTGGCCCAGTCCGAGGCACTGCACGGCTTGGAGCTGCACGACCTCGTCCTGCAGGGACACCATGTGCAGCTGCACGGCGCCCGCAGCCGGGCCTTCACCCTCGTTGGCCGTCTCGACAGCTGGGAAGTAGGTGCTCACCTGCCTCCCCTCGCCCCCATTCTTTAGGCTTTGGGGAGCACCGGGGGTCCTAGCGCAGCTTCATTGCAGGGCTCTCTGAGCGCTCACCTGAGGGATAGGCAGTGAGGAGAGTGTAGCCAGTAGAGTCTCAACAGGCCTTTACCTCCCTCCTCAGCTGCTCTGACGCAGGCTGGGTGGGGATTCTTATCCCCATTTTTCAGGCCGGAGACTGAGGTTCAGAGAGGGAGGTGACCCGCCTTGGGCTGCAGAGCCAGTTATGGAGGGTCAGGCGCCAGGATTCTGCTCCAAGTTCCAGGCACCCAGGCTGGAATGTGGAAGCTCCAGGACTTGATGCTGTCTCAGAACTTGCTTGCCTAAGTGCCCCTGTCTCTTTTCCTGTCCCCTCTTGAGCAGATCCTGGTCCTCTGGTCTTATTGCCCTTAACCCCTTCCTGTGGCCCCTGCAGCCCTGACTGCTTCCTTCTCTTTCCCCAGAGACAGGGGACAGGAACGTATCTCAACATGTCTTGGAGTCAGTTCTTCCAGAAGACAGGCATTCGGTAGGGTTGGTGGCCCCACGGGCCTCTGTGGGCCTCGGCAGCCAGGGTGGTAGCTGCTTGGAGGCTCATTCTGCTCATCCTGCCCCACCTCCCACCATCCCTGCAGTCTGGGGTAGTTTTTTTTTTTTTTTAATTTATTTCATTTATTTTTGGCTGCGTTGGGTCTTCATTGCTACGGGCGGGCTTTCTCTAGTTGCGGCGAGCAGGGGCTACTCTTCGTTGTGGTGCACGGGCTTCTCACTGCAGTGGCTTCTCTTGTTGCAGAGCATGGGCTACAGGCACACGGGCTTCAGTGGTTGTGGCACGCAGGCTCAGTAGTTGTGGCTCGTGGGCTTAGTTGCTCCACGGCATGTGGGATCTTCCTGGACCAGGGCTCGAACCAGTGTCCCCTGTGCTGGCAGGCGGATTCCTAACCACTGTGCCGCCAAAGAAGTCCCCTGGGGTAGTTTCGAGCAGCCTGATTTCCCCTAGCATCTTCTCCCTGGGCAACTCCAAATTCCTGGCCGTGCTCAGGCTTTGGGATTTTGTTCAATGGCCTGGGGAAGGAGGCAGGGCAGCTGGGCCTCCCTCCCTGAATTGCCTGCTTGTGAGGCCTCTGGAGTTCGTCCTGTCCCCATGAATGAGCCAACCCCCAGCTGACAGGTGGTCAGGTCTTGGTGACCAGGCAGGAGCACTTGCTTCCCTCCTGCTCATGTGTCTTCTCCCCACATCAGGGACTGGGACCTGTGGGACCCAGACATGCCCCCCATTGAGCGCTGCCTTCTCAGTGCCCGTCTCTTTCCCGTGCTCCACCCCTCGAGGGCCCTGGGGCCCCAGGACATGCTGTGGATGCTGGACCCCCAGGAGGCTGGGAGCAAGGCCCTGCGGGCTTGGCGAGCCTCCTGGCGTCTGTCATGGGAGCAGCTGCAGCCGTGCCTGGATCGGGCTGCCACACTGGCCTCCCGCCGGCACCTGTTCTTCCGCCAGGCCCTGCATAAGGCGCGGCACGTGCTGGAGGCCCGACAGGACCTCAGCCTGCGCCCGCTGATCCAGGCTGCTGTGCGCGAGGGCTGTCCTGGGCCCCTGATGGCCACCCTGGACCAGGGTGAGTGTGCTGGGCACCCATGCTGGGAAGCCAGACCCAGCATCACCTGCCCTGTCTGCCCTCTAGGTCATCGACCTGAGGGTACTAGGGAGTCATGAGACTTTAAAGCAGGGGAAAGACACAAATGGACTTAACTTTTAGGTTTCTGGGAAGCTCCATCCCTGTTAGTGGGGAGTTTGGTGAGAGACGGAGGCCTGGGGCTGAGCCTCTGGGTCCTGTGAGCATCGGCAAAGCCTGCACGTTCTGTGCGGGGGGGGGGGGGGGGGGGGGGGGGCCGGATGTGGGTGAAGAGCTCCAGCACAGCCCCAGGGGGATGTGGCCCGCCCTGCATGGGACCCAGGCATTCTGGCTGGGGACTCAGCCTTAGCCTCACAGGGACTGCCTCATTCCCCATTTCAGTTATTCACTCTCGGCCACACAGCTGGTTGGTGGGGGGCTGAGACTGAACCCAGGTGGTTTGCCCCCCAAGCCTGAGCTCTTACTCATTAAGGGCATCCTGGGTGGGGGGCGCAGAGGCATGTCTGGGCTGGGGCTGGTGGGATGAGAACTTTGCCAGGCAGAAGAGTGGGGAGCATTCCCGGGCAAGGATACATCTTGGGCAAAAGTGAAGAGGTCTGGGGTGCTTGAGGGCAGGGGGCATTGAGGGCGGGCCTCCTCCCCAGCTACTACTGACTCCTGGTCCCTCAGTGGCAGCTGGTGTGGGAGACCCTGGCGTGGCAGCCCGGGCACTGGCCTGTGTGGCGGATGTCCTGGGCTGCATGGCAGAGGGCCAAGGAGGCTTACGGAGTGGGCCAGCTGCCAACCCTGAGTGGGTGCGGCCCTTCTCGTACCTGGAGTGTGGAGACCTGGCGCGGGGCGTGGCGGCACTTGCCGAGGAGCGGGACAAGTGGCTGAGCAGGTGGGTGCTAACGATGTCAAAACCCTTGGAGTAGCCCCTTGCCGTCCTTGGAGGTGGAAACCCAGAGAGAGGTGGAGTGTCCTCAGGTCACCTAGGGCAGTCGGTCCCCAAACCCAAGCAGCCCGCCCCCAGCTTGGGGCTCCATGTCACCATCTCTCTGTTCCCTCCTGGCAGACCAGCCTTACTAGTACGAGCTGCCCGCCACTACGAGGGGGCTGGGCAGATCCTGATCCGCCAGGCTGTGATGTCAGCCCAGCACTTTGTCTCCTCGGTGCCGGTAGAGCTGCCAGCACCTGGGCAGTGGGTGGTGGCTGAGTGCCCGGCTCGAGTGGACTTCTCTGGTGAGCCCCTTGGAGGGAGGTAGGGGTGAGGGTAGCCACCCCAGAACTGAGCTGGCAGCCCCTCTGACCAGCTTGGTCTTGTTCAATTGCCACAGGGGGCTGGAGTGACACGCCACCCCTTGCCTATGAGCTTGGTGGGGCAGTGCTGGGCCTGGCTGTGCGAGTGAATGGCCGCCGGCCCATTGGGGCCAGGGCTCGCTGCATCCCAGAGCCCGAGCTGTGGCTGGCATTGGGACCTCGGCAGGACAAGATGGCCACGAAGATAGTATGCGGGAGCCTGGATGACCTGCAGGATTACTGCCAGCCCCATGCCCCAGGTCAGGGCACCTGTGGATTGCGCAGCTGGGGATGGCACACCTAGCCAGCTGGGGGATGGGGGCAGAACCCGAGAGACCCTGCAGGCCACGGGTGCCTGGCCTGAGGGCGAGCCAGTCTGGTGGAGGAGCCCTGACGTTACACTGCCCAGGCACAGGAGGTAGAGCTGGCACATTTGCTGGTGTTATGGAGCCCAGAGGACCTTTCGTGGCTTGGGGATGGGGTCTGCACCGCTGCTGGGCTTTTATACCCTAGATGAGCCCCGGGCCAGGCTGAGATGGGTGGGGTGTCTGTTTCCACCCCTGGAGACCAAACTCCTTGCCGGATGCTGCTCACTCCACAGGGGCGCTGTTGAAGGCGGCCTTCATCTGTGCGGGGATCGTGAGTGTCCACTCCAAGCTCTCGCTGAGTGAGCAGCTGCTGTGTACCTTTGGGGGCGGCTTTGAGCTGCATACCTGGTCTGAGCTGCCCCATGGCTCTGGCCTTGGTGAGCAGGCCCTGTCTCCCTGCTGCTCACCGACTCCCTTCCCCCTTTCAGCTTTGCCTCCAATCCTCTCCCCAGCCTCTGCCCAGTGGAGAGGGAGGGGGTGGGGCAGGATTGGGCTGGGCAGAGCTGTTTCATGGCTGGTACTCTCCTCCGTGCCCTGCAGGCACCAGCAGCATCCTGGCGGGGGCTGCCCTGGCCGCCTTGCAGCGGGCCGCAGGCCGGGCGGTGGGCACGGAGGCCCTGATCCACGCAGTGCTGCATCTGGAGCAGGTGCTTACCACAGGTATGGCCTGCCCCAGGGCAGAGGGAGGTCACTGGAACTTTTTCAGGGGCCTCCAGGGGCTTCTCTGGACCTGCAGACAGAACTGTGCTGCTCCTTACAATGGTTAGAACTTCCCTCTTATCACTCTGACACTCTCCCTCTGGTGGTTTTCAAAATGAAATATTTCTACCTCAAAGAACTTGATGTAGGAGCACCTACTAAGTGTTAAGGGTCTGTGCTGCACCTTTCATGTGTGTTAGGTATTCCTCATGTCTCTGTTCCTACCCAGGGCTGTCCCTCAGGGCAGTGCTGGGTTTGGATTAGGGGAAAGGACCTTCAGCCTGTTCTTCAGCACCGTGCCTCTCTCTTGGGCTAGGGCCACTTGTCCCTCACTTCCCCCACCACATGATGGGGTACCCGGTGCATGTCTGTGATCATACAGAATGTCACCACTAGCACCATGGCTGTGATCATACAGAATGTCACTAGCTTCTCCTACTCATCACTGTGGCCCCTTAGCATCCATGCACAATGGAGAGCAGCCAGAGGTTGGTCTGGCTCTGGGGTGCTCTGGTCACCTCAGGATGCCAGGCCTCATCTTCAGCATGACTCTGGGAGGGAAACTGCCACAAAGATGTATAGATGCCTGATTATGGTATCTTCTCTGGCCACTTTGTAGCCTAGCTCCCTCCTTTCATTGTAATGACTCACATCCCATAATAGGTAGTCATTAGCAAAAAGGGCAGATGGGGAAGCTTTTTTAGTTTTCTTTTGAGAAAACTAAAACATATCTCTCATTTGGTCAAATGACAACTATTTATCGAATACCCTCTCTGTATTGGGTCCTGGGGATAAAACAAGCAAAAACAGCATCCCTGCCATCAAAAGTCTTACGGTCTATTGGAGACAAACACTGATCAATAACCACTCCAATAAATGTATAATTACAAGCTACGCTACGTGCTCCGAAGGAGAGGGGTGCAATTAAGGAGTTCTTGACATTCCAGGCCTGACACTAACCACATTTTGGCTGTAAAGTTCCAGATGCCTCCTGCCATTTGCATTTTGTACTCGAAATCCTTGCAGGCCCTTCTCCAAATATCAAAGGCCTATCCCAGAATCATCTCAAGTTTTGACATTTTTATATAGCTGCAAGAAGAAAAGAGATCCATACCTTTCATTAGTAAAGCAAAATGTGAACAAGCTATTTTAAGTTTGATAAGAAATGCTGAGAAGCTTATTTCCACCATCAACACCCTTTATCAGGCAAGCCAGGGTGCAGGGACTGTTAGGCTGTAGGGAAAGTCCTATGTCATCCCTCCTCAGAGGGAAAGGTTAGTGTAAGGTCTTAATCCTTTGATGTGGTTTACCCCAATTCCAAGTACACATTAGGTCTGCAACAAAACTCAGGCCTTGTGCATTCTAAGCTTGGCTCCAGAATGAAGCCCCTTCCATTGCTGGGCTCAACTTGCTCCCAGGGCGGGGGCAGAAGCTGCACAGCTCACCTGGCCCAGTTGAAGTTGTGGGGGGAAGCTGTCTTCCCACACTGGTCCCTGCCAGGGATGCAAGGCCAGGAGCCTGTACTGGGAGAGGGAAGCTGGGCCAGATAGGCTCCAACAGTGACGGGGCCCGGGCTCTCGCAGGAGGTGGCTGGCAGGACCAAGTGGGTGGCCTAATGCCTGGCATCAAGGTGGGGCGCTCCCGGGCTCAGCTGCCGCTGAAGGTGGAAGTGGAAGAGATCACTGTGCCTGTGGGCTTTGTCCAGAAGCTCAATGACCACCTGCTCCTGGTGTACACTGGCAAGACCCGTCTGGCCCGGAATCTGCTGCAGGTGAGCCCTGGCCCCAGAAGGGAGGGACGTGAGACGGCTCAGCTAGGCTGAGCCTCACTGCACCCCTCCTGCCCCATCTGTAGGACGTGCTGAGGAGCTGGTATGCCCGGCTGCCTGCCGCTGTGCAGAATGCCCACAACCTGGTGCGGCACACTGAGGAGTGTGCTGAAGCCTTCCGCCAAGGTAAGGCGCTTCTTCCCCGGAGCTCAGGCACCAGGAGTGAGTGCCTGTTGCCTGTGGGTCTGAGGCCCGGGGCCTTTGCAGACTTGGCACCGGCCCTAGGTATGAAGCCTCTGTCCTCTGCAGGGTCCCACACTTAGGTGGGAGTCACATCTCAGGTCAATACTTGCATCCTGGGGAAGGCCTCCAGCCCCACCTACCAGGAAGCAGATGGGGGAAGAGGCCTGGCTCCACAGCCGAGTTCCAGGGAGTCAGAGCTGATTCGGGTTACACAGTTCAGTGAACACTGTGCCGGGTACCACGCCAACTGCTCTGTGCTCGTTAGTCCTCAAACAACCCCGTGAGGTGGGCTTTATCACTCCTGTTTCCAGTGAGTACTGAACCCAGGTTCTTAACTATGACACTGGTTAAGAAGTGCCTCTTGGCACCCCATCCAGTCTACAGATGGGCACTGAGTGAATATCCTGGTTCAGGCACACAACTCCCCTCTCTGCCCCCACCCCAGGGAGCCTGCCTCTGCTGGGCCAGTGCCTGACGTCATACTGGGAGCAGAAGAAGCTCATGGCTCCAGGCTGTGAGCCCTTGGCTGTGCGGCGTATGATGGATGTCCTGGCCCCCCACGTGCATGGCCAGAGCCTGGCAGGGGCAGGTGGCGGGGGCTTTCTCTACCTATTGACCAAGGAGCCGCGGCAAAAGGAGGCTCTGGAGGCTGTGCTGGCCAAGACTGAGGTATGGTGTGGTTGGGGTATGGTATCTGGCGCGGGACAGGAGCCCTCCCTGTGGCCCACCAGCTAACCAGCGGCTACAGGTGTAAGTCCCCTTGGCCCTGCAGCCACAGTCCAGCCTCCCGAAAGCCTAAAACCCACCCAGAACCCTCTAAGCACCTCCTGTCCTTTGCTCCTAGGGCCTCGGAAACTACAGCATCCACCTGGTAGAAGTGGACACTCAGGGCCTGAGCCTGCAGCTGCTGGGGGACTGAGACCTCAGCCTGATGCCCCTTCTCATGAGGTTTTTCCCTCTGCAAGAGGAGAAAGCCTGGAGCTATAGCAGGCCCTCCCTTCCTTCCCCCATGGGAGCGCTCAATCTTCTACTCTCCACCCACTTCTTTGTGAATCTGCTTCCAAAGGAAGCCAACCTGAGCTCAGGCCCAGCCCTTTCTAAAAGTTGGTGAAGCACAGATGGTGCTTGGGAACAGGACTGTGACCTCCTGGTTGACAGTGGCCTAGGCTTGGTGTCTGCTCCATCTGGACACAGGAAGGTCCTAAGTTCAGCGTCCACTGTGACCTTTACAAATCTGATGGCCCAGCTTGGGCCTTGGCCTTCTCACTCTCCATGAGGGCCTGGAAGAAGGGGATGACAACCAGCCTTGGCAGATGGCTGGGATCCCTTGGTAAGGCCGACCCTGAAGAGGCCCTTTGAGGCATTTCCTGTGGCCTTCCTTAGAGGTCAGGCTTTTGCCTGAGTAGAGACTTCCTGTTCCACACTCACTCCCAAGCTGACTTAATGGGGGAGTGGGAACAGGGATGAGGGTCCACACTCGTGTCTGTGGCAGAGAGCCAGTGCAGTCCTGCAGCAAGTCACTGCTAATCGTGGCCTTAACCAGCAACTCTGCCATGTGCCTGTGGGCCGTGAGTTCTCAGGACTGCAATCTTCTTGGAATAAATTCACTCTGCTCTTCAAGGTTGTCCTCATAAAGATCTTTTTTGTTCCTGCTGGGAGCAATTCCCACTTCCCCTGGCACTGTGGGAAACTGCCCCTGGGATGATCCAACTTCTGATGCTGAGGGCCCAAGAGATGGGATAAGGGTCCGGGATTGGATGAGGTACCTGTTATCATGTGGGTCCTGGTGGTGGCCATGTGCCTCTCTGGGTGTGGGAGGAGGCTGAGGATTTAGGCTTTTGCCTTCACATTTCAGTGCAACTGATGGACCTGTCTTGCTCTGTAGCATCCAGCCCTTCCTGGAAACAGCACACTGGCATCTCTTCAAGGAGTATCTTTATTTAGGGTGATCATAAACATCACAGCCTCTCCTCGGAATAAACCTAATTCCTTAGGTCCCTAGATAAACCTAAGTCCTTTAAGACTGGCAGGGAGGCAGCCCATTTGCTGCAGTGTCCAAGGACGAGAGAATGACTACCCGTGCAGGAGACTGGCCTGCCCTGTCTTCCCCACCTAATTAGGAGCCAAGGGGGACCTACCTCACTTGGTGGGGAGAGACTGTCCCCCAAAGCACCCTGACAGGTCTGAGAACAGAGAGTGGACTGCGTCGGGGCCTTGTTTCCTGCTGCCAGCCGTGGAACAGTCTGGGCTGTGGCCACTTAGGGAATGGGCCCCAAAGTATGAAGGGCCAGGTGGGGTCACCCTGGCAGCTACAGGCGCAGCCTCTTGATGTCCTCACTGCGGAAGTCTATGCGCAGAGCCAGCACCTGGCGTACTTCAGCAGGAGTGAGGCGCCACGTCAGTGGGCCAGAGTTGGCGCCCCAGTAATCTAGGATCTCGGTCACCTACGGGGAAGAACAGAGATGAGTCAGCAAGGAGGGGCTATCTTGAGAGAAGGCCTTGGGCTCCACCACAGGCAGAGCAGGGGTGCCCAGGAAGAAGGTGGCCTGCAGGGCTGGGTTGCTGGTGGAGACTTGGTTTTGAGGGAGTGGCAGGGATTCAAATTTTGTCTCTGCCTCTCTTCCCAGTCACCTTTCCCTGGCTAGGCCAAGGGAGCCTTACATACCCGCTCCAGATTGAGGATTGTGGCCATCTGGGAGAGCCGGGCAAACTTGTCTCGGATGGTCCAGGTGGTCACCGTGGTAAGGTAGGCAATGAGTGACCTCAGTTCCTTGTCAAACTGCAGACCACCCAGCTGCAAGGGAACACGGGCCCAGTCACTGTTTAAGGTCTGGCCCTCTGGCCAAGCAGAACTGGCTCCCTATTTCACTCAGTGCTGGGCTGCAAGGCCAGCTGGGCCTCAGATGGTGCCTCAGCTGGCCCCACTGCCTCAGGGCAGGACTGAGCCTAGATATGCAGGGCCTGGGCAGACAGAGGGGACGGACTTGTCTTCCTTAGAGGGAAAGCAACAGAGCGGGGGGGCCTGTGCCTCCTTGACATTACCCGGTTGAAGGTGGACTTCAGCACCACTTTCTCCAACTCGACTGCGACAAGGCTGGTCATGAGGCTGGTCAGGCTGTCGTAGATGACTGGAGACAGGCTGGCCTGCAAACAGGTTAGGCATCAGCGGGAGTCCCAACTCACCCCTCTGCCTCCCAGGAGTCTTTCTCCTGTGGGAGTATTTCTATGGCCTGGGGCTCGGAAGAGCTTCCTGGGTTCCCAGCAGGAGTGTGATGAGAAGCCTCAGGCTGCTGACTGGGGCAGAGGTGGGTAATTCTATAGGCTGGTCCCAAGAGCCCCTGCTCACCTTGAACTCTGCCATTTGCTGCTCCAGATTAAGGATGAACTGTTGTACCCAAGGGTCATTGGCCTCATAGTCATTGAATTCTTCCTATTATCAGGAAGCAAGGTGGGTCACCAGGGGCGTCTCCAAGAAGGGCCATTCACCCCCACCCTTGTAGCTTATAACTCATCCAGCCTGAAATCAGCTTAAAATCAGGCTGGCAGAAACTGCTGCCATTTCTGCATCACACTTGTGACCAGCAAACAGCCCCGGGCTGCAGCAGTGGCCCACGCAATATGGCAAAGCTCCTGGCAGTTTATCCCCTCTTGTATCTCATGTTATACAGGAATGAAAAGATTAGGCTAGAGGGGCTTCCCTGGTGGTGCAGTGGTTAAGAATCCACCTGCCAATGCAGGAGACACGGGTTTGAGCCCTGGTCTGGGAAGATCCCACATGCTGCAGAGCAACTAAGCCCGTGCACCACAACTACTGAACCCGCGTGCCACAGCTACTGAAGCCTGTGTGCCTAGAGCCCATGCACCGCAACAAAGAGTAGCCCCTGCTCACTGCAACTAGAGAAAGTGCATGCACAGCAATGAAGACTCAATGCAGAGAGGGAGGGAGAGGTGGGGGGAGAGGGAGAGAGAGAGAGAGAGAGAGAGAGAGAGAGAGAGAGAGAGAGAGAGAGAGAGAGAGATCCCAAGTCTATAAGATGTGGGGCAAAAAGAGCCTCAATAAATGAGAATGCATCAGGTCAAGGCAAACTCCCTTTAGGTGTCTTTTCGGAGCCCTCTGACTGCAGGAACAACCTGTTCTGGGAGGAACCACCTGTTTCTGGGACGAACCTAGCCTTTGAGCACAGGGGAAGTGGGCCTGAGAAATATGTAAGGTCTAGTCTGTTCAGACAGCTCCACTGCACTCTAGCTGTGGGCCGGGGAATGAGGGGTAATCCTGGGCTTTGTGGCCGTCCGTGGTCAGGCTGACCTCCTCGATGTTGTGGGAAACAGAGAGAAAGGTGTTGATCCAAGGCTGCACCTGCGGCTTGATGGCTGTGCTGTTTAGCTCCATCAGCCCTTCCTGTAGGACAAGGCAAAGATACATCAGACACAGAAGGCACATGCCTCCATCCCTTCCCTTTCTCCTGCTCTACCCATCCTTTGACTGTCAGGGCATCCTTCCAGCCATGAGGCTTTTCTGCAGGCCCTGTCTGAAGTCTAACAGAAATAATGCTAATCAAAGACTCCAGGAACAACTTGTTCCCTTCCAGATATATTCTGATTCAGGTCCAGGCCAGAGATGAGACCATGGGGTTGGTCTGTTAAACTCTTGAAAGAAGAGATTTCTGAGTGCCTGGTACTAGGCAGCACCTTCGGCTAAGGCCAAGCAGATCTCAGTACCCACATGGTTCAATTTCCTCTGAGGACCCTTCTGAGGGCTCCTGGCACTGTGGAGATTTTAGAGGACCAGAATGCCAGCTTGTCAACATGACAGCTGCACTGCTGAAAAACCTTTAGTCTTCAAGGGACTCACACAAGTTCAGTGGCTTGCACTCTGCTCCCTCGTGCCTCGTCTTCCCCGCCTCCCATTTCCTTATATGCACGAAGCCCATGATAAGCCAGTGACAATATTCTCAGAGCGAGACACAGGCCCAGGATTCAGGCAGCAGTTGAACCTGGGGCTTACCTGCAAGAGGTCTCGGAATTTGTTGGACACGGCAACCAAGTCAGAAAGGCAGCTGTCAAACTTGGCCTGGGCCTGCTCCCCTCCAATGCCTTGGTTGAACAGCTTGGTGCAGTCACTCTAGGGGAAAACACCCAGCCATCAGGCTTCTGAGCATGCCTGGGTCATGGGCGTGTGAGGAGGGTGAAGAGGCCAACATGAAAGCAGCCATTTCTCCTATTCCAGCCTTCTCTGGGAGCAGCTCTGGTCAATCCGAGGCAAGAACCCTGGCTGGGTCTCAGGAAACCTGGATTTGATCCCGTGGCTAGTCATTTGGCTCCCACTTCCTTCTTTGTAATATGAGGGTATTGGTGTCAGGGGGTGTGAGTAAGAAACACAAATATCAGAAGTTTTCCACACCTTTAGAGTCAGGCATTCCTGGCTTCAAATCCTGGCTCAGCCATGTGTTAGTTGAGCGACCTTGGTCAAGTGATTTAAAGCTTCTGAGCTTTAATTTCCTTGGCCATAAAGTGGGAACACATTCCTGCTCCCATGGTGGTTTTGAGAGTTGGATGAGATGATGCACAAAGTGCTTAGCCCAGTGCTTGGAACGTAGTAGGCACTAAGGAGACACTAGCTATTGTAATAGGATCTGCTTTGTAAATAATTTGGTCTGGATGCCCAGGGGATATTGTCATGACCATAGGTAAGATTTAAGTGTTTACTCTGTGCCAGGGCCCCAGTTTTAAGCTTTTTACTTTTATTAATTAAAGTACCTTTCTTATAGAGTAGGCACTATTATTATCCCTACTGTATAGATGAGGAAACTAAGGCACAGAGAAATTAATAACTTGCCTAAAGCCACACAGCAGTAAGTCGTGAAGCTGGGATTCAAGCTGGGAATTATGGCTCCAGGGCACCTGTTCCTAATCCCACAATAAGGTCTAGCTGCAGAGAATGCCACAGGGGGAGCTGCTTTGGGTTGGCAAAAGTTGCCTGCATTTCCTATAGCCTCCTAACAGTTGGTGCCATTCTGGCTACAGTAGGAGCAGCTGTGAGGAAGAGCTGCAAAGGGACTGATCTAGCCGGGAGAGGTCCCTGGTCCCTGTGGCAGCTCCAATACTTACTATCTTTAACTAGCCTTTTAACCTCATCTGTTAAACGGATGTCACACCACCTGACCTGCCTATCTCAAAGGACTGCTGACGGGGTTGAGAAAGAATACATGTGAAATGCAAATCTAAGGGGGAGGGGCGATTTATGGGAATTGTTTTTCCAGCTCTTTGTTACCCTTCTTTTCATTCACTTGGCTAATTCTGCTGGCTCAGTTCTGAATTCCTAACATTTCCCAAAAATTTACTTCAAAATCCAACAGACTAATTAACGTTAAGGAAAAAGTCTGGAATACAGTCTAACGTGCCATGACTTAAAAACAACTACCTTGTTGAACACTTATAACGTGAGAGACACTACACTGCTGGTAGTTAGTGAATATTGCTCTTATTTTATTGCATTTTAAGGCCTTTTTGGGGGTGAATTCCTAATCTGGTCCAGTTTACACTGTAAACTCCCACCTGACTGCTCTCTCCGAGCCTCCCTCAGGAACCCCGTCAGCAACTAGGCCCTCTTCTCACGTGCTGGCTCCCGGCCTCCTCAGTCCGCCCAGCCCTAAAGCCAACACTCAGCACCAGCCTTGGCACTGAGCCCCATGCTTCTGTAGCCAAGCATCTTCCCTGGTATGAGTGTCCGCTGCGTAGGCAGGACTCTGGCTTCCCTCTTCTCCCAGAGGCAGAATTGGGGAGTGATGGAGAGCTGGGCTCTTCGTTTTCTAATACTTAATGAAGTGATTGCTCCATGTTATGTATAACTACTAATACAATCATTAACTACCACTGCATGCCACTCATGTACCAGGTGCTTTATATTCTTGTTCAATTCTCATAACAAACCTGTGAGGCAGAGAGCACTACCCCTGTATACAAAAGAGGAAACTGAGGCTCAGGGAGGTTAGAGAACTTGCTTCAGGCCACACAACTGGTCAGTGGTCAAGTGGGGACTTGAACTCAGGGGTATGTGACTTCCAAGCCCAAGCAATTTCCACTGTTATATGGCCTTCCTTAAAAAAATGACAACAGGGCTTCCCTGGTGGCGCAGTGGTTGGGAGTCCGCCTGCCGATGCAGGGGACACGGGTTCGTGCCCTGGTCTGGGAGGACCCCACATGCCGCAGAGCGGCTGGGCCCGTGAGCCACGGCCGCTGAGCCTGTGCGTCCGGAGCCTGTGCTCGGCAACAGGAGAGGCCACAACAGTGAGAGACCCGCGTACTGAAAAAAAAAAAAAAAAAGACAACAGCAACTGGATCTGTATAGGGTTAAGTGAACCCTATATCATCATTTCTTTTTTTTTCCGGTCACGCCACGCAGCTTGCGGGGTCTTAGTTCCTTGACCAGGGATTGAACCTGCGCCGTTGGCAGTGAAAGCACAGAGCCCTAACCATTGGACCACCAGGGAATTCCCCCCATATCATCTTAATCTCAAAATTTATAGAGGGCTTTATCATTTTTTTTTTTTTTTTTTTGCGGTATGCGGGCCTCTCACTGCTGTGGCCTCTCCTGTTGCAGAGCACAGGCTCTGGACGCGCAGGCTCAGTGGCCATGGCTCACGGGCCCAGCCGCTCCGTGGCATGTGGGATCTTCCCGGACCGGGGCACGAACCCATGTTCCCTGCATCAGCAGGCAGACTCTCAACCACTGCGCCACCAGGGAAGCCCGGCTTTATCACTTTTATAAAGTGCTTTCAATTCTGTTTTTTTCTCGGGCCAAGCAACAAACCCAAAGCGGGGCACCATGGAGATCTGTATCTTGTTTCACAGATGAGAGAACTGAAGCTCAGGGAGTTAAGGGATTTGTCCAAGGTCACATGCCAGGTATGTGCTGGAAGAGCTAATTTGAATTCTGATCTCCTAACTCATGGGTCAGAGCTCTCTCCATAGTTCAGAGATGTCCTGCTACCATGTCATTCACTAATGAATCCCTTCAAATGCTCTGGAGAAGAGCTGGCTCAATGCCAGGGAATGCCATCGCTCCCACTAGGAGGAGTGCACAGGGCTCACTCTCAAAAGGAGGCCTGGGGAGGCTACAGCCACTGAAAGCTGATAGGCAATTTCCCCTGTACCTCCAGTGTCTTCTTCAAAGTGGAGATGTTTTCACTGCAGACTTCCACGTTGTTCAGGGTCACCTGGGAGACAAGGACAGAAGAATGTGACTTCCTGATCATTATTATTTGTACCCACTCCAAGGCCAGACTGGCTGACAGCTGCACTCCTGAGGCTCGGGGTGGGGGTGGGGGGCGCTAAGGACCACCCACACCAGTGTCATCAGGCAGTGGGCTCAGGTCTCGGTGGGCAGAATGGTGAACCAGGCTCGCCCTTTCTCCTGGGCTTGACACAAAGGCAGCGAAGCCATCTGACCTCAGAGGTAGTGACCCAAGGTTTCAGGTCTTTTTGTTCCATGTTTAGGCATGCAAGTCTCGGAGAAGTCCTTGGGCTCCAAACCTCCAAGCCCAGGTCGGTGATGCAACAGCTGACATTGATTAAAGAAATGCTTCCTGAGAGCCTACCACCTATGAGGCATTTTCTCATCATTAGTTCTTTGGCTCTGTTGAATACCTTCTTCAAAACAAGTATAGTTGACCCTTAAACAACGCAGGGGTTAGGAATGCGGTCCAAAATCAGCACGTAACTTAGAGTTGGCCCTCCGTATCTGCATCTGTAGATTCAACCAACTGTGAATTGTGTAGTACTGTAGTATTTTACCATTGAAAAAAATCCACGTATAAGTGGACCTGTGCAGTTCAAACCTGTGTTGTTCAAGAGTCAACTGTATTATCAAGCCAGCTCACAGGTGGAAACATGACTCCTAAGAAGGTGAAATAATTCACCAAGGTCAGTCAACTTTTGATTCAGCAAATATTTAAAGTGCCCACTATGAGCCAGGCACTGTTCTAGGTTCTGGGAAGAAAGCAGTTAACAGACAAAATCCATCCCCTCGCAGAGTTTACATTCCAGAAGGGAAGTCAATAAATAAGTGTCAGGTAGTGATAAATGCCATGAGGAAAAATAAAGCAGGGTAGGAGGACAGCAATTCAAAGAGTGACAGGATTAGAGCCAGGATTAGAATTTAGGTCTCCCCAATCTAGGCCAAGGGCTCCTTCCTTCATAACTCAACGGCCTTATGAGTTTGGTACAGAAACACCAATCATAAAAAGCAGCATGTGACAATTAAGGTAAAAACTGCTATGGTCATTTAGAGGAAAGACACAATGTTTTGGTCTGAGGCATTCTAGGAAACTCCATGGTAGAGTAGGTAACTGAGTGGAACTTAAAAGGCTGGAACATAATTCTGATAGGAGAGGAGGGTGAGTACATTTCTCCAACCCTATCGGCCTCCTCTAGTCCAGTCTCCTGTCTGATATTATCTTAATGGTACTTAGGATTATCTGATATTGTCTTGTTTGTTTCTTGCTTCCCTTTCCCACTAGGATGAGAGCTCCAGAAGGCAGGGATCTAGTCTGTCTTCTCTACAGCTGTATCTCTAGCATAGCACCGTCCAAGAGAACTTTCTTGATGATGGCAGTATTCTAAATCTGAACTGTCCAGTAAAGTAGCAATAGCCACGTGTTGCTACTGAGCACTTGAAATGTGGCTGGTGCAACTCAGGAGCTGGATTTTTAGTTTAAAATTAAATTTAAATAGCCACACCATACTGGGCAGTGCAGCTCAAAAACCTAGAACAGTGCCTGATATATAGAAGTTTCTTAATAAATATTTGTTGAATGACTGAATGAGTGAATGACTGTTTTCTGGAGAAAGGATAACAAGCAAATGCAGAGTGGCATAAAATCCAAAAAGGTATTTGGGGACCAGGAGAGTCAGTGCACAGACATGTACAGGGAAATGGCAAGAGGTGGAGCTGCAGAGATGAGTGAAGTCAGACTGGGAATTGGGAGCTATGCTGTCCTGCGGACAACGGAGTGGCACTGACGATTATTTAAAGCGGGTGAATGCCACACGAGCACAGCTCTGGTTTGGGAATACTAATTTAGAGGCCTTGCGTAGGAGAAATTAGAGTTTAAGAAGATCACATTGCCTTTGAACTGGTGTTCTGGTGCCATGACCAGGAAGGCCGAGGTGAGGTAGGGAGGGGCTAGTATTTCAAGAGATGAGTCAGAAGCTTCAGGATGAAAGAAGAATCCCATAACCCCAGGGATTGAGATTAGGATGTCCCTCCTGTCTTCCACAAAAATACTGCCCTTGTCAGTGTCCTGCAGCTAATACTGCAAGATCATGCTGCTGACAATGCTGCTAAGACCACTTGCATGGTGGATGGATGAGACTTGAGGTCTTTCATTAGCATGCCACAGCACAAGGCTGCTAACATCGCAAGCTTCCAGAGAAATAACTGCACTGTCATGACAGCTCAAGGATGAAGGCCACAACATAAATGTTTCCAAGGCACTTGAGGGCATAATTAAAATCTGTCATGAGGGAAAAACGGATTTGAGTTCAAAGGGTATTGATTTCAAATACCAAAAACTGTGATGTCAAAGTTTCCTTGTACTGACAGTACTTGTAAGCATGGATTCACTGGGCTTATCGCTAGCTCATGGTGAATGATACATCAGCACTGTTGGGGAATTCATCTTGACAGCCAAAGGAATCAAGGTGACATAAGAAATAGGTCCTACAGTGGGAGTGATGACATTTTAAGTACTTGGCATCAGGAAAACCAGAAAACTGTCACCAAGCATTTAGCATCACCTTTTCTTGTTGGCCTTATCTTCTGGGCCCTCAAACAATGAAGCTGTCTGAATGGGAGCAGTGAATGTGTGAACACACAGCAGCCAGCATACTGGGAACTCGTGGAGCCAAGGGATGGAAAATAGGACTAGAGTGACAGGATGGATCACATTCTGGAGACCTTCAACAAACTGTCAGGCAAAGATGTCTAGTTTTGATATGGTAGGTAGCAAGGAGTCATTTCTGAGCAAAGAAATGAAAGAATGAAAATAAGTTCTATAAAAAATGAAATAGAAAGCAAACAAAATGAAAAATTTAAGTCAGTTCATGATCATATGAAGTTGGTTGCCAGAAATTTTGGCAAAGTTCTCCAAAGGTACTATATTTCAGAGGCAATAGTTTCTTGGAGTTCATCCCCTTTTTGGGCATCAACCATGACATCCTAAAAAGATAGAACCCATGCTCAGGGAAGATATTTTCAATGACAAGGAGAAAGTAAGGTTTCCTAAATAGACTTCATTGGATCTGTCTGAGGACTAGTTACTGTGGGCTCCCCTGCATAGGGGCAAAGTAGATATTAACATGTTTAGGCTTCTGTCTCTGAAAGCAACATCTTAACTTTTTTGGTGTTATAGGCCCCTTTAAGAATGATAAAAGCTAAGGACCTTGCTTCTAGAAAAAAAAAGTGTATACATTTTTGCATCCTACCCCCAGGTGTTCAGAGACCCCATCTGTGGACTGTTGACTGAGAGCTCTGCTGTTGGATGCTTCCATCAGGTCTCTGAACCCCAGGAGCCAAGCAGACTCAGAGCCTGGCCAGTGTCGGGGTGGAGCAGAATGACCTCTGACGGTGCTGTACCCACACACGAAAAGACACCATGTGCCAGAAACGCCTGATCACAGGCCCAGGGCTCATCGGCATTCTTTCTGGCTCATCACAAATTGGTTGTTACCCTGTATAAATCCCTTTGTCCTTCCACGATTCTCCTTCCCCAGCTGTCACACAATGGTAAGACTGCCGTTCTGTGTAGCAGGACTTTAAGAAGGTCACCTTTCTGAGGAAGCTGAGAGCCTGAGAAGTACGCTAGAAAAGCAGTTTGGTAGGCCTAACGGGTCAGCCCCAACCCATATTGTAGGATGTCCTCAGGGAAGTAGTCTGGGGGCCTGGCACAGATGTAATCCAAGCTTGATACTCAGTGGAGCCCCTCAGCAGCTGGGTAGTGCTCTTGGGAATAAGCGCTGGGGAGAGCTGAGGCGCCTAGCCTTCCAGGCAGGGAACAGTGCAGTGCATGTCCCGGCTCGGGCTGCTCTGAAATAGGTCCCTGGGTAAGAAATGGTTTCACAACCTTCTAGGAGGAGCTTTCCTTAAAGGAGGAGTTTTCCTTGTATATAGACACTGGAGGAAAAGCCTCCAGTTGAAGGCTTGTTATACTGTGGCTTAGAGGTCACAGTTCAACCCCTTGAGATAAATTGAGCAGCTCCCAATCTGTGGGGCTACCTACCAGGAAGGACAGCTTGGCCTCATCAGTGCTCTCGATGCCTTTAGTATCAAATTTGCCCTGCTGGAGGCTGCTATGCATGATGTTCACGGCACTTGTCACCCCACGCTGGATGTCCTGAAAGGTGGTGGCTGGGAAGCCCATCCGCAGCTTGTTACACAGAACGTCCCTGGGGGGCAGATTGGCATATGAGGATTGACAGCACTCAACCTGGCCTCCAGTTCAGCATCACCAAAGGGCTCACTATCCTGACCCAGAAGCATAAGTTGCTCTTTCCAGGGAATAACCAATCCTTGAGATCACCACACGAGACGCTTAGCAGCCAGGGTATGAGAGGCCAACACCCTCTCAAAGGCACTGGTATGAAAGAATACAGAGGAGACTGGCCAACTCTTTACTCCCTATGAGGCTTTCACTTAACGCCACTGAGCTCCAAAATACTCAAGAGAAGGCAGTACAGCTTAGTGAAAGGCAATACCGTGTAAGAGTTGAGAGAATAGGTTTTGAATGTCACACTCTACTCCATATTCTACCATTTATGAGATGTGTGATCTCCCTGAGTCTGTCTCCTCATTTACAAAAGAGAGCTAATGGTTCCTACCTCATAGGGTCGCTATTAGGACCGAACAGGAGCAGGAAGTTAGCACAGTGCCTGGTCTGTAGCAGTGATAATTATCATTGTTAAAATTACAACTACTGCCCTCATCTGAGCTGCTTGGTCTCTTTCCTAGGTCTGAGGGCCAATAACTCCTCCAATCCAGTCCAGGGAACACAGTTTTGGCCTATAACATATCTGGTTGCTGTACAACTGCCTGGAGTCAAGGATGTTGTGCTACGGATGGGAGCTTATATCCTGTATAGAACTGAACTACAATCATAAGGAAAAAAAGGAAGAAACAAAATGGGCCTCAGGAAGCAACCACAACTAGGACCTTTTTGTCTCCTAGAAAGCAGAAAGGGTATTAACTGTACCTGAAGTCAGACTCCAGCTCTGTGGTGGCGAGGTTGATCATGGCACAGAGACAGTCGATGCTGGAGCTAGACAGAGCCCGCCCAACGCACTTCTTAACAATGTAGAAGACATCATCCACCATGCTGGATGTCAACTGGCCCTTCTCATAGGTGTCCAGAGCCACAGCCTACAAAAAAGGCAAAGCACCCAATGAGGGCCCCAGTTCTGTATGTCACGGTTCTAGATGGTTCTGAAACAGGCCCTGGCTCTGCTCCCTTTTCTGTACCTTGTCCGTGTTTTTCCCAACATAGCTTATTCTGGTCACAGCTTGGTGTGGTTCTTCCTTGCCAAAATAGCTCACTTCCCTACTGATCACCACGTTAGGAAATTAAGTATTTAGGGCGTTTGCCTTGGGAACATCTGTTACGTAGGTTGTAAGACACTAGGCAAGGCCCTTCTTTCCCAAGGCTCCTCACTCACATACCTCCAGAGAGGCAGGGAACAGGTAGGTTCCCTGAGGAGCTGAGGTGTTCTTTTGTGATCCTTGGGAAAGAAGTCCCAATTGGGTCCACAAAGAGCCTGATCACACCAAAGATACCCTCTAACTATTCAAAGCAGTACACTCAGTCTGCATGCAAGGGTATTCTCAAAGCAGGACCAAGAACTATGACATGCCTCGGCCTTTCCCTTCAGCCTGGCTTCTTGGACAGGAAGCCCCAATTCCCAGGGATGTGTCCTCTCTCCTACCTTGTTGACAGTCTCCCTCATGAAGTATTCCTCCATGGTAATATACAGACCAATTAGCTCCTGCATGGTGCAGCTCAGTAGGCAGTTATTGAGGAGTTTGTCCAGGGACTTCTGGTGCTCTAGGAGACAGCCAAGAAAGGAATACTCACTCTTCTTCCCCAAGGGAAATGGATCATTTTTTTCAGGTCCCTTTCTAATCTCTGTTCCAAATCTGTACATGATTTACATGGTTATAAACACAGTACCAATAAAATTTTGTATTCTGCTTAAAAATTATACCACAAATATTTCAATGTTTCTACATGGCTTAGTTCTTCTTTTTAGCTTACTTATTTTTAATGGCTGTGATATCTTATCATGTAGATGTTCTGTTTTTAGACACCTGGGTTATTTCCAAACATTTTGCCATTATTAGAGATAACTGAAAATCATAGTCATTGGAGATTTTAGTTAATGTTATTGTACAAAGAAGTTTTTACTTCTTTTCCATTATTTCCTTAGAATTAACTGGTAAGACTCAAAAGACGTAAGCTTCCAAAGCCAAAGACTAAAATATATTGGGTACAGACCATTTCATTCTCTAACCAGTGCTATCCAACAGAATTTTCTGTGATGATGGAGATGTTCTATATCTATTGTCTAATATAGTACCACTATTAAGTACTTGAAATGTGCTTAATATGATAGAGGAACTGAATTTTAAATTTTATTTACTTTTAATTAAATGGCTGTGGCTTCTGTATTAAACAGTGCAACTCTGAACACACATGGCTATTATTATAACAGCAATAAGCACAAAACTCTAAATGAGCATGAATCCTCCTTTAAACACCAATTCAGGGAATTCCCTGGTGATTCAGTGGTTAGGACTCCGTGCTTCCACTTCAGGGGGCATGAGTTCGATCCCTGGTCGGGGAACTAAGATCCCGCAAGTCACGCAGCGTGGCAAAAAAAAAAAAACAAAACCCACCTGGGTCATATAAATAATTCCCTTGCCGTGTATTATTGATACAAGCCATGCAGAATGCCACAGATGTTGGGTCAGTTTCAGGTCTCCAGTTCAGGGAATCCTGCCTATACTCAACCAGTAGGAATTAAATGGTCTTCTTAAAAATGTGGAGAGTCAATTTGTCCATGAAATAGGACCATGGCACACCTTTTTATTCAACATATTTATCCCTTCCAAAATTGCGACTGGAGGAACTGGGAGACTGAGGGAGGGAGTGAAAGGCTTTCTTTATACCATGTACTCTTTTTATGTACTCTTTATACTACATATTCTTTTCTCAATATTATACCTCAGTACTCCATTGAGGTATAATTTATATACCATAAAATTCATGTACAATTCAATGATTTTTTTTAGTAGTTCTATAGAGTTTTGTAACAATAGCCACAATCCAGTTTTAGAATATTTCTATCACTCCTTTAAGTTCCCTCATGAAATTATGTATATTTTTTTGTTCTATCTACCTACCTATCTATCTTGTGCACGTATCACCTACTTAAACACCAATCCCTAAATCTGAGCTGGTGAGGAAGCACAGTGTGGGGAAAAGAGCAGAGGAAAATCATTGAACCACTCTTGCCTTTAGCTTTCCTCATCTGTAAAATGATTAGATGGCCTCAAAGAGCCAGTCCAATTCTAAAATCTGGGAAGTCTAGATTTCCTCCTGGGAGTCAATTTGTCCACAGACACTCCCCCCACAGACTAATAAGCCCCAATTATTTCCTTATTAAAAGATCTGTGACTTAAGTATTACAAAACAGAGCCAACTATACCCCAACCCATCCCAGAGAACATGGGAAATGCCTTTACCTTGTTTTACTTCTTCTGAGGCCATGGAGTCCCCCACCTCAAAATCTGAGCTGATTCTTTTCCTGAGGAAGCGTAAGTACAGCTCACTGCGGGCATTCATCAGGGTGACCTCAGTCAGGATAGGATCCAGTTCCCTGAGACACATGGAGCAGAAAGAATAAGCAGGACACTGGATTCCTTCAGATATAAGAGCTACAGGGAAAACATAGTCCCAAACTCCCCTTCCCCCTGGGCCCAGAAGGGTCAGCTCTGCCTGATGGACCTCCTGGCTCTGCTGGTCCAATTATAATCAGAGACAGCTGTCAACCACATATCCCATTTGCATGTTTCACCTGAACTATTCACCCCCTAAAATCCTGCCAGGGCTAAATAAGAGATTGGGAGACGTATTTTTGTTAGTGGTTTAAAATGATCTATTAGTAAAAATTATCGATGCTTCATGGGAAAGAAATCACACCTTCCTAAGTCCTCATGTAGCTGTGCTGGGATTTTTTAGGGTACGTCCTTAAACTATGTCTCACACCCATTCATCTATCCAGATGAATAGCCAAAACAATCTTGGAAAAGTAAGGACTTGGAAGACTCACACTTCGCAATTTTAAAACTTACTACAAAGCTACAGCAAACCAGACAGTGTGGTTTTACTGGCATAAGAATAGACATACAGATTAACTAACAGTCCAGAAATCTTGATGTTTATGGTCAACAGATTTCCAACCAGAATGCTAAGACAATTCAATGAAGAAAGAGTAGTCTTCTCAACAATTGTGCTGGGATAACAAATATCCACATTACCAAGAATGAAGTTGATCCCCTCCCTCACATTATAGAAAAAATTAACTCATTTTCCACACTGAAGTCCAAGAAATCTTTTCAAAACATAAATCTGGTCATACCGTAATCATATGATTTCCATAGCTCTTAGGATACAAGACACTGAATGGCCTGACTCTAACAACCTCACCAGGTTCATCTCATAGCAGGCTCTTGCCAACTCTCTGCACTTCAGCTATACTGGCCTTCTTTGGGTTTTTCAAATACACAGGGTCTTTGCACATGCTTTCCCTGCTCTACGTGTTACACATTTCACCTCTTATTCCTATTTACTCTTTCTGTGCTGCGCGGCATGCAGGATCTTAGGGATGGAACCCAACCAGGGATGGAACCCCTGCCCTCTGCATTGGGAGCATGGAGTCTTAACCACTGCGCCACCAGGGGGTCCCCTTATTTACTCTTAAAGTCTCATATCTAAGGTCATTTCCTCACGATTTTTTTCTTGAACTTCATCAGCTTAGGTTACATCCCTTTATTACATGCTTTCCTGTACTCTATGCTCAGTATGTTGTAATGGTTAACAGCACCAACTCTAGACTCAGACTGCTTGGATTCTATTCCTGGCTCTGCCACTTTCTAGTTGAACAACCTTGGGCAAGTCACTTAACCTCTCCAGGCTTCAGTTTCCTCATCTGTAAAAAGTGTTCATGGATTAAATCAGTGATCTTAACTGGGGGCGACTTTACCTCCTGGGGTAAATTTGGCAATGTCTGGTGATATCACGCTACCAGCATCTAGTGGGTTGACGCCAGGGATGCTGCTAAACATTTTACAATGCACAGGTAGTTCTCCACAACAAAAAAATTACCCAGCCAAAACGCCAATAGTATGGAAGCTGAGAAACCCTAGATTAAATGATTTAATATTGGTTAAGTGTTTAGAACAATGTCTGGCAGACAGTACACACTATATACATGTTAGCTATTATTGTCTACTTTATAGACCATAAATGCCACGAAAAAAAAATTATGTCTGTTTTGTTCACTTTGCTTTCTGACATATCCCCAGTACCAAGGACCAGTGCCTGGCACATAATATGTATACAGTAAAAATTTACTGATTGAATGAATACACTTTTATGTTTGGCATTTCTTTTAATAAGCATATGTTACTTTTATTAGAAAAAAGTAAAAGTTAAAAATTTTAGCGTAGTAGTTACTTTTGGCGGAGGAGAGTCACTTTGGGGAGTTCAAAAGTATTGGTAAGGGGCTTCCCTGGTGGCGCAGTGGTTGAGAGTCCGCCTGCCGATGCAGGGGACACGGATCCGCGCCTCGGTCCAGGAAGATCCCACATGCCGCAGAGCGGCTGGGCCCGTGAGCCATGGCCGCTGAGCCTGCGCATCCAGAGCCTGTGCCCCGCAACGGGAGAGGCCACAGCAGTGAGAGGCCCGCGTACCGCAAAAAAATAAAAAAAATTAAAAAAGAGTCATAGATATAGTATTTTTAAAACATAAACCACATTGTAAGAGAGCAGTCTCTGAATGATACTTGATTACCAATTCAAACTCCTATGGGCTGAAGAAAAGCGCATTACCTTGGTTCTATTTTTTCTGATGTAGAGTTTCTCATCAAGTTGCTCTGGACATGCCGGAACTGCAATATACCACAGAAATGAGAATGCTCTTCCCCTCCCTCCTTCTTTCTGCCCCTCGCTGGTCACTCCAAACTTCTGGCATAAGTATGTTTAGGTTTAGTCTGTTTAACAGACAAGCCAAAAGTAGGCTCTCAGGATGAGGAGCCAAAGACTTCCTTGTGATTTATAACGCTAACATTCATCTCTGTTATCACACTTAAAAGTGATGCTAGTACTGTTCCAATGGACTATTGTCTAGAGTCTCCCAGAGTTCTAGAAATAAAATTGTATGGGGCTACTCCTATTTCTAAGTCCTACTCCTACTTTATCTGCTCAAAGGAATGGACAAACAAAGTTCTAAAAAAGCAAATGTTACACCTTTAGCACTTAAGGAATGAAGGAGAAATTTGAGACAAATTACTTAACACTGAATAGGACCTTAAGAAGTAAAATTCCATTAAATCACTAGAAGGCACTGTTGTACATTTTGTGATAGAGAAGTGGTCTAACGTTTCTGTTGTGTTCCTTTTAGGAAGTCCTTTCTATTTCCTTCTCAGTCATGTACTGAGGCCATCATTAACTTGACAACACCTCAAGTCCAAAGTAGCTGGTGAGAGGCAAGAAGCAGGCCAGTCTGCATTTGCCATTTTTCTCCTAGCTGCACCTTTTTTCACTCCCCTCCCTAATTTATTCTATTCAGCGTTGCTCGCTAATGCTGCTACTAAACCACCTATAAGCCTCCCCTGCTCACCTGCTGGTGGTAGTCCCTCTGCTTGATGAACTTGTCTACCACCTTCTCCACCTGTCTGTCACATTCCACCTGCAGATATTTTATCAGGGTATAAAGTCTCCCTGGGCCATAATAGGTTTCCACTATTGGTTGATGGGTCTCTACAATTCGGGCAATCCCTAGAAGGGAAACAGTGAGAGGATTGTATTCCAAATATTCTTCCCACAAGATAAACTCCTTTCTTCCATCCAGGACTGACCTGGGGTCTAATTCAACCCTTTTTGGCTGTTTTACTTCCCAAAATGAACACAAATTGTACTCGTCAGTGCCAGGAGTTGCTAAGCAAATCTGTCTATTAAATATGCACAGTGCTTAGTAAACCAGCAGGCATTTGATAAATTATACTAATAGTTTCTACAGGAGCATCTTTGGAAATAAGCATCACTCTTCCCTCTCTTATTTTGGGGTTAAATTCACTCTTAGAGTTTGGGTCTCGAGGACTAGGGAGAATCAATACATCTGAGAGACGCTAACTAATCTTTGCTAATCAGGTACTGAATTGGGAAGTTAATTCTCCAATAAGTCAACACATAGCAAACCATAGGATTAAATTAAAGGCGTCAGGCTAGCGAGGAGAAAAGAAAGGCTAGTGATGCAGGTGTTATAAGTGACTCCCGTCTCCCAAGAGTGGAAAAAGGGCTTGCCTTCAAACAGAAGAGTGAGTGTATCTGCAAAGATGACTGCAGCTCTTCGATCACTCATGTCTGTCCCTAGAACCAACAGTAGATTCTCCTCAGCTTTACTGGCCACCTGAAAAAGTAGAAAATCCACACATTTTTTTTTTAAAGGTTAACTGCTCATATTTCTGTTTTGAACATATATACGCACATATACGCACAAGAGAATGCTAAAGTTATTTTTTCAACTTTTTTTTTTTAATTTTATTTTTGGCTGTGTTGGGTCTTTGCTGCTACATGCAGGCTTTTTCTAGTTGCGGCGAGTGGGGGCTACTCTTCGTTGCATTGTGCGGGCTTCTCATTGTGGTGGCTTCTCTTGTTGAGGAGCATGGGCTCTAGGTGCGTGGGCTTCAGTAGTTGTGGCACGCAGGTTTTAGAGCATGCAGGCTTCAGTAGTTGTGGCTCATGAGCTCTAGAACGCAGGCCCAGTAGTTGTGGCGCACGGGCTTAATTGCTCCGCGGCATGTGGGATCTTCCCAGACCAGGGATGGAACCCGTGTTCCCTGCATTGGCAGGCGGATACTTAACCACTGCGCCACCCAGGAAGTCCCCACATATATTTCTTAGACCAAAGGCTAGCTTCAGTTTTCCAAAAAGACCTCCCATTGGCTTTCTTTTTCCCTTGATGCTTGAAAGCCTAGGCAGCACACAGGAACATCCCTTGGGGGCTCTGGGTTGTCCAGGTGTCAGGGAAGACAAAGAACTTAACACAGTTAACTCTTCTTCCATTCAGAGGTATAAATAAAGCTTTCCTTTTCTTTGATAACATCTACAGTCATTAAACTGGGGAGAGAGTCCCAAGTTTCAATAATTGTTTCAAAGTATAACTCAAAGTTATTATTAATGGTGCTTCGTTGAGCAGGGGAAGGAATCTGGGTACTTGGAAGGGATTTTTAAGGGATTAACAGTAGAAACCATTTCCAGGTTTCAGATGGCAAAGTACTGATTAAAAAAAAAATACTGATATAAGAGTACCAAAGGGACTTCCCTGGTGGTGCAGTGGTTAAGAATCCGCCTGCCAGTGCAGGGGACACAGGTTCGATCCCTGTTTCGGGACGATCCCACGTGCTGTGGAGCAACTAGGCCCTTGTGCCACAACTACTGAGCTTGCGCTCTAGAGCCCATGAGCCACAACTACTGAGCCTACGTGCCACAACTACTGAAGCCTGCGCGCCTAGAGCCCATGCTCTGCAGCAAAAGAAGCCACCACAATGAGAAGCCTGCGCACCGCAATGAAGAGTAGCTCCCACTCGCCACAACTAGGGAAAGCCCGTGTGCAGCAATGAAGACCCAATGTAGCCAAAAATAAATTTAAAAAGAAAAAGTCCCATAAAGCAGTTATATTTTATTTTTAGTTAATTAATTTTTAGAATGGGTAAAACATACTTAAACATTCAAAAGAAACAAAGGAGTGTCTGGTGAAAAGTAGTTCTTCATCTTACCTATGTCTCTCGGTCTCCTAAGTCTCCTCTTGAGAGGCGACCACTGTTAACCATTCCAAAAATACCCTATGTTTATATAAGCATACATTTTTACTGCCACTCCCTTCATTTTAAACATGAATAATAGCATACTGCTATTTAACTTAACCAACCACATGTTAGAGAGTAAAATGTGTCAGCACATATGGAACTGTCTCATTTTTCTTAATGGCAAAATAATGTTCCATTATATAGAATTGAGGGGGTGGGGACAGGATGCACTGTGACATATAGTTAAATAACAACAACCCTGTGCACATATGCCTACTGATGTTTGCTTCTGTCCATCTAAGGATGGGCTGGGCGGAGGCGGGCTGAGACTAACTGAAGCCTGTTTCTTTTTCAGTTTTAATCTTAAGTGACCTCACCTGCTTCATCTCAATTTTTGAGACGTACGCCTGGGTTTCCCCCCTCACCACCAAGTCTTATTTTGAGACTCAAGCTTGGTTATGAAGTCTTAAAACCACTAACCAACTTCTCTGAATGCTCTTAAAAGAAGCCAGTCCCTGGTTGACAGCCTGGAAAGGGTGATTCAGCTTGTCAGAGAGCCTGCATTTTAATTTTTCTATACTTTCACTTGGTCTGTTGGAAATAAATGTACAGCAGCAGATGTCTAGACCATGCCTGATACACAGTAGACTGGAAATAGGTAAGTGTTGAATGAATGTATGCATCCAGTCCTGCCAGGATACAGCAGAAAAGGGGAGTCAAATCCAGAGGTAAAAAAGTATCCACAGAAAATGTATCCATCCAGTGGAGAACTGTACATTATCCTGCCAAGCAATCAGGAGTCATACCTGCTTGCAAAGGTATTCTGAGAACTTGCTTAGTCCCTCCTCATGCAAACCCAGCAGTGGGAAGATCTTGAAGAAGCGCTCCACCTGGGGCAGATCCCCTTCCTTAGTGGCAATGGCAAACTTCTCTGTGACAATGGCTTTGAGACGCTGCTCAGCTTCCTGCAGCAATTTCAGGTTGGCATCAATCATGCTGCCTGCACAATGGGGAGAAAATGAGAATTAAGGTAAAGAATGGTACTATGTAAGGTATATGCCACCTGGTCTGCACATTCCAAAAATATGTAATGAGCACTTAGTGTGTGTAAGATGCTGTACTAACAATATGGATGATTAAGAGTAGGGCTTCCCGGGCTTCCCTGGTGGCGCAGTGGTTGAGAGTCCGCCTGCCAATGCAGGGGACACGGGTTCGTGCCCGGTCCAGGAAGATCCCACATGCCACGGAGTGGCTAGGCCCGTGAGCCATGGCCGCTGACCCTGCGCGTCCAGAGCCTGTGCTCAGCAATGGGAGAGGCCACAACAGTGAGAAGCCCGCATATCGCAAAAAATAAAAAAAATAAAAAAAATTTAAAAAGAGAAGGGCTTCCCTGGTGGCGCAGTGGTTGAGAGTCCGCCTGCTGATGCAGGGGACATGGGTTTGTGTCCCGGTCTGGGAGGATCCCATATGCCGCGGAGTGGCTGGGCCCATGAGCCATGGCCACTGAGCCTGCGCGTCCGGAGCCTGTGGTCCGCAACGGGAGAGGCCACAACGGTGAGAGGCCCGTGTACCGCAAAAAAAAAAAAAAAAAAGAGATGAATCAGCCATGATCCTATTGTCAGAGAAGTTACAATCAACTGAACAAAATAAGATTTGTATGCAGATAACTGTAATAAAATTCAGTGTATGGTTAAGTGTCATAAGAAAGGTGCCACAGTCACATATCTGGTTGAAGTAATCAGAAAAGCCTTCCTAGAGATGATATTCCATCTCTCAAAGACGGGCAGGATTTTGATACCTGAGCAGGGGGAACATACATTCCAGGCAAGGGGAATGAAATGAGCAAAGGATTAGAAACAGAAAGATGCAGAGTATTGCAGATAGTACATATCCTGGTATATAGAGGAGCTCAATAAATGTGTGCACAATGGATGGACGCGTAACTGAATGGCATGAAATAAGGCTAGAAAGACAGAGTGGGTTGAGATCATAGAAGGCCCAGAATACCAAGCTAAAAATTTAATTTTAAATTAAAAAATATATATATTTATTTATTTGGCTGCACTGGGTCTTAGTTGTGGCATGCGGGATCTGGTTCCCTGACCAGGGATCAACCCCGGGCCCCCTGTATTGGGAGCATGCAGTCTTATCCACTGGACCACCAGGGAAGTCCCTAATTTAAATTTTATAAGCAGGCAACATGGTCAAGTGTAAAGAACCCACAGGTAGTAGGCCTGGATTCAGTTTTCTTTTCCGTAAAGTAGGAATAACAACCTCTGCCTCGTGATGGTCTAGGACCTACACAGGGTCTAGTACCAGACAAGGAAATTTCCTAACAGATGTCCTTTTGCTGGTTGAGACTGCCTAGTTCAGATTACAGATGCTTGTACCTAAACTAGAAATTACAGATGTTTAAACTAGATTACAGATGCTTGTAACTAAACTACAAATCAACAGTTTGGGATGCCAACCTTCTTTGCCCTGTCGGCTGAGCTCAATGACTGACTTGTCCAAGCACAAGTAGCGATGAATGTGGGCTGCAGCCTGCTCATAATCTTCATTTCTCAAAGCAGTCTGAACTCCATCCATGCAGAACTTCAAGTCCAAGATGTCATCAGCTCTCTGAATGGCCTGATAGAGGCGATTCTGCAAAAAGACCTGGTGGTTAGAAACAATGTCCTATTCTTTTAAATATCTCTCTCCAGAAGGTAGAGTTTCAGGGGCTGAATGTGATTAACCAGACGTCCTTTTCAGCTTTCATTGGTAAACTAAAAAGCACCACCACTACCACTCACAAAACTTGTTGACGATGGTCAATACTACTGATGGGTATCACACAATTTTATTTACTTGATTGACCAGGTCATTTATTTTAATGGAAGTAGGAACGGGAATAATCCATATTTATATTTGGCTTATACTGTTTAATTTATAACACAATCAAAATGTATTTGACTTTTTGGGGACATGATATTGTAAACCAGGTAATAAAATATGCAAAATACAGGAAAAGTATTTTTGTTTTATTTACTTTTCATATATTATCTTTATCAGTATTTCATTCTTTTTGTAAAATTTTTATTGGAGTATAGTTGATTTACAATGTCCTTTTTTTTTTGGCTGCATTGGGTCTTCGTTGCTGCATGCAGGCTTTCTCTAGTTGCAGTGAGCGGGGGGTGGGGGGGGCTCTAGGGTTCACAGGGTCTAGAGCACGGGCTCAGTAGTTGTGGCACATGGGCTCAGTAGCTGTGGCTCGCGGGCTCTAGAGCGCAGGCTCAGTAGTTGTGGCGCATGGGCTTAGTTGCTCTGCAGCATGTGGGATCTTCCCAGACCAGGGGTCAAACCCGTGTCCCGTTTTGGCAGGTGGATTCTTTTTTTTAAAATTTATTTTATTTTATTTATTTTTGGCTGCGTTGGGTCTTCGTTGCTGTGTGTGGGCTTTCTCTGGTTGTGGCGAGCAGGGGCTACTCTTCGTTGTGGTGCGCAGGCTTCTCATTGCGGTGGCTTCTCTTGTTGCGGAGCACAGGCTCTAGGTGCGCAGGCTTCAGTAGTTGTGGCATGTGGGCTTCAGGAGTTGTGGCTCGTGGGCTCTAGAGCACAGGTTCAGTAGTTGTGGCGCACAGGCTTAAGTTGCTCTGTGACATGTGGGATCTTCCAGGACCAGGGCTCAAACTCATGTCCCCTGCATTGGCAGGCGGATTCTTAACCACTGCGCCACCAGGGAAGCCCTGGCAGATGGATTCTTAACCACTGCACCACCAGAGAAGTCCAGTATTTTTGTTTTAAAGAAGCAAGACATTTAAGAAAACTTTAATATGTGAGTTGGCAGCTGTGTGGCTATAACGTTTCATGGTAAATTATTTTGGCAGAATCTGAACAAATAGATAGGGAATTGTTATGCTATTTCACAGGGGCAATCTGAGGCTGGGACTGACTTGTTCAAGAACCCAGATCCTGTGCTTGTGCTCAATACAGCAGCTACGAACCACCTGTGGCTAATGAGTGCTTGAAACGTGACTAGTCCGTGAGGAATATCCTGGTGGTCTAGTGGTTAGGATTTGGCGCTTTCACTGCTGTGGTCCAGGTTTAATTCCCGGTTGGGAACCAAGATCCCACAAGCTGTGTGGCATGGCCAAAAAAAATAAAATAAAAATAAAAACTTTAAAAAAAAGAGGTATAAATGTGGCAATAAACTGTATCTTAAAAAAATAAAAAAAAAGACAAGAGGGCTTCCCTGGTGGCGCAGTGGTTGAGAGTCCGCCTGCCGATGCAGGGGACACGGGTTCGTGCCCTGGTCCGGGAAGATCCCACATGCCGCGGAGCGGCTGGGCCCGTGAGCCATGGCCGCTGAGCCTGCGCGTCCGGTGCCTGTGCTCCGCAATGGGAGAGGCCACAGCAGTGAGAGGCCCGTGTATACGAGTAAAATACATACTGGATTTCAAAGACTTAGCACAAAATAAGGTAAAATATCTCACTGATACCGTTTCATAGTATTTCCGATATAATGGGTTAAACAAATGTTATTTTTAAATTGTTAAAATTATATTCACTCATTTCTGTTTTGCTTTTTAAAAACGGTCACTGGGAAATTTTGCACCACATGTGGGGTTCATATTAGATTTCTTTTCCAATCTGAATGACTTTTATTTCATTTTCTTACCTAACTGCCCTGGCTAGAACCTCCAGTACAATGTTAAAGAGTAGCAGCAAGAGCTAACATCCTTGTTTGGTTCCTGAACTTGGGGGGAAGCACCTAGTCTTTCACCAATAAGTATATTAGCTGTGGGATTTTCACAGACGCCCTTTATCAGGTTGAGGAAGTCTCTTCTGTTCCAAGTCTATTGAGTATTTTTATCAAAAGGGGTGCTGGATTTTGTCAAATACTTTTTTTGAGTCTATGAGATGATCATATGGTTGTTTTTTTTTTTAATTTTACCTATTTTTATTTTTGGCTGCACTGGGTGTTTGTTGCTGCGTGCGGGCTTTTCTCTACTCGAGGCGAGCAGGGGTTACTCTTCCTTGTGGTGCACGGGCTTCTCATTGCAGTGGCTTCTCTTGTTACGGGGCATGGGCTCTAGGCACGCGGGCTCCGTAGTTGTGGCACGTGGGCTTAGTTGCTCCACGGCAACTAAGGGATCTTACTGGACTAGAGCTCGAACTCGTGTCCCCTGCATTGGCAGGCGGATTCTTAACCTCTGTGCCACCAGGGAAGCCCGATCTTATGGTTTTTGTCCTTTATTCTATTGATATGATATGTTACATTCATTGATTTTCAGAGGCTAAACCAACCTTGCATGCCTGGGATAAATCCCACTTGGTCACAGTATAGTCTTTTTTTTCATATACTTTGCTGGATTTGATTTGCTAGTGTTTTTGAGGATTTGTATGCCTATATTCATAATAGCTATTGGTCTGGAGTTTTTTTGTGAGACCTTCGTCTGGTTTTGGAATCCTGCATTAGGTTTCTATTGGATGGTGCTACTCTAATTTCTAACGTGGTAGCTTCTCTACTGCCCTCTACTAACTTAAATATCAAAAGCTCAACGGGATTACCTTGGCCAGGTCAAGCTGACGGACTTTGCTGGACACATTCTCAGCTAGGTTGCAGGTAAAGGTGATCATTCCAGCTAGCTGCTTTGCATCTCCTTCAATCAACTGCAGGTTGGGACTGGAGACACACATTGTCAGCACACATATCCATAGGAGTAGACAGTAGAAGAGATGGAAAAATTTTTTTTGCAGATGGAGACTACGTCTTCTACTTCTTTTGTACCTCCCTACAACTCTTAGCTCTGTTCATTCTATTCACAGCTTTCTCTCAAGAGTGTTTTAGTGAAAACTCAGGCCTATACTTAATAATAAATTAATTTCAATAACTATTAAAGACACCCCTAAATAAGTACTGCCAAAGAACCTATTTAGATTCCAAGTGTTAAGTGAGCATAAAATGCACTAATTAACAATCTAAGAGGATGATGAAATCAAAGAGCAATTTTTATGACTAGAAAATATACAAAATATGTAAAAACAGGGGTTCTCAAACTTGAGCCATATATCAGAACCACCTGGTATGCACATTAAGCTGGAGAGTCTAGGGCCCCACCCCCAGAGTTTCTGGTATAATAGGTTTGCGGTGAGGTCCCAAAATTTGCTTTTCTAACAAGTTTCCAAATGTTGATACTTGCTGGTCCAAGGACACTTTGAGAACAGCTTAACTATACCCTTAGGTAAACACTTTACCTGGAGGTAATGCTCCTTTTCAATTCAAACTCAACTTGCATTGTATTAACAGAATGTTAGGAAAAATAATAACCTATCCAGTGGACCCTAATGGAATTAACAATAGGTCTTGCTGAGATGAAGACTCACCCCATCCGGTGGAGAGTGACCATTTTACTTTCAATGGTGTTTTGCTGCTCTAAAAGAGCGTCCAGCTCTCTCTCCACCACTTTCTGAAACACAGAGAAACAACCTGTCATTAGCATGATCAGAAGGAACCTTAAGAGTTATCTAATCCAACCACTTAGCTGAAGGGTAAATCCCATTTCAAATGTCTTCTTTCCTCTCACTAAGCTCCTCTAGGACTTTAACAAACAATACTTCATTTTTGCACTTACCATATTACATAATAATTACCTTATGTGTATCTATCCATCTAGGAGATGAACACAACAAAGGGAGTACATAAACTTTTATTCAATGTCATTAGCACAGTGCCTAACACAGGAAGGCATTTAAAATATAAAGGCTCAAATAAACAAATGAAACTTCTAGAGTGGCAGTTATACAAAGTTTCTTCTAGTGTATAGTCAGTAGCCAGAAGCGATAAATATAATTCTCTCTCAGCCAAGGCATTTATTGCACTACCTTAACTAATGTAACCTTCTTATGCTTGAGTTTCTTCATCTGTAAACTAGGGACAGTAATATATACCCCATACGACTGTTGTGTGAGCCAAACAAGAAAACACATATAAAGTGCTTAACGTAGCATGTCGCGTATGGCTCAACAGAAGACATAAGTATCAGCTATATGTTTCTACTGAAATAGTCCAGTAGGATCCAGAGGAAAACATGCCCTTGACAGTCATCAAATACAAATACAAAACTAATATTGTTTGTTCTGTTTGTAAGACTGACTTAATTTTTCCCCCCATTCATTGAATGCAAGCTTAGTACTGAACTTTATAAAGCACATCTTGCTGAAAAACGTATTAGAAGCTGCTAGAGTTGGTATAAGTTAATATTATATTTGAAAATTCTCAAGATATCAATGACCACCTCTGCTCCAGTATGAAATTGCCTTTTGTGCTCAACCTTAATAATAGTTTGGTTTAGGAAACAGCTACTAAACTTCTAGATTAGAGTTTAGATCTTTCTTCTGACTGGCAAGGAGCCCAATGGCATTCAAAATTGTATTGACATCATCAAGTCGCACGGAAAAGTAAAGCAGCCTGCAAGGAATGAATCTTCGACAGAATATAGCCCACGCCCCTCATTTGACACCACGCAGGGGCACAAGAGATGAAGTGACTTGTCCAAGATTAGATCAGTTGTGCCTGAGTCTTAAAATCTCAAGCTTCTATAAAGCCCTGCATTTAACTGAAACACTAAAACTACACCCCCAAATTCATTCCCCACAGGAGGAAATCTTAAAACGCATCAAGGTTATTTGCAATGATTTCTCGCTTAAATGAGATAATGGGGTAAAAGGATTTCGTAATTTTTAAAATTGCTAAGCCGTTGCAAGAGAGCCTTTACTCTTATTTTGAAAAGCAAGCGAGTCGGCGTATACCCTCAAGTCTAACTTCACTCTGGCGGAGAAACCTAGAGATTAAGGGCCAGGGAAATCAACGGGGGAGGGGGGGCAGATCCCCTAGATGACAGGAAAACATGCTTGGGGGCATGAGACCGAGTAAACAGAGAAGTCAGGTCGCCCCAACTACACGCTTGCTTCTCGAGTAGGTGCTTTTTTGTTTCCTCGGCAAGAAGAGACCTTCCCACAGCCTGAATTTCCCAAGACTGACGGCTCCTAAGCCCACTGCCCCTGCATCCTCTTGGAAAAAGAAGCTCAGCCCCCCACCTCCTCGCCGCAGAGCCGTTGATACACAGCTTCCAGCTCCTGCAGCTCGGTCAGGGAGCGAATAAGCTCAGTGGAGATTCCCGAACAGCTGCCTCCTCCCACGCCGTCAGGCGGCGGAGGCACCCCTAACAGCCTCTGAGCGGAATCGAGGTCGGCCATCTTGGTCCCCATTCCTCGCTTCCGGCCCCGCGAGGACCCCCCCCTCCACGGCTCGTTGGCGCTCCACGTCTTTGGGGCTGCCCACGGCAGTGCCCAATGAATTTGTAGATTTTTGGGTTTTTTTTTTTTAAGTCTACTTTAAAAGGTCAATTCATTTCCTATTCTCCTGGAAAAAGTGACGGTCATAAAGTATATTTAAATAATTTTCAATGCTGTGTGGAAGCAAGACAGAAGCAGTTAAAAAAAAATTATATATACATTCTTCAGGCGCCGGTTGGGGACCTTTTTCCGTCGCGCGCCAACCAGAAGGTCCCTGTCTTAGGAGCTAATGGCGGACGCCGGTGGCTTGGCGTTGGTGGTTGTTTAAGGCTTGAAGGAAACTGAGGATCTGTCGGATATCTACGCCATCCTCCTGGCTGCAGGGTAAAGAAACAGCTCCCCGACCTCCCCGAGACCGGGGAGGCGGATAGCGGCCTTGTAGGAGGGTGGGCCGAGCCTGTGGCAGGGGTTTCTGAGGCAGCTTAGGCCCGAGAGGTACGGGAAAGGGAATGCTTGGGGCGGCTTTAGGGAATCGTCTCCCGTTTCCGTTCACAGTGTGGGAACCAGGCCTGGCTCAAAATAAGCTTTCTAGAAACTGTGTACCTTTTAGGCGCTGGGGGAGGTGTGAGAAGGAGCAAGCAGGAGGGACGTTTTCTGGAGAAAGTAAACGACACACGGGAGGGTGGAAAGATCGAGGGTGTTAAAAGTGTAAATAATGGAAACAGCCTTTGAAGTCAAGACTTTTGTATTTTGGCATTTGGGCGACTTGTTTCCTTCTCTGATCCTCATGCGGTGATGTTCTTTTGGCACATGGAGAAGGGGTGGAGGGAGCAATCACAGGCTCATTTCCTAGTATTCACCGGCAGGAGATAGAAGTGGGGGAAATCAAAATTTACCAAGTTTTGGCCGTTACTGGTTCCTGGTATATTGTTCTTGGCTGGTCTGCTTCCAGATTGCAACTTCCTCCATTACCCAAGATAACAATACTTGGGGAACCTGGATCCAACTAGGTTTGGGGAAAATGAATTCCAAAGATAGTAATGGATAGCGTAGGTTGTAAAGCTTTTCCGGGTTTCAGAAGTGGCCTGTGGTTTCCTCTGTTGTTTTCTAAAAAATTCTTTATTTTTAACGTAATCAGTCCTGCAACACGGATCACATTGACAACATGGTAGGGCTTTCATTGTAAATTCTGTTGTTGATAACTGGAGATTTGAAATTATGTTTGAAATTTTATAATAAGAGCAAGATGTAACAGAATAAATTATGTCTGAGAATCACATTCACTACTTTTCAGAGAGCAACTTTAACACATTCTCTGCTTATTTTTTACCCAGACTTTAAGCTGAGCACAACTTTCCCTGGAAATTTCCCAATGTCTAAGCCCTTCTGGGTGTGTGTGTATCTATGTCTCTGTGTCTGTATGTTTTTTCTATTTTTCTTCTTGTAGGTCATTTCTCACTCCCTTCTTGTTCCATCTCAAGACTTTTTCCTTTTTTCCCTGTGATCCTAGAAGAACATTCCTTGGTTTCCTTGATGTTCCTTGGTTTCAAGTAGGAGAATGTATATGTCTCAGGACCTGTTTCCAGACTGCAGGATCTTTTCCTCTCTTAGGCACCCTGCTCTTGCCCATCCCCCAAATGATTATTATTTATAAGGACATTTGCTCATCATTTTCTTTTCTCATTTAACAAAACCAAACTCGTACATTAATTACACGGTGATCACTTTGAATTTCTCAAGATCCCTTCTTTTTGTAATTGAGGAAAAATAGCTCAGTTTATTTTCCAGCACTAACTGTGTATAGGTGTAGTTTTGGTAACTCTTTTATGGTAGAAGTGCATCAGTTTGCAGTCTTCAGTTCTGTCTGATGAGAAGAATCCTTTTCTGTGACTGTATACTCCTTTGGGGAGGCTTGCTCCTGAAGTGACAGTTCAGTTTAGAGATACAGTCATGCACATATGAATGGCCTATATATGAAAGATTTTCTTTGCAGCAGTGTTCGTAATAGCAAGAGATTGGGAAGAAACTGAATGTTCAGTAGGGTGTTGGCTAAATGAATTGTGATATACTCTTTCAATGGAATACTATGTAGTTGTAAAATTGAGAAAGCCTTTTGTTTGTTGCTATCTCAAAAGATAGGTAAAGTGATAAAAAATCAGTTGCACTATGATGTGAGTGTATGATATACAGTATCTAACTTTTAGTTAAAAAGGGATAATAGACAGTATTAATATATATTTTTCTTTGTACATACAGAAAATATCTGGAAGGACACAGTATAACTTGGTGAAATTGATTCCTACAGGGAGGAAAACTGGATGGCTAGGGAATGGATGGAGTCAGCTTTTTGCTGTGCTTTTGAATTCTGAACCATGTGAAAGTAGAGCCTATTCAAATACAAGTAAATGTAGACCTACTTGGTTTCTGTGACAAAGTCAAATAGACAGTGTTGGTTTAATGGTACAGATCCCAGCTCCTAGCGATAATACTACTTGTTACGTGACCTCAGGCAGACAATTTAATTTCTTAGCTCAATTTTCTTATCTGTAAAATTAGTGTAATATTGAGTACTTCATAGGTTTCTTGTGAGGTTGAAACAGAGTGTATAGTAGCATAGTGCCTGGTATGTAGAAGGCACTCTTAATTACAAGTATGTTGTTCCTCAATAGGCCTTACTCTCCTGGTTCTGCTGTCTTCAGCCAGAAGTTCCCATACAGAAATGTCTGTTAAAATAACAGTTGCACAGCTGATATTTTTCTGTTTTTATGTACTCTTAGCTTGCTTTGACTTGGTATAACCAAAACCTGGATTGTGGAGTTGTGGGTGGCTCAGTGTTACTGCTACCATGTTCCTGTACAACTTGACCTTGCAGCGAGCCACTGGCATCAGCTTTGCCATTCATGGCAACTTTTCTGGTAAGTTTTTCTATTATTATCTTTCTGAGCTTAACATTTAAAAAAATTTTTTTTGGCCACATGACGCGGCTTGTGGGGTCTTAGTTCCCTGATCAGGGATTGAACCTGTGCCCCCTGTAGTGGAAGTGCAGAGTATTAACCAATTGACTGCCAGGGAATTTCTAACATTTTTAATATTACTAGTTTTATGCTTCAAATTGCTTTTTCAATCTCAAACCTTTTTTCTAAAACAAATTATGAAAAAAATCTTTTAATCGTTAGAGAATATTGTAATTTATGTGATGCTTTACAGTTTCTAAAGCACTTTGGAGTACTTGATCTTCCAAAGGACCTTTGGAAAATAAGGTGGCCTGATAAGTGATGGCATTGAGCAAATGAGAATGGATTCAGGTGGGTAGGAGTGGCATATCAGATAGGATAGGAAGCCATTTAGGCATTAGATAGTGAGGATCTATATTAGGGCAGTGAGGATAGAAGGAAAGAGAAAATATGAGTTTGCAACCTGGGTGGCAGAGAAAATGACAGTAACATTGATAGCAGGTTACTTGAGACCAGAGAGTGTGTTTGGGGAAGGAGGAACTTGGATATTTTAAACATTTAGTTTAAAGGTGATGACAACTCATCTGGGTGGAATTACATAGCAGGGAGAGATGGGGACAAGTTGACTGTTACGTATTTGGAGGTGTTGATTGCAGTTATAAAAGCAAGTGAGCTTTTTAGGAGTCAGTTTAGAAATAAACAGCATATATTAGGTGGTAGCTTTAAAAGGTCTTTGAGATATTACAGCTAACAGCCCAAAAAGTTAATATGATTTTTTAGAACAATAGCCTTAAAGATGGGCTAGAAAGAGCCTTTGGTAATTTTAAATTTTATGAAGCAAAACATTATATGGTTTTTTTTGTTTTGTTTTTAAATCATTTATATTTGGCTGCATTGGGTCTTCGTTGCTGCATGTGGGCTTTCTCTAGTTGCGGCGAGCAGGGGCTACTTTTCGTTGTGGTGCGTGGGCTTCTCATTGCGGTGGCTTCTCTTGTTGCGGAGCATGAGCTCTAGGCGCGTGGGCTTCAGTAGTTGTGGCACGTGGGCTCAGTAGCTGAGGCTCAGGCTCTAGAGCGCAGGCTCAGAGGTTGTGGCACACGGGCTTAGTTGCTCAGTGGCATGTGGGATCTTCTGGGACCAGGGCTTGAACCTGTGTCCCTTGTATTAGCAGGCAGATGCTTGACCACTGCGCCACCAGGGAAGCCCCCAAAACATTATATGTTAATATCGTTTGTAGGCAACTCTGAGTTAACGCAGATTGATGGCAAATCTCAGAAAAATAAAAAGGAAGTTTTAAAATAACTTGTGTGACCATTTTTGAAAAGTTCTTTGATACCACTTTTGTTAGATGTTTTAAATTCTGGGAAAAGTACCTTTTTTTTTTTTTTTGCCTTTAAATTTATTTTATTTATTTATTTTTGGCTGCATTGGGTCTTCATTGCTGTGCGCGGGCTTTCTCTAGTTGCGGCGAGCAAGGCTACTCTTCATAGCGGAGCGCGGGTTTCTCATTGTGGTGGCTTTTCTTGTGATGCATGGGTTCTAGGCGTGTAGGCTTCAGTAGTTGTGGCTCACGGGCTCAGTACTTGTGGCTTGTGGGTTCTAGAGAGCAGGGTCAGTAGTTGTGGCGCACGGGCTTAGTTGCTCCGTGGCCTGTGGGATCTTCCCAAACAAGGGCTCGAACCTGTGTCCCCTGCACTGCATTGGCAGGCAGATTCTTAACCACAGTGTCACCAGGGAAGCCCAGGAAAAGTACCTTTTAAAGTAGAACAAATTAACTTAAAATACTAAGCCCCCAGCTCGGTTACATTTATCTTTTTTGGCTTTTTTTTTTTTTTTTGCTTTTTTTAAAATTTAATTTATTTAATTTTTTGGCTGTGTCAGGTCTTAGTTGCGGCAGGCGGGATCTTTCGTTGTGGCCCGTGAGCTTCTCTGTGGTTGTGGTGTGGGGGCTTCAGGGCGTATAGGCTCTGTAGTTGTGGTGCGCGGGCTCCAGAGCACGTGGGCTCTGTAGCTTGCAGCATGCAGGCTCTCTAGTTGAGGCGCGCAAGCTCAGTAGTTGTGGTGTGCGGGCTTAGTTGCCCTGCAGCATGTGGGATCTTAGTTCCCTGACCGGGGATCGAACTCGTGTCCCCTGCATTGTAAGGCACATTCTTTACCACTGGACCACCAGGGAAGTCCCTTTAGTGGAATTTTGATCCATTCAGGTTACTAGTTCTGATTGTTCATGATCTTTATTTTTCGTGTTTTTCAGGAACCAAACAACAGGAAATTGTTGTTTCCCGGGGAAAGATCTTGGAGCTGCTTCGCCCTGACCCCAACACCGGCAAAGTACACACTCTACTAACTGTGGAAGTATTTGGTGTCATCCGGTCACTCATGGCCTTTAGGTTGACAGGTGGCACAAAAGACTACATTGTGGTTGGTAGTGACTCAGGTCGGATTGTTATTCTGGAATACCAGCCATCTAAGAATATGTTTGAGAAAATTCACCAAGAAACCTTTGGCAAGAGTGGATGCCGCCGCATTGTTCCTGGCCAGTTCTTAGCTGTGGATCCCAAAGGGCGAGCTGTTATGATTAGTGAGTGACTTACTCTGTTGACTTTTTGACTCTTAAAGAAGCTCAGTTCAGGGTAACAGTGCTGTGATCTTGATAGTGTGCCAAGAAATCACTCAGCTGGGTAAAGTTTGGATCATTTTGGATGTTTAAAGTTTAAAGTTGCTTTTCCTTTTAAAACAATGGGAGAAGTTTTAACACACCTTTTCTACTTCTTATCTAGTTGGAAATGGGTGTTTTTCCATTTCTTTAAGTGTAGCAAAAAGGCTACACTGTAAGATTTTACATTATTAGACAATGAATATGGTTGCTTTCATCAGCCTGAAGTGATGATTCACATTCATGTCTCTTCTCTGATAAATATCTTGAAGAAAATTCTGTGTATCTGATCAGGCTTCCAGAGGGCAACCTTCTTTGACCAGTCACAAAATCATTAGATCTAATTCAGAGAATAAAGCTGGCAATTCTATGAATTATTGTTTAGTTTGTCATAAAAATTTTTGAAGAGTTAGTGGGATATTAAGATCCCTATTAGGAAGGAGGGGGGTAAAATTATGCTCTTGTCTATTTTAGCAAAATCCTAAAGCATGCATACGCTTGTAGAGTTAGTACTGGCTATTAACGATCTTTCAGAAAATAATTGTGACGTGAATCTAGCTGTTCTGTAGCCTCTGGTTTCATTATCTGGAGTATTTATATGTTTTGTCTCCTTCAACAGGCGCCATTGAGAAACAGAAATTGGTGTATATCTTGAACAGAGATGCTGCAGCCCGGCTTACCATTTCATCTCCACTGGAGGCCCACAAAGCGAACACTTTAGTGTATCATGTGGTCGGAGTAGATGTGGGATTTGAAAATCCAATGTTTGCTTGTCTGGAAATGGATTATGAGGTGATGGTGGGGGGGGTCTCAATCTCTCTACCCACCTTTTCCTTCCCCTCCCTTCTCCCCGTCTCCCTCCTTTGGGTTTCTTCCACTCACCTTGGTGCTTTCCTGAGATTATTTTCTTCATTGTGCATTTCTTATATCTTACTTGCTCACAATTTTTTTTTTTTCTATTCCAAATACCTTTCTGAAATACTTTGGAGTGTTTCAGAATTTACCTGATTTGAATAGTCACCCTGTGGAAACAGGGTATTTATTGGGAAAAGCTCCCTGAAAAAGGAGGTGAAAGTGTATTGGGGATATTTTTTCACTGGGAGATAGTGAAAGATGGGGCATACCATTCTTTTGCTTGAGAGGAAGACAGTATTTTCTAGTAGAGCTAACCCTGGTCTCAGAAATAGAAGACCTGGGCTCTTGCTTTCACTCTGCCATTACTTAGTGTGAACTTTGGCAAACCATTTGGCATCTGTGGACCTCTGCTTCCTCGTTTGTGAAATGGAAGAATCCTGATGCCCTTTCCAGCTATGTTTGTTTGTTTGTTTAAATAATTTTTATTGGAGTATAATTGATTTACAATGTTGTGTTAGTTTCAGGTGTACAGCAAAGTGAGTCAGTTATACATATGCATATATCCACTCTTTTTTACTTTCCAGTTTTAAAAGTTTGATTTTATGGTACTGATTAGTCTTCGTGCCACTGTTATTCTATAGGAAGCAGACAATGATCCAACTGGGGAAGCAGCGGCTAATACCCAGCAGACACTTACTTTCTATGAGTTAGACCTTGGTTTAAATCATGTGGTCCGAAAATACAGTGAACCTTTGGAGGAACATGGAAACTTCCTTATTACAGGTACTTTTCTCTTAGAGCTGCTCTGTACCATTTTGCTTAGTCCATTTTATGTTCAAACTTAGCACTGTTTGCTTAATATGATTTGGAAACTATAATCAATTTGTAGTAAACCTAAGTGCCTTGTCTATGTTTTGGCAAGGTTAGAGATTCATGTGGTGGTTAACTCTTATCCTCTAATGGGGGCAGGGAAGAAAAGAGAGCAGTCAGCTTAGAATATTGATTACTATTGGTTGCTCTGGTGTCTTGACTGTAGTCAATCTTTCACTCATTACAAAAATCAAAACCTGGCTTTGTGAAAAGACAAATGTAACTGTTACCAAAATTGATCCAATAAGAAATTAAGAACCTGAATAGACCAGCATTTGTTAAAGAAATTGGAGCAATAATCCAAAGTTTCTTTCTCTCAGAAGATTTAAGGTCCAGAATTTTCAGGGACCTTAAATTTCTCCAGAGGTTAGAAAAAAGAATAAAAACTGTTGTACCACTTTATGAGCCTAATATAACTTCAGTACCAAAAATAGAGAAGGATAGTAATAAGAAAAATTTGCAGGCTGGTTATACTTGTGACTATGAGTGCAAAAACCTTAAATTTTAGCAAATCAGATCAACAGTGTTTTAGATGCACTGGAGCAAAGTACGATTTTTGTAGGAGCTCAAAGATGTTCACTATGAAGAATCAGTGTTGGTTTAATTCATATTAAAAGACTAAAGGAGGGCAACTGTGTTTGTGGTAATCTAAATTTCATCAGGCTTGAGTAAGACAGTGATCCAGTCCTTTCTATTTCAAGTTATTTGCACTTGAATTAATTTCTAAAGTGAAATATGTCAGTTGTTGGGGGAGGATTTTAGGGAAGAAAGATACAAAACAGTGCTTGTCTTTGAGCATTAAATCTTAGGAAGAGACCTCTTATATATTAAGCAGAAGAATTTTAGAAAATAGATTGTATTTAATTACTTGCTGTAATGTATTATTGTACTTCTCATTTATGAGGGTTTCATTCATTAAAACAAATTTTTACTGAGCCTCTACAATCAGTATGTGCAAAATCAGTCTACTGGGCTCTGGGACTGCAGTGATGAAAAATTAGATGTGGTGTCTCCTTTTATGCAAGATTGAGTGTAGTGGTGAATATATGATAGTAGCAAAAAAATTGCCGGAGTGTGCCAGATGGTATGACAGCATGGAGGAGGGGTCCCTAACCTAGGGAAGGAAGGCAATGCGTCAGAGAAAGGTTTCAGAAGAAGTGCTCTCAGCTGAGAACTGAGGACCAGTTAGGAGTTAGCTAAGTGTAACGGGGGTTGAGGAGGAGTTTCTGTTATGGCCAAATGGAACAGAATGCACAAAAGACGAAATGCAGGAAAAAACATGGTTCATTGAAAGAACTGAAAGCTCATTGTGATTGGAGGTAAAGGGATGGGGTAGAGGTGGGAGGTAGCTACTGAGGGATTTTTTTTTTTTTTGCATTACGCAGGCCTCTCACTGTTGTGGCCTCTCCCATTGCGGAGCACAGGCTCCGGACGCGCAGGCTTAGCAGCCATGGCTCACGGGCCCAGCCGCTCCGCGCCATGTGGGATCTTCCCGGACTGGGGCACGAACCCGTGTCCCCTGGATCGGCAGGCGGACTCTCAACCACTGTGCCACTAGGGAAGCCCTGAGGGATTTTTAAGCAGGAAAATAATGACATGTTTAAAGGTGAACGTTTTTAAAAGATCACATGCTTTCATTTTGGTAATGGAATAGAAGATAATAAGCCAGGAGATTTGTCAGGAAGCTGTTTCACTAAACCAAGAGAGATTCGCAGCATGAGGACTGCTAAGGAGGTAGAATCAATAGGGCTGTGGGAGAGGGGAGAATTGAAGGATGACATTCTTGTTTTTGGTTTGGTCTGTTGGTCGATGACAGTGTTCTTTAAGGTGGAGAACCCAGGAGGTGGTTTGGGAAGGAACTCTGCACTTGTTTATGAATACGTTCATTTTTAAGCTGCTATGGAATATCCATGTGAGAGTGTCCAGTAGGCAGTTGGATTATAGGTCCGAACGTAAGAACTGAGTTCTGGGCTTGGAGCTAAACATTAAGATGCATTATCAGGGGCTTCCCTGGTGGCGCAATGGTTGAGAGTCCGCCTGCCGATGCAGGGGACACGGGTTCATGCCCCGGTCCGGGAAGATCCCACATGCTGCGGAGCGGCTGGGACCGTGAGCCGTGGCCGCCGAGCCTGCGCGTCCGGAGCCTGTGCTCCGCAATGGGAGAGGCCACAACAATGAGATGCCCGCGTACTGCACAAAAAAAAAAAAAAAAAAAAAAATTAAGATGCATTATCAGAGATCTGGACAGGCTGAGAGTCCCCAAATGGTGCCCTATCCTTGTCTAGCATAACTATCATGGAAAAGAAACACTGAATGTTTATCACCTTCAGGCACACTGTACCTTCAAGTTGTACTGAAGGAGGGAAGGAATTGAAGGCTAAATTGTAATTCATGGTTATGTCAAATCACTGCTGAGTTTCATTTTCTCTTGACAGTTCCAGGGGGTTCAGATGGTCCAAGTGGAGTGCTGATTTGCTCTGAAAACTACATCACCTATAAGAACTTTGGTGACCAACCAGATATCCGCTGTCCAATTCCGAGGAGACGGGTAAGGTCTTTGTTTGCCATAAGAGAAAATATATTTGTGTTTGTGAAATGAACTTAATTTTTGTAATTACAGTGTGTTCTCTTAATTTATCTATTAATCAAGTTTTAGTTTCTTTGTAAATGTTTTTAATAAAGCCAGTAAAATACCTTAACAAAAGCAAAACAAAATCTTTGAGAAAGGGAGTTAAAAGTCAACACAATTCTATGTTGTGCACCTGAAACTAGCATAATACTGTAAGTCAATTGTACTTCAGTTAAAAAAAACCCCACACAGTTTTCATTCTCGAAGAACCTATGGAGATTATCAATTTGAAATTCCTGAAAGTTTCTAGTTTGAAGAATCCAGGTGTATTCATTGGAGATAAATTGTGTTTCATCCTCTCCCACCCCACCCCATTCCAACATACAGAAAAATCTAAAAGGAGAGAATGGTGAATTCCTGTATACCTTTCACTTAGATTCCCCAATTAATACTGCTTTGCTACATTTGCCTTTTCTTTCTTATGTATCTGCAAATTTTTTTAGGCAAACCATTTGAAGATAGGTTGTATGACACTGCAAGAATTTCCTAAGATGTAGCTCCTAAGAAGGAAGAAATTTTCCTACACTATCAGTATTGTGCCCAAGAAATTTACCATTTTGAGTAATACAATTATCTTTTGTACAGTTCTCTCATTGTATCCCCAAGATCCCTTATATCTACCTTTAGTCTCCTTTAATTTAGAATATTTCCTCTCACCTTTGTTTTTTTATGATACTGACTTTTTTTTTAAGAGTTTGGGTTAATTTTTTGTAGTTTGTCTCATAGTCTTTTTCCTCATGATAACATCCATGTTATATTTTTGATAGAATTATTACTTAGGTGCTTATATATATTTCTCATTACATTACATTACGCGCACATAATGCTGATTTGATTCATTATTGGTAATGCTAAATTGATCACCTGCTACTTCTCTTTGTTGTAAAGGTACCTTTTCCTTTTTGTAATTGGTGTGGAAACTAGTGAACTTTGAGACTGTGTAAATACTCTTTTCCCCTAAATCTTTTCACACAGTGGTTTTCCTCTCAATCATACACTGGTGGTTGAAAATGGTGCTTTATTGCTTTTAATTTTAAGTTTACTGTGGAAACCGTTAAGCATACAATTGGGCCTCCATATCTGCAGGGTTCTCATGCATGGATATGGAGGGCTAACTATTCCTTGTACTGCCCCATTTTATATAAGAGATTTGAGCATCCGTGGATTTTGGTATCTGGCTGCTCCTTGAACCAATCCCCTGCAGATATCAAGGGATGATTGTGTATATAATGAACTTCTGTGTACCCAGCTTCAGCAGTTATCAACAGCACATGGGTAATCTTATTTGATGTCTGCTTCCTCAATTTCTCCTCTCACCACAGATTATCTTTTTAATATTAATTTATAGGTGCTGAGGTTAAATCTTTTAGGACTTAGTTTATCTAGTACATGGTATCTGAGTAAGATTCCATCAATTTTAGAATATCTGGTAAGATTAGCAAGTTAAATTCTTGGTAAGGAGTGATAAGTGATTCCGCTTAGTTGATCAGTTTAGTTGATCCATTTAGTTGACCTGACTGCCAGGTGCTGTACTTGGCTTTGGGGCTGCAAAGAAGTATAAAACATGTTTTGCCCTTGAACTTACTCTGAGAGAAGTACAAAATGTTGGAAACATTAAAAAATAAAACCAAAGTCCAGCCAAGGGGGAATGCCCTTTGGAAATAAGGGCTGATGATGATGCTTTGGATGGTATTGTCATGAACATGTAACAGTCTTATTCACAGCCTGAAATGATGATTCTTTAAATTTCATGTCTCTTCTCTGACATATTTCTCTGGAGGTAGTTCTTGCCTTATTGATCTGATTAGGCTGTAGAGTGGAATTGTGGCTTTTTTTTTTTTTTTTTTTAAAAAGTAAGCTTTATTATGTATTTATGGTAGACAAGAATTTTTGGTTATTGTGTTTTAGTCCTGTGACCGGCAGGCTGCTCTGGGTCAAAGCTTGCATGGAGAGGCTCCAGATGCCTCTAGGCCTTGGATGGCCCGTATGATCCTTGTCGGTAAAGTGTTGAATTCCAGAAAAGGAGTACTCATTTCCAAGATGTTGGTTGTGTATTTGACTTTGCTAGAATGACCTGGATGACCCTGAAAGAGGAATGATTTTTGTCTGCTCTGCCACCCATAAGACCAAGTCAATGTTCTTCTTTTTGGCCCAAACTGAGCAGGGAGATATCTTTAAGATCACTTTGGAGACAGATGAAGATATGGTAAGTAGACCATGGAGGGAGGGAAAAAAATGAAAAAAACCTATTTGTTGTGGTTAGTCTAGTTAATGAAACTTTCTAAAGTTTCATCCTAATTTTAATTAAGTAACCTTATTTTAAAAACTGATATGTGCATTTAAGATTTACAGAGTGGTTTTATAAACCATTTGTTCATTACAACTACTCTCTGAAATAGAAAGGATAATTTACAAGTTAAAAAAATGGAAACAGAATGCCTTAAAAAGTGGTTGCCTAAGGTGTTAAAGCTTTTAAAGTTTGGAACTGGTACATGAATGTAGGTTTTCTCCCTCTGGTTAACAGATTTTTGGTCTGATGCCATATAATGTGAGAATGGGTAATGCCGTTTCTAGTGAATAACAAGAGAAAGTTCTCCATGTCTACTGAAAACTGGTAATACACATGATCTGTTACTTTTTTCATCCCATGGAGGAGTGCTGAACACTGGGCGATTTCTTAGATACCTGTTAAAAGAGCTCAGGAGGTGGCAAGTTTTTTTTTGTAAAGGCCAGGTAGTGAACATTTTTGGCTTTTGTGGGCCATGTGGTCCCTGTCTCAACTACTTAGCTCTGCCATTGTGGCACAAAAGCAGCCGTAAGTACTGTGTAAACTGTGTGACTAGCCTGAGGGTTGTAGTTTGCTGACCGCTGGTTTGGAAATGAAGGACAGTATTTTATTTGCTACTTTGCTTATTACACTACCTTATAATACTGGGCTATTTTCCATGGCGTGGCTTCACTTGCCTATTCACTAGTATCTTTTTCTCTTTCCACTCCAGGTTACCGAGATCCGGCTCAAGTATTTTGATACTGTGCCTGTTGCTGCTGCCATGTGTGTGCTTAAAACAGGCTTCCTTTTCGTAGCATCAGAATTTGGAAACCAGTGAGTAATCCTTTTATTACTCGATTTCACCCTGGTTACTATAAAAGTTGGCAGAAGGGAGATGTAGTTTCAAGGCTGTGGAGCTTTTCCCAAGAATTTTAGTTTCTTCAGAACAAGTTTTGCTCTCTTTCCCCTTTTATATCTTTCTCTTGGTGACTTCCTCTACTTTAGTGGCTTCAATCAATACCTGTGGGTAGCTGCAAAAAACAGCTTTAAAAGTGATCTCTTCTAAGCTTTTTGCTGGATACTTCAATGAATAAATATCTATTGAACTACTTAGTATTAAATATATGTTCCACAGACACTTCACTTGTATAAATCTGAAGTTGAAGCTCATCAGAACCCATAGCTTCCCAGCCACATCACCAACTCTTCCAACCTCACTTGTTTTTTTTACATTCTTTTTTTTAATATTCTTTTCCATTATGGTTTATCATAGAGTGTTGAATATAGTTCTGTGTGCTATGCAGTAGGAACTTGTTTATCCATTCTATATATAAAAGCCTATATCTGCTAACCCCAGCCTCCTAATCTATCCCTCCCCCAACCCTTCCCCCTTGGCAACCACCAGTCTGTTCTCTATGTCTGTGATTCTGTTTCTGTTTCATAGATAGGTTCATTTGTGTAATATTTTAGATTCCACATGTAAGTGATGTCGTATGGTATTTGTCCTTCTCCTTCTCACTGACTTCACTTAGTATGATAATCTCTAGTTGCATCCATGTTGCTGCAAATGGCATTATTTTGTTCTTTTTTTTTAAAGTTTTTATTGGAGTATAGTTGTTTTACAATGTTGTGTTAGTTTCTGCTGTACAGCAAAGTTAATTAGCTATACATACATCCCCTTTTTTGGATTTCCTTCCCATTTAGGTCACCACAGAGCACTGAGTAGAGTTCCCTGTGCTCTACAGGTTCTCATTAATTATCTATTTTATACATAGTAGTGTATATATGTCAATCCCAATCCCCCAGTTCATCCTGCCTCCCTTCCCCCCCAGTATCCATATGTCCATTCTCTACGTTTGTGTCTCGATTTCTGCTGTACAAATAAGTTCATCTGTTTCATTTTTCTAGATTCCACATATAAGTGGTATTATGCGATATTTTTCTCTGTCACTCTGTATGACAGTTTCTGGGTCTATCCACATCCCTGCAAATGGCACAGTTTCATTCCTTTTAATGGCGGAGTAATATTCCATTGCATATATGTACCATATCTTCTTTAACCATTTTTCTGTCAGTGGACATTTAGTCGGTTTCCATGTCTTGGCTATTACCATTCTCAGTATTTCTGTTAATGTCTGATGGGGCAGTTCCAGCAACTTGAGTGTAAAGTCTCGATTTTGCTGTTCTCTACAACTTTCAGTTGAACGCCAAGTTGTTTTTACTTCTGTATCCCTTTTTTTTTGGTGTTAGTCTGAACTAGTTCCCTAGTTTGCTTATTGCAGTTCATTGTCTTTCCTGTAAAACTCGGCCTTTATAGAGTCATCTCATTAAGCATACAAGACACAACCCTGATGAAATTTCCTCATCCCGTGTTACAGTCTCTGATGGCTTTTCTTTGACAAATGGCTTAAGTCTGAACCCTAGCGTTGAATTCAAGACCAGTATTGAAGACTCCAAATTGCTTATGAGATAAGCTGCCATGGTCTTGCTTTCTAGTTCAGGTTTTGCCAGTATGTGGTAAAGTGTGTGCAGATCACTTACCTAATGCTATTTCTTCGTAATGAAAATGAAGGTGTTGTTTAGAATTCTGCAATTCTATTCCAATTTTGCCTTGTCTCCAGTTCTCCCTTTCTTTAACTTGCCTTTTACTCTTCTTTATTGACTTTATTCCAGCTGTCATTTTATTACTCCTTTTCCCAGTTTATATACCTCTTTTGATGCATTTTTCATTTAGCCTGTTATTATGACTATTTTCATCCATTTCTAATTTTTTAGTTTTTTTAACAAGGAATTTTCATTGTAGAAAAGTTTGGAAAGTTCATGTAAGCAAGTATGTCTCCTGTAATCCTTCCACCCAAAGATAACATTTTTTTTGTGTAGCCTTCCTGTGTGTGTATATATTTAAATGTTTCTACGGAATTGCAACTATGTACTATATATTGTTTTGTAACCTGTTTTTTTTATAGAGTAGTAAGTAATAAATATTTTTCTTTACCGATACGTACAGATCTTTTTTTGTTTTTGTTTTTGTTTTTTTTTTTTTTGCGGTACGCGGGCCTCTCACCGCTGTGGCCTCTCCCGCTGTGGAGCACAGGCTCCAGATGTGCAGGCTCAGCGGCCATGGCCCACAGGCCCAGCCGCTCCGCGGCATGTGGGATCCTCCCGGACCGGGGCACGAACCCTCGTTCCCTGCATCGGCAGGCGGACTCTCAACCACTGCACCACCAGGGAAGCCCTAGAGAAGACATTTTTAATGGCTACATAATATTTTATGGCTCTACCCCTTCTTGATGGATATTTAGGGTGTTTGTACTTCTGGTATTATAAACAGTGCTATAGGTTCTCTCACCTTCTGAGATGGCCCACACTCTGTCTGTGGAGTGTGTTTCTGTCTAAATAAATCCACTTCTTATCTATCAAAAAAAAAAAACAAAACCAACAGTGTTATAGTGAACGTTGTAGGTGTATCTTTGCATGTTAGCTGAATAAAGCCATAGTTTAAATTTCTATATGCGGGATAAAATTTTGATAGGGGATGCCAAATTGTACTTCAAAAGATGACATCAGTTTACATTCCCACAAATGGTGTGTGAAATCTTTTTTCTTTTCATTACATGCAAAAGGGAGAGTTAATAAGCTCTTAAAAATCATTGAGTAAAAATGAGCAGTTCAGTCAATAGAAAAATGGGTGCAGGATTTGAGCATGCCTTTCATAGTAAAAGAAATACTAGTGGTCTATAAGTGTAATATGTAAAAAGATTTTCAAGCTAATTCATAATTGAAGGAATGCCAATGAAAACAAGGTGTTGGGCTTCCCTGCTGGTCCAGTGGTTAAGACTCTGCCTTCCACTGCAGAGGACTTGGGTTTGATCCCTGGTCTGGGAAGTTCCACGTGCCTCAAGGTGTGGCCAAAAAAAAGAAAAAGAAAACCACTTTGTTTTTTCACCTAGCCGATTGGCAGACATTAAAAACTTAGATAATAACCTGTCTTGATAAGGCTGTGGGTGGAGTCAGTAGCTGCAGACATATAAGGTATTCTATTCTTACTCATTACCTTGTGCAGATAGTGTGTTTGCTGGGATTTACACATTCTAATTGTTAAGTCTTCTAAGTCTTTTTAGAAATAATACAGACAGTGATTCCTTTTGTTCTAAAGAATCATAGTGTACATTTGTTGAGCACTTGTCTGTATGTAACAGGCACTGTTCTAAACATTTTTCTTATATTGTTTCAGTTTGGGCTCCCCTGTAAGCAGAGCCCGAGACAAGGCTAGATTATTGGGAGGTAATTGCAGGAAGCAAGAGTGAGGGATCAGTGGGGAGAGATAGGGAAAAGAGGAAAAGCCTGTATTAAGGGCCCATTACTGAGGTTCCTGCTGTGGTCATTGGAAACTGGCTTCTGTCAAGATCTGCTGAGAAGCATGCAGAATGCCTTTGAAAATTGCCCACCTGGGGGTTAACAGCACCAGTTCCTCTCCCTCTTGGGTTGAAGGTTACCCCTGAGGGCATGAAGTCCCCTGTACATCCTGTTGCTCAGGCAGCTCCCAACGGGATAGATGTTCTGAGGGCAGAGAATAGAAAGACTACAGTGCACAGGTGGGATGCTTGTTAGAGTGAGATGGGTTTGAACTTGTGAGAAATTATCCATTACTGTTGCACCTGAAATCTGGAAGACATAAGAGTGGAGATTTGGGGCATCAGAAACGTGCTGTGGGTGTTAACTCATAAAGCAAACTTATTTATCAATCAGATACTTAATATAGCATTTACTGTGTTCTAAGTACTTTACAAATATTGATGCATAACATTCCCTGTAAGACAGTGCTGTTAACCCATTTATAGTAAGGGCACTGGGGTCACAGAGAATTTAAGAAATTTGATCACACAACTAAATCTAACTCAAAGCCAGACCACCTGGTTCCAAAGTTCCTGCTCTGAAGCACATTATAATCCCAGAAACTGTTTTATCGAGATTCAGCCGAAGCAACCTTTCTTGTGATGGAGGTAGTGAACCCAGCATGCTCTTGGTTATCTGTGAAAGTGTCTTTGATGGGTGATCTTTATCATCTGTATATGGACATCTTGCCTGAATAAGAAGTTTGTATTATTTAACTTTTTCTTTCTTTTCAGTGTGTTTGTAAATCATTCAAGGATAATAACCCTGTTTGCTTTTTCATAATTTAGCATAGAATCTGATGAGTTTACCAGAAGGTTATATGCTGAGATTTATTTGGCTAACATTTATTGAGTGTCTTATGTATTTCAGACCCCAATGTAATCATTTTATCTTGCTCCTAAAAAGCTACACTGGATTGTTCAAAGGGCTTTGTATTGAAGGTTTGGTATATGACTTAAAGAATAAATATGAAAAAAAAAAAAGAATAAATATGACCAGCAGTGTGATTTTATTTTAATTGAGCTGCTTCCCAAAAGTGTGCTCATTGCACACTCAGTTTATGATGGTATATTGTTACAGGTTATCTACTCCCAAATTGCTTTCCCTTTTTTATTTTTTTTTTTGTGGTTTGCCTTTGAATCAGTTTACAGACCCCCAGAGGACAGACAGGAGAAGGGCAAGATGATTTTGTTGCTTATTATCTCTGGATATGTTTATGTTTTGTTTCAGGAATAATAATACAGTATCTGCATACTTTTGTGAAATAACCAATTCTTGTTTTTTGTTACATTTGGCCTGGTGACTGGTTAAAATAAGAAGTGGTTATAGATTTTCTTTGGGTTTCATTTATCCATACTTCATTTTATTTGACAAAAACTGTGCTTACTAGGTGTGATGCAATGTTCTAAGTACTCATTGAATTCTTTAGGAAGGTACTATTCAATTTTATAAATGAGGCAACTGAGGCAAAGAGAGATTAAGTAATAATATGCAGCTAGTTAAGCGGCAGAGCTAGGATTCAGACCCAGGCACTCTAGTGGAAGTCCAGTACTCTTTTTGTTGTTTTTTTTTGCTGTACGCGGGCCTCTCACTGTTGTGGCCTCTCCCATTGCGGAGCACAGGCACCAGACGCGCAGACTCAGCAGCCATGGCTCACAGGCCCAGCCACTCCGTGGCATGTGGGATCTTCCCGGACCAGGGCATGAACCCGTGTCCCCTGCGTTGGCAGGCGGACTCTCAACCACTGCGCCATCAGGGAAGCCCAAGTCCAGTACTCTTAACCACTGTGATGCTAAGGTCCTGCCACTTTACCGGTTTGAATTCAGTAGTCTTAATTTCTTTATCCCTCTTTTTAAAGAAAAAGAAAACCCCAGTCAGATAAGCAGAGATCTCAAACTATAGATGCTGACTCAATATTAAAGTGATTTATGAGCATTATGTTGATGGCAAACATCTTCAGACAGAAAATATTTTTTAAATGCTATTTGCTTTCTTCCTTCCAGTTTTATTGAGATATAATTGACATAGCACTGTATAAGTTTAAGGTGTTGCAGCATAATGATTTGGCTTACATACATTATGAAATGATTATCACAGTTCATCTCATTTGGTACAACATTGAAGAAGTAGGAAAAAAAATTTTTTCCCTTGTGTTGAGTACTCTTAGGATTTACTCTCGACAACTTTCATGTATAACATATAGCAGTGTTAATTATATTTATCATGTTGTACATCAGACAGAAAATATTTTAACTAAAGTCTTTGCTTCTCTCTAGTTACTTATATCAAATTGCACATCTTGGAGATGATGATGAAGAACCTGAGTTTTCATCTGCCATGCCTCTGGAAGAAGGAGATACATTCTTTTTTCAGCCAAGACCACTCAAAAACCTTGTGCTGGTTGATGAGTTGGACAGCCTCTCTCCCATTTTGTTTTGCCAGGTGAGGATCTTTCCAGTCACTCCATAATGAACAGTGCTAGCCAACTGTTTCTGAATCTGAATGAGTTTAAAGTTTTAAATCCAATTAAATTAAGGTCTAGTTTAAGAGGTTCATCAGCATATCTGTGGTATTGCCAGAGTATAAGGGTGAAGCACCTAAAGGTAGTTGGGTAATTAAAAACCATTACATAAATCCTTGGGCTTAAAAAAATTTTTTTTAAATGATAAAAGTCATGTTTTATAAAAATTCAGACTGTACAAAAGATAAAAAGTAAAAGTGCAATCCCCAGTCTTTTCAACCCTCTATTCCACCGAGGCTGTGCCATTAATAGCTTCCTGTGATTGCTTTCAGACATTTTCTCTGCATCTATAAGCATTTGTGTGTTACACTTTTCTTTTTAATGTAAATATGCTCATATCCTTTACAGTATTCTGAAGTAGACCTTTATCACTTAACAGTCTGTGAATATCTATATCTCATTTTAACAGTCACTTCCTCCGTAAAGTACTCCAGAGACACTGGGATCAGTCAGTAACAGAACCTTTTTGGGAACCCAAGGTGGCCCAAGATGGGAACTGTGTCTCTCACTACTGGCACTCAAGTGTGGCAGAAATTTTACCATGCTGTTGCATCCTGGATTCCTGGGGTTCCAGTGACCATTAGGCAGCACCCTACCCTGTCTAGATGATTACACTTTTAGTGGAAGAGTTTTGCTCACTGTGCCAGGGACACACAGTCAGTATTCAGGCACTCTTCCTGGTAAAAGTAGCAGTTTGAAGTTAACTGCTTTTGTTCTTTCTTTTTGAGAAAGGGTTACTCCTGAGGGCAATAGAAAATAAGTATGAATAATTCCTAATTGGATTTTTACTGATTTTTTTTTTTTCTGCTTTCATTGGAATTTGAGGAGATAATTGTGTAAATAGTTTATAGGTCAAGAATAAAATTAACAGGAAGTTCAGGTATCTGTAGCAGGGCTATAAGCATTTTTTGCCATGTGTCTCTTTACTAGCCTAGTGAGGCTTCTGGATCCCCTCTGTGAATAATATTTTTAAATGCATATAGTAATAAACATATGATAGCCAAGAGAGCAAATTATTTTTTAAATTGTGAAAAATTAGTATATGTGCTTCTGTAATGGGCTTAAAATAACAAGATAGTGCATTTAAAATAGGTAAGTTAATTTTTTAAAGAAGTCAGTGTGAAGGTTATATACACTCACAACCATGTTACAGTAGGCTGCTCTGCCTTACAGTCAAGAATTTTCATTTGAATTGTACAGTTTGACAAAACTACAATACAAATAACTTCTTTCCACATGTTGATCAACAAATATTTGTACTGGAAAGCAGCTCGATATCTAGGGTGACTAGTAAAAGAACACATGGCTTCCCCGTTTGGTGGCAAACAGCCAGGTGCAGAGTTACTCCGTAATTGGTCAGATACATCATAGGAACGTCTGTAGTAGATAGGGCAGCTGTGGTCATGTGCGTTCTAACAGCGGATCTAGTAAATGTAATTTTGAAATAGTGATAAGGGAAATGATATTTGGAGGTGTCTATAAACTTTAATATTGGTGACAAAGTCACAGATAAAGATAATTAATTCATTGTCTATATTTTTGGTTGGAAGGAAATGCTGAGATTTCAGTTTGAGGTTATATAACAATTTCACTGATTGTAAAAAATATTTTGTTAACTCAAGAACTGATACACGTGGGACTTCCCTGGTGGTCCAGTGGTTAAGACTCCACGCTTCCACTACAAGGGGCACAGGTTTGATACCTGGCCAAGGAACTAAGATCCCACATGCCACGCAGCATGGCAAGAAAAAAAAAAAAAGAACAAGCTTTTTTGGTTGGTAAAACTTGCTGCTTCAAACTGTTTGCTTTTTGGAACATTGGGTCTTTTCCACTCTGTGCCCCCAGGACCAGTAGCAGTATTTAAGTCTAATAAACTAAAAAGTGGTTTGTCGCCCTGAGAACAATCAGGGTTGGGTACGGAAAAGTAGCAGAAGTAGACATTTTTTTCCCCTTTCTCTGTGCAGATAGCTGACCTGGCCAATGAAGACACTCCACAGCTATATGTGGCCTGTGGTAGGGGACCGAGGTCATCTCTGAGGGTCTTAAGGCATGGACTTGAGGTAAGATTGGAATTTCTAGATCATATGCAGGGTTTGGAGGAAAGCATTGACAAAGCAGCCTAAGGCTTTATTCTGATGAGATCAAAGTGAAAGAAAAATGTTTTCTTTCTCCCCATTTCCATAAAGTTTAGAGTTTAAATTTCTTATCCTTTAACATGTTAGCACAGCAAGCACATTTTAAAAATTTGGCAAATAGGAATCAAAGGGGAGAAACACGTCTGTTAGTTCCAGGTTCAGTCGCCATTACGTGGAGGTTAGGAAATCTGCATGGCACATTTTACTCCGTTTCCTTTTAGTGTTGGTCTTTTTCGTAGCTTTTAGATACTTATATTTTTAACTATGTTAGTATTGTGTATATATTTTTGTATCTTACTACATTCCTGATTACTGTGTGCTCTTATGTCATTATTTTTAGTTTTATTTATTTTTTGTTGTTGTTGTACGCGGGCCTCTCCCTGTTGTGGCCTCTCCCGTTGCAGAGCACAGGCTCCGGACGCACAGGCCCAGCGGCCATGGCTCACGGGCCCAGCCGCTCCCCGGCATGCGGGACATGACAGGGAAGCCCTGTCATGTCATTTTTAATGTTTTTGCAATATATTTCCACAGTGGGTAGATTAGAATTTATTTAATGAATCCTTTACTTTTTAATATAATTCATTTTTTATACGACAGGTTCTTATTGTATATCTGTTTTATACATATTAGTGTATATAGGTCAATCCCAATCTCCCAATTCATCCCTCCACCCTCCCACCTCCCGCAATGAATCCTTTATTGTTGGACTTTTTAGGTGATATGAATACTCAAAATTACCTTCTCAAATCCCACACCCTCTTCTCACCATGGTTCTAGTGTTGATGGCTTTTAGCAAGTACACTGGACTTGATTTTGTTAGGAGTAAAATAAAGCTTTTTCTGACACTTTGCTCTTAGAGGTTGTGGTTGAGCAGGCTCCAGGCTCTTAGAGTCCCACTGCCTGTTTTTGGAAAGTTTTATTGGAACACAGGGAAGATGACCTTGGTTTTGAATTCTGGCTCTACTACTTAATAGTTATTACTAAGCTTTATAGGACCCGCCTTAAAGGATTGTTGTGTGAATTAAATGAGAATGTGTATGAAGCACTTAGCTCAAGTTCTGGCATATAGTAACTGTTCAATAAATGTTAGCTATTAATATTGTAGTTTCAGAGAATTCAAAAAATTTTGACTGCCAAAATATTCATCAGGTCACCAAATTTTCGATGACTTGAACCCAATTTAGACCAGTAGTTCTTTTTTTTTTTTTTTTTTTTTTTGCGGTACACGGGCCTCTCACTGCTGTGGCCTCTCCCGTTGCGGAGTACAGGCTCTGGACGTGCAGACCCAGCGGCCATGGCCCACGGGCCCAGCCACTCCGCGGCATGTGAAATCTTCCCGGACTGGGGCACAAACCCGCGCCTCCTGCATCGGCAGGTGGACACTCAACCACTGCGCCACCAGGGAAGCCCTAGACCAGTAGTTCTTGATTAGTTAGTTACTGCTAATTGGATCCTATCGAGCATCTGATTAAAGCAAGCGCTCAACACAAAAAATACATATATGCATTAACAGAAAATTTTGTGTACCGTGTAAGAGTTAAAGGACCCAATTAAGAATCATTGTTTGTGAGTCATCTGCTTCCTCCTAATTTTTTCTAATTATATTAAAAAAAATTATGTTATATAAAATTATTTTTAAATTGTTGGACGTTTCTTTTTTCCTGTATATCTATTTGTTGAACCTTGTTGTCTAGCTAGATTATGGTCTCAGTTGAACACGGTCACTGTCAGATATTACATTTGGTGTATAGAGTGTGGTATACCTGACATTTACGTTTTATTGATGGTGAAGTTTTCCAAGATTCTCCTGTACCACGATCAGGTATTCCTGCTATTATCACGTCAGTAAACCAACAAAAGGGTAATGTCTTTCATATATATACTAGCGTTCTTCCTATAAGATGTAGTTCCACTGTACAGTATAATAGGCTGCCTAATTTTTTATTTCTAGGTCATTTAAAAAACACTTAATAAAATTTTTATTTTTGAATGGTTTTAGATTTACAGAAAAATTGCAAGGATATTACAGACAGTTAATATATAACCCACACCTAGCTTTCTCCTCTAGATCATTTTGAGTTCATCTTAGTATTGCATTTACTCTCATTTGAAAGCCTATAGGACATTCAGAGGATTCTTGACTCTGACCTTAAGGAGCATAAGAACCTAGTAGGAAGGACAAAACAATTCCTCAGATCACTTTTTAGGTAAGTGTCCTAAGAGGTGGTGATTGTGATTCCTGTGAGAACTTATGAGGAAGAGATGACTGCCAGCCAAGAGAATAAGGGAAGATTTTTCCTAAAGAATGTGGCATTTGAATTGTTCTGTGAAGGGAGATGGAATTTGGCCTTGAGGGAACAAAGAAAAGAAATGGGGGGCTTCCCTGGCGGTGCAGTGGTTAAGAATCTGCCTGCCAATGCAGGGGACACGGGTCCGAGCCCCGGTCTGGGAAGATCCCACATGCCGCAGAACAACTAAGCCCGTGTGCCACAACTACTGAGCCTGCGCACCAGAGCCCGCGAGCCACAACTACTGAGCCCACATGCCACAGCTACTGAAGCCCCCGTGCCTAGAGCCTGTGCTCCGTAACAAGAGAAGCCGCCGCAGTGAGAAGCCCAAGCACCACAACGAAGAGTAGCCCCTGCTCGCCACGACTAGAAAAAGCCCGCGTGCAGCAACGAAGACCCAACGCAGCCAAAAATAAAACGAATACAATAAAATCAATTAAATAAATACGTTTTCAAAAAAGAAAGAAATGGGATGCTAACTTAGATGGACTGTTTCATTCCCACGTGCTCACTTTGAGGAGGACGCAGGCATGTTATACCCAAAGGAAGTGTTTGGTCTTGGCTGCAACAACTGTCCTAGATGTTCCATCACTTCTTGCTGAAGTCTATTATGGGAATTGCCAGTGCCTCTAGCGTTTTGGTTCTTACATTCTTTTTGACTAGATGGCTCCAGTGTTTTAATCAAGTATGCAGTGTGAGCACTGCTATGTTGGGACTGTACTATCTAGTGTAGTTGTAAGCAAGGGGCTGAGTTTCATGCTCAATGGATCTGTGGTTTGTCTCCTCTCCCTGTCAGGTATCAGAAATGGCTGTCTCAGAGTTACCCGGTAACCCCAATGCTGTCTGGACAGTGCGTCGGCACATTGAAGGTAAGCAGCCCTTTCCCAACAGTCAAAATGAGGGTCTGGGTGCCACTGACAATAGAAGGCTTAAGAGATTGCATTTATAATGCTTCTATATCACATCATCTAGCACCATATACTAGAAACTTCTTCTGACTCAACACCATGTTTTTGAGGCTCTCCCAATCAGGGTGCCTTCACTTACTACTTTTTGTACACATGGGTAAGGGGAGCATAGGGTGGCTGTTAATATTCAGTACATATACACTTGAGTATCATAGATAGAGCTGTCGTATGTTGTGTTCTTTGACTGTATTCATCTTTAAGATACTCTTTCCATTTGTGTGAGGAGTATTGTGTAAGGGAAAGTTTTTGCTTCTTTTTTCTTCAACGATGTTTTCTCTCTTATTGTGCTGAAATCACAGTGAAATTAAAGTTATTATTCTGGGTATTAAGAGATTGGTAAAGTTTGTTAATGCTCAATAGGTATAGTAGTTGTGTTTAAGGAAAGCAGAGGTTGATTGAATGGAATCAGAATTTTAGAGTGAGTAGAAAAGAAGGGATGGAGGAAAGAGGAAGTCTGAGCTCCAGAATAAAAATGGTCACCTCATCCTAAAAAATTGAAAGTTATGCGAAAATTCATTTTGGTGCAATAGCAGGAAAGTCTTGTGACAACTGAATTTCATTCCCTTAGAGATGAAACTCAATTCTCATTTTCCCTTTGATTCTTTGGGATCGTAGGTCATTTCTATTCCTAGACCTCATTTTCCTCTTGTTCCCTCAGGAATGTGGAACTGGCCAATATACAAAGCTTTTTAAAGAAAACAGCTGGAAATCTTCCTGCTATTTAGATGTTTTGGTTGTATGGAACAAATTTAAGGGAGCTGGGAAATGTGGAGGACGGAAATCTCGTTTCTTTTAATAGAGTACACATTTTAGTGGATTTTGTCTCATGTAAGCATTGGAATCCAATCTGAGTTGAGTAGAAAGAAAAAAAAAGTGAATAGGAAATTAGTAGGTTCATTTTAGCTGAAAAGGTAATTATTGGATGATTGGTTTTGAAAGATTTCCCCATTTTGTGTAATGTCTTCATAAAGAAACTGGTCACTGTTGATGTTCACCTTTAGCTTGGTGGCAGATTGGCTGGTTGATATTTAGGCTCTTGAAAACATTTCCCAGACTGTTTGAATTAGAAAGAGCCTTTGAGATAAAACCTAGTTTGCTCCTCTTTTTTTGTTTGTTTTTGTTTTCACTTATTAAACTTTACTGTAAAATCAATTTAGATTTGCAGGAAAGTTAACCCCTCATTTTTATGAAGAAGGCCGAAAATCACAGGCATTGACTATCCCAAGATAGGGCACCTAGGTAATAGAGACTGAAAGCAGTGTCTCCCGAATCTCAATCCAGTGTTCATTTGACTAACCCTATAGTGAGTTTGGGTCATGCTGGTTTTCTAGGATAAGTTCAGTATTCTCATCCTGCTACCTTGTAGTTAAGATAGGACTCTACTCTCAGGGCATGTACCATCTAAAAAAGAAGGTAAATATAAAAAACTGTTGTGGGCTTCCCTGATGGCACAGTGGTTGAGAGTCCGCCTGCCGATGCAGGGTACATGGGTTCGTGCCCCGGTCCAGGAGGATCCCACATGCCGTGGAGCGGCTGGGCCCGTGAGCCATGGCCGCTGGGCCTGCACGTCCGGAGCCTGTGCTCTGCAACGGGAGAGGCCACAACAGTGATAGGCCCGCGTACCGCAATAAAAACCAAAACCAAAACAGAAAACTGTTGTGTGTTCAGATGTGATGAAAGGCACAAGCATGTTGCCAGGAGGGGTTAGAGAAGAGGGAACAGGCATGTGTTTGAGAATCAGGAAAGGCTTTTGGGGTAAGTTAGATAAGTTCGTGATCTGTGGTATGTTGCATGATAGAACTTGTACCTGAAAAGTTTTGTCCTCTAGATACCAAAATCTAGGAAATGATTACATCCTGATAAATTTTACTCTTTAGAAACTATAATTTGGGTGATCACCCACAAAACAGGTCAAGTTCTCTCTGTTCATTCTCTTTCCAGATACCCTAAGTTACTATTCCACATGTCCACACATGCTGCAGTCTTCCAGGCAACTACTAACCTTGGCTGGTACTTGGTGATGCACACTACCAATACCAAGCCTTTTTTTCTCTTCCACAGGTGGCTGGTGAAGGTGCTGATCACCACAGGTGTGTACCTTGTACCTATTGCTAGGGTCTACTATGGGGTCTTAGAGATTACCCAGGGAGAGGGACCTGCACAAAATATTGAGGCTGCCCTGGTAGCATCTTTCAGAGGGTAACTTTGCAGTTGGCTCTCCATGTGCAGTGTTAGTGGTGCACACCCATCTGCCTGTATGTTAAATAGTCTGAGGCAGGAATCACTTTCTCCTACAGAATATAGAACATTTGATTAATTTGCCTCTCATTAAGCTAAAAGAGGCTGTGGCTAGAAAATCTTAACTTCATACTCTCTCTTGATGTTTTTGTAATGTTCCACATGTACTGACTGAAAGATTAGGTCCTGGAGAAAGCCCCCCTTTTTCTCTTGAGTATAATCAAGACTGTGCTGAGGCAAGACAAGCACTGAGTAGTCTGAGTATAGAGTGAGAGTGAGACATTGGAGGCCTAAATCATCTGGATGGTCACTCACTTTTCCCTTTGGAGTAGTGAGCTGTTTTTTGAGCCTGAGATACTAAGGCAGGGGAAAGAAGAAGAAAGCATTCCCTCTTCTGTGGGCTGCTTCCGTATTGCTCAGACAGATAGAAGTCCTTTTTAACTGAGACAAAGATGCGTTCTCATATCCTAATAGATTCTTCACTGAGGTTTGAACTAATGGTCATTTATATGAAATTTGAAACCTCTGGAAGAAGGCAACATAGATTTCATAGTTCATAGTCATTTATCTTGACTGAAGCTTGATTTTTGTTCTGAAGTCCACCTTTTAACCTATAACCTGCCTAGGACACAAGAGCAGCTTATCTGTTTCTGGTCTTCCTGGCCGTAGAATGGAAAGGGTAGAAGTTACAGTGTGCTTAGTATTTACAGGGTAGTGGATATTTTGAGGAAATCCGTGATGTAAAGGAGCTTTCAGATGTCAGTCATTGCTTTACTCCTTGTTGAACTGCCCAGCAAACATAAGACCCTATTTAAGTCCACCCAGCATCTCTTTATTTTTATACCTGAGCAGTCTGGGGCCTTGGGTCAGAGGAAGGATAAGGGGCCCAGGCAGTCCTTTTTCCCTCACTCCCCTCATTCTCTGCATGTAAGTTATAAATGTGTGGTTTCTTTTCTGGAAGCCCACCTTTTCCCTTGACTGAAGAAAGAGGCTGAAATCCTGACCAGTTTGAGCCATTTTTGTTTGGCTTTAATTTGCTCTGGCACAGCTTTTAAAATACAAGGTTTCAGTGTTGAGAACATGGGAAAGGACACGATATTTATATAATGTTAAAATTAAGCAATTCCTGTTACTTTTACATACCAGAAATTTCCAGTTCAAAAACTGAGAGCTGGAGCAAAGCTTCCAAGCTTGGTGTTGTGTGGAGAGTGAAGATGGTTTTGTTGTGCGCTATTAAGGCATCCATTTCAGAGACAACCACGTCCACACTCCATGTTTTATGATGGCGAACAGTGCGGTCTTCTTACAAAGCCATTTTATAAGGTGTCCCCAGGCATGCGATACGTGTTGACAGTTATAGTAAAGTAATCTAAAACCAATTATCTGCTTGTTCAGTGTTATACCTTATGATGGAACCCTTGCTCTGGATTCCTGGTGTAGCCATTAGATTATACCCATTGGGAAAGATCTTTGATCCTTGCCTTTCAGCCACTCATTCAGTGCACACGTATTATTAACTGAAGCAACAGTTTTGCAGAATAGTACTTACCCTTACTATGAGGCATCCTCATAAATTATATTTATTTCTATATATTTGTATTTTAAAATGCTGATTGCAGTCCACAAAATTGATTTTATGTCCTGCTAATAGGTCAGAATGCTACTATAGGTTATACCAATAATACATTTTCATCTGGCCCCTTTTTCTGTAAAGAGCACTGATTCTGCTGAACTCATTGAGTAATCTTAGTTCAGCTGAATGACCCTTGGAGCACTCAATCCATACTGTGTCCTTGATGTGAGTGGGGTGGATCAGGCCTATGGTATTGAGCTCTGACAGGGACTCAGGCAAGCAGGATCCTTCAGCTGCTTCTGCTATGAGTGAGGCAGCCACTCTAATTTAGTACCTTGTCTGCTTGTCATTCTATCCCTTGTTTGCCTGATTTCTGTGTGAAGGGGACAAGAAGAGGGGAATTGATATAGAAAATTCAAATGTAAAGTAGGAAAATCTCAATTCATCTCAAAAAAATGAACATACATTTATTCACCATTTATCAAGCTTTATGCCAAACATTGTGCTGGATGTGGGAGATACATACAGAAGTTGTTTTATGTTGTAGGGTGGAATGTGTAGGAAGTAGACAGCTTTTAACTGTGGGATCTGTGTGAGAAACTTTTGGGGTTGCCTGTATACCTCTGACCTCCTTGAAAAACTTGGTGTTTGTTTATCCAAGTGCATTTTATTAAATGAAAAGCAAGTTCTAATAGGATTGCTCATGACCATCGAATGGTTATATTTTTAAATGTGAAAAACTAGAGAGTTCAAGGGCTGACAATATAAACTACCACCACCACCCACCCCCTCCCTGGTTATCCAGTGTTCTTACATCATTCCTTTCGGGACATCCTAGGATTCTCAGTTTCCAACCCTAGAATGTCTTAGTCTCATGGAGGCTTAAGTAATCACTATTTTATTCATTAGGTCTTGTGTTCTCACATAAGATACTTTTGGAAGAAGATGGGGACCTTCCTTGGTTATAGGGAGTTATCTCTTAAGAATGGATTGTGATTGGCATCTGAAACTCTAGCTTCAGTACATATAAATATTGTATACAAAATTTCCTCTTGCTTTGTTCTCTCGCATTTTTCTAGCAAATGTCTCAAGAAAATATTAATTTTCAAAGGTATTAGATGTGGGCATGTCTACTTTATGTACTGTTTAGCCATTTAAGGAAGCAAAGTATATCTGTAGGCTGTTATGACCTTTAATTATCTTTTGGATCATCCTGTGCTGTTTGCCACATGACTGTGTGTGATGACTACACATAGAAGAAGTGCCTTGGAAAGTTTCTGAAGAGAATGCTTAGTGTGTCTCATTTGGCTTTGTAACTAATGAGTTCTTAGCTAACCCATTTCTTTCTTCTCTTTCCGTTTCAGATGAGTTTGATGCTTACATCATTGTGTCTTTCGTGAATGCCACACTTGTGTTGTCCATTGGAGAGACTGTAGAAGAAGTGACTGACTCTGGGTTTCTGGGCACTACCCCAACCTTGTCCTGCTCCTTGTTAGGAGATGATGCCTTAGTGCAGGTGAGGATTCCAGAGAGCTACTTAACCTGCTCACCTTACTTTGTCCTTTCTTTGACCTCATTATGGTGTGGATTGCTGGGTTCACATTTAAGGAGCTTTGAACTTCTTTGAAATGGATGCTGCAAAACATGAACTTTTTTGAAGTTAACCTTGCCTGGGACCTCTTAACTCTTTTTTGTCATTGACCCAACTGGTGCCTCAAATACAGTGCCTCTAGATCTGACAGATCTGATACGTGTGAGGGTCATGCTTGAGTGATGAGTCAAATTGCTAAAGTTGGGTTTCTTTCTGTTACTGCCTCAAGGTGTATCCTGATGGCATTCGGCACATACGAGCAGACAAGAGAGTCAATGAGTGGAAGACTCCTGGAAAGAAAACAATTGTGAAATGTGCAGTGAACCAACGACAAGTGGTGATCGCCCTGACAGGAGGAGAACTGGTCTATTTTGAAATGGATCCCGTATGTTATTTTACCATTCACTGTGGGACTTAATGTAGGGTTCAGAGGTGAAGATGGGAGCTGCAGTCCAGGTCTCTAGATTACATATTCATAAGAAAGGGAAATGAACACTACCAAATGTAGAATAGTTGGCTGCTGGGAAGCAGCAGCGTAGCACAGGGAGATAGGCTTGGTGCTTTGTGATGACCTAGGGGGTGGGAAAGGGAGGGTGGGAGGGAGGGGATATGGGGACATGTGTATGCATATGGCTAATTCGCTTTGTTGTGCACACAAAAAACTAACACAGTATTGTGAAGCAATTATACTCCAATAAAGATCTATTAAAACATAAAAAATAAAATTTTAAAAATGAAAGGGAAATGAGAAGGGCAAGTGTCCTAAAGCCCTTTACAAGGGGGTTGGAGGTGGATATGTTTTCATGTCTTTAATTCTAATTGGAGTTATGAAATGCCATCTTAGCAATGAAACAATTTTTCTGCCCTTCACACTCTAGTTTTCCACCAGATTACTTGCCATATGTTTAGTTTCTGCAATCTGAATCAATTTCAGAAATTTATTTTACTTTTATATATGGAAGGATGTTAGGTGTGTTTAATTATGTTCTTAAGAAGTCTCTGGATGTGGCCAACTTGTATAGTCCAACTGTACCTATGATTGAGGGGTTTTGTCTTTAAATGCCATATTTGAATTCTCTTTCACCCAGAGTACTTTCATGAACAAATAAACAATTTTATATATTTTCATTTCCTGAGAGCTAGGTTGGCTTAGAAAATTTGTGGTGCATTATACTTGTCAAGGGTCTCTTCATTCTTTTTTTTTTTTTTTTTTTTTTTTTCTGTGGTATGCGGGCCTCTCCCGTTGCAGAGCACAGGCTCCGACGCGCAGGCTCAGCGGCCAAGGCTCACGGGCCCAGCCGCTCCACGGCATGTGGGCTCTTCCCAGACCGGGGCATGAACCCGTGTTCCCTGCATCGGCAGGCGGACTCTCAACCACTGCGCCACCAGGGAAGCCTGTCAAGGGTCTCTTGATTCTCTTGTCAGTAATTTTGCTTTCCATTAGCCTGTAGAGTTTAGTCTTGGAACCTTAGGTAGAGATATTCTTGGTCATTGATTATAGTAAGAAGAGTGTGAGGAAGCAAAAAGGAACTTAACAAGCTCCCTTTGTTCTCCAGGCCCAGGGTTTGGGGGCAAGTTGGAGTGGTTTGTGACCTCTCTCTGTCTTCATTCCTGTAGTCAGGACAGCTGAATGAATACACAGAGCGGAAGGAGATGTCAGCAGATGTGGTGTGCATGAGTCTGGCCAACGTCCCCCCTGGAGAGCAGCGGTCTCGCTTCCTGGCTGTGGGGCTGGTGGACAATACTGTCAGAATCATCTCCCTGGATCCCTCAGTGAGTGTCACTCTCAACTTTGAGGATCTTCCACTTGGAACCTGAGCACCTGACCCATTTTTGATGTCCCTCTCTGAGATCAGCTGGGCTGGACCCTGAAATCTCCACCTGCTGCTTCTCCTGATTATTGTAGCAGCACACCTCAGGAGTCTTCTACAGTGCCTGCTTCTTTGGCTTATGGCTTGATTCCCTTTTTTAGTTTAAACAGAAACAAAAAAAAAAAATCCAAGACTGTTTTTACAGACAAGGGCCTTGGATGACTTTAAAGAGGTGCCCTTTGCATATTTACTTTTACCATTATCCACTTTTGCAAAAAAAAAAAAGGAAAGCACAATCCTCTCCAGAGATTGTTTTAAGGTTCAGTCTAAATAGAACTCCTTTTTCAGGTTTTCACTGTCCATGAGAAAGAGTTGTTCTTCACTTCTAGAATTAGATTTCTCTGGGTAGGTTTTTTCCAGAATTGGTCACTTCCGATGTTTTATTCTTTTCTCTTTCCCCCTTAGGACTGTTTGCAACCTTTGAGCATGCAGGCTCTCCCAGCCCAGCCTGAGTCCTTGTGTATTGTGGAAATGGGTGGGACTGAGAAGCAGGATGAGCTGGGTGAGAGGGGCTCTATTGGCTTCTTATACCTGAATATTGGGCTACAGGTAAGAGATCTAGAAGCTCACATTGTTGGTGTCAGGGCTTCTTTTACTTTCATGACTCCTTTGTTCAATACTGTGCCTATGGTTTCAGTTACCCACCTTATGAGAAGTGAGCAATGCTGCTCTGTGTTCCACTTATTTCACCTCTAATTAGAACAAATCAGGCCTAGAAAAAAGTATTTTTGTGAAGAGTTTTTGATAAAAATGCTTAGCAATCGCTGTTCTGTGGCAGAACTAGATGGGGTTCTTAAGAGTTGCCTGTACTCACAGTATGCACCTTTTGAAACTAATACGATTTTCCTTTGGTATCCTTGGGGGATTGGTTCCAGGATCTCCCTTGGATACCAAAGTCTGAGGATACTCAAGTCTCTTATATAAAATGGCATAGTAATTGCATATTCTCATATACTTTAAATCATCTCTAGATTACTTAATTACCTAATACAAGGTAAATGCTATATAAATAGCGGCTGCAAATTCAAGTTTCGGTTTTTGTAATTTTCTGGAATTTTTTTTTCCCCCTCAAATATTTTTGATCTATGGTTGGTTGAATCCGTGAATTCAGAACCCCTGGATACGGAGGGTCTCACAGTTCATAATGGGCTCCATTAGCAATAGAGGGCCCCTAGATGTTCCCTGTTGTCAAAGCACCTGAGCTCTTCATGGCCCAAAAGGCAGGAACCTAAGGATCAGAGATTGTCAGGGGTTTTGACCATATATTGATACTTTCTGTTTTCATCTAGGCCAGGTACTTTTTGCTTTTTAATTTCACTTCCTAATTTAGAATTTCTCAAACATGCCTAGGAGTTAGACTAATGTAATGCACCTCCATGTACCTATTACCAGTTATCAGCACTTTGTCTTTTCCCCTTCTTTTTCCTGGAGTATTTTAATGCAGATCCAATATGGTATATAGTTTCATCTTTAAGTACTTGAGAATGTAGCTGTGCCGAGGGGTGTGTGTGTGTTGAGGCCTTAATATCATGCTCAACAAAATTTAACAATTCCTTTGTTTGTTTATGGCTGGCTGCGTTGGGTCTTTGTTGCTGCGCGCGGGCTTTTACTCTAGTTGTGGCGAGCGGGGCCACTCTTCGTTGCAGTGCGCGGGCTTCTCATTGCAGTGGCTTCTCTTGTTGCGGAGCACGGCCTCTAGGCACACGGGCTTCTGTAGTTGTGGCTCGAGGGCTCTAGGGTGCAGGCTCAGTAGTTGTGGCACACGGGCTTAGTTGCTCCGCGGCATGTGGGATCTTCCCGAACCAGGGCTCGAACCCGTGTCTGATCCATTGGCAGGCGGATTCTCAAACCACTGCACCACCAGGGAAGCCCTAACAATTCCCTAATGTCATCTGATAGCCCCGTATTCTAGTTTTCTCCTTTTTTTTTCTTTTCCCAAAAATGTTTTTACATTTGGTTCCACTCGGGATCTACATAAAGCTGTCCACAGTTTTCATCTGCTTGATTTATCTTTTTATGTTTCTTTTAATAACTGTCCCAACCTGTTAAAACAAATTTTTTTAAAGAAACCAGATCACTTTTCTTGTGGAATTTCCCACCTTCTGGATTTGACAGTCATTCCTTGTGTGTTTAATGTTCCTTTATCCTTTGTATTTCCTGCAAACTGGTGGGTAGATTAGACCATGCTATCCATTAAAAATATAATGCAAGCCACAGGTCTAATTTTAAGTTTTTCAGTAGCCACAAAAAAGGAACAGATGGAGTTAAATTTAATGTTTTATTTAACCTAGTATATCCAAAATATCATTTCAATTTGTAGTCAGTAGAGAATTAAGATATTTTATGTTTTCTCCCTTTTATTTTTTTGGGTATGGGGAGAACTAGGTCTCTGAAATCTGCTATTTGGTAGTTTGCACTTAACAGCACTTTTTAAAAAAAAATTATTTTTGGCTGCATTGGGTCTTCGTTGCTGCGCGCAGGCTTTCTCTATTTTCTCTACTCTTAATTGCAGTGTGCGGGCTTCTCGTTGTAGTGGCTTCTCTTGTTGGCGGAGCACGGCCTCTAGGCTCATGGGCTTTCAGTAGTTGTGGCTTGCAGGCTCTAGAGTGCAGGCTCAGTAGTTGTGGCGCACGGGCTTAGTTGCTCCATGGCATGTGGGATCCTCCTGGACCAGGGCTCAAACCCGTGTCCCCGGCATTGGCAGGTGGATTCTTAACCACTGCGCCACCAGGGAAGTCCTAATAGCACACTTCTAATTCTAACTAACCACATGTGGCTTGATGGTTATAGTATTAGCACAGACCAAGAGGTTGATTAGATTTGTTTTGGGTGAGGGACAAGAATATTTTTATAGGTGCCATTTGTTTTCCTATTATATCAGGTGGCATATGAAGTCTGGTTGTCCCACTTAATTTAATGATGTTAGAATGTTGAGTATCTATTTTGAATGACCTGTTTTAAAGCTCCCTGTCCATCTTTTACTTAATAACAGCCAGTGATACACATTGCTTAGATTCATTAGGGGTTGGGAAGTGATGGTTTTCTATTTCATTCTTCAATTAGCTGGAACTTTTCTCTAGAGACAAAATTTGCTTTATATCTTTGCTTACCCTGAAGTACAGTTCATATAGGGAAAGGATAAATATTTCATTTTTTTCCCCCTTTTCTCACTTATTTTCAGAGTAAGGAGTTGGTGCCGTAGCATACTCCAGTGAAGACTGATGAAGTGTTTGTTTTGTTTTGTTTTTTAAATAACGTTATGAACTTGCAGATTTTATAATATTTGTGCATCAAACTATTATAGTTGTTTTGGATGCTAAATTGCCACATTTTAGATGAGTGGGAGTTCCCCTTTCAAGTTGGCTCCTTTGTCCTTTTAACATGACCCCACTATCTTTGGAGGCTTCTTCCTGGCACAACAAAGTGCCCCACACACATTTGGAACATTCTTGCTTCAGACCTGAAGAAGCCATTTCTCTTAGGATTCTTATTCTTTTTTTTTTTTTAATTTTATTTATTTATTATTTATTTTTTGGTTGCATTGGGTCTTTGTTGCTGTGCGCGGACTTCCTCTAGTTGCAGTGAGCGGGGGCTACTCTTCGTTGCGGTGCGTGGTCTTCTCATTGTGGTGGCTTCTCTTGTTGTGGAGCACGGGCTCTAGGTGCGCGGGCTTCAGTAGTTGTGGCATGCGGGATCAGTAGTTGTGGCTTGTGGGCTCTAGATCGCAGGCTCAGTAGTTGTGGCGCACGGGCTTAGCTGCTCCGTGGCATGTGGGATCTTCCCGGACCAGGGCTCGAACCCGTGTCCCCTGCATTGGCAGGCGGGTTCTTAACCACTGCACCACCAGGGAAGCCCGATTCTTATTCTTTTTAAGGGAAATGGTATTTAGAGACCACAATAGGCGTGGATATTAAACTGTGCATATATCTTAAAACTTAAAATTATGAAGAAGAGTTTAACATACTTGGTAAAAATATTTTTAAGGATACACAGTGAAAAGTAACTGTGCTTTTCACTTAGTAAATACTCAATAGCTATTTGAGTGAGAGTGATTTAGGAGAGAGTGAATGAATGGCTGGCTGATTACTATATATTTAAACCACCTAGTCATTTCCTTCCATTTGCTCTGAAATTAAAGTAGCTAAAGAAGCTTCCATTATGTATTGGCTTTAACCACTCCTCTCCTTTTTATTAGAATGGTGTGTTGCTGAGAACAGTCCTGGACCCTGTCACTGGGGATCTGTCTGACACCCGCACTAGGTACCTGGGGTCCCGTCCTGTGAAACTCTTTCGTGTCCGGATGCAAGGCCAGGAGGCAGTAAGTAATGAAAGGGGCGAGATAGTGTTTTTGGATGTTAGTGGCATCAGCTGAGAAAAATCCCCTTGGTATAAATTTTGCTGTCATTAATTCACCAGTGTTGTAGTTAGTTGACATTAGCTTTATCTTGATTAGTTTCCTTCATGTGGGAAGTCTTGGGTCCCTTAATCTAGAGCTTCTTAACTGGATTTCCATGGCACTGTGCCATGATTTGGTTATAGGTGAGTTAGAATATTGATCCCTTCAATCCTGAGGCTGAGCAAATGGAGTACACTGACAGTTAGCTGGAAACCTCCGATGTAGGATACCACTACCCAGGAGCAACCTGGTATCAGTGTCATGGCTTACTGTGTAATGTGAAAGAGGCTGGGAAACATTGTGTCCTTTGTAGCTAAGAATATCAGTGTTGCCGCGTGCTCTGCTAGTTCTTTACTTGTTACTGCATTTAATACTTGCAACTATCCAGCCTTGTGATAGTATTCCCAATTTACACATGTGGAAACTGGGGCTCAGAGATTGAGTGATTAGTAGGTCATCTGGCTAATAGCCAATGCTTTTAGCAAATAGTAAGCCATACTGCCTCTTCTCTAGGCCTGTTTTTCTTAAGGTAGCCCTTTAGGTTTCTAAAATTCCTTGGGATATTCTGCACACTGAAATTTGGGGATAGGATAATTTGGTTAGCATACCATGTTTGGGCTTTTCCCAAGCTTATTGGAGATGTTTTTCTTTCCTCAGGTGTTGGCCATGTCAAGCCGCTCATGGTTGAGCTATTCTTACCAATCTCGTTTCCATCTCACCCCCCTGTCTTACGAGACCCTGGAGTTTGCATCTGGCTTCGCCTCTGAACAGTGCCCTGAGGGCATTGTGGCCATCTCCACCAATACCCTGAGGTGAGAGAGCCCCACAGTTGAAGCCCCGCAAGAGGCTGCAGAGAGCTGACTTTTTGCCATGGCACTAGTGTTGTAATTGAAGCCTTCATTTGGCTCAGGATTTAAGTACCTGGTAGCCAAGTCTTGGTGTTTGGGAGTTTTAGCTTCTGTTTAGACCTTCAGTGCCAAGTTTCTATACTCAGCAGTGTAGTTCAGTCTCTGAGATTTAAGATTCTAGCTTTCAAGGGCCATGCCATTGGATTGGTTTTAGAGCAGGCGTTGTTGGCTCACTGATAATCTTTTCTCACTCTGTCTTGCATTTGCAGTGTTATATCTTAAATATTAACCAATATAAATTATTTAGGCCTTTTGCAGGTTGACAGATTATTTACACTGATCACATTGGAGTGAACTCTGTCTGTATTGCAAGATGGAAAATAACCTATTCAGTTTGACTGTCTAGAGTTCTGGCGGTTGGTTGTGTTTGTTTTCTTTTTTAACCCTTTAATGCCACTAGTGTCATACATGTCCTAGTTATAACTGTTGGTCATACATGTCCTGGTTATAACTGTTGGTCATACATGTCCTGGTTATAACTGTTGGCTGTTTACAATGGAACTCTGACCTCTTGATATATGAGTCACTTGGTACTTAATCAAGTGAACTGCCAGATTTGTTTGCAAAGACTTTTGGAAGTTTTCAGTCATTGTCGCTCTCTTTCTAAGCGTCAGCACCTTTGTATACCTTATGCTCCAGCAGAATTACTCTCCCTGCATACCTCCATATATTCCTTCCTGGTTTTTTATCTCTGCAGCTGTCCTTGGAATGCTTCCCACACACATCTCTGCCTTTCAAGGCCTAGCCTCATCCATGTATCCTCTAATTGTTTTATCGACATGTGCTCTCTATCTCCTTGATTCCTTATTAATTTTGACAATTCCACAGGTTTTCAAACTTTTTTTGTAGCAGCAGAACATTTTTCCCCCAGAACAATATCAGGGAAGGCTGCTGTGTGAAACATAAAAGAAGAATTCTTGGGAACATAGTTTAAACACCACTGTCCATAGTACTTACTGTCAGAACCATTCACTTTCACTTTTGGTTATTATGAATAACGCTGCTGTGAACACTCACGTACAAGTTTTTATGTGGGTGTATATTTTCATTTTCCTTGGGTATGTACCTGCAAGAGTGGAATTGTTGGTAACTGTTCAACTTTTTGAGGAGCTGCCAGGCTGCTTTCCAAAGTGGCTAGACTATTTTACGTTTTCACCAGTGAGGTTTGAGGATTCCAATTTCTGCACATCTTTACCAGCACTTGTTATTATATGACTTTCTGATTCTAGCCATCCTAGAGAGTGTGAAGTGATATCTCATTGTGGTTTAGATGTGCATTTCTTTGATGGTTAATGATGTTGAGCATCATTTCATGTGCTTATATTGGCTCTTTGTTCTTCTTTGGAGTAATGTCTATTCAGATCCTTTGCCCATTTTTTAATTGGGTTGTCTTTTTATCATTGAATTTGTAAGAGTTCTTTTTATGTTTTAGATACAACTGCCTTATCAGATAATATGATTTGCAGATATTTTCTCCTGTGGATTGTCTTTTCACTTTCTTTTCTTTGTTTATTTTTGGTATTTATTTATTTATGGCTGTGTTGGGTCTTCGTTGCTGCGCGTGGGCTTTCTCTAGTTGTGGCAAGTGGGGGCTACTCTTCGTTGCGGTGAGCGGGCTTCTCATTGCAGTGGCTTCTCTTTGTTGCAGAGCACAGACTCTAGGTGTGTGTGCTTCAGTAGTTGTGGCACATGGGCTCAGTAGTTGGGGCTCGTTGGTTCTTGAGCGCAGGCTTAGTAGTTGTGGCGCACGGGCTTAGTTGCTCCGCGGCATGTGGGATCTTCCTGGACCAGGGCTCGAACCCGTGTCCCCTGCATTGGCAGGCGGATTCTTAACCACTGCGCCACCAGGGAAGTCCTGTCTTTTCACTTTCTTGGTGGTATCCTTTGGCACACAAAAGGCTAATTATTTTTTAAAGAATTATATTTTAAAAACTCCATCTTAGGGACTTCCCTGGTGGTCCAGTGTTAAGACTCCATGCTCCCAATGCAGGGGCCCGGGTTCGATCCCTGGTCAGGGAACTAGATCCTGCATGCTGCAACTAAGACCTGGTACAGCCAAATAAATATTAAAAAAAAAAAAAAACTCCATCTGAGAACTGCCTGAAATCATCTTGGGTATCAGCAGTGGTATATGCCCCACTTTGACAAACGCTGGCTAGCCTCATGTTTTCCAAGGAAGAATACAACACGGGAGCATCTGTGTCCCTTCCCATGTTATGTTTCTCCCTTAGGGCAGGTGCTCCCTCTGTCTGGAGTCTGCCTTTTGGTGTGGTAGAGTGCCTTTATGAAAGCAGGCCAGTGTGTGGGTTGGACTAGAAGAATCAAAACTCAGGGGTTGTGGGTTTTTTTAATGCCGTACTTTTTTTTTCCTTGCAGAATGACAGTTTTTGATGTTTAGCAGTTGATTTTTTTTTTTTACTCACATGTTGGTAAAGTATTTGATTTAATGTCTGCAAGTAAAGGGACCTTGCTAATTATCCCCTCAGAATATTTGGATATTTATGGGAGTGGAATGTTGTTAATCATAGTCTATTAGAAGATGTTTTGGTTTTTATAGTGTACTCTTTTTTAATGATTCTTTTTTTTTTTAAATACATTTATTTATTTATTTATGGCTGCATTGGGTCTTCGTTGCTGTGCACAGGCTTTCTCTAGTTGTGGTGAATGGTGGCTACTCTTTGCTGCAGTGCATGGGCTTCTCATTACAGTGACTTCTCTTGCTGTGGAGCACAGGCTTTAGGCACACGGGCTACAGTAGTTGTGGCACACAAGCTTAGTAGTTGTGGCACACAGGCTTAGTTGCTCTGCGGCATGTGGGATCTTCCCAGACCATGGCTCGAACCCATGTTCCCTGCATTGGCAGGCGGATTCTTAACCACTGCGCCACCAGGGAAGTCCCTTAATGATTCTTAATTAGCTGTTTTTTTCTTTCAGCACTTTGAAATGGTTTTTCCTATCTTCCATTATTTTTTAGGTCTGCTGTCAGATTGTACATGATCTGTAAGAATATTTAAATTAAAAATAAAACTCCATTGTTAGAGACCAAGTGTCTATATTTTTAAGAGCATCTGGGTTCTGCTCATTTTGCTTATAGTTTGACTTAATGCACATCTCTGTCCCTTTTTTTTTTTTTTTTTTTTTTTGCGGTACGCAGGCCTCTCACTGTTGTGGCCTCTCCCGTTGCGGAGCACAGGCTCCGGTCGCGCAGGTTCAGCGGCCATGGCTCATGGGCCCAGCTGCTCCACGGCATATGGGATCCTCCCAGACCAGGGCACGAACCCGTGTCCCCTGCATCGGCAGGCGGACTCTCAACCACTGTGTCACCAGGGAAGTCCACATCTCTGTCCCTTTTGACAAAGGTTGTAGAACTCATACTTGTCATCTCTTTGTGCGTCGTTGTGGATTTCCTAAAGCTTAGGTGATTATCGTTCAGGATGGCATCCAGTTTATTTTATGAAACACTGTCATACAAGTACCACATATGTTCAGATAATTGCAGTGCTTCACAACAAATTTGGAATTGGTACTCTTTTTAAAATTTAATTTTATTAATTTATTTTTTTGGCTGTATTGGGTCTTCGTTGCGGTGTGCAGACTTCTCATCGCAGTGGCTTCTCTTGTTGCGGAGCATGGGTCTTGGCGCATGGGCTTCAGTAGTTGTGGCTTGTGGGCTCAGTAGCTGTGGCTCACGGGCTCTAGAGCTCAGGCTTAGTAGTTGTGTGGCTCACGTGCTTAGTTGCTCCGCGGCATGTGGGGTCTTCCCGGATCAGGGCTCGAACCTGTGTCCCCTGCATTGGCAGGCGGATTCTTAACCATTGCACCACCAGGGAAGCCCTGGAATTTGTACTCCTTATATCAGGGTTTGTCAGTAATAATCAAGAGGAAATTTTAACTTTTCACTGTCACATTATTATTGGAGGGATAAAAAATCCTTTGAGGGTTCTAATGTAGGTTTCACTGGTGGAAACTGGAATCACCATGAACAGTGATGGGCTGTTGCTAAAGTAAAGGCCCTCCCCTGATCTCCTTGTCTCTTAACGTGTAATCATCTAGATAAGAAGGCTATTGTTTCTTGTTGTCTAATGCCAACATTAGAGCTTTAGGGATTGACGTGTTTGCTGTGACTGCTTATAAGACCATTTCAACCCCAGTTTCTTGGTCCTGAGTGGGTGACCTATTAACTCCTTGCCTTTTGCCGTAGGATTTTGGCATTGGAGAAGCTGGGTGCTGTCTTCAATCAAGTAGCCTTTCCACTGCAGTACACACCCAGGAAATTTGTCATCCACCCTGAAAGTAACAACCTTATCATCATTGAGACTGACCATAATGCCTACACTGAGGCCACAAAAGCTCAGAGGAAGCAGCAGATGGCAGAGGTAATGCATTTAACCTTCAGGGTTCAATAAAAAGGCATTCCTGTGAAATTGTGTTGAAAAGTTTAAACCTCTGTGTAATTGATGGCTGTAGTCTTCGTTATATTTGAAGATCTAGGCTCTTTTCAGGTCCTTCAAGCAGAGCCCTTTACCACAGTCCTTGGTTTTAGAGGTTTTCTTGTGACTTAGGACTAAAATGCTGAGCTGGGTTTATTCAGTACTCAGCTACTTCTCTGGAACGGTTCTCCAGTCCTGGAACTTCCAAAACAATCTGTTTCCTGAAATTGGGCCCAGAGGAGACTGCTTTTGTATTCCCCACAACACCAGCTCCTTCCAGAAACCATTTCCCAGCAAAAAACAAATGGTCCCAACTATATAAAACTGTATCTGGCCTAGAAAAGAGGAAACAAGTACTCTTAGCAAGAGAAATCAGATGGGTTAGATAGAAAAAAGGTGTTTTCATCTTCATGTTTCTCAGACCACCAGTCAAGTATTCGCCACAGCTGATGTTAGTTCTTTAGTTTCCCCTTAGTGATCTTTCCTCTTCCCCTTGTCTGTATACCTCTCCCTTTGATCCTGATTTTGGTGGACAGATTTGGCTACTTCGTGTATTATGAACACTCCCTGGAGGTGTTCTTGCTACTTGTCCACTTCTCACCCAGCACCCACCTCTGAACACACCAACTCTTCCTTGGTTCTTTGGATTTAGGAAATGGTAGAAGCAGCAGGGGAGGATGAGCGAGAGCTGGCTGCGGAGATGGCAGCAGCATTCCTCAATGAAAACCTCCCTGAGTCCATTTTTGGAGCTCCTAAGGCTGGCAATGGACAGTGGGCCTCTGTGATCCGAGTGATGAATCCTATTCAGGGGAACACACTGGACCTTGTCCAGCTGGAACAGAATGAAGCTGCTTTTAGGTAAGGAACCCAGGACATACAGAGTTTTGAAGACTGGAATGGGAATTCTCTGGGCTGTGACTAATACCTGACTCCTGATTCTTTCTCTGTAAATGCAGTGTGGCTGTGTGCAGGTTCTCCAACACTGGCGATGATTGGTATGTGCTGGTGGGTGTGGCCAAAGACCTGATACTGAATCCCCGATCTGTAGCCGGGGGCTTTGTCTATACCTACAAGCTCGTGAACAATGGGGAAAAACTGGAGTTTTTGCACAAGGTAGGAACCAGCCAGTGGTTTTCCTGGTTCTTAGGTCCTACTAAACTTTCCCACTTTTGTGTAAGTTGTGGATCAGGTCTTTCTGATCCATCTCTTGGTGGCACGTGGAAAATGCTCCAGTGAAGCTCCGCTGCTTGCTGGTCCCACAGGAGGCCTGTGTGCTAACCACCCTCCATGGGGAATAGATGCATACTGAAGTAGCCCCTTGTTTTCTAGTCTTACTAAGTAGGCAGCAATTTGTAACCAAAATTCAGCAGTTCTAATGAATTAATATTCTCGGGACAGGGGTGACAATGTGGATTTCTGTTTAATGGTTACACAGTTTCCCTTGGAAAGATAATAAAGTTCTGGGGATGGATAGTGGTGATGATTGTCCAACACTGTGAATATGCTTAATGTTACTGAACTATATACTTGAAAATGGTTTAAATATTAAGTCGTGTATATTTTACCATAATTTTTAAAATAGAAGAAATTCCTATTCTCTCTTCCACACTGACAGCACATGAATGTGATTTCTCCAGGCATCCCACAAGGGGAGTGTTCTCTAGGAAATAGTTACTTCACAGAGGCTTCTTTGTGCTAAACTCATTGTGTCTCCCTTACAACTAAGGTGTCCCTTAAACTAGCACTTCTTTCCCCTCCCTCCATGTCCCACAGTCACTTTTCTGATATTGAGGCTTCACATTTAGTTAATGGTGCCAGTTGAATTCACATGGGTTCTGAAGTGTTCATCAGGTACCAGGACTTCTTTTCACTTGTGGCATTGATCCACTTGGGGAAGTGGAGTGTTTACCCAAATACTCTGTTTTATAGAGACTGTTGTATGTGTGGTTTATTTTCTCTGAGCAAAAGATGATCACTTGCTGTCTGTCTTCCTGACAGATGCCTGTAGAAGGCATTTTGGGTTGAGGAGGTATGGCTGTATATTTTAATAGCTGCATCACCTGTTTTTCCTCTCACAGACTCCAGTGGAAGAGGTCCCTGCTGCCATTGCCCCATTCCAGGGGAGGGTGTTGATTGGTGTGGGGAAGCTTCTGCGAGTCTATGACCTGGGAAAGAAGAAGTTACTCCGAAAGTGTGAGAACAAGGTAAACATGGAGACCCTGGTGGGGTGGTGGACAGCAACTGTTAGAATGATATGTCTTTATCAGGACCTTCTTTGTCTTCCAATACCAGGTTAAGAATTAGGCCCTTGAGACTTGAGAAGGGGAGGAGTAGGTGGGTTTCTTGACTTCTTTACACTAAGAGCCAGATTTCTCTCCTTGCTTCTGTAAGGAATTTAACTGTGACAGGCATATATTTCCACTATATTAAAACCGGTTAGCTCTTTTTCCCACCTTCTAGGAATTTATTGCTGACTCCTTGTTGACTCCTCTTCTTTGGTGTGTGCCATTCTTCAGACCATATATATGCTGCAGTCATGGTAACCTGGACTTTCTGTTGATACTGCACCCCAAGGTTACACCCATTGCTGTCCTTGTTTTTTCCAGCATATCGCCAATTACATCTCTGGGATCCAGACAATTGGACATAGGGTAATTGTATCTGATGTCCAGGAAAGTTTCATCTGGGTTCGCTACAAGCGTAATGAGAACCAGCTTATCATCTTTGCTGATGATACCTACCCCCGATGGGTCACAACAGCTAGCCTCCTGGACTACGATACTGTGGCTGGGGCAGACAAGTTTGGCAACATTTGTGTCGTAAGTTGATGTTTACTTGGGTTACAGTGATGTATAGGAAGGCTGCCCCAGTTTGTTTGTGGTAAAGCCAATGACCCAAGACTGTGATCTCTGATATGGAAAGTAAAAATGGGTATAAAATTCTTTAAGTTTCCCCTACCCACACCCCATTCGCCTCTCTCATCCCCATGCAACATGATTTAATAATGGTAGATTTAGTTTGAGCTAAGGACTAATATTTATTTTTACATTTTGCCAAAATTTTGGCTTATCTTTTAAAGCCCAGTCTGGCTTTTCTTGTTTATGTTCTGTGGTCTCCATTTATGCTCTTTAGTTTTTTGTTTTTTGGGGTTTTTTGCTTTTGAGTTCGTCACTCCTCGGACATCAAAAGAGGTGCAGGAGACTTGGGCTCAGGCCCCTGTCAAACTCGGGGCCCCAAGGTTTGCGTGCAAGGACCTGGGGCAAACGTTGCTTGGTGACCGAGGTGAATAGGTTCAGGACCCAGCCCTGTGATTTGTGTCACTTCATTGTAGGTGAGGCTCCCACCTAACACCAATGATGAAGTGGATGAGGATCCCACTGGAAACAAAGCCCTGTGGGACCGGGGTTTGCTCAACGGGGCCTCTCAGAAGGTAAGATTGCAGAAGGGACTGCAAAGGAGGGGCACAAGCCTGTGTAGCACATTCTTCATGACCCTCACCGAGGAAACATTTCTTTAGTGAATTATCCACAGTGCGTGTGACTATGTTGAGTGTTCTCCCATGCATGGTGGGTTTGACACAAGGTGACCAAGTTACTATCCCATTTTTATGACAATAGAAGAGAAATTTTTCTGAGACATTTTAGCAGTATAAATCTCTGCATAGTGGGTTCCTTAGAAAGGATGGTTGCACAGGTTCATTCCAGATACTAACCAGCTCTTCTCTGAAGTATGCCCTGGGCTTTACTCTTCTCCTGTAGATATATACTTCTGTATCTCTGGACTTTTAAAAATAGATCCATTTTAGAGGGCAAGCCTAGAGATTGCTGTTTTTTATACTTTTCTTCTTTTTGCAGACTTGATAATTTAACAAAAAGGTTTTGTAGTTATAAATCAAAAATGATCTAACTTCAGCATGTTTGTGAGGGCATTAAGCTCTAAGTAAATGCTAAGGACATTTCAAAGTATTTTTAAATTTTAGTAATTTTTGAATTTCCAAAAGTGGTGAAATCTGGCCTTTGGAGGCACTGTTTGCTCTTGGGAATCTAGAGCATGCTCCTGAGGGCACATATAGTCACTATTCTGGTTTCAACTTGCAGGCAGAAGTGATCATGAACTATCACGTGGGCGAGACAGTACTTTCGTTACAGAAGACCACGCTGATCCCTGGAGGCTCAGAATCGCTTGTCTATACCACCTTGTCAGGAGGAATTGGCATCCTTGTCCCGTTCACATCCCATGAGGTGACATCTTCCACACTGGTCTGGCTTTTGCCTTCCCAAGGTTGTTTCTTGGTGCTAAATCTGCCTAAGAGGGCAATCCATTTTGTCTCCGTCTGCAACTAGGAGTGTTGTGCAATTTTTATAAGGTGACAGGAGTGCCTGGGGAGATAGGAATCTTGAATTTTTTTTTCCCCCCCTGTGGAAAGCCATCTGGTTGTATACTGTACCAGGGTTTGGTTAGTCAGAGGCTGAAGCCCCAGAACAAAACCCCACAGACCAGGAATGACGGGATGGTGTGGACTGGGCACTTAATGCCTCCTAGAGTCAGCTCTTGGCTTGGCTAGATTTGGTTTATGTAATTGCAGCCAAGGAAGCTGTGGTTAGGAATCTGACTTTACAAACCACTCTTTGCATATGGTGTTTTCTCTCATGTTTTGCAAATACGAAGGGGTTTTCTTTCAGGTTTTAGCTATCTTGTTGTAGCAGGAGAACCTGTGGTCATGAGGAGCAATTAGATATTTAACATCTCCTTGGTGGTAAAAATCAATAGCTTCTCTGTTCATTGTGCTTTGGAAACTGTAGACTAGTAGTTGAAATCACTTTTTTCTTTTAGTGACAGATTCTTCGTTTCTTTGCCAGGACCATGACTTCTTCCAGCATGTGGAAATGCACCTCCGGTCTGAGCATCCCCCTCTCTGTGGGCGAGACCACCTCAGTTTTCGTTCCTATTACTTCCCTGTTAAGGTAGGTCTTTCTTGGAAACTCGAGTTGAAAAAGGGGATCCTCAGCATATTTAACCAGTCTTTTTCTCTGGGCCTCCCTCCCTTAAAAATCGGAACAGTCCTGAATGAAGGAGCATTGAGGATGTGGATTGATGGAGGCAGTAATGTGGGAGAGGAGTAGTTAGTGATATTCAGAGACCTCTTAGCGCAGGGCAGACCATAGCCAGAGAAAAGTTTTCACCCAGTTTTGCTAATCTGAACTCTGGCTACTAAGGGTCAACTTAGAATAGTATTCCTGGCTCTGTAAATGTAGTTCAGGTTTCTGAGGGAGAATAAAATGCTTTCCTTGCAGTTGCTGCTTTAGCATGTGCCATTTTCTTTGGGCATCTAAGCTTTTTCTTCCTCCCATTTTTTCATGCCTTAGAATGTGATTGATGGAGATCTCTGTGAGCAATTCAACTCCATGGAGCCCAACAAACAAAAGAATGTCTCTGAAGAACTGGACCGAACCCCACCTGAGGTGTCCAAGAAGCTTGAGGACATCCGGACTCGCTACGCCTTCTGAGCCCTTCCTTTTCCTATGGGGCTTGTCAGAGACCTTATTTCCCTCACCACCTGGTTCTGAATCCATGTGACAGAAGAAGGGTGGCTGTATAATTAAGACTTTGTAATATTAAAGCTAGTAGCTCTTCCCCATCCACTCTTCCCCTGGAGTGACTGGTTTCCCCTAAAATTGGCACTGAGATTTGCTACACTTCTCCTTGCCTGGTACATAATACATTGCCCCCAGGTTCCGGTGTGGAATACAGTGTCCCTTTTCCCAGAGCTTTCTCGCATTGATATTTTTGGCTCTGCTCTCTACTTTTGTATACACCCTTAATTTTTAATTGGTTAATCTGTAAATATAGTTTTGTAAGATGTTATCTTTGTGGGAGGCGGGAGACAAGCTGAGGTGGGGACCAGGTTGGCTATAGTACAACTCCGGAGTTCTGCCACCCTGGAACCTAACCAGAAATACAAATCTAGCTTTTAAGGTGGCTGGTGTCCATGTGTCTTTGCTGAGAATCTAGGTGGGAGATTGGATCCCAAGTTGGAGCAGGAAGAACTGAGTGTCCTCCTTCCAGTTACCAACTTGGACTCCTGGCACCCTGTGGCCTCATGCTCCCAGCTCTGTGATGGTTTTTGGCTTTCTCTAGTCTTTTCTACTATGCAGATGAAACTTGGGCTCGATAATAATTATATAGTCATCCATATCTCTTCCCATTGGATAGTGAGGAAGGGTGGCTGGTTTCTTCTTCCCTGTTTTAGCTCCCTTCTACTTTGAAGCCTTAGAGTGAAGGATTTGGCATGAATTCCAGCTGCCTAGTCTCTTAATAGATGCTCCTTTTACTTCCACAGCTCCTGAAATGATCATTTGCCATCTGTCTACTAGGAAGGATCAGTAAGTACAGAAGAACCTGCCCTTGGGAATAAAGTCAGTACATGTGGTCCCTTTTTAAAGGCACATGGGTAATGGGGTCAGGGAGGGGGAGGCCTGTCTTCAACAGACATCTTAGGTGGGCTCTGGAGGGCCTTTGGAGTATGTGGAGGCAGCAGCTGGAAGTGACCCAGTGTCAAATGTTCCAATTCACACTTGAGAATTCAGCCTTCCCCTGTCAAACTGTGTGGGAAGCCTTAATGTTCCAGGCAATCCGTCAGCTTCATTGAACATGGAGAGGCCTGAGTCATTTGTTTTCTGAGTACTTCACAGAGTAAAACCCTTTTTTGTTTGTGTGCTCAGCACTTCCATTGAACAGATTCTCTGGCAGGCACTGGGTTAGAGTCAGGAATGGAGGTGGTTAGATATAATCTTTGACCTCTAACAGCCCACATTCCAAGTGCAGAGAGGGTTCCTGATGCTATCCCTGGAGCTGTGTATCTCTTTAATCACAGCTTGGTTTTGGATCAGTCAGTAGAGACCTGAGTTTTGCCAGGAATTGAATCCCTAAATGACACTTCATTTTCTCAGTTCATGGGTATACATAGTAGACAGTACTTTTGAATTACATTTGCATAGTTTGATTCCAGGGCTCATTTTTGCTGTGCCCCCCCCGCACTTGTTCCATTTAGCCTGTCAGATTGATTGTATGATGTTGATGTGCGGTAGTATGAGAAACTCAGCATAGATATTTGAGCAGTGGCTCCTTGTTCCTAGGCTCTCTCCTGAAATACTTCTTCCTACAGTAGTAGTGGGGTTATGTAAGAATGGAAAACTTGATCTCTGTATAGAATCAGGAATTGCCACCCTTTTTTTGTTTTTATTATGTAGACAGCAGTTTATTGTCCAACCCAGGGGAGGAAGACACCACGTCACTCAGGGATACTGCATGCGATCCATGCTAGACAACATGGGGGTTGCATTCAGGAACCCAGTAAACAACTAGGGGCTTTGGGAGGCAGGCTTTGTAATATCAAGAGGGTGGAACTTCTCCTGTTCTTGTGGGAAGTTGTGATTGGCTTGTTTGAATAAACCCACAGACTGGCAAGGAGCTGAAACCTCCCCAGAGGTGGGCAGGACCTGTGCCTGGTCCTTTAGTACAGAGGATTGTTTAGCCAGGGAACCTCATTCATGAGAACAGAGTGGGGAGGGAAGCTTTGGCGATTAGGCCACTTGAAGCCCTTCTGATTTTATAGCATGAGATACTGGACCTTAATTTTAGATCTTACACCATAACTGGGAATGTGTGGTCATCTGATTATTGCTCCACTAGAGAGCTACTGGTAGGCCAGGCAAGGGTGAATTTCACATTAGATCATCATCTTGTGCTTCCAGTGTATTACAAGATTCTCTTCCATTCCCGGGGAAAATGATAACAAACTCAGTGGAATTGTCAGAGAAATATGGGTGTGTATTGGAAAATGTTATCTGATAGATGACAGCAAATCATGAGCTTATATTCTGAGCATCGTGCTAAGCACAGTGAGAAATTCTCAAGGCTCGCTCAGCTGAACTTGACATTCTGGTAGGGGAGAGGAGGCTTATACATGGGAAATAATCAGCCAAATGTGTTTATAGTAGAAAGAGAACTAGAATCAGGCAACGTGTCTGATCTGGTTGGGCCAAATAACAGCTGAGTGAATTTGGGCAAGCCATTAAAACTTCTGAGCCTTGGCTCCCCCAGCTGTAGAAAGTGAAAGGAGAGGTGTAATATACGCTGCACAGAAGTCCCTAAGTATGTAGCCCAACCTGACTTAAAACAGCATCTTAGTTCCTCAGAATCCCAACATTCATCAACAAGTCAGTGACCCTGTATCTCTTGGGAGTACAAATTGTGTTTGTATGTTTGTTTTATTTTTTTCCCCAAATTTTCCTAATCATGAAAATCATCCCTTAGGCCACTCAATAAAAAATACAGATTCCTAGGAGTCTCCCCCGTAAATCTAGAATGGAATTTGTAAATAAGTCTAGACATGAACTCACAGGCCTGAGTTCAGTCAAGTCTCTGCCCCTGATTAGATCCACGATTTTGGTCAGGCCAGTTGGCTTCTCGTGCATAACGTGGAGATAAACAGGGTTGATGTCACAATAAAATGAGAGCATATACCTAAAACACCCAGCAGTCAGCCCAGCATGTTGTAGGTTCTTATTGATCCAAACCCCAGCCCTTAATATGTGGGGCTTGGATCAGCACAGTGAAGTCTTCCATTTTCATTTAGGAGTCACCATGGATGCGGATCTCCTTCCCTTCCCACCCCTCCCACATCACAGTGATGTTCTCTTTTCCCCTTACATTGCTTTGCTTTTGATGTGTCTGTTGACTTTGTCATGTTCTCTGTTGTGGCCAAATGGGTGCTGGATGAGATACAAGTTTTGAAGGATATACAGACAGCATTTCAGCTCCATAACTGAGGGGCCTTCTCTGGATTTGATTTCTCTGAATTCTCACAGCTGGAAAGATTTTCTTTTCTCCAGTTTTATTGAGATATAATTGACATACATCATTGTATCTATTTAAGGTGTACGTCATAATGGTTTGACATATATAGTTAAATCCATCATCTCAAATACAATAAAAAGAAAAAGCAAAAAAAGAAAAAACTTTTCTTGTGAAGAGAACTCTTAGGATATACTCTTACCAACTTTCATATATATCATACAGCAGTGTTAACTCTAGTCATCATGTACATTGCATTCCTAGTACTCATTTATCTTATGACTAGAAGTTTATATCTTGACCACTTTGCTCTGATGTCCTGTCCCCCCATTCTGCTCCCCACCCCTTCCCTCACAAATCTGATCTCTTTTTCTGTGAGTTTCCTTTTTTGGTTTTGTTTTTTTAGATTCTGTATATAAGTGACGTTATACAATAACTTGTCTTCTTCTGTCAGGCTTATTTCACTTAGCATAATGCTCAAGATTTATCCAGTCCTGCAAACACACACACACACACACACACACACACACACACACACACACACACACACACACCCCACATTTTCTTTATCCATTCATCTGTTGATGAACACTTAGGTTGTTTCCATAACTTAGCTATTGTAAATAACGCTGCTATGAACATGGGAGTACACACGTTTCTTTGAGTTAGTGTTTTCATTTCCTTTGGCTACATTCTCAGAAGTGGAATTGCTCTGTCATGAGGTAGTTCTGTTTTTACGTTTCTGAGGGTTGTCCATATTCTTTTCTGTAGTGGCTGTACCAGTTTACAATCCCACCAACACTGCACAAGGGTTCCCTTTTCCCCACATCCTCACCAGCATTTATCTCTCGTTTTCTTGGTGATGCCCATTCTAACGGGTGAGGTGATTTAGCTCACCTGAAGGACAGAGGACTTAGCTGTAGTTTGATTTGCATTTCCCTAATGACTAGTTTTGTTGAGCATCTTTTCATGTACCTGTTGGCCATTCATATATCTTCTTTGGAAAAGTGCCTGTTCAGGTCCTTTGCCCCATTTTTTAATTGGATTTTTTGTGTTTTGCTTTTGAGTTGTCTGAGTTCTTTATATTGTTGTATATTAACCCTTTATCAGATATATGGTTTGCAAATAATTTTTTCCATTCCATAGATTGTCTTTTTTACTTTGTTTCTTTTGCTGTGTGACTTTAGTCTAATGTAGTCCCACTTGTTTATTTTTTATTTTGTTGCTTGTGTTTTGTGTTTTAGGTGTATCCAGGAATTTTTTTTTTTTTTTTTTTTGTATCCAGGAATTTTCACCATTGAGCTTTCTCTGCATATCAGTGGGTTTGCTTGTTCTCTGCAAAACAGGGCGCTGACAAGTGGAATTTTAGGAGCACAGGCACAAGGAATTAGGCTTGAATATGTTGAGACCAGTTTTGTCTAGTTCATAGTTGTTGCTGTAGGACCTACAGAAAGTGTTTAGTAAAATTTAGTGATTGGATACAGCTAAATTACAAATCCCATCTGTGTAAGTGTTAAGGGGACCACATCAACTCCTTTGGTTTAGTTGTGCAACCAGGTAAATGGAGAACTCTGTCCTGTTTTGCAAAACACATTAGAGGCTGCCATACAACTGAGAAGGAAGGCCACCCCACCAAGGCATTTGCTCTTGGTTATTAGGATTGCTCCCATTCTGCTGCTGTTAAATCTCTGCAGTTTGGGTCTAAAAATGTACTGAAAAGTTTTTAGCTGCCTCAACTTTTCCCTGACCTCACGAGTGGAGTTTCCACAGATGTTGTTTCATTTGGAAGATCTTTTGCTATGAATAGCATTCCTTTGGGGGAGGGGGGTTCAAGTTGGACTGTGGATGGAATGTTGGCTTTTGTTTTTTTTAATGCTAGCAAGACAGCTGCTGGGGCTGGGAAAGACTCTTGGGGTTCACTTACCTCATGGGGAGAGCTCTGGTCTCCAGAATCCATGCTGCTCCTATGACTGCAGCCTCTCTTGAGGTTATTAGTGGGAAGCCAGAAATGTTGGGAGAATTGTTCAAATGAATCAACCTGGCTTTCAGTTTTTTTTTTTTTAATTCCTAAATCCTGCTTCTATTCAAAATAGAAATGCCATGTGTTTGTGTGAATCATCCACTTGCTCATTTGAATATGGAATATTGTATGTGAATATTTTAAGTTTATTGCACCCTTAAAATATATTCAAAGGCTGTATTCAGATCTCTGGTGCTGAAGTCAAACCTTGTCCAAAAAAATAACAATGTAGGGATACAGATGACTGGGGTACATGGGTGACGATGTCTGGGGTGTATGGGTAGGGAAGAAACACCTCTGTGGTCAGTGGCTGATTTATATTTGGGGATCTGATAACCCACTGTGTGGGCCTTGTATGAAGTTTGAGTGAACTGAAATCAGTAGATACGGACTACACAGCACTCAAGAGAATCCCCTTCACCACTCTGCATTAGCATCACCAAGAGCTTTTCTGTAGAAGCTTTGAAAGTCAACATCAAGAGATATGCCTAATACACTAGAAGATGGTGCTACATTCATTTATTCCACCAATATTTACTGAGCACCTACTGTGTGTTACCTCCTTGAATATCTGCTCTACACCCAGGAGTTTTTGTAACTTAGCATGCTGTTTCTGTCCCTCTGAGTCTGGTGGTGACGTTGAGTCTGCCAGAGAGCCTGGTGACAAATTTCACAGGAACCTAAGGCCCATGTCTCTAGTTTTCTCAGATAAAACAGGCACAGCCTTGGGATTTCTGGGAAAAGTCAGAAGGTCCCAAGTATGAAAAATGAGGAGGTGGAGAGTAGACAGCCAAAGATTTTTGGTCAGGAAGCTAGGAAATCTGTTGCAGTGGCTTTTCTGTTCTCCAGATTACTCTGCTGGGGGTGTCTGGGCATCTGTATATTTCACAATCTGGTAATAATAATCAGACATGGAAATCACTAGGTGGTTTCCAGGAGAATGAGGGAACATTGCCTCTTGTTTAAAATGAAGCAAAAGAAAACACCAAGTTTATAGGAGACACAAGGATGGGAGACTCAACTGGACGTAGCTAAAGGCCCCTGTCAGCCCCAGCTCACCCTCTAAATCCAGCAGCTCTGTCAGCACCCAGTCAGGCTTGGCTCTAATCCCGGAGGCAAACCCACCCCAGTTCCCCGCCTCTGTCTATTAGAGTCTGGTCCTCAGATTTTTATCCCACAGGCCCACCCGGCAGAATTTACCCTTTTCTAACTGCAAGCAAAATCTCAGGGAATGAGAGTTGCTTTTGATTAGGCCATTTGAGGAGAGTTTTTACAAGTTAATAATTTGGGGTCATGAGTAAATGTGTATAAGCTAGTGTGACATGTGATGGTGAAAAGTATTAGCATTTACTGTGAGTCATTAGGGGGTCTAGTGCTGTTAACAAGGCACACTGAGGAATCTCTTGCCTTTAAGGAGCTGGTGCTGCAACTGGAGAAAGGCGACTTCACATAAAGCAATCAGAAACAAGATCCCATCTGCCAAATGCCAAGTAGGAGTGAAGTCCATAGAACACTGGATATGAAGTCACACGACCTGTGTTCACCAGTCTCTAAGCTTGGTCTCAGCCTCCTTTCTGTAAAATGGGAGAATAAGACCAACCTCTTGTTACTAGGGGTCGTAGTAACAGCGAAGTGCTTTCCACTGAGCTTCCAGGGTGTCTGAGGAGGTGTGGCCACAGAACTTGGATCCAAAAGCGCTGGGAGAACTGGAGCCACTTCCATCTTGAATTGCAGCCCTATATGCGATGCTTTGAAAGAAAAGGGCATCATTCTAAGCCAAGAGGTCCTGGAGAGGGCACAGTGGAGTTTGTTCAGACTTCTGTGAGACCCCAGTGATATGCTGTGGCTGTACCCGCATCACCTCCACCCCACTTGCCCTCCCATGGGCTGCTTGACTACTATGAATCAGCTTGGTAGAAATACAGCAAGGCCTTGCTGACGGTGTGGCCGGTGTAGTCACGGCCTTAGGCACAGGGGTGGGAAATTAGCCATAGTACATTCCAGTGTGGGCATTATTGTCCTGCTGGCCAAACCAGGAATCTGGTTTTGTCAGTCCAACTGAGAAACCATTCCTTGGGAAACTTCTTGAACAACTACTTTTGCCAGGCATTGACATTCAGAATAAGATATGCTAACATCTTCTAGGCCAGCATTTCCCAAACCAGGTGCTATGGAATCCTAGATGTTAATAAGGGACTCCTTAGTAAAGATTCTGTGCTTACTTTCAGGGAAACATGCAAACTATCTTGGGTAGTTTGATGCTTTGAGCACAGCCCTTCCCCTGTCCCTTGCTCTCTATTTGTCTGCTGGTGGGGGAACTAAAGGATTCCTTGAGGGAATTGCCTGGCTGTCCAGTGGTTAGGACTCGGTGCTTTCACTGTCGTGGCCCGGGTTCAGGCCCTGGTCAGGGAACTAAGATCCTGCAAGCCATGCAGTGCGGCTGAAAAAAAAAAAAAAGGATCCCTTGGGGAATTGGCCCACCCCTAAATATTCCAAATATAGTCTAAGTACATCAGGGAGCTTGTTAGAGATGGAGTTCCCCCTTAAGTTCCCACAGAACTGTGCTAGCAGAACCATTCTCAGCTCTCTGACGCAGGCAAAGTGAGAGTGTCCCTTGTCCTTGGAGATCGGGTTGAGCAAAGGATCTCTCTTTCATGTCATCAGGAACTCCCACAAGTGCTGTGCCAGATCACATATTACACCAGGACAGGCCAAGTCATGTAAGGAAGGAAGCCCTCTGGCTGTGTGATCTTGGGTTAGATACTTAATCTCTCTGGGCTCATGTCTCCATCTGTAGACTGGGTAATTGACTGGTCCTCAACACTGATGATATTTATCAAAGGCCTTTTCTCCATCTAATGTTTGTCCCCCTATGTACACATGCACTCCAGTCACTACCACATCACCCAGTTTTATTAAGTTTTGTAGAAGGGTTTTTGTTAGAGTAAACGTGTTCTGGAGAGGAGCTGGGGTAACCCCTTAAAACGACCTAGCCTGCCTGGGAGCCAATACTTGGTTCTGCGGACTCCCACCATTAACTTGCCACTGTTAACTTGCCAGGCGCACTTGGTCGGAAGAGTTCCGGTCTGATCGTCTGGGTTTGTGGCCCCCTCCTACTCCATTCTCCAAGGCAGGCTGGGGCCACGTGGCCCTGCCCCGCCCTTGCTGGCTCCAGTTTCTGAGTCTGCTGTGGCCTGCTTTCCCCGCCCTTCCCATCAGTCGGGAAGCCTGGATTGTGGGCTGGGGGAAGCCACAGCTTTTCCCACCTGGCACCCACTGCCCCCAGCTCCTAGGTACCTGTTCCAAGCCCTAGAAAACTGCATCCTGGTATGTGAACAGGTAAGAAAGGGGTCAATTTTCTCTCACATGGTTTTCTTTGCCTGACTTGACCACCCCAACTTAGCTGCTTCCTTCCTTCACAGATCATAGCAAGAGGGATTTGAGCTAGACTTGAAAAACACAGCCCCAGAAAGAAGCTCTTAAATATGTGTCAGAAAAGTGGTGTGAATTCTCTGCTCTGGGTTTCTTTTTTAAACCTTTGCTTTCATCAGCCTTGTAGGAAAAAAACATCCAAATAACCATAAAGCAAGTTGCTTCTCTCTGCGTTCCCTTCTGAGTTTTGTAATTCAACAAACCCACTTTCTTAAATGGCTGTCATGGGTTACTGGGGGCTGTTCCACTGGATATTGCTTTAGTTCCTTAGACCTTAATGTACTATGTGCATGAATTATGTACATGAATTACCTATCAAAAATTTATTTAAAATTCTTTAATGGAAAGGAACAAGAATGGCATACATGAGCCTTCCTCATTCAGTTGGTATTCTGAAATTAAAATGAAGTGTTCTGCTTTTACACTTTGCATTTATTCTAATAAATGCACATAAACCAACTAACTGTGATTTTTAAAGTCCATGTGGTATCTGCCACGTTAACAAGCCCATTCCAGGATATGCAGCCTTTGTCCCTAAATTGTGAAATTAGATTGCTTCCAGGTGTTTTGCAATTAATAATTTGACTTTTATGTACAACTCTGTGGAAATAACTTTGTCTTTTAGATTTCTTTTTTTAATCTCTCCTTGGATTTTATTCTCCATCCAGAATAAATACTTGAGGTAAACCCAAGAACATTTATGTAGCTCAGCTCATGTTACACATGGTATTATGAGCTCACTCATAATACTTCAGGACCATGATGGCATGAGGGAGTGGGTGGGTAACTTGTTTTCTCTGGATTTTTCAGGAAGTGGGATGGAGGCAGTCTAGCGCAGTGGTTGAGACTTGGCCTTTGAAGGCAGGCTAGCCTGGGTTTGTATGCGTAGCTGCCTGACCTTGAACTCTCACCTAATGACTTCAATTAGTTCACATGTAAAATACAGATTATAAAACTCCTTAGGGGTCTAGGAAAGGCAGAGATAGTATTTGTAAAACAACATTGGTGCTTAATAAGCACCCCTGGAAGGCTGTTTCGAACCTGGGGCTTTCTCTGGCCGATTTTAGAAGCTGGGTAGAGTTGAGAGTCATCTGAAGTGCATTTTTTGACCCCTTCCTCTCTTCTAATTCAGCCAGCTGTTAGAGGTTATTTGTTTCTTTTTTTTTTTTTTAAACTTGGGCCCCTATCTGTGCTAAGGCTGGAGAACTGGGCATCAGGGAACTTGCAGTTTAGATCAGCCTCTTTCCAAAGGTCCCCCAGACTCAGCCACCTGCCATCAGATCTGGATGCCACCAGTCCCATCTCTTAGCCACCTTCCTCAAAGGGCAGGTTTAAGGGATCACTGGACAGAGTGGAGAATTCCTTGGAAGTCTGTGGACACACCTTTTGTTCCCCACTCTGGTAGTTTGCTGGGAGGCCACATGGAGGCACAATGGAATACGCATAGGCTGGGTTCTAACCTGGCTGCACAAATTCCCAGCAGTAAAATGGGAATGTTAATACCTGTGCCATAGAATTACATGAGATAATATAGGTAAAGCAGCTGGCACTTAGGGGCCCATTACTGTGGAAGGTCAAGGCCATGTTCCAGAGCCTTTGAGAAAGTACCAGAATTAGCCACAAAAGACAGGCAGAAAACTCATGTTTCATTGCCTCAGTCAATAAACATTTATCGGGCTGGCTGGTCATGGTGCTGGAAGCTAGGGAGAGATATTGGGTTGGCCAAAAAGTTTGTTCGGGTTTTTCCATACGAACTTAGCCAACCCAATATATAACACAGGCTCCCTGCTCTTGGTACAGGTGTACAGCCCATCCCAAGGGACAGAGGAGACTGACTGCAGCTGCCTGGGCACTTCAGGACAGCCCCCTCCTTAAGAAGGAAGAACAATCTGTTAGGCAGAGATGGGGAGGAAGCGAGAGTAGCAAGTGCTAAAGCCCAATGGCATTTGGGAAAGGGGGGGAAGTTCAGGAGGGCTGCAAAGGGAGATTAGAGGAAGTGGTGGGGACCAAATTCTGAAGAACCCTGAAAGTCAGGTGAGAATTTGGACTTCGTCTCAAGTATATGGGGATTTAAGTGGCTTTGGGGATGCCTGTTCTGACAGCTTTGGGGGTAGAGGATGATGTTCGAGGCCTGGAATGCCCCCAGCCTTCCACCCCATTTCAGGGGCTTTGATGGTACCCAAGATAAATCATTGCAGAGAGTGGGATTCTCAAAACAGACTTGGCCTGGAGAAGCCTGGCCTGCAAGTTGGGGCCCAGGGTTCTGGGGTTCTGGTCCCAGATCTATGATCAGACCCAGGGTCTCCTCTCCTGCCTCAGCTGAGAGTTCAGGGCAGTCAGGTTTCTTACAGCTCTTGCCTTTTGGAGGTCTGCAAAATGTCTCTGGAGACTGCATTCATCCTATCCCCCCACCCCTGCAACACTGTCCATGGTGGCTGTCCATGACCCAGCCTTGGCCTTGGGAGGAAGAGGCATCTTGTCTGAAGTGGACTGACCCCTTGACCCTGAGAGGCTCCATGGAAGTCCGAGAACTGTGGCCTCTAGCCCTGTGACAATCCCAGGGGGCTTCTGGGCTCTGACTCTCCTGCACGCTTGCCTGAGGGCCCTGTTCCACAACTGGGGGATGGTGTGCCCTGGAACAGGGCTGTGGACATCCTGGGAACATACCTCCCAAACTTCCCAGGGGATGCTGGGAGTGTTCTGTCTGTGCATCTCAGCCAGGAAGGGCTCAATAGCCAATGCCTGGAGAACCAGCCAGAGCTTCCCCCTTGGGTCGATCTCAGGTGATGAAGAGGTGGATGAGTGGGGATGTGGCTACAGTTAGCAACGTTGAGGTCAAGGTGAAGAATTTGAAAGGCCAAAGAGATGTGGACTTGCCATGTGGGCAGCTATTCAGAAAGGTCAGGCCCTGCTCTTCAAGCTTTCTGGGTGCCTGTTATCTGTCGTAGCATGAGAATGTCCACATTCTGGCCCAGGACTCTTACCACATCCAAGCTCCCACTTCTGACTTTATCTATCACCCACAGGTCTCCTCAATCTTCCCTTCCCAGCTGCCACATCTGCCTTTCCCTCTTTACCAAGAGCTAGAACCTCCCTGCTTCTTTGTCTTCCTACTTTCTCAAATCATTAACATCTCTTCATATGCACTTTTTAACCATCTTAATCATTTTTTAGTGTATAGTTCAAAGGTATTAAAGTACATTTACATGGTTACAAAACAGATCTCCACAACTTTTTCATACTGTAAAACTGAAACTGTGCCCATTAAACGAAAACTCCCCCTTTCTCCCGCCAGACAGTCCCTGGCAACCACTGTTACACTTTCTGTTTCTATGAATTTGACTAGTCTTAGGTACCTCACATAAGTGGAATCATAGAGTATTGTCTTTCTGTATCTGGCTTATTTCGCTTAGCATAATGTCCTCAAGGCTTATCTGTGTTGTAGCATGCATCAGAATTTCCTTTTTAAGGCTGAATAATATTCCCTTGTATATATACCACGTTTTGTTATCCATTTATCTGTCAATGGACACTAGGGTTGTTCCATGTTTTAGCTGTTGTGACTAGTGCTGCTATGAACATGGGTATACAAATATCTCTTTAAGACCCTGCTTTCAATTCTTTGAGGTGTATACCTGGAAATGGAATTGCTGGATCATATGGTAATTCTGTTTTTAACTTTTAGGAACTTCCATACTATTTTTCATGGCACTTGCAGCATTTTACAACCCTACCACAAGTGCACAAGTGTTCCAGTGTCTCCATATCATCGCCAACACTTTTTATTATCTGGGTTTTTGGTAGTGGTCATCTTAATGGGTGTGAGGTGATATCACTGTGGTTTTTATTTGTGTTTTTCTGGAGATTAGTGATGGTGAGCATCTTCTCATTTAGCTGTTGACCATTTGTATGTCTTCTTTGAAAAAATATCTACTCAAGTCCTTTGCCATTTTTTAATCAGCTTATTTGATTTTTTTGTTGTGAGTTGTAGGAGTTCATTATATATTCTGGATATTAACTCCATATCATATTTGCAAATACTTTCTTCCATTCCATAGGTTGCCTTTTCACTGTGTTGCTGTGTCCTTTAATGCACAAAAGTTTTCAGTTTTGATGTAGTGCCATTTGTCTAGTTTTGCTTTTGTTGCCTGTGCTTTTGATATCATATCTATGCAGTCATTGCAAATCCAATGTCATGAAGCTTTTTACGTTTGTTTTCTTCTAGGAGTTTTATAGTTTTGGATCTTAAGCCTGTGTAAGCATTTAATAGCTTTATTGTTTTTATGATATGTGCTTATTATAAAAAATACCAAAAAAAAAAAAAAAATACCAACAATTCAGAAAAGCACAAGAAGAAGAGAAAATCTCAATCCCACTCCCCAAAGGGAACCACTCCCTAATAATATTTTACTGGGCAACTCTCCAGACAGTGCCTTACTTCATCACTCCTCAAACTGTAACCTGCACATGAATCACCTGAGGATTTTGTTACATTCTCATTACAAAGGCCTGGGGTGGGCCCAAGACTCCACAAGCTAAGTGATTCTACTGCTATTGATCAGGAAACCATACTTGGAGGAGCAGAGGTCTGTAAGTATACACGCACACAGCTCTATGTCCTATGGGATCATCTATACTTGACTTTTTTTTTTTTTTTTTTTTACTATTTTTTAATTTATTTTATTTTTTTGGCTGTGTTGGGTCTTTGTTGCTGCACGTGGGCTTTCTCTAGTTGTGGCAAGTGGGGGCTACTCTTCATTGGAGTGTGCGGGCTTCCCATTGCGGTGGCTTCTCTTTGTTGTGGAGCATGGGCTCTAGGTGCGTGGGCTTCAGTAGTTGTGGCACGTGGGCTCAGTAGTTGTGGCTTGCAGGCTCTAGAGTGCAGGCTCAGTAGTTGTGGCGCACGGGCTTAGTTGCTCCGCGGCATGTGGGATCTTCCTGGACCAGAGCTCGAACCTATGTCTCCTGCATTGGCAGGCAGATTCTTTTCTTTTTAATTTTACTTACTTACTTACTTACTTACTTACTTACTTACTTATTTATTTATTTATGGCTGTGTTGGGTCTTCGTTGCTGCATGCGGGCTTTCTCTAGTTGCGGTGAGTGGAGGCCAGTCTTCATTGCAGTGCACGGGCTGCTTATTGCAGTGGCTTCCCTCATTTTGGAGCACGGGCTTTAGGCGTGTGGGCTTCAGTAGTTGCGGCAGGCGGGCTCAGTAGTTGTGGCGCACGAGCTTAGGTGCTCCGCGGCATGTGGGATCTTCCCGGGCCAGGGATCGAACCCGTGTCCCCTGCATTGGCAGGCGGATTCTCAACCACTGCGCCACTGGGGAAGCCCTCCATCATTGTTTATAGTGGCCACGTAGTATCCCATTGCATGGTCGGATGGTAATTCAGCTAGTTCCTATGGAAGAAGTTCAGGTGCTACCAAGTTATCACTGTTAGAAATAATGCATTCACAAACATTGTTGTCACCATGTCTTTGTTTACCTGAAGGAATTACTGTTATGGTGTTTATTTGTCTTTCTAGGAATCAGACCAGAACTAACACATTCAAATGTATTAGTCCTCACAGTCACCTGGGGGACTGGACGCTTAATCTCAAGGCTCTGCCAGCCCATCAATGGTGAGGGGCAGAGCAGTGTGGGATAGAGGTGGGACAAGTGTGGGGTAGGTGGAAGATCACATGGGCCTGGGAGGAGGCAGTGGTGGCCAGCACTGTCGGTGCCCACTCTTCAGCCAGGCAGTGTGTGTCTGGTGCTCATTTAATGTCCACAGCTCCTTGGTAGGTTTGACTTAGTCTCCCCCGTTTTACGGATGAAGAAACTGAGGTGCAGGGAGGACTGCTAGCTTCCCACAGTCACTCAGGCGTGATGAGGCAGTGCAGAGGACACACTCAACCCTGCATAGGTTGCTGTCACCTCGTGTGCCCTGCCTCGTCTCCCGAGAGGCCCTACCCTGCGCTCCAGCCTCTGCCGAGCCCCGGTCTCACCGGATTCAAGAGTCTGTGGGCTGCTCTGCGCTGCCAGGGCTGTCCCTGCTTTCGTGCAAGATAATCCAAGCAGCTACCAGCCCGTCAGGCAGCTGTGGAGCGAGCCCCCAGCCCCTTCCCCGCTCCTGCCCTGAGAGCAGGGACCAACTAGAGGATGCCTCCAGGCTGTCATCTCTGCAGGCCATGCAGGGTAAGGCCTTTGCTGAAACGATCCAGGGGCTGGGATTAGTTTAGCACTCTGGGGCAGGGTGGGGGTATGTCCAAGGTCAACACCTCCTCCCTGGCCAGGGCTCCCTGGATGGAGCTCAGAGGATGTTGGAGGCTCCAGAGTGGTCACTGATCAGTTGGACTGCAGGGATTTGCAGGGATGGGAGCTGTTGAGAGCACTGGACAGGCTTAGACAGCCTGAACTTGAATCCAAGCTCTGCCACATGCTGCCTGTGAGACCTTGGGCAAGTCAGGGCACCTCTCCAGTCTCACTTTCCTCAGCTGTAAAATAGGAGTAAGCATAGGCTCTCCCTGTACCCTCTCATACCTATTAGGATGGCTGCTATGTAGAAAGAAAACAAAATAACAAGCATTGGCTGGGATATTGAGAAATTGGAACTCTTGTGCACTGTTGGTGGGATTGTAAAATGGTACAATCCATTTCCATGATACTGTGGAAAACAGTTTGGCAATTCCTAAAGAAATTAAAACTAGAACTACCATATGACCCAGCAGTCCCACTTCTGGGTGTACACCCAAAAGAATTAAAAGTGGGGTCTCAAAGAGATATTAGTACACCCATGTTTGTAGCAGCATTATTTGCAATAGGCAGAAGGGTAGAAGCAACTAAAGTGTCCAGTGACAGATGAATGGATAAACAATATGTATATGTGTATGTATACACACACACACACACACTCTGGAATATTATTCAGACTTAGGAAGGAAATTCCGATGCATGCTATGACAGATGAATCTTGAGGACGTTATGCTAGGCAAAATAAGCCAGACACAGAAAGACAAATTCTGTATGATCCCACTTATGTATGGTACCTAAAAGTAGTCAGATTGTAGAAATGGAAAGTAGAATGGTGGTTGCCGGGAGCCGGGGGGAGGAGGGAATGGGGGAGTTATTGTTCAATGGATTTAGAGTTTCAGTTTCGCAAGATGAAAATATTTCTGGAGATAGATGGTGGTGATGGTTGCAACAATGTAAATGTACTTAATACCACTGACATGTACACTTAGAAATGGTTAAGATTTTATGTTATATGTATATCAGTACAATTTTAAAACTTGGGGGAGAAAGTAGTATATGCCTCACAGGGGTTTTGTAAGAGTTGAGTGAGACAAGTGAATGTGAATTATTATTAATGTCAGATCTGGGAACATCCAAGACTTTTTTGCCTCATGGACCCAGGCATTGGAGGAGATTTGTGTATCCCTGTGGGGAGCAGTTGTGCCATTCTGCATGAGATGCTCGGGATGGGGTTGAAGTCTCTCATCAGGGGAGACTTCCTGGAGGAATGACAGGCCCTGCTCAGAGGGTTCCTAGCATTTGTGGGATGGGTAGATTCCAGACATCGGAAAGTCCCTGGCAAAAAATCACTTCCACTAAGGGGCAGTTTGCAGGGAGGAGATTTTAGCTCCGCCTAGAGGACTTGTGACCAGAGCTGGCCAAATGTGGAACAGGCTACCTCATGGAGTGGTGAGCTCCCCATTAGAGGAGGCATGTGAGGAGAGGCTGGGCAAGCTGTAGAGGAGACTCCTGCATGGAGTAGGGGTGGAGTCAGAGGGTTTCCTAGGCTCTGCGCCTCTCTAATGTGATCCAGTCGGCAAAGTTATATGTAACAGGCCTGTGTAAAGGTGGGACCCAAGTAAGAGGGAGGGGGCAGGCAGGTGAGAAGGCTTGCTGCCAGCCTTCCCCTAAACAACAGTAATAATAGTTGCTGCCACTTATTCTGGGTACACACTGTTAAATGCTAAACCGGCTTGATCTCAGATCCTCACCACAACCCTGTATGGTGGGTGCTACAGTCATCCTCATTTTACTCCTGGGAACTGAGGCCCAGGGCTTAAATCTCCTGCCCAAGGTCAGCCAGTAGGCAGTGAGCTGGAATTTGAAACCAGGCGGTCTGGTGCTAGCCCTCTCTGTTGGGTGGAAGTCTCCAAATCTGCCTCCGCAAGCTGCCTACTCCCTGCCACCCTGCCCCTGACTGATAGTTCCTGGGTCCTGACACTCTCACAGGTAGGGATTTAGCAGGTGCCACCTCCCCTGTGAGTCCTCGGTGCCCCCCTCACTCTGACGGGTTTCTCTGCGGTGCCAGACCCCACCTGCTTGGGTCTCCAGGGTTCAAGGATAACACTGCAGACAACACTGGCCTTATTGGGAGCCAGGCTCCTTGTCACTCAATGTCCCCCTTCTTCTGTTTAACAGGACCCTACTTGACAACTCTCTTCAGGGCTCCAAGTCTTTCCCATAGCTGTTGAGTTCATTCTGCCTTTTTTGCAACTGTCTTGTTTCCAGCCCAGCTCTCTGGGTGCCAAGGCCTTGTCCACATGATTCAATTTGTCCAAGTTCCCAGGCTAGCACCCGCAAGTCAATAAATGCTGTCCTTAATGGTGGCAATACGGTGGCCTCCTCTGTCTTTCGAATTACAGAGGAAGCCCTGGCAGGGACGGTGATTGAGCCAGAGTGACCCAGTTAGTGGGGATGCCATTCACACCTTATGAAGATGCAGGGAGCTACCATTTAAAGACATCTCCGTGCCAGGTAGGGTGCTAAGCTCTATGCGGGCACTATCTCACCAAATTCACACAGAGCCCAGGAGGTGAAGAACTGCAATTTTCCCATATTACAGATGAGGCAACTGAGGCTTGGAGAGGTTAAGTCACATGTTCAGAAGCTCAGATCTTTCTTTCTCCCCATTGCTGCCTTGGAGGCTTTGCATTGGTAGCTGATCCGATAGCAGTAATATTAGTGCCACTTGCTGCTTAGTGGAGAAGTCGTACATTTAAGATTGCTCTCCTCCTCCCTCCTAGTACCCTCACTGCCACCCTGGGAGTGGGCCTGGGTAGTGCTATTTTGTGGATGAAGAAGGTGATTAGGGGCTTCCCACGGTCCCATAGTGGAAGGGGTACACCAGAGCAGGGTGGTGATCCTTCTGGCCCGCCTTGCTCTGCAGGCCCCTTCCCACCTCCACTGCACTGGGTCTTAGGCTATGTAGCCCTCCTGCTTGTCTCTTTGGAGGGTCTGTCCCAGGCCCCAGTGAAGCAGCTCTGCACAGAGGCCAGCAGACCAGCTGGCCCAGCAGAGGCTGGGCTGGGGCCAGGTGCTTTCCAGTGTCTTCCTGCAGCTGGGAAACCTTTCTTGGATGACATCTCTGCAGAGGGTGCCTCCTGGTCCTACTTGCCCTGGTTCCCCTCCCAGCCAAGAGAAGACCACTCTTCTCCCTGTCCGTGGAAATCACATAGGCAACATAATTTTTGACTGTCAGGCTGCAGCAATGGAGTTCTGGAACCTGGAAGCCTATAAGGCGTGACTGTTAACCCCAGAGGAGGAAGCTGAGGCTGGTTCAAAATCTGGGACTTAAACCCTGGGCTGTCTGCTGGCAAAGCCCATAACATTGACTACATAATTTTTATTTTATAATTTTTAAGCTTTTAAAAAATAATTAGTGGGGTTTTTTTTAGGACAGTTTATCAATAGATTTACAGAAAGATTGAGGAGAAAGTATAAAGAGGTCCATATGGCCACCCTACCCCAGTCACACAGTGCCCCTTGTTATTAACATGTGTTATTAGTGTGGTAAGTTTGTTACAATTGATGAATCAATATTAATACATTATTATTAGTATATTAAAACATTATTAAAGTTCATAGTCTACATTAGGGTTCACTCTTGGTGTTGTACATTTATGGATTTTGACAAATGTATAATGAAATTGTGACAATGTCAGAATAGTTTCACTGCCCTACAAATCCTCTGTGTTATACCTATTCCTCCCTCCCTCCCTGCATCCTCTGACAACCACCAATCTTTCTGCCATCTCTGTAGTTTAGCCTTTTCCAAAATATCATACAGTTGGAATCACACAGTATGTAGCCTTTCCAGGTTGGTTTCTTATACTTAGAAATATGCATTTCCAGTTCCTTCATATCTTTTTGTGGCTTGATAGCTCATTTGTTTGCAGTGCCTAATAATGTCCCATTGTATGGATGTACTATAGTTTATTCACTTATTAGGGGATATTTTGGTTACTTCCAGCTTTTGGTGATTATTAATAAAGCTGCTATAAACGTATGTGTGCAGGTTTTTATGTGGACATAACATATGGTAAGGCTATGTTTAGCTTGTAAGAAACCACCAAACTGTCTTCCAAAGTGGCTGTACCATTTTGCATTTCCACCAACAATCAATGAGTGTCCCTGTTGCTCTACTTCTTGTCAGCATTTAGTAGTGTAAGTTTCTTGGATTTTAGCCACAAAGTAATAGGTGTATAGTGCTATCTCATTGTTGTTTTAAATGTAATTCCCTAGTGACATATGTTGTTGAGCATCTTTTCATATGCTTATTATTTTTTTTTTTTTTGGTATGTGGGTGTCCACTCGTTCCAGTACCATTTGTTGAAAGGACTGTCCTTTCTCCATTGAATTGTCTTTGCTCCTTTGTCAGAGATTAGTTACTTATATTTATGTGGGTCTACTTCTGGGCTCTCTGTGCTGTTCCATGGGTCTATTTGTCTATTCTTTTGCCAGTACCACACTGTCTTGTTTACTGTAGCTTTATATAAGTCTTGAAGTCAGGTTGTGTGTGTCCTCCAAATTTGTTCTTCAGTATTGTGTTGGCCATTCTGGGTCTTTTACCTGTCCAATATAAACTTTAGAATCAGTTTGTAGATGTCCACAAAATAACTTGCTGGGATTTTGATTGAGATGACATTGAATCTATAGCTCAAGTTAGGGAGGACAAACATCTTAACAATATTGAGTCTTCCTATCCATGAACATGGAATATCTCGATTTATTTATGTCTTCCTTGATTTCTTTCATCACAGCTTTATAGTTTTGATCATGTAGATCTTCAACATATTTTGTTAGGTTTATATCAAAGTATTTCATTTTGGGGGTGCTAATGTAAGTGGTGTTGTGTTTTTATTTATTTTATTTAATCTTTTGGCTCTGTTGGGTCTTCGTTGCTGCACGTGGGCTTTCTCTAGTTGTGGTGAGCGGGGGCTACTCTTCATTGCGGTGCGTGGGATTCTTATTGCAGCGGCTTCTCTTGTTGTGGAGCACGGGCTCTAGGCGCGCGGACTTCAGTAGTTGCAGCACACAGGCTCAGTAGTTGTGGCTTGCAGGCTCTAGAGCGCAGGCTCAGTAGTTGTGGTGCACGGGCTTAGTTGCTCTGCGGCATGTGGGATCCTCCCTGACCAGGGCACGAACCCGTGTCCCCTGCATTGGCAGGCAGATTCTCAGCCACTGCGCCACCAGGGAAGTCTGGTGGTGTGTTTTTAATTTCAAGTAGATAATATATGTGCACAGTAAAAAAAAAAAATCAGGGACTTCTCTGGAGGTCCAGTGGTTAAGATTCCATGCTTCCACTGCAGGGGGCATGGATTTGATCCCTGGTCGGGGAACTAAGATCCCACGTGACACACTGCGCAGCTGGGAAAAATCAGAAAAAAATCAAAAGATAAGATTGGTTTACAGTGAAAAGTACCTTCCTCTCCGTTTCCCATTCCTTAGGACTCTGTTTTCATCTGTCCAAATACAATCACTGATACTAGGTTCTGTGGGTCCTTCTAGAGATTGAAATACATACTCAAGCTCATATTTATATTTATTATTCATTTGACAAACATCCATGAGCATTTACGATGGGCCAGGCACAGGAGATGGGGCAGAGAACAAAAGGAAGTCCTACTCTCATGGAGCTTACATTTGTTGCAGTTGGCATCACCAACTAGATCTCCAGTCCTTACAAAAACTCTGCACAGCAGGTAGTATCCCTGTGGGAAGGGCTCAGGATTGAAGGAGGACTGTCTGGGGCCAACCAAATTCTCCAAGAGCTCAAGCAGAGAGTCTGGTCCTGCCAAGAGCTATGGGTAAGGCTGCTCAAGGCCAGAAGAAGCAGTTTCTTGAAAGGAGGGCTTCTTGCTAAGGCAAATGGGTAGAGATGAGGAGGATGTGAGGAGGCAGCTAAAGGAGGCTGCCAGCCCAGTCTGGAGCCAGATTCATATCAGATTAATGACTTGGAAGCCCTCCTATTCCCAGATGGCTGCATTTTAATTCCTTAGTTTTGTTTCCTCTCGGTTTCTTCTTAGACACATTCTTCTGGGGTCGAGTCTAACCTTGTTTGGATGACCTCAGGAGGAAAGGGATTTATCTATACTGTGAGTAACCCTGCCAGGGGAGTGATCAGGGTGTCCCCAGAGGTGCAGAGGGAACTGTGGTCATGAGAGGTTATGATGAAGAGCCGGGGAGAGGCAGTCAGCTGCTGGGATCAAGGTGTCTGAGTGGCAGATGTGGGCCAAGTTGGCTTTCCCACCTGGGTCTCCCTCCCAGGCTGGAGGTGACACTCTTAGACATGGCACTGGGCTCTCTGGCATCCCATTTCCCACGTCTGCCTCAGACACTGGAGCCAAGGGATGCCCTGCAGCCACATATGTGCCACCCTCTACCCATCCCCCAGCCCAGCTAAAATTATTTGTGTCCATTTGCAGTGAGGGTGGAGCTGTTCTTATCTGTATGTGTCATACATGTAGTAATAATAGTTCACCACTGACCAGGCTGAGGGCCAATAACTGCAAATTTCGTTCCCATTTTATAGATGAGGAAGCGGGAGCTCTGAAGCCAAATAACACTGCATTGCCTCCAGAGGGTCCCAGCACCCAGGGTGACAGCACACACAGTTGGGGTCCTTCCCCACAACTTGACACGTTTGTTAAGGCCTCACTCAGGCAGCTCAGGTGGTGCCTGATGTTGACCCTCCTGGCTGAGCTGAGCCTTTTCCTCTCTCTTAGGTTCTTGGGTGGTTCTTTGGCTCCCACCTTCCCAAGTGGCACTGCTTTGGGCTATTTCTGATTATTTCCTAGGCGTCCACCACTTAAAGTGGAGTTACCCCCTCACAGGGTTTAGCTAGTTTTATGGTTCTTGTTACAAATTGCCAGGTAGGACCGATCCAGAAAAATTGGAGTATTTTATCAGTGAGCATGTATCAGACATATGTGTCTCTTACCAAATACATCTCTTTAATTCCTAGAGGCAGAAAGGATTTACTTATATGGTGATTTACACTCTGTACAAATGTAAGCAATGTGTTCTTGATCCCCTGCATCTGTTAGGTGTTACCAATTTTACTGAGTAGAGGATGGTTCTTCACATAGCTGTACCTCCTGGGAATACACCAGGCAAATGCCCGGGTGGCTCCGGCCCTGAAGGGACAATTCTGTAAAGGGTCTAGGACTCCTTTCCATCTAGGCCTGGCTCAAACCGCGTGGAAGAACTGTCCCCCAGGCCCTGCCAGGCACATGAACATCCAGTAGAGACTCTTTAGAGGTCACCTTCCTTCACTGCAGGGCTTGGAGGAATGGTTGTTGTCCTGGCCTCCAGCTTCGGCCTCCAGCTCATCTTGCACATCAGTGTTCCCTGAGTGAGTGTGTTCACCAGGTCATTCCCCTGCTCACAACCTGTACTGGCTCCCTGCTGCCTGACACTCAAGAGCTGCTTGGCTTTCAAGGCCTTCTGTAGTCCTGTGTAGGCCTGCCTGACCAAAGTAGACTCCCATGACACCGTGATGCCGCTTCTCGGCTCCAAGACAAAGGACCATTCCCCAAGATGAATTGTATACTTAAAAATGGCTGAGATAGTAAATTCTATGTTATGTATATTTTACCACAATTTAAAAAACACACACAAAAAACAAAAAAACCCAAAAAACTACTCCTACCTGGTACTCCTTGGAACACCTGGAAGAAGCAAAAGCAAAACCTTCAACCCAGCCTGCTCAGGCTGCCCACAGGATGCCTGTCAAACATGAACAGTCCAAATTAGAAATGCATGAGGAAGCCAGCCACCATGAGGGAGTCAGCAGCAAGATCAAGAAAGAAAGCAAGAGAATCAAACTTATGGTTACCAAAGGGGAAATGTGGGGGGAACTGATAAATTAGGAGATTGGGATTAACATATACACCCTATATAAAATAGATAACTAACACGGACCTACCGTATAGCACAGGGAACTCTACTTAATATTCTGTAATGACCTATATGGGAAAAGAATCTGAAAAAGAATGGATATATATATGTATAACTGATTCACTTCTCTGTACATCTGAGACTAACACAACATTGTAAGTCAACTACACTCCAATAAAAATTAAAAAACAGCAAAAAGAAAAAAATCAAGGTGTCGGCAGGGTTGGCATCTTCTAAGGGCTGGATCTGTTCCAGGCTTCTCTCCTTGGCTTGTAGTTCTTTTTCCCATTTCTCTTCATAAAGTCTTTCCTCTGCATCTGCCTCTGTGTCCAATTTCTCCTTTTCAGAAGGATATTAGTCATACTGGGTTAGGGCTCACCCTTACCACCTCATTTTAACTTAACTCTGTAAAGACCCTGAAACCATGGTTAAATCCATTTCACCTGCCTTCACTAATCAAGGTTTTTTTTAAGATTTGCAGGTCCTCCAAGGGGCATGTAGCCTAAACAATAAGATGTTTGCCCGAGTTGTTTTCTAGGAACTTGGAGTCAGCTGCATCTAGATCAAGCTGAGTCGGTTAAGGACTGGCTAGGACCACCCACCCTCCAGCTGGGCATGTGCAATGTACCCTCAGTGACCTCTTGAACATGCAGAGCTTAGGCCTGTGCAGAACCATGCACCTTTCTCCAATCACCTTTCCCCAATCACCTTTCCCCACGCTCTCCTGTGCCTCAAACTGCCCTGCTTTGATATTTGTTATCCCATCAATACCCCCAAGCCCCTTGCCTTCATGGACTTGAGGTTTGTTCTGAATCCTCTCTGGGCTGCCTTGCAAATAAACCCTCTCTTTGCTGCAAAGAAAAAAAAAAAAAAGAAGATAAATGTCCCTGGATATTTACTGTCAAACAAACACCACACCACCACCACCAGAACTGGAAACAAAGTAAAAGTCCCTCAGCCAGGGAGTATTATGCAGCCATTAAAAGGTTTGGAGGGGGAATTCCCTGGTGATCCAGTGGTTAGGGCTCAGTGTTTTCACTGCCAGGGGCCCAGGTGGGGGAACTAAGATCCTGAAAGACACCGTGGCACAGCCAAAAAAAAAAAAAAAAAAGCAAAAAAAAAAAGATTTGAAGGAATTTTCCTGAAGAATTTTACTATTGAGTGAGAAAAGTAAGAAATAGAGACAGGTACTATTATGATCCCCTTTTTGCAAAGAAACTCCAAATAAAGCCAAACGACCCTAAACCCCACACTTGTATTCGGTGTATTTCTGTATAGATACATGAGCATGAAGAAGGTGGTGAAGGCTTCCCATCAGGGCTGCAGGTGAAGGAAGAGAAGAAGGAAAAAAAGAGATTTTGGTGCAAATGAAAATATCTACAACCTTCAGCCTCTCTGCTCTGATCCTGTTTATAGAGTAGGATAACTGATTGTGTGTTTGTTTCCGCAGGAAAAAAAAATTAGAATACTGACTTGCAGATATGCCCACTGTGAAGTGGGGGAGAAAGCAAGTTACATGGATCTGGTGATTCCATTTTATTCATACAAACAAGCATACCTCCTCCCTGTGTATATATGCGCTCATGTGTTGGTGTGAGCAAGGAGAAAGGTGTGGAAGGACAGGTGTTGGCAACTGACGTAAAGCCGGACACGTGAGGTAAAGTTGGGGCACATTACGTGCACCTGACATTTTATCTCCTACAGTTTTGGACGCTAGCAGTCTGAAATCAAGGGCCATGCTCCCTCTGAAGGCTGGATTCCTCCTTGTCTCTTCCTAGGTACACGCCTGTGTTTGGGTTTGAGGCCCACTGTGGGAAAGGTGGGGGGAGGGTAGGGGGAGAATGGGGGGTTGCTGGTAGAACCCGAGGCTGCCCACCACTGCTCCCTGTTGCGAGATGGACCCGACTCCCAGTCTATGGGCCACCAACTCTGGTAACAGACATTTCTGGAAGTTCTTGAGGAACCCTCCTTACTCAGGCTGGGTCCCCTTGTGAGGGACCTTGAGTGGCTTCTCATCATGTGTTAGGAAGGTTTTGAAGGCCCGCCCCTTCCCAGCCTCCCATCCTCTCTGTGCCTCCCTCTCTCTCACCCACCTGCTCTGTGACCAGGCCTCCCCACCAGTGTCAGCTGCTCCAGGCTAGGCTTGTAGCTTTTTGTCTTGTGTGCCAACCCCTGGCACACAGGAGAGGCTCGGGTCACAAATGCATGTAGAACAGACTTTAACTTTGACTCATTTAACAAGTTTCACGTTCTCATACAGGTGGCATGGGCAACAGTAGGGGTTGTGGTGGAACCAGGGAGGGTCCTGGGTCGGACTGGTGTGTGTGATGAGAGTGGAGGCTGGTGACTCTCCCCTGGCCCCAGACCTCCCTATTCCAAGTGGCTTGGGGACAGGGGACTGCATCTGATTCCCCTTTAGCTGCGATATATGCGTGTTAGAAAAGACAGACCAGGCCTCCACTGCGGGCCTCCCTGCGTTAATTAGTTAACATGGTGATTGAATGCGCCTCATGATAGGCACTAAGCTAGGAATTTAGTGGGGCTTATGTTCCGGTGGGGATGGGGGTGGGGATGGATGCGAAACTACTGATGCATGTTTAATTACAATTGCAGTAGCTGTTATAAAACACAGGCCTCGTTGCTCTTGGAAGGTGTAACAGAACAAGTTTGATGATGAGCCAGAACAGAGCCTGTGTGCCAGGGCCTGTGTCCCTGCCAGCAGCCTTGTTAGAGCAGGGCTTGAACCCAAACTCAACAAGTGTGAAGCCAAACATTTGCGGGAAGTTGGGCCTTGTGTGACCAAGACGCTCCCCACAGTGGGGACCTCTGCAAACAGCCCCATTTCCCCTCCACCACTCCTCCCTCTCAACTCAGCTTGAAGAGGAGTTTCTCAAGCTCCATTTTTCAGGTGGGTAAAGTGAGGCCTAGAGAAGCAACCGATTTGCTTTACTAAATCAGTAAGGAGAAGCCAAAGCCAGGCTTCTCGGCACCGTGCTCAGCCTGCCCAAGTCCTCACAGTCCCTCCTCTGTGAGCCAAAAAATGAGAAACAAAGCTGCTCTGTTCACCGAGATTTCTATTTTCTCCATTGTTCTCCACTAGGGACATTCCTGAATTGGTAAAGAAGGGACTGGCGCAGCCCGAGTCCTGGCAGTTGATTGGCTATGCTGTCCCTAAACCAGAATTGAAAAGTCAGGAGACAGAGAGAATTAGAAGTCTGAGACTCTGAGGACCTCCCAGCCAGAGCTGAGACAGTGAATAGATGTTCAGGACACTGTGATCAGGTCAAAGGAAGAGGGTGGGGAGGGGGCATGGGGGGAGTACAGAGGGACAGCCCCCTTGGAGAGGGGGCAGCTGGAGAAATCAGGGGACTGGCTACCTTATGTGGGTCAGGGGCAGCATGTGAGAGGGTCTGGGAGGGTATGGGTGTGGGGGAGGGGAGGTGGGGAGGAGGGCGAATTAGGGTGGCAGGGGAAGGGGGAAGGGCATTCTGCTCAGGGAACAGCAGGAGCAAAGGGATTGAGGCCGGTCAGTCATCGTGGGGCGGAAGGGGTGGGCTGCAGGGGTGAGAGCCTGACCCCCTGGTGATCCTGGCTCCATGGAGCAAAGGATCATGAGAGTCTTGTCCTGTGAGAGGGGAAGGCTGTAGGTCCTATGGGAGGAGGGCTGTTCCAGACATCCCTTAGGCTGAGAAAAGCAGAGAACCCTCCTCTTTCCCCTCAAATGCACATGTCCACTTACATGCAATATTTTTTTAGCTACTTTTACTTTATTTTACTGTGGTAAAATATACATAACATACCATTTTAAACATTTTTAAGTGTACAATTCAGTGATGTTAAGCACATTTACAGTGTTATGTAACCATTATCCCTATTTCCAGAACTGTTTTTTTTAAAGTACATTTATTTATTTATTTTTGGCTGCGTTGGGTCTTCGTTGCTGCACGCGGGCTTTCTCTAGTTGCGGGGAGCCGGGGCTACTCTTCGCTGCAGTGCGCCGGCTTCCATTGCGGTGGCTTCTCCTGTTGCGGTGCGCGGGCTTCCGGGCTTCTGTAGTCGTGGCTCGTGGGCTCTAGAGCGCAGACTCAGTACTGGTGACATGCGGGCTCTAGAGCGCAGACTCGGTAGTTGTGGCGCACCGGCTTATTTGCTCCGCGGCATGTGTGATCTTCCCGGACCAGGCCTCGAACCCGCGTCCCCTACATTGGCAAGCGGATTCTTAACCACGGTGCCACCAGTGAAGCCCAAGAAATTAGGTAGATTTTTTTAATGTTGATCTTGTGTCCTGCAACCTTGCTGAGCTCGTTTATTAGCTCATCTTGTTCCCAATTTTAGGGGGAGAACATTCAGTCGTTCACTGTGTAAGTTTCTCATAGATGCTCTCTTTGTGGTTGAGGAAATTCCCTTCTATTCATAATTTGCTGAGAGTTTCCTTGAGAGTGGATGTTGGATTTTGTCAAAGGGACAAAATCTACTACATATGCTGAGGTGATCATAGGTTTTTCTTTTTTAGTTTGTTAACATGGGGAATTCACAATGCTCGATTTTCAAATGTGAAACGAACCCTTCGTTCTTGGTACTGCATGTGAGATTAGTATAGGACGTGGGCATCCAGGTTCCTCCAGAGCATCCCGGGGACTGTCCTCCAAGTAAACTGGGTTTAGTGCCCAGTCATCCGGGGAGAAGGAGGGAGGGGACAGAGGGCAAGGGCGGGGACAACACGTACCGCCAGACACAGCTGCCTGCGTCTGCCGCCTCAGGTGAGCCACCCCAGCTGAGCCAGGGGCCAACCTGGGACCCAGCGGCAGCTCCCCACAGCCTGTGTGCTCGTGGGGTGAAGCGGTCCCTGCTCTCAGGCTCTCTTGCAGGGTCTCAACGCTCAGCCCTTGCATCTCCTGGAGCCTCGTTCTCTGCATCTGCGAAACGGAGCTGGTGGTGGCTGGGCAGCCAGAGCACACGCACTGACCCAGGAGGCCGCAAGCTGCGGCCAGTCTGCGCGCCCCACGAAGGGTTCCTGAGTGCAGCGGAGACCGCCCACCAGGCCACACGCGCGCCGGCAGTTCCCTTCTGTGTGCAATGAAGGTAATGATCCTTCCTTCCAGGACTGCTCTCTTCAGTGAACCCATGGTGCCAAAGCACTTAAATAAACCAGATAAAAGTGGCCGATGGACTGTGTTCGAAGCCGATGCCCCCCACTCACTCGCCGTGTCTTTCCACCAATGGCTGAATCTCTCAGCCTTAGTCTCCTCACTTGTAAAATGGAGATAATGATACCAAGAGGTGTGGGTACCGATGATAATTCGGTGTCACCGGGCAGATGAGCAAGCGCCTGGCACAGTGCCTGGCATGTGGGAAATGCTGGGTAACATGTGGGGCATCTCAGGTGCCCAGATCCGGTGCGGCTGCGGTGGAGACTCTTCTGGAGCTGGAGGAGCCACAGAAGCAGCCAGGGGCAGGAATGCACCCTGCCCTGGTTTAAGCGTGCAGTGATGTGCGTTTGCGGTGCCGCTGTGCCACGGGCTGGTATGATCCTTGCGCCCCACTCAGGTACCAGCGGGGAAGGGGAGGCTCAGAGCTAGAGCTAGAATTGGAATCCAGATGCCCTTGGTCGTTTTGAGGCATTTGTGCCTTTCTAAAAGGTGAAGGATCTCCCCAGGGTTGATGCTAACCCTGGTCCTAAGTTGAAGAGTAGTTGAGAGAGGGAGCTGGGAGAGGAGAAGGGAATCAAGTAGCCAAAGAAACTCTTGGTGTATTCTGTCCTTCCTCATCCTGGCCTTGGGCGGGGTTTTTCCTCCAGCTTCTTGGGCTGAGGGTTTAGCTGACCTAGTTCTCCTTCTCTATTGGCATTTCAGCATCTGGCCCAAATGTCCTACTCATTCACTCAGATATTGTTCATCAGATGTTATTGTCTTCTGTGTGCATAGGCTCTGGGGACACAGTGATGAGGGCAGAACAAGGCTCTGGAGGCCCTTCTTACAAGATAACATACAAGTGAACACAGCCAAGATAAATGCAGAAGTGCCACAGGGAGTGTGACAGGGAATGACCTGGGCAGGTCAGAGAAGCCTCTCTATGCAGGTGATGTTTGAGTTGACAAGAAAGAGGCAGCTGGGCAGAAATCTGGGGTGGGACGTTCTAGGCAGAGATAACAGACATAGTCCTTAAGGAGGAGTCGGTTTGATGTGTAGCTGGAGGTCAGTGTCTGCTTGGACAGTGGGTGGAGTTGGGGGAGGGGTCACCTTGCAGTGTGTGTGGGAAGTCACGGGGAACAGTGAGGACTTATTCTAAGTGCAGATTCCAGGATTCTTCTGAAAATGAAAAAAATGCTTGTATTCTTTTCTCACCTTCTGTCTTTTGTGATTTGGGGGGCCTCTTGTTTGGAAACATTTGAGGGACTCTCAGAACTGGAAGGAAGTATTTGTGCCCACCAGATCCCCTTTAGCCACTGTTGTACCTATTTCCGGGCTGTCACAAACAGCAGACACCATGTCATTCTCTAAGTCACCTTACCAGAGTTACTTGGTGGGGTCACACACCCCGGGGCGGGGGAGGCCACTGACTAGTCAGGGGTATGAAAACCCAGCCGCCTTGCCCCAGGGTGGGAGGACTCTGGTGTTATTTATTTAGTTATTTATTTTTAATAAATTTATTTATTTTTGGTTGCGTTGGGTCTTCGTTGCTGTGCGCAGGCCTTCTGTAGTTGTGGTGAGCGGGGGCTACTCTTCGTTGTGGTGCGCAGGCTTCTCATTGTGATGGCTTCTCTTGTTGCGGAACACGGGCTCTAGGCGTGCGGGCTTCAATAGTTGTGGCGCATGGGCTCAGTAGTTGTGGCTCACGGGCTCTAGAGCGCAGGCTCACTAGTTGTGGCACACAAGCTTAGTTGCTCCGCGGCATGTGAGATCTTCCACGACCAGGGCTCAAACCTGTGTCCCCTGCATTGGCAGGCGGATTCTTAACCACTGTGCCACCAGGGAAGTCCTCTGGTGTTATTTAAGAATGCTTTAGCACCCCCAAGACCTGCCCTTCCCTATCCTCTCCCCTCACTCCTTCACCTGAAAGTTTTCTCTGGCAAGCTCTCCCTCAATAACTCACATAAAAGCAAACCCTGTCCCAGGCTCTGCTTCTGGGGAAACCAAGCTTAGACAGGCCATTAGAGACCATGTGTTTTTTGGATTAGAAAGTGAGCTTCTAGGTTCAGAAACTTCCAGCTCTGAAAGTCCCTAAAACTGTGTGATTTACTCAGTCATGCAACAGGTTAGTGGCAGGGCCAGGCCCAGGAACTATCCAACAGCCAGAAGGCATCAGGGGTATGGGGTGAGGCCTGCTGGTGAATGTGGTGCAGAGCCAATGTCGCAGCTGTGGTTTACCAGCAGCTGTGCTCCCAGATGAAGCTTCATCTCAGGTAAGACCCCCTCTGCATGAATTGCTCCAGAGACTTTATGTCCAGAATTCTACCCACTTCCTCCTGTATTAGAGTAGTTAACACTAAAGTGTGAAAGACTGGCAGCTCACAGACAATGCATCCTGAAAAGAAGTTGCTTGTTAACCCCAGTAAATCTGTAATTCGATGGACTTTTTATCAGGGTGGTAAAGTGAGTTGGAAGAATGCATACAGTGCAATTCCGTAGGGTTTTGAGGGCATGAGGGAGCCATATATCAGGAAATTCCTCGGTTTTCCCAAGGATCAGCTTCCCCACCCCCATTTCTGCTTCTCCTCACCCTCTTCTCCCCACAGTCAGATACGTTGAGAAGTGCCGGTGTCTTCCTCAGGTTTCAACAGCAGTGCCTGTCAAAGGTGCGAGTCACTGGAGGGGAAAGTGACTCGGCTAAAGAAATAATTTGGCCAAAAGTGCATTTTTGTAAAGAACATACTGGTGATTTGAGCTAAGCTCCCCGGTAAGTGACTGATTTCTCAGAAGCACAGAGGACTGTGTATGATTTAGTAAATTTCCACACCATTTTCTAAAGGGCTGGCATCACTTGCTGGCTCAGGCAGGTTTGTGATATAGGTCTGGGTACGGCAGGGAAGGCACTCCTGAGGAGTGGCAGCCTCCCTGGACGGGGTTTCACCTGGACAGTGTTTCACCTTACCGTCCAAGTGGCCTTGGGCAAGTCATTTACTTTTTGCCTGGCACAGCTTCCTCATCTAAACAAATGGAGCTGGATATTCCAGAGCCTTGGTCCTCAAAGTGTAGTCTGCAGACCAGGAGCATCTACAACACCTAGGAGCCTGTTAGAAATTCAGAGTCCTGGGTCCTACCCCAGACCTTATGAATCTGTATTTTAACAAGATTCCCAAGCCATTCATATACATATCACAGTTTGAGGAGCCCTGCTCTGGACAAGACCACTCAAATGTAGTCCTTAAACCAGCTGCATCAGTATCACCCAAGCTTGTTAGAAATGTCAGCTCCTGAGCTCCAGACCTACTGAATCACATCTCTGAGGGTCGGCCCTAAAAGCCTGTGTTTTAACAGCCTCTCCAGGTGACTTTTAAGCACGCTGACCTTTGAGAAGCACCCTCAGTCAAGTAACATTTATTTTAGCAGAGGCTTGGCTGTAGAGCAGCTGTTGTATACAGAACTTGTTCGGTGCTGCTTTGCGGTTCTGGAAGCGCTCACATTGCACTCCACAGCAATTCTGGGATGTTCTTTTGTCTTTATCTTGCTTTGCCAAAGAGAAAACTGAAGTTTAAGGGATGTTAAGTGAGTTGCCCAAGATCTTTCTATCTCACAATGTCTTGCATAGCATTATTGACATAAGATGTTTCTGGCAAAGTCAGCTGTTACAGGGTAATAAAACTCCTCATAAATATTTAAGATTACCTGTGATAAATGACAGAGGCTCTTGGAACATGAGCTGGGATAGATTTTGTGGGTCTTGATCAAGGCTTAGGAGCTCATGAACTGCAGCTCTTCTTTTACAGTTTCTTGTTTTGATTAGATAATATGTTCACATGGTTTAAACATCATATAATAAAGGACTATAGTCAAAGTTTTTCTTTAACTCTTGTTCCATAACCACCCAGTACCTTCCTCCTCAGGTTAACTGTTTTTGTTAATTAATTAAATTTATTTATTTTGGCTGTGCCGGGTCTTAGTTGCAGCACACGGGCTCTTCATTGCGCCATGAGGGATCTTTTGTTGTAGCATGTGGACTTCTTAGTTGCAGCACGCATGCAGGATCTAGGTCCCCAACCAGGGATTGAACACAGGCCCCCTGCATAGGGAGCGCAGAGTCTTACCCACTGGACCACCAGGGAAGTCCCCCACAGGTAACTGTTTTTAGTTTATTGGATTTAACCTAATTAAAGCTGATCCTTGACAAAGCTGTGGAATCTCCTGATATATGGTTACCCTCATGACCCCCAAAATCTCTGAACTTGCAGTATATGCATTTTTCCAATTCACTTTATCATCCTGACAAAAAGTCCATCAAATTACACATTTACTTGGGTTAACAAGCATCTTCTTTTAATGATGCACCATCTCTAAGAGGTTCTGAGCTGCCACTCTCTCACACTTTAGTGTGAATTATTCTAATACAGCATCTCTTTATACAAATACAAGCATATACAAATAAGTATTCTATATAACATATATTAACTATATATAATAGCATATATCACATATATTTAATGCGTTGTCACCGCTGCCGACACAAGTTACAAACTAGAATACATGGTGCTGTTCTGTGCCTTGCTTGTTTCACTGAATATATTACACAATTCTATTGTGTGATAACAGTTGTTTCCATTCTGTTATCACAGACATTGCTTGTATAGGTGGCATTTTACCAGTGCTTATTATATGTGCAGGATAAATTCCCAGAAATGAGATTGCTAGGTATCTGTAATTTCAAGAGATATTGCCAACTTGCCCTCCTTAAGTTAGTACCAATGTGCACCACCACCAGCTTTGTATGAGAAGTTACTGTTTTCTCACCTTTTTGTCAGCTCGTTAAATTGTCATATCATTAGATTTTTATCAATCTGGTAGGTGAAAAACAGTGACTCAATTGAATCTTCATTTAAATTTGTAATGAAAGTTTTAAACTTAGAATATGTGTTTACGGGCCATTTCTATTTCTTTTTCTATGACTCTCTTACTGTAAGTATTCTGCTTATTTTAAAAATTGGATCGGCTTCCCTGGTGGCGCAGTGGTTGAGAGTCCGCCTGCTGATGCGGGGGACATGGGTTCGTGCCCCGGTCCGGGAAGATCCCACGTGCCGCGGAGCGGCTGGGCCCGTGAGCAATGGCCGCCGAGCCTGCGCGTCCGGAGCCTGTGCTCCGCAACGGGAGAGGCCACAACAGTGAGAGGCCCGCGTACCGCAAAAAATAAAAAAAAAAAAATAAAAATGCTTTGCTAAAAAAAAAAAAAAATTGGATCGTAGGGACTTCCCTGGCAGTCTAGTGGTTAAGACTTCGCCTTCCAATGCAGGGGGTGTGGGTTCTATCCCTGGTCGGGGAGGTAAGATCCCACATGCCTGGAGGCCAAAGAACCAAAACATAAAACAGAGGCAATATTGTAACAAATTCAATAAAGACTTTGGAAATGGTCCACATCAAAAAAAAAATCTTTAAAAAAATTGTATGGTTGCCTTTTTCTTTATTTCTAGAAACTGATTATCTATTAGGGAAGGTTGGCCTTTTGCCTTTGATAAAAGTCGTGTCTAATTTAGTGTTTCTCTTTTATTTTGTTGATGGTTGGTTGGTTTTGTTTGCATGTGTTTTTATTTTTTGCCGTCAAATTTATCAGTCATTTCTTCTACGGCTTCTGAATGTTGAATCATAGGTACAAAGGTCTGCCCCACTTCAAGATAACATGTTATTTATTTTCTTCTATTATTTTACATCCAAATTTTGATCCATTTGGAATTTATCCTGAGGTATGCTGTAAGGTATAGATCCAACTTTTTTTTTTTCAGATGGCTATCTTTTCTCTGCTGAATTGAAAAGCTACTTTTATCATAAGCTGTTTATCATAAGCTTTTTTTCTCATACATATGTGGGTCTGTTTCAGAACTTGCTACTCTTTTCCATTGGTTTCTCTGTTTACTCATGTTCATTCATGCTCATGGTTTTGCTTGCTACGGTTTACAATATTTAAAAATATCTTTTGGTGTATTGAAGGGCTGCCCCTTATTTTTAGATCTCTTTCAGGCTACTCTTGCTTATTTGTTTTTCTATTTGAACTTTGTAATCTGGTATGTAATTACACACACACGTGTTGGTGTTTTTACTGGAATTGCTTTAATAAAAACTGAAGTATAACACACATACAGGAAAGGGAACAACTTGTAAGTATACGGCTTGATGAATTATCATATAGTAAACTGAACTATTACCCAGATCTGGAACTGGAGCAGTACCAGCATGGAGAAGCCCCCCTCCGGTCCCCAAGGTGTTATTACTACGTCGCCCTCTTCCAAAAGGTAATTATCGTCCTCATTTCTTATGTCATAGATTAGTTTTGATGTTTTTTTTAAACTTTATATAAATGGATTCTTTTGTATTTGGCTTCTTTTGCTCAACATTATATTTGTGAGGTTTTCTAAGTCTGTCCTCCTGCTGATGGACAATTAAGTTGTTCCCAGTTTTTGGCTATCATGAATAATGCTGCCATGAACGTTGTAACACATGGCTTTTGGTGCCCCTATATATACATTTCTGCTGGATATTTACTTACGAGAGAACTTATACATGGGATATGCATATGTTCAACTACAGAAAATACTGCCAAACTGTGTTCCAAATAGACATGTAACCATTTACCCTCCTTCCAGTGGTATCTGGGAATTCCAGTTATTCCTAGTTCCTGCAACAGTTGGTTTTGTTGGTCATTTGGATTTTACTTACACACACTTGGTGTGTGTGTAGTGGTAATTAATTGTGGTTTTAATTTTCACTTCTGTAATGACTAATGAGGTTAAGCACTTTAAAATATGTATTTGTTGGCTATTTAAATATTCTCTTTCGTGAAATGTATTGGGATTGCTTCAAATTTATACATTAAATTCAGAGAATGGACATATTGATGATGTTGGATGTTCCTATCCAGGAACATGGTATGTCTTTCCATTTGTTTAAATCTTCTGTGTCCTTTAGTATTGTTTGCAGTGTTTTGGTATGGATCTTGCACATTTTTTGATAGGTTTATTCCTAGATATTTTATGTTTTTTATGGAGTCTTTTCTAACTGGCTATTGTTTGTAGTAGTTTCTTAATTGATTCTTTTAGCTGTCCTAGGCTTATAATCATTTCATCTATAAATAGAAATGTTTCCAATTCCAATTCCTCCTATGCAGTTCTTTATCTTTGTTTTTTTAATTGAGATATAATTGACATAAAGCATTGTATTAGTTTTGGGTGTACAAAATGATGATTCCATATATGTATATGTGTGAAATGATTACCACAATAAGTTGGGTTAACATTCATCACCACAAGTAGTTATAATTTTTTTCTTATAATGAGAACTTTTAAGATTTGCTCCTTTAGTAACTTTCAAATATACAATACAGTATTGTTTTAATTTCTTTCTTTTTTTTTTTTTTTTTTTCGGTACACGGGCCTCTCACTGTTGTGGGTTGTGGCCTCTCCCGTTGCGGAGCACAGGCTCCGGATGCGCAGGCTCAGCGGCCATGGCTCACGGGCCCAGCCGCTCCGCGGCATGTAGGATCTTCCCGGACCGGGGCACGAACCCGTGTCCCCTGCATCGGCAGGCAGACTCTCAACCACTGTGCCACCAGGGAAGCCCTAGTATTGTTAACTATAGTCACCGTGCTGTACATTATATTCCCTCATCCAATTATTTTATCTCTCATTTCTTTAGCTTATCTAATTGCACTGGCTGGTACCTTCTGTACAGTGATAGTGTGCACATGTGTGTTATATCTGACTTTAGTGGGAATGCGTCTGGTGTTCTCTAGTTAAGCAAAATGCTGGCTTTTGACTGAGATTTATATATTTTATCTTATTAAGGAATTATCCATTGATTCCTACTTTGGGATTTTTTATCAGCAAAGTGTGTTTTTTTTGGTCAAATTTTGTCAAATGCTTATTCAACATTTATGGATTTCCTGGGATCTATCATTATGTTATACTATATTAAGAAGTTTCTGGCAGTTCCCTGGTGGACTAGTGGTTAAGATTCTGGGCTTTCATGGCCGTGGCCTGGGTTCAGTCCCTGGACAGGGAACTAAGATCCTGTGAGCCGTGCAGTACAGCCAAAAAAAAAAAAAGAAGTTTTTTAATATTGAACCATCCCTGTATTCCTGCAGTAAATTCCCCTTGGTCTTTTCTTTCTTTCTCTTTCTGGCCACGCCGCATGGCTTGCAGGATATTACTTCCCTGACTAGGGATTGAACCTGGGCCACCGAAGTGAAAGTACCAAGTCCTAACCACTGGACCGCCAGGGAATTCCCTCCCTTTGTCTTTTTAGTGTGCTGTGCCACCCTACTGGAGACGGTTCTTTTTTTTTTTTCTGGAGACGGTTCTTTGAGGCAACAGCTACTGTGGACTCCTCTGGAGAGGGTCTAGGGACATGTACAGAGTCAGTACATATGGGCTGAAGTGTCCTTTCCTAAAGTAAGGAACCATTGGTTTGATTCTTTTTTAGCAAACCCAACTCCAAACTCCTTCCTGGTGTAATGGACAACAGAAACTGGGGTTTTGGGAATCCCCTGGTGGTCCAGTGTTTAGGACTCTTTGCTTTCACTGCCGTGGGTCCGGGTTCAATCCCTGGCCAGGAAACTAGGATCCCACAAGCCATGTGGTGCAGCCAAAAGAAAAAACAAAAAAACCCCCAACAACTGGGGTTTTCCATCCAGTTGGGAAAAAATGCATGTTTCTGATCTTAGCCTTTTTTTTTCAGTTTCGCTCTGTTGTCCTTTGGTTAAATTTCATTTCAAAACAAAACAAAACATTCCAAAACCCAAAAAACAAAATTAAACAACCTTAATCCTGTTACACTCAGTTTTTGTTTATATAATGTTTTGGAGGATGTCCCAGTAGGCTTTGGGACTCACTGCTCTATTGTTTCTCAAGAAGGGAAAAAAGTTGAAGGAGTCTGGATATGTAACAAACCTCTGGGTTCTCAGTCACTGGGGAATCCAGTGCCCAATCCAAAGAAGAGGCATCCACTTGGCAGTGCAGCCAGTGGTTAAGACTTCCAGGCCAATTTGTCTGGGCTCAAATCCCTCCTCTGTGTACTGCTGTGTGACCTCAGACAAGTTATATCACCTCTCTGGTCCTCAGTGCCCTCATTGAAAATGAAAGATAATAATGGTCCTGCCTCTAGCCTTGTTGTGAGGATTCAGTGAGTTCATGCCTGGCAAGTTCCTTGGCCATAAATGTGGGGGATGCGGAATGGAGATTAGAGCATCCAGTGTGGATTGGGCCAGGTGGTCTTTGCATTCAGTGACTTTCCTGACCTTTGCTGATGCCAATCCTCATGCAGATATCTGCCAGTGTGCTTAGACTAGTGACTGACAAGTTCTCAGGGTCAGGGGCTTCTAAGATGAAGCAAAATAATGAAATAAAAATTCCCCTTTTCTAAGTGTCTGGGCTGCAGAAAGCAAAGGAATGGAAGATTCCTTAAGGTTGATATTTCAGATAATAAATTTGTGAGTTACTGAAGAGCTGGGTTGAGGCTCTTGGCCCCTAATCAGGCTTTTCTGCAGCCTTTAATTCTAAGGCTTGGACCTCCCTCAGAAGTGTGTTGGTTCATTTTTGAATGGGGCATCTGCAAGGTGGCTTTCTTAGGTAGTGCTGCCTGTGGTCCCCATAGTATTTGTGTCTGAGAGGGTAAAAGAGGCATTTTGCTGTGGGCAGAGGGAACAGATGCGGAGGTTGGTTGAGTGTGAAGGGAGCCATTGGGAGGGAGGGGCTCCCTGGGCAGTGCCCCGGTTCTCCCACTAAATGTGGATTCTGACCAGCATTGCCTGGCTCTCCTTCAGGTGTTCTGTCTAATTTGGTGAAGCAGGAGCCAAAGGAGGCCTCATCACCAGCTTGCTGTTTCCAATGAGCTATTTGCAATTTAAAAAATTGTAGTATAATTACTTAAAATAAAAGGCACAGACCTTAAACATTCTGTTTGATGGTTTGTTAGTTTCCTAGGGCTACCGTAACAAAGTACCACAAATTTGGTGGCTTAAAAGAACAGAAGTGTGTTCTCTCACAGGCCTGGAGGCTAGAAATCCAGAATGAAGGTGTCAGCAGGGCCATGATTTCTTTGACTTTTCATTGCCTCTTCCTGGCTTCTTGTGGTTGCTCACAATTCCTTGGCTTGTGGACATGTCATTCTGATCTCTGTCTCGATCGTCACGTTGTATTCTCCCTGTGTGTCTCTATTTTCTCTTCTTATAAGGACGCCAATCATTGGATTAGGGCCTTCTGTAATCTGGTATGACCTCACTCTAATTTAACGAATTAAATCTGCAAAGCCCCTATTTCCAAATAAGGTCACATTCTGAGATTCCAGTGGACATGAATTTTGGGGGGGACACTATTCATCCCAGTACAGATGGCTTTTGACAATTGTGTATACCCAGGTGACCACCACCCCAGTCAACAACCAGGATATTTCCATCACTGTGGATTTGCTCATGCCCCTTTCTAGTCAGTTCATGCCACTAGCACCCACCCTAGACAGTCACTGTTCTGATTTCTGTAACTGTAGGTTAGTTTTTTGCCTGTCCTTGCATTCGAGTAAATGGAATTATGTAGCATGTGCTCTTTCATGCCTGACCTCTTTTGCTCAAAATGTTTTTGAGATTCATCCATGTTGTTGCGTGGATCACCAGTTTGCTCCTTTTTCTTGCTGAGTAGTCTTCTGCTGTGTGATTATACCACGGTTTGTATATCCATTCTTCTATTGATGAACATTTGGATTGTTTTCAGCTTTTGGAACTGCATATTATTCATAGCATGAATATAGTAGCAATGCACATTCTCGTTTGTTCTTTTTGTGGACATAGATCTTGATTTTTCTAGGTTAATACTAGGAGTAGGATTGCTGCTTCATAGGGCAGGTGTATATTTCACTTTATTAGAATTGCCAAACAGTCTTCCAAAATGATTGTATGTCCCAAGAGCGATGTGTAAGAGTTCCGGTTGCTTCGTATCCTCGTGAACTTGGTTACTTTCTTGGTGGTAGTTATTTTCTTTGATGCATAGAGAGGATAACTCTGCAGAGGTTTCCATCCACAGAGCTGTCGAGCTGAAGTCCCTCCAGCTACTGACTTCTGCTTCCCTCCTTTTTGTTTTGTTTTGTTTTGTTTTTTATCGTGTTGCTCCAAGGAAGCTTTCAGGCAGAAAGGTCTGCTGGAGTCCCTTTGTCCACTGTCCCTTTTTTCTGAGGAGAGCAAAAGTATGGACCCTCCACACTCTGTTCTACTCTTGAGTCTCCTTGCTTGTTGGAGGTCAGAGGTTGGAGATCAGAGGTTGGAGTCCTTCAGAAGGACATCAGCAACTTTCTTGAAGCAGGAGCTGTTCAGAGTGTTCAGGGCTCCCACGTGACTAGTTCCACACTGTGTTTGTTTGTTTCTTTCTTTCACAGTCAAGTGTTTTGCTCACAGATCTCTATTGATGGTACACAAGCAACAGCAATAAAGGAAATCATTCAAAAATAAAAGAGAGAAGTTCACTGGTCTTGGAATATATGTGGGGAGTGGGGGTGGATAAGTTGCCTTTAAAGTTAAAACTGTAAAATTACCACTTAATAAAAGCCTGTGCTTTGAAAAAATAAAAAAAAGAAAGCTTAAGTTTTCCAAAACCCATCTTTACTGCAATTTATAATAGTGAATAATAAAAATAGTAAATACTGAGCTACTGCATACATCCCATGTTCTAAGTTTTCCATATATAGAAACTCGGTAAATACTCCCATAACGCTTTGAGGTCAGAATTTTGTATCAAGGCCATTTTACAGATGAGGAACCTGAGGCAAGAAGAGGATGCTGACCTCTCCCAAGGCAAGGTGGAGCCAGAATTTGAACTCAAGGGTTCTAGCTTCAGAGTCTGTACATATCTTACCTGCACATTTTTTCCTTAGGGTCATTCACATTTTGGAAACCTAGTCACATTTATTCAAAAAGGAAACATTATATCACTACCATAAATGGGAGATTCATATCACTTGCCAAAGATAGATGATAACTATAAAAACAAATACTCTGATAACAGTATTATTCTAACTTATTCCTATTGTTTCTCCCCCCAGCACCTTTTTTTTTTTTTATGGTTTGTGCTTTTGGTGTCAAATATAAGAAAATTTTGCCCAACTCAAAGCCACAAGTATTTTCTCCTAGAATTGTTATAGTTTTAGGTTTTGCAATTATGTCTATGATCCATTTCAAGTTGTTTTTATGCATGGTGTGAGGTAAGGGTTATGCTTAATTTTTTTTAAGTAAGGATTTCCAGTAGTTTCTGCAGCATTGGTTGAAAAGACTCCCTTTCCATGTCTTCTCTGGGTCTGACGTTTCCCCGGGAATGGGAGGATTAATTCTCGCAGTCGCTACAAGGAGAAAAAGGTACAATCATTGTGCTACGCTGGATATATACCCATTGGCACACGGTCAGGACTCAATAAACAGCAATTAGTTCTCAGATTATGGTAACTGCTTTCCTGTGGTTTGGCATTTAAGTTGTTTCCAGTTTTCTTTCTTCAAGTGTAAACAGCAATGCAATGGATATTCCAACCATACTGCTTTTTTTTTCTTTAAAATTATTTTAGAGTATATTTACACATCTTAATCCATACTACAATTAGTGTTAGAAGTGTTTGGATCCATGCACTCTGCCAGAAGCCGGAAGCCAGAAGCCATGCATTGCTTTTGAATTAGCTCTGCTTCTAACTAGAGGGAGCTCCTTGAGAGTGCTAAGAACTGGAATCATCACCTTCCCTGGCAACCCCCTGCCACCATCCCCAGTGGGTATTTTCTCATCTTCCCTTTAGCTGCACACACTCCCATGATACTGTTTTCTACTCATTTATTTACCTCCTTGCCTCCCCCACTGGCCTGTATACCTCTTACTGGAATCACACCTGACCAGTTCCCAGCACAGTGGCTGCACATAGTAGGTGCTTAATAAATGTTGACTGTAAGAACAGCGTGCAGCACAGCATGAACTAGTACTGCCGCTGGATCTGTGGACTTCTCCGAGATGAGCTCTCTGATAACATTGTTCTTTTAGCACTGGTGCTTTCGTTCCAAGACATCTCATCATTTAAACAGCTTTCTCTAAGTGTGGATTGTGTGCCATTAGTTAATGTTGGATGGCGTAACATGGTACTGGTACTTGGATCCTGCATTAAATAACATTGAATCCCAAAGTGAGGAAATTTCTTTTCAGTTCTTTTTCAATCCTTCTTACTTCTCTAGGAAAGGGTTTCTCAGCCTCAGCACTGCTGACATTTGGGGGCCAAAAAATTCTTTGCTGTGGGGTGGCTGCCCTGTGCAGGGTAGAATGTTTACAGCATCCTGACCTCCACGCACTAGATGCCAGTAGCACCACCACCCCCAGTTCTGACAACCAAAGATATCTCTAGGCATTGCCAAATGTCACCTGGGGGACAAAATCCACCTCCCAGCTGAGAATGACTGCTCTAGGAGAAAGACTCAGTCTGGTGCTAATATATTTCAAACACCTCTCTAACCCTTGCTAGTCTCCCTTTTCCAAAAAGAGAGAGCAGATCCCTAGTTCAGCAGACAATGCTTTCTCACTCGAATTTACATTATTTTGCTTTCCTTGATGTTACTTTCTCATTTTGGCAAGTTAGAATTGTTTTCCTCTCAATGTAAGTGTTTTCTTTACAAATAAATTACAGTAAAAAGGTGAGTGACTATAGAGAAATATACCTCAAACATGTGGATATGGCCCAGATAGCTCTGTGCTAGACGCCTGGTTCTAAGGAAACATTGAGTAACGCATCTTCCTGTTTCAGTGCTTCTGTCGTCTGCAGCACTAGGCAGGCTTTTATGTTTTTCTTTTTAAAAATTAATTAATTAATTTTTTTTGCTGTGTTGGGTCTTCATTGTTGCGTGCGGGCTTTCTCTAGTTGCGGTAAGCGGGGGCTACTCTTCGTTTTGGTGCATGGGCTTCTCATTGCGGTGGTTTCTCTTGTTGTGAAACATGGGTTCTAGGTACACGGGCTCTAGGTGTGGCTTGCGGGCTTTAGAGCGCAGGCTCAGTAGTTGTGGCACATGGGCTTAGTTGCTCCATGTGGGATCTTCCCCGACCAAGGATCGAACCCGTGTCCCCTGCATTGTCAGGAGGATTCTTTTTTTTAAAACATCTTTATTGGAGTATAATTGCTTTACAATGGTGTGGCAGGTGGATTCTTTTTTTTTTTTTTTTTTGCGGTAAGCGGGCCTCTCACTATTGTGGCCTCTCCCGTTGCGGAGCACAGGCTCCGGACGCGCAGGCTCAGTGGCCATGGCTCACGGGCCTAGCCACTCCGTGGCATGTGGGATCTTCCCGGACCGGGGCACGAACCCGTGTCCCCTGCATCTGCAGGCGGACTCTTAACCACTGCGCCACCAGGGAAGCCCCAGGTGGATTCTTAACCACTGCGCCACCAGGAAAGTCCAGGTTTTTTTGTTCTGCTTCACCTAAGTCAATACTCCAGCTTGGGAGATGCCCTAGGGATCTGGTGTAGGTGCCAAGCCTCCCAGACATGCTAACACCGATCACATACATGCATCACCTGTCAGAAGTGTACTGCCTGCTACAGGCATTTGGTCTGTGGACCCAGGAGTGAGTCTTGGTTGATAAAATCATTCAGGTAGCTTTGGATTACAAGGGTAAAGGCAGTGCATGTCTTGATGCCAGCCAATCTTTTTCTGAGAAGCAGGCATTTGAAAACAAATCACACAGGCCTGGAGACTTCCTGATTTCATAGGTCAGACGTGGGAGGAAAGTACACTATGTCATTCATATCAGATATCTTGGCAAAGCTGCTTGGCAAAGCTACTGACTCTGCTTGCCTCATGGGAAAAGGCTTGATCAGATAGCCATGTGAGTGAGAATATCACACTTAGCAACCCTTGATGAATTAATGGGTCTAGGCATTAAGCATTGATAGGTATCAACATCAGAAAAGAGTGAAAACCAGACATTACCTCCTGTTGGGAGAACCCAGCACCATGTGTAGTCGTGACAAAGGATTTATGCTTGAGTCTGATCCAACCCCCAGTGTGCAAAAGCAGGAACAGAGGAATGTGTTGAATTGCACAGTGAGTGCAGACTGGGAGCACTCTCTGGGACACATATCCTGGGTTCTTTAACAGATGAAATGTAAAAGGATGGGATGGAGGAGAAATCCTGTAGATTGTAGATTAAAAGAGGCTTAAAAGATATGAAATTTTTAAAATGGGCAAGGCTGAAAACTAAACTATACTGTCTAGGGAGGCATACTTGGTTGATAAAACCAGAAAGAAAGCCAACAAAGTGATTGCTGTAATAATTAGGATGCTGGTTACTTTTTTGGCAAGCTATAGTTGAGATGGGGCTCATGGAGGACCTTTTAGGCTGGCTGACTGGGTTCCATTCCTTGATTTCATGGTAGATATAAAGTTTGTTTATCTTATAATAATTCATTAAACTATACATTTGTTTTCTGTTACCTCTATGTTTTATTTTAAAATAGTTTTTAAAAAGCAAGGTGCAGGGCTTCCCTGGTGGCGCAGTGGTTGAGAGTCCGCCTGCCGACGCAGGGGACACGGGTTCGTGCCCCGGTACGGGAGGATCCCACATGCCACAGATCAACCTAGCCCGTGAGCCACAACCACTGAGCCTACACTCTAGAGCCCTCGGGCCACAACTGCTGAAGCCTGCACACCTAGAGCCTGTGCTCCGCAACAAGAGAAGCCACCACAATGAGAAGGCTGTGCACCACAACAAAGAGTAGCCCCCGCTCGCCACAACTAGAGAAAGCCTGTGTGCAGCAACGAAGATCCAATGCAGCCAAAAATAAATAAATAAATTAATTAATTAAAAAAAAAACAAAACTAGTGCTGGGACAACTGGTTAGCCACATGCAAAAGAATGAAGTTGGGCTCTTGCCTCACACCATATACAAAAATTAACTCCAAATGGATCGAAGACCTAAATACAAGAGCTAAAACTATAAAATTCTTAGAATAAAACACATGTATATCTTTGTGCCCTTTGATTAGACACTAGTTTCTTAGATATGACACCAAAAAGCATAAATAACCAAAAAATAGAAAAATAAATAAAAAATAAATTGGACTTCATCAAACTTAAAAAGTTTTGTGCATCGGGGACACTATCAGGAAAGTGAAAAGACAACCCACAGAACGGGAGAAAATATTTACAAATCATACATCTGATAAGAGTCTAGTACCCAGCATACATAAGGAACTCTTGTATCTCAAAAATAAAAAGATAGGGCTTCCCTGGTGGCGCTGTGGTTGAGAGTCTGCCTGCCAACGCAGGGGACGTAGGTTCGTGCCCCTGTCTGGGAAGATCCCACATGCCGCGGGGCGGCTGGGCACGTGAGCCATGGCCGCTGAGCCTGCGCGTCTGGAGCCTGTGCTCCGCAGTGGGAGAGGCCACAACAGTGAGAGGCCCGTGTGCCGCAAAAAAAAAAAAAAAAAAAAAAAAAAAAAGGATAAACCAGTTTAAAAAAATAGGCAAAGGATTTGAATAAACATTTCTCCAAAGAAGGTATACAAATGGCCTATAAGCAGGTGAAAAGATGCTCAACGTCATTAGTCATCAGGAAAATGCAAATCAATACCACAACGAGATACCACTTCATACCCACTAGGATGGTTGTAATGAAAAAGATAGATAATAACAAGTGTTGGTGAGAAATCAAAACCCTCGTACATTGCTGATGGGAATGTAAAATGGTGTAGCTGCCTTGGAAAGCAGACTGGCAGTTCCTCAAAAAGTTAAACGTGGAGTAGCCATATGACCCAGCAACCACATTCCTAGGAATATACCCAAAGAGAACTGAAAACATACACCAACACAAAAACTTGTACACGAATCTTAATAGCAATATGACTCATAATAGCCAAAAAATGAAAACAACCCAAATGTCTTATCAGTTAATGAATGGATGAAGAAAATGTAGTGTATCCATACATTAGAATGTTATATTACAATAAAAAGGAATGAAGTACTGGTCCTGGTGGTAAGATGGTGGCCGCTGCAGAGTGTGATGTGGTAATGGCAGCAACTGCGCCAGAGCTGCTCAACCACAAAGAAATGAAGGAAACAGTCTTTCAAGGAGCAAGAGGTGCATACTATGTCAAGAAAGATTACAATGACGCTTATAATTATTATATATAGATATCTATATACAGCTATTATATGTAGATATACTCTTTATATATATACAGTAGCCATGTGACGTGTATGTGTGTGTGTGTGTAATGGAATACTACTCAGCCATAAAAAAGAATGAGATAATGCCATTTGCAGCATCATGGATGGACCTAGAGATTATCATACTAAGTGAAGTAAGTCAGGAAGAGAAAGACAAATACCATATATCACTTATATGTGGAATCTAAAATATGATACAAATGAACTTATTTACAAAACAAACAGACTTACAGACATAGAAAACAAACTTACGGTTACCAAGGGGGAAAGGGGGTGGGGGAGGGATAAATTAGGAGTTTGAGAGTTCAAGGCGTTCTTTGGCGGTCCTGGGAACTTTGAAGCATCTGGTCCAGGGATTTTTTTTTTTTTTTTTTTTCAATTTGAGAAATGAAAGGAAACTATTTAGAACCCAGAAAATGCAGATTTGTGCAGTTTAACCTGGAATGTGGACACAGGTCACCTCCTCCCTTCATCATGTCTCCATCTATTTAGAGCAGTTTGTCTTCTTAGTTGGATACCCTGTGCCTGTGTGAGTGGGGTGAAGGAAAGGGAGCCAGACTAAAGACTACAGGTAGGGGAGGGAGGCAGAGAGTGAACAGGGAGACAGCTTGTGAATTTTTGTTTTACTGTTTAAATTTATTTAAAAAAGAAAATTGAGAATAAAATGTTTCACCCTTATTTTTTTAAAAAAAGGAAGTACTGGGAGGCTTCCCTGGTGGCGCAGTGGTTGAGAGTACGCCTGCCAATGCAGGGGACACGAGTTTGTGCCCCGGTCCAGGAAGATCCCACATGCCACGGAGCGGCTGGGCCCGTGAGCCATGGCCGCTGAGCCTGCACGTCCGGAGCCTGTGCTCCGCAACGGGAGAGGCCATAGCAGTGAGAGGCCCGCGTACCGCAAAAAAAATAAAAATATATAAATAAATAAATAAAAAATAAAAAAAGGAAGTACTGATAGATGCTATGTCTTATCCTGCTCAGGTTGCCATAATAATATACCATAGCTTTCCAGGCGGCGGGGACGGAGGTGGGCCCGGCGGTCCGCGCGGCCTCCGGACTGGAGCCCGGGTCCCCGCCCACCCCAGCACCCGCCACCAGCCAAGCCCCGCGTCAGCCGAGCCCCGCGTCGCCGTCCTGCGTCCCGGTGGCCGGAGGTGCGCCCGGGTCCGCGGGACAGGCGGGCGAAGAGGTCGCCTGTGTTGGGGGGTGGGGTGCGGCGAGGTTCCCGCGCCTCCATGGAGCCCGGTCCGGGGCTGGGGCGCCGCGGTTTGCTATGCTCTCCGCACTCTCCCGGGCTCTGAAGCCTCGAGAACACGGCTAGGCAGTAGTAGTTTAATGGGGCCTTCTGGGAACTAGGGGCCTGCTGGGGTCTCAGTTCTTGGCTGGCCCCAGAACAAGAGGTTGCCAGGCGTGTGACGGCAGCAGGTAGGAGTGAGATGCTGGTGCAGTGATGAGCAGGAAAGGAAGGACAGTGGCAGTTGGCCTGTGAACCTAGGCAAGAATGACCAGCCAACACAATCCAGACCAAGGTCCGTGGGCCCAGCTCGGTCCTGTGAGGCTGGTCAGTGGAATAGACCTGAAGGTGTGGCTCTTGTCACTCTAGGACTGGCTTTGGGACAGATCCAGCTGATGAGGCCAGGGCACCATCCTCAGTTCTCCAGGAGAGTGCGCCGGAGTGGAGCCAGGGGGGTGTGCCCGACTCAGCACTGCGGCCACGCATGTCCAGTCTGCTGGCAAGGGCAGTGGAGAGCCAGGGGAAGTCATGGCCTTGGGAATGTCCTCTGATGAAAAAGAACCTGCAGGCTTATAAAATAACTTTTGTGTGGAACGTTGGTGTGTTGAAAAGCAGTTCTGTGTGCTGTTCCCCCTTGGTGTGGATCAGCAGTGCTGAGGCAACAGGCGTGATACGGAAGTGTGAGCAGAGACCCTTTGGAGTCCCCAGACTCCAGGGAAACTAGAGGTGACAGCCAGCCTAGTGAAGAGGACAGGAGTTGGGGCCTGTGGTGGCAGCCCAGCAGGTGCCCCTCGTCTCAGGGCCCTAATCCTGGCTCCAGCCGGGTGGTCAGGGAAGCTGCAAGGTCTTCTGGGCGAGCAGAGCTCACAGTCCTAAGCTGTTCTTCGTTGTGTTTGGGTCATCTCCCCCCATCCAAGGGGAGAAATCTAGATGAGGTTTAAGAATTAGTGCTTTCAAAGGTAAATAAATATGTGAGGTGATGGATGGGGGAATCCTTTCACAATGTATATGTATATCAAATCATCACGTTGTACACTTTAAATACCTTACACTTTTATTTGTCAATTATACTTCAATAAAACCAGAAAAAAAAAAAGAATTAGTGCTTTAAGAATGTGGATCTCATAGTTGAAACCTTGGAACACGTGTTTTCAGCCCAAGGTGTTAAAGTGAACGGAAGGGTTCAATGCCTTTTCAAGGAGGGTGTCTCCATGTGGGCAGAACTAGAGAATAAATGGGTCTTGAATATATACCATAGACTGGGAGGCTTAAACAACAGAAATTTATTTTCTCACAGTTCTGGGGGCTGAAGTCCAAGATGAGGGCACCAGCATGGTTGGTTTCTGGTGAGTGCTCTCCCCTTGGGTTGCAGACAGCCACCTTCTGGATGTGTGCTCATGTGACCTCCTTTTTATGGGATCATGGAGAGAGAGAGAGAGAGAGAGAACAAGCTCTCTGATGTCTCTTCTTATAAGGGCACTAATCCTGTCATGAGGGCCCCACCTTCAGGACCTCATCCAACCCTAATTACCTCACAAAGACCCCATTTCCAAATAACATCACATTGGGGGTTAGAGCTTCAACAGAGGAATTTGGCAGAGGCACAAACATTCAGTTTACATGATGAATGAACCCTGCAAATATTATGCCAAGTGACAGAAACTGGTCACAAAGGATCACATATTATAAGATCCTATTTACATGAAAGGTCCAGAATATGCAAATCCATAGAGATAGAAAGCAGATTAGTGGTTGCCAGGGGCCAGGGGGAAGAGGAAATAAACAGTGATTGCTGATGACTACAGAGTTTATTTTTAGGTTGGTGAGAATGTTCTGGAATTAGATTATGGTAATTGTTGCACAACTTTGTGAATATACTAAAAATCTCCACTGAATTGTGCCCTTCAGAATGGCAGACTTTATGACATGTGAGTTATATCTTAATTAATTAATTTTTTTAGGTTTTTTTTTTTTTGATGTGGACCATTTTTAAAGTCTTTATTTAATTTGTTACAATATTGCTTCTGTTTTATGCTTTGGTTCTTTGGCCACGAGGCATGTGGGTTCTTAGCTCCCTGACCAGGGATCGAACCCCCATCCCCTGTGTTGGAAGGCGAAGTCTTAACCACTGGACCGCCAGGGAAGTCCCTTAAATTTTTTTTTAAAAAGAGAGGAAAAAAGACATAGAGACCCATCAATCAGTGGACCAACTTACTGGGCTCTTAATTCAAACAAAGCAACTTAAAAAAAGACGTTTTTTAAACAATCAGGGAAAATTGAATGTGGATTCTTTTTTTTTTAATTTATTTTTTAATTGATGTAACATTGGTGTATAATATTACATGTTTCGTGTATGCAGCATTATATTTCTACTTCTGTATACACTACAGCCTGCTGACCACCAAAAATTTAGTTTCCATCTGTCACCATACAGTTGCCAACCATATAGTTACAACATATGTTACCCATTTTGCCCTTCTCACCCTTCCGCTCTGGTAACCACTACTCTGTTCTCTGTATCTACATGTTTGTTTTTGTTTGGTTTGGTTTGTTCGTTTGTTTTTTATATTCCACGTGAGCAAAATCATATGGTATTGTATTTCTCTGACTTATTTCACTTAGCTTGATACCCTCAAGGTGCATCAGTGTTGTCACAGATGGCAAGATTTCGTCTTTTTAATGGCTGAGTAGTATTCCATTGTATATATAATATATGCCACATCTTCTTTATTTATTCATCCATTTATTGGCACTTAGGTTGTTTTCATATCTTGGCTATTTAAAATAATGCTATGATGAACATAGGGGTGCATATCTCTTTTCAAATTAGTATTTTCATATTCTTTGGATAAATACCTAGAAATGTTGGGGGGAGTTCCCTGGTGGCACAGTGGTTAAGAATCTGCCTGCCAATGCAGGGGACACGGGTTTGAGCCCTGGTCTGGGAAGATCCCACATGCCATGGAGCAACTAAGACCATGCGCCACAACTACTGAGCCTGTGCTGTAGAGACCACGGGCCACAACTACTGAGCCTGCGTGCCACAGCTACTGAAGCCCGCACGCCTAGAGCCCATGCTCTGCAACAAGAGAAGCCACTGCAATGAGAAGCCTGTGCACTGCAACGAAGAGCAGCCCCCACTCACTGCAACTAGAGAAAGCCCGCAAGCCAGCAATGAAGACCCAAAGCAGCCAAAAAAGAAAGAAAGGAAGGAAAAAAGAAAAAAAAAGTTATATAAAAAAAAAATACCCAGAAGTGTTGGGAATTCTCCGGCGGTCCAGTGGTTAGGACTCCGTGCTTTCACTGCCGTGGGCCCAGGCTCAATCCCTGGTCGGGGAACTAAGATCCCACAGCCACATGGCGTTGCCCAAACAAACAAACAAACAAAAAACCCCAGAAGTGAAATAGGTCGTATGGTAGTCCCATTCTTAATTTTTTGAGAAAACTGTACTGGTAACACTCTGGCTTTACCAGTTTACAGTTCCACTAACATTGAATGAGTGTTCTCTTTTCTCCACATACTCACCAACACTTGTTATTTCTTGCCTGTTTGATGATAGCAGTTCTAACAGATGTGAGGTAGTATCTTACTGTGGTTTTGATTTGTATTTCCCTAATAATTAGTGATGTTGAACATCTTTCCATGTGCCTGTTGGCTATCCGTATGTCTTTGGAAAAATGTATATTCAGCCCCTCTGCCCATTTTTTAATCAGGTTGTTTGTTTTTTGCTGTTGTTGAATTGTATGAGTTCTTTATCTATTACGAATATTAATCCCTTATTGGACATATGATTTACAAATATCTTCTCCCATTTGGTAGGTTGTCTTTGTTTTGTTAGTGGTTTCCCTTGCTGTGCGGAAGCTTTTTAGTTTGATACAGTCCTGTTTGTTTATTTTTGCTTTTGTTTCCCTGTGCCTGAGGAGACATATCTAGAAAGATATTGGTAATACTGATGCCCAAGAGTATACTGCCTATTTTTTCTTCTAGGAGTTTTATGGTTTCACGTTTTACATTAAAGTCTCTGATCCACTTTGAGTTGATTTTTGTGTATGGTGTGGGATAGTGGTGTAGTTTAATTTTTTTGCATGTGGATGTCCAGTTTTCCCAACTCCATTTATTGAAGAGACTATCCTTTCGCCATTGTATGTTCTTGGTACCTTTGTAGTGAATTAGTTGTGTGGGTTTATTTGAACATGGATTCTGTATTAGATGATATAAGGGATTATTGATTTGGAAATGTGCAATAGTAGTAATGCGATTATATATTTTTAAAAAATCCTTACATACTGGTAAAATGGCCTGTCTGGGATTTGCTTTAAAATACTCTAGGGGAAAAAATGGAGGATGGGTGAAACAGGAATGATAGAATATTGATAATTTTTGAAGCTGAATAATAGCTGTATGAGGATCCATTATCCTATTCTACCTTATTTGGGTTTGTTTAACAATACTATAATAAAGTTTCAAAACATAAATCAAATATGGCAGAGGGGAAAAAAAAGTCTTGATTAGTATTGAATTCCAGAAAGTTCATCCTCCAATAGAAGATGCTGAGCTGGGCCCTAGGGCAATGAAAGCACACCTTTGCCCCCAAGGCTTACTGAGCTTCATTCAGAGAGAAGCCACTGGAACCACTCCCAGAAGATGCTTTGGCTTAGAATTGACCTGGCTTTTTACAGAGCATTTGCAGAGATGATGCACTTTCAGGCTGTATCAATTAGTTTTTGTTGTGTAACAGACTACCCCCAAAGCTTAGTGGTTTAAAATAAACAAACACTGATTATTTCTCATGATTCTGTGGGGCAGCTGGGATTCTGGGCTGACTTGACAGGGGCCAGATGGACTAGTTTAGGACGGTCTCACTCAAATGCCTGAGGCCTCCTATAGGAAGCTAGCCCGGAATTGTTTACATGACATGAAGCCCTCCCAGCAACAAGAGAGGACAAGCCGAAGGCATAGGCACATCCCACTGGTCAGAGCAAGTCACACGGCCAAGCCCAGATTAAAGAGGGGTAGAAATAGAGCCACCTTTGCAGATTGGACTTGTACTGAATGGGATATGGGAGCCGAGGGAGCCAGTCAGGGATCTGACTCAGCCCACCTCTCTGAATGAGACTTACTACTCAGATGTGGCCAAGAGTGGGTCCTGTGTTATTCATGTGCCCCAGGTCTAGAATCCTCTCCACTGAGCAGAGGTGGTGAATGAAATGTTATTCAGAAATATAGACCCTGGGCTAATGGAATTAACCAGAAAAAAATCATTCCTTTTTATGCTTTTGTTTATCTTCTTTTTTCTGTGGCCTCAACTCAGCCCTATTTTTCATCCACCTCCTCCGTAAACTGAGCATCTGTGACTCACTCTACAGGGCTGCTAGTTGCTAGAATGTCCCTCCCTACATTCTCAAAGGGCAGAGGGGCTTGATTCACAGGAGGACAATGGGGTTGGGCATGAGGCCTTGGGACAGCTTCCTCCCCCCAGGCCTGTTTCCTCACCTCTGGATGTAGAGGTTGCCTGGAATGTCTCTGAGACCCTCGTGGCCCTGCCCTGCTTAGAGGGAAGCTGTCAAGCTGGAGCAGGTGGTCCAATGCTCTGTCCCCTGGGCCTCAGGTCAGGCCTGGTCACTTTGGGGAGAAGAATGCTCTGTGTAGGTGTAATAGATTGGTTGCAAAAGTGGCCCTAATTCTTCACACGCACCCCCATCCGTAACTTTTTTCTTTTTAATTGAAGTATAGTCGATTTACAATGTTGTGTTACTTTCAGGTATACAGCAAAGTGATTCAGTTATATATGTGCTCGTGTTGCTCATTCGTTTGAGGCACTATCTGTTGACTTCCCACCAAGGAACGTGTAGCTCCTTGTCACCCGCTTCCCTCACCACTCATGTGCACCCTCCCCAGGCCCTTGTCCTTCCAGGATCCTTCAGTCATGCTTCTGTTAAACTAACTTTCACTTTTTACTTGCTACTGTGACTTTGAAAATGCTATTTGCAATTGAATTATGTAGAATAATATTCCAACTTTTACTTGTCCAACTTTTCTCTGCATGAGCTTCTAAAGGGCTGTTCCAAAGCCCTGGGTAGAGCAGGGGTGGGGTGGGAGAGGCCATTCTCAGACTCCTCCCCCTCCCTCTTCCCCACCAGAGAGAGACAGACAGACACCCCCATTCTTTTAGGTGATTTCCTCTGTGCCCCTCCCCCTGAGAGAAGACTCTGGCTTCTGTGCCATTAGGTACCTCCCACTTTGTGCCTTCCTGGCTTCCGCACATCTCCCCCATTTCAGTGGATGGGTGGGACCACAGATGGCACCCAGGATTAGGACTCTGTGGTGTGGCATGAAGGTGACCATGACCCCAGTTCTTACTTTCTCAGCTTCTCTGTCCCGGTCTGGTGGTCTAGGGTGCGTGGTGGGAGCCTTTCTGGGAGATTTCTGAGTGAGGAGGTGGCTAGGAGAGTGTTCTCTGGGGCATGGAGAGGTGCAGAGCCCGATTCTGGGCTTTTTTTTAACCTCCCCGCAGTTCAAGCCGTTCATGTACTTTACCTTGATCTGCCGCCTTCAGGAAGCTCCCTTGATTTAACCCACACAGCTCATTCATTCCTTGGTCCTGCTTTCGTTTTGGCCCCAGGCTGTCAGCTGGTGTCCTTTTAACTTACTCCTGGGCTGGGGCTGCCCTTCGGTTGTTCTGTCATTTCTGTGTCCCCAAGTAGCCAGCAACCGGGGCAGGGCTGTGCACCTCTGGCCTTCCCTGGTGGTCCCGGCCGGCGGTGGGTGCAGCCTGCACAGTAGGCTCTGTGCGCCTGTGGCTGATGGCTGAGTGGCAGCACCACTCTTACATAATCAGTTTCTCTCCTCCTTTCTCTTTCCAGAGCCAGATTTCACACTGAGCAGCTGCAGACAGAGAAATCAGAGAAAGCACAACCCAGCCTCAGATTCCGAGGGGCCTGCTGGGGACTCTCTCCTCCTGCTTGGAAGGAAGACCCCGAGGCAGCCGTTTCAGGCCAGGTCTTGGCTGCCATGGGACTCAGAGCCACCGCCCCGCGGCTGCCCTCTGCACTGCCAGGCAGATAAGGGTGAGCCCTGCCCAGGAGCACCTGCCACCTCCTGCTGGGCCACTCCTCCGTGGCTAGTCCTTCCTCGACTTTGGGCCACCTTTGCTGACCCGAGGCCATGTAGGCCCCACTCAGGCCTCTGTGGATAGACACATTGCTGGGGATACCACCTCTGCTCTCTGGGAGACCCAGCGTACCACCATGCCCCGGGGATTCGCCTGGCTGCGCTGTGAGTACTGGGGGGGGGGGGGGGTGTGTGTGGGGACTGCCCAGGGAGAGCTTGGCCCAGAGCCAGGCTTTGTAACCATGGCAACCAGGGCATTCTTCCTGGTGAGAAGTTGAGATGCTTCCCAGCTTAATGGCAGGCACCCTTGGGGACTCGCACGCCGTCTGCCCTGTCTCCAGCTGACTGCAGCTCAGATGGGCATGGTGGGTATGAGCCTTAGGCTGGGTGGGCACAGTCAGTGGGTCACAGGGACAGGGCAGGTGCTGGGGGTAGGAGGCTGCGTCTCACCTGCTCAGACTCATTGGTGCTCATTGAGGAGTACGGTGGGGATGGAGGTGGCAGAGAGATGATTTCTGGCCTTCCTGGGCGTGACCAGCTGGCGGTGGGGACTTGTGAAGTTGCCTGGGCCCCTTGACACATGGGAGAAGTGCAACCTGCTCCCTCTGCCTTTCCCTCCATCAAGAACTAAATCAAAAGGCAGAAAGAGAACAGTGTCCTTGGGGAAAAGAAAAATAGTTGAAATGAGGACAGAAAAGAAAAAGAATCGACAAGTCTCTCAGGCCTGCCTGCTGGTGGGAGGCCAGACCAAGCTCCCTTCAGACTCCAAGATTCAATATAATTGACTTAAATTCAACATATTTTTTTCTGGTGCCGCCCACATGCCCACTGGAGAGACACTGCCATGGCGACAAGGACCTGGGCTATCTCGTGTGTGTCTCTCTAACACCTGGCATGGAGTTAGGTGCTAGGAACTGTGTGCCACTTGCATGAGGTCCAGGGTCTGACCCTGTGAGGGATTCTCAGAGGAGCTGGGTCCACCCTGGCCCTTGTGGAGGGTACTGCAAAGGGTCTGGATGTTCAGAACAGGTGGAAGGACCCAGACCCAGTGTTCTGGAATCTTCCAAGTCCTGAGGAGCAGGGCGAGCAGGAGAAACAGCACGGCGAGGTGCCACTTGAAATGGTCTCAGAGGTGGGTGGGGAGGTGAGGACGGTGTTCCTTCCATGGAGAGGGAGCAGCGGAGCAAAGGCTCAGCAGTGAGAGCGTGAGAGGCCAGGCTGGAAAGCTGGTGTGGGCTCAGGTGGCTGAGGCCTTGAAAGCCAGGGTGAAGAGTGGCTAATTCATGAGGTAACAGGGAGCCCTGGAAGGTCTGTGACCTGGGCGTGGGAGCTGAGATTGAGAGTTACTCTGCTTTCGAGCGATCAATCTGGCCGTGCTTTGGGGAGTTGCTGTTACAACCTCCTGGGCAGGATGTGATGAGGTGATGAGGGTTCCTTCTGGAGATGGAAGTGAGAATGAAGAGGCCTGGCAGAGGGGACAAAGCTCATGAAAGCAGAGCGCAGGATTGGCAAGGACTGGCCGTGGGGTGAGGGGGAGGGAGGGCTGAGGATCAGGGGCTCAGAGCGGGGCTGGGGTGCTGGAAAAGGAGTGGCTGCCGTAACAGATTGCCACAATCTTGGCTTAAAACGGCAGAAATGTATTCTGTCACAGCTTTGGAGGTCAGAAGTCTGAAATCAAGTTGTCAAGGTTATGCTCCCTCTGAAGGCTTTAGGGGAGGATCCTTCTTGCCTCTTCCAGCTTCTGGTGGCTTCTGGCATTCCTTGGCTTGTGGCTGCATCACTCCAATCTGCCTTCATCTGCGAAGGCCACGTGAATGGTCTTTCCTTACATGTGTCACTGTGTCCTTTCCTCTTCTTATAAGGACACCGGTCACTGAATTTAGGGCCCACCCTAAATTCAAGAGGATTTCATCTGGAGATTCTTAATAACATTTGCAAAGACCCTATCTCCAAATAAGGTTGCATCTGAGGTTCTTGGTGAACATAAATTTGGGGGTATTTACACACACAGGCACAGATATGGGGGTGGTGGACAAGCCCCATTTGTCATTGCGCACAGGATGTTACTCTTTCTTCAGTCTCCTCTTCTGTCTTACAGGCCTCTTAACTGTGGAAATAGCGGGGCACGGCGGGCCTCCCAACCAGGGTTGCACTAGCTGTGGGGCTTTCAGAGTGCAGAGGGTACGTGAGGCTACAGCTGTGCTGTCCCTGTCTAGTTACCTGTTTGTGGCCTGTTTTTCGGAGTGGAGGCAACAGGAAGGGAGCTTAAAACTGGGAATGGTAGTTGGGCTGCAGACTTGGAGGAGGTCTAAGTTTGGGAGAAGGCAGATCATCTATGGACAGAGTTTCTGGGGCAACCCGTGTGTGCCAGGCTGGGAAGCACGGAGGCTCTGTAAGTCTCTGCTACGAGGCTAGTGGCCAGGCCCCCAAAGGCTCCAGACTGGGAATCAGATGAGGGCAGGTGGGGTAGGACTTGGGGTGGAGTGGGCAGCCACAGGGTGACTGCCACATTGGAAAGAAGACTCAGTGTGGACAGGGATACTGATTTTTAAAGAAAATATGGAAATTTGGATTTTTATGTGAAATCTCTGTGAACCAGGATGTGGCCCTAAGGACACCACTTTGTAAACTGTCACTTTCTGCCAAGTGCGGTCCCCAGACCAGCAGCATCAGTTTTACTTCAGGACTTGTTGGAAATGCAGATTCTCTGCACTCCCCCCGCCACTACCTCATACCTGCTCAATCAAATACCCTGGGTGAGCCATTACCAGCTTCTACAGGAGACCCAGATGCCTGATCCCGGTTCCCTGCTTGACGTGAACGCCAAAGTGCTGAGTAACACGTCCTTGCTGTGGTTCACAGTGCTGTGCATTCACACACTGGCTGCTGCGTTGTCTGGTCAAGGCAGTGAGTGAGGGGCTTCCCTGGTGGCGCGGTGGTTAAGAATCCACCTGCCAATTCAGGGGACACAGTTTCGAGCCCTGGTCCCGGAAATCCCACATGCCGCGGCGGAACTAAGCCCGTGCGCCACAACTGCTGAGCCTGCGCTCTAAGAGTCCATGAGCCACAACTACTGAGCCCACGTGCCGCAACTACTGAAGCCCGCGCGCCTAGAGCCCATGCTCCGCAACAAGAGAAGCCACTGCAATGAGAAGCCCGCGCACCACAATGAAGAGTAGCCCCCACTCACTGCAACTAGAGAAAGCCCACACACAGCAATGAAGACCCAAAGCAGCCAAAAAAAAAAAAAAAGACAATGAGTGAATTGGACAGATGGTGCTAGTGACAGGGGTTGGTGGCTGGCGTAGGCAGGGGAGCCTCTGGGGAGGGAAGGAGTCTTGGTGAGACCTTGGAAGGGGTCTGTCGTGTGAGAGGATACCCAGGGCAGGGGCAATGTGTGAGCCTAAACCCTGAGGCAGGAATGATCCTGACCAGCAGGGGTGCCAAGCTGAGAGTGTTAATGATGTAGAGACAAGGGAGAAAGCAAGCAGGAACACTGGTTTATCTGTTCCCTTGTCCAGATATTGGGTTGAGAATATGGGAAGAGAGAGACAGAGGAAGTACAAGATGGATTGTAAGTTTGCAAAAAATGTGGTGTCAGACTTCTATGAGGGGAAGGGCTGGTGGGCTGCAGGCCATAAGGGGCATGGGCTTGAGTGAACCTGAGCTTCTGGCCCAGCAGGGGCACAGGCATGGCAGCAGCACCGAGAAGTGGGTGGGAAAGTGAGTGTCAGCAGGCTCAGGCCCGTGAGGGTTTAAGAACAAAAGTCTCCCTAAGTGCCAGGGAAGTGAGGGCAGAAAGTCCAGTCAGTAGTTGCTGCTCACAACCAGGGGCAAATCAAAGAGGTGACTCAGCCTGCCTGGCTATCTGGGGGGAAAAATGGAAGAAAGAGAAAAAGAGAGAGAGAGAGAGAGAAGGAGGAGGACGGAAGGGAGGAAGGAAGGAAGAGGGAGAAAAGGAAAAAAAAATACTGCTTTTGACTATAACAATAATAGATACTAATTATAGAATGTAAAATATATCCTAAAAAATATAAAGAACATAAAAATCTCCCATAGAGATTTGGTGCATTTCTTTCCATTGCATTTTCTATGCACATATATACATAATTAACAAAATTCAAGTCATGCTTTATACCCAGATACAGTGTGTTGAATCATGCTTTTTAAAACTTTGCTAAGCACATCAAAAGTATTTTTCTTATCATATAATCATATCCTAAGTATCCTTTGGCAATGTGATTTTTATTGGCTACATTCGTTATTATTGCACATCTAGGCCACTTACAGATGTTCACTATTACAAAATAATACTGCAAAGGAAGACTTGGTCCACAGATCTTTCAGTTATGTCTCTCTTTTCTTCTCCTTCACATTTATTCCTAGAAATGAGTTTAATGGGTCAAAGGGTGTGGACAATTTTAAAGCTTAGTGGGTCGAAGTGTGTGGGCATTAAGTCCATTAATAACAAAAATTGCCAAATTGCTTTCCAGGATGAGAGCATCTGCCTCACTATTTTGCCAGCAGCAAATGTTATTAAAATAAAACAACAGCAACAACAACAAAAAAGTCTTTCCATTTGATAGGTGAAACGTATCGATTGTTTTGACGTGAATTTATTAGCGAAGTTGAGTTTCAGATACATCTCTTGCCCGTCTATATTTTGTTTTTTCTGCTCCCATCAACTTAACCCTTGTTCACGTTTGTTGCAAATTCTCTCAGATAATTTTTGTAAGTCTGTTCAGTTACACAGAAATCACACTGTTTTTAAAGTCACAGTGACCTGCAGTGGTGAAGGCTGGTAATGTTTGGATCGTTTGTTAGCGGGGAAGAGAAACAGCCTGAGTGAGGTTCGCTCAGCATCCCGGAAAGACCAGACTGGAAGGGCTGCTACAAACCTGCTGGTACCTCTAATTAAGAGGCATGTCAAGGTCTCTGGATGGAAAATGCAGCGAAAGGCTTTGAAAACTCGTAGCCTCTAGATGAGGGGCAGGGGTTGCCATGGAAAGGAGGCTGTGCCTGCCCCCTGGGGCGGGAGTGGGAAGGAGACTGGAGACCAATCCCAGGGCATGGCTCCTGGGGGGCTTTGCCAGCCTGGGGTGGGAGGTGGCTGGGCTGGACGGTTCATGCTTGCCTGCATTGCTGTCCTGCAGCCCGGACCCCAGGGAGAGTATTCCTGGCTCTGGGAAGGCCTCCTTGGGACCCTGCGCCCCCCACCCCGACCCTTCCGAGAGGACTTGTGACTGGGAAAAGGGAGGTCGTGTGCACAGCTCTGCGTACCCGGGCAGTGTGGGAGCCACGCAGGTGGCTCACGTGTTGTTGTGTGTGGTCCACAGATCTCGGGATCCTCCTGGGCATGGCCTTGGGGAACGAGGGTTTGGAGGTGTGGCCTTTAACCCGGAGCGAGGAGTGTGCCATCACTGGCTTTCTGCGTGACAAGCTGCAGTACCGGAACCGCCTTCAGTACATGGTAACCACGTGGGCACTCGTTGTGTCCCTCTTCCAAAGCCCTGTGGCTCATGGGACGTAAGGACCTGGAAATTCAGTCCCTCTCCTTGGACTTGTGTCAGGCCTGTGCCTGCCATGGCTCCCTTCTCCCTGACACACACCCATGTGCCTCATCTGCACTTCCTGTCCCTGCTCCTGCCATCCATCCCTGGGGCCTCCAACCCTCCTATCTGATCTGACCTTTGATCCCACCTCCACGTGGCACTCACCCAGTGACTCAGGAATGGATTCCAGGAAACCTTGGGGGAACCCCAGGCACTATTTAGCAGGGGAGATAAGGACCTAGAAATTAGAATGTTTGATTCTTTTTATAGGGTGGACCACATCGCATGTGGCTCTGTAGGTCTTTTATTTTTTTTAACAGCTTTTTTGAGATATAGTTCACATACCACACACACCTCACCTGTTCAAGTGTACATTTCTATGGCTTTTAGTATATTTGCAAAGTCATGAAACCATCACCATGATAAGTTTTAGAGCAATCTTTTAAAGTCATTTTCCTCACCCCTCCTAAAGCATATGATTCTCTAGGAGTAGTAAGCTTCTCATCCTACATTTTGGCCCGAGACTTATGCCTTAACATGTTTTGTTTTGTTTCACCTTCCCTGTGTCCCAGAGGAAAGAGCTGTCTTTATCCCAACTGGGAGCCAAGCACATGTTTTCTGTAGAGGACCACCGCTGCCATCAAGGGCCGGTCCTGCATCAAATTATTCTCCGAGGTTGGGGGAGTCTGAGCCATTTCTGACTCTGATCTCATCCTTTGTTCTTGTATCTCCCCAGAAACACTACTTCCCCATCAACTACAGGGTCAGTGTGCCTTATGAGGGGGTACTCCGAATGGCCAACGTCACCAGGCTGGTGAGAATCCCCGCTCTGGAATGGGGAGGCCCCTGCCTCCTGGGACATCCTGTGGGCCCTGCCTGGAGGCACATTGGTCTGGGAAGATCCTGTTGCCAGGGGTCTTTCCTGGCCCCTCAAGCAAGCCTGCCCTTGGCTTAGGCCCCAGGTGCCCCTCCCATCCCATCCACAGTGGATGCCCGGGGTCTGCCCCCTGTGCAGGGCAAATGTGGGGGGCGGTCAGAGCTGTGGGGGGCAGGCCCAGAGGCTCCTGTCTGGGGTTTCAATAATTTCTCCTGTCCCTGCAGCAGAGGGCCCGGGTGAGCCAACAGGAGCTGCGGTATCTGTGGGTCTTGGTGAGTCTCAGTGCTACTGAGTGGGTGCAGGAGGTGCTGCTCGAGGGCCATCCATCCTGGAAGTACCTGGAGGAGGTACATACACTGCTGCTGGATGTCAAACAAGGCCTCCCGGTGAGTCGTGCGGAGGTGCAGGTGGCCAGGGTGGGTGCGTGCGTGCGTGTGTGTGTGTGTGTGTGTGTGTGTGTGTGGCCAAAAACTATCAAGGGAGAAGGTAAAGGCATGGAAAGTTCTGGCATGTCCTGGAGAGTGTGGGAGAAATGGGGGGGGCAGGGTGGTGGACTGGGCTTGGGGGGCAAGAGATGCGCCTGAGACCCTGTTATGCTCTGCAACCCTGGGCGAGTCATTGATCCCTCTCACTTTATTTCCACATCTAAGAAAAGAGGGAAAGGGGGAGGGATAGATGGGTGGAGCACAGGGAGGTTGAGGGCGATGAAACTTTTCTGTATGATGCTGTAACAGTGAGTATAATTGCATTTGTCAAAGCCCATTGAATGTACAACAGAAAGAGTGAACCCTAACGTAAATGGACCTTAATTAATAATAATAATAGAGGTTCCCAATTGCTGCCTGTTCAGCAGTGTTGATCGGAGGCCTGGGGGATGCATCTTCCAAAAAGCCTACAGAGTAAGGTGACGGGGTCAGTGTGTATCCTCGCAGGCCATGTGTGTGCAATGGGACCCCTCCCCACACACCCGCCTTGCCCTACTGACCCCCACAGCCCTCCTTAGGACCCTGGTACACAACTGCCCTGGGGCCCCACCTGCTGCCCAGCAAGAACAGCCAACAGGAAGCCGACTGTGAGCTTCTGCTGACACCAGGGCTCGGGGCCAGCATCTGCTTTTGCAGCTGCCGAGAACTTTGTGGAGGCTCTCCATTCTGGCGGGGACCGGACTGTGTTCCATCCTCAATTTTCCTTGGGAGTGTCTATGGCTCTGTGAGCTCTGCTGAGCTGGGAAGGAGATTGAGGGTAGACTGAGGCCCTGCCCACCTGGGCTCTTCAGATTGAACCAGCTTGTTTTTTTAAAGATTTTTTTTTTTTTTTTGATGTGGACCATTTTCAAAGTCTTTATTGAATTTGTTACAATATATTGCTTCTGTTTTATGCTTTTGTTTTTGACCATGAGGCATGTGGGATCTTAGCTCCCCAACCAGGGATTGAACACGCACCCACTGCATTGGAAGGCGAAGTCTTAACTACTGGACCGCCAGGGAAGTCCCTGAACCAACTTTTAACCTCTTCTTTCTCACAATGTTAATGGTTGACGGCCCGTTCCATATGTGCCCAACATCTATGGGGCAGGGGGTCCTCCCTCTAGGGAGAGGGCCATGGGCATGGGCCCCTTTGCCCTCCTGCCACCCTCACTTCTCTCTCTAAGCCTCTGTATATTAGTTTTTGGGGACTGCCGTCACCAATTACTACCAACTGGTGGCTTAAAACAACAGAAATGATTCTATCGCAGTTCTGTAGACCAGAAGTCTGAAATCAAGGTGTCAGCAGGGCCATGCTCCCTCCAAAGGCTCCAGAGGCGGCTCTTTCCCACCTCTTCCAGCTTCTGGGCTGATGGTGTTCTTGGCTTGTGCAGCATCACTCCACCCTCCGCCTCGGTCTTCACATGGCCTCTCCCTCCGTGTCCCAGAGAAGGACCTGTGTCCTTTCTCTTACAAGGACAACAGTCATTGGATTTAGGGCCCACCATAAATCCAGACTGATCTCATCTGGAGATCCCTGACTTAATTACATCTGCATAGACCCCATTTCCAAACAGGTCACATTCGCAGGTACTAGGGACTGGGCCTTGGACAGAGCTTTTTTAGGGGGTTGTGGGGCAGGGGGACACACAGTTCAACCTAGAACACTTCACTTTTAGGAACGTCCTTCCCCAGCTCAGGTCCCGCGTTTCCTCCTGCTCCATGTCTTGTTTTTTTTTTTTTAAGTATTATTATTTATTTATTTATACATACATTTATTTATTTTTCTGTTTGGCTGCGTTCGGTCTTCGTTGCTGTGTGCGGGCTTTCTCTAGTTACGGCGAGCGGGGGCTACTCTATGTTGCGGTGCGTGGGCTTCTCGGCGGTGGCTTGTCTTTGTCGCGGAGAACGGGCTCTAGGTGCGCGGGCTTCAGTAGTTGTGGCATACAGGGGCTCAGTAGTTGTGGCGCACGGGCTTAGTTGCTCCGTGGCATGTGAGATCTTCCCGGACCAGGGCTTGAACCCGTGTCCCCTGCAGTGGCAGGCGGATTCTTAACCACTGCGCCACCAGGGAAGTCCCGTGCTCTGTGTCTTCTACGACAGTTCTGGCCCCTGCTCTGTCCCTCCCATGGTGCCTGGTGCTCCCCACACCAAGTTCCTTTTGTTAAGTGTTGTGGAGAGGAGCCCCCGAGCTTGGAGCCGGAGACCCAGCCCTGTCGGTGTGCCTAGTGCGCCTCACGATATGACCGACCCTCCTGAGGGTCCTGTCTCTTCTTCATGGGAGTCGGTGTGGGTCTTTGCATCCTGAAGGACAGTGTCCCTGGGATAGGGACTTCTCATGTGGTGGTGACCGGGCCTGGGCTAGAACAGCAAGGATGCCCCCACCTCCTCCCTGTCTGGCCTGCCCCTAGGAGAGGAAAAGAGAAGCTTCTGTGTGTTGTGCTTGAGTGAGGGACATCGAGGGAGCCCCTCCCAGGAAAAATGGCACCTGCAGGAAGGAGAGAAATTGCTCTCAGGCGTCCTGGTCACAGGGATCTCTTGTCCTTCTTCCAGGCAGGACAGCCACCACCACCCCGCCCCCCAGAGCTCTCCTGGGATCTCTTCACAGGCTGGGGGTGGCACCTGTGGTCCTAAAGGCTTCCTCCCTTTCAGGGTGTGGAGGTGAGCCCCCAGGTGGAAGCAGTGTTGTCCCTCTTGAGTGCCCCAGGAAGCCTGAAGCCAGTGCGGCCCAAAGCTCTGCTGGACAACTGCTTGCGGGTCATGGAGCTGTTGTACTGCTCTTGCTGTAAGGAGCTCTGAGGGGCTGGGGGTGGGACACTGGGTGTCTGAGCCCAGGTCGCTGAGCAGAGCTGGGACCCTCCTCGGCATGCCCTCTGCTTCCCAGGGCTACAGGCCGTTTCTGGAAGCTGAGATGGGCCCTGGGTACAGGGAGGACAGTGTGGCTTGGTCTGGGGATGAGCGGGGTGTTGACCAGTCCTGCAGTCTTATTTGTGTCTGTGTGTTTGTGTGTTTGTGTTGCCTGCAGGTAAACAAAGCCCTGTCTTAAACTGGCAGGATTGTGAGGTGCCAAGGCCTCAGCCTCACGGCCTGGAGCCCTCGTCACAGTGTGTGGCCGCCCAGCTATACCCCCTGCGCCAGCAGTCCCCCGCCTCCCTGCCCCACCCCCCGGCATCCACGGCTGGAGCCCCGGCTCAGTGAAGCTGCTGAGGGCACAGGGCGAAGGCCGCCTGCCCTGAGTGGGCTGCATGGTAACTGGGTGGGGCAGCTGGAGGAGCTCCTGCAGGAGATGGACTGGGCCTGAGGCTTCTCTGGGTGGTGGTGGGGAGCCCCTCTTGGGAGAGGAGACCCTAGAGGGGCATTTTTCCTTTGAGGGGGACTCAGTGCCTGAGAAGGGTTCAGCTTCCCGCCTTCCATACCTCCCATGGTCTCACCTGGAGCGGTGGGCGCTGGGGGCACCTGAAGGTCAATGAAGACAGAGCTTACAGCCCCTCCTGGCACTGCCCGGGCTGCCCTCTTCCCTGAGGGCAGGGCTGACCATCTCCTAGGCCCAAAGAGGTGAGAGCTGTACCAGGTGGGCATGGGGGTGGGGACATGCCTCGGCAAGGCCAGGGAGAGGGCAGCAAAGCTGGGGAGAGGGCATAGCCAAATGCCACATCTTGCCACAGTTCCCTTTATCTTTTCTATTAAACACCTGCTTTGTTTTGGTTTGTTTTGGTTTGCTTTGCATCTTCGAGGGTGAACCTGGAGAAGGCCCACCTGGAGCAGGCTGCTTTCCCCTCCTGCCAGGTGCAGGAGGCAGGAGGAGGGGCATGGGCTGGTCTGGCCCTGGGGCCTCGGTCTGAGGATTCAGATGTGGAGTGGTCAGGGCCTTAGCCAGGGCCCTGGAATGGTAGATATTTGGGGGACGGAGTTCCTTCTAGCCCTGCCCCAGCCCCTGAAGCCTTAGCCAGCCTGACTGCTGGGGGGGGGGGGGAGCGGGGGGGGTTTATCTCCCACAGTGCATCCTCGCCACGGCCCTCTTCCCCTCCATCTGGCAGCCCCAAGACCGCCCCCAGCAGGGACAGAGCTGAGGCATTCAAAGGCATGGGTCCTGACATGAGACCTGGCGACTCCTGCACGCCCCCCCACCCCCCCCATCACGGAGCCCTGCAGGGAGCCCCACCCCCAGCGGGGATCTGGGATGGGATGGGCAAGGGCTGGGGTGCTGGCAGGTGAGCAGCGGTGGAGAAAGCCAGGTGGAGGCAGGGGTGTTAATTACAGTACAACTTTATTAATACTGGAATCTTCACAGTGCATTTGTTACTTGTAGCAGTGACTATTTAAATCAAGGAGAGGGTGGGTTGCAGGGGCGTGGGGGGAGGGGAAGGAGAGGATCATTTATCCAAAAACTGACAGAAAGAAAAGAAACAAAATGGTTCAGATGGAATGGGGGTGGTGAGGGGGTGGTGGAGGGAAGAAAAAGTGAGTAGGAACCAGGAGGGGGAGCCTGGGGTGGGGAAATAAATTAAAAAAAGGAACAAGTTAACAGCACCAGAAAAGTTACTTCAGTCAAAAGACACTTTTTGAAAAGAATATTTCTCTGTACAAAAAGAAAAATGAAACAAACGTAAAGAAGTCCCCCAAACCAAAGTTTGTGATGCGGAATGGCTGGCTCGGATCCCAAAGGGGTGGGCCTGCAAGGTGGTCACTAAATGGACGCGAGGCGATCAAGGGGATGGAGGAGTTATGTACAGCCCCCGGCGGGGGGGGGGGGGGCTTGGAGGGGAAGGGCGCCACTGGAGTATGGGTGGGTGGGGGGCAGCTGTGCCGCACCCACCCCCTCCCTGGGTCTCTGAAGCCACCCCCCTTCCCAGGGGCAAGCTCTTCCTCATGGGGACTCAGCTCTCCCCCCACCCCACTGCCCCTTACCCTGCTCACATCACATAACCTGCATCTTAAATCAGCCCACCTGGGCAAACCCTGTGGCGAGGGGCAGTGTAAGCCCCGCCCCAAGCCTTCAAATACAGGCCACCTGCTCTCCTGCCCCCTTCCTCGCCCGGCCCTCCTCCAGGTGTGGTGCGCTCAGCAAGTCTCCTTTCTCCGACCTAGCGACTTACAGGTACCGTTCTCCACCCGCCTTCGGGGACCCCGCGGGGCTCCATATACTCAGGGGCATCCTTGGTTCCCCACACCCGCCTGGCTGCCGTGCCTGGACCCCAGTTTCCAGCACAAGAACTACCAGGAGCCTGGGCTCCATCCAGACCAGGAAAAGCCAGCTCTCCTGACCCCGGGAGGGGCCCCTGCCCCGTGACCCTGCCGCCCTGGCCGCCCTCGGCTGCCTTGCGGGGCCGCAGGAAGTCCTCCGCTCGCACTTGTCACACGTGCTTTTACCTGCTTGGAGCTGGCGCGCAACATGGTGCGGGGGCACTTGCCACCTCACTCCCCGCCGCCCGGACCATCCTGGGAGGGCGGCTCCTCTGACAACAGAGTCAAAGCTAATCTCCCCCCACCCCCACCCCTTGGTCTGCAGCAGACTGACAGGAGGCCCAGCCCCCAGCCCTTTCCAACCTCACCGCGGCTTTGCTCCGGACGCTGGAGAGAAGAGCTGCTCTCTGGCCTCCGGAGCCATTAGGCCCTCCTCCTGCCACAGGCCCAACGCCAGTGTGGGCCCCCCCGCCCCCGTCCCTCAGGCACTCTTGGACACACCCTGTACCGTCTACCCTGTCCCCACAAGCAGTCCTTGTCCGGTCAGCTCATTTTATTGTGTGTTCATAAAAGAACCCCCTCCTGTCCCTCCCCCCACCCCCAGCTCCAGCCCCCATCCCCAGAGGTGGCTGAAACCATCACGGCATCCGAAAGCAGCTCCTGGGGGACTGGCCAGGTGACCCCTAGCCTCTGGACTCCTTCCCTGCTGCCCAGCCCTGCCCTGCCTCCAACCCCAGCCACCTCTGGGGGGAGGGGATGCTGCTTCAGGGTCCCCAGCCTCCTCCAAGCAGGTCCCCTGCATGTCTTCCCCAAGAGGCTTGACTTGGGCCCAGGCCCCCTTCCCCGACAACGACGACGACGACGACGGCGGCGGCGACGGCATCTGGACTCCCAGCTGCAACCTCCCCAGCCCTCCCCCCACCCCGCGCGCCCCCAACAGCCAGCCATCCCGTAGAGCTTTCTCAGCAAACCAGATACCTTAGCCGGTTGGGCCCCTGGGCCCTGCACAGCTGCTCCCCGTCGGCCCTGCTCCCCGACGGAGAGGAGCCTGGAGAGGCAGAGAGATGAGACGACGGAGGAGGGAGGAGGCGGGGGCTCAGTCAGGGCGGGGTGGGCTAGCATTCCGGAAGAGCCCGAGGCCACCGTCCCTGGGGAGATGGCGAGAAGCCAGGCCAGGCTAGCTAAGCGGTGGCACTGCGGGCCCACCCAGGCTGGTGGGACCAGGAGAGGCTGGCCTGGCCCTGCTGCTGTGGGCAGGGAGCATGGCTCTGGGGCTCACCCACACCAGGAAAAGGCAGGGCCCAGAAGGAGGAAGAGGAGGGACAGAGTGGGCAAGCAAAGGTTGAAACAGGCTCCAAATCCAAGTTCCAGGCCCGCAGGCTCCGTCCTGGCGAGGTTTGTTAAAGAAGTCATTTCCTGTTTAAACCTTGAAATCCAAGATGCGTGTCTCTTTCCAATAAAGTAGCTTTGCCTCGTATGACTTCAAAAGAAAAAAAAAAAAAAAAAAGCTTGCCTGGCTCTGCTCTCTCCTGACTGTGCCTTTGCTCTGAAGTGGCCGCTGCCCACCGACCAGGCCACCTGCCTCGCCCGGGCCAGAGGGTGGGATCACAAGATGCGGGGCGCCGACCTGTCGTTGGTGACGGTCCTGCGGAGCCGCACCCCACGCCGGATGGCCACCAGCATGTCTTCAGCCGGGGGGTCGCTGGTGGCAGCGGGGGGCGGGGTGGGAGTCTCCTCCACAGGGGTGGCCGACAGGGCAGTGGGGAAGGGGAACTGGCCCTCGCCCAGGGCGTGGGCGCCTGCCACCAGCTCCCCGAGCTTCTCCACCAGGCTGTGCCGGTTGGCAGCCAGCTGCTGCTGCTGCTGCTCGTCGCCCTCGGCCGCCAGCCCGGCCCCCGGCCCCGGGTAGCTGGCGGCCTCGGGGGACGGGCTGCCCCAGGCTGTGTTGGGCAGGCTGAGCCTCTTCGGGGAGGCCCTGGCCAGGTCCGGGGCCAGGGGCGAGGCGGCCTCGTCGGTGTAGAAGACACACTCCTCGCTGCCCGCCCGCGTGGGCCCCACGTAGCCGGGGGAGTCGGGCACCGTGGGCGTCTTCACGGGGACGATGGGCGGCCGGATGGGGATGGGGCCGGCGCTGGAGAGGGTGCGGCGCACGGCGGGCTTGGTGGAGGGCGTGCGGCGGATGGTGGCCACGCCAGGGGGTGCGCCCGAGGTGGTGGGCAGCCCGGCGGTGGGCAGCCCCGCAGTGGAGGCCGGGCGCTTGGTCTGGATCAGGCGGCGGTAGTTCTGGGCGATGTTGCTGTTGCGAGGGATGGTGGATGACTTGTCGAACTCGGGTGGGCCCTCCCCGTCTGCGTCCCCGTTCACTGAGTAGCAGTCGTAGTCGGAGCCTGGGGGGCACGGGATGCAGTGGGCCTGGGGCCCTGGGGGCCTGTGAAGGCCCAGCCGCCTGCCCCCGGCCCCCGGGGCCTACCTTGGGAGGGGATGGTGTCCTCGGAGCAGGAGGGCGTGGTGGTCTGTGTGCTGTAGCCGCTCGAGTACTGCAGGGAGTCCCGGCTGCTCTTCTGGTGCTCCAGGCTCAGGCCGCGGGTCAGCACCATGGCCAGGTCACTGGCCGCAGGGGACACCTCCTCACCGTGCTGGGGGTGGTAAGACTGCAGGCTGAAGCCTTGCTCCCCGCTTCCCCCTCAGCCCGGACTGCAGGCAGCCCCCAACAGGCTGAGCAGTCTGAGCTGGCCCTGCGACCACTTGCCTGGCCTCCTGAAGCTGACCTAGGAGTGAAGGTGGGGCCCTGGTTGGGCTGCCCAGGGAATTGCCGCTTACCTTGGCTGCGATGGTGGCAGGGGACATGCGGGGTCGCGGGGCCTCCTCTCCACTGGGGCCCAGGGTGCCCCCGACAGCCGGGCCTGGCTCTGTGTCTCGGAGGAGCTCCACTCGGTCCTTCCTCCGTTGCAGGGTGCTGCCTGAGGGCTGCTCGTGGGAGCCGGCCTTGGCCCAGTCCTGCAGGGCATGGCCAAGGGGGCCCTCACTGTTGTTGAAGTTCAGGGTTTCCAGACCCACATGGGGCCTCAGGCTCACAATCATGGCCAAGGACAGAGCACGGAGGGCGCTGTGACACCCCAGTCCTGCCAGGCCCAGGGGCAGGATGGGGAGCCCCGCGAGGGAAAGATGTGAGCGTGTGGGGAGTGGCTGCATGTGGTGCCCAGGAGGCCTGTCTCGCGGGGAGCAAGTGCTTCGTGCACGCCCCTCTGGTTGAACCTGGGCCCTCCCTGTGTCCCGCTGCGGGTGGGAAGCACTGACCGTGGTAGGGGAGCTGCACTCGCTGACGGACTGGCAGGTTTCCGAGGCCTCGGAGGATGCTGAGCTGGAGGACTTCTGCCACGCAGAGGCGAGCAGGCAGGATGATGGGCGGGGAGGCAGGACGAGAGGAGGGAACAGATCTGGTCACAGCGCTGGCATGCAGCAGGGCCTGCTGACTCAGCATTCCCACCCCACGCCCTCCAGGGCCATGGCCACGGCCGTGAGCGTATGCAGTGGAAGGCAGAGCGCACGCCATGGGCAATGACCTGCCCCCCAGCCCAGCCTGATAACCACACACTTTTGAGGATTAACAAGAAGGCTGGCTGCTGATGGCCTGGATGTGGTGGGCAGGGAAAGAGCGATACTCAGGAGGGCAGTGGGGTGCTGGCTTGAACTGCTGGGTTGATGTGTCACTGTTTTCTCAGAAGGGCAGGCCTGGGGGAGGAATGGAGTCCAGAGTTCCATCCTATACATGTTAAGCTGAGCTGCCTGTTAGGTATCTATGCCCAGATGCAATGCAGGCAATTGTATTTACAGTCTGGAGTTTAGGGAGAAGTCAGGTTTGGAACCACAAATCCAGCAGCCGTCGGACAGAATTAGGTCACCTAGGCAGTCAGGATGACGGTGGTTAGAGAAAAGGTTCAAGGACGTCAGGCTGACATTCAGTGCTTTGGAAGAAGAGGATGGCCCAGTGAACAGGAGTGACAGGAGCTGCTGGTGGCGTGGAGGAAGACCACGAGCAGGTGATGTCACAGAATCAGGGGAAGAACCTGACGCGCAAAGGAGGGAGGGGCAGTTGTGCTCGGCTGCTGGGGGTCTGTGCACATGAGGCGGAGGGGTGTCTGTGCAGACCTCCAGAACTGTTTCACAGAATGGTGGGGCAGAAGCCCACGGAGGACAGGACCGAGGGTGCCCAGGAGGCTCCTGCTCTGGACAGTGGCAGGAACTAGGTGCCCTGGAGGCCCCCCAACTCAAAACAACAAAGAGGGACTTCCCCGGTGGTCCAGTGGTTAAGTCTCTGCACTCCCAGTGCAGGGGGCCTGGGTTTGATCCCTGGTCAGGGAACTAGATCCCACATGCATGCCACAACTGAGACCCGGCACAGCCAAATAAATAAATACATAAATAACAAAGAACAACAACAACAAAGAATGAAGAAAAAAGCAAGGGCAGAAACAGGACCATGAGGGTCCCCAGGGCAGAGGCTGGCTTCAGCACTGTGGTTGAGAGACTGGGCAAGTGGCAAGGTGGAGAGCTCACCCTGTTGATGACCCAAATTAAACCTGGAAGGGAACTAATCAGTAGCACCTCTCCAGATCCTGTACCAGCCAAGTAAGATTCTCTAAATCATCCTGGTTTAGACTCCCAGATCTTTTTAATAGTTTATGATGAGCCAAGATGACTAAAATAAAAGGAGCTAAACTCTATAGGTAAGGATTCGGAGGAAATAATAAACACATTTAGAATTTTACCAATATAATTGTTAAGACAAAAATAAAAAAGGAAAAAAGTATTTAGAAAACAGCGGAAAAATTCAACACCCATTCACGGAAAACACTTAGACTAGCAATAGAAAGGAACTTCCTTCATCTGATAACGAGTTATCTCCAAAAATACCAATACTTTTCTTTCTGAGGTTGGAAAAAGATAAGGATGACCATCTCTACTTAGCACTGGAAGTTCTAGCAGTGCAATAAAGCATGACAAAGAAGTAAAAAGCAAAAGGACTGGCAAAGAAGAAAATGGTTGTTTGTAAAAGACATGACTGTGTATGTATTATAGAATATTCAAAAGAACTAATATGTGTTTTTAGTGAGGTTATTGGATACAAGATCAACATAGAAAAAAAATCAAATTGCTAAATATCAGCAGCTAAAAAACAAGTAAAAGACTCTGAAAAAAGCTGAAATAATTTAAAATAGCATCAATAAACATCAAATACCCAGGGCAAAAAAATCCAGCAGTAGATGTGTAAGATCCTCACATGAAAACTGCAAAATATTACTGAGAGAAGGTAAAGCCATCATAAATGGAGAGACATACGTAATCCCAGTCAGAATCCCAGGGGTTGCTTTTTGTTTTTTTTTTAGTGGAAACTGACAAGCTGATATTAAAATTTATAAGGAAATGCAAAGGGCCAAAAACTGACAAGGTAATATTGAAGAATATCAAAGCTGGAGGACTTTTATTAACAGATATCAAGATTTTTTATAAAGCTATTAATAATTGAGATGGTGTGGTATTGGTACAAGAACAGACAAATCAACCAGTGGAATGGAATACAAACTCCAGCAACAGCTATGCATTCACAGACACCCGTTTTATGACAAAGATTAACACACTACAGTGCAGTGGAGGAAAAGATGGTATTTTCAAAAAATTGTCAATTAGATATTCACATGGAAAAAAAACCTCTACCTCCCCCCCCCCCCCCACACACACACAATCAATTCCAGATGAGCTGCAGATCTAAATGAAGAAAAGGTAAAACAAAAAGGCTTTTTTTGGAGGAAAACATCTTTGTGACCTTAGAGTACACCAAAATACCTCAAACAGGACAGAAAAAGCAATAACAATTGAAAAAAAATGGAGAAATTGGACACACATTAAAATTAAGAACTTTAGGTCATTAAAAGACCCCATCAAGGGAGTAAAACAGCAACCCACAGAATCAGAGAAGATGATCAGATGAAAAGCTTGTATCCACAATATATAAGAAGTTCTACAAATCAACAAGAAACAGACAGACAACCTAGGAGAGAAAAATAAGCAAAAGATCTGAACAGGTCCTTCACAAAAAGAGGATATCCAAATGGCCTTTAAAAGTATGAAAAGGTGTTCAACCTCATTAGTCATCGGGGAAATACAAATTAAAGACACAGGGCACTATGATATAATACCTATCAGAACGGCTCAAATGAAAAGGATACCAAGGTCTGGTGAGGAGGTGGAATAGCAGTAAACCACTGCTGTGCTCTTCCTGCCCATTTAATTATGGGAAGACATCAGAGACACTCAAGATGAGGGATATTCTACGAAATACATAACCACTATTCAAAAGTCATTTAAGAGGGACTGAGGAGCCATTATTAGACTGGAGAAGCCTAAAGAGAGATGGTAATAAAATGCAAGGCAGGGTCCTGTACTGGATTCTGGACTCCTGGACCAGGAAAAGGACGTTAGTGAGAAAGCTGGCAAAATGTGAAGAGTCTGTTGACTAGTTAACAGTATTGTGCCTGTGTTAATTTCCTGGTTTTGAAAATTGTTTGGTAGTTACGTGAGATGTTAACATCCGGGGAGACTGTGGGGAGGGTGGGTGGGAACTCTGCACTCTTTTTACAGATTTTCTACAAGGCTAAAATTATTTCAGAATTAAAACAAACCCTTAATGGATAAGTTAAATAGCTATAAAATAGAGAAAAAGTACATTGGAAGATGGACCTGAAGAAATTATCCAGAGAAACAAAGAGATGGGAAATATGACAGTGAAGAAACACACAAATGAAAGTAAGAATAAAGAGATAATGGTTGACGGGCTTCCCTGGTGGTGCAGTGGTTAAGAAGCTGCCTGCCAATGCAGGGGACACGGGTTCGAGCCCTGGTCCAGGAAGATCCCACATGCCGTGGAGCAACTAAGCCCGTGTACCACAACTACTGAGCCTGTGCTCTAGAGCCTGCAAGCCACTACTACTGAGGCCTGCATGTCTAGAGCCCGTGCTCCGCAACAAGAGAAGTCACCGCAATGAGAAGCCCGCGCACCGCGATGAAGAGCAGCCCCCACTCGCCGAAACCAGAGAAAGCCCACGTGCAGCAACAAAGACCCAACTCAGCCAAAAATAAATAAATAAATAAATAAATTTATATATGGAAAAAAAGAGAGATAATGGTTGAAAATTCCTAGAACAAATGAAAAACATGAATACAGAGATAGAGAAACACAAACACACCAAGTGAGGTTAAAGAAAAACAAATCCACAATTAGATACATTGTAGAAAAACTAAAGTGGCCAGAGAGAGAAGTCAGATCATTCACAAAGGCACAACAGTGACTGACAGCAGACGTTACAACCAGCCACAGAATCCAGAACACAGGGGGAATATATCTTCAAAATGTGGAAACGGAGTAACTGTCACCCCAGAATTGCATCCCTGGCAAAACTAACTTTCAAGAAAGAGGAAAAATATAAAGCATGTTTACAGATAAACAAAAACTGAGTTCACTACTACAGACGCATTCTAAAAGAACTTCTAAAGGACATATTTTACTTCAGAAAGAAGGAAAGTGACCTTAGAAGGAAGATGGGATACAAGGAAAAAATGAACAAAAAAAGTGTAAACACATATGGGTAAATCTAAACACACAGATACTGTATGTATAAAATAATGATAAAATTAAGAAGAAAAATGTCAATCATGGGGACGATTAAAAAGGAGATATATATAGCTTATAAGGGGAGGGAGTGGGTGACTGAAGTTAAAATATACGTTAAGGTCCTTGAATTATTCAGGAGGTGGGGCTGTGACTTTGCTACAGATGCATGGTAAAATTTCAAGATAACCTGTAAAAGAAATGAAATAAGAAGTATAACTTAAAATCCAGTAGAAGGAAAATAATGGGGAAAGGAAAAAACAAAAAGCAAGAGAAGAGACAAAAGCAGCACAGAAAAAGCAGAATGAATAGAAAGAAAAAAGTAAGACAGAAGTCTAAATATGCCAGTAATCATAATAAATGTGAATGGACTAAAAACGTCAATTAAGAGATTGTCAGATTGGATAAGAAAAGAAAATCTAGGCATATGCTGTTTATAAGAGACTCATCTAAAACATAAGGACATAGTGAGCTTAAAAGCTAAGAGACAGAAAATGATACCATAAACATTGAGCAAAATAAAGCTCAAGGAGCTGTAGTAATATCAAAACAGACTTTAAGCTAGAAAACATAAAAGTAACAGAAGATCAACTACATCACGTTAGGAGATTCAGTTCACTAAGAAGAGTTAACATTTTGAAGTTGTATGCACCTAATAAAATAGTCTCAAAATATATAAAGCAAACGGATAGAGCTATATGGGAGAAATGAACAATTCCAGCTTTTCAATTACTGATAGGTAAAGCAGACAGGAGTGAATGGGGAATGAGGTAGAGGTGGTCAGTGTGGACAAGTCTTTTGAGAAGTTTTGCTGTGAAGGAGAGACTAGGTGGCTGGAGGAGAACATGGAGGAAGGGAGGAGGGCTTTTAAGATGGATGACACTAGAGCATGTGTTTGTGTGCTGACAGGAATGAGCCAGCAGAGGAGGGGAGACTGGCAATGCAGTGGGGACATCCTTGGGCAAGAGGGCAGGAAAAGAGAGAATGCTGAGCTCAGATGGAGGCACTCGCCATGATGGGGAAGGACAGCACCCTGGGCATGTGGCCTGACCTCCCTCTGTCTTCTGCTGTAGTTCCTGTTTCCATCTCACTGAGGCTGCAGGATCTGAGCCTGCATCTGAAGAGATTCTTGGGCCAGTCTCTGTGTTCAGAATGAACTGGCCAAAGTGTGGAGAAGGGGGAGGATGTCTGCAGATCCTGGGGCTCCTGGGGGTGCCTCCTAGGGCCAGCCACTCCATCACAGCCAGCCTATGCAGGGGGAGGGTCACAAGGCGCCAGAGCTGGTAAGCTGCTCTAAGACCTTCCAACTCTCCTTAGCCTTGAGGCAGTGAGTTGAGGTTGGTCCTCAATGTGGTGGCCCTGGGGACCTCCAGGGCTAGTCTCAACAGCTGTAGGTGGCCCCCAACGTGGATGGCCTGAGGCTGGCATGATGCCACTGCACCCTACCCCAGGTGGTTCAGCAGATGCCCCCTCACCTGGCTGGTGACGTCTGAAGGCATGGGCGAGGGGGGCTTGGAGTAGGTGGCATCCTGGGAGATGAAGCCAGAGTCGTGGGAGGAGACGCTGGAAAGGCGGGCGCTGGCGGTGGCCGGCTGTGCCAGGCTGCGGTAGCGACAGGTGGAACCAGGTGAGTATGTTTGGGCACCCCCAGGCCACGGGGCTCCGCCACCCTTGGCACTGCTACTGCTGCTGGGGGCGCTGGGGGAGTGAAGGGGGGTGCACAGCAGCCAGACAGGGAGACACAGGGGTGTGTGTGGAAGGGTGACAGACGAGGGTGGGGGAGAGAGGTGAGGGGCAAAGGAAGGAAAAGACAATGTCAGACTACAAGGTCCTGAGACCAAAGTGCCACAGAGGAGCTGGGTTCCAGGACTGTGGGACAGGGTGGGGCCTGGGCAGGGGACCACACTGAAGAGCTGGCCCAGCACCTGCCCCCGGAGCACCCCAGTGCTACCTCCTACTCTGCCATCAAGAACAGGAGACCTTAGGTTAACAAGGAAGAAACGGAGTCACCCAGCATCAAAGAGTTTCCCAGTGAGGCTACAACCAGACATAAGCCTGATCATGACTGTCTTCTCAAAGTCTGATATTTGCTATCAAATCCTAATTGAATGTCTACTGCGTGGTGACGGTCTGTGTGGGGCTTGGACTCACCATTGCCCTCATCCTTTCCGCCCCCTGAAGGGTGTCCAGCCCTCTGTAGTTCATATCCTCTACGCAACCATTTCATCCCTGGGCAACGTTCCTGGCAATGAAGGTCGCCTTCCTCCTGAGCATGACCGGGAAGGTCCCCAGCCTCCACCCTTGGTCATGGGTGTCCCCTGCAATCAACTCTCCCCTCCTGTGCCAGTCACCCACCCGGGGGCTGAAGAGCCGCCAGTTGACGTGGACCCTCCTCTCCCTGCAGGAGCCGCTGACTGCTGTGCCTGCCTTACTGCCCATGCCCCCGGTTGCCCAGCCAAGGTGGATCTGGGGAAAGGGTGCCTGGCACAGAGGGGTCTCCCCGCCAGGAACCCGCACTATGCTCACTGCCCTCCCGCCGAGGAGCCTTGAATCTTAAATAGCTCTCCCAATCCCACCCAGGAAGTGCTCCTGCGTCTGAGCCCGACCGGTGACCGAGCAAGACCTTTGGCCTCTCCCTGGCTCTGCAAGACCTCGGGGCCCAGCTTAGGCCGAGGTTCGGGCCTGTGGCAGCTGCCCAGGCACCAGCTCTCAGGAACCAGCCAGGCTGCAGTGTCCATAAGGTAATAAGCTTGTAGCCTCAGCGCATGTTCCCCAATGCCTCCAGCGCCCTCCCCGTCTCAGGCTCTTACTATTGCCCCAGGACGTGTTGAGCCTGGCAGAGTCTAGTGGTTAAATGCTGGGGTTCTGTACCTCAGCCTTCCCGTCTGTGAAATGGAGACAACACCATACCTGATACGGTGGTGCTAGGATTCAATGAAGAAAATGCATAAAGCATTTAGCACGGCACCTGGTGCATACTTACTGCTCCATAAATGAAGCTGCTGCCCCTCCGCCCGCCCCCAACACACGCCTGCACTAGCAGCAGTCTTGCAACGAGAGAAGTTTCCCCTATGCTTGCAGATTCCTTGGTGACGTAGGAGTTGTGTGAATTCTGGGGCCCTGAAGCTATTCTTGATGCAGTTTTGGTGGGACCTTCCCGATCCCTTGCTGCAGTACCCCTGCCCCTCCCTGCACCCCACTTCAGCCCCCCACTGACCTGCACATACTGGACTTCCGGGAGCTGGAGCTGCTGGGCGATGAGGGTGGGGTCTGGTAGGACCAGCTGTAGTCTGAGCCCTTCAAGTCTTTGATTACCTGGATGGACATGAATGGGGTCACTGGAAGCAGCCCTGCCCTGCAGAAAGCCTCATCCTTTTCCTGGGCCTCCCCTCCGAGGGCTAGTAGGGCCAGAGGCCCCCTGCTGTCTTCCCAATTGAGAACCGGGCCCCAAAGGAGATCCCTGGGAGTCTGAAGCCCCCTGCCCCCCAGCCTTTTCCTAACACAAGCTCCTCACTCAGGGGCAGGAAGCAGGGCTGCCAGAGGGCTGGGGGGGATGCCTGGGGAGATTCTGCCCCCTCTGCTTCTCAGGGAAGCCGCGCAGGCCAGGACATGGGAGAACCTGGTGCTCCTGAGGACTCACTGTCGCTGGCAGAGGAGCCAGGCCAGAGTGACCATGAAGGACACCACGGGGTTCAAATCCTGGCTCTGCTCTGCTCTCGGGCAAGTTCCTGGGTCTCTCCTGGGTTTCTCCTGTGAAATGCAGCCAATCATTCCTATTTTAGAGGGCCACTGGGGTGAATGAATGAGGTGACCCATGGGAAGTGCTCCGTGTGGGCTGGGCACACAGTAGGCGCCTAGTGAGAGCAACGCCACGGCGCTGTCAGGTAGGGCTGACCCTAGTGCAATGGGAGCATGGTGGTGAGGCGAAGTGGGCAGGGCGGCACATGGGGGCAGGAGCGTCTGTGTCTAGGGGAGCTGACGGGTCTGGGTGTGGATGCCAGGTAGGCATCATCAGGCCTTGCTTTCTCAGGGGGATCCTGTGGGTCTGGGACTTCCACCCGTCTGCTCTCGATATAAGGCCCCCATTGGGTCCTGGGCACACCGCCCCTCACCTGGGCAGATGCTCCTAGATCCCCACAGGTGGCCCTCTGTGTCCAGCTGCCTCCTCCAAATGCTGTCCCCTTTTCTCCTCTATCATCCCCAACCAAGGGCAAGCCATCCCCTCCGCTGTCCTGTCCCCAGGGCTGGCCGCACCTGCTCGCTGGCGGGGGGCAGCTTGTGTGGCTCCGCGGTCAGCACCACCAGGTCATCGATGATGCCCTGCAGGTGGGTGATCTCTCCCAGCATGGTCAGCTCGCCGTTCTGATGGAGCAGTGAGTCAGCCTCTCGGCCCCGCCCCTGCCCATGCACCCTGGAGGACCAGGCCACACTGGGTCTCCCCTCCCTCACCCCTTCCCACCAACCAACGCTGCTTGGGCTGATGGAGGCTCCCAAATCATGGTTCTTGGGAACCCCTCAACTAGCCCAATGGTGGAGACGCTCAGAACGCCTCTCTGTTCCCGAGGAACCCACCACCACAGGCTGCAGGAAGGTGATAAAGGTGCAGAAGCGGCCACGCTCCTCAATCAGGGCCCGGCGCACCGCCTGCTTCTCCGTCTCCTCCAGCAGCAGGTACATGTCGTTCACGTCCTGCAGGGCACTGTCCAGCTGGGGCTGCAAGTCTCCTTTCCCTGGAGGGGTTGGGAGGAGAGGCCACGCTGGGGATGCCGGCCCGGCCCACTGCATCCACAGCTCAGACCCTGTGGTGGTGTCCCTGGTCGTGGGGCTGGGCACTGCCATGGGGGCCAGGGGATTGGGGAGGGCAGTCGGGACGCTGGGGCTCGTGGAAGGGCTGGTCCCCAGAGCAGACAGAGAGGACAGATAAACAAAGCACACAGGAAAGATACCAAAGCTGCGAAGCCACCCAGGTCCTGGGGTGAGCAGAGCCCTGGGCAGCCCCAGGGCCGCCCTTGGTGCAGCTGTGCTCAGGAGAGCCCAGTGGCAGCCTCCACAAGAGCTGAGACTTCCACCCCCCAGGATACCCTCACTGCCCACAGGATGGTGGCCCCTCACGTCCCAGGGCACAGGGAGGAGGAAGGGAAGCAGGACAAAGTAGAGCGTGGGGGGCGCAGCTGTAGGCCAGGCCACGAGGGGGTGTAGGGGCCAAGAGGGCTAGGGGCTGGGCCCAGGGGACAGGGAACGGGGTGCCTCCGTGTGGGTCCCCCCTCAGCTCAGGGAATGATGCACAAGGACAGCAACAGCGACACCAAGAAGCGGCGAGAGAGACACGGAGAGGCGAGAAGATGATGTAAAGGAGACAGCGAGACAGGAAGTGGGGAGGCAAGAGGTAAGGACTCTGGGAGGGCCTGGTGGGGGCGGGGCAGCCAGGGCCTGTGTCCCCACCCTGCCCGGTCCAACCCCTCTTGGCCTGGCAGACTGACCCCAGCAGTGGCCCCGGACTCATCCCTGGCCAGGGGCCCCAGGGGCCCCAAGGGGACTGTGCCCCAGGCCCCTCCCTCGCTGGACCGACCGCCTTCCTCGCTCTTCCTTGGCCTGGAGAGGCTCCTTCCACTGGCCCTGAGCTGGGGGAGACAGACAAATGCGACAAGGACGACAAGGACGGGAGGAGCAGCTGGAGGGATGGACATCTGACTTACCAAGTAGCTCTACAGGAAGGATTGGGACGAGGAGAGGAGAGGAGAGACAGAGAAAGAAAGAATGTGTGAAAGACAGCCGGATGGACAGAGCCACTCCTGGGGGTAGGGGTGGGGTGGGGTCTGGGGGTGCCTGGGCCTGTTGGCCTCCTGCTGCCTCCCTGGGAGGGGAGGTCCTGGGTCGGGTCTGGGGTGCAAGGTGCTCCCTCTGCCCCACCCAACAGGTTGGAGGGTCCTGTGTGCGGGATAGGACCCCTCAGGCCAGGATGATGCCCTGGGGTGCCCCACAGGGCAGCAGGGGATACAGAGCGGGGCCCCGTGGGGCTGTGCCTCTGTGGGCCAGCTCTGGGCTCTACCTTTGCGTGCTTTCTTCTGCAGCTTCAGCGTGTCTGAAGATTTCTTCTTGATCTCATGCCTGGCTCGTTTGTACTCTGTGCAAGGGATGAGAAAGGAGCCCTGTGACGGCGGTTTCCGTCCAGTGGGGGGCGGGAAGCACGGGCCGAGCCCCAGACCCACCTTTTGCGTGGTCCTTGTCCAGCTGGTTGGCCGACTTCTTCCAGTCCTCGATGCGCTCCTGCAGTGGGTTGATGAGGCTCTCCAGGAGCGCACTGTGGGCGGGGGCAAGAGGGTCAGGTCCACCATGGAGGTGTCCCCGTGACACGCCCCCCTCCCCGACCGCAGCGCCCACTCACTTGGTGAACTGCCGCAGCTTGGTCTCGATGCTGCGGTGGCGCATGCACATGCGCGTGAGCGCCGAGCCAATATCCCGCGTGGCCCCTGGCGAGGCAAGCGCGCAGCATGTGAATGGGCCCGCCGGGGCTTCTGCAGTCCCGGCCTCAGGCCACGAGGGGGCGCACAGGCCCGCGAAGGCCGAGCCGGCACCTCGCGCCCCGCCCCCCAGCTTTCCGCAATCCTGCCGGCCCCAGCAGGCGACTTGATCTCTTCTCAGTATTTACCAAGGCCCTCCTCCGAACTGGACCAAGGTCCTGCCCATCCTGGCTATGCCAGCCTCCTGCAGCTGCGGCTGCTCTGCTGGTCGGGCCAGGAGCTGCCCTTCACCCCAGCTGGGAGAGGCTGGCATCAAAGACATCCAAAGATCCAACCAAAATCCCCTCCTGCCCTACCAGGAACCCCCTCCAGGTGTGCCCAGATGCAGGTGTGAGAGTGCCAGCATGCGCCCACTGCCTTGGTTCTCACCACCCGAAGGAGCAGGGGACCCAGGTCCCTGCTCCTCGGACCAGAATGCAGAGGAGATGCCAAGGCCAACAGGGAATGTTCACCTGCCCCCTGTGCTCTCAGAAGGGCAGAAGGCGGTGGAAAAGAAGCCACAGTCAAACTCACCATAGGGAAGCACGAACAACTGTGGCTGAGGGGTCAAACCAGCCGCCCAGAAGCGAGAAGGGAACCCCCCTTTGTAACATCCTGTCATCTTTCACCCACTCCTGCTTGCATGCCTCTAATGACGAGAGGCTCACTCTCTCCACAAAAAGCCCATTCCATTAGGGAGAACTCAAGGTCCCGACTCTGGGCCTGGTGTCCTCTTCCCAGTTCATATTCCACTCAGCCTTTCCAGCTTCCAAGCCCAACCTGGGGCATCCCCAACCTCCAGCCATGCCCCCTCCCTACCTCGGGTGTTGGTGGCCATGTCAGCCACTTTCTGGAAGGCATCCAGGAAGGCCACAGCAGCCAGCACAGTGGTCCTGGGGAGATGGACAGCGGGATGGTCTGTGGGTGAGGTGTCTTTTCTACCCATTCCCTCCCCAGCTGGGGCACCCTCAGCAGCCTCACCTCAGCTGGGAATGCAGCTTTGTGGCCTTGGAGTTGAAGTCCTCCCAGATGGGGTAGGAGCCCTGCAGAGGAGATGGGAGAGGAAGGGAGACTCCATGAAGACTGCAGGGCTCTACCTGGGCTGGGCTCCCCACATGCCTGGGTCCAGACTCTGGGCAGTTTCTAAGACAGCAGCCCTGCCCCTGCGGAGAGGAAGGCTCCTGGGCTCTCTAGGGGGAAAGGCGACCAAGGACAGAGACCTGGGGCATGAAGAAGGCCTGGCCCTGGGAACAGGCACCTTTGCCCATTCCTCCCTTCCTGACAGTCAGGAACTCTGGCCCACTGTCTGCAATGGTGGCCCACATCCTCAACGGAGATGGAAACAGTGAATGGCAGGTCCTGTCTCCTCGGGGATGGGAGGGGCCTGGCAGGGAATCTGGGCTGAGCCACACGAGGGGAACTATGTTCCCCCGACACAGCCCAGGATGGTCCACGTGGCATGGGGGCAGAGGCACAGTGCCAGGGCTCAAGGCATGCTAGGTCTGAACTGGGGCCTCTGGGGCCCCCACCCTGTGCCCTGGAAGGAGCTGCCAGCCCGGCCATCCATCCATCCTGGGCCAGCAGAGGTGGCTCCCAGGCCTGGGGAGGCTATGGCTGCTTCAGAGCCTGGCCAGCCTGCCTGGGACAGTCAGGCCCCAGGCTGAATGGGGCCTTGTGCGGCCAACAGAGCCACCTTTCTCCACCCCCGGCTCCCCTCCCCTCCTGGGGACACAGTGTGGCCTTTATCCCAGCCTGGCCCAAAGTTCTGAGTTGGGAGGGGGTTTCCCAGTAGGGAAGCCAGGCTCTTGGTGATCAAGTTGTCCAGTGAGATCAAGGGGTTTTTCTGGCTAATGGGGCCCTCGCATGGCTGTTGGGTCCTGGCCCAATGGCCCTGTGGAAGACTTGATCCTTGAAGGGGAGCCTCAGGCCGGCAAAGCCCCTAGCCCCAAAGTGCTGCCGACCTTCCCTTCCATGTGGGATGGGACGCTGGGAGCTGGGGATTTTCCGGTGGAAAGGGGGAAGGCAGAGACCCCAGTCCCCAAGGCCTCAGAGGGAGGCTTTGCCAGGCTGGAACCCCAGGGACAGGGCCAGCCTGCAGGGGTGGGGAGAACAGGGCAGCTTCTGGGAGCCTCAGAAACTCCATCCCCTCCCAGCCCAGCCCAACCAGTGGCCAGGGAAAGCAAATATTTGAGAAGTTCACACAGGCTGGAGCGGGAAGGGGGAGGCTGTGCGTGGGCTGTCTCTGTGCGGCACAGCTCAGGGTAAAGGAGCCCGGGAGGCCACCCCTGACAGTCCTGAGGGCCTGGCGCCCTCCGTGACCTCAACACCCTCAGCCCTAAGCCTTGCCAAGACCTCCAGGGAGGAGGGATGATGCTGTGGGTACAGGGGTCCAGAGGCACCGTCCTGGCCCCCAGAAAACCTAAGCACTCCCAGCAGCCTCTGGGCAGTCTCAGAGGGCAGCAGACTGGGAGAAGCTGGGAAGACACAGGTCCCTACCCCATTAAAGTCCCCGGCTGGGGCCCACCCCGACGCTTCTGCCCAGCCAGGATGGCTCCAACCCAGACCCTCACAGCCTTGGCTTTCCCGGTGGAGAGGGGACAGGATGGGGCGTGGGGGAGGCCAGGCCCAGTCCCTCCTCAGCAGATGGACAGGAGCACCTGGGTCTCTAAGGACCTGAGACTCCACCTGCCACTAGTAACTCATGAGGACCCTAGAGGTGAGGTTGAGGGGCCGAAGCAGCCAGGGCCCCAGGGGTGTCCTCAGTCTTCACCTGGACCTGTGCCCTCACGTGGGCCGCGCCCTGGCTGTCAGGTTCTAGGACCCTGGGTTGTCATCACTAGTGACAGGGACTGCTACTGTTGATCAAGAGCGTGCGGTGGGCCAGGCACTGTGTGATCGCATGGAATCCTTACAATGACCCTGTGAAATGAATACTGTTGTCACCCCCATTCTACAGAAGAGGAAACTGAGGCTCAGAGAGATTAACCAGCTTGCCCAAGGCCATCGAGTGCCAGGGTCAGGATCTGATCCCTTGTCTGACTGGTCACTACACGTCAGGGATCCACCCCCCACCACTTCTGGAATGCACGGAGACGAATATCTGGGCATCAAGGGTGGGTAGGGGGCAGGAACTACATGGATGGGAGAGATGCCCAGCTCTGCCCCCAGAGCAGTGGGCTGCTCTGGAGGGGAGAGGTTACATGCTCACTAGAGGTGCTCAAGTGGATGGGATGAGACCGATATGGAGGCTGCTGGGCCCCAGGCCCCTGGCCCCCGGACACTGTCTCTGACCGGGCCCTGGGCTGTGCAGGTGAGCGACTCAGGCTGCAATCCCAGAGAGGGGTCTTTCTGGGTGGCCTTGGGCCAGGGCATCCCCTCTGAGCCTGTCTGCTCACCTGTAAGGTCAGGATGGGAAGTGCACCGATGTCAGCAGGTCAGTATGGAGACTGCATGGAAAGCACTAGCACAGTGCCCGGCACACAGTAAATGCTAGGTTAATGCTGGCAGACAGAGCAGACACTTGACCCCTGCTTCTCTGCCAGGAGCCTCTCCCACCTGGCCAGGGCCTATGTGTCCGGGTGACACTCCCCACTCTTGAGGGCAGGCAAAGATTATGACCCTGTTTTCTGGATGGGCCAGTGCTGCTGAAGGTGAGGCCTGGGGCTGAGGCAGAGCCCTGGGTGCCACACCCAGCCCTGTCATCTTGGGCAAGTCCCTGCCCTTCTCTGAGATTCGATGGGCATCTGAGCTAAATGAGGCACAGCAGGCAAGGAAAGCTCCCGAGGGCCCCCTCCCGATCCCTGAGCTACTGTCCTCCTCCAGGCCCCCCAGCCTCCAGGTGTAAGTCCTCCTCCCCCACTCTGCCTCTCCCACGCCAGGGTCTGGGCCTCCAGGAGGGCCGGGGTGTGCTGTTGTGGGGCCTGTGGCCGTGCTTGCCCTGTGTGGAGGGGCCTCACAGGTAAGCTCAGTCACCTCAACCTGGCCACGTTCCTCTACGGAAACCCTGCTGCTTCTGTGGCTCAGGCCACAGAAGGAAACAGCCAGAAGCCGTGCCTCAAATCCAGATGATCGACCTCCAGGTGGCCCGGTCCCCTGCTCTGTCCCTGGCCCAAACACATGCATGTGTCGTAGGTATATCGGGACTTGGCATCACCGCAGGTGAAACCTCTCCCAGTTTGCTTCCACATGTCAGAAAATCCTGCCTCAATCACTTGTTACAACCTGGGCCCATTTCCTTCTATCTCATCCCAAAGTGCCTTGCAAATTGCCTGGAGAGGGAGGGAGACAGTCCTGCCCCTCTGCTCTGTGCAAAAGCTGCTGCTCTCTGCAGTGTTTGTGGAGAGGATGCCAGAAGGAGGAGGGTGTGGGAAGGTCCCCCCCTCTGCCAGCCCTGGGAATGGTTGGGGGAGGGTTGTCTGGGCTGCTTGGTCCCAGGAAGGAAAGCCGGTGCCAGGGCTGTGATGTCCACAGGGCAGGAGGGGCTGCTGAGGGCAGAGAGAGGCCAGGACTTTTGGGGGCCGGCAGAAGCAGCTTGGAGTGGAGTTGCAGGGGATGGAGCGCTCAGGGGAGCACCCTATACGGGGGCAGTGAGTGGCACCTATGCATGCTGTTAACCCTGTAGTTCCTAGTGAGGGTGGCTCCAGTTCTCTTGGGGGTGGGGGTGGGGGCGCGGGCGCAGGGATCTGGCAGCTGCCCCTGGGGCTGTTCCCCTGGCAGCACTGGGAGCCCCCGAAGGGCCTGCTTGGGCACTGCGGTGTGTCCTCCCGGGGCCTGCGGCCCCACAGTAGGAGTCTATGTTGTGTACTTGGGAGTGTGAGACAGCTTGTGAGGGCGGGGGTCTGACGAGGTCCCAGTTCTCTCCCCTGCTCTTCCCCTGCCCCACAGGCCTGCCCCAGAGGGGAAGGGTAGAAACGCTGCTTCCTGGTCCCCATCCTGTCGTCGGAGCTGCCCTTACCCTCTGCCCAGTCAGCCTGGGGCGGCCCTGCCAAACCTTAGCCTCTTTGGGGGAGAGGAGCCCCCTCACTCCCTAGACCACCAGTGAGAGGTGAGGTCAGGGAGTGTCCAGCAGTCTCCTTAATGACCTTGAACCATTCCCAGGCCTCAGTTTCCCCACCTGGTGAGCCAGCGGTGGGCCAGGAATTGGTGGCCCGCTGCAGCCTGACCTTGGGTAATCATGGGGAGGGGCTGGAGCTGACAGCCCGGAGCAAGAGTAGCCCTTCCCTGGGGCTGCTCCATCAACCCAACCTTCTCCCTCCTCCTCCCAAGGTGGGGACAGAAGCCTTGGGATGCAGGAACGCTCATCGTGGAGACCTTGGAGTCCTGGATCTTGTTTTTGGGGACCCGGGCAGCGGGTGCGGAGGCCGAGGCCGGCAGGGAAGGAGTTAACGGTTCCCTGCTTTATTATTTTCCCCTGCTTTGGCGGTGACAGCATTGTCTGGGCTCCCGGGCCGTCGTGGGCGGGGGAGTGGGGGGGATGGTGGTGGTAGGGGGCGGAGGCCAGAGAGACCCCGGGCCCGTTAAAGGGCCGTGGAGTCGCTCCCGGAGCCAAACCCCATTCATGGTTTGGGGGTCTGGGGCGCGGGGAGCCCGCGTGTGCGCAGGCTCGGGTCTGGTCCCCAAGGGGGCGCTGCGACCCGGGCGACCCGGGGCTTGGACCCCGGGCACCGCACGGACACCCCGACACACGAGCACCCACACCCCCCAAGACGGGCACCCAGAGACCCGGGCGCACGGCAGTCGCAGGCCAGACGCGCTCAGACAAACAGACACGGCGGTGCACGAACACAGCGGGGCACGGCTGCCCGCCGCCACGCGTCCCCAGAGGGGGCACGCACCCGCACAAGCACCCGCGCGCCTGCAGGGCGGCCAGCCCCGCCGCGCCCCGTTACCTTCATGTCGTTGACGATGGCCTGGAAGAGCCCTCCCAGGGCGCCGCACTCCTTCTCCGCCGTCTCCATGCTCGGGCCGGGCGGCAGCGTCGGCGGCGGGGCGCAGGCTGGGCGAGGGGACCCAGGCCGCGGCGGCTTTCGCTCCGAGGCCGGGTCGGGCCTGCAGCCTCCGGGCTGCGCTCAGCGGCCGGCCGCGCCGCGCTCGGGGATCGCGGGCCGCCGCGGGGCGGCGCGGGCCATGTCGCGGCGGGGCTGGCGGGCGGCGCGGGGACTGGAGCGGCGTCCGTAATCCGAGCCGCCGAGGCTTGGACGTCACGTGGACGCGCGGAGGGAGGGCCGTGGGGAGGGGCAGGCCCGTGGCGGGAGGGGTCTGTGGGAAAGACCGGGCGAGCTCCGGCCCATTCACCAGGAATGGAGCCCGGGCTTTGAAATCCGAGCCCCGGCGCGGCCGAACTGGTCGGGCTAGAGGGCCCGGCAGGCGCAGGCGCCGCCGCGGTTCGGGGGCGGCGCTGGGGCGGGGCTGCCCGGCTTGCCCGCGGGAGTGGGACCAGTGGTTGGGTGCCCGCTCCGGGAAGGTGCCCAACACCACCACCCCCTCCAGCCTTTGGTCTCTGGCCGGTGTGTGTGTGTATGTGTGTACGTCGGGGTGCGTGTGTGTGTGTGTGTGTGTGTCGGGGGGTGGGTGTTCCCGCGCTTTAAGAAGAGGGGGGCAGGCTGGGGTCCTCGGGGCGCATCCCGTGGGATGGATACACCACCCTCAGCAGGGGCGCACGGTGCCCTGGAGGCTACCCGCCTTGGAACGTTTTATCCCCGGCACAAAAGGGTTTGGACCCTCCTCCAGAAGTTCTGTGGCTCCTCTTCCAAGCAGTGCCAGTGCTGATGCCACCTGCATGGGGTGCCCCAGGCCGGGCCTTTGGGGATGGTGATGTACTGGTCCTCAAGCAACCTCTTTCCTCGGGTTGGGGCCATGTGGGACCAGCAGAACAGAGGTGGGCCACTGTCCCGTCTCTGACGCCAGGGTACCCACATATGCGGATGCATGTGTGTGTACGTTGGCCATGGTGAGTTCAGTCTGTCATCCCGTTCTGGAGACTCCAGGCAGGGAAACCCACCCGCCCGGCCCTATGCTGGGGCTCTGGGGAAAAGCCCGCACAAGATCCTTCTCTTCTATTCCAGGGGCCCACAAGAGCCACTTGGGAGATCATTAGGCCAATCTGAGGCTTCCCAAAGCCTGGGGTCAGGTGGACTCTATCTTATAGGTTTGGTGAGCTAAGGCTCATTTAGCCAAATCAAGGGGTGGGGATGTGGGAAGCCCACCCCCTGCCCCGCCCAACTCCCTGCACTGGTCTGGGCCTTCCCCTCCATCCCCAGTGACCTGGAACGTTCTGCAGTGTGCCCCTTCATTCAGAAACTCCTGAGGCTCAGTTCATCTGTCTAATGGGGACATGTCCCATGCCCCCGGGGCGGGGGGTTGTCAGGATGGAAAAGTCAGATTAGGTGCCTGAGAAGGCAGGGATCAGGGGGCCAGGCCAGTGCTTTGTGCTCTCCAGGAAGAAGGGGCTGGTTCTACCGAGGTAAGGGCTGGGCCCAAGGCCCACACCCCAGTCAGGTGAGCGTGCAGAGAGCGACCAGCCTCTCCTGGCAGAGCCAGCACTCCTGGGACCACCATGAGAACAAATCTCTAGGACAGGCAGCAAGGTCCTGGGGCAGGCATCAGTGGGAAGGAGCAGGCCAGGCACGGGTTGCGTTTCTTTATTGGGACAGAGGGTGCGCCATTCATATGGACCTCTGTGCTGGTCCCTATGTGCACAGATGTGTATACACATGTGTACACACACATCCACAGGAGGCCAGAGCTCTGGTGCGCTGGGGAGGTCAAGCTCTTTTACAAGAGGGCATTAGAAAGAACCCGATTCCAGAAAATGGGGGCGTCTGAGGCTGCGGCCTCACCCTGGCAGGAAGCCAGCTCTGTCTGAATGCCAGAGTGCAGCTGACTGCGCTGGAGGGCCTGTGAGAGGAGCTTGGGTGGACAGAGCTTCCAGCCCCCTACCCTGCCCTGCGCTGGTGGCCAGGCCCAGCCCTGCCCCTGAGGCAGGTCCTCAGGCTCTGTGGGGAGGGGGCCTGAAGACCCCAAGTGCTCCATGGGACCACTCCTTGGGCCCGTCCCCAGGCCAGGCCTATCAGAGGACAACCCTCCGGTCCAGGGGATCCCCACGCCCACTCCGCTGGTGCCTCACTTCCAGGTGCTTCTTCTGGACCCTTTCAAAGTGCTGCAGCAGCTCGGCGTAGTCGATGCTCGGGGAGTCTGCGTTCTGTGACCTGGGGGCTGCCTTCGCGCCGTCTCTGGGGAAAGGGAGCAGAAGGGCTCCGCGTCAGTGTCTCAGCACATGATGGGGCTGCCGGAGCGGGTAAGCATCAGCCGCAGCGGGGCAGTGGGGTCGGGGCAGGGCCACAGGCTGGGGAAGCTCGACCTCGGGCAGTCTGGCCACCTCAGGCCCAACAACCCTTCCCCAGCAGTCAGCCCCAAAGAGCAGGGAGCCCTATGAGCATTCCCCTCCCCCACAGTTGGTGGGACCAGTCAACACTGCTGCTTGGATAGGGCCTTCAGCCTGTGGGCTGGCAACGGTGCCCAGAGCAGGCATCACATCGGGAAGCATTTCCTGTTTATGAGTGGCTCCCTTTGGGGTGAAAGCCAGGGCTAGGAGCCAGCCAGGAAGCCAGCTGGGGCCTGGAACAGGGTCCAGGGAGAAGGGGGAGGAGGCAGTCTGGCCCTTTCTTTAGGGCAGGGCTAGGGCCGGGGACCACAGGGGTGGCTGAAGTCTACTGGCCCTCAACTTGGCAGGACATCTGTTTTTGAGTGTTAGGGCCCAGAGGCCTGCAGTCACTCTCTGTCCCGGCAGAAGGAGAGCTGGTCTCCCCACTGGGCAGCTGATGCCTCCGGGAACTCCTCTTGCTAGCACTCTTCGCAGTTGCTCCGTACCGCCTCACAGCTTGTGCACTGCACAACTGCCACGGGCCTGATGCTCCCTATAGTTGGGCAATGCATTCGCCCTGCTGCCCCCTTCAAGCCCAGTGTTGAGCTTGCCCCGGGGGACTAGATCCACTTGGGCCCCTGTCCCATTCCTAACCATCACCCCAGCAGAGAGTCCCAAGAAAATACTCTGCTTCTCCCTCATTCTGGCCTCACTGGAAGCAGATCTTTGTGGGCTGGGAAGGATCTGCTTCCAGGCCCTGAGGCCTGGTGGCCCTGGTAAGGGATCTCATGAAGGCTGTGGGCTGATCAGCTAAGCAGAGAATCCTTGGGCCCTTTGAGTTCATGAAAAGACCCCAATATGGCAGGAGAGGTCCAGGTAGCAGCTGAGCACAGGAGCTCGACAGACCTGGACCCAACTGTAACACAACCACCCCCGAGCCACTTGACCTTGGACAGGTAACTCAGTGTCCTCCTCTGTAAGGGGGCACTGCCACAGGAGCCCCCCATGGGGTGGGTGAGGATTCCTCCATACTTGACATGAAGAACTTGGCCTGATGCCCAGCCCCAGCCTAGGTACCCGATGGGTGCCCACTGTGGCTACAACTCTGTCCCATTGAGGCAAGGCCAGGCGGGGCCCAGCAGCTCATTCCATTTGGGTGACTCACAACGGTGCTTCACCCAAATGGAACCCTCACCAACGAGCCTGGCTCCTGGTAAGGCGCAGCCCACCAATGGTCAGAGCCTGAAAGCCATCTCTGACAAGCCACCAGGACCAGGGGCATTGGGAACTCTTCCCATGGTTGGGATGCCATCTGGAGCCTGGAAGTGGGCCCCTGTACCCCTACTCAGCCTGGTCCCTTCCTGTTAAAGACACACCACCTGACAACACCTTGGACTGTGGCCGTGGCTGCTTCTTTCTTGGGCCTCAGGCCCTGCCTCTGGAGTGGGGACTCAGGCAAATTCAACAAAGATCAAAACGAGCTGGGTGGGGCTCGCTCTAGGGGGCCAGACTGCGGGCAGCATTCTGGTCTCCGGCTGCTTTCAACTCCCCTGGGAATGGGGAAGGGCCATCCCTGTCCTAGTAACCTGTGGCCCGGGTGCTACTGCCCCAAGAGAGCAACTCCCGCTCCTGAGGACGCTGAGGGACACCCTGCAGCTTGGAGCCCTAACTCCAGAGGGTGCCCAGATGCTACCCCAGCCCATGTGGGCCGGAACAGGGGGAGAGATGTACAGGCCAGAGATGATCCTGAAGGGTGTTGTCTGAGGCTGGGCACCCACGGATCTGTATGCTCCTCTCCGCAACACTCTCTGCATTAGATCCAGAGGGAAGCTGAGATTAGGGGCTTCCAGGGAGATGCCAGCAATGGATGGCAAGTCCAGGGTGATGTGCACAGATGTGGCCAGGTGAGGGTAGGCGTCGGGAGGAGTGGGCCGCACCTTGCTCTCTGGGCCCTCACAGAGGCAACAAGTCCTTCCCCCCATGACTCAGCGTCCCTTTGGGCAGACTCTCCTGGCCTGAAGTCTTGGTAGCAGGGAGGGGTATGTCCATGGGTACCGGGACTCTGCTGAGCATTGAGGCTGGGCCTCTCCCTGCTAGTCACAGTGGGCACGGCCGCTGCTCAGGCCTTCATGTTCTCTGTGTGTTTATAGCAACCCTCAGGCAGTGAGTGGCTAGGGGACACCCAGCCAGCAGCACAGAGCTGGGGTTCCAGAACCCAAAGCCAGCCCTCTTTCCTGCCACCGCACATACGCACCTGTCACCAGCTTCTCCTTCAGAGGCTCCCTCTTGCCTCACTGAGGAGACGGTCCCTGGGGAGTGGCCAGAAGCCCGAGCGGAGGGCCAGGGTTCCCTAGCCCTGCCGGCACCCTGAGTGCACAGAAGGGGGGGGATGGGCAAGGAGCAGAGACTCCCCCAGCTGTTCCCGGCACATGGGCCTGTCGGGCAACCTGACGCTGTCTTCCAGCTGCCTGCCTCTCCCGGGGCTGAGACTGTCCTCAGCCCCCTCTCCAGGGCGGGAGCTGTCCCTCTCTGTGCCCAACCCTACAACCTGCCCCTGCCCCCAGCTGTTCCTGAGGCCCCTTCCTTGCCCAGGGCTCCGCTGCCTTTTTCTATGACAGCTCTTCCTGGGTCCTTGCAAAGAAAGGCTGGGAACCCAAAGCCTTGAAGACTGAGCGGAACCTCAAGGATCCATTCAGTCCAAATGCTCACTTACTGATGAAGAAACCAAGGGCCCAGAGAGGGCATGGGGCTTGCCTGAGGTCACAGAGCAAATCCACAGCAGAGCTCGGACCAGATCCTAGTCCAGGCCTGCGAACCATCCACTGACCCAGAGGCCTCAGCCCTTTGGCTCAAGACTTCCTGACTCTGACCATGGGAGATCTAGGGGAAAGCCTCATTTCCCCCAGCTTTCCTCTGCAGACTTGCTCTGTTCTGGCTAAGGGAGCGCAGGGAGGAGTCCGACTACTCTGAGCCTGCCTTCCTTTTCCATAGGATGTTCCTATATGAGGAGATGTAGCAGGCAGAGCTCTGAGAAGGGACTGGCCCTCAGCAGCACAGGGGCTGTGGCCTGGCCCAGAGGTCACAAGGAAGCAGCCGTTCCTGCCTCCTTCTCACTTTCAGCTGTACCTTCCCTCCTAAGTGGCTGCCAGGGTGACCCTAACACCCGTTGGGCACTGCAAAGGCCAGCAGAGGCCAAGGCAGCAAAGCGAGGTATGGCGTCAGGGCCTTTCCGACTCCCAGGAGATAGAGGTGCTCCGGCCAAGGGAATAAAATGCACACCTAACTCTGCGGCTGCTCCCGCTTCCCTGGGACACTCAGTACGCTGAATGCCTTCCCCTGAGGATTACCCGGTGGCACCAGGAGCAGCTGGGACAGGGACCAGCCCTCCACCCCTGAGTGCTGCTGTCTGGGGAAAGGGGCAGGGTGGGCAGGAGCTGGGCCTTGGCCTGGGGGCCACACCTGCTGGGGTTTCCCAGCCCCTCCAGTGGCCTGAGGCCGACAGCCCATTAGGGGCCCCACGCCCAGCCCCTGGAGAGACCAGGTCAGGTGGGAGGGGTGGTGGTGGCCTAGACCCTGGGAGACGGAGGGCACAGGGGCTCGGGTCAGGGGCCCAGAGTGCCGGGCAGGCCCATCTCAAGGCTGCCTGCATCCATCGCAAGGGCAAAGGCCCGAGACCTTTGGCGGGGGGTGAGGCGCCAGGCCTGCCGAGGGGGTCTAACAGCTTGGGAGGGAATTCTAGACACACAGGGCATCTGATGCAAGCTGGGTGTGCTCCATTCAGCGTAAATCTTCTCAGTGGCTCTGCTTGTTTCCATGGCGACCCGACAAGTGAAATTTTCCATCTCTGATGCCAAATGCCTGTGGATGAGGCAAAGCCTCCAAGGGTTACCAAATATAGACATGACCCAACAGACTCTGGGGACCGGGCCAGCAGTGGGTTCAGGGTGGGAGCCTGGATGCCCCTGAGGGGCTGCAGCCCTCCTCCCCAGTGGCTGCCGTGCTGGGCCTCTCCACGGCAGAGCGCCTGGGACCCGTGCTTCCCGCGGACAGGTCGCGAGCGGGGTAGCCACGGGGGCACCCTTGCCTCCCACTCCAGTCAGGAGGAGATTGGGAGGGTCCTAGCAGTGCCAGGGTCACTCAGTGGCCAAGCGTTGAGCCTCTGCTACAGATGGGAAGGGAGGGCTGTCTGAGGCCCGGGAGGGACCCTATGTAGCTCTCTTGCCCATGTACCACCTGGGACGCAGTGGCTGAGCTGAGGCACGAATTCCTCCCCTCTGGACTTTCTCTCCAGGGGCCTCTGTTTGGGTCACGCCAGCATGCTCTCGGGTTTTTTGATTTAACTCCACCCTGACTGCTGGGAGAAGGTATTCCAACTACCTACCACCGCACAGACAGACGCTCCCAGAATCTCCCAGCCCGGTGCTCTGATATGGAAACCCACGGGCAAGCGGCTGAGGGGTGGACAGTGTCCGCAGTGACAGGAGGTGTGACGCCGAGCTGAGGGCAGGCCCTGGTGGCCCCTTTACAACTCCCCGCTCGCCAGGCCCTGCCAGCCCGGCCAGCCCTGGCCCTGCTCACTGCCAGCTGGGCACTTACCCCGTCTGCAGCAGCTCGGGGTTGGGCACGCACTGGAGCCGGTGGGAGAGCAGCTGGAAGGCGCTGCTCTGGGGCAGCAGCATAAGCAGGCCGTACAGGGCCTTGATCAGGTACGGGTTGCTCTTCACATCCAGCAGCTGCAGGCGCAGATCTGTGCGAGGGCAGAGGGCACGGGTCAGGCACTGCTCTGGGTGGCACCTCAGCCCGGCCAGGAACGGGCCAGCCTGGTGGCCGGGGCTCCTCCCAGCCAGACATGCCTGCCTCTCCTCCTGCAGCGTCTTAGCCGTCCCCATGATCCCCCTGCCTCTCCTGACCTGCCCACCTGCCTTCCGTCTGATCTTCCCAACCGTCACCTCAGCCTGGCGACCCCCAACCTGCTGCCAGGTCTGGTCCCCTCCCCCAGCACTCACTGCCTCCCTGGCGATGAGGGGGCTTGGGGCCTGTAGCGTAACAGATTCCCGGGTCTGCTCTGCACGTGCCAGCACGAGAGAGCTATAAATAGGGTGAGCTGGAGAGAAAGACTGGATTAGGGCAGCTTTAAGGGAGGGCAGGATGGAAAAACGCTTTGGTGTGCGACCAAACACACATCAAGCCCCTAAGTGTCTGGTGGATGCTTTTGGAAATCCATGTCAGATACCAGCCCTGCCTCCCCCACCAGACGGCGGGGAGACGCACCCGGGCCTTGCCCAGCATCCGTCCCAGATAAACAGGCCCACGTGGCTCTCCTCTGAGCCCTTCCAGGAGCATCACTCGTTTCTACCTTCTCTGAGGCCCAGCCTCAGGCGTCCTTGGTGGAGGACAAACCACAAACCTCTGGAGAGACCATGTCACCCCAGCAGCTGGATGGGGGCCTTGGGGCCAGGGTGAGCCAGGAAGCAGGGGCCTCTCACAGCAGCCCCTCCCCTCACCCCAGGTGGCAGTCCTGCCCAGGCCCAGCGACTCCAGAAGAGGCGGGGACCTGTTTTGAATCTAGTCCTGGGCCTTGGGTAAGCTGGGCTACGGGGCCAAGCCAGCTACCAGGGGGGTCTAGGCAACCTAGGGTTGGAATGGGTGCTAGGCAGGACCAGGGGACGTCTGCTATGGTCACCCCACCAGAGCCCTGGGCCTGGAGAGGTGTTCATGGCTTCTCTAGGGTCAGGCTGGACCTGCCCCCAGGCGAGTGTGTGCCAGGCTGCCCTGGGAGGCCTTTGGGGAAGTGAAATGTCAGGCCAGGGGGCCATCTGGGACAGGCTTCGATGCACTGCCCTGGGAACAGGGTCTCCCTCCTGCTCTTGGGTCCCCCGGGCATCTGTTACTGTGATGGCTGGCTGTTTGGAGAAGCTGTCTTCTGTTTGGATGGGAGGGGCCCCTCGGCCCCTGGGTTTGCCTTTGGGCTCCAGGGTGAAGGCCGACAGGCCTGGCCTGGGCAGATCGGGGTGCCACCACAGCAGGAGGCCTGGCTGACCAGCCCGGCAGGAGGGTGGCCACCGGCAGGGATGCCTCCCAGCTTCGCTACCAGGCCGTAAGCACACGAGCGTCATTCAGAGACCTGCCTGCCTTGGGGAGCGGGCACTGTATGTGTTGAGGCGCCAGGAGCTGCACTCACCCCAGCCAGCTGCCACTTTGCACATTCAGCCCGGGTGTTACAATCAGGCAGCTCCTAGCAAACGCCAGCTCTGCTTTGCAGAGGGACGAGGGCGTGGCTCCTGGGCACAAGGGAGCAACCTGCGGGTGGGCCCAGGGTGCCCCCAGCTTCCAAGAGCCACAGCAGAGGGCAGCGTGCTTGGAGGGGTGGCCGGGGACAGCTCTGGGACGGCTGCTCCACCTGTCCCCTGACGGCACTGCTCCAATTCCCCCTGCAGAGGTGACTCTATTCTTCAGGTGGGTTTTGCCCTCAGCGCTGGCCTGTGTCGAGCCCTGCCTTAAGGCGCACGGGCAGGACCCACGCTCTGATGCGCATGTCCCAGCCCTGTGTACCTCCTCAGCCCTGTCATCCCCATCCTTACGTTCTTGACATTCTAGAAGCATCCCTGGGGTGACTGTCCTCGCTCCCTCCCCAGTGGCAGCCAAGAGCTGCTCTCCCTCCCACCTCCCTCCAAGCCCGCGGAGGCCAGAGGCAGGGCGCTCACATGTGAAGATGGGGCACTCGATCAGCTGCACCAGCTTGTCTACCTCCGTGAGGAAATCCACAGTGACCTCCAGGTCCCCGCTGGGTGGGTGGTCAAGGGAAGTGGAACCACTGGCCAGGGCAGCCTGCCTCTCTGGGGGCGGGGACAGCCGAGGAGCTGGGCCCTAGGAGCTCGACCCAGCGGCACAGAGCACACCTCCCACTGGGCCCTGGCTTGCAGGCACAGAGCATGTTTCCACCTGAGCAGGATCAGGACACAAAGGACAGCAGCCTATGGTCCCCCTGCCTCTCTGTCCCTCACAGGTGTCCCCCTGCGTGGCACTCCAGCTCTGCTCTGCCGCTCTCTCCTCTGTGCCCTCCAGGCCCTGAAAGGCTCTCATCACCGCTCTGCAGCCTCTGGGGGAGGGCTGGGCAGGAAAGGCCCCTGTTCCTGCCTGAGTGGATGCCTGTCAGCAGGGCCAAGGTCAGGGCTGCTGCAAGCCTGGGGCCTGCAGTCCTCGGGCCACACCAGTGGCGGAGAGGAGCAAATTGTAGTCTGAAGGCGAGTGGGCACCCTGAGGGAGCCAGGCGAGGCCACAGCTGGCTCTCAGTGGAGGCACCTCAGGGCCCCTCTCTCCTTACCTCCCAAGTCCTGGCCCATCAGGGAAGGAGACCAATTTTGCATCCTAAATGTTCGTCCAATCCGGGTCACACACCAGACATTCACAGAGGAAGCTGGTTTGCTTCATGGTGTTTCAAACAAAAAGCCGACCATGGATGCCTTTCTCTGAGGCAGGCCCTGAGCGGCGCTCCGTCTCCCTGAGGCCTCTCCTCCAGCCTGCTTCTCCCTGTCCTGTCCTCTGCTGGGCCCTGGCTCTGTGGGCCCCAAAGGTCCTAAGCTCCTCACCTACCGGCCTGCTGCAGCCCGGCAGCCCCCCTGCTCCCAGGCCTTCTCTCCCCACCCTGCCCCAGCACCGCGCAGAGGGCACCCTGCCTCTTTCTCGGGACACCCTTACCTAGGTAAGCACCCATCCCTGATCCCCAGCTCACAAAGCTTCTCCAGGGCTAGCTCCCCTCTACGAGGCCCTAGATGACCCTGTTTACTGGAATCCACCCCTCACTGTGCCCTCACGGGTCCTGATGGCCCAAGGCCTGGAGGCGGAGCGTAGGGTCAGGGCAGAAGGATGGCAATCGGGCCCACGTGGGTGGGAAGGGAGCACCCGCTCCGCCCCCGAGGCTGGACTGGAAGAACAGTGAGTGAAGGATACAACTTCTGGATGAGGTCGTAGGCGTGCCGGTAGTTCTGGGTGAGGAAGCAGAGGGACACCGTGGTGACTGGGTTGTGGCACCAGGAGCGGTACAGGCAGCAGAACAGGTTCTGGCTCTCCTGAGGGGGGAGAGGTGTAAGCAGTTAATCGAGCCCCCGCTCCTTCCCCGCGGGTGCGCGGCCCAGACTCAGGGCCCCTCTCAGAGCGCCAGGGAGCCCAGCTGGGAACGGGCTGTCACAAAGGAAACGCTGACAGCTCCTCCTCAGACCCTGTCATTACTCTCCGTCCCACAGAGCCACGTGGTGACGGCTGTGAGGGCCTGCTGCTTGGGAGTGAGCCTGTCCTTTGTGCTGGTATTTCTGCCCTCGGCAAACAACAGTAATCGTCCTCTCCACAGCCCATGGTCCCCAGCCTCTGGGGCTGGGAGGGGGTGTGACCGGAGCGGGGCAGGGAGAAAGTGTCCTCAGGGCCCAGGCTCTCCCCAGCAGTGCCCTCCTGCCGTCCTCAAATGCCATCTCTTCCCTCCTCTGCAGCCCACCTTGCACTCGGGAACCAGCCCAGGAGCTGAGCCCACACTCGAGAGCCCCTGCCCTGAGGAACATTCTTTAGGCCTCTGCGAATGTCTGGAAGGAACCACAGCAAGAAGGCAGGGGTGTGGCCTGGGTCATTCCCAGTGGCTCGGCCACAGATGCCCTCAGGCACAGGCTTGGAAGTCTTGGAGACTCCCTGAGAGAGGGCCGAGGCAGGGTCTGAGATGGGAAGGTGGTGACCACAGCCCAGATGAAACGTGCTGGAGCTGCCAGCACGTCCGGGATGGCGGCTACCCCTGGGGGCCCTCTGCGGCTCAGCCCCCCTCCTCTGGGCCGAGCGAGGCCTTTGACCCGTGTCCCCCAGAGCAGTTCGGTAGACTGGTGAGCACTCCCCGCTCTCTCTGACCAGCCCTGGTGGGTCCTCACCGAAAGCCTGGGGCAGACAGCACTATGACACACCCTGGCTCACACAGGGCATCTGTAAGCAGATGTGTCCCTCTGTGGGAGAGCGGGGTCCTGGCCAAGGAGGAGGGTGAGGAGAGCAACGACACCGGATCCCCAGTGGGGTTGCAATCCAGAGGCCTGACCCTGACTGGGTGACACGGCCCGGCAGGTCTGACCCTGCAGGTCCTGCAAGGCGGGCTCGGAACCCAACCTACCCTGTGTGCGAGGGGGCAGTGCCGGTGGGGTGCGGGGTGTCAGGGAGGGCACGTGGACCTGGAGCGGGGTCTGGAGTCTTCTGTGGGCAGAGACCCCCAGAGCGGGTAGCTCCAAGGAAACCCGCTGTGACTCCCTCCCATGGCTGGCACTTACACGCAGCCAACCCAGGGGGACCCCTATTTGACGGCGGACCAGGGAGACCTCAGGTCACGTTCTCGTCTCCTCCCCGCCAACCTCCGGGTAATGAGGGGTGGGCTGGCAGGGCCGCGCCCATGGGCACAGAGATGGCACCAGGCTGGAGCCCGTGGGCAAGCAGTACCGGGCTCTTCAGGTCCTTCAGCTGGTTTCGCAGCTGGAAGAGCTCGGTGGAGGTCAGCAGGATGGTGTTGAGGGTGTGGACCATGGTCGAGGCGAACTTGAGGTCCTCCTCCCGGAGCAGGATGTCTGCCATCGAGTGGAAGATGTTCTCCGCATTCAGCAGGAGGCAGAGCTGCCTGGAAAACGGGCTGAGTGGAGGCTCTGGAGGCCTCTGGGCCGCAGCTCCGAGCCCTCTCCTGAGGAAACCTGCTCTTTCCTGGGCCTGGTGTGGGACCCCGGCTCTGGGGCCTGCGGGGGGCCAAGGGGGCTGCTCACAGCGGACCTGGCTCCACGCCTCTCGGCAACTCCAGAGCCCCACGGGCTCCATCTATCCCCCGGCCCACCCCAGGCCAGGAAGTGGGATCCCGAGAAAAGCAGCGGGGCCTCTGGCTGCCAGTGTGGCCCCAGGAGCCCTGAGGTACCTTTCTGATCTCCCACATAGCATAGCAACGCCTCCCCATGTGCCAAGGCGCTCTGTGTCCCTTCCTGGCTTTACTTTTCTGCCTAGAGATTATCTTCACGTGACAAATCCGCATTCTGGTCATCCGTGGATGGTGTCCCCCCACCCTCCCCCGTGAGAGCCCCTGGGTCAGGAGCTTGTTTGGGCTGTTCATGGTGCCACCCACGCCTGGAGTGGTGCCTGCACGTAGCAGGGGCTCGGTAGGTGCTCGTGGGATGAACAAGCCCTAAGGCAACCCTGAGTTCTACCTTCCCTGTTCCGATAATGAAACTCTGGTGGGGAGGCCAGGTGACCTGGCCAAGGTCACGGGATTACTTAGGGCCACTTCTTCCCACTATCTCTCCTCTAATAAGAGTTTTGGGGGGGATAAGGCTTGGGCTTTGTGAAAAGGAGATTCCATTTTATAAAAGGGAAAACAGGGAACCCAGAGAATGGAGGAGGAAAGCAGTTTTCCCAGGGTCCCTGGGCCAAGGTGACATCCACAGTGACAGGCAGGTATCAAGGACACGCCTCAGGGAAGCCTGTGGACCTCCCTAGTTGGCCGCTTGCCCACAGAGGCCTGGCCTTGAGGGGGTAAGCAGGCCTTCCTGCTGGGAGTTTAAGGATCCCAAGGCTCCTGAAACTAAGAGCAAACCAAGGAGCTGGCAAGTGGCTGGTAAGGAGGGTGGGGTGTGGCCCCCGAGCCCTGCCTGTTGGGGACCGGTGTCAGCATGGCACCCCTTCCCCATCTCTTCCTGGTCTCTGCTCCAGGGAAGCATCCACAGACCAGGCCTCAGGCTTGTGGGGACAACGGGTCTGAGGCCTCAAGGTCTCAGGTGCTGGACAAAATAAGCCCCATTTGGAGCCAACGAGCCTGAAATATGTCCACCCCAGGTCACTGGACTCACCCTAAACTCAGCGTTATCACGGTCTGGCTTCCTGTTTCCTTCCAAACGCCAGCCACGCCTTGGGGCCAGACTGGAGAAGCTTCTTCCCCACACCCGGCTCCAAAAAATCCCAGAGCATTTGGTAACAGAGAGGCCAAACCACGAGGCACAAACAGCAGGCAGGCCGTCTCCAGCCTAGGCCCAGCTGGAACCGGCAGGCTTGGGCAAGAGACCACCAGAGAAATGGAAACAAAGCTGCTGGGGGGATGGGGCCGGCGGGTGGTGTGGGGAAAGCCCTGCCATAGTTGTGGGAGGGTAGGCGGAGCCCCCCTGCTCACCTGGTGTGGGTGGAGGAGGGGCCCGGGCCCTGGAGCCCGGTGCCCCTGCCCAGCTGTGTGGCCCAGTGTGTGTCTGTGTGACAATTTCTCCACCTCCGAATGGGGGTGACATCTACCTGCACCATGGGGGCTACTCAGAGGGCAGTCATCAAAACTAGTGGCAGCTCATGTGGGTGCACAGTATGTGGCAAATGGGACCCCTGGTTGGGTACCTTGTTGGTACCATGGGTGGGGGACGAGGGCCAGCTCCCAGGAGGACGCCTGGCCCTTCAGCGGAGCCTAGGCAGCACTTCCTGTCCCCTTGTGGTCCTCCCACCCCGAGACGACCCCATCTCCAGGGCTGTGGGATAGAAACGTTTCAGGAGGGCAGGCCGGGGAGGAAGGGGAGCGTTCTGACAAATGGTCACAAATGCCCGTCGCCTGCAGCTGCTGCTGTCTCCATGATGGGCCAACAGCTGAGGCTGTTGCCAGGCCGCGCTCTCCAGGGGCCACAGGCCCGAGGGGACCTGCAGCAGCTGAAGGGCGGGGGTGGTGCTCTCACGTGAGGACGGCTGAGGAGGGTGCGGAGGGATAGGCAAGGGGGTGGCGATGAGCAGAGGCGGGCGCCAAGGCCTCCTGGTGTCCCTGAGAACCCGGAAGCACTGGGGAGCTACAGAAGGTCAGGGAGGCAGAGTATTCCGGAAATACTCTTGCCACCACGGCGCTCTCCTCCTCTGCTCTCTCCCTGGTCTGCACCTCTTGGTGGTCATGTCCGGTCCCATGGAAATCTTCAAAGCCATCTCTAGATCAGCGGCTCCCACACGTGCCTCTTGAGCCCCCACTGAGCTCTGGATGGACACCGCCTGCCTGGTGGATGCCCCGCATGGCTGCCCAACAGGCACTTCAGACTCGGCGGGGCCAAAGCACACCTCTTGGTTTCCCCTTAGACTCTGGTCCCTCAGCTTTCAGGGGAGCATCGGTGACCTGCGGCCTCAGGAAGTGGCATCGCTGCCCACCCAGCTGCTCCAGCCCAAACCAAGGAGTCCTCCTTGATCCTCTGGGCCCCTCTGTCCAGTGTACCAACAAGCCCAGGGGATCTGCCTGCAGGGCACACCTGGCTCCTGGCCCGTCTCAGCTACCCTGCCCTGGGCCAAGGGTCAGCCCTCTCTTGCCTGGTCAATTCCAAGCCAGCTTCTAATTGGTCTCCCTGTGTCTCCTTTCACCCCACCATTCACCCTCCATGCACCAACCGGGGCGCTTCTTAAAAAGTCCTAATCAGAGCATGGCCCTCCTCAGCGGCTTCCTGCTGGATCTAAATAAACCCAGCTCCTGACCACAGCCTCCAGGCCCTCACACTTTCTGGTCAGCTCCTCACAACCTCAGCTCTTATGAGTCCTCCTTTACCCACGACGTGCAGGCCTCTCCTGTGTTTCTTCTGTTCCTGACCTCTGCCCTGGCCTGGGCAGCTCCTCCCAGGGACCAGCGCACATCTGGCTCCCTCCAGCCATGGAGATCTCAGCTCCAACAGCAGCCTCAGGGGAAGCCTCTGTCCCATGCGCACCCCTCTGCCACCAGCCCTTTCTAAGGGAAGTCCTGTTTCTTTCTAAGCGTTTCTCATCACCTGAGTCATCTGGTTGATGGACTCGTTTACTGGGTCCCCTGCTGTCTCTCCCACCAGAACATGAGCTGCAAAGGGCAGGGCCTTGCCTGTGACCCTCATGTCCCTCATACCAAGAATCACTTTTGCACATTACCGCATGGAGGAGCTGCGCTGATCTCCACCCAAGGTTTCATGAGCAGCCCCGGAGACGTTCCTCTGCCCCATTCCAGCACATCCCTTAGCTGCTCCTGGGCATGCCCCGGCATGCTGTGCCAGCCTGGTATGCAGAGAGCAGCTGCCCTGACGGTACATTTTCAGCCTATCACCCAGGACCTGGCTGCCCGGTCCAGGGAGACCTCAGGAGACGCCCAAGCCGCCAGGACAGCCTGAAGGGTCAGCCACAAGACATCACACCAAGGGGTCTCCCCCTGAGCACCGCTAATTAAACCACCAGGGGAGGGGAGGGCCGGGGAGGAGCCGGGAAGAGGGACCATGGAGGAGCGGCAGCGGCGGCACAAGCGGCATCTAGCCTTCATGCCCTGCGCGCTGTGCTCTGGATGTCCACAGCTACCCCTGCTTCAGGGGGGTTGTCTCTCCCGCCCCAGGAGGCTGCTGGACAGAGCCTGGAGGCCTGCGGCAGCGGCTCATAGGGCTCCATCGAAGGGGGCTCCAGCCCTGCAGACCGGTAGGGGCAGGAAGTGGAGGGGAGTGGCGGTGGGGGTCACCTGTCACCTCACCCGGTCTTTGCTGTCTCATCCCAAGGTCACTGTAGACTGCAGAAAAGGAAGATGCCTCCAGACTGCTGGGTCATGAGGCTTCCAGGAGGCAGGAATAATAAGGTATTAGCTCCCAGGGAGCCCTAAGCACACGCCGGGCACCGTGCAGAGGGTGTTACATGAGTCCACTTGGGGCAGTTCGGGGGTGATAGAAAGGTCAGAGGCTCACGTCTGCACGTGCTCACCAGGCTCAGGGCACCATCTGGGCATTTTAGGGGAAGGCAAGTCTGGGTCGGTGGGCTGGGCTGTACCTTGCGAGCTCTGGACACCTGAGCCGGATTCTTCCTCCTGCATCAGGAAGGTGGGGGAGGAAGGAAAGGGGCCCACTTTTCACTCAGCCCTGAGTTTGTGACACGACCCACACAGGCGGCCTCAGTCTCCCTGCGCCCGGCCCCGGGCTCCTCCTGCGGCATCCTGTATCCTCAGGCAGAGAGGCCTAGTCACACAGCTGCCCAGGGGACGAGGAAGGGTGGATGCTGACCCAGAGGCCAAGTTCCTTTCCCCACTTTGCCTCCTAGGTGCCTGTTGTGAGCGGGCACGGGGGCTGTCCCCGCCCGGGGGGGCCTGGCAGATGGCTGCCTTGCAGGGCTGCTGCGTCATCACTTCTCTGTTGAGCCCCCGCCTGGCTTGAGCTGCCTGCTGGGCTCTCAAGCAGAGCATCAATAATGAAACACAGCTTGCAAGCATTAAACATTTGCCCATATTTTTTAATACCCATATTAAAGTGCTATTCATCATGAGACAATGGCTTGGAAAATACTTGGGGACAAGGCAGAGGTGGGGTGGGAGTGAACCTGGATGGGGTCTGGGGGGGCACAACCTAGAGGCTCACCTTAGGACCGGGGTCCATATGCGTGGGCCTCAAGGTGGCCCGTGGTGTGTGGCCGTGAGGCCCCGCGGACGGGGCTCTGCCTCACCCTCCTCCAGCCACCTGGTGCTGCCTGGACAGCTGTTCCTGTGCTCTGGGTCTGGGTTCATGCTGGGGAGGGAACAGCTCTCTTTGGTCCCTCTGTCACATACCAGGAGCTCTCAGAGGAGCAATCTGCCTTCGGTCAGCTCTGAAGCCCCCGGGACGCAAGAGGGGCACTGCCACTTTCCCTAATGCACAGAGAGGCCTTCTTTGGGGCGGCCTCAAAAGGCCAAGACACTTGCTGGGGCCGAGGAAGGCACTCTGGGGCAGTGCCTGCCTGAAAGTGGCCACACCACACTTGCTGGGCTGGTGTGAGCTTCGTGTCACTGTCCCTTCAACCACAAACATTGGCCAAGCATCCACCAGACCCACTGGCCTCGGTGGTGGCCATGGTGGGAGGTGCTCTCCTGTCCCCAGCCTGGTGCCCACCCACGGCCCCTGCTTCAGGTGACATGTGGGCCAAAGTGGATGGGAGGAAGACATCAGCTGCCTTGCAGGAGGCTTGGAGAGGGCCGGTTGTGCCCCGAGGCCATGTGGTCCAGGCTGGGCGTGAGGAAGCTGCCTCATGGGTGAAGGCACGGGCAGAGGCCAGCCCCACTGGGCCACCAGGGAGCCTGGTGCTGTCCTCTGCTCTGTGCTGGCGTGGGAAAGGGACCACACGCCACTTCTTTTCTAGGGACCTGTACCAGGTTGGGCAAGGCCAAGTCTCAGTGTGGAAGCCAAGACCTGCCCAGTGGCTCTGAGACCTGCCCTCCCCCTGCCTGGGCTGCATGCACGGCAGGTGAGAAAAGGTGCACACCACACTTCAGGCGCCTCTCGTCTAGGCATCCTGGAGAGCAGGGCCGGATCATTCCCCAGAGGGCCCACCTTCTCCCTCTAGCCTGAGTCTCCTTCCTTCGTCTCCATCCCCTGCCATGCGTGTCCTGACCAGGCCAACACTGTGCATGGAGGGCCAGGCCCTCACTTCCTCTCTCCTTTGGCCGCTAGCTGGTGTCCACGTCCCCTCAGCAGACCAAGGCCAATGGGACACAGGCTTTCCTGGGAGACACCTGGAGCCTCACAGCCATAACTCTGAAGTGCAGCCTAATGTCAAGTACAGAGAACACAGGGGCCCAGAGCCATTCCCACCGGAAAGGGCCCTCCCTGCCTTGTCCCTGCCCAACAGCTGGGATCCTTTAGAAATTTAAAGAGAGAGCAGCTTTCGTGTCCTATAACATGAGAATAGGGGAGGAGGAAGTGGCCTCCCCTCCGGAAGTTCAGAAAGCTCCAGAGTTTCACTGTATCCTCCCCCAACAGCTCCCCTGCTTCTCTTCCTTTCCAGCTCTCTGCTTCCCAAGTATGAAAATTGTAAATCTGTTTTATTTATTTCAATCAATCCTCGGCAGTGTGCCCCTCAGGGCAGAGGCAGCCATGGTAACCCTGCTAACTCATGCCTAAAAAATTCATCGTGTTTAATGCAGTCGATGTGTCTGATACACTTATAAGTTTTTTTTTTTTTTTCGGGGGGTAGGGGTGGGCGGAGGGGGCATGAGGACTTGTTTTTCTGGGTCTTGCTGGGAACTGGTGCAAAGGGGATGGAGCGAGGGCCGCAGCATGATGGGGAAGAGGCAGAAGACGAAGCAGAGGGTCTCTTGTCCACTTAGCTCTCCGTCTGATTGTTCAAGAGCGGCACGGCCAGACTCTGGGGGACCACAGACACCTGACCTGGGCTCATCCGGAGACCTTCAGGGGAGGCCTCCTTTGGGCAGGAGCGGCCTGGAAAACCAAAGGGTCTTGTAGAGGCAGCCGGGGCCTTAGCCCCCCTGTGCGAGACAGCCCCCCTCTCCAGGCTTGGGGTTTGCTCTAGGGATCAAGGCTTCCTCCACTGCCCAGGGTGGTCCGGTGGCCCTTCCTGCCCACTCCCCAGGACAGGAGCCAGCTTCTGCGCACGCCCGGCTGACCCACGGGGCCTCATTTCCCATGTGTTCTTAAGCAACCTGGTCAAGCCTGGCCCCACTGTCCACTCACAGGTGCCTCTCCGGCCCCCTCCGGGCCTGTCCCACATGGAGCTTGCCCTGAGCATGGCTGGAGGCAGGTCAGATGGCAGGGGTGGGACCCATGCTGGAGGCTCTGGGAAGACCCCTGGGGGGGTCACCTCTCCAGGCCTCCAAGCCTCAAACCCTGGGTAGCGAAGCCCATGGCTTCAGAGTATTTCATCTTTCGAGCCCTCAGGGCAAATGAAAACAAAGGGGTGGGCCACCAAAGGAAATCCTGTTGTCTCCACGACATCAACTCCAACAAGCCCTTGAGAGAGGCTGGGCTCTTGCCTCTCCGGTCACAGGGATTCCCTTCAAGCTGAATCACCGTTTCCTCAGCGTTGGCCCACATAACTGACATCTGTGAGCGTTTTCTCCATGTTAGGCACATCCTGTACCTTAAACCCATTTAACACGGGACAGGCGTCATTTTAGCCATCCTCTTTTACAGAGGATGAGGGCAAAGCCCAGAGCCTTGCCAAGGTCCCCATCTGGTCCGCCCACCTGGGCACCCAAGAGCTGCTGCCTCGCCATACACCCAGCTCGCGGTATCCAGGGCCCAGCTTGCACAGGGGCTTGGAAGTGCTTTTTCTGGAAGACGGATGGTTTTTTGGGGAGAAGGAGGGCACCTTGGCTACAGATATCACTAGGCCTTCTGATGGACCAGGGCCCAAGTTTCTCCAGGACCTTCCTGAGGCTCTGGGGCAGTGTATCGGAAATCCAGCTCCTTCTACCCCACCCTCACCCTGGGGCTACCTCTGGGGGTGGAGGGCACTGACCACACTTGGCCACACCTGGTCGGGACAGTGGTGATCTGCACCTATACTTGGGCTGTTCTGCTGCAGTGGTGGCCTGTCTCCAAGGGGTGAGACAGGAGGCAGAGTCTGGGAGCCTGCGGGGGGCGAGTCACCCATGGGGATGACTCCATCAGCCGGTTCCCAGGCCTGCTGCTGCCTGAGCTCCAGGGCGAGGCGGGGGTTTTAGTACAATGACTCCCGGCAGCGCTCTGAATCCAGGCTGAGACAGCCAGGGAAACAGCACCCTGAGCCCCGCACGCCTGGGAGTGCCCTGGGTGGACCCTTAGAGAACCGGATGGAACTTGTCTCCTCTTTGAAGTCCTCTGAGCTCCTGGCCTTCCAGGAGGGATTTCCTCCCCAGAATACACTCAGGCTCCCACCGAGGTGGCCCGGCCTGGGAAGAGGCTTCGAGCTGCCTCGATGCCAACGCACAGCCAGCCTGGTAAACTGTTTCCAGGCCCCAGACCTGCCTGCCACCTACGCCCCTGACAGCTTCCAGCCAGGCTCACGGAGGCCCTCAGAGATCAAGCGCTCATGGGACAGAGGAAGAAATCCAAGCCACATAGCCAGAGCAGTGGTGGAGTCAAGTCCCTGACCCAGAGTTCAAGTTTCATACTGCCAGACAGTCCCACGCGGTGTGTCACCTGCAGAAGGACAGACCTCTCCCTCCCGGGCCAGCCCCTCTTTCCACCTGAGGGCTCCAACTCCCTGCGACGAATGCCCAGGGCACAGACACCTCTTCACCCCATGACATGTGACCATAATCAGGGTCCCTTGAGGTAGAGGGTCTGTCTTGGGACAGGTAAGGGAAAGGCACCCCTGAATCTCTGACATTTCCCCCTTCAAACTAAGGGGGTGACCTTCTGAGAAATGAGGCAGGCAAGTAACCGAAGTGCCAGGAGCCCGGGGAGCCCGGCTGGGGCTGCCCCATCATCCCTGGGAAGGGCTCTGGGGATTGCCCCAACAGTCTTCCTGTTACCAAGCTGCTTTGTTCACAATTTCCTTTACTTCATCCCATTATTCCCAAACTAGTCCTTCGTTCCAGGCCAAGGGATCACTCCCTGCTGCTGCTTATACGACCACAAACGCTTACAGATGGTGAGCACCTCCTCCCTTCCACCTTAGTCAGAGTTGAGCCCAGACGCCGAGGCCTGAGCTCCCATAACTCTGCCCCTCTACCCTTAAAGCCATGCACGCGACTTGGGCCCAGAAGCCCAGTGGTCACGTGGTCACTGCACCAAAGCCAGAATGTCCCCCTCCTCAAATTCTTCACGCACATGGGCTGTCCTCGTGGTGTGGGTCCTGCCGGGTGATCACAGAGATCCACTTCTATCTCACATTCTGGTGGTGACTCCTCCAAGGGATTTACTGTGCCTTGAAGAGTGCCCACTAGGGGTTGCCAGTTTGCTCTGGTGGCCGTCTCAGTGCCCATCTCTTGCTCCACCAGTGTACCTGCCCACCCAGAAGGTCTCACAATGACCCTCCAGAACCAGGAGAGCCCTCCACGCCAGAAAGAGCCGCTTACTGAGAGACCCCTGAACCTGGCTTACACTGGAGTTACCCGAAGACCGTTTGGGATACTCCAGGAAGGGGGCGGTTTGTATTCCTAACAGGCTTCACAGTCAGGACCGAGAACCACTGTCCCCAAACTGCCACTGCTGCAAGCCCGGCGATGCCACTCTCCGTGTGGAAATGGGGAGGTTTCACCAGCGGCCGCAAAGGGCTACAGAGCCTGGGCTCTGCCTCAGAGCTCTGGTGAAGGGCCCGTTGCTTTCCTTCTCCCAACCACACGCTCACCTCCCCAGAGCCGGGGTCCTGTTTTTCCCTGCATTTCTGCCTTGTCTCCACCTTAGGGTCCTAAGCCCTTTGTGCACAGCCCGGACTCGAGCTGTCCAAAGGGCGGAACAGATGAATTCTCCGGCCAGACTTCCGCCTGCCCAGGACTGCACCACCACCCTCTCCTCGGGCGGGGCGGCATCTCCTCTCCCAGCCTCAGAGGCCCTGGGGGAGGAAGCTCAGCTCTAGCCCCCTCTGGCATGTGCCTCTCCCGCCTTCCTGGCTACATTTGGCTTCCACAGGAGATAACAGTCTCCGATTAAGGAGCTAGGCTGATTAGTGCTTTTCTGGCCTTCAAATCTTTAGTCTGGGAGTTTTATGGAATTTTATGAACTGACATTGTTTTCTGTAGCTCTTTACAAGTGCCCACTTAAAGGGCACTGAGATAAACGTCAGAAAACAGAACGGGAAGTGAAACACTAATACCTACTGCTGGTAACAAAGAGCAAATATCACAGCAGCCTCACTGCTGAGTCTCTTGGACAATGTGAAGAGATCAGAGTGAAAGGGCTGGGAGGACAGAAGGGTCAACAGCAGAAGGGATGGACAAAGAGAGTGTGGAGGGGACTCCTTTAGTTCTTCGTGGCCAAACGGAAGGGGGGTTTCTCTTACTGGTACCCTCCTCCATCCTGTCAGGAGACTGAAAAAACTCCTTTTGTAATCAGTCATTTTCAGGGAAATTTAAGACGCATGAAATAGGCTTTTCATCCGAATGTCCCTTTCCAGCCCGGGAAATCTTTATCGGATTAAACGCACGAGAATGAAAAGGGCTCCAGATGTGACAGTGTCCTGCAGGTGCCTGAGGAGTCCCAGGTCTTGGTTACAGAACAGGCCACCCTCTGACCCCCAGCAGAGCTGTGCCAGGCAAGGGGCCTGCCGGGGAAACACCAGCACCCCATCACCACACCACCCACTGCCCCTGAAGCAGAGTCTGGACGCCGCACACAGAAAACGGGCGTTGGAGTTTAACGCTGATGTGGAGGCCTTGATAAGGGAGAGTGACCCTGAGCCATTCTGCTTCGGCCTAGAGGTTAGAGGGCAGCGTCCCAATGAGCTTGGGATCCTGACAGAGATTCGCCTGCCGAACGACGGGTGACGTGTGAGTGAGTGAAAACAGAGCAAGCTGCAGAGCAATTCTGAGTCTGGAATCCTCTGCCGGAAAACCTCAGCCTTAACCACAACCAAACAGACTTATACATTTATAAACGCAAAGACAAGTTTGGGAAGAAGATACATGAAAATGAAAGTAGAGGCTACGTCTGGGGGAGGAAGGGGTGGGGAAGGTCTTCTACATTTTGCAGTACATTCTTCTGCATTATTTCAATTTTTATCTTACGTGGATTAAAATTTCTTTTTAAACAATACAGAAACCATTTAGAAACCTACACATCTGGGGATCATCTTGGACTCCCTCATGGAGATCTCAGAGACAGAGCAGGGGAGATCTGACAATGGAAACAAGCATCTTACAAATGAGAGGATCAACAGCCGGGAAATGATATTTTTAGCTACGGTGGCTCTTTGCTTCAAAGGCGTAGGCTTCATCTAAAACCAGGCAAACCTCCTACAAAGTCTGCCTGTTTGCAAGGAGTGATTAGCATAATACTCCTTTCGGGAGAAAAGGCCTGGCTCCGCTCTGAGACATGAGTGCCTGCTACAGGGGAGGCTTCTCCTGAAATAGAATCGCAGCAGAACAGCAAAGTCTCATCAATGGAGATGAAGCCCCCATCTTCCATCAGAGCCAGAAAGCCGCCTCGCACAGAGGGCCTGGGGATGACGGGTGCGCTGCAGCCAGGCAGGGTGAGATCTGAGAGATCACAGCTTCGCACGGGGAGGCCTCCCTTCTGGGCTGCTACTTTAATCGCTTTTGTCTTATGCGACCACCTTCTTCCACTTTTAAGTACAGAGGGTCTGGGGGCTGCCTTTATAGATGCCCTTTCTGAGGGGAAGGTCAGGGCCAAGTCGAGGCTGAGGAACAGGGACGAACTGGGCAGACGGCAGGCGGGGACCACCGCTGCAGGACTCAGATGATGACATCTCAGGGAGGTGGCCGCCACCGAGGCCGCTCGTGGCCCTCGAGCGGCGGCTCAGCTGTGGGTGAGCCAGCGCTGCGGCTCCGTGCCACCCTCCACCCTCCCCAGCCCCGAGGGCGCTCACGCCTGTCCAGGTCTATCCGCCTCTCCTCCCCCAGCCCAGGCCCCCCACTCTCCACAGCCATTATGCTTGGCCTGTGGGCACATCTTTGATGGCTGTCTTTTCTCTCCCAGAAAACCCCTAGCTGGCTCGGGAAGACTAAACATGTATAGGGACGTTTGAACTTTTTCCCAAACACCACAAAAATGAATCGAAAGCTGTGACCTTCCAAGAGCTGTAATTACAGATACTCATCTCGGGAGCTGAGCTGGGGACAGATATCACCGGGCAGCTGCTGCTCCGTCACACCAGGCCCAGCACCCCATCCTGGGGGGAGTGTGACCTTGGGCTGTGCGGTGGGGCTGGGGGCAGAAGGTGGTGGTGCTGGTGCTACTTCAGGCTTCACTGGTGGGAGTGGGGCAGAGGAACGGGAGGGGTGCAGAAAGGGAGGCACAGTCCCTTCTCCATGGCCCCCTCCCCGTGGGGTCTCCACAGCAGTAAGATCACAGGTCTTCCTGCAGAGGGTCGGGACCGGGAAATACTCACAGATGGGGTGCACAGCTGAAGATCTGAGAAACCAATTACCACGCTACTGGGGGGGCCGGGAGAGGCAGAAGGAATTGGACTGGGGCAGCTGCTCAGGCTTCAAGGGCAGGAAGGAAGTGAGGTAACTTCCAGGAACCTGCCAACTGTTAGGGCCAGGGGCTACCGGCAGAGGTGGGCAGGGGTCCCGTTCAGGAGAGGGCTCAGAGGAGGCAGGCCTCGTCTGTCAGGAAGGGGACCAGCTCACGTGGGAGGAAGGGAAAAGCTGACTGCTCTCTGGGAGCAGCTGAGGCCAGCTGGCTGAATTCACAGGCACCTGGAATTAACTGGCTGAAAGCAGGGCAGGGATGTCTGGAGCCTCCAGAAGGTTTTAAACTTAGTCCAGATTATCTGCTCACACTGCCGGTCCCAGCATCACGGAACCTTCTAAAGTGATGCAGCAGCCGGAGCCCTGTCAGGCAAGCTTCCTGAGCCTCTCCTCAACCAGCCTTCGGTGCTGGAGGAGGCTAACGGCACAGCTGTGGACGGCGATCAAGTGTGCCCGCCACCGTGAGCCTTGGGCCCCACTTCCTTGCCATTCGCTGGAGTTCAGGGCACGGGGCTCTGGGACCAGCTGCCTCAGGTGTAGCCTCATGAGGCCCTGCAGTCCCCCTGGCTCAGTGCCATCCCAAGGACTCCAGGGTGGCCACGTGTCGGGGGTGTCTCTCAGGACTTGTGCAGGCCCAGGGCAGGTGGAGAGAGTTTTCTGAGCCTGCGCAGGCCCTTCAGTGGCTCGCTGGGAATACGTCAGGGCTGCCTGGGCCTGGTCCCAGCCACACTCCCAGCTCCCTGGGGCTGCCCGGGCCCTGGCGCCTGGGCTTCTGAGCAGATTCTTCCTACATCAGAAGCACCTTTTCCTCCCACCCTCACCCCCAGCAGTTCCTTATGTTTCATGGCTCAGGTAGACAGCATCTCTTTCCAGAAGCTTCCTCAGACCCCTCCATCAGGGCCAGGAGCTCCTCGACCCCACCCCTCCCACAGAGCATCATCGCTACTCGAGTTTGGGACCATCCCTTGGAGGGCAGGGATGAGCTCTGCCCACTGCGGTGCCCCAGCGGGTGGGCACTGGGACAGGTCTGCTCAGTGACAAACAGCATTCCCTGGCCCTCCTGAGGCCAGCAGGCAGCAGCCCCTTCCCGGGTCGGGGGGGTGGGGAGCTGGGGTTTTTTATCCATCCTCACAGGGAAGGGGCCGAGCGCTTGCTCCCGGCAGTTCCGATTCAGAGACGAGGACTCTTGCCTGGCCTGACAGCTGTGGCCTAATTTCCAGGGCTATACCCAGGCTCCTTAATTTTACCCACTTGGTATTTTTCATTCCTGAAGCACAGGGGATGGAGAGGGATTGGGGATGGGGGAGGTGTGGACAAACGGGAGGGATGAGTGCCATGGGGCTGGAAGAGTCAGGCAACCCAGGAGGGGCTGTGCAGAGAGGGAAAGGGATGCAGGTGAGGACGGCCAAACTGATTCTTCTTTTTTTTTTTTAAAAAAGGAAAAAAACCACAACAACATAACTCCCAAATCCTACCCCCCACACCCCGATTTTCCTCAGTAAGCATTTTCAACAAGGTCACAAATGCACTGGCTCTATAGATTTTTGGCTCCAAACCACATCTCAGGCAGCCTTTAACAGCCAATTCTTGGCGTAGCTTCAGCTGAGCCTGAGGAGAGGGAAAACTAGGGCACCTTTATGCTCTGAGAAAACATCAGATCCAGGTCACAGCTTCTTAGTTCTGCTGAAGCTACGGGCACCCCCCGGCCCACAGGCCCGAACCTGAGGACACCCCCGCCCCTGCAGTTCCTCCAGAGCAGGAATCACAACACCAGGGCACACATTTCTTAGTCACTTGTCATCTGTCTGCCTATGCCACCGGACTGCCACCTCGGTGAAGGCAGGAACCGGCTCTCGGTTATGTGTGTGCCCAGGGCTGGCGTGGGGCCTGGCACACCGCGGGTGCTCCAGGAACAGCCACGGAATGAACCAGGGGGAGTGAACCTTTGACCCCTGTCCCCCGTCTGGGTTAGCCTGAGCTCTTCCTTGCCCCCACCACCCCCACCCCGTGCTCCTGCTACACCTGAGTGCCCCGCGTGTGGACTGTGGTGGCTGGTCCTGCGTCCGCCTAGCCCAGGCGGGGCACGGGGCAGCGCGAGGGAAATATTTACTGGGAAAATCAGAGCCTCGGTTCCCTCCTGTGTGAAAGACCTCAGCTGACCCTTAAGGTCCCTTCTGGTCACTCTGAACTGAGCTTAAACTCCAGACCGAGACTCTCCTGGTCTCTCTTCAATCATGGCCTGGGGCTACCATTCTGGGAGCACACGCGTAGGCACGAGTGGCTGTCCTGGGAGGGGCTGGGTCTGAGTCTAACCCCCAGCTCCACACACAATGACACAGCAGACAACTTCTAGTCTCTGGCAAGGTGCAGTGTTGCAAATGGAAGGAAGCCCTAGAGAAGGGGTCAGCTGGAGGCCTAATTCCTCAGAGGCCACCCTGCTCCCCACCTGCCTCTGTGGTGGTCTCTGGGAAGGTCACTGGGGCACACACACAGCTCCACCCTCCCCCTGCCCTCCTTCCTGGAGAATCTGGCTGCTGGGAGAGTGGAGAGGGAGTGTCTCTCCTTCCACTGCCGCCATGGTGGGCCCTCAGTGGGGCCTGCTTCGCACCCCTTTTCGGGCAGCACTGAACCTGACCACAGGGCGGGCGCTGGTTGCGTCTGCCTCCCTGGTGTCCACAGCCTGGGATTCTGGTTCCAGATCCAGTTTCCCACGAACAATGTCTCCTCCTCCTGCGCGGGAGGGTGGGCACACAATCCCGTCCTGAGCAGTCACGGCACAGTGACGGGTCCAGTGAGACTCAAGGCCAGCCCCGCGGCTGAAGGCTGGCTGCTAACGGTGAGGAGTGAGCTGAGAGCTGCGGTGGCTGTCCTGTCACGGGACAGACGGCCTGCGGGGCACGGGGCTGACAGAAGAGGGAGGAGAGCCTGCTGTGGAGGCGAGCAGGTGAGACGGAGGCCTGAGGACGCCAGGAGGGTGCTAGCTGCAGAGTTGCCAATCCTGGTCCCTGGCTACACAGCACCTTCATTTTTTTCAACAGAACTGTGAGAACTGGTTTTCTGTCACACGTGCTCAAGAGTCCAGACTGGGCAGCTTTCAACAGGGTGGGGGTCTCGGTGGGGGGCGGTGAGGGGGGTGAAGGGCAGAGGAAGGGGGGACACCTGGGGGCAAGTCTTAGTTTGCTCAATGGCTTTCTCTCTTACTCTTCCCTAGAAAACAAGAGAAAGTGACAGTCAACCCCAGAACATCTGCTTTCCAGGAGCTGAGCCTGAGGCAGCGAGCGGCAAGGGCCTGGGAAGGGGGTGAACGGGGGCCAGGTCGGCTCTGGGACCGCCAGCCCACCCGCCCGCGGGCTCCCTGACTCTGACATGCGCAGAGAGAGGGTGGATGCTTCTCTTCACAACGACTGTCACAGTCGCTACCGGGACACCTCCTGTACAGTTACCAGGTGCAAGACACTCTTCTGAGTACTGTTTTGTAACATCATTTAACCTCCCGAGGATCAGTAGATCACGATGGTGAGCGTCCCCATTTTTCACACGAGAAAACTGCTCAGGAAAGCTGCCCCGTGGGAGCCCCTTTCCTCTGAAGAGCTGCCGCTCCCCACTCCACTTGGGGTTCTGTCAGGGCTGCTGCTTGCAGCACCCTGCCACCGCCTCCCCTACCACAGGGGACACGTGACCCCATGGGAACCAACCAGAGCTCCTCCGGAGCACAGACAGCTGGGGCATGATGGCCATGTGATGTGGCGACCTCATCTCCGCCACTGGAAGAGACCAAAGCAGTGAGGCTGACCTCAAACAGAGGCCAAGAAGATGGACGGCACCACAGGAAGACGCTGGGTTCCTGGGCCTTGCAGCCCTCCGCCTTGGTCTGGCTACATGGGCCGGTCAAGCCCCCTTGCTCGTACTGGTGCCTTTGACCTGGGTTCCCACCTCCTGCTGACCACCATAGTTAGATAAGCGGTTCCCAACTCCAGGCTGCAGACCTCCACTGGCCTGGCTGCACCAGGAGCCCCTGGGATTTAGCTGGGTGGGGGGATGGAGAGGGAGTGGGAATCTTTGCATAAGTAGGCTGGACTAGGTGGCCTCCAAGACCCCGTCCAGAGTGAAGATATAATACCTTTTTAGGCGGATTGTACTCAGTGTTCAGCTCACTAGGAGTGCTTACCAGAAACAGGCAGCTTTATGGGTAGTTTCATGAGCTCCTAATCCCCTGAAAAAGCAGCACAAACCATAAAACATGCTGAGAAGAAAAACTGGTCACCTGGACTACATTAAAAATAAAGAACTTCTGTTCAACAAGAGACACTTTTAAAAGGGTGATAAGGCATGCCACAGGGTAGGAGGAGATAATTACAGTACACACATTGGAGAAAGACTTGTATCCAGAATATATAAAGAACTTCCACAAATCAATAAGAAAGGCACCAAAAACCCAATGCGGAAATGACTGGAACAGGCTCATTGCAAAAGAGGATACCCAAAAGGCAAAAAGTGATGAGAAGTTCTTTGACTTTGTTAGTCTTCAGGGAAATGCAAATTAAAACAACAGGTGATACCACCATACACCTACAGGAAAGGCTAAAATCAAAGACGGATGATATCAAGTGTTGGTGAGGATGTGAGCAACGGGAACTCTCACACCATGGATGGGAGTGGAAATTGGTGCAGCTCAGACAATATCTATCAAAGCTAAACACATATATGGTCCCTGATCCAGCAACCCCTAGGTATTATCTGAGAGAAACGTACATGTATGTTCACCAGAAGACATGTGAAGGGATGCTCATGGCAGCATTATTCACAATAGTGCCAAACTGAAAATAACCCAAATGCCCATCACTAGCAGAATGTGTAAATGAGCCACGGCATCTTCACACAGTGGGGGACTTGACAGAAATGTGAACTACTGCTACCTGGGACACAAGTGAACCTCACAAACACGAGGTGGGTCAAAAGAAAGTTTACAGTTTGTAAAAGAGCACAAACTACATGATTCCATTTATATGAAGTTCAAAAAACCAGGTTAACAAAAAAAACCCCCAAAACCCAAAATCAAAACAAAAACCCAGGTAAACGAATGTACAGCGTTAGAATTCAGGCCAATGGCTACCTTGGGGAGGAGGGTAGGGGTAGTAACTGGGAAGAAACATGAAAGGGAACTTTGGGCGCTAGAAATGCTCTTTTTTTTTTTTTTTTTTTTTTTTTTTTGCGGTACGCGGGCCTCTCACTGTTGTGACCTCTCCCATTGCGGAGCACAGGCTCCGGATGCGCAGGCCCAGCGGCCATGGCTCACGGGCCCAGCCGCTCCGCAGCATGTGGGATCTTCCCGGACCGGGGCACGAACCCGCGTCCCCTGCATCGGCAGGCGGACTCCCAACCACTGCGCCCCAGGGAAGCCCTTTACTTCTTGATCTGAGTGCTCGTTACACGGATGTAGATAATTAGTGAAAGCTAACCAAACTGTAGTACACTTATGATTTGTGTACTTTTATATAGTATGTTGTTAATATAAAATTTAGATTCAAAAAAGGCATTGTGGAAATTGAGGCATGGAGGGAGGAAAGGCTGCCATGGTGGCCTGATCAGGAGAAGGAAAAGATAGATCTGGGGCACTGAAGCAAAAAGTGTTAAGCTTACGTGGTTAAGAAAGAGAGAGGGTTTTGCCAAAGAGATGGCAAAATGGCACAGAAAACAAGTCAGAACTTCTGGGGACACAGGAGGCCACGAGTTTACCGATGACAAGGCTGAGAGTGAAGTGGAGACACGAGCGCCATTATTAGGCTAAAGCAGCAGCTCTCTGGGGGAGCAAAACAAGGAGGCTCAGATGGCCCCATGTTCGGGAAACTGGTCACATGTGAGAGCTGGCACTGGGGCGCGTGACTGTGACCGCAGCCCGGGCAGGGGGTGCGGCCGGTGGAAACGGAGAAAGAGATGCAAAACTTCATGCTTAGGAAAGCAGCTTCTGAAAGGAAAGAGGGAGAGGCAAGGCTCGAAACAGACAGCACGGGATGCTCGACAGAGGACTAGAGAAAAATGAGAGATGACTCAGGACTGCACTTGAAATCCATCTCAGCTCAGCTCCAGAGAGAGAGAGAGGCCAATGTGGGTGATGTGAGCAACTGTGATAAACCAGAAGGAAAAACAAATGATCTGGGTATGGAGGGGGAAACTTGTCCTCTCGAGCAAGGGTCAAAACAGAGATTTAGACCAAGAAAGACAGTCACTGTCCAAGTGCCAGGCAGTTCCAATGAGATTATGTAATCTAAATATAGACCAGAAATGGGCCAGGATAATGGCCGGGCAGAAGTCTGGAGGGCCCGGGGCCTAGAAGGAAGACAGGGAAGGATCCGCAGATTTACTCGGTGTTTCACTTCTGAGAGGTGACAGGCGGTAGGAGGAGAGCCCCGGGAGAGGACGATGAGAAGGAGGCCACATCAGGACGGGTCTTGGTGGGGATTTTCTGTGGGTCAATGACTCCGGGCAAAAGGGAGGCGCCACAAGAGAACATAGCTTCTTTCCAATGAGGCTGAGGAAAAGCAAGTCCAGACTGGAAACTGGGCAGTTTTCCCAAATGGCCTCCAGCACCCAGTCTGGAAGACAACCAAGAACCTCAGCTCTGGGATCTCTAGATGGTACACAGCACCCCCATGGAGATGTCCTAAGACGTGGGGTGAGGGAGCTGGGGGCAAATGCGCTGGTGCTACAGAGACACTGAAAGATTTTAGGATGACAGCAACAGACCCAAAGCCCATGCTCTCCTGGGAGCTGAGGCTGCATACTTGTAAAGAGAGTTCCATTATCCACTTTAGGTCCCAAGAGCCTCTTCGGTGGGCCCTTACAGCCCGGGTTACAAAGCACCCTTCCCCACGGGCTGTACGCTACTTCACGTGGGCTTGTGCTCACCGTCTGAGGCTGAATTCAGCGCCAAGGTCCCCCCAGGCCAGGGCCCCTGCAAGGTGTCACCATCACACGTGCTCAGAGACGGGAACTCTCCTTCTATGTGGAAGGGGCAGCTGGTCTGATGGCCTTTCACAAACCGCATGTGATGGAAACCCTTCTGTGTTATTTTTCTGACGATGGGGGTGGCGGTGGGAAGTGGGTACGCGTGTGTCTGTGATCTTTGTGGCCACCTGCTAAAAGAATACCCTTGTGGGGAGAGAGGGGGGAGGACCACACAGGGGCCTCCCAGGGCACCCATGGTGAAAAGGTTGGGTTAAAAGGATGAAATAAAGAGCTTCCTGAGAACCACGTTCTACGATGGACAAACAGGATACATTTCTGCAACTGCTGTTCCAGGAGTTTAAAAGCACTTTTAAGCTAAGGACGCCCACTTATCTCTCCTGGCTCGGATGCAGCCCAACTCCAAGGAGGCAGGAGGATGGAAGTGACCTCTAGGGGCCAATTCCAAACCTGCCGATATTTTAAGTTGCTACATTACGATTCCAGCAGCTACTTGCTCATTAACCAAGCTGTCTGACTTACCAAGGTCAAAGCTTTGCTAGTTTCCTGGCATCCTTAGGTAAAGTATAAACAGGTCCAGAGACAACTGCAGATTCCATAACCTCTAGAGCTTCAGAAAGAAATTCACTGTCAAGCTCTCAGCCCCTGGCAACAGGGCTGGGGAGCTGAGGCTTCTCAGGTGTATAGACTACAAAGAAAGTGCTTTTAACTGGAGGCTGGAAAGGGCCCCGCAGGTGCCACCACCCATGTGATGAGTCTTTGGAGGCCTTTTAAGGCCTCCCATGCGGCAGGTGCAGGATGGCTCCCGAGTCCTCCCCCCACCACAGATGCTCCTGGACGTGGGGGCAAACGGCTGGCTCTGTGGGTCACCTGGCCTCCCCGTGCCCAGTTCACCTGTGACCCCTAACCTCCCACGAGCCCTGCTCGAAGCGAGTGGATCCCTGGGCTCCTTCCAGCCCCTGCTTCCATCAGCAGCCCTCCGCCCACAAGGGATCCAGGAGGACCCTTGAAACATGGGGCCACTTCCCTCTAAAGCTCCCCAGACTTCCAGAGCACGCTGCACGGGGCTCCCTCTGGCCAGCACTTCCTCTCCTCCCCCCCTCCCCCCTGGCTGCACCTAGTTAATCCCAGCCTGGCCTAGCAAGGCTTATCGCATGTGGTTTCCATATTCCAGAAGAAAATACATCCGTTCTTGCAGGGAGCACCAGTGTGTATGACAGTGGGCTCTACAGGGACAGCAGGGGGACTGCCTGCAGGAGACAGAGCAAAGCCACTGGCTGTCCCCAGCCCTCCCTGCCACCCCTGGGTCACGGATGGTTCTATGAGGTGCTGGGATGCTGGCACTTTGCCATGCATTAGGGGACAATGGACATGGGCCAGGCTGGGTTCTCTGGGCTGCCTGCACTTTGTACCTCCCAGGGACACCTTTTCACGTTTGAGGGCAGGGCTTTCTTGCAGGCAATCTTCTCTGGCATGTCAGATGGGGCCGCCCTGCCATTCACAGGTCCTCAGCGTTGTCCCAATTCGGAGATCAGAGCCAAGAGCTGGGTGTGCAAAGCAGCTTCTGCCACTCACTCCCTTTGCTGTCCTGCGTCTCAACAAAAGCACCTTGGCCCCTGGAGAAGAATGACTGGGGAAGGCTCCAGAAGATTCACACAAGGAACTGGGCAGACTGACTTAAAGCTGACAGGAAGAGAAGCTTCTTCTGAGAGGGAAGTAAGAAATTCCTCGAAGCAACCCTCCAGCCCTGTTCAATGTTCTGTCTCCTTCCCCTCAGCTGGGGACCCCAATCAACACGGCTACAAGTGACGAAAGACCCAAATCCGCCTGCATTCTGGGGAGGGGGATCAGGGCCTGTTTCCACAGACAGACTTAGGTTGGTGCGTGTTTGTCACAGCGATTTGTTTTTATTCTGAGCAAATGAACGCAATCCATTAAAGGGGCGAGAGGAAGACAGCCGAGCGGGCCTCTCAGCAGCTCTCTCCACAGGCTGGGGGCCAGAAGCGAAGCTGCTTTTCTCAAATGCCATTTGAACAGGGATCTGGGTCTTGCCACTTCACTCAATTCATCTTTCATTAGCATCAGCACAATGGGCTTTTGGGGACCCAACTGATGCCCCCTGGCAGGTAAGGTGGCACGCAGGGACAGGGGAAAGGGGGTGCCCCCGATGCAAATGAACTCCAGAGGCCCGGTGGATACAGAGACCGAGGGGGGCGGAGCTGGGGTCGGCAAGGATCTGTGGTGTGCGCTGCCCTAGCCGCAGAGGCCGTTTGACCCCCTGCCAAGGAACGGACAAGGACAGCAAAGTGGAAATTCCCAATTAGGGCATGAAAGAGAGCTTCTTCTCTTGAGCCACTGTGCCCCCCTCCCACCCTGCAATTCAAAACAAGTCCAGGGGCTTCCTAGCCCCACCACCCACCTCAGCGGCCAATCAATTCCTCACTCGCCCGCCCCCCAACACAGGGCTCTCACGCAAAGCCGGGGCACTGGGGGAGGGGAGGGCAGGCTTAGCTTGGGTACATATTAGGGACTCTGGGCCTTGGCTGAACTGGAGAGGCTGCCAGGCCTGTGTCAGAGGCAAGAGGGGACCAGAAGGAACCAGGAACCTTATCGTGGGGCTCTCGGGGTCGGGGTCTCGTGGAAGAAGCCTCGTGACGGCTCCCCCATCTCTCACTTGGACCCCCACCTGCACCTCATCTTGAGGGCTTCCTTTCTCCGGGGAGGGTGCTCGGCCACCATGGACAGGGCTGGATGGGGATGGAGCCCTCGAGTTCACAGCACAGTCACTCGTTGAAAAGAAAGCATTCTCTGGCAAGTCCTCTTTGCAAGGCAGCAGGGAGGAAGGGGAGGGGGAAAGGCGCAGCTGATTAAGCCGAAGGACGGCTGGTCAGAGGGCCGCGTTGGCTGGCAGCGTGAGCGTCCTCAGCCTCGCTGCCCTCCCAGCACAGAAGCAGGCCTTGTAAAGATCACAGCTGTTGGGTTACGCTGGAGCTCATATCACAGCCTATCAAAGAGGCTGCATTTTCTCCCTCCTCTCCTTTTCTACTGAGTATAGTGGAACGGTTCGTGGGAAAACAAGCTCTGTGCTTGTTCTGTCTGCACTGGCGGTGGCGGGCGGGGTGGGGGGGGAGCGGGGAGAGGCCAGAGGAGGGAAATGTACACGAACACCCACTTAGGGCCGAGTTGTTTTAGCGGTGCCAGGGCCAGGCCGCTGGTGGGCGCCCTGGGTGTCGGCGCAGCAGGCCTGGCGCTCAGGAGCCAGCTCTCGGCATAGAAGGTTCAATTCTTTCACCCTCGCCCGGGTCTGGTTTCCCCTCCCCACAGACCACTGTGGAAGGCCGAGGCTGCATCACGAGGCAGACCAGCAAGCTCCCCTGGACCAAGCCGTGCGGAGCGCTGTAACACGCAGGGTCTTATGTAACCCTCTCCGCAAAACCACAGGGCAGGCACAATTACCTTCGTCTTATAGTCAAAGCAAAACGGGCTTGGAAACAGGTCACAGAGTTAAAAACTAGAGGAACTGGGATTCGAACCCAAGGCTGTTTGACTCGAGAAGCTCCCCTCTTAATCCAGCTCCTGAGTGCCTGTGGCATCTGCCCGACTCCTGTGGAGCCTTGGGGAGGGGGCGTGGGTGTGGGCAGGGCTGGGGTGGCATCTGCTCATGTCCCTCTCTTCCCTCCCTCAGTTCCCGCAGCTGGGAGAAGGGCCTGGGCCCGGAGTGGGTCACAGCAAGTCTGGCTGAGACGAGGTTTTGGAGTCACTGACTTCCCCAAACTCAACATGCCTCTGAACTGTTACATCCACCAGATAGCGAGGCCACATGGACACAGAGAGGATGTCCAACCCACCCAGGGGCCTGGCTGGAGTTTGGGGCCCTACTCCCACGCCCCATGGAGGTGCAGCCTGGGAAAGCCGAGTTGGAAACACCCCGGGGCCTGAGGAGTCATGCATCTTCCTCAAGGCCAAGACCCCCCACCAGATGTTTGTCCTCAAGAAGGCTGGATGCCTTTGTCCTTCTATAGACAGTAGCTGTTCCTGGACCCTGAGCTAAACACACTACTACAGAAACAATGGCTCTTCACTTGTTTGCCAGAAAAATCTCTTTCCTTTCTCTGCTCAATCTTGGGGGTTGAGAGGAGCAAATCATAGCTGGCTTAACACCAGGAAATGGGGGTTAAGGATCATTTACTGTGTTTTTTTTTTCTTTTCTAAATTCTTTTGGCTGCGCCGCACGGCATGAGGGAGCTTAGTTCCCCGACCAGGGATTAAACCCATGACCCCTGCAGTGGAAGCATGGAGTCTTGACCACTGGACCGCCAGGGAAGTCCCTGCTTCTCGCTCTCTCTCTTTTTTTTTTTTTAAAGTTTTTCATTTACTGTGTTTCTTATCAGGCCTGTGGCTTCTTCTCAGCCTGCATGTATCACTATTAGGCTCCTCTTTAAAGCCACCAGCAGAAAATAAGGAAATGAAACGAAAGGCAGGTGGGCAGGCTGACACTCCGAGGGCTGGGCCCCAGTGAACCTCTGCTGAAGGGCCTCGGCCCGTCTGGCCACGGGAAGGAGAAAGGCACACGTCTTCAAGGCCTCCTCCACGTCGGATACTGGGCTGTGCTCCCCCTGAGAACCCAGACTGGGTGGCGTGGCATGCTGGCTTAGCAGGTAGCCACCCCACAGAGCTGGTGTGGCCCAGAGGAAGCTGTAGCTCGAAATGACAGGGGCTGGTACTGCTTCAGGGGGAACGGCAGGCTGGACAAATGAAGCGAAGGGCTAGGAGGGACAACAAATGTGAGGGGCCCAGTCACAGGTTCCTTCTGTCCAGCCCACCGGATTCTTTGCCCAGGGCTAGGAGACCTCTGTGGCCGTGCGGGGTGGGAGTGACACGTGCTCTGGAGGCCAGGTGCCATGCCCACTGAGGCCCCAGTGTGGTGCATGGGGAGTGTGAGCCCTGGAACAGCGAGTGACTGCCATGCTGGATACTGAGCCCCGGAAGGATGAGGAGGGAAGACCCTCTGAGGAACTGGGCGCCAGGTGGTCCTGGTCTGCAGGCCGTGCAGGGCTCCTCAAGGCACCTGGCTCGACACTCTCTCACAGAAGGGACAGAGGGGCAGCTGCGAAATTAGCAAAGTGCAGCGGTCTGCAGCCCAGCTCCAACAGAGCCAGGCAGGCACGCGGCTTCCTCTCATTTCCCTCCTGCAAAATGAGGATTCTCATCAGCCTAGGATGCCTGGGAGACACTGCAAAGCAAGCGAAGCCACACTGTCCTAGAGGCTGTGAATGGGAACATGGCACCAGCTCCACGGAGCCTCGGCCCTAGTGGGTGGGGAGAGCACCCGCGCACACACTCACACACACCCATGCGCGCCCACGCTGCCCGCACTTCTGCCTGGTGCTGTCTGGGAATAGTCCCGACTCCCCGAGCATCCTCTCCCCAGGCCCCTGACAGGGCACGTGAGGCTGACAGAGGATGGAAACACCCATTACAGCGCAGTTCTCCAGAGAGGAAACTAGCTACAAATTCCATTTTCAAAGGCCTTTCTCTCCACTGGTTTCCTGAAAGTCTTCCAGGCAAGGAGGGCTCATCAAAAGAGCTGACACCTCTACAATTTCGAAAGCCGCACGAAGCTAACTGCCACTCGTGTGGGAAGAGTCCGTCATTTTCCTGGTAGGGGGTCTCTTCAAGCCCCAACCGTCCAACTTGATGTGAAAAAAAAACCATGGAAACCTTCCTCTTTTGGCAAGTGACGATAAGAATCCATTTCTGTCGCTCTGTAACCGTGGTTGTCACCCGGGACGATTCTGCCCCCCAGGGGACCTTTGGCACTGTCTGGAGACATTTTTGATTGTCCCAGTTGGGTGGGTGACAGTGCCACTGGCATCCAGCGGGTCGAGGCTGGAGATGCTGCTCAACACCCTACAGCGCACGGGACAGCCGCTGCCACAAAGAATTACCCGGCCCCAAATGCCAACAATGCCGACGCTGAGAAACCCTGCTCTGTGAGAGCTCAGGAGAGCAGAGGGTGGTGACACCATCCCACCACCACCGGGACGCCTTTGGGTGGTCTAGACCATCAGAAGTCCCTTCCTCCTGATGGGCAGGGACTTGTGGTCCTGCCGTTTGTCCTTCTGACCAGGCAGGCCTGTCCCCTCCTGAGACTCTACCCTTTGGCCTGTTCCCCAGGGAGGCCTCAATGCCACCCTCTGCCTGGAGCTGGGGCCCTGTGGCTCCTCCACCCACCGGCGCCACACAGGCAAGCCCTGGGCCTGCTCCCCCCATTTCCTTGTCCCCCATTCCTTCAGCTCGCCCCGCGCTCAGCAGACTCCCCAACGCCTTCCAGCCGGCCCTCTTCCAGCCTCCTCTCCTCTCGCTGCCTCCCGCCATCTGCCTCTTTCCTCTGCTTCTTTCTACCTCTTGGGCCCTTCTTCTCAGCCTCCTCTCCTGGCTTCTCCAGACCCAACTATTACACACTGGAACTCTGAAGGGCCCGGCTCCGGGCAGCCTTCCTTCGCTCTGACCACCAACCATTCTTAGTCCCTAGGAATGAAATCCACAAAGTAGAATTATCTAGAATGGAACCCCGCACAGTGTTCAGTAAATATCTGTTGAATGAATGGATAAGAGAGTGAATGAATGAATGACTGCCATCAACCTCCAGATTTGTATCGTGGGCCTAGATCCCTCCTTTCAGAGGCAGACATAGCGATGTCTTCAATGTCTCTCCTTTGACGTTCCCAAAGCTACTTGAAACCCCTCCCTCCCAGCTACTCTTCCGGGGCTCCCACCTCAGGGACAGCTACCACTATCTACCCTGCTGCTCACACCAGTCTTGGCCGTCCCCACCAACTCCCTCTCTCCTCCCTCCCTCCCTCATGCAATTCATCACCAATCAACACACTTCTTACTAATTCTTCCATCGCACTGCACTGCTTCTTCCCATTCCCCTACCAAGCTGCCACCTTGGACAACAGCCTCCCAGCCGGTCTCCCACACATCCACCCATTCTCTCCCAGCAGCACAGTAATCTGTAAAAACAGCAATCTGGGGCTTCCCTGGTGGCGCAGTGGTTGAGAATCCGCCTGCCGATGCAGGGGACACGGGTTCAAGCCCTGGTCCAGGAAGATCTCACGTGCCGCGGAGCAACTAAGCCCGTGCACCACAACTACTGAGGCTGCGCTCTAGAGCCTGCAAACTACAACTGAGCCCGCGAACCACAACTACTGAAGCCCACGTGCCTAGAGGCCGTGCTCTGCAGCAAGAGAGGCCACTGCAATGAGAAGCCCGCGCACCGCAACGAAGACCCAACGCAGCCAAAAATAGAAATTAATAAATAAATTTATATATATATAAAAAAAGCAGCAATCCGGTCACACCATTCCCCTGCTCAAGCCCATTCAGCGGCTTCCCGCTGACCTCTGGGTAAGGGCCCCAGTCCTTAGTCCAGCTCACACGGCTGAGCCCCTCTCCCCTCGCCTTCTGGTTTACAGCAAAATGAACTCTCCAACGTCCTTCCTGCCTTGAAGCCTCTGTGCAGGGTGGACCCTCCCCCTGGAATTCTCCTTCAACTCCCCGACCCCCAGATGGCCCTGATCAGGAGCCCCCCAACTCCTGGGACATCAGTCTGCTTCCTGAGCACCCTGGATGGCTTTACTAACCTCCGTCGCCCCAGAGGTCCTGATTTCACTGGTCAGGGTGGAGCCCAGCCATCACCTTCTTTTTCAAGCCTCCTTGGTGACCTAACGTGCAGTCAGGGCCAAGAACCACTGCTGTAGAGTATCTAGGGTCACTCAGAGTATTCTGGTAAATTCCTCTGCCTGGCTTTCTGGGAAGCCTGGAGAAATCTGTGTCCCCTCTAGATTTCTGTTGGCCTAAGTTTACTCTCTTGGTGACCCTGCTCCTTGGAGCCAAGCAAGAGGCACAGGGCCAGACCTGGCCATACTGCTGGCGGTGACAGTTCTGGAGGCTTCCAGGGACTGGGGCTGGTGCCCTGGGACTGTCCGGGGCTGGGCTCACACAGCACAAGAACCTGGCTCCGCCAGAGCCACTGCTGCCACCAGCTGTGGCCAAACGGTGTGCTGACAGCTGGGCACCCAGCGCAGCCAGGTTCATGTTCTGTCTGGCTCACCTCCTTTTCTCCCTGAAGACTCCCACAAGAGTGTTCAATGAGAGGATATTTAGCCTCAAGGAAAGCTGTCTCAACAAGTGAAAAACGAATTCATTTGTTCGAAAAATGGTGACATCGACCTAACCCATGTCAGTAGCACCAGCAACCTGGTGTGAAGGGGGAACCTTCTTTGTTTCTTTTAAGAGCTCAAAGGTCAGGAAAAGGAGGAGAGAGGAGTGGAAGCGAAAATGGTTGCCCTGACCCCTTGTATGGTAGGAGAATGAAAAGCCGAGGCTGTGGGACCACAGAAGGTACGCGGAGGCTAACCTGATGATGAAGCCGCCTCTGACCTCCAGAAGCTTCCGTTCACTGCTGAACCTCTTGAGAAGGTTGATCATGAACTTGTAAAAGTAGGAGTTCATGGTCGGAGTCGAAGGAGAACACTCCAAGCCTTTGGTACCTATAGAGAAAGGGACAGAGCCGGGATTTATTCTACGTGTCCACAGAATATAAACAATGATCAACGCCAAAAAGGTGGGGGAAGAGTCTCTGTGTAACAGGATGAGGGAACACCTTCAATCAAGGGCCACGTTGGCAGCAAAAAAGCCAGGACCAAACAAGTGTGCGCAAGCTGATACAACTCCGCTTACTGCAAAAGGCACCCACTTCCCTGTCCGCCCCTCCAGCTGACCCTCCATCACTTAGTGAACGCCTCCTACGTGTGAGACCTGCTGCTAGGTGTCAGAAAGTTTTGGAAAAAAATTTTTTTTTTACTCATTATCCTAATAAATAAAATACACTTGGGCTTTGTTTGACTGGTTAAGAGCAAATGGCAAGTCAAAGAGAAGAGAGAAGGCAGACACACAACCTCGATGGTCCATGAAGCCGATAGATCCTGCGAGGCAGAAGCCATACTCCCTTCCCGCCGCTACTTAAGAATAAGTCAATGATGCACACAGCCACCAGGGTCAAGACAGCACACACCGACAGAACGTGACCGAGCGTTTCCATCTGCACCCAATGTTTTGAAATCAGAGATTCTTCCTCATCTTCAGGCAAAGACGCTCTTTTAGAGTAGTACTTTGAAGACCCTGAGCTGGCTTTACAACCAGAAGCACACTCGAGGTCTCCCTCTTATGTGTACCAGCTGAAAATACACTGAAAGCCAGATACAGCCGTCACCACACTGTCCCTGCAACCCCGTCCCAGCCCCAGCCCTGCACATGGTCCCCTATGGAAGGCCTCCAGTGCGGAGAGGACTAGGGCGAGGCTGACACAATGCCTGGGTGATCCCAACGTAGTGTCTGTTCACACACCCCTTGGGATCTCCCCCCGTCCTTCCTTTCATGATGACCTCAACAGCACTGCTGGAAAGAGGTGTCAGTGATGCTAGGACTCCTCATTCCATCTGCCTGAGGCATTAACAGGACATCTGATTTTTTAAAAAAAATAACAGCTTAACTTAGATATAATTCATATACCATAAAGTTCACCCTTTTAAAGGGTACGATTTAGTGAAACAGGCAGTGTGGGGGGTCTCTGGGAATCAAGCTTGGCTGTGCAAGGAGTATCAGCTCCCAGAAGCAGCAGCCTAGAGCACAAAACAGGAACGTGTGGAAGCATCGTCCAGAGCACTACAAGTGAGCCTTACAGAGGAGCCCCTACAGGCTGACTTCATCAGATGCCAGGAAGCAGCAGTAAAACCTTCTCCCAGGAGTTCTGTCATTTTGCTGAACTCAGTCTTCCTTACGTCCTCACGTGGTCCTTACGAGGAAGTGGCTGGGAACTGGAAAAGGTGTTTCCTGTTTTGTTTTTCCTGGCTGTGAATTACTCTATGAGGATTTCTTACCAGGAGCCACACCTTCAAAATACTGTCCTCTCTCCTGAACCTCTTTTACAGCTCCTGTGAACTGTGCACGGGGCGAGAAGCCAGTTCAAGGACAGGCCTCATTGAATTTCTTGTTGTTTGCAGTGTGTTGTTCTGGGTCCCTGTCCAGAAGAGCCTGGCCCAGGCAGTCCTGAGTGACTCTGGAATGGCAAACAGTCTCTGCTCCCTGCCCAGAGGGGCTGTTTGCAGAATCAAGTGTCACATTCTCACAGATCGAGTTACCCCAGGCCCAGCTGGGGCTGATCTCCAAAGAGGTGGCTGCAGATACAGCTGCGGAGGCAGCCTGGCTGCCTCTCAGCCCCTTGTCCCCCTCCCCACACTTGAGGATATGTATTCTGCCGGAATACATGGTGGCCTGGCCGGAGGGCAGAGGCTCCCCCCACGCCCCCCAGTGGAGGTGTGTGTGGACTGGAGCCCAGCTGCCTGCAGCATTCTCTTGGGTGCTTGTTCATGATGACTCCTTATGTCCCTGTCCCCTTCTAGCTTCTGTATGTACACCTCTGTCCCACCCCTTTTCTAGGCTTAGGTTCCAAAGGACAAAGGGACCAAAACAGGGACTGACCAAAAAGAAATCCTCCCCATCTGGGGCCACAGTCTCCAGTCTCCAGGGACTGGGTGTCTTGGGCAGGCACTGGGGAGAGGTGCTGGGTGGTTCTGTCCCTACAGAGGCAGTGGGAAGCACGAAACATGGTGTTTAGGGCTTGGCTTGGGAGTCCATCAGACCTGGCTTCAGATCAGACCTCCACTCAACCACTGACTAGCTGTGCAGCTCCAGAATTGCAAGTCTCTTACCCTCTCTAAGCCTCAGTTTTCTCATCTGTAAAGTGGGGGCAATGAGAGCCCTCATTAAACGAGACAAACATGTAACGTACCTGGCCTGGGGCTTCCTAAATAGTCTGATCTCGGTAAACCGGGGCTGCTATCCCTGGCAAACGTGCCATAACCCAGAGCACCGCATGAGGCAAATGGTTCCCGTTCTCCGAGTCTCGGACTGGACGACTGAGGGCTGGGGATAGTCTGGAATGTCAGATCTGGGACGAGTTCACAGTCCTCTGCTGGGGGGCAGGGAGGCTGTGAGGAGAGGGGATCGCCTGGGACCCCTCCCCCACCCCCCACATTCAGGGAGGGAGATCTGGCCACCTCTCAGCTGACAGACCGGCAGAAGAGAAGGCCTGGGGCTGCTCCGCACATGTCGCCGCTCTCCTTAGCCACAGCCCGCTTTGGGCCCCACAATCCACTCTCTACGTCCAGGCCCGCATGGTGGCCCCTGGAGCTGAGGCCCTTAGGAGGCAGCAGGGGGCAGAGCCACATCTGGGAGAAGCCACGTCGAGTGCCTCCCATTCTTACAGTGCAGTGGTTACTGAGAAAGCTTCCGCTGCTCGGCTTAAGCACTAGGAGGAGCAGCAGGCCGAGTGCAACCGAAGTGGGCGCCGGGCGCCTTCCTGAGGCTGAGACTAGGAGGGTGGGAGCTTCGGGGGAGCTGCCCGAGGCCGGTGGCCCTTCAGGCTCCCACCCACCAGAACGGGCTCTGGTCAGGGCCACTGCCCTTGAGAGAAGCCTCTGCAGGAGAGGGCGGCAGCCTTGGGAAGCTCGGGGGGAAGGGCAACACTGGCCAGGTGGGCCGGGCAAGGATGGGGCACATCTCAGTGCTCACCACGGACAGGGTGAGGGCCTATTCTGTCCTTCCCAGCCTGTTTCCCACTGGCCCCACCGGCCACTTTTCTGATTCACCAGCCCTTCTGGCCCAGCTGGCTTGAGGTGGAACCTGTGAGATGTTTCCAGGCAAGGTTGCAGGCACGGGAGGAGGAGATGGGGTGCAGAGAGAACAAACCCGCTCCAGGGGTGTTACTACAGGGAATGACAGGCCTCTCTCAACTGAACTAATTTCTGCCCAACCGCAGCCTGCTCCTCCCCGTGGGGAGCTCACAGCGCCTCCACCGGCCGCCTCTGCCTCTCGCTCGTCTGCGTGCTTAACAAGCTCGGCTGGGAATCGGCCTCCTTTCTCAGCAGCCCATAAAAGCCTACTCGGCTCAGCTCTCCCTCGGGAGGGGCCCGGGGCTACATGCTGCCGGCCCATTAGGACAGGGCAGAGCCAGAGAGGGGCCCGGCGCCCGGAGTCAGGGCCCGCCCTCCAACATGAGGATCTGCTGGGACGACAGGGCTGGGAGGCTTTGACTCAGGAGACACTGCTGATAGCACGGTCTTCCAGGCCCGCCGCGGACGGTCGGGGAGCTGTTCTGGCCGGGGGCCCAGGAGGTGGGGAAGTGAGGAGAGGGCTGGGAGCAACCTGGACACGGGTCTCAGGAGGGAGGCGCCCTTTGAGGGGCTGAGAAGAGTGGGATTTCCATTCTCTACTCCTGCCGAGGACCAGTCCCAGTGCCGCCTGCCTGGCATTTCTGGTTTAGAGGAGTGGGCTCTGGCAGGATGTTCACGTGACCACCGGCTGGCCGAGGGGCCAACAGATACTGCTGGGAGCACCCTGTATACAAAACCAGGCCGGGGCGTGGGCGGCCAGGGAGCCAGCCCTGCAGATGTTACTAAGTGAAACCTGATGTGGCGACATGAGAATCTGGAGAACGTCTTACAAACAGCCTTCCCTGGGATGTTTTGGATTGAGCTTTGCGGCTATGACGTGAAGGAGCCTCACATGTCAGGATAAAAATAGCTCTGGCCTCAATACACAACGCGAGTTACAGTTCAACAAAACCAGATGCAAAAACACCAGGCGCCCAGCCCGGGCCCAGCAGGGTCTCCGCTCCTCTCCCAGCCCTCCCAGCTACCTCCCCTGAGGGCTGGGACCATGTGCCTGGCCAGCACCTCCAGTGGGCATCTGGCTCCGCTGCCCTGAGAGGAGGGGGAAGGGCCGGGGACCCGGCGCAGATGCAGGTCCTGTGGCTGACTGGCAGGGCACTCCTGAGGATGTGACACCTTCTCTGGGCCGGTAGCTATCTGTGAACCTCGTGGGGGTTAGGAGCGTGACGCCATGCCTGGCACAGGAAGTGCTCCGAGGAGCGGGCTGCGTGACTGGGAGGCTGGTATGGAACCGAGGGGGATGAGGAGGGAAGGGAGAGCCTACACACAGAACAGGGGCCGGGAGACTGGGAGGCCCCGGCCACTCGGGAAGCAGGGTCTCAGGGGGTGTGGAGTCCACCAAGTAGAGGGCCCAAACCCTATGGCTGTGTGGACAAAAGGGTGGTTGAGATGTTGCAGCAACGGCACCCTCGGGACCCAATCCAAAGGGCAGAAACTTTCTTTTCTGTGGAAAAGCCGGGAGTCCTCTGCCCTGGGCAGTCACCCAAATCCAGGAGGCTTTCCAGTTGCCTGGTTCGGAGCAAGAGATAAGCTGATGGGCCAGGGCAGGGCCTGGGAGGACCTTCCAGCTGATGTGGCGGTGGAGGGGGGCCGCGCTGCCCCTGCTGGGAGAGCAGGGGCTGGGGCCAAGGGGGCACTGGAGAGACCAGGAAGGGGCCTGGGTTGAAGTGGGCCAGGTTCTCCATCTGGGGACAAGTGAAGGCCTGGGCAGATGTGCTAGGGGAGCCTCAGACCCGACAATGGGGACTGGGTGATCGGTCCTGGTACCCGCTCCTTCTGTCAATTTAAGAAACTCTGAAAGAGGGGTGCTGACCCTTACTGGGCACCTGACGCTGGGGGTTCAGAGGTGAGTATAGCAGGCCCCTGCGGTATGAGCTGGTGCTTCTCAAACTGAGGAGCACACAAGTCACCCAGCAATCCTGATAGAATGTGATTCTGACTCCGGGGTGGGCCTCAGTGTCTGCATTTCTGATGAGCTCTAGGCGATGCTGAGGCTGCCATAACCTGCACTTTCAGGGGGTCTAAGAGGTCACGGCCAGGGGGGAAACAGATGCGAACCCCACAGTGTGACTGGTGGAAGGAACAAAGTGCGAGAAAGGAGTCTGGCCTGGCATATCCTAGAAAGCTGTATGGAAGAGAAGCCACCTGAGCTGGCCTGGAGCACGCGTAAGCTCTTGTAACATAGAAGGATGGAAGCAAGGGCAGTACATTACACATACAGGGCATTTACCTTACCCCCTTCCATGCAAGCGCTCACAAAGCCCCCCAGGGGCCCATCACCCGATTTACACAGGAAGGAGAGGTGGCACCGAGGCAGGACACTTGCCCAAGGTCACAAGACAGGCCGGGCAGAGCTGGGTTGTGAACCTAGAGCTTTTCAACCCCAGCACCCGTGTGCTTTTACGCCGCCCGAAAAGGGTGTGTGCGCTGGGAAATGGTCTGGTGTGGCCGGAGGAAGTAGAGGGCAGGCCAGGGGGGAGGCAGCAGAAGGACAGGAAATGAGGTGCTGAGTGGCTTAAGGCTGGAATGGGGTCCCTGAAGTCGCTGTGAAGAGGAGGGATACCCCCCAAAACTGCCAGGCTGAGGCCACAGCCCAGCACACAGAGGAGGAAGCTGGACCACCGATTCCACCATCTCTGCTGGACAGGGTGGGGTTCACGTGTGTTGCTGTCTTCTGAGTGTGAAGGTGAAGAGAGCAGGCTCTCAGGCCAGGCTCCCGGGCCAGCACCACTGCTGCCATGATCCCCCAGCCCAGGTGGGAATGACAGCAGTGCCCTCCTCAGAGATGGCACAAGGGTCAAGGGCTGATCCACGGGGCGGGTTCAGTGAGCTGACATGCGAAGTGCTTAGAACGGTGCCTAGTCCTAAGCAAGAGCTCAGCATATTACAGTCACCGGTACTATCGGCAAAACTACCAGGGGTGGCTTCCCAGGTTTCTCCTAGAATTTATTTCTGCACTTGGTCACGCCAGGCCGAGCTATAAGCAACGAAACTGAATCAGAACGTTCATTTTCGCCCGTGTGTTTAGAGCTGGGACCAGAGAGCCCTGCAGGGCACATTGACAAGAGCTGCTTTATCCCAAGAATGGGCCCCGTGGCCAGAAGGGAAGGTCATGAAGACTGGGTTTTGGGGGCAAACGTCAGTCCTGGGGTGACTTTTGGTCCCAGATCGCCACACTGCTGTGGTGCGGGGCCCAGGGGCCTGCCTCTCGTGCAGCAGGATGTCCAGGCCCGTCTCCAATGACACACTCAGCCCAGAGCCTGCCTGCTTCTGCTGGGCCTGCCCACTGCAGGCCTCCTCCAGGGGGCTCACCATCCCCTCTCCCCAGAGCCTGGCAGGGCCCCAGCCGTGTGGAACCACACAGAGAAGGCACAAAAGTTGCCAAGTCACAGGGGACCCAACCGGTTGTTTTCGTGTCATATCACCAAAACACAAGTTAGGGAGACAGGGAGCCTTCCACAGGCTTCCCTCGGGGCCACCCACCCAGGCAGCTCCTCTCTTGACTGCCCCAGAAGTGGCCCTCTACCCAGCCCCGGGGCTCTGCCAAGGTCAGGAGTGAAGGGGGGCAGGCCAGGGTGGGGTGGGGTCGGGGGAGGGAGACCACCGCCTCTGCCCCTGCCACTCTGTGCTGAAGCCAGAGATGTTCATGCTAGGCCAGGCGAGAGCAAAATCCCCTGTGGACAACTCTGCCTGTGGCCCTGGGGACCATTCCTGTGGCGCTTGTAGGCCAGCACAGCAACTATCCAGGCGTGTAATGGGCTGGCTTCCCTACTGCTCCTGCTGCGTTCAATCTGCACCCTCCGAGTTTACAGACCCGACAGGAAGGCAGGGCCACTTAGCTCCCTACAAACACCACCGGTTTCCTCTTTGCTTGGCTCCCAGCCTCCTTGGCTTTCCAAAGTGCCTTTACAGGGACGGGAGGGTTGGGGTGGCGGTAAGGTGGCAAACGACCTTAAAGGGGCACAGCTCTGCACTCCACAAGTTCTCAGAGCTGTGCCCTGGAGAGCAGAGGAAGGCAGCGACCAAACAGGAAGAGGGGCTGGCCTCGCAGCCTCTGTGCACAGCCAGACGGAAGTGGACAGAACAACCCCCTCACACGCCTGAGAAGCGATGGGATAAAGAGCGGCCGCAGGGAATGAGTGCGCACTTCCTGCGTGCTTTCTGACTCACACAAGCACCCCTACCATCCTAACAGCTCTGGGGCCTTTGGGGCCTGGCGTGTGCCCTCCCCAAGGTGGCTGAGACGGGAGAGGGGACAGGGTACAGCTCTGGCTTCCCATGCTCTTCTATTACCACCTTGAGCTTGACCTTTTAAAACCATGGACCCGTCGGACAGATCTGGGGTCAACTATGGACAGCACGCATGTGTGGTTCCCACACTCCCTGCAGGGCACACACAGGTCTCGGGCTAAGAGCTCGGGGCCCATGGCACTGTGTATCCTTGAAGTAGGGAAGCATTACTAGCTTCAGGCACTTCCTTGGTGCTCTTTCCAGGATGGAATTTCTTCCCATCTGGCATACTCAGCTGTTTTCTATGAATTCGGGGTGAGGCCCTGGCTGATGTGAGCCGGTCTGACAGCCTTGTGAGCTGGGGCAAGTCTTCACCACCTTGGCCTCCCTAGCGGCCCACCTGTCTTGACAGGGCCAGGAGCTGGGGTTCAACCTCTTTGCCCTCCAAGTCCCTTTCAGCCCCTGCTCCCAAGCAGTAGAGGGCTTGCTGCCGGAACTCCCTGGACCAGGCCCTCTCCAACACAGACCTGAGCTGTTCATGGCTCTTTTCTGGCCCATCTCCACTAGCCAGTAAGCGTTTCACAGTCATCGACTTCTCTGTGCCCGGGAGGAAGAGAAAAGATACCTTACAGATGGAGGGACAGATCACAGACAGTCCCGGGAGGACAAGGTATCCCCTGCCCGAGGCTATGCTACCTCAGCTTCTCCCCCTGAGGATGCGTGCTAACTGCTTCCTGGGCAGGGAGATCTGGGGGCCTGGCCGCACCGGTGGGAACCCCTCCCTCAGCTGCTGCTCTTCCCCCTTTTGTCCCACCCGGGCGGCGAGGCTTGGCCTCACACTCAACCTCTGGCACTCCTGCCTCCCATCCAGATACTTCAGGCTGACGCCCAAGTGCTGACATGGGGACACAGGATGGAGAATGGACTCCTGAGCTGTGGGACAAAGGGTAGGAATCTCCTCCATAGGGGTCTCCTGGTCAGGACGTGGGAGCCTCCCGGCTGTGGCCTCTGACTGCCCAGAGGAAACGGCTCACAGGCAGGGAAAGCACCGTGTCCTGTGAAATGAGAGAAGGCAGCTGGGCTGCTGCTAGAGCCCCTCACTCCTTCCTTGCTTTGGTCAGAAACAGCTGGAAACTTGGGACCAGCTGCAGGCCCAAGAGCGTGCACAGTGGCGGTAGCCTGAAGCCTGGGGTCCTATGTGACACCCCACCGCAGGGGCTTCAGTTCAAGTGTCATCAGGCAGATGTCTTTAATGCATGGGCGTTCTGTGATTGAACGGCAGCCCTGAGGTCACCTCCAATTCCACCAAGCAGGTGTCCTCAGGGCCGAGTACCGGGACGCCTTCTGGGACCAGTATGGTGGGGCTGCAGGAGGGAAGCTGCCACTGAAAGGCCCCAGATCTACTTGACTCTTGGCTTCTGCATCAAAGGAGGTCTAGGACCTTGTATCTGGATGTCAAGAGCTGCTCAGGGGACAAAGAGACACCCCAGGCAAATGCCCAAGATTCGCTGGGTACTTTCCTTCCAAGTCGCATCCCTGGGCATTTTCCAGGATCGTGTCACTGGAGGGAAGAGGCGTCTGCCTGGGAGGGAGGACCTGGGAGTCACACAGGCCCAGGGAGAAGAGCCACCTGCTGTCTGGAAGGACGCTGAGGGGTGAGCTCCAGGAGTGCCACGGCCACCTTCACGTTGAAGGACTGCCCGGGAACATCCTGTCTGAATTATCTGCTCTCCGGCCTGGGCTGCCTGCCATGTTATTTTTAGCTTCTCGATGAGGAAGGGAGCAGCTGCCTAGTCTTCAACCTGTGACACCCAAGACTCTGAAGCCCCTTGATTCCTGACTGGGAGATGCCACCCCAGGGAAAGAGACAGTCAGCTGACCCGGATGGTTTTATATTTAGCCAAAGGCCCAAAAGCCCGAGACTTGCAGGGAGATGAGGAAAAAGGGCTGTGAAGGTCTCTTACAGGGGTGGAGGGCTGCTGTAGTGTGAGGCAGGAGGGTGCGGAAAGAGGGACAGCCAAAAGGCCAGCCGGTCCAGGACAAGACTGAGCACTGCCATTCCCAGGGTCCCCGAGGCTGCAACCCTCCGGGAAGGACTCACCAGGAGTCTTCAGTAGGCCAGCTCTGCCAGGGGTGGGCACCTGGAGCTCTGAGTGGCTGACCCGGAGGTCAGGGCCATCGAGGGGGCCTGGGTCATCCATCTGGCCTGCGGGGGAGGAAGCAATTTCTGCCAATACCTCCAGATCCTTCAGAATAACCTGGGGGAGAAAAGCAGAGGATGAGGGACAAGGACCTCCGTGCTGAGCTGTGGTTGGAGACGGAGAGCTCCCTCCAGGGGGTGGGAAGGGGTCTGCAGAGGGCGACAGGGCTGGTGAGAGCTGCCAAGACTGTGGCTCTAACAGTACTCAGAGGGTTCTGCAAAGGACATGGGCCGAGGAGAGCAACGACAGGCAGTGGATGGGGGCAAGTGCAGGAAGGAAGCCGGAGTCAAGGCCCGGGAGTCAGCTCTCCCATGACCACTCCTCTTGTATATTTTAAATGGTCCCCAGGGTGCAGTCTGTGCCCCAGGGCTGGCCAGGCCTCGATGTCGACCTGTGCAAGGGTCCAACAGTGCCCTCCAGGCCACACTCCTGGGGGTGCCAGCCACGGCCCAGCCCACCACCAGGCCACAGGGCAGATCCTTCTACAGGGGTGACCCCAGGCCACCTGCCACATTTGGGGTGTAATTCTGGTCTCCAGGACAGAGAAGTTTCCAACTTCTAGACACAAGGTTCAGTTCTCGGCTACCTCTGCGACATTCATACAAAGATATGAGAGGTCCCCAGGGGAGACCCCACAATCCAAAAAGCCCTTGTACCTTTAGAGGCTGTCTCCCCTTGCACAGCACCCATCTCCTCCAGCTCCTCACCTGGCAACAACGGCAAGCAGGGTGGTGCCTCACCAGGGTGGGGGTAGGGCACCCTGTTTGTGTGTGTGTGTGTGTGCGTGTGTAACTCACCTGTCCCAGCTCCTCCAGCGGAGCCCTTGCCACACTGCAGGCAGGGCTGCCCACCCTTTTCTGCTCCCCACTCATCTCTGTGCTCTGAAGAGGGACTGTGCCTGTCCTAGCACAGGTGTACCCGCAAGACTATCTCTAGCACCCAGTGGATGCCCAACAGGCACCATCCAATAGATGGATGACTGTGCCTGAGCCCAGGCCAAGAACTACCACGGCAACCAAGGGCTTCAGTCCTGAACCAGTGGAAGTGACGCAGAGCACCGGCGGATGGGGCCCCGGTGGGTGGGCTGTGTGTGGCTCGACAGGCCAGCCATGGAACGTGGTGACTATAGTCAAAATAAGGCTGCTCCCAGGCTGTTTGTATGATGATGAAAATGTTTTGGAGTTAGACAGTGGTGATGGTTCCAGAACCTTGTATATATACCAAACCCACTGAATTGGATATTTCATTTATTTTTGGCTGTGTTGTGTCTTTGTTGCTGCGCCCAGGCTTTCTCTAGCTGTGGTAAGCGGGGGCTACTCTTCGTTGCGGCGCGCAGGCTTCTCATCATGTGGCTTCCCTTGCTGCAGAGCACAGGCTCTAGGCACATGGGCTTCAGTAGTTGTGGCACGTGGGCTTCAGTAGTTGTGGCATGCAGGCTCAGTAGTTGTGGCTCGCGGGCTCTAGAGAGCAGGCTCAGTAGTTGTGGCATACGGGCTTAGTTGCTCCGCGGCATGTGGGATCTTCCCGGACCAGGGCTCGAACCCATGTCCCCTGCATTGGCAGGCGGATTCTTAACCACTGTGCCACCAGGGAAGCCCAAATTGTATATTTTAAATTGTATATTTTTAAAATATTTAAATATTTTTAGATAAAAATATTTTTTATCTAAAAAAATAAAAGATAATGCTACTATCCTCTCTCCACAGCTTGAAGGCGATTCTTGTCTCAATGCGAGTAACATGCCAGTACCTCTTCCTACCCTGCCCCACTTGTCACTTCTCCTCCTGGTGTCCTCTCTGTCAGCTCTGGCCCATCCACCTCTCCCAGCAGCATGGTGTGGTTGGCACGCAGCTTCCCCGAGAACCTCTTGCTTTGCTTCCTACCCTGCCGCACCCCGGTCCCATCCACGTCGGACGTGGAACTCATGCACACAAACGTCACCTCCCATCTGTCCAACCTCGTCCTTTCCTTCGTCTCTCTGCTGACTCTCAGCACTGCCTGAGCCCTGCCCTGCGCTGTGCTGGGTGCTGGGGCTGCAGATGAGTCACACCTGCCCTTGCCACGACCTGACGGGCAGACCCACACTAGCCTGCCCTTCTGTGCATCGGTGTACGTGATTTCAGAACATTCTGACTGCTGGGCCTGCAGGGAATGGATTCGTGCTGGCTGAAAGTCGTGGCTGCTAAGAACCCAGACAGATGGCAGGAGCAAGGGTGGCCCCTATGCCCAGGCCAAGAGCCCAGGGCCTGGGTGGGTCTAGGCCTGGAAGCAGAGAGGCCCAGGCCTCTGCTTCATCAAGGGAGGCCCCCAGAAGGCTGCCTACTGCAGCAATGGCAGAAAGAGGACACAGAGGGAGAAGGTGGATAGGGGAACAGGCAGCAAAGCAGCAATGGTGCAGCGCCGCACCATGGAGTAGCCCCTCCATCTGGCACATCCATCCAGGGAGCAGCAAGCCAACTGTGCCTCAAACAGCTAAACAGAGCTATGGGTTCCTAGTGTTTTACCCAAGGGGGCTGATGACATGTTCACACACAACTTCCACAGGAAAGCTCACGGTATCACTGCTCATCATAGCTAGAAAGTGGAGACAGCCCTAAGATTCTGACACCAATTCTGATGTATGTCTTTATCTCACACCACCAGGCAATTTTCCGACACCAGCTGGGTATCCCACAATGCACCCTGATTCTGCCACTGTCTAATCTGGAGACAGCATCAGAACCCACACGTTGGGGGCAGAGTCCTACAAGACGGCCCCCCAGAAGGCTCTCTTCAGATGTCAATCCTAAGTCCAGGCTGTCTGTCACCTGTGCTTCTGACTGCCCGGCTATGGATCAAAGGTTCCCAGAACCCCCTCCTTGGGTTTAATTTGTTAGAGCAGCTCACGGAACTCAGAAAACATTTTTCTCATTAGGCCAGTGGTTTATTGTAAATGATACAACTCAGGAACAGCCAGATGGAAGAGATGCACAGGGCAAAGTATGGGGAAAGGAGCACAGAGCTTTCATGCCCTCTCCAGGGGTGACACTCTCCCTGAATATCCGACCTGGAGGCTCTCCAAACCCCGTCCTTGTGGGTTTTTATGGGGGCTTCATTACATAGGCACAACTGATTAAATCGTTGGCATTTGGTGATTGATTCAATCTCAGCCCCTCTCCTCTTCCTGGAACTGGATGATGAAAGACATCTTTACTGCTCTCTTCAGTTAGGAAATTACAACAGTTTTAGAACCTCTGTGCCAGAAACGAGGAAGATCAAATATGTATTTCTTACTATATATATATACAATACCACAAACCCAAACGTACATCAACTGATAAATGGATAAAATAGAACGTGGCATATCCACGCCATGGACTACTACTTGGCAATGAAAAGGAACAAAGTTCTGATACCTTCTACAGCAAGAATGAACCTTGAAAACATGTGCTACGTGAAAGAAGCCAGTTGCAAGAGATCACATATAATACATTTATATGAAACATTCGGAAGAGACAAATTTGTAGAGACAGAAAGTAGGCTGTTGTTGCCAGGGGCCGGGGGAGTGACTGCTAAGGGGCACAGGGGTTTCTTTTTGGGGTGTAGTATACTTTAAAAGTTTGAGATTTATGGTATGTGAAATTCATCTTAAAAAAAAAAAGAAGTCAAAGCCCCAAATCAGCAGCGTAATTCCCAGCCCAGGGGCACTGGCAGAGCAGTCAGTTCTTGCTCTGCCCACAGCTTGGGCTGGTGGGGCCTCACTCACTCCCCGTGATCTCACACTTGCCTCGGACTCACAGGGGAGCCGAGGGAGCTGGGGGGCAACCTGTGTTTCTTTACATCTCATGGCATCTGCCAGCCCCACTGCACCCCTCGTGCCGACTGTACCTCTGAACCACAGGCTACTCCTCTCAGGTCTGGCTGCACAGGTGGGCAGCAAATCCTGGTGGTCGAATGCTGTCAGCAAGAAAAACTGCAAGGCAGCTGGGGCCAGGCCAGCGCTCGGCCAGACGTTGACCGCCATGAAGGCTGCAACGACCCACACCAGGTCCAGCAGGTACTTATTTCCCTAACAGAAAAGATGCTTGGGAAGAACCACCCTGCCTGAGAGGTCTGGCCTGTGAGATGTCCCCACCCTGTGAGTGGCCCCAGGGCTGGGCCATAAGAGGCAGCTGTCCTCGCTCCCAACTGGAGGTAATGACCTCACTTGTCTTCAGTCTCACATACAGGCACCGGCTCAAGGCACCAGGGGGTCCACTTCAAACCCAGCTCTAGTCCACAAACTGGAGACCAATAAGCTACACAGGGCTTTGTGGTCACAATCCTGACTTCCAATCTTTTTTTTTTTTAAATAAATTAATTTATTTATTTTCAGCTGCATTGAGTCTCCGTCGCTACGCGTGGGCTTTCTCTAGTTGTGGCAAGTGGGGGTTACTCTTCGTTGTGGTGCGCGGGCTTCTCATTGTGGTGGCTTCTCTGTTGCGAAGCATGGGCTCTAGACACATGAGCTTCAGTAGTTATGGCTCACGGGCTCGGTAGCTGTGGCTCATGGGCTCCAGAGTGCAGGCACAGTAGTTGTGGCTCATGGGCTTAGCTGCTCCGCGGCATGTGGGATCTTCCTGGACCAGGGCTCGAACCCATGTCCCCTGCATTGGCAGGCGGATTCTTAACCACTGCGCCACCATGGGAGTCCCCCTGACTTCCAATCTTGACCCTGCTCTTCAGCCACCTGACCCTGGACCAGTGAACATCACCAGTGGACCAGTGACCAACCCTCCCCCAATTCCCCAGCATCTACTGCCGGGGCCTGTGCTGGTTGGAGGAGATGCAAGGCTGCAAGGCTGAACTGGGCCCTGCCTCGGACCAGAGTGACCTTGGGGGAGATGGGCGGTCCTGACGCACTGATAAGGCAGTGCCTGTGCAACAGGAGCCAGCAGCTCGGCCTGAGGGGGGCTGGGAGGCTTCGGAAGTACCTGAGCCCCAGTTTGCCTGGGAACCAGGGGTTAGAGGAAGGCACGCAAAGCGTTCTCTTAACTAGCAGAAGCCTTTCATGGATACAGGGCCAGACCCTGTGGCACATTCCAGGAAACTAGGCTTCGGCCCAGCTCCGGAGTGGGGTGTGGGGCTGGTGCAGAGATCAGGCAGAAGCCACAGGCAGAAGCAGGTCATCAAGAACTAGGACCCTGGGGCTTCCCTGGTGGCGCAGTGGTTGAGAGTCCACCTGCCGATGCAGGGGACATGGGTTTGTGCCCTGGTCCGGGAAGATCCCACATGCCGCGGAGCGGCTGGGCCCGTGAGCCATGGCCGCTGAGCCTGCGCTCCGCAACAGCAGAGGCCACAACAGTGAGAGGCCCGCGTACCAAAAAAAAAAAAAAAAAAAAAAAAAAAAAAGAGGCAGGTCTGAACTTGGTTTTGCAGGTGATATGGGGGGCTCAGTTTCCTCATATGTGCCAATGGGGACTCGCCCTTGCAAGGTTGTTAAGATTACAGGAGATACTTCACGTACTACTTCTGTGCTGAGATTTTTGGTGCCACAGCCGAGCTTGGTCAGTGGCCCTGGATCAGGGACTGGGCAGGAACAGCAGCGCACACATCGAGGCCTTCAGATTTCAGCTCTGCACCAAAGACAGTCTGCAGCGCCCATCTCTGTACACCTCCTCCTGCCCCACTGGAGAGCACAGCCAGCAAAGCTGCATTTTGAATTCTCATTTCTCACTTCGCATTTTGAATTCTCTTATTTTAGAAAGTTTAACACCAAATGGCAAATGAATGCAAATTACACTTCAATTGCACAATTAAAGCTGGAAATGTCGTCTACAGGTTCCTTCAGTGATCCCGGCCACGCCTCAAGATCTGTCTCTGGTTCCCGGGGGGCTAGAGCCAACAGACAGCCCCACTGTCTGCTGTACACACACACACACGCGCGCACACAGCGTCCTTCCTGTCCCGTACAGTGGGAGCTCCCTTTAAGTGGGAGTCAGAGAACACACCCTCATCTCCTTCAGCCTCCAGAGCAAGGGGCTTGAGAGGGGCTATCAAAATGGAGGGCAAGGAATTGCCTGAAGAGCAGAGTGGGGAGCTGGCGGGGAGCCGCTCCTGGTTCCGAGGCCCATCAAGTCCAGCCACTGGCTCTCCCCCAGCCAAGCAGCAAAACCACTCAGTCCAGGTGCTGGACTTAGGCTACGGAACCACAATCCTGACGCAGGCCTAGGCCGGGACTCTGCCTCTGCCTGGGGAGTGAGGAGAGGCTCCAGGGGGCAACGCCAACAGGGGGCCTGGGACAGAGCAACAGAGACCACAGAGGAGCCACTCTCCAGCTGGACCTGGCTTTGAGTCTCTGTGCCAGCCAGGGTGTTAGCGCTCTACTCCCCTGGAGACCTCGCAGCCCTTGGCTTGAGGACAGGAAGCTCGGGGAGAAGGACACGGTGATCTCAGCAGCCCTGATCACGCTCACGGCCTGGACAAAAGGCCGAGAGCTATAAACGCACTGCTCGGCCTCTAGAAACGCACAGCCAGTCCCCCTTCCAGAGAGCGGGCCGGCTGGGCCCATGCCTGCGCTGGCCTGTGGTCCTGGCTCTGAGGACGGGATAAGGCTCAAAGAAGCAGGAGGAAGCCACACCAATTAGTATGCACTACACAGCTTTTCGCGGAATGAATATAAAACACTTGTGCTTTCTTTCTGTGTGAGAGAAAGAAGGGGGGAAAGAGGGAGGGAAAAAGGTTACAAGAAAGCAATATTCTGCAGGAGGAGGAGTGCCTGCCGTCACCATGGCAACGGGTTGGGGGGGTGGGGAAGGCACATCAGCTGGTCCCTGGTCCCTGAGTGAGCTGGCCATCGATGAAGTGAAAGGGTCGGTGGCAACTGGGTAAGGAAAACATTTGACAAAGCAACTCTGAGGGGAAGGTGGCAGAGGTGAGGTGGAAGGGGTGTCACACCCTCCGTGGCTTGGGGAGCAAAGTAAGGAAGCCACGGGACTCCTGAGAAAGGCCTTCCTTCTAGGAGGTGACCTGACAGCAGCTAAGGGCACAGTTCAGTGTGGGAGGGGAGTCATCGTCTGGATGGGCCACGGCAGGCTGTCACCCCCTGCATTCCAGTAGGCCAAGGACAGTCTCCCGGATGGTGACTGCTCCCTCCTTCCCTTTTTGGTCCATCCAGGCGCTCTCTGTCCCAACACCTGGTCCACAGACCAGCCCTGGAAAACCGCTCGGGGCGGAAGGCTCCCTCCCCCCTCCGCAACACGTTCCCGTTGGTCCTTCGCCACCTTGGGAATAGCTGGAGACCCAGAGCTTTGCAAGGTCAAAGCTTTCCCTAGGCTTGCAGGCCCGTCCTCTCCTCCTACCAAGACTCCTGAACATGAAGCCCCAGATGAAGCACTCAGCAGATACTGAATAAATTCTCGCTGACCTGCAGTGCCAGGCAGGAAATGGAAGATGGATGCTTCTGGACAGCTTCTGCCAAGGGGATGGCTGGAAAAGCCTCCCATTTCTCTACCCACTTAACTCTAAGAAGCTTTCTCCAAAGTTTGGCTAGGCCACTGGAGGCCCCAGATGTCAACTGGCTCAGCCTTCCAGTCCCACGAGGAGGGAAGGAAATCCCCAGGGTGGGCCCTTTCCAGTCCCAGCCAGGAGGAGGCCACAAGAGTGTTTCCAAGTGATGTACTCGGGCTGGTGGGAGAGGTGAATTCAGGCTGAAGGTCCTGGAGGCTGAGGTCTGCGGGCCACTGCCATCTGATGCCTCTGTCCAGAGCAGTGGGGCTGCAGGGCCATGCCTGAGAGCTGGATCAGATCAGGCCACTCCTTACTCTTGGGAAGTGGAGCTAAGAGTAAATGAAGAGGCACCGAGGCCAGGCATCCACAGGAAGCCTCGGGGCCTTCTGCTTCCTTCCACACAGAAGCCTGTCCCCTTTCTTCACAACGGGTACAGCCCAGCAGGCCAAGGCCTCTTGAGTTCCTGACACCTATAGAATGGCTTCTGCGGCTGGTGGCATCAGCCAGAGAACTGACTCTAGGAACACAGGCTGCCGTCCCCAGGAAGGGTCCCCTGGGGGAGCCGAGGGAAGGTCAAAGGATCTCCACAGGCCCCGCAGCAGTCAAACTATGGAGCTCTAGGTGATGGCGCCTGGCACTAGCCGGCACTGGGACTGGAAGCCCCTGCCCTGGACACAGAGCAAACCTAGGTTGGAGAAAGCAGTGACCAGGCTCCAGCCTGGCCCAGCGCAACCCAGCCCAGGAGGGAGCGGTTTTCCCAGAAAAGCTTTCCGCTGCAACGGGGTCAGAGCAGGCCATGCCCAGCACTCTTGGGAGGCGGGTCCCGCAGCCTTGCAGCCCTGCCTTCTGCAACAAGCAAGGAAAGCACTGCCAAAAAGAACACTTAGATTTGGGGGTGGGGGAGAAGGACGGCTTAGGCTTAGACCTATTTTCCCACTGAGAAAACTACGCAGATTAAAACCTTGTATGGCTTGGTAAAGCAAAATCAACTTAAAAAAAAAAAAAAGGATTATATCTTGGTTTGTTGCCTGACTTTGAAGCATGCCCTTAGGAATCAAGATTGCTTTCTTTTCTTTCTTTCTTCTCTTCTGCTTTTAGTGAAGTTTGAAATGTGCCATACATGCCAAAGGCCAGCACCTACTGCTTATTAAGTTCCACAGTGACAGCACAGCATGGGTTCTGGCAGCCTAAAGCCTTCCAGCCTCCATCCCTCTGAGGGGAGAGGAGGGAAAGGCCAGCCTGGGGTGAGACAACTTGGAGACCAGTCCCCCCCGCCCCCGCCACCCCTTCTCTCCCACTCCCAGGGCTTCCTGCTGAAGCCAGCCATCGCTCACTTGCATCCCAGAGGCCCTGACCAGTAGGTGCACCTCCAGGAGGCAAACTCTCCCCACGAGCCAGACAGGGAACAGGCAAGGGGCCGGCCACGCTGCGGGCAGCTCGGGAGCAGTGTGCACCCTGTTACAGCTCAGTTACCAGGCGATGAGCCGAGGGGCCGCTGTCTCCGGGGCACCAGTCCATGGCAACCAGGAGAGCGGCGTGGGGCTGCCCGGTCTCCTGCCCACTACCAGGTCTCCACTTAATCTCAGCGTGCTTGCAAGCCACTCAGCTCTGGTCCGAGGAGGCAGAACCAGGCCCCAGCAAGGGAGGGAGGAGGGTGGGGCAGGCCGCAGTGGGGTCAGCTCACCACCTGCCCCACCCCGTCTCTTCACTTGCTCATAAACGCATCTGGGCACCTTCTATGTGCTGGACACAGCCTCTGTCCTCATAGAGTGTGAAAGGGCTGTGAGAGGGTCTGAGGGCACAGGGTGCTATGATGACACAGACGGGGACCTGGCCGGCCTTGATGAGCAGGAGTGGGTGGCGTACGTGACAAATAAGGCTTCGTGGACTCACGGAGCATCAAGCCGAGATCCTGACCTAGTTACTTCACTTCCCTGAGTCTGTTTCCACTTAGTAAAGTGGGGACACAGCAGAACGCACCCTCGAGGGGCTGCTGTGGAGACGGACTAAGACCACGCCTGCTGGGTGATGCCCAGCACAGGTCTGGCGTGGAGCGAGCGTTAGGTACACTTCCTGTCCTCAGCATCTCTAGCAACCAGAACTCCCCGCCCCGTCCGTGGGCCTTGCGAACTGCCAACAGGAAGATGTCAGGGAAATTTAGTTGACTCAGCTTTGGCCGTCTCTGGAGGAGAAGAAATCGACACATATCTTGGGAGAAATTTTGACTTCTCAAGATGCTGCAAGTGGGGTGGGGGTGCGGGTAAAAACAGGGCCCCTGGCCTGGCCACCACCACAAGGGCTATGGAGAGAGGGCATCAGGGCTGAGAGCTAGGGGCCTGGCCCCTAGCCTCCCAATAGGATCTTAGGCTGATCTGTTCTCAACCAGAGACAAGCATCAAAATCGTTGCGGGTTGTGGAGAATACCAGCACCCAGGCCATGAGGCTGCACCTCAGAGAACAATTCAGGCGGTCTGGGCTGAGGCCCAAACAGCCGGATTTTAAAAAGCTCCAGAGAGGGGTCCCTGGTGGTCCAGTGGGTAAGACTCTGCGCTCCCAACTGAGGGGGCATGGGTTCGATCCCTGGTCGGGGAACTAGATCCCACGCGCACACTGCAACTAAGAAGCCCGTGTGCCACAACTAAAGATCCTGCATGCTGCAACAAAGATCCCTCATGCTGAAACTAAGATGCGGTGCAGCCAAAACAAACAACCTACCTATTAAAAAAAAAAGCTCCAGAGGATTCTGACAGTGGCCCTGGTGTGCGTGGCTCCCTGTGGCACTTCTGTTGGGTTGTTGGACTTTCTAGGTGAGGTGACTGATCACTTCCTGAGTTCAAGGAGAGATGGGCTGCGGCAGGTGGTCTGCTCATCCCTGGAGGCCAGTCGGCCTGTAGCTCGGCTCTCTGGGAGCCCCCAGCCCTGTCCAGGGTAAGACGGTTCGCAACCAGCTCCCCTTTGTAGACTCCCTCCTGTGCCGCCCAGCCCTACTTCGGGAAAGCAAACCTCCCCTTCATCTGCCCTTCTCAGTCCACCCTCGCCTTCACCAGGAGGCCCCTGCCCAACTCAGGTGCTCCAGTTACGGTGCAGCTCTGGGTCCTCACTTGCCCATCAGTGGAGGGAATCCAGACAGAGATGAAGACTGAAAACTCTCCCGGCACACAAACCTGCCTTCCTAGAGCAGGTGATGGCGGCCGATGGCGAGTACTGTGGGTCCCCCCTTACCTGAAGGAGGCTGATGTGGGGCAGTGAAAGCACACAGTGCAGAGATATGGAAGGATGAGAGCAGCAGGCCTCCCCATAGGCTCAATTCTGGGACTGAGACCACGCGCCCCTCTCCCCTGCCCCCTCCACGGCAATCGTCTACATCAAGGGCTCACTGCAGAAGACCTTCCAGGACCTCTAGTGCTGACGGCCAGTGCCTCTGCTGGGCCGTGGGGGCCTGGGGCCACCTGTCCCTGTGGCTTGTGACTAGAGGCCTGTGTCTCTGCCCTGCTGGCCACAGCTTTTCTCCCTGCTCATTACTTCCCCTCCTCTCATTTCCTCTCCAAAGCCTCCAACGGAAGCCGCAGGGTGAGCCCCAGGGAGAGCTGAGTGGACCAGCCCCCGGAAGGCTGCAGCAGGAGAGGGTCCACACCTTCCTTGTTTCGGCTGTCTGTGCTGTGGCCCAGCTCATCTCTCCATGTGAGGTGGGCTCTCGGCGAGAGGAAGCAAGTTCTTGGCCCCTGACATCTCACCCCTCGGTTCTCCGGGCTGGCATCTGACCTGATCGTGTGATCTGACTATAAAGAAATCTTCGAAATTGAAGCGGGGGGTGGTGGGTGGTGGAGGGGTTGTTTTTGTTTGTTTTGGAGAGTGGATGGAATGAAAATTGGAGTGAAATAAAAACTGAGGCAAGGATATGAGAAGGAAAAACAAGCCCCATTCTTACAGAAGACTGTCCACTTTTGAGCAGGCTGCATTAGTATTCCAGGCAGTGGAGTCAGGACCACACAAAGTCAGAGCTGGAAGGGACTAACACGATCCAGTCCAACCGCAATTTAGGGAGGGAAATGGAGGTGAGGAGATGCCATGGACTTGCCCGGTCCCACGGGGAGAGTGGGCAGCGTGGAGCAGAGGCCTGTCCTCCTGCTCTCCACCCAGGCTGCTTCCACACCGCCCCTCAGCCGTCCCTGCCACTGGCCCATTCCTTCTGGATGGGGCCGTGGGTGGGTGAGCAGCCCCGGGGCAGCCCAATGGGGCAGGTCAAAGTCAAGTGTGTCCAGACTGAAGAATAAAGTGCACCCCATCCTGGCGGCACTCCCGCTGTGCAGCGAGGTCAGACCTCCTGCGGGGTTTTAGATGTTCTGCAATCAGACAGAGCTGACTTCCAATTCTGGCTCCTGGCAGTGTGACCTTGGGCAAGTTATCGTCCTCACGCCTGAACTTCGTCTTATGTCAAACTGGGGATAATGAAAACCACTCCAAGATCACCAGGCAGATTCCTTAAGGCAACAGATGCGATGCACTCTGACCAGAGCAACTACTCCATAAACTGGTTTCTGCCTCTCCTTCTCCCAGACACGTGGCGTCCGGCACACAGTAACCAGCACGGTTTCCAAAGGACGCCAGTGCTGGGGGCGTCGGACAGGCCATCACTGGCTCTCTAAGCTGCTGTCAATTACAGGGGCCTCTAAATAAGTGGCAGCCCTCATTTCTGGGGCAGACACTGAGGGATGGCCAATTTCCAACAGAAGGCCCTCCTTCCCGAGGGCAGGAGAGCACAGCCTGTCATGCTGGAATGTGAGTCAGAAGAGGAACCCATGGGGACTGGCGCCTCCCCACCACCCACAGGGCACAGCTCTTGGGTTTGGGGCCTCCCCCAATGCGGAAGGTTCTGTTGCCACCAACTAAATCCCTTTACAGCAGAGAGATGAATCCCTGGGCCCAACTGGCCGACCCCACCAGACCATAGTGACAAGGGCTCCTGGGGAGAGGAAAAGTTGAGGGAGTGCTTTTGTGGACCAGGTAGGATGAGGGATGGAGAGGGAAAGGGACATGATGCGACAGCACGGCTGCCGCTTCCCGAGGCAGAAGAAGTCAAAGGCAGCCTCGCTCCAAGTCTGCGCCGGGGGACTGGGCTCAGACCTCCAGTCAGCAGCAGCAGCGGCAACAGTCACAGCACAATCCCAGAGCCACTCTGCCCATCCCTTATACCGGCCTCGGCCCGTTTCTCTTTGGGGCGACTCAGCGTAGCCCCGCAGAGCTCTCTCTTTTGAGAGATTTGAGAACCTCTCCCGCTCCATTTCTCCTGGGATCTGGACCATGAAAACAAATGAAATCCTCTCCCTGTCCCCCAAAGCCCACCACCCTCAAATATAGTCGTGTCTGTTCCCTGATAACACCCCTGCTGGTGAGGGTCCGAGTGCCCCGAGACAGAGTGGGTTGATGGGCCAAGTCTCGCACTAGAGAGAAGAGCTGACGGCCCCCCCTTCCCTCAGGACTCAGCAGAGGGTGGGGCAGCTCTTGCACTCCCGCCCACGGGTCTGGACACTTCTGGGATGTACCATGGGGTAGAGGACAGGAAAGGCACTGGGCTACTCTGGACTGGGGTACATCACTGTTCCCATGGGGGACTTTAAGTACCTTTGTTAGATGCCCCCAGATCACTTCTTAGACCCGTCTAACTATCCCCCCATTATTCTGGCCTCCTAGTCATGGCTGTATGTCCCACTGGGTGTGACAGCCAGACCACACTTTCCATGCAGTTAATGGATTCCGGAGTTAGAAACTCTACCACTGCCGTGAGTAATGCCCTCACTAACCTACCTTCCAAATTTTCTAGAATTTGAACACATAAGCCATAAACTCCCATCCACAATTTCTCTTCATAGTTACTTTGCAACTAGGGGAGGGGAAAGAGGGGGGGACTTCTCCTGGATTGAGAATGTCTGCTCTAAGGTGTTAGGGACACCCCAGCTCCGAGATGTTGAGAAGCCTCTGGGAGGCTGCCTCTGGTGGCCCCAGGAGGTGTGCCCCTCTGGATCTCAATGGCATCAGCAAGAAGCTGTGGCAGTGAGAGGCCCCAGTGCAGGTCCTCTGCTGCAGATGGCATTTCTCCTCCTTCCCTTGGACCCGGGGCAGCCAGCTGGGAGCCCCTCCACCGGCAACACTGCAACACAGCCCACTGACGATGGGCTCCCTGCTCTGGGCAGCACTATCTCAGGGCTGCTGGGGGGCTGATAGAGGGGGAGGAAGCACAGCCTTCCTCTTGGTTTTTCTGTGACCTGGAAATGGACGATGAACCCCCAACAGCCCCACCTACTCTGGCCATCTGCAAAGGGCCTGTGTGGTCCTAGAGACAGGCAGGGAAACAGGACAGAGACCTGCTTCCATTCCAGCTTCTGCTGCTGAAACGGAGGCAGGAAGGACGTGGGGCAAACGTGGAGCCCACCTTCCTGATTTCAGTGTGTGTCTCTGCCATTTTCACAGAAATTATAACCAGCGTCGGAGGAGCTAACGTTTACCACGTGTTTACATGTGCTGTGTCCTGTGCTGAGCATTTGACATTCTCGATCTCATTTAATCCTCACAACAACCTGGGTGGGTGGTTCCACCATTACTTTCGGTTTTCAGATAAGAAAAGTGGGCTCAGAGAGGCTATGTAATTTGCTCAAGGGCAACCAACTTTTTTTTTGGCCCCGCCATGCGGCATGGGGAATCTTAGTTCCCGACTAGGGATAGAACCTGTGCCCCCTACAGTGGAAGCGCAGAATCCTAACCAACTGGACTGCCAGGGAATCCCCCAACCAACTATTAAGTGGCAGAGTCAGGACCAGACTCCTGGACAGCCTGGCCACCGGGCTGCACTGTCACTTGGGAAAAAATATTACCGGAAAGGAATGCCCCTCAAAGTCACAACAAAATTTTAAATACTGAAAGTAAACTTCATAATGAATAAGACCTACAAAAAAGACCTCGAAGCTTTACAAGATGACTCAAATGGGGACAAGCCCTGCTCCTGGGCAGAAGAGTTCAACAGAGCGAAATGCCAATTTCCCCTGAAGAACTTGGGGTGATGCACAGGTTGTTAGGAAGGGCCAGGATCGGACCAGGAGTTTTACTCTGTCCCCTTAAACAGTGGTCTATGAGGCATGTCCAGACATCATGGCCCTTTGCGCAGGCTGGAGCGGTTAGGCTCTTGCCCATGGTCCATGGTGAGGAGGGGTTAGAGCTCCTGTGATTCGAGCTCAGGTCTGGTGGCTGGCTGTCTGGGATGCTACATTCCCTTGGAGGGGCACCAGACATCCTTCCAGGTCTCTTCTGAGACTGAGACTTTTTATTTTTAATTCTACATATTTCTTTCTTTAAAATAGATTTTAGTTTTTTGAGAAGTTTTAGGTTCACAGCAATACTGAGCAGAAGGTACAGAGATTTCCCACATACCTCCTGCCCTTGCATGCGCACAGCCTCCCCCTTATCAGTCTTCCTCACCATGGCAGAGCATCTGTTACGATCGATGAACCTACACTGACACATCAATATCCCCCGAAGTCCATAGCTGACATGAGGGTCCACTCATGGTGTTGTACATTCTGTGGGTTTGGACACATGTATAATGACACGTACCCACCATTACCCCCTGAGGATTTTTTTTTTTTTTGGCTGTGCCGCATGGCATCTTAGTTCCCTGACCAGGGATTGAACCCACAGCCCCTGCAGTGGAAGCGAGGAGTCTTAGCCACTGGACTGCCAGGGAAGTCCTCCCCCCACCCGCTGAGGATTTTAAATCCAGGTTAGGAGGCAAGTTGTGCTTGAGAGTAAGATGAGGATGAGGAATCACCGAGCCACCCCTCCCCCCACCCCCTTGCAACTGAGCCAGCCGCACCACCAGGAACATGGAGAAGACCTGTCCTCTGGGGGCTCACGGACAGAGCCCGCCCCGGCAGCTGCAGGCTCGGGAGGCAGCCGACAACTGGCATCTTCCGGGCAGGGGAAGAAGCAGCCCCACCTCCCACCAGGGTCCAGCAGGAAGCTCTGTGCACGTGCCATGCATTCTGCGCTGTTGAATCGGGGTTGCATTTTCACTTAAAAACAAGTCATTGGATCTCCAGCTAATGGGAGGATTTCTACTCCAGTGCCAAGAATATTAATTTGACACCTGCAAATTCTTTCTGACAAAAGGGATTTTCAGATAAAGTCTGCAAGGAGCAGGCGGTACTGAGGAAACAGCCGCTTCTCCTGAATAAGGTAAAGCAGAGACGACCTGAGGATGCCAGGTGGGTGTGGATGGACTACCAAGCTGCCAGTGGGGCGGGGGAAGGGTGTGGACTACCAAGCTGCCACTGGAGCAGGGGGAAGGGGAGGCGGACAGAGAAACAACGGCACACAAGACACCCCAGTGAGGCCACGTGCCAAGGGGACTGCATGGTGGTGGGGGGCAGAGCTAGGTCTCTAAGGCTCTGCCCCTCCCTGTGCCCAGCTTTTGCATCATTAGCACTTGGGTACACTCTGTCCCCCGGGGGCCAGTGGCTCTCACCAAGGGTGATGGGCACGTGGGTGTATCACAATCATACATGATAAATGGAATGTCCCCGATATACAAAGAGCTCCTATAAACCAATAAGAAAAGCGGACAAAGGGTCAGGGGGCTGAGGGAGAATTTTTTCAGAATACACACACCCCTCTCCACACCAGACTGAGAGAACTCTTCTCAAGAACTTGTGGAACAAGAGAAAAAGGCATATGGGGATGACGATATGACTAAACACGAGCTGGGGTTCCGATGTGGGCGGTCAGGGCCGCAGGTGGTGAAACACGGGCATGGTGGTTAAGCGACTAAGAGGACGGGCTTTGGAGTCAAACAGATCCGGTTCTGAGTTTGGCTCCACCACTCCCCGGCTGTGTGCAGCTTAACCTCACCTCGCTCGGCCGTGTTTTCTGAACTGTAAAATGAAATGATAACAGTATTTCCCCCACAGAACTGTTGAACCTTCTCTAGATACAACAGCTAAGGGGTCTAAGCACAGTTCCTGGCACTGTAACGACCTCACACAAGTCAGCTGTTACAAATGGGCTAAACTGTGTCTTGAGGCCCCAGGCTGGATGTACGGCCCTGCGTAGGGTGGGCCACAGTTACATTCCATCAGCGAGGGGGCTCTGTGAAGCCCTCCCTAGGAAGGGGCCCCTCCCCACCAATCTGTGGTCCAACTTGACTAGATGGCCTTTCAGGGTCTTGCACCCCAGGGAGCTCCAATCTGAGATCAGGGCTGTACCTGGAAGTATTGGGATATTCTCACAGACAGCACTTCCTAGATACCCTGGAAAGGAAGCTCACTTCAGGAGAAGAGGGACTTTGTCTTGTTCATGGCTGTATTTCCACTGCCAAGTACACTGTACCCTCTCAAGGTCACCAGATTCGGTGGGGGACATTTGGGGACGTGATTCTGGTGAAGAACCAGGATGCGGCAAAACCACAACTCGCCACTGATACTGAGGTCCCTAAATCTTACCTCCCCTGGAGAGATGGGAAAGCAGGGACGTTGACGGCTGTTAGAGGAGCACCCTCCCGCCTCACCCCACTCCGGTCACTGTCCCCAGGAGCAGCTGCAATCCCCTCCCCACCGGAGGCCCACAAGATGGGCCCCAAAGCCCCACAACACCTGGCACTTCAGCAAATCGAGCTCCCACAGCCGCAACCTGAACAGAGCTGTTTCATGGACTGCGTCTCCTCCGGCTCCCTTCAAATGCACACGCACGCAAAGACCGATCGCGAGCAAAGAAGGCTGGATGGGCTTAAACGACTCCATTTAAAGGACTGAAAACTCAGCTGCTTCCACTGCAGTACTCGGGAAGGAACCAATCAGCAAAGCTATTCTCTCCCTTTTTGTATTGAAATGAGGGCCGTGACTGTGCAGTGAGTCAGTCCTAACTCAGGCAGAACTGGGCCACGTCCACCTGGGCCTCACACTGCAGCGGTGGTGGGGGAAAAAGGGGGTGGTGGCGTGTGTGTGCACAGGCGTGTGTGCGGTGGACAGGCAGGAGGGGACACGGGCAGACTCCCAGACCACCTGCTTTGAGTTTTCTGGAAGTGCAGAGTCCCTGAGAGGACCTAGAGGTGGACACCTGCCTGTCTGCATCTCTCTTCAGCTCAGGTTCAGGGAAGCAAAGTCAGGCTGCAGGACAGCTTCCCTGGGCTCCACACAAGCCTGGTACCAGCCCGGGAAGGACCAAGGTGCCTCCTGCCACGGGAAGTCATGAGCCACGTCCCTCTCCCTCTTTCTCCCACCGTGCCAGCCCGTCTGCTCTTCGTTCCCGCTGGGCAGCTGGGAGGTCTGCAGGTGCGCGCGAGCCTGCTGCCTCACCGAGCCCACAGCTGCCCGGAGCCCCGAGGAGGGAAGAAGAGGGGAGGGAGGGGCGGGTCAAGGCGCGGGCCGCCAGCGGCCAACACAGAGCCTGGAGCTGGTACTGGCGGAGGGAAGGGATGCTACCCCGGCAAATGGCAACACCCAACTACAAATCCTGCCCCTTGGCTGGGAAGCAGGGGAGTCCTGGTGAGGAAGTCCACGCAACAGAACGCTGCTGGGAATGGCGTGGGGAGAGGTGCGGCTGGAGGAGCCCCTCCCCCACATGGCCAGATGCAGGGTCCTGCTCCCCCTGCCCCACTCTGAGACACCCCCCCCGCACCTGGGGTTACTCCTGCTGCCTGGGACGGGGCCAGCCTCTCCCTTTAACTTTCGGTGACCCCAATAAACGCAAAGCTTCAGGGTCCGATTTCAAACTAGAGGTCAAAATGGAGTCCAGCTGAAACGAATCACAACTGACGCTCCTTGAGTGCTTAGCGGGTGCCCAGCACAGCACCCGGCATTTTTCGTGGGTCATTTCGTTCTCATAACCCCGTGTGCTGTTACTACCCCGTCGGACAGAGAAGGAAACTGAGGTGCGGAGCCGGGCAGTGACTTGCCCTAGTTTGGGCAGCTAGGCGGGATGGACCTTGCCCTTGGGCTCCCCATCACCACTCTCCACGGCCTTCCAGGGACAAGGAGCTCCCCGCCGGACTGGTTTCCTCGCCAGTGCCCTGACCCAGCGCTCTCTTCAGAAGGGCCCACAAAGACAGCGTCCTTATTCCCAAAGCTGAGGGCAGTAAACAGCTTTTCCCTTAATGGATGCACCTCACCAGGTAGGAGGAATAGGGTGATTTCAGGGGTGTTGATTTACGAGAACAACAACAACAAAATGAGCACCCCTCAGCTACACAATCCCATCAAAAGGAGAGGCTGGCAGCCGGGGCACAGAGGAGGGGGCACTGGTGACCTACCTCGTCGGATTCATCTGATAACGTCTGGAGTAGGGTAGGGAAGAGGCTGTCTGTGTGCCGGAACATCTGGAGAGAGCAGAGAAGCAGGGACCCACGTGAGCTCCCCCACTGCAGGGAGCACCTCCCAAACCCCCCTCAAGACACCGAGGGCTCCTCAGGCATCTGCCACCTCTCTCCTGGTCACGGTTTCTCCAGAACTGCAACGACCAAAATCCTACCAAGCACGGGCAGGCCCTCAAACTCCACCCAGAAGCAGCCGCGTGGCTTGCAGGGCTGAGGGGCCCGGGGGCTCACCTTCCGGGGGGTCTTGATGTAGAGGTGGTAGAGCCACTTGAGGACAGCGATCCTGGTCATCATCCCGATGGCCATGTTGCTGAGGTGGCAGCTCAGAACCTGCACAATCCCGTCGAGGTGGAGGGTGACGGGGGCCCTCTCAGTGCTGCGGGTGAGACCAGGAAGGAGCCAGGTTGAAGCCCATCAGGCCCCCGCCCCTAGAGCTGCAGACGCACCCTGGCCCCGCACACTGAGAAACGCACGCTCAGCCCGCTGTCCTGGGGCAGTGGCAGAGGGCACACACCGCGCAAAGCGCTCAGAGGGCCCCTCTCCCTCCGCTCCCCTCCTCCCTCTCCAAGGTAGGAGCTCCAGCAACCACGTCTGGGGAGGAAAGCCGTTCTGCCGGGCAGCCACCCGCTTCCCCTTTTTCTCTTTCCAGCACTAGCAGGCTTGTACCAGAGAAAACCTCTCTGATATCAAAGAGCTCTGCCCTAGCAGACCTCATGGTTGAAAGACTGTTTAGCGCCCTTAGGGCATTACGTCCAGACCCTTTGTTGATAAAACAAAACCACCATGTCCAGAGAGTCCAGGGGATGGCCCTGGTAACACCCCTTAAATCCAACAGGTCCTTCACCAGGCACCCAAAGAACACTTCTCCTGTGAGGACAGGGATCGTGGCTCTTTGCCTCGTCACACTCCAGGGCACTCAGCACCACGTTTGACCTGGTTGAGAGGCCTTGAGAGCTGCCTGTGAAGCTGTAACATTCTTGTTTGAGTCGGGGAAGAGGTGACACAGCCTCAGCCTACAGAATGGAGCTTGTTCAGGATGCCTTTGCTCCAGTGGGGCACAGGCTCCCCGCTTCCCTAGCCCAAAGCCCTGCTGGTCTCCAGGCAGAGAAAAGTCCCGCCAAGCAGCCCCAGGAAGGTTGGGTGCTGCTGGGACACTGACACTTAGCCCTCTGCCCAAAGCACGGTGTCCAGGCATTGGCCAGGGTAGTCGGGGATGGGGACGGCAAGGACAGAGGGCCTTAGGATGTCAGGCAGGGGCTCCTTTCCCCTCCGACGCAGGACACTATCGCTCGCCTGTACAAAACGGCCTTTCATGGTATTTCCAGGCTGCTCAATTATTCATTTGCATCAGGAACTCGATGCCTGTGCTTTCCCAATTCGCCTGCAGACTTCCTGAAGCTCATGTGAAGTGAATTCCTACCGGGAATGATCTTAGCTCTGTTAAGTGCTAAACGAAACTGCTGTTTAATACAGTTTGATGATTCCCCATGGTGCTCGTTTCGGGGGTGCAAGTGGGCACTTCTATCCTCTGGTGGTTAGAGGCGCTGGGCGTGTGAGTGACGCGACCCAGCAGACCTGAGCCTCTGGGTGGGGCTGCCACTGAGATCTCCCCAAGAGCCATACGTCTGGAAGTTCTGGGGTCTTTGGTAGCCTAAGACAGATGGGGAAACTCCCCCACAGACAGACAAGTCCAGGGTGGCAAATGCAGCCTCCCGGACAATCTCTTAAGCTCTCTCACACTCACTGTCCGACAGAAACATAATGCGAGTCACATATAGAATTTTATGCTTTTCGGTTTTATATTAAAAAGTAGAAAGAAAACAGGTGAAATTAATTTTAGTGATATATGGTAATTAACCCAATATACCCCAAATATCACTTCAACACAGAATCAATATAAATATCAATATATAGATTAGTAATAAAGCACATTATATTCTTTTTATGTCCGGAGTCTTTTAAACCCAGTGTGTCTTTCATGCCCTCAGCACCCTCAGCTCAGATGGACCACGGCGCACACACTGGGCAGCACACGTGGCAGGCTCTGCAGGGGCAGGCTGGCAGGCCATCCCAGGGCTTCCCAAGCATTTTCTTTTCTTCTCTGACAATTTCCTAGACACTCCTCTCCCTCCTCCGATGGCCAGGATTTACTGTCTAATCTCCAAGTTCCTCTTTTCCCCATAGCACTGGCCTCCTACTGAGCACCTTCTGGGGTGCTCTGTAAGCTCTTCTCCTTGGGTGGGCAGGAACTTGGAGATTAGTGTCTCCATGGCTGGAGACACTTCAGATGCCTACCTGCAGCCCAAGGCCTTAACAAAGCGAGCTCGGAAAGCAGTGGGGAATGAACGGAAGCCCCTTCCCTGCCTGCTCTCTCCTGACCCCGTGAACCCAAGGTCTGCAGTGAGTCCCTCTCCACAGCAGGAGCTGCCACATGGGGCCCAGGGTGCCATGAGTGCCCCATGTCTGGCAGGTCGCTGCCCCATTCTTAGCTGAAACAGCCCTCAGGAGGGAGGCCTGGGGGACTCAGGGCTGCACTGATCTAGCACAGCTGTGTCCTGCTGGTGGGGAGGAAGGCAGTGCCAAACCCAGCTCCCCCATCCACCCTGCAGTTCAGGCCCAGTGGGGTGTATGAACCTTGCTGGGGTAGGGGAGACAAGATGACACACGGCTCTGATAGCAGTGATGACGGCGATGGCACTCAAAACGATGATTACTCGTGTCCTGCATAAATACTCTGTGCGAGGCGTCAAGCTGAGCTCTACCTGCACGGCCGACTCACTTCCCTCGAGGGCCCTACGCCAGCAGCAATGCTGTTCCCATTCTGGAGACGAGGGAATCAGAGCACAGAGACGTTAAGTAACCTCTCCACGTTACACAGCTGGGGAGTGGCGGAGCTGGCAACTTGAACGCGAGCATCCGAGTCCAGAGTGGCCTCACCCACTGCATGGCACTGGCTCCTAATGGGCCGCACTCAGGAGAGTCCACGGCAGCACCATTTCCGCGCGAGAGAGGACACTGGGGAAGCCTGGTGCTGATCTGTGTTTGGAGTGGGGGGGCGCTCCAAATCCAAGTGGCCCAAATAGGATCCCGAGATGCCAAGGATAGACAGTCGCTCGGCCAGCCGGGCTCCTTAACTCACAGTGGTCCCGAGATGCTCCTGGCCAGCTGAGCATCTCTACTGAGGGCAGAAATCGATGCCCGTTATGGCATCTCCCTCAGGTGGCGCTCTGTTGGGGCCAAATAACAAAGGAAGGATTTCATGGAGCTGGTGTATAAACTGGCAGCACTGTGTGTGCTAACAGTCTCCGACTTTCCCCACAGCAGCCCTCCCCAGACACGGGTACCTTTGGACTGATGGTGAGGCAGGGGTCAGCTTCAAACAACCAAGAACTTCATGGCTGAAAGAGGCTCCATAGTTCATGTAGACCATGCACAGATGCACAGATGGTCAAAGTCCTTTGATGCACAGATGAGGCAGTATGGGGCCTGTCCGAGGCCATGAGGCATGGAGAACTCACTCCCTCAGCTGGAGACGCTCTCCCTGGCTCCCACTTCCCTTGGCTGGCTGGAGGTGAAGGCCATGGTAAGCAGGCACGGCCCAGGGCACCAGGGAAAGGGAGGATAGATGATCCTGCCCGCCTCTGAGGGGACAGCTCTCAGCTGCTACGCCGGGTGGGCTGTGTGTGCTGGGCTCCGCGCGTGCTCGGTGGGAAGCCAGGACTCTGGAACCTGGGCCCCTCCTAGAGCGGGCACGCTGCACCCTGTGCTCAGCTCCTGAGCTGCTGGGCTGGAGCCGGAGGTGCGCTCCCTCTGCCCTGGTTTACTTTACCCAGAAAGAACAGAACGGAGCTCACTCACAGTTTAAAACACATTTCTGCACCGGTTCCAAAATGTCTAGACTAGTCACTCTTGAGGGCTTCTGAGTTATTTCAAAGTGTCTCCAAAACTCCATTTTCACGGAGCATTTTCTCATAAAGCATCTCATAATGAAGGTCTTACAAGTATATGTACTACGACTTCTAAATGAATGGTGCTACTGTGGCTATTAAAATATTGATTTATTGAATACGGCTTCTGATACTTCTAATACATCGTGATAAAATCCAGCGCTTCTCTCTGGGAAGCAGCACTTTATTTCTGTAACATCTAACCCTTGATGGCACTCATATGTTACGGCTCTAATCAAATTAGAACAAAGGTAAATCTAAAAGGGAACTGTTGCTGAATTCAAAGTTGTTTTTTATAAAAGATCTTTACTAATTCTTTCAATCAGCAGGTGCTATAAGTTGGGAAGCACTGATTTCTAGATCTTTCTGCTTGCCTTATGCAGCCAGCTATACCAGAAGACCCATACTAAATGTCCCCGATGACACTGGTCCTCAGCGAGGCCCAGGGCTTCAGAGTAGAAGCTTGTGCCCATGGCAATGCCTGTCTGGGGCTCCTGTATCAGGTCACAGGCCAACATGCAAAGCTCCAGCAACTCTCCAACTGTGACTAATGAAGCTGAAATGCGTGGGCCTGGGGGTCAGACAGACTTACTAGCCTGAATTCCAAGCTCGTCACTAGCTAGCTGAACAACTTTGGGCAAGAAGTTAACCTCTCTGGGCCCGTATCCTCACTTGTAAAATGGGGATAATGACAAGGTTCTTGTAATAATAATTGTAGCTGAAGTGTGTAAAGTGCTGTCTGTGGGTGAGGCACCATTCTGTGCTCTTTACATGCTTTGACTCCTTTAAGCTCCATATACTACTACAGGATGAGCAGATCATCACACCCAGTTTACAGATGAGGAAACAGAGGCAGGGAGAGGTTAAGCTGCTTGCCCAGGGCCACACCGCCAGGCATGGTGAAGTCAGGATGTGCGCTCAGGCAGTGGGATTCCACGGCTCAGAGGATTCACGGTGATGAAGAATGTGCCTGGTGCACATAGCAGCATTAGACAGGGAGAGAAGGAAGGGGAGGGACAGAGAGAAAGAGGTGTATACTATTCTTCCTTAACCCTTCCCTCAGCTGCAAGCACGCTGCCTCCATCCCTCTTCCCCTGTCCTCCTAAGGAGTCCGGTTTCCAGCTCCGTATGCATTTCTCATACTCCTGGAGGGTGGAGGAACCCAGCCTCCGGTACCTGGAGCCCTTCCTCACTACGATGACCTCGTAGCCCCTGCTCATTCAGATAGCTCTCCCCTGTGGCTACTGCTCACCCGGGGCCGCCTGGGGCTTTCCCAGCATCTTGGGACAGAGGGGACATGAGGAGGAAGAAGAGGCTTATGCTCTTGGGTTGTCAGTTACTCTCCCTGTGTTTAGGGCCAAGTGAGGATTTAGAGATTAAAAAAAAAGGTCTGGGGTGCAAGAATTGGCTTCGAGGAGATCCCTGAACCCCTGAAAGTGTATTTAGAGTTTTGTGAATAAGGGAGAAGGCCCAGAGCTTTCATCAGATCGAGTGTCACCTCGCTGACAGTGTTCTGCCAGGGGGGGATGCTTCTCTGCCATGGGAGGGGACCCCAATTGGGCTGCTGCCCTAGGCTGGCCTGAACTTAGTGAAAGTGGCACCCGCGGGCAGTGCCCTGGGCGAGCGGCGCATCTGGAAAACCACAGGGTGGGTTATGTTTCTCAGTGTCCCTGGAAGATGCCATCTTGCCCAAGCTCAGTCCCCCTCTGGCAGCACCAACTGGTGGAAGTAGGCACCCCACCCTCCTGTCCTCAGCTGCCGTCTCCAGTGGGTGGGGGGCCGGGCTCAGGTTCCACGACTCTGAAGGCCGCCCTCCTCTCTGGCATAGCTAGTGACTCAGATCGGCAGCTGCCACGAGGAAACCTCCGTTCGAGGGAAACAAAGCACTAGATAACTCGTTCTCATTTGGTTTTTTAATTTCAAAGACAGGACTGGTGTTTGCTGCTGAACAACGGGTATAAATCAAGGCACTGGTTCCAGCCAGGTGGTTCCCGGCTGCAGCACAGGAACCAAGGCCTCCTTCAGGCGAACGGACCACCGCCTCCCGCGTGAGGGAGGTCTCTGCTCCTCCTGGACCTCCCCAGCCCCCAAGGAGCATGATCATCCCCTCCCTGTGGCCTAGATTAGGGACAAGTCTGCAAGAGGCCCTTCTGTTGCCAGTTTTGGCCCCCTCCCTCACCGACCCTCCCCGGCGCCGCCAGAGGGGCTTCTAAACCACAGGTCTGTCCCCCTCACTCCCAGGGCCCTCAGAACTAAAGCGATTCCTCTACGGGACAGGCCAGTCCCCCTGCATCTCCATCCAGACCTCTCCCCCGAGTTCTGGAATCCAATATCCAAACCTGCTTCCTTAAATGCTCCTGGGGGATGCTCAGAGCCGCCTGGAACCCAGCTCTCGATGGGCCCGCTCACACACCCGTTCCTCCTTCCGCCCCTGCTTGGGAAATGATACCACGATGCCCTGATCTGGCTCAAGCCCCAAATCTAGAAGTTCTTCTTTCCCTCATTTTCCTCCTCTCATGCCATCCCATCCCTCGGCAATTCCTGTCAATTCTACCTTCAAAACAGATCTCAAATCTATCAACTTCCTCCACATTCTGCCACCTCTTCAGTCTGAGCCTCTATCCCGTCTGACCGGGATGTGGCGGTGGCCCCCTGACCGGTCTGCACCCACCCGAGTCCCTCCTAAATCCATTCTCCACACAACAGCCCCGACCTCCTGTCCCTCCTCAGCCCTAAAGTGGAGATAATGCTACTACTGACCCCACGGGATTTAAACGTCAGCAAAACCTAACGACGCAACACAAAGCTTTGGGCACAGCCAGGCCCCGGAAGCCCTCCCGGAGCGCTCATGGTTGTCAGCCAGTGTTCCAGCGAGCCTCAGCTGGGGCGCCAACGCTTGCCCCCAACACCGTCTGAGCCCTCAGCAAAACCACCACTACCCTTACTTCTCTGCCTCCCCAGTGGAGAACCTCAAGATCAGGGACCACATTCAGGGGCCATATCTTTATCTTGGAAACTGCAGGGCTGAACACAGGCTCTGGACGTGTGTGATGACTGGCTAAAAACACATAAATGAACAGTGTTTATTGGCTTGCTTGAACAATGTGGGAGAGGTCTTAGGAACAGTCCACATTTATAGTCAGTACTCACTTTGAAAACACCCACAAGGTCCTTAGAGATAAGAATAAAGAAATGATATAAAAGGAGAAAAGATCCTAAGGGTCTGAGGAGAAGAGAGTCTCTTGGGGTTGAGTGTATATTTTCTCTTCATGAGTGACCCGTTCCCCCAGGGTCCACATTCAATGTTGAATTCAGAGGGAAGAAACCCCTTATAGGAGAACCTCCATCTATTCCAACCCCACAGCCAATCCTTCCCAAGGAAAAAGTGACATGGGGCAAGTCCAGGGGACGCAGACAGGGACAGAATGGTGATGATTCCCTCCCAGGGCAATGTCATCATCCTGCAGAGCATGGCGGGGGCTGGCAAGGAAGAGGATTACGTCGCTGCGCCATTACAGCCTGCACTGCCCCCATGTGGAAGGCTGCACCATTACAGCCGACCTGGCACCGGGGAAAGGACCGCTCTTGCATCCCAGCCTATGCACCCTCCCTGCCTGTGCTCTGGACTCTCCTTGAACGGCATTTCCCTGCTCAGTCTCATCAGCCTCGCGTTATCCTGGACAAGCGAAAGGTGCTGGGCAAAGGCATCTGCGAGCGTCTCCCTGTGGTCATCATGCATTAGCTACACTCTTACAACTTGTATTTACTCACCTCAAACAGCTTCTAATCCCTCCCAAGAGGCCATGTGTCCATCAGAACCGGGTTGGGTGGGCTTTCTTAATATCCTTCGGACTCCCTCATCAGGCACTTCCTGTGTCCCACAAGTAGCGGCCCCAAGCAAAGTCTGCCTCAGGGCTTTGCTGCAGTCTCCTGCACCCAGGGAAGATGGAGGCTGCTCACTTTCCACAAACAGCTCTGGCCAGAACAAACCACTTACCTGGCTGGAGTGAAGACACTGATGCCGCTACTGAAGCTGGAGTCACAAGAACCATCGGGCCCTCCTGGGGAAAGAAAGGGGAACAAGGCACCATGAGAAAGGCTGTTGGAGTCTTCCAAATGAACAAGACCCCTGTCACAAGGACACACAGACCCTCTAGTCCCCCACACCTTGATTCTGGCTCTTGGAAAGGGATGTAACTCTGGAGCCCTGAAGACCCAATGCCTATTCATTCCCCAAAGCTTTTGGACAGTACCCATGCTTGTAGGTTTTTAGGCACAGTGACCTCTCAAGGAGGGGCTCTCCAGGGCTGAACATATCTGGGAAATCTCAGAAGGTGTTGCTGGTTCAAGGACCATGGATGTTAAAAGTGACTTCTGGAACACTCAACATCATAAGCCATCAGGGAAATGTAAATCAAAAGCCCAATGAGATACCATTTCACACCCACCAGGTGGCTAAAACAAAAAAGACAGATATTAGTAGCAAGTGAGAGTGAGAATGTGGAGAAGCTGGAACCCTTGTACATTGCTGGTGGGAATGTGAAATGGTGCAGCTGCTTTGCAAAACAGTCTGGCAGCTCCTCAAAAGGCTCCAAACAGTTAGTTACCATATGGCCCAGCCAGTCCACTCCTAGAGACATGAAAACTTACGTCCACATCCAAAACTTGTACACCATGCTCACAGCAGCACTATTCACAACAGCCATAAAGTGGAAACAATCCAAATGTCTATCAAATGAATGGACAAACAAAATGTGTTGGAGCCCATACAATGGACTATTATTTGGCAATAAAAAGGAAGTACTGATCATGCTACATGGATGGATCTTGAAAACATTATGCTAAATGAAAGAAAGCAGTCACAAAGGATCACATTTTGATCCCATTTATATGAAATGTCTAGAATAGGCAGATCTATATAGACAGAAAGTAGATTAGAGGTTGCTGAGGACTAGAGGAGACAAGGGTGTGATGGCCATTTTCATAAATTAAAAAAAAAAACCTTTTAAGATAATTTTAGATTTACAGAAAAGTTGCAAAAATAGTATAGAATTCTTGAGATTCTTCATCTAGCTGCCCCTAATATTAGTATTGTACAAACCCATAGCTCAATTATCAAACAGGAAAGTAGCATTGATAGTTTTGCTAACTAAACTACAGACCTAATCCAATTTCACCACTCATGTCCTTTGTTCCAGGATCAAATCCGGAACCCTGCATTGCATTTAGTTCTCCTGTCTCCTTGGTCCCCTCCAATCTGTGATAGCTCCTCAGTCTTTCCATATCTTTCATGAACATGCTTTTGAAACCCTTGGTCAGTTACTCTGTAGAACATCTCTCCATTTGGGCCTGTCTCATGTTTTCTCATGACTAGGCTAAGGCTATGCATTTTTGGAAAAATGCTACTGCCTTCTCAGTACATCAAATCAGGGGTACATGATGTCTATCTTTCTTTACTGGTGACGTTAACCCTATTACCCAATTTACGGTAGTGCCTACCAGGTTTCTCCCCTGTAAAGTTACTATTTTCTTTTTGTAATGAATAAATATCTTGCAGAAGATACTTAAGACTAGACAAATATCCAGTTTTTTCCCCTCAAACATTCCCCCACTGTTTTTATCATCCATCAGTGGATGTTGCCTACAATTAGTACTATGGAGTTTGACTAATGGTGATTTTCTATATTCCTCTTTCCTTCTACATTTATTAACTGGAATTCTTCTATACAGAAGAACTGTTCCTTCTCCGTCATTTACCTATCTATTCATCCATCCATCCATTCATTCATTTATATCATCACTGACCCATACATATTTATTTTATTCTGTGGGTTACACATTAAAACTATCATTATTTATATTGTTTTTCAAATGGTACCAGCCCTGGCCTCCTAAAAGTTTTAAATTATACAAGTAACACATAGTTTTACACTAAAAATTCCTAACACAACAAGGCAAAGCCCCCTTCTCTCTCATTTATTTATTTATTTATTTGGCTGTGTTGGGTCTTTGTTGCTGCACGCGGGCTTTCTCTAGTTGTGGCGATCGGGGTCTACTCTTAGTTGTGGTGCGCGGGCTTCTCATTGCAGTGGCTTCTCTTGTTGCAGAGCACAGGCTCTAGGCGTGTAGGCTTCAGTAGTTGTGGCACGTGGGCTCAGTAGTTGTGGCTCATGGGCTCTAGAGCGCAGGCTCAGTAGTTGTGGCGCACGGGCTTAGTTGCTCCGTGGCATGTGGGATCTTCCCGGACAAGGGCTCGAACCCGTGTCCCCTGCGTTGGCAGGTGGATTCTTAACCACTGTGCCACCAGGGAAGTCCCCGCCTTCTCTCTTTAACCTTCAATCTTACTTTATGGGCAGGTAACTCACTAATTTACTGGTTAGGCAAAGGTCCCTCTCGTCTTTTCCCAGTCTTACTTTTTGTTTTGTAAACGTAAATGGGATCAGAGTCTATCTTCTGCAACTTGCTTTTTTCACTTCCTACTGTGTCTTCAAGCTGCGCCACTCCAGTTGTAGACTATGGATGTTCAAAGTCCCCCAGTAAAGGGGGCCTTGAGTTCCACGCTGAACAGAAAAGCTCTGAGCTGCCGCCTGTCCCCTCTGGTCCCAGAGGCCCTCTGTGGGACATGGCACAGCCCAGAGCGGGCAGGAGTAGCTGTGGGCGCCAGCTGGGCCTGCTGAGCTGCCTGCCGTCCACCTGAACAGGCCTGGGGAAAGGTGAGGAGGATATGCGGGGTAGCATGGGTGGGCCAGCTGGGAGCAGCAGCTGGGGTTCCCTGCCACTGGTGGCCTCCCTCTCTCCTGCCTTTTGGAAACACACGCATTTATAGATGAAATGATAGCATGTCAGAAACCGGCTTCAAATTGACTTCGATTATTTCCTAATTTTCACTCTTAGATCTCACCTGTGCTTCCTTCCACATGGGTGTGGGCACTTCTCCAGGATCCATTAGAGGGGGCTGCTGCGGGGGAGGGTCAGGCACCTGCTGCTTTAATAGCTGTCGCCAAGCTGCCCTTTAGGAATGTTCTCCTGAGCAGTCATCCCCCGCACCCACCCAAAGCCTCACACTGGGATATTAGTAATCTTTCAAGTGTTTGCCAAGTTGATGAGTAAAAATGAGACACTGTTTTACTCTGCAATTCTGGGATACCCAGGCAAACTGAGCATCTTTGGTTGCCCTTTTGTATCAATTCCCAGACTCAGGAGCCCCTGGGCCTGGGTTTGAGCCTGACTTTCCAACTCATTCACTGTGTGACCTTTGGCAGGTCACTTGCCTTTGCCCCCATTTCCTCACCTGTATAATGTGCTAACGCCACTGCCTGCACCAGAGGCTTGTTAGGACAGTAAAGGAGCCTAACACTTGTTAAGATGAAAAACCTGACCCACATTTATATTTATTTCCTAAGGATAAATTCTTAAATGTTATGATACACACTGCCAAATGTATCTACCAGACAACGTATTTAATGTATTTACTCTCCACCTTCCAGTAGGAACGTCTGTTTTTTCCAAAATCTCTCCAGGGAATGTGTATTTCTCTTATAACCAGAGTTAAAAATGAGGGTGGGGTTAGGGGAGAGTGGAAGCGAAGGAGAAAGAGAAGATCCAGTTCAAATAACCTCCACGAAGCCCGGCCTGGTGCCCCCAGTCCTCTGCGACCACATCCGCTGTCACACGATCACTCCTCTGAGGACCTGTCCCTGAACTCCTTGCAGGCAGGTCCTGGGTCTGATTCACTTACATGTGCAGTGTCCAAAGAGGGTGCTGATACACGCAGTCCCATCAAAGCTTTGCAAATGGGCGGATTCCATTTCATGCTCACCCACGGAGGTCACCAGTCTTCCACTGGAAACCATGTTTATAGATCTGCTCCTCACTCACCACATGAAGTTCCACCCCTGACCCTCACCGATCCCTCACTTGGGACCCATCAGGGGCCCATTACCACCTGGGCAAAGCTGATGATAAAAGATACGGGAGCAAAAGCCCTGCCCCTGACAACCTTGCTAAGTTGTGGGTCTCATTATAAACAGACATTAAAACAACTTGACACTAAAGCACCTGTTATTGGGAGTGTGTGGCCTATGCCGTGTGCTAAGAGCTTTACATGCAAAAATCTCCGAAACTCACAACCACACATAGGTTCGGTGTTATCACTGTTGCCCTATTCAATGAATAAGGAACCTAAGGCATAGAAAGGCCAAGTGGCTTGTCCAAGGGCAACAGATATGAAGTCAGCAGGGCCAGGATGCACAGGCGGGCAGTTCTGACTGTGGACTCCAGTTTGTGACACCTGAGATAATCAGGGGACGTCATGGAGGGGAACTGGGAGGATGCATCAAACGCCTAGGAACTCAGAATCGGAGAAAGGATACTGCACTGTGGACCCCCCAAGCAGCAGGGCAAAGGGGGAGCAAGAGCAAGTGGAGGGGGCTGGGAGCAGTGTGACACGAACAAGGGCCTGCCCTGCCTGAAGCCTCGTGGTGAGGGGAGAGGGAGAAGCACGTGCATGTGCAAGCGTGTGTGTGCGTGTGCTCGCGTGCAGAGGGCCTGGCTGACGGGCCTCACTGTGGGGCTTGCCCGGAGGTGTGCAGTGGAGAACGCGGTGTGCTGTGGGACACACAACGCAGGCTGAGTCGGGGACAGGGGCACTAGAGGAGGGAAACCAGACAGGAGGTTCCTGCCTTTGCCAGGCTGGAAGAGTGGCACAGGGTCAGAGTGAGAGTAAGCAGGAGGGCTGGATGAACGCGTGGATTGAGGAACTAAACCCTGACTCTCTTGGATTGCTGGTACCTTCGTAAAGTGGTGGTTAGTTACAAGCTGAGCGCGTCTGGAGTGGATGTGGAGCCCCAGAGTTAGCTGCGGCCATCTCTGGCAACTACTATAAAGTGAGCTCTGCATCTGCTGAAGTGCTGTTTATGAGGCAGTAAAACCTGAAAGCAAGCTGCCTGAATGTATCCTGATTTAGGATAAGATTCTCCTGAGCCGGGAGCTGTTTTTAGGAATGTTTAGGAAAACTGTCTAAATAAAAGGTTAAATGAGCTGCATTGGCCGGGAATCGAACCCGGGCCTCCCGCGTGGCAGGCGAGAATTCTACCACTGAACCACCAATGCTCCAGCTGAATGCCGCTCTGCCCGCAGCTGTTTTGCTGCTCTGGCACACAGTGGCACTGGCACGGCTGTAACCTGACACCTCAGATGGTCCAGCATGGAATGCTGCTCCATTCTGCTGGCCAAACCCATGGGAGGAGGCCCATGGGGCGCACATGCCTGACATTCTGCTCCGATGAAAGGCAACAGGGGAAAAGGCTTTAGAAATTCTTTTGGCTTCTGGGGGGCAGGTTCCAGGCCGCAGTCTGTTAGCCTTAACGACCGGAGTAGTTTCTGCATCAATTTACTCTTTGGCTGACTCTGGAAAGGAGAACATCACTCCAGAGCTGATTGGTGACATCTCAGTGACGACAGAGGCCCAAGAGATTAGAAAAGTCTAGAGTTCTAGAAAACATTTAGAGTCAAACTCCAGACTCCAATCGGCATAAAAGTGGTTTTCTTCATGTTAAGGATAAACAAGACGTTAATGTTAAAGGAGTTTGAAGGAGAGCAGAATTCCCAAGGACCAAATAAACCACAGCTGGAGCTTCCTTAACCCTCCCACCCTGAGAATGACTGGCACAGGAAAGGCAGCCAGCTTCCGAGTCACTGGATGTCTACCGCCAAGACTCAAGTGAACCCTGCAGACTGTACTCCTGCCACGCTCCAAACCTTTCTACATCGACTATAGCTGAACCCAGAAAAAGAGTAAAGAAAGCATTAATGCTCTTTGAGGCAGAAAGGGTGAAGAGCTATGGGTTCTGGAGGCAGACTGCCAGGGTTCAAAGCTGCCAGACCGCCAGATCCTGGCGGTGGTACTTATCTTCCCTGCGCCCATCTGTAGAATGAAGGTAACAGCAGTTCCCACCTCACTGGGCTGTTATTGGAATCAGGAGTTAAGATATGGAAAGCAGCCCTGGTTGGCTGAGTGAGGCCCCAGGTCAGGTTCTACAACCTCTGGGTCCCCGTGGCCCTCCCTGGGAGGTGAGGGGCAGGAGGCAGAGACCACTTACCACTGGCGGTTCCCTCCTGCTTTGCCAACGAGTCATCAGGGTTGGGTTCTGCCTGCTTCTGAACCACTGGCTTGGGCTCGTCAGGCTCGTCGTCCTCGGGGGTGACCAGCTTCATCAGGCTCTGGTTGCACACGTTGGCCACCTCCTTGATGCCTGAGTCCACTGATGTAAGGAGCAGCCTGATCCAGGGGTATGTTAGTGGGCAGACAGGTAGGCTGAACTGAGTCCCTGTTCTCCCTGCCACGCTGGGCTCCCCGCAAGAAGCTCCTATGTCTCCTCACAGGGGCCCTTCCTGGTGGACCTCTCATCAACAGGATTTCTTCCACCCAATGCGGGGCAGTGGGAGCTCAAAGACTTGGCACCTTGGGACCTGCGAGAGCCTCTCCAGATCTGTAAGTAACCAGGTGAGGTTTGGGGATGGCGGCATTAGCGCCACATCCCTAGTGCTGCCCTGGCTCTCCCTGTCCATGTTCAGCTCCACCTCTTGCTGCTTTGATGCCTGGGGAAATGTGGAGGTACGATGGATCCTAAGGGAGCCCCCATCCCCCACTCCAGGGTCCTGCAACTTTATGGCCCCCTTTGGGGCTTCTCGTGTCCTCTCTCCAGAGTGAAGGATACTCTTCTTGCGGTCATCGTAGGCCAGGCAGGGCAAGACAGCGGTCAGGATCCCAGAGGAGTAGGGCAGCATCACCCGGCCGGCCAGCTGGATGAACTCCCGCATCCAGCACATGGCTGTCAGCTGGATCAGGTCGTCTGGAAGGAGAATTGGTGGGTTCCAGGGGGTCCGCATGAGCAGCCAGAGCGCCCCTCCCACTGACCATGTCCACAAATGGGACTGGAGAACCGGAGGGCACCTGAGGGCTGGCACAGCTTCGAGCCTCACGAATACTCTCGCCCTTGCTTTTTCCTTCCAAAGGAATATACAGGTACCAGGGTGACATGGAATTACAACCCTGTGGCTGATTGTAAGAGTAGCCACAATTCTCTATCCCCCCTGTGTCCACTACCCTGTAATGGGTCTCTGTGGCTTCTCTCATCAAGAGCTGGAGTTTACTTCCCCTGTCCCGGTATCTGGGCCAGCCCTGCTATTTTGTCCAAGAGAAGGTGGTAGAAATGATGGTGTGCCTGGTTCAAGCCTAGGCCTTAGAGGCCTTGCTGACGTCTATCATGCCTCCCGGAATCCACTGATGCCACGTGAATGCACCTGGGCTAACCCACTGGATGATGAGACACCTGGAACGACTGTTCCTGTTGCCACACGTGACAGCTGGCAATAACCAGACATGAGTGACACCACTGACCATGAGTAACACCTCAGCCGACCCTCCAGTTGACTGTAGGCACATGACTGAGCCCAGTTGAGCCTGGCCCAGGGGAGCAGGGCCACCCAGCTGACCCGAAGACTCAGGACAATACCAAGGGACTGCTATGTGAAGTAACTGCATTTTGTGGTGGCTTGATACTCAGTAGAAGCAGAGAGATACACGACCCCAATCTCCAAGCATTTCAATCACAGTGCTAATGGCAAGCTTGCCAGCAAGAAGGCCTCCAGATCTGACTCCCCTCTAGGGTCAGACCAAGTGAAAGGGCCTCCATGTTGACAGAATCAGAATCTCTCCCACAAGGACCCACCACTCCAGGACCCACTGTCACACTGATTCACACTCCCACGAGGACTCTCTCTGAGATGGGGAGACAGAAAGGTGCTTCAGAGAAGGTGGTGGTGGCCTTGGGGCCTTTACACACTCACCCGTGGTCTGGCAGTGGATCACCAGGATGTTGGCCATCTCAGCAAACTTAACACTGGAGGGGTTCTTTTTAATTTCCTTCAAGAATTCTCCAAGGACCACCTCACACCTACCAATGAGCAAAGGAGAAAGGAGACAGCTCATGCAGCCAGAGCCAGAGGAGCCTCCACCAGTGGTGCCATTTCTGCTGTGCTCTGTGGGACACACTTGTCAGATGGACATTTTTCCGAGGCTGGGGGTGGATGATCTCCTAGCTCCTCAAAGCAGGAAGCACACGAGCCAGGAAGAGGACGGTGAATTTCGTGCTCTCCTGCCGCCGCCTGTCTGTTGGGTGTGGGGTACGCGTACATGCCGAGGGGCCCCTGCAGCCGCCCGCCCCTCTCCTCCTCCACTCACATTTTCCGAATCTCTTTGCCGTTGTCGCCCAGGATCTGGAAGAGTCCATCCAGGATCTCCGGCAAATAATCCAGCAAGTTAATGTCTGGCACGGACTCCAGAACCAGGATCTGCCCCAGGGGAGGAAACCATCAGGGAAAGTCACCAGCCAGAGAACCTGCATCTCCTCGCCCATCCTCCGGACTGCCCAGCGAGAAGGGGCCCTGCTGAGGCACGTTTTCACGGCACTGCGGGTGTCCCACGGGGGAGCGGGTGCTAGTAGCTGTTGTTTCTGTTCAATGGGCAGGGGAACGGCAATTTAACCCCAGGGCAGTTCAGATGCTCGGGGGCGGGGCGGGGGGTGCGGGAGGGAACCCATGGGAAAGGTGGGCAAGGCTAGAAGAGGTGTGACAGCTGGAGGAGCACAGCTGGCTTCAAAGGTAAATCTGGGTGTTTCCGGAGACAAGGAAGGAACCACATCCTCTTCAGAGGCAAACGTGATGGGCTTTCGGGGCAAAGCTGAATACATGTGTTTTCGGATTATCTGGTGTCATTGGCTCCTAGAGGGATAACAGTGAGGCATCCCCGCAGCCACAGGAAGTGCCCAGGTGAGCCAGAGAGCAGACCTCACTCAACTAGAGGCTCCTTACAGCTGGAGAAGGAGTGTCGCGGGGCCGGACCTTACCCAGGAGATGATGAACTGCCGGGCGTACTGGTTGTTGGAATAAATCCTCTCCCGCAACAAGGGGATGAAGCCCACCAGGTCGAACTTGTTGCTCTCCGTCACGATGTCCTGTGGGTCAAAGGCATGAGAGCTGCCTGCTGGGGGCGGGGGCTGCCTGACCTGGCTGAATCCCTGGCCCGGGCTGGCTCCAGGGGTCAGGCGGACACAGAGGAAGATGACGGAGCCTGAGTCAGGCAGGAGAGGGCCCCGGAGCATCCCTCCTCACACAGGCCGAAGGACCAGCAGAAAGGATGCACTGAAAGCAGGAATCAAGGTCGAGAGAACTAATCAAAAGGCAAAACCCTGCATCTCTGTGGTCTGGCTCGAATGCCCTGGTGAGCTGAGCATAAACTGCCCCCGTCACTGGGGGCAGGGTGGGGTCAGCATGAGGGGCCATTAGGGGGACAGAATGGTTCTGTATTTTGATTCTGCTGTTGACATAACTCTATACTCTCATCATAGAGCTGTACACTATTCCATTAACTGTATGTAAATGAAAAAAAATTTTTTTAATTACGAAGAGCATCCCAATGATAGAATTTATAAGCTGTACAGATGGAGGAAACAGATGCTAAAAATAAGAGTGGGGACCAAGTACAAGTACCTTTAAGAGGCGGTCTAGGAGCTCAGAGCCGCTCTTCACATTGGGGTCTGGGTCAGCAGCCAACTATGAGAGAGACAGAGGTGGAGAGAGGGTCACTGTCAATATATAAGACAAGGAATCCACTGAAGTCCAACAGCAAAGGCCTTGGGGCAGCCTGAACATCGCATAGGCACCTCTCTCAGTGCACAGATGCAAGACAGGCAGGGGAGGCAAGGGGGTAAAGCAGAACTTGGCAATGCTGCCGAGATGTGGCAGACCCCTGTTCTGCTCAGGGACCGCTGGGACCTGCTGCCACCAGTCAGGTGGTTGCTTCCCGTTGGCCTTCCTCAGGGCTTTCCAATCTTAAAATGCTGGGTCCTCTCTCCACTCCTGGAGGAGGGGACGGATCAGCTGTGAGGCTAATCCTCTAGAAACGACTTCAGGGAGGAGAACTCCATGACGATGAGAGAGGTGCCGATGAGCTACCAGGGAACCCAAAGCCTTCCTAAGCAGAGCTTTTTCTAGAGCTTATGGGCTACGCTCTCCTTGCAGGGGAAATACAGTCTGTACTATGAAATCACCACCTTCACCTTCTATAAGAGAGGTCAGTGCTCTCAAATGACTGTTTTTTCCCCTCCAATTTGTGGTGGACTGATGCTTTTGTAAAATGCACTAAAGATAAATTAATAGAGGTGTGGGGGAAAAACAAACATAAATATTTACAAGCCCATCTAAAAATATATCATTAGATTGAACAGACAACAAGCACCCCTGGCAGTATGTGCTTATCTGCTCCCCTTGCATCTGGGAAAAGGGAGGCCAGCACTCAAGGTCCCGAAAGGTCAAGTCAGGTGTGTTGGGTGCGCTCAGCCCAGTCGAGTGAGGAGCGGTCACCTTGCTCAGCCCGTCAAAGAGCACATTGAAGTGGGGCAGCACAGCGCCTCGGGCCACCTTGACGATGTTGTAGAGGGCCTCACACGCGTAGTAGCGCAGCCTGCTGTCAGCATCATTGAAGCAGGTCAGCACCGGCTCAATCAACTCCTTCAGGTAGAGCCCCGAGTCCTGCGATGGAGTAAGAGCAGAAGCAGCTCAGAATGGGTCAGACCTCGGGGACCCAGCCCTTGGCTCCCTTGGAGACGCTCAGACCCTCGAGTGAGGGCTGGGCTGAAAGACCCTTTGCAAGTCAGCTTCCTGGGATAGGGATCACGCCCAGGACCCTGGGTGCAAGGCCACAGAGCCAGCCTTGAGGTCTGAGATGTGGAGAGAATGGCAATAAAGAAATCACAAGTCTGCAACACCGTGCTGGGGCTCGGGGGTCAGGGTCAAGGCCCTGGCTAGTGTGTACATCCCTCCAGAAGGGCTCACCTTGCCCAGCGCAATGGAGCAGGCGGCCAGGCCGATGAGGCCCCCTTTCCGGCTGTGCGGGTGCTGGGACAGGGCAAACTCCTGAGACAGCGTCTGGATCACATGCTTGATCTGCACGGTGTTGTTCTGGGCCACGAACTCCCGGACCAGCCTGGAGAGGAAGCAGAGAGGGGCTGCAGGACCAGCCTGGAGAGGAAGCAGAGAGGGGCTGCAGGACCAGCCTGGAGAGGAAGCAGAGAGGGGCTGCAGGACCAGCGGGATCAGGCTGCTCCTGCCGGCTCTGGGGCCTGAGGCTGGGGTGAGGGAGGGAGATGACCTGTTTAGAAAGAGGAATTGGGAGTCAGGCATCTCAGGGCAGGGCTTTCCCAGTTCTGCTGCTGACTGGGAGGCGTTGGCTGGGTCATGGTCCTTTCCCTTTTCTGGGTCTCCACTTCCCTTTGTCTATGACGGAATGAAGAACAGTGGGGAACAGTGTCACTTCTGGGAATCTGAGAGAATGCAAGTGAATGTCCTGCTGGGGCCCCAAAACTGTAGTGATCCACCGTCTTCATTCAATACTTGCTCAGTGTTGCAAGCAGCTCATGCACCCAAGTGGTTCTCTGTGTCTGTGTCATTGTTTCTGGGGACGGTGCTGAACTGGGCCTACATCCAACAGGGAAGATCCACAAACAAACAAGGATGTGTAGCAACATGACACAAGCAATACCACAGAAGCAAGAACGCCGCAGGTTAAGTCTCCCTGGGCTGACGGGGAGGTGCCATCTGAGTCAGATCTTAGAGCCATTATAGTAGGCCTTTTCCAGGTAAAGAAAGGAAGACAGGGAACCTCAGGCACAGGGAAGAGCCTGGCTAAAGGCGGGGGCCCCGAAAAGACATGGTGTATTTAGGGAAGGGTGAGGAGTCCAGTGTGTGGAAGGGGTGGCTGGGGACAGTTAAAGGAAAAGACAAGGGCTTCCCTGGTGGTGCAGTGGTTGAGAGTCCGCCTGCCGATGCAGGGGACACGGGTTCGTGCCCTGGTCCGGGAAGATCCCACATGCCACAGAGTGGCTGGGCCCGTGAGCCATGGCCGCTGGGCCTGCGCGTCTGGAGCCTGTGCTCCGCAACGGGAGAGGCCACAACAGTGAGAGGCCCGCGTAACACACACACACACACACACAAAAGGAAAAGACGAGCCGGTGAAAGGTTTCCAGCAATGGGGTGACAGATTTATGTCTATGTTTTGACCAGAGAGGCTGCCTTGGGTGGGGGTGGCATGGTTTGACAGAGGGAGACTGAAACATCTCCAGGGGAGAATACCGCAGCTATCAGGGTCAGGAAGAGGGGCCTGAAATATGGCCAAAGCAGTGGGAAGCAGCAGGGAGAGGGGACAGGGCAAGAAGGGTAGAGACGCCTGCATGGTGCCCACCTGGGGGGTGATGCTAGCAGGGAGAGGGGGTCTGAGGGAGGCAGCGCCTGTGGTCACCCTGGGGGGATGCTCACAAGGCAGGCCCTGCCCGAGTGGAGGGGAGCACAGGGAGGCCCAGCTCTGTCAGGCACCAGGGTCTCCTTTCAGAGCCCAGTGGACGTGAAGATACTCTGCCCTTCGGAGGCTCACAGCATCTCTGCAGTGAGAAGCCTCATGAGGGCCAATGGTGGCATGAGGGGCCCCGATAACCACTGGGAGCTGCGGCCTGGGGCTCAGGGACATCTTCCCAGGAGTGGGAACTGAGCTGGACCTCGGAGGAGGCAGAGACCCTGAGAGAAGGAAACAGGTGTTCTGGGCAGGAGGAAATGTGTGGGCAAAGGCAAGGAGAGAAAAATAGCCAAATTTGCCTGGGGTCCAGAGAACAGCAGGAAATCAACTGGGATGAGCTGGCCCGGCAGCTCAGATTCAGGAGAAGGGATCTCACATTGTGGGTAACAGGGAAGCTGTTTACGGGTTTTGAAGAGATGGTCAAAGGGTGTTTTAAGAAGCCATGAGATGGATGGGAAGGGGGAGACTGTCCCATCATAAGGTGGGAGGGACTACGACCCATGCAGCAGCTGAAGGTGTGACGAGGGACGCCTAGAGATCACAGACTTTTCAAAGTAGCTGCCTGGACTCATTGCCTAATTGCTCTGTGCCCATCACAGCAGGTACACTACTCGCCTATGGCATAAATGGGGGTCTCAAGCTGGCTCAAAGAATTTTAAGGACAGTCAAGTCCAAAAGGTATTAATTAGTTTGTGTGGTTCCAGATCAGTGTCAGGAACCTGCTAGTAATTAGCGTTGTTTAACTAAATGTGCTGTCCTGTGAGGCTGTGACCACTCCTGTAAAAAGGCTGTTCAATGGGGATTACAGGGCTTGATAAAGATTCAATCCCGCAAGTCGTAGGGGGCATCTATTCTGTGCCTGGGACTGTGGCCACAGGTGAATCAAACAGGCCTGACTCCTGAGCTGGCGGATGTGGGAGCAGAAACAGGGATTCCAGGAAGGGGCTATGCAGGTGGTCTGTGAGGGCCCTCTTGCTTTGATCTTTATAGGGTGTGATTCCACCAAGCCCACCCCAGGGGCTTGAGGGCTGTGGATGAACCAAGGGCCTCGGGAGGAAGCCAGTTCCATAAGCGCCCCCTCCCTAAGCAGTGTAATCAGGCACAGCAAGGATGGCTCTACATAAACCGGCTGTATTCTCAAACAGAACAAACCAGCCAGACAACGCCCAGTGATGTGTCAGAGCTCTCTGACTGTCATGACAGACACAGCCTCTTGAGGAAAGCCCTGCAGGTGTGCCAGAGAACAGCCAGAGCATTGGTGGTTCAGTGGTAGAATTCTCGCCTGCCACGTGGGAGGCCCGGGTTCGATTCCCGGCCAATGCAGTGCTGCTTTTTGGCCTCTTCCTGGCAAGCTCCCCCAGAGATCCTGCTGCAGGATCCAGCTCCTCAGTCACGCCCAGCCTGCAGCAGCCAAGGGTGCTGCGAATCTCCGAGCGTACTTCCCTGCTTCGTGAGCACGAACAGCAGCTGGCTTCTCCACAGAGGCACCACTGGCTGCGGGACCCTTCCCCCGGTAAGGGGACTCCTGCTGCACCCCCTCAGCCTTGGCCAGTCTCCAGCAGGAAGCTGTGCTGAAGCCTGTGAGCTGTAAAACAGCTCAACACACCACGTGAATGTGGAATGGGAGGACCCACACTTCAGAGAGGAGGAAGTCCCCAGAGTCTCAGTGGGCTTTTTGCTACTGAGAAGGAACGACTTGAGCTCTACTTCCTGTCCTGACGTCTGAAGGCAAATCAACTTCTCACGGACACACGTAATGCACACATGCGCGCTTGTGCGTGCACACACACAGCCTCCTCCAGCCTTCTCTCCTGCTCTGGAGCCTAAGCCTCTGCCGTTGCAGCTGTGCTGATGTGGCCTTCCATTCTGTGAATCAGCGTACAGACAAGACGACTGGGATTAAAGGGAGGTGCTCACACAGCTGTTCACAGCTGGAGCACTGGTGGTTCAGTGGTAGAATTCTCGCCTGCCACGCGGGAGGCCTGGGTTCGATTCCCAGCCAATGCAGCAGCAAACTTTTTTTTTTTTATCATCCTAAGAGACTGGATTTGACATTTCACACTGCCTACAGCATTGGTGATACAGTCTGAAAAACCTAGAATGACTTTTTTCTAGCCTGAGTTTTCCACACCTGTTTCCTAACCACAGAGACCTAGATCTTGTGTCCCCCTGTTCTTGAGGAGTCCAGGTTGTGGGGATCACCAAAGTTGCTGCAAGCAGCTGTGCCTCCCCTCCTGTCCAGACAGGCTGCCCGGGGACTCTGACTACGATGCCCCGGGGGAAGCCAGGCCGTGTGTGTTTCTGCTCCGTCGGTGTTAGAGCAGCCCTGAGAGTGGGAGTAACGACATTCATGAGGCTCCAGCAGGGCAGCAAAGACCCAGCCCTGCCAGCAGGGCAGCCCGACCTGGAACTCCTCGCCTGTCTCCTTGTTTCAGGTCACAAACGGTCCCTGAGCCACCGGAAAGGGCCCTCCTTCCCACTTGAGAGACAGCAAAGGGCATGCATTTCCTGCCCCTGAGGGGCTCTCTGCCAGAATCCCCTGGAGGGGAAACAAGAGAGGCCTCAAGGACTTTCATGCAAAACAGAGAAAAAAAACCTGGTGAGGACAGTGCAAGGTGAGGAGGGGGCAGGCGAGAAAGAGCACAAGCGGCAGCTTTCGTGGGGAGGGAGTGAGGTGTGGCTTCATGAGGGTCAGCTTTTGAAAGGGGTTCTGAAAGATCAGTAGGTGTTCATTCAGGGTGAGGAAGCCCGGACAGAGGGAACAGCATGAACAAAGGCTCAGAGGAAGGAGAGAGGCACTTGGATTGGCAGCACAAAGGACACAGGTGGAGGAGACGTGGGTGACAGGGCCAGAGAGGCTGCGCCCACTCACGTGCTTGGCAAAGGAAGTGGCCTTTGCTTCTGGTGGCCGTGAGCAGCCACGGAAGGTACGAGTGATCTGCAGCGGTGGGTGGTAGGGATTCGAACAGCGTTTAGGGAACTCTGAAGACTGCAAAGGCTGACAGAGACCAAATGGTGGGAGAGCGTGAGGAATGGGGCACTAACGACGGGTGACAGCGGGCAAGTGTAACAGGGTCTCCTGAAGGGGGAGGAGATGGGCAAGGGGAATATCTGTGTTCAGCACTCCCTGACATTCCCGTTCGCTCTACACCAGCTACAAGGTCCCCCCACCCCGAATCTTACCAGGACGCAACTCAGGGCACCCCAGGCCACTACAAATACAATGGCCCATTCAGTTCCCGAGGGCCTGGAACCCCAAGTCTCTATCTGCTCTTGGAGGAAGAATATTATCAGTGTCCAGGAGATCGAGACAATGACAAACAGTGGTTCCCTGTGGAGGGAACCCTGAGAACATGTTCTCACCAAAACCACCAGTTCTCAGAGCACTGGGCCTGGCCCTGTGGGTCACCCCTGGGGCCACAGGAAGACCTGTCCCACGACCCGAGCCCACGCTCTCTACCTGACAGTCAGGGTGATCAAGACAGGGCCGGCTCACCTCTGCAGTCTCACTGCTCAGCTGCCCAGCACAACTTTCCTCTCCAGTAAGGGCTTCTTACTGGGCCCTGCTATGCTACTCCTTGGACACTTCCTGTCCATTCCACTCCATGGGGAAGCTCCCGCTCCCGTCCACATCCTAGCCAGCCGTAAGTCCAGTTCACATCCAGCCCCCTGCTTTTCCCGACCATCCCAGGAAGGACCACTCCTCCTCTGAACGCTGAAGGACTCGGCGACCCCGCAGTCTGTGCCCAGCACTGCACCATGGAATGTCACGGGTTCTTTCTCACGTGTTTCATGTTTCTAGCTCCACAGCTCCAGGCCAGAGTCCCTGAGGACAGACTGGTGCCACGATTCTCTGCCTCTTGAGCGCCAGCCCTCTCCCCGCGTCTAGAGCTCCCCACACAGTAAGTGAGGAATCAGTAAGCATCTGCCCAGGGACCCATCTGTGCCGGCGGGCGGGGCCGCAGGGCAAGCTGTAGGGAAACACGGGCAAAGCCCCACGCTGCCGTACTGGTGACAAGGCGTGGCCTGCTCATCTACACCTAACCTGTTGGGTAAATCAGAACTGTACTTGGACGGGCCTAACCCTTAGTTTACTATTCAAGTTAGGAGGGACAAAGGGCACCACTACCAGGATCTCAAAACGCACACTGAGAAGGACCAGGTCCCCAGGGCCGTGGCTGGGGACAGATGCCGATGCCAGGATGTGACTTGACATGCGTTTGCCTAGGGGTGAACCAACCCCTTGGGGGTGCCCCAAATAGCCCCCGTCAGCAGGACCTGGTCTCTCCACAGGGCAGAGAGAAAAAGCAACTACAAAGGGAAGCAGAGGAAGTGAAGTTTGAAATCCGGGCATCCCCAGTTCCAGGCTAGTGTCTCTTCAAAAGAACACCCCGTCTCCTCTTTCATCTCCACGTTGTGAGCCACAGCTGGGGGATCTCAACTAGTTCTGAAGTTAATATTTGGCCCAGATCACAAGTCCCAGTGACCTTTGCTAACATTAGGGTCACACGCATTGCTGTTCTATGTCCCAGAGAAGAGATCGGCTTCTGCTTCATTTCTCTAAAAACTCTGGCTGATGAAGTATCCTCTATAGAGATTGCTCAGAGCCTCCATTCTGAACTAGTCAGAGGTGTCGCAGGATGGCAGCAACACCCATTCCCCAGGAGGCACAATGCCCAATGCTGGCCAACTCCAAGCTCTCTACCCTGCTCTCAACTTCACAAAGTGCCACACCGACTGCCCTGTCCCTGACTGAGAAGGAGCCACAGACAGGCCAGGATGTGTCTTTCACCCAAGGAGAACCTGGGGCCTCGTCTCAGCAACAAAACCACAGCCCCGCACTGGGCCCCTCGGCCTCTGTAACACAGCTCGGGGACAACCACAGGGTGCATGAGGACTGGGGAGCTGACCACTTCCCAGGAACACACTCTAAGTATTCCAGGGGTTGGTTATCCCTCACAGCAACCTCCTTCTGTAGTTATTATCATCTCATCATTTAGATTTGAAACAGAGCCTCAGGGAAACCAAGTCCCTTTCTTGAGGTCATAGAGGATCTGAACCTTGGCACCTACAAAGCCCAGGCCCCCTCAACTGTACACCAGTTCCTCCCGCCCATCTTCTTAAAGCACGTCAGCTGCAAAGTGCACACACCCAATTACAGAGGGTACTTCCCTCGTGCAGAACTCAGGTCCCAACTGAAGTGCAGCTTTCTCCATGCATTTTTGCCACTGTCTAGTGTTAGACATCTCTGAAGCATTTCTCCACCACACACAAGTGTACATACAGATGAAGTACATACTTGAGATGTTGAAATGAAGGTCTAGGGCTGGTTTTCTACCATTAAGGCAGGAAAGAAGTAACCATTTGCTGAGCACTTACTACATGCTAGGTAATGTGGTGGATGCTTTACACGTGTTATCTCATTTAAACCTTAAAATAAGCCACAGAGCTAGGTACTATAATACCCATTTTACAGATGGGGGAAATGAGGCTCAGAGATGTTACGAAACATACAAGGTCACACAACTTATGGATGGGAGGTGCAGAAATCAAACCTAGATTTTTCTGACACCAGGTCTGAAATCTACCACGTTACATTATTCTCTCTTCAAACATCAAAGCTCCCACCTGTTGGATGCCTACTGGGTGCCAGGCACTTTACACACATTATTTCGTTTAGCCCTATCTCATTTCATGTGTTGATATCCAAATTGCCCGGCCAGGAGGTGGCGAGGTTTCTGCCATTGCACGCACATTCCTATGTGTTCAGAGGAGCCAGTCTTGGCTGCGGCTTTGTACTATTTTTAGATAATTAAATAAAATAATTCACATAATGTGTTTTGTACTACATATGCTCACGTAACAGTATTAGTGCAAAATCAGAATCAAACCGTGATGTTATACACACCTAACAAGATCATATTCATTCATTAACTGTTGACTGAGAACCTGCTTTGCTCCTGGCTCCAAGAAGGACAGAAAGATAATCCAGAGTTGTGTTTATTCCTATGCTGTAAAAATTCCAGGCTGGACTTCGGGCTGCCATTTTTTTCTTGACAAGTCCAATGAACCATCCCAGTCCTCTATGTAACAGGCTGTAATCAGGCAACATATCCAGGCAGTGATTTCCCAAACAGAAGCTGGCAGGCAAACATCTCCTCCATCTGCTTTGCTGAGTATTTAAGTAACCTGGTTTCCACTTACTCACTACTCTCCAATAACTAAACAGGAAAAGCGGAACATCTGCCTCTGAGGAAAGGCCCAAGAGTTAGTTAAGTAGCAAAATATACTGAGCATCCACTGGGTATAATCAGTGGAAAAACTGTAAAGGAGACAGCAGGAGGCATGTTTGGATCTCAGGTGACAATAGACCACTGAATAAGTGCTTCCCTCAACTGTAACACAACCTACAAGCACTCTTATTTTTTAAAATTGAGATATTATTCACATGCCATAAATTCACTCTTTAAACATGCACAATTAATCCAGTGAGTTTTAGTATATTCACAAAGCTGTGCAAGTGTCACCACAATCAATTTTAGACTTTTTTTAATCATCTCCAGAAGAAAACCTGTACTCATTAGTAGTCACTCATTTCCTCCCAACCCCCCTCCCCCAAGCCCTAGGCAACCACTGATCTACACTGTCTCTGTGGATTTGCCTATGAATCCACACAAATGAAATGATACAATACATGGCCTTTTGTGACTGGCTTCTTTCACTCAGCATGTTTTCAATGTGCAGTTTTTTCTTTTTAAGATGAGTTAACTGAGGCACAGAGAGGTTAAACCCAAGGTCACAAACTCAAATGCTTACAGGAGCCAAGAAGGAGACACAAGTGAGAAGGCCAAGGGAGGTAAGACAGGCTGTAGTGACCTTCCCAACACAGGAAGCAAATTGGGGAGCCCATGTCCTGGCTGGGGGAAGAGGGTGGGCCCCTGGGTCCCCTACTGCTACATGGGAATGTGGGCCGCACAGAGCCACATCTTCCCATTCTTTAATAGAAGCCAGAAACCTGAACTTCACTGTGAAATTTCTTGATTTAAAATATCCTGCAATCCAGGCCAAACCAAACAAACAGGTCTGCCGGCAGGACATAGCCCCTCGCTGCTAGTCTGTGACCCCTGGATAAAGCAAGCTGCTGGGTGGAATACTGACCCACACTCCAAAATCTGCCTGAAGTCACTTGGTAATAAACAGTGTCTCCCTACAGAGGTGGCAGGCTCCAAAAGGCCAGGTCAAACTCAGCAGTTCAACCCTGATCTGATCACAGAGCCCCAGGGATCCCGGCTCCCCACGCCACCCTCCCCACCCTGCCTTCCCCAGCAGGCAGGGACTCATCCCTCAGGAGCTCTGATCCTGGAGCCCCTCCTTGGGCTTCGGTGTTCTCAGGGCGCGGGGCCTGGGCACCTCCATGTGCTGGCTTTGGGAACTCAAAGTTCAGGAACACCAGAGACTTGCCAGTGAGCCCATCCCTGGTCACCACGAAGGGCATCATCTCTCCCAGCCTGCAGTGAGGGCCCTGTCACCGCAGCGAGGGAGCACCCACCACACTTATCAGAACGCCTGCTGGCGTTTCTCCCCCACGCTAGACTCTCCCGGAGAGCAGGCCTGGGGTCTCACCATCCCTGTCCTCGGGACTCATCAGGGACTATAACCCCTGACACCCAGGGCCCGCAAAACCTGCCACAGCCATTCTAAAATCTTAGCCTCAGGGCCTTATCCTTGAGAAAGCTGTGTGGGTGTGTTGGAGCCAGGCTGTGGGGTAAAGGCTCTCCAGGACTGTGCACAGCAGGCTCACACATTTAGCCATCAGATCCTGGTCACCTAACACAGCCTGGTCTTGAGAGTCTAGAGTCTGGGGTCCTTCAGTCGAGCCAAGCATCCATCTCTGCATTTTTAGTGTCTGAGAGGCCTGTCATCAAGATAAAACACCCTCCTCTTATTAGGAATTTTAATCCCTCACTCCAGCACCCCATGCAGTACTGGTTCTGCCACTCGAGCAGACAGATGCTTTCCAGAAAACAGGAAGTGGCAGTTAAAACTACCATTGGGGTGTTCAAGTATGACATTTTATTAAGTATTTGTCTCCCTTTTGGAAGGGAAAACCATTCATTGTAATGGGGAGGCCTTTTGAGACAGAAGAACCTGAGTTTTTAGATCCAGGTTCTAGCTGCAAAAGCTTGGGATGATTCCTTACCCTCAAGGAGCTTCTGCTTCCTCATCTGTGAAATGGGGTAACACTACCTAGCTCATAGGGCAGCTGCGTAAAATAAATGAGATGAGGGATGTACAAGGGCCAAATCCTCCTCCTCCCAAATAAGGCAGACAGTGTTTTACACGTGATCACTTTTTAAAATGATCAACGTTATGGACTGAATTGTCCCCACCCCCACCCCTCAGTTCATACAAACCTAGTGGCAGTATTTGGAGATAGGGCCTATAAGGTAAGTAATTAAGGTTAAGTGAGGTCATATAGGTGTGGCCCTGATCCAATAGGATCAGTGTCTTTATAAACAGAGACACTAGAAAGCTCCCAGGAGAAGCACAAATAAGTCCCTCTGGCCCTGAGCAAGTTGTGAAACACATACTCTGAGGAACACATCAAATAGGACACTGGTCAGGGGACTAAGATCCAGCAAGCCGCAAGGTGCAGTCAAAAAAAAAAAAAAAAAAGAAAAAGAAAGTGGTGCTTGATGAGAGAAGCAGCTAGGTGGTTCTGGACATACTGGATGTCAGAGCTGAAAGGGAGGGTCCTTTTAGTAAAATCCAAACCCTTTAGCCGAGGAGGAAACTAAAACCCAAAGCAGTTAAGGCAGTGGTTCTCAACCGGGGTGACTGTCCGTTCCCCAGGGGACATTAGGCAGTGTCTGGAGACATTTTTGGTTGTACAAGTGACAGAAAACTACTGGTGTCTAGTGGGTAAAGATCAGGGATGCTGCTAAAAACCCTATAATGCACAGGACAGCGCACCACAACCAAGAATTATCTGTCCAAAAATATCAGTAGTGCTGAGGTTAAGAAACCCTGAGTTAAGGAATTTGCTGGAGGTCAAAGAATGAGTATCACACAACAGACTAGATTAGAGCTGTACAAAGCATTCTGTAGTGATGGAAATGTTCTACAATCTGCACTGTCCATTATGGCAGTTGACAGCCACATGTGGCTATTGAACATGTCAGATATGGGCAGTGTGACTGAGGAACTGGATAAAATTTTTATTTTATCTTCAATAATTTAAATGTAAATAGCCGCCCATGGCCAGTGGCTACCCTATTAGAGAGGGCAAAACTACAATCCATATTTCCTGACGCCCAGACTGGCATTCTTTCAGTTTCACAGCCTGCCTCTTTCTACTCTTTTGAAATTACCCACCCACCAGACTTTATCACGATTTGGCTGGAAAAAAAGATACAAATGTAAAATAACAGCAGAAAAACCTTAATGTTCGCAGTTAAATACCTTGTTTTATAATTAAAAAAAAAAAGGAAAATGTCAGATCATGGTTACAAATACAATGGAACCCCGTTATCCAGTTTCAGTTACCAATGGTCAACAGCAGGTCAGAAAATATTACATGGAAAATTCCAGAAATAAACAATTTCTAAGTTTTAAACTGTATGCGGCTCAGAGTGGTGAGATGAAATATTGTGCTATCCCACCAGAACATTAGTCACCCTTCCTCCAGCATATCTATGCTGTATATGATACCCACATACTTAGTAGCTTCTGGGTTATCAGATCGACTGTCGGTATCGCAATGCTTATGTTCAAATAGCCCTTATTTTACTTAATAATGGCCCTAAAGTGCAATGCCGGTGATGCCGGTCATTAGGATATTCTCTTACTGTGCTTAAACTTTACCATACATACGTATGTATGGGAAAAAACATAGTATATATAGAGCTTGGTATCATCCAAGGTTTCAGGCATCCACTGGGTGTCTGGGGACATATCCCCCACAGATTAGAGGGTACTGCTGTACGTGTAGTAAGAGTGCAGAAACAAGAATAATTCCTTCTTTCACTTCCAGGGAAGCGTGATATGACAGAGATAACAGCCCTTCTGAGCCTTGAGGTTTTGGCTTATTTCTCCACTTGGTCAACTTACTGTCCCTTTCACTTCTCAGAAGCTGGGTAAGAAATGAGGCAGATCAACATCCTTAGCAAATTCTCATGCTTCCTACCTCCCTCCCATCAGAGGTCACTCTCTGATTTGCTTGTTTGCATGGAGACCACACTGAGGACGCACCATGTGCCAGGCACTGTGCAAAGCACCACGCATACATTTCGTTGCTTCGTTCTCACGGTAGCCCCTTCGGGGTACCAGGAGGTTAAATAATTTGGCCCACGTCACACAGTCAGAAGCAAAGCTGGGACTGCCAATCTCCTGCTCTTAAGCACGGCCCTAAGGGCCGGAAACCTGGAATAGCAACACTGGCTGCAAAGGCGTGAGGAGCTGCCCGGAAGAGCGGGACCCCTGCAGAATCAGAACGGAGTCCCGGCTCCGCTCTCCACGACCAACCCGGGTGCCCGCGGCTCTTACTTCTCGATCTCCAGTGCTGCCACCTTCCGCTTTTCGTAGAGCTTGTCATTGAGGGCGCGCACGATGTTGGGCGTGAGCGGCGCGAAATCCTTCTCGGGGTTCATGGTGGCAGCTCGGGGCGTTCCCCAGAGCCCCGCGACTCCTCAGCCCGCGGCAGCCCGGGCCGCGCCGGGGCTAGGGGAGTCTGCGGCTCCGCGCTGCCTCCGGCACCGGCTCATGGACCACGCCACCCCGGGCCTCCTGTCTCGCTCCGCCGCCGCGCGCCGCCTCGGAACCCGGGCCTGGATCCCGTCTCCGTACCCTGCCCCTGGCCGCCAAACAGCTCACGAGACCCACTCCCGGCCAGCACCTGCCGGGCTCACGGTGCAGCGGCCATGTTACTCAGATCAGGTGACTCTGCACCGACTTCCGCCTTCCGCCGCTAGGACCCGCCCTTCGCCAGCCACGCCCCCACACGCATCCGCAGGTGGATTAGCCACGCCCCCACAAGGCTCCACCTTCTCCCATCACACTCCTGCTTGTAGACCCCCACGGTTTGAGGCTTGCTTAGTAGGGCGTGAATACCATGCACTCCACTGCCTGCACGTGGTAGGCTTGGACCATGGTGGGCTTCTTTTTGTTCACGTTCCTGAGAACGAAGGGGCTCTTGGAGCCTGACTCGGTTAGCATAATTTATTCTATATCTACTGAATCCACTACTTCATCCACTGCTTAGTCACCAGCCAGTTTCTCATATGCCAATGATTCCCAAATTAGAGTAACACCATCTTGATTTTCGCCATATCCTAGCCATTTGTACTATTATTTAAAAAATATTTTCTCTAATCAACGAACTTAAAAAAATTTTTAATTCCTACTTTAGCCTTGCTCATGCCCTATAATCATGGGTTTGAATAGTGATATATATATTTCTAAAACATATTAATAAATTGCAATTAAAAACAGAATAATCTGTCTATTGTGACCCCAAAAGTGGGTTCACCTCTTGGTGGGTATTGAGCCAAAAGTCACAACCAAGCCAAAGTTAGGGAGAAGGAAGCATTTATTATTTCTTGCAGCAAGTAAGGAGAACACCAGTGATCTCTGCCAAAGCAGTGTCTCTCCCAACAGCAAATTTGGGGAAGTTTTAAGCTAAAGGTACATGGGTATTCATGAAGGGGCTTGAGCAGTGGAGAATTCAGCATAGAATTCGAGCCACAGTCAACAGAGTCCAAGCTTTAGTTGATTGAAGTCACGAGGGTCAACGAAGACCGTATCAGATTATTATGTACATCCCTTGAGGAGGAACTAGGACTCTGTTTCATAGTTGAACTGTTTTACTTGACTGCTTTTCCTTTGTTCTTGCATTCCCTTACTTCCCTTAATATCAATGATTACTGAGACCTGTTCCAGGGCAGGCACTGTGGCCAGATTTAGGTCACAAAACAGCTTAGGCCACTTCTCTTATGTCAAGAAAGCCTTGCCTGGTACTCTTTCTCCAGGGACCCCCTACTGTACCTGCTTATACTACCACCTAAAATCTCAGGTACCAACAGTGGTTGTCACCCCACCATTTGGGACTCAGGATGTGTTATCATGCTCTGCTACCTTGGAGGGCTGGGTTATAGACAGCAGAAGCCCCAAATGTGTTGCTTGCAGGCCTCCAGATGGATCCACTAGAAAGCAGCCCCTCCAAGTGCTTTGAAGTGTCACACTAAATCCTGGAACAGAAATTGAAGCTATGTGCTAAAAATTTTAAAAGCACTTTATTGATTCAGTGTGGCTAAAGATACAGTAACAGGGAGATGCATCAGAGTTCCTTATCATAAGCTTCCACAGCAGACAGGAACTTCGGACAAGGCTATATCACAGTGGAACCCAATGAGGATTAATATTGTTAAAAAAAAAAATTCAGCTGAGTAAATTTGAGGATATAATTGGATTTATTCAACAATTTATGACTCCAGCAGCATCCCATCTAGCAGACAGGAGCTTCAAAGAGCTTCAAAGACTTTTATAGGCAGAAGGGGGAGGGGGCTGGGAAGGAAGTAGATGGGTTCAGGTATGTCACCATCCTTTGGAGAAGGGGGGTGTTTATCATGCAGATTACCTCACCAGAGCTGATCAGGTAATTTCAGATAAACTAGTTAAAAGTCACATTCCTGGGAGAAGCTGAAACTACAATTAAGTTAGATATTAAGTCTTGATTTGCTGATGTGGGTTTAGCACAAGTGAGTGACTCAGTTTGGGCTTGTTCTTTTTTTTTTTTTAACAATGTGAACATAACACTGGTGGTACTTTTTTCTGAGTGAAAAGCACTCACTTAAAGCTTATAACAGTTTTGAAAATGGAGTGTTATTCTCAATCCACAGATCAGAATCTATGGGACACAAGTGAGGGGCTATAGGTGGGTAGAATTCTGAGATGGCCCCTAAGAGTCCCTCCCTTTTAGGTATATGCCCTGTGCAAACCCCTCCCTTCAATTGTGATTGAGTCTTGTAAATATGATGGACTGTCATTCTAACAAGTATTACGTTATATAGAAGAGATTTTGCAGATGTAGTTGAGGTCCCTAATCATCTGACTGTGAGTTACTAAAAAGGGAGATTATTCTGACTGGGTCTGACCTAATCATGTGCAGAGTTAAAAGCCATTAGAAGAGATTTTAAGTGGGAGGGAGATTCTCCTGCCGACCTTGAGAAGTCAACAGTAACAACAGTAATTGTTTATGACAGGTCATTTGGTAAGGACCTGAGAATGGTCTCTAGTTGCTAAAAATGGTCCCCTGTTGTCAGTTGCCAAGAAAATGGGACTTCAAATGGCTGCAAGGAAATGAATTTTGTCAACAGACTGAGAGAGTTTGGAAGAGACTCTTTCCCCAGTTGACTCTCCAGATGAAGATGCAGCTGGCTGGTTCATTAGCAGGGGGTTTTGAAGATGGAATTTTAAGAGAAGGATTGGCAGGTATCTAAACACATATAGATCTAAGCTTTCATAAATGCTTCTCTGCCTTAAGTCTAGAGGAAGAAATTCTACTTGATAAGCCAGTAAGTTCTGCTGAAGTTTTCTTTTAGATTTTGGAGACAAGAATTTAACAACAACTTTGTGGTTTGTTACAAGATGTGTTTCAAAGCTGTAAGGTTTTTTTTTCTAAGAACGACTTGTCTGTAGAAAGCCTTATTTCTCCCCCATCATTTCAACACTGTTTACTTTCTTTCCTAAATGAGACCTCTGTGAGACCATCAGCATTTAATGAGATACATATTGAACCATGTTCGGCATCTGGTTTCAATTATTTTAGATTCAAGTGATGATCTAAGAAAGGAGGAGCCTCAGCTGAATTAGTTTGATTCTTCTAACGGTTTGGACTCAAAGCACCTGCCCATTTTACCACCCGCCTTCAGATTTAGGTGAGATTAAAAACTTAAGGTAGAGAATCTTTGAGACTGTTACAGAAAATTAAAAAATTCAGGTCTTTGTTCGTTAACCGGTCAGATGGAATTTTGGGGTCAGAAAGAACTAGAATGGTAAATTTAATTGTAACTCAAGTTGCACCCAATATTTAAAGACTACTAAATGTGCACGATACAGTAAAAATTCACACGGTAAGAAATTACTAAATGTTTAGAAATCCAAATTTTCACCTTTTTCTGTTTTTAGTACCCGCTCCCCGGGTAACAAAGTGGACTCAAGTTTCCGTTACCCCTTACCCAACAAGGGGTGGTGGTACTACACGCTTACCTTGGGGAAACAGCTTTCACTTTATAACTGGACAGGAAAGTCGTTTGGTGAGAGAGAAGGCTAAAGGAAACGGAGGCCGGTGGCGTGACCGTAGAACAGGCCCACGGTTACTCTTGAGGAGACGGCCTCAGCCCCAAACCACCTGGACCACCTAACAGGACCGATTTTCCCGCCGAGTCTCGCCCTCTGGCCATTGTCACCACAGCCCGCCCACCCGAAGCCGTCGTCGTGGTAACGCTGTTTGGTCCCACCCCATCCCTTCGCCCCGCCCACCTTCTTTTACATTTATAGCCAGCCGGGCTTCGATTGGTCCATCCGTCCTTCACTCTGGGAGAGTTTCCGGGCTGCGGGACGCTGGAACTCATATTTGAATTTGTGGCGCCGGGAGTTCGTGAGGTGAGGAGTGGAGCTGGGCGTCTTGCTGGAGTCGACAAACTCGGTGGTGAGTGACCTTGAGGGGAGAAGGACGATAAGGGCGGCCGAGGTGCAGGGACGCTGAGTCAAACAAGCCGCCTCGAGATGGGGGGCTTCAGCCGGGCTGCTTCCCTCCCTGAGGCAGCCCCTCTGTTCCCTTCCTCGCAGCCTCTAGGTTCTTCTGTCACGTCGTTTTCCTCGCGTCTCAGAGACAACGCGCCCGCCCCTATTCTGTCGCCCCTGGAGGGAGGTTCCTCCTGACGCTCCCTTTTCCTCTTCTTTCGCCAACGGTGTCTCTCAGTTCCTTCCCTCCCCAGTAGCGACCCTCCGACCCTGCCGTGCTTACACCTCCCCTGAGCGTACTCGACTCTCCCGACCTCTTTCGTAATTATATCCGGCTCTCCATCACCAACACTGTCAGAAACTTTCTACCTGTCCTTGACAGTGTGGAAAAGACTCCTGAGCAACTTGAAGCGCGGTATAAAGCGCTACAAAAATGTAAGCTCTTGTCCCAGTTGTTGACTCGAATATGATGCATAGAAATTTTATACCAATTTCAGGGAGTTTTAAAGTCCACTTTGAAGTATGGATACCCGAAGGACTTCAGTCCAGTTCTAGAGGTTTATTTCTATTTTTCTAAAAAGTAGAAGTAGTTAAACAGCCAAAGCAGCTAAGTGTCTTACTTGTAAGAAATGGCCGTCGTTTAATTTGAGTTGCTTTAAGATTTGTAGTTCTCAAGGAAGTGGGGATTGAGAAGGCTGAAGCAGTTGTATTAGTGTTGCCAGAGCAAACCTTTATTTGCTCCACCGTGCCCAGTAAAGCCAATCTACTGACACTGGGTTGTGGTGAAGGAAAGTGCAGCATTTACTGCACGCACCGAACAAGCAGTCAAGGTAGGTAATGCTCAAAAGGCCCAAATTCGCTGATGGCTTTCAGGGAAAGGTTTTTAAAGACAGGATGAGAGAGAGGGTTGCGGGGTGTATGGTCAGCTCATGGACATTCTTCTAATTGGTTGTTGGTGAGGTAATTGGGAGTTGATATCATTAAATCTTCTGGTTCCAACTGGTCTGGGTCAGCATGCAGTTAACTTCTTCCACCTGGTGTGGGTTTCAGCATCTGCAAAAGAGCGCAAAGGATATAGCTCAGAACATTATCTGAGTTCCTCCCTTAAGGAGGAGCTAAAGGTCCTTGACTTTGTTTTATGGCTGAACTGTTATTATTTTGTCTTGCTTGATTGTTTTCCTTTGTTTCTGTTTTTTCTCACTTCTGATTAAATTTTGTTCTTTGGGACTTGGGGAAGGCCTAGGAGGCTGAAGCTTTTCTACAAACTAGAGGCAGGTGGAGGACATGGGGGAGGGGAGAATCTGTACTGGGAAGGCCCCATAGGATCCTACTCAGATACATTAGTAGCATAGCTTCAAAATGAGCACTGAGTTAAGAATTTTAGAGAAGACACTGAAATGCTTTCTAAAGTTATAGGAAGGTCATTCACAGATGAGGGTATGGGCACACAGGCATACAGGAAGAAAATTGGTAAGATTTTATATCTTTTTGAGTTAACATAAAAAGTAGGAAAATTCTTTTTTTATTTCAGAGTTCAATTTGATATTCAATTTTTACAAATTTTTTATTGGAGTATAGTTGATTTAGTTTCAGGTGTACAGCAAATTGAATCAGTTATACATATAAAACTCTTGATCAACAGGGAGTTAAAATAATTTATGTGGCTTAATTTTTTGGATGTTTTATATTAAAATAATTTTTTTTTTTTTTTTTGCGGTATGAGGGTCTCTCACTGCTGTGGCCTCTCCCGCTGTGGAGCACAGGCTCTGGATGCACAGGCCCAGCGGCCTTGGCCCACGGGCCCAGCCGCTCCGCGGCACTTGGGATCCTCCTGGACCGGGGCACGAACCCGCGTCCCCTGCATCGGCAGGCGGACCCTCAACCACTGCGCCACCAGGGAAGCCCTAAAATAATTTTTATTGTGAAAAAATAACGTGTCCTGAATATAATTTATATTGTCAAGCATTATTTTTTTCACAGTAGAAATTTAGTTCACCTGAAACTTAGTTTGTGTATGATGTGATAAATAGCTTTTACTAGAACTCGTTAATTGTTCCGTTGCTGTTGAGAAAACCTTGGCTCATGGGCCAAATCTGGCTCACCATCTGTTTTTGTAAATAAAATTCTGTTGGAACACAGGCACATCCATTTGTTTACTTGTTGTCTGGCTGTTTTTGTGCTACACCGTCAGAGTTGAGTAGTTGTGACAGAGACTTAACTAAATGGGCTTCAAAGCTTAATATATTACTGTCTGGCCCTTAACAGAAAAACTTTGCCAACCCCTGAAATATGACATCCTTTCCTCACAGATTGGATAATGTCATGTTCCCATATAGCTTCAATATATATGTGTTTTGTTTTTGACCTTTTCTAGTCTATCGCATGTGTCTAGCTCTGCACATATAGCAGTGTTTTAAGTACTTTAGTGCTAAAATAAGACAATATCCAATAGGTTAACTGCTTCCCTTACTCCCTATACCAAGTTGTTCTTTGCCTTATTTATTCTTGGCCCTTGGATCCTTCATACTATTTGTTTTTAATTTATTTTTTTAAATTAATTTATTTATTTTTGTGGTACGTGGGCCTCTCACTGTTGTGGCCTCTCCCGTTGCGGAGCACAGGCTCCAGACGCGCAGGCTCAGCGGCCATGGCTCACGGGCCCAGCCGCTCCGCGGCATGTGGAATCTTCCCCGACCAGGGCACGAACCCGTGTCCCCTGCATCGGCAGGTGGACTCTCAACCACTGCGCCACCAGAGAATCCCTGTTAGTGTTTTTTTAACTTGAAAATGTTTTTAGTTAATATATAGGTGTGACTCATGTCTTGTATTATGGCCGACTTGGCCCTTTCCTTCCTTACCTCTGTCACATCCAGTTCCTTGCCTAGATGTTTGGAATCTTGTCTCCTCTTCCACATCTTTCAAAGCATCAATCCCCACTACTCCACTCCTCTTTAGAGTCAGCTCTGACCTCAACCTCACTTGGGGCTTAAGGTTAAGTGTTTTGAGAACAGTGGGAGTAGCGGCATGTGACCATAGAAGGAGGGGCCTGAGAACTGGACCCAAAATGACAATCAGTTTTGGACAGGGGAATGTAGGAGATGAGTAGGAAAAGACAGACAAAGAAACAGAACACATGGGAGAAGCCCACGAGGGCATTTGTGTGCACCCAAAAGAAAATGTGCGAGAATGTACCTGCAAAATTAATCTTAAAGGAACCACGTTTTGTGCCAAAAAATTACTAATTCCCTATGTGACCTCAGGCAATTTTTTTCATCTAGAACATAAGCTTCTCCTTAAGATGAAGGGGTAAACCAAGTTGATTTCTGAGAACCTTCCAGAGCTAAGATGCTGTGACGACTGTGGGTCACAGAATTGATGTGAGTGAATGGACTGCCTTTAATGAGTCTAAACCCTCAGGCCAGGGAGCAGAGATCCAGGGATGAACTGGAGGGTAGGGAAGTGGAGGAGAGAGGAACTTGAGTACAAAACTTTGTGTACATGTGCACTTCTCTGACAGAGGGTCCAGAACTATCAGCGGGGTCGGTGGCTCAAAGGGTCTGAAGATCTGGATCTTAGAGACTTTTCTGTTTTGGAAACTGCATGGCTCCAAGACCACCCAACCAAGCCCTCACCTTCCCTTCCAGCTCCCAGTAAGTCAAAATCTATTGATCCAGGGAGAGTGGAGGTTTTTAGTTAGATATTTGGAGTCATTCTTATCTTTGTTCTCCTGTATGTAATGTCTTTTTTTTTTTTTCCTGGCTGCTGCTTTTTTAAAAAAGTCGGTTTTATTGAAGCTTAATTTATATATGGTAAAATTCACTTTTATTAGGAATATAGTTCTTAGAACTTTGATAAATGTAAACAGTTGTAAACTACCACCATAATCAAGATATAGAGTATTTCTGTAAGTTTATAAAGTTCTGTCATGCTCCTTTATCAATTCTCAGACCCCATACCTATCCTCTAGCAGTTGCTGATCTGATATCTGCCACTATAGGTTTGCATTTTGAGAACATCATGTTAATAGAATTCTGTATACCTTTTATGTCTGTCTTCTTTAACTTAGCATAATGAATTTAAGATTCATCCACGTTGTTGCATGTATCAGTAGTTTATTCCTTCTTATGTGTGAGTAGTACTCCATTATACATATGTATCATAATCTGTTTATCCATTAGCCAGTTAATGGACATTTGGGTTGTTTCCAGGCTTTGGCTATTAGCAATATAGCTGCTCTAACCATTTGCCTACAGGTCGTAGATCTTTATTTTTGCTGGGTGACTACCTAGGAATGAAACTACTAGGTCATATGATAAGTGTATGTTTAACATTCTAAAATACTGCCAAACTTTTTTCCAAAGTGGCTATTCCATTTGTTTTCCTATCCGCAGCACATGACAGTTCTAGTTATTCTACATTCACATCAGCTCTTGATGATGTTAGTAGTTTAAATTTAACTCTTCCATTCTATCAGTGTATATTGATGTTTCACTGTAGTTTAAAAAAATTTTTTTAAAAAAATTTTGGCTCTGCTGGGTCTCTGTTGTGGCACAAGGGCTTCTCTAGCTGCGGCACACAGGCTTAGTTGCCCCCGGGCATGTGGGATCTTAGCTCCTCAACCAGGGATCGAACCCACATCCCCTGCATTGGAAGGCGAATTCTTAACCACTGGACCACAAGGGAATTCCCTCATTGTAGTTTTAATTGCATTTCTCTGAGGACCAATGATGTAGAGCATCTTTCATGTATTTATTTTCTATATGTATATCTCCTTTGGTGGAGCATTATTAAAATCTTTTGCCTATTTTTTGGACAGCTTTATTGTGTTATAATTAACTACAGCAAATTACATATAATTAAATCATAGTTTGATATGTTTTGGCATATGGATACACCCATTAAATCATCACTACAATCACATTAATGTACATGCTACAACATGGATGGACCTTGAAGACGTATGCTTAGCGAAAGAAGCCAGTCACAAAAGGCCACATACTGTATGAGTCTGGTTACATAAAGTATCCAGAATAGGCAATCCATAGAGACAGAATGTAAATTAGTGGTTGCCAGGCAGTGGGACAGGGGAGAACGGGGAGTGGGTATGGGGTTTTTTTTTTTTTTGGAGTAGACATGGGGTTTTGGGGGGCATGATGAAAATATTTGGAATTAGATACTTGTGATGGCTGCATAGGTTGTGAATATTCTAAAAAACTACTGAACTGTTCAGTTTAAAAGGCATATTTTCTGGTATGTGAATTATATCTCAATAAGGCTGTTCAAAGAAAGGGAAAAAACTACTAGTTGTGATCCATTTATGGGTTATTCAAATAGCATTGTTTATAATTGCAAATACATGGAAACTAACTTAATGTCCATCAGTAGACGAATGAGTATAGGAATGGTTGCATACTCTCAGAATGAAAAAGTGAAGAAGGTATTAAAATAATGAAGTGAAATATGTATCAGTATGATGAACCTCACAGTCATAGTTTGAGCAAAAAAAAAGATTGCAGAGTAATCTAACAGGTATAATACCAAATTAAAGTTTAAAAATATGTTGTAGAACACAATATAATTTATTAAAAGTATAAAATTGAACATGGGGATCATAAACATCAGTTTCCAGGTAGTAATTAGTTGTGGAGATAACTAGTGGCATTTACTTGTAGTGGAGGAGGGGAAGAGAGGAAGAATGTCATTAAGGAAGAATTTATAGTGTGTTTAAGCTATATTTGGCAATGTGTTATTTCTTAAGCTGTATGATAGGTATATAGGAGTTAGTTTTACTTGATTTTTACTTTTAGAATATTTCAAATAATTTTATTTAATTTTTTTTTGTGGTACACGGGCCTCTCACCGCTGTGGCCTCTCCCGCCGCGGAGCATAGGCTCTGGACGCGCAGGCCCAGTGGCCACGGCCCACGGGCCCAGCCGCCCCGCGGCACGTGGGATCCCCCCGGACCGGGGCACGAACCCACGCCCCTTGTATTGGCAGGCGGACCCCCTACCACTGCACCACCAGGGAAGCCCCCTCAAATAATTCTTATAAGAAAATACAAAGGGCACAACAAAATGGAGGTAGAACCTGGAAGGAATAAATAAGGTAAAATTTTTCTCCTTACAAAAGAGCACAGGGACTTCCCTGGCAGTCCAGTGGTTAAGACTCCATGCTTCCAGTGCAGGGGACGCGGGTTCAATCCCTGGTCGGGGAACGAAGATCCAGCATGCGCGGCCAAAAGAATAAAATAAAATGAAATAAAATAAGCCCTGAGGATAGATAACGACCAATTGAGAAAAGGATGTTGGGGAAGACTGATTTGCATTCACGAAGTTGTAATCATATAACTTCTTTTAAAGAAGTTGTGGTTTCCTTTGGAAATACTACACCAAGCAAAAATGTAAAGCATGATGACCTGAATGCAATTTCACTAATGCATATTTTGTAAAGTGGTTCTGCTCTCAGAAGTCAATCAAGTAGTCTCGGAGGAAAACAAGGATGTGGGGTGTGAGGAAAAGCGATAAGGAGATCTTTCTTACCTGGCGGAGGAGCTCAGTTAAAAGGTAATCACCTAATCAGGAGGTCCCATGAAAAACAGATAACACAGCTGAAACGAGGGTAACTTGAATGCTTTCTAGTTTATTGGTATCAGTCCCTATTCTGGTTTTAGGGAATTATAAAGATTTGATCCCTGCGCTGAAGGAGGATAGGAATTTATTCTAACTACACCATCAAGCCTGTTACCTGGAAAGATAAATTTTTGTAGAGAGGGCTTTATAGGAGTTGTAAGTTCAGAGTGCCAGGGTCATTTAAAAAGCACTACTCACAGAGAAATGAAGCAAACAGGAGGCCCAAGGGACTTCCAGAAACCCAGACCTGCAGAATATGGATAGAAATTATTAGAACTCTGTACAGCTTCTTAAATTTAGAGACAGTCTCTGGTGTGGGTTGAATTGTGTCCCCCCTGCCCCAAAACATGTTTAAGTCTTTGACCCTTGTTATTTGTGAATATGATTTTATTTGGAAATAAGGTTTTTGAAGATTTTATCCAAGTTAAGATGAGGTCATACTGGATTAGGGTGGGTCCTGATCCGGTGTCTGGTATCTTTATAAGAGAAAGGAGAAGGAGATTTGAATACAGAGACGCAGAGAGCACACACACTAAGGGAAGATTCTGGCCATGTGATGATGGAAACAGATTGGAATTTCGCAGCTGCAAACCAAAGAACACAAAGGATTTTCGGCAACCACTAGAAACTAAGAAGAGGGAAAGAGGGAGCCTTCTCTCAAGTCCTCAGAGGGAGCATGGTCCTGCTGCTACCTTGATTTCAGACTTCTAATCTCCAGAACTGAGAGAGGATAAATTTCAGTTGTTTTAAACCTCTCAGTTTGTATGGTAATTCGTCACTGCTGTCCTAATACATTCTTCATCTTCATTACTTTTGCTAGGCACTGCCTAGTTCCCTACAGCAATTAGCAATAAAATACTTTAAAATGCAAATGACTACTGTGCTTGCTTGGTGAGACATAAATTAAAAGAAGAACACTGGGCAGGTAAGATTTTTTGTTTTTGCATAATGGAGGAAAAGATAACCTAAAATAACTTCTCCTACAAACATATATATAAAAAAGTAAAGTCCCCAGGGTCCAGAAACAAAGTGCTGGAAGAAAAGAGCAGTAAGCCTGCAGGCTGATCAAACTGTTATACTGAGAGTAAGGAGATACAGGTCTCAGTAATAAAGAGGCTTGAGTTTTGTTTTTTTTTAATTAATTTATTTTTGGCTGCATTGGGTCTTCGTTGCTGTGCACGGGCTTTCTCTAGCTGTGGCAAGCGGTGCCTTCTCGTTGCGGAGCACGGGCTCTAGGGGCGCGGGTTTCAGTAGTCGTGGCTCGTGGGCTCTAGAGTGCAGGCTCAGTAGTTGGGCTGAATGGACTTAGTTGCTTCGCGGCATGTGGGATCTTTCTGGACCAGGGATCGAACCCGTGTCCCTTGCATTGGCAGGCGGATTCTTAACCACTGTGCCACCAGGCAAGTCCCGAGGCTTGAGTTTTAGAGGCATAGAGCCTCAAGAGATGAGGTCTTGGGGTCCTGAAGAGTCAAGTGGTTAGAAATCAGATCCCTGCAATTGGCCCTTCTTTATTTAATATAATTACTAACATATTAATAATTAAAAATATGTTGATTTGATATTTACCATCTTATTATTTGTCTCATTATTTTTCTTTTTTGCTTTCTGTTGGATTTTTAAAAAAATTTCATTTCCCCCCTCTGTTCTATATTCTTGATTTATCAAATCTATCATTGCCTTACATTTACACTCATGTTTTCATATTTTGCTATTATTTTATATTTTCTAGGTGTTTAAAATCCCCTAAGACGTTACCATTATTGTAGATTTACCTTTTTTTGTGACTTTTCATTCCTTCCTCTCCTAGCTTCCATTGGTGGGATCATTTTCCTTCTGCCTGAAGAATGCCCTTCAGTATTTATTTGAATATGGATTTGTTGAGGACAGATTCTCATAATTTTTCATATATCTGAAAAAAGTCTTCATTTCACCTCCATTGATGAAGGGTAGTTTTGTCAGTTATGGATCGATAGTTTGGTTTTCCCATCCTTTTGAGGGTGTAATTCCATTGTCTTCTGGTCTCTACTGTTTTTCCTTACAAGTTAGCTATCAGACTTACTTCTACACCTTTAAAAGGAACTTACCTCTTTGACTCCGTTTAAGACTTTCCCTTTTTGATTTTCAGTAGTTTTATTATGGTGTGCCTAGGCTTATATATTTTTTTATAATGCATACTGTTCATCCTTTTGTAGGGTTGAATCATGGCTTGATATATTTTTACCAGTTTTGTAAAATTCTTGATCAATTCTTCTCAGATATAGCTTCTTCCCCATTCTCTCCCTTTACCCCAGTAAGTTCTCTTGTCCCATTTTCAGTCATTTTCTATCCCTTCCCCTCCAACCCTAGGCAACCACTGTTGTGCTTTTTGACTTTATAGATTTGTTTTCTCTAATGTCATATAAATGAAATTATACAGTATGTACTGTTTTGTATCTGGTTTCTTAGTATTATGTTTTTGACATTAACTCCTATTTTAGTGTGCATCAGTATTATGGTATTTCTATGGAATGAAATTCTTTTTTTTTTTTTTTTTTTTTTTTTTTGCTGCGCCACATGGCTTGCAGGATATTAGTTCCCCACCCAGGGATGGAACCTGTGCCCCCTGCAGTGGAAGCGCAGAGTCCTAACCACTGGACCACCAAGGAATTCCCTGGTGTTTCTGTATCTGTATTTATATATTATAATTTGTTTATCCATTCATATGTTGATTGACATTTGGATTGTTTCCAGTTTGAAGCCATTATAAATAAAGCTGCTGTGAACATTTGTATGCAATCTTTGGGTTAAGTATCTAGGAAGTGGAATTGCTGGATCACACAGTAATTGTTCAATTTTATAAGAAACTGTCAAACTGTTTTCCAAAGTATTTATATGATTTTATGTTCCCTTCAGGAATGTATGAGAGTTGCAATTCTCCATATCCTTGTCAACACTTGGAACTATTAATTATTTGAATTTTAACTGTTCTAGTGGATATTTCTATCTCTTTGTGGTTTTAATTTGTACTTTACTGGTGTCTAATGACGTTGACCATTTTTTTATGTGTTCATTGGGTATTCAGGTAGTGTTCAGGATGTGTCTTTCCAAATCTTTTGCCAATTTAAGAACTGGCTTGTCTTCTTTTTATTGAGATATAAAAGTTCCTTACATATTCTGTATAAAAGTACTTGGTCAATTACACATGTTCAGAATATCTTCTAGTCTGAGACTTGCATTTTCATTGTTTAATGATGTCTGTTCTAGAGGAGAAGTTTTTAATTTTGATGAAGTCCAGTTTATCCGTTTATAATTTCATGATTGATGCGTTTTGTGTCATAAGAAATCTTTGTCTACGTCAAGGTCACAAAGATTTTCTTTCTGGGATTTATAGTTTCAGCTTTTGTATTTAGATCTCTGATCTATTTTGTGTTAATTTTTTTTTTTTTTTGCGGTACGCGGGCCTCTCACTGTTGTGGCCTCTCCTGTTGCGGAGCACAGGCTCTGGACACGCAGGCTCAGCAGCCATGGCCCACGGGCCCAGCCGCTCCGCGGCATGTGGGATCTTCCCCGACTGGGGCACGAACCCACGTCCCCTGCATCGGCAGGCGGACTCTCAACCACTGTGCCACCAGGGAAGCCCTATTTTGTATTAATTTTTGCATGAGGGGAGGGTTAAGATTCACTTTTTCCATATGGATATCCAATTCTTCTAGTACCATTTTTACCTCTCCCAACTGAATTACCATTGATTCTGGTAAGGAAGGAGTACCACCTTTTTGAACAACCCTTCTGTGGTAACAATTATAATCTGTCAAAAAGATGGAAGTTTAACCACTTGAATAAAATGCAGAACAACCAAAAGCAGCAGAAACTGGAGGAGTATCTGTTTGGAAAAGGGAAATGGCACTGCATGAATTTCCTATGTGTATCACATTTATTACTCCAATATGCAGGCCAAGCTAAAGCTTAAATAGGATTTTCGAGAGCAGGATTTGGGGTGACCTCAGCAGCTGGAAAGTGAGTAAGGAAATGACAGAATCACAAAGGGGAGCTCTAAATTTTGTTTATAAACTCACCCATATCGTCACCTGACCCCTGAACTGGGCATTCATGAGACTGTTTTCAGGCAGTCCAGGTAAATCCAAAAGATCTGAACAGATACTTCAACTGTTGCCCATGAAAGGAAAAACAGTTTGGTGTTTGACTTCAGCTGAGTTAACTGCTTGTTGCAGTAGAAATATCAGTATTCTTCAGAGAACCACAAAATAATTCAGAATCTCTACAAATCATTCAGAATGTCCAAGATATAGTGAAAAAAATCTAAACATACAAAGAAACAGGAAAATGTGAATTTTGTCCAAGAGAAAAGGCAATAAATGAAATCTGACCTCAACACGATTGAGACATTGAATTAGAATATAAGGATTTTTTATGCCTTTTTTTTTTTTGGCCGTGTGGCATGTGGGATCTTAGTTCCCTGCCCAGGGATTGAACCTGTGCCCCCTGCAGTGGAAGCGTGGAGTCTTAACCACTGGATGGCCAGGGAAGTCCCTAGAATATAAGGATTTTAAAGCAGACATCATAAGTATGCTCAATAATATAAAGGGAAATTTGTTGCAATAAATTAAGAAATAGGAAATCTCACCAGAGAAGTAGAAACTATTTTTAAGAAGTGGTGTGGGACTTCCCTGGTGGCGCAGTGGTTAAGAACCTGCCTGCCAATGTAGGGGACACGGGTTTGAGCCCTGGTCTAGGAAGATCCCACATGCTGTGGAGCAGTTAAGTCCATGCACCACATCTACTGAGCCTGCACTCTAGAGCTGGCGAGCCACAACTACTGAAGCCTGTGCACCTAGAGCCCATGCTCCGCAACAAGAGAAGCCACCGCAATGAGAAGCCTGCGCACCACAACGAAGGGTAGCCCCCGCTCACGGCAACTAGAGAAAGCCTGCGCTCAGCAACAAAGACCCAACTCAGGCAAAGATAGAAAAATAAATACATTTATTAAAAAAAAAAGCGGTGGGGAATTCTAGAGTTGAAAAAAACAGCACCCCCCACCCCCCAAATCAGTAGATGGGCTTAACAGCAGATTCACGTAACAGGAGAGTTAGTGAACTTGGAGACAGACCAAAAGATCCAACGTGAAGACAACAGAAAAAAGACTAATCAAAAGTGAACAGATGGGAACTATACTCAGTATTTTGTATAAGGGAAAAGAATCTGAAAAAGAAATATATACACATATATATGTATGTATATTAATCTGAATCACTGTGCTGTACACCTGAAACTAACATGACATTGTAAATCAACTATACTCCAATTAAAAAAAAAGTGAACAGAGCCTCAGTGACACATGGAACGATATCAAGATATCTAATACACACCTAATTTGAGTGCCAGAAGAAGAGGCCAAAAGAGGGGCAAAACAAGAATAAGGATATGAAGAGACAATGAAAATTTACTAAATGAGGTGAAAGACATAAATTTACAGAGTGCAACAAAAAACAGGGCAGATACAAAGAAAATGACAGCAAGGCTTGAGATTGTAGTCAAACTGTTTGAAAACCAAGATTAAGAGAAAATATTGAAAGCATCTAGGGTAAAATGACACATTACTTATAGAACAGAACAGTATGAATTAGCATTCATTTTTCTCATAAACAGCAGAGGCCAGAAACCAAAGGAATGATGTCTTTAAAGTATTGAGAGAGAAAAAAAAAACCAAACCCTTGTAAACCTTCATTCTCTCTTCAGCAAAAATATCTTTTGAGAATGAAGGTCAAATAAAGCATGCTTTATTTATTTATTTTTTTGGCTGTGCCACATAGCATATGGGATCTTAGTTCCCTGACCAGGGATTGAACCTGTGCCCCCTGCAGGGTAAGCGCAGAGTTTTAACCACTGGACCACCAGTGAAGTCCCCAAATAAAGCATGTTTTAGATAAGTAAAAACTTAGAGAATTTTCTGCCTGCAGGTCTTCACTATAAGGAATGCTGAAGGAAGTTCTGAAATACCTCGGCACCTTTCTTGAAAATCAGTCAACCTAATGTGCATTATTCTATTCCTGGACTCACTGTTCTGCTGATTTATATGGCTATCCCTTATGCTGCTGCCATATACTGTTTTGAAATTAGGTATAATAATTCTCTAAGTCTGTAATACTTAATATCTAGTAGTGTCCCTCTTTTATTTATTATTAGTCATCCATTTTATACACATCAGTGTATACATGTCAATCCCTGTCTCCCAGTTCATCACACCACCACTCCCACCCGCCACTGCTTTCCCCCCTTGGTGTCCATACGTTTGTTCTCTACATCTGTGTCTCAATTTCTGCCCTGCAAACCGGTTCATCTGTACCATTTTTCTAGGTTCCACATATATGCGTTAATATATGATATTTGTTTTTCTCTTTCTGACTTACTTCACTCTGTATGACAGTCTCTAGATTCATCCACATCTATACAAATGACCCAATTTCATTCCTTTTTATGGCTGAGTAATATTCCATTGTATATACGCACCACATCTTCTTTATCCATTTGTCTGTGGATGGGCATTTAGGTTGCTTCCATGACTTGGCTATTGTAAATAGTGCTGCAGTGAACACTAGGGTGCATGTGTCTTTTCGAATTATGGTTTTGTCTGGGTATACGCCCAGTAGTAGGATTGCTGGGTCATACGGTAATTCTATTTTTAGTTTTTTAAGCAATCTCCATACTGTTCTCCACAGTGGCTGTATCAATTGACATTCCCACCAACAGTGCAAGAGGGTTCCCTTTTCTCCACACCCTCTCCAGCATTTGTTGTTTGTAGATTTCCTGATGATGTCCATTCTAACTGGTGTGAGGTGAGACCTCATTGTAGTTTTAATTTGCATTTCTGTAATAATTAGTGATGTTGAGCAGCTTTTCATGTGCTTCTTGGCCATCTGTATGTCCTGTTCGGAGAAATGTCTATTTAGGTCTTCTGCCCATTTTTGTATTGGGTTGTTTGTTTTTTAATATTGAGCTGCATGAGTCGTTTATATATTTTGGAGATTAATCCTTTGTCCGTTGATTGATTTGCAGATATTTTCTCCCATTCTGAGGGTTGTCTTTTCGTCTTGTCTGTAGTTTCCTTTGCTTTGCAAAATCTTTTAAGTTTCATTAGGTCCCATTTATTCTTGGTTTTATTTCTGTTACTCTAGGAGGTGGATCAAAAAAGTTCTGGCTGTGATTTATGTTAAAGAGTGGTTTTCCTATGGTCTCCTCTTAGAGTTTTATAGTGTCCAGTCTAACATTTAGGTCTCTAATTCATTTTGAGTGTATTTTTGTGTATGGTGTTAGGGAGTGTTCTAATTTCATTCTTTTACACGTAGCTGTCCAGTTTTCCCAGCACCACTCATTGAAGAGACTGTCTTTTCTCCATTGTATATCCTTGCCTCCTTTGTCATAGATTAGTTGACCACAGGTGCGTGGGTTTATCTCTGGGCTTTCTATCCTTTTCCATTGATCTATGTTTCTGTTTTCGTGCCAGTACCGTATTGTCTTGATTACTGTAGCTTTGTAGTATCGTCTGAAGTCAGGCAGTCTGATTCCTCCAGCTCCGTTTTTTTCCCTCAAGACTGCTTTGGCTATTTGGGGTCTTTTGTGTCTCTATACAAATTTTAAGATTTTTTGTTCTAATTATGTAAATAATGCCATTGGTAATTTGATAGGGATTGCATTTAATCTGTAGATTGCTTTGGGTAGTATAGTCACTTTCACAATATTGAGTCTTCCAATCCAAGAACATGGTATATCTCTCCATCTGTTGGTATCATCTTTAATTTCTTTCAACAGGGTCTTATAGTTTTCTGCATACAGGTCTTTTGTCTCCCTAGGTAGGTTTATTCCTAGGTATTTTATTCTTTTTGTTGCAATGGTAAATGGGAGTGTTTCCTTAATTTCTCTTTCAGATTTTTCATCATTAATGTATAGGAATGCAAGAGATTTCTTTTTTTTTTGCTGTACACGGGCCTCTCACTGCTGTGGCCTCTCCCATTGTGGAGCGCATGCTCCGGATGCGCAGGCTCAGTGGCCATGGCTCACGGGACCAGCCGCTCCGCGGCATGTGGGATCTTCCTAGACCGGGGCACGAACCCGTGTCCCCTGCATCGGCACGTGGACTCTCAACCACTGCGCCACCAGGGAGGCCCTGTGCATTATTTTGTATCCTGCAACTTTACCAAATTCATTGATTAGCTCTCGTAGTTTTCTGCTGGCATCTTTAGGATTCTCTATGTATAGTATCATGTCATCTGCAAACAGTGACAGTTTTCCTTTTTCTTTTCCAATTTGTATTCCTTTTATTTCTTTTTCTTCTCTGATTGCTGTGACTAGGGCTTCCAAAACTATGTTGAATAATAGTGGTGAGAGTGGACATCCTTTTCCTGTTCCTGATCTTAGAGAAAATGCTTTCAGTTTTTCACCATTGAGAATGATGTTTGCTGTGGGTTTGTCACATATGGCCTTTATTATGTTGAGGTAGGTTCCCTCTATGCCCACTTTCTGGAGAGTTTTTATAATAAATGGGGGTTGAATTTTGTCAAAAGCTTTTTCTGCATCTATTGAGATGATCATATGGTTTTTAATTCTTCAGTTTGTTAATACAGTGTATCACACTGATTGATTTGCGTATGTTGAAGAATCCCTGCATCCCTGGGATAAGTCCCACTTGATCATGGTGTATGATCCTTTCAGTGTGTTGTTGGATTCTGTTTGCTAGTATTTTGTTGAGGATTTTTGCATCTATATTCATCAGTGATATTGGTCTGTAATTTTCTTTTTTTGTAGTGTCTTTGTCTGGTTTTGGTATCAGGGTGATGGTGGCCTCATAGAATGAGTTTGGGAATGTTCCTTCCTCTGCTATTTTTTGGACGAGTTTGAGAAGGATGGGTGTTAGCTCTTCTGTAAATGTTTGATAGAATTCACCTGTGAAGCCATCTGGTCCTGGACTTTTGTTTGTTGTAAGATTTTTAATCACAGTTTCAATTTCATTATTTGTCATTGGTCTGTTTCTTCCTGTTCAGTCTTGGGAGGTTATACCTTTCTAAGAATTTGTCCATTTCTTCCAGGTTGTCCATTTTATTGTCATAGAGTTGCTTGTAGTAGTCTCTTAGGGTGCTTTGTATTTCTGCGGTGTCTGTTGTAACTTCTTCTCTTTCATTTCTAATTTTATTGATTTGAGTCCTCTCCCTCTTTTTCTTGATGAGTCTGGCTAATGGTTTATGAATTTTGTTTTATCTTCTCAAAGAACCATCTTTTAGTTTTATTGATCTTTGCTATTGTTTTTTTTATTTCTATTTCATTTATTTCTGCTCTGATCTTTGATTTCTTTCCTTCTGCTTACTTTGGGTTTTGTTTGTTCTTCTTTCTCTAGTTGCTTTAGGTGTAAGTTTAGATTGTTTATTTGAGATTTTTCTTGTTTCTTGAGGTAGGCTTGTATAGCTATAAACTTCCCTCTTAGCACTGCTTTTGCTGCATCCCATAGGTTTTGGATTGTCGTGTTTTCATTGTCATTTGTCTCTAGGTATTTTTTGATTTCCTCTTTGATTTCTTCAGTGATCTCTTGGTTATTCAGTAATGTATTGTTTAGGCTCCATGTGTTTGTGTTCTTTACGTTTTTTTCCCTGTAATTGATTTCTAGTCTCATAGTGTTGTGGTCAGAAAAGATGCTTGATATGATTTCAGTTTTCTTAAATTTACTGAGGCTTGATTTGTGACCCAAGATGTGATCTGTCCTGGAGAATATTCTGTGCACACTTGAGAAAAAAGTGTAATCTGCTGTTTTTGATGGAATGTCCTATAAATATCCATTACATCTTATCTGGTCTATTGTGTCATTGAAAGCCTATGTTTCCTTATTAATTTTCTGTTTGGATGATCTGTCCATTGGTGTAAGTGAGGTGTTAAAATCTCCCACTATTATTGTGTTACTGTCGATTTCCTCTTTTATAGCTGTTAGCAGTTGCCTTATGTATTGAGGTGCTCCTATGTTGGGTGCATATATATTTATAATTGTTATATCTTCTTCTTGGATTGATCCCTGATCATTATTTAGTGTTCTTCCTTGTCTCTTATAACATTCTTTATTTTAAAGTCTATTTTATCTGATATGAGTATTGCTACTCCAGCTTTCTTTCGATTTCCATTTGCGTGGAATATTTTTTCATCCCCTCACTTTCAGTCTGTATGTGTCCCTAGGTCTGAAGTGGGTCTCTTGTAGACAGCATATATATGGGTCTTGTTGTTGTTGTTTTGTTTTTTTTTTTGTTTTTTTTTCGGTACGCGGGCCTCCCACTGTTGTGGCCTCTCCCGTTGCGGAGCACAGGCTCTGGACGCGCAGGCTCAGTGGCATGTGGGATCTTCGCGGACCGGGGCGTGAACCCGTGTCCCCTGCATCGGCAGGCGGACTCTGAACCCCTGCACCACCAGGGAAGCCCGGGTCTTGTTTTTGTATGCATTCACTGAGCCTGTGTCTTTTGGTTGGAGCATTGAATCCATTCACTTTTAAAGTAATTACTGATATGTATATTCCTATTACCATTTTCTTTATTGTTTTGGGTTTGTTTTCGTAAGTCCTTTTATTCTCTTGTGTTTGCCACTTAGACAAGTTCCTTTAACATTTGTTGTAGAGTTGGTTTGGTGGTGCTGAATTCTCTTAGCTTTTGCTTGTCTGTAAAGCTTTTGATTTCTCCATCGAATCTGAATGAGATCCTTGCCAGGTAGAGTAATCTTGGTTGTAGGTTCTTCTCTTTCATCACTTTAAGTATATCATGCCACTCCCTTCTGGCTTGTAGACTTTCTGCTGAGAAATCAGCTGTTAACCTTATGGGAGTTCCCTTGTATGTTATTTGTTGATTTTTCCCTTGCTGCTTTCAATAATTTTTCTTTGTCTTTAATTTTTGTCAGTTTGATTTGTATGTGTCTCGTCGTGTTTATCCTTGTGTTTATCCTGTATGGGACTCTGCACTTCCTGGACTTGGGTGTCTATTTCCTTTCCCATGTTAGGGAAGTTTTCGACTATAATCTCTTCAAATATTTTCTCGGGTCCTTTCTCTCTCTTCTCCTTCTGTGACCCCTATAATGCGAATGTTGTTGGCTTTAATGTTGTCCCAGAGGTTTCTTAGGCTGTCTTCATTTCTTTTCATTCTTTTTTATTTATTCTGTATTTATTCTGTTCCGCAGCAGTGAATTCCACCAACCTGTCTTCCAGGTCTCTTATCTGTTCTCTGCCTCAGTTATTCTGCTATTGATTCCTCCTAGTGTATTTTTCATTTCATTATTGTATTGTTCATCTCTGTTTGTTTGTTGTTTAATTCTAGTAGATCTTTGTTAAACACTGCTTGCATCTTCTCGATCTTTGCCTCCATTCTTTTTCCGAGGTCCTGGATCATCTTCACTATCATTATTCTGAATACTTTTTCTGGTAGGTTGTCTATCTCCACTTCATTTAGTTGTTTTTCTGGGGTTTTATTTTGTTCCTTCATCTGGTACACAGCCCTCTGCCTTTTCATCTTGTCTGTCTGTGAATGTGGTTTTTGTTCCACAGGCTGCAGGATGGTAGTTCTTGCTTCCGCTCTCTGCGCTCTGGTGGATGAGGCTATCTAAGAGGCTTGTGCAAGTTTCCTGATGGGAGGGACTGGTGGTGGGTAGAGCTGGGTGTTGCTCTGGTGGGCAGAGCTCAGTAAAACTTTATCCGCTTGTCTGCTGATGGGTGGGGCTGGGTTCCCTCCCTGTTGGTTGTTTGGCCTGAAGTGACCCAACACTGGAGCCTACCCAGGCTCTTTGGTGGGGCTAATGGCGGACTCTGGGAGGGCTCACGCCAAGGAGTACTTCCCAGAACTTCTGCTGCCAGTGTCCTTGTCCTCATGGTGAGCCACAGCCACCCCCTGACTCTGCAGGAGACCCTCCAACAGCAGCAGGTAGGTGTGGTTCAGTCTCCTATAGAGTCACCACTCCTTCCCCTGGGTCCCAGTGCGCACACTACTTTGTGTGTGCCCCCCAAGAGTGGAGTCTCTGTTTCCCCCAGTCCTGTCAAAGTGCTGCAATCAAATCCCACTAGTCTTCAAAGTCTGATACTCTAGGAATTTCTCCTCCTGTTGCCGGACCCTCAGGTTGGGCAGCCTGATGTGAGGCTCAGGACCTTCACTCCAGTGGGTGGAGTTCTGTGGTCTGAGTGTTCTCCAGTTTGTGAGTCATACAGCCATCAGTTATGGGTTTTGATTTTATTGTGATTGCGCCCCTCCTACCGTCTTACTGTGGCTTCTCCTTGTCTTTGGATGTGGGGTATCTTTCTTCATGAGTTCCAGTGTCTTCCTGTTGATGATTGTTCAGCAGTTAGTTGTGATTGTGGTGTTCTCACAAGAGGGAGTGAAAGCATGTCCTTCTACTCCACCATGTAGATCCTTTCAGTGTCACTCTTTTAGCTTTTTATGTTTCTTTAAGACATCTTTGTGATTGTTGGCCCTTTCCCTTGTAAGTTTTAGAATCAACTTGTCAATTTCTACAAAAACCTGTTTGGGAGTACCCTGAATCTGTGTTAGACCAATAAGTTGGTAATGATCTCAGTAAGAAATATGAGTTTTTCAGTCATGTGGTATCTTTGATTTGTTTGCATCATCTTTAAATTCTCTCAGTAGTGTTTTGTAGTTTTTCTTGTATAGGTCTTGCAGAAATGTTGTTAAATTCATCCCAGAGTAGTTCATTTTTCTTGAAAATATTGCAAATTTTGTTTTCCTTTAATTTTTTGCTAATTGCTAGTATTTAAGAATGCTTTCGGGTTTCCCTGCTGGCGCAGTGGTTTAGAGTCTGCCTGCTGATGCAGGGGACATGAGTTCGTGCCCCGGTCCGGGAAGATCCCACATGCCGTGGAGCAGTTAGGCCCGTGAGCCACGGCTGCTGAGCCTGCACATCCGGAGCCTGTGCTCCGCGACGGGAGAGGCCACAACAGTGAGAGGCCCACGTAGCGCCAAAAAAAAAAAAAAAAGCTTTCGATTTTTGTATATTAATTTAAAATTCTGTGACCTTGCTAAAATTCAGTTGGTTTACATTTACAAAAATTTATCCGTGGGCTTCCGTGGGGGCGCAGTGGTTGAGGGTCCGCTTGCCGATGCAGGGGACGCAGGTTCGTGCCCTGGTCTGGGAAGATCCCACATCCTGCGGAGCGGCTAGGCCCGTCAGCCATGGCCGCTAAGCCTGCATGTACAGAGCCTGTGCTCCGCAACGGGAGAGGCCACAACAGTGAGAGGCCCGTGTACTGCAAAAAAAAAAAATTTATCTGTGATGTTTTACTTCTTTCTTTCCAATGTATATGTCTTTTATCTATCTATCTATCTACCTTTATTGCATCATCTTGGACCTCCAATATGATGTTTAATAGAAGTGACAGTACATCTTTGCCTTATTCCTGGTCTTGGTGATAAAATGTTCAGTCTGTCTCCATTAAGTATGATGAAAGCTACAGCTTTTTCATAGTTGTTCTTCACTGGGTTGAGGAAATTCCCTTTCATTCCCTATTTTGCTGAGAGTTTTCATCACTAAGAGATGTTGAATTCTGTTGAGTGGTTTTCTGTATCAGTTGAGGTTATCATATGATTTTCTTCTTTATTCCATTAATATGGAGAATTACGTTGATTTTTAACTGTGAAGCCTACTTTGCATAGCTGGAATAAACTCCATTATTATGTGTTATTATTACTATAATTATTTTTATATTGCCAAGTCAGATTTCCTAATGTTAAGAATGTTTATGTCTAATTTTGGGAGAATATTATGGTTCTCTAATTTTCTTTTCCCCTGTAGTGGCTTTGTATGATTTTAGTATTGTTGGTGTCATAAAGTGAGATGGAAAGTGTTTCTTCCTTTTTATTTAAAAAAAAAAGTTTGTGAGGAGTTAATGCTACTTCTTCCTTAATTGTTTGGTATTATTAACTGAGTGGAACATACAGAGTTCCCATATACCCTGTGTTTCCACATATGCACAGCCTCCTCACTGTCAACATCCTGCACCCAGAGTACATTTGCTTTGATTGATGAACCTACATTGACACATCATTATCACTCAAAGTCCATAGTTTACAGTTTGTGTCCACTCTTTTTTTTTTTAAGTTATTTTTGATGTGGACCGTTTTTAAAGTCTTTATTGAATTTGTTACAATATTGTCCTATTTTATGTTTTGGTTTTTTGGCCAGGAGGCATGTGGGATCTTAGCTTCCTGACCAGGGATCAAATCTACACCCCCTGCATTGGAAGGTGAAGTCTTAACCATTGTACTGCCAGGGAAGTCCTGGTGTTCACTCTTGGCATTTTGTATTTCATGGGCTTTGACACAAGGAATGACATGTATTCACCATTTTAGTATCATACAGAATAGTTTCACGGCCCTAAAAATCCTCTGTGCTCTGTTGATTCATCCCTCTCACCCCATCCCCCAACCTCTGGCAACTTCTGATCTTTTTATTGTCTTCATAGTTTTACCTCTGCAGAATATCATATGGTTGAAATCATATAGTATGTAGCCTTTTCACATTGGTTTCTTTCACTTAGTAATATGCATTTAAGGTTTCAACATGAGCTGTCATGCTATGAAGACATTTCGTTTAAGCCTTGAATAAAATTTCATTGTATTGATGTACCACAATTCATCTGTCCACCTGCTGAAGAGCATCTTGCTTGCTTCCAAGTTTTGGCAATTGTGAATCAAGCTGCTATGAGCATCCATGTGCAAGCTTTGTGTGGATGTGAGTTTTCAGTTTCTTTGGGTAAATATCAAGGAGCACAATTGCTGGGTCTTATGGTACGAGTATTTTAGTTTTGTAAAAAGAAAAACTGCCAAAGTATCTTCCAAAGTTGCTGTGCCATTTTGCATTTCTACCAGCAACGAATGAAAGTTCCTGTTGCTCCACATGTACACCAGCATTTGGTATTATTAATGTTTTGGATTTTTGGCATTCTTATAGGTATATAGTGATTTCTAATTGTTTTCATTTGCAATTCCCTAATGCATTATCATGTTAAGCATCTTCTCATATGCTTTTATTCCATCTGTTTTCTTTGGTGAGATATCTGTTAAGATCTTTTGCCTGTCTATTAATGGGTTCCTTTTTTTATTGTTGAGTTTTAAGAGTTATGTTCAACAACTGTCTCTGGTTGGTTTTGATAGATTTTCTTGGGGGGAGACCACTTTTTGTACTAGTGAGCTCTGAGTAAGTTCAATAATGACAGCCTTACATGTGAAGTCTTTCATGTCCAATAATGACCCTTCTCTGGGAACTCCAACTTCTTGGACTGCCAGACTTGGTTGTGGCTATTGTTTTTCAAGATTCCTGTGTACCTGGGGATGGGCAGATGAGCACAGGGAAATTAAAATGCCACAAAGCTCATTGTTTTTACTGAGATTCAGCTCTTTTCCTTGAATAATCATTCCCTAGATGGCTGCCAGTCTTTGGTTAATTTCTAGCATTTTGAGAAAGTTGATTTTGACAGTTTTTGCTAGTGTTCTCATTGCTTTTATGGAGGAAAGTGTTTTCAGAGCTTTTTACTCTGAGATTTTCAATGATGTCCATTGTCCTTTTGTGAGCAGTAACCTAAATTTGTAAGGTAGTGTTATGAGAACTGGAAGAAATTCCTTGCCTGTAGAACAGGAGGACAAGAGCTCAATTAAATGACCAGGGAAAGTAATATATGCACATCATGTCACATCATGTCAGTTTATAATATATTTTATAGGTGCTGGATCTAGATGAGTCAAATTTTACTCGGTGAAGAGTGAGTAGTTAAATCTCATCACCATATAACATGTAATGGTTTGTATCCTTTAAAATGAAATGAGGAATTACTATTTTTTTTTGCAGGGGGGTCACAACATAAAATGTATTTCCTTTTGCAAGTCAGGGTGAAAAATGTTTAAAAGACACTATTCTAGGACAGTATTTTCCAAACTTCCCTTTAGCCTGGAATCATAAGAATCTAACTTGGGGGCCTAAAATATGTAAGGTAGAAGCTGAAGACTCTGGTCCCATGTGATCCTCTCCTAACACCCCCTCCCCAGGGGTCACGGGCCCCAGGCCTGGGAGTCTGCAAGGTCAGGGTTCACAGTCAAATTACAGCACAGGTGCACCAACAGGGGTGCAGAGGGACAGCCTGTGCAAGAGTTGAGTGTTCATGTTTTGGATAAATCATTTTTTGGTTAAATTAAGGTGCTCTTTAAGGCAGGCCCCAAACACTTCTGCCTGGCACAGCTAGACAGGCCAGCCCAGCACCCCCGCCAGCAGCCACTTCATGGCCTGATGTGTGTACTATTCCACAGTGACACCAGCACTTGTGGCCTCAGCTATGAGCTCTCACCTCCAAAACCTTGTTCCCAGCGAGAATTCAGCAGTGTCAGAACAGTCTCAGGGTTTGGGACAGAAGCAACAAACGCGGAGAGTCCCAAAGGCTTGCTCCCAAGATTTGTCTACAGTGCAGACAAATCGGCTTTATTTAAGGGACTGAGCCTTGTTTCAGATGACGTTCGGACTTTACCTTCTAGAAGTAAGCCTTTTGTCTCCAATCAATTAGGTAGATGTTTGGAATTAAGTTGTTTTTCTTGAAATGAGCAAATAATTTTGTTGTTTATTTTTTTAATTTTTTTTTTTGCGGTACGCGGGCCTCACTGTTGTGGCCTCTCTCGTTGCAGAGCACAGGCTCTGGACGCGCAGGCTTAGCAGCCATGGCTCACGGGCCCAGCCGCTCCGCGGCATGTGGGATCTTCCCAGACCGGGGCACAAACCCGTGTCCCCTGCATCGGCAGGCGGACTCTCAACCACTAAGTCACCAGGGAAGCCCATGAGCAAATAATTTTGGCAAATTTTCTTCAACAAATACCTCAAACGCAGCAGAATAAGTCAACATAAGGCCGTGGTCCACTTGGAAAAAAGCCATTTGACAGGGTTTATTCAAAAGATTGGAAAAAGCAATGAAGGCATCTACGGTAAGTTCAAGATCAACACGGCTGCTATGAAGGCCATTCCCTGAACATAACCCACATCCAGTCGGTAACAAGTGTAAGCTTCCAAAATGCTGTGCAACATGTTGTGATACGGGCCACCTTGCTGGAAAATGCAGAGATTAGGGAATGTTCTGGAAATGTCTAGTTTAATAAACTCCAGACTGGCTTCTCTGTCTGCTGCTGAAAAACCAGCATCTTCATTCTCTACTTCAGAGCCTCCTGTACTAAAGGACCACCCCTGCTCCTTGGCTTGGGCAAGACAGATGTCAGAGAGCTCCTGGGTGATGTTTAACTCATTGCCAATGGCTAAGCTCCAGACTTTGCCTCTCACACTGGGAGGGATTCCCTGCCACCATAAATCTCTAACTTTTCCTAGAGTACCGCATTGTTTCCCGGGTTAGGCAAAATCTCATTATTCCAAGTGAGGACGGCATTTCCAATACTTTCTTCTAATCTGCATCTTTCTTCCAGCTGCTTTTTCCTTCTCTGGGCTTCTTTCAACTCTCATTTTTTGGCCAGAACCACTATTTCTTCATACTGTTGCCTGTGTTACTGAGCTTCTTCAGCTGGCTTTGCTGAGAGATTTGCTGGTCTGTCTTCCAGGATGAGTGTGGTGGTGGAGAGAGGCTCAAAGTCAATATTCTTCCTCACATTCTGCTTTGGTGAGGGTGGCCTGCTAGGTCGTCCAGGCTTGTTTTCATATTCCAAGAATGCCGAGGGGCTCAGAGGCGTGCGGCCGGCGGCTCCAGTCCCGAGTCAGCGAGCGAGTGGGGCTCCATGGCGGGACCTTGGGCTTGGCTCTGGTGGCCGGGTGGGGCGAGGAATTACTATTTAAATCATAATCTAATATTCTCTTCCACCTGAAACTTTTTGTCATCTGAAATATGTCTTGATAGAAAAGGTATGTATCTTGTTTCTTTCTTTTCCCTGAATATGAATAGTGTTATATTTAAGATTACAATCAGGTTTTCATCTGAATTTCCTGAATGTATAGCAGGGACTTCTGATTCTTTATTACTAGATATTTTTTTTCTCCCTAGTTGTTGCTGCTTATGGAGTATTATGGGGAGAGAAGAGGGGAGGATTGATTTGTGAAAGATAGGTTGTCTTGGCTAGACAAGTCATGTGTAGGTCAAGTTGTTTGAGGGTGACCTGCTAATGTTGTAGAAAGATTTCATTGTAGTTTTATATTTTATTGAATTTAATTATACACACAGGGCAAATGAAAGGTGTAATGCAGTTGGTTTTGTGGTGTTTCATTCAATGTGATGGACATTTTGTAAGTACACTGAAAATACTGGGGAGAGGATTTTAAATCTGTCTACTTTTGATCATCTATGAATTTTACACAGAACTACAGTATAGTTAATCGTTTAAAATTCTAGATTTGTTTTGCTCTATTGAATTTGATTGAGTTATATTTGAGATTTAAAAGTTAGAATGGAGCTTCCCTGGTGGCGCAGTGGTTAAGAATCCGCCTGCAAATGCAGGGGACACGGGTTCTAGTCCTGGCCCGGTAAGATCCTATATGCCACAGAGCGTGTATATATATATATATATATATATATATATATATATATATAATCTCCAGATCAAGATATAAAACATTTTCAGAGATTTCCCTGGCATTCCAGTGGTTAAGAATCCATGCTTCCAATGCAGGGGGCGTGCCCTGGTTGGGAAACTAAGATCCCACATGCCACCATATTTGCAAATGAAGCAACTGACAAGGGCTTAATTTCCAAAATATACAAACAGCTCATACAGCTCAATAACAAAAAAACAAACAACCCAATCGAAAAATGGGCAGAAGACCTAAACAGACATTTCTCCAAAGAATACATACAGATGGCCAACAGGCATATGAAAAATGAGCAACATTGCTAATTATTAGAAAATGCAAATCAGAACTACAGTGAGGAGTCTATCACCTCACACCTGCCAGAATGGCCATCATCAAAAAATCTACAAAGAATGAATGCTGGAGAGGGTGTAGGGAAAAGGGAACCCTCCTGCACTGTTGGTGGGAATGTAAATTGGTGAAGCCACTATGGAGAACAGTATGGAAGTTCCTTGAAAAACTAAAAATAGAGCTACCATATGATCCAGCAATCCCACTCCTGGGGCTTATATCCGGAGAAAACCATACTTAGAAAAGATACATGCACCGCAGTATTCATTGCAGTACTATTTACAATAGCCAATACATGGAAGCAACCTAAGTATCCATCAACAGATGAATGGATAAGGAAGATGTGGTATATATGTACAATGGAATATTACTCAGCCATAAAAACACGAAATAATGCCATTTACAGCAACATGGATGGATGTAAAGATATCACACTAGCGTGAAGTGAGTCAGAGACAAATAGCATATGATATCACTTATATGTGGAATCTTAAAAAGTGATACAAATGAGCTTATTTTCAAAAAAGAAACAGACTCACAGACAGAAAACAAACTTATGGTTATCAAGTGGGAAAGCGGGAAGAGGGATAAATTAGGAGTTCGGGATTAACAGATACATGCTGCTATATATAAAACAGATAAACAAGGACCTACTGTAGAGTAAGGGAACTATATTCAATGTCTTATAACAACCTATAATGGAAAAGAATCTGAAAAAGAATATATATATATATAAAGTATATATATGTAAAGAATATATATATATAGAATATATATATATATAACTGAATCACTTTGCTGTGAAACTAACACAATATTGTATATCGACTATACTTCAATTTAAAAAAGACCTGTAGTGGGCTTCCCTGGTCGCACAGTGGTTGAGAGTCCGCCTGCTGATGCGGGAAACACGAGTTTGTGCCCCGGTCCGGGAGGATCCCACATGCTGCGGAGCGGCTGGGCCCGTGAGCCATGGCCGCTGAGCCTGCGCGTCCGGAGCCTGTGCTCCGCAACGAGAGAGACCACAGCAGTGAGAGGTCCGCGTACCGCAAAAAAAAAAAAAAAAAGACCTGTAGTACCAAGAAACCAAGAAAAAAATTTTTTTCAGCTACTGTATATTTACTTCATATAAATGTCTTGTGAACATTTTACATCATGAGTTTAAATTTTCTGTTCTGTGGATTTATTTTTACACTTTAAAAATTATTTTAAACATATTAAACATGGTTACTATATAATCTGTGTTTGATAATTCCAAAAAATGAACTCGTAGGTTTGTTTTTGCTAGTTTCTTCCATAATGCATAGTTTCTTCCACCAGATAACATTTGTGTTCATTGCAATCTGGCTTTTTTCATTGTGACTAGTCGCATCCGACTAAAAAAAAATTTTTTTTTATTGGAGTATAATTGCTTTACAATGTTGTGTTAGTTTCTGCTGTACAATGCAGTGAATCAGCTATATGTATACCTATATTCCCTCCCTCTTTGACCTCCCTCTTCCCACCCCATCCCACCCAACTAGGTCATCAGAGAGCACCGGGCTGCGCTTCCTGTGCTTTATAGCTTGTTCCCACTAGCTATCTATTTTACGCATGGTAGTGTATATATGCCCATCCTAATCTCCCAATTCAACTGACCATCCCCTTCCCACCCCGTTTCCACATGTCCGTTCTCTATGTCTACGTCTACCTCTCTATTCCTGCCCTGCAAATAGGTTCATCTGTACCATTTTTCTAGGTTCCACATACATGCGTTAATATATGATATTTGTTTTTCACTTTCTGGCTTACTTCACTCTGTATGACAGACTCTAGGTCCATCAACATCTCTACAAATGACCCAATTTCGTTCCTTTTTATTATGGCTGAGTAATATTCCATTGTATGTATGTACCACATCTTCTTTATCCATTCATCTGTCGATGGGCATTCAGGTTGTTTCCATCTCCAGGCTATTGTAAATAGAGCTGCAATGAACATTTTGGTACATGACTCTTTGAATTACAGTTTTCTCAGGGTATATGCCCAGCAGTGGGATTGCTGGGTCATATGGTAGTTCTATTTTTAGTTTTTTAAGGAACCTCCAATACTGTTCTCCATAGTGGCTGTATCAATTTACATTCCCACCAGTACTGCAGGAGGGTTCCCTTTACTCCACACCCTCTCCAGCATTTATTGTTTGTAGATTTTTTGATGATGGCCATTCTGACTGGTGTGAGGTGATACCTTATTGCAGTTTTGATTTGCATTTCTCTAATAGTGATGTTGAGCATCTTTTCATGTGCCTCTTGGCCATCTGTATCTCTTCTTTGGTGAAATGTCTATTTAGGGCTTACACCCAGTTTTTAATTGGGTTGTTTGTTTTCTTGATATTGAGCTGCATGAACTGTTTGTATATTTTGGAGATTAATTCGTTGTCTGTAGCTTCGTTTGCAAATAGTTTCTCCCATTCTGAGGGTTGTCTTTTCGTCTTCTTTATGGTTTCCTTTGCTGTGCAGAAACTTTTAAGTTTTATTGGGTCCCACTTGTTTACTTTGTTTTTATTTTCATTACTCTAGGAGGTGGTCAAAAAAGATCTTGCTGTAATTTATGTCAAAGAGTGTTCTTCCTGTGTTTTCCTCTAAGTTTTATAGTGTTTGGTCTTACATTTAGGTCTTTAATCCATTTTGAGTTTATTTCTGTGTGTGGTATTAGGGAGTGTTCTAATTTCATTCTTTTACATGTAGCTGTCCAGTTTTTCCAGAAACACCTATTGAAGAGACTGTCCTTTCTCCATTGTATGTTCTTGCCTCCTTTGCCATAAATGAGGTGACGATAGGTGCATGGGTTTATCTCTGGGCTTTCTCTTGTACCATTGATCTATATTTCCGTTTTTTAAAAAAATAATTTTATTTATTATTTTTGACTGTGTTGGGTCTTTGTTGCTGTGTGTGGGTTTCTCTAGTTGTGGCGAGCGGGGCTACCCTTCATTGCGGTGTGCAGGCTTCTCATTGTGGTGGCTTCTCTTGTTGCAGAGCACAGGTTTTAGGCATGTGGGCTTCAGTAGTTGCAGCATGTGGGCTCAGTAGTTGCGACACGCGGGCTGAGAGTTCATGGGCTTCAGTAGTTGTGGCGCACAGGCTCAGTAGTAGAGACTGGTTCACAGTCTCTAGAGTGCAGGCTCAGTAGCTGTGGCGCATAGGCTTAGTTGCTCTGCGGCATGGGGGATCTTCCTGGACTAGGGATCAAACCCGTGTCCCCTGCATTGGCAGGCGGATTCTTACCCACTGCACCACCAGGGAAGTTCCATATATTTCTCTTTTTGTGCCAGTACCATACTGTCTTGATTACTGTAGCTTTGTAGTATAGTCTGAAGTCTGGGCGCCTGATTCCTCCAGCTCCATTTTTCTTTCTCAAGATTGCTTTGGCTATTCAGGTCTTTTTTGTTTCCATACAAATTGTAAAAATTTTTGTTCTAATTCTGTGAAGAATGCCATTGGTAATTTGATAGGGATTGCAGTGACCTTGTAGATTGCTTTGGGTAGTATAGTCATTTTCACAATATTGATTTTTCCAATCCAAGAACATGGTCTGTTTCTCCATCTGTTTGTGTCACCTTTGATTTCTTTCTTCAGTGTTTTATAGTTTCTGAGTACAGGTCTTTTGCATCCTTAGGTAGGTTTATTCCTAGGTATTTTATTCTTTTTGTTACAATGGTAAATGGGATTGTTTCCTTAATTTCTTTTAGCGTATAGGAATGCAAGAGATTTCTGCGCGTTAATTTTGCGCCCTGCAACCTTACCAAATTCATTGATTTGTTCTCATCGTTTTCTGGTGGCATCTTTAGGATTTCCTAGGTATAATATCATGCCATCAGCAAACAGTGACAGTTTTACTTCTTCTTTTCCAATTTGTATTCCTTTTATTTCTTTTTTTTCTCTAATTGCCATGGCTAGGACTTCCTAAACTGTTGAATAAGAGTGGCAAGAGTGGACATCCTTGTCTTGTTCCTGATCTTAGAGACTTCCTCTAAGATTTCCTTTCAGTTTTTCACCATTGAGAATGAAGTTTGCTGTGGGTTTGTCATCTATGGCCTTCATTATGTTGAGGTAGGTTCCCGATGTGCCCATGTTCTGGAGAGTTTTTATCATAAATGGGGGTTGAATTTTGTCAAAAGCTTTTTCCGCATCTATTGAGGTCATATGTTTTTTATTCTTTAATTTGTTAATGTGGTGTATCACATTGATTGATTTGCATATATTGAAGAATCCTTGCATTCCTGGGATAAATCCCACTTGATCTGTGGTGTATAATCCTTTTAATATGTTGTTGGATTCTGTTTGCTAGTATTTTGTTGAGGATTTTTGCGTGTATGTTCATCAGTGATATTGGTCTGTTATTTTCTTTTTTTGTGATACCTTTGTGTGGTTTTGGTATCAGTGTGATGGTGGCCTCGTAGAACGAATTTGGGAGTGTTCCGCCCTCTGCAATGTTTTCTAAGAGTTTGAGAAGGATAGGTGTTAGCTCTTCTCTAATGTTTGATAGAATTCGCCTGTGAAGCCATCTGCCTGGACTTTGTTGGAAGATTTTTAATTACAGTTTCAATTTCATTGCTTGCTATATGTCTGTTTATATATTCTAATTTTTCCTGGTTCAGTCTTGGAAAATTGTACCTTTCCAAGAATTTGTCAGTATCTTTGAGGTTGTCCATTTTATTGGCATGTAGTTGTTTGTAGCGGTCTCTTACAGTTCTTTGTATTTCTGTGGTGTCAGTTGTGATTTCCCCTTTTTCATTTCTAATTTTATTGGTTTATGTCCTCTCCTTTTTTTTCTTGATGAGTCTGGCTAAAGGTTTATCAATTTTGTTTATCTTTTCAAAGAACCAGCTTTCAGTTTTATTGATCTTTGCTATTGTTTCTTTCATTTCTTTTTCATTTATTTCTGCTCTGATCTTTATGAGTTCTTTCTTTCTACTGACTTTGGGTTTTCTTTGTTCTTCTTTTTCTAGTTGCTTTAGGTGTAAGCTTAGATTGTTTGAGATTTTTCTTATTTCTTGAGGTGAGAATGAATTGCTATAAACTTCCCTCTTAAAACTGCTTTTTCTGCATACCATAGGTTTTGGGTCATCGTGTTTTCATTGTCATTTGTTTCTGTGTATTTTTTTTTTTGTTTATTTCTTCTTTGGTTTCTTCAGTGATCTCTTGGTTACTTAGTAGTGCACTGTTTAGCCTCCACGTATTTGTGTTTTTTACAGGTTTTTTTCCCTTTAATTTATTTCTAATCTCATAGCATTGTGGTTAGAAAAGATGCTTGATATGATTTCAGTTTTCTTAAATTTACTGAGGCTTGATTTGTGACCCAAGATGTGATCTATCCTGGAGAATGTTCTCTGTGCACTTGAGAAGAAAGCGTATTCTCCCACTTTCGGGTGGATGTCCTATAAATATCAGTTAAGTCTGTCCAGTCTGTTGTGTCATTTAAAGCTTGTGTTTCCTTATTTTCTGTTTGGATGATCTGTCCATTGGTGTAAGTGGGGTGTTAAAGTCCCGTACTATTATTGTGTTACTGTCGATTTCTCCTTTTATGATTGTTAGCATTTGCCTTATATGTTGTGGTACTCCTATGTTGGGTGCATAAATATTTATAATTGTTATATCTTCTTCTTGGATTGATCCCGTGTCATTATGTAGTGTCGTTCCTTATCTCTTGTAACTGTCTTTATTTTAAAGTGTATTTTATCTGATACGAGTATTACTACTCCAGCTTTCCTTTGATTTCCATTTGTGTGGAATATCTTTTTCCATCCCCTCACTTTCAGTCTGTATGTGTCCCTAGGTCTGAAGTGCATCTGTTGTAGACAGCATATATATGGGTCTTGTTTTTGTATCCATTCAGCCAGTCTGTGTCTTTTGGTTGGGGCATTTAATCCATTTACATTCAAGGTTATTATTACAACATTTTTTTTTTTTTTTTTTTTTTTTTTTTTTGCGGTACGCGGGCCTCTCACTGCTGTGGCCTCTCCCATTACAGAGCACAAGCTCCGGACACACAGGCTCAGCGAGCCCGCTCCGCGGCACGTGGGATCCTCGCGGACCAGGTCACGAACCCGTGTCCCCTGCATCGGCAGGTGGACTCTCAACCACTGCACCACCAGGGAAGCCCTCAAGGTTATTATTGATATGTATGTTCCTATCACCATTTTCTTAATTGTTTTGGGTTTGTTTTTGTGGGTCTTTTTCTTCTCTTGTGTTTCCCACCTAGAGAAGTTCCTTTAGCATTTGTTGTAAATATGGTTTGGTGGTGCTGAATTCTCTTAGCTTTTGCTTGTCTGTAAAGCTTTTGATTTCTCAGTTGAATCTGAATGAGATCCTTGCTGGGTAGAGTAATCTTGGTTGTAGGTTTTTCTCCATCACTTTAAATATATCCTGACACTCCCTTCTGGCTTGCAGAGTTTCTGCTGAAAAATCAGCTGATAACCTTATGGGGATTCCCTTGTATGTTATTTGTTGCTTTTCCCTTGCTGCTTTTAATATTTTTTCTTTGAATTGAATTTTTGTTAGTTTGATTAATATGTGTCTCGGTGTGTTTCTCCTTGGGTTTATCCTGTATGGGACTCTGCACTTCCTGGACTTTAGATGGCTATTTCCTTTCCCATGTTAGGAAAGTTTTCGACTATACTTTCTTTAAATATTTTCTCAGACTCTTTATCTTCTTCTTTTGGGACCCCTATAATTCAACTGTTGGTGTCTTTAATGTTGTCCCAGAGGTCTCTGAGACTGTCCTCATTTCTTTTCATTCTTTTTTCTGTATTCTGTCGTGCAGCAGTTATTTCCACCATTCTGTCCTCCAGCTCACTACTTGTTCTTCTGCCTCAGTTATTCTGTTACTGATTCCTTCTAGTGTATTTTTCATTTCATTTATTGTGTTGTTCATCTCTGTCTGTTTGTTCTTTAGTTCTTCTAGATCTTTGTTAAGCACTCCTTGTATTTTCTCAATCCATGCTGCAATTCTATTTCCAAGATTCTGGATCATCTTTACTGTCATTACTCTGAATTCTTTTTCAGGTAGCTCGCCTATTTCCTCTTCATTTATTTGGTCCTGGAGGTTTTTACCTTGCCTTTTCATCTGTGACATATTTTTTTGTCATCTCGTTTTCTTTTTGATGGGTGGGATTGTGTTCCTGTCTTACTGGCTGTTTGGCCTGAGCCTTCCAGCACTGGAATTTGTAGGCTGTTAGGTAGAGCCACGTCTTGGTGCCAAGGTGAGGACCTCCAGGAGACCTCACTCCGATGAATATTTCTTGGGGTCCGTGGTTCTCTGTTAGTCCAGTGGTTCTGACTCAGAGTTCCCACCACAGGAGCGTAGGCCTGAACACCAGCTCTTGAACCAAGATCCTGCAAGCTCTGTAGGGGGGAAGAAAAAAGAGCAGAACAATAATAAAGAGTAAAAACTAAGATTAGAAAACTAATAGATATGTTAGAAAAAATAAAAATATAAATGAAACAACCTTTTACCAAAAGGTAAAATAGAATCACAATAGCAAAAAAAAAAAAAGAAAAAGCCAGAAAAGGCCTTGGCTGTGGGGGATGGGGCTTAGGCAGGGGTGGGATTTAGGTAGGAGGCAGCCCTATTATTAGGATCCAGAGGGCCAGAAAAGGCCCCAGGGGTGGGGCTGGTGTGGGGGCGGGGCTTAGGCTCAGTGTCTCACGCAGGCAACCCACCCAGGAGAGGCCCAGGAGTGCCTGTGGCCCAGGAGGGTGGAGCACCAGGTCTGGGACCCCAGCAGGCTCCCTGGGCCCGAGTGGACAGGGGAAACTAGTCTCCCCTGATCCTCCGATCCCGGAGGGCCCCTCCACCTCACCTTTTCTATTCATCCCCCCTCCCCACCCATGCCCCTATGACCCATGGGGCTGTAGGGGGCCCTGGAGGGCGAAGGAAGGGATCTCAGCAGGCTTTCCAGGACCCGAGTGTGCCGTGTGTGGGTGTGTGTGTGTGTGTGTGTGTGTGGAAATGCCCACTGTGCCTCCCCTGATCCTCTGATCCCAGAGGGCCCCTTTACCTCAACCTCTCCTCTTCTTCCCACCCCTCCCTCCTACGCCCCAAGGACCAGTGCAGCTGGAGGGGCATTGGAGGGGGAGGACCCAGCCTGGGAGCCCAGCAGGCTTCCTGGGGCCGATTGGGCAGGGGAAACGCTAGCTACACTGCCCTCTGATCCTCCAAGCCCCCAAGGGTCCCTTCAGATGTGGGAACCCCTCCCCTCTCCCAGCCACCCCTCAGGGGCACCGGTCCTGTCTGGCCTCCACTTCTCCTCCCCCCTCAGTCCCCCCATGTACTACTGGGTAGCTTGGGGATTCCTCCCATCTCCTCAGGCGTGGAGGACCTCCATCAGTGTCCCATAGGTGCCCTAGTTGTGGGGAGATGCAAACTCCGCATCCTCCCACTCTGCCATTTTGACTCCGCCCTTCCAGTCACATATAACTTTATATTTATTTATTTATTTGGACCCATTTGGGTGATGTGAATTTGGCGTGTATATTTATTTGACTGCTAGGTTATGTTTACAACTTGTGTTTTATGTTTTCTTCTGTTTTGTTCATCGCCAAGATGGATTTCCTTACAGTCCCTTAAGCCCAGACTCCTGGGTTACCATTACATTGTGGGCCTAACTCATTGAGTTCCCAGCTTCATGGGAGGAGAGCCTCTTGTTAGACTCTTAGATGGTGTTTGTGTTTGTTTTCTATCCTTCATTCCAAACCAGATCTGTACATTTTAACTTTGGTCAGAATGGTTGACCAATATACTTAGGGCAAAAGCAGGTTTAGCACTACACTTACCTTCTCTGATTTCCCAGTTTCCTTTAGATTTTATATTAATAATTTCTTACTATTTTTATCAACTGGGATGCTTTTAAGATGTTTTTGTATATTACCTTGCATTTTTACTTGTTTTCAGTGATGGAGTTGGTTCAGATGCTCTGTTTATCTGCTTTGCCTGAAACAATATTCTGTTTGATAATAAAATTTGGAAAGCCATTCATAGGAACTTTCTCCTCTTAACATTTTCCTCCCACTACACACCCACATACCCACACCCAAACTCACACCTTTAAAAGGAGTTAGATTCTTGTGCTTAAAAAAAAAAAAAATCTTTTGATGTTCCTACTACCTGGTTTCTTTTATAAATTTATTCATTTATTTATTTTTGGCTGAGTTGGGTCTTTGTTGCTGTGTGCAGGCTTTCTCTAGTTTCAGCGAGTGGGGGCTACTCTTTGTTGCGGTACATGGGCTTCTTATTGCGGTGGCTTCTCTTGTTTCAGAGGACGGGCTCTAGGCACGTGGGCTTCAGTAGCTGTGGCTCAAAGCGTCTAGAGCGCAGGCTCAGTAGTTGTGGCGGAGCGGACGGGCTTAGGTGCTCCGCGGCATGTGGGATCTTCCCAGACCAGGGCTCAAACCTGTGTCTCCTGCATTGGCAGGCAGATTCTTAGCCACTGTGCCACCAGGGAAGCCCAGAGTCTTCTACTTTTAAAACTTAACTTTTAGGGAAAAGGTTTATGAAGTGCATTGGTGTTGTCTGTAAAGTTGAGTTTTATTTTTTGATGCAAGACTATAATTATTATTGGTAACATTCTTTAGACTCTATGAGGCCCTTAAATAGTTTGCAAAGGGTAGACATTTAGGCTGCAATCAGCGTATCTGCAATATTTGTGTAATTCTGTACTCAAGTCATATTTTCTTTAACAGTGAAAAATAAGTAAATGTTTTGCATGAAAAGCAGGAACAGTCTCCCTTTCTATTTTTGTTCCACCCTTAGCTCTATTTGCTGAATGGTTAGAAATTTGGTGAATTGATGGAAGTGTTTTATGAGTTTGTATACTCATGTGATTAATTTTTATAAGTAGTTTCGGAATTTATTTTATCTTTCTTTTTTTTGAATTTAATTTATTATACAGCAGGTTTTTATTAGTTATCCATTTTATACATATTAGTATATAGATGTCAATCCCAACCTCCCAGTTCATCACACCACCACCACCTGCCCCCACTACTTTCCCCACTTTGTGTCCATACGTTTGATCTCTATATCTGTGTCTCAATTTTTGCCCTGCAAACCAGTTCATCTGTACCATTTTTCTAGGTTCCAAATATATGCATTAATATATACTTATTTTTCTCTTTCTGACTTACTTCACTCTGTATGACAGTCTCTAGATTCATCCACATCTCAACAAATGACCCAGTTTCGTTCCTTTTTATGGCTGAGTAATATTCCATTGTATATATGTACCACATCTTCTTTATCCATTCATCTGTCAATAGACATTTAGGTTGCTTCCATGACCTGGCTCTTGTAAATACTGCTGCAGTGAACATTGGGGTGCATGACTCTTTTTGAATTACAGTTTTCTCAGGGTATATGCCCAGTATTGGGATTGCTGGGTCATATGGTAGTTCTATTTTTAGTTTATTAAGGAACCTCCGTACTGTTCTCCATAGTGGCTGTATTAATTTACATTCCCACTAACAGTGCAAGAGGGTTCCGTTTTCTGCACACCCTCTCCAGCATTTGTTGTTTGCAGATTTTCTGATGATGCTCATTCTAACTGTGTGAGGTGATACCTCATTGTAGTTTTGATTTGCATTTCTCTACTAATTAGTGATGGTGAGCTGCTTTTCATGTGCTTCTTGGCCATCTGTATGTCTTTGGAGAAATGTCTATTTAGGTCTTCTGCCCATTTTTTGATTGGGTTGTTTGTTTTTTTAATATTGAGCTGCATGAGTTGTTTATATATTTTGGAGATTAATCCTTTGTCCGTTGATTCATCTGCAAATATTTTCTCCCATTTTAAGGGTTGTCTTTTTGTCTTGTTTGTAGTTTCCTTTGCTTTGCAAAAGCTTTTAAGTTTCATTAGGTCCCATTTGGGTTTTTTTTGTTTTTTAAAAAATTTCCATTACTCTAGGAGGTGGATCAAAAAAGATTTTGCTGTGATTTATGTCAGAGTGTTCTTCCTATGTTTTCCTCTAAGAGTTTTATAGTGTCCACTCTTAAATTTAGGTCTCTAACCCATTTTGAGTTTATTTTTGTGTATAGTGTTAGGGAGTGTTCTAATTTCATTCTTTTATAGGTAGCTGTCCAGTTTCCCGAGCACCACTTATTGAAGAGACTGTCTTTTCTCCATTGTATATCCTTGCCTCCTTTGTCATAGATTAGTTGACCACAGGTGTTGGGTTTATCTCTGGGCTTTCTATCCTGTTCCATTGATCTATATTTCTGTTTTTATGCCAGTACCATACTGTCTTCATTATTGTAGCTTTGTAGTATAGTCTGAAGTCAGGAAGCCTGATTCCTACAGCTGTGTTTTTTTCCCTCAAGAATGCTTTGGCTGTTTGGGGTCTTTTGTGTCTCCAGACAAATTTTAAGATTTTTGGTTCTAGTTCGTGACAAAATGCCATTGGTAATTGCATAAGGATTGCATTGAATCTGTAGATTGCTTTGGGTAGTATAGTCATTTTCACAATATTGATTCTTCCAATCCAAGAACATGATATATCTCTCCATCTGTTTGTATCATCTGTAATTTGTTTCATCAGTGTCTTATAGTTTTCTACATACAGGTCTTTTGTCTCTGTAGGTAGGTTTATTCCTAGGTATTTTATTTTTTATGTTGCAGTGGTAAATGGGAGTGTTTCCTTAATTTCTCTTTCAGATTTTTCATCATTAGTGTATAGGAATGCAGGAGATTTCTGTGCATTAATTTTGTATCCTGCAACTTTACCAAATTCATTGGTTAGCTCTAGTAGTTTTCTGGTGGCATCTTTAGGATTCCCTGTGTATAGTATGTCATCTGCTAACAGTGACAGTTTTCCTTCTTCTTTTCTAATTTGTATTCCTTTTATTTCTTTTTCTTCTTGATTGCCATGGCTAGGGCTTCCAAAACTATGTTGAATAATAGTGGCGAGAGTGGACATCCTTGTCTTGTTCCTGATCTTAGAGGAAATGCTTTCAGTTTTTCACCATTGAGAGTGAAGTTTGCTGTGGGTTTGTCATATGTGGCCTTTATTATGTTGAGGTAGGTTCCCTGTATGCCCACTTTCTGGAGAGTTTTTATCATAAATGATTGTTGAATTTTGTCGAAAGCTTTTTCTACATCTACTGAGATGATCATATGGTTTTTCTTCTTCAATTTTTTAATATGGTGTATCACGTTGATTGATTTGAGTATATTGAAGAATCCTTACATCCCTGGGATAAATCCCCCTTCATCATGGTGTATGATCCTTTTCATGTGTTGTTGGATTCTGTTTTGGTAGTATTCTGTTGAGAATTTTTGCATCTATATTCATCAGTGATACTGGTCTGTAATTTTCTCTTTTTGTCATATCTTTGTCTGGTTTTGGTATCAAGGTGATGGTGGCCTTATAGAATGAGTTTGGTGGTGTTCCTTCCTCTGCAGTTTTTTGGAAGAGTTTGAGAAGGATGGGTGTTAGCTCTTCTCTAAATGTTTGATATAATTTACCTGTGAGTCCATCTGGTCCTGGGCTTTTGTTTGTTGAAAGATTTTTTGTTTTGTTTTGTTTTGCGGTATGCGGGCCTCTCACTGTTGTGGCCCCTCCTGTTGCGGAACACAGGCTCCGGACGCGCAGGCTCAGTGGCCATGGCTCACGTGCCTACTCGCTCTGCGGCATGTGGAATCTTCCCGGACCGGCTCACAAACCCGTGTCCCCTGCATCGGCAGGTGGACTCTCAACTACTGCGCCACCAGGGAAGCCCCTGTTGAAAGATTTTTAATCACAGTTTCAATATCAGTGCTTGTGATTGGTCTGTTTATATTTTCTATTTCTTCCTGGTTCAGTCTCAGGAGGTTGTGCTTTTCTAAGAATTTGTCCATTTCTTCCAGGTTGTCCATTTTATTGGCATATAGTTGCTTGTAGTAATCTCTTACGATTCTTTGTTTCTGCTGTGTCCGTTGTTATCCTTTTTCATTTTTAATACTGTTGATTTGAGTCTTTTTTTTCTTGATGAGTCTGGCTAATGGTTTAACAGTTTTATCTTCTTAAAGAACCAGCTTTTAGTTTTATTGATCTTAGCTCTTGTTTCCTTCATTTCTTTTTCATTTATTTCTGATCTGATCTTTATGATTTCTTTCCTTCTGCTAACTTTGGGGGTTTTTTTTGTTCTTCTTTCTCTAATAGCTTTAGGTGTAATGTTTGTTTATTTGAGATGTTTCTTGTTTCTTGAGGTAGGATTGTATTGCTTTAAACTTCCCTCTTAGAACTGCTTTTGTTGCATCCCATAGGTTTTGGGTTGTCGTGTTTTCATTCTCATATGTTTCTAGGTATTTTTTGATTTCCTCTTTGATTTCTGCAGTGATCTCTTGGTTATTTAGTAGTGTATTGTTTAGCCTCCATGTGGTTGTGTTTTTTACAGTTTTTTCCCTGTGATTGATTTCTAATCTCTTAGTGTTGTGGTCAGAAAAAATGCTTGATATAATTTCAGTTTTCTTAAATTTACTGAGGCTTGATTTGTGACCCAAGGTGTGACCTATCCGGAGAATGTTCCGTGCACACTTGAGAAGGGAGTGTAATCTGCTGTTTTTGGATGGAATGTCCTATAAATACCAATTAAATCTATCTGGTCTATTGTGTCATTTAAAACTTGTGTTTTCTTATTAATTTCTGTTTGGATGATCTGTCCATTTGTGTAAGTGAGGTGTTAAAATGCCCCCACTATTATTGTGTTAATGTCAATTTCTTCTTTTATAGCTGTTAGTAGTTGTCTTATGTATTGAGGTGCTCCTGTGTTCGGTGCATGTATATTTATATATAATTGTTACATCTTCTTCTTGGTTTGATCCCTTGATCATTATGTAGTGTTCTCCCCTGTCTCTTGTAACATTCTTTATTTTAAATCCATTTTATCTGATACGAGTATTGCTACTCCAGCTTTCTTTTGATTTCCATTTGCATGGAATATCTTTTTCCATCCCCTCACTTTCAGTCTGTATGTGTCCCTAGGTCTGAAGTGGGTCTCTTGTAGACAGCATATATATGGGTCTTGTTTTTGTATGCATTTAGGGAGCCTATGTCTTTTTGTTGGAGCCTTTAATCCATTCACGTTTAAGGTAATTATCAATATGTATGTTCCTGTTACCCTTTTCTTTATTGTAATGGGTTTGTTTTTGTAGGTCCTTTTCTTCTCTTGTGCTTCCCACTTAGGCAAGTTCCTTTAGCATTTGTTGTAGAGTTGGTGTGGTGGTGCTGAATTCTCTTAGCTTTTGCTTGTCTGTAAAAGCTTTTGACTTCTTTGTCGAATCTGAATGAGATCCTTGCTGGGTAGAGTAATCTTGGTTGTAGGTTCTTCCCTTTCATCACTTTAAATATGTCATGCTACTCCCTTCTGGCTTGTAGAGTTTCTGCTGAGAAATCAGCTGTTAACCTTATGGGAGTTCCCTTCTATGTTATTTGTCATTTTTCCCTTGCTGCTTTCAATAATTTTTCTTTGTCGTTAATTTTTGCCAGTTTGATTATTATGTGTCTAGGCGTGTTTCTCCTTGGGTTTATCCTGCCTGGGACTCTCTGCACTTCCTGGACTTGAGTGGCTATTTCCTTTCCATGTTAGGGAAATTTTTGAGTATAATCTCTTCAGATATTTTCTCGGGTCCTTTCTCTCTCTCTTCCCCTTCTGGGACTGCTGTAATGCGAATGTTGTTGCGTTTAATGTTTTCCCAGAAGTCTCTTAGGCTGTCTTCATTTCTTTTCATTCTTTTTCCTTTGTTCTGTTGCACGGCAGTGAATTCCACCATCCTGTCTTCCAGGTCACTTATCTGTTTTTCTGCCTCAGTTATTCTGCTATTGACTCCTTCTAGTGTAGTTTTCATTTCAGTTATTGTATTGTTCATCTCTGTTTGTTAATTCTCCTAGGTGTTCATTAAACATTTCTTGCATCTTCTTGATCTTTGCCTGCATTCTTTTTCCGAGGTCCTGGATCATCTTCACTATCATTATTCTGAATCCTTTTTCTGGAAGGTTGCCTGTCTCCACTTCATTTAGTTGTTTTTCTGGGGTTTTATCTTGTTCCTTTATCTGGTACATAGCCCTCTGCCTTTTCATCTTGTCTGTCTTTCTGTGAATGTGGTTTTTGTTCCACAGGCTGCAGGATTGTAGTTCTTCTTGCTTCTGTTGTCTGCCGTCTGGTGGATGAGGCTTTCTAGGAGGCTTGTGCAAGTTTCCTGGTGGGAGGGACTGGTGGTGGGTAGAGCTGGGTGTTGCTCTGGTGGGAAGAGATCAGTAAAACTTTATCCACTTGTCTGCTGATGGGTGGGGCTGGGTTCCCTTCCTGTTGATTGTTTGGCCTGAGGCGACTCAACACTGGAGCCTACCTGGGCTCTTTGGTGGGGCTAATGGCGGACTTTGGGAGGGCTCACGCCAAGGAGTACTTCCCAGAACTTCTGCTGCCAGTGTCCGTGTCCTTGTCCTCTCGGTGAGCCAAAGCCACCCCCTGACTCTGCAGGAGACCCTCCAACAGCAGCAGGTAGGTGTGGTTCAGTCTCCTATGGAGTCACTGCTCCTTCCCCTGGGTCCCAATGCCCACACTACTTTGTGTGTGTCCTCCAAGAGTGTAGTTTCCGTTTCCCCCAGGCCTGTCGAAGTTCTGCTATCAAATTCCCCTAGGCTTCAAAGTCTGATTCTCTAGGAATTCCTCCTCCCGTTGCCGGACCCCCAGGTTGGGAAGCCTGACGTGTGGCTTAGAACCTTCACTCCAGCGGGTGGACTTCTGTGGTATAAGTGTTCTCCAGTTTGTGAGTCACCCACCAAGCAGTTATGGGATTTGATTTTATTGTGATAGCGCCCCTCCTACCGTTTCATTGTGGCTTCTCCTTTGTCTTTGGATGTGGGGTATCTTTTTTGGTGAGTTCCAGTGTCTTCCTATCGATGATTCTCCAGCAGTTGTGATTCTGGCGCTCTCACAAGCAGGAGTGAGAGCACGTCCTTCTACTCTGCCATCTTGAACCAATCTCTCTATTTTATCTTTCTTAAAGCATGAATACCCCAACAAAAAGGACTTGTTTTAAGATGATTTTTAAATAGTTCCCTTTTATGAAAGATTACCTAATCAGTGTTAGTTGACAGAGTTATTTTATGGTAGAGTAATATGTAATTTTAATGTTCTTTTAGTATTTGGCTTTGTCAATAAATATGAACAGTGATTATCTGAAAACTTTCTTAAAATACACTTCTTTCCCCAGAGAGTAGCAAAGTGAATAAAACCATCATTCTTTTCTAATCTTCATGAATAATTTCTCACTGGCCCTGTCTGAGAGGATGTTTCCAAGGCCATACTGTAATATCTACAGAGATACAGTTGAGATCTTGCAGTTTAGGCCTCTGTGAAAATGCTTCTAAATTACGGAAGTAAAGAGATCTTACACTTAATCTTTGGATAATGTCAGTTGTGGAGTTCAGAATGAAGTAGCTAGGGAGGAAAAGGTTTCTGATTAGAAGCATGAAAGCTACTGACTATATCTTGGCCACTGTTCCCTTTTTTCCAATAAGATGTCTGCTCTGCAGAGGTGTGTAACGCTAGTGCCTTGTTGTATTCCTTTAAAAGGTATTGTACAGTCATTGAAGAATAACACTTTGATCAGTGCTATTAAAAGAATAATTGTCTTGACACAGAAAAGCTTTCCTGCTGCAAGTTTAAAAATATGCCTTTAAAAGCTGTTTATTGTATATCTTTGCATCCCTCAGAAATGTGTCGCCTTGGCATGAGGTTACTCTGAAGTATTCCACATTGTAACTTAAATGTAAAACCTCCTATTTACCTTTAGAAGTAGCAGACAAACAGGTATTTCCCGACAAAATGGAGCTTAAAGACATGGTAGCATCTTAAGGCACTGTATATGATCTAAAAAACAGAATTATTGTAAAGAGAAAGATGAAACCTAAATTATTCCTTTTTATTTTGTGAGGTATTGATTTTTTCCATGCTGCTATGTTTAAACTTTGTGGTTTTAATTTCGCTTTGTATTTAGGAATTATACCCTTCCACCCGGTTCAGAGATCTTTTCTAATCACCTGGGAACTGGTTCTTTTAAATGGTGATATGTTGGATGTGTTTTTCTACTGTCTCTTTTTCTTTTATTATATTTTTGATTAGGAGTTTATATAAACCATGTCATATTAGAAAGTCTTCCAAAGTTGATGGTTTCTTCTATGCACAGTGGGTCTTTTACAGATTTTCTAATGTACTAATGCTGTAATTTTAGCTTTATTTCATTCTTTGTAACAATTCTAATATTACCTAACTTCTGACTTTATACCATACTTTTCTGACTTGTGAACTGAGTCCAATACCCTGAAAACCACAATTTTCTTAAATATCTCACTATAGAATGATTATTTACTTGATAGATTTAAAATTTTGTACTTTAAAATTTGACATTTAACCCCAATCTAATGAACTTTACTTACATGGGTATATTTTAAGATAGGTGGTGTTGGTTTTTATAGCATGTTGCCTTTGTCATCTGTTTTACTTGTAAAAGCAGGTGTTTTGTTTTTGCTGTTGGTTGTGGTGGTGGTTTTTATTATTCACTATCCACTAAGTGACAGGTAATTGATATGTAGTATTTTTTTTGAATTTTATTTTTTTATACAGCAGGTTCTCATTAGTTATTCATTTTATACATATTAGTGTATATATGTCAATCCCAATCTCCCAATTCATCACAGCACCACCACCTACCCCCTGCCACTTTCCCGTTGGTGTCCATACGTTTGTTCTCTACGTCTGTGTCTCAATTTCTGCCCTGCAAACCAGTTCATCTGTACCATTTTCCTAGGTTCCACTTATATGCGTTAATATACGATGTTTGTTTCTCTTTTTCTGACTTACTTCACTCTGTATGACAGTCTCTAGATCCATCCACATGTCTACACGTGACCCAATTTCGTTCCTTTTTATGGCTGAGTAATATTCCATTGTATATATTTACCACATCTTCTTTATCCATTCATCTGTCGATGGACATTTAGGTTGCTTCATGTCCTGGCTATTGTAAATAGTGCTGCAATGAACATTGGGGTTCATGTGTCTTTTTTTTTTTTAACTTTTTTGCATTTTATTTTTAAATTAAATTAAAAAAAATTTTTTTTAATGTTTTTTGGCTGCATTGGGTCTTCGTTGCTGTGCATGGGCTTTCTCTAGTGCGGCAAGCAGGGGCTACTCTTCGTTGTGGTGCACAGGCTTCTCACTGTGGCTTCTGGCTTCTCTTGTTGCAGAGCTCTAGGTGTGGGGACTTCAGTAGTTGAGGGTGCGTGGGCTCAGGAGTTGTGGTGCACGGGCTTAGTTGCTCTGCTGCATGTTGGATCTTTTTTTTATTGTGAACATTTACATATAATTAAAGTTCTTCAAAATCAGAATTTTTCAGAATCATATTGTACCATTCCAATACAATTTTTTGTTGAACTTATATTAGTTTTTTACATTATAAATAGAAAGTAAAGAATATCCCTGTGCAAAAAGCATTGTCCACATCTGTTTTTCATTTCATTTTTCTTTTTTTTTGGCGGTACGCGGGCCTCTTACTGTTGTGGCCTCTCCTGTTGCAGAGCACAGGCTCCGGACGTGCAGGCTCAGCGGCCATGGCTCATGGGCCCAGGCGCTCCACGGCATGTGGGATCTTCCCGGACTGGGGTGCGAACCTGTGTCCCCTGCATAGGCAGGCAGACTCTCAACCACTGCACCACCAGGGAAGCCCTCATTTTTCTTTTTTTATTCAAACAGAAAGTCACAAAAATTATAATCATCCTCATCTGTTCACTCAGTCCCATGTAATTAATTTTTTTTACCTTGATCTTTTGTCAGCACTTTTATGAATTCATCACTTTTCCATTACAATTCTGAAAACGCTTATTCATTCAGTTCAGCAGTATAGTCAGTTACCAGAAACCTGTACTTGTCAGAGTCTTTTCCATGAATTCCTTGAAGATGAAACCCTTTTATAGGAACATTTTTGCAAAAGCATGAGAGTACACCCAGAACTGTCTATAAATGACAAAAGACTTAAAAGTGACCACAGTTAAAGATTTGATGAAAGCTCATAATAACGCAGTTGACAAGGAAATTTAGTTATTTCTGAGATATACATTTTAAAGTAATAACTAGAATTATGACTTATAACATTATACCAGAATATATAAGATTTTTAGGAATTTCTTGTAATGTCTGAAACATTTATATTAACATATTTCCATACAAGTAACCCAAAGAAAGTTTAGTATAAGTTTTTTATTGTTTTTAAAAGATTTTATTTTATTTTTTTAATACAGCAGGTTTTTATTAGTCATCAATTTTATACACATCAGTGTATACATGTCAATCCCAATTGCCCAGTTCAGCACACCACCATCCAGACCCCCCCCGCGGCTTTCCCCACTTGGTGTCCATACGTTTGTTCTCTACATCTGTGTCTCAACTTCTGCCCTGCAGACTGGTTCATCTGTACCATTTTTCTAGTTTCCACAAAAATGCATTAATATACGATATTTGTTTTTCTGTTTTTGACTTACTTTACTCTGTATGACAGTCTGTAGATCCATCCACGTCTCAGTGACTCAGTTTCATTCCTTTTTATGGCTGAGTAATATTCCATTGTATATATGTACCACATCTTTATCCATTCGTCTGTCGATGGGCAGTTAGGTTGCTTCCATGACCTGGCTATTGTAAATAGTGCTGCAATGAACACTGGGATGCATGTGTCTTTTTGAGTTATGGTATTCTCTGGCTATATGCCCAGTAGTGGCATTGCTGGGTCATACAGTAATTCTATTTTTAGTTTTTTAAGGAACCTCCATACTGTTCTCCATAGGGGCTGTATCAATTTACACTCCCACCAACAGTGCAGGAGGGTTCCCTTTTCTCCACACCCTCTCCAATATTTGTTGTTTGTAGATTTCCTGATGATGTCCATTCTGACTGGTGTGAGGTGAGACCTCATTGTAGTTTTGATTTGCATTTCTCTAATAATTAGTGATGTTGAGCTGCTTTTCATGTGCTTCTTGGCCATCTGTATGTCTTCTTTGGAGAAATGTCTATTTAGGTCTTCTGCCCATTTTTGTATTGGGTTGTTTGTTTTTTTTAATACTGAGCTGCATGAGCTGTTTATATATTTTGGAGATTAATCCTTTGTCCGTTGATTCATTTGCAAATATTTTCTCCCATTCTGAAGGTTGTCTTTTCATATTGTTTGTAGTTTCCTTTGCTTTGCAAAAGCTTTTTAGTTTCATTAGATCCCGTTTGTTTATGTTTGTTTTTATTTCCATTACCCTAGGAGGTGGATCAAAAAAGATCTTGCTGTTTTTTATGTAAAAGAGTGTTTTTCCTATGTTTTCCTCTAAGAGTTTTATAGTGGCTGGTCTTACACTTAGGTCTCTAATACATTTTGAGTTTAGTTTTGTGTATGGTGTTAGGGGGTGTTTTAATTTCAGTCTTTTACATATAGCTGTCCTCTTTTCCCAGCACCACTTATTGAAGAGACTGTCTTTTCTCCATTGTATATCCTTGCCTCCTTTGTCATAGATTAGTTGACCACAGGTGCGTGGGTTTATATCTGGGCTTCCTATCCTGTTCCATTGATCTATATTTCTGTTTTTGTGCCAGTACCATATTGTCTTGATTACAGTAGCTTTATAGTATAGTCTGAAGTCAGGGAGTCTGATTCCTCCAGCTCTGTTTTTTCCCCTCAAGATCGCTTTGGCTGTTCAGGTCTTTTGTGTCTCAATACAAATTTTAAGATTTTTTTGTTCTAGTTCTGTAAAAGATGCCATTGGTAATTTGATAGGGATTGCATTGAATCTGTAGATTTCTTTGGGTAATATAGTCATTTTCACAATATTGATTCTTCCAATCCAAGAACATGGTAACTCTATCTCTTGGTATCATCTTAAAGTTCTTTCATCAGTGTCTTATAGTTTTCTGCGTACAGGTCTTTTGTCTCCTTATGTAGGTTTATTCCTAGGTATTTTATTCTTTTTGTTGCAGTAGTAAATGGGGGTGTTTCCTTAATTTCTCTTTCAGATTTTTTATCATTAGTGTATAGGAATGCAAGAGATTTCTGTGCATTAATTTTGTATCCTGCAACTTAACCAAATTCATTGATTAGCTCTAGTAATTTTCTGATGGCATCTTTAGGATTCTCTATGTATAGTATCCTGTCATCTGCAAACAGTTATAGTTTTACTTCTTCTTTTCCAATTGGTATTCCTTTTTCTTCTCTGATTGCGGTGGCTAGGTCTTCCAAAGCTATGTTGAATAATAGTGGTGAGAGTGGACATCCTTGTCTTGTTCCTGATCTTAGAGGAAATGCTTTCATCTTTTCACCATTGAAAATGATGTTTCCTGTGGGTTTGTCATATATGACCTTTATTATGATGAGGTAGTTTCCCTCTCTGCCCACTTTCTGGAGATTTTTTATCATAAATGGGTGTTGAATTTTCTCAGAAGCTTTTTCTACATCTATTGAGATGATCATATGGTTTTTATTCTTCAATTTGTTAATGTGGTATATCACATTGATTGATTTGTGTATATTGAAGAATCCTTGCATCCCTGGAATAAATCCCACTTGATTATGGTGTATGATCCTTTTCATGTGTTGTTGGATTCTGTTTGCTAGTATTTTGTTGAGGATTTTTACATCTATTCATCAGTGTTAATGGTCTGTAATTTTTTCTTTTTTTTTTTTTTTTTTTTGCGGTAAGTGGGCCTCTCACTGTTGTGGCCTCCCTCCTGGACCAGGGCACGAACCCGTGTCCCCTGCATTGGCAGGCAGACTCTCAACCACTGTGCCACCAGGGAAGCCCTATAATTTTCTTTTTTTGTGGTATCTTTTTCTGGTTTTGGTATCAGGGTGATGGTGGCCTCATAGAATGAGTTTGGGAGTGTTCCTTCCTCTGCAATTTCTTGGTAGAGTCTGAGAAGGATGGGTGTTAGCTGTTCTCTAAATGTTTGATAGAATTCACCTGTGAAGCCATCTGGTCCTGGACTTTTGTTTGTTGGAAGATTTTTAATCACAGTTTCAATTTCATTACTTGGGATTCCTTTGTTCATATTTTCTATTTCTTCCTGGTTCAGTCTTGGAAGGTTATACCTTTCTAAGAATTTGTCCATTCCTTCCAGGTTGTCCATTTTATTGGCATAGAGTTGCTTGTAGTAGTCTCTTAGGATGCTTTGTATTTCTGCGGTGTTTGTTGTAATTTCTTATTTTTCATTTCTAGTTTTATTGATTTGAGTCCTCTCCCTCTCTTTCTTGATGAGTCTGGCTAATGGTTTATCAATTTTGTTTATCTTCTCAAAGAACCAGTTTTTAGTTTTATTGATCTTTGCTATTGTTTTCTCTGTTTCTATTTCATTTATTTCTGCTCTGATCTTTATGATTTCTTTCCTTCTGCTAACTTTGAGTTTTGTTTGTTCTTCTTTCTCTAGTTCCTTTAGGTGTAAGGTTAGTTTGTTTGAGATGTTTGTTGTTTCTTGAGGTAGGATTGTATTGCTATAAACTTCCCTCTTAGAACTGCTTTTGCTGCATCCCATAGGTTTTGTATCATCATGTTTTCATTGTCATTTGTCTCTAGATATGTTTGGATTTCCTCTTTGATTTCTTCAGTGAGCTCTTGGTTAGTTACTAACGTATTGTTTAACCTCCATGTATTTGTGTTTTTTTTTTTTTTTTTTTTAAACATCTTTATTGGGGTATAATTGCTTTACAATGGTGTGTTAGTTTCTGCTTTACAACAAAGTGAATCAGCTATACATATACATATGTTCCCATATGTCTTCCCTCTTGCGTCTCCCTCCCTCCCACTCTCCCCATCCCACCCTTCCAGGCTGTCACAAAGCACCGAGCTAATATCCCTGTGCCTTGCGGCTGCTTCCCCCCAGCTATCTACCTTACTACGTTTGTTAGTGTGTATATGTCCATGACTCTCTCTCGCCCTGTCAAAACTCACCCTTCCCCCTCCCCATATCCTCAAGTCCGTTCTCCAGTAGGTCTGCGTCTTTATTCCTATCTTACCCCTAGGTTCTTCATGACATTTTTTTCCCTTAAATTCCATATATATGTGTTAGCATACGGTATTTGTCTTTTTCTTTCTGACTTACTTCACTCTGTATGACAGATTCTAGGTCTATCCATCTCATTACAAATAGCTCAATTTCATTTCTTTTTAAGGCTGAGTAATATTCCATTGTGTATATGTGCCACATCTTCTTTATCCATTCATCCGATGATGGGCGCTTAGGTTGTTTCCATGTCCTGGCTATTGTAAATAGAGCTGCAATGAACATTTTGGTACATGACTCTCTTTGAATTTTGGTTTTCTCAGGGTATATGCCAAGTAGTGGGATTGCTGGGTCATATGGTAATTCTATTTGTAGTTTTTTAAGGAACCTCCATACTGTTCTCCACAGTGGCTGAACCAATTCACATTCCCACCAGCAGTGCAAGAGTGTCCCCTTTTCTCCACACCCTCTCCAGCATTTATTGTTTCTTGATTTTTTGATGATGGCCATTCTGACTGGTGTGAGATGATATCTCATTGTAGTTTTGATTTGCATTTCTCTAATGATTAATGATGTTGAGCATTCTTTCATGTGTTTGTTGGCATTCTGTATATCTTCTTTGGAGAAATGTCTATTTAGGTCTTCTGCCCATTTTTGGATGGGGTTGTTTGTTTTTTTGTTATTGAGCTGCATGAGCTGCTTGTAAATTTTGGAGATTAATCCTTTGTCAGTTGCTTCATTTGCAAATGTTTTCTCCCATTCTGAGGGTTGTCTTTTGGTCTTGGTTATGGTTTCCTTTGCTGTGCAAAAGCTTTGAAGTTTCATTAGGTCCCATTTGTTTATTTTTGTTTTTATTTCCATTACTCTAGGAGGTGGGTCAGAAAGGATCTTGCTGTGATTTATGTCATAGAGTGTTCTTCCTATGTTTTCTTCTAAGAGTTTGATAGTTTCTGGCCTTACATTTAGGTCTTTAATCCATTTTGAGCTTATTTTTGTGTATGGTGTTAGGGAGTGATCTAATCTCATACTTTTACATGTACCTGTCCAGTTTTCCCAGCACCATTTATTGAAGAGGCTGTCCTTTCTCCACTGTACATTCCTGCCTCCTTTATCAAAGATAAGGTGTCCATATGTGCGTGGGTTTATCTCTGGGCTTTCTATCCTGTTCCACTGATCTGTCTTTCTGTTTTTGTGCCAGTACCATACTGTCTTGATTACTGTTGCTTTGTAATATAGTCTGAAGTCAGGGAGCCTTATTCCTCCAGCTCCTTTTTTCGTTCTAAAGATTGCTTTGGCTATTCGGGGTCTTTTGTGTTTCCATACAAATTGCGAAATTTTTTGTTCTAGTTCTGTGAAAAATGCCAGTGGTAGTTTGATAGGGATTGCATTGAATCTGTAGATTGCTTTGGGTAGTAGAGTCATTTTCACAATGTTGATTCTTCCCATCCAAGAACATGGTATATCTCTCCATCTATTTGTATCATCTTTAATTTCTTTCATCAGTGTCTTATAATTTTCTGCATACAGGTCTTTCGTATCCTTAGGTAGGTTTATTCCTAGATATTTTATTCTTTTTGTTGCAATGGTAAATGGGAGTGTTTTCTTGATTTCACTTTCAGATTTTTCATCATTAGTATATAGGAATGCCAGAGATTTCTGTGCATTAATTTTGTATCCTGCTACTTTACCAAATTCATTGATTAGCTCTAGTAGTTTTCTGGTAGCATCTTTAGGATTCTCTATGTATAGTATCATGTCATCTGCAAACAGTGACAGCTTTACTTCTTCTTTTCCGATTTGGATTCCTTTTATTTCCTTTTCTTCTCTGATTGCTGTGGCTAAAACTTCCAAAACTATGTTGAATAAGAGTGGTGAGAGTGGGCAACCTTGTCTTGTTCCTGATCTTAGTGGAAATGCTTTCAGTTTTTCACCATTGAGGATGATGTTTGCTGTGGGCTTGTCATATATGGCTTTTATTATGTTTAGGAAAGTTCCCTCTATGCCTACTTTCTGGAGGGTTTTTATCATAAATGGGTGTTGAATTTTGTCGAAAGCTTTCTCTGCATCTATTGAGATGATCATATGGTTTTTCTCCTTCAATTTGTTAATATAGTTTATCACATTGATAGATTTGCGTATATTGAAGAATCCTTGCATTCCTGGAATAAACCCCACTTGATCATGGTGTATGATCCTTTTAATGTGCTGTTGGATTCTGTTTGCTAGTATTTTGTTGAGGATTTTTGCATCTATGTTCATCAGTGATATTGGCCTGTAGTTTTCTTTCTTTGTGACATCCTTGTCTGGTTTTGGTATCAAGGTGATGGTGGCTTCGTAGAAGGAATTTGGGAGTGTTCCTCCCTCTGCTATATTTTGGAAGAGTTTGAGAAGGATAGGTGTTAGCTCTTCTCTAAACGTTTGATAGAATTCACCTGTGAAGCCATCTGGTCCTGGGCTTTTGTTTGTTGGAAGGTTTTTAATCACAGTTTCAATTTCAGTGCTTGTGATTGGTCTGTTCATATTTTCTATTTCTTCCTGATTCAGTCTTGGCAGGTTGTGCATTTCTAAGAATTTGTCCATTTCTTCCAGATTGTCCATTTTATTGGCATAGAGTTGCTTGTAGTAATCTCTCATGATTTTTTTTATTTCTGCAGTGTCAGTTGTTACTTCTCCTTTTTCATTTCTAATTCTATTGATTTGAGTCTTCTCCCTTTTTTTCTTGATGAGTCTGGCTAGTGGTTTATCTATTTTGTTTATCTTCTCAAAGAACCAGCTTTTAGTTTTATTGATCTTTGCTATTGTTTCCTTCATTTCTTTTTCATTTATTTCTGATCTGATTTTTATGATTTCTTTCCTTCTGCTAGCTTTGGGGTTTTTTTGTTCTTCTTTCTCTAATTGCTTGAGGTGCAAGGTTAGGTTGTTTATTCGAGATGTTTCCTGCTTCTTAAGGTGGGCTTGTATTGCTATAAACTTCCCCCTTAGAACTGCTTTTGCTGCATCCCATAGGTTTTGGGTCGTTGTGTCTCCATTGTCATTTGTTTCTAGGTATTTTTTTATTTCCTCTTTGATTTCTTCAGTGATCACTTCATTATTAAGTAGTGTATTGTTTAGCCTCCATGTGTTTGTATTTTTTACAGATCTTTTCCTGTAATTGATATCTAGTCTCATGGCGTTGTGGTCGGAAAAGATACTTGATACAATTTCAGTTTTCTTAAATTTACCAAGGCTTGATTTGTGACCCAAGATATGATCTATCCTGGAGAATGTTCCATGAGCACTTGAGAAAAATGTGTATTCTGTTGTTTTTGGATGGAGTGTCCTATAAACATCAATTAAGTCCATCTTGTTTAATGTATCATTTAAAGCTTGTGTTTCCTTATTTTCATTTTGGATGATCTGTCCATGGGTGAAAGTGGGGTGTTAAAGTCCCCTACTATGAATGTGTTACTGTTGATCTCCCCTTTTATGGTTGTTAGTATTTGCCTTATGTATTGAGGTGCTCCTATGTTGGGTGCATAAATATTTACAATTGTTATATCTTCTTCTTGGATCGATCCCTTGATCATTATGTAGTGTCCTTCTTTGTCCCTTTTAATAGTCCTTATTTTAAAGTCTATTTTGTCTGATATGAGAATTGCTACTCCAGCTTTCTTTTGGTTTCCATTTGCATGGAATATCTTTTTCCATCCCCTTACTTTCAGTCTGTATGTGTCTCTAGTTCTGAAGTGGGTCTCTTGTAGACAGCATATATATGGGTCTTGTTTTTGTATCCATTCAGCCAATCTGTGTCTTTTGGTGGGAGCATTTAGTCCATTTACATTTAAGGTAATTATTGATATGTATGTTCCTATTTCCATTTTATATATTGTTTTGGGTTCGCTACTATAGGTCATTTCCTTCTCTTGTGTTTCGTGTCTAGAGAAGTTCCTTTAGCATTTGTTGTAAAGCTGGTTTGGTGGTGCTGAACTCTCTCAGCTTTTGCTTGTCTGTAAAGGTTTTAATTTCTCCATCAAATGTGAATGAGATCCTTGCTGGGTAGAGTAGTCTTGGTTTCAGGCTCTTCTCCTTCATCACTTTCAGTATGTCCTGCCACTCCCTTCTGGCTTGTAGGGTTTCTGCTGAGAGATCAGCTGTTAACCTTATGGGGATTCCCTTGTGTGTTATTTGTTGTTTTTCCCTTGCTGCTTTTAATATGCTTTCTTTGTGTTTAATTTTTGACAGTTTGATTAATATGTGTCTTGGCGTGTTTCTCCTTGTATTTATCCTGTATGGGACCCTCTGTGCTTCCTGGACTTGATTAACTATTTCCTTTCCCATATTAGGGAAGTTTTCAACTATAATCTCTTCAAATATTTTCTCAGTCCCTTTCTTTCTTTCTTCTTCTTCTGGAACCCCTATAATTCGAATGTTGGTGCGTTTCATGTTGTCCCAGAGGTCTCTGAGACTGTCCTCAGTTCTTTTCATTCTTTTTTCTTTATTCTGCTCTGCAGTAGTTATTTCCACTACTTTATCTTCCAGGTCACTTATCCGTTCTTCTGCCTCAGTTATTCTGCTATTGATCCTATCTAGAGTGATTTTAATTTCATTTATTGCATTGTTCATCGTTGCTTGTTTCATCTTTAGTTCTTGTAGGTCCTTGTTAACTGTTTCTTGCATTTTGTCCATTCTACTTCCAAGATTTCGGATCATCCTTACTATCATTATTCTGAATTCTTTTTCAGGTAGATTGCCTATTTCCTCTTCATTTGTTAGGTCTGGTGGGTTTTTATCTTGCTCCTTCATCTGCTGTGTGTTTTTCTGTCTTCTCATTTTCCTTATCTTACTGTGTTTGGGGTCTCCTTTTTGCAGGCTGCAGGTTCGTAGTTCCCGTTGTTTTTGATGTCTGTCTCCAGTGGCTAAGGTTGTTTCAGTGGGTTGTGTAGGCTTCCTGGTGGAGGGGACTAGTGCCTGTGTTGTGCTGGATGAGGCTGGATCTTGTCTCTCTAGTGGGCAGGTTCACGTCTGGTGGTGTGTTTTGGGGTGTCTGTGGCCTTATTATGATTTTAGGCAGCCTCTCTGCTAATGGGTGGGGTTGTGTTCCTGTTTTGCTAGTTGTTTGGCATAGGTTGTCCAGCACTGTGGCTTGCTGGTCGTTGAGTGAAGCTGGGTGCTGGTGTTAAGATGGAGGTCTCTGGGAGATTTCCGCTGTTTAATATTATGTGGAGCTGGGAGGTCTCTTGTTGACCAGTGACCTGAAGTTGGCTCTCCTACCTCAGAGGCAGAGCCCTGACTCCTGGCTGGAGCACCAAGAGCCTTTCATCCACACGGCTCAGAATAAAAGGGAGAAAAAGTAGAGAGAATTAGTAGAAGTATGAGGAAAGAAAGAAGGAAAGGAGGAAAGGAAGGAAGGAAGAAAGAAGCAAAGAAGGAAAGAAAGGAGGGAGGGAGGGAGGGAGGGAGGAAGGAAGGAAGGAAGGAAGGAGGGAAAGAAGGAAAAAAAGACAGAAAGAAAGATGATACAGTAAAAATAAAATAAAGTATAATATAGTTATTGAATTAAAAAATATTTAGAAAAAAAAAAAGGGACGGATAGAACCTTAGGACAAATGTTGGAAGCAAAGCTATACAGAGAAAATCTTACACAGAAGCATACACATACACCTTCACAAAAAGAGGTAAAGGGGGAAAAATCATAAATCCTGCTCCCTGAGACCACCTCCTCAATTTGGGGTGATTCGTTGTCTAAAGGAGGGAGGGAAGGAAGGAAAGAAAGAACGAAGGTAAAGTATAATAAAGTTATTACAATTAAACTTAATTATTAAGAAAAAGAATTTTTAAAAAAAAGTCATGGACGGATAGAGCCCTAGGACAAATGGTGGAAGCTAGAGTATACAGACTAGATGTCACACAGGAGCATACACGTACACCTTCACAAAAAGAGGAAAAGGGAAAAAAATCATAGATTTCGCTCCTAAATTCCACCTCTTCAATTTGGGATCATTCCTTGTCTATTCAGGTATTCCACAGATGCAGGGTATATCAAGTTGATTGTGGAGCTTTAATCCGCTGCTTCTGTGGCTGCTGGGAGAGATTTCCCTTTCTCTTCTTTGTTTTCACAGCTCACAGGAGCTCAGCTTTGGATTTGGCCCTGCCTCTGCGTGTAGGTCGCTGGAGGGCGTCTGTTTTTTCGCTCAGACAGGACGGGGTTAAAGGAGCCGCCGATTCGGGGCCTCCGGCTCACTCAGGCCGGGGGATGGGGGATGGGGGAAGGAGGGGCACTGCGTGCGGGGCCGGCCTGCGGCGGCAGAGGCAGCGTGACGTTGCGGCAGAGGCCGGCGTGACGTTGCACCAGCCTGAGGCCCGCCTTGCGCTGTCCCGGGGAAGTTGTCCCTGGATCCCGGGAACCTGGCAGTGGCGGGCTGCACAGGCTCCGCGGAAGAGGGGTGTGGAGAGTGACCTGTGCTCGCACACAGGCCCCTTGGTGGCGGCAGCAGCAGCCTTAGCGTCTCCCGCCCGTCTCTGGGGTCCGCGGTTTTAGCCGCGGCTCGCGCCCGTCTTGGGGGCTCGCGCCCTCAGCCGCGGCTCGCGCCCGTCTCTGGGGTTTGCGCTTTCAGCCGCGGCTCGCGCCCGTCTCGGGGGCTCGCGCCCTCAGCCGCGGCTCGCGCCCGTCTCTGGGGTTCGCGCTTTTAGCCGCGGCTCGCGCCCGTCTCTGGAGTTCCTTTAAGCAGCGCTCTTAGACCCCTCTCCTCGCGCACCAGGAGACAAAGAGGGAAGAAAAAGTCTCTTGCCTCTTCGGCCGGTGCAGGCTTTTCCCCGAACTCCCTCCCGGCTAGTCGTGGTGCACTAACCCCTTCAGGCTATGTTCAAGCCGCCAACCCCAGTCCTCTCCCTGAGCTCCGTCCAAAACCAAAACCTTAGCCTCAGCTCGCAGCCCCGCCCGCCCCGGTGGGTGAGCAGCAAGCCTCTCGGGTTGGTGAGTGCTGGTCGGCACCGATCTTCTGTGCAGGAATCTCCCCGCTTTGCCCTCCGCACCCGTCGCTGTGCACTACTCCGCGGTCCCGAAACTCCCCCCTCTGCCTCCCGCAGTCTCCGCCCGCGGAGGGGCTTCCTAGTGTGTGGAAACTTTTCCTCCTTCACAGCTCCCTCCCACTGGTGCAGGTGCCGTCCTTATTCTTTTGTCTCTGTTTTTTCTTTTGCCCTACCCAGTTACGTGGGGAGTTTCTTGCCTTTTGGGAGGTCTGAGGTCTTCTGCCAGCCTTCAGTAGGAGTTCTGTAGGAGTTGTTCCACGTGTGGATGTATTTCTGGTGTATCCGTGGGGAGGAAGGCGATCTCCGCGTCTTACTCTTCCGCCATCTTCAAGGTCCCCCCCTATTTGTGTTTTTTTACGTTTTTTCCCTGAAATTGATTTCTAGTCTAATAGCGTTGTGGTCAGAAAAGATGCTTGATATGATTTTAATTTTCTTAAGTTTAGTGAGTCTTGATTTGTAGCCCGAGATGTGATCTATCCTGGAGAATGTGCCGTGCGCACTTGAGAAGAAAGTGTAATCTGCTGTTTTTGGATGGAATGTCCTATAAATATCAATTAAATATCTGGTCTATTGTGTCATTTAAAGCTTGTGTTTCCTTATTAATTTTCTGTTTGGATGATCTGTCCATTGGTGTAAGTGAGGTGTTAACGTGCCCCACTATTATTGTGTTACTGTCGATTTCCTCTTTTATAGGTGTTAGCAGTTGCCTTATGTATTGAGGTGCTCCTATGTTGGATGTATATACATTTATAATTGTTATATCATCTTCTGGCTTGATCCCTTGATTATTATGTAGTGTCCTTCCTTGTCTTTTGTAACATTCTTTATTTTAAAGTTTATGTTATCTGATGTTAGTAATGCTATTCCAGCTTTCTTTTGATTTCCATTTGCATGGAATATCTTTTTCCATCCCCTCACTTTCAGTCTGTATGTGTCCCTAGGTCTGAAGTGGGTCTCTTGTAGACAGCTTATATATGGGTCTTATTTTCATATGCATTCAGTGAGCCTGTGTCTTTTGTTGGAGCATTTAATCCATTGATGTTTAAGGGAATTTTCAATATGTATGTTCCTACTACCAATTACTTAATTGTTTTGGGTTTGTTCTTGTAGGTCCTTATCTTCTGTTGTGTTTCCCACTTAGAGAAGTTCTGGTAGCATTTGTTGTTGAGCTGGTTTGGTGGTGCTGAATTCTCTTAGCTTTTGCTTGTCTGCAAAGCTTTTGATTTCTCTGTCGAATCTGAATGAGATCCTTGCTGTGTAGAGTAATCTTTGTTGTAGGTTCTTGCCTTTCATCACTTGAAATATGTCATGCCACTCCCTTTTGGCTTGTAGATTTTCTGCTGAGAAATCAGCTGTTAACCTTATGGGAGTTCCCTTGTATGTTATTTGTTGTTTTTCCCTTGCTGCTTTCAATAATTTTTCTTTGTCTTTAATTTTTGCCAGTTTGATTACTATATGTCTTGATGTGTTTCTCCTTGGGTTTATCCTGCCTGGGACTCTCTGCACTTCCTGGACATGGGTGGCTATTTAGTTTTCCATGGTAGGGAAGTTTTCGACTATAATCTCTTGAAATATTTTCTTGGGCCCTTTCTTTCTCTCTTCTCCTTCTGGGACCCCTATAATGCAAATGTTTTTGTGTTTAATGTTGTCCCAGAGGTCTCTTAGGCTGTCTTCATTTATTTTCATTCTTTTTTCTTTATTTTGTTCTGCAGCAGTGAATTCCACTCTTCTGTCTTCCAGGTCACTTATCTGTTCTTCTGCCTCAGTTATTCTGCTATTGATTCCTTTTAATGTATTTTTCATTTCAGTTATTGTGTTGTTCATCTCTGTTTTTTCTTTAATTCTTCTAGATCTTTGTTAAATTTTTCTTGCATCTTCTCGATCTTTGCCTCCGTTCTTTTTCCAGGGTCCTGGATCATCTTCACTATCATTATTCTGAAATCTTTTTCTGGAAGGTTGCCTATCTCCACTTCATTTAGTCATTTTCCTGGGGTTTTGTCTTGTTCCTTCATCTGGTACATAGCCCTCTGCGTTTTCATCTTGTCTATCTTTCTGTGAATGTGGTTTTTGTTCCACAGGGTGCAGGATTGTACAGTTCTTCTTGCTTCTGCTGTCCGCCCTCTGGTGGATGTGGCGATCTAAGAGGCTTGTGCAAGTTTCCTGGTGGGAGGGACTGGTGGTGGGTAGAGCTGGGTGTTGCTCTGGTGGGCAGAGCTCAGTAAAACTTTATATGCTTGTCTGCTGATTGGTGGGGCTGGGTTCCCTCCCTGTTGGTTGTTTGGCCTGAAGCGAGCCAACACTGGAGCCTACCTGGGCTCTTTGGTGGGGCTAATGGTGGACTCTGGGAGGGCTCACGCCAAGGAGTACTTCCCAGAACTTCTGCTGCCAGTGTCCTTGTCCTCACAGTGAGCCACAGCCACCCCCTGACTCTGCAGGAGACCCTCCAACAGCAGCAGGTAGGTGTGGTTCAGTCTCCTATGGAGTCACTGTTCCTTCCCCTGGTTCCCAGTGCGCACGCTACTTTGTGTGTGCTCTCCAAGAGTGTAGTGTGTGTTTCCCCCAGTCCTGTGATGTCCTGCAATTAAATCCTGCTAGACTTCTAAGTCTGATTCTCTAGGAATTCTTCCTACTGTTGCTGGACCTCCAGGTTGGGAAGCCTGACGTGGGGCTCAGAACCTTCACTCCAGTGGGTGGACTTCCGTGGTATACGTGTTCTCCAGTTTGTGAGTCACCCACCCAGCAGTTATGGGATTTGATTTTATTGTGATTACGCCCCTTCTACTATCATTGTGGCTTCTCCTTTGTCTTTGGATGTGGGGTATCTTTTTTGATGAATTCCATTGTCTTCCTGTTGAAGATTGTTCAGCAGGAAGTTGTGATCTATATGTAGTATTGATAAAAGTAAAACCTGTTGCCATTATTATGTGCCATGTTCTGTGCTAAAGTCCTTTCTATGGCTCAAAGAAGTTATATAACTTGGTCAAACAATAAGTAAGTTGTTAGGTTGGGATTCAGAGGTTGGTTGTGTGACTGCCAGCTATTGTGGTATTCTAACCCTTTTTATATGTTATTTATTTGTCCTAAGTGGTTTTACCCCCATTTTATAAGTGAGGAGCCTGAATTCAGAGTCAGTACTTTGCCCATTGACACATAGGGAAGGAGTGACAGAGCTGGCTCTGTTAGACTTCCAAGTATATTTTCTACTACATACTACTAGTTATTTTTCCTTTATCCTTTTCAACACATCTCCTGGTTTTTGTTAGAAATTTTGGAATAGGAATTTGTCTCGTGATTTTCCCTTATGATTTTGGAGAAAAGCATGTTGAATAGATAACTGGAGTAGGTATCAGGAGACTTGAATTCCTATATTATCTCTGATACTGGCCATATGACATTGGACAAATCAGCTTTTTAGGTCTTATTTATAAAATGAGGGGATTGGATTGGATGATTTTAAAGGTTTCCTCAAACTCTAAAATCTAATTTAACTCTATTTTGATTTAATTTTTATACTTGTTCTTTTTAGCACAGATAGAAGTTTACCACCTATATTTCCACATATTAAATATTATATTTTATTAAAGTTAGGGGTCAAGGAGCTCTTGTATTCTTTACTTGCACTATTGTATCCAATGTTGAAATTCAATAATGGGAAGAAATTCCATATAAAGTAGTAATAAGGACTTCCCTGGTGGCACAGTGGTTAAGAATCTGTCAGTGAAGGGGATATGGGTTTGAGCCCTGGTCCAGGGAGATCTCACATGCCGTGGAGCAGCTAAGCCCATGTGCCACAACTACTGAGCCCACGTTCCACAACTACTGAAGCCTGCATGCCTAGAGCCCGTGCTCCGCAACAAGAGAGGGCACCACAATGAGAAGCCCGCACACGGCAACGAAGAGTAGCCTCCGCTCGCCACAACTAGAGAATGCCCGCTCAGAGCAACGAAGACGCAACACAGCCATAAATGAACAAACAAACATAAATAAATAATAAGAAAAAAAGAAGTAATTAATCTCATATAAGGGCACTCTTTCTTTTAAACTATTCAAGATTGTCTTAGTTTTTACAGTCAGAAAGAGAGGACACGCAATGAGAAGCCCGCTCATGGCAAGAAATAGTAGCCCCCAATCGCCACAACTAGAGAAGGCCCGTGCACAGCCACAAACACCCAATACAGCCATAAATAAATAAATAAGGAAGAAAGAAAGGCAGGAAGGAAAAAAAGAAGTAATTAATCTCATATAAGGACACTATTTTTTTAAAACTATTCAAGATTCTCTTAGTTTTTACAGTCAGAAAGTATAATCCTGGAAATCTTAATATTATAAAAGGAAATAAATTATTTTTAATAGAAAATGTGTCCACCAAAGAAGACAGGAATGGGTGACTGCCACTTTCAAAGCACTTGCAAGTTCTTACCTGTACAATGTACTAATAGCAATTATAGTAGTAAGTAACATTTATTGAGAATTAATTTTATGCTACGTATTGTACTAAGTATTGGATTGGCCAAAAAGTTCATTCAGGGTTTTCCATAACATGTTAGGTAACATATTCTATATAATTAATATTATATATACATTGCATCATTTAGTACTCATGAAAACCATATGATGTAGGTACTATTTTTTTTTTGATGTAGGTACTATTATTGCTCCATTTTACATAGTAGGAAAAAGAGAATTAATGAGGTCAAGCAATTTTTCCTAAAGATACATTGTTTATAAGTGGTGAAACTGAGATTTGAACCTATAGAGTGCCACAGAGTTTGTCCTCATATTTACAAAAGGGAGCGTAATTGTAAGAAGTGACCAATTCTAATGCTTGTCAACACATGAAACTTTTTGGGAAAGAGTGTGTCTGATGATTTGTGATGAATGGTAGTTTCCATGTTCTCAGATTTGATCATGGCCAGTTACATATTTTATTTTATACAGTCATAAAACAAGTAATAACTTTTAGATAATTTTATAACAGCACTTATTTTCTGAAGAGTTAATACATTCCTTATAAGTTATAGGAAACATTCTTTGGAGTTTGGGATGTAGATTGGTGTGTGTGGGGGTGTAAGCACCCAAGCACACGCATGTGCATGGATTGGGAGCTGTACATCAGGGTAGCTAATCATCCCAGTTTGCCTAGGCTTGGGTTTCTAGATCATGGAACTTTCAGTGCTAAAACTAGGAACCTTGCAAAAACAGGTTAATAGGCAATTATATATCTTCATATACTTGTGTGTGTGTGTGTGTGTGTGTGTGTGTGTGTGTCTAAAGTAATGGTAGTAGAGCTACAAGGAATTCAGATCTTGCAGAGCATAAAACAGCTCTGAATTCAGTGCCTAGACTGTTACCTGTTTTATTAGCAGAAAGTTCCGCCTCCTGTGTTTTCCCCGTTTCAGATAACCTTTTCTTGTCAGGAAGAAATTAATTTCTTTGTTGGAATCGTTGCAAGTAAACTTGATAGCAGTAGTGTTATTGAGGCAGCTTACTCAGTGATTTACTAAGTACAGCCTCTTCATAAAAGGTGAAGCAGAAATAAATTTATTGATCATTACCAGGATTTCAATAACCTGTTGAACTACCTGATTTTTTCCCCCTTCTCATAAAGCCCACTATTTTTATTTCTCTTTATACCTTTGCGTTAGTTGTTTCTTTTGAAAACGTTTTTACATGTATTTTCACATCATGTAAACAGTTTTTTGTGTGTATTTGCTTTTCTCTAGAGTATAGTTTGAATGTCTAAAAAGCTGTTATTAGATTACATGAAATTGCCAAGATTTGACTGTTTTGACCTATAGCAATGGCATCTTCATATGGATCAACTAATAGTTAATTCATCTTTTGGTCATTTGAAAATATTAGGCTACTAACTTAAGTCTAAGCAGAATATTCCATTGAAACCCTGGTTAATGTTATGGAGGAACTGAGATGAACTTTGGGCTTATGACTCTGTGCTGCCCATTTGCTACAAATACATTTTTAAAAGTTATAACTCATGTGGAAAAACTGAGCATTGCACAGCCATTAGTACTATTAGAGATTTAAAAATTTATTTTAACCAAAGGTTAAGACCAAATTTGACGACTATTCTTTCTCTGTTTAAAAAAATTGTAATATAATTGCTTTACAATGTTGTGTTTGGTTTCTGTTGTACAGTGAAGTGAATCAGCTATATGTATACATATATCCCCTCCCTCTTGGACCTCCCCCCGTCCTCCCTCCCACCCGTCTAGGTCATCATTAGATGTGGTAGTATGTGTACTACACGTGGTAGTATATATATATATATGTCAAAGCTAATCTCCCAATTCTTCCCACCCTCCCCTTCCCCCTCTGTGTCCACACGGCCATTCTCTACATCTGTGTTTCTATTCCTGCCCTGCAGATAGGTTCATCTGTACCATTTATCTATATTCCATGTATATGCGTTAATATACAATATTTGCTTTTCTCTTTTTGGCTTACTTCACTCTGTATGACAGACTCTAGGTTCATCCATATCTCTACAAATGACCCAATTTCATTTCTTTTTATGGCTGAGTAATATTCCATTGTATATATGTACCACATCTTTATCCATTCATCTGTCAATGGATATTTAGGTTGCTTCCATGTCCTGGCTATTGTAAATAGTGCTGCAGTGAACATTGGGGTACATATGTCTTTTTGAATTATGGTTTTCTCAGGGTATATGCCCAGTACTGGGACTGCTGGGTCATATGGTAATTCTACTTTTAGTTTTTTAAGGAACCTCCATACTGTTCTCCACAGTGGCTGTATCAATTTACATTCCCAGCAACAGTGCAAGAGGATTCCCTTTTTTCTGCATCCTCTCCAGCATTTATTGTTTGTAGATTTTTTGATGATGCCCATTCTGACCAGTGTGAGGTGATACCTCATTGTAGTTTTGATTTGCATTTCTCTAATAATTAGTGATGTTGAGCAGCTTTTCATGTGCCTTTTGGCCATCTGTATGTCTTCTCTGGTGAAATGTCTATTTAAGAGTTCTGCCCATTTTTTGATCGGGTTATTTTTTTTTTGATTTTGCGTTGCATGAGCTGTTCGTATATTTTGGAGATTAATCCTTTGTCCATAGTTTCGTTCGCAAATATTTTCTCCTATTCTTTGGGTTGTCTTTCCATCTTGTTTATGATTTCCTTTGCTGTGCAAACGCTTTTAAGCTTAATTAGATCCATTACTGTAGGAGGTGGGTCACAAAAGATCTGGCTGTGATTTATGTCAAAGAGTGTTTTTCCTATGTTTTCCTCTAAGAGTTTTATAGTGTCTGGTCTTACATTTAGGTTTTTAATCCATTTTGAGTTTATTTTTGTGTATGGTGTTAGGGGGTGTTCTAATTTCATTCTTTTATTTGTAGCTGTCCAGTTTTCCCAGCACCATTTATTGAAGATGCTGTCTCTTCTCCATTGTATATTCTTGCCTCCTTTGTCGTAGATTAAGTGACCATAGCTGCGTGGGTATATCTCTGGGCTTTCTATCCTGTACCATTGATCTATATTTCTGTTTTTGTGTCAGTACCATACTGTCTTGATTACTGTAGCTTTGTAGTATAGTCTGAAGTCTGGGAGCCTGATTCCTCCAGCTCCGTTTTTCTTTCTCAAGATTGCTTTGGCTATTGAAAAATTTTTTGTTCTAATTCTGTGAAAAATGGCATTGGTAATTTAATAGCAATTGCATTGAACCTGTAGATTGCTTTGGACAGTATAGTCATTTTCACAATATTGATTCTTCCAATCCAGGAGCATGGTATATCTCTCCATCTGTTTGTGTCATCTTTGATTTCTTTCATCATTGTTTTATTGTCTTCTGAGTATAGTCTTTTGCCTCTGTAGGTAGGTTTATTCCTAGGTATTTTATTCTTTTTGTTGCCATCGTAAATGTGATTGTTTCCTTAATTTTGCTTTCTGATTTTTCGTTGTTAGTGTATAGGAATGCAAGAGATTACTATGCATTAATTTTGTATCCTGCAACCTCACCAAATTTATTGATTAGTTCTAGTAATTTTCTGGTGGCATCTTTAGGATTTTCTAGGTATAGTATCATGTCATCTGCAGACAGTGACAGCTTTACTTCTTTTCCAACTTGTATTCCTTTTATTTCTTTTTCTTCTCTGATTTCCATGGCTAGGTCTTCCAAAACTATTTTGAATAATAGTGGCCAGAGTGGACATCCTTGTTTTGTTCCTGATCTTAGAGGAAATGCTTTCAGTTTTTTACCATTGAGAATGATGTTTGCTATGGGTTTGTCATATATGGCCTTTATTATGTTAAGGTAGGTTCCCTTTCTGCCCACTTTCTGGAGAGTTTTTATCATAAATGGGTGTTGAATTTTGTCAAAAGCTTTTTCTGCATCTACTGAGATGATTATATGGTTTTTATTCTTTAATTTGTTAATATGGTGTATCACGTTGATTGATTTGCGTATATTGAAGAATCTTGCATCCCTGGGGTAAATCCCACTTGATTACGGTGTATGGTCTTTTTAATGTGTTGTTGGATAATGTTTGTTAGTATTTTGTTGAGGATTTTTGGGTCTATGTTCATCATTGATATGGGTCTTTAATTTTCTTTTTTTGTGATATCTTTGTCTGGTTTTGGTATCAGGGTGATGCCGGCTGCATATGAGTTCACAAATGTTCTTTCTTCTGTAATTATTTGGAATAATTTGAGAAGGATAGGTATGAACTCTTCTCTAGATGTTTGGTAGAATTCACCTGTGAAGCCATCTGGTCCTGGACTTTGTTCGTTGGGAGTAATTTTTTTTTTAAACATCTTTATTGGAGTATAATTGCTTTACAATGGTGTGTTAGTTTCTGCTTTATAACAAAGTGAATCAGCTATACATATGCATATATCCCCATATCTCTTCCCTTTTGCATCTCCCTCCCATCTTCCCTATCCCACCCCTCTACACGGTAACAAAGCATCGAGCTGATTTCCTGTGCTATGCAGCTGCTTCCCATTAGCTATCTGTTTTACATTTGGTAGTGTGTATATGTCCATGTCACTCTCTCACTTTGTCCCAGCTTACCCTTACCCCTCCCCGTGTTCTCAAGTCCATTCTCTACGTCTGTGTCTTTATTCCTGTCCTGCCCCTAGGTTCTTCAGAACCTTTTTTTTTTTTTTTTTTTAGATTCCACGTATATAGGTATTAGCATACAGTATTTGTTTTTGTTTTTCTGACTTCACTCTGTATGACAGTCTCTAGGTCCAGCCACCTTGCTAATGTTCGGAGTTTTTAAATTACTGATTCAATTCCATTACTGGTGATTGATCTGTTCATATTTTCTATTTCTTCCTGGTTCAGTCTTGTTTCCTGAGGTAGGCTTGTATTGCTTTAAACTTCCCACTTAGAAATGCTTTTGCTGTGTTCCATAGGTTTTGGATTGCTGTGTTTTTGCTTTCATTTGTCTCCAGGTATTTTTTGATTTCCTCTTTGATTTCTTCAGTGATCCAGTGGTTTTTTAGTAGCACATTGTTTAGCCTCTACCTGTTTGTGGTTTTTTGTTTGTTTGTTTGTTTTTTCTTGTAGTTGATTTCTGTGTTGTGGTCGGGAAAGGGCTTGATACGATTTCAATTTTCTTCAATTTACTGAGACTGGTTTTGTGGCCTAGCATGTGATCTATCCCAGAGAATGTTCCATGTCACTTGAAAAGAATGTGTATTCTGCTGCTTTCAGATGGAATGCTCTGTAAATATCAATCAAGTCCATCTGGTCTGACGTGTCACTTAAGGTCAGTGTTTCCTTATTGATTTTCTGGCTGGATGATTTGTTCATTGATGTAAGTGGGGTGTTGAAGTCCCCTACTATTATTGTGTTACTGTTAATTTGGCCTTTTATGTCTGTTAGCATTTGCCTTATATATTTAGGTGCTTGTATGTTGGGTGCATGTGTATTTACAATTGTTATATCTTCTTCTTGGGTTGATCCCTTGATCATTATGTAGTGTCTTTCTTTGTCTCTTGTAACATTCTTTATTTTAAAGCCTATTTTGTCTGATATAAGTATTGCTACTCTGGCTTTCTTTTGATTTCCATTTGCATGGAATACTTTTTTCCATCCTCTCACTTTCAGTCTCTGTGTGTCTTTAGATCTGAAGTGAGTCTCTTGTAGGTAGCATATATATGGGTTTTGTTTTAGTATCCATTCAGCCAGTCTGTGTCTTTTGATTGGAGCATTTAGTCAATTTACATTTAAGGTAATTATATGTATGTTCTTATTGCCATTTTATTAATTGCTTGGGGGTTATTTTCATAGCTCATCATTTCCCCCTTTTTTTTGTTGTCTTGTGAGTTGATGACTATATTCAGTGTTATGTTTACATTCCTTTTTATTTTTTGTATGTATATCTTTTATAGATTTTTGGCTTTTGGTTACCATAAGGTTTTTATGTAGCAGTCTTTATATATATGTGATTGTTTTGAGTTGCTGATCTCTTAATTTCAAATGCATTTTTTAAAAACCCCTGCATTTGTACTCTCTCCTCACAATTACTGTTTTCGATATCATATTTTACATAGAATAGTTTTATGTATCCCTTCACTACTTATTGTGAATATAGATGATTTTACTACTTTTGTCTTTTAATCTTCCTGCTAGGGACTTTGCTGGTGATGAGGTACACCTGTAACATATAATATTGTACATCAACTATACTTCAGTTTAAAAATTAAGGGGACTTCCCTGGTGGCACAGTGATTAAGAAACCTCCTGCCAATGCAGGGGACACTGGTTTGAGCCCTGGTCTGGGAAGATCCCACATGCTGTGGAGCAACTAAGCCCGTGTGCCACAACTACTGAGCCTACGTGCCATAACTACTGAAGCCCACTGGCCTAGAGCCCGTGCTCCACAACAAGAGAAGCCACTGCAATAAGAAGCCTGCGCACTGCAGCAAAGAGTAGCCCCTGCTCCCTGCAACTAGAGAAAGCCCACATGCAGCAATGAAGAACCAACGCAGCCATAAAAACAAACGAAAAAAAGCAAACAGTCTTCCTCCTAAATTTGTGCATGGGTGATTCTTTTTAACTTTTATTGTATGTTTACCATTTGAGCCTTTTTATTTTGTAATTTTCTTTTTTTAAAAAATTTATTTTTATTTATTTATTTTTGGCTGCATTGGGTCTTTGTTGCTGTGCATGGGCTTTCTCTAGTTGCGGCGAGCAGGGGCTATACTTTGTTGTGGTGCATGGGTTTCTCATTGCAGTGGTTTCTCTTGTTGCAGAGTATGGGTTTTAGGCGTGCAGGCTTCAGTAGTTGTGGCACATGGGCTCAGTAGTTGTGGCGCATGGACGGGCTTAGTTGCTCTGCGGCATGTGGGATCTTCCTGGAGCAGGGCTCGAACCTGTGTCCCCTGCATTGGCAGGTGGATTCTTAACCACTGTGCTACCAGGGAAGTCCCACATTTTGTAATTTTCTTGTTTCTAGTTGTGTTCTTTTTTGCCTAGAGAAGTTTCTTTTAAAAAAAAATTATTTGGTTGCACCAGGTCTCAGTTGTGGCAGACAGCCTCCTTAGTTGTGGCTCGTGGACTCCTTAGTTGTAGTACGTGGGCTCCTTACTTGCGGCATGCGGGCTCCTTAGTTGTGGCATGCAAACTCTTAGTTGCAGCATGCATGTGGGATCTAGTTCCCTGACTAGGGACCGAACCCGGGCCCCCTGCATTGGAAGTGTGGAGTCTTATCCACTGCACCACCAGGGAAGTCCCTTTAAAAAAAAAATTATTTTTTATTTTTGGCTGTGTCGGGTCTTAGTTGTGGTGTGCAGGCTCTTTGTTGTGGTGTGCGGGCTTTTCTCTAGTTGTGGCACCTGGGTTTTCTGTCTCTAGTTGTGGTGTGCGGACTCCAGAGCACGTGGGCTCTGGAGTTGTGGTACGTGGGCTGCAGAGTGCGTGGGATCTGTGGTTTGCGGTACGTGGGCTCTCTAGTTGAGGTGCGTGGGCTCAGTAGTTGCCCCACGGTATGTGGGATCTTAGTTCTCTGACCAGGGATCAAGCCCACGTCCCCTGCATTGGAAAGTGGATTCTTTACCACTGGATCACCAGGGAAGTCCCTAGAGAAGTTTCTTTAACATTTGTTGTAAAGTTGGTTTAGTGGTTCTGAAATGTTTCAGCTTTTGCTTGTCCTAAAGATTTTGATTTCTCCATCAAATCTGAACAAGAGCCTTGCTGGCTTGAGTATTTTGGCTGTAGGTTTTTCCCTTTTATCAGTTTAGATACATCATGCCACTCCCTTCTTTCCTGCAGAGTTTCTGCTAAAAAAATCACTTGATAGCCTTATGTGAGTTCTCTTTGTATGATGTGTTGCTTTTCCGTTATTGCTTTTAATATTCTCTTTTATCTTTAATTTTTGTCATTGTAATTCCACTGTGTCTTGATATGTTCCTCTTTGGGTTCATCCTGTATGGGACTCTCTGCATTTCCTGGACTTGGGTGACTGTTTCCTTTCCCAGGTTAGGAAAGATTTCAGCTATTATGTCTTCAAATATGTTCTCAGCCCCTTTCTCTCTCTCTTCTCCTTCTTGTACCTCTATAATATGAATATTTTGCACTTGATATTGTCCCAGAGGTCTCTTAAACTGTCCTCACTTCTTTTTGTTCTTTTTTCTTTTCTCTGTTTGGCATCAGGGATTTCCACTACTCTTGTCTTCCAGCTCATTGGTTTGTTCCTCTGTGTCATTTAGTATACTGTTGATTCCTTCTAGTGTAGTTTTCATTTGTTTTATTGTAATCTTTTTCTCTGGTTCTTTATATTTTCTAACGCTTTGTTAAAAACTTCTAACTTCTCCCTCTGTGCATCCATTCTTCTGCCGACTTCTTTAATCAACTTTACAGTCATTACCCTGAATTCTTTCTTGGGTAGATTGCCTATCTCCACTTCACTTTGTTCTTCTTCTGGGCTTTTATCTTGTTCCTTTGTCTGGAAGTTGTTCCTCTGCTGCCTCATTTTGCCTAGGTTGCTATTTGTATTTTAATGTATCTGGTAGGTTAGTTATGGTTTTCTGACCTTGGAGAAGTAGGCTTCTGTAGGATACATCTTCTATGTCCCAACAGCACGTTCCCCACTTGTTACCCAAGCTATATGCTCTTGGGGTTCCCCCTCTGAGGGCTGTGTGGGTCCTTCTGTTGTGGTGGGCTGACTATATGTGTGGTCTGGTAGGCTTGGTTGGCCCCTAGCCCTGTTGGTTGCCAGGCCCTGCCTTGTGCAGAGGATGCCGGCTACTGGTTACCAGGGACTGGTCCAAAGCAGCTGACTGCAGAACCCCAGGGGTCCCTGGGGTAGTGCTGGCTCACTGACGGGCAGAGTCAGGGTTCAGAACACTCTGGGGCTCTTGCCCGTCTATTGGTGGGTGAAGCCATGGCTTGGGGTTAGTGCTAAACTACTGGCAGGCAGAGCTGAGTCCTAGAGTCTGGGTGCAGGGCCCTGGGATCCCAGAGCTGGTGTCACACAGCTCACGGGGGGAGACCAGTTCCTGACACAGATGGGTCAGGGTCCAGGGTGTCCCAAAGCCTGTGTTGACCTGCTAGTGGACATGACTAAGGCCCAGCTGGTCGTAGGGGAGGGTCTTTCCTTCTGTGGGCAGGTGGTGTCTGCAGCCTGCAGGACTGTGGTTTCCTTGTGTCTGGTGTCTAACCTGTGGTGGGTGAGGCTGGTCTAGAGGCTTGTGCAGGCTTCCTGGAGGGCTGGGCCGGTGCCTGCCCACTGGTGGGTGGAGCTGTGCCTTGGCCCTCTGGTGGGCAGGGCCGAGTCTAGAGACATGTCTAGAGGTGGCTGTGGGCTTAGGAAGTGTTTAGACAGCCTTTCTGTTGATGGATGGCTCTGTGTCCCCCTGTCACCCACCAGTTAGTTATTGGCCTGAGTCATCCCAGCATTAGCACCTACAGGATGTTGGGTGGAGCCGGGACTTGGCATTAATGAGTTAGAGGGAGGATCCCACGGTGGCACCTGCGCACACGAGTGTCCATGCACTAGAGAGCTCTTAAGAATGCTGCTGCCAGTGTCTGTGTCCCCAGGGTGAGCTGCAGCTCCCCTCCTGCCTCTCTGAGAGGCTCTTCAAAACCAGTAGGCTCCTATCAAATTATTGCTTTTGCCCTGGGTCCCGGTGTGTGTGAGATTTTGTGTGTGTCCTTTAAGAGTGAAGTCTCTATTTCCCCCAGTCCTGTGGGACTCCTGAAATTAAGCCCTGCTGCCCTTCAAAGCCAAATGCTCTGCGGGCTCATCTTCTTGGTGCAGGACCTCCAGGGTGGGGAGCCCAATGTGGGGCTCAGAACTCTCATTCCTGTGGGAGAACCTCTGCTCTATAATTATTCTCCAGGTTGTGGGTCACCCACCCCTGGGGGTATGGGACTTGATGATATCACAAGTCTGCCCCTCTTACCTGTCTCGTGTGGGTCCTTCTTTATGTCTTTAGTTGTAGAAGCTCTTTTCTGGTAGGTTCTGGTCTTTTTCATTGATGGCTGTTCTGCAGATAATTGTGATTCTGGGGTGCTTGTGAGAGGTGAGCTCTCAGGGTCTTTCTACTCCTCCATCTTCGCCCATCTTCCATGTATTCTATTTATAATACGAAAAAAACCCTGGATACTGACATAGTCTTTGCTGCTCCTCTCGTCTTTGTAGCCTCTTCAATGTAGCAGTCTGACTGGCCTTTTTACAAAACAAAGTTACATCACTCTTCTCCCTTGGCCATTGCAGAGGAAACGCTCTGGCTCCTACAGTGGCCTATGGGACCTATACAACATGCCCCTTTGCCTTATTTGGCCTTTTCTGCTACTTGCCTCCCTCTGACAGGGCTCTGCTCCAGCACACAGGCCTCAGTTGTTCATATTTAAGAGGAAGGAAATTATGTAATACTGCACTCTACAGTGTGGATCATATATATTGATCTTTTCTTCTTGGATGATTGGGTTCTTCATATACAAATGGGCATACCATGATATGGGAATAAACTGTATTGCATGGAATCATATGACAGAGTGTGGTGGACTTGTGGTTCAGTGGCTAACCCAGTATATAAGCATAGTTATACCATGGATTAGGGTTACAACCTCAGGTATTTCTGTTACTCTGAGAATGGACAGTGATCTCTTATAATTCTCAAGTAGAACAGTAACTAACCATTTTCTCTAAGCCCTTATAAGGTAAGTATTTCATCTCAAGGTTGAAAGAACCCCTGTTTATGGGCTCAGATAAAGGTATTTTATTAATTTAACTAAACTGCTTTAATGTATCCGTTTTAGGGAGGTGTTTTCTTTGAAATGAAAAGACTTGATCACTCACTCAAAGGTGGCATTGGTGGCTATTCAGTTGATCATTTTCATATCAACTATAGGAAAGCTTCAAGCCAAACCTTGCCTGGCCTTCTAATTTGTAAGCATAGCTACCTAGTGACCTCTGACATGCAGGTTTTCCTCTGCTATGGTATTTGGATAAAGGGAATGTCATTGCTCTTGAGAAAGAGGATGCAGGTGAAAAGAACTACAGAGAGCTCATTCAGTAACATTGTACAGATCAGGGGAGTCACTACTGGGCACTGTAATAGTTACAACTATAAAACAGAACAAAAATTCTTTGAATTTGATATGAGAATCTTGATACAAGGAGGCAAGAATTTTACATAGGCTCTTATGGCACATGGAATGATTCAGGGCATATAGAGAATCAGCACACAATACAGAATAAGGGTGACAAAACATGAGCATCTAAAACAGGATCAGGATGGGAACGTTCCTTTCATCCATACTTACTCTTTAGTAAAGAGCAGAGGGAGTTAACATTGGAATCACATTCTATGTTATTTATAATTTATGGAATAAGTTTGTTGTATATGTTGTATGTGTATACTGATTGATTAGTAAACTAAGAAACAGGAAAGAGGTGGGAAGTTGTGACTTTTCCAAGAGCAGAATCTATAAAAAGCTAGAGTAGAGGAAAGAAGGAGGAAAGTAGTAGACATTAAGGAAGAATCTTCATTAAGATCATAAGATGCCCCCGGCCCCATTTCATCCTAGTATTTAATCAGATCCTCCTCTCATTGCCTTCTCTTTGTGACCCAGTTTTCTTTTAACAACTTTATTGAGATAATTCAATACCATACAATTTACTCATTTAAAATGTACAGTGCAATGAATTTTTTGTTATTCAGAGTTGTGCAACCATCACCACAATCGATTTTAGAACATTTTTTATTTTCCCAAAAGGAAACCCCATACTCATTATCAGTCACTGTCTATTCTCCCCCAATATTCCAGCCCTAGGCAACCATGTGATCCAAGTTTTACAAGTTGTTGATTTGAAATTCTCTGCTGCCTTCCAAGGACATTCTACTTCAAACCATTTGATTGATCACACAGGTACAGTTAGAAAACTGTAACTAATCTTTGTTGATAAAAGTCTTGTAAATCAAAGAGAGTGACATATAACCGCATTCTTAGATATATCTCATTATATACAGCTTCTTAATCATGATTTTCAAGTGGTTTTTTTTTATTTTATCATAGATGTAGACCTGTTAAATACCCTCAACCCCTGACTGACCCTATAAGTAAGCTGTAGAGGAAGCTAAAGTGTTGTCAGTAAGTTGCCTGGCACATATGGAACCAGAATGAGGAGGCTAGTTAGATGGTTCAAACATGGAGTGGCACCACTCTCTTAGTCAGAATGTGGTTGGCAGAATAATGCCCCCACCAACCCCCATAGATACCTGTGTCCTAATCCCTACAACCTGTTACCTTACACAGCAGAGAGGACTTTGCAGATGTGATTAAGTTAAAGTCCTTGAGATGGGGAGATTAGATTGGACACGCCTAGATAATCCACCATAATCACATTTCTTTATAATGGGAGAACCTTTCTGTGGTGAAAGGGTGATGGGATTATGGAAGAACAAGAGATAGGGCAGTATGGGAAGAGCTCAACCCACCACTGCTGGCTTTGAAGATGATGGCAAGAGGCCACGTGCCAAGGAGTGCTGGTGGCCTCTAGCAGGTGGAAAAGGCAAGGAAGTAGATTCTCTCCTAGAGTTCTCAGAAGGGAATACAGCCCTGCTGACACCTTGATCTTAGACCAGTGAGACTCATGTCAGACTTCTGACCTATAAAACTGTACAACAATAAATCTGTATTTTACACCACTAAATTTGTGGAAATTGGTTACAGCAGCAATGAAAAACTAAAACACAGACCTTATAATGTGGATCTAGGCAGTAAGCCTTCGGCAAGCACACCTTCTCCTAGAAAAGTGCAGGTGGGCCTTGCCCATGTTTGCCTCAGTGGCTCTTCTTTCTTTGTATCTCAGGTGTCTTCCTTGAAGCCCTTTCTTGAATGACTTATTTATTAAAATGCATTTAATGAGAACATAGACTTAAGAGTTAGGTGGGCCTGTGTTAAATTTGGGCTCTGCCATTTTACTAGCTGGATAACCTTGGACAGGTGATAATATTCTAAGCCTTGGTTTTTATGAACAAAGTGAGAATAATAATACCTACCCTTTGGGGATATTTGGAGGATAAAATGATATATGTAAAATAGCATGATGCTTGATATATAGTGAGCCCCTAATATATGATAGCTGTTACTATCTTCTCCTAAAGCCTAGAAGGAATTTGCCAATAGCATGTATTCTAACACTTGCTCAGAAACAAATATATTAAGAACTATTCGTACAGCTGTTGTGTTTCGGTGACTGTGCCACAGGATTCTGTTCATAGCCCTAAGGGTCCTGATATTGAGCCTTTTAACTGAAAAAGGCTTACTTTTGGAAACTTCAGTAAGTTAAAACCACCTTTGGTTTATAGTGCAGTATGTAACACCTTTTAATATTTCCTTTATTCTTCAAGCTAAGGTGAAATAGAATGTATTAAAGAAAACCTGGAATTGTTTCTACAGTTAAAAAAAAATTCCTAATGACTGGAATAATTTCTTCACTTTAAATCCCTACTGCCCAGCAAATGGCTGACACATAATAGGCAGCAATAAGTGTTTATTGAACTGAACTAACCTGGCCTCTAAGCACTTACTCTTTCACAACCTGTTTTATCTCGTTTGTTGCTAGTCTAATTTAGGCCTGGTTTTTGGGCCTTGCCTATTAACAGCAGTTTTGAATGACTCTTTTTTTTTTTTTTTTTTTTTTTTTTTTGGTATGCGGGCCTCTCACTGTTGTGGCCTCTCCCGTTGCGGAGCACAGGCTCCGGACGCGCAGGCTCAGCGGCCATGGCTCACGGGCCCGGCCGCTCCGCTGCACGCGGGATCCTCCCAGACCGGCGCATGAACCCGTGTCCCCTGCATCGGCAGGCGGACTCTCAACCACTGCGCCACCAGGGAAGCCCTGAATGGCTCTTTTTGCTCCTTGTCTTTTCCCTCTTGATTTTCCACAGTACCAGCAAACTAGGCAATGACTGTTGTACAGTATATCCTCTTCTATTTAGTCTTCTTTTTCTTTGACCCATTACATACTGCCTAATAGCCATATTTTAAACTCAATGTTTCCCAACTTTTTATGGCATGGTACACTTAGAAAACGATGATATTTGTGTGGTACATTGGGGTAGGAAGCAAGCCGTCTTACGACTAGAGGTTTTGGATTCTAAGGGCTGAGTCACCCTCTCAGTACAGCCGTCACCTAATTTGGGCACACCAGTATGCCTTGGTATACTTACTGGGAAGCTCTGCTTAATCTAGCATTTTAGACTAGCTGCAGTTGGAATTCATTCTGTCTTTTACATAGATAATTAATGAGCACTGTTTGTGTCCACGCCAAACTCTAGGGGAAAGGAATAGAGAGCACTGTATCAGGCATTCTCCTACATGAGCTCTTAGTTCCAGGCAGACAAATCTGTTTACTGGCCTCCAAGTGGGCCTTCAATATTCCTCTCATACATTTGCTTATGTCTTTTTTGTTTTTGAATAACCTGTATTTCCTTTGTCATCTCTGAATCTTCCTCCTGTCTTCTCCATGATGCTGTCCCTAATACAGTTAAAATATGGCGGTTTTGTTTGTTGTATTCTATTACATTTATTAACTCACTCAAGTTTGGTGCCCTCTGTAAAGCCCGTATTCTTTCTTTGTATTAATTCTTATTCACTTACTTTCTGTCTTATATTTGTCAGTATTTTCCCTTTATAAATGTTCCTATTGTTCTTATGCTGATATTTATCCTGCTCACTCTTCCTACAACTTGGTATCATATAAATTCTGAGGAATATTTAATACTATTACAATAAATATAAAATAATATTCATTGTGCGTATATATTTATCACGTAATAGCAAATGTTTTTTGTGCTCTTATTTGGACCAGGCATTATTCTAATAGCTTTATGTATATTTAACGTATTTAGTCTTCACAGCATCCCTATAAATATAAAATATTTTTACATCCCCATCTTACAGATGAGGAAGTTTGAGACACAGGTTAGTTAAGTAACTTGCCAAAAGTTGTACACTATTAAGTATCAACGCCAGGATTGAAATGTAATCAGTTACAGTGGGCAGTGTTGACAATGAGCCCATACTAATAAGACATTCTGTAATACTGTGCTGCAAAAAAGCCAAGTTATAGATGTATGAGCACACCAGTAGGTATTTAGTACTAAACATGCCCACTAAGGTGAGTTAGGCTATATTACAGGAAGAAAGAGAAGTTGTAGTCATAAGAAATATACAATCTGGAGAGTACGATAACATGTAATACCAGCAAATGGTCAGTGATATAGAAATCAATAGTTAATAAGAATATTATTTATGGAGGATCGACTGTATGTGCCAAGAAATGAACTGAGTACTTTGCATATATTATCCTATCGAAGCGTTATCATAACACTATTGAGTAGTTGCTATCAACCCTATTTTATAGACGAGGGAAAAGAGGGACTTCCCTGGTGGTGCAGTGGTTAAGAATCTGCCTTCCAGTGCAGGGGACATGGGTTCTATCCCTGGTCAGGGAACTAGATCCCACATGCATGCTGCAACTAAGAGTTCCCATGCCACAACTAAGGAGCACATGTGCCGCAACTAAAGGAGCCAGTGAGCTGCAACTAAAGGAGCCGGTGAGCTGCAACTAAGACCTGGTGCAATCAAAATAAATCTCAAATAGGTAACCTGCCCAAAAGTTACTGAGCTGGGAAGTGGTAGAGCTGAGGCTGGAATCTGGGCCCATCTGCCCTGTTTTCTTTTCACTGTGCTGTCCTGCCTCTCTGATGGTAGGTGCCCTGGCAGAAGGGCAGGAGACACGCAGGCGAGCCACTGTTAGAATGTAGTTAGAGCTGTGCTTAACTTTGGAAAACAGTAGTGATAATGGTATGTTTTTTCTTCAAATTAGAATTTGAGGAAGGAATATAACCAACATTGTGGAATAAACCCAGTAAAAGTATTATTCGTTTTTGTTAAACCATTACCTTGTGATCTTGGCTAAGCTTCTTTCTCTTTTTGTACTTCAGCTCCATCTTTTATAACATATATGTGGTTAATAGGTATCTATTTATATCCAAAGATGTTTTATGATGTTAGGAGTACTGTTCAAACTCTGGAAGTAAGTAGTAAGTACTACACAAATACTAAGTTTTAGTACTTAGCTTGAATATTGATACCACCATGTTTTTCCTTTATAGCATCACACCTTTACTTCTTTTTTTTTCATTCCTAGGCAATATGCACATAGTTTATCAACATGATCACAATTTTTAGAGAAGCTAAAGTTTTAATGGAAAATGGGGAGAAAACTTAAGGGGTACATTTTTTACCATGCTTTATATTATTGTCCTGCCCATTTCTTTTAGAATACAAACCAATTCAAAATGCCCTACAGAGCACTTTAAATTTACAGAGCCTGTGGAACACTGCCCATTTTTGCAAATGGAAGGTCAGAAACAGTTATTTGCAATACAGCAAGCCCCACACAGGCAGCATCTGCATCTCGGTCATATTTGTATTTCCCAAGAGGCTTTGCACGAGGGGGGTGCTTAATAAATATTGGTTGAATAACTGAGTTGTTGTTTTCTACCTTTCTTTAACGTTCACAGTTCAATTTGTTCGCTTAAAAGAACTTCTCATCACAATTTTTGAAAGCTTAAACACTAAGGTTTGTGTTTATGTAGGTATGTAAAATGACAATTAATTACAAAACGCTGTTTTATCTTTTAGCTAGTGAAAAATGATGGCCTCTCTTTTATGACTTCTATAAACTAGTAAGAGATCTGAGCACCCAAAGGCTTATGTTATTGTTTAAAGATTCTTTTGAATTTTCTAATAAACATTAGGAAAAAAAAACCCCTCACAATTGCGCAGAAAGTCTGATTTTTTATTTTTTATAAATTATTTAGTTTTGGTTGTGTTGGGCCTTTGTTGCTGTGCGTGGGCTTTCTCTAGTTGCGGCAAGCAGGGGCTACTCTTCGTTGTAGTGCGTGGGCTTCTCATTGCAGTGGCTTCTCTTGTCATGGAGCACGGGCTCTAGGTGCATGGGCTTCTGTAGTTGTGGCACGTCGGCTTCAATAGTTGTGGCGCGTGGACTTAGCTGCTCCGCAGTATGTGGGATCTTCCTGGACCAGGGATCAAACCCATGTCACCTGCATTGGTAGGCAGATTCTTAACCACTACACCACCAGGGAAGTACCCTTAGTTTTTTCATTGAAGTATAGTTGATGTACAATATTATATGTTACAGGTGTAAAATATAGTGATTCACAATTTTTAAAGGTTATGCTCCATTTATAGTTATTGTAAAGTATTGACTATACTCCCTCTGTTGTAAAATATATCCTTGTAGCTTATTTATTTTATACCTGATAGTTTGTACCTCTTCATTTCCTACCCCTATCTTGCCCCTCTCCCCCCCCTCCACTGGTAACCACTTGTCTGCTCTCTGTATCTGTGAGTCTATTTCTTTGTTATATTCACTAGTTCATTGTATTTTTTTAGATTCCACATATAAGTGATATCATACAGTGTTTGTCTTTCTCTGACTTATTTCATAATAAGAATATGAACTGCATAATACCCTCCAGGTCCATCCCTCTTGCTGCAAGTGGCAAGTTTTCATTCTTTTTTACAGCTGAGTAGTACTCCACTGTATATATACACACCACATCTTTATCCATTCATCTGTTTTTTAAAATTTTTTATTTTATATTGGAGTATAGTTGATTAACAATGTTGTGTTAGTTTCAGGTGTACAGCAAACTGATTCAGTTATCATATACATGTATCTATTCTTTTTCAAATTCTTTTCCCATTTAGGTTATTACAGAATATTGAGCAGAGTTTCCTGTGGTATACAGCACACCTTTACTTTGCTGTCTTTTTTTTCCCTCCTGACACTGACAAAAGAGATTTGTTCATAGAGAACTGACTCTGAAGATGACACTCTTCATTGTATCTCAATGGCTTAGGCTCCACATGTGGTTTCTTCTCTGTCTTTAATTAAACTTGTTTTTTTCAGTGTTGTAGCTGGGAGCACTGTGTTGACACAACTCGTTCTTGTACAGAACAGATTAAAATGTCAGTGTTCCAATGTTCTCATCTGTGAGAAAAAGAAAATATTTGGGATATTTTATTTATAACTTTTAAAAGACTCCTCTGTGAAGAAAGATTACTTGTAGGCTGGAAAACCATTTGACAGTTAAAGGACAGAACTCTAATATTAGTCTAACAAAAAAGGGGGAAAAAGACTGAAAGTTTACTAGAACCCTTTTCTAGGGATTTAGAACACATCTTTCTATTTCCTTCTTAATTTTCACTTAATTTTATCTTTTAATTCCCTAGTGTTCTGCTTAATCCTTCTAGATGCTGTGTATGCAGAATATTGACAGTTTCCGCAAAAGGCAGTTAGTCAGTCATTACAGTAAACACACATATTATGTGGATGGAGGGCTACTAGTCAAGGGAAATGGAGTTGGCGTATTGAGGCTTTAACCTTCATATCGTAAGTCTAAATGTATCTGTTTTTACAATGGAGTCGTTAATATTTGTTAGCTAGTTATTGGTGAATAGGTCCACAAGTTCACCTTGCTACAGCTTGAGACTCTATCAGGTGTTCACAGGATATAAGCTACATCAGTTAACGCTGGGTGCTGTGCAAATTTTAGAAGTCACGGTAAAGAGATAGGCTTGCTGCAAATTGATAAGGTAGGGACTTAATAAGAGGAGCCAATACTAATGGAACACTTGCATGCATCTAGAATATTTAAAAGTGTCTCTATGTATTGATGTATTGACTGTCTAATCCGCACAGCTCTATGAATAGGTGATATTATCATTGCTGTACAGATGGGAAACGGAGGCCTGCAAATGTAAAGTAACTTGTCCAAGGCAACACAAGAAATGGAGAAGCTGGATTTGAATCCAGGGAGTCTGGTTCTGTAGCCTATTCTATTAGAGAGTTTCTGGAAGTTTATTAACTCTTGATATTGTACGGTTTGGGAGCTTTTACTCTCTGGTGATGTTGCCTGAGTGGCATCCTGAGAAGTAGGAGCTTGCTGTGACTCCCCTCGTTCCCTTTTCTTTTGTCCTCCGTTACTTGCTGAGGCCCATTAATTCTAGACAACATCTCTCAAATTTGTCCCATCTTTTCCTATCACACTGCTGCTACCTTAGTTCAGGCATCTTTGGGACATAGCAGCAATCTCCGGATGTCCCTCCTGTCTCCATTCTAAGTGTCTCCCTGTCCACCCCCGCAACTGATTATCTGCATTGATCCTATAGTAAATCTTTGTAAGAAACCAATCTGATCAGGTCCTTCACAGGATTAAATGTAAAATAATACCTAGTTATAGGCACATATCACATTTTACTCATCTATTCTACCAGTTGATAGAAGTCTGGGTAGCTTCTACTTTTTGGCTATTACGAATAACGTTGTTATGAACATTCATGTAAAAGGTTTTGCGTGGACATAGGTTTTCATTTCTCCTGGATATATACCTAGGAGTGGACTTGCTGGGTCAAATGTTTTTTTTGAGGAACTGCCAGACTGTTTTCCAAAGCAGCTGTCCCATTTTACATTCCCACCAGCAGTGTATAAGGTTTCTAATTACCCCACGTTCTTGCCAACATGTTATTTTCCTTTTTATTTTATTTGATACTTGCCATTGATACTAATACTAATGGATGTAAAGTGGTATGTCATAGTATCTTTGATTTGCATTTCCATTATGGCTAAGGATGTTGAGCACCTTTTTATGTGCTTTTTGGCCATCTGTATATCTTCTCTCGAGAAATGTTTATTCAGATCTCATTTTTTAAAACTGAGTTTGAGTACTGAGAGTTGTTTATATATTCTAGATACAAGCCCCATATCAGATATATGATTTACAAATATTCTCTTCCCTTTTGTGGAACTGTCTTTTCACTTTCTTGATAGTGTCTTTTGCTTTTTTCCTTCTGTTTTTTGGCTATGCAGTGTGGCATATGGGATCTTAGTTCCTGGACCAGGGATCAAACCCATGCCCCCTGCAGTGGAAGCACGGTGTCTTAACCACTGGACCACCAGGGAAGTCCCTTGATAGTGTCTTTTGAAGCATAAAAGTTTTTAATTTTGATGAATCCCCAAATACCTATTTTTTCCTTTTGTCTTGTCCCATGTGTTTTTGCTGTCATATTTTAGAAGCCATCGCTTAGCCAAAAGTCATAAAGATTTACCCCTAAATAGAATTATATAGTTCTAAATATAGTACTTAGGCTTGTGATCTATTTGGAGTTTTTCTTTGTGTGTGTATGGTGGCAGGAGGGGGTCCAACTTCATTTTTCTGCATGCAGGTATCCAGTTGTTCCAGTGCTATTTGTTGAAAAGACTAATTTCCCCCACTGAATTGTTTCGGCACCTCTTAAGAAAAATATCTGACCATGAATGTAAAGGTTCATTTATGGATTCTCAGTTCTGTTTGATCTATCCATCTATTACTGTAGCTTTGTAGTAAGTTCTGAAATTGGGACGTATGAATTTTCCAATTTTTTCCTCTTTTGAAAGGTAGTTTTGCCTATTCTGGATCCTTTGCATTTCCATATGAATTTTAGGATCTGAAACATTTCTGAAAAAAATGCAGCTGTTATTTTGGTATCGACTGAATTGAATATGGAGATCAATTTGGGAAGTATTGTCATCTTAAGTCATCTAATCCATAAATGTGGGATGTCTTTTACATTTATGTTGGTATTCTCTAATTTTTCAATGTTTTGTAGTTTACATTCTATAAGAATTGAGGAACACTTTTGCCTAAGTTGTGGGACTGTATTTTATTTTGGTATCTGTTTTTCTAAATTATATACTCAAGCATCATATATTGTTTATATAGTAAAAAGTTATGCCATAAGGAGAACACTGTTAGTATGACTATGGATTGCTAAATCATGAATTAGGATATATAATAAGGTCCCCCATTTTTAATTCCTGAACTTGGTTAGTTATGCCTTTCTTAGAGAATTGGAATCTCTCCCACAAGGACCCACCACTCCAGGACCCACTGTCACATTGATTCACACTCCCAGGAGGACTCTCTCTGAGATGGGGAGACAGAAAGGTACTTCTGAGGAGGTGGTGGTGGCCTTGGGGCCTTTACACGCTCACCTGTGGTCTGGCAGTGGATCACCAGGATGTTGGCCATCTCAGCAAACTTAACACTGGAGGGGTTCTTTTTAATTTCCTTCAAGAATTCTCCAAGGACCACCTCACACCTACCAATGAGCAAAGGAGAAAGGAGACAGCTCATGAAGCCAGAGCCAGAGGAGCCTCCACCAGTGGTGCCATTTCTGCTGTACTCTGTGGGACACACTTGTCAGATGGACATTTTTCCGAGGCTGGGGGTGGATGATCTCCTAGCTCCTCAAAGCAGGAAGCACACGAGCCAGGAAGAGGACGGTGAATTTCGTGCTCTCCTGCCGCCGCCTGTCTGTTGGGTGTGGGGTACGCGTACATGCCGAGGGGCCCCTGCAGCCGCCCGCCCCTCTCCTCCTCCACTCACATTTTCCGAATCTCTTTGCCGTTGTCGCCCAGGATCTGGAAGAGTCCATCCAGGATCTCCGGCAAATAATCCAGCAGGTTAATGTCTGGCACGGACTCCAGAACCAGGATCTGCCCCAGGGGAGGAAACCATCAGGGAAAGTCACCAGCCAGAGAACCTGCATCTCCTCGCCCATCCTCCGGACTGCCCAGCGAGAAGGGGCCCTGCTGAGGCACCTTTTCACGGCACTGCGGGTGTCCCACGGGGGAGTGGGTGCTAGTAGCTGTTGTTTCTGTTCAATGGGCAGGGGAACAGCAATTTAACCCCAGGGCAGTTCAGATGCCCGGGGGCGGGGCGGGGGGTGCGGGAGGGAACCCATGGGAAAGGTGGGCAAGGCTAGAAGAGGTGTGACAGCTGGAGGAGCACAGCTGGCTTCAAAGGTAAATCTGGATGTTTCTGGAGACAAGGAAGGAACCACATCCTCTTCAGAGGCAAACGTGATGGGCTTTGGGGGCAAAGCTGAATACATGTGTTTTCGGATTATCTGGTGTCATTGGCTCCTAGAGGGATAACAGTGAGGCATCCCCGCAGCCACAGGAAGTGCCCAGGTGAGCCAGAGAGCAGACCTCACTCAACTAGAGGCTCCTTACAGCTGGAGAAGGAGTGTCGCGGGGCCAGACCTTACCCAGGAGATGATGAACTGCCGGGCGTACTGGTTGTTGGAATAAATCCTCTCCCGCAACAAGGGGATGAAGCCCACCAGGTCGAACTTGTTGCTCTCCGTCACGATGTCCTGTGGGTCTAAGGCATGAGAGCTGCCTGCTGGGGGCGGGGCTGCCTGACCTGGCTGAATCCCTGGCCCAGGCTGGCTCCAGGGGTCAGGTGGACACAGAGGAAGAGGACAGAGCCTGAGTCAGGCAGGAAAGGGCCCCGGAGCATCCCTCCTCACACAGGCTGAAGGACCAGCAGAAAGGATGCACTGAAAGCAGGAATCAAGGTCGAGAGAACTAATCAAAAGGCAAAACCCTGCATCTCTGTGGTCTGGCTTGAATGCCCTGGTGAGCTGAGCATAAATTGCCCCTGTCACTGGGGGCAGGGTGGGGTCAGCATGAGGGGCCATTAGGGGGACAGATGGTTCTGTATTTTGATCCTGCTGTTGACATAACTCTATACTCTCATCATAGAGCTGTACACTATTCCATTAACTGTAAGTGAAACAAGATTTTTTTTAAATTACCAAGAGCATCAAGACCCAGGGTGCAAGGCCGCAGAGCCAGCCTTGAGGTCTGAGATGTGGAGAGAATGGCAATAAAGAAATCACAAGTCTGCAACACCCTGCTGGGGCTCAGGGTCAAGGTCCTGGCTGATGTGTACGTCCCTCCAGGAGAAGGGCTCACCTTGCCCAGCGTGATGGAGCAGGCGGCCAGGCCCATGAGGCCCCCTTTCCGGCTGTGCGGGTGCTGGGACAGGGCAAATTCCTGAGACAGTGTCTGGATCATGTTCTTGATCTGCACGGTGTTGTTCTGCGCCACGAACTCCCGGACCAGCCTGGAGAGGAAGCAGAGAGGGGCTGCAGGACCAGCAGGATCAGGCTGCTCCTGCTGCTGCTGGCTCTGGGGCCCAGGGCTGGGGTGAGGGGGGGAGATGACCTGTTTAGAAAGAGGAATTGGGAGTCAGGCATCTCGGGGCAGGGCTTTCCCAGTTCTGCTGCTGACTGGGAGGTGTTGGCTGGGTCATGGTCCTTTCCCTTTTCTAGGTCTCCACTTCCCTTTGTCTATGACGGAATGAAGAACAGTGGGGAACAGTGTCACTTCTGGGAATCTGAGAGAATGCAAGTGAATGTCCTGCTGGGGCCCCAAAACTGTAGTGATCCACCGTCTTCATTCAATACTTGCTCAGTGTTGCAAGCAGTTCATGCACCCAAGTGGTTCTCTGTGTCTGTGTCATTGTTTCTGGGGACGGTGCTGAACTGGGCCTACATCCAACAGGGAAGATCCACAAACAAACAAGGATGTGTAGCAACATGACACAAGCAATACCACAGAAGCAAGAACGCCGCAGGTAAGTCTCCCTGGGGTGACGGGGAAGCGCCATCTGAGTCAGATCTTAGTACCATTACCAGGCCTTTTCCTGGTAAAGAAAGGAAGGCAGGGAACCTCAGGCACAGGGAAGAGCCTGGCTAAAGGCGGGGGCCCTGAAAAGACATGCTATATTTAGGGAAGGGTGAGGAGTCCAGTGTGTGGAAGGGGGGTGGCTGGGGACAGTTAAAGAAAAAGACGAGCTGGTGAAAGGTTTCCAGCAATGGGGTGACATACTTATGTCTATGTTTTGACCAGAGAGGCTGCCTCGGGTGGGGGTGGCCTGGTTTGACAGAGGGAGACTGCAATATCTCCAAGGGAGAACACTGCAGCTATCAGGGTCAGGAAAGGAGGCCTGAAATACAGCTGAGGCAGTGGGAAGCAGCAGGGAGAGGGCAGGAAGGGTAGAGACGCCTGCACGGTGCCCACCTGGGGGGTGATGCTAGCAGGGAGAGGGGGTCTCCGCCTGTGGTCACCCTGGGGGGATGCTCCCAAGGCAGGCCCTGCCCGAGTGGAGGGGAGCACAGGGAGACCCAGCTCTGTCAGGCACCAGGGTCTCCTTTCAGAGCCCAGTGGACGTGAAGATACTCTGCCCTTCAGAGGCTCACAGCATCTCTGCAGTGAGAAGCCTCATGAGGGCCAATGGTGGCAGGAGGGGCCCCGATAACCACTGGGGAGCTGCGGCCTGGGGGTCAGGGACATCTTCCCAAGAGTGGGAACTGAGCTGGACCTCAGAGGAGGCAGGGACACTGAGAGAAGGAAGCAGGTGTTCTGGGCAGGAGGAAATGTGTGGGGAAAGGCAAGGAGACAAAAATAGCTAAATTTGCCTGGGGTCCAGAGAACAGCAGGAAATCAACTGGGATGAGCTGGCCCAGCAGCTCAGATTCAGGAGAAGGGATCTCACATCGTGGGTAACAGGGAAGCTGCTCATGGGTTTTGAAGAGATGGTCAGAGTGTTTTCAGAAAAACCCCATGATCATCTCATTAGGTGCAGAAAAAGCTTTTGGCAAAATTCAACACCCATTTATGATAAAAATTCTCCAGAAAGTGGGCACAGAAGGAACCCACCTCAACATAATAACATCATTCTCAATGGTGAACAATTGAAAGCATTTCCTCTAAGATCAGGAACAAGACAAGGATGTCCACTCTCACCAGTATTATTCCACAGTTTTGGGAGTCCTGGCCATGGCAATCAGAGAAGAAAAAGAAACAAAGGAATACAAATTGGAAAAGAAGAAGTGTTTGTAGATGGCATTATACTATACCTAGAAAATCTTAAAGAGGCCACCAGATAACTATGAGAACAAATCAATGAATCTGGTAAAGTTGCAGAATACAAAATGAATATACAGAAATCTCTTGCATTCCTATACACTAACAATGAAAGATTAGAAAGAGAAATTAAGGAAACAGTCCCATTTACCATCACAACAAGAATAAAATACCTAGGAATAAACCTACCTAAGGAGGCAAAAGATCTGTACTCAAAACTATAAAACACTGATGAAAGAAATCAAAGATGACACAAACAGATGAAGAAATATATCATTTTCTTGGATTGGAAGAATCAATATTGTGAAAATAACTATACTATGCAAAGCAGTCTGTAGGTTCAATGCAATCCCTATCAAATTACCAATGGCATTTTTCACAGAATGAGAAGAAAATATTTTACAATTTGTATGGAAACACAAAAGACCCTGAATAGCCAAAGCAATCTTGAGAAAGAAAAACAGAGCTGGAGGAATCAGGCTTCCAGACCTCAAACTATACTACAAAGCTACAGTAAGCTACAGTAATCAAGAGAGTATGGTACTGGCACAAAAACAGAAATGTAGATCAATGGTACAGGATAGAAAGCCCAGAGATAAAGCCATGCACCTATGGTCACCTAATTTATGACAAAGGAGGCAAGAATATACAATGGAGAAAACACAGCTTCTTCAATAAATGGTGCAGGGCAAACTGGACAACTGCCTGTAAAAGAATGAAATGAGAACATTCCCTAACACCATACACAAAAATAAACTCAAAATGGATTAAAGACCTAAATGTAAGACTGGACACTATGAAACTCTAGGAGGAAAACAAAGGCAGAACACTATCTGATATAAATCACAGCAAGATCTTTTTTTTTTTTTTTCTTTTGCGGTACGCAGGCCTCTCACTGCTGTGGCCTCTCCTGCTGCTCCAAACATGCAGGCCCAGCAGCCACAGCCCACGGGCCCAGCCACAGGACCCTCCTGGACCGGGGCATGAACCTGTGTCCCATGCATCGGCAGGTGGACTCTCAACCACTGTGCCACCAGGGAAGCCCCAGCAAGGTCTTTTTTGATCCACCTCCTAGAGTAATGTAAATAAAGACAAAAATAAACAAATGGGACCTAATTAAAAGCTTCTGCACAGCGAAGGAAACCATAAACAAGACGAAAAGACAATCCTCAGAATGGGAGAAAATATTTGCAAACAAAGTAACTGACAAAGGATTAATCTCCAAAACGTATAAACAGCTCATGCAGCTCAATATCAAAAAAACAACCCAAGCAAAAAATGGGTGGAAGACCTAAATAGACATTTCTCCAAAGAAAACATACATATGGCGAAGAGACACATGAAAAGATGCTCAACATCACTAATTATTAGAGAAATGCAAATCAAAACTGCAATGAGGTATCACCTCACACCAGTCAGAATGGCCATCATCAAAAAATCTACAATGCTGGAGAGGGTGTGGAGAAAAGGGAACCCTCTCACACTGTTGGTGGGAATGTAAATTGATACAGCCACTATGGAAAACAGTATGGAGGTTCCTTAAAAAACTAAAAATAGAAATACCACATGACCCAGCAGTCCTACTACTGGGCATGTACCTGAAAAGAGCACAATTCAAAAAGATACATGTACCCCAATGTTCATTGCAGCACTATTTACAATAGCCAGGACATGAAAACAACCTAAAGATCCATCTGCAGAAGAATTGATAAAGATGTGGTACATATATACAATGGAATATTACTCAGCCATAAAAAGGAACGATATTGGGTCATGTGTAGACACGTGGATGGACCTAGACTCTGTCACACAGAGTGAAGTCAGAAAAACAAAACCAAATATATTAATGCATTTATGTGGAATCTAGAAAAATGGCACAGATGAACCTATTTGCAGGGCTGGAATAGAGACGGAGATGTAGAGAATGGACATGTGGATGTAGTGGGGGAAGGGGAGAGTGGGATAAATTGGGAGATAAGGTTTGACAGAAATACACTACCATGTGTAAAATAGCTAGTGGGAACCTGCTGTATAGCACAGGGAGCTCAGCTCGGTGCTCTGTGGTGACCTAGACAGGTGGGATGGGGTGAGGGTGGGGTGGGAGGGAGATCCAAGAAGGAGGGGATATAGGTATACATACAGCTGATTCACTTCATTGTACAAAAGAAACTAACATTGTAAAGCAATTATACTCCAAAAAAAAAAAAAAGCTGTGAGATGGATGCGAAGGGGGAGACTGTCTCATCACAAGGTGGGAGGGACTAGGACCCATGCAGCAGCTGAAGGTGTGACGAGGGAGGCCTAGAGATCACAGACTTTTCAAAGTAGTTGCCTGGACTCATTGCCTAATTGCTCTGCCCATCACAGCAGGTACACTGCTCGCCTTTGGCATAAATGGGGGTCTCAAGCTGGCTCAAAGAATTTTAAGGACAGTCAAGTCCAAAAGGTATTAATTAGTTTGTGTGGTTCCAGATCAGTGTCAGGAACCTGCTAGTAATTAGCGTTAACTACATGTGCTGTCCTGTGAGGCTGTGACCACTCCTGTAAAAAGGCTGTTCAATGGGGATTACAGGGCTTGATAAAGATTCAATCCCGCAAGTCGTAGGGGGCATCTATTCTGTGCCTGGGACTGTGGCCACAGGTGAATCAAACAGGCCTGACTCCTGAGCTGGCGGATGTGGGAGCAGAAACGGATTCCAGGAAGGGGCTGCGCAGATGGTCTGTGAGGGCCCTCTTGCTTTGATCTTTATAGGGTGTGATTCCACCAAGCCCACCCCAGGGGGCTGAGGGCTGTGGATGAACCAAGGGCCTCGGGAGGAAGCCAGTTCCATAAGCGCCCCCTCCCTAAGCAGTGTAATAAGGCACAGCAAGGATGGCTCTACATAAACCGGCTGTATTCTCAAACAGAACAAACCAGCCAGACGACGCCCAGTGATGTGTCAGAGCTCTCTGTCATGACAGATACAGCCTCTTGAGGAAAGCCCTGCAGGTGTGCCAGAGAACAGCCAGAGCATTGGTGGTTCAGTGGTAGAATTCTCGCCTGCCACGCGGGAGGCCCGGGTTCGATTCCCGGCCAATGCAGTGCTGCTTTTTGGCCTCTTCCTGGCAAGCTCCCCCAGAGATCCTGCTGCAGGATCCAGCTCCTCAGTCACGCCCAGCCTGCAGCAGCCAAGGGTGCTGCGCATCTCCGAGCGCACTTCCCTGCTTCGTGAGCACGAACAGCAGCTGGCTTCTCCACAGAGGCACCACCACTGGCTGCGGGACCCTTCCCCCGGTAAGGGGACTCCTGCTGCACCCCCTCAGCCTTGGCCAGTCTCCAGCAGGAAGCTGTGCTGAAGCCTGTGAGCTGTAAAACAGCTCAACACACCACGTGAATGTGGAATGGGAGGACCCACACTTCAGAGAGGAGGAAGTCCCCAGAGTCTCAGTGGGCTTTTTGCTACTGAGAACGAACGACTTGAGCTCTACTTCCTGTCCTGACGTCTGAAGGCAAATCAACTTCTCACGGACACACGTAATGCACACACGCGTGCTTGTGCGCGCACACACACAGCCTCCTCCAGCCTTCTCTCCTGCTCTGGAGCCTAAGCCTCTGCCGTTGCAGCTGTGCTGATGTGGCCTTCCATTCTGTGAATCAGCGTACAGACAAGACGACTGGGGTTAAAGGGAGGTGCTCACACAGCTGTTCACAGCTGGAGCACTGCTGGTTCAGTGGTAGAATTCTCGCCTGCCACGCGGGAGGCCTGGGTTCGATTCCCAGCCAATGCAGCAGCAAACTTTTTTTTTTTTTATCATCCTAAGAGACTGGATTTGACATTTCACACTGCCTACAGCATTGGTGATACAGTCTGAAAAACCTAGAATGACTTTTTTCTAGCCTGAGTTTTCCACACCTGTTTCCTAACCACAGAGACCTAGATCTTGTGTCCCCTTGTTCTTGAGGAGTCCAGGATGTGGGGATCACCAAAACCACTGCAAGCAGCTGTGCCTCCCCGCCTGCCCAGACAGGCTGCCTGGGGACTCTGACTACGATGCCCCAGGGGAAGCCAGGCCATGTGTGTTTCTGCTCCGTCGGTGTTAGAGCAGCCCTGAGAATGGGAGTAACGACATTCATGAGGCTCCAGCAGGGCAGCAAAGACCCAGCCCTGCCAGCAGGGCAGCCCGACCTGGAACTCCTCGCCTGTCTCCTTGTTTCAGGTCACAAACGGTCCCTGAGCCACCGGGAAGGGCCCTCCTTCCCACTTGAGAGACAGCAAAGGGCATGCATTCCCTGCCCCTGAGGGGCTCTCTGCCAGAATCCCCTGGAGGGGAAACAAGAGAGGCCTCAAGGACTTTCATGCAAAACAGAAAAAAAACCTGGTGAGGACAGTGCAAGGTGAGGAGGGGGCAGGCGAGAAAGAGCACAAGAGGCAGCTTTCGTGGGGAGGGAGTGAGGTGTGGCTTCATGAGGGTCAGCTTTTGAAAGGGGTTCTGAAAGATCAGTAGGTGTTCATTCAGGGTGAGGAAGCCCGGACAGAGGGAACAGCATGAACAAAGGCTCAGAGGAAGGAGAGAGGCACTTGGATTGGCAGCACAAAGGACACAGGTGGAGGAGACGTGGGTGACAGGGCCAGAGAGGCTGCGCCCACTCACGTGCTTGGCAAAGGAAGTGGCCTTTGCTTCTGGTGGCCGTGAGCAGCCACGGAAGGTACGAGTGATCTGCAGCGGTGGGTGGTAGGGATTCGAACAGCGTTTAGGGAACTCTGAAGACTGCAAAGGCTGACAGAGACCAAATGGTGGGAGAGCGTGAGGAATGGGGCACTAACGACGGGTGACAGTGGGCAAGTGTAACAGGGTCTCCTGAAGGGGGAGGAGATGGGCAAGGGGAATATCTGTGTTCAGCACTCCCTGACATTCCCGTTCGCTCTACACCAGCTACAAGGTCCCCCCACCCCGAATCTTACCAGGACGCAACTCAGGGCACCCCAGGCCACTACAAATACAATGGCCCATTCAGTTCCCGAGGGCCTGGAACCCCAAGTCTCTATCTGCTCTTGGAGGAAGAATATTATCAGTGTCCAGGAGATCGAGACAATGACAAACAGTGGTTCCCTGTGGAGGGAACCCTGAGAACATGTTCTCACCAAAACCACCAGTTCTCAGAGCACTGGGCCTGGCCCTGTGGGTCACCCCTGGGGCCACAGCAGGAAGACCTGTCCCACGACCCGAGCCCACGTTCTCTACCTGACGGTCAGGGTGATCAAGACAGGGCCGGCTCACCTCTGCCGTCTCACTGCTCAGCTGCCCAGCACAACTTTCCTCTCCAGTAAGGGCTTCTTACTGGGCCCTGCTATGCTACTCCTTGGACACTTCCTGTCCATTCCACTCCATGGGGAAGCTCCCGCTCCCGTCCACATCCTAGCCAGCCGTAAGTCCAGTTCACATCCAGCCCCCTGCTTTTCCCGACCATCCCAGGAAGGACCACCACTCCTCTGAATGCTGAAGGACTCGGCGACCCCGCAGTCTGTGCCCAGCACTGCACCATGGAATGTCACGGGTTCTTTCTCACGTGTTTCATGTTTCTAGCTCCACAGCTCCAGGCCAGAGTCCCTGAGGACAGACTGGTGCCACGATTCTCTGCCTCTTGAGCGCCAGCCCGCTCCCCACACAGTAAGTGAGGAATCAGTAAGCATCTGCCCAGGGACCCATCTGTGCCGGCGGGCGGGGCCGCAGGGCAAGCTGTAGGGAAACACGGGCAAAGCCCCACGCTGCCGTACTGGTGACAAGGGGTGGCCTGCTCATCTACACCTAACCTGTTGGGTAAATCCGAACTGTACTTGGACGGGCCTAACCCCTAGTTTACTATTCAAGTTAGGAGGGACAAAGGGCACCACTACCAGGATCTCAAAACGCACACTGAAAAGGACCAGGTCCCCAGGGCCGTGGCTGGGGACAGATGCCGATGCCAGGATGTGACTTGACATGCATTTGCCTAGGGGTGAACCAACCCCTTGGGGGTGCCCCAAATAGCCCCCGTCAGCAGGACCTGGTCTCTCCACAGGGCACAGGCAGAGAGAAAAAGCAACTACAAAGGGAAGCAGAGGAAGTGAAGCTTGAAATCCGGGCATCCCCAGTTCCAGGCTAGTGTCTCTTCAAAAGAACACCCCGTCTCCTCTTTCATCTCCACGTTGTGAGCCACAGCTGGGGGATCTCAACTAGTTCTGAAGTTAATATTTGGCCCAGATCACAAGTCCCAGTGACCTTTGCTATGTCCCAGAGAAGAGATCGGCTTCTGCTTCATTTCTCTAAAAACTCTGGCTGATGAAGTATCCCCTAGAGATTGCTCAGAGCCTCCATTCTGAACTAGTCAGAGGTGTCGCAGGATGGCAGCAACACCCATTCCCCAGGAGGCACAACGCCCAATGCTGGCCAACTCCAAGCTCTCTACCCTGCTCTCAACTTCACAAAGTGCCCCATCGACTGCCCTGTCCCTGATTGAGAAGGAGCCACAGGCGAGGATGCCTCGTCTCAGCAACACAAATGAGACAGGACGGGGCAGGGCACAACCTTTACAAGAATGCCATAGCCATTGAGGACACGACATAAACTGGTTAGAAACAGCTAGGTTCAAGATGGCAGATGATTGACTTCTACTAACCTTGAGCCTCAGTACAGGTTCACTGTAACACATCAGCAAGCTAAATGACACACCCACAGGCGCCATGTCAATTCCGAGGTGGACAGTAAAAGGCCAGAACTGGGCGGTGGCTCCATTCCTGGAATAAGCCTCTTATTAGCCTATGAAATTACCCACCCCTATAAAAACTGACAATCCCATACCCTGGGACCTCTCTCACCTTCCGAGATGGCTCACACTCTGTCTATGGAGTGTGTATCTCCCTGAATAAACCTTCTTTCACTTTACTATGGCTCGCTCTTGAATTCTTTCCTGCATGAAGACAAGAACCCACATTCGGCGGCCGTCCCGGGGACTCACCTGAGACCTGGGATGTGACCATCCTCTTGCGCCCCACTTTCTTTCTTGCAACAAAACCACAGCCCCGCACTGGGCCCCTCGGCCTCTGTAACGCAGCTCGGGGACAACCATAGGCTGCATGAGGACTGGGGAGCTGACCACTTCCCAGGAACACACTCTAAGTATTCCAGGGGTTGGTTATCCCTCACAGCAACCTCCTTCTGTAGTTATTATCATCTCATCATTTAGATTTGAAACAGAGCCTCAGGGAAACCAAGTCCCTTTCTTGAGGTCACAGAGGATCTGAACCTACAAAGCCCAGGCCCCCTCAACTGTACACCAGTTCCTCCCGCCCATCTTCTTAAAGCACGTCAGCTGCAAAGTGCACACACCCAATTACAGAGGGTACTTCCCTCGTGCAGAACTCAGGCCCCAACTGAAGTGCAGCTTTCTCCATGCATTTTTGCCACTGTCTAGTGTTAGACATTTCTGAAGCATTCCTCCACCACACACCGGTGTACATACAGATGAAGTACATACTTGAGATGTTGAAGGTCTAGGGCTGGTTTTCTACCATTAAGGCAGGAAAGAAGTAACCATTTCCTGAGCACTTACTACATGCTAGGTAATGTGGTGGATGCTTTACACGTGTTATCTCATTTAAACCTTAAAATAAGCCACAGAGCTAGGTACTATAATACCCATTTTACAGATGGGGGAAATGAGGCTCAGAGATGTTACGAAACATACAAGGTCACACAACTTATGGATGGGAGGTGCAGAAATCAAACCTAGATTTTTCTGACACCAGGTCTGAAATCTACCACGTTACATTATCCTCTCTTCAAACATCAAAGCTCCCACCTGTTGGATGCCTACTGGGTGCCAGGCACTTTACATGTATTATTTCGTTTAGCCCTATCTCATTTCATGTGTTGATGTCCAAATGGCCCGGCCAGGAGGTGGCAGAGGTTTCAGCCACTGCATGCACATTTCTGTGTCTTTAGCGGAGACAGCCTTGGCTGTGCCTTTGCACTGTTTTTAGGGAATTACATAAGGTAATGCATGCAATGTGTTCTGCACTGCATGTATTCATGTAACAGTATTAGTGCAAAGTCACAATCAGACAAACTGTGATCTTAAACACATCATACACGATCATATTCTTTCATTAACTGTTGACTGAGAACCTGCTTTGCTCCTTGCTCCAAGTAGGACAGAAAGGTAATCCAGAGTTGTGTTTGTCCATGTGCTGTAAAAATCTCAGCCTGGGCTTTGGGCTGCCTTTATTACCCTGGCAAGTCCAATGATCCACCTCAGTTCTGTATGTGACACGCTGTAATCGGGCAACATACCCAGGCAGTGATTTCCCAAACAGAAGCTGGCAGGTAAACATCTCCTCCATCTGCTTTGCTGAGTATTTAAGTAATGTGGTTTCCACTTGCTCACTACTCTCCAATAACTGAACAGGAAAAGCGGAACATCTGCCTCTGAGGAAAGGCCCAAGAGCTTCTGAAAAAGCCCAAGAGTGAGTTAAGTAACAAAATATACTAAGCATCCACTGGGTATAATCAGTGGAAAAACTGTAAAGGAGACAGCAGGAGGCATGTTTGGATCTCAGGTGACAGTAACTGTGACCACTGAATAAGCGCTGTCCTCACACTGTAACACAACCTACAGGCGCTCTTCTTTTTTTAAATTGAGATATTATTCACATGCCATAAATTCACGTGTACTATTCAGTGGGTTTTAGTATGTTCACAAAGTTGTGCAACTGTCGCCACAGTCAATTTTACGACATTTTCATCATCCCACAAAGATTACCTCATTAGTAGTCACTATCCATATCCCCCAATCCCCTTCCCTAAGCCCTAGGCAACCACTACTCTACTTCCTGTCTCTGTGGATTTGCCTATTCTAGGCATTTCATATAAGTGAAATCATACAATACGTGGCCTTTTGCGATGGGCTTCTTTCACTCAGCATGTTTTCAATGTGCATTTTTTTCTTTTTAAGATGAGTTAACTGAGGCACAGAGAGGTTAAACCCAAGGTCACAAACTCAAATGCTTACAGGGGCCAAGAAAGAGACACAAGTGAGAAGGCCAAGGGAGGTTAAGACAGGCTGTGCTGAACCTGTCAACACAGGAAGCAAACCGGGGAGCCGAAGTCTCGGCTGGGGTAGGAGGTTGGACCCCTGGGTCCCCTGATCTTCTATGTGGGAATGTGGGTCCCACAGAGCCACATCTTCCCATTCCTTAAGAGAACCCAGAAACTCAAATTTTACTATGAAATTTGTCAGTTTGAAAGACCCTGGGATCCAGGCCAAACCAAACAGGTCTGTTGGCCGGACACAGCCCCTGGATGCCAGTCTGTGATCCCTGAATGAAGCAATTTGCTGAGGTCCCACTGCTGGTAAAGAGCAGAGCTGTGTGGAATTCTGACCCACACTGTAAAAACTGCCTTAAGCCAGTTGGTAATAAGTAGTGTCTCCCTCTACAGAGGCGGTAGGCTCCAAAGAGCTAGGTCAAACTCAGCAGTTCAACCTTGATCTGATCACAAAGCCCCAGGGTTCCCTTAAGAGATGCCAGAAACCTGAAATTCACTGTGAAATTTCTCAATTTAAAATACCCTTCAGGGGCTTCCCTGGTTAAGAATCTGCCTGCCAGTACAGGGGACATGGGTTCGACCCCTGGCCCGGGAAGATCCCACATGCTGCGGAGCAACTAAGCCCATGAGCCACAACTACTGAGCTTGCGCTCTAGGCCCCATGAGCCACAACTACTGAAGCCTGCGTGCCTAGAGCCCGTGCTCTGCAATAAGAGAAGCCACCGCAATGAGAAGCCTGCGCACCACAACAAAGAGTAGCCCCTGCTTACTGCAATTAGAGAAAGCCCGCGCACAGCAATGAAGACCCGACACAGCCAAAAATAAATAAATTAATTAAATAAATAAATGAAAAAAAATACCGTGTAAAAAGTCAGCAGAAGGAAGGAAATAATAAAGATCAGAGAGGAAATAAATAAAATAGGTATTTTTAAAAAATTCTAAAAATCAAAACCAAGAGCTGGTTATTTGAAAGGGTAAACAAGATCGAGAAACAGGGAATCCTCCTACACTGTTAGTGGGACTGTAAATTGGTACAACCACTATGGAGAACAGTATGGAGATTCCTTTAAAAACTTAAAATAGAGCTACCATATGATCCAGCAATCTCACTCCTGGGCATATATCCAGAGAAAACCATAATCTGAAAGGATACATGCACCCCAGTGTACACTGCAGCACTATGCACAATAGCCAAGTTATGGAAGCAACCTAAATGTCCATCAACAGAGAGGTGGATAAAGAAGATGTGGTACATATATACAATGGAATATTACTCGGCCATAAAAAACAACAAAATAATGCCATTTGCAGCAACCTAGATAGAGATTATTATACTAAGTGAAGAAGTCAGACAGATAAATTTCACGTGATATCATTCATATGTGGAATTTAAAAAAAGATACAAATGTTCTTATTTACAAAACAGAAGCAGACTTATAGATATCAAAAACAAACTTATGGTTACCAAACCGGAAACATGGTGGGGAGGAATAAATCAGGAGCTTGGGATGAACACACGCACATATAAGACAGATGACCAATGGGGACCTACGGTACACCACAGGGAACTCTACTCAATATTCTGTGATAAGCTATATGAGAAAAGAATCTGAAAAAGAATGAATATATGTATATGCATAACTGAATCACTTTGCTGTACACCTGAAACTAACACAACTGTATATCAACTATACTCCAATAAAAATTTTTTTAAATAAATGTATTTTTGGCTGCGTTTGGGTCTTCATTGCTATGCGCAGGCTTTCTCTAGTTGTGGCAAGCAGGGGCTACGCTTCACTGTGGTGTGCGGGCTTCTCATTGTGGTGGCTTCTCTTGTTGCGGAGCATGGGCTCTAGGCGCACGGGCTTCAGTAGTTGTGGCACGCGGGCTCAGTAGTTATGGCTCATGGGCTCTAGAGCGCAGGCTTAGTACTTGTGGTGCATGGGCTTAGTTGCTCTGCAGCATGTGGGATCTTCCCAGACAGGGCTCGAACCTGTGTCCCCTGCACTGGCAGGTGGATTCCTAACCACTACACCACCAGGGAAGTCCCAATAAATTTTTTTTAAAAAGACGCTCAAAATCGCTAATTATTAGAGAAATTCAAATCAAAAGTACAATGAGGTACCACCTCACAACTGTCAGAATGGCCATGATTGGACGAGGAGAAGATGGCGTAAGAGTAAGACGCAAAGATCACCTTCCTCCCCACAGATACACCAGAAATACATCTACATGTGGAACAACTCCTACAGAACACCTACTGAATGCTGGCAGAAGACCTCAGACCTCCCAAAAGGCAAGAAACTCCCCACGCACCTGGGTAGGGCAAAAGAAAAAACAGAGACAAAAGAATAGGGACGGGACCTGAACCAGTGGGAGGGAGCTGTGAAGGAGGAAAGGTTTCCACACACTAGGAAGCCCCTTCGTGGACGGAGACTGCGGGTGGCGGAGTGGGGGAGCTTCAGGAGCTGCGGAGGAGAGCACAGCAACAGGGGTGCGGAGGGCAAAGCGGGGAGGTTCCCGCACAGAGGATTGGTGCCGACCAGCACTCACCAGCCCGAGAGGCTTGTCTGGTCCCCCGCCGAGGCAGCCGGGGCTGGGAGCTGAGGCTTGGGCTTCGGTCGGAGCACTGGGAGAGGACTGGGGTTGGCGGCGTGAACACAGCCTGAAGGGGTTAGTGCACCACGGCTAGCCGGGAGGGAGTCTGGGAAAAGGTCTGGAGCTGCCGAAGAGGCAAGAGACTTTTTCTTCCCTCTTTGTTTCCTGGTGCGTGAGGAGAGGGGATTGAGAGTGCTGCTTAAAGGAGTTCCAGAGACGGGCGCGAGCCGCGGCTAAAGCACGGACCCCAGAGACGGGCAGGAGATGCTAAAGCTGCTGCTGCCACCACCAAGAAGCCTGTGTACGAGCACAGGTCACTATCCACACCCCCTTTCCGGGGAGCCTGTGCAGCCCGCCACTGCCACTGTCCCGGGATCCAGGGACAGCTTCTCCGGGAGAACGCACAGTGTGCCTCACGCTGGTGCAACGTCACGCCGGCCTCTGCCGCCGCTGGCTCGCCCCGCACTCCGTGCCCCTCCCTCCCCCCAGCCTGAGTGAGCCAGAGCCCCCGAATCAGCAGCTCCTTTAACCCCTCCTGTCTGAGCGAAAAACAGACGCCCTCCAGCGACCTACACGCAGAGGTGGGGCCAAATCCAAAGCTGAGCCCCTGGGAGTGGTGAGAACAAAGAAGAGAAAAGGAAATCTCTCCCAGCAGTCTCAGGAGCAGCAGATGAAAGCTCCACAATCAACTTGATGTACCTGCATCTGTGGAATACCTGAATAGACAATGAACCATCCCACACTGAGGTGGACTTTGAGAGCAAGATTTATGATTTTTTCCCCTTTTCCTCTTTTTGTGAGTGTGTATGTGTATGCTTCTGTGTGAGATTTTGTCTGTATAGCTTTGCTTCCACCATTTGTCCTAGGTACTGTCTGTCCGTTTTTGTTTTTTAATATTTTTTCTTAATAATTAAATTTAATACTTTTATTTTATTTTACTTTATCTTCCTTCCTACCTTCCTTCCTCCCTTCCTCCCTCCCTCCCTCCCTTCCCTCCCTCCCTCCTTTAGACAACGAATCATCTCAAATTGAGGAGGTGGATTTTGAGAGCAAGATTTATGATTTTTTCCCCTTTTCCTCTTTTTGTGAGGGTGTATGTGTATGCTTCTGTGTGAGATTTTGTCTGTATAGCTTTGCTTCCACCATTTGTCCTAAGGTTCTATCTGTCCATTTAAAAAATTTTTTTCTTAATACTTATTTTTTAATTTAATAACTTTATTATATTTTACTTTATTTTATTTTACTTTATCTTCTTTCTTTTTTCCTTCCTTCCCTCCTTTCTTTCCCTTTCTTTCTTTCTTTCTTCTACTAATTCTTTCTCTCTACTTTTTCTCCCTTTTATTCTGAGCCGTGTGGATGAAAAGCTCTTGGTGCTGCAGCCAGGAGTCAGTGCTGTGCCTCTGAGGTGGGAGAGCCAACTTCAGCACACTGGTCCACAAGAGACCTCCCAGCTCCACATAATATCAAATGGCAAAAATCTCCCAGAGATCTCCATCTCAACACCAGCACCCAGCTTCACTCAACAACCAGCAAGCTACAGTGTGGGACACCCTATGCCAAACAACTAGCAAAACAGGAACACAACCCCACCCATTAGCAGAGATGCTGCCTAAAATCACAATAAGTCCACAGACACCCCAAAACACACCACCAGACGTGGACCTGCCCACCAGAGAGACAAGATCCAGCCTCATCCACCAGAACACAGGCACTAGTCCCCTCCACCAGGAAGCCTACACAACCCACTGAACCAACCTTAGCCACTGGGGACAGACACCAAAAACAACAGGAACTATGAACCTGCAGCCTGCAAAAAGGAGACCCCAAACACAGTAAGATAAGCAAAATGAGAAGACAGAAAAACACACCACAGATGAAGGAGCAGATATAAACCCACCAGACCTAACAAATGAAAAGGAAATAGGCAGTCTACCTGAAAAAGAATTCAGAATAATGATAGTAAAGATGATCCAAAAATCTTGGAAATAGAATAGACAAAATGCAAGAAACATTTAACAAGGACCTAGAGGAACTAAAGATGAAACAAACAATGGTGAACAACACAATAAATGAAATGAAAAATACTCTAGATGGGATCAACAGCAAAATAACTGAGGCAGAAGAATGGATAAGTGACCTGGAAAATAAAATAGTGGAAATAACTACTGCAGAGCAGAATAAAGAAAAAAGAATGAAAAGAACTGAGGACAGTCTGAGAGACCTCTGGGACAACATTAAATGAACCAACATTCGAATTATAGGGGTTCCAGAAGAAGAAGAGAAAAAGAAAGGGACTGAGAAAATATTTGAAGAGATTATAGTTGAAAACTTCCCTAATATGGGAAAGGAAATAGTTAATCAAGTCCAGGAAGCACAGAGAGTCCCATACAGGATAAATCCAAGGAGAAATACGCCAAGACACATATTAATCAAACTGTCAAAAATTAAATACAAAGAAAGCATATTAAAAGCAGCAAGGGAAAAACAACAAATAACACACAAGGGAATCCCCATAAGGTTAACAGCTGATCTCTCAGCAGAAACTCTGCAAGCCAGAAGAGAGTGGCAGGACATATTGAAAGTGATGAAGGAGAAAAACCTGCAACCAAGATTACTCTACCCAGCAAGGATCTCATTCAGATTTGATGGAGAAATTAAAACCTTTACAGACAAGCAAAAGCTGAGAGAGTTCAGCACCACTAAACCAGCTTTACAACAAATGCTAAAGGAACTTCTCTAGGCAAGAAACACAAGAGAAGGAGAAGACCTACAATAACGACCCCAAAACAATTTAGAAAATGGGAATAGGAACATACATATCGATAATTACCTTAAATGTAAATGGATTAAATGCTTCCACCAAAAGACACAGATTGGCTGAATGGATATAAAAACAAGACCCATATATATGCTGTCTACAAGAGACCCACTTCAGACCTAGAGACACATACAGACTGAAAGTAAGGGAATGGAAAAAGATATTCCATGCAAATGGAAACCAAAAGAGAGCTGGAGTAGCAATTCTCATATCAGACAAAATAGACTTTAAAATAAAGACTATTAGAAGAGACAAAGAAGGCCACTATATAATGATCAAGGGATCAATCCAAGAAGAAGATATAACAATTGTAAATATTTATGCATCCAACATAGGAGCACCTCAATACATAAGGCAAATACTAACAGCCATAAAAGGGGAAATCGACAGTAACACATTCATAGTAGGGGACTTTAACACCCCACTTTCACCCATGGACAGATCATCCAAAATGAAAATAAATAAGGAAACACAAGCTTTAAATGATACATTAAACAAGATGGACTTAATTGATATTTATAGGACATTCCATCCAAAAACAACAGAATACACATTTTTCTCAAGTGCTCATGGAACATTCTCCAGGACAGATCATATCTTGGGTCACAAATCAAGCCTTGGTAAATTTAATTGTATCAAGTATCTTTTCCGACCACAACGCCATGAGACTAGATATCAATTACAGGAAAAGATCTGTAAAAAATACAAACACATGGAGGCTAAACAATACACTACTTAATAACGAAGTGATCACTGAAGAAATCAAAGAGGAAATAAAAAAATACCTAGAAACAAGTGACAATGGAGACACGATGACCCAAAACCTATGGGATGCAGCAAAAGCAGCTCTAAGAGGGAAGTTTATAGCAATACAAACGCACCTTAAGAAACAGGAAATATATCAAATAAACAACCTAACCTTGCACCTAAAGCAATTAGAGAAAGAAGAACAAAAAAACCCCAAAGTTAGCAGAAGGAAAGAAATCATAAAAATCACATCAGAAATAAATGAAAAAGAAATGAAGGAAACAATAGCAAAGATCAATAAAACTAAAAGCTGGTTCTTTGAGAAGATAAAATAGATAAACCATTAGCCAGGCTCATCAAAAAAACAAAAGGGAAAAGACTCAAATCAATGGATTTAGAAATGAAAAAGGAGAAGTAACAACTGACACTGCAGAAATACAAAAGATCATGAAAGACTACTACAAGCAACTCGATGCCAATAAAATGGACAACCTGGAAGAAATGGACAAAATCTTAGAAATGCACAACCTGCCAAGACTGAATCAGGAAGAAACAGAAAATATGAACAGACCAATCACAAGCACTGAAATTGAAACTATGCTTAAAAACCTTCCAACAAACAAAAGCCCAGGACCAGACGGCTTCACAGGCGAATTCTATCAAACATTTAGAGAAGAGCTAACACCTATCCTTCTCAAACTCTTCCAAAATATAGCAGAGGGAGGAACACTCCCAAACTCATTCTACAAGGCCACCATCACCTTGATACCAAAACCAGACAAGGATGTCACAAAGAAAGAAAACTACAGGCCAATATCACTGATGAACACAGATGCAAAAATCCTCAGCAAAATACTAGCAAACAGAATCCAACAGCACATGAAAAGGACCATACACCATGATCAAGTGGGGTTTATTCCAGGAATGCAAGGATTCTTCAATATATGCAAATCAATCAATGTGATAAACCATATTAACAAAGTGAAGGAGAAAAACCATATGATCATCTCAATAGATGCAGAGAAAGCTTTTGACAAAATTCAATACCCATTTATGATAAAAACCCTGCAGAAAGTAGGCATAGCGGGAACTTTCCTCAACATGATAAAGGCCATATATGACAAACCCACAGCCAACATCATCCTCAATGGTGAAAAACTGAAAGCATTTCCACTAAGATCAGGAACAAGACAAGGTTGTCCACTCTCACCACTCTTATTCAACATAGTTTTGGAAGTTTTAGCCACAGCAATCAGAGAAGAAAAGGAAATAAAAGGAATCCAAATCGGAAAAGAAGAAGTAAAGCTGTCACTGTTTGCAGATGACATGATACTATACATAGAGAATCCTAAAGATGCTACCAGAAAACTACTAGAGCTAATCAATGAATTTGGTAAAGTTGCAGGATACAAAATTAATGCAGAGAAATCTCTTGCATTCCTATACACTAATGATGAAAAATCTGAACATGAAATCAAGAAAACACTCCCATTTACCACTGCAACAAAAAGAATAAAATATCTAGGAATAAACCAACCTAAGGAGACAAAAGACCTGTATGCAAAAAGTTATAAGACACTGATGAAAGAAATTAAAGAAGATACAAATAGATGGAGAGATATACCATGTTCTTGGATTGGAAGAATCAACATTGTGAAAAGGACTCTACTACCCAAAGCAATCTACAGATTCAATGCAATCCCTATCAAACTACCAATGGCATTTTTCACAGCACTAGAACAAAAAATTTCACAATTTGTATGGAAACACAAAAGACCCCGAATAGCCAAAGCAATCTTGAGAACGAAAAACGGAGCTGGAGGAATCAGGCTCCCTGACTTCAGACTATACTACAAAGCTACAGTAATCAAGACAGTATGGTACCGGCACAAAAACAGATAGATCAATGGAACAGGATAGAAAGCCCAGAGATAAACCCACACACATACGGTCACCTTATCTTTGATAAAGGAGGCAGGAATGTACAGTGGAGAAAGGACAGCCTCTTCAATAAGTGGTGCTGGGAAAACTGGACAGGTACATGTAAAAGTATGAGATTAGATCACTCCCTAACACCATACACAAAAATAAGCTCAAAATGGATTAAAGACCTAAATGTAAGGCCAGAAACTATCAAACTTAGAGGAAAACATAGGCAGAACACTCTATGACATAAATCACAGCAAGATCCTATTTGACCCACCTCCTAGAGAAATGGAAATAAAAACAAAAATAAACAAATGGAACCTAATGAAACGTCAAAGCTTTTGCACAGCAAAGGAAACCATAAACAAGACCAAAAGACAACCCTCAGAATGGGAGAAAATATTTGCAAATGAAGCAACTGACAAAGGATTAATTTCCAAAATTTACAAGCAGCTCATGCAGCTCAATAACAAAAAAACAAACAACCCAATCCAAAAATGGGCAGAAGACCTAAATAGACATTTCTCCAAAGAAGATATACAGACTGCCAACAAACACATGAAAGAATGCTCAACATCATTAATCATTAGAGAAATGCAAATCAAAACTACAATGAGATATCATCTCACACCAGTCAGAATGGCCATTATCAAAAAATCTAGAAACAATAAATGCTGGAGAGGGTGTGGAGAAAAGGGAACACTCCTGCACTGCTGGTGGGAATGTGAATTGATTCAGCCACTATGGAGAACAGTATGGAGGTTCCTTAAAAAATTACAAATAGAACTACCATATGACCCAGCAATCCCGCTACTGGGCATATACCCTGAGAAAACCATAATTCAAAAAGAGTCATGTACCAAAATGTTCATTGCAGCTCTATTTACAATAGCCCCGAGATGGAAACAACCTAAGTGCCCATCATCGGTTGAATGGATAAAGAAGATGTGGCACATATATACAATGGAATATTACTCAGCCATAAAATGAAACGAAATTGAGCTATTTGTAATGAGGTAGATAGACCTAGAGTCTGTCATACAGAGTGAAGTAAGTCAGAAAGAGAAAGACAAATACCGTATGCTAACACATATATATGGAATTTAAGAAAAAAAATGTCATGAAGAACCTAGGGGTAAGACAGGAATAAAGACACAGACCTACTGGAGAACGGACTGGAGGATATGGGGAGAGGGAAGGGTGAGCTGTGACAAAGCGCGAGAGAGGCATGGACATATATACACTACCAAACAAACGTAAGGTAGATAGCTAGTTGGAAGCAGCCGCATAGCACAGGGAGATCAGCTCCATGCTTTGTGACCGCCTGGAGGGGTGGGATAGGGAGGGTGGGAGGGAGGGAGACGCAAGAGGGAAGAGATATGGGAACATATGTATATGTATAACTGATTCACTTTGTTATAAAGCAGAAACTAACACACCATTGTAAAGCAATTATACCCCAATAAAGATGTTAAAAAAAAAAAAAAAAAAAGAATGGCCATGATTAAAAACTACAAATAACAAATTCTGGAGAGGGTGTGGAAATAAGGTAACCCTCCTGCACAGTTGGTGGGAATGTAAGTTGGTGCAGCCACTGTGGAAAAACAGTATGGAGGTTCTCAGAAAACTGAAAATAGAACTACCATATGATCCAGCAATCCCATTCCCTGGCATATATCCAGACAAAATTCTAATCTGCACCCATATGTTCATAGGAGCACTATTCACAATAGCCAAGACATGGAAACAACCTAAATGTCCATCCACAGATGAATGGATAAAGAAGATGTGGTACATATATACCATGGAATAATACTCAGCCATAAAAAAGAACGAAATGATGCCATTTGCAGCAACATGGATGCAACTAGAGATTATCATACTAAGTGAAGTCAGAAAGAGAAAGACAAATACCGTATGATATCACTTATATGTGGAATCTAAAATATGACACAATGAACCTATCTACGAAACGAAAAGAGACTCAGGGACACAGAGAACAGACTTGTGGTTGCCGAGGGGGGGCGGGGTGGGAGAGGGATGGAGTGGAAGGTTGGAATTAGCAGATGTAAACTATTTTTTACAAAATGGATAAACAACAAGATCCAACTGTATAGTGCAGAGGACTATATTCAGTATCCTATGATAAACCATAGGATATTTAAAAAAAGAATATTTAAAAATATTTTTAAAAGAATATTAAAAAAAGAATGTATATTTTTGTGCAACTGAATCACTTTGCTGCACAGCAGAAATGAACACAACACTGTAAATCAACTACACGTCAATAAAATAAATTTAAAAAAAAGCAACACCCCCACCCCCAAAATAAAACAAACAAAAAACGACAATAGCAAAATCACGCTTACCTCAAACAATGAAAACACGCCAACCCTTCCACAAGAGAGGGAGGAAAAAAAGTATTATTAAAAAAAATACCCTGGGATCCAGGCCAAACCAAACAGGTCTGCCGGCAGGACATAGCCCCTGGCTGCCAGTCTGTGACCCCTGAATGAGGCAATCTGCCGGGTGGAATTCTGGCCCACACTCCAAAATCTGCCTGAAGTCACTTGGTAATAAACAGTGTCTCCCTACAGAGGTGGCAGGCTCCAAAAGGCCAGGTCAAACTCAGCAGTTCAACCCTGATCTGATCACAGAGCCCCAGGGATCCCGGCTCCCCACGCCACCCTCCCCACCCTGCCTTCCCCAGCAGGCAGGGACTCATCCCTCAGGAGCTCTGATCCTGGAGCCCCTCCTTGGGCTTCGGTGTTCTCAGGGCGCGGGGCCTGGGCACCTCCATGTGCTGGCTTTGGGAACTCAAAGTTCAGGAACACCAGAGACTTGCCAGTGAGCCCATCCCTGGTCACCACGAAGGGCATCATCTCTCCCAGCCTGCAGTGAGGGCCCTGTCACCGCAGCGAGGGAGCACCCACCACACTTATCAGAACGCCTGCTGGCGTTTCTCCCCCACGCTAGACTCTCCCGGAGAGCAGGCCTGGGGTCTCACCATCCCTGTCCTCGGGACTCATCAGGGACTATAACCCCTGACACCCAGGGCCCGCAAAACCTGCCACAGCCATTCTAAAATCTTAGCCTCAGGGCCTTATCCTTGAGAAAGCTGTGTGGGTGTGTTGGAGCCAGGCTGTGGGGTAAAGGCTCTCCAGGACTGTGCACAGCAGGCTCACACATTTAGCCATCAGATCCTGGTCACTTAACACAGCCCCGTCTTCAGAGTCTAGAGTCTGGGGTCCTTCAGTCGAGCCAAGCATCCGTCTCTGCGTTTTTAGTGTCTGAGAGGCCTGTCATCAAGATAAAACACCCTCCTCTTATTAGGAGTTTTAATCCCTCACTCCAGCACCCCATGCAGTACTGGTTCTGCCACTCGAGCAGACAGATGGTTTCCAGAAAACAGAAAAGTGGCAGTTAAAACTACCATGGGGGTGTTCAAGTATGAAACTTATTAAGTATATGTTCTGCTTTCGGAAGGGAAAACGATTCATGTAGTGGGGAAGCCTTTTGAGACAGAAGAACCTGAGTTTTTAGATCCAGGTTCTAGCTGTGAAGCTTGGGATGATTCCTTACCCTCAAGGAGCCTCTGTTTCCTCATCTGTGAAATGGGGTAACACTACCTAGCTCATAGGGCAGCTGCACAAAATAAATGAGATGAGGGATGTACAAGGGCCAAATCCTCCTCCCCGCAAATAAGGCAGACAGTGTTTTACACGTGATCACTTTTTAAAATGATCAATGGTATGGACTGAATTGTTCCACCCTACCCCAATTCATACAACCCTGGTGGCAGTATTTGGAGAGAGGGCCTATGGGGAAGTAATTAAGGTTAAGTGAGGTCATATAGGTGTGGCCCTGATCCAATAGGATCAGTGTCCTTATAAGCAGAGACACTAGAAAGCTCCCAGGTGAAGCACAAGTCCCTCTGTCCCTGATATCAAACAGGACACTCCTCATCCCAAACATGTCTGAAGAAGGCTCCAAACTGAGTGTAGAGTCTTCTAGGCCAGTGCTCCTCCAACTCTAATGTGCACCAGGGATCATGTTAAATATGCAGATTCTGATCCATAGGTTTGGGGTGAGGCTGGAGAATCTGTTCCTAGCAAGTCCCCAGGGGATCCTGATGCTGCTGGTCTGCGGGCTACACTTCTGAGTAGCGAGGTCCTTAGACTGCAATGTTATTTCCCTGCCAAGAATGTATGAACATTCATTCATTTAGATGCCAACCGTCAAATGCTGCCAGGCACTGTGCTAAATGCTGAGGATAAATAAAACAGGGTCTCTGCTCTTAAGGAGTTTATAGTCCAGTGAAGGCCCTAAGGGGTTTCCCTGATTCCACAAGCCAAGGGCAATGTCAAACACAAGATGAACCCCATTAAAGACAAAGCCCTTGCAGAACAGCCTGCAGAGTGAGAGCACTTACACAAGATGTGTTGGAGGCAACAATAATGCTGAGATGAACACCTCTATTCAAGGACTCAACCGATGACTCAAGCTATGATAAAACTGCACATTCCTGAGAAACAGAGTGGGTGATGGACAAAACAGGTGTCACTGTAGCATCAGCTGATAAAACCACGGATATGGAGCCAAGTCTATACATCAGCTCTGGGTCTCCTACTCATTATAGCAATACTTATCATTACGACTTGCTGGCACTGGTGAGAGTCAGGGTAACCACCACTAGTGGTGGGAAAAGAGAGCATTCAAGAAAGTGGTGCTTGATGAGAGAAGCAGCTAGGTGGTTCTGGACATACTGGATGTTAGAGCCGAACGTGAGGGTCCTCTTAGCAAAATCCAAACCATTTAGCCGAGGAGGAAACTAAAACCCAAAGCAGTTAAAGCAGTGGTTCTCAACCGGGGTGACTGTCCATCCCCACGGGACATTAGGCAGTGTTTCTGGAGAGATTGTTGGTTGTACAACTGATGGAAAGCTACTGGTGTTAGTGGACAGAGACCTGGGACGCTGCTAAAAACCCTATAATGCACAGGACAGCCCACCACAACCAAGAATTATCTGTCCCCAAATGTCAACATTGCTGAGATTAAGAAACCCTGAGTTGAGGAATTTGCTGGAGGTCAAAGAATGTCACACCACAGACTAGATTAGAGGGGTCCAAGAGAGCATTCGGTAGTGCCGGAAATGTTCTAAACTCTGCACTGTCCATTATGGTATCTGACAGCCACAGGTGGCTACTGAATATGTCAGATATGGGTAGTGTGACTGAAGAACTCGATTTAAATTTTTTATTTTGTCTTTAATAATTTAAATGTAAACAGCCAAGCATGGCCAGTGGCTACCCTACTGGACAGGGCAGGACTACAGTCCGTATTTCCTGACACCCAGACTGGCATTCTTTCAGTTTCACAGCCTGCTCTTTTCCACTCTTCTGAAATGACCCACCCACCAGACTTTATCACGATTTGGCTGGAAAAAATACAAAAGTAAGATAACAGCAGACAAATCTTAATAAAATGTTCACAAACATCTTGTTTTGTAGATTGTGAAAACAGCAAAACGTCAGATCATGGTTACACATACAGTGGTCCCCCGTCATCCGAGGTTTCAGTTACTGGTGGTCAACTGCAGGTCCAAAATATTAAATGGAAAATTCCAGAAATAAACAATTTCTAAGTTTTAAACTATATGCTGTTCTGAGTGGTGAGATGAAATCTCCTGCTGTCCCACCAGAACATGAATCATCCGTTTCTCCAGCACATCTATGCTGTATATGATATCTACCCATCTAGTAGGGTTATCAGATCGACTGTCGGTATCGCAGTGCTTATGTTCAAATAGCCCTTATTTTACTTAATAATGGCCCTAAAGTGCAAGGCTAGTGATGCTGGCCATTGGGATATTCTCTTACTGTGCCTAATTTATAAATTAAACTTTATCATACATATGTATGTATAGGAAAAAACAGTATATATAAAGTTTGCTACCATGCAAGGTTTCAGGCATCCACTGGGTGTCTGGGGACGTATCTCCCACAGATAAGAGGGTCCTACTGAACCCGTAATAATACTGCAGAAACAAGAAAGGTCAAATTATTCCTACTTCCGCTTGCAGGGAAGCGTGATATTGACAGAGGTAAAACAAACAGCCCTCTGAGCCTTGAGGTTTTGGCTTATTTCTCCACCTGGTCAACTAACTATCCCTTTCACTTCTCAGAAGCTGGGTAAGAAATGAGGCAGGTCAACATCCTTAGCAAATTCTCACGCTTCCCATCTCCCTCGCATCAGAGGCCAGTCTCTGATTTGCTCGTTTTGATGGAGACCACACTGAGGACGCACCATGTGCCAGGCACTGTGTTAAGCACCAGATATACGTTACGGCGCTTCATTCTCACCGCAGCCCTGAGCAGCACACATATATTACGTCGCTTCATTCTCACGGCAGCCCTTTGGGGTATCAGTAGGTTAAAGAACTTGGCCCACGTCACAGAGTCAGAAGCAAAGCTGGGACTGCCAATCTCCTGCTCTTAAGCACGGCCCTAAGGGCCTGAAACCTGGAGTACCAACACTGGCTGCAAAGGCGTGAGGAGCTGCCCGGAGGAGCGGGACCCCTGCAGAACCAGGAAGGAGTCCCGGCTCCGCTCTCCACGCCTATCCCGGGTGCCCGCGGCTCTTACCTGTCTATCTCCAGCGCTGCCACCTTCAGCTTTCGTAGAGCTTGTCATTCAGGGCGCGCATGGTGTTGGGCGTGAGCGGCGCGAAATCCTTCTCGGGGTTCATGGTGGCAGCTCGGGGCGTTCCCCGGAGCCCCGCGCCTCCTCAGCCCGCGGCAGCCCGGGCCGCGCCGGGGCTAGGGGAGTCTGCGGCTCCGCACTGCCTCCGGCGCCGGCTCATGGACCACGCCGCCCCGGGCCGCCTGTCTCGCTCCGCCGCCGCCGCCGCCGCCGCCTCGGAACCGGGGCCAGCTCCCCGTCTCCGCACACCTGCCCTCGACCGCCCAAGCGGTCAGAAGTCCCACTCGGAACCCGCACCGCAGTTCTTAAAGGGTAACAGCCATGTTACTTGAATCAGGTGACTCTGCAGCAGCTTCCGCCTTCCGCCGCTAGGACCCGCCCCTCCCCAGCCACGCTCCCGCACGCACCTGCAGGGTGTTTGGCCACGCCCCACAACGCTTCACCTTCTACCCTCACACTCCAGCTTTCGACCCCAACAGTCTGAGTCTGGTTTGAGACCTGCTTAATTGGGCCTGTATTACATGCAGTCAACTGCCCGCACGTGGTAGGCTTGGCACTTGGTGGGCTTCTGTAGATGTTCGTGAGAACGAAGCCTGACTCGCTTAGGATAATTTATTCTATACTTACTGAATCTGCTAGTTCATTCACACTACTTAGTCACCAGTCAATATCTCATATGCCAAAGTTTCCCGCATTGGAGTAACACCATCTTGATTTTCGCTATATCCTAGCCACTTGTACTGTTATTTTAAAAGTACTTTCTAATCAACTCACTTTAAAAAAATCTTAAATTCATTCTTTAGCCTTGCTTATGCCTTAAAATCATGGGTTTGAGTAGTGACATATTTTTCTAAAACATATAAATTGCAATTAAAAACAGAACTATCTGCCTACCATCTAAAATCTCAGGTACCAACAGTGGCTGTCACCCCACCATTTGGGACTCAGGATGTGTTTATCATGCTCTGATACCTTGCAGGGCTGGGTTACAGACAGCAGAAGCCCCAAATGTGTTGATTGCAGGTCTCCAGGTGGATCCACTATAAAGCAGCCCCTCCAAGTGCTTTGAAGTTTCACACTAAGTGGTGGAACAGAAGTTGAAGCTGTGTGATAAAAAGCACTTTATGGATGCAGTGTGGCTAAAGATACAGTAACAGGGAGATGCATCAGAGTTCCTTATCATAAGCTTCCATAGTGAACAGGGACTTAGGACAATAATACCACAGTGGAACCCAATGAGGATTAATATTGTTAAAAAACAAAATTCAGCTGAGTAAATTTGAGGCTCTAATTGGCTTTATTCAACAATTCATGACTCTGGCAGCATCCCATCTAGCAGACAGGAGCTTCAAGGAGCTCAACAGAATGGAAGGCTTTTATAGATTGTTTCAGGCATGTCACCTTCCTTTGGGGAAGGGGGGTGTTCATCATGCAGATTACTTCACCAGAGCTGATCAGGTAATTCCAGATTAACTAGTTAAAGGTCATATTGCTGGGAGAAGCTGAAACTACAAGTAGGTTAGATATTAAGTCTTGGTTTGCTGACGTGAGTTTAGCACAAGTGAATCAATTTGGGGCCTGTTTCTTTTTTTTAACAATATGAAATAACACTGGTCGTACTTTTTTCTAATGAGTGAAAAGCAGTCCTGTAAAGCTTATAACAGTCTTGGAAATGGAGTGTTATCCTCAATCAACAGATCAGAATCTATGGGACACAAGTGAGGGGCTATGGTACATAGAATTTGAAGATGGTCCCTAAGATTCCCACCCTTTTTGCTATACCCCCTGGGCAATCCCCTCCCTTCAACTGTGATTAAGTCTTGTAAATATGATGGACTGTCATTCTAACAATTGTCATGTCATATAGCAGAAGATATTTTGCAGATCTAATTAATGTCCCTAATCAGTTGACTTTGAGTTACTAAAAAGGGAGATTATCCTGGGTGGGCCTGACCCAATCAGCAGAGGCCTTAAAAGAAGTTAGGAGAGATTTTAAATGGGAGAGATATTCTTCTGCTGGCCCTGAGGAGTCGATAGTAACAACAGTGAACTGTCTATGATGGATCACTGGGTAAGGACCTGAGAGTGGTCTTTCGTTGCTAAAATTGGTCCCCTGTTGTCAGTTGCCAAGAAAATGATACGTCAGTGAAATGGCTGCCAGGAAATGAATGTTGTTAACACAATGAGGGAGTTCGAAGATAATCTTTCCCCAGTTCAGCCTCCAGATGAGGACGCAGCTGGCTGGCATGTTGATTTCAGCCTGTGGGAGCCTGAACCAAGAACCCAATTTAGTACCTTTTGGACTCCTGACCCACGGCAACTGAGATAAGACATTTGTGTTGTTTTAAGCTGCTAGATTTGTGACAATCTGTTATGCGGCCATAGAAAACAAATACAGGAGCTATCCCCCAACTCAGCAAGTCATGGAGTAATTGTGTCTAGAAAAATCTGTGAAAAATGTGCTTTCCTTTACTGGTGGGGTTTTCACAGCTTCTAAAACCCTTGCCAACACAATCTGACAAATGAAGGTGGGTGCACCAACAACCTGAAAACTGCCCCTGATACAGATTCATCTCCAGAAGAAAAGGTATTGCTTAATAGGTTCCTCCCCTTACCTTGATACCAAGTAGCACTGATAAGGACATTTCTAAATGTCTTGCAAAGTTTATGCCTTTAGAATTTTGATGATGGTTGAGGTAAAACAATGCAAAAAAAAATCAATGGGAATGATTTGGATCTATTTCTTTAGTGTGTATTCATTTCCACTAGATCCATATCTAATATAGTATTTCATCTGTTTCTTTTGCTGTTTGGTTTGGCTTTTTCTTAAAGGTGAACTGAATTTCCCATGGGTCATAATATGATACAATTTTTTAACAATTGAAACAGTAAGGAAATGTTTTTTCACCACAAGGAACTCTTTTCTTCTGAAATCACATTCTGGCCTAGGTTGCTAAGAAACCAGTTTTTCATTCAAGACTGAAACCAATGCTTTGTCCTACCTTTAGTTCAGAAGTTCCTGAAAATAAGTTATTATTTTTTTTCTGACATCTTGGAAAATGTCAGCTAGTTAAGGTTATTTATGCATAATTGGACTGGCGTTGGTACTGAGAATAAAGCCCAAGGGCCACCATCGCCTTCTCTATGTGCTCACTTCTCCTCTGTCCCTGGTGGCCAGGCCTGCCGTGCTCAGACTCTTCCAGACTAGTGGGTAATTAGTATGTCTGGTTGCACAGTGGCCATCATTTCACAGTTATAACTCATCTGCACATGTGTGTGATGAGGCCTGGCTGGTGTTACGTAACTTATGGGCATTGTTGCAAGAGGGTGCTGGTGACACTGTAGGAATCTTGAATTGCACAAAGCAGTTTCTCCAACAGCAGTGTGATTTTGCTGGAGTGTCAGGGCAACGTGTTGAGGCACAGTATGAGAGGTTTGGGAGATCCCAAACTTGGGATTGCTTCAGATCCAGCAGGCCCTCGTGACGTCACAGTATAATCACCTCTGACCTGAGGCAGGACTCGCCCAAAGAAGGGGTTAGACTGAGGATGCCACACTCACCAGGGCCTCTGTGTCGAACAGTGTCAGGGGGCCTCATTCACGTTGTTTTCCGTGCACAATGGTCTCTGGAATTGTGCCACCTGGGCCCTGATATTTTCTGAACACCCCCCAGTGAGATGTCTCCTGGTTTCCTTTGCTGAGAATGCGTTCTTTCAAATGTAACTTCCATTAGCTTTCGTCAGAATGCTTGTTTTCACTAAGCCTCCCCTTCAGCTCTCTGCTGAGTGACATTCCAAACTTGCCAATATGAAACGATTTTGTCATTGCCTTTTTTGAGGCCAAGAAAACATAAGAACCACCTATAGGAAAGTGATGTACCCCATCTCAAGTCATCTGGGAAGGGGGTTCATGCTGGGGCAGGGTCTGAGCTGGTTGCTTGATCCCAGGGAGGCCGGTCTGCCTCCTCACTCCAGGCCTGACTGAGGCTTGGGCTCTAGACTCAGTGGCTTGGGGGGAGCTGGAGCGGGGCTGAAGGAGGGGACCTGCCCCTGGCCACCTAAAGGCACCATTTTGCAGGTGGTGACACTGGGAAGTGGCCAGTTTCTATAGCAGCCAGTGTCTGTAGCAGCCAGTGTCTGGGGTGGTGGTTGGAGCCCTGCAGCCCCAAGGGGACATATCTGAGTCCTGACCTTCACAGTTAGAGGAATCTTTTTTTTAAAATTAATTAATTAATTTTTGGCTGCGTGGGGTCTTCGTTGCTGCGCGCGGGCTTTCTTTAGTTGCGGTGAGCGGGGGCTACTCTTCGTTGCGGTGTGTGGGCTTCTCATTGCGGTGGCTTCTCTTATTGTGGAGCACAGACTTCTAGGTGAGTGGGCTTCAGTAGTTGTGGCTCGTGGGCTCAGCAGTTGCGGCCTGCGGGCTCTAGAGTGCAGGCTCAGTAGTTGTGGTGCACAGGCTTAGTTGCTCCGTGGCACGTGGGATCTTCCCGGACCAGGGCTCGAACCCGTGTCCCCTGCATTGGCAGGCGGATTCCTAACCACTGCGCCACCAGGGAAGTCCCAGTTAGAGGAATCTTGAGTCTCATCACGCTCCGACTGTGACCGTGGGTGCTTTAGCCAACTTCTACACGGCTTCCTCCGTCTTTCCTGCAGTCTTAACGATTGTTTATCATACTAGGTTTAGAAGTGTTGGAAAGGCACCCGTTTAGAAGAAGGTGGTGGTGGGCCAATTGCTCCCCTCCCCCCAGCTCTGCCTCTGGGGAGTGGGTGGGAGGAGGGACTTTGCGGGGCGGGCAACCATTTCATTCACTTCGTCTGAGAGCAGAGTTGGTGAGATCCTCTCCAGGGCTCTAATGAAGAGCGTTAGGGCTGTGGATTCAGCAAAGTCTCAAATTCTGCTGGTGCCTTTAAAGCAGTGCTCTGCACTGCAGTGTGCATACAAACCCCCTGGAGATGTCATTAAAATGCAGATTCTGGGGCTTCCCTGGTGGCGCAGTGGTTGAGAGTCCGCCTGCCGATGCAGGGGACACGGGTTCGTGCCCCAGTCCGGGAAGATCCCACATGCCACGGAGCGGCTGGGCCCGTGAGCCATGGCCGCCGAGCCTGAGCGTCCGGAGCCTGTGCTCCGCAACGGGAGAGGCCACAGCAGTGAGAGGCCCGCGTACCGCAAAAAAAACCCCCAACAAACAAACAAACAACAACAACAACAAAATGCAGATTCTGACTCAGTAGGTCTGGGGCCGGGCCTGAGAGCCTGAATTCCTAGCAAGTTCCCATGTGATGCTGATGTGAGGAGGCAGTGGTTTCAGATCAGCAGCGAACATTGCCCAGGACTTGGCAGAAATGCGAATTCTCGGGCCTGCCCAAACCTACTAAATCAGGCTCTCTGAGGGTGGCCCAGCAGTCTGTGGTTTAGCAAGTCCTTGGGGCGATTCTGATAGATACTAAACTTGAGAACCAGCCGTTTCTTCAGGCTCTGTGTATCTGCCAGTTAGAAGACTAGCTCGTTGGGCTCTGTGCCTTCTCAGTTTGCTGCTTAGTGCGTTGTTTGCTCATTTAATCACTTGGCGTATCTGTAGTCTTGTTCTTTTGTCTTTATTCCTATCAGCAGGGTCTTTAGTGGCTACAAAAATGAACTATTAAGTGTGTGTCTGCAGATGCTTTAGGACAGGCTTCATCTGGTACTAGCTGTGTGTCAAGTGTAATGGGCTGAGGGGCGGCGGGAGGTACAAAGAGATGGAAGAATCCGTCCATTAAACACACACCATTGTAAAGCAATTATATTCCAATAAAGATGTTAAAAAAAAAAAAGGACATATGCATCAGAAAAAAAAAAGCAGAAAAAACACCTCTAGTAGCTATAAGGTCTTGTTTTTTTTTTGTTTGTTTGTTTGTTTTTTTGTTTTTTTGTTTTTTGTTTTTTTTGCGGTACGTGGGCCTCTCACTGCTGTGGCCTCTCCCGTCGCTCCGGATGCACAGGCCCAGCAGCCATGGCTCACGGGCCCAGCCACTCTGTGGCATGTGGGATCTTCCTGGACTGGGGCACGAACCCATGTCCCCTGCATTGGCAGGCGGACTCTCAACTGCTGCGCCACCAGGGAAGCCCTAAGGTCTTGTTAAAACACAGGTTTCTGGGCCACAACCCTGGAGTTTCTGACTCAATAGGTCTGGGGTGGGCCCTGAGAATTTGCATTTTTAATAAATTCCCAGGCAATGCTGAGGCTGCAGGTCCAGGGATCATTTTTGAGCACCACCTCTTTGCAGCATCCATTCCCAAATGGCCATCTTCTTTTATGCCTCCATCTTCTCTTGCAGGTAGGCTGAAGGGGATGAGGAGAGGGCAGGAGGTGGACGCCGGGGACCCTCAGGCACAGCTGAGTGTGTGCATTTGTGCAGAAGCAAGTCCACTCCAGGGCCAGTCTTTAACCACCTTCATTTCAACAGGCGGTGCCAACAGGTAAGTGGCTCTACTAATACCACTGCAGGCCCTGGGGGAGAGTCTGCACATGCCCGCTTCTCCTGGGAGGTGGGGTTTCCACGGTGCTTTCCTTCTGAACAAAGGCACCAACTTAGAGCGTCACCCTGTATGCGCACACAAAATGGCTGCAGTTTGAAATATATGACACTGGGACGTGGTCCTCTCTCTAGAAGTAGATTCCTGACTGGTTGCACCATTAATGGCCAGGTGGGTTTTGATCTGTAGCGCTGGTTCTCAACACTGCCACACAAGCTGAAAAGAAATGATGCCATGTCCCTCCCCAGACAGATTAAATCAGTATTTGCGGAGGTGGGGTCTGGACCAGAATTAGGTGGAGAATCACTGCTCCATAGGCTGAGTGCTGTGCACAGGGCTGGGGGTGGGGAACTGGGGTGTCTATTAGCATCCCTCCAGGACCTGACCTTCAGCGAGAACTTTCTGTGGGAAACAGATATGGGATTCAGAGACGGAGGGAGCATCCCGACCTCTGTCCCTGCAATAACTGCCCTAATGTACCTGCTCATTGCTTTGAAAGTAGTGACTTATTTGACTTTTATGTGAAAGCAGAATAAGATACCATGTCAAAGTAGAGTCATGGCTTTAAAAAGCCATGGGTTTTAAAAAGAAACTGTGGTGGGCTTCCCTGATGGCACAGTGGTTGAGAGTCCGCCTGCCGATGCAGGGGACGCGGGTTCGTGCCCCGGTACAGGAGGATCCCACATGCTGCAGAGCGGCTGGGCCCGTGAGCCATGGCCGCTGAGCCTGCGCGTCCGGAGCCTGTGCTCCGCAACGGGAGAGGCCACAGCAGCGAGAGGCCCGCGTACCGCAAAAAAAAAAAAGGGGCCCCAGAGTCATACACTGCTAAGTGCTGTATGATGGAAGGTCATGAGTGTAAGACCTGTGTCATCTTATTAAACATGAGCATTATTTCGTAGTGCTTGGGCTTTGGAGATATATTAAGAAACTAAATGAAGAGACTTGCCCTTGTCAAGTAAAATATAGCTGTTTCGTGTAGTTACCATGTTTAATATGGAATATCTATATTTCATACAGATATCTGGAATTCATATAATGCGGAAATAAGTGCCCCTGTAATTGAACTGGAGGATACAACAGTACCTTTAGAATTCTGATTATTTTCTCTATTCTTCGCAGGGCTAGAACCACACATAGGTATTAAGGCTGAGGAGACGGCTTTTCCATGATGCCACGGGCCCTGGTTCCCACTAAGGGGTGATCCCCTTCAGGTAATAAACCCATTTAATTCCAGTGTCGCTGCCTTCGCCGGGAGGGCAGCCTACAATCAGCTTGCTGGTGATGGGTGTTTTGCTGCCTGATGGGTTTCCTCCAAAGTAGACCGTGATGTTGTTGATCTTCTTGGGCTTCACGGAGTCTATGGCGCGGACGGAGAAGGCCGGGTTCTCCACCGTGAAGGAGAAGGTGACCGGGTGGTAGAAGACGTTCTTGAAGGGGATGACTATGTTGTACCCAGCTCGGATCAGGAAGGGGCCTTGCGGCTTGGGCGGCAGAGCCACTCCGAAGAGGGGGATGACGTACTCGCCACCCACGAGCGATGACAGGCTCAGGTTGCCCTTGCTCTCGCCCAGGCGGCTGGGCTCGAAGTACACCTCCACACTCACCTCGGTGCCGCCCTGCACCCCGGGGGCCACGGAGATGAACTTTTCCGTGTGGAAGTCTGGACAGTCGGTCTGAAAGGAGAACAAACGCGCTCGGCTCACCCAGGACTCTGAAGAGCAAACCAGCAGCTCATGTCCGTCCCCAGCCCTCCACCCTCCGACATGAGCAACCTACGCTTGCGTGAGGACGGGCAGGTTATACAAAAGCTGTGCCCTTAAAACTCCCTTGAAGAGTAGGTGTTACTAGTTTATCCCTGTTTTACTACAAAGAAACCAAGGCCAAGAGGTGTTAAATAGACACACAGCGGGATGATACGGGCGGCAGTCCTGGGTGCTGCCCCCCCGTATCCCGTGCTTCTTTCCTTCCACTGCCCCTGGAGGACCGGAGACTCTGGCTCCTCGTGGACGGGTGGGACTAGTTCTGGACAATAAGTTGAGAGTAGAAGTGCAAGGTGTCCCTCCCACACTAGAGCAGTTATTTGCCAGCGCAAGTCCCTCTGGGGTCTTTTCACCCCTCTGCTGCTATGACTGGAAACATCTGAGATAGTGGTTGCCCCTTAGCCTGGATCCCCGGGTGGCTGTGATGAGCAGAGTCCCCTGCTGACCTTCCCTGGATAGAGAAGCACGAATGGGAGGCAAACCTTTGCTGTTTTAAGCCACTGAGATGTTGGGGCTGTTTGTTACTACAGAATAACCAGGCTTCTCCTGATGGATGGGGATGATGAAGAGCCTATGCCTCTTTAAAAATCATGAATCACTATGTTGTACACCTGAAACTTATAAAATCCTGTACATCAACTATACCTCAGTTAAAAATAGAGCCTATGCCTTGTGACCATGGCCATGGGACTCTGATGATAACTGGGCACACGGCCACCCAGTGTAAGGCTACACTCCTAGCTCCCCTTGTTGCTGGGTGTGGTCACATGAAGTTTTCTTCAGTGGAATGCGAGTGGCAGTGATGTATGCAGCTTCCCCGTTTTCCCCAGGTAGCTGGCTGCAGTGTGGCTGTCACAGTAAACCATCTTGGTCTGTGTGCACCGCAGCAACTCCCTACAGAGGGAAGAGCATCAGGAAAGAAGGGTCTGGGTGCCTGATGTCACGGAGCTGCCATTCCAGCCCAAACTGCTTATGCCCACACTGCTATCTGAGAGAGGAATAAACTACTATTTTGTTGGTTTGCGGGGCTTTCTGTTTCAGTAGTTAATCCTATATTCACACTGATTTAATAGCTAACACATACGGAACACTTACTATGGGCCAGGATTCGTTTTATATACCTATTTAAAAATCCTGACAGCTATCCTGTGAGAGTGTTAGTAAACTGTTCATACAAAGGGTAAACGGTGAAGCCAGGATTCAAATCCAGGTCTGCTGGATTCCACAGCCGATACTCACGACCACTAAGCTCTATTGTCTCACTGTACTGACCACTGAGTATGTTGTGGGAAGCAAAACTCCCCCTACCCCAACCCCAGCTTGTTACGCTAGAAAGTCTGTGAGGAAGAACCCAGGCCTGGTACTCTTTGTTTCTAGCTGGGAGTTTCCAACTAGGTAACGCACTTGAGTCTGAGTTTCACATTTCTGCACCCGCCGTGTCCCCCTCCCATTATTTTGGAGCCCAGACTTCTGGAAAGCATAGGGCAGAGGGTGAGGCAGGGGCTGCTCACCCTGCAGTAGTATTCTGTCTTCTGCCGGGCGTAATTGGTGAACTTGGCAAAGATGCTCTGGCCACTGCCGAGGACAGCCTGGAAGTGGACAGGCTTTTCAGGCAGTGCTGGCGTGGTCTTCAAACTGAGCTCATAGGGGTAGTAACCCAAATCACTGTTGTGCAGTGTTAGTTTCCCGAAGGTTTCTCCAGCTTTCAAGGGCTGGAATTCAAATGAGAATGTGCCCTGCAAGAGAAGACGAAGGCTCGGGTGACGCTGAACGTCTGACCCATCCTCTGCCCCCCGGTGACCTCACAGCAGGTTGGTAGCAGATGCTTATACTGACCTTGAGCCTGGGGGGCCTCCGTCCAAACCAGCCCGCTTTTCCTCCTCTGGACCCCTTCTACCTTTCCCTAGTCTGGGTATTTCTATATCTGGAATCTCTTTGAATCTAAAAAAAGGTACTGGATCCTCTCTTGAGAAGCATAATTATGGAGATGGGGGTGGGTGGGCTGAAGGGGCAGGAGGGCTGAAGGTCCGGCAGTTCTTTCTTTGCTCATAGCCCATCTCTGAACAGTTTCCTGGGTCCTATCGTCATTTGGGGGAGGCCTTCTCCTTCTTCTATTATCATCCAAAGCAAAACAAAACAAGAACCAAGGAGTACTGCTTATAATAGCAAAACAAGGGAAACAATTCAAATGCATCAGCAGTAAGAGACTGGGTAAATAAAGTATTCTTTATTCACGTCAGTGGAATATTACGTAGCCATTACAAAGGAAGAGGCAAAGCTCTAAGCGCTGAAATAAAAGGTGCTGGTAATATTTTAAGTGGAAGAAGGAAGGTTCTAGAAATGTATATAAAGCTCTAGAAATGTATATGAGCTTATTTTTGTGAAGAAGATTATGTCTATGTATGTACAGAAAAGAGACAAGGGTATGTTGAATTGTTACCAGTAGTTATCTTAGGATGCGGGAAATGGGACTGTGGGGACTTTTACTTTCTATTTCATGTACTTTTGTAGGGTTAACATTTTGTTTTTATCATGAGTAGGTATTGTTGTTTTTTTTTTTTTTTTTTTTCTGTACGCGGGCCTCTCACTGTTGCGGCCTCTCCCATTGAGGAGCACAGGCTCCGGACGCGCAGGCTCAGTGGCCATGGCTCACGGGCCCAGCCGCTCCACGGTATGTGGGATCCTCCCAGACTGGGGCATGAACCCGTGTCCCCTGCATCGGCAGGCGGACTCCCAACCACTGCGCCACCAGGGAAGCCCGGTATTGTTGTTTTTTTTTTGTTTGTTTGTTTGTTTTTAAAAAAAACTACTTCTGGGCTTCCCTGGTGGCGCAGTGGTTAAGAATCTGCCTGCCAATGCAGGGGACATGGTTTGAGCCCTGGTCTGGGAAGATCCCACACGCCACGGAGCAGCTAAGCCCGCGAGCCACAACTACTGAAGCCCGTGTACCTAGAGCCCGTGTTCCGCAACAAGAGAAGCCACTGCAATGAGGAGCCCGTGCACTGCAACGAAGTGTAGCCCCTGCTCGCCACAACTAGAGAAAGTCTGCATGCAGCAACGAAGACCCAGTGCAGCCAAAAATAAAATAAATTAAATTGATAAAAAAAAACAAAAGAAAACTACTTCTTCCTGAACAATAAAATAAAGAGGATATCACTAAAATTACTGCAGATGTTTAACAGAGAATACAGTACAAAAATTTACATGATCTTACCACAATTAAAAAAATTTGGATGAAAATGGACAAATGTATAAACAAATATAAATTACAGAAACAGACTCAAAAAGATAAAGAAAACCCATATAGTCCTATAACCATGAAAGATATTTAATCAACAATAAAACAAAAAATTTCCCTTAACAAAATTCCAGATCACAAAGCTTTACTTTTAAGTTCTACCAATCTAATATTCCACAAGTTCTTCCAGAGAGAAGAAAAAGAGGAAACCTACCTCAACTTGACATCAGAATCCAACAAGGAGAAAGGAAAATTGGATGCTAGTTTCCCTACTGAACATATATACAAAATGTCTAATAAAAATGTTATCCAACTGATCCAGCAACATATAAAAAAGAGAATACTACATGACTAAGTTGGGCTTATTCCATGAATGAAAAGTTGGTTTAACACTGGAAAAACCAATCAGTTGCCACATTAACAAATTAAAAGGAAAACAATCAAATGAGCATCTCAATAGATGCAGTAAAAGTATTTGATAAAACTCAACATCCATTCATAGTGTTTTTTAAAAAGCTCTTAGCAAACTAGGAATAGAAGGAGATACCCTTAATCTGATAAAGGGTACCTATAAGAAACCCAAAACAAACATCATAATAAATGGTGAAACTTTGAAAGCTTTCCCTTCAAGATCAGGAACAAGACAATGTCTTCTGTTGCCTTTCTGGTCAACATTGTTCTGGAGGTCCTAGATAGCCCTATAAGGCATGAAAAAGTACTTAAAGGAAAAGGTTTAGAACGGAAGAAACAAAATTATAATTACTTACAGATGATAGGGTTGTACATGTACAAAATACAAGAATCTACAATTTAAATTATTATTAAGTGAATTTTATTTATAAGATGTTTGGGTAAAAGGTGATATACAAAAATCAGTTATATTTCTAAATGATTGCAACAAATATTTAGAATATGAAAATTTTAAAAGATGCTATTTATAATAGCATCAAAATATACAAAACCTAGAAATAAATCTAACAAAAGATGAGTAAAGCCTCTACATAGAAAACAAAAAACATTATTGAGAGAAATTAAAGAAGACTTAATGGAGATTTGCTCATGGATTGGAAATCTCAATACTATAAAGATTCGAATTCTCCCCTATGACAGACAGGCTCCAAGATGGCCCCCAGTAACCCCTACTTCCTGGTATTTACACCCTTGTATAGTCTTCTCCCACACTGAACCAGGTTGGTCTATGTGACCACAAGTATGTGGCAGAAGAGGTGGCGTGTCACTTTTGAGATTAAGAGGAAAAGACTGTGGTTTCTGTCTTGTGCATGCTTTCTTCTTTGCTGCCTCACTTTCTTTTATTTTTTTAATTTTTAATATTTTTTGGCTGCGTTGGGTCTTCGTTGCTGCGCGCGGGCTTTCTCTGGTTGCGGCGAGCGGGGGCTACTCTTCGTTGCGGTGTGCGGGCTTCTCATTGTGGTGGCTTCTCTTGCTGCAGAGCACGGGCTCTAGGCATGCAGGCTTCAGTAGTTGTGGTACGTGGGCTCAGTAGTTGTGGCGTGCGGGCTCAGTAGTTGTGGTGCATGGGCCTAGTTGCTCTGTGGCATGTGGGATCTTCCCGGCCCAGGATCAAACCTGGGTCCCCTGCATTGGCAGGCGGATTCTTAACCACTGCGCCACCAGGGAAGTCCCCTCACTTTCTTTTAGATCGTTCACTCTAAGGTACGTGAGCTGCCTCGTTGAAAGCAGCTCGCGGGGGGGAGGCCACATGGTGAGGAACTGAAGACTCCAGCTAACAGCCAGCAAGGAACTAGGACCTTTCCAACAGCCAACCACATGAGTGAGTTTGGAAGCAGATTATCCAGCCCCAGTCAAGCCTAGGGATGCCTAGAGTCCTGGCTGACAACTGACATCCTCATGAAAGCCCCTGAGCCAAAACCACCCGGTTAGGCAGCTGCTCTTAGATTCCTGATCCTCAGAAACTGTGGAGGTAATAAATGTCTGCTGTTTTAAGTTGCTGAGTTTTGGAATAATTTGTTGTGGATCAACAGAAAACTTATACATTCTTTTTTTTTTCCTTCTGCACCATGCAGCTTGTGGGATCTTAATTCCCCGACCAGGGATTGAACCCAGGCCCTTGACAGTGAAAGCGTGGAGTTTTAACCACTGGACCACCAGGGAATACCCCAGAAAACTTATACATTCTTAAAATAATCTATAGACTTAATTTAATCCCAATCAAAATCCCAACAGAGTGTTTTTTTTTTTTAAGGAACTTGACAAGCTGATTTAAATATATATATGGAAATGCAAAGGGCCAAAAATGCAATGCTATTCTTGCCAAGGTACTCTTGAAAAAAAAGAATATAAGAGATTATTAAGCCTTAATATAAAGCTAGAGTGATTGCTTGCTTGGCCATATATCAAACTATACTATAAAACTGTAATAGTTAGGATGCCGTGGTATTGGTACAAGTTCAGAAATTGAGTCATTATTATATTATAGGAAACCTAGAACAGATCCATGCACATATGGACACTTGATTTATTTCACAAATGGCCATGTAAATCAGTGTGGAAAAGACGGTCTTTGTAGTAACACAGTCTGAGATGATTTATATTCACTTGGAGAAAAAGGAAACTTGACTCTTGCCTCACGTCATACATTAAAGCCAGTCAGGTTTTGAGCAAGATGATAGCAGCGGCCGCCGCACAGTCTTCCCTAACCCCCACAAAACACTCGGACGAACCAGCTTAACGGCAACATCTATAACATAACTAAGTGAAAAGGTAAGCTACCAACTCCAAAAGATGGGTGAGTGGGGCTGATTACTCACAGCCATGAGACTAGTGTGAGCAAGCCACTGTCTGGGAGGAGTGGGAGAGACAGCAAAAGAACATCAGTCTGAGAGCCAGAGAATCACCCTAGATTGAGGGTCCCACTCAACCTGGGAAACTTGATGGGACAACTGACAACAGCAGCCTAAGCTGGAAGGATGATCTCAGGCTCTAGTTTATCGCTCACTGCAAACATGTCACAATAAGATTGGGTGACGTGGGGCAGCTTAAAACCAACTTACTTAAACTATCTTCTAAGACAAAACCTTGTGCTGAGAGAAACCTCTGAGAGTAGAATCTATTTGGCTGTGACTGAGACACTTAGGGCAAAGGAAAGATAAAGCTCAGATAAAGGTGGGGAGAAAAAGGAAAAAAAACCCTAAAAAGTACAAAGCTGTATTTTAAAAAATATTTGTGGTAACAACAGAAGAGAGAATCTTAGCTACGTGAAGCTACAAAAGGTATCCAGGGCCACCTTTTCCTTCTAAAAGCATGGAAAAAGTTAGAATGAACAACAGAAAAGGAATAAAAAAGGTGAATGATGAGCAGAATAATATTGCTATAGACAATGAAGACATGCCAGGAAGAGATCACTACAGAACAAAGAGAAAAAGAAAACATAGAACAGATAAGATAAACAGAAAGTACAGATTTGCATGTACACCTGAATACGTCACTATTTACACTCAATATAAATGACGTGAATGCTCAAGTGAAAAGGAAGCCTTGCTAGACTGGGTTAAAAAACCAAATCCATCTCATCTGTACACCGTTTATAAGAGACACGTTTAGATTATACGGATAGAGAAAGATTGAAAGTATGATGATTAAAAAAACCCCACACCATGCATGCTAACCAAAAGAAACCTATATTAATATTAGACAAAATAGATTTTAAGGCAAAAAGTGTTACTACAGACAAGGAAGATCACTTTATAATGAAAAGAGTTTCAAGTCACCAGAAAGATATTATAATTTTTACTTAACTAGTAATATAGCTTCAAAGTATATACATAAAGCAAAACATGACAGAACTACAAAGATAGACAGATACACAATCATAGTAGTATATGTTAATATACTCTCCTAAAACTGATTAAACAAGCAGACAAAACTATCAGTAAGGGTAAAGAAAACTGAACAACAAAACAGCAAATACATTCTTTTCAAAAAGAGATGGAGGATTTTAAAAAAAAGACTATATTGGGCCACAGAGCATGTCTAAAAAAATTCTAGAGTACTGAAATAATACTGAATATATTCTCTGACCACAAAATAATTTTTAAAAGTGGTAACTAGAAAACTCCACATCTTTTTTTTTTTTTTTTTTTTTTTTGCGGTACGTGGGCCTCGCGCTGTTGTGGCCCCTCCCGTTGCGGAGCACAGGCTCCGGACGTGCAGGCTCAGCGGCCATGGCTCACGGGCCCAGCCGCTCCGCGGCATGTGGGATCCCCCCGGACCGGGGCACGAACCCGTGTCCCCTGCATCGGCAGGCGGACTCTCAACCACTGCACCACCAGGGAAGCCCACATCTTTGAAAATTAAGAAACTTCTAATAAACCAGGAGTCAGAAAAGAAGTATTAATAATAGTGAAAATTAGAACACTTTTGAACTTAATGGTAAAAAATACTACATATAAATATAAAAACTTGTATGCTGCAGCTAAAGCAGTACTTAGTGGGAGATTTATAATCTTAAGTGTGTATATTAGAAAATAAAGAAGACTACAAGTTAATTCCCTAAGTGTTTATCTTTGAAATTAGTTAAAGCAACACTAACCCAAAGGAAGCAGAAGGAAGGGAATAACAAAGATAAGAGTGGAAATCAATCAACTAGAAAGCAACCATACAATAGAGCGTAACAACAAAGCCCAAAGATGCTTTTTTGGAAAAAAAAAAAAAAAAAAACAAAACAGTTGAGAAACCTCTAGCAAGGTTGATCAAGAAACAAAGAGAGAAGGCACAATAACCAATATTAGAAATGAAAAGGGGACGTCACATAAAAAAGGTAATAAGATTCGTGCTGTGAGACCTAAAGTTCTTATGAGGTTGTCTAAAATGAAAAAACACGTCAGCCGGGCCTCTGGTAGCTCCCTGTGTGCTAAATGTGTCAGTGACAGGATCAAACATGCTCTCCTTATTGAGGAGAAGAAAATCGTTGAGAAAATATTGAAGGCAAAAGCACAGAGTCAGAAAGCTAAATTAAAAATGAAGCTTTCGGGGCTTCCCCGGTGGTGCAGTGGTTGAGAGTCCGCCTGCCGATGCAGGGGACATGGGTTCGTGCCCCGGTCCAGGAAGATACCACATGCCGTGGAGCGGCTAGGCCCGTGATCCATGGCCACTGAGCCTGCGCTCCGCAACGGGAGAGGCCACAACAGTGAGAGGCCCGTGAACCGCAAAAAAAAAAAAAAAAAAAAAAAAATGAAGCTTTCTTTTGACACTCTCTTCAATAAGTGGTGCTGGGAAAACTGGACAGCTACATGTAAAAGAATGAAATGAGAACACCTCCTAGCACCATACACAAAAATAAACTCAAAATAGATTAAAGACCTAAAAGTAAGGCTGGACACTATAAAACGTCTTAGAGGAAAACACAGGCAGAACACTCTTTGACATAAATCACAGTAAGATCTTTTCTGACCCACCTCCTAGAGTAGTGAAAATAAAAACAAAAATAAACAAATGGGACCTAATTAAACTTAAAAGCTTTTGCACAGCAAAGGAAACCATAAAACGAGAAGACAACCCTTAGAATGGGAGAAAATATTTGCAAGCAAAGCAAATGACAAGGGATCAATCTCCAAAATATACCAACAGCTCATGCAGCTCAATATCAAGAAAAACAAACAGCTCAATCGAAGAATGGGTGGAAGACCTAAATAGACATTTCTCCAAAGAAGACATACAGATGGCCAACAAACACACAAAAAGATGCTCAGCATCACTAATTATTAGAGAACTCCAAATCACAACTACAATGAGGTATGACCTCACGCCAGTCAGAATGGCTATTATCAAACACTCTACAAACAATAAATGCTGGAGATGGTGTGGAGAAAAGGGAACCCTCTTGCTCTGTTGGTGGGGATGTCAATTGATACAGCCACTATGGAGAACAGTATGGAGGTTCCTTAAAAAGCTAAAAATAGAGCTACCATATGATCCAGCAATCCCACTACTGGGCATATACCTTGAGAAAACCATTCAAAAAGACACATGCACCCCAATGTGCACTGCAGCTCTATTAACAATAGCCAGGACATGGAAGCAACCTAAATGTCCATCAACAGAAGAATGGATAAAGAAGACGTGGTACATATATACAATTGAATATTACTCAGCCATAAAAAGGAACGGAATTGTGCAACTTGCAGAGAAATGGATGGACCTAGAGAATGAGTGAAGTAAGTCAGAAAGAGGAAAACAAATATCATATAATATCACTTATTTGTGGAATCTGTGGAACACCTCCTAGCACCATACACAAAAATAACTCAAAATAGATTAAAGACCTAAAAGTAAGGCTGGACACTATAAAACGTCTTAGAGGAAAACATAGGCAGAACACTCTTTGACATAAATCACAGTAAGATCTTTTCTGACCCACCTCCTAGAGTAGTGAAAATAAAAACAAAAATAAACAAATGGGACCTAATTAAACTTAAAAGCTTTTGCACAGCAAAGGAAACCACTATGGAGAACAGTATGGAGAACGTCGACAATGATGCACTTGGCCAAAAAGGGCGTATGCGTTTTTTCCTGAAAAATGATACAGATGAACTTATTTGCAAAGCAGAAATAGAGACACAGATGTAGAAAACGGATGTATGGATACCGGGGGTGGGATGAATTGGGAGACTGGGATTGACATATATACACTACTATGTATACAACAGATAATTAATGAGAACCTACGGTATAGCACAGGGAACTCTGCTTGATGCTCTGTGGTGACCTAAATGGGAAGGAAATCCAAAAAAGAGGGGATATACGTATATGTATAGCTAATTCACTTTACTGTACAGCAGAAACTAACACAACATTGTAAAGCAACTATACTCCAATAAAAATTAATTTTAAAAAATGAGGGTTTTTTCAGTACCAAAAAAAAATCAAAAAACAAAAAAAAAGGTAATAAGAGGATAGTAACAATGTTATACCAATATTTTCAGTATATCAATGGAATGGAAGTGCTCTTATTACTGACTCAAGAAGAAACAGAACATCTAAATAGTCCAATAACCCACTGAAAGAATTAAATCAGTAGTAGACGATCTTCCCACAAAGAAAACACCAATTCTCAGTGGCTTCACCAGTGAGTTCAAAGAAGACATAATTTCAATCTTTTATAAACTCTTTCACAGAATTGAGAAAGTGAGAAAATTAGCAAAGGTGACACCCAAACTGAACAAAGAGTATGAGGAAGGAAAACTGTGGTCCATTCTCGTTCATGAGCACAGAGGCAAATCTCCTACACAGACTATTACCCAACTAAAATCAATCTGTATGTAAAAAGGGAGTTATCAGTTTATGAGGAGTCTATCAGATTGGTAAACTTTAAAAAATTCTGACAATACCAAGGGCTGGTGAACTCGCATTGCTGACTGGCAGTTATCTACTGATTGGCAGTTAGAGGCAGGCACATCCTATGACCCAGGGATTCCACTCCCGGGTGTACACTGTGCAGAAATACAGGCACATGTGCATCAAGAGGGCGCTTGTGCAAAAAGAACCGTAGCAGCATTTTCCACGATAGCCAAATGTTGAAACCAACACAAATGTCTGGCCATAGTAGGATGGATATCTAAATTGTGGTCTAGTCATTTAGGATAGTCTACAGCGGCGAGGATGAATGAACCTCAGCTGTGGGCAATGGCATGGAGGACCGTCACAATTCACAACTCTGAGCGAAAGAAATAAAACATTACAGAATGTATTTAGTATGATTTCTTTTGCATAAAGTTCAAAAATAGGCAAAACTAAACTATATTGCTTAAAAGCAAGACACGATCATTACAAAATAAGGATAGTGGCAACTTTTAGGAGTGAGGGAGAGAGGGGTGTCTGGGGAAGTGGCAAGTTTTAATTTCTTGGCCTGGGTATTGGTTTAACAGATATTTATTTCATAATTTTTTGTTTAAACAAACATGTTTGCATGCATATACATGTTTATATGTACACATACATATATGTATATGTATGTTTTATATACTTTTCTGTATAGTTCACAGTGAAAAATATAAAAATAAAATAAAGGGCATGGAGACCCTCTCTGAAGAACAAAACAGATAACTAGATTCTGAAAGTGAAGGAAGAGACAGAGTGGGAGTGCAGGGAACAGGCCTGGTGGGCTGAAGTTGGGGAAACAGAAGAGATCTTGATGGAATCCGGACAGTGAGAGTTTGGAGTCACAAACTGATGAAAAGAGCATTTATCTTCCCACCAGGTCATAACTCCGGGCCATGTCTGCCCAACCACTGTCAAAGCCTTCTTGTGCCACCTCCCTGAAGCGGTCTGCGCATAAACAAGCACATAGACAAATGTGTGTGCTGTACACTTGATACACTATTATGTGCCCCTTGCTGTCCTTTTCACCACATATATTCTATGTGACTTATGTAATTAGGAAAAACAAGAAGAATATTTTAAATTTGAGTAAGGCAAACAAACACATAATAGAGACAAGTCCCTTTTACATGCCTGAGCCAAAGCTCTATGTGGCCCTGGTTTATGTGAGGACTTGGGCAGCAGAGGAAAGGAGAGAACAGGAGTGTTGTCGACCAGTCGATCATCCCCTGCCCTCCCGACCACCGCCAAGGCTGGCCCAACTAAGGGATGCAGAACGTGGATCCAGAGGCCCCTGGGCAGAGCCTCCAGCACGGATATGGGGGCAGGGAGCCCCTGGCAGGCAGGGCCATACCTCAGAGTTGGCCGGCACCACAAACTGGGAGGGCAGGCTGATGTCGGGCACCCTGCATTCCGTGGAGAAGGTCACCGAGTAGGGCAGGGGGTTCTCCACCTTGATGGAGGCCGACGTGCTCTGCCGGACAGGGCTCACCATCTCGATGGTTTTGATGATGCCTGAAGGGAGGACCTTGAAACTCACCATGTAGTATAGGAACTCGTTGGTCACATCGTTTCGGAAGATCACCTGGGTTCACAGAGAGAGTGGGAGGAAGTGGGGCAGAGCAGAGGGGTTAGCCCAGGGTCCTCCGCCGTCTACACGATCCTTCTCCCTGTTCGCAGTGCGTGGACGCATGAAGCACAGGGACCAGGCTGACACAGGCCCTCCCAGCCCCTGTGAACCCTGCCAGCCAGCCCTTCTCTTCAGGTATTCCGCTCTGGCTTCTCCCAGGTGAGAGAGCATGAAGGAGCCTGGGTTGCTTTAGGAGAGGCTAGAGCTGAAGATGGTGTCCCCAGTGGGGACAGCTGAGTGGCCCTGGAGAACAAGCAAGACCCCAAGAGGTTCATTTTGTGGTGGGCTTCACTCCAATTCCTGCCGCTGCTGGAATAGTTAATAATATTAATGATAACAATAATGATAATGATAGCATCTAACACTTGATTACTGTGTACTGGGCACTGGAAGTACTTATTTAATTCATACAGCTTGTAGGCAACATGACTATTCCCCTCACCGGTTTTTCTAAACATGAGCAAACGGGCTTAGCAAGTTATTATCTTGTCACCTGCAGAGTAGTATCAGAACCAGCATTTGAACCCAGGTTGGCCTGACTCCAGAGCTCACACTTGTAACTGCAGTGCGTTGTCCCCTCACCCCTGTGTCTGACCTGTTGATAAGCTGCTCCCCTTTTTCATTTCTTTCCCTGGATGACTGATGATGTTGAGCATTTTCTCGTGCGCTTCTTGGTCATTCACATATTTACTTCTGTGACGTAGAGTCTACTCTGGTTTCTTGCTTTTTTTAATACCTTGAGTTGTTTATCTTATTACAGTAGGTGGTAATAGTTCTTTACATACCTGCCTTTTTACTTTCAATCTCTTCCTGTCTTTAAATTGAGAGTGCTCTGATACCCTCTGTATTTTAATCGGAGTGCTTAGTCTTTTACCTTTAAAGCAATCATTTATGTGTTTGGGTTGAAGTCAGCCCTTTTGCTATTTCTTTTCCATTTGTCTCTTATTTTTTCATTCCTTGCTTGCTACTTTCCTGCCTTCTTTTGGATCAATGTGTAATCTTTTGTAATATATTTCATTTCCTCTACTGGCTTCTTACCTATCTTTTTAGATAATAGATTTTTAGTAGTTGCTCTAGAGCTGACAACACAGCAGTCAGGAAATTGTCCCAAGCCAGAGAGGACAATCACAGGACTCACTGCATAGGTTTCTCTTCTCTCTGATGGACTGCAGTATTGAGCTGCCTGTTGTCCGATGCCTAAGAAGAGTCACCTCAGATGTTTTGTCCAGTTTTACGGTTGTTCATGGTGAGGGTCTAGTTACTCCAACGTAACCGGAAGCAAAAGTATTTTTGACTTTTAAAACACTTTTAGGTTGTTGTTGTTCATTTCAGTATATACGTTACTGTAAAGAGATCCTGTGATCTGGGTTTGTTGTCATTTTTACCCAAAATTTTACTTGTATTTTATTTATTTTTTAAAAAATAAATTTATTTATTTCTTTATTTTATATTTTTGGCTGCGTTGGGTCTTCATTGCTGTGCATGGGCTTTCTCTAGTTGCGGCGAGCCGGGGCTACTCTTCGTTGTGGTGCACAGGCTTCTTATTGCAGTGGCTTCTCTTGTTGCAGAGCACGGCCTCTAGGCGCACAGACTCTAGAGCGCAGGCTCAGTAGTTGTGGCGCATGGGCTTAGTCGCTCCGCGGCATGTGGGATCTTCCCGGACCAGGGATCGATCCCGTGTCCTCTGCATTGGCAGGGAGATTTTTAACCACTGCGCCACCAGGGAAGTCCCTTCACTTGTATGTTAATAAATATATTTACTGGTATTTTTCTGTTCATACCTACAGTTTACACATAGCTCTAATTCTCTCCCTACCCTTCTCTATGAATGAGAAACTCTCTTATCTCCCCATTTGCTTCCAAATGAAAGAAAATTCTTTTCATTGCCTTATTTTATCCCTCCCCTTGCTATTTCCTATATTGAGGTCATATGAAATATTAATTTCAGATTTCTTTTCAACAATTACTTTCAACAATTATCAATTTAATTTTGATTCTTTGTTCATTGTATCCTTGTAGTTTCCTCTTGGATTCATTTACAAGAGGAATCATTTTGCTAATTAGAATTAATGTTTCATATTTTCCACTGTATCTGTTAACGTAAACATAAATTGTGTACAAGTTATAAAAAGAAAAAAAGAAAATTTTTAAATTTTGTAGCACGTCTTTCAGATAGGGATTGTGTATATGGGTTGGTTACTTTGAGTCTTTGCATGTTTAAAAGTGTCTTTATTGTGCTCTCATGATAGTCTCGTCTGGAAAAGTCTCGTCTGGATAGTCTCGTCTCGAAATTGAAAGTCACTCTAAACAGTTTGAATAGATTACCCTATTGCTTTTGGTATTCAGTGTTGCCATGAGAAATCTGATGTTATTGTGAATATTACTTCCATCTATTTTCTCTAGAATTATTTAGGACTTTCTCTTTTATCCCAGTTTTCTGAAATTTTGTTCTCATGTACTTAGATGTGGGTCTGTTTTTCATTCACCTTGGTTGGCAACTTGGTGGGTTCCTTCAATTAGAAGACTCAGACTTTGTCAAATAGCTCTGGACATTTTTTTCTTCAATTATTTCATAGAGTATTTTCTTCCTTTTATTATCTTGTTTTTCTGTTTCGGGAGCTCCTATTAGATGGGTATTAGAACCTCTCGATATATATTTTATGTCTCATATTTCCTTTCAGCTTTATTGAGGTACAATTCACATGCTATACAATTCACCCATTTAAAGTGTACAATTTAGTGCTGTTTTACTACATTCATAAAGTGATCCAACCATCCCCACACTCAATTTTAGAACATTTTCACCACCCCCAAAAGAAGCCCTGTCCCCAGTAACAATCATTCCCACTTCCCCCTAATCCATCCCTTATAGTCCTACGCACCACTAGGCTACTTTCTGTTCCTATAGATTTGCCTATTCTGGACATTTCATTTAAACAAAATCATATAATATGTGGCCATTTGTGACTGACTTTGTTCACTTAGCATAATGTTTTCAGCGTTCCTTTCAGTGTTAGCATGAATCAGTACTTTGTTCCCATTACTTTTTATTGCCAAATAATATTCCATTGTATTTATCCATTCACTAGTTGATGGAAATTTAGGTTGTTTCCAGTTTTTGGCTTTTATGAATAATGCTGCTATGAACATTTATGTACAGGTTTTTGTGTGGACGTATGTTTTCACCTATTTTGGGTATAAATTGCTGAATTCTACGGTAACTCTATGTTTATCCATTTGAGGAACTGCCTGACTGTCTTCTAAGGCAGCGGCACTATTTACACGCCCCTCAGCACTGCGTGAAGGATTCATGTTCTGCACACCCTTGCCAGTACTTGTTATTATTTCCTTTTATTCTTGCCGTTTCTTTGTGCTCACATGCTACTTTTTCACTTTAAAATCTTTCCCTAGGCGGTTCCATCCTCCATCTTGGCTTCAAGTACTACCTGTAAGCGGGTAATTCCTCTATAATGCTCTTCAGCCCTGACCTCTCGGCGAGCCACTGATCCATATGCTCCTTGTCTTTACAGCACTTAGGCCATTTTATAATTGTGCATTCACAGTGCAATTATTTGATGAATGTCCATCTCCCTCCACTGGACTGTGTGTTCCAGGAGAACAGAGACTGTGCCTGTTTTTGATCATCGCTGCATTACCAGCACATAGTGTATAGCATATGGCACATGTGCTCGAGAGCTGCTTGTTCAATTGACGAATGAATTAGGACAAATAGCTCACGTGTGAAAGACCCTGAGGAGTCTCAGGGTCGATGGCTCTAAGCGGAATCGTGGCTCTGATGTGACTAGCTGTGTCAAGGGCTCCGCACGACGCTGGACACTCTATAAACCCTCAGAAAAGGGATCTTTTGTTATTATTTTTGTGGTCTGGTGTTTGCTGGTCCACCGTTACCTACTGCTTAAAGATTTTCACGATTCTGCCACCTTGAAGGCTTGGAATGGACCTACACGTTGGCTGGCTAGCCCTGCAATCTGGTCTCATCTTGAAGAGTCTGGGAATCCTGAACGCCTTTGCCTGGTCCCTCTGAATGGTCAGCCTAACAGGATAACGCTAGGCTGGCTGTGAGAGGGCATCTTCACTCCCAACACAGGGATCAGCAGCCTCAGGGTCAAATCTCCGGGGTCCCAGGGCAGTGCCCTTAACATGTGGATACCTTTGCTGTGTACAGTCCCTCCTTGTGGGAAAAGAAGTTCAGCTTGTAGTCTTTCTTGGAGGCAGACAGCACATCAATGTAATCAAGGCCCTTTAAGGTGACACTCAGGTCGGGCTTCTCCGGTTTCAACATTTCCACAGTGACCCGGAATCTGGGGGAGCACAGGGGTGCAAGAAGAGAGGACAGACAAAATGAGACAGTTTGCCCAAAGGAAAGAAGGCAAGGTGCCATCTCCACTCTTGATATCATGGAAAGCACACGGGTCCAGGGTTCTAGTCTTCACTCTGTCACTAACAATAACAGTAACTACCATTTACTAACCGCCTATTTTGTGCCAGAACTGAGTCGGTGCACCACGCGTGTTACATTACAGGCTTTTAGTCCTCACAGTGCCTGTCGGCGGTACCTCTCGTTATCCTCTCCGTCTTACTAGGGAAGAAATTGAGGCTGAGAGAAGGAAGATGACAGCTCAGTTAACAAGGCCTAGTTATTGGCAGAACTAGCATTTCAGCTTGGGTCTGGGCCTTCATCCACCATGCTGAGCAGGCAGTTCTCTTCTCCCAGCCTTTGGCTTCTTTTCCATAAAAGAAGGGGACCAGGCTGGTTGGCCTCAAGCTCCTCTAGGTCTTCTGTTCTCCTCCACTCTCACTGCAAGTACAAGATCCAAGGGACGTCCTTCTCTGGCCAGTGGCTTAGGTGATAAGACAGGGCTTTCAATAATAACAACCACAATTATCGTTTGGATAATAATAATGACAGCTAACATTTACTGAGCACTTATTTTGCGCCAGGCTCTGTTCTAGGAGATTTTCAAGTTATCGGCTGCTCACGGAGAGCGCTGAACAGGAGACTCGCTGGGGCTCAGTTAAGCAATGCCTGGCCGCAGCACAGAACTTTGACTCTTTAGCCCCCACTGTCCTCTAGGGGCCCTGACCAGGGGAGGGGCTAGGCTCGACGGTGCGAGTCCTCCCCCCCGTCTCCCCCACTCCCTCACCTCTGGGGCTTGTTCAGCCAGTTGGTTATTTGTAGGAGCTCAGTGTAGGGCGTCTTACATGGCACTTCACGGTAGATATTGGCCACGGCTTTGGGGAGCTCGGAAGTCCCATGCAGTACATACAGCCAGCCGGTCCCATCTGGGAGGGGGAAGAAGAGGGTGCCCTAAGAGAAGAAGAAATGTGGTCAGAATGACACAGAGGGTCCTTTCTTAGCTACCTCTCAGGCACGGCAGTAGCACAGGATTAGTGGAGGCTCTGCAAATAAGCATAACACCTTTGGAAAGCAGCTTGGGAATATGTTCCCGAGAGTCATAAAAATGTTCATGTGTATTTGAACCAGGGATCCCATCCCAAGGCACTTACTGAAGAAAAACCCCTACAGCAGAAAAAGTTAAATCTATACATACATGTGTATATTAGAACTACTTATATTGATGAAAATTTAGAGATAACTTAAACATCCAACAACTGGGGGATGTGAAATAAGTTATGGAACTGTCATTCAATGAAATATTAGTCAGTCGTTAAAAATGATTATCACAAAGGTTACATAGTTAAATAGAAAAATGCTCATGACATAGTGTAAAGGAAAAGTAAACAGGATGCAAAACTGAGGATGCTGTGATGGCAGCTATGGCTGTATTCGAATAAGGACTGGTAGCGAAGACGGAAGAAAACAGCTCTTTTTGGGGAGGGGAGGTGGGAGACTGTGGCTTCTTTTCCCTTTTTGATTTTTATTACAGTCACTATGATGCTATTTGTGCACTTAAACGAAGTATTAATTGCGTGATGCCTAGTTGAGGACTCCATTTTAGAACTGAGCCCCTGGTTCCAAGAGAATCCCCTAAACATGAAAATACATGGACAAAAAGGGAAGTTGTGGACTTGATAAGCTTTGGACATGATTCCCCGTGGATCCAATACCATTTGTGGGGTCCCCTCTTGTCTTACCATTCTCTCTCACACAACTCCTCCCTCCAACCATGCCAGGAAAACAGTGGGGGAGGTGGGGCTCAACCTACCTGATGTTTGCGGTTCTCCACATTCAAGGTGCGGGGCCGGTAGGTAATCTCATAGGGCTTGTTTTGCTGATGGGGCTCCAGGGTGATGAACTCGGGCCCCTCCCAGTGCTCGCCTTCAAAGATGGGGTGCAGATTCCAGGTTTGGTTGGTGTGGTTTGAAAGCATGATGGTCTGTACGTGCTTGGAGCGTACCTGGCAGGTGAAATTCACCACCTGGAAGAAAACAGGCACCTTAAGCAGGCAGTGGAATTTACAAATCTGGAGTTCAAGGAAAGGTTCAGGCCATATATATATATAGATAACTATATATCTATATCTATATCTATAGATATATAGATATCTATCTACATCTATCTATCTATATATCTATAACTACCTCTTTCTCTATATATTTGGGTGTTGTCAGTATAGCAATGTTTTTTTCAGGCCAAGAAACTGGATAAAATTATAAAGAAGTAAGTGTATTTAGGAAAAAAGAAGGAATTTCAGGACTAATTCCTGACTGGCACGTTCCAATGTTAAGAAAAATCAGAAGAGGAGACAAGAAGCAGCAGCTAATAAGGTGGGAGGAAAGCCAGGAGAGGGTGGTACCCTGGAGGCCATGTAATGAAGGAAGTGCGTGAAAGAGGAGGGGCTTGTTCAAGGTGTCAAATGCTATGACAGGTCAAGTAAGATGAGCCATGAGAACTAGCCATTGAGCTTAGCAACGTGGACAATGTCGCATTGGTGTGAAGAGAGTCAAAGAGATCACCGGTGGGACAAGAATAGAGTTTAGCAAGAGACCCACACATATATTATCAATTGGTTTCTGACCAAAGTACAAAGGCAGTTCGGTGGAGAAAGGATAATCGATTAAATAAATGCTGCTGGAACAACTGGATATCCATGTACAAAAAAAATGAATTTTGATTCATGTCTTACACTACATATAAAAATGAACTCTAAACAGACTGAGGATCTAAATTTAAAACTTGTGTCCTGAATATACAGAGAGCTCTCAAAACTCAATAGTAAGAAAACAAACAACCCCAATAAAAATAGAAGATCTGAACAGACACTTCAACAAAGAAGATATATGGATGGCAAATAAGTACCTGAGAAGATGCTTAACCTCATTAGTCACTAGGAAAATGCAAATTAAAAACCACAATGAGATATCACCACGTACCTGTTAGAATGACTAAAATTTTAAAAAACTGACCATATCAAGTATGGGCAGGGATGCGGCACAAGTGGAAATGTCAGACGTGGCTGATGGGAATGTAAAATGACACAACTACTTCGGAAAACAATTTGGTAGGTTCTTAAAAAGGTAAACATACATCTACCCTATGACCCAGCCATTCCACTCTTACGTACTTACCCAAGAAAATGAAAGCATATATTCTTGCCAAGACTTGTACATACACATTTATAGCATACTGCATGATTCCATTTATATAACATTGTTGAAACAACAGGAGATGGAGGTCAGGTGTCTATGACCATAAGAAGGGTTGCCAGGAACTATCAGGTTTCCACTTTTAGGTTTCCAGGAACAGGGCTAGCAGAGGATTAACCCAAGCCCACTTTTTAACCAGAGAGAAAGCGAAAGGTGTTCACCCCTTACTTACAGAGCTTATGACAGAATTTGATCTAGCCCGAGATTTCAATACAACCTTCCCTCAGAATGAGATGCTTGAGTTGAGAGCTGAAGGATAAATAGGAATTAACTAGATGAAGAGGGGGAAATGAATATATCAGCGGCGGGAACAGCATGTGCGAAGGCCCTGTGGTAGGAGGGAGCAGGTCTACATGTTTGATGTGGGCACCAAGGACTGTTTGAACAGGGCCACTTGTTTCTAGAAGGCCTGACTGAGTTCTCCTGTGGGGCTTGCTGGGCCCACTCTGGCCACTGGCCCATCTGTGGGCAGCACCTACTGACCTCTTTTACCGAAGGTAGTCCCACGCAGACTCCAGACAGGGTTAGGCTCAGAGGACTGCCACCCTGGATGAAGCAGAGCAAGTTTTTATGGAGGATCTCCTTGCCCACCTCAGTAGGATGGTAAGTCACTTCGAAAGAAACCTCCATGCCTGCGGTGATATAGCCCTCTTCCGGGCTGATGGAGAAATGAGGCTCAAATTTTCTGGCATCCCATTTAAACCTTTTCCAAGACAAAAGGAGACAAAGTAGTTTACTAATATCCTTGGGGAGTCCTCAATCCTGCTGAGAAAAGAGATTTTGCCTGTGCTTTTAGCTGAGAGGTTCAGACTGCTGGGCAAAGCAGAGGCAGTGGGACAAAGGCCAGGTCATTGCTGGGTGGGATCTCCAGGCTCTCCCTTGGGGCTGAGCAGGGTGGGAAGTGGCACACTGAGGGGCATGTGCGTGAACACGCTTACACGTGTACCCGAGGTCACACAGCTAGGATGTGGCCAGGCCAGGACTGGAACCCTCCTGAGACTGTGGCCATAGCTGCTCCCTGCACTGCCTCTCAGGTTTGATCAGGGGGGTGGAGATGATCCCTTCACATGAGAGTTGCCCCTATTCTTGGTGGCACTGGGATCCGATGGCCCTGTGTGGTCACCCCCTCTGTGGTCTGGCACTTGGTCCAGGTAGGACACAGAGGGTGGATGGTGCAGACCAGTGCTTCCAGTGCCAAGGCTGCCATACCACAGCCTCAGGGCACTGTTTAACTGAGGTCGGTGTGAAGGGTGCCCCCTGCAGGTGTGTGGTGCGCAGCGGGCACGGCTATGGCAGCATTCCCCAAGTAGTGCCTGGGTGGGTCCCTGCTGGCAAGTCACATAACCACTTTGAGCCTCAACTTCATCTGTGAAATGGGGACAATATCTTAACCACTTTAGAGGGTCCTGGGATAGTTAAATGGGAATCCAGGCCCAGAGGGCTCTCCTACCTCGCACCCATGTCGCCCGTGTTCAACATGAGGACGCGACGCGTGGCTTGTGTCTGACACACGACTGGTCCGAAGGGAAGATGTTTCTGGTCCAGGGAGATCTCCAGGGCCTGGCAGCAGCCGCTGAGGAGGAAGAGGGGCCGCAGGAGCCCCATGCACTCCATGCACACCTCTTCGGAGAAGGGAGGGACACGCTTCTTCGGGGCGAAGTTGACTTCCAGCTTCCGGACCTCTTTGGGCTTCAGAGTGATGTTGTGGAATGGTGTCAAGGTGATGACCTGGATAAAATGACAACGAGCCTCAGCAGCTGAGGGTGGGGTGCTCCTGAGGCTCCATTTCTGGGGGTCATGCTGCTGGGACCGTATCAGGCCAGGTGTAATATCATTCTGCCCTCTCACCAGCTGTGTCACCTGTGGTGAGTTACTGAAACTTTCCGTGATTTACTCTACGGTGAAGATCCAGACCACCCGTACAAAATGTGTGGCACGTAACAGGCATTCAATCAGTGTTAATTCTCTTTCCAACCCCTTGCAAATAACCCCGTTCTCTGGTGGAGGAAACAGTAAGAGCAAGTAGAAAAGACTCAGTGCTCCGGTGGTTTTCAAGGCGCGCTCCCTGGGCTCCCTGCATCACATTTCCCAGTGTGCTGGTTAAAAGGCAGACTCTTGGGTCCTGCCCCAGCCCAAGAGAACCAGTCTCCTTGGGAGAGCTTGGAACCTGCATTTGAGGACTCATGTGTTCTAAAGTTTGAGAACCGCTGTTGGAAGTTGAATATAAGGGGCTGCTCTTTCCCCTTGGTCCTGGTAAAAATCAAATCAAAATCAGCTTGAAGGAAGTCAAACCCTTTTCATCCTTGAGCTCCCTTTGGTACGGAGTGCTGAGCAGCCACCGGAAGTGGACTGTGGCGGGCAGGGAGGCGTGGGGGGGAGTGAGATAATGGCTGAGAATCACAGTAGGAAAGTGACCTTAGAGATTTCTCAAAACACAATGATGGAAGTGACCCCCCCCCGGGGTGACAGTGCCGGTCCAGGCCATTCTGGCAGCTTTCGTCTCACCACCTCGAGAGGCAGAACTGGTGCAGCCGAACTGTGAGGGGCCCTGACCCACTGGAATGAGGACTTTACTTTGGATTAATGAGGAAAGGGAAGCAGCAAGTTTTCCCTCTTTCTCTGGAAGGCAAAGTGGGTGATGTGGGGGTCCAGGGACGAGATGCCCACTGGGTCTCCTGCTTTGGTCGGCCTCTCACAGCCAGTGTTCCTGTATCCTGCAATCCTCAGATGGTCCACAACACTCCTACCACATTGAATCACACCTAGGATTCCAAAAGCATCAACCCCTTTGAGCCTATATAATCTTGCCTGCCAGAAACACTCTTCCTCAACCTGTCTGCCTGGGAGATACCTCTTCATCCTGTAAAACGCAGTTCAGACCTCTCTCCACTGTGAGGCCCTCCTCTGAGCAGCCCTGGTCCTGAATCACACCCTGCTTCTGCAGCTTCTAGGCTTTCCTGGGACTGTTCATGTGTCTGTGACCCCAAAAGACTGTGAACTCCACCAGACCAAAGTCTATGTCATATTCACCTTACTATGGACTGAATTGTGTCCTCCCGAGTCCATATGTGAGTAGTGTTTGGGAGGTAATTAGGTTTAGAATGAGGTCAAGAGAGTGGGACCCTAACGATGAGATTAGCGCCCTTATAAAAAGGGACACCGGAGAGCTGGGGCTTGCTGTCTCTCTGACATGTGGGGACACAGCAAGAAGGTGGTCGTCTGCAAGCCAGGAGGAGCGTCCTCACCAGAAACTGACTATGCTGGCACCCTGATGTCAGACTTCCAGCCTCCAGAACTGTAAGAAAATAAATGTCTGTTGTTTAAGCCACCCAGTCTGTGGTGTTTTGTTATGGCAGCCCAAGCTGACTAAGCCACACCTTTATATTTCCAGCACGTAGCACTGATTTACTGAGTAAATGTAAGAATGAATTGAATGAAGGAATGGATATAGTCCATCCTCAAAACGAAATACACCTGGTCCATTTTCAAAGGGCCACCCAAACACTGTGAGATGGGTAGACGGCGGCCAGGACTGTAGCTTCTCTATTTAGGGAGCTCGAGGACATGGATTTGGCAACAAGCATGCTTCTTTCACACAGCGGATTGAAGTGTAAAGAGGGACAAGCTTTCGGGGGCAGATGAGTGATGTATATCGAAACATACTCTTCCTTTTGGTCCAAGAAGCCCACTCCTACGGGTATGTATGAAGCAGAGGGTCATGGATTCACACAAAGTTTTGTTTACATGGATATCACAACGCTGCTTATAAAATAAAAAATCAGGAACACCTGAGATGAGCAGAAACAGAGGATTGGTCCGTCTGCATGATGGAGGTATAGAGGAACAAATGACATTGAACGCTTAGGAGCTATTTCAAGTTGGGAAAAGCAGGTTTCAAAACAACCTGAACATTAATATTTTATTTTAAAAATGTGTAGGAAAAACAGGGGAAAGATAGGTACCAAAATGTTAAGTGATTATTTCTGGGTATGAGATTATGGGCAAAATGTTCTGCTTTGTGATTTTCCATATTTTTCAAATTTTCTGCTGTGATGATATATGTATATTCATTAGAGCCCAGATCTTCTGAATCCATCAAGGGCACTTCTCTTTCTACATCACTGTTGCCCTCTAGAGGCATGTAGCCTCTCCAAGCCTTGGTTTCCTTACATGTAAAATGAGAATCACAGAAGCACCACCCTACACCGTTTCTGTGAAGATGACCAGAGGCAGGACAGGGAGAGCTCTCAGAACTGCCCGGCACACTGAAGGTGCACGAGAACCGTGAGGTGTCAGTGTTGCTACCGCGGCCATCCCTGTCATCGGGGCGGGGGGTGGGGGAAGGGATGGGGCATGAAGATGCCACTAGGGGCCCGAGCACCAACCTTGGGGTCCTGGAGTTCTGGAATCGAGAACAGGGCTGACAGGTCAAATGTGAGCTGGGCTTGGCTGTTGTTCATGATGGAAATCGTTTTCTTCGCCACCTGTCCAGGCAGGACAGCTCCTAACTTCACAGTCTTATTGGCTGGATTGAGGACTAAAATCTGTGGGACAAGAAAGAGAGCAGGGAAGGAGATTCATCAGTTAATGAGAAAAAGAAATACGATATGGGGACCCTGGTGAGGCAAGGCTGGTTCCTTCTCATTCTTCACATTGGATGGGCATTCGCCCACTCAACAAACATTTATGTGCTTAAAATGCCCACTAAACAACTTGTTGCACAATCACATAATTACGGCCGGGTTCAGAGATGTTAGGAAGGAAAAGCTCAGGGTACAAGGGGCTGAGCCAGCCTGGGGGTGAGGGAGGCTTCCCTGAGGAAGGCATGTTCCTACTGAGAGCTAAAGGAAGGGTGGGATCCTGTGGGTTTGCATCAGGGTGGTGTGGGGCTGGATCCCGAGGGAGGAGACAAGCTGTGGCGAAGCCCTGAGCTGGAGGGAGTGGACTGGACTCACAGCCTGTGGCTGGGAGCGAGAGGGAGACACGGGAAGACAGTTCGGAGAGGGGTCAGGCTTTCTTCTGGGAGAAGTGGGAAGCCAGTGCAGCCTGGAGCGGCCCCATCAAGTGTGTATCTTGGGAGGGTGCCCTGGCTCACTCCTCTGTGGAGATGGACTGGAAGAGGGCAGGAGAGAGAGCCTTTAGGAGTGAGAGGTGATGGTGGCAGCGGAGGTGGGAGAAGCAGGTACATTTCAAAGTCCTCATCTGACGTACTGATCAAAATGCTGACCTGGATCGGGCCAAGGTCAGGCTGGACCTTGTCCTCCGGGATGACGTGACCCACACGAATAGCACCCACTGGTCACTGTCATTTGACCAGTCACTAAACTGCATCCCTCCCCTACACGCTCTTTCTATCCTGCCCATATGTTTCCATTTTGTGTACAAAGGCAAGGGTCTCCAACCCCACCCTGTGAACTCCTGGAGGTGAGAGAACATGCTTAAGCCTCCTCTGCAGGATTTCTGCAAAGCACCTGACACAGTGGGTGCTGAATGAGTGATGAAAGAATGAACACTCGAATGAATCAATGACATCAGAAGAGACCCCATCACTGGCTCGGGTGCAGACACACCAGGTGGCCTGGTCCTGTTGCTCTCTGGCTTGATGGGAAGGCTGCCAGAACACACCCCTCCCATTTTCTCTGGTTGCTGAAATGTCCCATGCATTGCCGAGGATCTTGGAAGGTCTTCAGTTTTCCAAAACTCCCCATTAAACGCAAATACTCCTACCAGACAGACACCTTAAATGTTAACCAGACACTGGGAAGAAAGGGATTAGCAGCAGGACCGGACCAGTCCCTTCCTATTAGGAGCACCTGGTTAGAAGGAAGGCCCGCAGTCAAATAGGATCCTGGGAGTTGTGGCTGGCTGGAGAATGTCAGTCTGTGTGCTGTTAAGGAAAAATGTCCCATAACTGAAAGGTTTGTCTGCATATAGAGCTTAAAACAAGTCTTGCCTCGTAACCTGAAAACACTACATGCCCTGATGTGGGACGAAAAGGACATGCTTGGGTGCCGCATCTGATAGTCTCAAACTTCTCCAAGAAAAAGAGTGTTTCTCCAGTGATCTCCTGTGATTACTTGTATCCTTTGATACAGTAAAGTTTGGTATTGAATGAGATCTACGTGATTCACTTGGGTCTGATCTTACGATTCACCCCTTGGTGGGACTGGTTGACCCCCTGACAGAGCAGCTTGGGGGCAGGAGACTTTGAGGGGGTGGCAGGTGGGCTCAGGTGGGCAAAGAAGGGCAAGAAGGAGGGGTGCCCAGCCCGAGGATCTCCCCAACTGGCTCTTACCTTCATTTCAGTGCCTTTCCCTTTGATTTCAACTACTTGTTGTGAGAGCCCATTGATTTCAAAGGGGATGAGTTCTCGATAATTGATACTTTCTCGAGGATAAAAGATGATGGGAATCTCCAGTGTCTTTCCTGGCTTCACCACATCAACTCGGAAGTTCACCTCGAGGTGGCTGGTGTTGGTGTACAGACACTCTAAGCTGGAGAAGATCAGGAGGAAGGTGTGTAAGCTCTCGGATGCCTGACCCAGAGGGGGAGATTTTGTCCCTTGTTTCTCTGAGCTGGATCCACTGCTTGATGTCCTGCCCAGTTTTCCTGGAGTCCAAATGTAAGGGCTGGAAGGGACTTCAGCAGTGATCCAGCCTGTGGTCTCCCGGGCACCGTTGAGTTACTTCCCCCAGGTCACATCCAGAGATCCTGGCAGAGCCAGGCCTCAAATGCAAAGTCTCATGACCTTTTGCCCAGTGCTCTTTTCCCTTTCTTTATCCTCTCCTCCTTGATAATGCAGCTCATGGTTTTGTACCCTTTCATAAGAAGGGGGAGCTTCCTGAAGTAACTGGGTGGTAAAGCACAGTGGGGAGGAGTACGTGTCCAGAGTCAGACAGACAGGAGTGTGGATCCGGGTTCTATCCCTAACTAGCCATGTGACCTGAGAACAGTTTACTCAGCCCATTTGGGTCTCTGTTTCCTCCTCTGTAAAATGCGGGTAGTGATGGCTACCTCATAAAATTGCTGTGAGGATTAAATGAGATAAAGTGACTAAATCAGTCACTAGACAGGGTACAGAGGAAACATTCCATAAAGGTGAGCTATGATTATTATTGCTAATTGCTCAACTAGAAGGGACCTTCAAAGATCATGTCCACCCCCCTTCACTTGTGGGTAGGAAGCATGTAGACCTCCATTACAACCCCTCCTCATCTGCCTTCCGGGTATTTAGAGAAGGACTCTGGCTGAGGCAATAAAATAGAGCGCAATGCCTTAAGCAAAGTAAGACTCAGATCAAATCAGGCAAGGAGGAGTGTAGGTAGATAAGATTTTAAATTAGTTTAAAATTACATGACACTCTTGTAATTTAACATTCCGGAGAATCATCACCACCATCACCGCCGCAACAGTAGCAGCAGATAAAAAACCCTGAGCGTTTCCTATGTTCCGGGCACTGTTCTAAGTACTCTCTCTAAAGGAACTAATTTAATCCTTCTAATAGCCCTGTGGGGAGGTACGACTATCCCCCACTTCAGGCAAGGAGACAGAGGCACAGAGAGTTTAAAAATTTTGCCCAAGGTCACATAGCTAGGGAAGTGCTGGGATTTGAACCTAGACCTGTGCTATGTGATATGGTAGCCACTAGACACATGTGGCTCTTAAAGTTAAAATTAATTAAAATAAAATAAAATAAATGAAGTGCTGTTCTGCAGTGGCACTAGCCACATCCCAAGTGCCCCACAGCCACGTGCAGCTGTAGGCTACCGCACTGGGCAGTGCAGACATACAACAGTTCCGACACTGAAGGAAGTTCAGTTGCAGGGTACTAACCTGGAGAACTTTGAGTAAACATAGGTCTCTGGGCCAGTTTTGTTTTCTGAGGTCTGGAATAGGGCCCAGAAACCTGGACTGGAACATTCTACACAGGGATGGCACAGAGAGGCTGGATTTGAGTCAGAAGGCTCAGGCCCAGTTTAGATCTGCCATTTACTGCAAGGTCACTCGCCTGAGAAATTAACTTTTTAACTCTCCAAACCTCGGCTCCACATCTATTACACGCGGAAAATAAACGGAAGCCATCGAACCTCTTGTCACGTCATTCGGCACTGCCCTCCTCATTTCCAGAAGAGGATTTTTTTTTAGCAGAGTAGCTCATGGCTATCCAAGTATGAGTGTTAGCGGTGGGGCAAGGAGACTCAGGATTCACGCCCACCTGTGTCTGAGGCTTTCCCAGAATCCTTCCTTTTCTGTCCTGGCAGGACCCCACCTGTGTGGAGGCTGTAGGACCCACAGGAGTGGCAGAATCATCTGGAAGCTCTGGGAAGTCTGCTTACCTCATAGACGTCTCTTCCTTGTTGGAGACAACTAGGATTTGTTTGTATGGGGGCATCCCAGCTTGGTAGATGAAGCAGGTCCCAAAGTTGTAGCTGGTGAAGGAGAAATGGACGGCTGGGCTCACGGCACAGCCTGAGATGCTGCACAAAAATGTGGGACCGTGGCTGATCTGTGGGAAGGGAATGGCAGGTGGAGTGTGATTAGAAGTGAGAGGAAAGGGCCCTTATGCCCTCAGGTGAAGGAGGGAAACAGTCGAGTGCTTAAAAAAAATTCAGGTCTCAGGGCTGCATCTGCAGAGATTCTGATGAACAGTTTACATGTTTGTTTAAGGAAAGCAAGGTGGACTACTCTGCACCTGGGCCCGACGTTGGCTCTTGCTTTGCTCCCGCAGTGATGATTCAGCTTGAAGGCGGAGGGGTGTGCAGAGACTGCCAGCCCTTACCCAACGTCTGCCTCCCAGGGCCTCCTCATTAGCAGGACTCTGGCTGCCAACGTGCCTGGGAAACATGCTTGACTTCCCATCCTTCCTTGCAGCTAAGGGTGGCCATCAGACATAGCTCTCAAGACAGAATGCTGTGAATGCGTTCAGTGTCGGACAACGTTAAATGGTCTCACCTTGATTTTGAGTTCCAGGCCCTTCAAGACACATTTCTTAAATGGCTGGAAAGACAGGGAGGCCTGTGCACTCTGCCCCACATCCACACTGCCATCCATGGGTGAAAATTCCAAGTACTGCAGCAGGGACTTGGGGCCGGAGAGCTCTGCCTGGAAGCTGAAGTTGAACTTGCCGGTGTTGATAAGGCTGAATTCACACTGGACACATTCATTCAACTCCACCTGAGAGAGAACAGAGTTGAATGTTGAGTGAATGCAAACCACGGTTCCCTTCTGTGGGGTCAGGATATGCAACACGTTGGGGGAAAACACCCTGTGGGTAATAGTGATGGCAGATGATTTTCGTGAGTTGAGTATCATTAGCTCAGAGAGTAGTCAGAGAGTCCAGCAAGAGCTACTAAGTGAGAAGAGTGAGATGACAACTTAATTCTTAGATCTCACTTGGTAGCAAAACATCCTACTGTAGGTTTAAGACAAGCATTTCCCCCTTCTCTCCCATCTCTCCACCCTCTGAAAAGTAAAATAAGCTTTCACATCAGAACCATACACATTCTGGGGGTGGAGCTGCTCCTGGCATGTTTCTGTTCTCCTGGTCTCCCCGGCATTTGAAACAGAGGTTCAGCGACAATTCACTTGTACTGCTTTTCCCAGCCAGTGTGGAAACAGAGAGAGCGAGGCCCTCTCTCGTCTTTACCTCATAGAAGTTGAGAGTCGTGGTCTGGTTGGGAGTCAAGAGAGTGATGGTGCCAGTCTTGTCCTTGCACTTGACCTCTACATTCATAGAGTAGCCCTGAGCCTTGACATTTAAGGTCAGGGGGTGGGCTTTCTTTTTCACATTGCAGATCAAATTGAAGTTCACTTCTCCTTCCTGCTTCGGTGTGAAGAAAATATCAATTGGGAACCTGGTTGGGGATGAAGACAGCAGATTACGTAACTAGACCAACCTGTTAAAGAAGGTTGAATACTAAACTATTATACACTAGGAGGAAAAGGCATCCTAACTCCAAATCACGATGAATTTTGAAGATTTGCCAGGCACGGCAGGCCACTGCTTTATGGATTTGCAAACACAGTGGATAGCGAGGAAAAGAATATAAACATAAGAAAATACTGAGAACAAGAGCTTAAAGTTCTCAATGCTCTACAGTTCACTAGGAAACCGATTCTCCTGGCTGCTGGGCCTGGGACCCTGCCATGTTGGGCGAGTGCAGTCCTGGGGGCCTTCCTTTCTGTTTACCTGGACAGCGGTGGGACCCAGCCTTCCATGGGACACACGACCAGGCTGCTGCTGAAACCTTCAGAATATCGGGAGGTGTCCTGGAAGGCAAAATGGAACCTCTGCTCCTCCTTGTTGGTGATGTTCACGGTCTCCCTGGCCTCTCTGCCTGGAGGGGGAAACACTGCCCTCAGGGAGGCCTCGTGCCTGCTCCTGGCCCACCTCAGGAGGCACGAGGAAGCCTTCGTAGAAGAGGCTCCGCAGCTTCTTTCCCTTCCTCTTCCCAGCTCCTCGGCCTTTGGCCTCCTCTCTTCCTTCTTTTTGCTCTACAAGGATCCTTCCTCCCAAAGGGACTCTACCTCTTCCTTCTAGCACTTTACCCCATCAACTGCCTGTTCCTCTTAGGTGGCTGCTCTGCCTGGGTCACAGCTCTCCTGGGATCCTCCTTGTTCCTTCAGACCCAATGCCTTCCTGCTTTTGTTAATGGGGGCTGGTAGGCCCCTCAGCCCTGCCCATATCTCTGTAAACAACCCCTGCATTGGACTCTTTTGAATTAGGCTTTGGATACGTCACCAGTGTGCTGACAGGGCCCTGACTAATACATCTCCTATCACCGTTTTGCTTTTTCTTACTCTCCTTGACTACTGTAGAGCATTTATTTTTCCACATGAACTTCAGAATCATTTTTTCCAACTCCCCCCCACCCCAATCATTTTGGAACTAACGTTGCCAGATTTAGCAAATAATTTTTTAGTGTAAGTATGTCCCAAATATTGCATATTGCTTGGCATTCTGAACTACTATTCATTGTTATCTGAAATTCAGATTTAACTGTGCATCCTGTATTTTATCTGACAACCCTAGTTGGGATTTTAATTGAAACTCGATTAAATTTGCATTTAATTTTGGGAGAATTGACAAATGTTCAGATCTTGTTTGGGGGCATTTTAATAAGATTTTTTAGTTTTATTCATATAGGTCCTGTGCTTTTCTCGTTACATTTATCCTTAGCTATCATATAGGTCTTATGAATGGAATTTTTTGTTTGTTTCTAGGTGCTTACTGCTAAAAGAAAGAGAAACTATTGATTTTTGCACATGTCTTGCATCCAGCCATTCCTACATTATCTTGTTGATTCTAGTAGTTTGTTTTGCTTTTCTCTAGAGTCTCTTGAGGTTATCTATGTATGAAGTCATCAGCAACAGCATAATGAGATAATTTTGCCTCTCTTTTCCCCAATGTTTATGTCAATTATTTAATTTTCTTGTTCTATTGTATTTGCTAAAATCACTAAGAAAGTGTTCAATAATGACGGTGATAATGAACATCCTTGCCTAATTCCTGACTTTAATTGAAGTGACTTTAGTAGTTTATTACCAGATAATATCTGCCCCTTGATTTTGGTTAATCTTCTTTATTCACATTTTTCCCTCTATTCCTATTTTACTATTAGAGTTTTTGTTGAGAATGTCTGCTGAATTTTAGAAATGACTTTTCAGTATATATCAGTATGATCACCTGGTTCTTCTTTAATCTGTTGGTGTAACAATTATATTGAAAGGCACCATCATTGCATTCCTAGATTAAACCCTGTTTGTCTTATTATTCTTATGCTACATTGCTCATTTATTTGTTCAAAACCTTACTAAATGCCACAATCTCCTCCTATCTGTTTATATGTATCAGTATAAGAAATGTACGGAAGTAATACACATCACGTTGTTAACACTGGTTTCCTTTGACAGAAAGGAAAGGATGAGATAGAATGGGGGGGGAATGATTATTACATTTTTCCTTATACAACACCACGTTGATTGATGTATAAAGAATATTACTTTTATAAATAATAAAATCTAATGAATTACTAAAAAATCCTCTGACTTTAGTTGTATTTTACACACACACACACAAAACATCACATCCATGTGATAGATTCACAGTGTTATAAGGGACTTGCCAATCACTTCCTTTATGTCCTTCAAGTCTCACCTCAAATGTCACCTTCCCACTGCCCACTAGCATTCCTTATTCCCCTACCCTGCTTTATTCTTCTCTGGAACACTTATCAACATCTGACATGCTATACATTTTGCTTTGTCATGTTTTGGTAGTCTGCTTCCTGCTGCTAGAATGTAACCATCATGATGGTCGGGACTTGGGCTTTGTCCATCGCATTCCCAGCTCACAGAAGAGTGCCTGGCTCACACAAGGGCCTCGGTAATATTTGTTGAGCTGGATAAAGGTGTGAAAGGGTGTCAGAGAAATGTGATCACTTTGGCACAGAACAAGAAGCAAACAGATACAGCCATAATCTGGGGGCACATGCAAGCAGGATGGGGCTGACGTGGGGATCTGGAAATACACATAGTCAGTCCAGGCCCCAAAGGAATCTTCCAAGTAGGCTCTGTAGCAAGCCTCCTAAATTTCCTTAGGTTATTGGTGTGTGGGTTTAGAAGACACTTGATGGAAATTAGATTGAGAGGTTGAATATTTTGTGGCCTTGTGAATAGTGATAGAGGCCCTCTGACATGCTTCTGGAAGGCACCAGGAAGAGCTCCCTGCCCATGTCTGCTGCTGCAGCGCACTGCTGGGTTGGTCCCACGCCCCTCCCCCACAGGTCATGCCAATTCTAAATATAAACCAACAGGGCAGCCTTACCAATGAGGAGACAACTGAAGTTGAGATGTGACTTGTCCAGATTGATGAGAGGGTCAGTGGCTTTGCCTACCAGCAGGAAAGGGACTGTGATGTTGTGTTCGGGGATTAAGAAAGTCCAGAATGCTTCCGAGACGTCCAGATGGAAAGGTGTGAACTGGAAGATAATCTGAGAAGACAGTTTGGAGCAGAGCAGTTAGAGGCACTTCTGTGTGTTTACTCCATGCGCCCTTAGTGGCTTGCCAGCCCTGGGGTTATGCTGGCTGACATTACCAGGTCATCACTTCCTTTCTACCCTCTTTGTAAGGGCACGTAAGTTTAGCTGTACCAGCAACATCAATCTCTGTTTGCCCAGCCCACCAAGTATTTCTCGGGGGGTCTACCCCACTCACAGGCTCCGCTGGCTAGGCTACCATATTTCATGCCATGTCTCTGGATGGCATGTAAAAATGGAAAGATTCAAGGGGGAAGCTTGTAATTTGGGCTTTTCCTGAAAAGTCTGGGAGAACCAGCAATGCTGAGCCCACTGCTCTGTATGGTGACCTTCCAGAGAAGCACTGTGGCCAGCCAGCTCTGGTGCCCATCATTCCCTATCACTGTCCCCTTGGCCTGCGTCATTCATTTGTATGGTCTTCCTGAAGGCAACTGAATTCGGAATTTCCATTTCATGGATTTATTTCTGCCTCCAAGATTCTCTGTGGAATTTACAGGACATAGGGTCCACAGATCTGTTTTGGCCAGCAAGTTCGTATTTCTTTAAGTCTGTCCCTCTGCTCTAAATCACTGTGTGGACATTAGGACTAAACCATGGAACATGACTCCACTTTTCTGTTTTGCCCTTTGGCCTGACCAAGTAAAAATACATCTGTGTCCTTTTATTGCTGTCAGTCCCTTGGACAAAAATAACTCTTTACTTCTTATTCTTGTATGAGTCCTAGTAGAGTCTCCAGGCATTGGTGTCCAACTCTCCTTTCCTTGCTTTAATAATCTCAATTTTTAAAACTTCTGTTTCTCCATCGCCAACCAAGAGAGCTCGGGTTTGTCTTGTCCATGAGGACTGCCTAACACATAGAGTAGCCACTCAAGAAACACTTGTTGATGGACACACCCTTAGGCTGTTCTCTCTAACTCTATCCATGCTCTACCGCAGACCTGCTATGCAGAGGGGCATAGAATTAATAAAGTCCTGGGTCAAGGGGTCCCCATTCATACACACCTCAGCTTTCTTTTCAGGGAGGATGAGGCCCTTTTCTGTAAGGCATGTGAAGGCTGGAGGGTTCTGGAGACTTTCAATTTCTTCAGAGACCCAGCAGAAAGAGTAGGTGCTATTGGTCGGGTTCAGTATTGTAAAAGTCCTGGCCGAGGGGGGAAGAATCGATAGCAGAGAGTGAGACGGGGGCTTGAGGATTAAGAGAAACTTTTCTAGACTGTTCCCTAGCACACTTCCTTTAATGTGGGAATCAGAACTGTTCTGAGCACTTCATTACTGCAGAAACAAAAACTGCATCTCACTTGGGGATCCCAAGTGTGGCTAGAGTTCTGGACTTTGGAATAATAATGACACCAAGGGCTCTTCTGTCCCAGTGATCCTCTGTGGTCAAGGCAGTGGTCGGGGATCCTATTTTTATGTCTTCCAAGTTTTCCAGAGTGTCAAAACCAGGGAGACAGAAGACAGCTTCCTCACGGAGGCAGTTCTCTAAAGTCAAACCCCAGGATAGCAAGCGTGCTTCTACGTGTCAGTCTAGCTTGCTACTCTGAATTCCTACTCTGAGTTTTTAGAAGGACTGACGGATATGAACTCAACTAGTGCAAACCTAAATGACTCACCGGAGATACTTCCCTCCTATGCCCACGCTGGTGAACTCAATCACCCGGGTGTTTGGATCCAGAGCCCCACTACTAGGCCCTCGGAGATCTGGGTTGCGCCGATGACCGCTGATGTAGTCCGAGTCTTTCAGGTCAAAATGGCAGAAGGGCAGGGAGCTCCGCCCTTTTGCTGACAGGACTGGGCCTTGCTCTCCAGGTGGCAGGTTAGGAATCCTGAGAGGATAAGGTTATTTTGATCTATTTTTAACTTTTTAATCGATTTTTGCTTTCGTGGTTGTAAATGAATATGACACCCATCAGAATGTGAACTCCATGAGAGCAGAGGCTGGGTCTGTCTCGGTCAGCAATATAACCTCAGTGCCTTGAACAGTACATGGTACATAGTAGGTGGTCACTAATTAATTGTGGAGTGGATGGATGCATGAATGGGCTGAGTATGAGAGGCCTGAATTCTGGTTCCTTCTGTGTACCTTACTATGGCCTCAAGGTTACTTCCTTTGCCAATGGTGAGAAAACCTCCCTGCTGTAAGGTCAGCACAGAGTCTTTCCCTCTGGGCTCTTTCATAGGCATCTAGTGGGATACAAAAAAGGACTCAGACATCCTTACAAAACTACCCTGAGCTCCTTGGAGAAAGTACACTAGATGTGAGCAGACCTCGAGCCCCAGCACCAAGCTTAGGTGGCCCAGGTGTGGGAAAGGTCCCTGCAGTGTGATTGCAGGGTTTCTATAGGTCTTATTGTTCACATAGGTCTCTGCCACCCTATGCCATGGATCACAGACTTCCTCTAAGGTAGGTGTTCTCCATGGAGCTGGCTGGGGAGTGGGTACCACATCAGGGACTTTCATTGCCAGATGTTACTGGATTGACTCTCCTCTAACTGGACCTGGGCCCCATCTGTCCCTCACTTACTATGTACCAGGTCCACCTCCTCCATCGCCACCACCACCTAATGTTTATCGTACTTCTTGCGTGCCAGGCACTGTTCTAAGCTCTTCACTTGAATTAGCTCATTTAGTCTTCACAACTCTACAAGGTGGATTTCGTCATTTGCATTTTACATAGGAGGAAACTGAGTCTCAGAAAAGGTACAAGAAAGCTTTCCCAAGTTCATGCTTGCCCCAGGACTGGAACCCAGCTGGCTGCCCACCATCCTGTTGCCCAGTGGAATCCTGTACGTGGCCGGGAAGGGGAGGTGGGCTGGAGGCAGGGTCTACAAGAGGGTTGATGAGCTATACAAAAGAATGGATTCTCCTTGTCCTCCAAAGGGAAATGTGGCAATGTGGGACTGAGGAGGGGTCTGGGGCTGGAAAGAATGGTGGGCGTCGTGGGACAGAAGAGGGGCTAGGAGCTGCAGCGCTTTGTGCTGGGAGATCATCTCCTTACTGGCAGAAAAGATTGCTCTCGAAGTCTCCAACCTCCATTGGGGAGAATTTCACTTTGAGCTTCTGGGTCTTCCCCACGGGCACCATGCCTGAGACGGGCTCCACAGAGAACGGTGGCAGGGAAGCTTCGTTCCAATGGTCCATGGCACTGTCCAGGGTGCTGCCCGTGTGCAGCGTGCCCTGGCTAAGCTGGTCATTTTGGGAGAAACCTGGGGGCAGATAGAGCGCCAGTGATATTCTGCATCTGCAGTGGGAGGGCAGGTGTAGGGCAGCCCACTCACAGGCCCTAGGCACCCTCTGTGGGCTCACCTCTGCTAGCGGGTATACACTTTGGGCCCCAGGGCCCAAAGAATGGGCTCCCATCTCTCACATGAGACTCATGAAAAATACTTCCATTAATTACATCAAGTTTTCATGTTTGTTTCCTTTTGGCTCAAGGGGGTGGGTCAAGTAGATGTCTGTGGGTCATGTGCCTCAAGAATAACAGACTGTGAACATAATTTTTGGAGAATCATTGCTTTAAAGTAGGGGTTCATAATCTGGGGGCCCATGGAAAAGGGCTCATTAGGAAGGTCTGGGAGACTCCAAGTTGAAAGAGAATTAACGGGTAATTGCCCACTAAGTGTTGGGCTCTTTTTAAAGTGCAAATTGGGCATGGGTGTCTATTTTCCTGGGGAGACAGTTCATAGCTTTCATCAGTTTCTCCAAGAGTCTGTAATCTTCTAGAAGGTTAAGATCTAAAAGAAAAGATTCCTAGGGATCTGTGGGGGCCCCAGGAAGGCAGATCTCAGCTCTTGAGTTTCTCAGGCCCTTTTGGCTCTGCAGATGCCAGGAGGCCTCTGCTCTGCTTCTCCTTTGCTTCTTAGGGGGCCGTTGGAGCAGTGCTTGCTTCTCCATGAACAAGGCTCTTGTGCTAACTGGGGACCCAGTTCAAGCCCTGGGTTTTACCCGTCACCGCATTTACCTTGGTTGTCTGTCATTGCAAAGCTGACAGCCTTTGCCGTCTCTTCTGAGATCCAGCTGAATTCCAGCTGCACGTTTCCTGAATTAATCAGTTCAAACCTGCAAACAGATCAGGGAATGGAATTGAGAAACGTGCTTCAGATTTTTGTCCTGTCTGCACATCATCTGTGCTGTAAACTTTTTTAAGTCAAGTCACTTCGTTTCTTAAATATTTCTTCAAAGACAAGTTTTAAGCAATTTTATCTGAAGCCATGCATGCGATATACTTGTTATATTTCCTTCTAAAACACACACACAAATATATATATAGCTATTAAAAGTAAAAGTATGCAGATGTTTAGCACTTAAATCATCTTGCATGCTACTGGCAGCCTGTGCAATGAGCTCTCAGCCTGCATCATGGTAGTCCTGAAAAATTCCCATGAGAGAGGAAACAAACTCTATTTCACAAGACAGCACCTTCCTCGGGTGCAAATTCCAAAGCCTCTCCTTTCCTGAATCACTTTCCACCAGAAACAATGTCCTTGTGGTCAGAAACCATTTGACCCCTGCCTCAGATGCCTTCACTGGCTGAGACACATACTTGTCTCAAATTCTCAATTAGTGGAGACTTTTCTTGTCTCAAGTTTCCCTGCTCTAAGACAAGAACTGGGAGCTAGAAGCTTTTTCTGGAATCACGATTAAACTTGATCACAGTCACAGCAAGAGGATGAGGCCCTGATGTAAGAAAATGGTTGTGCGAGAGAAAGAAACACACACGCTCTTCCCAGTTTTAGGGGAGAAGTAGGGGCTGAGAGTTGCGGTGGGGCAGTAGGTCTAAAGGTGGGGTTTAGGGGTTAGGTTCCCATTATCCGGTCCAGGTAGACCACGTAGCTGTGCCTGAAGTCAAGGTGCTTTGGCCTCAGGGGCTTGTGTGAATTTATGAATTGTGTGAATTTATGAGCACTGGTCTTTATCCTAAAGCAAATTTTTATAAAGAGGAGAAATCTCAGTGGAACAGAATGCTTTTAGTAAAAACGCATTCTTGGTTTAGGTCCAGGAGTGAACAAATGCTCTGTAAAGGGCCAGATAGTAAGGTTTTTGGCTTTGCGTGCCAGAGATTTCTGCAGCAACTGCTCCCTCTGCTGTGGAAGTGCAGAAGCAGCCGTGGACGATAATAAACAGAAGGGCACAGCTGTGTGTCCACGTAACTGTATCTATAGAAATAAGCAGCTGGCTGGGTTTGGTCCACGGGCCAGAGTTTACCAACCCCTGCTGTAGGTGAAATGGCCGTCAGCAGAAGATCCCACTTCCTGCTTCCTACCTGTTGGTTCTATAATAATTTGAGAGGACGCCTTAAGTGCCACAAATGTAGAATGAGTTGAACAAGTTAATTACTAATTTTTACAATGCAGAAATGTCAGTGGCTTACGCTTTTGTGTTTGTAATTCTCAAAGAATAGTCACAGGCTTTCTCTCTGTCTACGTTGCTCTCTCTGCCTGAAGGCCCTTTTTCTCACTTCCGCACCTAGCCACCTCCTATTTCTCCTCCGAAGTTCAGCTGGACCACCACTTTGTCCACACTTGTCTCTCCCTATATCTTGGTCTGCTTTAGGTATGCTTCCTGCAAACCCAGAGCACTGTACTGCAACCATCAGTTGAACTATTTTCACCCATTCCCCCAACACCCACTACGAGCTCTTTGAGAGCAGGACCCACAGCATCCTTGTATCACCTGAGTGTGGATAAAGCGTTAACATAACCCTTTCTCCTTCTAAGGACAATTTCAACTTTGAATTAATTTTCTAGTTCTGTTTCCGTGGAAGCCTGGTAAGAGAGAAATGTCAGCCATATTATTAGACAACTTTGTTTATAGTAAAAATGACGCCTGATTGGTAACTTGCTTTGGGCTGGACTGGGAAGAATCGTGATTCCCTGGAGGGAGGCCATAGCACTGGGGTTCTCTGAGTGTAGTGACTCTTGTAACTGGGCACGTCCCTTGCAGGGATCCTGGAAGCTATAGCCATGGAGTGGTTACGAGAAATGTTGGCTTCTGTTGGTCACGGCCTTCTAAGCTAAGATGGACCCCATGCCCGCTAGCGTAGGTATTGTCCAAGCTGTCACCTGGGGCAGGGACAACAGGAATAGTTCCTGGGTGGTGATACGGGCTGTTGCAAGGACTGTTCCCACCGAAGCCCACTGCCTGATGCCACCTTCCCGGTAAGACTGTGTTTCCAGGTCTACATCTTGATTTCAAGTGCGAACTTCAATAGTTTTGTGGGTCTGAATGTTTCATTGGACCTACAAAGACCCTCTGGTGCGCAGATGTGATGTCTGGTCTATGCTGTTGTGGACACTGAATAAATGTTTGACGAAGGAGCCAGTGAATGATGGAGTTAAAGAACTTCTCTGAGAGTGTCAGGAGGCTTTTGATGACTCACTCAAACACTCGGGTCTGGTGAACCAGTGTCTCCTTAAAGTGCACATCGCTCGTCTGGCACTTGTACGAAGCGAAATTCACGTGGGCACTGATCTGCAGCTGCAGTTCTTGGTAGTTTTCTTCTAGTACTGAGTAAGCAGGCTCAGGATCCGTCTCTATCACCTGTAACAAAGGCAGCCGTGTCCTCAGTGATGCAGAGACACCTGCCTCACAGGAATAATGGGGAGATAAAACAGTGCTTCCTACCCAGGCAAATGAGAACCAATTCACAGATTCAAGTTCCAGAAGAAATGATGAGGCCAAACCTAAAATGACTCAGCAATAGGAAAGGAAGAAATTGAACAAGAAATTACTGAGAGCATCACGACTGCACAGGCATGAGTTTTGGGGTCAGATACGCTCCAAGGAGGTAGAATAAAGGAAATCATAAAGGTAGGAACAGATATTAACGAAACAGAAAATAAATCTAAAACAGAGAGGACCAATGAAACTAAAAGCTGTTTATTTGAAAAGATTTAGAAAACCTGTGGTGAGAATGATCAAGAAGAAAAAAAGAGAAAATACACATAACCAATATCATAAATGAAAAGGGAGATATCACCATCCATCCTACAGACATTTAAACAGACGATAAGAAAATACTGTGAATAATTTTATGAAGATGCATATGAAAACTTAGTTGAAGGGAAAATTCCTAGAAGAATAATTTAATAAAACGGACTCAAAAACAAATTTAAAAAACCTAAAGAGTCTTATTTCTATTAAAGAAAATGAATGGTAGTAAAAAAAAAATCTTTAAGAAGACCTAAATAGAGAGATATACCTTGCTAATGGAAAGGATGAATTAATGTTATAAAATTATCAATCCTTCCTAAACTGATGTATAGATACAATCCAATTCCAATCAAGTTTCCATGAGGGTTTTCACAGTACTTGTTTAAATGGATTAAAAAATTATTTAGAAAAGTAAAGGGCCAAGAATAAGCAAAATACTTCAGAATAAAACAATATGGAGATAATCATGAAAAGATTCATTAAAGTCGGGCTTCCCTGGTGGCGCAGTCGTTGAGAGTCCGCCTGCCGATGCAGGGGACATGGGTTCGTGCCCCGGTCTGGGAAGATCCCACATGCCGCGGAGCGGCTGGGCCCGTGAGACACGGCCGCTGAGCCTGCGCGTCCAGAGCCTGTGCTCCGCAACGGGAGAGGCCACAACAGTGAGAAGCCCGCGTACCGCAAAAAAAAAAAAAAAAAAAAAAAAGATTCATTAAAGTCAAAATACGAGTGATAAATATGGCAAGCACGTTTGCAGACAAAGACAGGAATAAAGAGTTTATCAAAAATAAAATGACTAATACTCTTATTTTTCCAAGATAATACCCAAGTGCTTTCCAAAGTGGGCTGTACCAATTTATACTCCTACTAGCAAAGAGCCACTTTGGAAATGCTTGGGCATTTTCTTGGAAAGCTGAGCATTCACACATCCTGTGACAGCAATTCCACTTCCCGTGACTCAGTTTAGGAATATAAACTCTTGCAAATGAGCACCGTGTGACATGAACTATAATGCTCACAGAAACACTGTCCACAGTAGCAAACCCCAGCTAATTTTCAAAAGAGGAATGGGTAAATAATAATGCACTTCTGTATAGCAGTGACATGGGTGTGCCACAGCCGCCTGCAACGATACAGATGACCACACGCAATGACCTTAAAAAAAATAAAGTTAAAAACTACACCTAAACAATATGCCTTTTAGAATGCATAGGTTAATTTTAAAAAGAAATAAAAACAAAAATCAAGGGAATGAGATCCCAGGGTAGTGACCACGTCTTAAGAGACAGGCAGGGGTGGGATGGCTGAGAACCACCCAGGTAATCCTGGTTATACTTCCTGTGTTGGGTGTGGGTTCGTCCCTGTTTATTATATTATTAAAAAGAAACCAACGAAGGGATAATTAAAGGAGGGGCACGCATGGACCAAAGATGAGATTCTGACGTGAGCAATAGATTATAATTAACTTAATTCTGGACACTGAGGGGAAAAAGGAAGTAGCTAAAAGACTAGCCATGAGGTTTCTGAAGAAGAAAAAGGTGGGAGGATTTGCTCAACTAGAAACTAGATATCAAGACTTAAATGAGAGGGACTTCCCTGGTGGTCCAGTGACTAAGACTCCGAGCTCCCAACGCAGGGGGCCCCGGTTCGATCCCTGTTCAGGGAACTAGATCCTGCACACCACAAATGAAGATCCCGCACGCCGCAACTGAAGATCCCACAAGCCACAACGAAGATCCTGCATGCGGCAACGAAGATCTTGCATGCTGCAACTAAGACCCGGTGCAGCCAAATAAATAAATAATTTTTAAAAAAAAACTTCAATGAAAGCTCTACCAGTTGTGTGGTTTGTGTGGTCCATGTAGTGTGGATGGCAGGTGGCTTGCTGGGAAGTTCAGTTCTCCGCTTTGGAAACCCAGGCCAGGTGGAACAGGGACCATTTCCTTTTTCCATGAAACAAGGAAATGATGAGACACTGAGCTTGAGGGCAGGAGGCATCCAAGCACGGCAGGCCTGGCCAGACTGGGGCTTGGTGTCCCTACTCACTTTTTGTTTTGTAGTGAAAGTCCCGGGCATGTTTCTGAGCACATCCACCCACTTGACCGTGCGCATGCGGTCGTCCCAGTCGGGGACCTGGTCTGCAGGGAGCTGAAACATGATCTTGGAGAGCTTGCACTTGATCTCCATCTTCTTCAGGTTGATGGGCATGTCTGACTTCATGGTCACCGCTATGTTCTTGGCACAGCCAGGGTGGAGGTGGCCCACCTGGGGAAGAGCCTTGCGTTAGTATTTTGGGGAGTTCAATCCTGAGGACTCTGGATGCCTCATGGTGCCACTCTAGGGGCAGGGTCAAAAGTCTTGGCAAAAAATAATGCATCATTCAAGCCCGTATGCGTAGACCATCTTAAATAGGTACAAAAGTTCTTAGATAGAAATTTAATCATAAAAACAAAAGCAGCTAATATTTACCACTGTTACATGCTTCAGGCACTATACTAAACCTTCACAAAATTCTACTAACCCCCACGACAGCCCTATGGGAGGTACAGCTACCACCCCTCTTTGATAGACAAGGAAACTTGTAACTTGCTCAAGGTCATACCATTAATGTTAGAAGATCTGGATTCAGACCCAGGCAGTATGGCTCCAGGTACCGCACTCTTAACCACCTGTACTTCTCAACCACATGACCTATACAAATTATGGACAGATGTACACAGTACCTTAGCAGCTCTCAGAGTGTGATCTAGTGACCCTTGGGGGTCCCAAGGTCTTTTCAGGAGTTCACAAGGTCAAAACTATTTTGATCATAATACTAAGATGACATGTGACCTTTTCATTCTTATTTTCTTGTGAGTATATAATGGAGCTTCCTAGAGGTTACATGACATACGGTATTGCATCAGATTGAATGCAGAAGCAAATATGAGAATCCAGCTCTCTTCTACTAGGCCAGATATTAAAGGGACTTGTAAAAATGTAGAACATTGCTACTCTTCTCGCACAATTTTGTTTTGGAAAATAAAGCCGTTTTCATAAAAATATGGTATTTATATTAACATGTAATGGGTTTGTTATTATATTTTAAATGAACAAATACATGTTTTTAAAGATTCTCAGTTTTAACTTCTAACGTGGTAAATATTGATAGACATAACCCACATAAACAAAAGCTCTTTGAGGGTCCTCAGTAATATTTAAGAGTATTAAGGAGTCCATGGGCTTCCTTGGTGGCGCAGTGGTTGAGAGTCCGTCTGCCGATGCAGGGAACACGGGTTCGTGCCCTGGTCCGGGAAGATCCCACATGCCGCAGAGCGGCTGGGCCCGTGAGCCATGGCCACTGAGCCTGCGCATCCGGAGCCTGTGCTCCGCAACGGGAGAGGCCACAACAGTGAGAGGCCCGTGTACCACAAAAAAAAAAAAAAAAAAAAAAAAAAGAGTATTAAGGAGTCCTGAGACCAAAAAGGCTGAGATTTGCTGAAGTGTTCCCGATATATGGGAAATCCAATTTTGTTTGTAGAATAAAATCATTTGTAATTAAACATGCATAAATGCACATACACATACCCAAATACATACTATATATATAGTCCTTTCATGTTTCTAATAGATAAGAAACCCCTCCTCCTCTGGAAAGTGAAGGGAGAAGGAAGTTTAATACTTCCCAAGGCTACAACTATGTGTGTGTGTGTGTATACACGTGGGTGTATACCCAAGTGTGTGCCCATGGGTGTGTCAATGGACCATAAGAAGCTTATCTCTACCTTCTTTGACTATCACTTCGTATCTCTCCAGGAAGCAAAACACTTCTTCCTGAGAGCACCCTAATTTACAGGTGACAAAGTAGGGTCCCCAACCCTCCTCGCTCCAACCCCCTAGAGTTCTGTGCTTGAACAAACTCAGTGGCTGAAACAGAGCAAGAGGCCATGGATACATCCAGTGTCCTGGGAACTCAGAAGTGAGCTGTCGATGAAAAACAAGTGCTGGCCAGAGGTGAGGCTCTGCTGCCACGCGGTCCTAGGCCTTGCTCGAGGTCGAGCTTTGGTTAGCAAATCATAAAATGTGTGCTGTGAGACCCTCAAAGAAGGGGTTAGAAAATTCCAGGTAAAACAAAGTTGACTAGGTTTTAATATGCTGAAGGGCATCTAGAATCTGTAGGAGAAAGATGTAACATTTTCTAAATCTCTGTTGTCCACAAAACCCACCACCCCCGTTTTAGCTTCTGATGAACCACTTTTGCAGGACAAATGCTCCAAAGAACACACACCATGGGGGACACAGGTCTATACTTGGGGATGGGAAGACTGGAACCTGTCTTCATCCATGGAGGTCTCCATGGAATTCCTCAACATCAGTCTTGGTGACCTCATTCTCTGCTCTTAGGCCAGAGGGGACATTTCTGGTACCAGGTCGGAGTGAGGGATGCATCCATCCCATCCTACGTATCTGTGGGAATGGGCCGACAATCAAACTGGGGTTGGCTTAGGCCTAAGGGAGTGCAGAAAACAAGGACTGGTTTTCACTTACCTGTGGGGAGAAAGAAACTGTGGCTAAAAGGGGCCATTCGAACCGTATCACATTCCCTTGGCTGTGATTAGTGATTGTGAAGCTCACGTTATAGCTGTTTCCAACGTGGCAGTCCCCAAACTGGATGTGGTTCACCAGAGCAGCTAGGGGACAGAAGCAGGGGGCAGTGAGTCCCCTCTTGCCTCCTCTGCAGGCTCACTTCCCCATGGAGGCAGCTCCTGAAATACACTGTGCCTCACCCTCACGCAACCCCACCTTCCTTGGATGGTTATACTGGAAACGCCTGGAGTCCTTCGCCAGCAAGCTCTCTCCTATAGGGGAGTCTACTTATCCACCCACCCACCCACTCTGGCCCTCACCTCCATTTGTACAAAGGAAAACATAGCTCCCCACTGCCCGCCCGCCAACTCCATTTGTTTGTTGAAACAGTACTATTAAGGGCTGGAATTGCCACACAGAACACAGAAGCCCCCATTAAATTTGAATTACAAGTAAATGATGAGTAACTTTTAGTATAAGTATGTCCCATGCAAAATTTTGGGACACAAATACACTAAAAATTATAGTTTATTTAAAATTCAAACTTAATATCTAAAATTCAAATTTAATGGGGACTGCTGTGTTCTGACTTTCTAAATCTGGTAACCCTATTATAAGTATGAAATCTGATTTCTGAACTAGGGTTCACTGCTGGCTCCTGCTTGACCCCTGATAAGAAAGATGCCACCCTGTAGCTACAAACAGAGGTGAAACACCAGATACATGAGGAGCACTGATTTTAACCCATGTTGTATGGACTGCCTAGGGCTACACTCCAGGACTATAATTAAGCTCCTAGAGAAACTGTGAGACTGTGTTTGTAACTCACTTCACAGCAGTCAGCCACACAATTAGGGTGTTTAGCAAATGCGCTTTGTTAATAATGAAGAAGTAAATATTCTCCTACCCAAAGAAAGCCGCAAATGAAGCCGCAGTGCTTGATAAACTGCAGCGCAGCATGTCTTAAGCTCTAATGTTCACACAGATCACCTGGGGCTCTTGTTAAACGCAAATTCTGATTCAGAAGGTCTGAGGTGCTGGGGAGGTGTGTGAAATTCGCACTTCTAACAACTCCCAGGTGATGCTGATGCTGTAGGTTCTCAGCGCACTGAGTAGTGAGGCTGCGGAGAACGGTCTTCTAGAGGTGGCACAAACCTACGCCTTCTCTAATTAAACCAGCCCGCCATTTCTCTTAGAATGTCTAGGGTACATGATACAGATGAAACGGAGGATGCCAATGCAAGCCAGCTGAAAGGTACAGACAGGGAAAACTACAGAGAGACATGTATTCACTTTTTAGCTAATCTGGAACTTGAATTTCTCTTATTAGCTAAATGGGAATTTGAGCTCAAAGAATAAGCTCCCTAAGGGACAGACTCCCTTATTAATTACTCTTTGGAACTCCAGGCACATGCACACTGATGCTCAACCACTGTTCTTTGAGGGAACACGTGGATGAATGCAGTGACTGAGTCAGGCATGAGGGAGCATACGGTAACAAAGAGGAGATTCAGTCCTAAATTCCCAGGAAGCTAGCCAACCTGTTATTTAAATTTCCTTCTTATTTAAAATGAACCACAAGCCAACAGGTGTCAACACCTCACTGCTGCTTCTCTCACCTGCCACGAAGTCTTCCATCGTGCTGTCCTCGATGATCTCAGAGATATCTGAGGCCTCCTGGCTGGAGGAAGCCACCAGCCCGTGGATGTTGTCCAAGGTGATGTCATCCTCGTAGCCCTCTCCCACCATGTGGATGACTGTCTCCTCGTACCGGTTGTTGATCACTGACAAGTGGATGTTGCCTGCCATTCTCCCAACCTTCTGGGAGTGGAAAACAACATCAAATTCAGCTGTGTCTCCAGGAGGAACAACCAGGGAGGCTGTGTGAGCCTTCTTTGCTGCAATGAGAAGAGAGAGACATGATCTAGAACCAGATTAAAGGAAGATGTATCCATAAAGACCTGGACTCAAGGGAAAGCAGCCCTCATGTGGGAATGAGCCTCGCCTAGCGAGGCCATTGGTGACGAGACTGGGCATCTGACTCTGGCTGAGTACACGTTAGTCCTCTAACAAAAGAGCTACTGGGACCCATTGCTCTCTAGAAGATATACTTGCCCTACTTACCTTTTGCTTGTGGTTTGTTTTCCTCTATGATGTAGATGTAGGAGGTGGACGGCTTCCCCTTCAGGGAGAAGACTCCTACTTGGTCCTGCAGGTCAACATGCAACTGGCATACGGGAAATAAGATTGAGTGTTAAGCTTACAGGCAGCTCATGAGTTCTGAACTGCAGTGAGATACTGTGCTGTTGGGGGAGTACCCCAAAAAATCATTGAGCCTAGTGCCCACTTTTTCGAGCTTCTTACTAAGACAGATATAATAAATATTACACCTGGAGAGGACAAACAAAAATCTAGCTCAGCCCTTGCTATTCAAATAAGGAACCAGAGGTCCAGAGAGTATAGGTGACTTTGGGATTACCCAGTCAAAATGGGGTTGCCAAGGCCTCTGTTATTGACAGAGGCAGTTGTGAAATATACACTAGACTAGTAAAATGGAAATGAATATTCGTCATTCTGTGAGGGCCTGCATGAATGTGAGTTCCTAAAAACCAGTATCTGCTAGGTGCTAACACATTAGTTGCCTGACAGTGTCATGCTGAGCGTCCTACCGAGATAAGAAGAAAACCAAGGTGGACATCTGACGTACCTATAGAAAAGGGATGCTTTATAGCCCACTGGAAGCCATGTAGCTGATTAAAAAAACCTAAAGCCATATATCATATTTTATGCACGAGGAACCAGCAGACATTTTTAGAAGATAGTAATGCTGGCGCCATCATGAACAAGATTGAACAATGTAAAAAATGAGGCACGAAGAAGGAAGAAATAGTGACATCACATAGGAAGCTTCTGAGATAAAAAAATATATATTTAGAAATAAACTTAATAAGAAACTATACAGAGGAATCACATGAAAAAATATTGACATAAAAGAAGATGTAAATAAATGGGTTGGAATCCTAAATGTTGTTCCTGGTGGAGAGCCTAAATACTCTAAAAGTAGAAATTCCCCCCTAAATAATTCATAGGAATCCCAATAGGATTTTGTGAGGAACATTATAAAATGATGTCTAAAGTTCATCTGAGCGACTGTTAAAAAATCGTTAAGATTAGAAAGACAGGGAATGGGTGCTAATACATTTTATAAAGCTACAATAATGGAAACCATGCAGGGTAATGGTAAACTAGGTAATGTGGACTCAAGACAATAAAGAAATGCAAAACAAAACCCAAACAAACAGCCGCCCCCCCCCCCCCCACCACCAATTTCAGAAGCATCACAGAGCTAAGAAGATAATGAAGAGTAACCAGACCAAGATCTGGGATGTCTAGAGAGGCCAGCCTAACTTTCTGGGCTGTTTTTGACCTGGGTCATTTGCCAGTCGGGAAGAGGCAGATGGGAGGCTGAACTGTGCTTTTCCGATGGTCTCTTGGTGTTAAGAGGGCAAAAGAAAGTTCTGTGAGGGGTGGGAGTGTTTTCTTTGCTCTAGACTAGGACCCCAAAGGTCTGCACAGTAAGACAAAAGTTAGGCTGGATATAAAGCAGCTCTCCCAAGGATAGCAATCCTGCTCAGAGTTATCTAACACAGAAAATCTCAAGCTCTAAAACCAGTTTAAGGTGATCCTGCATTTCTAGTGCCCCCAAGTGCTAGGCAGAAGCAAATGAAAATTGTCTCTGAATAAAAATACATCCTTAGTCTAATTATTTCCAGATTAACTTTTCAGATACAATACAACACATGATCAAAAATAACCAGGCACATGAGGAGAGAAGACAACATGGGCAAAAATGAACACAAGCAGCAGATATCAGAATTAGACCCACTGGGGCTTCAGATTTTGGAATTATCAGGTATAGACTGCAAAATGGCTGTGATTACTGTGTTCAGGAAATAAAAGTGACAATTTTGGCATGAAACTAGAAATCATAGAAACTGGTTATGCAGATTTGAAAAACAATCTAATAAAAATTCTACAACTGAAAAATATAACAACTTAAGAAATGAATGGGGCTTCCCTGGTGGCGCAGTGGTTGAGAGTCCGCCTGCCAATGCAGGGGATACCGGTTCGTGCCCCGGTCCGGGAGGATCCCGCATGCCACGGAGCGGCTGGGCCCGTGAACCATGGCCGCTGGGCCTGCGCGTCCGGAGCCTGTGCTCCGCAATGGGAGAGGCCACAACAGTGAGAGGCCCGCATACCGCAAAAAAAAAAAAAAAAAAAAGAAATGAATGGAAGGTTTAATAGAAAACTAGATATAGCCAAAGGGAGAGTTAATGACTTGAAGGCAGAACAAAAGAAATCATGCAAAATGAAGCCCAGAGAAAAATGGATGGAAAATATAGCGAGGTTGTGAGACACAGAGGATATAATGAGAAGACCTTCCATACATTGACGTGGCTTCCCACAAGGAGAGATGAGACAGAATGGAATAGAAACAATATTTGAAAACACATATAGGAATTTTCCAAAATTGACTCAAAACATCAACTGCAGAGTCCAGAAGCCTGGTGAATTCCAAGAAAAATCAATTAAAAGAAATCCATACCTAGACACATCATAGTAAAACTGCAGAAAACAAATACAAAGGTACAAAGCCAGGGGAAAAAGACTGCCTTAGAGGAACATTTTTGACTTATAAGCTGACACCTCAGCCATAACAATGGAAACCAGAATACACTGGAATAATATCTCCCATTTGCTGAAAGAAAACAACTGCCAACCCAGAGTTCTACAGCCAGCAAAATTTACATTAAAAATAAAGGATAAATTGAGATTTTTCAAATAAAAACTGAGAGAATTCACCACTAGCAGACTTGCATTAAGGAAATATTGAAGAGTATTCTTCAGTAGGTAGAAAAAGGATCTCAGATGGTAGGTTGGAGATGCAGGAATGGAGAGCAATAAAAATGGTAACTCCTGCGTGAAGCTAAATGGGTCCTAGCCACATCAACAACAACAACAACAGTAATAATGTCTGGTAGAATCCAAAGCCCTCCACAAACTGTCCCCTCACTCTACCCTTCTATTTTTATCTCTCACTGTTCTTCAACCTATACCCTATGCTCTCACAAAGCTGGTGCTTACTAGTTCCTATTTGTACCTTATAATTTTTTTTTTTTTTTTTTTTTTGCTTCTGTGCCTTTGTCTTTGCGGTTTTCTTTCTCCGCCTAGGCTTCACTCACCGCAGTGCCCACTTACGAAGCCCAGCTATACCCTTCGACGCCCAGCTCAAGTGTCATTTTATAGTGAAATTTTCCCGGATTCCCCTAGATGGGAGTAGATTATTTTCAAAAGCCCTACAGTTCTTTGTATAACACTTACACAATTTATCACTCTTTTTCTGGTAAAATAAAAACGTAATTGCTGAACCAAAAGTCCCTTCTGATGTTATATCTCTCACCCCTGATGAAGTTTCTTTCTTTTTTCCTTATTACAAATGCAATGTTCACTACAGAAAAAAAGTGAAAAAATAAGGAAGACACTCAGAACACCCATAACCCTACCCACTCAGCTTGGTGTGTTATCATTGCTCACTGCCTTGCACAGTAATTACCAGTGTACTATGTATCAGTGCACTATGTAGTCAGACCATGCCTAATTCCCCTCTGACTGTCCCATGTTTTACCCAGGTTAACATATGAGGAACATCAAAGAAGTCCTCACGAGTTAGGGATGGCAGAAACCCCAGTGTCAGAAGTCTTGCTTCTAAATGATTCTCCCTTTTCACCCCATGCTTCACCCTCCCGCAGTACCTTGGCAGGGATGGTGCCATTGTTCTTGAGGACAAGAGGCAGTGTCTCTGAATGACCAAGCAGAAGCCTCTTAAAGAGGAGCAAGGGGTTTCCATATTGGTTATAGAGAATCGGCCGCACAACGGTCACTCGAGGGAGGTTCCCCTCTCCAACAATATCAAACATGAGGCTTTGATTCTTGGCCAGGTTGCTGCAGGGAACAGAAAGATCAAGGCCTGTCAGCCTAGCATGGCAGGAATGACATTTCACAGAGAGGGTGGCCTGCTGCCCTGCTGGAGGAGGGGGAGCTGGGGAGCTGGTACCTGGGCAAGCCGTCCACGGTGGCCTCAAAGATACACTGGTAGGTCTGCATGGTCTGTGGGGTGAAGGACACCGTGGCAAAGGCATGCGAGCAGCTGGCAACACACATCTTGTTGGGTTCCACTTCAAAGATGTCAGCGATGCGGGCAAAGACCTGGATGGGGGCGGGGAGGAAGCAGGGATCGGTGTGTGTGCCACTTTGCATTTGCACAAGGCTTGCTGGTCACCTCTGCAAGCCCTGCTGTGACATCTCCCTCCTCTAAGCTCTGCAGTAGGCATGTCCCACTGCTTGCACAGTCATGATTCTGGAAGGAGCGGCCTGGGTACTCAGGGACCTGCCCCTGAGCAATAATCGGCCAGACCTGTGATCTTGGACTCAAACAGATGAACTAAACCATATCTCAGATAGTCAGATCCCCTGGCCACTCCACCACCCCACACACACAAATAAATTAAGATGCCAGAGACCCCTGGTGGTTGCTGACGTGGGGCTGAGCTGGCAGCCAGACGAGAGAAAGGAGCAATGGAGACACCATGTGTGAGAAACACATGGCTCTTGGCAGATGGGGAGCCACGGCTGGTCTTCTGAAAGCTGATTTCGGGTGACAGTTCCAGTCCCACAGACCTCTGGCTACATGCTGTGTTCTGCCCTGCGTGTGAGGTCTCGGATTCACTGAAGCAAACCTTGCTATGGTGGGGCCATCTTGAGTGGGTTTCTGCTCCTTCTAACTCCAAGAGCTTTGGCGAGAGCCACCTTCTGCAGCACCTTCTCTGCTCCTGTCTTAGGCCAGTGTTTGGGGAAGACTGTAGGGACTGTAGGGACCCCTGGAACGGCCTCAAAAGGATTTTTTATTCTCACGGGAGGCAGGTGGGATTCAAGACTGACTATTCCTTCTTGCTCTTAAGCTGAGAGCATAAGGTTTCTTTCCTCTTTCCAAGGAATAATCTGCAAATTAAGGAGGAAGATGACAACATAATACCTGCAAATCCCTGTTAAAAACCGATCTTTGTTTAGAAATCAGGCTTGCTCACTTTTTACGTTTTTAGAACAGAATAGGGAGAAAGCTGCCCTTTCCTGTCCCCAAAAGGTCAGAAAGTGATAACAGTCTCTCAAGCCGTCTCTCAACTGTCTGACAATCTCCCGGAAATGCACACTACTTTTGGCTCTAGACTAGACCAGGCCTCTCGGCCATCTCCCTACCACCATCAGCCATGAGAACAATACCAACTCTGGGGCACAAGGGCCACCTGGGCCGAGATTCTATCTTCGGGCAGAGAACTGATGTGGCTGAGCTGACACTAGGCAGTGTTTGCAGTACATCGACTGGAAATTACGGGTGAGTGAAACCCACTGACTTAGCCCTCTCTTTTGGTACCCTGAATTTTCTGTTCCACTGCGAGGGAAAAGGGTCTCAGTATGGTCTGACTCAGATAGGGAAGGCAGTTTTGGTCTGGAAGACCCCGAGATGGACACTTATTATTTACCTTGCATGTAGATGAAGCTTGGCTTTAAACCAAGCCTTATATCCCTAGGCTCTGGGACCTAGGGGAAGAATTCAGCATTTCTGAGCCTCAATTTCCCCAACTATAAAATGGGGATAATAATACAAAATCTGATACTACAAACTTCTGAGGATGAAATGAGATAATAAATGAAAATCACTTAGCACAGTGCTCGGCATACAGCAGGAGGTCAATAAATGCTCACCATTTCACCTTACATTTCTAGTCTGACACCCGCCAAATCTCCCTCGCCACCAACATGCCACCTGAGCAGGCTTCATGACCCGATCTTTGGCTCTCCCCACAGTGCTTTGTCCCGTAGACACGTGAGTGTCTGATGGAGGAGTGCACTGTTCCATCGTGTGAACCAGTTTATCACAGAGGTACCCAGAGGAGATGCCCACTGGGATAAACATATGCCCCCTCATATAAATTCCAGGGGGCCTGAGAGCCAGATAATCCCCATTCACAATACAGGCTCCAGAGCAGGGGTTTCCAAGAGCTCTTGCCCTGGCTTTATGCCAACCATGGTGGGCCAGGGCCACTGGGACTACTCACCTTGTTGGAGACGGGCTTAACCACAATGTTCACGTCACAGGCGATCTTTCCCATGTTGGAGATCTTGAACCGAGCCTTGGCCCGATGGCCCACCAGGACATTGCAGAAGATGAACTTGTTCTCATCCTCCACAAACAGCCCCCCACTCTCTATGGTCTGTAGGATGCTGTACACGTTGGCGCTGCTACAGATTTGGTGCTCCTCAAATATCAAGGCGGTGTTGTCGGTCACGAAAGCTGGGGAGTAGAGGGAAGGCTGTGAGACGAAGGCTGAGAGCTCGATTCCTGCTCTCTGCAATTCCTAATTTGGAGGTTTAGACTCCAGCAAAGGACAATCACAGAGGGGATTTCACACAAGAAGGTGTGAGGGATGGGACAAATTCTGTCTTCTCTTCCTCTTTTGGACTGCTTTTGCTGGTCTCCGGACTCCAACCACCTTTTCCTCCCAATGGTAAGGAGGATAAGATCCGGGGTGAGCTGAGGAAGGGAGGAGGCGTTTGGCCCACTTTGGTGAGAGGCTGCAGGGGACCTACAGCCAGAGCAAGAGGAGCTGTCTCCGTGCTTCATCTGAGCTCTTTCTGGGTTAAAGTTGTAATACACTCAGTCATTGACCACTGTTCTCTGTGCATATGTTACAGGGAGTGGCCTGGCCATGAGCAGGATTCAGTGTTTCTGGGTTCTGTACCATATCCCATTGCACCATCATTCCCAGGTACCACTATCCATCTGAGAATCCCAGACCAAACACAGGAAGACCAGGAGTTTAAAGCTGCACATCCCCTTCTAGGTGTGCATGCCCTGTAAGTCTATAAGGAAAAATACGGCTGAAGACACCACAGGAAGATCTAAGGTCCCAAAGGAAGAAGCCCAGCCACGTCTATTAGGCATCTGCAAGGGAGGGGGTTCTTACAGAGGAAGGAAGGTCTTTTAAGGGGTGCTGTCCCATCTGAGCGCCCAGTACCTGGCTGACAGGCTTCGGCCAACAGGCTGTAAGGAATGCCAGCGGGCTGGTCTCTTGGGTCTCGGTCAGAGATATCAATCGCTATAAATTCCTCACATCTTCCCACAGGGTCAGCCACACAGTCAATGGTCACGACCTGCATTCCTCCAGAAGGGATGGAGCCAAACCCAGGGTACACGGTGAACATGCCGAGGGTGAAGCGAGCCTGCAGGAAGGGTGGGAGGGGCAGGAGGGGCAGAGGCAGAGTGGGTGGCAGAGTCTGAGCCCTTCCACCAGAGTCATGAGATGGTGTCAAGAGGGACTGGATGTGGTGGGGGGGGGTTGGGGGGCCCTCCCCACAGGCTCTCTCTGGGCCCACCTCTTCTCCCGGAGGCAGGGAGAGTCTGGGGGCTCTTCAGGGACAGGCTTTCTCGGCACTTCTTTCTACGCACATTCCTTTTGTGTCACGGTTAAGTGTCACGGTTAAGTGGGGGTCTAAGGGAACAGACACATTCTGCATAGTACAACACTTACCCAGATGGGAAACAGGGGTTAGGATTATGGACTTTTGAGTCAGAAGCTCCTGGGTTTGAATCGCAGCCCTGCTGCGTATTAACTGTTTGACTTTGGACAAGTGACTTCTCTGAGTCTTAGCTTATCAGTAAAATGAAGCTAAACACTTTACCCTGAGATCACCGGAGGCTTCAATAAAAGAATGTGTATGAAGCAATTAGCAAAGCATCTGTGCTCACAACACGGGGTGTTATCATACACTTCCCTGGTTCTTAGGAGCTTCCTTCCTTTCTTATCTTTTCGCCCTCAGGCTTATTGAGATATAATTGACATATAACATTGTATAAGTTTAAGGTGTATGACATGATGACTTGATACCTGTATATATTACAAAATGATTACTTCAATGACTTCTAACAGCTACCAGGAACAGCAGGATTTCATTCCTCCATCTTTCTGGAGCCCCTCCCTCCATACACACCTTAACTGTAGTGTTCAGCGGTGTTGCTTGTCAATTGCTTATTTACCCTCTGCCTTTTATAAGTGTTTAAAATATTTCCTCTACATCCTTTTAGAACCATATCAGACAATGTTATAACTTTTTCTTTGATAAATGTAATTTAGAAAATTCAAGAGGAGAAGGAAAGTCTGTTGAATTTACCCACATAAGTGCTTGCCATGTTTTTTCTTCCTTCCTGATGCTCCATGATTCCTTCTTTTATTGTTTACTTTTTGTTTAGAGAACTTCCTTTCGCCATTCTTTTAGGAGAGATCTGCCGGTGACAAATTTAGTTTTCCTTCATTTGAAGATTCTGATTTTCCATTCATTGCTGAGGGATATCTTTGCTGGATATAAGATTCCGGGTGCACAGGGATTTGCTTTCCACACTTGCAAAATGTTGTGCCATTTCCTTTTGGCCCCTCTGGTTTTTGGTAAGAGATCTGCTGTCATTTAAAAAGTTTCCCCCCTATATGTAAGCATGTAAGGAGTCAGTCCTCCCTCACTGCTTTCAAGATTTTTGTCTTTAGTTTTTAGAAATTTGACTATGATGTGTGTTGGTGTGGATTTCTTTGGATTTGTCCTGTTTGAGGTTTTCCCAGATTCTGGCATTTGTAGGTTTAAATATTTTGCCAAATGTGGGAAGCTTTTAGCCATTTTTTTCCTTGAGTACCTTTTCAACCCTACCTACTTCTTTTTCTTTTCTTTTCTCTCCTTTTTATTTATTTATTTGTTTTTTTTTTTTTTTTTGGTGTCATGATCTTTATTTATTTGTGGATTTACGATATTAGTTCTGTTTTAGGACAAACATGAATTTCCATTCTTTGAAAACAAAACAGCTTTGTAGAGGTTTATTCTGAATTATTTTACACAAAACAAAAATAAGGAAATATTTTTGTACATTCACATGATAGGACATTTCATAGGAATCAAAATTATATTTATGAAAGGTTTTAATGACTTAGGAAAATGCTTATGAGAAAGGTAAGTGAAAAAATAGTATAAAGTTACTAATATATCACCTCAATTGTGCACATATGCCAAATATTATCAGTAACTAACTCAGGGTGATGGGATTAGGCGTTGTTTATGCTTCTTTCTATCAATATTTTACTTTTCAACTAGAGTAAGAAAAGACTATTTTCCTTTTATAACAATACTAAAAAAACACTAAATGAATGAAATAGATAATCAACAAGGACACACTGCATAGCACAGGGAACTCCACTTAACACTCTCCAATAACCTACATGGGAAAAGAATCCGAAAAAGAACAGACACACATGTATGTACAACCAAATCACCTTGCCGCACACCGAAACCAACACAACACTGCAAATCAACCATACTCCAATATTAAACAAAACAAAATGAAACACTAAATGAGAGATTCACAAGGAAAAGCCTCCATCTATGGTTGCTTTCCATTTATCCAAAGAGATGAGACGGAGAAGGCAATGTACCAGGTTTATTCAGGCTGACCAGTCCCACCAAAGGGAAGAAGGGCCGCATGCTCAACTCTCCCCAAATATGCCTTTCTAGTTTGGCTCCTAACCCTTCTCCAAAGAATCTCACTCCTTCTTTCTCTCCTTTCAATATCCCCTACCCTGACCCCACCACCACCACAAATTCCATCAGACTTTTCTCCAGGGTAGAATTAGCTAGTCCACCATTGCTCGATGACCAGTTATCATTTTTCTTCATTTGCATATGCTTTTAAAATAGCGTATTATACATCCTCCGTATTATATATACATATATCCTATAAGGACATTATAATATCCTTAAACTAAGTGGAGACTTTGTAACAGAGTTTGGGCTGAATCCTCTGCTCCGTTTGCTTGAATGCCAACTGTGTTCTTTCCTTACTTCACTGGTGAAGTAGTAGCTAGAATGTAAACAGCCATCCACGAGCACCTCCTCCTTACCCTACCTGTGTCTATACAGGGACTTTCTGACCTCATTCTCTCAAATGCACTAATGTAGTATATTTCTAATAACATAGCATACAAATTTTTACATTATTATAGCTCTACAAACACTGTAACCCAATAAAGGTTATTTCTTGAACTATTAAGCAACTAAGTAGTGTAATTATTAATACATTTCCCTCTTTAATACAGTACACTTTCTTTCTGAAGGTAAGAGTGGAGAAGTAGAGCAGAGAGGAAGGAAGGAAGAAAAGAAGAAAGAGGAAGAGGAGGAACCATGGAGAGCGTCCCAAAGTTGCAACTAATTCGGGAAAGTAGCATAAAATAAAGCCTCTCCAAAGTGACATAAAAAATAGAATGCTTCTATTCTCTTTGTGTCACTCATCACCCAGTAGTCCTGGGAGGCCCTGAACTGCAGGGTAGGAACCCCTGCTTGAAGCAAAGTAAGAAAGAGTATTGCTACACCTTTTGATAAATTTTAATTAGTGCTGTTCATCATATATTTTTAGCTTTTTGAACACATGGTTATTACCTTAAACCATGTGACTTCTTTAGTCAATGAATTGTGAGCAGAAGTAAAGGGTGTCACTTTCAAGAGGTAATTTTAAGAGACAATGTGTAATTTATCACACTGTCCCCTTCTGTCTGCCATGGCAACCCAAAAGCCTGGGTCTGAGTGTAAGGGCAACCCAGCGCAGTGTCCTCCCTCCTCCCCCATAGACATTAGTGAGAAATATTGAATAGAATTTTGTTGTTTAAAGCTATTGATAACTTTTAGGGTTGCCTGTTACCATGACAATAACAGACCCTGACTGATACTAATGCCGGTTTAATAGCAAACGCAGGCTTGCTCTGCAGCCCTACCTATTTCCTACCTCTTTCTGGAACTCTGATGACAGGGGTTGTTAGATTTTTTGTTATAGTTCCACAGGTCCCTGAGGCTCTGTTCACTTTTTTCCCATTAGACTAAACAGACTTTCAGTAGACGCAAAACAGTCTATTTTCTCTTTTTCTTTATATTGGGCATCCTAAGACACCTAAGATTGGACATCTCTTGTAAAGATGTCAACATCCTAATCCCCGGGACCTGTGAATATATTACCTTACATGGCAAAGGGACTTTGTTGATATGATTGAATTAAGAACCTTGAGATGGGGATAGTATCCTGTACTATCCTCGGCCCAATGTAATCACAAGAGTCCTTAGAAATGGAAGAAGCAGACATAAGAGAGTTAGAGGGAGATGTGACTATGGAAGAGGCTGGAGTAATGTGATATGAGAAGGACCTGATCCACCATTGCTGGTTTTGAAGATGGAGGAAGGGAATCATGAACCAAGGAATGCAGGTATCCTCTAGAACACGGAAAAGGGAAGGAAGTGGATTCTCTCCTGAAGTCTCTAGAAAAGAATGCAGGTACCTTGCCAATACCTTGACCTTAACCTAGTGAGACCTGTATCAGACTTCTGACCTACAGAACAATTTAAACAAGGGAAACAATTTGTATTGCTTTAAGCCACTAAGTTTGAGGTGATTTGTTATGGGAGCAATAGGAAACAGACACAGGAATTTCTATTTTTCTGGCTTCAAGTTCACTGAGTCTTTCTTTTGTTTCCTCCATTCTGTTGTTGAATCCATCCACTGAGTTTTTTTTTTTTTTTTTTTTTTTTTTTTTTTTTTTTTTTTGTGGTACGCGGGCCTCTCACTCTTGTGGCCTCTCCCGTTGCAGAGCACAGGCTCCGGACGCGCAGGCTCAGCGGCCATGGCTCACGGGCCCAGCCGCTCCGAGGCATGTGGGATCTTCCCGGACCAGGGCACGAATCTGTGTCCCCTGCATCGGCAGGCGGACTCTCAACCACTGCGCCACCAGGGAAGCCCTATCCACTGAGTTTTAAATTTTGGTGATTCATTTTTTTCAATTCCAAAATTTCCATTTGGTTCTTCTTTATATTTTCTCTTTCTTTGCTGAGACTTACTATATTTTTATTTCTTCCAAGCATATTTGTAACGGCTTTTTGAAACATTATGCTGGTTGCTTTAACATCTTTGTCAGATAATTCTAACGTCTTGGGCATCTTGGTGTCAGCATCTATTTTCACTTAGTTTGAGATCTTCCAGGTTCTTGGTATGCTGAGTGATTTTCAGTTGAAACCTGGATATTTTGGGTATTATATTATGAGACTCTGGATCTTATTTAACTTCTGTTTGAGCTGGCTTTCTCTGACGCCACTCGGGCAGGGGAGGGGGGTAACACTGCCTTGTTACTGCCAGGTGGGGAGAGTAGTCCAGATTCTCCACTCGGACTTCTTAGGGTGGGAGTTCCAGTTCCCTACTAGTCTTTGACTAATATTTCCCTTGTGGGGAGGGGTAAGAGTGTCTCATTACCGTTCTGTTGATTCCATGGGTTAGGAGGTCCCCTGGGGGGGTGATGAGAAGGATGTCTCATTACCACTGGGTTGGAGTGGAAGTCAAGGCTCCCCATGTGGTGTTGCCATTGACAATGGTGGAGGTGATGGTGGGTAATGAATGTCTGGCTCCCTACTGAGTGTTCTTGATCATCACTTTGGCAGGGGGTCAGGGCACCTCATTATAGCCTGGATTGAGTGAGAAGTCTAGGCTCCCCACTGGCCTTTGCTTGAAATGCGTGGGGTAGGACCACGGATTCCTCTGTCATGTTTGACTGTGATATTACAGTTCTTAGCTGAAAGTTCTCTGTCTTGCTAGGCTACCTTTTCCCGGTCCTTTGGCTAGTGGGAGAAGGCTTTTGTTGGGGCCTTTTTTGGTCCGTGCTTGTTGATGTTTCTGGATTGCTGGCTCCCTCAGCACCCGATCTAGGGTATACGAAGCAAAAAGAAATCAGGGAACTCATCACTGTGATGTCTATTGGGTCCCAAGGACCCTAGCCGGTGTGATTTTTTTCTCTCCATTTATCAGTCTTCTGTGTTTGTTTTATACATAATGTCCATGGTTTTTAGTTGTACTTAGTTGGAAGACTAGGGAAAAAGATGTCTACTTCATCTTACCAGATGTAAAAGTCTTCAAATCTCCTTTTATTTTTTTGACAGGGAAAAGAAAGTAGAGTTTATTGGTGGGCATGGGTAGGGAGGGGCAGCTCCAAGGCTCTTATGAGTGCAGGGCCCGCCATTTGTCCAGGGGGCCATGATTAGGGATGTACTTGACCCCACAGCCAACTGGAATGAGCCGCTTTTCTGCCACCATGTATTCAAATTCATCTGCGTTAAACTTAGTAAATCCCCGCTTCTTGGAGATGTGGATCTTCTGGCGGCCAGGGAACTTGAACTTGGCCCTGTGGAGGGCCTCAATCACGTGCTCCTTGTTCTGCAGCTTGGTGCGGACGGACATTATGACCTTGCCAATGTGGACCCTGGCCACTGTGCCCTGGGGCTTTCCAGAGGCACCACACATACCTGTCTGGAGCCTAGATTGGGGACAGCATGCCAGTCATTAATGTCCACTGGAAAGGGCTGTCTCCAAGGTCCCTTAGGGCAACCCATACAGGCAACAGGCCGCATACACTACCGAGGAGGCTGCTGTTTGCAGCCATTGCGCACCGGGCCCCCATGGGGAAAAGAGCACAGTCGGCTTAACTGGCTGCAATCTCCTTTTATTTAAGCCAATCTGAATGGGCTTCTATTTCATATCAACAAATGATTCTTGATTGAAATACTTATGAAGAGTAGAAACTAATTTTAAAGCAATGAGGAGCCAATGAAGGTTTTAAAGCAAAAGAGGATATCCAAATTAAAAGCCATAACTCCTCATTTCAAGAGGAAAGTGATATTTCATTATAACTATTTAATATTCCTGCCATAGTAGGAATATTCAAAATTCAAATCCCACTATCCTAGGGAGGTATTTGTTGCTAGAACTAGTTGGCAGGTTTCTGTTGCTAGAACACAGGGGTTTCTGTGAAAAAGGAAAAGGGTGCTCACCTGGTTTGTGACATTCATGTCTTTCTGAACAGAGTCAGAGAACTTGGTTGCCTTAGAAGGTCCAGTCCTGTAGAAGCTCTCTCTTTCCCGGGATCTTGCATGTCTAACGTGGCTGACACTGATTAAAGAAGCAAGAGCATACCCTCAGGTTGGGGTGGTCATTAAATACCACCTGCCTGTCTGTCTGCAAGGTCCCTTCTCCTTGGAATGGAGGAAAGGGCCTTTCCTTGCCCAAGAGGGCATCGGGGAGCATAGTCAGCTTATTCATCATCAACCAAACTCATTTAACAGTTGTGAAAGAAGTATGCAGAAATTATACTTATTAACTATGATTCATAAGGACATTAAAGTTTACTGCAAGTAAATAATAATTTTAAACGTTTACTTGAGTTCACTGGAAAGCTGTGTGTGGAAATTATTTGTAGACCTCAAATCTTTTATCACTTAAAAAGCGCAACGGCCAATAGATTGAATTCTGTCCCTCTTCTTCACATTTAGACTCACGGTGTTTTTAAGACTTAGCGTAAACAATAGCACAAACACAGGTTTTGGCAGGTGTTCACTTCACTCGAAACTAGTTTACCCAATAATTGGTTTTTTAGAGGCCAGTTCACCTAAAATATTCAAATGTATTTGAGGTACAATTTTAAACTTTTGAGAGTTTTATATATTTGAGCATTCACTTGCTTAATGACCAGAACAACTGGAGTTTGAGTGCTTTGCATGAATTTGTGTATGCTAAGATGAAAAATAAATTAAAATTAAAACCAATTTAAAGCAAAACAAAATTATAATATCTATAAATAAACATTATTAAATTATAAAATAAGTAATGAAAAATTAGGTTGAAATTAGATTTGGAAGAAAGAGACTTTAGACAGTTTAATTTAAAATGTCTTAATGTGTTCAAACTTTGCCAAAATGGAAGAGGAGATCGACAAAAATATAAAACAATTACAAACAATGTAAAGCTGTATGTCTGATTTAAAACAATTAATTAGGAAGTCAATCTTAAATTACTAATTATTTAGAAAGTCAATTCATTTGAAAGTCAAGACAAAGTACCTGGGAACTGGTAAAAACAATCCCTAATTTGTCAAAAAGGAATATGACAAATAAAAGCCAAAAGCACTCAGAAAGGTAAGTGGTTTTGATTAATTGATTGACAGCCACCTTTTGAAGCATACAGAGTTTTGCTGTTGGAACAATTACTAAGTTAGCTGTTGCGATAAAGTGTCTTCATGGGGAGAAGGTAAAAACAGTCCCGGGGGGCTTCCCTGGTGGCGCAGTGGTTGAGAGTCCGCCTGCCGATGCAGGGGACGTGGGTTCGTGCCCCGGTCCGGGAAGATCCCACATGCTGCGGAGCGGCTGGGCCCGTGAGCCATGGCCACTGAGCCTGTGCTCCGCAACGGGAGAGGCCACAACAGTGAGAGGCCCGCGTACCGCAAAAAAAAAAAAAAAAAAAACAGTCCCGGGAAAGAAGGCCTCACCAGGCTTTCTCTAGTCCAAATTTCCAGGGTACCCTTTGCCATCCCCCATGATGAAGCACAGCTATGATTCCTTTTGATTTAGCTTGCTGTTATAAATCCTACAGAATGACAGATAGGACAATGACTTACTGGTAAGTAATGTAGCACACTAGGAGCACCAGGACAACAGACACAATCCCATACAGAAGATTTTACATTTGTTCAATTAAAATGTATCATATATTGGACAGCAGTTGGAAAGCATGTGAAGTCTGGAGTCAGACGTGTGGGTTCAGAACTGAGATCCACTGATGATTTCTTCCATAATCTTGGATGAGTCACTTCTAAACCTTAGTAACCTTACCCACAAAAGGGGATTGGGGGTGAATTTAGATAAACTATATGAAAGCTCATTGTAAAATATAAAGTACTAATTAACCAGGGAACGGTGTGAGTTAAGAAAATACTTGTCTTACACTTTCTTTTGATGGAGGGAGCTCTCCCCTGTCAGCCTATAAAGGGTGTATTTGAAATCGATTACACCTTGATTTTCTATGGTGAAGGAGGAGCTTTTACGCGTGCCACAGATCAAAGCCCCGAAGTTGATGATGGAGGAGGGGCTGATGCTGTATCTGGAGAACACGGCATTCACAGAGATCTTAATTGGGATGCTGGAAATGATTTTACCTCCTTCTGAGATACTGGGCTCAATAATCTAGAAAGGGAAAAAGGATTGGGAAGATGTCAGCCACCAGCATAACTCCAGAATGTCCATGACTGTCCACTTCATTCCGTATTTTCTTCATTGACACGAAGCCAAGTTCTCTGTATCATTCTCTTTATATTATTGCATCATCAGTACGAGTAAATGCTAACATAAAGCTTACCGTGTACCAGCCATGGGTCAAAACGCACCACGTGTGCCTCCCATTTTCACTTCCCTTCTCTTCATTTTGACTTGAGACTCAGTTTCCCTATCTCTGGTCTTGTCTCTTCCGAAGACCAGGGGCCACATTTCTGCTCTGGGGTTGTCAATTTCTGAGGACTCTGCATACCTCCCACCCGACCTACCCGTGCCTGGAGCTCCCTAAGCCCTGGTGTATCCTCTCTGGTTGCCACCAGGCCAGCACTCCCTTTCCCCCCCTGGAGCATGGGTTAGACTGCGTACGCTTCCTTTAGGCGTGAGTCCCACGAGCCTGCCACCGTGTGGGTCCTCCCTTTGAGCTCACTTACCTGACAGCACAGAACTGGCTGGTGCTCCAACTTCACTTCCTTTTTTGCACGGAAGAGCACCTGGACATTTGTGGGTTTTTCCACTGTGGTCAGTGAGCCCTTCTTGGGTTGGACTGAGATCATGGAACTTATATTGGTTGCTGAAATCCCTGAGGAGTCCACAGAAAAGCTGAGAGGCAAGAATAAAAAGTCAGTTTTAGTCATTATCTAGGGAACCCAAGACACTAGAGATGAGACTCTAGACTGTTCAGTGCCTGCCATGTCCCCAGCCCTGTTTAACCACTATGCGTAGCAGTGTTCACTGTGCTGTGTACTCTGTGACCACCCCTCCTCAGCCAGGATTGACCAGGCCAAGCATTGGTGCTTGAGGCAAAGACAGCCATCTCTAGCCTGCGGTTAAGAGGGGTCCTTGCAGGAGAGCTGTGTCTAATAGGAACACGTGATGCCGGATAAGGACCAACTAAATCAATTCATTTCTCTCCCTCCCTGTCTCTCTGTCTCCCTCTCTCTCTTTGTCCCCCTTCCTTCCTCCCTCCCTGCTCTGAGACCGAATGCAGCACACACAGAGGCAACAGTGATGCAGAAGCCAGAGGATCTAAGGAAGGAGAGAAAGGGCGGGGGCAGAAGTCATGCAACAGAGGTGTTCAGAAGTGAGGCCACGGCCCAGTGCAGGTGAGGTGAGGGGTCACAGAGAAAAGCTGACTCACGAGATGCCAGGGGGACTGGAGCTGGAGCAAGAAACTGAAGCTGAGGCGAGACACCTGCAGTTGCCATGGGGACCCACATGTTATCCCCAGTAGGGCCCAGGAGACCTGGCCCTTCGTTGCTATGTGCATGGTGCCTGTGCCTCCTCACTCCCCTGCACATCCCTTCAGTGAACCCTGATCACTTACTCCAGCCCAAGGGTGCCTCTGTTCCATGAAGCCTAAAAGAGCAGAGCTAACGCCCTGTCATAATCTAAAACAAAACTCACGACGGGCAGGATTCCAGTTTAGCTTTTATTTATATTTATTTATTTCAATTTAGGGTTCTAAGGAACGGTAGTATTGAGGTGGGACTGCTCTAATTTCGGCAATATTTGAACTAAAGCGAAATTATCATGAATACACTGAATGCCTCCAGGTCTGCCGGGGGAAGTTCCTTTATCAACTCTGAATTCTTCTGGGGGAGGGATGACCTTCCATAAAATCGACTGGCCATAGGTGCTGGCACTGCCTGAGGGACCTCCTCCCTCCCTGCACCCAGCGTCACTCTTTCCTCTCTGAGGAATCTCCCTTATTTAGTGTTTCATTTTTAATCTCAAGGATGAGCACAAGCTGGAGCTCTACTCCACCAGGCCACCACTTGGAGTCTATAATACAGTAGTTCTTAAAATTAAAAGAGAAAACTGGAAAATCCCTAGGTCCTTACATGAAATCCTATGTAGACTGCCAACTTATGAAACAGAGAGGAGCTGAAAGGAGGGCAGGATGGCTTAAGGCCAGGGCCGCCATCTCCGGTCTCTCACTCCACCCCTAAGACCATACCTCACCCCAGTATCTCCTCCTCCCAACCTCCCCCTGAGGCTCTCCCCCGACCCCCAGACCCCTGTGGCTCCAGGCTATAGAGCAGTTGGGATTCTATTCATCTGAAGCCGAGAGGAGCTAACAGCAGAGATGGTTCTTATGATTTCCCTGATCGACTTTTAAAAAAAATCTCTCAGGCAACACACTTCTTGCCATGAGTGGATGTGGATGACCACATGCTGTCTGATTTTTAGGTTACCTGAACATGACCTCGTGTTTCCCACGGTTCCTCAGTTGCAGGGGATGTTTCACCTCCTCCATGACCCTCACAATCCCAAAATCGAAGCCTCCTTCAGCTCCTGCAGAAGCCAGGGGCCGGGGTGGGGAAGGGTGGGATGAGTGGGCATGGCAGTGAGAAGCAGGGGAGCTTCCAGTTGAAGTTCACACGGAAAATCCACGGCGACAATTTCAGAGAATCTGTTTTCTGAAAACACTGTGCCTAGAAAAGCCTCTTGTAATTGAGCCTTCGTAAACAAACAACAGACACTGCTCTTGCACCCAGTTCAACGGGGTGGCTCCCTGTGGCTTCTACCCTAGGACTACTGTTCTTCCTTTCACGTCTCTCATTAGCTAAAACTCCCAGTGTTGAAAAAGATTTTTGAATCATGTGTATAATATTCAGAATTGGGATATAATGTATACATCTGTATTGTTATACTTTGCATTATGTCATAAACATTTCCCCAAACAATTAAAAACTCCCAATAAGTGTGATTTTTTTATTTTTATTATTTTTTTTTTTTTTGTGGTACGCGTGCCTCTCACTGTTGTGGCCTCTCCCGTTGAGGAGCACAGACTCCGGATGCGCAGGCCCAGCGGCCATGGCTCACGGGCCCAGCCGCTCCGCGGCATGTGGGATCTTCCTGGACCGGGGCACGAACCCATGTCCCCTGCATCGGCAGGTGGATTCTCAACCACTGCGCCACCAGGGAAGCCCCATAAGTGTGATTTTAATGGCTGTATAATATGGCTGTTTCATAATTTACAATATTATTCCTACAATAATAATATTTCATTATAGATAGACATTTAGGGTATTCCTAATCTTCCATTATTATAAATAATTCTGCAGTAAGTGTTGTTGTACATAAGACTAATGACATCCAGGCAAATATGTAGCTTTAACATTCTACGAGTCTTGCTGAGTAGGAGACCTATCGGAGGAAGGAGGGCCCTAACCTGGGTGTTGGCTCAGTGTGGTAGGCAGGATAATGCCCTGCACCACCCCCACTCCCTCCCCTGCAAGATGTTCACGTCCTAGTCCCTGGTACCTGTAAATATGCTAGCCTACATGGCAAAGGGGAATTACGGTATTAGATGGAATTAAGATTGCTAATCATCTGACTAAAATAATGGAGATTATACTCGATTCTCTGGGTGGGCTCCAAGTAATCACAAAGGTCCTTAAAAGTAGAAGAGGGAGACAGAAGTGGGCGAACCAGAGAGATGGCAGCGTGAGAAGGACCTGACCCAACATTGCTGGCTTTGAAGATGGAGGAAGGGGACCATGAGCTGAGGGACGTGTGTGGCTTCCAGAAGGTGGAGAAGGCAAGGAAACGGGTTCGCCCCCAGAGACTCCAGAAGGGGACGCAGCCCTGCCAACACTTTGCTTTTAGCCCAGTGAGATCCATTTTGGACTGCTGACCTAAAGAACTGTAAGATAATAAATACGTATTGTTTTAAGCCATAAAGCTTGTGGTGATTTTTTAGGGCAGTGATAGAAAAACAACACAGGCAGGCAGATAAGAGCTCACTCTCAGATGACTGTTCAGAAGAGAGCTCTGCAAATTTTATATTTTGACCACGCCTTGTTGTCTCCAGTCGGAGAAATTAAGATTCATAGTAACATTGCTAACATCACTTGAACTTGCATGATTACTATTTACCTAAATTCCACCTCTCTCCCCAGCAACCACGGATCTTTCTCTACACGAGAAACATACTGCCTAAAAGATGTGACCTCTAAACACCCTTTCCTTGAAGGGGTCAACAGACCTTTGGGGAAGGTGATGTCCAAGGCAACGTCGTAGGACTCTGCAAAGATCAGGATGTTTTCAATCTGAACGACACCAACGAGGTTGTCTGCATCTAAAACCTGTCGGGGTAAGAGAAATTCTTTTGTAAAAGCAAGACCCACAGGTGCTTGGAGCCTGAACTATGGAGCATGCAGGAGGAATCATGAAGAAGGGGCTATGGTAAGGAACATTTCTGAAATGTATTCAGCTTTCGTTTTCACTGAGCATTTGGTAGGATGAGTGTTCTTCATAACAGCCTTTGGGGAAGGCTGGTGTAGACAATCAATACAAGGATGGGGAAATGGGACTGCATCTTCCAACCTGTCCACTTACTGGGTTTCAATTATTTGCATGATTGCCACTACCTTACTGAAGTTTGGGTTGTGAGTATACATTGCAGGAAAGTGTTCTTTGAACTTTCAAGTCAAATAAACCTGAAGAGCATTTTTCTGACAGTTGAAATGAAAAACATTTATATTCTAAATTATCCTTGCTTTACTAATTTTATAAATCTGAACCGTTCTGTTCTCTGTCTCTGATTCAACCTATGAGTCAGATTTTTCCTATAAAATAAGTGTTAGATTTTTCATACAAAATAAGCGTTTAATGTTTCTCTTTTGGAAATTTCAGATTTTAAAAAAGCGCACATCATTACTATTGGAAATGTGAAAAAAAAGCAAGACTCCTAGCCTCCATCGCCTCCCTGTCCCTTCTGCTGTCACCCCTGGTGGTAGCACCTCCCTCACTGTCCTGAAGAACGTCTGAACTGGTATCAGCTCTCAGCTGGATCCAACTGTTGACTCTTGAGACTAATGATGGGCAATAAAGGGTCTGTGTGTCAAGGGGAAGAGCCACTGGGCAGTGGGTGTGGCCCTCCTGCATCCACCTGGACACCACCTGCCTCCCTGCTGAAGCCTCAATTTGAAAAACTAAGCAACTAAGTCACCAGCTCCCCATTGCTTGTGTTTTAGGTGCCAACGGGGAAATCTGTAGCTGTCACCAAAAACGTTTTAATGCAGAGTTTCCATCTTATCTTCCATCAAGCATTTTGCCAGTGCTTCAGAGAGCAAATCTGACTGTTTAAGTTTACCTTCTTTCTTTTGATGCTCAAACTCTGACAGAGATGACAAGAAGGGCTGGCAGCAGGAGGGAAAAATAAGACAAAGAACTTGGTTTATCAGATCCAGAATTTATATAGTTCTTTTCTACTGATAGATACCAAGTACCCAGAGCATTCTATTTCCTTTGCTTCCCTGCTTGGGAGTGGGGGGCAATTAAATTTTGTAATTGAGGAAAATAAGAAGGAAAATTTAAGAGGTGCAAAAATCAATTAGAGTTCACCAGAGCACTTTTCAAAGGGACCAGAAAGCAAGGCATTTCCTCGTGTAGATGTTGAAGGAATGTAACCTGGGGAAGGGAAGCCTTAGACCACTTTGGGGGCCTGAGGGGAGATCCACTATGTCTGCTTTGGTTGGAACATACGGGAATGTGACGTCAGTTGTTAAATTACACAAATGTTTCCATACCAGTTGATAAACAGCTGTCATGATGACTTCTCCAAGCGTCCCCTTGATGCTTGCCTCCTGCACCCTCACACTTCACCATGGGAAGCCCTGGGCTCCCCATGATCCATTAACTAAAGGATGAAGGTGGCACAGCTGGGACCCTACACCTGCTGTGTGGCCTGGATTCATTGTGCAGAGACCCCCGTCTGTGCAGAGACGTGTTAAAAATGCTGACTGTCACCTCTGGGATTCATATACATTTGCGGATTGAACGAATCTATCGGTATCTGTTTTCAGCTATATGAAGGGCTGTCAGGGGTAGGTGATAAGACAGATTAATTAGATCCATTGACTGGCCCCCAAAAGTAGAAACAGGATTAATGTGTGTAAATTACAGGGAGAAATCTGAGTGCAACCGAACAAGGCATTAACAGTCAGACATGTTCAAAGGAAGATCAGGCTACCTGGAGATACTTGGTAAGTCTTCTATCCCTGGGGATATTCAAAGAGAAGCTTGGGTGACTTCTTGCTTGTTGCATTATCAGCTCAGCCATCAAAAGTCAGTGACATTCATTCATTCACTCGTTCATTCATTCAACAGATTTTACTGAGTGCCTTTTACATCCAGGCCTGTGCTAGACACTGGGAATATGATAGGGTAGTGAGTTGAATGATGGCCTCCAAAAGGTATGTCCATGTCTTAACCCCTGGAACCTCTGAATGTGACTTCATTTGGAAAAAGAGTCTCTGCAGATGTGATTAAGTTAAAAGATCTCTAGACGAGATCATCTTGGATTATCCAGGTGGGCCCTAAATTCAATGACAGTGTCCTTATAAGAGACAGAAGAGGAGAAGACACAGACAGAGGGAAAGGCCATGCAAAGACTGAGGCAGAGATTGGAGTGATGCAGCCACAAGCCAAGGAACAACTGGAGCCACCAGACACTGGAAGAGGCAAGGAAGGGTTATTCTCTAGAGCCTTTAGAGGGAGCATGGCCTTGCAGATACCTTGATTTTGAATTTCTGGCCTCCAGAACTGTGAGAGAATAAATGCCTGTTGTTTCAAGCCACTCATTTGTGGTCCTTTGTTACAGCAGCCCTAGGAAACTAATACCGATGATGAGCAATTCAGGCAAGATCTTGCTCCAGTGGAGTTCACATAAGGAAGTAAAGAAAGAAACAGGATAATGTCCGAATGGGGTGGGTGCTCTGAAGGACAGAAGATAGGGTGAGCGATTGCACATAATGAGGTTTCCTCAGTGGGATGATCAGGAAAAGCCAGCTGAGGCAGTGCTGTTGAGCAGACCCTAAGGCGGAAGCCAATCCCCACAGAGCAGAAGGACAACACTCCCGGCAGGGGTGCTGCAATGCCAGGGCGCTGAGGCAGGAAAAACCTGATGTGGATACAGAGGCAGGCAGGTACTGAGAAGTAGGTGAGGACCCTGGGCTTTATTCTTAGTACAATGGGAAGACAGCCTAGTGCTTTAGGAAGGAGTGACCTGATTTGACGGACATTGTGAAGATCCCTCTGGACACCCGCGGGGAGTGGGAAGAGGCAAGCCGGCTAGGAAGCCTCTGCGGAAGTCCAGGTGAGCGACACAGCAAGTGGCCTGCATGAGGGTGGTGGTGGCAGTGCAGACAGGGAAGGGCATGGGCAGGAGATACACTGGGAGACAGAACTGACAAGACTTGTTGGAGGACTGGGATGGAGGGGGAGGCCAACAGGAAAACGGAGGAATCAAGGATGACTCCTGGGTGTCTGCTGGGAGCAACTGGGTGGAGGCTGATGTTTACTGAGTTAGGACTCTGAGGGGTGACTGGGTTTGGGGGTCTTAAATCAGAAATCTAATGCTTCTCGAGGAATAGTAACACCGTTCATTCATTCATTTACTCATTCATCCACTCTGCACTGATCGAGTGCTCCGTTCTTGCCACTGGGAAATCAGCCATGAACAAGATTGCCTTTATGGAGCTTACAGTTGTAAGCAGAGCAGGATGTTGTGGGTTGGGGGGTGTCAAACGGGGATCAGATGGGAGCGTGTAACACGGAGACCTGGCTTGGTGGGTATGTGTGTCGGTGTGTGTGTGTCAGGGAACCCAGTGTGTACATACTTTGGTGACCAAGTCTGAAGACGTATGAAGCCTTACCTCCAACCGAATCGCCTTCTTGATGTTGATGGGTTTGGAGGGTTGGAAGCGCACTTGTAGGCTATACTCAGCCTTGGGGGCTATGGTCCCCTGCATCGCGGACACGGTGAAGTCTTCGCCCAGGTGCTCCAGGCTGGTGATCCTCCAGGCCAGGGGAAGTAGCGTGATGTTACGGAGAAGAACTACCTTGAAGTCTTTCCTGCAGAGACCAAGAGAAATTTTGCCAGTTTCAAATGATTTTGATTTATCATGGCAGGTCAGAAAAAGCACGTCTGGTTATTCTATTACTGCTAGTTCGCTAATAAGTATTTATCAGGGAGTGGGGCCTACCTGTGATGGGCAAGGAATGCAGGATACGTGATCAATATTCTCTCCCAGCTTCCTCAGAAATAAACATTCTCTATTTAGAGTAATACAATTCCCGTGAATGAATATGTAAGTTCTAGGTTTGGTCTAGTGTTCTGTGTTTGTCCTCTAATTTCTAGAACCAAGATTCTTAACCTTTTAGGGTAATGGACTGAAAGTCTGGAAAAAGGTAGTCCTTCTTCTGAGAAAAATTCACATATGCACACACTTGGATCTTAGGGGAGTCCTTAACCATTTTGAAGTCCGTTCACTGAACCCAAGGTGACAACCTGTGAACTCAGAGGGTTACTAGCTATTCTGATTTGCACAGGACCAGAAGTCTCCCAGGATGCAGGACTTCAAATACTAAAACCAGGCAAGTCCCGAGCAAATCAGGATGAGCTGGTCACCTCAGAACTAAAAGTTCTTTAGATGTCATTCCGGTCCTGGTATCACCCAGAACGCTGACCTGTGCAGCAAGAGCCGGTCAAAATGCAATTGTCTGGGGTCCAGCTCCAGTTCTGGGCGGACCCCCTGGCAGCTTAATTTGAAGACGGCTGGCTTGGGGTTCTCCTTGACGCAGCAGACAATGCTGTCTTCAAAGACACCAACTGCGGTAGGGTAGGCCCAAACGTTCAGCTTCTAATGGGAGAGTCCAAACAAAGTACGTTTACACCGAGGATACCAAGGCCTCAACTTTCCCAAGAAAGCCTTGCCCTGGTAGACTTGTATCCGTGTGACTGTACCTGCTTCTCACTGGGATTCAGAATCATGTTGACAGGCTCCAGGAAGTAGGTGTTTGCTTTGACATCGTTCTCAAAACAGAAGGACACCTCCACGACCATTGGGGAACTGTTGAGGATTGTCAGTGTCTCCATGTTTTCTGGGAACAAGGATGACTTGTACCTGGAAACAAACAAAAATTAGGGATGTGGATGTGAGGATTGGCTGAGAATTCAGGTGGAAAAGGAGACTGTGAGGCGTAAGGCAATTTCAAAGGATAATGTGGCTACACAGAGGCAGTGCCATGGAGGCTAGGAACACAAGCTTTGTAGTTGTGAAGACTTAGAGCTGTGATGTGACCAGCCCCCACTCCCATCCCAAGCCTTGGTCTCCTCATCTCTAAGATGGGATGATAATATCCCTTAGGATTTCCATGACTATTAAATGAAATAGTGCACCTAACGCTCTGAGGACAGCTGCAGATATCAAATACCCAATAAATGGTAGTTATTACTATTGCAAAGATTTCTGACTGAAAAATCTGTAGCTCTCTCCTTCCCAGTGCTTATACTTCCAGGAGAGATGATAATCTGAGTAACGTGTTATTTCATATCTGTCTTAGAGATGACCTCATTTACCACCTTCTTCTACACCTGCGCGGGATGCTACTGTTCCGACGCGGATTGTAACTGTTCACTGTTACAAGGTTGTTTCTGTTCCCTTAGTGCCTTAGGGAGAGATCCATGGAGTGGAGCACTTTAAGCATTGGGAGCTGCCCAGTTAATGCAACCAAACAGGAAAGGAGCCACAGAAGGCACAAGGAAGATTAATGAACACACACATCGTAGGAGGTCATAGCACAGGTCAGGAAAGCAGGGCACCATAGTACCCACTGGTGCCCAGCAACAGTCTGAAAAGCTCTCTGGACAGACTAAGATGGAGGAAGGAAGGAGAGGGCATTGCAGAGACTAAATCAAAGTCCGAGAGACAGAGCACTGTCTGTGTAACAGCCAGAGTGGTGGTGGCCTCCACAGCTCGCTGGTAATCACCACCACTGAACACTCTGCTACAAGTTCCATATGTACTAACCAGTTCAGTCTTCCCAAAACTGTGCAGTGGGTGCTATTATTTTCCCACTTTGCAGATGAGGACATTGAGGCTCAGTAAGACTTAAAAGAACAGATGAAGAGGGCTTCCCTGGTGGCATAGTGGTTGAGAATCCGCCTGCCAATGCAGGGGACACAGGTTGGAACCCTGGTCCGGGAAAATCCCACATGCCACGGAGCAACTAAGCCCGTGTGCCACAACTACTGAGCCTGCGCTCTAGAGCCCGCGAGCCACAACTACTGAGCCTGCGTGCCGCAACTACTGAAGCCCACGTGCCTAGAGCCTGTGCTCTGCAACAAGAGAAGTCACCACAATGAGAAGCCCGCGCACTGCAATGAAAAGTAGCCCCTGCTCGCTGCAACTAGAGAAAGCCCACACGCAGAAACGAAGACTCAACGCAGCCAAAAAAAGAAAAAGAAAAAAAAAAAGAATAGATGAATAATACTTGTTTCTGGACCACTGTAATTGCCCTCCTGGATCCCCGCTGTCTGGCCCCATATCCTGGTTAATTCCAGTGCAGCTCTGAATACATGCCTCTCCGAATGGCCATCATTTCCCTGAATCCGACCTCCAGGCTGCTCTGTACATCATGTCCATCAACCTGACTCCCACTCCTTCTCTCGCCTAAGTCCTTCTACTGGGCTTTGAAGATCCTCTCCATCAACAGTCAACACCCTTCCCCTTCATTTACTAGTTCAGCACCTTAGGAAATAAACTGGTGGTTATGAAGGGAATGCTCATTAGTTTCACCAAGCAGGCATAGAAATAATCATTCTCTACTTATCACAATAAATGCTAGGCTGGATTAAGACATAGTTGAGACCCTGGTTCTATTTTTAGTCTCACCTCCCTGCCTATACACTAAAAAACATATATAACTGAAAAAACTAGTATTACTAAATATTTCTGGTCACTGACCTTACCTGGGCCCCCGGTTCTACCTGATAATCTTAATCTATTTCTCTAATATTCTCCCTCTCCCACTTTGCACAAAACGTGTTTCATACCTTATCCATTTTCTCAACATTTTAAACTTCCTTCCACTTGCCTCACTGTTAGGGATGATCTCACATCATTCATCATTGAGAAAACAGTTCCATGGGAACCTCCTCACCATGCCAGCCAAATCTGTAAACCTACCTGCACCTGAAGCCGTCTCACCTCCCTCCAACCTAGCATGAGATGATGGTCCCTCTTCCTGGCAAAGGCCATCATCTCCACATCTTGTTGTGTTGTTCCAGGGAGCTGCACCACCGTTGGCCCTTACGTGCTCTGGAAACTCTCGCCTCTTCCTTGCTACTTCCCCTTGACATCCAAACATCGTAAGAACAAGAGCGAACAAACAGCCTTCCCTGCACTCCACGTCTCCCTCCCATCCTCAACTCCATCTCCCTTCACAGCCAAGCTTTCCCGAAGAGCTATCTCCACACTACGTCTCCATTCTCTCACCTCCCACTGACTCCTCAACTCACGTTACCTGGGCTTCATCCTCAGAAATCCCCCGCAAAGGGCTCTTGCTGAGCCTCCTATGACTTCCATGTTGTTGAACCCTGTGGACGCTGATGTTCTCATCTTTCCGCCCTCTCTGCCGCAATCAACATAGCTGACCACACCCTCTTCTCATGGCTCCACGACACCACCCTTTCTTGGTTTCCACCAATAGCTCTGGCTCTCTTTCTTATCTTCTTTGCTGGCCTCTCCTCTTGTGAGTGGTGGAGTCCTTTGAGGCTCCAACCATGGTCCTTCTCTCCTTACTGTGTCCTCTCATCTTAGGTGATCTCATCCACACCTGTGGCTTTTGTTGTCTTGAAGATAGACTCTCCTCTGAGAACCACAACCGTATAGACTATGCCCTGCTTTACGTGGCTACTGGCTGTATCTCCCAAGCATCTCAAACTTAACATATCCCAAAGTGCACACTTGACCCTACCTTCCCCTACCAAAACCTGGTCTTCTTCCAGCTTCCCCATCTGGGAAAATGGCACCCCCATTCATTTGGGACCTTAGCAGAAACTTGGGGCACAAGAACCCAGTTCTCCTGATTTGTGGTTCTGGGCTAACTGAGGCAATGTTAGTAAAAGCTACGTCTCCATAGGAACCCTGCTTGTACTATTCATGAGTCCAACCCAGGGGTCTGAAATCTGCTTTGAAATAATGGAACGCTTACTTATCTCTTGGTTTTCCACAAAGCAGTGGCCCGAAGTAAAACCTCTCCAGGCTCACAATATACTTCTTAAAGATGACCTCATTCGCCTTCATGTTCCTCTTCTGCTGAGGGAAGACCACTCTGAACACAGGGGAGGAAGAGGAGAGGAGAGCTGTGTGAATTGCCTCCACATGAGGTACACATGAACCCAACACTCTTTGTTCAGCAAAGGAGGTGTCTGCAGACAGAACGACTCTTAATTTGAGGACATTTATTGAGCCTTTATTCCTGTACCCTCCCATCCCCAACCCCGAGTGAAGACAGTACAGTTTGAACTTGAGAAAAAAGATTCCCAGTGGTGTCTTTCACCGCTGATGATGGGTGAGCTGGATCCTTTATCAGCTGATGGGGCTGAGCTGGATTTCCTGTTCTAGTGTGCCCAGCTAGAAAAAGTCCTGAGAAACCCTATGGAAAACTAGTTCTGGTGGATCTTAACCAGCTTCTGAATTCGCTGTCCAACGTGGTCCCTTGGCGAGAACTGCAAAAAAGCTCCTCTCGGTGGACAAGCTATAAAAGGCCCCACTAGCTTGCTCAGTCAGGTGCCTTTATGTGGTGCATAAGGGACTCAGTGTTTGGTAGCTCAGGGAAAAATCTCCTGCCTGTGGAGATTCACACATATATGGATATTACAGGATAAAAAGTCCTACAGTAAACATAAAATCTGTTTACATTTGCTATATAGTTAAATAAGCAAACTAACTTGTCACAGGAAGACTTTTCCCCCCTCTTCACTCCTATTAACTTTCTCTTTATTTCAGTCTCATGGTACCATATCATTCCTGTGACTTAGTCAATGTCCAAGACTCTGGAGCCCAGTACAAGAGGGCCTGAGATGCTGTCCCAGTTCCACATTTGTATTAAGAGCCACCTGGTTCAGGGCACCATGGGGGAAAACGAAAATGTATCTGTCAACCTCTTCTTTTCAAAACAAAGTACACTTACTTTGGGTCTTGGCAAATGTATGGGTAAGTGCAGACACCTCGGCAACAAAGCTGGTATTGGCGGTGAGTTCCAAGGATCTCAAAGTTAAACGTTTGGTCAAAGATCCCAAGATCATTGGAAGAGAAGTGCACTTGCAATGTCACCTCACCATTGGCTGGTACGATCCACCGGAAATGGTTCAGCCTGAAAATGACCACCACACAGGCTTTTAAAGTGAGAACGCTTCCTTCGGGCCAAGAGAAGACAGGATTGGTGCCTGGGAGGAGTCTGGTCCTGCTGGGGTTATAGGCGTGACCGCCCTGTTCCCATCTGGTGCTGTGACAGCCACACCCTCCATCTGGGGCTTCAGCCTTCCCCTCCCTGGGCTGCTCCGAGGCCCACCTGGGGAATTTCTCCTGTGAATGCTGCCCAGAGAGGTTGTTCTGCTCTACGTCCGACAGGGGAGCAATGGTTCCAGAGGTTCCCCCAGAAAGGCCCTTCCTGTTGGAGGCCATGCGACGTTTCTCCTTCTGAGTCTCGCGGGTCTGATCTGTTTTTTCTTTAGTTTTCTGTCTGCTCCCCTTAGATGAGGTGGTCTGCTCCTCCTGGGTCTTAATTAAAAATGAGCACCGGGTCTTAAACATTCATCTTATGAACACAGGAGCAGGAGACAGAGACGCCCACGCCATGTGCCTGCAGCCTGCGGTGATGGCGCTGCAGGTTCAGGAGGCTGGAGGCTGCCTAGAGCAGCAGGGCCCAGCCTATGACACTAGGGTACAAGGGGAGAGGTGGAGTGGAGAGAGTCCAGTGCTCTCCTTGGCACCTCATTCCCTGAGGAGGAGGCCAAAACCCCAGAGAATGCTTGAAGCTGGCAGGGAGTATGTTCCTATATTGCATTTTGTTGTTGCGTTTCCTTAATATCTTTTAATCTAGACCCCTCCCTCCCTCCCAATCACACTGACTTTTGGCAGAGACCAGATCTGTATTCTTACAGAATATTCCATAGCCTGCAAATTTCCTAACTATTCTCAGAGTGTCATTTAACTTATTCCTTTATTTCTCGCATTTCATGTAAACTGAAAATTAGATTTAAAAGCTTGATTAGATTCAGAGATGATGCTGTGTACACCACACCCCATCACGATGGGAGACAAATAATGTCAGGCTGACCCCTGATTATAGACGCAAAGTGTGTCTGTGTGGCTGCAGCGGTGCCCGCCAGATCTTGGCCATGGCAAAGTGGACCTTCCCCTTTGCATCCACCTGTGGGGTGATGCTCTGGCTCAGAGTGAGAGCCTTGTTCCCTGACAAACCAGCACTGTGGGTATCCACTGGCGCTCCTTAATCAATTATGTCCTTGGGTACACCAGTACGTTTAAAATTCTACCATTCCTCCTATAACTTTAGCTGCCATTCTTCCAGAAAGCAGCGCTTTCCTTCATCAGTTGGAGATGAACTAGAGTTCCTCCTAAAACCGTAAGTTAAAGAATGCTAAACTCTTTCCTCTTAGTGGTCAGTTTTCAGAAAAGAGGTTGGTGTAATAGTCACCTCTGATGGTGGCAACATTTTCTTCTTTATCTTTTTTATTGGACTCTGCTCAAGTAAGGCCTGCCCACCAATGCTGGGACCTCAGATGTTGATTTCCGACTTACTTATTAAACTGAAGTTTGGGGCTCTCTGTTACCTAACTGAGCCATAGGCAGGGGCTACAGGTGACTTTATTTACTGCTTTTATTTGTTTTTTGCTGACATGCATGGTTTATACGAAGGAGGCTGTGTGGGGAGATTCAAATTTTGGGCCCCCATACTCCTCTGGGAATAAAAAGCCCCTCCATAATTTTTAATATCCATGCATTCTGCATATTATCGGTCAAATCTATTTTTGCTTTGTGATTTATTCCACTAACTGTATATGTAATATATATTTTCTACTTTTACATGATTTCATTTTGATCGCTTATATTTTTAATGCAGGTGGAATTAATCTTACTGTATTGAGTCAGGCAAGGAGATTAAAAAGCAACTTTATCCAAAATATCCAATCTTCCCCATATAATTTCTTTAATAATCTGTCCTTTCTCTAATGGTGCGTGTTGCCTTAACTTGTATCTGTTGATTCTTGTATTCTTATGCACTGTGTAAATTACCTTGGATTCACAATACATTCTGATATCTCTTTAAAAGAGATAGTTTTGCTGCTTACTTCTTCTTGCAGATGAGCTGCAGAGTGATTCGGCAAGTTCCCTAAACCATCCACAGGAATTGCAAAGGTTGGAAGGTAAGAATCGGTCATTTTCAGTCTCTTCTTAGGGGAGTAGGAAGAGTCAGACCTGGGGAAGGTGCAGCTTAGGGAGGCTCAGGCAGAATCCCCAGAGAGTAGAGGGAAACACCCCAGTGAGCACAACACCCAACACTGCTTTTTCTGGCCACGTGGAGGGCCCCGACTGAACTCCCGCCAAGGTCAGGAGGACAAGCTGCTCCCTTTACCTTTGAGGAGCCTGGGGTGGCTGAAAGCTCTGCTTCTGCTTCCACTTCTCTTTTCTCCTCCATCAGGGAGGGCTCTTTGGACGGTAGAGTTACAAACGTGAAATGCTCCAGGATTTCTGACATGGCCAAAGGCAGCCGCTTCACAGGGTAGGAGATGAGTGAGAATAAGGTAGGCGGCGGGATGGGTGGTCCAGAGGACCCCAGGCCCAAGAGGTCTAGGATCTAAAGGAAAAGCCCAAGATTAATTTCCTGGGCAGAGGGTGGGCTACCCCTAACTGCCTCCCTGAGTGAGCACAGGACGCTCAGACTCTCCCTCCTTTCTGTCAACTTTCTGATGCCCTGAGATGGGCTTGGGTCAGGGACAGCATGTAAAGGGTCTCTGACACAGCTCTGCAGGTCCTTCCAGATCCCCACGCCCCCAGACCCGGCTGGGGCTCTTGCTGTGGGCTGCGGGCTCCCTCTCTTATCATAACCCTTGTCATCTTATTATAACTGTCTGTCTTTGCAACTGGACTGTAAAGCCCATTAGGACCGGAACCAGGGCGATATAGCACATGGCCTAGCACACAGTAGGTACTCAAAAACAATCTCCGTTTAAAGAGACCAGCTCCTAAGGTTCTGATGTCTATAGCATAGAGTTGTTTCATTTATTTTCAGATCTCCTGTTAATTTTTCTTTTACCTTTAAGTGTTCTTTCTTTCCAAAGGTGAAAGAGAGTTAGGGCTGGAGCACGTCATATACAGAAAAGAAGAAGAAAAAAAAAACCCACCAAAGGTTCTGGGAATGGGTTAAAAGATGGAAATGAAGAGAAAAGTAAAAAAAGAGACTTGAGAGAGAGACAACTTATCCCTATAGCATTTTCCTATTCTACTCTGATATATGATAAATGAGAGCATTCTCCAGAGCAGATGGCTTGAAAATCTAGTAGTAACTTCCTTCTCAGCTTGTAAAACCCTGCGAATAAGGATGCTATCCCCTGATTAATTGTTGTCATCACAACAATTAGGCCATCTGAGTGCCCATTCTATGGACTAAATGGGCTATTAGGTCTAGCAAGTAACTACCTTCATGTAATCTTGTGTTTCTAATTCTCTGGGTCAGACAGCAGAAGACACTTCCTGACTAACATGTAGCTAGAGTTAACTCCCAGGATTTAGAACGTCTGTGAGGAAAGGGATGAATAATTTGTACCACTTATTAAATTAACAGAGGCAGGGAATTCTTTAAGCTACAGTCTGACCTAGGACTCCTCTCTGGCTCCACTCCCTACCTTTTAAGGTTGCATCTAGTTTCTGATAAAAACTAAACCAGAGGGACTTCCCTGGTGGCGCAGTGGTTAAGAATCCACCTGCCAATGCAGGGGACACGGGTTCGAGCCCTGGTCTGGGAAGATCTCACATGCTGCGGAGCAACGAAGCCTGTGTGCCGCAACTACAGAGCCTGCACTCTAGCGCCCGCAAGCCACAACTACTGAGCCTGTGTGCCACAGCTACCGAAGCCCACGTGCCTAGAGCCCATACTCCGCAATAAGAGAAGCCACCGCAATGAGAGGCCCGCGCACCACAATGAAGACCCAACACAGCCAAAAAAAATTTATTAAAAACAAAAACAAAAACAAAAAAACTAAACTAGAGGTGGGCAAACTGTGGCCCTCTAGTGAAATCTCACTTGCTACCTGCTTTTGTAAATCAAGTTGTATTGGAACAGAGTCACGCCCATTCATTTACATATTGTTGGGGGTCAAGACAGAGACTGTATGACCTGCAGCCTCAAATATTTGCTTTCTGGCGTTTCACAGAAAAAGTCTGTCCCTGGACAAAAGGCTATCATAATCATCCCCTCCAAACCACTGCCAAAGGGGCTTCTAGATATGCAATGGTTTTGTTTCTAGCAACAAAAAGCTGTCTGGTAGTATAATTTCTGTCACTGGGGGAAGCCTGTGGGAAAGAAATTTTAGAATAGTTGAGCCACTTGCGTCACCCCGAAGTATACCTGCCTTGCCAACCCCTAACACAGGACTGTCAATGTTAAAAATCAACTTTACAGGTGGCTTTTTACGAGGTTAGATGGAATAGTTGAGATCTGTGGAACTCTCTATGGATGTTTCACCACATAGAAAAAGGTCCTTTTAGGCATTATTGTCTTATATCCAAAGGGGCATCAGAGATTAATGGAATAAAGGGGATATGGATTTTGTGTTGAAAGCAACACTTTTACGAGGATTAGCACCGCACAGCTCCCTGGCTCCCATCCTGGAGAAGAGCCTGTACCTGCTCCGCTTTGGGAAGCCTGTCATTCTCCAGGGCCTGCTTCCAGCTCAAGCCTTCGGAGTCGGGCATCTGGATGTTTATGAAGGGCACACCGAGATCCTTCTTCCCTTCGTGGTCCTCCTCCTTGCCCTCGCCCCCGTCGCTGCGCTCCTCCTGCGTGCGGAGCTTCTCTAGCCGCTCCCTCTCGGCCCTCGCCCGCTCCAGGCGCTCCTTCTCCGCGCGCTCCCTCTCCGCGCGCTCCCTCTCCCGGTCCTTGCGGCCTCGGCGCCCACCCGACGACGGAACCTGGCGCTGGTCGGTTCCGTCCTCATGGCTCGCATCCTCGGCCGCGGTATGATGCAGCAGAACTCCTTCCTTCCGGTCCCAGTACGTGAGGATGTTCTGGATATCCTTCAGAGACAACTCATAGGTCTTAAACTTCTGGGCCATGTTCTTGTCAGTGTCCTTCCGGAAGTCCCCTTCGCTGTCCTCTTGTTCCTGGGCAAGAGGAAACCCAAGCATGTTGATATCTGACAGCTGGTTCTTCTTCTTGTTCAATTCTTCCTTCTCCGCAGTCACCTGCTCCCTAACAGAGACTTTTCTTTCTATTGCCTCATTCTTCAGCTCTAGTTTGGGAAAAGTAAAAATCTAGGAGGCAAAACACATAAATTATTCTTAAAAGAGTTCTTTAAGGGAGAGCAAATCGCATAAAGAAGAGCAAGAGGGTGTTTAGTTTTGTAAGAAGGCCTCATACAATTCCAGGCACCTCGTATTCACACTAGGGCTGTGCCTAAGAATCGCCTGGGGGCCTTTCTCAAAATATCCACTCTGTGGTCCTTCCTTGTCATACAGCTGGCTGGGGCCTGGCATTATGCACTTGGTAAAAGGTGCACAGCAACTGTGATGTGCACTTGTGGTTGAGAGCTGCTGTTTTGAAGGATCAGCGGGAAAGGATCCCCAAAATGATCCTCTCTTCGGGAGAGGCCAGAGCGTAGAGATCCAATCCTGGTCGCACCGCCTGCTAGCTGTGTGATCTTGGGTGAGCAATTCACATCTCTGTCCTATCTGTATAATGTTGATAGTAATATTAATAAGTACCTCAGAGGACTACTGAAGGTTAAATGTGTGAATACATGTAAAAAGCTTATAATAGCGTCAATCCCAATTCCTCCCACCCCACCCCTCTCCCCCTTGGTATCCACACATTTGTTCTCTACGCCAGTGTCTCTATGTCTGCTTGGTAAATAAGGTCATCTGTACCATTTTTCTAAATTCACATATATATGTTAATATATGATATTTGTTTTTCTCTTTTTGACTTACTTCACTCTGTATGACTCTCTCTAATTGACACATATACGCTGTTGACACTATGTATAAAATAGACAACTGATGGGAATATATGGCATAGCACTGGGAACTCTACTTATGCACTGTGGTGTCCTAAATGGGATGGAAATCCCAAAGGGAAGGGATATATGTATATGCACGGCTGATTCGTTTTGCTGTGCAGTAGAAGCTAACACAACATTGTAAAGCAACTATACTCCAGTAAAAATAATTTTAAAAAAGCTTATAATAGTGTCTGCCACAGAGTAAAGGGTCTCTTAATGTCAAGTTATAAAATTATACAGGTTATGTATAGAATCAGTATTGTTGGGAACAGATGAGGGTTTAGAATCTGGCTGTACTCCAGCCTTTTAAACAAACCTGCATTTATATAATGAAGCTGGCATAGAGAAACCAACCTTATTCTCTTTCTTACTGCCCTTTTAAACCTGCTTTGTGGGCTCTGATTTTCTCTGCTCCAATGAACTCCTCTGGGAGGCTTCACAGGCTTTTGGGTCATTCTTTGAGGACATAAAGTCCAGTTCAGTCTCAGGATCACTGTCTGCAGTACAGCCCAGTGACAGCTCTGTTCCTGCCTAAGTTCAGGCTTGGAGGCAGCGGCCCAGGTTGGCTACTCACCTCACTGCACTGCATCAACTCCTCCTCCACTTGGCCCTCTCTACAGCCTTGAGAGAACCGCTGGCAAGGCTGTCTGCCGGCGGGGGTGTCTCACCTTCGTTGTGTACTGAGGGGAGGGGCTTGGCGCCTACTGTATTATTCCCCATCTGTAGGTCACTGCCAAGACACTGAGAGTTCTGTTTGGACACCCTGTTCTAAGCAGAAGTGGATTTTGCGTGGACGAATAGGCCTGCCGAGGGGAGGACTTGTACCTGGAAGGTTGCGGGAGTCTGAACTCCAGGTCTGCTTGTTTCTTGTGCCTGTTTTGGTGCCGAAGTTCTGTGCACTCAGACCCTGCTCCTTCCTGAGCTCTACCTGATGGGGATCCCTGGACACTGAGTCCTTTGCCCTTATGTCTACCTCCTGGGACCAGTCTGCACCTCGTCTGGGAGTCTGGCTTTAGTTTCACCCTCAGAACTCCCGATGCTGGAATGGCCACTGTGCATACCAGCTAGCCACACCCCTTGGCCACCAGCGCCATCCTGGGCACAGCTCTGGCCGTTCTGCCCTTCCCGTATCACGGAGGGCAGAGACGTGACAGCTGAGCTTGGCAGGCTGATAAACGCAAGGACAGCTTATGCTGGAGCATCTCCCTTGACTGTTGGCAAGGATCAGCGCTTGGTTGAACACACTGACTTGGTGGCTCACTGGAGGCAACTCTTTCCTACTAGCCTATTTAGCACCACCCAGGGGACTGCAGGGGACAGTGGAAAGAGCCAGGTCTGTGCTCACACACAACCGGTATGGCTTTATCCTGTTCAACCTCAGATGGGGTTCACGTCTATGAACCTCCGAGGGACAGCAGGACGCAAAAGGGCAGGATTAGGCTAAGCATAAGACAGCCCTGGACGCAGAGTCAGTGATCAACAAATGTTGGTCCCCCTCCTCCTACCTCTGCACCACCACAACATCTACCCAGTCTCGGGTCAGTTCTTTGGAGGGGAAGTGTGCTGGGCTGACTGGCCGGGTGCAGTGGTGGACCCCTCTGTGCCTGACCTTTGCTAAGGGACGAGGGAGGGCTGCTACCTGCCGACTTGGTGTCTGAGATTTCTTCACGGGCTGCTCCTCCTTCACGGGTCCCTGCTTTGGCTTTTTGTTCCTCCGTTTTAGCTCATCTTCTTCCTTCTGCCGCTCAAGCTCCTGCTGTAGCTTCTTTTCCTGCATCTCCTTTGCCAGTCTCTCCAGCTCCCTTCATCAAGCCAGGCAGAGAAAACAGAGTCCAGAGGCCCTCCTGCCCGAGCCCCTCCCCTGCCTGGGATCACGTGGTGGGAGGACATGGGGCAGAGCTTTCTCAGGCATAAAAAGAAGGAACAAAGAAAGCTGGGTATACGGGAAGGAAGGAAGAAGGAAGGGAGGGAAGAGAAGGAAAGAAGGAAAGAAAGGAGGAGAGGACGGCTCACGTCTATCTTTGAATGGTCATTCAGCAAAACTGATAATTGAAGCTCAACTAAGAGGAATCCTCAACTAATCTGTATTTCTATTCCAAACTCCTTTCATAGGAGAGTGAGGCAAGGGCTGGAAATAAGCTTGATGTTAGCACTTTTAAAAAGCTACTTTCAAGGATCCTTCTGATATCGGTACAGATGAGGCCCAGCTTCCTTCCTACACTCACGTCGTAGGTTTAGATGAGAAGAAATGGTGTTTTTAAGAGCAGTCCCCACCCTGGCTAGCTCGGAGCCATGGTGCTGGAGCTGAAGGCCGAATTCCTCTCTTTCCTTCTCTTTCTTCCCTTTCCAGCTATGGATTCAAACGTGTTTGCCCTGCTGCTAATGGCAGAGAGGGCACCAAGCCTGGGCACCAAGTACAAACAAGAGTGGAGCGGATAGCATTTCTGAAGATATGAAATCCATCTATTTTCATCTCTGGGAATCCCTAGTTGTCCCCAGCTGCTGTGGCTCTCTGTCCACTGAAGCTGACTCATCATGATTTCATTATTTCGTGTGTGTGTGTGTGTGTGTGTGTGTGTGTGTGTGTGTGTGTGTGTGTGAGAGAGAGAGAGAGAGATACAAACAAGTCACTGCCGACCTTGGAGGATCAGATTTGCATTTCCTAAGTCCACTGTGAGATGAACGCCTGAAAGTAATGAACTGGATGAGAAAGAAAAGCGACTCCTTTGAAATCCCAAAGCTGGGATTTGCATACCTCTGGAGGACTGGGCATGTTTACAGTAGACCACGCAGGAGAAGAGATGAGGGTATATGTACTGCATACTGCAGAGGCCATGAAAACTCTTTTGGGGCCAGTGGGAGGAGTCTGGAGGTGGAGGGAGAGGACAGAAGGGGGTTAAATTGTAGGCAAGCATCTTGGCCTTCCCCCTCCAATGTTTGGAATCCTAAGGAGGGGTAGGAAATAGAACCCCCTCCTTTGGCATGTTTGAAGACCTGAGGGCAGAAAGGACATATTTCTCGCTGCCCACCTGTATGTGAGATGGCCTGAGATAGTGGCCTAAGTGTCTTGGGTGGTGTGGAGGGGATCCAGTCGTTCCTGTGTGGTCCCCAGGGATAGGCACAGAAGGTGGCTGAGAGGACTGGCTTGGGAGCCTGCCCAGGGTCTCTGATGAACTGCCCAGGCTGAGGATCAAGTGAGAGAGGCGGTCAGAACTCAGCAAATGGACAGCACCACGAAAGGTCAAGATGGTAGCCAGGGAAGGAAGAGAAATGGCTGAGTTATGCAGGGGCAACCACCATGCCCATGTCACAAGAATGTCCCCTGGGTCACCAGCTGTGGACACTTGAGCACAGAAGTTGATGAGCCACAGTTGTCACGGGGAGCCAGCAGGAGCCCCAGGACAGCACAGGGGCCAGAAGCCCCTCCCCTCATCAAATTACATAACCTTTCCCTGAGTCCCAGCTGTCCCCAAGAAAGAAGGAAGGAGAGGAGAATGGAGACCTGGCAAGGCTGCAGCAACCAGCACCCTGGATATGTAAGATATGTGTCTCTGCTCTCAGCAGTTCGTCCTCCTGGGTCTCCTGTAGCCACTGCTCCCCCGCTCCTCCACCCCAGATGACCACGGTCTCTGGGATGGGCCGTGTGCCTGACAGAAGTTGCTCCCCAGGGCTGCGCTTCTGTTCTGACAAGCCCCTGACACTGACCTTCTCTTCCTCTCCCGGAGGGCCTGCTGAACCTCTCGATTGAACACTATTTTCTCCTCCTCCGTCAAGGCATCATATTCTTCCTCATCCATGTTTTGCAGACGCTCCTTCTCTCTCTGAAGCGCTTCCCTGCGTTTGTGTTCTGTCGGGGGAACAAACAGGAAGGTGGGGAAAACTCACTCAGCAGCTTTGGCTGCAGGGTTCCCCTGTGGTTTAGCTCTCAGCCTAAACAGGCTGCGGAGGGTGTGTGACAGTGAGAGGTGGCTGGTGCCACAGGCGACATTCCTAATCGCTGGTGGGGTTTCCTGCATTCACACAGTTCCCAAACTGGTTTCCATCTGTGGCAGGCTGAATAGAGGGCCCAAAGAGGTCCCCGTCCTATTACCCAGAACCTGTGAATATGCTAGCTTACATGGCAGAAAAGGACTCTGCAGATGTGATTATATTAAGGACCTTGAGTTGGGGAGATTATCCTGGATTATCTGAGTGGGCCCAATACAATCACAGAGGCCCACTAGAGGGAGGCAGGAGTGTCAGGCCCAAGAAGATGTGACGAAGAAGCAGAGGGAGAGAAGCAGATGTGACGACGGAGGCAGGGGTCAGAGAGCTGCGAGGCAGGGACCACGAGCCAAGAAGTACAGGCGGCCTCTAGAAGCTGGAAAAGGCAAGGGAAAGGATTGTCCCCTAGAGCCTCCACAGGAAAATGGCTCTACTGACACCTCAATGTTAGGACTTCTGACCTCTAGGACTGTAAGATAATAAATCTGTGTTAAGTCACCAAGTTTGAAGTAATTTGTTATAGGAGCAAAGTAACATACCACCCACTGACTTTACCTATTATTAACATATGCCCCCAAAGTGCTCAGGGCGAAACAACCACTTGCAGACCAAGGGGAGCCGTCTTCCACCTACAGGTCCTGAGGTGTGGTTCACCCTCGGCACCAAGGCACTCAGCTTCTTCTGCACCTTCACCAGCACCGCATGCTCACCTGACATTTCTGTAAGGTTGAGCTTTAGGCTTGGAGATCTACATCCTGCGTTCTTTCTCTGACACTTACCGAGGGATAGTAACAGGTCAGAATGCTAACTCCTCCTTCATAGGGCTGTTGTGGAGATCAAATAAGCAATCGTGTAAGGCACCTAGCCCAGCGCCTGGCACATTCATAAATGTTCAATAAAAATTAGATTTTAATATAATAATATTGCTACTGTACGCTCCCTCTGGATTTTTAAAAATGATTCAGGGACTAGGAGCCCATATGGAAACTGTGAAAAACTAAAACTTCAATCTACAGATGATTGAGAAAATGAAAAGAGATACTTTTTTCTAAAAGTTGATCATTGAGGGGAAATGAGCTTTCTGGGAAACTAGGAATCTAAATGTTGAAATACTGCTGAGAGATGCCTGGTTGTTCTTTCGAATTTTTCTCTGCATGAGAATAAAAGGAAGCAATCTTTGAGTTCTGTTTAAGAACTAAGAGAGCTCAGTGTTTGCGAATGTTTCCTTAAATGGAAAAGCATTATGATTGGTGTAGATTGTTCTAGAAGAGAAAAGTAAGGCTGAGTTAGGAAGGGCAGTGATGCAGCCAGCTGGGTCTGCTTCTGACTCAACCAGGAACTTAAGCTAACATTACTTTCTTTGCGTGTGTGTATGTATTTTTCAATCGTTGAAAATTTTTTCCAGGCCACTGATGTAATGACAAAAAAGAAAAGGGTTCAGAGTTACATAGACCTTACTGATTTGCGATGTGACCTTACACAAGACTTTGGATACCTCTGAGCCTCATTTTCCTCATCTGTAGAATTGGGGCAGCAATCTTCATAGGGTTGTTGTGAAGATTAAATGACCCAAAGTGTCATTTAAAGACATTTACAGTGTACACCATGTCTGCTGCAGTGCCTGGTACACAGTAGGCTAAGATGTAGAAATTGTTTCATAAAGTGATGAGCACCTCTGGTCTTACAGGAAATGCACAGTTGACTTAAAACCGACAAGCTAATGCGTCAACTGAGTCAGGATGGGACCTGTGATCGGGTCACCTCAGCTAGGCTGTAATTACAGAGAAGATGAAGGGATGCAGTGTGATGTTGGGGGAAAGAGGAAGGTGCCTGCAGTCAGAAGATCTGGGTTCATCCTTCCTTCTAGAATCTCTCAAAAGGTCACTTGTGTCTCAGTTTGCTCACATGAAAAGTAGAAATAAGAACTCCCAGCCACCTTCCAGGGCAGAGGTGGGGTGCCAATGAGATGGCAAATGTAATAGTTTCATGTAAACCATGGCATGGAAGGACTGTAAAAAGCCTAGAGCTCTGTTTAAAGGAAAGACCTGTAGGGCTTGGGATGGACAGCCTAGGAGGGTATGGGCTCACCTTCTTGCTCCTTTTTGGCCTTCTCCTGTGCCTTCATGGCTGCATAATCTCGGGCCATGTTGATGACATAGATATGCTCCCGGGTGCCAATGGCCTTCAGCAGGCAGAGGAGAGCCGAAGCCGCATTCCGAGCAAAGAGCGTCTCCAGGCTGTCAAACACCACTCCTCGGTAGCAGTCACTCAGCTGAAAGCAGAGAGCAGAGACAGTTACTGTGGCCACAAGACCATCTGTTCTCTAAGGAGAAAAGTTGCTTGTTCTTTTGTTGGTGCTTTTACTGGTGCTGCAATTGGTTCTGCAGACCTACTGGGTCCGGATGAAAATCCCATTCAACTGCCCTTCCACCTGCTAGATTCCAGGGGCTGTAATTAAATAAGAGAGAAAAATAAAAATATTTTAGCAGTCATGAAAGATCTTTACCATAGATATTTGTAGAGTAAAGGATTTATTCTGTCTCTATAGAGATAAAGAAGACAAACTAAATGTTAAAGCGAGGGTCTGGGAAGATCCATGAAGTACAGGAAAGGAAGATGCAAAGGAAAGGTGTCCCCATGCAGCAAGGGCAGCTGTAGCAGATGGGCCATTTGTATCTTCCTTAGTGGTATTCCTGCCTTGGAGTGTAGTGGTTTTCATAACATTAGCTGTTGTAGAACAGCCTTGGCTGTGCTGCAGTGTTACTTAAAGTGTAGTGCACAGACTAGCCACCATTGGCTAGGAACTGATTACTACCAGTTTTTGACGAGACAAGAATCTTGTGTCAGAAAATCAACTACTACAATCAGTAAATACACCATTTAGTTTAGCTGCTGTTTTTTTTGCCCTGTAGGAAGACTTTGTCAATAAAGGAAGCAGTGCAAGCTCCGCCTCTCATCAGAGGCCAGTACTTTGAGTAGCACAGCTCTCCTGGCTTACTTTGGGCTTTACCAATGATTCTCAGCCTTTATCTGGGTGCAGGAAACACCTGCACACTTACTAGACCACTTAGCTCAAATCACCTGAGAGCAACAGCACCTTTAATGCAGTAGTGAGTTCAAACCTCAACACGAATCATTTCTGGTGATGACATTCCTCCTCTTCCGGGAACCTCAAGTCTAATTTTGTTATATTTAAATGCGCAATTAATAGTGCGGCCCATTTTCGGAAACCAAAGCAAACACAGAACTCTAGGACACGGTGAACAATTTCGTTCTCTGTAAACCATAAGCAGCAAACCCTCCCAAATCCTGCGGATCTAGTTTTCTTTTAACTGTACACCACTTATGAAAAATCAAAACAAAAAGAAACAGTTATTGTGTTACTGATTTTAACAGCAATATATCATTATAAAATAATTCAGAAATGTATGAAGGTTATAAACCTATAATCTTGCTATTCAAAGATAACCACAGTTAACATGTACTTTAAGTGTTTTTACTATGTGTATGATACACATTTGTAAATATTTTTAGAGAAATATAGTTGTGCTTTACATACTATTTCATAATCTGCTTTTTTCAGTTAATAACATATTGAAAACTTACCTTTACCACAATTAACATAGCTCCAAATTCTAACTTTTCATGGCTCCACGTTATAATTTTTAACATACCACTGTAGGGCTGTACCATGAGTCTGCCTTTGTGTGTGTGTGTTTTGAAGGCGCTACCTTCTGCCCACTGGTCCTTTAAGGTGAGTGGCTTCAGGCAGCAGACTGAGCCAGGGTCAGAGACTGACAAGGGCTGTGTCAAAAGGACAAAAGAGGGTGAAGAAACCCATCTTTCCTCTCCAAGACTCCTGGGTTCTGAGCTGCTGTGGGTGGGTGATGGCTCAGAATCTCAGCTCACAGCATGGGGACGATGTGTGAGCCCTGCATCTCTGTGCAGGTGGGTGTGGACGTACCTGAATACGCTTGGCCAGGATCTGAGTGAAGAGCTCCTCAGGGAGCACGCAGCTCACAAGCCCGGTATCACCTCCAATACTGGCGCTGAGGCTGAGCCAGCGCTGTGTGGGTCCTGAGGAGAGAGGGCTGGAGGAAATCTGTTCAGAGAAAGAAGGATCAAGAGTTAGAACCCAGCTTGGTGTTCCAACAACTGGTACACTTATGAGCCATGTTACCTCGGGAAAATCATCTCATCTCTCTGGGTCTCATTTCTTCATCTGTAAAATGGGGATTGCACTGTAAAATGGAAGATTCCTATCTCACTTAAAGAATTGCCGTAACCTTCAAGCAGGAGCACTGTGGAAGGTGCTTTATACGTGTACCGAACAGCAAACATTTGTTCATGCATTCAACAAATATTCATTGAACACTTTTGATGCACCAGGGACCCCTCTAGTACCAGGGATACAACCACAAACGAGGCTGGCAGTGTTGCTGCCCACGTGGTCCTTGTGTTCAAATGGGGGGCGGGAGACAGAAAAGGAGCACACGAATATACAGATCACTGATATAATATCAGATAGTGATGAGTGCAAGGAAGAAAACAATCAGTTAAGGGAATAAAGAACCATGACAGGGTTTAACAACGGCTATTTAGAGACCAGATCCTGAGAGACGGGTCTTTCTGAAAGGGAACAGCAAGGTCCCTCATCATGAGTGTGCTGTGGGTGTGTGGGAAGCACACAGGAGCCCACAGCGACTGCAGCTGAGTGAGCAATGGGGAAGATGGTCAGGCTTAAAGTCGAAGATACAGTCAGGCCAGAACATGCAGGGCTTGTAGGACGGTAAGGAATTTGGATTTTATTCCAAGTATTATGGGAAGTTGTTGGCAAGTTTGAGGCAGATAAATGATCCTGTTTTGCTTTTTAAAAGACCACTCTACCTGCACAAGGTAACAAGAGGGAAGCAGGAAGATTAGTTAGTTACATATCTCTGTGGTCAAGGCAGCAGGTGATGGCGGCAGGGACAAGGACAGTCATGATGGAAGTGGCTGATACAGGGTATATTCTGGAAGGAGAGCCAATAGGATTTGGCAAGGGATATGAAAGAAAGAGAGGCATCAAGCATGACTCCTTGAGTTTTGACCTGAGCAAGTTGGAAAGTGGTGAAGTTATTTATTAAGACAGGAAAGACTGAAGGAAGAACATTTGCCTTCTCTTGTTTTGTTTTTTGGGGGTAAATAAGTGTCAATTTTTGGACATATAAATTTTGAGACATCTCGAAGCCATTCAGTAGAGATATTTAATGTGAGTTTGGATATATGAACCTGAGCGTGGGGAGAAATTAGGGCTGGAGATGGAAATTTAAGAGTCATAAGGATACTGAAAATATCTTTAAGAAATGAAGTGGATGAAATCATCTATAAAGAAAAGAGTAGATAACTTAGTCCTAGCCTACTCTGAAAACCTAGGAATCTGGAGGAGATGGAGAAACTGGGGGAGTGGAGAGAGTCATTAATGAGGCAGATGGGAAAGTAGAAGCGCATGGTGTTCTGACATCCAAGTAAAGAGAGCGTTTCCCAGAGGAGGGGGTTATCAGCTGCCAAAGAGGTCACGTGAGGTGAGGACAGAAAACTGGCCACTGGATTGGACAAGATGAAGGTCAATGACCTTGAGAAGAGTAGCCAGTGCAGTGGTGAGGACAAAGGCTCACCGGAATAGGTGGAAGAGACAATGGTGGTGAGCAAAAGGACGCAATCATCCAGCAACCCTTTGGAGGAATAGCTATGGAGAGGAGCTGAGAGATGAGGTAATACCTGTAGGGGGATCTGGGGCTGTGGGAAAGTATTTTAAAGTTGGGAGGTAATGCAGCATGCATAGACGATGACAGGAAAGATTCAACAGACAGGGGAGATAAACAAATGAGAGAGAGGACACAACTGCAGGGATTGAGCCCTTGAATGAGAGAGAAGGGGTGGAGTCCAGTGCTCATGTGTAGGGGTAGGATTTGGATGAGAGCAGGGGCAGTTACTTAGGGGCAGGGAAGGCAGAGCACCAGGTGAGAATGAAGGTTGGCTGGTAGGTTTGGTGGTCGGAGGATAAGGTGGTTGTCTTCTGGTTGTTGCTGTGCCCTCCACGAAGCCAGAAGAGAGATCAGTAGCTGAGAATGAGAAAGAGGAAAGTGTCTCAGAGGTTTGGAGAGGGGTAATGGCAATAAAACAGCTATCTTGAAGAGATGGAGGGCAAACGTACTAGGGCAGATCTGAGAGTCCACTTGAGATCTGTGGTCTTAAATTTATTTATTTAATTTTTAATTTAATTTAATTTATTTTTTATACAGCAGGTTCTTATTAGTCACCAATTTTACACACATCAGTGTATACATGTCAATCCCAATCGCCCAATTCATCACACCACCACCACCACCAACCCCCCTGCCGCTTTCCACCCTTGATGTCCATACATTTGTTCTCTACATCTGTGTCTCAATTTCTGCCCTGTAAACCAGTTCATCTGTACAATTTTCTAGGTTCCACATATATGCATTAATATACGATATTTTTTTTCCTCTTTCTGACTTACTTCACTCTGTATGACAGACTCTAGATCCATCCACGTCTCAACAAATGACCTAATTTCGTTCCTTTTTATGGCTGAGTAATATTCCATTGTATATATGTACCACATCTTCTTTATCCATTCATCTGTCGATGGGCATTCAGGTTGCTTCCATGACCTGGCTACTGTAAATAGTGCTGCAATGAACACTGGGGTGCATGTGTCTTTTTGAATTATGGTTTTCTCTGGGTATATGCCCAGTAGTGGGATTGCTGGATCATACGGTAATTCTATTTTTAGTTTTTTTAAGTAACCTCCATACTGTTCTCCATAGTGGCAGAATCAAATGACATTTCAACCAACAGGGCAAGAGGGTTCCCTTTTCCCCACACCCTCTCCAGCATTTGTTGTTTGTAGATTTCCTGATGATGCCCATTCTAACTGGTGTGAGGTGATACCTCATTGTAGTTTTGATTTGCATTTCTCTAACAATTAGTGATGTTGAGCAGCTTTTCATGTGCTTCTTGGCCATCTGTATGTCTTCTTTGGAGAAATGTCTATTTAGGTCTTCTGCCCATTTTTGGATTGGGTTGTTTGTTTTATTAATATTGAGCTGCATGAGCTGTTTATATATTTTGGAGATTAATCCTTTGTCTGTTAATTCGTTTCCAAATATTTTCTCCCATTCTGAGGGTTGTCTTTTCGTCTTGTTTATGGTTTCCTTTGCTGTGCAAAAGCTTTGAAGTTTCATTAGGTCTCATTTGTTTATTTTTGTTTGTATTTCCATTACTCTAGGAGGTGGATCAAAAAAGATCTTGCTGCGATTTATGTCAAAGAGTGTTCTTCCTATGTTTTCCTCTAAGAGTTTTACAGTGTCCAGTCTTACATTTAGGTCTCTAATCCATTTTGAGTTTATTTTTGTGTATGGTGTTAGGGAGTGTTCTAATTTCATTCTTTTACATGTAGCTGTCCAGTTTTCCCAGCACCACTTATGGAAGAGACTGTCTTTTCTCCACTGTATATCCTTGCCTCCTTTGTCATAGGTTAGTTGACCATAGGTGCGTGGGTCTATCTCTGGGCTTTCTATGCTGTTCCATTGATCTATGTCTCTGTTTTTGTGCCAGTACCATATTGTCTTGATTACTGTAGCTTTATAGTATAGTCTGAAGTCAGGGAGTCTGATTCCTCCAGCTCCGTTTTTTTCCCTCAAGACTGCTTTGGCTATTCGGGGTCTTTTGTGTCTCCATACAAATTTTAAGATTTTTTGTTCTAGTTCCGTAAAAAAAAGTCATTGGTAATTTGATAGGGATTGCATTGAATCTGTAGATTGCTTTGGGTAGTATAGTCATTTTCACAATATTGATTCTTCCAATCCAAGAACATGGTATATCTCTCCATCTGTTGGTATCATCTTTAATTTCTTTCATCAGTGTCATATAGTTTTCTGCATACAGGTCTTTTGTCTCCCTAGGTAGGTTTATTCCTAGGTATTTTATTCTTTTTGTTGCAATGGTAAATGGGAGTGTTTCCTTAATTTCTCTTTCAGATTTTTCATCATTAGTGTATAGGAATGAAAGAGATTTCTGTGCATTTTGTATCCTGCAACTTTACCAAATTCATTGATTAGCTCTAGTAGTTTTCTGGTGGCATCTTTAGGATTCTCTATGTATAGTATCATGTCATCTGCAGACAGTGACAGTTTTACTTCTTCTTTTACAATTTGTATTCCTTTTATTTCCGTTTCTCCTCTGATTGCCATGGCTAGGACTTCCAAAACTATGTTGAATAATAGTAGTGAGAGTGGACAGCCGTGTCTTGTTCCTGATCTTAGAGGAAATGCTTTCAGTTTTTCACGTTTGAGAATGATGTGTGCTGTGGGTTTGTCGTATATGACCTTATTATGTTGAGGTAGGTTCCCTCTATGCCCACTTTCTGGAGAGTTTTTTTTTTTTATCATAAATGGGTGTTGAATTTTGTCAAAGCTTTTTCTGCATCTATTGAGATGATCATATGGTTTTTATTCTTCAATTTGTCAATATGGTGTATCACACTGATTGATTTGCATATATTGAAGAATCCTTGCATCCCTGGGATAAATCCCACTTGATCATGGTGTATGATCCTTTTAATGTGTTGTTGGATTCTGTTTGCTAGTATTTTGTTGAGGATTTTTGCATCTATATTCATCAGTGATATTGGTCTGTAATTTTCTTTTTTTGTAGTATCTTTTTGTCTGGTTTTAGTATCAGGGTGATGGTGGCCTCATAGAATGAGTTAGGGAGTGTTCCTTCCTCTGCAATATTTTGGAAGAGTTTGAGAAGGATGGGTGTTAGCTCTTCTGTAAATGTTTGATAGAATTCACCTGTGAAGCCATCTGGTCCTGGACTTTTGTTTGTTGGAAGATTTTTAATCCAGTTTCAATTTCATTACTTGTGATTGGTCTGTTCACATTTTCTTTTTCTTCATGGTTCAGTCTCGGAAGGTTATACATACCTTTCTAAGAATTTGTCCATTTCTTCCAGGTTGTCAATTTTATTGGCATAGAGTTGTTTGTAGTAGTCTCTTAGGATGCTTTGTATTTCTGCAGTGTGTGCTGTAACTTCTCCTTTTTCATTTCTAATTTTATTGATTTGAGTCCTCTCCCTCTTTCTCTTGATGAGTCTGGCTAATGGTTTATCAATTTTGTTTATTTCTCCAAGAACCAGCTTTTAGTTTTATTGATCTTTGTTACTGTTTTCTTTGTCTCTATTTCAGTTACTTCTGATCTGATCTTTATGATTTCTTTCCTTCTGCTTACTTTGGGTTTTGTTTGTTCTTCTTGCTCTAGTTCCTTTAGGTGTAAGGTTAGATTGTTTATTTGAGATTTTTCTTGTTTCTTGACGCAGGCTTGTATAGCTATAAACTTCCTTCTCAGAACTGCTTTTGCTGCATCCAATAGGTTTTGGGTCGTCATGTTTTCATTGTCACTTGTCTCTAGGTATTTTTTGATTTCCTCTTTGATTTCTTCAGTGGTCTCTTGGTTTTTTAGTCGTGTATTGTTTAGCTTCCATGTGTTTGTTTTCTTACGTTTTTTTCCTTGTAATTCATTTCTAATCTCATAGCGCTGTGGTCAGAAAAGATGCTTGATATGATTTCAATTTTCTTAAATTTACTGAGGCTTGATTTGTGACCCAGGATGTAATCTATCCTGGAGAATGTTCCGTGCGCACTTGAGAAGAATATGTAATCTGCTGTTTTTGGATGGAAAGTCCTAAAAATATCAATTAAATCTATCTGGTCTATTGTGTCATTTAAAGCTTCTGTTTCCTTACTTATTTTCATTTTGGATGATCTGTCCATTGGTGTAAGTGAGGTGTTAAAGTCCCCCATTATATTGTGTTACCATCGACTTCCTCTTTTATAGCTGTTAGCAGTTGCCTTATGTATTGAGGTGTTCCTATGTTGGGTGCATACATATTTATAATTGTTATATCTTCTTCTTGGATCGATCCCTTGATCATTATGTAGTGTCCTTCCTTGTCTCTTGTAACATTCTTTATTTTAAAGTCTATTTTAACTGATATGAGTAATGCTACTCCAGCTTTCTTTTGATTTCCATATTCATGGAATATCTTTTTCCATCCCCTCACTTTCAGTCTGTATGTGTCTCCAGGTCTCAAGTGGGTCTCTTGTAGACAGCATATATATATATGGGTCTTGTTTTTGTATCCATTCAGCAAGCCCATGTCTTTTGGTTGGAGCATTTAATCCATTCATGTTTAAGGTGATTATCAATATGTATGCTCCTATTACCTATTACTATCAATATGTATGCTCCTATTGGGTTTGTTTTTGTAGGTCCTTTTCTTCACTTGTGTTTCCCACTTAGACAAGTTCCTTTAGCATTTGTTGTAGAGCTGGTTTGGTGGTGCTGAATTCTCTTAGCTTTTGCTTGTCTGTAAAGCTTTTCATTTCTCCATCGATTCTGAATGAGATCCTTGCCAGGTAGAGGAATCTTGGTTGTAGGTTCTTTCCTTTCATCACTTTAAGTATATCATGCCCTCTCTTCTGGTTTATAGAGTTTCTACTGAGAAATCAGCTGTTAACTTTACAGGAGTTCCCTTGTATGTTATTTTTCATTTTTCCCTTGCTGCTTTCAATAATTTTTCTTTGTCTTTAATTTTTGCCGGTTTGATTACTATGTGTCTCGGCGTGTTTCTCCTTGGGTTTATCCTGTGTGGGACTCTCTGCGCTTCCTGGACTTGGTGGCTATTTCCTTTACCATGTTAGGGAAGTTTTCGACTATAATCTCTTCACATGCTTTCTCTGGTCCTTTCTCTCTCTCTTGTCCTTCTGGCACCCCTATAATGCGAATGTTGTTGCGTTTAATGTTGTCCCAGAGGTCTCTTAGGCTGTCTTCATTTCTTTTCATTCTTTTTTCTTTATTCTGTTCTGCAGCAGTGAATTCCACCATTGTGTCTTCCAGGTCACTTACCCGTTCGTCCGCCTCAGTTATTCTGCTATTGATTCCTCCTAGTGTATTTTTCATTTCAGTTATTGTACTGTTCATCTCTTTTTGTTTGTTCTTTAATTCTTCTAGGTCTTTGTTAAACATTTCTTACATCTTCTCGATCTTTGCCTCCATTCTTTTTCCGAGGTCCTGGATCATCTTCACTATCATTATTCTGAATTCTTTTTCTGGAAGGTTGCCTATCTCCACTTCATTTAGTTGTTTTTCTGGCGTTTTACCTTGTTCCTTCATCTGGTACATAGCCCTCTGCCTTTTCATCTTGTCTATCATTCTGTGAATGTGGTTTTTGTTCCATAGGCTACAGGATTGTAGTTCTGCTGTCTGCCCTCCGGTGGATGAGGCTATCTAAGAGGCTTATGCATGTTTCCTGATGGGAGGGACTGGTGGTGGGTAGAGCTGACTGTTGCTCTGGTGGGCGGAGCTCAGTAAAACTTTAATCCACTTGTCTGCTGATGGGTGGGGCTGGGTTCCCTCCCTATTGGTTGTTTGGCCTGAAGCGAGCCAACACTGGAGCCTACCCAGGCTCTTTGGTGGGGCTAGTGTCGGACTCTGGGAGGGCTCACGCCAAGCAGTACTTCCCAGAACTTCTGTTGCCAGTGTCCTTGTCCTCAGTGTGAGCCACATCTAGCCCCTGCCTCTGCAGGAGACCCTCCAACACCAGCAGGTACGTCTGGTTCAGTCTCCCCTGGGGTCACTGCTCCTTCCCCTGGGTCCCGATGTGCATACTACTTTGTGGGTGCCCACCAAGAGTGGAGTCTCTGTTTCCCCCAGTTCTGTCGAAGTCCTGCAATCAAATCCCAGTGGCCTTCAAAGTCTGATTCTCTAGGAATTCCTCCTCCCGTTGCCTGACCCCCAGGTTGGGAAGCCTGACGTGGGGCTCAGAACCTTCACTCCAGTGCGTGGACTTCTGTGGTATAAGTGTTCTCCAATCTGTGAGTCACCCACCCAGCAGTTATGTGATTTGATTTTACTGTGATTGTGCCCCGCCTACTGTCTCATTGTGGCTTCTCCTTTGTCTTTGGATGTGGGGTATCATTTTGGTGAGTTCCAGTGTCCTCCTGTTGATGACTGTCCAGCAGCTAGTCGTGATTCTGGTGTTCTCGCAAGAGGAAGTGAGAGCATGTCCTTCTACTCCACCATCTTGGTTCCAATCCCTGTGGTCTTAAATTTAAATTAAGACCATTCAGGAAAGATGAATGTTTTTTCTAGCTACGTTCAACTGCCCTACATGGAGGAGGTGGAGAATTGAGAGTACGATGAAGGGGAAGGGGAAAGGGAGCACCTATAGTGATGGACCATGAATCCAAACTGAGTAAGAAAGGAAATGAAGGGGTCGGTAGGCAGTGAAGATGTGAACTGGAGGTTTCATTGGGACCCATTATTTACCAGAAAAGGTCATCTGGAAAGTTAGAAGATGGTTGTCAAAAAGTAGGATGTGTGATGTAGAGATCACAAGTCTACAGGTCACAGTGAATAAGGTCTAGAATATGACCACAGTAGTGAGTAGCTGAGGAGGCCGTGGAATTGAAGAGTCAAGGTGTTGGATTAAATATTCAAAATATTAGGATTTCAAACTGGTGAATGACCTTATATTATAGGTCATTTCTTCATCATGTGACATAGTATACATTTCTTCCCATTTGCACCATGACTAAAATTTCCATCATTGAAGAGTTCATGCTTTAGGAGAGCTTCAAGAAAACCAAACAGCCATCTCTAGGAAAAGCACTCTGACAAGGCGACAGCTGTCCAAACCACTTGATCCTGTAACACTGGAGCAATGCTGGCAGACACATGTGCAGTGCGGGTGGGGGAAGGTCTTTGAACTCTGATTTCTACTGTGATATTGAACAGGTTTTAAGTTGCTATTTAGATAGGAGTCAGAATTGGGATTTTCTGCTGCCTTTGATATGTTCTAAAAAGCTTCACTTTACTATCCAGATTGGCAGAAACAAACCAAAGAAAATCATTTCCCATGATACCGTATTTAATAGAAATATATGGGTTCAGTTCATCCATAAACATCTAAGTGAAGAATATTCTATTAGATCTTGGAGAAGAGGATTAAAAGGATGATGCTCCAAAAGAAACTGAGTCAACGGTTTCAGTTTTCAAGGTGCTAGAAGAACATGCAACTGAAGTGAAGATCATGTGACATCATCTGGCATAAATCCCACCCCATGGATGCCCCATCCAACGAGCATACCTCCTCTTACATGAAGACCTTCACCTCCACTCTGTCCACATGCCCCATCCAGTGCTCTACTTACCCCACCAACCCGCCACTGACCTGCCCCATCCAACACGTGTGATTCTCCTCTCCTCTGCTCCATTCACCTCAGCAACCTTCTCTGAAATGTCTACCTCTCCCATTCCCCCTATACAGCACTCTCAGACTGAAGCAAGAGCCACAAACCCTTTTACTCTTCCTATTTCTCCCATTCTATTGTCCTTCTTTTAATTCCTTCTCTACCTAGGCCAGATTTCCTATACTGATGCGACTCTCAACTCCCTTGACCCTTGCTCCGAGCACACCCCCACACCTGCAATGATGACAACTTCTCTCTCTGCCTCTGAATAAGGGCTGCCAGGGGCTGCTTAGGGAAATCTTACAAGCGTGAAGTTATGGCTTCACATCTTGCCTGGGCCATCAGCACTCTCAACTATCTTTTCTTTTGTCCCCCACCAATTTCTGGTTCTGTCTTCACAGTGGACACATCAGTGCTTTCTTTATCATTCTTCTCAAGCATGCTATGCAACCCAACTTCCTCAACACTGCCCGCAAAGACCATGCATCCTGCATACATCTTAGGGCCATTCAGCAAGACCTTCTCCAACCTCCATTTTCCACCCCGGTACCCCTACAAGTAGCTGTATCTACTTTCACCTTTATTGACTCTAGAGGAAGATGGCTCCCAACTTCCTCAACAATGCTTAATCCTGCCCTCCCTGTTTCTTCCTGGAATCTCACTCCCTCTTGGGTAGATCATCACCTTATACTTCTCCAGGAGCTATCTTAATAGACCTCGTTGTGCCTCCACCTCCTTTCAGAGAAAGAACTCATTGACTCTGGGTTTGCTCCTCTGATGACTACTTGATCTTTTTTCCCTTTTCTTCAAATATCTTAGAAGCCTATACTCATTTGACTTGGCTTTCCCACTCACAACTCATCACCCACCTGTCTCTCACTGCGCCACCCACTGTCTCTGACTTCAGCACCTGCTATTCATCTCACCTCCTGAGATTGTTTCTGAAGTCCCTCGGCATGTGACTCAAACTCTCTGGCTTCTTTATGACTTTCCAAGACTCCCCTGCCGCTCTCCCACAACTTATATTCATGGTTCCATCCTTCACATGCCTTTAGTAGTAGTTTGAGCCATATGAAATTGCTGCAGTAGAGTTCCCGAGTGGTTTAATATTGGCAGTTTCATATGGTTCAACCTAATTCTTTTTACACACCTCTTTTGTCATCTATCTCTTTTTATTGCATATATTTGAATGTGTGGTTATCACGCTTATCAGACTCCTAGTGCAGCTTGAGTGAAAGAATTTTGCTTTATTTATCTTCACTTTGCCAGCACCCAACCCAATGCCTATAACATTAAAGGTACTTGGTTCACACCTGCTAGATGAACACTCCGTTCAGGAGTGGTACAGGGACAGTACTCAGGCCTGCCTGGCAAGGGCACCTGTAGGAATGAAGTTGTGCTAACCTGGATGCAAGATGCCGAGGAGGAGGAGAAAAAAGAGAAGAGGGGGAGCGGGAAGGAAAAATCCCAACCTTCCTCCCGGGAGCCCTGATTTGTACCTGTGGTGTTTCGGACGAGGGGTGGTGATGCTGCTTCTGAGACACAGAGCTGTGGCTGTCTGCTTTGCCTTTGGTGATGAGCACACTCCCACGCACAGGCTTGGCAGGTTTAATTTCGGGAGTTACCAGAGTGGATTCTGAAGTTAACATCCCCAGGGTCTCACTGCTCAGTCGTAACTGTCCCATGGCATTTTGGCTCAAAGCAACAGCCTCCTGGGCTACACAGAGAGAGAGGGTTTATATTAAAAGTCACCTTAGGATAATAAGGAAATAATAGCGAGGATGGCAAGTTGAAACATAGTGTGATTCTTTTGAAGACTACAAAGCCATCTCCACCTGCAGCTGGCTTGGCAGGGCTGAGAGAAGAGGCTCCACCCACTAAGGACGGATGATGACGACGGGTGTGTGCAGAGCCTGGCCTGGTGCCCCGGGCTCTTCACTGCTCATCTTCCCAGGGGATCCCACGATACTCTCCCCCACTTTCTCTTCCAACCCAGAGGGTAATCATCTCTGAAACTGCTGGTACACTACAGTCCTGACTGCCCCGGAAACCTACCACAATGATTATTGTGTTGTTTTACAGTCTTTTTTCTTACTGCATCTTCAAAACCCAGCATGTATTGTATACTGAGAGCACATCTCAGTTTGGACTAGGCACATTTCAAGGGGCCGGTGGGTCCTGCGTGGGACAGACAGGTTTAGACTGGTCACTTCAGTACAGCCTGCTGACTCCACAGCAAACAGCAAATGCAGGTCTGGGTTTGACTCCGTCACTGAGAGGGTTTTCTCCAAAGTCGCCAGTGACCTCCGAACTGTGAACTACAGCGGCCCTCTTCTCAGGGCTCATTCTATCTGAACCTTCAGCCACCTCCGATTATATTCACTTACTGATTTAACACATTTTTACAAATCTTTACTGTGTGTCTACTATGTGCCAAGCACTAGTCTAGATGCCTGGAATACATTAGTGACGAAAACTAACACAAATCTCTGCTCTCCGAAGCTCACATTCTTGGCCGGGGCGGGGGTGGCGTGGAGGAGGCAGACAATAAAATAAGTAAATAAAATAAACAGTCTGTTAACTAGGGGTAAGGGCTATGAGGAATATAAAGCGGGAAGGGTCTCCCAGACTCCAAACAGGGCTCCGCAGAGATGCGAAAGTCCTTCTGGCCCCGTCCCGCCTGTAGCTCTCCTGACTGCCCACCCTTCTGACCCTCACTCTGCCTTCTCCGCCTCCCCTGGCTTCTCCCCCTGCCCCCACCTCCTCCTAAAATGTGAAGTGTTCCCCAAGTTCCCATCCTGCCCTATCCATCCCTCTCCTCTCTTTCTGGAACTTTCTGGGCTGATTTCCTCTACTCCAGTGGCTGCACCCCTCACCTTGTTGAGGAAGTCTCCCCCAGTTATTAAGCTTTTAGCTTGACATTACTTTCTCAGGGAGCTCAAATTCATGATTTGTCACGAGATGTCAACACAGCTCCAAAGACTTCTGTGAAATGCAGTTTATTTGACAGAAAAGGAAACAAAAAATCTAAGAGAACTGGAATTGTGATGCAGCCTGGGGTTCCCACTAAATGGTATCAGAATATGCCACTCCAAAATATGACTACAGGAGTTCAGGATATGCCACCTCAAAATATGCTGCTTTGGCATATTGGTTATTTTGAGCTGTAGGCACCTGAAACACAGTAAATGCAGGGAGTGGCTTTCCTTGACCTCCCCTTATTTGCTCAAAGACAGAACCTCCAAAAGAAGCTCCACTGTCACAAGTCCCCTTCCAGAGAGTTTCATCAACTAGGGAGATGGACTCTTATCACAGGAGAGGAGACTCAAGTCCATACTACACCCAGAAAGACTTTATCACAAACAGCCACACCTCCCATCCGTTCTTGTAAGGGTCCCTCATCTTTCCTAAAAACCATTTTCCCTCCCCTAAGAGGACTACATCCCCCTTCCCTTTTCCTATTAAGGTGGTATTTACTTCTGAATTCTAAAGCCATCCATTTTCCCCTGAGTATCTCCCACGGTACATGAGGTAAACATGTTAATAAACTTGTTTGTTTTTCTCTTGTTAATCTGTCTTTTATTGCAGGGGGGCTCAGCCAAGAACTCAGAAGAGTAGAGAGAAAATTATTCTCTCTCCCCTAGACCACTGAAGAGCTGTTTCTCTTATCTTCCCAGCAAAGAATCTTCCATTTCTCTAAGCATCCCATGCAGAGGTATCAAGGGGAGGTGACATCCCTGAAAGCCCCAGCCAGTTTTATCATCTAGCAGGCATGGGACACTATCAGGAATGACGGCATGTTGTTCTAAGTATTTATATAAAAAAGATTCTACTCTGAGCAGGTATTCTCATTATATTTGATAGATTTTCCCACTGAGCAGCCACCCTCCTGCCCTGTATGTCTTTAGAGGATCCGGGAGAGCCAGGATTCTTAACCTCTGGTAGGTAAGGCCTCACTACTATGGGGTTTAAAAACTCAATTAATTTTCCTTTCCAGTAAACTTTCTCTTCCTCCCATGTTCCCTGTCTTGGTAAATGACATTGCTCTCTTCCTGGTTTCTGTGACCAGAAATCTTGGTGTGAACATCATCTTGAATGCCTCCCCCTCCTTCAATTCCCTGCCATGCAGGCGGCTATCAGGTCAGCCAGCGCAGCCCCACTCATATTCAGCTTCACCTCTCTTCCATTACAAGACATCACTAGAGCTCCCTTCCTACTGCAACTTTCGGACCATTTCTCCCATAGGGTGAAAACTGCCCAACTCCTCTTTTCCTTCAAAATAAAATCGAAATTCCTAATCTTGGCATTAAATTCAACTATGATTGGCCTTAACCTGCCTTCCCACCTTTAATTTACTGTCAGCTTCCCTGCTTTCTTGGCCTGGAATGTCCTTATCTTCATCTTTGCCTGTCAACATTCTCCTCCTCCTTCAAAGCCTACTTCCATGAAAACGTCCCCAAATCATGCTTGTTGGAACCCAACTATCCCAAAGTTGGTCTTTCACAGAAGCTGGTAGTTCTGTTACATTATTTTCCTCTTCCCTGAATGAGCACATGTCTGCTCCCCTCCAGGGGTCACTCCCAAAGGTGTGGGCCACATCTCTTCCGTCGCCCTGTTCCCTGCAGTGCCAAGTGCACTGGGCAGTCAGGAGAGCCACAGGTGTCTGGTGGAGAGAATTCTCTGGGATGCTAACTGGCAGCATGTTATAAGTCAGCCTTCAATGGGGCTGTGGAGAAAAGCTCGGTGGGGGAAACTGAGAAGGTGCATTACCAGTGGGGTAAGGGCCACTTGGCCACAAAGAGTCAGGGGAAATGGCTCTCACCAGACTCCTCTTCCTTCATGGACTGCTCTAGGGCGGCCCTGATGCAGAGCTCACGGGCCCGGATCCCTGCGATGTTGCTGCCATCGGAGATGGCTTGCAGCACAATGGAGTCCAAGTTCAGGCAGGCTGCACTGTAGTACTTGGCTATGCTGACTGCGGTGGCCGACTTTCCTATTAAAAAAGGTCAGGAGGTTGAATTTCACAGCTCTCATTTCCTCAGTGTCCTAGACAGAAGAAGCTTCTATTACAGAGGCTACTGGAAAGTGATCTCTCCAAAGTCTCTGCCTCTAAGTCTCTCGTGTGGCCAGAGGCGGCAGCAGAAAAGAGAGGCAAGACCTGAGCCAGGAGTTAGGACTGTGGATTCTGGTCCTAATTCTACCCCTGATGAGCTCTGTGCTATGGCAACCCACGTCCCCTCTGGATTTTCTCCTCGGCTTAAAAAGTGATTCTATCAGATGAGCTTTAAAAATTTTGTAGCTCTTACTGTCTCTGATTCTAATGGGAAGAGACTTTTTTGGTTTAAAGAATAACTTGTGTTGATGTTTTTTTCTCATTCAAAATACCTGCTTATTAAAAAGAAAGCAGAAAATTCAGAAATAACAGCAGGGATAAAAGAAATTTGATCTTCCAGAGAGACTACAGTTAGCATATGGCTGCTCAGTATGCGTATGTAACTATTTTATTCATATTTCTTATAAAAAAAGAATGGGTTATGTGGTAGGTTGAATAATGCCTCCCCCACTCAGATGTCCACATTCCAATCCCTGGAACCTGTGAATATGTTACCTTATATGTTAAAGGGACTTCGCAGGTATGATTAAGAATCTTGATGTTGGAGATTGCCCTGGATTATCTGGGTGGGCCCAATGTAATAACAAGGGTCCTTATAAGAGAAGCAGGATGCTCAGAGTAAGAACAGGTGATACGATGATGAAAGCAAAGAGAGAGACAGACAGAGAGTGAGAGAGAGAGACGACACAGACAGACAGACAGACTACAAGATGCTATGATGCTGGTTTTGAAGATGGAGGAAGGGGCCGTGACCCAGGGAATGAAGATAATGTTTCTAGAAGCAAGAAAAGGCAAGGAAATGGATTCTCCTCTATAGCCTTGAGAAAGGATGCAGCCCTGTTGACCCATTTTAGACTTCTGACCTCCAGAATTCTAAGAAAGTAAATTTGCATTTTTTAAAGTCACTAAATTTGTAGTTATTTGTTACAGGAGCAATAGGATATTAATATAGATAACAGATTGTAAGCATGGCATGTTTTTTCTCACTTAAAACGATATATATCATGAGCATTTTTCCATTCATTCAATACACTTCTATGGTACTTTTTATTGTGATAGTATACATACAAAATTTACCATTTTAACTGTTTTTAAGTGTACAGCTCAGCTGCTAAGGATATTCACATTGCTGTGCAACCATCACCTCCATCCATCTCCAGCACGTTTTCATCTTCCCAAGTGGAAACTCTTTACCCAGTAAACAATAACCTCTCATTCCTCCCTTTTCTCAGCCCCTGGAAACCACCATTCTACTTCATGTCTCTATGAATATGACTCTAGGTACCTTATGTAAATGGAATCATATAGTAGTTGTTCTTTTATGTCTAGCTTATTTCACTTAGCATAATGTCTTCAAGTTTCACCTCTGTTGTAGCATGTGTGAAGATTTCCTTCCTTTTGTGGGTGAAAAAGATCCCATTATACCACATTTAGTTTATCCACTCATCCATCAATGGATACTTGGGCTGTTTCTACCTTTTCGTTATTGTGAATAATGCTGCTATGAAAATGGGTGTACAAGACACTGTGTTTTTTTTTTGTTTTTTGTTTTGTTTTTAAAGAAGATGCTGGGGGTAGGAGTTTTAGTAATTTATTTATTTATTTTTGCTGTGTTGGGTCTTCGTTTCTGTGCGAGGGCTTTCTCTAGTTGTAGCAAGTGGGGGCCACTCTTCATCGCGGTGCGCGGGCCTCTCACTGTCACGGCCTCTCTTGTTGCGGAGCACAGGCTCCAGATGCGCAGGCTCAGTAGTTGTGGCTCACGGGCCTAGTTGCTCCGCGGCGTATGGGATCCTCCCAGACCAGGGCTCGAACCTGTGTCCCCTGCATTAGCAGGCAGATTCTCAACCACTGCGCCACCAGGGAAGCCCCAAGACACTGTTTTTAATGGCGATATAATTCACTGCATGAATATACTATGGCTTAATTAACTAGTCCCGCATATCGAATGCTTCAAGTGCTCCCAGATTTTTAGTATGGTCAGCAATGCTGCAGTGAACACTCATGCAGTTAATCTTTGTCGACGTGATAATTTTCCTAAGATAAATTTTTAGAAGTAATACTGCCAGGCCAAAGAGTTTGCACATATTCTTCCCCTCTCTCTTTTTTAAAAAAATATTGACATATGTCGTGAATTTTAAAATTTATTTATTTATGGCTGTGTTGGGTCTTCATTTCTGTGCCAGGGCCTTCTCTAGTTGTGGCAAGCGGGGGCCACTCTTCATCGTGGTGTGCAGGCCTCTCACTATCGCGGCCTCTCTTGTTGCGGAGCACAGGCTCCAGACGCGCAAGCTCAGTAACTGTACGCGCAGGCTCAGTAATTGTGGCTCACGGGCCCAGCTGCTCCACGGCATGTGGGATCTCCCCAGACCAGGGTTTGAACCCATGTCCCCTGCATTGGCAGGCAGATTCTCAACCACTGCGCCACCAGGGAAGCCCCCCCTTCTCTTTTTAAATAACTTAATGTCTTGGATTTTTCTTTAATATTTTAATGTTATTAAATTATTGAAAGAATGCAAGCTCCAACTATTCAGAGATGTATTAATTAAGAATGAGGTGTCCCTGCTCTTTCTCTAACTCCATATCTCTGAACTTGGCAATTTAACAATTTGGGGATAATCCTTTGGTATATAAATTTCAAACAGAAGAGTCCTTTACTGCCTCAAAAATTACACATGCAGGACTTCCCTGGTGGCGCAGTGCTTAAGAATACGCCTGCCACTGCAGGGGACACGGGTTCAAGACCTGGTCCGGGAAGATCCCACATGCTGCAGAGCAACTAAGCCCGTGCGCCACAACTACTGAGCCTGCGCTCTAGAGCATGCAAGCCACAACTACTGAGCCCACGTGCCACAATTACTGAAGCCCGTGCACCTAGAGCTTGCGCTCTGCAACAAGAGAAGCCACCGCAATGAGAAGCCCGTGCACCACAACAGAGAGCAGCCCCCACTAGCCGCAACTAGAGAAAGCCTACATGCAGCAACAAAGACCCAACGCAGCCAAAAATAAATAAATTTAAAAAAAAAGAAAAGGCATCATCCAGAGGTTAAAAAAAAAAAATTACATGTGCAAACTTCACCATAAACCCCTCAGGGCTGTGCATACCTGACAAGGGCGTCCCATGGATGATGATAGCGATGCCTTTCCGGTTCTTGGCCATGCGGCCTTCTGCAGAAATGTCAATGCCCAGGTGGCGAGCAATGGCCTTGCTCACTGGGTTGTTCTCTACTTCCCCAACCTCCTCTGGAAAGTGGCTGTCAATGCTCTGAATCTTGTCAGCTGCAAATTAAATATACATGTGTGCGTGTGTGCATGCACATACATGCGGACACACCCAGAACTCACCTGGGCTCTGAAGGAAGTGGGGACGACTTTTTCTTAGTAAACATCCTATTTTAAAATAAACGTAATCTGCTGCAGATGTTGCCTCACTCCCCCTGTAGTGCACGGAAGTGCCCGTTTTGGCTAATAATCTGCCCGTAGCTACTACAATTGAAAATACAGATACTCTTTGATTCTTAATCCCACTTTGGGGAATCTCTTCTCCTGAAAAATAATATTGGAAACTAGCTGAATATGCAACAGTAAGGGAAATGACTAAATAAATGATGGCATATTCATATTGTAGAATTAATACATAATAGTGCTAGAAAGATGCATCTTATGGAGAAAGGTGAAAGGCACTGAACAGCCTTCCCACTTTTGCTTAGAGAGAACAGGTACCCCAACATTAAAATGCTTGGTTACTTGGAAACATGACTTTTTCCAGGCTTTCTTCATCCTCCTCTTCATCTGGGTAGGTCTTGGACTTGACCATTGGGATATGCCGCTCTTCCAGGCTGGATGTGTCAGAGATCTCTCGGCTAAGCGAGGTCCTCTTTGTGCTGGCAGAGGTTCCCTGTTCTGACAAGGGACCATCGTCCTCTTCTGCCAGGGAGCAAAGAATGGAAACACACAGGAAGAGTTGGGAGGAGGACAAGGGAGATAGGGCAGAAAAGGGAAGAGAGACAAAGAGGAGAATCACTGAACTGGTTACCATCACCCTGGACTATCTGACCCCAATAAACAAGAACTGCAGTCAGTCTGCTGTTAAATTTCTCTGCCCAGAGTGTTTCTACATTTTAACATGAAAAAATACATACCAAAATTATACATTTGGTTTAGAAAATTTTGGAAATTCAAAAGAGCAAAAATGATAAAATTTAGCTACAGAAAGAAATATAGATAGACAAAGAAATGGTGATAGAGGAACAGCAGCTTCATTTTATGATACCAGTATAGGAGAGTGGCAACCTCTCAGATTTTTTTTTTTTTTTTTTTTTTTTTCGGTACGCGGGCCTCTCACTGTTGCGGCCTCTCCCGTTGTGGAGCACAGGCTCCGGATGTGCAGACTCAGCGGCCATGGCTCATGGGCCCAGCCGCTCCGCGGCATGTGGGATCTTCCCGGACCGGGGCACAAACTCGTGTCCCCTGCATCGGCAGGCGGACTCTCAACCACTGCGCCACCAGGGGAGCCCCCTCTCAGATTTTTAATTTTTCAAAACTAAAGTTGGGATCATACTATACACATACCAATTTGTAGCCTGCATTCCCCCTTAATTTATCATGAACATCTCTCCATGTCATTGTTGAGCACATCTACTACTTTATCTGCCCTGCACCACCGTCAATGCCCCTATTCCACAGAGTTTCAGTGGGTACATTGGGATGTCATTGTACAAGGTGACCCAGCTCTACCCTGGAGCCAAGACACCTTCTTTGTTTAATTTTGAATTTGAGTCAGAGAGGTTGTAGCTCTCCTGGGAATGGCAATAACATGACTTGTAGCTGCTGGCCTTCCCTGGATGTGGTTTGGAAGCAGAGAAGGATGTGTACTCTGTGACAGCAGAGTAAGCAGATGCTCAGAGAGGTGCTGGTGAGAAGCAGAGGGAGCGCCTCCCTGGACTTCTACTGACCCTCAGGTCCTGGCTCTAGATCACCTTTCCATGGGCCAAATGGAAAAATGAACCCACAACCAAGGCGTGTAGGACAGGGATGAGAGCGATGGGCCCTTCTCAGCTCTCACTAAGTCCTCTTTACATTGCAGACCCTCGTGACTCTCTGCCTCAGGCCACTAGGCAGTCCTGAGTTTAAATGTCTATCCCCCCACCCCTCCCTGACTTTGAGCTCTCAAAGGTAGGGGCTGATTTCATTGATCTTTCTTCTAGCACTTCAGCTCAGTGCTTAGAACATAGTGGGTGCTTGTTATGGGCTGAACTGGTTCCCATAAAGTTCATTTGCTGAAGTCCTAAGCACCACCCCCGTGCCACACTCCACTCCCTGCCCCAGTATCCCAGAATGTGACTATTTGAAGTTAGGGCCTTTCAAGAGGTAATTAAGTTAAAATGAGTGTCCTAAGCCATCCATAGTCCAATATCACTGGTGTTCTTATAGGAAGAGATTAGGACACAGACACACAGAGGGAAGTCCTTGTGAACACACAGGGGGAAGACAGGCATCTACAAGCCACGGAGGGAGGTCCAGTAGAAAACAATTCCACCAACACCTTGATCTTGGATTTCTAGCCTCCAGAATTATGACAAAATAAGTTTTGCGTGGTTAAGCCCCCCAGTCTGTGGTATTTGCAGTGGCAGTTCTAGTGAACTAATATGCTCAATGAATACAACCAGGAGACTGGGTGGACAGGCAGCCTTCTTCTCTCATCTTCTCCTTTTAGGGCCGATTAGTGTTCTCCGACTACCTTCTGTCTTGAGAGACAACAAGACAGGTCCAAGGGCAGGAGAAATGGACTTCATTCATTCATTCATTCACTCTTACAGAAACATTTATCAGGCACTATGATGTATCAGGTGCTGGTCCATGCACTGGGTGTACATTGGGGAAGACATGATCACTGCCTTTATGGGGGCTTGTCTAGAGGGGAGACAAGTGTGAAGAAAATACATATGATGACTATTATGCAGAAGAAGAGGGCAAGTAAGAACGGAGGGCAAATTTCCAGGGTGAGGGCACAGGGAAGCAGAGAAGTGAGCACCCCAACAAGCTACATGATCCCATAGGTCTCCCTGGAACCTTGATGCTCAAGTGCACACAAGGGGGGATCCTGGGTGGATGATGGATAACTCTGGGGTGCTGGGCAAGAAAGGGCAAGATCGTAAGAGCACAGTCCAGCTTTGTGATTGAGTTTTGGCCTTGAGGACCATCAAGGGTCTTTCCTCATGTGAACTCCCACCCCTACCTCTTGTAGGGCACCAACATCTACCACGCATGATTGATTACCTTGCATTACCTAGGCACAGATGTGGAGGCTGTGGAGTGGTTATTGTCGTGGACTCCAGAGTCAGAGAGACCTGGGCTTGAGTCCTGATTCTGCCACTTAAATCTGTGGATCTGGCTTCTCAGTGCTTCCTCTCTCATCTCTATGTGTGAAGCCCTCAGCACAGGGCTTGGTATCTAGCAAGTGTCCTTCTATATCTGAATTAGCTGTTTTTAAGTCTTAACTCCCCACCAGACTCTAGTGAGAGCAGAATGTGTCCCCATCTCTGCATCCCTAAAATGGGGACAACAGGACCATTTTGCAAGGGTTAGAAATGAAATCCCTAAGGTGCTCAGTAACTGGTTCGTCTCCCAGCAGAGATAATTCAAAGAAGCCAGGGGAGTGGCTGGAGCCGCGGGCTCCAGAACTGTTGAGTTCTCACCGTTCTCCTGCGCCAGACTCTCCAGATATTTCATCTTCATCTGCTCCTCTTTTGACCTCTTCATCTCCTTAAAGTATTCATACACCTCTGGGGGCAGGTTTTCCCCCGGAAGGCGGGGAGGCAGCAGCAGGGAGTTGTAGGAATCATAGCCCTTCAGTGTTCGCAAGATCTGCTCAAGGAGAATGGGAACTGCTGTTGGTCCCACTGGAAGTTTCCTCCCCACAGTCCCAGGTGGGTCTGCCATCCATCTCATAAAAACCCTGCCCCTGACCAAGGCTGGGGTGTATACAAATACTTTCTGGATCTCAAAGGGTAGGGTCCTTTGCAGAGGTCTAAAGTGTAAGGCCGAGCCCTGGATCTGTGGGGATAACGAATTTTTATTTTGCCCCATTTGTGCCTGGGCATTTCCCATGTGGAAAAGAATTTTCCCCTTGTTTTATAGATAACATATACTGTTTTTGTTGTTGTTGTTTTCCATTGACAAAAGTACAGAACTCAATTATCCACTTTGAGTGACATGTTATTGAAAAATATTGCGGACAGCAATGTTGTCTTGGTAAGGTGGTTGTCTGATATATAGAGGATCCAGAGAAAAGTAGGCAAAATGGCTGTTTAGGTATGTGTATGTGTGTGTGTGTGTGTGTATATCTGAGAGAGAGACAGAGAGGGATGTAAATTAGGCTTGTCAGATGAAGTACAAGATGCCTAGTTAAATTTAAATTTCAGATAAAAAAATGAATAATTTTTAAAGTATAAATGTGTCCCATATTGTTTATCTGGAATTCAAATTTAATTGCGGCAACCTGTTTTTCTTTCTGCTAAATCCAGCAACACTAGTGTGTATGTACATTTATAAAAGACAGTAAAATCAACTCCTAGAAAGCAATCACTTCCTACGCAACCTAATCTACTGGTGTGAAAAATCAGTTAGGTAACCCTTCTCCAAGATCACCAATTTTAGTTGTTTGAAAACCAATATTAATGAGCTTACTCTAAAATTTATATGGAAGAACAAAGGGCTAAGAATAGTTGAAATGCTAATGAAGAAAAATAGAGAGGACTGTCCTACCAGATATCAGGAATTATGAAGTTGGAGCAATGGAGAGGGTGGTATTGATGCTGAATAGAGAAACTGACCAATGAAATGGAGGTGAGAGCTTAGAATAGACCCACGTGTATATGGAGCTTTGACACAGGACAGAGGTGGCATGGCAGATCAGTGGGGAAAGGAAGGCCTATTCCAAAGGCTGGCTGATGTAGAGACACAAAGGCCTGGCCAACTTGCTTCATCTGAGGCGACTGTAAACAGCCAGCCCAGCTGCAGAGTGTCCTGTGGGATCAGCTGAAGTCTCTGTGCGATGTCATCACAGCTTACCTTCTCTGTCTGCCTGGGTCTAACGTTCCTTATCCTTTACAGGTGTCGTCCCTGAGAGTACTCTCTGATAAACCTTCTGCATGCAAATCTCAGAGTCTTGGATTCTGCTTTCCACTGACCCTGACCCACAGCAGAGGATGCTGTGCCAACACAAGCCATTGAACATCTAATAAATACCTAATGAAAAGACTTGAATCCAGAGGGACAGAATCCAAACCGGGCAGAGCACAAACACTGGATGTAAAGAAGACAGAAGATTCAAAGGCCAAGCTGATGGAGAGTCCAGAGGAAGCAGACCATCTTAGCTAAGCCATTCCTAAATTCCTGACCCAGAGCAAACAAGAGATGACAAATATTTATTGTTTTATGTGACTAAGCTTGGGAGTAATTTATTTTGCAGCAATAGATAGCTAATATAACATCACACTTCATGAACAGCAAGACCTTATGAGAAAACAATGGAGCAATGTATTCAAGATATACGAGTGCAGAAAATGTGAGCCAAGGATACTGTATCCAATCAAACCGATCTTCAAGCACAAAAGCCAAGGAAAAACAGTTACGAACACATGAATACTCAGGAAATATTGTTCCCACGGTCCCTTCCTGAGGAGTCCACTAGAGAATGATCTTCTGACAACCCAGTAGCGAATGGAGAAGCCTCATCACAAGGACTGGTGTTGAGCATTAAATATGTTCAAGTGTAGAACTAAGACTAAATGATGGAAATTAGATGATTACCCAGTAGGCATTAACTGGAAGTAAAGAAATATCATTTTAAATTAGAGGGTGGTGAGGAGAGGTAAAAAGAGATTTTTAGCTAATTTCATTATTGCTCATAGTAGGGAAGTAAGAGGCAGTTTCTAAAAAGTAGGGTACTAAGGGTATTAGATAAGGGCATAGTTTATACAGATCAGCCTCAAGGTAGGACAGCAGGGTAGAGACAGTAAAAATGGACCTGGATAGATCAATGGAAAAGAATAGAGATTCCAGAAATAGACCGAAATAAACATAGTCAACTGATCTTTCCTAAAGGAGCAAATGCAATACAATGGAGCAAAGAGTTTTTTTCAACAAATGATGCTGGAATTGGACATCCACCGGCAAAAAAATAAATCTGAGTGGATCTTATCTTCATAAAAATTAACTCAAATGAATTGTAGACCTAAATAAAAAACATAAAACTATAAAATTTCTAGAAGATAGCATAACAGAAAATTTAGATGACCCAGAGTATGGTGATGACTTTTTAGACACAACTCCAAAGGCACAGTCTATGAAAAAAGTAATTGATAAACTGGACTTCATTAAAATGAAAAACTTCTGCTCTGCAAAAGATAATGTCAAGAGAATGAAAAGACAAGCCACAGACTGGGAGAAAATATTTGAAAAAGACACATCTGATAAAGGACTATTATTCAAAATATGTAAAGAACTCTTAAAGCTCAACAATAAGGAAACAGATAACTCGATTAAAAATTGGGCCAAAGACCTTAACAGATACCTCACCAAAGAAAATATACAGATGGCAAATAGGCGTATGAATGGATATTCCACATTATATATGCCTTCAGGGAAATGCAAATTAAAACAACAATGAGATACCACTACACACCGATTAGAACAGCCAAAATCCAAAACCCTGACAATATTAAAAGCTAGTGAGGATAAGGAGCAACAGGAACTCTCATTTACTGCTAGTAGGAATGCAAAATGTTACAACCATTTTGGAAGACAGTTTGACAGTTTCTTACAAAACTAAACATACACTTACCATAGAATCCAGCAATCATACTCCTTGGCATTTACCTAAAGAGTTGAAAACTTATGTTCACACAAAAACCTGCACACAGATGTTTACAGCAGCTTTATTCATAATTGCCAAAACTTGGAAACAACCAAGATGTCTTTCAGTAGGTGAATGGATAAATAAACTGTGGTATTTCCAGACAATGGAATATCATTCAGCACTAAAAAGAAATGAGCTATCAAGCCATGAAAAGACATGGAGGAACGTTAGATGCATATTACTAAGTGAAAGAAGCCAATCTGAACATCTACATACTCTATGATTCCAACTATATGGCATTCTGGAAAAGGCAAAACTACAGAGACAGTAAAAAAGATTAATGGTTGCCAGGGGTTGGAAGGAGGGAGGGATGAATATGTGGAGCACAGAGGATATTTAGGGCAATGAAAATACTTTGACACTATAATGATTGCTACATGTTGTTATACATTTGTCTAAACCCATAGAATGCACCAAGAGTGAACTGTAATGTAAACTACGGACTTTGGGTGATTATGATGTCACATAGGTTTATCAATTGTAAAAAATATACCATTCCAGTGAGGGATGTTGATAATGGTGGAGGCTATGCATGTGTGGGGGCAGGGGTTATATGAAAAATCTCTGCATCTTCCCCTCAATTTTCCTGTGAATCTAAAACTGCTCTGAAGAATAAAGTTTAAAAAAAATGGACAAGGAGGAGCAATTGTAAAATATACAAGCCAGAGCAAATAGGAAAAAAAAAAAAAAAAAGACAGATTTAAGCCCTAACGTGATTACATTAAATGTAAATGGTCTAAATACACCAATTAAAGACAAAGACTGCCAGAGTGTATAAAAAAGATGACCCAAATATATGCTGTCTACAAGAAACTCATTTCAAATATAATGACTATGGCATACATTCTTTACTGTTTGAATTTTAACATGATCATGTATTAGTTTTTAAATTAGTTGTTTCAAATGTATAATGAGATCACAAAGAAGAATGAATTCTGCTTAGGGCAAGGGAAGTAGGTCAGGAAAGACTGCAAAGTGATCTTTAGATTGACAGGGAAGGGTTCACAGGAAGAAGGAGCAAAGGTGAGGAGGAAGTTGTCCAGGCAGAGAGAAGAGTACCTGGCAAGGCCCAGCATGTGTAGGAAAATGGAGTTTGGTTTTGGTCTCTGCTCACCTTCTCTTCTACAAGATATTGCTGGTCAAATTCTAAGGAGTAAAACTCAATGGGAAAGTTGCAGGGATTCTTCACCACCACCTCGGCCTCATCTCCAGGTGCATAAGGCAGCAGTGGCCCCAGCTCCAGAACTGAGGGACTAAATTCCAAGCATGGCTCTAGACCTTGCCCCTGTGCCAGTAGGGTAAGCTTTTGAGCACTCTGGGCAATCTGGAACACCAAGGTTTGGCTGTAGAATTTCTGGAAAATACAAAAACAAAACAAGCAACTAAATTTTTTTCTGTTATGTGACATGTAAAACGGATAACCACTGGGGGACAAAATTGATCCTGTTTAGATTAAGAGAGAAAAGTTTTCCTATAAAATTGCATGAGAGCAATTTATATTAGAGTGTTAATACTGGGTATCTAGCATGCCAGGCACTGTACCAAGTGCTTCATCACAGTCCTGTGAATGCTGCTCTCATACCCCTCAGATCCTCCAATGTGCTCAGAGGTCCCACTGCCCCTATCTGCACCTCTGGGTCTGTACCTCTGGGCTCTCATTTCATGGGCCCTGCTGCCCATGGGTAGGGCAGGGCAAGGCAGAAGTGTCAGAGAAGTAACACCTTCTGGGGACAATCCTTAACCAACGACTCTCAGGAGTTACTGTATAAAGACTCCTGAGAGGGATAATTCTGAAATGTGCATTTTGTATATTTTCTCCGAGTTTCCAGTGGGATTAAGATCCAGTGTCCAGGACTTCCCTGGTGGCACAGTGGTTAAGAATCTGCCTGCCAATGCAGGGGACACAGGTTTGAGCCCTGGTCTGGGAAGATCCCACATGCCGTGGAGCAACTAAGCCCATGTGCCACAACTACCTAGCCTGCGCTCTAGAGCCCATGAGCCACAACTATTGAGCCCACATGCCACAACTACTGAAGCCTGTGCAACTAGAGCCTGTGCTCCGCAACAAGAGAAGCCACCGCAATGAGAAGCCTGTGCGCCGCAACGAAGAGTAGCCCCCGCTAGCCACAACTAGAGAAAGTCCGCACGCAGCAACAAAGACCCAACGCAGCCAAAAATAAATAAATCAATAAATCAGTCCAGTGTCCAAGGTAGCTGGCTCACTCGCACACCCTATTAGCTGCCTTCCTTTTCCTTGTCACCTTCTACTTCTCTTTTAGTATTCCCTACACTTCCTAAATAATCTGCTTGCACTCAAATTCTTGACTCCAGGTCTGTTTCTTGGAGAATCTGAATGATCATATTTCCATTATTTAAAGATACAGTTAAGCAGCTAGTCAGAGATGATCAGCTAGCGCAATCAGTTCGTCTGATACAATTACAATCCAAATACCAGTTGATAATGACACCAATTATTCTAATCTGGTTTCACTTAGGAACCTATTAAAATGCATATTCACAGGCCCATTCCTAGAGATCCTGACTTGGTAGGGGCAGGGTAAGGCTGGGGATTCTGTAGTTTTAACCAGATGCCCAGGTTGTTCTGAAACTGTTGGGCTCATGGCTTGGGTTTGGAAAGCATGATTGGCTGAGCGATTTGGAGAGCTCTTAACTACCTTAGCTCAGACGGAAGGAAAATCAGATGGAAAGAATGTGTAAGGACATAGATACAAGTTCAGAAAAATACCTGTTGTTGGAGATAGTAAGAGAACAAATTATTGGCTAAGAAGGTTTTCTATATAGTTATGGGTTTAGCACCTTATGTGATCCAAACTTCTATATTTTAACTGCTTTTTAGGGAAATATTTCTTACTTTTTTTTTTTGGCTGCATTGGGTCTTTGTTGCTGCATGTGGGCTTTCTCTAGTAGCGATGAGCAGGGGCTACTCTTCGTTGTGGTGCATGGGCTTCTCATTGCGGTGGCTTCTCTTGCTGCAGAGCACTGGCTCTAGGTGCGTGGGCTCAGTAGTTGTGGCTCACGGGCTCTAGAGCACAGGCTCAGTAGTTGTGCTGCATGGGCTTAGTTGCTCCATGGCAGGTGAGATCTTCCCAGACCAGGGATTGAACCCATGTTCCCTGCACCGGCAGGTGGATTCTTAACCACTACACCACCAGGGAAGTCCCAGGGAAATATTTCTAAAACATTTCATTCATCTTGTTTTCTAACACAAAGTATTCTGAACGCATGTTATAATGTCTAGGAGTTGTTAATGTGGACATCAGTGTTTCTCTGTGCTGCTGATGCTGGTGAGGATATAGGTGTGGACTGTATGGGTTGCAAGGCTAACCAGTTCCTTGTATACGGCCAATAAATTTCTCTCCCAAACTCTAATTTGAAAAGATACATGCACCTCAATGTGCATAGAAGTACTGTTTACAACAGCCAACAGATGGAAGCAACCTAAATGTCCATCAACAGAAGAATGGATAAAGAAGATGTGGTATATATGTACAATGGAGTAAAAAAGAATGGAATAATACCATTTGCAGCAACATGGATGGACCTAGAGATTATCATACTAAGTGAAGTAAGCCAAATAGAGAAAGACAAATATCATATGATATCGCTTATATGTGGAATCTAAAAAAGTGATACAAGTGAACTTATTTACAAAACAGAAATAACCTCAGACATAGAAAACAAACTTATGGTTACCAAAGGGGAGAGTGGGGTGGGGTGGGGGGGAGAGATAAATGAGGAGTTTGGGATTAATATATACACACTACTATATATAAAATAGGTAAACAATAAGGACCTACTGTATAGCATAGGGAACTATACTCAATATCTTATAATAGCTTACAATGGAAAAGAGTCTGAAAAAAAATATATGTATTCATTGTAAATTAACTATACTTCAGTAAAAAATGCTACTTAAAAAAATTCCTATCCCATTTGGTGGAAACATTTTATTAATTTTGACCAATGCTAACTCAACACTTATGGAACTGCCCAAACAAATCTTTTTTTTTTACTATATTTACTGGTATTTTTTTCAGTAAAACATCCAAAATCTTGAGTAAACCTGGTGGCAGTCTTAAGACTCTCTAAGAATGACAAACACATTAGTTTTCTTTTCTTTTAAAAGGGCTGGGGAGATTTTGATAATGACAGAAACAGGGACTCTATTTTAGAATCAGATATGAAGTCATTCTCTTTTCTTTCTTCTCATTGTAGATTCTGAAGCATTTCCTCAAAGCCGTTACCAGGAAAACGGGAGTTAACCATGGGTATTTTATAAAACTCACATCGATTTCTTCTTTTAAAAGAATAAAGAAAAACATCTCCCAAATGCCTTAGGCTTTCAGCAAAAGTCTTTACAGTGTAACCTCTTGAGATCCTCTCTGGTTCTAGGATTTTTATTATTTTTTTACTGTATTCTTTGTCAGGAGTAGCTTTGTGCTCATGGTGTTTGCAAAAGAAACACTTGTGAGGCCCAGGGAGTATGTCTACCAGAAAGTACTTATTATTATCACAACTACTGATGATAATAGTAAATAGATACTGAGACACTACATACAGAGCAGTATGCTATGCATTTTATTCACATTAATTCATTTAATCTTCAAAATGACCCTTAGGAGGTAGCTACTGCAGGTTGATAGTTTCTTACCTGAAACCCTAGGGGCCAGATGCTTTCAAATTCAGAGTTTTAAAAAGGTAAACACAGAGCATATACCCTATGTTACATAGTATCCTTAGCAGTATCCCCTGTAATCAAACACATTAATATTTCTGCAGCTGCAGTGTTTGAGTCTGCAAACCAAGGGGAATAAATAAAGGTTAAGTAGTCTCATGTCAGTTCAGATAGGTTTTTCTGCCAAATGAGTTTGGGTCTGAAACTTAAAAAAAATTTTCCCCCAGTTTTTAGAACTTATTGGATTTTGGAATTGCAATAAGGGATTTTGGACATGTGATATTATTATTTTTCATTTTATCTATGAGCAAACTGAGGTTTAGCGAGGCTGAATAATTTGCCCAAAGCCATGCAGCCTCTTAGTCAGAGGCAGAAGGCCACTAAGCCAGGTCTGTTGGTAAAAGTCAAAGTGTTAGATAGATCTGCTGATTCCAGAGCCGGTGCTCCTAACCACCAGGACACAGCTCCTGCATGAATCAGAGCACTGAATGTCATAATCAGAATAGTGAGGGACAGGTCACTCAAAGTTTCCCTGGAGACCCAATCAAACATGGACTTCGAGTACAGCTCAAAGAGATCCAGAGAGTCTGAATGAGACTGCATTTCTTTAAAGCTTACCTCTTCTTTGGGCATGAATTTCACTTGCATGTTGGACCTCTCACCAGGATCCAAGACCCCAGAAGTGGGCTGAATCTCAAAGATCCGTGTCTTTGGCTTGAATTCAGCACATAGTTTCCGTCTTAAGTACTTTGGCATGTGTTTCTCCAGCTGGCAAATAAATAGTAGACAATTAGACCATTTTCTTTGGAAAATGCCTCCACCCTCCACCCACTCAATCTATGTTTACTGATTACTTCCCAGGTGTCAGGGGATGTGTGGATACCCGGGGCACAAAGATAAATACGACATTCGCGAGATAGCATGGCCTGATAGTCCTTGAGTGCTGGGCTGAGGGCCTACATTTTATTCAGGGGGCAATGGTTGTTGCTGAAAGTCTTTGAGCAGAAGGGTGAAATGAAGAGAGTGAAGGATTAGAATTATAAATCTGACTTAAATGGAGATGGAAAAAAGGGGACAATGGGCCACAATTCATTTACCTTTCTAACTTGCTTATGGGTGTGGATAAACCATTCACAAGGGACTTGGAGGTGATTGGAAAGCTGAATAGTTTCCACGAGGCACTGTCCACACTGAATTGTGGCAAACTCCACTTTTCCACAAGACAGTGTCATACTGGGAATGGTCACCTTGGCTTGGAGACAGATGTGAACTGTTGGCCCTCCAACCACCTAGAGTGGGCATAAAATTGTTGTTACCATGTAGCATGGGATTGGAGAAAGAATCACGGCTCTGAAATAGTAACTGGATCATCACAGGGGTGATCAGCAAGCAGAGCTGGAAGCTGGGGAGGATCAGCTGGGCCTAGTGATGCGTCTTACCTTGATGGGCAGAATGACCTTTTTGTTTCCAACAGAAAGGCTGGCCCCTTGTGCATCAAATCTCACTTCAAATGTTTCCGTTTCACAGTAAGGCAGATTCTTCACACGATCTAGCTCAATACTGAAGCCTGGACCAAGACAAACAAAATTTCTTTGCGGAAAAGAGAAGTAGCAATCAAGAGCTGCTCTAGATACAGCCCGTCGGAGGCAGGATGACCACCACCCAAAGTATCAATTAATGGCCCAACAATGCTTTCAGCTGATCCCAGAAGAAGCACTCCAGGACAGTACAGACGGGCATCGTGTTAGAAATGACAGAGTGCAATAGGAAGGGTCTCCATCCTGGTTACCTGTGTCGTGAAGGACATGCTTTTCCGCATGGAAGGACACTGGGAAGTGACTGGTGTTGGTGATCTTGATGATGTGGGTTCGGACATCACCAAGGATGATGTAGCCAAAGTCTAGGATATATTCTGGCAGCTGGACTCTGAAACAGTTAACAAGGTCTTCTTACCACTCACATTTCCAAATGTGCAAGAGTGTGAGGTTTTCTTCCATCTCCTCTGCACAATTCTATTCTCTGGAGTAGAGAACCACCACTCTCCAGAATGGAGACTAGGAACAAGACACTTCCCCCAGAAGACCACATTGCTGCTTTAGCCATCATCTCTAAACACATTCAGTGCTGGTCCTTAAGGACCTGAAACCGGCCCATCTATTAGACAAAGTGGGAGGTTTCTGACTAAGAGGCAGAGACCTGCCTGGTTGGCTGGCTGCTAGAGAACGGCAGACATGTAAGGCGAGTGGATTTCATCCGTACATAGTCAATCATTAATTCATGGAGCACTCTGGTGGAGGGCACCACTGGCTCTGCTACACTCTGAAACAAACACGACATGGAAGGGCGCTCACTTGATCGGTTTGCGGTGACTCGGATGGCAGAAGTTGTCCATGGAACCAAGGACAATTGATTTCTGATGTTCTGTGGCATAGTCTTGGACTATGAGCCGCTCTACTTCCATCTGGAGTTGAGCATTTAACTGGAGCAAGAGAGAAGAGCAAGTAAGCAAATTCTTTGAGAACGTGCATTCTCAACGGGGGCAAAACCACCCCTAAGGGGGCGAAAGTTGCTTCATGGAGGAGTAAGAAAATCTTAGCTATTACAATGGCTTATGGCCCTGCAAAGGGCCACAGTAAATAAATAGATATACAGTATATCTGTGGTGTTAAAAGTTTTGTTGGGGTTCAAGGTGGTTAAACAAACTGTACATCCGTGTCATGGAGTATTACTGAGCAATGGAGTAAGGAATGAACTATTTATGTTGATGGATCTCAAGGGCATTATGCTGAATGAAAAAAAAAATCTCAAAAGGTTACATACTGTATGATTCCATTTACATAACTCTTCTATACTCATAACAAGATTATAGAGATGGAGAACTATAGTGGCTGCCAGGGGAAAAGGGTAGGGAGATTGGGGATGGCTATAAGGGAGAAGCATGTAAAGGCAAAAACAAATTAAAAATAAGAGACTCAAGGGAGTTCCCTGGTGGCCTAGTGGTTAGGATTCCGGGCTTTCACTGCTGCGGTCCCGGTTCAATCCCTGGTCAGGGACTGAGATCCTGTAAGCCATGAGGTGTGGCAAAAAAAAAGAGGCTCAATTCTCCCTGTTGAAAATAAGGGTAGAGACTTCTTCCAGCTTCATTTTCAAGAAAACTTGTAAGATCTTTCTCTGTCTCTTGGAAATATATATAAATCTTTTCATAGGCTAAGACTTTTTATCAGCTTCACAACCCAGGAACATCTTTCTTAAGGACCTGGGAACCATCTCTTTGACATGTCATCATCAAGGAAGATAGAGCCCCATCTCCTATCCCGCCATTTCTGTGGGAGGATAGGAGCTCAACTTCAGAGGGCCCTGTCATAAAAACACAAAAGGTTTGTTTTCCCTTTGGGTAAAGCCAATTAGCTAACACAGATGGTCACCCCAATTACGACGTGAATTTAGCATGAACCAAGTGTGACAAATGGTGCTGTCAAGTCCTCTTACTTGAGGACTAGTTATAGTTTTTACTTAAGGACTAGTTACTGTTTACCTTGAGAACATGTATATAATAGGTTGTATGTATCTGCTTGGCTCTATGAAAGACTGAGATTTCTTTCTGTCTTTGCAATCTCCTAGCAGACTGACAGAGACACGGAACACTTTCTGCTTTAATGCTTACCAATGATAAAGTTGGATTCTTTCTCTTCCACCTTTGTGGAGAGATTTTGTGGGTTGGAAAGAGATTTTTGCTTATAATTCTATTTCCCCAGTGAGCACAAGGGATACTTACGGAGATGGAACACTTCTGTATCTCAATTGTGGCGGTGGATACACAAAGCTACACGTGAAAAAACTGGATTAGAACCACACACAGACGCAGATATGCATACATACAGAGACATGCAGACATGCAGAGATAGACCCACGAGTACATAGAAAACTGATGAAACCTGAATAAGCTCTATGGCTTGTACCAATGTCAATTTCCTGGTTTTGATACTGTTCTATAGTTATGCAAGATGTTACCACTGGGAAAAACATTTTTTTGCAGCTTCCTGTGAATCTACTTCCTGTGCAGAGTGAAGCCAATCTTACCTCAGAAGATTCATCCTCAGGCGCTTCCTCAGGTCTCTCTAAGTAGTCAAACATTTCATTTTTGGTTTTTTCTAGGTTTTTTCTGGCCTGATTTAAGAAGAGTTCATACTTCTCACATCCTGTGGGGGTTGGAAGGAGAAGGAAATCTGAATGGCTAGAAATATATGAATTATGCCTAAAACACAGACTCTAAGCTCAAGGTAAATAAAGTGAGAAGGGAAGTGAACTTTGTGAAACTTAGCCTGCCATGTTTTCCCTGCTTCAGAGGATAACCTGTGAATGAGTGGAATTTGTAAAAGAGAACTCACTGAGTTTTATGAGATTATGCTTTAGGGGGCTACCAACTGCTTCTCAAGAACTTAATGACAGTAACATCCTGAGCCGCTCATAGGGTGACCAACTGGATCCCAGCCTACTTGATACTTTCCCAGTTCTAGCACCGATGGCTGCACCACTTGGGAAACCCCTCCATGCTGGACAAACCCAGATGGATGGTCACCCTTTAGGTTGGTCTTCATGTTCATTAATTCTCTGTTAAAAAGAATATATTTGGTTCAAGTTGCTTTAACTACGACTAAATAAGCTACAGTCCCCTGAATCAGGCAGGCTGGGCAACGGGGAGAGAGATTTCACCAGTTCACCAGTAAGCCAGCGCAAATTCAAATGCTTGAGGGGCAAGGTAAGCAAAGTAATTAAAGTGCCTTCTATGAAACCATAGGAAGTGCTGGGACTGTGGTGAACTGGAGTACAGAAGACCCAACTAGTATTCAGATTTAAATTATTTTAAAGCCCTGTATTGGGCAAACATGTCTAGCGCCATCATGAGGCCAGCTGGGCACCCAGTTTTCAACCGTGTGGCAAAGGCTTTTCTTCTTGACAATTATACGTAGAGCTGGACTAACCTCCGGCTGGCTGGAACTCTAGATACTAGAGTGTAACATGGTCTTCGATTTATTAATATTTGTGTTCATATTATCAGGGAGCGGACAATTAGGATTTAATGCATGACCATCAACAGGTGAGTTAGTGACTTTGGGGAGTGGGGTAGGAGGAAAGGCTGAGGTGGGAGGGCTTAGTCTGAAGCTGCTTAGGGAATGTAGATTTCAAAGAGCTTGAAGAGGGTTCATGAAGAAGAGTGAGAAGTTTCTCTTGACTCTTCATCCTGTAGTCCATGTCAGGAAGAAAGAGCCAGAGTCAGTCTGTGGCTATAAAAGAGCTGCTGGGTTGAGCTTCAGGATCTGCCAAGACAGAAATACTCTGATACAGAGGGATGGCTCTGGGTGCAGATGTTACCCAGAAAAGCCTTGGCCAAGGATGTGGGCAGACAATTGATAAGTCTAAATTAGCCTCCAAACTGTACTGCCAGCATAAGGGGTTGGAACCTTAGCTGCCTTTCTGTACAGTTTATATTGATATTTTGAGAACTGTATTCCTTGCAGTACAATCAGCCTTTGCCTTCTCAACGGCCATCTGTGAGTGACAACTCAGTGAGAGAGTGCAGCTGGAAGGAACATGCGATGGAGGAAAAGGTTTTTGGAAGTACAATGTCCTGATCCCTCTTTAAGTAATTTAATGATGGCAAAATTGGCCAGGAGTCTTAATTTGGAACTACCATGGACCCTATCTTGTCTTACTCATCTCAGGTCACCAAGTCAATTTCAACTCTTGATGTTTTTTGCAATTCAGGAATAACACAAAAGGGAACCTGTGACGACTGCCAAACAAATAATGTGAGTTGCCATCAACCTTATAATAAGCAGCTAAAACACATCTTGTCATCCAGTGGGGAAATACTATAGAGGGCAGAAGTACCTTTGAGGTTCCTGGGGAGATCGACGCAGATTTGGGGAAAGATTCCCTCTCCACTCAGAGTAATATTTTCTGGGTCCAAGTGGGCAATCTGTATCTGGAAGCTCCTTTGAAAGATCTCAGGTACTCCAGGCAAGTAGTAAACCTTCAACACCTGCTCTTTATGGGAACCGATAAAACCCTATACAGCAGAAAGATGGGAGAGAATTTTAAGATTTATGTAAAATTTACGTAAAATTTATGTAAAATTTACAATGGACTCTTGCTTCTGGCAGTTTGATGGACTAGATAATCCCAAGGGCCTAGTGTGCTATACTGTCCACTCACATTCCTCCTCCAAGATTCATTCCTATGAAGGTACGAGAAAATGACAAACAATAGAAAAATAGCAGCACATGTGGGCACGCATTTCATAAAAGAGGAAACAGAATGGCAAACAAACAGTAAAGCTGCTTTTCCTTATAAGTAATCAGGGAAATGCAAATTAAGATCATAATGAAAAAAATTTTAAACCATAAGATTGGCAAAGTTTGCCAAATTTGGTAAGACTATGCATCAAAAGAAACTCACATTTCAACACATCTGGTGGGAATGTCAATGGGAAAAATCACTGTGAAAACTGCTTTAGTGGAGATAGCTTCAAAATGGTGGAGTAAGATGTGGAGATCACCTTCCTCCCCAAAAATACATTAAAAATACATCTATGTGAGGACCAGCTCCTACAGAACACCTACTGAACACTGGCAGAAGACCTCAGACTTCCCAAAGGCAAGAAACTCCCCACGTACCTGGGTAGGGCAAAAGAAAAAAGAAAAACAGAGACAAAAGAATAGGGACGGGACCTGCACCTCTGGGAGGGAGCTGTGAAGGAGAAGACGTTTCCACACACTAGGAAGCCCCTTCACTGGTGGAGATGGTGGGTGGGCAGGGGGAAGCTTTGGAGCCACGGAGGAGAGCGCAGGTGCAGAGGGCAAAGCAGAGAGATTCCCGCACAGAGGATCGCTGCCGACCAGCACTCACCAGTCTGAGAGGCTTGTCTGCTCACCCACCGGGGCAGGCGGGGACTGGGAGCTGAGACTCGGGCTTTGGAGTCCAGACCCCAGGGAGGGGACTGGGCTTGGCTACCTGAACACAGCCTGAAGGGGGCTAGTGCGCCACAGCTAGCCGGGAGGGAGTCTGGGAAAAAGTCTGGACCTGCCTAAGAGGCAAGAGACCATTGTTTTGGGGTGCACGAGGAGAGGGGATTCAGAACACCGCCTAAATGAGCTCCAGAGATGGGCGTGAGCTGCAGCTAACAGCGCGGACCCCAGAGACGGGCATGAGATGCTAAGGCTGCTGCTGCAGCCCCCAAGAAGCCTGTTGCAAGCACAGGTCACTATCCACACCTCCCCTCCCGGGAACCTGTGCAGCCTGACACTACCAGGGTCCCATGATCCAGGGACAACTTCCCCAGGAGAACGCACGGCACGCCTCAGGCTGGTGCAACGTCACACCGGCCTCTGCTGCTGCAGGCTCGCCCCGCATTCTGTACCCCTCCCCTCCCCGGTCTGAGTGAGCCAAAGCCCCCTAATCCGCTGCTCCTTTAACCCCCTCCTGTCTGGGTGAAGAACAGACGCCCTCAGGCAACCTACATGCAGAGGCGGGGCTGAATCCAAAGCTGAACCCCAGGAGCTGTGCGAACAAAGAAGAGAAAGGGAAAACTCTCCTAGCAGCCTCAGGGGCAGAGGATTAAATCTCCACAATCAATTTGATGTACCCTGCATTTGTGGAATACCTGAGTAGACAATGAATCATCCCAAAACTGAGGTGGTGGACTTTGGGAGCAACTGTAGACTTGGGGTTTGCTTTCTGCATCTAAGTTGTTTTCGGTTTTATGTTTATCTTAGTTTAGTATTTAGAGCTTATTATCATTGGGAGATTTGTTTATTGATTTGGTTGCTCTCTTCCTTTATTTTTTTTAATATACATATTTTTCCTTTTTCTCCTTTTGTGAGTGTGTATGTCTATGCTTCTTTGTGTGATTTTGTCTGTATAGCTTTGATTTTACCATTTGTCCTAGGGTTCTGTCTGTCCGGTATTTTTTTTGTTGTTGTTTTTTAGTATAGTTTTTAGCACTTGTTATCATTGGTGGATTTGTTTTTTGGTTTGGTTGCTCTCTTCTTTCTTTCTTTTCTTTTGTTACTTTTTAAAAAATAATATATTTTTATTTTAATAACTTTATTTTATTTTTCCTCCTCCCTCCCTCCCTTCCTCCCTCACTCCCTCCCTCCCTCTCTCTCTCTTTCTTTTTTTTTCCTCCCTTTTCTTCTGAGCCATGTGGCTGACAAGGTCTTGGTGCTCCGCCCGGGTGCCAGGCCTGAGCCTCTGAGGTAGGAGAGCCGAGTTCAGGACACTGGTCCACCAGAGACCTCCTGGCCCCAAATAATATCAAACGGCGAAAGCTCTCTCAGAGATCTCCATCTCAACGCTAAGACCCAGCTCCACTCAATGACCAGCAAGCTACAGTGCTGGATACTCTATGCCAAACAACTAGCAACACAGGAACACAACCCCACCCATTAGCAGAGAGGCTGCCTAAAATCATAATAAGGGCACAGATACTCCAAAATATACCACCAGAGGCAGTCTTACCCACCAGAAAGACAAGATCCAGCTTCATCCACCAGAACACAGGCACCAGTCCCCTCCACCAGGAAGCCTACACGACCCACTGAACCAACCTTACCCACTGGGGGTAGACACCAAAAACAACGGGAACTATGAACCTGCAGGCTGTGAAAAGGAGACCTCCAAACATAGTAAGCTAGGCAAAATGAGAAGACAGAGAAACACACAGTAGATGAAGGAGCAAGGTAAAAACCCACCAGACCAAACAAATGAAGAGGAAATAGGTAGTCTACCTGAAAAAGAATTCAGAGTAATGATAGTAAAGATGATCTAAAATCTTGGAAATAGAATGTAGAAAATACAAGAAACGTTTAACAAGGACCTAGAAGAACTAAAGAGCAAACAAACAACGATGAACAACACAATAAATGAAATTAAAAATTCTCTAGAAGGACTCAATAACAGAATAACTGAGGAAAAGAACAGATAAGTGACCTGGAAGATAAGATAGTGGAAATAACTACCACAGAGCAGAAAAAAGAATGAAAAGAAATGAGGACAGTCTCAGAGACCTCTGGGACAACATTAAATGCACCAACATTCGAATTATAGGGGTTCCAGAAGAAGAAGAGAAAAAAGAAAGGGACTGAGAAAATATCTGAAGAGATTAGAGTTGAAAACTTCCCTAATATGGGAAAGGAACTAGTCAGTCTAGTCCAGGAAGCACAGAGAGTCCCATACAGGATAAATCCAAGGAGAAACATGCCAAGACACATATTAATCAAACTATCAAAAATTAAATATAAAGAAAAAATATTAAAAGCAGCAAGGGAAAAACAACAAATAACACAGAAGGGAATCCCCATAAGGTTAACAGCTGATCTTTCAGCAGAAACTCTGTGCGCCAGAAGGGAGTGGCAGGACATATTTAAAGTGATGGAAGGGAAAAACCTACAACCAAGATCACTCTACCCAGCAAGGATCTCATGCAGATTTGACGGAGAAATTAAAACCTTTACAGACAAGCAAAAGCTAAGAGAATTCAGCACCACCAAACCAGGTTTACAACAAATGCTAAAGGACCTTCTCTAGGCAGGAAACACAAGAGAAGGAAAACACCTACAAAAACAAACTAAAAACAATTAAGAAATGGTAATAGGAACATACATATCGATAACGACCTTAAATGTAAATGGATTAAATGCCCCAACCAAAAGACACAAACTGGCTGAATGGATACAAAAACAAGACCCGTACATATGCTGTCTAGAAGAGACACACTTCAGACCTAAGGACACATACAGACTGAAAGTGAGGGGATGGAAAAAGATATTCCATGCAAATGGAAATCAAAAGAAAGCTGGAGTAGCAATTCTCATATCAGACAAAGTAGACTTTAAAATAAATGCTATTACAAGAGACAAAGAAGGACACTACAGAATGATCAAGGGATCAATCCAAGAAGATATAACAATTGTAAATATTTATGCACCCAACATAGGAGCACCTCAATACATAAGGCAAATGCTAACAACCATAAAAGGGGAAATTGACAGTAACACAATCATAGTAGGGGACTTTAACACCCCTTTCAACAATGGACAGATCATCCAAATTGAAAACAAATAAGGAAACACAAGTTTTAAATGATACATTAAACAAGATGGACTTAACTGATATTTATAGGGATAAATTGGGAGACTGGGATTGACATATACATACTACTACACATAAAACAGATAACTAATACGGACCTATTGTATAGCCCAGGGAACTCTACTCAGTACTCTGTAATGGCCTATACAGGAAAAGAATCTAAAAAAGAGTGGATATATGTATAACAGAATCACTTTGCTGTACACCTGAAACTAATACAACATTGTAAATCAACTCTACCCCAATAAAAATTTTTTTTTTAATTCCAAAAAGGAGCCAACATTGAAAAACAAAACTAGGGAAAAATGCTAGTATAGGTTCAAGCTATTTAGAAGTGTTTTAAAAGTCATTTTTGAAGAGGCCTCATAATTTTGAACATATTTTATTGTTTTTTGATGTTACAAGTAATATATATTCTTTGAAGAAAAATTAGAGCATGAAGACAAGAAAAAATTTAATAAGATCACTAGTGCTTACTACTGACACATAAATAATGATTAACACTGATTGGTGGATATCAATCCATATTTTATTTAAATACACATACACACCCACACACACCATGGGGGTCCATGAGCCCACTAGTGTTAATAAACTTATCTCCAACCCTCAAAGTGCCTGTGACAGTTAAAAATCATTGCCATCATTTCTATGATAAGCCATTGCCTAATTCTCTTGCTTCCCTTGGCCTCCACTCTCTTACTTCCTTACATGCTATCTGCTTCACTGAACAGAACTGAGCCTTGTCACCAAATTTCACAATGCACTCACTCACATGAAGCATTTTATGAAATTCTGTACATTTTATGGAATGTGTGAGTGTGAGTGTGTATGTGGGGAGTGTTATAAGGTGGAGTCAAATTGCAGTGTGCAGTGTTTCCCAGGATTCACCCTCCCACGCTCATTCTCTCTTCTCCTCACCCCTCTCTTGAGCAATCCACAAAATTCTCTTGTTTCCTACAAAATTCTCTTTCTTCCTGCACTCAGTGCCCTGGAGGGTAGTGGGGTGGGTCTCAGCTTTTATCTTGAGCAGTAACAATGTATTTTTCCAATAACCAATAGTTCTCTCATGTTATTCTGGTGGAAAATTTTTCTCTATCTAGTTATATGTTCAAGCATTCATGTACACTGCAGGACTCTGTAAACACTTGTTTTCATTATAAGAATCTGGCCTTATAGCAGGAAATCTGGTAAATATAGAAAAGAAAAAACATACAGAGAAAAAAACCCCATTCGGAACCATAAAAACAACGTCCAGTTCAAAAGAAGGGAGAAGTACAAAAAAGAGTTAACATAGCAGTCCTAAAACTACTACTCTTAGAAAGGCCTGCTTGCAAAGTTGGCAAGAATGGCTCACTGTGCCTCAACTTTTTGTGCAAACAACTATGGTTTATGCTGAACACCTGTTTTCTTTATGGGAGACTGGAATTTTGGTATGTGCCAGGCAGAGGGTGTCTGTGTGACTGGGCCCCACTGGCACTGAGTCTCCAGTGGGCTTCTGTGGTAGCTCTCATATTGTGTAGTCACAGCTCATTGCTGGGGGATTAGGAGCATCTTGCGTGACTCCACCGGGAGAGAATTCTTGGATGCCTGCACCGGGTTTCTTCTGAACTTTGCTCTATGTGCTTTTTCCCTTTGCTGATTTTACTTGTATTCTTTGGCTGGAATAAATCATAGTCACCAGTACAACTTATTGGTGAGTCCCCCTAGAGAATCGTTAAACCTGGGGGATGATCCTGGGGACCCATGACACAGGGATGATTCTGAGGAATAAGAGCAAATATATTCTATGAGTTCCTATAAGAAAGAAGAAAAAATAAGATAATATCTAATCCATGGTATCAATGAGATTCAAGAAGCCACCGTGTGTAAACAGCAGGAGCAGAGAGTCAGGGACAGGGAGTAACCCCAAACCAGGAAAAAGTATATGGGGATGAAAAATCCTCCTACTTCTGGTTCTGAAAATGCTGGTGACTGCACTGTTATAGCTCCCTCTCATGCTACAAGTGTAAGGATATTCTGAATAAGGCACAACAACAACAAAGGCAAAAACAAAACTCTCTTTCAATATATAGTGAGCTTGAAAGAAAACAGATCCTCTGATGTGCAAAAGAAACAGATGGAACCTAGCCAGTGTGGTTAAGTTCAGAGCCTTTACTTAGTGACCACGGGTGACATCAGACCCAACTACAGTCCCTACCACCCAAGGACTGAAATAGAGGGATGCAGCCTGGACCCATGTGAGGTGGGCACACCTGGCAAATCCCTGCACGAGGCTGGAGCCATGAAGGGCGGCCGCTCCTGTTATTTCTCTGCACTTCAGGGAAGAATCAAGGAAGCTTGTATCTCTCTGGGATCCTAGGTGGGGAAAATATGTATCCTATGGGATACAGAATGCTCAAGCCTGTATCATGCATGTGCATGGAGTCTTCACATACACTGACAGATGACTGTGGTTAATCCAGGTCAAAACATTAACTCAAGTAAAGCAACTATACTCCAATAAGAAAGAAAACAAACATTAACTCAAAATCTGACCCCTTGGGGTACCTGGCAAAAACAACTGCAACACTATTGTAGCACCACCCTGCAATCCAGGGTGAATGAGGCTGTCACAGAGAAAACGGTCTCAGTGGAAGATGATCCCAAGTCAAAAATTACATATCATACAGGGAAAGCATTGATAATGAAAGAGAGTTAACAGTCACACAAATAGGAATAATGGCATCCCTAATAACTCAATTAGAATAATTTAAAAGAATCTACAAAATGATTAGTGATAAATGAAGAAATTAAAATCCCAATGAAAGAGGTGAATAACAGGTGGAATTTTTGAAATGAAAAATATGATCACTGAAATTAGGAATGCAGAGTAGGGTTAGGAATGCAGAGTATAAACAGTAGATCATACTCAGTTGAAAAGAAAATTAGTTAACTGAAAGAGCTGAGGTAATTATCTTGAATGCAGTTTAGAGAGATAAAGAGTAAAGAGATACACATGTGACATATAGGTTTAGAAACATGGACAGAATGAGAAGGTCCAACATATGTCTAAAAGTTGCTTTAGCAGAAAAGACTGGAGAAAATAGGGGAGAAGCAATACTTGAAGATATAATAAATGAAAGACATATCCTCGGAGTGAACCCACAGCCAAAGAAAAAGATATACTTGTGATTACTATGAAATGTATAGAACTGAACCACAATAAAAACACAACATACCAAGCCTTGTGAAAGATAGCTAATATGGTACTTCGAAAGACACAATATTAATACCAAACAAAGAATTCAAAGTAAAAAGCATTAAAAGGGAAGAAAGTGGCAATTTAAAATAGATAAAATATACAGTGCAGGATGAACACTTAATAGTCATTAAATCTTGTGTGTTAAATAAGACAGAAATGAAAATGGATAAAACAAAAATTTATATATTTTTTTATATACCATTTTTAGTCTTTTATATACCAAAACCCTTTATAAACCATTCTTAGTCTTAGAAAAGTTTTTATATACCATTCTTAGTCTTAGAATAATTAAACAGAAAAAGGGATACAAGATTTGGATAATATAATTTAATAGAAGTTAATTTAATAAAGATTCATCATAATCTGCATTCTATAGTCCAGACAACATTGTTTCCAAACATTCACTGGTATTAAAAAATCATTTTAGACCACTAAAATATATTAACAAACTAATAAAAGTAGGAATTCAGAAGGTCGTATTACCTGGCCATGATATGAAAAACTCAGTATTGACTTCACATTAACAAGAGTTTCAATAACAAAAAGAAAAAGCTGAGTCATTTGGAAATTTGAAAAAGAGAAAAATATACTTTAAAATTACACTTGTAGATAAAACTACAATTCTAGACAACTTAGAAAATAATTAGAATTATAATGGCTGATATTAAAATGTATGAAATATGCAAAGTTAACTTCCTTTTTTCAATCTATAATTTTCTTTAAAATTATGAGATGGAGCTAAAGGTGTACTCAGGCAAATGTGTACTCACATTTTTTCATTATTAATTAAGAAAGAAAGAAAAGTAGGCATTCAACTTAGGAAGAACATAAACGTAAAATTCAAAAGAATATCTAAGATAAATTGGAAAAAGAAGAATTAAAAGGGAGTTGACTTAATAGACATTAAGATGTATTTTAAAGCTATAACACTTAAAATAGTATATTATGGATGTAGGTACTGGCAAACAGATCAATAAAGAACAGAGAAACTAGCAATAGACCCAAATATATGTGATAATTTAGGGGAAGAATAGACTCTATCACCCAAGATGACAGCACTTTTATCTTTGGATTGTAAGATGATGAACAATTATAATTTCATTCTTTATCCTTTTTCATACCTTTCAATTTTTCTATAACAATTATGTATTATTTTCATGATGAGATGAACTCGACAAAAATTCCTTAAAACTGTTAGATTAACATAATATGTACAAGGAAACATCTCTTCCATTTGCTTCTAAAACCAATACGGCTCACTGCAGTCTACTGGTGTTTTCACTACTGCTAGCAAAAAGCTGCTTTTATTTGTTGTAGTCAGAGTAGAGCAGGCCCTCGGCTTCAAGGAATTACAAGGGAAGTGTGAGGACATAAGTGGAAATAAACTATTCTTATAATCATGAAAAACAAATCCATGGGATTGCATATCTTGTTCACTGTTTAACCCCTGGTGCCTGAACAGTGCCTGGCTAATGGAGGACACACTAAATAGTTGTTTAATGAATGAAGGAAGGGCTTGGATATATTTATTTTTCTTGTCTCTGAGAGCTTGTTAGTTTTAATTAAAAAAAAAAAAATCACACCCATAATCCTGGCAGTGAATGTTTAGCATAATCTCAGCCCCTGGGGTGTGGCTTGCAGGTTTGGGTTTGGGCCCCTCCTACCATCATCAGGTGGCCCTCATGGGTTGTAGGGGGATGGGCTACTTACTGAGAGAGGCTGGATGAGTGGCACTCCGGGCAGAAGGTTGTCTGGTGAAGACTGGGGGTCAGTCAGAACGCTGAACTCAAAGCCAACTTTCCCAGTGTTCTTGAGTGTGATTTCACTCTCTGTGACATGGTCAAACAGCTTGAGAGGAGAAGAAGGAGAAGAGTGACTCCTCTGTCACCCACCCTCTGGGATGCTGCTGTCATCCTGACAAAGGCAGGGAGACAAGTATGCCTCACAGACACGGATTTCGTTTTCCATGAGGTAGATGCTGGCCAATCCACATTTCAGTATCACAACCAGGTGCCTACTGGGCGGGAGGAGCACTAGACCCTGGAGACTGGCTCTGTCTTAGGTCTTCTAACAACAAATTTAGTCTAGTACGGCTGTGGGGTGAGCATTTCACCTTCCTGAACCTCTGTTTCTTCACCACAAAGAATTCATATTAGAGGATCTTAAAGTAAGCTTTTTTATATTACGAAGATTTGCTTTTTTAGATAAGATTTGAGTTCAGAATTTTCTAGAATGAATTTTTCTATTTTTATGGAGAGACAGGGGAGTAATAGGCCAGCCATATTCTTTTTCCTGAGATTTTGCTAACATAATTCAGAGGGTCCAATAACCACAAACTGAAGCCACTTTGGGGGCTCTTAGGACAAACTAGGGGAAGAACTAGTTGCTACAAAGGAAGCACTCTGAGCTGAGCCAAAACCAATTGCCCAGAAGACCCTGGAGATAAGGAGTGAAAGAAAATTCTATTTGGTCAAAGTAACGCACAAGGTGTCAATAGGTGTTAGGTGAATTTGATTTTAGGCACAATCTTTAACCTGTAAACATATATGTACACACACAATTCAGTAATAATACTGAATAATAATAAAAAAATAATGCAGTGGCTATATAATGGGGGGTCTGATTCCCATTCATATTTTGTAGGAGATATGGTATCTGAGTACATAACACAAATTCTAATTGGGGAGAGAAGTTGTACAGACATGGAATTAACTGACAATTATTCCAAAGCAAGATTTAGAAAGTACATTATAGTATGGCAAAGACTCTAAGTGCCAAGAGAATATAGTGTAAGAGGAAGATAACTGAGGGATGGAGTTGAGCTGGGTCTTACAGTATGTGTGACTTTGGAGTTGGCAGAGCGGAGGATGAGATAGATAATATAATAGGAAAAATGGAAGCAGAAAGGGCTGGGCTGCATTAGGGCCAGTGGGTAAACCAGCTTGGCCATAAATGAATGAGCAGTTTATAATGCGAAATTATGAGACACAAAGTTTAATATGTAAGGAGCATCAGTTAATAGAGGGGCTTAGGATACCCTTACTCAGGTGGAGGAACCTGGCTCTGATCCACAGAGTGACTCATGACTGAAGGCCTTCTCTGATTCAGGCACAGTACTGACCTGACACTTTACTTAGGTAACCATAACCATCTGGTGAAATAGGAATTGCTACCCCATTCCCATTTTAGAGATGAGGGATAATGAGACTTGGAGAGGTTAGGTGATGTGCCCAAGGTCATAGTCAGTAGGGAGTAAAAGTAGGATAACATCCCAGTTCTTCTGACTATACAAAACAATACTCTTTTCTCTATGCAATCATTTTTGCTCCTTTCCCAAGGTAATTTTGGGAAAATCTACCTGGCAATGATATTTAGATCAGTTTTTGATAGAAGCCAGAAATGCACTGTAATCCCTTGCTTCCATGGGTCCGTGGACCAGCAGCATCGACATCACCTGGAAACTTGTCAGAAATGCAGACTCTCAGGCTCCACCCTGGACCTACTGAATCAGAATCTGCACTTGAACAAGATTCCCAGGTGATTCGTATGCACATCACAGCTTGAGAAGAACTGCTGTAATAATTTAGGCATGGCTTGAGATCCTGCAGTGTGATAATCGCAGTGGTGATGGGAAGGGAAAACCAACTCAGAGGAATTATGCTTGATGAATTAGCAAACCCCGGGCCTGTAAGGATGTGGGGAGCTGAAGGACAGAATGCAGTGGAAAATTCCTTGGAGTTCGTAAACTCAAGGGACTGAGAAGGGAGTAGTCCTATTGAAAGAAACAAAGAGGGTGGAATGGGCTTTTGGACTGAGAATAAAGATGCAAATTTTAGTGTCTAACATGCAGAATTTGAGGAGACAATGAGAAAAGCAAGTGAAAATGTCTGGCAAATGGTTGGCAGTGGGGGGATGATCAGGCTTAGGAAGCAGCTTAGGGGTCAAGGATAGGGGTGATGGTGAGACTATGCTGACTGGGGTTCCAGGAGAGATGAGAGCACAAAGACTATGACCGATGTTTAAGGCAAACCCAGAAAATCTCCTCCCGATGGCTGGCAATACCTGTAATCCACAGTTAATGTCCTTGGTGTCAAAGGAATAGTTGACCAGGGAGGCCTCTCCCCTTAGTATTATCTCATAGGTGGGCCCTCCTTCCACTTCACACAGAGCTTTAGCCTGTGCAATGATGTCACAGTGTCCATAGAAGGTGAAAGATATCTGGTGGCTACTGTGTGGCCGCAGCACTCCATAAAGAGGCAAAATATCAAACACCTGCAGAGAAAGTCATTCCATATGAGAACCTGCAAAGGGCAAGCTAAAGTTCAGCCAATTTACAGATTGATTCCTGACTTTACCTTGTTTGACTCTATGAAAGGTGACTAGCCTAGCACCCTGAAAATACATGATGATAAGGCAGTAACAGTGCTCGGGCAAATTTAAATTTCTAACTTGGGGCAGGGGCTCAGTAAGAAGAATTGTATCAGATGACTCTAGGGCCCATGAGGTGTTACTTACTTCTTCTATCCCAATGGAAAACATTTCATCCTGTTCAAAGATCCATGGCGATTCCTGAAACTCCGCCTGGCTCTGGTTTGTGTCTATTCTTTCTGTTTCAGCAGAGATCATTTTTAATCCCTGGGAATTAGAAGTGTGAGGAAAAACTTGCAAACATTCATAATTTGTCATCAACGTGCTCCTCCCCCTAGCTGATAGAAAAATGAAGTATGTTGTATATATTTTTAAAATAGCACTTTTTTTTTTCCTACGGAGATAATTGGGGAGGTGTCCAAGATGTATGTACAAGGATGTTTACTTCAGTGTTTTCTGTAATAGCAAAACTTTGGAAGTAAACTAAATACCTATCACTAGGGGATCACTTTAAACGAAGTGTGTGTGGTACTGCTATCCATGGAGGATGATGCAGTGTATATTTATAAACCAGGGATGATGTGCACAACATATTACTGAGTAAAAAAGCAGTTCCATTTATGTAATATTACACAGGCCTATGTATCACACCTGCAAGTGTGAGTGTGTATAAATTCACTCAGAGATCTGCATATGCAAATAGAGATATCTAGGAGGTTATTTGCTGAAATTTTTCTATGAATGGTGGGATTTTGAGAATTTTTGCTTTCATGTTTCTGCATTCTTGAATTTTCTATGACATCTTTCAAAATATATACAAAAGAAAAGAATTAACATTTAAAAGACAAGTGTTTTATATGCACACACATACTTATTCTAAAAAATGTGGAAAATACAGAAAGCTTCAAAGAAAGAAATACAAATCCATCGTTAGATTATTCTGCAGATATATATGTGTGTGTGTATAGAGTGAGTATATATGTATATATATTTGTATTCTGATTTTTTCAGTTAACATTATAGCATGAATGATACCTTCCCATATGACTAAATATTCTTTACAAGCATCATTTAAAATACTTTAAAAAACAGAACATGTAGTATTTTTTACTTAATATATCAGAGATTGCTCCAAATCAGTAAAGAGAGAACTTTTTCATTTTCTAAAATGGATTTCATAGTACTGTCTTGTGTAGATGTAATTTAGTTTACTCGACCAGTCTCCTACTGGGGGAATTAAGTCGTTTCCAATTTTTCTTGCTTTTACCAACAAAGCTGCAGTGTACAAGGATAGTTACACGTCTTTATGTAAACATAAAGTTGCATCTGGAGAATAATATTCTAGCAGAGGAATTGTGCATTTTAAATTTTGATACACCTGCCAGATTGCATGTAATAGAGGCTACACCAATTCATACTCCTACCTACGAAGTGTGAAAATGCTTGCTTTCCCCGACTCTGCCAATATTGAGACAAACCTTATTTAAAAGATTGCATATTATCAGGGACATACAGTAATTTTCCTAATTTTTTGCTATTTCTAAACCGTTTTAACACACACCTTTGTACATACATCTTTGTATTTCTGATGATTTCCTTAGGTCATCATTCTAGAAGGAGAATTTAAGAGTATGAATTTGTAAACGCTCTCAATCTACTCTTTGTTTTTACTATGGAAGACAGTTCTCCTCTTGTAGCCTCTATCTAGGGGCTGGGAAGAGCACAAGACCGCCAAGGTTAGAGGTAAATGGCTTTTCCATTACACCATTTGCTGAGGTGTCTGGGTTCTCACTGAAGTGTTGGTTCTGTGGGTGTTTGGTTGGGAAGGAACCCGGATAAAGATGTGCAGCCCACCCGCCCCAGGGAAAGGAAACCATACATCTGAGACCGCCATGATGGACACCTGTGCTTTTTTGGTCTCTCTTTCTTCAGATCCAACTTCTTCATCCACAAGGATAGTCCTGGGGAGTTTAATGAAAATGTGGAGAATCACTCATTTGGCAAGCATCACAACACAGTTTTCAGCTGCATGATGGCCCTGTCTTCCTCTCCCTTCTACGGCACCCCAAAGAATAAGTGGGGTTCTCATTCAAGGGACACGTTTCTCAAGGGTCAGCTGGTCAGTGCTCTGTTACTACCTGCCCCCAAACATGCAGTCTAGGGCATCAAACTCATCCATTTTCCATAGGCCCCAACTCTTCTTTTCCTGGGCTATCAAGCCCTTGTCTGACTTACAGAAAGTTCTCAGAAGCTCTGGCAGTTCTTCAGATAACTTGGGTGTGTCCCCAAGGCCGGAACATTTTATTGTGAGAATATAACACATGGCCAATTGTCATATCCTTTTCTGCTTTCTACCCTTGACCTGACCCTAGCTTGGCAGATGGAGAGGGCAACATGATCAGAAGGGCTCAGTCCCTCAGGACTCAGGAGGCTATGATCCCCTGAGAGCAGAGATGACTTTCAACTCTGTATCCCAGATGCCCCCTCCAGGGCCTAACACAGAGAAGGCACTCATTAAACTGCTGGATGAATACATGAAAGACGAGTTTGAGAATGTAAGTCAGTGTAGAGAAAAGAATGCTATTTAAAGAAATCCATTCTGGCTTTGCCTTTGCACTTACTTAACAAAATCACTCAGATCCATCTCAGGGGACTCTATTGCTGGGACTGCTGCCAAGCTGACAGATGCCAAGGTTACTGGGATGGATTCCACCTGGGACAGGGGGGCACTGTAGGGCTTCCTTGGCCACATCACAAACCTACAGAGGCATGGGGATGGAGGGAAAGAGTCACATCAGCTGTTGCAAGTCAGTGCCGGGGTAGGCTCTTGGTTTCTAAGGCCAAACTCCAAATCCTAGACGAGGCAGGTTGAGAAGGGACTGCCCTACACCCTCTCTTGGATTTATCTCCTTCAAATCATAACTGAGGTTTCATTTTTTCCAAAAGTTTGCTGACCACCCCCTCCCAGTCTGGGTCCAGTGTCTTTCCTCTGAGAACCCACGGCCACCGGGTTTCTCCTCTCACACTTGTTTTTCCCCTTCTTGCTAGACTGTGAGCCCCCTGAGGACTTGTATCTAATACGCCATCTAACACAGTGCCTGGCCTGCAGGGGGCACTCAGAATGGCTAGGAAAGAATGAGTCACCAGGGCTCCTGCTCCCAGATAACCAGAAAGCAGGATGAGGATGCGAGGCACTCACTCTCGGGGCCTGTTAGTGAGGGCTCAGCCTTTGTGGGACCCTGCCTCCCATCGTGCTTGCTCTGGGCGCCTGGACTGCTCCACCCTGGTCCTGGCCCTGCGTTTACTTTGCTGCCACTCCAATTCTCAGAGCAGAGGGCCGAGGGGGAAATTGGTGACTGCACCAGCTGGTGCTGAAGCCCTTATGTCCAGGTTTCACTGAATTGACGTCATAAAGGCCAAAGTGGTGGGGTCGCCCCCATTCTTCCTGTTTCCCCAGGGTGCATGTGGCTTTTTTAGGGACTCCTCCCCTCCCCCATCTCAGGCCCCTTATATTAATTTCAACCCAATTTCACTTTGATATTCATTCTTGCCCCACATGCTCTCTACTTTTTCTCAGAGGCTCAGCAGAAATGTTACCTATTATATATGTTACCTATTATATGAAGGTCCCAGCACTCTCCCATCTTCCCATTTGAAGAACTTTTTCCTCCCTCTGAAGTTTCACAGCATTTCATGTGCACATCTTTTAGGATACTGTCCACTGTCTACCACATACCTGAGTACCACTACCGGGCATTCAACTACCAACTTCATGATTTCTGCCCTGTTGAGTATCATTTAATACATCTATTTTATTGAGGTATAATTAACATACACTCATTTTAAACAGTTTGATGAGTTTTTGCAAATACATATATACAATTGTAACCACTACCATATTAATATACAGAACACTTAAAAAGTTTATCATCAGGCTTCCCTGATGGCACAATGGTTAAGAGTCCGTCTGACAATGCAGGGGACATGGGTTCAAGCCCTTGTCCAGGAAGATACCACATGCCATGGAGCAACTAAGTCCGAGCGTGACAACTACTGAGCCTGCACTCTAGAGCTCGCGAGCCAAAACTACTGAGCCCACCTGTCACAACTACTGAAGCCCGGGTGCCTGGAGCCCGTGCTCCGTAACAAGAGAAACCACTGTGATGAGAAGCCTGTGCACTGCAACGAAGAGTAGCCCCCACTCGCCACAACTAGAGAAAGCCTGCATGCAGCAACAAAGACCTAATGCAGCTAAAAATAAATAAATAAAATAAATAAATAAAAAACATTAAAAAAAAAGAGAAATGTATTTGAAAAAAAAAGTTTATCATCTTAAAAAGTTCCCTTGTAGCTGGAGGAATCAGACTCCCTGACTTCAGACTATACTACAAAGCTACAGTAATCAAGACCATATGATACTGGCAAAAAAACAGAGGCAAAGATCAATAGAACAGAATAGAGAGCCCAGAGATAAACCCATGCACCTATGGTCAACTAATCTATGACAAAGGAGGCAAGGATATACAATGGAGAAAAGACAGTCTCTTCAATAAATGGTGCTGGGAAAAGTGGAGAACTACATGTAAAAGAATGAAATTAGAACACTCCCTAACACCATACACAAAAATAAACTCAAAATGGATTAGAGACCTAAATGTTAGACTGGCCACTATAAAACTCTTAGAGGAAAACATAGGAAGAACACTCTTCGACATAAATCACAGCAAAATCTTTTTTGATCCACCTCCTAGAGTAATGGAAATAAAACAAAAATTAACAAATGGGACCTAATGAAACTTCAAAGCTTTTTGCACAGCAAAGGAAACCATACACGAGACAAAAAGACAACCATCAGAATGGGAGAAAATATTTGGAAACGAATCAACGGACAAAGGATTAATCTCCAAAATATATAAACAGCTCATGCAGCTCAATATTAAAAAACAAACAACCCAATCCAAAAATGGGCAGAATAGACATTTCTCCAAAGAAGGCATACAGATGGCCAAGAGGCACATGAAAAACTGCTCAACATCACTAATTGTTAGAGAAATGCAAATCAAAACTACAATGAGGTATCACCTCACACCAGTCAGAATGGGCATCAAACAACTACAAACAATCTACAAACAACAAATGCTGGAGAGGGTGTGGAGAAAAGGGAACCCTCTTGCACTGTTGGTGGGAATGTCAATTGATACAGCCACTATGGAGAACAGTATGGAGGTTCCTTAAAAAACTAAAAATAGAATTACCGTATGATCCAGCAATCCCACTACTGGGCATATACCCTGAGAAAACTATAATTCAAAAAGACATATGTACCCCAATGTTCATTGCAGCACTATTTACAATAGCTAGGTCATGGAAGCAACCTGAATGCCCATCGACAGACGAATGGATAAAGAAGATGTGGTACATAGATACAATGGAATATTACTCAGCCATAAAAAGGAACGAAATTGGGTCATTTGTAGAGACGCGGATGCATCTAGAGTCTGTCATACAGAGTGAAGTAAGTCAGAAAGAGAAAAACAAATATCGTATATTAATGCATATATGCGGAATCTAGAAAAATGGTACAGATGAACCGGTTTGCAGGGCAGAAATAGAGACACAGATGTAGAGAACAAACGTATGGACACCAAGGGGGGAAAGCAGTGGGGGGTGGTGGTGGTGGTGTGATGAATTGGACTATTGGGATTGACATGTATACACTGATGTGTATAACATTGATGACTAATAAGAACCTGCTGTATAAATAAATTAAATTAAAAAAATAAAATAAACGCACACACACACAAAAGTTCCCTTGTGCCCCTACCAGTCAATTCCTCCCCCTCCCACACCCCTGGCTCCAGGCAAACACTCATCTGCTTTCTATCACTATAGATTAAGCTATGCCTACAGTTTCATATAAGTGGAATCCTAAATATGCACTCTTTTGTGTCCGACTTCTTTTGCTCAGTATTTTTGAGAATCATCTATATTGTAGCAAGGAGCAGTAGCCTCTTCTCTTTTTTTTTTCTTTAACGCTGAGCAGTATTCCAGAGTATGGATGATGACTAGCGTGTTTAACCATCTTCTTGTTGATGGACACCTTGGCTTTTTCCAGCTTTTAATAATACGAATAACGTTGCTAAGAACAATTGTGTAGAAGTCTTTGTGTGGACATATGTTTTCATTCCTCTTAGGTAAATTCTGAGGAAGGGAAATGCTGGATTGTATAGTATTTGTATAACATTATAGGAAACTGTCAGTTTTCCAAAGTGGCTTTACACCTATTTACACTACCACCCACAGTGATGAGAGCTCCGGTTGGTCCACATCCTCACCCACACTTGGTACTCAGTCTTTTAAATTATAACTATTCAAATGATTATGTAGTGATAGCACATTGTGGTGTTAATCAGTAGGCTTATTTTAAAGGAAAATTTTATATCATTACTATAAATTAAAAACCAATTTTATCTACCATATTTAGGAAAATCAATATGATGGGAAAAATTAATGTTACTATTTTCTTGCCTGGTGAAGACTCTGCACTGATTCCTGCTTGCTCTTTTTAAGAAGTGAGATCAGTTCAGCTTCCCCTTGGGGAATCACTGGGCTAGCACCATCTAAGAATTGTGAGCTCTTGGAGGGCAGGGTCCAAGGTATTCCCTCTTTACAGCTCACATAGGCCAGGGTCTTATACATAGGGCATGAGCTCAATATCTGAGCATCTGATTGAGTGGATGGATGGTTGAATGAGAACAGGTAAGCAGCAAGCAGGGTAATTTGGCTATTCTGCACCTCCACCTCCACCCCATCCCCACCTGGGATGGCCTCAGAGAAGAGTATAAAAGCTCTTTTCATCTTCTTGCACAAACTTCCATTTGGCTTCTTCCAGGTCAGGTGCCTCTAGTTCACATTATCTTAGGCTGAAATCACACCATTCTGGGTAGAGGACACAGGGGCTGGGTGGTGGGAAGCTCATTAAAGATTCCTGAACCTCATCCTTGGGTAAATTCTGATTTGGCAGGTCTCAAGTAGGGCCCAGGAGTTAGGTTTTTAACAGTCTTCCCAGGTAATTCTACTGTACAGCCAAATTTAGGACCCGCCATGGGAAGGAAGGGCCAGAGGACAGCTAAGGGCTGGAGCTGGTAATTAATCTGGGGCATTCACTCAGCCTTACCAGCTAGGGACAGAGAAGATCAGCAGAGGATGATTCGGAGCACTTATTAAATCACCCCAGGGCAGCAGAGACACCTGGGGAGACTCTGCCAGATCACTGCCCCACATAACAGCTCTCTCATCCAACATTTGCACCCCCCTGGGATGTTGTGCTGAATAAAAAAAAAAAGCAAATGGGGAATATCTGAAAAAGGAAAAACACGAAGCTGTAGAGTGTCTTCAGACCGGAGGAAAAACACCTCAGCTGACAATGACACCTGGACAATGGGGAAGCGAGAGGTCTTTTGGAAACAAAGGAGACCAGTAAAGCAGCCCAGCTGCTAATAGGTGGCAGACAGAGAAACCTTCACCATAATGAAGGCTTTAACTTATCAGTAAAATGGAAAACCTGCTCCAAAGAATTGAAATAGAATGTTGGTAGAGTTTTTTGGATCAGATTTTATTTTACTCTCAGGAACAGATGATTACTTTCCTGTTATGCTAACCCAAACGGGATTAGATTCAGTTATTTTTAAAAGAATGCGTAGCAAACAAGAAAAATCAATACTGCTCCAGTTCCAGAGCTGCCCATATCAGAATCACAGGAGGAGCCAGCAAAGAAACCCTCCCTTAAGCTGTGACAGAACTGCGTGGATGTCAGACACGCTGCCCATCAGCCACGCTGCCCATCAGCCACGCTGGTTTGGGCTCAGCAGTTTCCCTCCCCATAGTTTATTTTCAATTCTTCGGTAAGGATCAATACAATCTTTTGTGTTACAAATTAAAAGAAGTCCACCACTCTTGTTTCCGGGTCTCCCTTCACTGGAAGCAGTGTTACATCAAAATAAAACCCCAGAGAACAGGCTTGTGTTTCAGTTAATGTCGTGTGTTGTGTTTCAGACTACACTTGGAGATGGAATGGTGTATGTTGCACATCTGCTGAATTCTCTGCAGTGCAGCCAAGGTCTCAAAAAAAGGTGGGGGCAGCCTTGTAGTAAACACTTTTAATACGTTGATTCATTGCACCTGGATTCTGGGAGTATCCATACAGAGGGTGCAAATGGCCACTGGCTGGATAAAAAGGTCCTTCAGGTGTGTTTTGTTTGGCTCATATGTTGTTTAATATTTTTTTGGAATTACTGACAGCAGCAGATGCTGCTGGTGCACAGACTAGGTCCCCGTCACTAAGATGACGCACCCATCCCCTAGGTGCTGTGGGTGTTGGCTGCACCTTTCTCTGGAGCACTGCCCTGGCTCAGCAGGAGCTGCCTCACCCACCCTGAGCTGCCTGGGAGCTGTTTTTCGCCCCCTACAGTCTGAGTAACTTGAGTCTCAGCTACTCCGTGTGTCCCACCAACTTCCACCTCAGCACGGGTGGCCAGTTGGAAGCATTCTGGGACATAATAAAGGGCTAAGGCAGGCTGTCTTCCATGTGTGTATGTCTGCAGTTCGCTCCTCCTGTTCATGTGGCAGAGCTGGAACGTGCTGCTGGGGAAGGCGCTGAGCCAGTCCCATCTGTTTCATCTGTCATTTGCTTCCCGAAGTGGGAAGATCAGCAAGTGTAAGACCACAAATATGGAAAAGTGGCTGGAACTTTGTGTTTGTGCTCAGAGAGGCTCAAGAATTTGCCTACTTTTAACATGATTTAAAGTGATGATTATAATCTGCCCCCTTTAGAAGCGGGAACTGGGGGGCCTATCTAATCTGGAGGAAGCTTATGATGTGTAGAGTCAGAGGAAGGGAGGGAGGGAAAGAGGTAGAGAGAGAGGGGTTTAAGGAAATTAGAGAAGCAGAGGTTAGACAGCTGAGAGGAAGAATGGCAATGTAAAAAACCACCTGGTAAGGTCTAACAGGTAAAGACATGTGGTTTGCTTAATGTGGCACACAGATTAAACATTAAAAGCAATGGAAGTAGGAGGTGTAACTGTAGGAGAAAATATCTCGACAATGAAATCGGTCATACTGAATAGCACACATTCATAACCTTGAATTGCTGAAACTCAAACTGGACCTCTGAACCATGCTAAGACCACTGATAGGAGACCAGTGGCTGCTGTGGGTCATTTTCTCATTTTGATATCCAAATAGGGGGAGGCTGGGGAGCAGGAGGCTTGACCCTGAAGGGCCTTGTAAGCCTCACTAAGGAGTTGGCTTTATCCTCAGGAAAATGGAGAGTCTTCCCAGAGGTTTTAAATGGGGAAGGGAAATGATCTGAAAAGTTCACTTGGGCTGCAGAAGGGAGCATGGATTAGAAGGGGACAACCCTAGAATGACTAAAAATCTGAACCATGCTGCAAACAGCGATGGAAAGCATAACCTAATGGGATGTTCTGTTTTTTTATGATTTTTTAAAAAATAAAAATCAGGAAGCCCACATAGAAAACAGTGTTAGAAATCCAGAAAAAAGATAATGGCAGCCTTGGTCAAGGAGGTCAAAGGGGAGATGGAGTGGGAAGTTCCAGTGCATATTAGCAGGTGGAATGGCAGGACCATGGCCCTGGGGTGAGGAGCCCAGCCTGAGAGACCACAGCCCGAGGTCTATCCCCACCTACTGCCACCTCCCCAGCCTGTCCATGAGCAAGGCTGGGTGGCTGGCTAGCCAGCAGGGATGGAAATAAGAGAACAGTGGAGCAGAGAGTAGGGGCCACCACAATCACTCGGGCACCTATGCTCCCCCTACATTTGCTGTTTGTGCTTGTCAACCTCCCGTGCCCAATGCCAGGAGGAAGAGGTGTGCGAAAACAGTAAAAATAAAGTGGCAGGAGGAGGATGGGCACCTCTCCTGTCCCCGTGGCTGCTAGGCCCCTGTCCTGCCACGCCTGCCTCCACTGCTGGATAGCCCTGACTGCCACCCACCGCTTCTCTAGTCTTCTTCTTCTCCATCCTCCTCCTCTCCCTCATCACTGTCAACATCACTGTCATCACCATCATCTGCTTCCATCTGGCACGCACATGCTTCCTCACATGGAAAGCAGCCTGCATTAGCTCTTTATTGTATCCCAGAATGCTTCCAACTGGCCACCCGTACTGCGAGTTGGTGGGACATAACTGAGCAGCTGAGACTCAAGTTACTCAGACTGTAGGGGGGTGAAAACCGTATTTTTAAAGGTTCTCAAAAGGAGATGCAGTAGGAGCTTTTAGAACAATGGTTCCCACTGCAGCTGTCCATTGGAACCACCTGTGGAACTTGAAGAACCACTTCCCAACGTCCAAAACTGTAAGAAATAAATGTCTACTGTTTTAAACCACCCAGCCTCTGGTATTTGTTATAGCAGTCCGAACAGACTAAGACAGGCCCTAATAAAGTAACTGCAGCCAACAATTATTCATCACTTACTCTCTACCAGGTATTATATTAAGCACTTACTAAGGACTACCTAGTTAAATCTTCACCACAGCTTGATGAGGTAGGTCCTATGATGGTCTCAGTCTTCAGATGACAAAACTCAGAAAGCAAGTAAGTGGCTGAGCTAAGTTAGCCTGGCTCCAAATCTCATGCTCTTAACAGCTTTACTGGACAGTCTACCTGGTCAACAAGAGAAGGCTTCTCCTTGGTTACTTCATGCCATGCCCTGCCCAAGGCAGTGACTCATAAAGTAGTTTTTTTTCATCCTGAAAGTAACTGGAAGACGCAACATAAGGAACATACAATGTATTGTCTAGAAGCTTTCTTTGGAAGAAAAGGGACCCATCCTGATTGTATCTAGATAAGGAAAAGCAAGACACAGTCGACCTTGTCCCTGAAGTGACTTCCTACAGAGAGTTTTGCTGCAAGGTGAGTAGTAGAGGGATGTGCCCAGAATTTACCTCGAAGCTCTCCAGAGGGATTTCCGTGAGAAATGACCACTTCTATAAAAGTTCCAGAAGGTGTCTCCACTGCTACATGCTCTTAGAAAGGCTGCCGAACAGGTGGGCTGTGAAATCTCCCTTATAATCAGCTTCAAAGCTCTTCAGAAATATTTTCAAAACAGGACAGTTTTTTTTTTTGAAAAGGAGAGTGTAAAACTATCTTTATTCACAGTTGACATATTCTGTTTTTGCATTTTAATTTTTAATTTTTTGAATTTTTATTGTAGTATAGTTCATTTAATGTGTTGTGTTAGTTTCTGGTGTACAGCAAAGTGAATCAGTTATACATACATGTATATCCACTCTTTTTTAGATTCTTTTCCAGTATAGGTCATTACAGAGTACTGAGAAGAGTTCCCTGTGCTATACAATAAGTCCTGATTAGTTATCTATTTTACATATAGTAGTGTGTATTTGAAAACAGGACAGTTTTTAAAGTCAATTTCTTTTAATGTCTGGCCTTCAGTAGACAGAGCTAGCTTTGGGGGGGGGTAATTAATACAAACATGTGGATAAATCAGATCACTATACAAAGCAAGCAGACATCATCCTAACTCAGGTTCAGATATGCACTGGTAACTTTCCACTGACTTCTTTAGAAGCCAGCTTAGTTCACAGTGAATATCTAAAAGTCTGATGCCCTCCACTGAATTTTGAGACATTGGGAAGATGCCTTAAAAAGAATGAATCTTATAATAAGGTAACTAGACTTCTTCTATAATAACATAAAAGCCGTATAAGAAGTTTTATAACACTCAAAATTGAAATGAAAAACAGCCCAAATCATTTCTCTAGGGGGTAACAAATATTTCAGGAAATTGGACTAAACTGAACTGCAAATAGAAGCAGACTACGTGATCCCTAACATGGTGATCACTTTTTTTTTTTGTGGTACGCGGGCCTCTCACTGTTGTGGCCTCTCCCGTTGCGGAGCACAGGCTCCGGATGCGCAGGCTCAGCGGTCATGGCTCACGGGCCCAGCCGCTCAGCGGCATGTGGGATCTTCCCGGACCGGGGCACGAACCCATGTCCCCTGCATCGGCAGGCGGACTCAACCACTGCGCCACCAGGGAAGCCCATGGTGATAACTTTTAAGTTAAATATGAAGAGAGTGAAAGGTCTCCCTCTTCTTGGATTTAAGTCACTTGAAGGCTCACTACAAAGACAGGAACTTGTTTCTGGAAGCTCAGACTTGAGACATGGTGTGCAGCCCTCCCATTAGTCCCAGAGGCTAATCTGATCCCCTGGTCAGATAAATTAGCTGGCCTATCACAGCAGGAGAGGAGATTCTAGATGGATGGGCTATGGGAGGCCTGGGTGATGGAGGGCCTGGGGGGCTTCCAGGGGCATCAGCATGGAGGATAAGCAGGTCTGCTGGGGGTCAACTTCACACTGTTCTCTTTCATATGAGGCTTCAAATTTACCAATAATGTTACATTTATAATGGGGGTGATAAGACGCGGATGTTCAATTCATTATTATTCTTAAGCTATGCACATGTGTTATACACACTTTTGCCTGCATGATGTAATTTCACAATAAAACAAGAGTGGATGTCAAGGAACACTGTGGAGTGAAAAAGGGCCTCAACTCGGTAATGAAATCATCACTGAACTTCCAGAGAGGCAGTTTCAGCTAAGTGAGGGGCCAAAAGCCAGCTTAAGTCAAATTAGGGAGTGAGAGGGGTGACTAGTGTATTGTTTTCTTCTGTTTCCTTGTACAGAGATGGTGATGATGCAAGAGGATTAAGAGAAGGGCTATCAAAGACGTGGAGCACTTGTACCGAGAGCAAAGGTCTAGAGAGCTTACATCCCAAAAGATATATATATATATATTTTTTCCTTTTTCTCTTTTTGTGAGTGTGTATGTGTATGCTTCTGTGTGTGATTTTGTCTCTATACCTTTGCTTTTACCATTTGTTCTAGGGTTACCATTCGTTCTAGGGTTCTGTTTGTCCTTTTATTCTTTTTTTTTTTTAAGTATAGTTCTTAGCACTTGTTATCATTGGTGGATTTGTCTTTCTGGTTTGGTTGCTCTTTTCTTTCTTTTTTTTATTACTTTTAAATTTTTAATTATTTTTTTATTTTAATTTATTTTATTTTATTTTATTTTTAATTTTTTAAATAATTTTTTATTTTAATAACTTTATACCCTTCCTCCATCCCTCCCTCCCTCCCTCCCTCCCTTCCTCTCGCTCTCTCTCTCTCTCTCTCTCCCCACCCCGCCTCTCTCTTTCTTTCATTCTTTCTCCCTTTTCTTCTGAGCCATGTGTCTGACAGGGTCTTGGTGCTCTGGCTGGTGTCTGGCCTGTGCCTCTGAGGTGGGAGAGCTGAGTTCAGGATATTGGTCCACAAGAGACCTCCTGGCTCCATGTAACATCAAATGACAAAAGCTCGCCTAGAGATCTCCATCTCAATGCTAAGACCCAGCTCCACTCAATGACCAGCAAGCTACAGTGCTGGACACCCTATGCCAAACAACTAGAAAGACAGGAACACAAGTCAACCCATTAGCAGAGAGGCTGCCTAAAATCATAATAAGGGCACAGACACCACAAACCAAACCACTGGATGTGGTCCTGCCCACCAGAAAGACAAGATCCATCCTCACCCACCAGAACAGAGAGACCAGTCCCCTCCACCAGGAAGCCTACAAAACCCACTGAACCACCCTTACCCACTGGTGGCAGACACCTAAAACAATGGGAACTATGAACCTGCAGCCTATGAAAAGAAGACCCCAAACACAGTAAGTTAAGCAAAATGAGAAGACAGAGAAGCACACAGCAGGTGAAGGAGCAAGGTGAAAACCCACCAGACCAAACAAATGAAGAGGAAATAGCCAGTCTACCTGAAAAAGAATTTTGTAATGATAGTAATGATAGAGTAATGATATCTAATGACAGAGTAATGATATCATTACAGAGTAATGATAGTAAAGATGATCCAAAATCTTGGAAATAGAATGGAGAAAATACAAGAAACGTTTAACAAGGACCTAGAAGAATTAAAGAGCAAACAAACAATGATGAACAACACAATAAATGAAACTAAAAATTCCCTAGAAGGAATCAATAGCAGAATAACTGAGGCAGAAGAACAGATAAGCGACCTGGAAGATAAAATAGTGGAAATAACTACCACAGATCAGACAAAAGAAAAAAGAATGAAAAGAATGGAGGACAGTCTCAGAGACCTCTGGGACAACAGTAAATGCACCAACATTCGAATTATAGGGGTCGCAGAAGAAGAAGAGAAAAAGAAAGGGAGTGAGAAAATACTTGAAGAGATTAGAGTTGAAAACTTCCCTAATATGGGAAAGGAACTAGTCAGTCAAGTCCAAGAAGCACAGAGAGTCCCATACAGGATAAATCCAAGGAGGAACACACCAAGACACATGCTAATCAAACTACCAAAAATTAAATACAAAGAAAAAATATTAAAAGCAGCAAGGGAAAAGCAACAAATAACATACAAGGGAATCCCCATAAGGTTAACGGCTGATCTTTCAGCAGAAACTCTGTGTGCCAGAAGGGAGTGGCAGGACATATTTAAAGTGATGAAAGGGAAAAACCTACAACCAAGATCACTCTGCCCAGCAAGGATCTCATTCAGATTCAACGGAGAACTTAAAACCTTTACAGATAAGCAAAAGCTAAGAGAATTCAGCACCACCAAACCAGCTTTACAATAAATGCTGAAGGAACTTCTCTAGGCAGGAAACACAAGAGAAGGAAAACACCTACAACAAACCCAAAACAATTAAGAAAATGGTAATAGGAACACAGATATCGATAACTACTGCAAATGTAAATGGATTAAATGCTCCAACCTAAAGACATAGACTGGCTGAACGGATACAAAAACAAGACCCATATATATGCTGTCTACAAGAGACCCACATCAGACCTAGGGACACATACAGACTGAAAGTGAGGGGATGGAAAGAGATATTCCATGCAAATGGAAATCAAAAGAAAGCTGGAGCAGAAATTCTCATATCAAACAAAATAGACTTTAAAATAAAGACTATTACAAGAGACAAAGAAGGACACTACAGAATGATCAAGGGATCAATCCAAGAAGAAGATATAACAATTGTAAACATTTATGCCCCAAACATAGGAGCACCTCAATACATAAGGCAAATGCTAACAGCCATAAAAGGGGAAATGGACAGTAATACAGTAATAGTAGGGGACTTTAACACCCCACTTTCACCAATGGACAGATCATCCAAAGTGAAAATAAATAAGGAAAATAAAGCTTTAAATGATACATTAAACAAGACGGCCTTGACTGATATTTATAGGACATTCCATCCAAAAACAACAGTGTACACTTTCTTCTCAAGTGCTCATGGAACATTCTCCAGGATAGATCATATCTTGGGTCACATATCATGCCTCGGTAAATTTAAGAAAATCGAAATTGTATCACGTATCTTTTCCAACCACAACACTAAGAGACTAGATATCAATTAGAGGAAATAATCTGTGAAAAATACAAACACATGGAGGCTAAACAATACACTACTAAAATAACCAAGAGATCACTGAAGAAATCAAAGATGAAATAAATGAATACCTAGAAACAAATGACAATGAAAACACGACGACCCAAAACCTATGGGACGCAGCAAAAGTAGTTCTAAAAGAGAAGTTTATAGCAATACAATCCTACCTGAAGAAACAAGAAACATCTTAAATAAACAACCTAACCTTACACCTAAAGCGATTAGAGAAAGAAAAACCCAAAGTTAGCAGAACTCATGCTATGAAAGAAATCATAAAGATCAGATCAGAAATAAATGAAAAAGAAATGAAGGAAACAATAGCTAAGATCAATAAAACAAAAAGCTGGTTCTTTGAGAAGATAAACAAAATTGATAAACCATTAGCTGGACTCATCAAGAAGAAAAGGGAGAAGACTCAAATCAACAGAATTAGAAATGAAAAAGGAGAAGTAATAACTGACACTGCATAAATACAAAGGATCATGAGAGACTACTACAAGCAACTATATGCCAATAAAATGGACAACCTGGAAGAAATGGACAAATTCTTAGAAAAGCACAACCTTCCGAGACTGAACCAGGAAGAAATAGAAAATATAAGCAGACCAATCACAAGCACTGAAATTGAAACTGCGATTAAAAATCTTCCACCAAAAAAAAACCCAGGACCAGATGGCTTCACAGGTGAATTCTAAACATGAAAACATTCAGAGAAGAGCTAACACCTATCCTTCTCAAACTCTTCCAAAATATAGCAGAGGGAGGAACACTCCCAAACTCATTCTATGAGGCCACCATCACCCTGATACCAAACCAGACAAAGACGTCACATAAAAAGAAAACTACGGGGGCTTCCCTGGTGGCGCAGTGGTTGAGAGTCCGCCTGCCGATGCAGGGGACACGGGTTCGTGCCCCGGTCCGGGAAGATCCCACATGCCGCGGAGCGGCTGGGCCCGTGAGCCATGGCCGCTGAGCCTGCGCTTCTGGAGCCTGCGCTCCGCAAGGGGAGAGGCCACAACAGTGAGAGGCCCGCGTACCACACACACAAAAAAAAAAAAAAAAAAAGAAAACTACAGGCCAATAACACTGATGAATAAAGATGCAAAAATCCTCAACAAAATACTAGCAAACAGAATCCAACAGCACATGAAAAGGATCATACACCATGATCAAGTGGGGTTTATCCCAGGAATGCAAGGATTCTTCAATATATGCAAATCGATCAATGTGATACACCATATTAACAAACTGAAGGATAAACACCATATGATCATCTCAACAGATGCAGAGAAAGCTTTCAACAAAATTCAACACCCATTTATGATGAAAACCCTCCAGAAAGTGGGCAAAGAGGGAACTTACCTCAACATAATAAAGGCCATATATGACAAACCCACAGCCAACATGGTTCTCAATGGTGAAAAACTGAGACCATTTCCACTAAGATCAGGAACAAGACAAGGTTACCCACTCTCACCACTATTATTCAACATAGTTTTGGAAGTTTTAGCCACAGCAATCAGAGAAGAAAAAGAAATAAAAGGAATCCAAATCGGAAAAGAAGAAGTAAAGCTGTCACTGATTGCAGATGACATGATACTATACACAGAGAATCCTAAAGATGCTACCAGAAAACTACTAGAGCTAATCAATGAATTTGGTAAAGTAGCAGGATACAAAATGAATGCACAGAAATCTCTTGCATTCCTATACACTAATGATGAAAAATATGAAAGAGAAATTAAGGAAACAATCCCATTTACCACTGCAACAAAAAGAATAAAAAAGCTAGGAATAAACCTACCTAAGGAGGGTAAAGACCTGTACTCAGAAAACTATAAGATACTGATGAAAGAAATTAAAGATGATACAAACAGATGGAGAGATATACCATGTTCTTGGATTGGAAAAATCAACATTCTGAAAATGACTATATTACCCAAAGCAATGTACAGATTCAGTGCAATCCCTATCAAACTACCAATGGCATTTTTCACAGCACTAGAACAAAAAATTTCACAATTTGTATGGAAACACAAATGACCCCGAATAGCCAAAGTAATCTTGAGAAAGAAAAACGGAGCTGGAGGATTCAGGCTCCCAGACTTCAGACTATACTACAAAGCTATAGTAATCAAGACAGTATGGTACCAGCACAAAAACAGGAATATAGATCAATGGAACAGGATAGAAAGCCCAAAGACAAATGCATGCACATACAGTCACCTTATTTTTTAAATTTTTTTTTTTTTTGCGGTACGTGGGCCTCTCACTGTTGTGGCCTCTCCCGTTGTGCAGCACAGGCTCTGGATGCGCAGGCCCAGCGGCCATGGCTCACGGGCCCAGCCACTCCGTGGCATGTGGGATCTTCCTGGACCGGGGCATGAACCCATGTCCCCTGCATCGGCAGGCGGACTCCCAACCACTGCGCCACCAGGGAAGCCCCAGTCACGTTATTTTTGATAAAGGAGGGAAGAATATGCAATGGAGAAGACAGCCTCTTCAGTAAGTGGTGCTGGGAAAACTGGACAGTTACATGTGAAAGAATGAAATTAGAACACTCCCTAACACCATACACAAAAATAAACTCAAAATGGATCAAAGACCTAAATGTAAGGCCAGATACTATCAAACTCTTAGAGGAAAACATAGGCAGAACACTCCATGACATAAATCACAGCATGATCCTTTTGGACCCACCTCCTAGAGAGATGGAAATAAAAACAAGCATAAACAAATGGGACCTAATGAAATGTAAAAGCTTTTGCACAGCAAAGGAAAACATAAACAAGATGAAAAGACAAGCCTCAGAATGGGAGAAAATATTTGCAAATGAAGCAACTGGCAAAGGATTAATCTCCAAAATTTACAAGCAGCTCATGAAGCTCAATATCAAAAAAACAAACAACCCAATCCAAAAATGGGCAGAAGACCTAAATAGACATTTCTACAGAGAAGATATATAGATTGCCAACAAACACACGAAAGGATGCTCAACATCACTAATCATCAGAGAAATGCAAAGCAAAACTACAATGAGGTATCACCTCCCACCAGTGAGAATGGCCATCATCAAAAAATCTACAAACAATAAATCCTGGAGTGGGTGTGGAGAAAAGGGAACCCTCTTGCACTGCTGGTGGAAATGTAAATTGATACAGCCACTATGGAGAACAGTATGGAGGTTCCTTAAAAAAACTAAAAATAGAAGTACCATACGATCCAGCAATCGCCCTACTGGGCATATACCCTGAGAAAACCATAATTCAAAAAGAGTCAAGTACCAAAATGTTCATTGCAGCTCTATTTACAATAGCCAGGACATGGAAGCAACCTAAGTGTCCATCGACAGATGAATGGATAAAGAAGATGTGGCACATATATACAGTGGAATATTATTCAGCCATAAAAAGAAACGAAATTGAGTTATTTCTAGTGAGGTGGACGGACTTAGATTCTGTCATACAGAGTGAAGTAAGTCAGAAAGAGAGAAACAAATACTGTATGCTAACACATATATATGGAATCAAAAAAAAAAAGGTTCTGAAGAACCTAGGGGGAGGACAGGAATAAAGATGCAGACGTAGAGAATGCACTTGAGGACACAAGGAGGGGGAAGGGTAACCTGGGAAAAAGTGAGAGAGTGGCATGGACATATATACACTACCAAATGTAAAATAGATAGCTAGTGGGAAGCAGCCACATAGCACAGGGATATCAGCTCAATGCTTTGTGACCACCTAAAAGGGTGGGATAGGGAGGGTGGGAGCGAGAGGCAGGAGCGAGGAGATATGGGGATATATGTATATGTATAATTGATTCACTTTGTTATAAAGCAGAAACTAACAGACCATTGTAAAGCAATTATACTCCAATAAAGGTATTAAAAAAGAAATGGGCAGAATACCTTAATAGACGTTTTTCCAAAGAAGACATGCAGATTGCCAGCAGGCACATGAAAAGATGCTCAACATCACTAATCATTAGGGAAATTCAAATCAAAACCACAATGAGATATCACCTCACACCTGTCAGAATGGTTATCATTAAAAAAGAACACAAATAACAAATGTTGCAAAGGATGTGAAGAAAAGGGAACCTTCAAATACTGTTGGTGGGAACATAAATTGGTGCAGCCACTGCAAAAAACAGTATGGAGGTTTCTCAAGAAATTAAAAATAGAACTATCATATGACCCAGCAATTCCATTCTTGGGTATATATGGAAAAAAAAAACCCATTAATTTGAAAAGATACATGCACCCCAATGTTCATAGCAGCATTATTTATAACTGCCAAGATATGGAAGCAACGTAAGTGTCCATCAACAGATTAGTCGATAAAGAAGATGTGGTATATATGTACAATGGAATATTACTCAGCAATAGAAAAAGAAGGAAATTTTGCTATTTGCAACAACATGGATGGACTTGGAGAACATTATGCTACATGAAATAAGTCACACAGAGAAAGACAAATGCTGTATGACATCACATATGTGGAATGTAAAGAATACAACAAACTAGTCAATATAACAAAAAAGAAACAGACTCACAGATGTACAGAACAAATTAGTGGTTACCAGTGGGGAGAGGGAAGAGGGGAGGGGCAATATTGGGGTAGGGGATTAAGAGGTAGAAACTATTATGTTATAAAATAAGAATAAAAAAATAACAAAAATAAGAAACTTATAAAATAAGCTAAAAGGATATATTGTACAACATGGAAAATATAGCTAATATTTTATAATAACTATAAATGGAGTATAACCTTTAAAATTGTGAATCACTATATTATACACCTGTAACTTACACAATAATGTACATCAACTATACTCCAATAAAAAGTAAGTAATATAAAAAAAAGAATTTGTGTAAGTTTGGAATAATTATTTGTTCCTTGAATACTTGGAAAAACTTGCCTTTGTCGATCAGAACTAGTGTTTTATTACAGAAGGACTTGAAGCTATTTATTCAATTTCTTCAGTGATTAAAAGACCATTTGGATTTTTTTTAAACATCTTTATTGGAGTATAATTGCTTTACAATGGTGTGTTACTTTCTGCTTTATAACAAAGTGAATCAGCTATACATATACATATGTCCCCATATCTCCTCCCTCTTGCATCTCCCTCCCTCCCATCCTCCCTATCCCACCCCTCTAGGTGGTCACAAAGCACCAAGCTGATCTCCCTGTGCTATGCAGTCGCTTCCCACTAGCTATCGGTTTTACAATTGGTAGTGTATATATGTCCATGCCACTTGGGATAAAGATGCAAGACCTACTAGAGAATGGACTTGAGGACACGGGGAGGGGGAAGGGTAAGCTGGGATTTCTTTTTTTTTTTTAAGTTAGTTTTGATAAGTTGTATTTTTCTAAGATTTTATTCATTTTATCCAATTTTTCAAATTTTTGCCATAAAGTTACTCATGAAAATTTCATCTTTTTAATATCTGCTGCAACTGTAGTTATATCATTTGTGTATTCCTAGTAATGGTTGTGTCTTTTTTTTTCTTTATCAGTCTTGCCTGAATTTGTTGATTTTATTAATAGTCTCTTCAAACAGTCAACTCCTGGCTTTGTTGATTCTTTGTATTTTATTTAATTTTCTCTTTCATTAATTTCTGGTCATACATTCAATATTTCCTTCTGTCTTTTTTTGGCTATATTTGTTTATTTACTTACCCAACTTTTATAGCTGTGAAGGTTCAAATCAATTTTCAGCCTCCTTTCTTTTGTAACATAAGCATCTAAAGTAGGGCTTGTCAATGGTAGCGCTATCAATATTTCGAATGGATAATTCTTTGTTGTTGGGGGCTGTCCTGTGTATTGAAAAATACTTAGTAGCATCCCTGGCCTCTACCCACTAGAAGCCAGTAGCTCCCCTTGGTTATGATGATGCTGATGCTGATGATAATAATAATAATAATAATAATAATGTCTCCAGACATTGCCAAATGTCCCCTGGGGGGCAAAATTGCCTTCAGTTGGGAACCACTGACTTAAGACTACAGATTTTCATTTAAGTCCACTTTAGCTTCTGCTGAGAAAACTGGACAGCTACATGTAAAAGACTGAAATTAGAACATTCTCTAACACCATACTCAAAAATAAACTCAAAATGGATCAAAGACCTAAATGTAAGGCCAGACACTATAAAACTCTTAGAAGAAAACATAGGCAGGACACACTCTCTGACATAAATCACAGCAAAATCTTTTTGCACACACCTCCTAGAGTAATGAAAATAAAAACAAAAGTAAACAAATGGGAGCTTGTTAAACTTAAAAGCTTCTGCACAACAAAGGAAACCATAAACAAAACGAAAAGACAACCCACAGAATGGGAGAAAATATTTGACAACAAAGTGACCAACAAGGGATTAATCTCCAAAGTATACAAACAGCTCATGCTGTTTGTATGTCAAAAAAACAAACAATCCAACCAAAACATGGGCAGGAGATCTAAATAGACATTTCTCCAAAGAAGACATACAGATGGCCAAAAACAGCACATGAAAAGATGCTCAACATCACTAACTATTAGAGAAATGCAAATCAAAACTACAATGAGGTATCATCTCACACCAGTCAGAATGGTCATTATCAAAAAGTCTACAAACAATAAATGCTGGAGACGGTGTGGAGGAAAGGGAACCCTCCAACACTGTTGGTGGGAATGTAAATTGGTACAACCACTATGGAGAACAGTATGGAGGTTCCTTAAAAAACTAAAAATAGAACTACTGAACTTCCCTGGTGTACAGTGGTTAAGAATCTGCCTGCCAATGCAGGGGACACGGGTTCAAGCCCTGGTCCAGGAAGATCCCACATGCCACGGAGCAACTAAGCCCCGTGCAACACAACTACTGAGCCTGTGCTCTAGAGCCCGTGAGCCACAAATGCTGAGCCCACATGCCACAACTACTGAAGCCTGCACACCTAAAGCCTGCGCTCCACAACAAGAGAAGCCACCACAATGAGAAGCCCGCACACCACAACAAAGAGTAGCCAATGCTCGCTGCAACTAGAGAAAGCCTGTGTGCAGCAATGAAGACCCAACACAGCCAAAAATAAATAAATTTATTTTTAAAAAAAGTATGTGCCAATAGATGATTATAAAATTACCAAATAAGTTCATAAGTAAAAATAAATAAATAAAAATAGAACTACTATATGATACAGCAGTCCCACTCCTAGGCATATATCTGGAGAAAACCATATTTCGAAAGGATACATGCACCCCAATGTTCATTGCAGCACTACTTACAACGGCCAAGACATGGAAGCAACCTAAATATCCATCAACAGAGGAATGGATAAAGAAGATGTGGTACATATATACAATGGAATATTACTCAGCCATAAAAAAGAACACAATAATGCCATTTGCAACAACATGGATGGACCCAGAGATTATCATACTAAGTGAAGTCAGACAGAGAAAGACATATCATATGATATCACTCATATGTGGAATCTAATTTTAAAAGAATGATACAAATGAACTCATTTACAAAACAGAAATAGACTTACAGATATTGAAACCAAACTTATGGCTACCAAAGGGGAAGAATGGGGTGGGGGGGGGAGGGATAAACCAGGAGCTTGGGATTAACATACACAAACTAGTATACATAAGATAGATAACCAACAAGGACCTGCTGTATAGCACAGGAAACTCTACTCAATATTTTGTGATAGCCTATATGAGAAAAGAATCTGAAAAAGAATGAAAATATGTATATGTATAAAAAAGAATGAAAATATGTATATGTATAACTGAATCACTTTGCTGTATACCTGAAATTAACACAACATTGTAAATCAACTATAATCCAATAAAAATTTTTAGAAGTCCACTTCAGTTTCATTACCACTGATTTTTTTCATCATCATTCAATCTTAAGCATTTCCTAATTTTCATTGTGATTTTTTTCACCCATAGGTTATTCAGAAGTGTATTTTAAAATGTCTATGTTCTTCTTGTTTGTTTTTAAATATATATTTGTTATTGATTTCTAACATTAACAGATTTGTTGAGATTTGCTTTAAGCCCTAGTATATGGTAATTTTTCATAAGTGTTCCATAGGGCTGGAAGAGTTTTTTCTTAATGGAGTGTTCTACATATATTATATGGAGCCTGTTAATTGTGTTCGAATTGTCTGTAGGAGAGCTGTCCAACAGAACTTTCTACAGTGACTGACATGGCCTGTATCTGTGCTGTTCAATACAACAGCCACAAGCCACATGTGGTTACTGGGCACTTAAAATGTGGCTAGTGTTACTAAGGAGCTACATTTTTAATTTAAAAAGTTAAAAAAAAATTTAAATAGCTACATGAGGTTTGGTGGCTACTACATGCGGCAATGTAAGCTATATAGTCTTGCTGATTTTCTGTCTGTTCGAGAGAGTGTTATTAAAGATAGGGGATTGGATTTGCTTTATGTATTTTGAAGTTATGTTTTGAGATGTATGAAGTTTAGGATTATTATATCTTTCTGGTGAACTGACCTAGTAACCTTCTTGACCTCTGGTAATGCTTTTTTGTTTTAAAGTCCATTTTTGGTTACCGGGGGGAAAGGTGGGGGAGGGATAAACTGGGAGACTGGGATTGACATATACGCACTACTATATAGAAAACAGATAACTAATAAGGACCTACTGTATAGCACAGGGAACTCTACTCAGTACTCTGTAATAACCTATATGGGAGAAGAATCTAAAAGAAGTATATATATATATATATATATATATATATATATATATATGTATATGTATAACTGATTCACTTTGCTGTACAGCAGAAAATAACACAACATTGTAAATCAACTATACTCTGATAAAATTTTTTAAAAATTGAAGTCTATTTTAACTGATGTTTCATAGCTTCCTCAGAACTCCCTCCATTATATGCCTGTTCTATCTTTCCCCATCCTTTTATGTTACTGTATCCTTATTTTTCAGGTATCTCTTTTAAAAATAATTGTGAGTAAAATCCAGAAGCACAATCATTTTCTTAGTTTTATTTACAGTGATTTCAATTACCGATACATTTGGATTTATTTTATCATCTTATTTTGTAATTTTTGTTTATTTATTTTTGTGTTTCTTTTCCATGTCACTCCTTCCCCTAATTTTTTATTTATTTTGGATTGACTATATTTTTCCCCTTCACTTTTTTTCTTCTTCTAGTAATAAAATACTTTTACTTCTTTTCTTTACTTAAATGTATGTTTAAAGCTTACCTTTTCCCTCTTCTGGAACAACTCAAAGACCTAAAATCTTTCATTTCTCCCCTTCCATACTATACAGTATTTCAGTCCTACATTAATATTCTACATTATTACTTTATGTAGTTAATGGTATTTTAATTTTACCCATAATATACCATTTTCTTAGTTCAGAAATCCTTCTTGCATCTCAGACATATGTCTGAGATAATTTTCCTTCTTCCTTAAGTATACCCAGTAGAAGTGCCTTTAATGAGCCTGCTTCCCCTTAGATAATGACCTGCTCTTATGTTGATAATGACCTCTTGCAGTTCTGTTAGTCTAAGGACTACCATTTCTGTTGACTCTGGTCCATGGTAGCCCATGTCACTCTCTCTTAATCACTTACTTTAAACCCTTCCATGGCTTTTCACTACATTTTGAAAAAAATCAAACTCCTCAGCATGGCCTACAACACCGGACCTGACCTGGCCCTGCAGAATTTTCCAGTCATATTACTACCATTTCCCTGACTCATGGGCTTCTGATACCATGACCTTTTTACTCTTCAAATGTTTATTCATGTATTTACTAATTTAATTTTTTTAAATTAAAGACTGTTATGCGCTGAATCGGTCCCCTTTGAACTACTATGTTGAAGTTCTAACCCCCAGTACTTCTGCACTACTGCTTAGTGAATATTCTTAAGGTCAACTTCCCCTCAACCCTCAGCCATACATGACTCAGAAAAGCAGGCCACATAACACCTTGAGTTGGTAAGGGAGGCCACAGAAGTTCTGGTTAAGACTCTCATCCCTTGTCCCTTCAGGCCTCTGCTACCTTTCTTCATCTCATCTAGACTAATCCTTTAGGTGTGCTACTTCCTACCAGCATCAGCTTATGGTGATTTGTTACAGCAGCAATAGGAAACTAATACAGGCGAGGGGGATAGCCCCTGTTTGCACTGGATTCATTCTTTGGGCTGTTAAACTGTCATTCTGGCTCAAGTACAAGCAGGGGGAGAGTTAGGGAAGAAAGGGGGTGGGAGGGGCATAAGAACTTGACTTGGCACTTTGCCTGAGGACAGCTGTGGCCACTTCTGTTCCCTCTTTTGACCCTTTTTGCTCCCTCATCAGAACTGCTTTCCCTCTAGACCCCAGGCTCCACGCTCGCTTTTGTCTCTTATCCAAACTTCTCTGGGAGGTGGAAAAAAAAAAATACAACTGCAGAAGCTTGAAGGATTCTGAGAGGTGCAGGGCCTGTGGGGAAGACAGAGGGATATTTATTGAAGGGACAGAAGCTCAAGCTAGCAAGAGACACCTGCGGCCCTCAGACCCCGTGAGGCCTCTCTGTGTCCTGAAATGGCTTCTGACTAATTCCAGGAGATGTTTCCAAGCCACCTCCGGGATTCTGCTTCTCAAATAGGTCCTGTATTAGCATTACAGGGGTGCCAATCCACTCAATTTCCTCAATAAAGGAATGGCCGTAACACCTGACACTTACTGAGCATTTATTATATGACACACAGATCCAAGAGCTCTGCAGTAGGGGCTGAGACAATCCTCACCACATCCGTATGTGGGAGATGCCGTTATAATCACCCTCATTTCAGACAAGGAAGCTGAGGCTCAGGGACCCTCAGCCATCCATCAGGGTCACATGGGGCAGGTGGCTGAGTAGAAGGCTGCCTTAGAGGCCAGGCTCTTAGCACACTGAGCAGCCCTGGAAGGCTGGGGTGCAAGGATGCCCAGTGCCTGACCCATGGGATTCAATATAATTATTTTTTTTTGAAAGAAAAATAAAGAACCATGTTTTATTTTCCCCCTAAACATCTTCGTTTCCTTGACTGGGCCCTAGGGCAAAGCAGAGGCCTGTCCTTGAGCATGGGTCTGGGCTTACCTGGCTGCAGGGAGGAGTGGTGGGGAAGACAGAGGGCACTCTGGGCCTGGCCCTCCTGACCACACACGGACTGTGGCCTTTGAGGGCCTGGCTTCAGCCTTGATGAATGTGGCCTGGTACAGGGAAGGAATTTTCTAACCTTCAGAAGGAAAAGGGGCTGAGTCCATCATGTTGGTGTCTAAGGACCCTATGGTTCCAACACTTTAGGATCCTGGGGAGTGCTTCACTTAGCAGCACTTGGTGGGAAGGAATGGAGAAGAAGGGACCCTTTGAGACCTGAAAACAGCCACCAAGTTCAGATTTTTCTTTCATGTGTTATCTCAAAGACACATGCACTTTATAAACATTTAGTGCTCACAGCAAGTCTTTTCGGTTTCTGCATTATCCCCATTTTACAGGTAAGTAAGCCAGGGCACGGGGTCATGTGTTTAGGACACAGCTGGGATTCTAACCAGCCATGTCTGATTCCACAGCCCAGGACCTCAACTACCACTGATACCATGTCTTTAAAAAGTTCCACTTTCAAAGCAAGAGAAGTTGAGGGGTGATGAAGAGACAGACAGAAGCATCCAGGCGATAAGGACCCTCCACTCCACTTCCAGCCCTTCCACCCTCCTCTTCCAATCACAATATTGGACAACTGATGCTCATCACAAAAAAATCAGTGTGAGAACAACACATGTTCCTTTGCTGTCAGGCTGGGCTCCCTTAGGCTCTTGAATTTGGTTTATTTATAATCTGATTCGGAAGCAAAAAGGCAAAGCTGTCCTTGGGGACCACGCGGCTCACATGCTCCAAGTTCTAACATCGCCTCAGCTTGCAGCTCTGAGTCTGGGCATAGACGCCAGCTGAGCCAGCATCTGCTTGGTTCTCTCTGGTCTCTTAAAAGCAAAGCCTGGTTTCAGTGTCGGCCTCCCTGTGCTCCCGTTTCACACAGATGCCACAAAGCATCGTGCTCTTATCCGGCTAAGCAGTTAGGCCGAAGAAAGGGCACGTTTCTGCAGTGCTGTTGTGCCGGCAGCCATGCCCAGCCCTGATATGTCCTCCCAGCTTCCTCATTACTTGCGTACGTGTGAGCGCGTGGACTGTTATCTATCAAACTCAGTCCAGAACTCTGTCATGCACGTGGACTCGCATGGATGAGTGGGTTTCTAAGGCAATGACTGGCTTAGGGAGTGCTTACCTAACACGCTTGCCCACTTTACTTCTCTCTTTGTTCTTATGTGTGACATGAGGGCCAGCTTGGAACCAAAAATATGCTCAAACAAGAGAGATGCTTTGAATGTCTGAGTCAGAATTCCCTACAAAATCACACACACACACACACACACACACACACACACACACACACACAAACATGCACACTCACTCCCAAATGCACAGACATGCATGTACACATGCACACACACGCTCCCACATGTGCACACACACACACACGTGTGATGTATACGTGTTGTGACAGGCAGGAATGTTGAGAGTCTAGGCCTCCTCATATCCTGCCTAATAAAAGAAGAAAACTTCTTTTATGCTTTTGTTTCTTTTACTAGTTGTGAGGCTTAGAAGAATTCTGACTGGAAAAGAAAGGTTCGTGTTGGTATATCTGATAAAAGTGACCTTTAGCCAATGAGTGGTTCATGTTTTTCTGACGGGCTGCACAGACAGAGCCTGTCTAGACAGCAAGTGGCATTGTTTTTTTCTCTTCAAGGTGGTATTTATGCCTTGAACCTTTCCATTTGGCAGGTGCCAGGAAGCCAACAGAAAAGAGTGTTAAACCAGTTATGAAATGACTCTCCTCTCACTACAAACACCAGGGGCAGGGAGAGCAGTTGATTAACTAGAAAATACCTTTTGAGGACTGGTGCTATGGACTGTGCTGGGCTCTGGGATCCAGAAGGCAACAGAACAGGATGTGCTCCCTAGTCTCATGGGGATTAAGCACCAGCTAGGAAGTTGACCATTAGCCGTAGCTGCAATGTGATGAGTCACCAAGGAGATAGGCCTACTGGTGCCTATAACAGGGGACCTTGGGTAGGGCAGGGTCTCGGAGAAGGCTTCCTGGGGAAGGAGGTTTAAGCTGAAGACTTAGTGAGGGGGGGGCAGCAGGGCTAACTAGGTGAGGAGAGGGGACAGTGTCCAACAAGAGAGAGGGCAGTTTAGACAGCAAACCACCACTCGGCAGAAGAGGCCAGCATGGTGGGTAAACAGAAAGAAGTCAGTATGGTAAGGGGGAGAGCAAAGTGAGAAGAAGCTGGAGAGGAATTCAGGGGCACCACAGGGGCAGCTGAGCTTGAAGAACACAGTGAGTATTTGTACTTTATCCCAAGAGGCATGGGCGCCTTCAAAGCTGAAAACCAGGTGCAGTGACACGCTCATCGAGTGTCTGCTGAGGGGTGACGGACTGTGGCACAGGAGTGGCAGGCAGAGAGCCAAGTCAGGGCTGTCACAAGTGTCGCAGGCAGGAGCATCGGGGGCTTCAACTAGGTAACAACCGTGGAGATGGGAATGAAAGGTTTTTAGGAAGGTGTCAATAGGTAGAACTTGGTGATGGATTTGATGCGTGGGGTAAGGGAGAGGAGGGAATCTGGATGCCTCTCAGGACAGTGGTGCCATTTACTGGGACAAGGGCCCTGCAGGAGAGGCAGGGAGGGGGCAGGGGAGAGCCTGAGACTGGAGTGGGGTACGCTGGACACGAGTCACCTGCGAGACATCCAGGAGGAGATGTCAAGAAGGTGATGCACTTGGAACTCTGAGGGGTCTCGGTGGAGATACGCATTCAGAAGCCTCTGCAACCGGGGCTAAGTGAAGCTGTTGGTAAATGCAACTCCAGGAAGAGCAGACAGCCTAGGAGGGAGCCCTGCGTCCTACAACTCCATCAGAGTTGCTGCTGGCCGAGAGCTGAGAAGTAGTCAGTCGAGGGGACAAGAGGAAAAGCAGGAGAGTATGGTGCTATTCAAGCCATGAAAGGAATGTGTTTCAGGAAGGAGGGGTTGGACAACTGTGCTGAATGCTGCTAAAGGTTATCTTTCTGAAAAAACCTGACTCTGTCACTCTCCTGATTACAAATCTCACCACTGCCTCCAAGAAAGAGTCTAAGTGCCTTATCATGGAATACCAGGCCTCTCACACACTGCTGCCAACCTACCTGCCCAGACTCGCCTCCCCGGACTGCCCCCCATTGATGAAGTCTGCACTGTGGCTGCACTGACGGGTCCCCTGTGGACACTGATAGGGGCGTGCCACCTGCCTCTCCCGCATTCCTTCTCCTAGATTGCAGTTTTTTGCCTGGAGATCTGCCCCACTCCCACTCCTTCGGTCCATGTGGTTCTGAGGTCATCACTGCAGCGCTTGGCATGGGGCACACGGCCAGGCCAATGCTAATCAAGAGCTTCGCCCTCCCCTGATGGTGACCGGTGAGGGGAGGGGACAGGAAAGGTGATTAAGATGGTCCCATCAGAGTGCATCTCCTGGAAGTTCTGGGACCAAGGCTCATGTTCCTTTTCAGTGGCTCAGAATCTGCACAGACATGGCCCCAGGAGTGCTGGCAGCACCTGGTGACCATGGGAGAAAAGCTGCTCTGAGAACGCGGCTAACTCATGACGGAGAGCAGAGCTGAGACAGGGACCCTGGCTCCAGCAACACTGTTTGAGTCCTTGCTTTAAGCCAGGCCAGAAGCCAGAATGAACTTGGACTTTTGAGTTGTGGGAACCAGTGAATGAACTTTGCTTTTCATTTTTTTTTTTAGAAAAAAATTTAAAAAAATTTTTTATTTATTTTTTTGGCTGCATTGGGTCGTCATTGCTGTGTGCAGGCTTTCTCTAGTTGTGATGGGCGAGGGCTACTCTTCGTTACGGTGTGTGGGCTTCTCATTGCGGTGGCTTCTCTTGTTGTGGAGCACGGGCTCTAGGCACGTGGGCTCAGTAGTTGTGGCTCGTGGGCCCTAGAGCACAGGCTCAGTAGTTGTGGCTCACGGGCTTAGTTGCTCTGCGGCATGTGGGATCTTCCCGGACCAGGGCTCAAACCTGTGTCCCCTGCACTGGCAGGCAGATTCTTAACCACTGCACCACCAGGGAAGTCCCTGCTTTTCATTTTTACTTAGGGTCAGGTTTCTTGTCACTTGCAACAGAGTCCATGAATCCGAACGTATATACATGCTATTCCTGTTACTGAGAATGTTTCTCTGCTTCTCCATCTGGAGCATTTAACTGTGCCTCTCAGTGCAGCCTTCTCTGACTCCTGCGAGCATTCATTCCCCCGGCATCCCTCAGAGGCTGGCACTATCATGTGTCATGGTTTACACATCTGTTTCCCCAATAGCCTCAGTCCAGTGATCATGTCTTACTCACTTCTGTATCCCTGATACCTCACCCATTACCTGGTGCATAAGAGCCACTTATCAAATGGTTTCTGAGTGACTCTCTGAATGAATGAATGAATGAAATATAAGCAGAGGCTCAGTATCAAGATATTAGAAGATAAAGAAGAAAGGAAAAATATGGTTAAATGAGTGCTTAAGCCAATGAAAAATTAAGTGTATCATCTCCAGTACTGGCCAAGAACATTTTCAAAATGTCATCATTTTAATTGTGGAAATGGCCTCTCGAAAATAAAAAAATACATAAAGCATGTCCCTTGCTCCCAGATAGAAAAAACTCATTTAGCTGTGTTCCATCAGAATAACTTCACACAATCTGGTGTTTGAAACTCATTAGGTCAGGTTGGCTGAGTTTTCCATAATTATTTTAAATGTTCACCATCTACAGAATTTCATCCCAAACCTGAACAGTCATTGGCACCTAATGAGCAGGCTCCATCACTCAGGCCCAGAACCGGCTTCGGTGCTACACTGGGTCATCATCAGATGTTTATGGAAGACATCCAGAGCAAGCCATAGTTACCATGGAAACAGGCACAGGAGAGAAAGGATGGCTATCATACACAAGATGAGGATAGTGTACAGGAAGCATCGACCAGCCAAGAAATAACATGAGACTTTCCCAGTTAAGAATGGCCATTCAAAATTCAGGTGTTGAAAACCGAGCTGTCCAAACATCCAATAAGGAAATATGCACAAGCCCATCCATCCTGGCCAACAACATGGCTTTTGACCCACATGAAACTGTTATTGAGGCTTGACTGAAATAGGCTGTTCCTAGTTCTTTAAGGGAGTGTTTTCCAAATTAAGTTGGCTTTAGCTTCTAATTGAACAGGAAAGACACTTCTAAACCCAAATATTGTAAAGACAGCTTTTCCCTTCCGGCGCTCACCACCTCCCACTATTTTGTACATAAGTATATATCTATATACATACATACATATATGGGCCATAATGGAACCCACTGAAATATGCAGAAGGTAGAGCTCAGGGCAGCACACATCTCATGTATCACCCTGCTCAATTCGTGCTTTGGGTTTCAAATGCTTATTAAGGAAACTCTATGAAGACTATTTTTAGTGATAAATTTCTAATGATCCAACCACTAGATTCAAAATTAGAGCAGGCTTAGGGATATCACTTTGTTAATTTGGTGGCAATTGGGGCTTTCAAAGATGTTTTATCTGCTTTTCCTGTTTGGAAACCTAGGATGGACCATGGCTCTTTGTTCCTTCTGTCAATGATTAGTTGTTGGAAGTGAAAGTATTCATGAGAGACCAGTACTCAGAATACAGGAAACCAAGTGCAAAGCCTGAAGGAGAAAAAAATGAAGAGCAGGGGAGAGCTCTGCAGGATTGCCACACTAGTTGGTACCTTATCTGATTTTCCTCATCATCCACCAGGAAGAACCAGCGAAACTTCACAACAAGGGGGCTGCAGTTGGTGACTGTGATGTAGCGGATCACCTCAGTATCATTCAGGATACAGCCAAAATCCAGCTCCATGGTCTCAAAGGTGAGGTTGGGGTAATTCACTTCTCCACGCAGGTGCAGGCTGTCCACTTGAGGGTGCTCCACATACTTGATTTCTAGAACTTCTTCTGCCACCCAGGTATTCAAATCGCTTTTATAGGAAGGGTTGAATTTGACCAGCAGGTCTTTTTCTTCACCCATCTCCAGTTTAATAGGCTACAAACAAGATAATGGAGAATTACCAACCTCCATACTGTGCATTTCCAACCTGATACATGAAATAGGACAACCAAAGTTATATACATACATATATATATATATATATGCACACACACATACATACAGACACACAGATTAGTAGGAAATATGTATATATACACTTTATCCATAACTATGTAACCACACTTCACATAAACAGCTAGTATATCGCTATCGATATCTATATCTACCCATATCTATCTATCTCTATGCACTTACACACATATATTTTTTAATAGTTGAAAATGAAAGCAAGAAAAATTTGAAGAAAAATGATTTGAAAAAAGTGATGTTGATAAGCGTTGTGAGGTTGTAAGGATTGAGGAGTTGTAAAAGGAAAGTCTGCAATGAATAATTATTATGAAATATTCTTAACTGAAAATAAATTAGATTGTAAAACATTCTTCCTAGATAAGTGGGAAAAGTTCTTTGCTTAAGAAAATTTTAAAAAGGCTTTCTAAAGGACCCCATGGTGGAGGGGCTCTGTAGAGGGTGACCCAGAAAGGGATGGATTAGGTAATTTAATTTCTTTTCTAACGTCTCCAATTCTAACTCTTCAGCATAGTGGTATCCACTTTCCACTGCTTTCTATTCAACTTAAAATGACACTCCAGAGCCGTACAGAGTTTGTTCGGTAGATTGTGTTTGTTCTTTTCTCTCCTTGATTCAAATCCCCATGTGTTAGTTGACACCAAGGCCACAGAAACACCTTCCCATAGAAAGCCTGGCTCTGAGTTGGCTTTTTTAAGAATTGCTTAACCCCCACATTTAATCGGCATGAAAGCCACCTCCTGGTTTTGCAGAAAGTGCCCTGAGGCAGTAAGGAAGAATGCGCACAGCAACAAATCTGTTTACAGAGCACTTTCCTCTCCACTGAGTTTGAAGGTTCAGGTATTTAACTGTGCACTTCAGTGACATGATCAGATGGCTTCAGCTGATAAAGCGAATCACCGGATTCAAGAGTCAGAGGGTAATGATTCCTCAGTTGGCTAATCCCCTCTGAAAGGCTCGCTGGCCACTTGGCCCAGGTAGCTTGCCACAATTTAGAAGTCATTCTTGTAGACCATGGTATTTGCAGCACTAGGCATCTCAATGCTTGGTGTTTAAATATCTTGGAGATTGACTTAAACACTTCTTCCCCCAGAGGAATGACTTTGCTGTTTAAAGAACAAAAAAAAGAGATGAACAATACAATAACTGAAATGAAAAATACACTAGAAGGAATCAATAGCAGAATAACTGAGGCAGAAGAACGGATAAGTGACCTGGAAAACACAATGGTGGAATTCACTGCTGCAGAATAGAATAAAGAAAAAAGAATGAAAACAAATGAAGACAGCCTAAGAGACCTCTGGGACAACATTAAATGCAACAACATTCGCATTAGAGGGGGCCCAGAAGGACAAGACAGAGAGAAAGGACCAGAGAAAATATGTGAAGAGATTATAGTCGAAAACTTCCCTAACATGGGAAAGGACATAGCCACCTAAGTCCAGGAAGCGTAGCGAGTCCCATACAGGATAAACCCAAGGAGAAACACACTGAGACACATAGTAATCAAACCGGCAAAAATTAAAGACAAAGAAAAATTATTGAAAGCAGCAAGGGAAAATGACACATAACATAAAAGGGAACTCACGAAAGGTTAACAGCTGATTTCTCAGCAGAAACTCTACAAACCAGAAGAGAGTGGCATGATATACTTAAAGTGATGAAAGGGAAGAACCTACAACCAAGATTACTCTTCCTGGTAAGGATCTCATTCAGAATCAATGGAGAAATGAAAAGCTTTACAGACAAGCAAAAGTTTAGAGAATTCAGCACCACCAAAACAGCTCTACAACAAATGCTAAAGGAACTTCTCTAAGTGGGAAACACAAGAGAAAAAAGGACCTACAAAAAAAACCCCAAAACAATTGAGAAAATGGTCACAGGAACATACATATCGATAATTACCTTAAACGTGAATGGATTAAATGCTCCAACAAAAAGACATAGGCTCCCTGAATGGATACAAAAACAAGACCCATATATATGCTGTCTACAAGAGACCAACTTCAGACTTAGGGATACATACAGACTGAAAGTGAGGGGATGGAAAAGGATATTCCATGCAAATGGAAATCAAAAGAAACCTGGAGTAGCAATACTCATATCAGATAAAATAGACGTTAAAATAAAGAATGTTACAAGACACAAGGAAGGACACTACATAATGATCAAAGGATCAATCCAAGAAGAAGATATAACAATTATAAATATATATGCACCCAACATAGGAGCACCTCAATGCATAAGGCAACTGCTAACAGCTATAAAAGAGGAAATCGACAGTAACACAATAATAGTGGGGAACTTTAACACCTCACTTACACCAATGGACAGATCATCCCAAATGAAAATAAATAAGGAAACAGAAGCTTTAAATGACATAATAGACCGGATAGATTTAATTGATATTTATAGGACATTCAATCCAAAAACAGCAGATTACACTTTCTTCTCAAGTGCGCATGGAATATTCTCCAGGATAGATCACATCTTGGGTCACAAATCAAGCCTCAGTAAATTTAAGAAAATTGAAATCATATCAAGCATCTTTTCTGACCACAACGGTATGAGATTAGAAATCAATTACAGGGAAAAATACCGTAAAAAACACAAACACATGGAAGCTAAACAATACACTACTAAATAACCAAGAGATCCCTGAAGAAATCAAAGAGGAAATTAAAAAATATATAGAGACAAATGACAATGAAAACACGACAATCCAAAACCTATGGGATGCAGCAAAAGCAGTTCTAAGACGGAAGTTTATAGCTATACAAGCTTACCTCAAGAAACAAGAAAAATCTCAAATAAACAATCTAACCTTACACCTAAAGGAACTAGAGCAAGAAGAAGAAAGAAAACCCAAAGTTAGCAGAAGGAAAGAAATCATAAAAATCAGAGCAGAAATAAATGAAATAGAAATGAAGAAAACAATAGCAAAGATCAATAAAACTAAAAGCTGGTTCTTTGAGAAGATAAACAAAATTGATAAACCATTGGCCAGACTCATCAAGAAAAAGAGGGAGAGGACTCAAATCAATAAAATTAGAAATGAAAAAGAAGTTACAACAGACACTGCAGAAATACAAAGCAGCCTCGGAGACTACTACAAACAACTCTATGCCAATAAAATGGACAATCTGGAAGAAATGGACCAATTCCTAGAAAGGTATAACCTTCCAAGACTGAACCAGGAAGAAATAGAAAATATGAACAGATGAAATTGAAACTGCGATTTAAAATCCTCCAACAAACAAAAGGCCAGGACCAGATGGCTTCACAGGTGAATTCTATCAAACATTTACAGAAGAGCTAACACCCATCCTTCTCAAACTCTTCCAAAAAATTGCAGAGGAAGGAACACTCCCAAACTCATTCTATGAGGCCACCATCACCCTGATACCAAAACCACACAAAGATACTACAAAAAAAGAAAATTACAGACCAATATCACTGATGAATATAGATGTAAAAATCCTCAACAAAATACTAGCAAACAGAATCCAGCAACACATTAAAAGGATCATACACCATGATCAAGTGGGATTTATCCCAGGGATGCGAGGATTCTTCAATATACGCAAATCAATCAACATGATACACCATATTAACAAATTGAAGAATAAAAACCATATGATCATCTCAATAGATGCAGAAAAAGCTTTTGACAAAATTCACCCCCCATTTATGATAAAAACTCTCTAGAAAGTGCGCATAGAGGGAACCTACCTCAACATAATAAAGGCCAAATCCGAGCAACCCACAACAAACATGATTCTCAAACGTGAAAAACTGAGAGCATTTCCTCTAAGATGAGGAAAAAGACAAGGTTGTCCACTCTCACCACTATTATTCAACATAGTTTTGGATGTCCTAGCCACGGCAATCAGAGGAGAAAAAGAAATAAAAGGAATACAAATTGTAAAAGAAGAAGTAAGACTGTCACTGTCTGCAGATGACATGATACTATACATAGAGAATCCTAAAGATGCCACCAGAAAACCACCAGAGCAATCAATGAATTTGGTAAAGTTGCAGGATACAAAATTAAAGCACAGAAATCTCTTGCATTCCTATACACTAATGATGAAAAATCTGAAAGAGCAATTAAGGAAACACTCCCATTTACCACTGCAACAAAAAGAGTAAAATACCTAGGAATAAACCTACCTAGGGAGACAAAAGACCTGTATGCAGAAAACTATACGACACTGATGAAAGAAATTAAAGATGATACCAACAGATGGAGAGATATACCATGTTCTTGGATTTGAAGAATCAATATTGTGAAAACGACTCTATTACCCAAAGCAATCTACAGATTCAATGCAATCCCTATGAAATTAAAAATGGCATTTTTTAAAGAACGAGAACAGAAAATCTTAAAATTTGTATGGAGACACAAAAGACCCCAAATAGCCAAAGCAGTCTTGAGGGATAAAAACTCAAGAGGAATCAGGCTCCCTGACTTCAGACTATACTACAAAGCTACAGTAATCAAGACAATATGGTATGGGCACAGAAACAGGAATATAGATCAATGGAACAAGATAGAAAGCCCAGAGATAAACCTACGAACCTATGGTTAACTAATCTATGACAAAGGAGGCAAGGATATACAATGGAGAAAAGACAGTCTCTTCAATAAGTGGTGCTGGGAAAACTGGACAGCTACATGTAAGAGAATGAAATTAGAACACTCCCTAACACCATACACAAAAATAAACTCAAAATGGATTAGAGACCTAAATGTAAGACTGGACACTGTAAAACTCTTAGAGGAAAACATAGGAAGAACACTCTTTGACATAAATCGCAGCAAGATCTTTTTTGATCCACCTCCTAGAGTAATGGAAATACAAACAAAAATAAACAAATGAGACCTAATGAAACTTCAAAGCTTTTGCACAGCAAAGGAAACCATAAACAAGACGAAAAGACAACCCTCAGGATGGGAGAAAATATTTGGAAATGAATCAACGGACAAAGGATTAATATCCATAATATATAAACAGCTTATGCAGCTCAATATTAAAAAAACAAACAACCCAATCCAAAAATGGGCTGAAGACCTAAATAGACATTTCTCCAAAGAAGACATACAGATGGTCAAGAGGCACATGAAAAGCTGCTCAACATCACTAATTATTAGAGAAATGCAAATCAAAACTACAATGTGGTGTCACCTCACACCAGTTAGAATGGGCATCATCAGAAAATCTACAAACAACAAATGCTGGAGAGGGTATGGAGAAAAGGGAACCCTCCTGCACTGTTGGTGGGAATGTCAATTGATACAGCCACTATGGAGAACAGTATGGAGGTTCCTTAAAAAACTAAAAATAGAATTACCATATGATCCAGCAATCCCATTACTAGGCATATACCCAGAGAAAACCATAATTCAAAAAGACACATGCACCCCAGTGTTCATTGCAGCAGTATTTACAAGAGCCAGGTCATGGAAGCAACCTAAATGTCTATTGACAGATGAATGGATAAAGAAGATGTGGTACATATATACAATGGAATATTACTCAGCCATAAAGAGGAACGAAATTGGGTCATTTGTTGAGATGTGGATGGATCTAGAGACTGTCATACAGAGTGAAGTAAGTCAGAGAGAGAAGAACAAATATCGTATATTAACGCATATGTGGAACCTAGAAAAATGGTACAGATGATCCAGTTTGCAGGGCAGAAGTTGAGACAGCGATGTAGAGAACAAACGTATAGACCTCAAGGGGGGAAAGCTGTGGGGGGCTGGGGTTGGTGGTGTGATGAACTGGGTGATTGGGATTGACATGTATACACTGATGACTAAAAAAAAAAAAATGTTGACGGCTACTGCCATACTATCTTCCAATGTACACTTCCTCAATACCTTAGGGGATGCCTGTTTCCACATGCCCTCCCTAACACAAAGCATTATCCAATTTTTGCTCTTTGCCAATCTTATAGGAAAAATAGTGTGTTTCATAGTAATTTTAAATTGCATTTCTTCCAACATGAGTAAAGTTGGGCATATTCTCATATATTTAAAAGCTATTTTCTTTTTCTTTTTGTGAACTCTCTGTTCATTCCCTTTGCCTATTTTTCTATTGGGTTGTTGGTATTTTTCCTGTTGATTTGTAGAAGTTCTTTATTTTTAAAATTATATGTATGCTTTTTATTAAAGTTATATGTGCAAGTAATATAAAAGGTCAAAATGCACTACAAGAGTTATTACAAGAAACAGTAGTTCCTGACCCACCGTGGCATCCCGACAATCCTGAGGCCACAATTTCTCAATTCTTGTAGCACAGCAGGTCTATGGAACAGTTTTTTGGGGCAGAGAGGGGAAAATCCGGTGATGCACACAACTCAGACACCAGGGATTATTCTGGGGTATCGACACTGACACAGGAAACATTAAATTTCCCTGAACGTTTTGATGAGTTTCTCTGGGGAAGAGCATTTATCTTTATGTCTTGGGATAAGAGTCAGCTGCCCAAGTCTTTTGAGTGGGGTCAGCAGGGACAGCTGTCTGGTGCACAGACAGAATCCCTCTGTTTTCAGCCCTCTGCTACACTCGTTGCCTCTAAGCCCAGGCTACTTGGGCTGAATGACTCCCACTTCTTTGCAGCCTCACTGGTGAATTTTCTATGCTTCAGGTCTTTATGCCTTTTTGTCCACCCACTCCCTTCCTCATTCTATCTTCTAGAATTTGTTTAAATCTCTCATTATTTGGTTATACCCTCCTCTTCCCCTTTTATTTTATTGCTCTGGGTGTCTTTCCTGTTGAACATTTCTACTTTTATTAAGATTTCAGGAGGGACAAGAGTGGGTCTAACCTCCCACCCAGACAGAGAAAGCTGCTTATACCTGAATTTTCATTTTCTCATCCATTTGTTTTCCTCTGCTCTTGAGTTCACTCTTCACCTCCTCTTTGAACACTTGTATCTTGTCCCTGAGCTCTTTTTAAAGACAGGTCATATCACCTGTAATTTCTGTGAGACTGTAGAGAACTCCCTGTTCGTACTGTGGGTTTTCTTCCTGGCACAGGTTCCCTTGCAGGAGGTTTTCAACTGCCTCTTGCTTATGATCATCTCCTCCTTTTATTTCTCTGTTCAAAGATCTTAGCTATTTTTTTCCCCCAAATCATGTTTGAATGAGACCCACTAAAGAATCAGTGAGGAAGAAAGGGCAGGGGAGGGTGGCGGTGCAGTACTGTCTGCAACACGCTCTCACCCAGTGGCTCTGTTTCCCATCTTCCACAAAGATCCGTCTCCCCGAGTGTGGCTCATGGCAGATGTCCCTAAGTCCCAGGCTCCCTCTTCTGAGATCCTGCGATCGCTGCCTGCCCTCACTTCCTCCTCTATGTCACTTCTCCATTAGCTATCTCCCTGGACTGGGAGGCCGAACACCATGGGGTGTGGGGCTGGTCCCTCCTTCAATCCTCCTTCCCTACCGCTCTGCAGTGCCACCTGCCCCAGGGCCCAGCCATTCCCACTGGTATCCTCATGCCCAGCCAGGGATCACAGGGATGATCTTGTGGGAATGTTCAGAGAACACTGCATCCTGCCCCAGACTGGTGGCCAGGGGAGCTCACAGCCTCCTGCTTCAGCCTGGTTCACATTTCTCACTATCTGGAGATGGGCTGGCTGGTTTAGGGTTGGGGCTTTGAGTTTTGGTCAAATTTGAGTTTTAGTCAGACTTGAGGGGGATTAAAAGATCTTTCCTCTCATTAGTGGGAAGTCACTGTTTTCTAAAGTTGAGCTTCGTTATAATGGGCAGGAAGGAAAGGGTCATAATAATGAGCAAGAAGCTCTCACATTGTAAATAATGGTTTTCCTACCAATTTATATCAGAATTTATTGATATTATGACTCATTTTAGATTTTTCCTGTTTCCTGGATTCTTTTTATTTTTCTCGACTGAAATTAGGCAGTGTACCAATACTATTCTCTTCTTTTGTCACACACACAGCACCCGCCTAGGAGTTAGGACACCCTCTGTCCAGTTACCTCAGGAATTGAGGGCAGTGGGGATTTATCAGCCTTGCAGATAAAGAAGGGTCCACTTGTTGAGAGCAACACGTTCACAGGCAGGTTGGAAATGTTCTTCATGACCAAGGGCTGGTAATGAGGTTCCAGGATAGTGTCAGGTTTCTGCAAAAAAGAGAAAAAAGGAAACAAACCAACTTATGGTAAACACAGTAAGCCTTTAGCAACAAATGTCTGATATGCATTGTTAACAGCAGAATTAGCATTCTCTCTGTTTATATCTACAGATGTATGGATTTATATTATATCTATCTGTCATCTATCTATCAAGATATAGATAATATATATCTATATATTATATAGGTTCACTTCCCAGTAGTCCACCATACATTCCAAATGATTTATCTAAATCTCTATAAGGGATTAATATAGATGTAGATATAGGTATAGATATTTTCTATGTATCTATGTATCTATGCATCCATTTCACTAGAAGAGATCCTACTTAAGCCAGAAAACAGATTAGATTTTCTTACTTTCTTGTTGCCTGGTTTAAAAAACCCTATAAAAGCCATGCCTCTGGGTAGAACTGTTACTACAGAAGTTTCCACAGAATCATAAAACAAAGTTTAATAAATGAATGATATCTTATGGAAGAACCCATGTATCATTACAATGAATAAAACATTTTTTCCTTACACAATATTCTTTTCATGCTTAAAATACCCAATTTGCAAATATACTTATCTTGCTATATTGACAAACGCTTATAACTATTTCCTGAAAATTTTCTTGATAACACTGGGAGAGTTGATTTAGAAGCATGGTTCACTCTGTTAGATCAAATTTCATTTTTCAGTTGTAGAAAGCATCATAAATGGATCTTAAGCTGGAAGTTTCCGGTCAGACTGGATTTTTGTCACTCTGACATTGGGATCCACATTGTTCATTGTGTGCCTTGGAAAGGGGGTCCTTTAATATCACTAGGAAGTGACTGGAAACCTCAGTTTCTGGCCTCCAAAAAGAATCTCCCTCCCATTCCCTGGCTCTTCCAACAACTCTAGCCTATTTTTCCCAGGCCTATTTGTTTTTTGTTTTTTGTTTTTTTTTTGGCGGTACGCAGGCCTCTCACTGCTGTGGCCTCTCCTGTTGCGGAGCACAGGCTCCGGACGCACAGGCTCAGCGACCATGGCTCACGGGCCCAGCCGCTCTGCGGCATGTGGGATCCTCCCAGACCAGGGCACGAACCTGTGTCCCCTGCATCGGCAGGCAGACTCTCAACCACTGCACCACCAGGGAAGCCCGGCCTATTTGTTTTGATTTGCTTTTCTCCCTGTTCCAATTTCAGTTAAGTCCTCCCGACTCCATGTTTTGCTCTGCCTCTGCCTCTGCTTCTTTGTCCAGCATAGTCTTTCTTCCACTGTGGTTCCTGGAGCCACTGGCTCTGAGCGAGCTTGGGTGACCAGTGTCCATGGTGTCTTAGTCAGTTCAGGCTGCTATAACAAATATCACAGACTGAGTGGTTTAAACAACAGCCACTGAAGTCTCATAGTTCTGGAGGCTGGGGAGTCCAAGATCAAGGTGCCAGCACATCCAGTGTCTGGTGAGAGCCCACTTCTTGGTTTGTAGATAGCTGTCTTCTCACTGTGTCCTCACATGCCTGAGAGAAAGATCACCTCTCTTGTCTTTTCTTATTAGGGCACTAATCCCATTCATGAGGGCTCTACCTCCACAACCCTATCCTTTCCCAAAGCCCCCACTTACAACATGATCATATACAGAATTAGGGCTTTGGTGTATGAATTTTGGGGGGACACAAACATTCAGTCCATAAAGTTGGCTTGAGCCACCTGCCTCGGTTGTACCTCATTAGCCCCTCGTGCACTCCCAAAGTTCTTTCGGAGGTTCGGTCTGGCACTTACCATGAGAAGCTGCCACTGTTCCCCTCCCTCTAACATGGTAATATAGGTACTGGGTTCACCTTGCACTTGCAGATTTCATACTACCGTTTGGAGAGGGATGAAGCAGCACTTTCGACCTTCCCCCCCAGGCTGCTGTGTCACTGCAGGTAGCTTTGAAGTGAAGAAGCCACACTAGGTTGGTTTTGGCAAGAGGCCATTTAGAGGTTAGTGATGAGAAAGAGCCGACGGACAGAGAACCCGTTCTATTTTAAAATGACCCTTTCTCTCTGGCCTGTCTCGCCAAATATCAGGAGACAGGATTTGCTTCTGGACTTCATGAAGCAAACTGACTGCTAGTTTCAATTGACCTTTTCAGTTCCACAGAGATGTGGTTTCATCTCTGTGGCTTCTGAATGGTACAATAGTTATAGAGCAGATCAAATCTGAGGAAATGGTTATAGAAAAATTCTTCCCATAGGCAGGCTTGGTATAATTAAAGTCTAAGGTACTAAATCAGATACACTGCCCTGAGCCAAAAACAAGGAGACAGAATGGATAATTGGGTGTACCAAGACAGGTCTCCTGCATACCCTGGGTAATGAAGTCGCATTTCTTCATTGTCCCTGATATGGAGTGAAATGTGAGCAGGAAATGAACAATGAAGAATACAGTAGTAGGACAGATTTCAAACTTGCGATATTTGGGAGGAAGGAGAGAAGAACAAAAACAAATAGGGCGTAATGACTGAATTCATTTTTTAAATTCAACAAGTCACTGTCATATTCAAAATATTTGCTATTTTATTCTAGTGATAAATTCAAACAGTAGACATTTAAACAAGAATATGCTTTTTTTTTTTTAAAAAAAGGATATAAACAGAGGAAAAGGAACACTACCCACACATTTTTATGAGTGTTTATGTACTTTGGAAAAAAAATCTAATAGGAAACTAAGCTGTATATTTATCATATACTGTAATGTCTTGCACAGAATAGCTATTCAATAAATCTTCACTGAATGTTCTCTGAATGGCTACATTTAGAGAGAATATGATGCAACCAAATTTGGCACAGCTGTTGCCAGTAAATATCTTTCCTGATTACTTGAAAAAGGAAGAATTTAAAACAGCAATGAAAGCTTAACAACTGTAGAAGGAATTCTGGTAGTATTTTCTTTTTATATGTCTCATGGAGATTGTCACAGTTAGTTTAGCATCCTGTAACTGAAACCTTTATCCTACTTCTTCAGTGTCTACATTTCCCACCAGTTTGTTAGGTTAGGGTTTTTGCTGTGTCTTTACTGCCTAATACACTGCAGGTACTCAAAAATTATTTGTTGATTTAAATTGAACTTGTACATCTCACCTCCCGTACTAGCCTATAAGTTCCCTTATTCATCTTCTGGCAGAGCACCTTATCCATGGTGGGTGGTCAACAGATATTTATTTAATATGAACAATATATATAGAATGCACCAGAACAAATGGTCTTGAACATTCTCTTGTTAGCCTCCGTTAACAGAAGGAACCCTGGTTTGTTCTCCCATGACCGGTTAGGCACTGCCACACCCAGTCCTTTCGTGTGACAGCATAGATCACACCATGGGATCTTCCTTAATGCTTGGTCTTCCCAGTTGGTTGTGAAGTTCATCACAGAGGGAATATTCTCACTGTTGTATCTCTACGACCTGACACAGTGCCTGGCACATGGTAGGTGTTGATAAATACTCCACTCCACAGCCAGCGTGACTGTTATGAATACATCTGACCATGTCACTCCCTTCCCTGAAGCCCTCCAGTGGTCACCCAAAACAAAACCCGAAGTTCACAACATGTGTCCCAGTCATGCCACACACACCTGGCCCCTGCCCACTTCTCTAGATGGACTTCATTGTCATTCTTGGCATAATCTCTGTCTGAGGTGGCCCTTCAGGTTTTATGCTGACCAAGCTCTCTCGTGACTCAGGCCCTTTGCATAAGTTGTTCCCTACTTCTCTCTCCCCCACTTGTCACCAGACGGACTTCTATTTGTCCTTCCAGTCCCAACTTGAGGCATTTGCTCAAGGAAGCCATCTATGACCTCATGTACAAATAAGGTCATGTCTCCTGATACATACTCTCACTGCAACTTATACCTCTTCTTCATAGCGCTGTTTAGAATTATAATTTAAACAATTAAATTTTAATAGTTTGTTGACAGTTTTTAACCTCAACCAGTCTCTTAGTTGTGACTATGTCAGATTTTTAGCACCCACACAGCCCTTGACCCAGAGGAAGTGTTCCACACATACCTGTCCTGAACAGTAAATAATTCTCTGCTGGAAACCTGCCTAGGACTAGGTCAAGTCCTGCTGTGATATCTCCCCTCCTCTTCACCACCCAGCCCACTGCCCTGAGCAGCAGTCATCCCCATCTCTCCCCTGTTCTGGGCCTCCCCCACTTACCACTCACCCTTAACGGCACATAAAGTTATAGAGAGTTATGGGCATATACATCAAAGAATGTGAATCAAATAGTTTAAGTTGTTTATTCCCAAGCAGTGTTAGGTGATCTACAAAACAGCTTAACTTGTGTCTCAGTTTCCTCCTGTGTATCATGGGAAAGAGAAGCTCCTGCAGAGATTGCTGTGAGGGACAAATGGGAAAATGTATGTAATGAACATGGCTCAATGCCCAGCACGTACCAATCATTAGTGGTAGCTATTCTTACTGGTTACTGTAATTATCAATAATTCTTCTCCAACCATTTCTATACTGTGATGTTTATTTTACCTAGTTAGAGTAAAATGATGGACTGAAATGCATTTTCAGTGCACTGGAATACCCCTTCACTTTGGTCTTATACATCAGGAATGATGGAAGTAGAATTTCTATGGCAATTCACTTTTCAAAAGAATGTAGGTTTAGAGTCAGAATTTTTAGTTGAATGTGTATTGGCCTCTGAAGCTTAAAAAACATTGGCTGGGTGTGGGTGTAACAGGATTCCCATTAATTTAGCTTCCGAAATGAAAGCGTGAACATGCGCACCCCTAGCTGGAGCACCCGGCCCTCCCCGACACAACCCCACTGACCTTCTCCAGTCGGTATACGAGTTGCTTGGTGGAGAGCTGGATGAACGGTGCCACGAACTCACAGATGATGTTCACCGTCATCACCAGGCTCTTCTCCTTTTGTGTCCCGATGATGGCGTGGCACACCAGCTTTTCTTTGACTATCTGCAGACAAGATATACCAGCGTTTGTGGAACCTCTATAGCTTGGAAGACCTAATTCTCAACAATCAGCAAAATGATTCTCAACTACCTGCCTGGGGACACCAGGGAGGAACACATTTTTCTGAGCAGTGCATGTCAGGGATGGGTCTCTGTCACACAAAGTCTGATTGGTTAGATGTGTCCAGGATGGGTCCTGTGTCTACTGCTGACTGTCCCTGAGGACACAATCAATTTACATTCAGCTCATCCAGTGTACTTATGGAAGATTTATCAGGGCTGTTAGGGACTGGATAGGCAAAACAGTGATGGAAGATGCAGATAAAAATCCTTCATGGGCTATCACTGTGCTGTACACCTGAAACTAACACGACATTGTAACTCAACTACAGTTGAACAAAAATATTCAATGGTAGTTACACACAATTTCTTATCAAGGTAGTTGGAAGCTGGCTGGAAAATTTTTGCCTTTCACATTTGAATATTTAAAAATCGTGTACGGTAATTAACACTTCTTTGGACCCAAGAGCATTAGATTTTTATAGAGTAGAAAGGACTCAAAGTGAATTTATAACATGAATAGGCTTTATTGAAGACTGCTCAGGCGTCAGATGTTAATGAATTCAAGTCTTCTCAATTATGTAGCAGAACTTGGAATACAGGGGAGATTTTAGTAAAGCTACAACTGAATTTAGAACCCCAGCAGCTCAGATTTAATGCCTTTAAAATACAGTCAACTCTTGAGAACAACACTGTAAACATGCCTGCAACAGACTGTGAGTGTCTTGAGATGAGGGCCTGCATGCTATTCATCTTTGCATCCTTGGTGCCTAGCACAGTGTGTGCCATGTGGTACATACTCAGTGAAAGTTGGCTGAACCCCTCAGTAACAGAGAGAAAGAACATATTATACACTCCATAATGGGAAATAACCTTCTCTTTTAAACTAAGGATGTGTTTTTCCTGAAAATGTTCTGTGAAGAAACAACGTAAGTGAAGCAAAGTGCCATCCGTGACCCTCGAGGAACTAAGCAGGGAACCAGCTTTCCCATCTCGTCTGCTGGGAGGCAATTTCCTACTGTTTCCTATTTTCATGAGGAGAAAGTTCAGCATCACATCCTAATTTGGTGACACCAGCAGGAGCTCAGGTAACCATCATTTCTCATTTACAACGTCTGCCTTTGTGAAGGGGCTTGTAAGTGATTTCAGAAGTCTTTCTTTTAGGTTGTTAATGGTTTCCAGCCTCCATGAGGGAATAGGAATAAAGAGACACATGGTTGGATCTGCCTAAATGTCTTAAGCAGAATGGTGATAATGTGAATAAGAGCAGAACATCAGAGTTGCTGAAGATAAATGCAGCTCTTTCACTGACACATAAAAAGATGATGATTATAAATGTGATGCTTTTGAGTCAAGCTGAGAGGGAAGGAACTAAGGATATCCCAATACCTGGATAGGAGAGGCAGCCGAGAAATTTTAAGAAAAACATTTTCTTAAAAATAAATATTAAGTGAATACTGCTAAGTATTAATCAGAGGCTTAGCTTTGGCTGAACAGTGGATGTCCCTCTACCAGAGACTTGCTGGCTCTGTTGACTCTGGGGATGAGAACCTGCTTTAAACAGTATTTTAAGACTGGGTTCATGGTAGCTGTAGAAACAAACAGAAAACTCAGCAGAGCTGAACCTTGAATGCGATGGGTGCTGCCATGGTAACTCAGTGCTGTATGCAATCCTTGAGAAACCACAGCCTTTCTTCAGATAAATGTCAAGGGACTCTCCTAAGAAATAGAGCAAAGATTTATTTAGGAGAATAATAGCTTCTAAATGTGTGTCCTCTTACCCTGGGCGTGGCAGAATAGCCTTCAAGTATCACGTCAATCGTCTGGCCTGGGTACAGCTCCATCCTGATGGGGTGGAGTTGAAACACGGGGCTTTGAGGATCCCTGGGTGCCTGGGAGCACTGGGATTGGCAGTGGCTCTTAGCACGCCTCTTCTTAGCCAGTCTCTTCTTACCCAGCTTTTCTTGGGGACAGAAATCTTCATTCATCCAGAACAACTGTTGGACCCGACGTCCCTTGTTGGTCAACTTGAAGCGGTAATAATAGGTGTCCAGGCTGGAAAAGAGGAGGCAAGGATTGAGAGGATTCAGCTTTGAGTTGTTCCGTTCAGCTCTACAGCCTTGGGATTTACTCGTCCCGAAGTATTTAAAAAGTGAGCAACAAAATAGACATTATTATTATTTTTTTAATGTAGGAAGGCTAAATGGTGATACTGCTAGGAACTACCAGGACAAGGTAACATCTACTCGTTGGGTCATTAGACTTGAGTCAGTGACTTGAGTTTGGTCCCTGAGTTGCCATCACCAGGAAAGGGGCCGTGGGGAAGTGGCCCCACCCATCCCCAGTCTTTCTCAGCAGGTTAAGCTGCCACATAACACACAGATACAGTTCATGTGAAAATCACTTCAATTTACGAGAAATGGTACTGAGAAGTGAAAGCAAAACAGCTACTGAAGGAGAAGTATATTTCAAATTGTGTTGAGTAAATTTCTAGTAACTAGTTAAATGTCTTGTGATGGACTCAATTTGAAGGGAACTTTAAAGAGAAACAACACATATCCTCTAAACCTTACCAAAGGTCAAGGGGACTATAATGCATCAGAACACCACCTGGATCGCTCATTTATCTCAGACTAATGTGCTTTAAAGATGCTACTACTCATGCATGCATGCATTCATTCATCTATTCTGCAAATATTTACTAAAGACCTCTTTATTGTCTGTCTCTTTGCTAGACACTGAAATTTCTAAGATCTTGGAGGTGGTTCAAATGTGTTTTTGTTTGAGTTTTTTTTTTTTTTTAAACTGATTTATAAGCTTACTTTAAAATATTCTCTTCAGGGAAAAAACTCATCTCAGGACTTTTAAATTTTATTTTTTATTTTTTGGGGCTTTGAGTTTTCATCCCATCTGTCCCTCCTTTGGAAAGACACCATGTCTAATAAGCAAGTTGAAGCTTGCTAAATAATAAGGAGTGTTTGCCAGTTGTCAGGTATAACCATTATTAGCTAAATATATGTCCAATGGGGCATGCTCATTGGAGTCTTCACTTTGTAGTTTGACTTCAGGGCTAAATGTAGGTTTTGGGGAAAATAATAAACAACATATACTATTGTATAAACTAGTCAGGGTCTCTGTCACTTATTCACAGTGTATACTTCAGTCATCATAGCACCCCAGTAATACTAAGCATATTGATTAATTTTATTGATGAAGAAACAGAAGCTCTGAAAATTTAAAGGAGTTGTCCAAAAATATGCCATCAGAAGAGGTGGCATACGGGTATTTCTTTAGATCCCTGTGCCCCCAAAATTGGCAAACTTTTCCTGTAAAGGACTGAATAATAAATATTTTAGACCTTTTGGGACACTGTAGTGTGAAAGAAGCTGTAGACAATATATGTACATGAATGGGCGTGGCTGTCTTCCAATAACAACAGTTTGTTTATAGAAACAGGCAATGGGCTGCAGTTTTCCCACCCCTGCTTTTGATGATTCTTCTGGAGATTGCTGGCATCAAGATTTTATGTCAAAAAGAAGAACAATAGGGTTCAGGCAGAGCAGAAATTGGCAGCTAAAAGATACAGGTTGCTTCTTTATTTGTTGAAAACTATCAGCTATCCCTCCAATTCTAGGCAAGTGTCAGAATATCCTTTGGGGTCATTTGACACTATTTGTAGATTAAGGAGAACATGTAATTAAGTCTGGTTTGCAGTATATTGTTTTCTGTAATTATATTTGAATGCACTTAACAAATAAATTTGGAAACAGGAATAGTATGCAATGACCATATGGTCAATGGATAGGAGGAGAGGAGCATTTTTCGTATCTAGTTGACACAAAAACTGTAATTGGATGCCTCTCTGAAAACATATGCAATTAACGATCTCACTTGCCTATTACTTAATTCCTACTGGTTTATTGTATTCTCAATTAAGTGCCATATTTTGTAGATGAAGCAGAGGAAAGGAGGTATGGATGGGTTTGGGAGGAGGGTTCCTAACAGTATTTTGTCAGGTACATCTCTAAACACACTGTGTCCATCTTGGTTTCAGGGCCTTTGGCCAAAAGGCAGGAGCATCCCCTTGAGATCTGTTCACAGCACTGAAACAAACAGGCACCAATTCAGTTGGCTCCTGAGCGTCAACTAGTGACAATGCATGACTCTTCTGAGGAACCATAAACAAACCCTCACACGTGTCCTCCATGGTTAGTATTCAAACCCCATACATTTTTAGAGTCACATTTAGATCGTTCTGCTCAGAGATGTCTACCCTGTACCACCTGTTATTTAAATATTTAGACTCTCTAGCTTTTCCTGAGTGATCAGGTGGAGCCAACTACAACCACCTCAGTTGCTGGTGCTACGGTGGGGAGGCAAGCAGAGAACATATACGAAAAAAAAAATTACTGGCTTTGCAATACCTGGTAAGATACATTTGCTATATATATATATATATATATATACATATATATATATATATATATATATATATATATATAAAATTTTTTTAAAATATTTTTTTATTTGGCTGCGCTGGGTCTTTAGTTGCAGCACGTGGGATCTTCGTTGCCACATACGGGATCTTTAGTTGCGGCACATGGACTCTTAGTTGCGGCATGCATGCGGGATCTAGTTTCCTGACCAGGGATCGAACCGGGGCCCCCTGCATTGGGAGCACGGAGCCTTAACCGCTAAACCAGCAGGGAAGTCCCTGCAATATATTTTTACCTTCCTATTTATACTCTACTTAGGTTATCACTAAGATCCATTTGTATTTTCTACATTCATGGAGAGGAATTAACAATATATTGGAATCAAAGAAGAGAAACCATGTTCAAGATTCTGAATTTGTCACAGAGAAGCCACAGTAAGTTTCAGAGAAGAATATACTTCCTGTGAACCATCTCTTCTCTAGTGTAGAGGGACACAGCTTGGAGAATGTAACCAAACTATGACTAGGAAATGTCTTCTTGTGGCTGATGAACCCATCTGGAGGGGGAAAAGTGAAGATAGGGAAGGGAGGGGGCTGACGAGGCTAGTTCTGTTTACTTAAAAAGAATTTTCCAAAGTAGGAGTGATGCTCAGCTTATAGAATATATGTGATATGCATAAAACTTGGTCCATGATATTTCCTTACCTAAAATGTGCTCCCAAATTGAGTTCTGGTGCAAAGGGCTTATCTGAAACAATGGTGGAGCCAATTCCTGAAGCCTGGACAGGTATCCGGTATGTGTTGCTATTTTCAATGTCCAAAATGACTGTGTCTTTGAATGTCAGTATGTCGTTCAGGTTGGCAGTCAGTGTCAGTTCAACATCACTTTCTGGGGGAACTGTGCCTTCCTTGGGCTCAACCGTCCAGAGGGACTTTTTGTGTGCCTGTAACACAAGACTACAAGTTAGCAGTGAAGATGTTCTTGGCTTTTCATTCTGCACGTGTCAAAGCCCTCTGTATTTCAAATGCCTGGCACTGCAGAACTCAACATCAGAGACAAACATTACTTTTTTGAATCAAAGCAGCTGGGTGTTTGTTGGCTTTTCTTTTTTTTTCTTCAAAAAGCAATACGATTTTGAAGAGCAAACCTACAATTCTACTTTTGAATGCTCTGTGAAGATTCTTTACATCTCTTTCTTAAGACGACAGCCCAGTTCTCTAACAAGCTTATACTAATTATCTGCTCTAATCTCCAGATTCTGAGAAACCAGCAGAAGGTACAACATCCTTCCTGGAATTTGGAAGTTTTAAAAGAAATGTTTTTCAAATGCAAAGTTTCCATGATGTTATAGTAGGGATGAAGAGCTTTCATTAATAAACACAGTATAGGAAGTCATCTTCGTTTCTATTATTTCATCATAATCAATAGAATTTCATTTGCTAAAATTCCAAACTTATTTTGAAATGTGTGATAGGACTAAATTATAGAGTTGGAAGTGACTCCCACCAACCTGTTCCCTTTAACTGCTTAGATCCTCATAGCTCACTCTCTTTCCTCCCTAAGGTCTTTGACCAAACAATACCTCTCAGTGAAGCCTACTCTGACCATCACATTTTAAGTTGCAAGCCTTCCCCCCAGTATTCCTGATCCCCTTTACCCTGCTCTATATTTTCCCCTGAGCATTCACCATCTTCTAACATTGTGCATGACTGATTGATCATGCTTCTGTCTCTCTGCACTACCATATAAGCTCTCCAAAGAAGGGATTTTTGTCTTTTTTGTTATTGTTGTTCACTGATACATCCCTAGGATCTATAACTATGCCTGGTACATAGGAGATGCTTAATAAATATTTGTTAAATGAATTCATATATCTGCCTTTTAATCAAATCCTTTGATGTTAGAGATCTTATTTATCATCTAAGGTAACTTATCCCTGGTTTTAATAACTCAAACTATTTGATATGTCTTCCTTATATTAGAGATACGTTTGTTTGTTTTTGACCTTCCAAACACTGGTATTTGGTCCACTCCCTTGGAGCTAAATAGAATAAATCAAATCTCCCTCTTTTGTTCAACAGCCCTTCAAATTCTACATCCAGCTTTAGAAGAAAACCTCATATGGCTCCAAAGTAAGTTGAAAATTTGGTTAAAGTGTCAAATAATAAAAAATGACTCATGCTATAAGCATCTTATTTAATTTAAAAATATAAATTCTGTTTCTTTGGTGGTAATCTATTTTCCCAGGCTGCTTCTAAGATTTTTATCCTTGTATTTGATTGATTATAGTTCAGGTTCACTACAATGTCTCTAGTTATGGGTTTATTTGTATATCCTGCTTGGAATTTGCTACACTTCCAGAATCTGTGGTTTGATGTGTTTATTTCTGAAAAATTCTCAGCCATTATGTTTTTAGATACTGTTTCTGCCTCATTCCTTCTCCTTTCCTTGTATTACTCCATTACACATGGGTATGACTTTCCTAGTGTGTCCTCTCTGTCTCGGCCTTCATCTGCATTTTCCATTCTTTCTCTGCCTGTGCTTCATTTTGGAGGACTTCCTCTGAGCTATCTTCCAGTTCATTATTCTTTCTTCAGCTGTGTGTATTTCACTATTAAACACATTTATTATGTTATTAATTTCAGCGTTTTTTGTGTGTTTTTGAATTCAGGTTTTATTATTTACTTTTCTTTTTATACATTTTTCAGCCTTTTGAGATTTTTAAAAATTCTGATTATGACATTCGACTTATTAGCTACTTTTCCTATCCTTCCTAGTCAACTGTAAATTTTATAAGCAAATTGTTCTTAGGATTTTTCAGTACATATAGCAAATACACGTTCAGTGGTTCTAAGGTCCAGGTGTTGTGGGAGACACAAAAATGTCCAAAGCACCATTCCTGCCCCCAAGAAGCTGATAGTAATGACATTCAGTGAGACCACCGTGTAAACAACAAAAATGCAAGTCAGAAGGAGGTTGGGGTGAAAGTGCCTCAGGGAAATCTAAAGAACAAGGTGCATTTCCAGAGCAGAAGATATTGAAATTCTTTGTCTGTATGACAAATTTCCAGACACATTTTCTTTTCTGTCTAAATGTGAAATTGAGCATAATTTTCAGGTAGTGTGACCCCTAACTATATATATATATATATATATATATATATATATATATATATATTAGTTACTTAATTAATTGGCTGCATTGGGTCTTCGTTGCAGCGTGCGGGCTTTCTCTAGTTGCGGCGAGCGGGGGCTACTATTTGTTGCAGTATGCGGGCTTCTCATTGCAGTGGCTTCTCTTGTTGCAGAGCGTGGGCTGTAGGAGCCCAGGCTTCAGTAGTTGCAGCATGTGGCCTCACTAGTTGTGGCTCACGGGCTCCAGAGCACAGGCTCAGTAGCTGTGGCGCACGGGCTTAGTTGCTCCACAGCATGTGGGATCTTCCCGGACCAGGGCTTGAACCCGTGTCCCCTGCATTGGCAGACGGATTCTTAACCACTGCGCCACCAGGGAAGTCCCCCTAACTGTATTATACTGTTGCTTGATAAAATTCAAATTTATTCTACTCTAATTTTATATATAAACAATTATCTCAAAATTAACACAAAGCACCATATCCCTATTTTGATTGCTGTATCATTTAAATCATTTCTAACAGTCCTGTTTTGAGGAAGAAATTACTCAGAAACATTTATATGGATAAATATTCATAGAAAATATTTAGTGATGACTAACAATGCACTGGGAAAAGGCTGAAAAAGGAACTGGTATAGAGATCATTTAGAAACTTCCAGGATAATAATGGAGAGGCAAAGCCAAACTCTCCACTTCACTGAGGAAGAGTCTGATCACTCCCTCGTGAATCTTTCTTGGCTCCCCGTACTCTTCTGAGTAGGGAAGCTCAGAATAAGCCCTCTGAAGAAAAGCACATAGAAGAAAACAACAACTTAAAAACAAATGTAAAATACACTCTATGGGCTGGATTTGAGAGGGCACTCCAGTCCAGAATTATCCTGCCTCTATTTAGTTCCTATGGTGTATTTCTCCTAGCAAATGTAAAAACACATGTAGCTCTATGAGGGCTTAGGTACAATGTAAAGCTGCGGATCAGAAACTTCCTGACAAGCACAGATTGGGTTTGGAATAGAGTTGCACTGCTTGATGATGGTTGTAAATAAGAAGAATGTATGTTGCAATTTGCAGGCAAGAGTTAGAAATTTCAGCCAGGCAGAATCTCACAGGATGGCAGTGCTTTGGAATGTCACCAAAATCCAGGTCTGGCCCCAAAGCAGATTCAGAGACTGGATTTGTTCAGTGGGCCCTGCATGGTCACTCTCTTGGGGACAGGCTCACAGGCACTTAAATAAGGAGAATCTAAGATTTAAACTCAAATGCCAATTTCCCAATTAACAACTGAGGAAAATTCTATTCCATAGACCACAATGCTAATTATATTTCCTCCTGGTTTGAAAGTCTGAGTGGGAACTAATAAATACATTGCATTTTAAAATTCAAATAAATTAAACAAAGCACAGAAGAACAGTTCTCAAGATTATAAGTTGTTTATAAAGAGGATGTAGATGAATGATGATGTGGAAATTTTATTTTAATTTTGGTATTAATGGAAATTATAGGTTTAACTCTAAGTCCAGATGCCTGTTATTATTCATAACCTTTTAATATGGGCCATCTCTAGACACAGATATAAAAGAAAACAAACATTGAATACCACACTAGTTAAACTAGGGCTGAGATAAGATATTTGTATGAGAATTTTCTCTATTCAGTGGACACTTGCCAAAAGAAATGTTGATGCTTGTATGACTCAAGTTGTTTTTCCAAAATTTCTCTCTAACTTTTCTACTCACAGTAAATTAGCCCTAGTGGAGTACTAAAATATTAAGAAGACAGTAAGCAAAGTCTGTCTTTCCAGAACATTAACCTGTATTTGTATGTAGTTTTATCTTAAAATATTAGTAACAAAAAGATAATAATCCTCATAAATTCAATTTTGGGGACTACAGATCAATTATTACTGGCAAGAGAAACTACAAAATTGAACGCCACTGTATTTTGCTCATGTTTAGGTTCAAAGAAATAACTTCTTTGCATCTTAATTTATCCACTTTTCCAAAACAGTCTGTGATAGCCCAGTCACAGCAACGTAGGGTTCTCTGGCATGCACTTCAAAACCCTTATATGTGTGACTGATTCACTTTGCTGTATAGCAGAAACTAACACAACATTGTAAATCAACCATATTCCAATAAAAATTTTTAAAAAATAACTAACAAGGACCTACTGTATAGCACAGGGAAATATACTCAACATTATGTAATAACGTACAAGGGAAAAGAACCTGACAAAGAATAAATATTTTTATATATATTTATATATATATGTAACTGAATTGCTGTGCTGTATACCTGAAACTTACATGATACTGTAAATCAACTATACTTTAACAAAAAAAAATTAGAAACAAAAAACAAAACTCATAGCGTCGACCCATTTCCCAGTTCCAAAGCCACTGTCACATTTGTAGGCATCTGTTGCAGCAGTACCCACTCTCAGCACCCTTATCTGTCTTAGTCAGCTGGGACTGCTATAACAAAGTACCGTAGACTGACTGCGTGGCTTATAAACTACAGAAATTTGTTTCTCACAATTCCAGAGGCTCTAAGTCTGAGATCAGAGTGCCAGCATGGTTGAGTTCTGCAGAGAGCCCTCTTTCAGACTGAAGACTGTTGCCTTTTCCTTGTATCCTCACATGGAAGAGAGCAGAGCAGAGGAAGCAAGCTATCTTCTGACCCTTAGTAGGGCACTAACCCCATCATGAGGACTCTACCCTTGTGACCTCATCTAATCCTAATTACCTCCCAAAGGCCCCACCTCCTAACACCATCACATTGGAGGGTAGGGTTTCAGCATATGAATTTTGGAGGAATACAAACATTCAGTTCCTGACATTCTGCCCCAGGCCCCCCAAATTCATGCCCTTCACATATGTAAAATATATCCATTTCATCTAAACAGCTCCCAAAGCATCAGGATGAACGTACCTTGAGTCTCACTCATACCTGATTTAATTGATATTTAGATGAGACTCTGGAGTTGATACTGGAATAAGTTAAGACTGTTGGGACTGTTGGGATGGAATGCATGTATTTTGCATGTGAGAAGGACATCAATTTGGAGGGGCCAGGATGGAATGTTATGAACTGAATGTTTGTGTTCCTCCCGAATTAATGTTGAAACCCTATCCTCAATGTGATGGTACTAGGAGGTGAGGCCTTTGGGAGGTAATGAGAGTTAGCTGAGGTCGTGAGGTGGAGCCCTCATGACCGGGATTAGTATCCTCGTTAAGAGTCATGAAAGACTCACTGCCTCTGCTCTGCTCTCTGTCATGTGAGGATACAGTGAGAAGTTATCAGTCTTCAGTCTGATCCAGCCTAGTGGTACTTTGTTATAGCAGCCTGAACTAAGACACAGTCCCAAAGTGAAAATACTAATATCCTCTAACATATTAACCATAGAAAATAACACAAAAGTGAGTTCTAAAGAGCTATAAATGCAAATGCAACTTCCTATAGATATTTTTAAGTGCGTCATTATAGCATCATTTCATTGGAGTTTTTATTACAGTAAATAGGAATCTCTGACATATCATTTTCAGTCTGACCTACATAATCAAAGTAATACATGGAAATAGATTTCCCATGCTTGAGTAACTAGCCCTTCTCTTTACTTAGAACTATCTGTCTTACTTTCAGTTTTTTTTATTCTAGGCTTTTATTTTATTTTGTCAAAGATTTCTCTCTTTAATGAAAAAAATCAGTAGATAATAAAGCTGGTTCCAAGGAGAATACAGAGACTGGTTTATATAGCCAGTGAAAGAAAAAAAAATGCTGAAATATAATTGCTAAGTTAGATATTTGTTTAATTTCCTATAGAACAATAAAATCACAACATTTGATGTAATCTTTTGCATTTCTAGAAGTCCTTTAGAATTTAAATTTTAATGTCCTGATTGACTTTGAAAGACATACAGTAATCATTTTAGGCTATTATTTTAGATAAAGTAATGCCAGCTGCTATAATGGAAAGATTCCTGATACTCAATGGCTTAATAATACAGAAGCTTATTTCTGGCTCACACGCATTCCAGTTGGTGGCAGGAGTGAGGATGGGCTTCTGTTCCATTCAGGCATTCAAGGGCCCCAGCTAAACAGATACTGACATGTTTATTAATTCATGGCTTCTAAGCCAGTGTGGACATTGACATCTGCCTGGCCAATAAGAGAATGGAGGGTCATATGCCAAGATTTTATGCACAAGCCTGGAAGTGGCACACATCACTTCCGCTCACTTCCACTGGCCAGAGCTCAGTCACGCAGCCACACCTAACTCCAAAGGAGGCTGGGAAATGTCATCTGCTCTGGCCCAAGAGTAAAGGAGGACAGGCGTGGTGAACTGCTAGCTACTCTCTGCTCTAGCTACCTTGTTGGTTCTGTATACTGTCACATCCTTAAGTCTTCCCCCAACTCAGATTTTGGAAGGTGAAGAGTTTACTCTATCAGAACACAGAAGTAGGAGTATAATTTGGTATTTCAACTTCTATGGGAATTGCAGGCCTGGAGTTCATACCTATCTGCTGTTAGGACAAATGGAGGGGCAGCTAGAAGATATAATAAAAACGTTCTAGGCAGGATCATCTCATTCTGTTGGCCCTTCTTCCCAAATATATGGCCTTTGAACACTCTACATAGTTTTACTTATTTATGAGGCTCAGCTTACAATCAAAACATAAATCAATGCCATTTTTGTCCTTCTTTTATCAAAAAAAAATGCCTTTCAAAAGAGGGTATTGGCAACGTCAGCTTTCCTGTTCTAACCATTTATTTTCCTCGTCTAGCCAGTAGCACAGGTCAACCCTCTGTCTACAATAAAGAGAGGGTGTCACCAGCCTAAGTGCTATTTCAAGTCTGGGGACATTAGTTTTCGACGGATGGGTACCATTTCTATTCTGATTCCTGCTGACACGGGTTGGCTGTTCTGGAAAGAAGACCTGAAGTTGCTCTCCAGGGCTGAAGTGGTAAGTTTTCTTTTTGATGAAGCTTATTAATCAATGTTTGGCATAAAACCAGGCAGCAAAGTACATCCTAGAATCCAAGAACAAGGCACATTAAAATGCCAGCTGCTGGGACTTCCCTGGTGGTCCAGTGGCTAAGACTCCGCACTCCCAATGCAGGGGGCCTGGGTTCGATCCCTGGTCATGGAACTAGATCCCACATGCCGCAACTAAGAGTTCGTATGCCGCAACTAAAGATCCCGCATGCCACAACTACAAGATCCCACATGCGGCAACTAAAGATCATCCCATGTGCTGCAACTAAGACCCGGTGAAGCCAAATAAATATATATATTAAAAAATAATAATAAAAAAATAAAATAAAATGCCAGCTGCTAAGGTACTGGACTATCCTTACCAAAAGTCAGGCTCTAAACCACTCTCACCTTGTGTCTCTTTGGTATTTGGCTTTTAGGGGTATCCTTTGTTTTAGGGAGGACTTGGCCTATGTTATGTTTTATGTTATTAGATGGCAAATTTGACTAAAGGAGGGATGGATGAGTGATAATCATAGCTATGGAGAACATTTGGTAACCCTTTCAAAATAACAACACAGCAAGACAACGACTGATAGGTTAGGAAGGAAGGCTCTAAAGGAAAAGAGACATTGTGGTTTGAGTCCCAGATCTGCCACATTCCAGCTGTTTGACATTGGGCATGTCACTTAACCGTGGCCAGCCTCAGCTTTCCCACCTGCAGCTCATGATACTGACTGCACCTTCTGCACAGAGTTGATGGTTAAATGAGGTGATGCATATAAAACTCAGAATAGTGTCTGGCACACAGTAAGTCTCCATAAATGACAGCTATTGTCATCATTTTACCAAGAGCTGAAATGTCCCACATGACACAATTATGGGCTCAATAGTATTTGTCCCTGAAATATATTACAAAACTGAGACAGTAAGGATGGATGCTAAGAAAACATTAACATACAATACTCTTGCCAGAAGAGAAGCATCTCATAAGGGTTTACAGTACGCAGAAATATAAGATGGCTACTCCTACTCCATCTCCTGGTGTCCGGTTATCTTCTCCTAGTTATTAAATCAAACACTAGTCTAGGCGCTGCTGTGAGGGGATTTTGCAGATGGAGAGATTACCCCAGTGTTCCCGACTTACGCCGGAACACAGAGCCCTTAGAAGGGATCGGGCTCTTCCTAATGAGGAGATTCCAAGCATGTGAGGGTCTATGGAAGGGGTACATGGTGGGGAACTGTGAGGGGCTTGAAGGCTGACAGCAGTCCCTGGCTGACAGCTAGCAAGAAAATGGGGCCTCAGTTATTCAACTGAGAGAAGACAAACTTTGCCAAACCTGAGGGGGCCTAGCAGTGGATCTTTCCCTAGTCAAGCCTCCAGAAGGGAATGCAGCTCAGTCAGCATCTCGATCTCAGCCTTCTGAGATCCTAAAGGCAGGATCCAGCCAAGTCATGTCTGGACTTCTGACCCATGGAAACTGAGGTAATACATTTGTATTGTATTAAGCCACTAAGTTTGGAGTAATTGTTTATGTAGCAATAGAAAACTAATACAGGGTTCCAAAGATGAAAAAAATTAGCTTTCCTAAGCCTTCTACCAAAATCTCAGCAACAGCTGCCTCTGCTTTTTCTATGAATTGGTGCTAGAATGCCTGAGTCATTCCAGTAGCCCATGAACAACACATACAGGAGGTTGGTATGTGTATGTGCATATGACTGTGCAAAGGATGGAAAAAATGTGATCTTTTGCAATTCAGAATTCCACGCCCACTGGTGATAAGTGTTAAAACCTCCTCCTTAGATATGAGGGTACACATATCTAAGGCTAACACTTGCTTTTTATTTGACAATAGGGCATTAGCACACTTCTTAGGCAGTGATCAGGTCCCAAGGTAAAACAGTCAGAGCTTTTATAAATTACCCTATCATGTACTTAATATTTGCCATAAAAGACAAAAGTGTTTGCACATGTCGTTTCAACAGTAAACGAGAGCAAATACACTCAGGCAGACCTCCTATCCTGCAGTGCTAATGACTGTGAAGCTTGAAGAAAACAGCACTGTGCACTTTTCTCTAAAATGACTCGCTTGCCAGTTGAAATCTGCAGGAATTTCCTTCCATGGAATGAGAGGACACAAATAACAACAAGAACCAAGGTGCAGAGTGAGGGATTTCTTTGGATTTATACTATTATCTCAGCAGATGACCAATTCTTTGTGGAACAAGAACAATGAACAGTCACTGAGGCCTTTCTCTTTTTTGTCCTCTAAATGGTATCTGTAGTCATATGGTTCTCTGCCCTGAAGTGAGTCACTTTGCTGCTTAAAATAATTAACTGAACGTTAGGAGATGAAGTACAAAAGAAATGATGCCGGAGCTTTATAAGAGAAGCAGAGAGGGTCATGATTAAAAGAGGGGGCTTTAAAGTCACACGGAGACCTGTTGGTCAACTGTAGACTCTGCCCATTTGTAGCCAGGTGGCTCTGTATTAATTTTTAAAATCTAGGTTTCAGTTTTCTCATCTGTTAAATGTATTACTTGAAGATGAAATAAAATGGGTGCCAAGCACCTAGTACTTTGTCTACCACAAAGTAAATACTCAATAATTGGTGGTTATTATTAACGTTATCATTCAAAACTTCACGTCCAGTTCTCCTTCCTGCTTGCACCCTCCCCAATCTAGTTGACAGGAATCTCTTTCACAGGCCTGATCCTATGCCTCTCTTGCTGGAGATTCTGGGTGGCTCCCCAGTGTCTGGACCAGTGGTGCTGAATTTTTTTCCCCTTTGATAAAGCTATGGAACCCCTCCATAGAAAAAGTACACACACACACACACACACACACACACACACACACACACACACACACACACACACACACATATCCCAAACTTTACATATAATTTCCAGGGTTCATTGACCCCCAAACATGGTGGGTGTTTCTCATCTTTTCTGTTTGAAATAAAGGCAGTCTGCAATCAAGACCGGTACACCAGATAAGAACCTATGGTCTGGAGGATTTGTTCCAAATCCTTTGTTAGAGGGCCCCAATGCACTTTTCCAGGCTTACTTCCCAGGCACTGTCAATTTCCAACACACACCCTCGGTTTCAGCCACACCAGATCTTCCCAAGTGAGCTGTACATCATCACTGCATTTAACTATGCTGTTCTCTGGAAATGTACACCCCATTTCCCTGTCCTTCTCCTCCTTATGCCTCAAGTCTCCACTCAAATGTGCCTACCTCTGAACATTTTTAATTTTATGGAAGAATTAGCCACTTCCTCCTCTGTGCTTATATATAACATAGCAGCATACTGTAATACTGCGTTATTTTTGTATCCATTTCTTTTTTTTGAAACTGTAAACTCTTTGAAGAAAGAGATCATTCTTATGATTTTATGAAGAAAGATCATTTTTATGTCTCTCCCTTCAGCTAGCAGAGTTTATCCCAGGCATGAGGAAGATGCTTTAAAATATTTATTTATTGGCCAATAAATATATGAAAAATGTTCAGCATCACCAGTAAGCCAAAGAAACACAAACTTAACTAATGATACAACACTTTTTTTCATCTGCCAGTTTAGTAAAACAAACAAAATGTTAGCAAGGGTCTTGGAGAGGGTGACATTCTTTAACACTGATGGGGGTAGGGTGGGTAGGATACAAACTGGTACAAACTTTCTGAGACATAATATCAAAAGATGTATCAATACTCTTAGTTATGTTCATGCCATTTGACCCAGCAATTGCATTTCTAGGTATTTAGTCTAAGGAAACAGTTAAAGATGGGAGCAGCAATTAAGACGTGAGCATTGTTTACAGTGGTGAAAAACTGGAAACCACCTACCAGTAGGGGATTAGTTAGTTAAACAACTGTCGTGGAGCCAAATGATGCAATAAAGTCAGTCACCGAAAATGACCTGAACAGGAATACTCCTTAATAATTCATAACAAAATTGACTATATACACTGTTGAATGAAAATAGCTGGTAATGAAATAGTATTTTTTGACGGTGGGGGGTAGGAATACACAGTCAGACACACAAACACAGTAAAGTTTTGGAAGATGTACACCAAAGATTTTATAGTGGTTAGCTTCAGGGTGGCATACAGTGATTTTTTTCTCTATCCTTATAGAATAAACAGAAGTTAAGGAAATGTTATTTGTGTAACAAGAAGACACACGTATACTTCTTGAATAAATAACTCATTCTAAAAGGATACGATCAGTCTTCTCTTTTAGAGAGCATTTAATTTTAACTCTGTTTGCTCTCTTGCTTCAGATTCATTCCCAGTTTCTTTCTTTCTTAGAAGCTTTTTCTTTAAAAATAAATAATACATGTCACAGTGTTAAATTCAAATGGATTCAAGGATAATGAGTTTCTCTCTGTCTCTCATGCCTGTGCATGATCACTAGTTACCATCCCCAGAGGCAGCCACTGTTTGCTGTTTTCTGCCTGGCTTTTCAGAGAAACTTTATAAGTAAAATTAGACATATATGTATTTATATTATTGAATATATACTTTTCTTGCATAAATGGTAGCATACTTATACACTCTGTCCTGAAGCATGATGTAAATTTTAAAATTTTATTTGTATTAAATGTATACACATACACAATTTCCAAAGTTAAATGGTTCTAGAAAAGTTATATTGTGAGAATTTGGTAAAGTTGCAGGATACAAAATTAATACACAGAAATCTCTTGCATTCCTATACACTAACAATGAAAGATCAGAAAGAGAAATTAAGGAAACAATCCCACTTACCATTGCAACAAAAAGAATAAAATACCTAGAAATAAACCTGCCTAAGGAGGGAAAAGACCTGTGCTCAGAAAACTATAAGATACTGATGAAAGAAATCAAAGACAACACAAACAGATGGAGAGATATACCATGTTCTTGGATCAGAAGAATCAATATTGTGAAAATGACTATACTACCCAAAGCAATCTACAGATTCAATGCAATCTCTATCAAATTAAAAATGGCATTTTCCACAGAATTAGAACAAAAAAATTGACAATTTGTATGGAAACACAAAAGACCCTGAATAGCCAAAGCAATCTTGAGAAAGAAAAACTGAGCTGGAGGAATCAGGCTACCAGACTTCAGACTATACTACAAAGCTACAGTAATCAAGACAGTATGGTACTGGCACAAAAACAGAAATATAGATCACTGGAAAAGGACAGAAAGCCCAGAGATAAACCCACACACCTATGGTTACCTAATCTATGACAAAGGAGGCAAGAATATACAATGGAGAAAAGACAGCCTCTTCTATAAGTGGTGCTGGGAAAACTGGACAGCTACATGTAAAAGAATGAAATTAGAACACTCCCTAACACCATACACAAAAATAAACTCAAAACAGATCAAAGACCTAAATGTAAGGCCAGACACTATAAAACCATTAGAGGAGAACACAGGCAGAACACCCTTGGACATAAATCACAGCAAGATCTTTTTTGACTCACCTCCTAGAGTAATGAAAATAAAAACAAAAACAAACAAATGGGATCTTATGAAACTTCAAAGTTTTGTGCAGCAAAGGAAGCCATAAACAAAACAAAAAGACAACCCTCAGAATGTGAGAAAATATTTCAAATGAAGCAACTGACAAAGGATTAATCTCAAAAATATACAAGCAGCTCATGCGGCTCACTATCAAAAAAACAGACAACCCAATCCAAAAATGGGCAGAAGACCTAAATAGACATTTCTCCAAAGAAGATATACTGGTTGCCAACAAACACACAAAAGAATGCTCAACATCACTAATCATTAGAGAAATGCAAATCAAAACTACAATGAGGTATTACCTCACACCGGTCAGAATGGCCATCATCAAAAAATCTACAAACAGTAAATGCTGGAGAGGGTGTGGAGAAAAGGGAACCCTCCTACACTGTTGATGGGAATGTAAATTGGTACAGCCACTATGCAGAACGGTATGGAGGTTCTTTTAAAAACTAACACAGAGCTACCATATGACCCAACAATCCCACTCCTAGGCATATATCCAGAGGAAACCATAATTCGAAAGGATGCATGCACCCTGATGTTCATTGCAGCACTCTTTACAATAGCCAGGACATGGAAGCAACATAAATGTCCATCAACAGAGGAATGGATAAAGAAGATGTGATACATATATACAATGGAATATTACTCAGCCATAAAAAGGAACGAAATAGTGCCATTTGCAGAGACATGGATGGACCTAGAGATTGTCATACACAGTGAAGTAAGTCAGAGAGAGAAAAACAAATATCATATAATATCGCTTATATGTGGAATCTAGAAGAATGATACAGAGGAACTTATTGGCAAAACAGAAATAGAGTCACAGATGTAGAGAATAAACTTATGGTTACCAAGGGGGGTAAGAGGGGGTGGGATGAATTGGGAGATTGGGATTGACATATATACACTACCACGTTAAAAATAGATAACTAATGAGAACCTACTGTGCAGCACAGGGAACTCTACTCCATGATCTGTGGTGACCTAAACGAGAAGGGAACCTCAAAAAGAGTGGATATATGCTTATGTATAACTGATTCACTTTGCTGTACAGCAGAAACTAACACAACATCATAAAGCAACTATACTCCAATAAAAATTAATTTAAAAATATTTTTAAGAAGGTATACTGTGAAAAACACTTGTCTCTTGAACCCACTCTCCCACCCTTCTCATTCTCATTGTTGCACATTAATGAGGGCAACCCCTTTAATTTTTAGCATTTTCTTTTGGTGTTTACCTTCACATCTGTAAGTAATCTACTGCTACTTCTTAATTTTTCAGTTTGAGCCTTATCCATTTTCTTCTACGGAAGATAATGAAAGCTTTTTTCCTCTCCCTCTCTCTGTGCATTTGTTTTACCAACTCTTCTACATTTTCATTTTGGGTAGTTTCATCTGACGGTTCACTTCCACAGTTTTCATCTGTATGTAATACGCAGTTAAACCCATCTATTGAGTTCCTAATTTCAATTGTATTTTTTAGGTCTTCAATTCCCATTTTTTCTCTTTTATACTTTCTAGATCTCTACCAAAATTTTAAATCTTGCCTTTTATTTCCTTCAGTATATTAAGCATATTGTAGATTTATATTAATTTGTCTCCTGTATGCCTGGTAATTTTTAAATTAACTGTTTGACGTTGTATATGAAAACCGTAGAGATACTTTGAGGCTTAGAACAATGTTGTCTTCCTCTGGTGAGACTATATATTTGCTTCTAGGAAAGATGTTGGGGAAAACCAGCAATCCCAGAACTCCTTTATATAGGCAGAGATTAAAATGATGGTCTGTACTAGCTTAATTTTGTTCCCAGAATGTAGCTTTTCCTAGTACTAACCAAAAGTTTGGGAGTCTTACCAAGTCCATTCTTCTCCAATTTTTCTCTCTCTAGCCTGTCCTGATTCCAATGTTTATCTTCTTAGACCAGTGAGTTTTCTGAAAGCTCCTTTCAGTTTTTCAGCCTCTTCTGGTACTATGTGGGAAAAGCAGTCACAAACGCTGGATGTATATTTCTCAATTTCCTTTTACTTTTGGGTTGTCATTGGCTTTGTTTGCTCCGTCATTCCCTTAAACTCATGCTTTTTCGTATCTTGCCCAGCTTTTCTCTCTGTTCTTAGAGGGAAGTAGTTCAGAATGATATATTGAATTGAAAGGGCTTGGTCTGAGCTTGGTACGCTGAGAGTTCCGGTTGGTCAAGCAATTGCCCTACCTCTTAATTTCCCCATTTGTGGGGAAAAAAAAAGTCTGAGAATTTTAAGGCCAGCAGACTTTGACTGTATGAGGGAGGCAGGTATCTGTAATTTACACAGCTCTTAAGTAATGTGTACCAACAATTTAAAAAAATTTTTATTTTATATTGGAGCATAGTTGATTAACAATGTTGGGTTAGTTTCAGGTGTACAGCAAAGTGATTCAGTTATACATATACATGTATCTATTCTTTTTCAACAATCTTTTAAGGCTACAAGAAGGTATCTTTGAACAAGGACAATAATGTTCTTTCTGAAAGTCACTGCCTTCTCAAGACAGATTAAAAAATTTTAATTAAAAAAATTTTTTTAAGATAAAAAAATTTTTAAAAAGACAGTGAAAAGTGTCATATCAAACACAAGTCATGATGATAGTTAAATAAAAGGAAATAGGCCTGCTCTGAGCACATAGGCATGATTTTCACAGTGCCAGGAAGCATCTGTACAAATACATGAATAAATAAGCCCCAAGGAGCTAAAGAATTAGAAAGCTAATGAACCTGAAATTTCTAAAGTAAGTTATTTGCTAATAAACCTTTTTTTTTAACATCTTTATTGAGGTATAATTGCTTTACAATGGTGTGTTAGTTTCTGCTTTATAACAAAGTGAATCAGTTATACATATACATATAATAAACCTTTTTTTCTTTGATGTGGAAGAACACATATGGATTCATCAATAAAAATGTTTTATATTTTATAAGATGGCTTCACTGTCAAAAATTATAGAAACAAGTGAAGAGTAAGGAAAAAGGCAGCATTAGAGTTCCCATTTGACAGAGCACTGTACTACGTGGATCAGTTAAATTTGAAACCTAGGGGCCTCTCTGAGTGTGCCTTATTTCTTTTTCTTTCTTACCTAAGAAAAATATAAAAGATCTTAAGATACAGTGTCATAAAAATTTAAGTCTTTTCATAAGCCATTTCACCTAGATCTTCTTGTCTGTCAACATTAATAATCAAAGCTACCATCTATTGAATGCTGAGTGCTTATTTTTTACCAGGCACTTTCTACATAGATTATCATGTTTAATCTTCTAGATGCCATTATTAGTTCCATTTAAAGAGAAGGAACCAAAGGCTCTGAAAGATTAAATAACGTGCCCAGAATTAGTGCACGCACAGTTAAGGCTTGATTCCAGATCTGTTTGAATACAGTACCTACACTGTCGATAGTACAGAATACTACTTCAGCACTGACACACTTAACCACTCTTTGTTGAGTGACTACCATATGTAAGATAACCGTGCATGACACATGACCATGCCCACCCTCAGATAATGTTGTCCTCCCCTCCCAGACACACCCCAGTTTAATGTCCTAACATCTCAGAGGAGGATTTTTTTCTTCCAAAGCATGAAACAATGCTGCATACAACTTTATCGCAACTGACATTTAAAAAACTACCCCAAGTGTCACCCTATGGAGAGCTCTACTATGTTATATATGCCTCTCCAGTCTCTTTCCTTTTACTTGAGACAGGGAAGATGAAATGTGACTAAGGAAGAATATGATCTGCTCCCTGATCAACATCATATAATATTGACGTATGTGTGTTGGGGATTTCATACCATTAATAAACTTTTACACCATGCATCTCTTCTTGTCTTTTATCATTATATAAAAGTGTTTATTTCATTTTGTACTAGCTTATTACTGAAAATGACTGTCTACTGTCAGTGCACAAACAGGCAGAATAAATTTTTTAGTTGATAATGACAATAATAGGCATCCCCTAAAAGTGACATGAGTTGGTGTCTTAGTCAATGTGGGCTGCTATAACAGAATACTATACTGGGTGGTTTATTAACAACAGAAATTCATTTCTCACAGTTCTGGTGGATGGCAGTCTGAGATCAGAGTGCCACCACGATCAGGTTCTGGCATGCGCGAGCTCTCTTCTGGGTTGCAGACAACCATTTTTCTCATTGTATCCTCACGTGATGGAGAGGGTGAGAAAGCTCTCTGGGGTCTCTTTTACGAGGGCACTAATCTCATTCATGAGGACTCTACCTTCATGACTTAATTACCTCCCAAAGGTCTCATCTCCTAATACCATCACTTGGGGGGTTAGGATTTCAATATATGAATTTGGAGGGCAGGGCACAAACATTTAGCCCATTGCAGTTGGGTTGATGATGATGATGGTAATAGGGAACAAGTTATAGATTTTTATGGAGGCGGGAAATTAGAACTTGAAAAAAAAAACACACTTGATCCATATGAAGGAAGTTTTGCCTTAATCTCCCTCTGTGGTGACAAGTATTAACTGTTGCCTGAATAATAATTAATTAACATAAACAATTTGCTAAAGCTAATTAAGAGCTGGAATAGGCAGAATGAAGATGGAAAGGTTTACAAAGCATGCAGGAAACCAAGACATTTTTCTTTTATTTTCTGGCTAGCTCTTTAGTGACAAGGAAATCAAATCTCCTTTCATTTTGGCTCTAGCTTATACTGGAACTAATCATATTCAATCAGTAGAGCTGTCGCTCTAAATTCAGGGGAGGTGCTGACCCATCATGTTACCTAACATTCAATCAGTAGCTTTCCTTCTCTCAGGGTGGTTTATAATCAATATGACCTACTGGAATCTGTCTTTTGAGTTTCACATTTAGCTATGCCAAAGTAAAAGAGGTCTCAAGTGAGGGTGGGGGTGAGAGGCTTACAGCTCTCTGTCAAGTACAAACCTTTGCTTCTGGAAGTCTCTTGATATCACTGCCACTGGTATCCTCTTGTCACTGAATGAGTCACTTGGTATGGCTTAGGAAAAGCACAGTCTATTCTGGAATGGCTATGACTTTTATGTGGTGAAAGAAAAGATGCCCACCATGATAAACTAGAATGTTATTCTCGTCTTATTTCCTTATTACTGTGAATTTATTTTATAGATTTTTCACAATTAAGGCTAAGACATAAGAACTCTGCTCTCTCAGGCCAGCTGAAGGTACAGTTCATCATGCTTTTGTCAGTGCTCACCGATAATATATAAAGCACTATAAAAAGCAGTTAAGAGGACTGACAATAGATCAATGAGTTTAAGCTTTAAAACATGTCTTTTACTCTAACACACAGATAAAAAGAGATCATGTTTTGAAAAATGAAAAGCCAGGCATAGTTGTTTCCATATCTTGGCAACTGGAAATAATGCTGCTGTGAACACCGGGGTGTGTGTATTTTTTTGAATTAGTGTTTATGTTTTTTTCAGAGATATACCCAGGAGTGGAATTGCTGGGTCACATGGTAGTTCTATTTTTAGTTTGTTTTTTTTTTTGTTCGCGGGCCTCTCACTGTTGTGGCCTCTCCCATTGCGGAGCACAGGCTCTGGACGCGCAGGCTCAGCGGCCATGGCTCACGGGCCCAGCCGCTCCGCGGCATGTGGGATCTTCCCGGACCGGGGCACGAACCCGCATCCCCTGCATCGGCAGGCGGACTCTCAACCACTGCGCCACCAGGGAAGCCCTATTTTTAGTTTTTTAAAAAAACTTCCATATTGTTTTCCACAGTGGCTGCACCAGTTTACAGTCTCACCAACAGTGTACAAGGGTTCCCTTTTCTCCACATTCTTGCCAGCATTTGTTATTTGGGACTTTTTGATGATAGCAATTCTGACAGGTGTGAGGTGATAACTCATTGTGGTTTTGATTTGGATTTTCCTGATGATTAGCGATGTTGAGCATCTTTTCATGTGCCTGTTGGCCATTTGCATTTCCTCTTTGGAAAAACGACTATTCAGTTCTTCTGCCCATTTTTTAATTGTGCTTTTTTTTTGATGTTGAGTTGTATGAGCTGTTTATATATGTTGGATATTAATCTCTTATCAATCCTACCATTTGCAAATATTTTCTCCCATTCAGTAGGTTGTCTTTTTGATTTGATGCTGGTTTCCAGGCACAGTCGTACTCAAAAACAAGGTAAACATCATATAGGCCAGAAGTGGAAGAGAAACAATAAACTTCTAGTAAAGGAAGCTCAAGGGAGAAAAACAGAAACCAAAAAGAGCCTCCAGGAAGTAAAGGATAAGGGTCAAGGTTCCAAGCTAACAGAGATTCCTTGTATTTGAAAGAAGGCTAAACAAAGCTGTGATGTTCCTGAGGCTACAGTCTACACACAGGCTTGTACCAGTGGTGGTGGACATTATGGTGGTGAAACAGAGACTGTCATGTAGATAGGCTCCAGGCCAAGCCACTGCCCAGTGTGATGACTGAATCTACATCCCCATGGAAAAAAGGCTCAACACTTGACTCTGGACTACTGATTTGCTCAGGGTGAAGACAAATGGAAAAAATGCTGGACAGGGAGATAAGAGCACTGAGAATGAGAGAAAAAATAGCCCACACCTGATTAATTTATCATTTAAAATTCCAAATGCAACCTCAAACAACTGGTTAATGAATTCATTCTTGAGCATCAATAGAGCTAAATGAAATTGATTAGAAAATGTGCCGAGACCCTTGTAGAGGTTCAGGATACGATAATATATATAAAACAAGGATTATGAAACAAAAACATGAAGGTATGAATCAAGAATTGTAGATATGAATAACCAATTATAAATCTTGGAATTGAAAAGTACAGTCACCGAAATTAAATTTAAAAAGTAAGGATTCCCAGGTGGTGCAGTGGTTAAGAATCCAGCTGCCAATGCAGGGGACATGGGTTCAAGACCTGGTCTGGGAAGATCCCACATGCCGCGGCGCAACTAAGTCCATGCACCACAACTACTGAGACTGCGCTCTAGAGCCCGCGAACCACAACTACTGAGCCCACGTGCTGCAGTTACTGAAGCCCGCACGTCCTAGAGCCCGTGCTCTGCAACAAGAGAAGCCACCACAATGAGAAGCCCGCACACCGCAATGAAGAGTAGCCCCCGCTCTCCACAACTAGAGAAAGCCCACGTGCAGCAACGAAGACTCAACGCAGCATAAATAAATAAATGTATTTTTAAAAACTATATTAAAAAAAGTAAGTAGATAAGATAAACTTGATTTGCCAAAAGCAAAAAGAGAATTTGGAAACTGGAACATACCACTGAGGAGGCACCACAGAGAGATGAAGAGATGGATGAAGAGATGAAAGATATGGATGGAAATAAAATTAAGCTTGTAGAATTGCACAGAAACGTGTGTGTGTGTGTGTGTGTGTGTGTGTGTGTGCGTGTGCATATATGTGTATTGTTTTCCTCAGAGTAGAAAATAGAAGGACTGGTAGAGAAGAAACATTTGAAGAGATGATGGCAAAAAACTTTCCAGTATTTAAGGGTCAAATCTTCAGATACAGTAAAGAGAAATTTAAGAAAATAAAAATGAAAACCCAGTCTTAAAAGCAACTAGTGAGAAAGACAAATTACCAATAAAGGAATAATAATCAGACTAACAGCAGAATTTTATCAGCAACAATTGATGCCAGAGATCAATGTACAAAGGAAAAAAAACCTTGTTAAATAGATTCTTATACTCAGCTAAACTAGCATGCAAGACTGAAGGTGAAATCAAGATATAGTCAAATATACATAAACTATGAAACCTCTAGCATAGAACTTAAAGGGATAAAATTCACCAAGAAGAAATACAAACCAAGAAGGAAGCAGAGAGATACAAGAAATAAAAGAAGAATAAAGAGAAATTCGCAAACTATTTTGATAACTAGTGAGTAGTTACTGAATGACAAAATTCAGCAACTTTGTGGAAAGAAGAGAAGATCCAAAATTCTACACAATAATTACAAATGACAGGTGTGAAGAAAGGTTAAGAGATAATAAATGTGTGACAGGGTCCTTGTCTTATTCTTGAGGAGGACCAAGATACTGATTTCTTTCATTATTGTTAGAAAAAGATAACATTTATTTGTTAGGGTTAATAACAAATAAAATAAATAAATAAAATCTATAGCCTCCAAACGAGTATGGGAAAAATGTACATAAGATAGCAGTGGTTGGAGGGGGGCTTGGAGAAAATTTATCAATCCAGTACAAAGCAGAAAAGAAGAAAACTAAAGAAGAAAACAGTATAGTATATAGGAAAGACATGGTAGAAGTAAGTCCATATATTTCAATAATCACAATAAATTTTAAAAGGTTAGTCTTGGTACGGTTGATTGAATAATAGCCCTCCAAAGATGTCCATATCCTAATCCCTGATATCTGTGAATATGTTGTTTTACATGTCAAAAGGGACTTTCAGATATGATTAAGGATCTTGAGACGAAGAGATCATCTTGGATTACTGGTGTGGTCCCAATGTAATCACAAAGTTCCTTATAAGAAGGAGGCAAGAGGGTCACAGTCAGAGAAGAAGTAAGAATGCAAACAGAGGTCAGAGAGCAAAGATGTTATGCTGCTGCTGGCTTTGAAGGTGCAGGAAGGAGCCATGAGCCAAGGTACGCAGGTGGCCTCCAAAGCTGGCAAAGGCAAGGATGTAGATTCTCCTCCAGAGTCTCAAAAAGGCACACAGCCTTACAGACACATTTTAGACTACCGACCTTCAGAACTGTAAGATAACAAATTTGTTACAGGAGCAATAGAAAACTAATGTACTCATCAATTAAAAGACAGAGTCTATCATTAGCATTTAAAAAATTCAGTCGTGTGGTGTTTTAAGAGAGTCTAAACAAATCAGCACACAAAACAAACCAATACATACCCAAAAATCCTGAAAATAAGGGAATGAAAAAGATATATCATGCAAATGCTAGCTAAAAGAAAGGTGATGTAGCATTATCTCTATCAGGCAAAATAGAATTTAAGTCAAAAAGCATAAATAGGGGCTAAAATGGACAAATTACTATGAAAAAAGGAATAATATATTGTGATATATAAGTCACGAATTTATATACACCTACCAACATAGCTTTTAAATATACGGAGTGAAAGTTGACATAATTACAAGGAGAAATGGAAAAGTGGGAGATTTTGATAAAATTATATCAGAAACTATCATACAAATAATTAAGGCAGTAAAATGTTTGAACAATACAATACATAAGCTTGATTTAATACAAACATGCGTCAGGAATTCAAAGCAGAGACCCTTGTCACTTGAAGGAGACAGGCATATAAATAAGTAAATATAAAAAGGAGGATCCCTACTTACACAAGAAAATAACCCAATGGCTTAGGAGCAGAAGGAGATGTGAAAGCCTGATGATTCCCTTGATGCCACATCACTGTGTATTTCTATGGCAAATGACCAAAAAAATGTTTAAAAAGAACTGCTTGAATGAGACATCAGAATTACTGCTTCCTGGATCCCGGAAACTCTATAAAGACCTAACTGCAAGGGGCTCTCTTGCAGATCACAGGGGCAAAGGACGCTGTGAAAACGTTTTAGTGCCAGCTGAATCCCAAGGTGTCACTGACGCCTGTACGCAAGTTCTCGAGTTAACGGTACACCTGAGGTTGAATTAGAGCCAAGAGTAAATGAAAAAGAATTCCAAATGCTTCCAAACAAGTGCTGAGCAATGCACTTGCTCCACCTAGCAAGGGGCACCCATGCAAAGAAGGCATCTATCTTCCAGCCCAGGGCTGAGGTCCCGGTGGCCAGGGACCACATCCTCGCCCTCATTTCTGCTGTCATCCCGACAGGAGCACCATGTGCACAAGCAGAGCCCACACACTGTTGCCAAAAGGGTCTTTCTATGGTCTGCTCTCACATTCTGATATTTTTTACCCCACGCAAACCAGAGGTGACTTACTCTATTGTTTGGAGTCCTTCACCTTAATCCAAGTAAGCTGGCCCATTCAAAACCTCAAGGGGAGGCTGATATTTCAAACATTCCAAAGCAAAGCATGACAGACGGCTGGCAGTGGGTGCCGCATCTGGGGAGGGTGGACTTTTTGACTGGCAGTCAAAAGAGGGGAGAGAATGACCCCTCCTTTTAGGGCACCCAGCAGAAAAGAGAAGAACTTCCAGACATGGATTTATAGTGATAACATAAGAAATGAAGACTGTGCCCTTGGCGCTACTTATTTCTGAGTGAGCAAGAAGTTAAATGCAATAATTATCTGACCACGACTTACGGGGGCACTGAGCACTGGGGTTAGGGAACAAACAGCTATCAACTGAAACTCTCCTAATGTTTAGTGATTTCTGTAAGGATGAATCTGTAGATTCAGTATGGTATATCAAGTTGAAATTTAATAAATGGTATTTCAATTTCTTTCTCCACTGTAGTTAATTTCTAAGTTAGTGTAATTCAATTTCTATATTAACACACATAGTATTTACTAGGAAATCCATCAAAAATCCCAGCCGAAATATGAAAGGAATTTAATTTTCACCTATGAGAAATACAGTTGAAATGACTTTTATGCTATAAAGGTAATCAAATCAATAAACGTCAGTTTTCCAAGAGGAGACTGAGGGAAGAACATCACACTTTTGTCTCCTTGGAACTGGAGCTTGCTGTTTTAAGATGATATTAAACAATCAAAAAAGATGGAATCATGAAAACCTTTATGGAAAAGAAAAAGTCCCATTTTAACAACCATATGGGTCATTCAATATATATACTATATTAGTAAAAAACAACAGATCCTTGATGTGCTTTTGTTTCTTAAAATGTACCAAAAGTTGCCACAAATTGTGAAATCTGGAGATATCTGAAAATGAAAGGGGAGGCAGTGAGGAAGGGAATCCTTACTGTATTTGTATGTAAGCATTCTTGTGGTTTCTTTCCATCTCCTTCCTCTGTAATCCACTGGGACCCTCTCATGCCCCCTCTCATCAACTCAGACAGGTTGGCTGACTCCTCCTACCCACTGTGAACTCTGCACATACAAAACTGGACCGGAAGCCACATTTCCTAGGCAATACCCCATGCTTCCACCAAACACACCAACTGCGACTCATTGGATAAAGACTAGAGAAGGTGTCCTTTTCTGTAGGATTTTTCTTTCAACATTATTCATTATACAAGATCAACAAGGCACTAGATCAAGAGTGGGCTTCTGTCTGAATCGCATGTTCAAAAGAGCAGTGACTGTACCGGAAATCACTGTCTTTACAAGGAGTAATGACAAATGATAATATAATAATAATGATAATGATAAATGGCTCCTAGTTGGGACCAATGACTCTGAGGAGCCATTACAAGTCGATAGAAAACTATGATCCTATTCCCTCTGATATTTTATAAAATTAACAATAATTGATTTTTCCGAAATATCTGACACAGTGGCACAGTGGCTGAGAATCTGCCTGCCAATGCAGGGGACACGGGTTCGAGCCCTGGTCTGGGAAGATCCCACATGCCGCGGAGCAACTAGGCCCGTGAGCCACAACTACTGAGCCTGCGCGTCTGGAGCTTGTGCTCCGCAACAAGAGAGGCCACGACAGTGAGAGGCCCGCGCACCACGATGAAGAGTGGCCCCCGCTCGCCACAACTAGAGAAAGCCCTCGCACAGAAACGAAGACCCAACACAGCCAAAAACAAACAAATAAATAAATTAAATTAAAAAAAAAATCTGACAAATGCTGAAACCAAAGGTCAGCACTCATTCAAATGTCAATTAATTTGGAAATAGGAGAAAGGCTATACTATTTTAAATTTTATATTTAAATTTAGAAAACTTCTTCTAAAATCAAGAATAGTTTCAATTACTGAATTAGAAATTCCTAAATTCTGCAAAAAATTGGTATCTCTGTTTAAAAAATTAGCTTATAGAAGACTAGTGGATCTAAGTGTCATTATAAAATACACAGAAGTAAGATAGACTCATTTCTAGAACCAATTTATATCTATTTTTCTATCTATCTTTGTTTTGCTGTGTTCTTTAATTTCTACTTTTGGAAACTACCATCTTGTTGTATTTCCTACATCCTTAAAAACTACATTAAAATATTGCCAGAAGGAAGAGAGAATAAAAATAGAATAAGCATACTAACAAGTCTGTAGCCAAATGGCTTCAAATTAAATACAAGGAAGCATTTCCAGTTATAGAGACATTTAAAAAGTGTTTTCTGGAAGTGCGGGGCTGAGCTCAGGAACAGTTCAGTAAGGAGATCTCTGAAGCATCTCCCTGAACTGGGATTATAGTCAATACATTGGCTTGTTTACCAAACTACATGTATATTGTGTTTCTAAATCAACAAAAAGATTATAATAAAGAGGAAGTGGGGATGAGAATAACATAGTTCCATGCAGTTGAACCATTTAAATCTCTGCTTCTGGTGATCATTTTCAAAGGCATGTTGCCAAAATAAGGCCACTGCCTATTAACATATAGGCAGAGCTGTGTTTTCAGTGACAGTTCCACAATCTACTCACCATGCATAGCCTTGAATAATGCGGGGATTTAAGGACTGGTTAGACAGGTTTGAGAATCCTGAGGGAGTCCTTCAGGACGTAGATATTGCCAAAATCAACCTGAGTGGGATGTACGTAGATAACTGGGCCTTCTCCAATGCTCCTTAAGTGACATACCTGCGTTCCATGTAAGAGAAAGAACACAGGAATGGCTGAAAATGGCTGGCCTTTAAAATCAAATTAAAACAGAAGCTTTTAAGCATCCCTTTATAAAAAGCAGGGACATAAAAGGGTGCTTATTAGAACTGACATCGCTTCTCCCTGTACTCTGCAGTCAAAGGTCACAGGGATGGCCATGCTGATCAGACCTGGAATTCCTCCCCTTAAAAGAATGATCCACTTCCCTGGGTCAGTCCCAGAGCCGTGCACCCGAGGGGAAACTAGAATAATGGTCCTTGATATGCCACCCAGCACTACAGCCTCAAGAACACTTAGAGGTTAAGGACCAGCACTTCAGAGTTGGATGTGGCTGGACTGAGTCTCAGTTCTGCTGTTGTATTAGCAACACGATAGGGCCATCCATTGAGCAAAGTTGTGCAGGCTGGGGACTGAAACCCACCTTGCTCTCCTCCCCTTGCCCTGTGCCCTCGGCCAGGCACTGTGTCTGCCCAAGGAAGGGGGTCTTTCTCTTTCACAAAGTGCTTCCTGCTCAGCAAGCTACCCTCTCATGTGCTG